>NC_137459.1:13781888-16355221 GCF_964235325.1 Thermobia domestica
AAATGATTGTACACATCGTGTGCAGTTCTTTGGTATATTCTCAACCATTACGTCTTTGTCACTCGCCATCCAACTCGCAATGGACAATTTATGAATGAACTCCAGTGATGGAGTAGCAAATTCAACCCATCAAAACTGTATAATAATTGTAGGTCCCTAGGAGGCGCAATCGTGCATTTAAAGTTGAATCTCCCGAAAAGTTCTCAACCGTAACGGAATTTTATTAGCTTGTTGTAATCAGCATAAATTGGTCTTTCAAATGGCATGCTTAGTTTCTCAGCAGACGAGTGCTTTCTTCCGAACTTCCCTTGTTAGTGAAGCGTTCAACATCCACTTTACACACTTATCGATCACTCTTTATAACTTTTGCTTTTATAATTCACCAAATTTTCTTCTTTAGTGAGGCAATAAACAAAATAGTACAGGGGGCTACAGAAAGCTTTTACTAAAGTCTCTCGCCCTTTTTACTTTCGAGCGACGAAAGGAGAGAATGAAAAAAAAAAAAAAAAAAAAAAAATCCAATTCAAAATTTTAACAGATTCACACGTTTCATGACTCATAGATATCGAAAAACGATTTTTCGACATCTGTCCGTCCTGATGCACACTCGCCTAAGGACCCATACCCTTCAAGGTATCGAGACAAAATTTTAAACTTAGGGCTTATATATGATTCTCCCGGGGAGGTTATTCGAATTTTCTTCCTACCTTTAAAAAAAGGGTAGTTTATTTACGGATAAATAATCAAAGCTAACAAGAAACTTGCCTGCCATCATTGGTGGAGGTCCTGGCGGTGTCATAAGCATTGGCCTCGGTCCCATTGGAGTTCGCGCTGGAGGACCCAAGTGGGGTACGTGGGCGAACATATTAGGCTGGGGTCCAACCGCTACAGGGTGCATCGGAACGGCCGCTGGTGCAGACATTGCTGGAATAGAACACAAATACAATTAGTAATTGGTCATAATTCAATGACTCCAACAATTTCAGTATAAGACGCTCATACTGTTTACTTAAAGCAGTTAAAAATTCTAGGAGAATAGCTTCCATTTCGTTCCGATACTAAGCTGTTACTCAACTCGTTTTACACCTAAATAACAAAGCAACCTTAAATTCAAGTTTGTGCCGCGATGGGTCAATGGTAGAGCGCTCATTTCTGGCGCATGGGGTTTCTAGTTCGATACCAGCTTGCGCCAAGTGAACTTTGTGGTAGATAAACACCGTGCCCGTGGGTTTTCTCGGGATTCTTCTGCTTCCTCCCACTTTCTTCATTCCTCATCATCACAGTCGCCTTTAGCCTAGCCGGCATAACCGTGGGACGTAAAATAAAAGATTTCATTTCACTGTCAATTTCAATTTCAAGCTTTCAGTAAATAGATATGAAAATTACCTCCAGATAATTTCTATCGAAGATTTGAAGAAACTGACTAAATGCTCATGGATTCTCTACAATTCAGTTTTAAGATTTTTATTGTGAGAATCCATTGATAAATGCTTAGGTGATATTTAGCAAAAAATTAAATTAAGAACTCGGTGAAAGGCGGACAATCTACCTGAATGTGGTATACTCTTTATACTGAATGATTCATTAAAAGTTAACTCGTCGATATATTAGCTACCAAAATTTCGGATGATCATTTATTTATTTATTTATTTCGTTAGACTAGCAAGTGCAGGAACAACTGTTGTAACCTAGATAAACTGAACTAAATACTGGACAGCTTCTTTGAGGACAACGTAGTTCCTCTGAGTTCTACCAATGTGGGATCTACAGTCTACCCAAACGCTGAAGATAGGTTATTGCAACTAACGCAGATTATTTCTGATTTTTCAGGTACGTCTTACTTCACCTTTTTTCCTTATAGGGTTAAAATTCGACCTTTTTCGTGTACATAATACATTACTCTATCACTCTATCGTTTATGGAACTCGGACTTTCAATGCCACATTTACAAAATTTCTTCACTGACTTTAGCCATGTGGATCCAGTTTCTATTTTATATTCGTACGTTTGCAACATCCATCGTAATAATGTGCTCCCATCTCCACCCAGGTCTTCCTGTTAAAATTTGGAAAGCGTTCCTACTTTAATCCATTCTGGCTAAATGACGCGCTCACCTAAGCCTCCTATACTTGATGACCCTTACAATGTTTGGTAAACGGTATAAAGTATGCAGTTTTACGTTATTAAGTTTCCGCCATTCCCCTTCCTCTTGGATCCGAGTATTTGTCTCAGGATCTTGTTCTCAAATACTTTCAGTCTGCGTTCTTCTCTCAGAGTAAGCGATCATGTTTCGCAACCATACAGCACAACAGGCATAATTAATTCTTCGATAGAATTCGTGAAGACAAAAGAAATGAAATGAAATATCTAAGTTTTACGTCCCACAATTATGCCGGTTAGGCTAAAGGAGACGATGATGATGATAAATGAATGAAATGGCGGAACGAAGAAAGCGGGAGAACCCCAGAAAACCCACGAGCACGGTGTCTATGTACCAGTCCGCACGGAGCGAACTGGGATTGAACTAGGGACACCAACCACCAGATGTGAACGCTCTACCACTGAGCCACCGTCCCCCGCGAAAAGAAAAGATTTGGAGCTGAATAATAACACGAGTTCCCTGTTTTCAGTCGACATTTAATGGATATGGATGTGACCTGTTAACACATCCACTTTGTCGAAAGTATTGTTTGATGTTTTAACGTACCCATAATTTGCACAATAATGGTCTCAGTCAATTTTCATGTATTTAGTTTTCCTGCATTTATTTTTAAACATATATCCCTGAAGGCGTTTAATAAGGTCTCTGCGTTCAGTCTTATTGTGCTGATACCATCATCTATCAGTTGACGTAATCAGCGTAAGTCATAACCTGGTGTCTTTCATTTCTAGGCCCTGGTTAGTATTTTTGATTCTCCTTATAGCATATTCAATGGTGCTATTCTAATCTTTTAACAACCCTCTCTCTCTCTCTCTCTCTCTCTCTCTCTATATATATATATATATATATATATAGTGTGTCCCAACAGGAAAGTGCCATATTTTGAGGAATGATAGTATTGGTCATGACAAGCAATCGATCGAGATATCGATAAAAAGCCACTTTAATTTTGTACACATTGCTTCAAAGGTACATATCTCCGGATCTAATAAAGATATTGCAGTCATTCAAAAACTTGTTGCAGATAGGTAGCACACGTAATAGGCATTAGGGGCTGTTCACATATTACGTAACGCAGTTTTTGATCAATTTTACCCCCTAACTCTTCCTTGACACGTAGTAATACAAGACTGAACCCCTCCCCCTTTGTTACGTAACGCTTTTTGATTTTGATTTTTTATTTTTATTTTATTTTATTCTATTTATTTATTTATTTATTTTATTATTATTATTTTTTTTACCAATTTTGCTTACTTTGGGGATTATCACAATAAATGATTTTAATGGCACAACTTTTCATTACAAAATGTTCATATTTTGAATATGTTTGTAGTGTTATTTCGCCAACAAATCAAAGTATTAGAAAATGATAGTGCCATAATATTATTTTAACTCCATAAGGTTGTTTAATTAACCAGTCTTAATTCTTCGAAATCCCATACTGTTGTTTTCCCAAGGAGATCGTACCCAAGCTCTTAGGTCACCGATGATTGGCAAAGAGGAAGTGCTGCAGGAAAATACAGGTAAAACAGGATCTAGAGAATTGACATTGATCTCTTTTTTCTGGAATCCAGGATGCTTCCTGTGTTTGAAGTTTCCGAATGTCGACAATACAAAGAAGTTTTCTTCCTTGTAGATCACAGATTCGACGTGGCTACACGTGAAGGAGGGACATCTCGTTTGTGAACAAGGTTTCGATCACCATCTTTGGACTTCAGTTTACCCCTTTTCAAATTCTTGTCCTAAATCAGTGTCTGGATGCGAATAAACTCGATTTCTCTTGATAAATTCAGTATGGGATGAATATCCGACGAATTCGGTTTTTAATATCTTATTTTGCTTGTGTCACGGATTTCACGAAAAAGAGTTTCTTCTGTTTCACATGCGAAACTTCTTGGAAGAATAGAGTGGGAAATGATTCTAACCAAAAGTTTTAAATCTAGTCTCAGATACAGCGATACGAGTGAAAACGCGACTGCATTTTCAAGCGGTAGTTACGATCGCTAACAACTAACTCCAGAAGATCGTGTACCGTAAATGCATTGCGGCAATAGCCACAAAACAGAGCTTTATTGTATTGCAATACACGCAGGATTCGTCACCAGTCATGCTGCTATTTAGTAGCGCCTTAAAATCCTTTCTGCATGGTTGAATTTATACGAGCTGTATGTTCTCAATTTTCCAAAACAATATAAATATTTATTTATAAAAATGAAAAGAACTGACTAAAATTATTTGTTTAAAAGATTGCATAAAAATAGAAATAAATATTACAGAAAGAAACGTTACGTAACGAAGACGTTAGCCCCCTCCTCCCTAGTGTCATACTTTGTAACGCAAGACCAAACCCTCTCTCCCCTTTTCCGCGTTACGTAATATGTGGACGACCCCTTAGATACATATTACATTTATTACACTCACAGATTCCAGTATCCCGGACAAAATCCCAGAATTCATATTCAAATTCCTATCTGCCCATTCAAATTTCTGTCTGTCCATTGAATTGAAACAATTGAAAGTTGCTTGTTTTCACACAATACAAGCCAGGTGGAAAAGTACAGAGATGTTTTTCTCAAATTTGTTTGGCTTTTTTCTTACACTCTTGGTTAGGTCATGCTTGTGTGTGTTTTGTCTGGGTATAACAAACGGTTCTGCGAACTCGAAATATTTTAACAACCGGTTCTAGCGAACCGGCTGAATAGCAGCACTGAGCATATTCCAGAATAAAACTGAATAATAACGGCGACAACGCATCTCCTTGTTTCAAGCCATTCTCAACGTGAAAGCTCACACACCTAATACACATACAGTGGTGGCCGGTGGAATGTGGTTTCAGTGTTGCAGTACGAACGGTCGGAGACAGAAAATATATAGTTGGACTAATTGACTAATCAGCAAAACTTTAGATGCAAATGCCATGTAACATGTGAAATTAAATAAAATTCTGATTTTAAAAAATAATTCAGAACATTTTATCCGATTAGTCACCTTATTTAATTAGTAAGTCCATTTTTCTCTCTTTGATTGAAGTAAATTTGTCTAATACATGCTGGTTGAACTCTGGTATTCCCATTATGAGGCATTTTTTGATTGAAAGCATAACCAATGGTGATAACCTTCTTGGAACGTTCAATTCCTTGAAAGTGTCAATTCTTTTAGGTGTGGAAAAAGCCTGTCTCCGTTTGCTGACGCCATAAGAACAGTTAATATCAATTTCAGAAACTTTGTAGATTTTTTTTTTTTTTTTTTTTAAGATTATTGCGAACAATTCATTCTAGCACACCCAGTCCCTGACAGTGATCCAAATTCCCCTGCAGCGTACATAGAAGACAGTTCGTGGCAGAGACTATGCTATAAAAAAATGTAAATTGAACACACTTTATTCAGTTTATCTAGGAAAATTTAAAACAAATTGTAGAAGTATATCTAAGGCAAACAACACTCCTGCCATAAGATGTCCTGTGAATTTAAACCGGAGAAACAGCAGATATAAAGGAGGTATAAGAATCACGAATGTCACATATACACCAACCCACACACATGCGTAAAAGAAAAACTACATTTCAAATTATCCAAATGTACGATGAACAAATTATACTCCCACACAGGCGAAATAATACTTATTAATGTGATACGTTCTGGAAAGCAAACTTTGAAACCAGCTAGATGTAGGATCAGCATGTAACACAAGCCGAAAGTCTATTGCCAGTTCTACACCCAGAAATATTTGCTGGGAGGAGTCCAAAGTATTTGAAGGGTTCGAAACGTCTATGTAACATCGAACCTGTCTTATTCTGCACCCGAAAAGACAATAAGTAATTCTTAATTACCGTCACCTATATTCTTAGGATAAAAATGATAGAACGATTATTTTTATAAGAAAAGAGAGAGTACACGATGAGGAGTAAAATAAAATATTTAGCGTACATGAATCAATTCTCTGTTAAACAAGTATAGTTCGTTAAGAAAATCTACTAATGTTTGTCGAGTTTGGAAATTTTTGGGAAGTCCGAACCCGGTGGACCCCTCTCTCGTGGCTAACTAGTCCCAAATTCAATGTGACGTTTCCCATTATACAATTTTATGTGGAAAGTTATCAAGAGCATAAAATACATTCAAGAGTGGATAGTATGTATACACTACAATAGGCTACTATGCAGAGAGGGGAAGGGGGTTCTGTATATTGACTTATTAATATTTGGTTCACAAATTGCTGTACAAGAAGCTTTCATTATCTATATGAGCTAAGAATTAACTTGTATATGCGTGTTTATTTTAATTTGTTTTCTATTCCATTACGTATTTTCTTTCTTATTTTGTATTTCTGTGACTTTTTTTTTTTTTCATTATATCGATTTGCTTCAGTATAGTCCCGTAATTTAAAAATATGAATGCACAAAAATAAATTCCATTTGTAATTGGCAGTGAAATAAAATTCAGAAATCTTATTTAGCGCGAAAGACCTTCTCGTTCACAGAAAACCATGCCGCGTTGTTGCACAAGCACTGCAACGACCAGAGCCTTTAACTTCTGGGATAGGGGAAAGGAGACTTAACATTCGCTCCAATTGCCGCGCTGTAGAAATCTGGTCGTTGTAGGTTTCCTGCAACGCAATACAAATTATAGACTTTCTGACGGATTGTTTTTCTCTTTTTAAAACGGATTAATGGATTTTACAGTTATAGAAGTTAAAAATATGTTATTTAAAGTATACGAGAGTATTGGAAAGTAATTTTTCCTGTTCTTTACTATTACTGGTAATATCTTTTTCTTGAAATACTTTGGTCGTTGCGCAACGCTGCAACACTAACATTAGCCGCCACTGTACCATCACGAAAGAAAGTATTATTCAGTTGAAAAAATTTCTTTTCCTAGTAACTCAACATTAAATTAACCTATTAGAGTAACGACTTTGGCAAGTTATCAAATTATAACTATTCAAAGGATAACAACAAAAAGATCCAAATTAATTAATTTGTTTCCGAGTTATTGGTAAAAGATAATTTGTCAACTGTCAAATACTTTCTTTTCCATGCGTAAATATATATCCAAATATGGTGAACGGATGACAATACCATAAAAATTGTATATTGCCTATGCCGTAGTCTACTTGGATCAACTCATAAACTGCATAGTTGATTCTATTTATAAACATCTAAATTCGTAAATAAAAACCTTGTGTACTTCTGTCTGCGGTTCAAGTCTGACCCTAGCCACTCTGAGATTAATTTGGTTTCTCAATATGATTGCTGTTTCTGTTGGGAATCTGGGTTAAGAAATACTGCATATGAAGAAATGACATCTAGAGTATACGAGGGGCGACCAATAAGTTATCTACCTAGACAGGAAGGGAGGGGGAGCATAATAACACCTGACACCCACGCCAAAGTCAGTGTAGGCAAAATCATGGTTTTTATTGAAAAAAAAAAGTTTTTTTTTGTTTAAACCCGTTTTTTTTTTTTTTTTTTTTTTTTTGTTTAAATAATTTGCTCGATGTATTTATATTACATATGGATAGAAATAAGTTTGCTTCACCTTGGTGTTATTATGTAACAACCAGGTTATGCTGGAAGGCATCACATAAGCTTAAAGCAGAATCCAAACGGCTCTTCGGCTTACGTCCGAGAGAAATTGTCCTCCATTTGAACATACTTGTTAATATAATTATCAAGGGTCATTTCAGAAGGACAAAAAGATAAACAGTTGCAGAAGTGAAATCATTGTACAGAATTACATGTGAACAATTACAAAATACTACAGAGTACAGAAGAACTAATTTAGTCCAAGCCAGCTGTTACTCTGACTACGGCTGGAACTAATGTCAAAGTTGCCGTACCAATCACCATAATTTCCGCCAACTTGACTACTAGAAGAATTGCTGCTTCCCTTCAAAAATACTCTTTGTCTGACTACTCGATTTAGACCAATTAGGCAGGGGTGGTTGTTATAATGAACTACCTCCAACACAATTTTAAATTTATAATATGTAGTTGTTGGGTGATGAAGTAAAGGTGTCGCTCGGGTAAAATAGAAGTTGTATTGATAACACAGCAGATCATACACTCGACTTTTGGCATGCACCCTCCCTTCCCTTTGGAGACACATTATAATTCAAGTATTATGATAAAATACAGTCCGACGTAGGTAGTAATCATGTTCAAAAGTTAAAATGTTCAGTTGTGTATAATGTCCAACTATGATAACGGAAAATCCTAAAGAGGGAGAAAAGCGAAACTTTGCACGAAGCAACTATAAGAAAGGGGACATCTTCGCATGTATTAAACAAACAGCCAATGAACAGTGTTGCCAACCCAACATGAAAAAATGAAATTAAATCTGATTTTACGTCCCACGATTATACCGAGTAGGCTAAAAGAGACGGTGATGATGAGAAATGAAGGAAATAGTGGAATAAAGAAAGTCGGAGGAAACGGGAGAACCACGAGGAAAACCACGCACGCTATGTTTGTCCACCAGAAAGCTCACTTGGTGCGGGCTGGAATCGAACCAAGGACTCCATGCACCAGAGGTGAACGTTCTACCACTGAGCCACCGCAGCCCCCGACCAACCCAATATAATGTTACGGTTTTTCAAATGGCACTATGTCAGATTATTACATATTTCGAATCTACATGTTAAACGAAAAATTAAAATACCACATTTATTATTCAGTGTTGCAAACTAAGGATGATATAGTATCACAAACGTCCAAAGTTTAGGAGCCTCTATCAGACACACAACAAGACTGAGATACACAGCAGGATAATGCACATCCAAAATACCGAGGTCATGTTTAAAATGAATAGAAACGAAGTTACTAGGGCTTGTAAATTTGATATTCCTTTCTTTTACTTAAAAAAAAGAAAAGTACAGTACCTAAATACTTTGTGTGGTTTACAATTGACTTTTTTTTTTTTTTTTTTTTTTTTTTTTGTTTACAGCACATCAATATTTCAAACCGTTTGGAAGATATGATGAACACTGCTGAAGTCTGCAACACTGTTTAAATCATGTTGAAGTAAATTCTCTGCATAGAAAGGATAAGGTTTAAGGAAAATATTTGAATTCTCCTGACGATGCGCATAAACGAACTGTGAATAGCCTACGACACAACTTGGGGAAGGTACTTATCTATGTTCTTACATTTATCGAAAGGTTCATGGTGTGACTTTGTATGTGGAACAAATATTCAACTTTATACATTTATTGTCTCAAAAATTAAAAATTGTACATTAAAGAATGAATATTCTACTATTAAAAATAAATAAATAAATAAATAATAAACTTACGTGGAGCCGGAAAACTGGCCTGTGGGGAAACCACTACATTTTGACTTTTCGGATTAATCCGTTTTAATCTTCTCGCTCGGAGCGCCGCAGCTGAAAATAAACAATTAGTTTGCATTAGTTAAATTTGTACAGGTGTATCATAGAGATTACAACTTACACTATGTCTTAGATTAACGGTTAACCTTCTCGTTCAACAATCAACGAGTCCCAAGTTTAAACACAGAGTCTGGTCATCGTAGAAGAAATTTTCCCTATTACCAGCCGAACGACGTGATGGTGACTTTCAAAATTCTTTGTTGTATTTCCCTCCTGTTTCTAGAGTAAATGGCTTCACATTTAGATCTAGAACTATGTGAAATAAATACACAGTATTGTCAGAAAAGTAACTCAACTTCTTTTCTTTACAAATAACTACTAGCTCCATCTATTGAAGAAACATATAATCGAAAAGCCGGATATCTGCTCAACTAAATGTCATGAGAACCGATTAACGGAGTGTCAAATTATAGTAAGAAAAGTGAGTGTAACTTGTGTCACCTAGTCACAAAAACACGATAGAGCAAAAAGCCATTTATTTTAAGCTAGGTAAAACATTTACACAAACTTCGGAAATGATGAAACTAGTGTATGGTGATGAGTGCTTATCTCGTACACGTGAGTTCGAGTGGTATACGCGATTCCGGGGACGGTCGAGAGTCCTTGGAAGACGACCCAAAGCCAGGCAGACCGAAAATCAAAAACCGGGATGAGATTTTACGATTCCAAAGGTATTATAGTTCGGGAATTCGTTCCACAGGGTCAAACTGTTAATGGTGAATATTATCTGGGTGTTATGTAGCGTTTGTGGAAGCGAATCGTTCGCGTAAGGTCCGAGTATCGAGCACCAGGCAGGTGGTGTTTATTGCACGACAATGCACCATGTCACAGAACCGTCGCAGTTCGTGACTTTTTGGCTAAAAACAGATCTGTGTGCTTCCACATCCTCTGTATTAGCCTGATTTATCGCCGTGTGACTATTTCCTATTCCCAAAATTAAAATTGGCCATGAAAGGAACATTTTCTGACACTGCTACACACGGCGTGACGAGGGTCATTGAGGTGATTCCGAAAAAGAACATTAAAAACTCTATGCCTGCTTTGATTGAACGTACCCAGCGATGTATTGATGCGCAAGGGATGCGCAAGGGATGTAAACAGAACTACAGATGTTAAAATACTTAAGTCGTTTTGTTTAATTTAAAAAGACCTGTTATTTTTCCGACATACTGTATATCACAGTAACCTATCGTATTACCATGACTTACATATTATGTATATAGACATCTTTACCAACGCCCTAACACTACTGCTGGGAATGTCGTAATATTGTATGCTGGACTGATACATTTTGTAGTTATGCAGTCAAAGCTCCGTTCACGTTCCAGTAAGCCTCATATTCCAAATTCGTACCAGAACCTACCAATTGGTTGACATTATTGGTTATTCTCCTCAACGAGAACGAAGGTCACCAAATATGATGTTTCTTCTTCTTTCTTCAACAGAGCAATGCTTAGTCTGTGCTATTGAACAAAATATGGAAATTGTATATTTAAGTAATAAATCGATAGCAGAAATCACGATATCCTTCACCTTCACTTTTCATGTACACTCATGTCCAAAATTATTGTCCCATGTCTATAAATATGTTGTAGGAATATAATTTGATAAAGAATTCGCCCGGTATTTCTTATAATATTAGTATGTATGTAATCAACAAAGACATGTATGTGGCAAATTTCATGTCAAAAGAAAAGTAAATAAGAACAATAAAACGAAAATAAAACTTTCTTGTCCATTTAGCAACATGTTTTACTCATTCTAATTTTAATATTTATAATTCTTTTCCTATGAAATTTACCACGAATATATATTTCCCGATTATACACTTAGTATCAGTATTAAAAGTACCCTGCAAAATCATTATCAAATTATATTCTTACAAGAAGACAGTTATAGAAATGCGACACTCATTTTGGTCATGAGTGTACCTTGCACCTTTTTCAACTGCCTCACGATCACCTTTTGATTTCAGTCAGCGAGAGATAGATTCAACCAAGAGCAGAGGACTGGTCATGGAGTACCTTGTGAAGAATGATTCAGAATTTGTCTTTAACGTCAATACCATAACAAGTAAGGGTTACAGGCAGGGTTGGGTAATTACGCGTAAAAAAAGGTTTTCTACGTGACGTGTAAAATACGCGTAATTTACGTAAAGTACGTAAAAAAATTAGAAACAGGTCTACAAATTAAAAGAAAACGTTCTACGCGCTGAGCTTTAAAAAAATTCTTCCTAAAATTGTATGGAATCTAGCTGGATTTTGCAAAACTTAATCCGTAAGCATAAACTGGGAATTTTGTACTGGCTTTGTAAAGTAGCATTGTATAATACGGTTTACATGCGTGACTTTTCAAAACTCATTTCATTATGTTTCATGTTTTAAACCCTCTGTAATCGAGAAAAATTTTATGCCAGAGAAGCCATGGAAGAAACTATTGTGCAATATAACAACAATGGTAAGCCTTCTTGGTCTCCATTTGTGACGACTTTCTGCAATGTCTGAGAAAAGCATCACGAACAAGTAGAGGAGTTTCTGTTGGAAAACCTCGGCCCTTCAGGAATAACTAGCTACTAGCAATATCGGGGTAAATGTGGAAAATTTGAAGAACTTATGAAGAAGGAAATTACAATACCACGGGCATTCTGGTATTTCGGTACTCGGCAACATAAGGAGTTGTCGGAATTTGCTATGAAGTTACTGAACATCCTAGCATCTTCAGCGCAAATTGAAAGACTTTTTTCTCAAATTTGTTCTTTGTCCATAACGTCACAAGAAACCGGTTCAGCTTCGAACGTTCGAAGAAACTACTTCAAATATACTACACCCTCAAATTACAAGACCACTCAAGTTATGAATATTAGTGTGATTAAGAGTATTGTGTTCGAATTGTACTAAACTATAATGGAAATGGCATGTAA
Source organism: Thermobia domestica (assembly GCF_964235325.1). NCBI lineage: Eukaryota > Metazoa > Arthropoda > Insecta > Zygentoma > Lepismatidae > Thermobia > Thermobia domestica. Next base: position 13,794,356 of record NC_137459.1, read on the forward strand.
CATTTTTTTTTTTTTTTTTTTTTTTTTTTTTTTTAAGAATTAAAGTAATGGCTAAGTTTTAAATGAAATGATATACGCAGTTTTATTGGAACCAAGTGAAATATATTCAGTATTCGAACTAGGAAGAAAGACAAAATGTTTCTTTCCAAAAAAATAAATAAAAAAAAAAAACGAAGAAACAAGTAGTTCAATATCCTGTTGAGTATTTTCTTCAGTTTTGTCTATTTATTATGAGCATGAAAAATGTCTACATTAAGTGTTCAAATGATAGTCAAGTGCTAAGGGAAGTAATATATTTTGTGTTGTTGTTGGACTTGGAAGAAAAGTGCAAAATAAATGAGTTCATTCCAAAAAATTTAGTATAATGTTATGTTGGGTGCTTTTATATTTTTTCAGTTGTGTGTGTTTAAAATGAGAATCTAATAACTTTTACATCGAAAATTCAATATGTCCCAGTGCTAAGTGAAGTGGTATATATAGTATCGTTGAGACGTGCAAGAAAAACAAATCAGTTTATTCTAAAATTTCATTATTTCAATATTCTGATCAGTATTTTTCGTATCAGTTATGTGTGTGTGTTAGTGTGTAATATGAAGGTGAAATTAGTCTAACAGTCAATCTCTTTTTCTTTTCTAATAGAAGTTTCGAAGTATACTGAAATGTTTCGAGTTTTATATTAAAAGCTGCAAAGGTATAACAATAAATTGTTATAATCAAAAAAGGTTACTTGATACTTTCAAACATATCCGAACCAACACTTATATTTTTAATGTGTGTGCTTATATGTTGGGTGGTTGTGTTTGGGTGTGCGCTAATAGGTGGAAAGTAGTAGTGGGCCGGCGAGGGGCTATCCAAACTTATTTTTTATTACTATGATTTGGCATGAAATGATTACTTTTAAATATAATGTTTAGAAGATAATAATGTTTTAATGCTTAAATAAGAAAACTGAGCTTACAATATAACCGACTATTCAAAATTATCTTAATTTTAATGAAAGAAATATAGTTTTCTACGTCTGCGTAAAAAACTGGTTTTCTACATGACGTATATTACTAGTAAATTACGTAAAATACGTAACAAGTAAATTACCTTGCCAACCCTGGTTACAGGTGAATGACCACCACAGTCAGTCCATCATCCTGAAAGAGGCCCTCAACCCAAGGATGAATTTGCAGTATTATCGAGCGGTCATTGTCAGCTATGTGTGACAGGTTCACGAGAAGCTATTCACAGACCCCAAGCTGACAGTAAGAACTACAACTGTTGATGTCAACGGAGTCAAAGACCCATTTGGAGGACTCCTGAAGTCAACATTGAACCGCAATAAGATGTAACCACATGAAGGTAACCGAAGTAACAAAATCCTTTAGAATTTTCTTATATATTCTTGAGTATTTTCAAGTGCTCAGATTATGTTTCCAACATAATTTACACGAAATTTGTAGCTACAAGGTACACCCATGTCCAAAATTATTGTCGCATGTCTATAAATATGTTCTTGTAGGAATATAACTTGATAACGAATTCGTGCGGTATTTTTTTTTTTTTTTAATAATATTAGTATGTGTATAATCGGCAAATACATGTATGTGGCAAATTTCGTGTCAAAAGAGCAGTAAATAAGAACAATAAAGCGAAAATAAAATTTTGTTGTCCATTTAGCAACATTTTGTTTTACTCATTCTAATTTTCGTATTTATATTTCTTTTCCTATGAAATTTACCACAAATATACATTTCCCGATTATACACATACTAACAGTATTAAAAGTGCCCTGCAAAATCATTATCAAATTATATTCTTACAGGAAGAGAGTTATAGATATGCGACAATCATTTTGGACATGAGTGTACATGCAATTATTATTAAACACAACCAAATTGTTATTTAACAACATGGTGCAATAGACAATTCTATTAAAATTAAATTTATTTATAAAATTAACTCTACATTTCCCTTCATTTTCCACCAAGCGATAAAGCGAATTTTCCTGCAGCGCATTAATCTCTGAGAACAGTTGTCAAAAAGTGGAGCTGCCTGCTTTGCTGAACTCAAACCTTCTATTTGAAACTACAACGAAAAATTGCAAAACAAAGAACCAATCACGATGCTATTTTCTTTTTTCAACAAATTTAGATTCGCAATATTGATCTCATCAAAATAAAACCTGGCATACCTTCCTTAACTACACCCCTCGATGATAACAGTAACTGTGAAATATACAGGAAATGAACGAAAGTTTGATATTAAATTCAGGTCGTTCCATATTGATTGAGACTGTATCCCGGATGAGAACATTTATCTCCCAAGGAATAGAAATGACACCTGACACAGATGGTCTTGAACTACATGCTGGCCATATTTCGTTTTACTAGTCACAGATGGCGCCAAGTGACATGTATTTGTGAAAAAAAAGCGACAATCACGGTCTAACGTGCACCATGTGGTTGCTACTATGGAAGGCAGATGTGTGTGCCGTTAGTGTTTCCGAGCAGTGTGTGAGGCAGCAGCTCCAAGTCGTGTGACTGTGTTCCCCTACGTAGATGGTTTCACAGCTGGGACAGTGAGTGTGGAGAAATGAACTAGCCCCGGGAGACCCCCGTGAATCGCGAACCCCGGCGATGCCATAATGAGCGGTAGGCATATGACTGTGGATGACTTACGGAATGCGACTAATTTGGGGAGGGAAACAATCGTACTAATAGATACGTGCTATACACAATAATTTAGTGATGCAGCGGATAGATTTATTTCGTATGTAAAATGGACACAACTTGTTTGGGCTGAAACTTTAAATAACAGTGTGTATTTTGTACTCCACTTCCAAATAAAGATAGTTAACTTCTAGTGATTAGTGGTCTTTGTTATATGTCAATAAGCAAATCCAGAGTATATACTCGGGTTTGAATCCCAGGCGCTAGTTTCCTCACAGTGTGAGGCTTACTCACGAACGAAAATAGATAATTGAGACGTTTTTGAACACAAACAGAATACTTATGCAATATATAAAGTATTCTGCAGTCTATTGGTGCATTTTTTTTTCTGTCAGATTTGTTTGGATACAGATTATTAACAACAAATAGACAGTACTGTAAATTTGGCATTTGTTATAAAAAGGTGAAAAGTTTATCATACATTTAGTTATGGAAAGAGAAGTTTGGTAGGTGTTCGAATGATAATTATTTTTAGTATCTTCATTTCCATTCTAAATATTTTGTTCTATTCCAGGATTATCCATACGATATTAATGGCTGAAATGAATCGAAGTATGTAGTTGTTTCGGCCCGGCTTCTTCTGTTTCATATGGATATTTCTGTAGATCTTCCGATTGTGTTTTTAATTGCTCGATCAACTGTTTTTGTTGTCTCTTTTGTGCTACCATTTTGTCCTTTTTCTGTTTTGTGCTAACATGATCTCCACCCTTCAACGAACAATAAAATACATATTAACACAACAAGCAGCCAACAAACATTAAGCTGAGGGTAAGAAAACTATCAGAGCAATTATCTTCATAAACCCGCAGAAAACATATATATAATGAAACTTAGCGAATTTTCTAATGTTACTTATAAGTCAATTACTGAAAGTTCGATGACCTAATACAGTTATCACCTTCCGATCCTCTAGCTAAAACTGGACTAATTCCTTCTGCCATTCGTTTTAGATTGATTATTAAAAGAAAAATCCATAGATTATGAGAGGCATATATGTACACTGAAAATAAAATCCGTTCTAAGTGTCAAAAAGGAAAAAGTTCGGTTTAATGTCACGATGTGGCCTATGTGCCTAACTTTGCTCAGCGAACAACGGGCTCTCTAGTATTCACTGTGAAAGTAGTTTAAATAATCGCCAGAAGAATGCGCGTGGATATAGGTCCCACCAGTTGTGAAGTAAAATCTGGGCTTTTTACTCACCATTTTGGCACTTAGCACGGATTTTAAAGTCTACCTATCTCATTAAATACTAGTTAAAGCTTGTGTTCTCCTACTTGTTTTCTGTTAAGTTCATTGTATCTTTTCACAATGACAAAGTTCAAACGTAAATTCACTGATTAAATTTTGTTACAATACATATATATATACATCCAGCTTTTCTATTTTTTTTATAAATATGTATTGATATCCGACCAGTAGTTTTCAATGTCTGTATCGAAAAGTCGGTAACTGCAATCACCGAAAATTCAGCAATTTGGTTCACAAAGAGAACACAAATTAAGGATATTAATTTTTATAGAACGGGATTATTTACTATTAATTACACTGGGGAATTCAAATAGCTGTTGTCAGATTATCAACCAGGTGATGTATACATTGTCCGATGTTTCGAGAACAAAACACTGTCCTCATCTCGGTTAGCATCAGGAAAGCAGATGCACAATTGAAGTTCGCTACAGGGAACTTGCCCACTACATACAACGTTTCCAAGCAACAAATCAGGACTGGCTGTGTACAGGATAAAAGAATAGCAAGCCATGTCACTTACTGAAACCACTCTGCTATCCAGATGCTCAGGGTATTGGGACAGAAAGGAAAGAAAGCCACAACTATATTACAAGAAGACAGCAATTTCAACAGGGACATCGGCTCTCCATTTAGTCCATGGATTTCTCTAATTAAAAACCAACAGCACCCACCGATTAAAAAAAAAAAAAAAAAAAAAAAAAAAAAAAAAATCAGAGCCAGTCTCCGGGCCCACAATTGACTGGAAAATCCACCAGTTATGTCTACCCCGATCGTATATATATGCAGCTTCTCTTTCTGTTCTTTTCATATTGACTTTGGAGATTAGAAGGATGTACACAAACTTGGTTGATATCTCGAGTTATTTGCATCACGAAAAGCTTCAGCTCTTATATTGGAGAATATTATGGGTGTTTTCGTCTAGTTTAATTATTACAACAGGGCGCTATTCTTCAGGTTAAAATAACGTGAAAATGCTGTGTGATTGTATATCCTCCGGAGCACCCGGGAAGCAAAATTTCACTATGTGGCAACGTCACAGATTAACTTGGAATCATTAGTATTACTCTATGTATACATCAAGCAGTTACATCGATTGTTACGCTAATATATTGTGCTAGTCTCAACAGCTATCGACTTTAGCTGCCATATGGAAACAATCGATATAAATATTTGATGGATTGGTAGATCTACGCAATGGTTCTATATCTGCGACGTTGCCACATAGTGTAATTTGCGTCTCGAGACGAAGACCCGAAAGGTATACAATTATATATATATATACATTTGGTTTTGACTTGTAGAATAGTGCTCTGTGGTTCAAGGGAGCCATTTTCAGAACACCCGATATATGTAAGTCCCATATAAGTTGGGCATAGTAACTTAACGGCAGGAAATCGGTTTAACTATTTTCTTCGGTCATTTTCGCAGAAGACGTCAAAGTAATTACAGTGAATTTGACCACGTTACACAAACTGGTTTCGTGAAGTGCAATTATTTCACACATTTTATCTACTACTTCTATATTCACGCACTTTTATCGTGAAATTCAAGTGTTGTTGCCAATGACTTCAGGTGAAAGCAAACAAAGTTTGATAGAGTTGTCAGAAATACTCTGTGCATGCTGCGCTCCCTACAGATCTAAAATTTTGGAAGAAAAAAAATTAGCATTATATAAACGTAAATACGATGTCCGAATATTTGAAACCTAGTTTAGAAATATGCTCTTGCGTAGTTGTGTGGTTAACAGGCGTGGTTCCTAGGATTCAATTCCCAGTGGGCTCAAACTTTTTCAGTATTGCAATTGAGAAAGATGGAGAATTTTCGATGTTCGTGAAGCAACAGCGAAGAAACTTGAATTAAGAGTCAGCGAACTTCGGTTAAAGAGTGAAAAGATAACCGGCAAGTCTTTACTTTGACTCAAACACTGACTGCAACCGATTTATCTGAACGGGATCCCGCAGCAGTTTAGGAATCATTCCTAAACTGCTCCGGGAACCGGGTCAGATGAATCAGTTGCAATCACTGTCCGAGTCAAAGTAATGTACACTATAAGTACAAGGGCCAAAATGTTACTAAACACCATTCCTCCTATAAGTAATTCACTATTTTTAAAACAAGCTGATGTGACCCTTGCACTTAAGATTATAGTATAATTCTTAAAATTATACGTACTGTTCTATACAAAGGAAAATCTTGCCAAATACTGAAATAAAAAAATAAAAAAAAAATAATAAGAATAAAAATAGTATCAATTAAACAATGAAAACACTCACTGCTAATGATAGACAGATCTAGCATGGCGTAAAAATGGAAAATATCGCTCTCCAAGTGACAAACTATCAGCAAATTTACGCCGCCAGTAAAATACATAATTGCTGATTCCACACACGAAAAAATAAGATAGCAAAAGCAGTTGCGCAATACTCAACTTCACACTACTGAAAAATATTCCTTTCCGCACATACGTCGATTTATTAAAGTAAGCACACTTGCTATTATTACAAACAAGAAAAAACAATAAACACCCACTTTTACCATACGTGAGAAATACCTTCAGCCTTCGACCACGTGCTTTGGCAAAAACCATGGTTTTTATTTAAAAAAAACAAAAAAACAGGTTTTTTTGGTTTAAACCCGTTTTTTTTTTTTTTTTTTTGGTTTAAACCAGGTATTTTTGGTTTAAATAATTTGCTCTATGTATTTATATCACATATGGACAGAAGTAAGCTTGTTTCGCCTTAGTGTTAGTATGCAACAACCGGGTTATGCTGGAAAGGGCCACATAAGCTTAAAGCGGAATCCAAACCGCTTCTCGGCTTACACCCAAGAGAAATTGTGCTCCATTTGAACTCGAAACCGGGACTAATTGGCCACAAATATGATACGTCTGCCGACTCACTCACGAAGGACTCCTGGTAAAAATACGTTGACTGATCTTTACATATTTGTTAATATAATCGTCAAGAGTCATTAGTACAGAAGGACAAAACGATAAACAATTGCATAAGTGGATCCATTATACAGAATTACATATGGACAATTTCAAAGTACTACAGAGTACAGAAGAACTAATTTAGTCCAAGTCAGTTCACTACGACTTTTATTAGTCCAAGTGAAAGAAATATAACGACTTACTTTGCATATCAGTAAGAAAAGTGAATAAAGATACGTATTATTTGAGTCCACTTTGGCTCTGACCCATTTATACATAAATAGATACCAAAGATTCTTGTTATTTCAAAAATTGGCTCTCGTGGGGTTTGTATGACCCCCCTTCCGAAATGGTACGGCTTTCGATGTATTTTATCAATAGTAAACATTATTAAAACAAAACAATGTTCATAATTTTCCTTTGGTTGCATAACAATAATAACAAACTATAAAAAAATCACATAAGAAACATCTATAAAGTTACATAAAAAAAAAGTTGCTTTAGTAATGTAATCTCTTTGAGTAAAGAATGGGGAATTTAGGTCTGAATATAGTACGAATAATATATGGGAGTGAAACGTGATAACCCACAAATGTGTGTTCATCAAGATTTTACGAATAGTTACACTTTTACGGACATTTTTCGTTTTTTGGTTTAAACCAGTTTTTTTTTTATATTTTTTTTCTTTTTAATTTAAACAGCTGGTTTAAACCAGCCAACCCTGCTACAAGGAGACAGAACATATGACATCGCACTACCAAACTATCATATGTCTGTACGGAGACAACTAGTGAGAAAAATATGAACTACCGCCAATCTAAACTAAGAACGTCACACGTAAGGAACGAACAGTTCCAACAAGTGACTCAGGCAGTAACAGTTCCAGGAAGTGACTGAACCTATAAGAACCGATTAAAGTCACTGTTAGAGTCAAAGTAAAGACTTGCCAGATAACCTATAAAAGTGGAGGTGCTGTTCATGCATCACCGAAGTAAAAGTCATCTGGCTTGCTACAGCCTTTCGTAGACTGAATCGTCAACTAGATTGTTCGTAGATTTACTATGAGACACATGCACTTGAAGTTAACCAAAATTACTGTAACTGTTTGACATACAAAATGTACTAATAATATATTTTTATATATTGTTTTTGAACCTGAGTATAATCCAGTCCAAAAATTTGCTCCGAAAGATCTTACACCTACCTAAACTTTTTTTTACTATTACAAAGATACTTTGTGTTTTGATAAGAAGCAAAGAAGATGGAGTGATTGAGCAGGTTCTAAAACTCTCTGGTCACGGATATCAGGAATTCCTCAGAATGCAAATTCTTCTAGATCTTTCAGTAAAGCTTCCTTCTCGTGTTGCGGAGCGTCTACTATTCGCCTCAATCTAAACTGAACCTACAAATCAAAAATAAACACCAATCTGAAAAAAAAAAATTTAAAAAAAGGCTATCCAATAATCTGGCAGTACAATACTGCAACCCATCCAATAATCGGGAATTTTCTGATAGTCTCTTTGTCGTTTCAAGCTAAGAAACGCAAGACTACTAAAAATTTCGGAGTTTTTACTTTGATGCGGACAGTGACTGCAACCGATTCATCTGACCCGGTTCCCGGAGCAGTTTAGGAATCACACTGAAGTTGATCCACTCGATCGTGACGTAATGTCAGGTGGTATTATCATATGGCTAAAGGTAGAGTAAAACGAGCTCTGCGGGGCTTCTAACCCCTTCAGTCGATGACGCTTGCTCAGCTGTTTCGTAACGTAAATTGCTTTAACGAAACTAAACTTCATCACAGTGGAACATGCGATAGGGATGTTACAAATAATTATATATAAATCATTTATTTTCTTCTAAAGAAAGAATCCTTGGTTGCTGCGAAATCTTTGTTATTAAAAATTAAAGAGTTATAAAGCCTTTTAACCTAAATTCCTATATTTTATCTGAAGTTTCAAGAAAATGACGGTGCAGGTTTATAATTTGCAATCATAGACCCGAGTTCAATTTCTGACAGGAAATCACGTGGTTTGGATTTCACGTTAAGCTGTAGGTTTACGTCTCAAATAGCCGCGCTCTTGAAAGGGACACTAAGCTTAAAGTTAAAAATAATAATAATCAAAAATTAATCTACAACCACATTTACAAGTATTAACAATACATTAACATCAGGCGTGCCGTTGCCCTGTAGCAGTGCGCTTATCTGCGTGGTGATCATAGTCCGCACTATGTGTACATTGTGGTGGACAAACACAGTATGTGTGGGTTTTCTCGGGGTTCTTCCGTTCCCCATCATCCATCTCGTCACATTCTCCTATAACTTTGGTGCATAATCGTGGGATGTTAAAGTAAAAAACAAAAGAAGAAATTTTCCTTTCTTCAAAATACGTACTCTTAGTACTTTACACATTGTATCTTATGGGAAGAGCTGCATTCCTGGATGCGAATTCACTGTAAGAGAGCTTAACCGTTATTGGTTACTACCACCACATGCGGACGTGTAAAAAACGAGTTAAAGAAAAATACAAACCAACATATGCTATGTGGCTATTTAAAGCAAGAATTGTATCTGACCGTAGCAAGGGCAGGGCGAGACTGGTGAGTCTACACAGGGGATCGTCCATTGGGAGCCAGCACATTAGCTACGGTGAATATCCACGTAAATGAAGGTAGCACAAATAAAAACAACACGTGGGACATTTCTATCCTTACATATCATTACTCAACACCTGTCCTCGTGTACCACTAGAGTTCATCCCGCCTTCCTTCTGTAGTATTACGTAGTAATAAGCATACATTTTGCAATTTATATTTACACCTGCTGACGCATATCAGAGGTAAGATCCTGATATATTTTGATTATATCTCATCTTAAATGAAAATACACATTTCTTCTGCAAATTTTATAAACTTTTGGTCCTAGGTTGTAAACGCAATGGCTCTCGGCCGATAATTACTCTAAGTGCCATTTTAGTTTGTGCAATGCATTACTGCGTCAAACCCCATCAGCTAATGACCAGAATTATCGGATCAAAAATTATAAATTGCGCGTCGAAAACATCGGAAATTTTGGCTTATATATTTCGCCCATTGCACTATCCTATCTTAGGGAAGCACACTTACATTCACGAAACACACCTTTACTCCCTTAAAAAATGCTTCTCAAAGCAGGTGTTGCATTACTGGATGCAGATTGACTTTAGGAATGTTGACCATAAAGTAAGAACAAACAGTAAAACACCAACCAACTTGTGCTAAGTGGCAACTAAAAAGCACGAATGCTAACAGACCCAGGGCAGGAGTGCAATAGGGGAGCCCGAGCAAAAGCGGTGGGGTGTGACAGCGTCGGGGGGCTATGCATAAACAATACATTTGGCATGAAATCACATGCCCTACATGTGGCACAACTTTGCGACACTTCCATTATCATTTTGTACACTTACGTTACATAGCACTTTAATTTAATATTCCACAATTCATCATTCAGCGTGCTCAGAACTATGAACGTAACCTTTGAGCTTAACCTAATCCAACACTATACTATAACAAATCATTAATGATACATAACAGCATTATTTTAACTCCAACCTAACTTAAAAATGTAAATTTGCGGAATTTCATAGATCAAAATCTCTGACCTAACATAAAAATATAAGAAATTGAAAATTTCGTAGAACTGATTATTTTCTTTTGTAATCTAAATATTGCAAACAAATCATTACTGACAGCCCAGAAGGCAATACCGTACTGTACTCGGGAATAAAATGACGCATAATATAATGAAATTAAAGTGTCTAGGTTAAGAACAGAGGGCAAAAGTACACCTTCAGCAGAACATTCATACGAAATATGCCTAAACGAGTCCTGTGGGGCTTCTCAAACTCTTCGCTCGTTCAGCTATGTTTTGTGAAGTAAGTAACACCAGAGATCTTATATTCGCAAGATCGGGGGAGGAACTAAAAGATACCGAAAATCACTTGTTCTGCTCAAAGTGCGCTGTTACCGGTACCTGTCCCACAAACTAAGCAAATACATTTTATCAACACAAAATCGAATTTTTTAGATCAACACTTTACTACATCCGTATAGAATTTATTACTTACAAGTGGGGAATAAATAAATGGTCCCACTCATATCACCCAAGCTCTCAATATTAGCTTGACAGTCTATTTCCTTCCACTTATACACAAGCTTGAAGTTGTTTAGAGGATACTGGTAGTATTTTGCACATTTTTCTTTGATTTCAAATATGCGAGTCCCATACTGAATAGGAAGAGTTAAGTACTTTTCCTTTTCAAAACAATAAAATTGGAACCAGAAATACACTGGCATCTTCAACTTAAATTGCCTACCACTCGAACGGTCTCTATCGAACGAACGTTGCCAGGTCAAAAACCTAACATTATCAACACATCCTGGGCTTCATTCCATACCAGTTTCAAAAGAGTTGATAAGAACGCAACACACACGCATACATATATACACAACCATACACTAGGTTGACCAGATGTATTGATTTTCGCAGTACAGTACTGTATTTTTAGAGCTGTCCTCTGTGTTGGGGAAACACCTAGAAAATCAAGAAATTATTAAAATGCCCTTTTTAAAAATGTCCTAAGTTAACTTATTTGTAAGATTTTAATTTTTCATTCACAACATTTTGAATCACATGCATTCTTTTCCTGAACGGTGAACCGCTGTGTTTTATAACACTCTTCAAAACATTAGGGAAGGAGAACAATCAACAAACTATTCTTTTGCACAGTGGCGTATTCTGCTTTGAAGGCATCGGCTACACCTGACCTTGTATATTAGTAATAATAATAATCATAATCAGAGGTGGACTGGCTATGTAAAAAGGGCGCGGTCACATACTCTGGGAGGGCGCCGTCCATGCGAGGCTTTCGCTTGTATGAAATACCCCCTCCTAATTAAAGGAAGTCCCGGGGGGCTTCCCCCGGAAAATTAGTACACAAAAAACAACAAACGATTAAGTAGCTATTGCAGTTAATCACGATAGAATTATACAAATTCAATATTTTCATAAACAAACAAAGAGACTTTGAATACTAAATATATTTGGCCTATATAAATCTGCACACTTTAACTGAGACTACAAAAATCACGCCAGTTGTTTAAATTCTTCGGCTACATTTGTTAGCAGCCTAATTATAACTGAAGATTGAGTTAAGTTTGGGGCTTATGCTATTTTTCATACTTCTGTCCTTTTAAAGCTATGTTCATCATAACATTAACTTATTTTTCATCTATTTTTAAAACCGTTGATGAAAAGTATACATGAAACATTTACTACAAATTAACAAAAGTAAATTTAGAATTATATACCTACCTAGTGAGAAAAGAAATTCAAAAACAAAACTGGAAAATCAAAGTAAAGTCACTGTTTTATGCTTGAAGGAGTCTTCGCAACTCCTTGCTTTTCTCACACATTTTGTCAATAATAAGATTGTTGTCTATTTTGGTCAGAATGTCTTTTTCTGAGTTCATCAAGAACAATGATTCCATATGTTCATCTGTAAGTCTTGAACGGAGTCTTGTTTTTATGTATCTGAGCTTTGAAAATGCTCGCTCACAGGACACTTGTGTTGCCGGTAATGTAAGGAGATACTTATAAACTTTGAATAATTCTGTGTAGAGTCTTGAGTACATATTGTACTGTAGAATCACATCGAAGACACACTTAAAGCAAGAATTGCATTTCACTCCATCACATTTTATGGACCACAATATCGTCAGTCGGCCCCAAATATTCCTCCTCATCCTCCATGAAATATTCAGAAAACTTGTCCTCTTCAATCAAATCTTCAATCGTACGAACTTCAACAGCTTCTTGATTGTTTTCTTGGTTCTCATAAGGAAATTTTGAAAACTCTTCTCACCAGTAAATTATAAGTAAATTGACAAGAGGAACACAAGTAGGTACTAGCCTTTTGTACTCTTAAACAACACGAAGATGCAAGAAGAGATTTGATTCTTTCCTCATGAGCATCTTAAAATTCTGTTTGGAATATTGTGTGATGAGATTATTTAATAACAAATTTGCAAAACAAATAAATAGAAAGGATAATATTAATCACAGTAATGAACAATGAGGCATGTTTTGGAAAAGTTATATTCAAACTGGAAATTAATGAACAACTTAAGTTTTAATTCACACATATTATTAAATGTATGTTATTACTCTCAGAAAATGAGACAGAATGAAAATGAAATTCTTAATGCGCTACGACATTTAAAGATATATTTGCTTTTGCAGCTTCCCCAAACATGGTCATTGGCATTAGGTGCAGTTTTCACTCTCTAGGAACACATCAAAATACTTACAATCACTCTACACTCCAGTTATAGAAAATAATCCTAAAACCTAGAATTATGTTGAATTCACTAAATTTAATTGTATATGCACTCGTATACTCCTAAACACATCACTTCACTCGTATATTACACTGCAAAACAATGGAAAAAGTAATTGTTGTTTCTTGTTACTCCCTTTTTAATCAATATTTCTTACTATTAAAAAAAAACAAAAGATATTTTAGGAATTGTCAATTTTTGTGCAATTAAAGAATAACTTGTGAAAGACTTCTTTTTGTGCGAAATGTTCTCTCAATTAATTTCAAAGCGGCTGACACGTATCGAGCCCTTGCAAGGAGAAGTGAAAATATGCTGGAATTGTACTCCAATAGGTCAATTTTTGCGCTATTTTCCGTGGCAATTAAAATGCAATTTCTGTAGATTTCTTAACTCCACGAGAAGACAACCAGTACGTACTCACACAACGGCAAATATTATATGGCACCATTTTTTCTATGGACCAGTAATACATACAAAATTTTACATTTCCAAATGAAACTTTATACATTAATGGGTTGCTTCAAAAAAGTGGGGGGCTACTGACCCCTTTGCCCCCCCTAATCGCCGCCCATGCTTCCCACATTGATGAAAACTAAAGAAGCTCTTCTTTAAGTTTCGCTCTTCACAATCAGGAATTAATTCAGCGATTCTTTTCAGTGACAACGAAGCCAGACTTAAACTCTTGAACTTCTTAGGATCAAAACACTCTAAATCTAAATATAAGCTTTAATTTTCAGCAAATCGTTCCTGCATGCTGTTAGAAACTTGGTCTAGAACACAGTTGAAAACGGTTACTTCAAATCCGTATTTGCTGTCTTCAATTACTTCATCAGAAGCTGATTTCCCTGCCATTTTCTTTCTTTTTCTACATCTTACCTCAGTCAATTCTGTTTCCATAATAACTTGTTCTAGACTAGGAACATCTGTAATGAGTCCTTCAATACTATTTGACATTTCTGTTGCAAAGTGTTCTGCTGCTTTGTAGACTTTGTCAGATTGATCCCTAGCTTCTTTCAACTTATTTTGAGTTGAGGATATCAGGCGCCATGCTTGGACATAGTCTAAGTTTCCTGTTTGCAAGTAGTCTGATAAAGGTGTGGTATGCTGAAAAATCAATAAAAACATCATAGCCACAATGATAGTCTCAAAGGAGCACAACTTTTGAATGAGAGACATTGCATCATGTCTGACTTTGTAATTGAATTCTTGCGAGTTGCCAATCACACTTAAAGCTGCTACGAGTTCCACATATACTGGTTTTGATTTTCTTGGTCTGGCATCCTTTGAGTCGGGTGCCCAGTAATGAAAGTGTCCAAATATTTTTACAGCAGCGTTGCTTTTACTTCTCCATCGAGTTATCCCAATAGCCTCAAGACGGACGCTTGGGTTTTATTCCAAGTACACCTCAAATCGTTTCTGGGATTCTTTAAAAAATATCTGAATTTCCTGGAGAAGCCCAAAGAAAGATATATATAAACACCCAAACTCGGTCAAAGGGCAAGGCCGTAGGCCGAGTAAAGACTGGATCTGAGGGCGGAGCAGTGGGGGTGGTAGGGTTGATATATAAAAATCATTTAAAATGATCGATATTAGAGTCAAATCTATAAATTTCAGGTCCCTAAGATCATTATAATGATTCGCAAAGCCAAAAACAGAAAGAGCGAGGCCACAGGCCGAGCAAATACCGTGGTCTGGGGTGGAGCCCCAGCTGGCCAAAGGCTAGCGATTTACAAAATAATTATGTAGCTTTGTTTTTTTTAATTGTGTTCAGAGAGGAAACTGTGCGCCTTCCCGAGGCTAAGACGGGTCTTAGCCCCTCCCGAGGAGGGCGCAAAGGCACTGATGTGAGGAGGGCGCAGCGGCCATCGGGCCGGTACTTGATTATGGCCAGTCCACCCCTGATCATAATAATAATTATGATAATATACAAAATTTGCATAACAATAAACAAAAAGTGGTTGGCGTGTTTTGTTTGAACTTTTCCTTTGAGACCATTAATGTTTTCCACCGTAAATTAAATTCCATCATACACTTGCGCAATTAAGTTCTCTTAGATTACATTCGTAAAATGTTAATTTTTACCAGTGTTTCTTTCCTCGAGAGTCGCCTCTGTTCCTGGCGTTGGTTTTCATTCCGTACGAGAATTCGCAAAAAATTCTAAAGCAACGTAGCGCAAAAATGCAGTCATTATATTTGCTCATCCAGACTTAAAAGTGGACTGTTGGTCTTATGGGAACAGCGATGCCAAGTTGAGCATTAAAAATAAATGTAGAACAAGTCGCGCTTCTATTATACTGCCGACTGATGTTGCCAACTCACTAGTAAAAAAGGAATCCACACAGCAACGACTAATAAATAATAATAATAATAATAATAATAATAATAATAATAATAATAATAATAATAATAATAATAATAATAATAATAATAAACAAATTACCACATTGAATCAATCGCACTCCAAAGAATCAATTCCTTCCATATCATCATCATCATCGAAGATTTCAGACGATTCTTCTTCAGAGGAATCTTCACCCAAATGAATAATCAACGGCTCAACATCATCTTGTAGTTCATCTGCTTTCCACATGTCACTTTCGATGTTTATCACATGCCTGACGTAGTTGTGCCAATTTTCTGTTGTTACACGCTCAAACGCTTCATGAATTATTTTTTCAACATCTTTAACTTTGAATGTTCTATTATTTACCCCAACGTAGTGTTTTACTTGAGACCACACGAGTTCAATAGGGTTGAACTCACAGCGATAAGGGGGTAATCGGAGAACAGTGTGTCCTAATTCTTTAGCCCATTCGTCAGTCTTATATTTTTCATATTTAGGACGATGAATGCTTATTAGATCCATCAAATCTTTCTTTAACATATCCTCATCATATTCAATATTATGTAAGGTTAACCACTGCCGCATGTCGTCTTTCTTCCAAGATTCTGTTGAAAGTGGCTCCTTATGGCGACTATGATAGGATGCATTGTCCATTACGATAACTGACCCTGGAGGAAGACTTAGGAGTAACTGATTCCGGAAGTATTAATCAAACAAATCTCCATCCATTTCATCATGAGCATCGGCCGTGTTTTTCTTACACAAGAAAACCAATTTTGCCCCACCTATGACACCCTGTTCATTGCCAGCATGAACCAAGGCATATCGCGGCCCACGACCTGTTGGATGTTTAAGTCCGCAAGAAAGTCCATACAGAAAAGCTTGTCTTGCTGTTTTAATTGTTTTGTCTTTCCACTCTTTATCCACGGCTTTCCCAATATTTATTCACGATTCATCTATGTATACTATGTTTCTATTTTGATTTCGAAATCTTCTTATTTGCCGTAGATATTTGTGGCGCAACGACACAATATCCTCTCTATATATAAGCATGGCCTTATTCTGTCTTTTCTCATAATTAACTTAAAGTCTTTTAGAAGTAAGTGAAACGTGGATCTTTTAAAGTTCGGCAAATCGTGATCTGAATTTTACCTGTTTGAGAACGGAATTGAGTGTTGGTGGCAAATTTCTAAAGTAGAACTCATGGACCTTTTGTCTGATCACACTCCTAACAAATTCAATATATTTTACAAATCGACTGTCGTTTGCAATTTTGTTTCTTAAACGCTTCTTGTTCGGTGTTACTAAAGGCCCACGCGATAACTCGCTTGGAATTCTGAAAACAGTTGTCCTGGAAATTCCCGTGGCTTCAGTTGTTTCACTCGCGACCCAATTTGCACTTTTACCAGGGTTTTTTCTGCTTTAAATAATTAAACACGTTCATAACAATAGCTCTTTCTTTGCCCTTCAACACTTGACCACTCTTACGCTTAAAAGAGGTGCTGGCTGTAACTTCTTCCATATTGGTATATTAACAAACACTCACGCACCTATGCGCAAACAGACACGCGCGATTTTGTTCCCAGAACAGCACAGTAAGTAAATGAACACAATCAAGAAAATGCCGAATGTTCAGAGACCACACTCCGCCACACACTGCACAATAGCAAAGGCACAACAGAGAAGAATTTCGTTTGGAATCAGACAAGAGTCTTCTAATGCGACAATAAACGATACAGTAGGTAAGCTATTGGCCCCATCCACCGCACAAAACTGTCTCCCTATTTCCTAGTGTAGTTTCTGAAACCAATACTATTATGAAAGCCAACATAAATCACAGTCAGTTATGAACTCCCAAAGAAATTTCAATGCACGAAAGATAAAAGAAACATGAAATGCGTCCTACAGCAATTCTCGCTGAAATTTCCTTCCCGACGAGGAATACATAGGCCTATATATAAGTAATAATCGAACTCACATGTTTCGTGAAACACTTGACGAATCAGTGTTTGGCCTAAGAAGTTTTACACTTAGCGTTTATATTTAATACAAATAAGTTAATAGTTATGGAAAGATATGGATTATGGCTATAGCTTGGTTAAATAATAATAATAATAATAATAATAATAATAATAATAATAATAATAATAATAATAATAATAATAATAGACCTAATAAAACTGAAGTACTTGAAAAACATTCCGCAGACCATCCCCCTGAAATTATTACTGTCTCTTTATTCAGACTGCCCCCGTGGATGAATGGTTACGCTCGTCGCCTCGTAATAGAAAGGTTCTGAGTTCGATTCTCCGTGAGGACGCAAGTTGTTCGAATCTCGCGTTCAGTTGCAACAACTTTTCCGCTCTCTTTCCTTTTTTCATTAAAATATTTTTCTTTGGTTGACATAGACAAAAAAGAAAGAAAAGGGGGTGGAAGTAAAATTTTACTTCTTAAAATCAGAAAGATTTCATTCAATTCTTTCTGGCCGTACTTTTATTCCTTTTTAGTTACCTTTTTTCCTACTTGAAATCAGTGGAAGTGACAATATTAATGGGCGCAGGAATGTAGGTTGACACTACGGTGAAATTTCTCGTCAGTTGACAACGGTATGTTTGAGCAGACAGTTTTACTCACGTGAAAATGCACTGGCAATGTTCTAGTAGCCGTTATGCTTATCGAGTCTTCCCTCTCCGAGTTTAAAAAACAAAAACTAGCCATTAAAAGCCAATTAAATACTTTATAAGGATAAGAGAAGTTACGAAAATTATTTTTGTATCGTCGGTAAATATTTAACATTCTTTATGATAAACTACAATAATGAAATCTGTTCTGTTTAAAGGGGTAAGTGCGCCGAAGTAAAAGTCCAAAAGCAACCACAGTACATACTTAACTTTGGACGAGCTATATGTCCATATTTACTACCTAAGTCGCAAATTTTCCGTTGTGTTAACGCAAACGGAATGTGCCTGTTTATCCCATACAATAGTTTTCGTTCATCAATTTGGATCACGAAATATGTATAGTGATTTTGTTAATTGGTCATAGGGCCATATGCATAGTTATTTTGGGGGCTACTTAGATGTACGTACGGGACACTTGATAATTTGCGTTATAGAATTCTCCCGCAGAGTCAAACAAGCCCACAACCTCCACGTAGAATAAGTCAAGGGGATGTCAGGGGTAAATTTTTGCGTTACTCGTAGGGATGGGGAAGAGCGAGTTCGAGCGAGTTTTCTTTGAAACTCGATTCGTCTAGAAACAAACATCTTTGAGCTCCACCCAAAAATTTCCTCCAACTCGACTCGAATTCGGGTCAGTTTTGAGTCGATTCGAGCCAATTCCGGTGTGTAGTTTCGAGTATTCTCTTCAAGTATCTTACATAGACAATATAATACAATGATAATACTGTAAACGTTAATTTAACATATTATTATTATTATTATTATAGTAGTAGTCATGTTTAGGAAAGTGGTCCCACGTCATCACAACAGATTTAGTAAGACACGCTAAATTTATTTTGAGGTCATAAAACGGATGTAGAAGGGAATGACATTATGAAGTTATTATTATTTTGTTTGTGGGTCACGCCGCCGCCCCGACAGGTTAGTAGGTCAAGCAAGAGTTATTATTTGACCGCTAAGTGGTTAGATTAGTTCCTGGAAAGGGTAGATTGTTAGGAGGGATGGCCCAGTTTTTAGAAAAAGGTTGAATGACATATATATTTTTATTTTTATAATTTACTTGATGCAAAATTAAAGATTGTAAACCAATTAATTTTAAATTGCAACGTAGGCAATGCATATGTCGTTTATTTATTGGATCGTTTGCTGCGCAAACTCGTTGTTAAAATGCTGTGATTATATTAAAATCAATTATTTAAACACTACGTGTGAGCCTACTAAAATAATTTAATTGGATCGTAGTTTACTCGAACATTCTGTGAGCATATTAATTAATTTATTTGGTTCATATGCTAAACCATACTCTGTAAAACAGCTATGCTGTTGTTTGAAGTCGTAAGACTCAAACCCGGACTATTTTATTTAATTATTCGAACACTACGTGTGAGCCTACTAAAATAATTTAACTGTTGCGTAGTTTACTTGCATATTGTGTGATTATATTAATTAATTTATTTGGTTCGTATGCTAAAGCAAACTCTGCTTATTCATTGAATCGTTTGCTGTGGAAACTTGTTAAAATGTTGTGATCATATTAAAGAATGGAAGGAATAAACTTTATTCATGCAGGACCATTTTCATTCATTTGTAACTTTTATTGTCTTGTAATTTACTGGAACATTGTGTGAGAAGTCGAGAAGCTCCTAGGTAACAATGTGAAAGACGTTGTGTACGGAGTACGTAAACTTTTGCATGATAGGTTATACTGTTGAATATACAGAGTATGGTTGTTCGACGTCCTTTCCTGGCGAACTCAAGAGACGAACTGAAGTTTTTGGAAACCGATTGGGTAGAAGTGAAAGTTGGTGTTGCAGGTACATATTGAAATAAAATTAAATACAAAAGAAGGCCGTTAGCATGTCGGGTAGACATCACCGAATGCCGACAGAGTAATAAAAATAAGTTTGGCGCCGCTGTGATTAAAGATAAGACATTGTCGGAGAAGAATACAAAGAAAATTGAGGACGCGTTAATTGACAATAGGAAAGAAGTAAGGCGCCGCGAATATTGAACACTTGGTTACCTTGTGGGCATGAAAATATTTTAAATACGAGCTATAGCAGAAAATATTTATATAGAAACATTATACAGTCGTATGAGAAGAAGGATCACTGCGATAGCAATATTAAAGCATAATCATCATCTGATGAAATATAAATATACGAATCATCTTCGGATGAAGAATATGATTTTGATTTGATAGAATCACCAGTACTACCAGTTTCATTAACCCCGACATAATCTCCAGTTGTATTATCAAGAACATCACGATTTTAGAGTTTAGATTGTTGCTGTAATAGTCAAAAGGTGGACGGTGAATGTATAAAGAAAGCTATTGAAAAATGGGATTTCAACGATACATTAATATCCGACGGATGTAGAGAAGGATCCTTTCATGATTTTGCGCATGATTGTAGGAATATACACCCAAAGTCATTGGAAACCCGAGCTTGGACTATTATCGGATTTTCTAGTGTTGAAAAAGATGTGTTTTATATGTATGCACGCATATTATTGGAATATTAACAAGGGAAAAATTCCATGATGAGTATGTGGATTTATTAAGTGATGCAAACTACCTTCCGAAACTAATGGACATTTTTATAAGAAAAGACAGACGGAAATCGGACATACTAGATTGAAAAAAATGTATAGTGTTTCATATGTTATGTAGTGATGAAAACATTAATGTGAATTGTGTATTAAAACTATAAAAGTATACTTACGTAACAATAATCCAGTTGAATGTATGGAATGCAAAGTAAATCTTCTTCATGATTGTACACGTCTTCATAAGACTGGAATTTTACAACGAAGCACTTATCTCTTGATAAAACTCTTAGTGAACATTTTGAAGTTTTTGAACAAGAACATAGTGAAATCTCATTTATATGTTTTATCATTAAAACTTGTGATCTCTTAAATAATACAGAATTTGTTGGACAAAAAGTATTCCATTTTTCATTCATCACACAAATGAAATTTCACCATGTGTAAATCAGTATATTATCGATATTCAAGGTTTTAAAATGTCTGATAACGAATTTATTATTCGTGAGTTTTGTTTAGCTGCATGCGATGATACAGTAAATTTTCATTGCTTGGTAAAATAACCAAAAGATTATAACTTATTATCACTAGGTTGTCAAAAACAAATTGACTGGTAAACATTAAATTTACACTGTTTGAAATGGAATAGCAAAACTGGATATACTGTATCATACATACGAAATCTTGTATATCAATTATGTTTAAAGAATTCAAACTTTTATTGTAAAGGTTTAGAGAAATCTCTTTGGATTAAAAGAATATTTGCATTAGATAATGTTATTGATTTAGAAAAAAACATTGTCCTTCATTAAATGTATTATGTGGAAACACATTTAATGAATATTTTAATTTTCACACAAATGTTGTAAAGAAATCAGGATGTGCATATCGTAATGCACAACATTTGAATTATTGGTGGAAATATGAAAGATCAACAGCATTAACTAATGCATTATCAAGATTGTAATGTTTTTTCTTAGGAATTATAAACAAAGTGCAGGGATGTAAGATTAAAAATTCATTGAAAATTAAAAAAAATATATATATGATAAAAATTAAAAATGTAAATATATAATAAGTAAATAAAAAAATTAAAAAATATTTGTTTTTTTAAATGTTTACATGTTTATAAACGATATCATCATTCTTTTTCAAATTTTTCTTATTAAACATTTTAAACACTTTTCAAATGAATGAATGCGAATAATATGATGCAAAAAGAATAAAACAAAATATCCACACAACACAGATTCATCATGTGGATATTGATGATTATTCGTCAAGTACATTTTAGTATTTTTTGATAAAAAGTTTTTTTTTATTTCCTTGGGAATATCCATAGCAAGACTGTCAAAGTAATAGCCATTTTTTCATTGATGTACACTGCAACCCAATAGAAACCAGCAGAATGAGATGTATCATAAGTTCATAAGTGCAGCAGGAGGTTCTACCGTTACAGGAAGTCTGTCAATAGGGTAAATTTCAGTAACACTTGCACCAGTTACTTTATCAATTAGTAACATTTCTAACAATTCGTCACTATACATGATGAAGATTATTATTATTATTTTCTTTTTAATCGTAGTAGGTATATAATTATCACTGTTATTCACATGTAACACATAGTCATACACTCTTACATATTCACTATACAGTAATGCTTCATGAACACTACACCCATATTGTCCGAAACGATGCTTATTATGTGCACACCGATGAACGTGAAAACTTAATGCAGTATACTTTGGACAGTTTATTTCTTCTAAATGTGTAACTTGTGTCTGAAGAATTTCTTGAAGAAAACCCTTTCTAGTTATTCCGTATGTGTATATGGTTGTAGTATTTGAACAATATGTTTGAAGTATTTCCTTAAGATGTGAATATTCTGCATCGCTTTCGTGCCAGGTAACGCCATACACATTCTCACCTAGATATTTCTTTCTAGTTACGATTGGCTCAGCTAACTTATTTAAAGGAAATGGTGTTTTAAAAATATAATTTTGTAAAAAGGGAACGTCAGGATTTACAATGGTTAGCTCTTTTATAATAAACTCATCATTTTCTTTATCGTGATACGCCGAGAAGTGTACAACAACCCTCATCGTACGCAAATGAATAAATTACAAGGTTTATCAGTATAAATATTTATATCTTTGTCTACTTGTGGTAAGGAATCGAATTGTGCATACACAATGCATGTAAAGTTTCTGAAAATGATACTTTTAAATTTACAGGGGAATCGCGTACTACATCCCGCGTGTTATCATCTAAAGTTCCTGTTGGAGATAGAATAAAAGCATACAGAGCATATCCGTTTGGATACTCATCAAGAGTAACAGTATGTGAATAATTTTGGTAATACATACCAGTACCTGAAATCAAAGTATAATAACTTAGAAGGTATAAATCGTTATTAAAATCAGGAGTGAGGAAATGATTTTGATCCAACATGTAGTTGCAATTTGTTAACGTTAAAGTTTCGAAATTCAAAGGGATTAAGATGTGATTTTCCATTGAAAGCTGTGTTGGAGATGAAACCAATGACCAGGTCTTTAGGAACATTGCCCAAGAAGAGATTATCAATGTTGTAAGACTTTACTTCTGCAGGTATAGTATAAGATCTTGTTTCCACTCTCGTCAGAGGTAACATGGCCGTTTCCAAACCCATTCGTGTATTTAATTGCATAGGTAAATCTGCAGCTACATCAATACGTCGTACATGAAGAATAACTTCCTCAATAACTTTATAACTTGTATTTTCAGAAGACATTAAGCAAAAATTATCTTTACTACGGTGTAATTTTACATGTAAACTTACTTTGTTAGGGGGCATTGGATCTAAACTTACAATATCAGTATGAAGACGCCCATACATTTCAAAAGATTTACTATTTCTCACCTTATTAGCACGTTTTTGAGAACCAGCATTTGTATTATCGAATTTATTAAAATGTTTTGCAGTATCTTTATACCACATGGCCCATGCTAAATGTGTTTTAGAAGCATCATAAGAATAATTTAATAATGTTTCAAAGTATGCACGATAAGGATAAGATCCTAATGAAGAACTAATTAATTTATCATTTAATGAAATATCAATTTGACTAAATAAAGAATGTAAGAAATTATTTACTGGTGCAACAGTATCATCTTGAGTTAAAGTTGTACCATCAGCTTTTGTAATTTTACAGCGTGCATAAAGATATAGATATGCAATATTAATAAATTCTCCTGTTTCTCCCGGAATAACAAATTCAATAGGTATTTCTGAGGCTGATGTAGAAATAGGACGATATTCAGAATTTGCAGTTGCTTCAATAGCTGTTTGTGTTATTGGTATAGAAAAGAAATCAAATTCATTGGTACAACATTCAAAACTATTTGAATTTAGGAGCGCCATTATGAAAAGATGTCGTGTATATGTTTACGTTTTGTTGGTCGTCCAAACTTTACAATTGCAGGAGCTTTTCTTTTGCGTGAACGTCTCTTGCTGATATTGTAAGTTTAGATCGTATGCTCCCTAACAAAGTAAGTTTACGTGTAAAATTACACTGTAGTAAAGATAATTTTTGCTTAATGTCTCCTAAAAATACAAGTTATAAAGTTGCACTTGAGGAAGTTATTCTTCATGTACTCCCATGCGCAATAAAAATTGCGCGTATACTGTAACTAACGATTTTTCGCATTTATTACATTTTCCTTACCTTTGTGGGTAAAATTCAGTTATTAGTATGTTTAGATAATAGAAAACAATCCATCTAAGGAGATATTCCCCAAAAAGATATAATAAAATGATAAAAATATAAGCAAAAAACAAAATTATGCTCGGTTTTGTGTATACTGGCAACGATGATTTCTCGGGATTTTTTCAGTAGCAGGGCACGACTGCGGAGGGAATTCAGTAGGGGAGTCGAGGAGTTGGATCAAGGAACTGGATAGTGGAGTAAAATGTTGCATTTATTGGTTAAAACCTAGTGTGTAGATTGCCTGCCAAATATAAATTAGCTTCTGTAACTAAGATGTCGTACGAAAATATAGAATTAAACAGAAAAACTCTTATCTTAAGGTTCGAAGCGATACGCACCATAATTATGAAGATTTTTTTCTTTAAAAAAAGAGCAAACACAACGTATCCTCCGTGGTTAGGTGGATAGAGTGGTGGACTTGTAGTTATTTTATTATTTTGACACCACATCGAATCCCATCCAATTTTTTTTTTTACAAAACATTATAATTTTCATGTTAATAAGAACCGAAGCAATATAATAAGGTCAACTTGTTGATATTTTGCTGTAATCACGTATTTATCCAGAATTAGAGTACTATTGTAATAGCTATTGTTTTCAGTTCATGCTGTTGTATAGTTTCTCTCATCCTGTTTTCTTGGGAAAAGAACAATTTTGTCTCCAACAAAGTGTGAAGGATATACAGACAGAAAAAGACATCTTAGTACCAAAAGTGATTTATCGTGATGAAATGGACTAGTTTGCCATTATTTTTAAAAAAAACTAAATTATTGAAGTTGGCTTTTCTTTAGGTTTTAGCTAATTTTTTTCTTTATAAGACTATACTTTATAAGGCAAGGTGTGTGATCATACCCACAAATTTAGCTAGGGAATGAAAGATAATTGTTTATACAAACATTTTACAGGTTTAGGTGCGTGAAACACCAATACACCGTGGTCTCGCTTATCCGACCATCCTTTGCTCAACATACCGTATGATCCTATATTATTGCAAATAGCACCAATCGGCAAGAAGAACTGCAAGTTGTGGTCTTAATATATTTTTCATGCTCTGGAGTCTATCGCCTAGCGAGTCCGTCTACACATTAATTAATACGTGTATCATTCAGTGCAGGACCGTATCCAGGTTTTTATTCGAAGGGGCCCAACACGAATCCTCGTAAGCACGTAATTCTAATGTTTTAATAATAATAATAATAATAATAATAATAATAATAATAATAATAATAATAATAATAATAATAATAATAATAATAATAATAATGCAACAGTTCTGTACTTCTCTTGAACGTTTTCCTACTTTTCGTTTATAAACCGGTTTACTTTGGAAACTGCATTATAGCACAAACAAAATGAAACATATTTTAGAGAGAAGTGTAACTAAGGAAAACTGTCTGCTACATATATCACATAACAAAAATAGCAAGAAGACATTGAGTGTATCGTTCTAATATATTAAAGTTAAAAACAGAACGGAAACGAAATGTTATTCCTATTTAAACCGTTCTTTAATTCCACCTGGTATAATGGCATTATGGTATGTTCTTAGAATTATAACAAGACAACAGCACATTGCCCAAAGTTTAGACACTGACTACTAGTAAACTGATATAAAACAACCTCAAAAGGGTAAAAGCAAGTTTATTAAAAAGTGCTTGAGTTTCGGAGAGGGACAGCCGTTAAGCCCTCACGCTGGATACGTCTCTGATTCAGTTCAGTGCATTTATTTGTTATAAAACATGATTATTAGATGCGTAATATGTAAAATTATATCATAAATTTTACTTTTGATAGGTCTTTTGTTAACACATCCATATTATTCGGCGATCTGCCTGCCTGTTTATGTCGGATAAACGAAACTCTACTGTATTTCCAAAGCTAGGATATACATGAACTGGAATTGTATCGTCCCAGAACAGACAATAGTGTGAAATGCTTATATTAAAAGGCTGGAATTTAAAAAAAAAGCAGCATAAGTACTGTTTTGGTAGCGTGAGAACAAATTAAAAACATATTAATATATTTCCTAGGTATCAGATTATCATCTTATTGTGTCAATGTGTATTCTTTTTTAAACATAGTTTTAAAAGTCATACCATTCGCAATATTTCTAAGGAAATCGAAAGAAAAACTCCTATGTGCTTCTTGTGGCAAAGAGGCTTAAGTGCACGGTCCAAAACCGATTCCAACGTTAAGGTATAGATAAAGTTCCCTTACTTCAAACATGCAAATCCGGGACGCTACTAAATTACGAGAATCTTTGAAATGCTTAAAATTGAAAGAAGTGTTGAATACTAATTTACTTTCCTCCATTAGATAGAGTTGTTCAAGTATTACGTTATCACATTTTTATTCATTTCACTAGACCTTCTTCCAAGGACGCCGATTTCTCTGTAAATTTGGAAGGGGAGGAGGGGCATTCAAATGCAGAAGATATATATATGAGGGTTTTAAGACAAATTACACTCAAATTATGCCAAATATTGTATCTTCATAAATACAAAGGAGACCTACATGAGCTTTGGGCGGGCCCGGTCCCCCAGGATCGGCGGCCTTGCCTTCTTTCTAGTTAAGCAAACGTAAGCAGATGATTTACTCCCTCCCCCTGGTAAGCAAAATTGTTTTTTTTCCTCAAGACCTGTTGTGTTTCGTGAAAGAACAGCAGGAATTTCCTGATTACTTAACCATCTAAATGAATGTTTTCACTTAGAGCCATCCCGTCGATTCGCGTTGCCTAGGATTAAAATAAATTATGGGTTAATAATGAAGATGAGACATCCATATCAAATATGAAGAGACATGTGGATCGGAGATCTTTCTTTGTTCGAACTTTGATTTTTTCAAATCCATGATGGGAAATTATATTATGAGTACAATTTTCGAAATTAATAGTATACAATCGTAAAAATATCTTACAAAACGATGGTTTATTGCAAAATACTTTGACTCAAAAAATAAATTACAAGTAATAAACTTGTTACTTTTCCTGAAGAGTCTAAGTCTTGAATGAGACTGACGCTCTCGAGCGTAGTGCTTGGAATGATTGCCTCACTTGTCCTACCTTCCCGTGGGGCAGCCTTGATTCGACTTGACCCAAAACGGATTATTCAGAATTCGAAGTCAGAAAATGTTTCTCATTGTTCCAAAACACTCTTGGTCGATTACAATTTGCCTCACTTGTGAGGGGACAATCCCATGCCGTAAGCGTCGCTGGACCACCGATAGGCAACTAGCGACATGTCCAGAAAAATTGGCGGTCCCGCAGCCAAAAATTGGTTCCACTTCCGTTTTGAAAATTATACCACCACCGGCGGAGAAGCGACGGAACGCCAACGAAGCACAAAATTATTCCCCTAAAATACGTTAAATCGCCTATATGCGTAATTTCTTTGCATCAAGGTGAGTCTAAAACATTTTTAAAAAAGGAAACAAACGTACCCTGAGCTGGGCGTGAACTATCAACCTTAGGGTTACTAGCTGCGTGTTCTTCCGAATTCGCCACGGAGTCGATTATGGAGACACAGCTTGTAGAGTGATAAATCGTTGAAGTCTTTTTAATATTTCTAATCAGAGTGTTCCTTTAACCGTGTATATTTGAAGATAACTGTTTGAAATCAGATCTAATGCACTCGCCATGTAATTTTATAACAAAATGGCAAGCGTCTATTTACTTTTTTCATAGTTCTAGTAGTAAGGGCCTGACTATAGGAAACTTTTTGGCCCCTGGGTCCCTGCCTCAGGACCCATGGTCCCTGGCCAGGGTCAATGACCTAGGGGTACCTAGGACCACCCCCTCTAAATTTTGGCAGGGGTACCTTGGCCCACCCCCTAAATTTTGGCAGGGGTACATAGGACCATCCCCCTTAAATTTTGGAAATTACCAAATCTAAAAATTTGGTATGGTAGCCTAGGACCATAGTATGTACCTCTATCAGTATTGGGTGTCTATGTCGTTCCCTTTTATGAGTAAAAAATTGCCAAAAATTTAAATTTCGGAGGTTTTTGACCTAATTTATCCCCTTTGATGAGGTATTATTATCCTATATGGTTATATGTGCATATACAGGGATTCATTACCTTTCATAAGACATGGGTATATTAATGCACCCCTTTAAATTTTTGGGAGGTGTACCTTGGCCCACCCCTTCAATTTTGGAAATTGCCCAATTTCAACATTGGGTATTATAGTATAGAACCCTAATATGTATTATGATAAATTTGGGTGGTCCACCTCGTTCCCTTTTAGGGGTACAAAATTGCCAAAATTTTAGTACAACCACATGTTTGTTTTTTTTTTGGTTCATTTTTATTCCCTTGGATGAGGTCCTATTACCTTATATGGGTGTATACAGGTGTTTATTTCCTATTGTAAGACATAGGTACATTTGTGCACCCCGGCAGGAGTGCCTTGGCCCACCCCTTCAATTTTTGGAAATTGCCCAATTTAAACATTTTGGTACAATAGTATAGAACCCTAGTATGTATTACTATAAATTTGGGTGGACCACTTCGTTTCCTTTTAGGGGTACAAAATTGCCAAAATTTTAGTAAAACCACATGTTTGGGTTTTTGGCTCATTTTATTCCCTTGGATGAGGTCCCTTATATGGGTGTATACAGGTGTTTATTTCCTATTGTAAGACATAGGTACATTTGTGCACCCCGAGAGGAGTACCTTGGCCCACCCCTTAAATTTTGGAAATTGCCAAATCTAAAAATTGGGTGTGGTAGCCTAGGACCACAGTATGTACCTCTATCAGTATTGGGTGTCTATGTCGTTCCCTTTTATGGGTAAAAAATTGCCAAAAATTCAAATTTCGGGGTTTTTTGACCTAATTTATCCCCTTTGATGAGGTATTATTATCCTATATGGTTATATGTGCATATACAGGGATTCATTACCTTTCATAAGACATGGGTATATTAATGCACCCCTTTAAATTTTTGGGAGGTGTACCTTGGCCCACCCCTTCAATTTTGGAAATTGACCAATTTAAACATTGGGTATTATAGTACAGGACCCTAATATGTATTATGATAAATTTGGGTGGTCTACCTCATTCCCTTCTAGGGGTACAAAATTGCCAAAACTATAAACGTAAGCAATACGTTGTACCACGTGTTTGATTTTCGACCTAATTTATCTCCTTGGATGAGGTCCTATTACCTTATATGATTATATGGTCATGTATAGGGGTCCATTACCTATCATAAGACATAGGTACATTTGTGCACCCCTTTAAATTTTTGGGAGGGGTACCTTGGCCCACCCCTTTAATTTTGGAAATTGCCCAATTTAAACATTTGGTATTATAGTATAGGACACTAATATAGATCACTATAAATTTGGGTGGTCCACCTCGTTCCCTTTTAGGGGTACAAAATTGCCAAAATTTTAGTACAACCACGTGTTTGGTTTTTGGTCCATTTTATCCCCCTTTGATGAGGTCCTATTACCTTATATAGTTATATGGTCATGTATAGGGGTTCATTATCTATCATAAGACATAGGTACATTGGTGCACCCCGAGAGGAGTACCTTGGCCCACCCCTTAAATTTTGGAAATTGCCCAATTTAAACATTTGGTATTATAGTACAGGTCCTCAATATGTATCATGATAAATTTGGATGGTCCATATCGTTCCCTTTTAGGGGTACAAAATTGTCAAAATATAAACGTTGTACCACGTGTTTGTTTTTTTGGTCCATTTTATCCCCTTTGATGAGATCCTATGATTACAAGGGGTCCATATCCTATCATAAGACATGGGTATTTTGTTGCACCCTTTTTAAATTTTGGCAATGGGGGTCCACTGATCAATGTACCTTGGCCCACCCCTTCAATTTTAGAAATTGCCCAATTTAAACATTTGGTATAATAGTATAGAGCCCTAGTATGTATCACTATAAATTTGGGTGGTCCACCTAGTTCCCTTTCATGGGTACACAATTGCCAAATTTTAGTACAACCACGTGTTTGGTTTTGGCTCAATTTATCCCCTTGGATGAGGTCCTATTACCTTATATGGTTATATAGTCATGTATATATTGGTCCATTTCCTATTATAAGACATGGGTACATTGATGCACCCCGGGAGGGGTACCATGGCCAACCCTTTAAATTTTGGAAATTTTCCAATTTGAGCATTCGGTATCATAGTACATGCCTCAACATGTATCATGATAAATTTGGGTGGTCCACCTCGTTCCCTTTAGGGGTACAAAATTGCCAAAATATAAACGTAAGCAATACGTTGTACCACGTGTTTGGCTTTTGGCCCAATTTCTCCCCTTTGATGAGGTTCTATTACCTTATATGGTTATATGGTCATGTATATGGGTTCATTTCCTATCATAAGACATGGGTACATTGACGCACCCTTTAAAAATTTGGGAGGGGTATCTTGGCTCATCCACTCGGTTTTAGAAATTTTTTAATATAAGCATTTGGTATCATAGTACAGGACTTCAATATGTACCACTATAAATTTGGATGGTCCACATCGTTCCCTTTCATGGGTAAAGAACTACCAAAAAATCAAATTTCGGATGTTATTGACCCCTATTTAATACGTTATATGGTTTATTACCTCTATATGTTTATGTTCTCTTTTAAATTTGGGAATTATCAAATAACAAAATTCGGTAAACGTTTTCTAGGACCCATTGGTGTTCCTCTTATGACCAAATATTCAAAATTTAAAGGTTATTGACCGGCTTTATTATTGAATAAGTACAGGATTTATTACTTTTTCATAAGACACAGGTGTATTTGCGTACCAATCTTAAATTTTGGGAGGAGGTACATTTCTTATTGTCATATCAATAATTGGTAATGGGATAGTATCTCATTCATTGGGTAAATCATTATGATCACGTGATCAGTTATTAACCTATGATGGGATTAGGAGTCCAGAACATTGGTACATTGAAACTTTGTAGGATAATTTGAGAATGCGTCGTTGGTTTTGATTATTCCCGCCAAATATAAACGTAAGCAAGACGTTGTACCACGTGATTGTCCTTGATGAGGTAGTGTACAGGGATTCATTTCCTTTGTTGTGGTACTTCTTAAGTTTGAGTACACACACACTTCTAGAAAACAGTTGGTTCTACTCAGGTAAACAATTGACGGACATTATTGACCTTATTGAACATATAATGATATGATTAACTCTAAGATTTAGGTATATCAAGAGAAGTATTCTTTAAATTTGGGAATGGTGATAAACAGAATTTTAACATAAGGTGCGAAATTTGAAAACAATACATTGAACTTTAGTCACAGCTCATAGTCTAAGATCATTGGTGGTGATTGATTTGAAATCTGATAGCTAACCTTATTGAATCTTATGACTCATAGACGAAAGGCAATACATGCTACAACAGTTTGAAATTTAATCATAAGGTGATGTAATCTGACACTAGCAAAGTTATTGTTAATGCAATTTGATTGGATGATCACTATCTTTCCTGCAATCTGATTGGTTGATCACTATCTTTCGTGCAATCTGATAGGTTGATGAGTTTTAAATCTTTTTCTGCATTCAGTTTTGTTTTAACATTTAAAAAGTTTTTGAATTTTTTTTTGTTTGAAACTTTGGTTTGAAATTTTTCGTTTTAAAAATTTTTTTGTTTGAAAATTTTCAAAATTTTGTTTGGGATTTTTTCGTTTGAAATTTTTGTTTGAAATTTTTTTTTCGTTTGAAATTTTTTGTTTGAAAATTTTTGTTCGAAAATTTTGTTTAAAATTTTTTTGTTTGAAATTTTTCGTTTTCCAAATTTTTTGTTTGAAATTTTTTGTTTCAAAATTTTTGTTTGAAAATTTTTTCGCTTCAAAATTTTGTTTGAATTTTTTTCGTTTGAAATTTTTTGTTTGAATTTTTTTTTGTTTCGAAAGTTTTGTTTCAAAGATTTTTTTTCAAAGTTTGGTTTGACATTTTTAAAAGTTTGTGCACCCATTAGTAAAGAACTGGAACTGTTTAGAGCAAAAACCTTTGACAACATTGTGGTGCAATAGTACACGTCAGAACATGATAATGCAACGTCATCAGTTTTTCATCATATATAAGTATCGTTCGAGTTAGTATTCATGATAACATCATGGCTACTTGTCTGCAGTTTCTAAACACGCGTGATGTGATGAAATCATTTACCAAGATTACTGATTTACAACAGAATGTACCTTATAGAATCTTAGCTAGCCAAATGATCCCTACAAAGTTTGGATTAAGAATCGTAGTGAAGCTTGAAAATGATAAGAATATAATTTTACCAGCAAGATATTTACCCATGGAAGCATCAAAACAAGAAGAACTGCTGCGTTTCTTAAATTCTGGATCTGTATCTTTATGTTACAAAGGATTCTTGGGTCGAAGTCATCAACTTGAATTTAGTACACAGCCAGATTTGTCAGCAAAATCATGAATTCAAACGTCAGCACATCAGCCGTAGTTGTATGAATTTGGTTGGTCGGCATGACGTCAGCAACTGTGATGAAATCATGAATTCAAACGTCAGCATATTCCTTACCAATGACGTCAGCAATAACTATAAACCAGCAAATACAGTGTCATCCCACGAAATCATTTGAGCAAGTGCTTTTCAGGAGGAAAGAAATGTGTACTTCTAACGATAAAGAGTTCATCTTCGCAAGCTATTATCCAATAAATATATTTCAAACAAAACATGTGATGATTGGTATCAGTGCTAGAACATTTGAACCTGTGATTCGATTGGGCAAAGCAGAACAATTTGGTGTACAACTGACCTGTGAAGAATGGCAAATATTATGTTCACGAATCGACCAAATGAACGATTATTTTCATGATGAGCTAAATGTGACCATAGTCAAATCATTAGGCTCAAATCATGAAGTGGTGCTGCGTACAGTCCTCGAAGAGAAGATGGTGCTGTTACGTAAAAAGAGTACATTTCATGTCCCTCGCAACATGGTGTATCTAACGGAAACAGAATGGAACAAATTCATCAGCGTATTTCAGTGTGTGAAACATGCAGTGGAAGTGTGCAACAAAACCAGTATATTCCTGAAAAAGTACTATTTTGAAAAATGTGTCATGCATATTGTACAACATGTATCTAGATATTGTGATGGTTGTCAACATCGTTCGTGGGTGCATACCTGTATTGATAAACAGTTTATTTGTGATCAAATGGACATTGAGTTTCCACCAATTGATATTGCATTAGACCTTAAAAGACTTCAACTGGAATTAAAATTATATGCTAAAGACAAACTAGTGCAAGAAGTTCAAAATACATTGTATCGACAATATCCAGAACCACTATCTGGTATGGATGTATGTGGAGTGTAATAAAATGATCCATTTCAATGAATTGTGTTTTTTCATTTCAAGTACAACCCCAGGTTCTGACGTGTACTATTGCACCACAATGTTGTCAAAGGTTTTTGTTCTAAACAGTTCCAGTTCTTTACTAATAAGTGCACAAACTTTTAAAAATGTCAACTCAAACTTTGAAACAAAAATTTCAAACAAAAATCTTTGAAACAAAATTTTGAAACGAAAAAAAAATTCAAACAAAAAATTTCAAACCAAAAAAAATTCAAAAAATTTTGAAGCGAAAAAAAATTCAAACAAAATTTTGAAACAAAAAATTTCAAACAAAAAATTTGGAAACGAAAAATTTCAAACAAAAAATTTTAAACTAAAATTTTCGAACAAAAATTTGCAAACAAAAAATTTCAAACGAAAAAAATTTCAAACAAAAATTTCAAACGAAAAAATCTCAAACAAAATTTTGAAACGAAAAAAATTTCAAACAAAAAAATTTAAACAAAAAATTTTGAAACAAAAGTTGTCAAAAAAAAATTTTCAAACAAAATTTTGAAACAAAAAATTTCAAACAACAAAACTTAAAACTGAATACAGCAAAGATTTAAAACTCATCAACCAATCAGATTGCACGAAAGATAGTGATCAACCAATCAGATTGCAGGAAAGATAGTGATCAACCAATGAAAATGCATTAACAATAACTTTGCCAGTGTTGTAGCATGTATTCCCTTAAGACTATGAGTCATAAGATTCAATAAGGATAGCTATGTATCCCTGTACACTACCTCATCAAGGTCAATCACGTGGTACATCGTATTGCTTACGTTTATATTTGGCGGGGAATAATCAATACCAATGACGCATTCTCAAATTATCCTACAAAGTTTCAATGTACCAATGTCCTGGACTCCTAATCCCATCATAGGTCAATAACTGATCACGTGATCACAATGATTTACCCAAAGAACAATTACCAATTATTGATATGACAATAAGAAATGTACCCCTCCCAAAATTTAGGATTGGTACACAAATACACCTGTGTCTTATGAAAAAGTAATAAATCCTGTACTTATTCAATTATAAAGCCGGTCAATAACCTTTAAATTTTGAATATTTGGCCATAAGAGGAATACCAATGGGTCCTAGAAAACGTTTACCGAATTTTGTTATTTGATAATTCCCAAATTTAAAAGAGAACATAAACATATAGAGGTAATAAACCATATAACGTATTAAATAGGGGTCAATAACATCCGAAATTTGATTTTTGGTAGTTCTTTACCCATGAAAGGGAACGATGTGAACCATCCAAATTTATAGTGGTACATATTGAAGACCTGTACGAAGATACCAAATGCTTATATTAATCAATTTCTAAAACTGAGTGGATGAGTCAAGATACCCCTCCCAAATTTTTTAAAGGGTGCATCAATATACCCATGTCTTATAATAGGGAATGGACCAATATACATAACCATATAATCATATAAGGTAATAGGACCTCATCCAAGGGGTGAACCAAAATACCAAACACGTGGTTGTAGTAAAATTTGGCAATTTTATTTACGCATGAAAGGGAACAAGGTGAACTACCCAAATTTATCATAATACATGTTAGGGTCCGGTACTATAATACCAAATATATAAAATGAGCAATTTCCAAAATTTAAGGGGTGGGCCAAAGTACCCCTCCCAAAAAAAATTTAAAGAGTGCACAAATGTACCTATGTCTTATGATAGGTAATGGACCCCTATACATGACCATATAACCATATAAGGTAATAGGACCTCATCCAAGAGGACAAATTGGGCCAAAAGACCAAACACGTGGTTGTACTAAAATTTGGCAATTTCGTACCCCTAAAAGGGAACGAGGTGGAACACCCAAATTTATCATAATAATACATGTTAAGGTCCGGTACTATAATACCAAATATATAAAATGAGCAATTTCCAAAATTTAAGGGGTGGGCCAAAGTACCCCTCCCGGGGTGCACAAATGTACCTATGTCTTATGATAGGGAATAAACCCCTATACATAACCATATAACCATATAAGGTAATAGAACCTCATCCAAGAGGATAAATTGGGCCAAAAGACCAAACACGTGGTACAACGTATTGCTTACGTTTATATTTTGACAATTTTGTACCCCTAAAAGGGAACGAGGTGGAACACCCAAATTTATCATAATAATACATGTTAAGGTCCGGTACTATAATACCCAATGTTGAAATTGGGCAATTTCCAAAATTTAAGGGGTGGGCCAAAGTACCCCTCCCAAATTTTTAAAGGAGTGCACAAATGTACCTATGTCTTATGATAGGGAATAGACCCCTATACATAACCATATAACCATATAAGGTAATAGAACCTCATCAACGGGGGATAAAATGTACCAAAAGACCAAACACGTGGTACAACGTATTGCTTACGTTTATATTTTGACAATTTTGTACCCCTAAAAGGGAACGAGGTGGAACACCCAAATTTATCATAATACATGTTAAGGTCCAGTACTATAATACCAAATGTTTAAATTGGTCAATTTCCAAAATGTAAGGGGTGGGCCAAAGTACCCCTCCCAAATTTTTAAAGGAGTGTACAAATATACCGATATCTTATGAAAGGGAATGGACCCCTATACATGACCATATAACCATATAAGGTAATAACATCTCATCAAAGGGGATAAAATCGACCAAAAATCAAACACGTGGTATAACGTATTGCTTACGTTTATATTTTGGCAATTTTGTGCTCCTGGAAGGAAACGAGGTGGACCGCCCAAATTTATCATGATACATATTAGGGTCCTGTACTATAATACCCAATGTTTAAATTGGTCAATTTCCAAAATTTAAGGGGTGGGCCAAGGTACCCCTCCCAAATTTTTCAAGGGGTGCATTAATATACCCATATGTTATGAAAAGTAATGGACCCCTGTATACGTCCATATAACTATATAGGGTAATAATACCTCATCAAAGGGGATAAATTAGGTCAAAAAACCCCGAAATTTAAATTTTTGGCAATTTTTTATCCATGAAAGGGAACGACATAGACACCCAATACTGATAGAGGTACATACTATGGTCCTAGGCTACCACACCAAATTTTTAGATTTGGCAATTTCCAAAATTTAAGGGGGGGGTGGTCTATGTACCCCTAAAAGGGAATGAGGTGGACCACTCAAATTTATCGTAATACATATTAGGGTCCTGTACTATAATACCCAATGTTGAAATTTGGCAATTTCCAAAATTTAAGGGGTGGGCCAAGGTACCCCTCCCAAATTTTTCAAGGGGTGCATTAATATACCCATGTCTTGTGAAAGGGAATGGACCCCTGTATACGCCCATACAACCATATAGGGTAATAACACCTCATCCAAGGGGATAAATTAGGTCAAAAACCACCGAAATTTGAATTTTTGGCAATTTTTTACCCATGAAAGGGAACGACATAGACACCCAATACTGATAGAGGTACATACTATGGTCCTAGGCTACCATACCAAATTTTTAGATTTGGCAATTTCCAAAATTTAAGGGGGGTGGTCCTATGTACCCCTGCCAAAATTTAGGGGGTGGGCCATGGTACCCCTACCGAAATTTAGAGGGGGTGGTCCTAAGTACCCCTAGGTCATTGACCGCGGCCAGGGACCATGGGTCCTGAGGCAGGGACCCAGGGGCCAAAAAGTTTCCTATAGTCAGGCCCTTACTACTGTTCTCCCATATTCACTTGCTAGTGCTCGGCGACAGTTGCCAACTAAATTCATACAATTATACGCACCCATCTCAAGATTTTTCACTTCATGATGTAAAGGCAGGACTTACTCTTGACCACCGGAGCTCAAGGATTGTCCTTATAATAACAATTCGTCAGGGAAAAATAATATATAATAATAACCGGCATGCACATGACTGGCGATAGTTCGTGTTGGTCCCGTTACGATTCTAAGTGACAAATCAAACGAGCGCGGGTCAAAATGAAGTCCTCGTTCTTACGTGGTGGTAACTTCAATACCCCCGATTCTAGATATCTGCTTCGACTCGACGAATCGCTGCCACTAGTGGCACACTATCGGCAATCCTTCGACGCGTCGCTATATTGACAATCGCCATTTACCGGCAAGTGGGCCACTAGGTGTTGGCGACGCTTACGGCATGGGGAAGCTAATAAACAAACAAACCAATAAATAAATCTAAAGTCTTATAAAAAAGTTTTCCGAAAATTTACATCTAGCAAAATCATTTGTTGGTATTCCAGAACTGTAAATTCACCTTTATTCATAATTTACTTCTATCGTAGTTTTGATGTGAATGATATGTCTGAAACTGTAACACAGGTCATTAATTTTTTTTGGCTTTAGTAAATTTAGCAGTTTTACTTAACAGTCAGTCAATTTGGATCTGTGATTTTTAGAGTTTTAGAGGTTTCTTTAAATTTTTCATTTCTACAACAGTTTGCAACTAACACCATTAACGTATCTCTTAATGTATATGTAATGGCATGGTCACTCCCAGTATATTTCAAACAATAAACTGTTTACGGTGTCTTACTCCATTTATCCGAACTACATTTAATATCCAACAAACTCTGTGCATTTCCCCTTAAATCTGCAAACTTTCTTCTAGGTTAAAACTGAGTATTTTCTATTTTCTTCCTTTCTTACTAAAACGAAAGTGTTCTTTAGACAACCTGAAATGATGACTCTATTCTACATTATGTTGCATAGGGCATTTTATGTAGCATATCATTTGACAGTTGGACACTTTCTTCATATATTGATGCAACAGGGATTAAGTCTTTCTACACTTACATGAGAAGTAAACAAATTCTTTTTAATTCGTGAAATTGTGCCAATGCACTAGGTCCAGAGAGTTTTTAATTTAAGATTATTATTATTATTATTATTATTATTATTATTTTATTGACTTAGGTTTTCCTGAATATTAAGCAATATTTCACAAAAAGCTGGTATTTTTAAACAAATGTGTTCGATATCAAGTTTTCATAAAGTAGTCACTCTCTCCTATAAATAATTTCAGAGGGGCCGAGTTGGCTCAGTGATAAAGCGTTCACCTTTGGTGCATGGGATCCTTGGTTCGACCCAGCTCTCACCAAATGAACTTTGTGGTGGACAAACACCGTGTGCGTGGGCTTTCTCGGGGTTCTCCCGTTTCCTCCGACTTTCTTCATTCCACCATTTCATTCATTACTCATCATCACCGTCTCCTTTAGCCTAACCAGCATAACCGTGGGACTTAAAACTCAAAGATTTTACTGCTCTCCAGTGCAGCGCCTCGTGTATGATTTTCCATACACAAACTATATATTCCAAGTTTGTTGTATTCGTTCTATAGGTGTGTTGGTAATTAGATGCATACGACGTAGAAGTCAAAATTTAATGTCCACGCTACGCATATGCAAAACCATAGACAAAGAAATTTATGAACAAAGACATTTATGGCGCTAAAACAAAGGGCAAAAATAAAGAATTACTGGCGGATTGTTGCCCATAGTGCACAGGTGATAACGGTTAACAGTGTTAAATTTAAACAAATAGTTTTAATTAAGCACGAATTTAACTTATAGTGTCAGTGGGGAAGGCTCAGGAGTTCGCTAGGATCGTTACAATATCGAACCCCGTGAAATATACTGCAAATCTGTCCGCAAGCCCCCCCCCCCGTAATGTTCAACAGATATTGTGTGTTAATGCTCATTTCAATGCAAACCTATATAGACCTCTGCACTTCAATACACCAACGAAGGTGCAGACTATTCATGATTTGCAGTACTAAACTCTCTCACCCGCTGTATTCTCCTAACTTGTCTCCCAGCGATTACAACATATTTTGGTATCTCAATCACTTCCTAGTAGGATAGGTTTAACTAGAGACCGCTGATTAACCTGGTATTGTACCTATTTATTTCCTTATTCTCCTTCATTTTATTTAATAATTTTATGGGACTATTTCCCTATGTATTTACCAGCTCTAGTCACTTAACCTTTACCTGTTTCACTTTCTTACCTTTGGAGTTGACAGTCATCGGTTGGACATTTCACACGCAAATATCTAATATTAACGACGTTTCTTCTATAATTTTGTAATATTGTATTATTTCTTTGTATTATTCATTAGCTTGGTTAGGCTTGTTTAAAAACTTTTCTCTTTGCACCTACTTATTACCTATACCTTGACGTTGGATAAAAATACACTAGCTCTCACCGGGAATCAAATCCAGAACCAATGGACTTGAACCATTTGGCAACAACAAGGCACATTTAAATAGAAGTTTCAATTTTGTTAGGAAAATTGTGATTAGGTGTAACATTTAAAAATATATTTAAGAATGGGTACGGATGAGACGCACTGAATTTTCTCGCTCGAATTTCTTAAACTGACTCGTGTTAGGCTGCAGCTATTACTGAAACATTTACTTGGGAAATGCGAATAAAATAATGTGTTTTGGAAAACTGTTCGAAGCAACTTACGTCCAAAAGTAAAGTACCCATTGGTCATATTTCTGTTAGAAATAACTTATGCCTTATATTAGAATTATTAAGGAAATAATTGTATGTGAACTATGAGCAAAAGCGTCTGAGTGCTTTCTGAGAAATCGTCAAAAAAGTCATCCCCAAGAATAAAATATCCCTTGTGTATCTTTTCAGGACAAACGAGTTATGCTATTTATGAAATACGAACAAAATGCCTGAGTCACACTGAGAAAAAAAAAATGTAGGTGGCATACTTAAAAACGTAGGTTACATTCGTAATTCCTGTAGTTTCCGGACTTAACGTGCAACCGTATATAACATCCTGCAGCAAACGTATAGCTGAAAAAGTATGTATTATACATACTGTCTGCATAAGTGCAATGACGTCATTCGTGTGACGTCATCTGCAGTAACAAGTATATACGGATGTAATATCTAGCTTTGTGACGTCACGATCGTATGTAGCATGTGGGTTAATAATGACGACACTCACTGACTATCAGGACGGAGCATAATTTCAAGAAGTATGCAATATACGTTCTGTACGTGTGTTTCTTGCGTTCAACCCCGAGACAGCATCTATATTGTACTTGTGCCCCGTACGTACGACTAGATACAGTATACGTATTTTACGTATGTATTATACAGATTTTCCTTATGTCGCACACAGCTTGTCCCGATACAGCATACAGAATATCCGTATGCACCATAGAGAGTGCACATATGCAGCTTACAGACTGTGTGCATGCAGTATATAGATTATACGTATGTCGCGTACAGGCTGGCCATATGTAATGTATGGATTGGATGTATGTAGCTTATAGATTGTCCGTATGAAATATACGGATTTTACCTGTATCGCATACGTATTGCCTTGTTGTAATATATGGATTGGACATATTCAGGATCTAGATTGTACGTATAGTGCACCGTTATTGAAGTGCTGCAACATACTGAGAAATGCATGATACATTCTTACTGTAATGTTGTCACATATTGTTTTTCTCTGTATGGAAACAAAAATAGCTTAAAATATGGTTGATCTCCTTTGTGCCAATAATAATAAAATTAAAAATACTACACTTTTCAATCTTAGTTTGGAGCCGTGAAATGTCCCGAGAAATGTATTTACCTGCAGGGTGTAAGTTTGGACTTCCTGCTAATTCTTTGGAAAGCTACTGCAAAGCCAAGGTTGAAAAGTGGCACAAGCGTTAATTTTAAAATTATTGGCATAAAGGAGGTTAACCATATGTTAAACTATTTTAGTTTTCATACAGAGTAAATCAATATGTGACAATATTACTGTAAGAATTTATCATACCTTTTGCAATAACTTAGTTGCAGCACTTCAATAATAATGCAAAATGCACAGCCATGTACAATCCTATGTTCAAACTCAAACAAACTTACGTACAGTCATTTATTAAGCCGTTATCATCCATTGCTTGTACAGTCACGAAATTAAATATTCTTCAGTTGACAAAATTTGTTTTCCTAGAAACTCAACAATAAATTAACCTATTAGAGTACCGACTTGGGCAGGTTGTCAAGTGATAATTATTCGAAGAATAACAACAAAAAGATCCAAATAAATTCATTTGTTCCCGAGCTATTGGCAAAAGAAAATTTGTCAACTGTCAAATACTTTCTTTTCCGTGTGTACTATATAAAGACGACTTTACCTCATTCTTTTCCTTAATAATATCCTCTTCCAAAATGCAGAAGTTGTTACCACAAGAGGCGTGAATAGGATTTTCCAGAAATAACTTCTCTGCACATTTTAATTAACAGATAAGTTATTTTTTAAATGACGCTATAATTAAAAACATGGTGTCAGCTGAAAACGTGTTCCCTCACAAGATGATTCCTACAGTACTTGCCATTAAAAATGCAACTTCATGGAGACAGGGTAGCTACGCCAAAGTTCCCAAGCCGATATCTAATAGTAAGTGTCGAATATGCTTAACCCTTAACATACCAAGCGGGGTACTCTAGGGACCCCAGAGAGTGATATTTAGTGATACTGCCGCAATCATAAGAATCAATTTATTCTCAATTTTTATATGTACGAGGGCTATCCAGAAAGTAGATTACGTTTTGGAATAAAAAATCAACAAAGTATAGGAAACAAATTTTATTATATACAGATGAAAGCCACACACAAATACTACTTTTCGACATAGTTACCATTCAAATTAAGGCATTTATCGTAGCGATGTACGAGCTTGGAAATTCCTTCGTCGAAAAATTCGGCCGCCTGCGACTTCAACCACTTCGTTACCTCTTCTTGCAGCTGTTCGTCGTCATCAAAACGCTGCATAGCCAGCCACTTCTTCATTGCTGGGAATAGGTGGAAGTCGCTCGGTGCCAGGTCGGGACTGTACGGCGGATGAGGAAACAACTCCCACTGAAAAGATTCAAGAACTTCACGTGTGACATTTGCCGTGTGGGGCCGGGCGTTGTCGTGAATCAACAAGATCTTAGAGCTCAACATTCCTCTGCGCTTGTTTTGAATTGCTCTTCTGAGGTTTTGCAGAGTTTGGCAATACCTTTGAGCGTTTATTGTAGTGCCTCTTTCCAGGAAGTCCACCAAAATCACATCTTTTCTGTCCCAAAAAACAGTCGCCATCATCTTCCTTGCCGACATTGTTTGCATGCATTTCTTGGGTTTTTGGGGAGAACCTGTGTGCCCCCACTGCATTGATTGCAATTTCGTTTCACAGTTCACGTGTTTCACCCATGTTTCGTCACCAGTAACGATGCGATCGAGTAAAGAGTCACCATCCTTATTGTAGGCGTCCAAAAAGTGCAACGCTGCAGCCATTCGCTGATTTTTGTGGTCCTCTGTCAAGATTTTTGGAATCCATCTTGCACAAAACTTGTGGTAACCAAGCTTTTCGCTGATGATTTCGTGCAACAAACTTCGCGAAATTTGTGGAAAACTCAAAGAAAGTTCCGTTATTGTGAACTTTCGATTTTCACGGACTTTAACATCGACTTTTTCGACAAGTTCGGCAGTCACTTTGCTGGGTCTCCCACTTCGATCTTCGTCGTGAACATTGGTTCGGCCATTTTTAAATCTTATGACCCACTGTCGCACTCCACCTTCAGTGATAATGTTGTTCCCATACACTTCACACAGCTGCCGATAGATTTCTATCGGTTTACAGTTTTTTGCTGTCAGAAACCTTATTACTGCACGCACCTCGCAGCTCGCGGGATTTTCAATTAACGCAGACATTTCAAACCGTCACAGTATCTTAACAGAGCACAGCACGAACCTCTCACTAGCACGGCTAGATGCCGACTGAGCTGCGCAACGCTCTGACCCCAAGATGGCCGCGCTAGCCCCGCCCCTAGCGGACACAGACGAAAACGTAATCTACTTTCTGGATAGCCCTCGTATCCTGCAACCCTTTGAGATATTAATTACATGATTAGTTCAACGACTCGTTTCTTTAAAAAATACAAAAAATAAAACTCACTTGAAAATGTAAAAACTCCATTGTTAAACCTGTGTTTCAGATTTACGAACACAACAATATAAAATTGTATGAAGAACTGAATAGTGCTCAAATATACATAATATTTGATGTCAACAATGTTCATTTAACTTAAGTATGCTTCTAGACATCCAAAAAATAATAGTTGGAGTAACCCTCTGCAATAC
Source organism: Thermobia domestica (assembly GCF_964235325.1). NCBI lineage: Eukaryota > Metazoa > Arthropoda > Insecta > Zygentoma > Lepismatidae > Thermobia > Thermobia domestica. The sequence goes on from NC_137459.1 coordinate 13,838,448, forward strand.
TATGTTGAGAAATTAAAATTATACTTGGGGTCGCCAGAAGACTCCAGCTTGGTAAACAACTTTGACGACTTAGGCTTGGTACGTTAAATAAGGGTTAAACTTACCGCTGTTTTCGCTGTGTGACAACGTGGTGACAAAGGAGCAGAACTGACCCAACATTGACAACCAGAACGACTGTAACACAGCGAGACATCGAGAGGATGTTCTCTTCTGGTATGGTAAGCCATGCGTCTTACGATCCAAGGCCACAGCTCATCAACTGTAGCTGGCGGAGTTCACAGGTATGAGAAGCTGTGCAGCCATCGACCAAACATATTTATCCTTCCCTGCTCTACACATTCTGCAAATTTGGACTTTCCTGGATGTATCCTTCTTAGTTCAACATTTTAAGTAACGAGCAGTGTAATAGTCTCATACATTATTTAAAGAAAGAGCGATGATTCTCAGAACTACTCGGAAGTTTCTAGTATACAATTTTATATATATATATATATATATATATATATATATATATATATATATATATATATATATATATATATACATATATATATATATATATATATATATATATATATATATATATATATATATATATATATATATATACAATAATTTAAAACGGTTATATCAAAGTTTGCAATTCAGAGTACAGAAAGAAGTATAGCTCTCGGAACACTGATTATAGCCAGATAATACCACTAGTAAACTCAACCACACTCAGTACCGTTAGTTGCTTGGTATTGTCTATGAGGCAAAGATAATCGTATCTCATTGCGTGTAGATTTTTGTATTTGTTTAACACTAAAAATTGTTTGTCGCTAATCGAACCCAGTAACATATATATACCGACAGGACGTACGTTAGTCACAAGGTTACATGAGTGAAACACTAAATTATTCGATTGACACTTGCGGCCTTGTCAACACTAGAGAAAGGTACAAAGTGATTAAATAAATACGAAACATAGTTCATACAAAATATAGCGATGTATGAAGTCTCCTTTTCATACGATTTGGATAAAGGATACATCTGTAGAGAGCAACATAAATGATTTCTCTGGATAATTTGGATTAGTCCAGAATTCGAACAAAAATAATTTTGAAATTCGTTATTAAGTCCAACATTTTTTCTTTCTTTCTTCGGATTCTCAATAAAGTTGACTACTGAAAAGCTGAGTTACAGATTTTATGTTAAAACATGTTCACTATACCATTGCCTTATTCACAGAACAATACATTAGTTATTAATGTATGTCTGAAATAATAGTGCTTCGTGCAGATACTTTATCCAATCGGAATTGCACAATGATAAAAAAAAATGTTGCAAGGTATAATGTTCTTATTTACAGAGAAAAAGAGTTGAAAGGACTTAACGCTAACAAACATTTTCTTTAAACAAACATACATTTATTCTAATTTATGGAAGAAAGAAATAATTTGTGGAGCAGTATATTTATTAAGGTTACATATTCGTACAAAAGAATGTAAATATAATCGGGTCTGTCTTCAGAAAGGACGTGCTTTTAGCCACAAATTACACTGCTTCTTTTCGCTGTCTTTCATGCAGAATCCTGGTTTTGTTTTGATGCATGAAATACCTGAAACAAAAATCCAAAAAAATATTTAAAATGTTACATTTTAAAATATTTATTATTTTTTTAAATTAAATGGACAAAATCTGTTCAGTTAGGTATGGACTTTTGGGTTTCTGGTAGAAAAACGATTAATTAAAAAAAAGTGTTTATTGATGCTGAACAACTCGAAATGTATTACTATGCAAAAGTAAGTGGGTACCCAATGGCGTTAGAGGTACTATGGGGTACCTAATGTCTGCATTTTTAGATATGTGGAAATATATGTCTCTAAAATGTAAAGAACTGATATCTGTTTAGTACAGAAAACCGCAACTCGGTAAGCCTTATGGATACCGAGGTATGGGAAAATAAAGAACAACACCATAGAAGTGCGAGGTTTGAGTAGCAGATTGTGCAGTTTCGAAAACGTAATTACTGAGAGCTAACAACAACCTCAAAAGTAGTTTCAATTCAATACACTACACACACGTCCTTATGGGGGTTTTCGGGTACTATGGCATTCACAGACCTCCCATTTCTAAACATTCTAAAATATATCTTAATAAACTTATAAAGAACGTTACAGGTGTGTGTTTGCCGAAACCGCAAGTCGGTACGTTTAACAGTTACCGAAATATGGTGAAATAAATAGTAACACCATAGGTATGTGGGGCTTCCATACTTGACAGTACAGTTTAGAAAATTAATGAAAATATGACTAATGGCTATCAAGATATTGTCAAATAAAGGGAGGACCCACACAGTTATGGGGTTTTGGTGTTAGGTGGTAAAATTTCCGAAACCGGTCATGAAATCTGAATAAGCACCAGTAGCAATTTCATCCTAAAGTAACTGGGTATTTCCATGGGGTTTTAGAACATCATGGGTCTAAAAAGATTAAGTTTTAAAAGCTTTGGAAAATATAATTTGACATTTGTAAAGAGTATTAGAAAAGAGAATAGAGTTACCCAAAACTTCCAGCCAGTATATCTTACAGCTAGAGAGACACCGTGAAATAAAAGAGTATTAGATCTTGAAATTTCATAAAACAACTTTTGATCTTAATAAAAGTTAAATAAGATGGTACTTATATGTTTGAAGTGAGTACCTCACACTCGTCAGGGCATTCCGATCGAAAGATTAATTCAGCTCGAAGTTTTCTTCGGGTAAATCCAAGCGTGATAATTCCTAGCGTACAAAAAGAATGAAAATTCTTTGTCAATATCTAATATAGCAACCGAGATATAAGTAATTATGTATTTTATGACGTCGTAAAAATGGAGACCCACATGTATTTGTACTGTTGAGTCTTTGCTGTAAGAAGAAGAAATTTCAGAAAATTACCGTATATACCTTAATAGACAATTAAATGGGTGCAGGCACGGTGGCTTAGTGGTAGAGTGCGTACCTTTGGTGTATTGGGTCCCTGGTTCGATCAGCGGCCAAGTCAGTTTGTAGTCGACATCGTATTCGTGGGTATTCTCGGGGTACTCCAGTTTCCTCCCACCTTTGCACTCCATCAATTCTATCATCAACATTCATTTGCCTTAATTTCATTTTAAAATTAAATGGGCGGTTAAGTGTGATCGTATCTCTGTGGATTAAGAGAATACTCCAGTGTAGTTTCTGCAAAACATACTAGGTAAACACCCCACCACGAAGTTACTGTGTCCTCACTGATTTAATTGTCTATTAAGGTATATACAGTAGGTTTTTGAATTTCTTTCTTATAGCAAAGACCCAGAAGTACAAATCCTAAAAGATCTCTATTTTTACGTCATAAAACATATGACTCGATATATTTTGGTTACTATATTAGATATTCACAGGGAATTTTCACTCTCTTACACGGCTCGATGAACCTTTGGAACTGCCTGAAGAAAACCTAGAACTAATCTTTCCATCGAAATTGTAATGAGGTACTCACTTAACCCATAGAAGTACCATCTTATTTAATTTTGTTGGGACCAATAATTTTTCCGAAGTTTCAACATCTCATACTCTTTTATTTTACGGTGTTTCTCTATATGGTAGATGTACTGGTTGGAAGTTTTAGGTAAACATATTTATACTTACATATTTCTAATACTCTTTACAAATGTCAAGTTATATTTTCAAAAGCTTTTAAAATTTAATCTTAGTAGACTGTAAGATGTTCTAACACCCCATAGAAATATCTAATTACTTGAAGATGGAATTGCTACTGGTGCTTATTAACTTTCCATGACCGGTTTCGGAAATTTTATCATCTAACACGAAAATCCCATACTTGTATTGGTCCTCCCTTTATTTGACAATATCTTGAAAGCCTTAGTCATATTTTAATTCATTTTCCAAATTGTACCTTCAAGTATGCAAGTCCCAAGCCCCACATACATATCGTGTCGCTCTTTATTTTCCCATATCTCGGTATCCGTAAGGCTTACCGAGTTGCAGTTTTCAGTAAACAAATATCAGTTCTTTACATTTTAGACACATGCATTTCCATATATCTAAAATGCAGAAATTAGGTACCGCATTGGAACCCCATTGGAGTACCCACTTACTTTTGCATAGCAGGGTAAAAACGCCAGTGGTTCTCACTTTAAGGTTGAAAACATACTATTTTGTCTCTTCTCTGAGCATCGTGAATCTGTCGGAGCTGTACCATAGTTGGAAAGACTCACTGATCCTTCCTATAATGACCATGTAGTCAGAATTCAAAAAGGAGTACCCGTTGAAGGAAAAACAATATTTTAAAATCCTTGCACCAGTAGTCGTCAGCTTAAAATCAAAATGTTCCAGTAGTAGTCAGAATTTTCTACCAGTGTTAGTCACTCAAATAACTTGACATAATTTATTCAGAAACGCACTGTTTATCAGTTTAAAATTAAGAATAGAGTATAAAGTACTAATGTTAATAACTGTGCATCATTTTTGGCACTCAAGAAAGAAAATAAAAACGTTTTTACATACTTTTTTAAAGCAATTTCAGTAAGAAAAATGTTAACTGAATTCAAAAGTTAACTGTATATTATTTTAACGTTAAGAGTACAATATTAAATACTATGTTTAATAACTATAGTGACTTTAAGCACTCAAGAATGAAAATAAACATGTTTGTACATACATTTTTAAAACAATTTGAGAAACAAAATAAGTTAACCGAATTCAAAACTTAATTATACATCACCTTAAGATTAAGAATGGACTATAAAATACTGAGGTTAATAATAATGCATTACTGAAGAATGAAAACAAAAATGTTTTTAACTACCTATATTGTATTTACATGTTGTTATTTCTCATTAACATGCTTTTTGATAACGCACGATATGGGCTAGGGGTGCGAACGAGAAATGATTTGAGACTGTCACCTCTCGCAAAGATGTCGCGAAAGTTGTCTCCTCTCGAAATCTGTATCTGTTTCTATTGGAAGAGCTATGTCTCGTCTCGAATTTCGTAACAAAAATTCTGTCTAGTCTCGTGCCGTGCGCAACCCTAATCAGGCCATAGACAAAAACTTCATTTCGGAGGGGTTTCGATAGGGCTTTGTGATATCCAAATTTTGAAATAGATAATCGAAATTGAAATACTATTGAAACTTGTTCGAAATATCAAAAAATACAGCAATATCAAAATATAAGCAATATCAAAAATCGAAAATATAGAAATTGATAAAGATCAAAAACATTGATATATCGATCAAAAGTTTCGATATCGATAGTTTGATATTTGAAAATATTAATCGTTCGATCGAAATATCGCACATTCCTTGGCTCCAACTGTTACCACCTTAAAAAAGAATGTGAAAATTGCTAACTACCTAGGTAGTCTGTAAGTACCTTAAGACGGGGTTACTTTGCACTTCAGGGTTAACTTCGCACAAAATACGAAAAAAGTCACATAGTCTTCCGTTGGTAAACCCATGAACTGTAAAGAGAAAGTTTCAACTGCCACCGTAAGATAGAACATCTAACTGGATTTTGGCTATAATGTTGGCGGTTAACATCAGTTCTAATCACCTGAAGGGTTTGTTGTTGTAGAGGTATGGAAAGCACTCACTGTAAATGCAGACAAAATTTGGAAGATATCACCTACAAGAATTTCCGTCAAAGTTAAGTCGGTTTCGTAGAATTCTACTGTGTATGATGGACTTCCAAGCAATAGTTGAAACTGAAGGGTGAAACATTGTAAAGTCATAGAAAAAATAAAACTGGGAGAAGGCTGTTTTGAGCCTCAAATCGTGGTTACTTTGCACCGGGTCAACGTAACCCCTTAAATGGGAAATTCTTACTACTGGCACCTCCTCCCGTCTAACTTTAGGAAAATTTCCTCTTTAGGTAGATGTCGAAATGGATTTCTTGTTGGTAAATAAATTACGAACAGCGGCGGATTCAGAAGAATAGTTTGAGAGGGACTTCACACAGAAATACTTCGTTTATTTAGAAATCACTAGACTTTTTGAAGGGCTTGACGGGCATACGCATAGGAATGACTAAATTAGATTTTTTAAAAAAGAAATCCTGCAATTTGGGTGGGCTTCAGCCTGAAAGCCCCAAATCCCGTAAATCTTCCACTGATTACGGTTGAGATGATATTCTTGGATATAAAGAGCAACCAAGGCAAATCTGTTCACGGAGATTTTTTCTGTTTTTCAGTTGCCATTTTTGTGGGCCATGCTAAACTATCAGAATGTGGCTCCTATTTCGGTACCAGAAAATACACAATTTTCTTTACAAATATCGATAATTCATACTAAGTACTGATACCGGTACCATAATTCCAACATCAATATTTGTAGACTGCATGCAGTTTTGTGTAAAGAGTGAAATGTATAAATACAGGAGAGAAAACATTGCAGACAAACATTATGTTAGTATGTTGAACATACTTTTTTGTATGTGGTGCAAAATATCTTCATCTATGGGGTTACTTTGCACCAAAGTTTATATGAAATGAAATCTTTGAGTTTTACGTTCCACGATTTTGCCGGGTATGCTAAAGGAGACGGTGATGATGAGTAATAAATTAAATGGTGGAATGAAGAAAGTGGGAGGAAACGGGACAACCCCGAGAACACACGGTGTTTGTCCACCACAAAGTTTACTTGGCGGGGACTGGGATCGAACCCGGGACCCCAAGCACCAGAGGTGAACGCTCTACCACTGAGCCACCGCGGCCCCTCATATAGAGTACAAGTAACAATATGCTGTAAAAAAAATGGCCCGTCTGGAGGTCATGTAAGCTAAACACCAATACAATTGTTACAGATTTATTTACTAGCACTGTTTAATTATCTACGGTGCTGAACATCGCAACACCAATATCATTATGTCACGTCCTTTCAAAACTATGCTAACTGCAAAGTAGACCTGCTTTGCTTCGTAATGTCCAAATAGTTTATTACTGTGCTCGAATGCAGGCAAGTAGCATACAAATTTATGATGTTGAAGGCGTTATTTTTCACAGCTATGAAGAAAAGACATGAAAACGAAAAATAAAAATAAATCTTTGTTTTACGTCCTACGGTTATGCTGTGTATGCTGACAGTCACAAATGACTATTGAATATTGATGATCTTGGAATACGATTTGGTGGAATAATGAGGGGGAAAAATAGACATTGATTAAATATAAAATTGAAAAGAAATAAGGGCCTGACGCTCAAATATTTATCTATCTGGCAGCCATCTTGATCCCTCTAAAATATCATGAAGTACTTGATTGATTCTAAACCCAATAATAGTAATAGTAATTATAACAATAAACACAGAATATACCTAGATATAATTTACGCACCTTGAAGTCTAGAAATTAATAATTGCAATCCTCAGCATTCCAATAGAACTTTGGTTTCTCCAAATGAAGATTCGGACATCGGTTTTCTTTTCAAGCAATAATGGGGTACAATAATCAGTTGCAGTCCAAAGCCAAGCCACTAAGCATGAATATAAAAGATTTTGTGTTAAATATTTCAATGTAAATTGCATGAAATACAATTCATTAGTTAGTTACATACAAACTCATACGCATGTAAGTCAGAATCTACTTGTAATAACTTGTAAATTTAAACAAAATTATACTACAGTTATAGGGACATCAAACATATATTCCCTAAGATATATAGGGTGTCTCACAAGTTCCCTGACATAAAGTAACTCGGTTATTATCAGAGTTACAACAAAATGTAATTGGGAAACCGTCTCCAAATATGATGTTTCCAATGTAAGTTGAAAGAATTTTCGAAATCGGATGAGTCGTTTGGCTGTACACTCTTTATGCGTCCAATGTTAAATGAAAATGCAACGTTGCCATTTACCTGGACCCACAACATAAGTGAATGAAGTTACTGTCGTTTACGTTAACATGTCGATGGCCCATTTCAAACAGTAACTTCATTCACATATGTTGTGGGTCCAGGTAAATGGTAACATTGCATTTTCATTCCACATTGGGCGCATAAAGAGTACAGCCCAAACGGCTCCTCCGATTTAAAAAGTGTTCACTTTAGATTGAAAACAACATATTTAGAAATGGTTTTTCCTCTTACATTTTGTTGTAACTCTGATAACAGAGTTACTCTGTGTCAGGGGACTTTCGAAACACCCTGTATACATCATACGAAGTTCCTTTCTAAATTCTACACGGGTGTAGCTTAATTGAATGTGAGATGGATGATACATCAGGCCGCTTGGGAATACTCACACAGATGGCCGCCATTTTGGATTAAATTTGTTTGTTATAAATTGGTGGGTAATGTGATATATATATATATATATATATATATATATATATATATATATATATATGGCCACGGGCTAGAATTTTCTCAGTATGCCAAATATGCAATCAGATTCCATGGAGCTTAATTTGGTGAAAAGTTATTGCCAATTGAACGTTGTATTTACCTCTTTCTTCTAGATGTAGAACCATACCGTTAGAACGTGAGGAATGTATCGAAATATTCAAACTGTGGGGCGGGAGGAGGGCCTGTGCCGTGGTTACCGATTGCAAACAGAATCATCCACAATGTGACTGTGTTACATGTTGCAGTGTCACAGTAATTAACTAAATTTGAGGAGACGGGCACATTCGTGGACATACGTCGTAGCGGACGATCGTAGACAGCTACAGATGAAGCAACGCCTACGGCAGTGCTGACTTCCTTCTCGATGTGGCCCCAAAGGAGCACACGTCATTTATTAATGCAATGTGGGTTGAGTCATAGGGTCTGCGCGTGTATAAGTGCATCCGTACAAGGTGCAAATGAAGCAACATCTCCACGAGAACGATCTTGATCGCCAAGTGCAGTTTTGTGACCGAGTTATCGAGTAATTATGGTTAAACTCTAACATTTTTATGCAAATACTCTTTTCAGATGAAGCTGACCTCTACGTAAATAGGAAGGTTAATAGGCAGAACATGTACAATTGGTCACCTGACAACCCCGCGTGCAAGACCCCTCCAACATGACCAGCGCGAAGAAAATTAATTATGGTGTTGGCAGATAAATGAGGAATACGTCTAATCAGTCACTTTTTCATTCCATAAAATTAACTGCGGAATAATACCTCACGCTCGTACAGGGATAGATATTGCGAGCTGCGATGCCCGAGGATGGTACATTCTCGCAGTTTTTTCAACACCATGGCGCTTTCTTCATTATGAATTCGTGGTGCGTCACTACTTAAACAATTCCCTAAAACATGGGTTGATCGACGAGAGGCAGTTGAATGGCTGCCCGATCACCGGACCTAACGCTGTTCAATTTCTAGTTTTGTGGACATGTTAAGCCTATGGTTTGTGCAGTAAATATTCATAATTTTTATCATCTAGAACAAAGTATCGCCATCGTCTGTGCACGAATTTGACCCTATATCCTACTTTGTGTCCACATTAATTGGAAGAAGCTTCTGCAAATGTTTATTGCTCAGTAGGAACATGTGGAACATATACTATAACCAGGGGTAAAAGGGGATCTGAAAAGGTGGGGGGACGGTAGGTAGCGGCATCACTCCACGCCGTTCCTCCTGCCTATCTTTGCCCATTGTACCATTTTAGGGTCTGGGAGACGCCGTACATGTTTTTCGAGGTGAGGAACTGTGTCTCCCGCGTTCCCCCTTGCTTTTACCTCTGACTATAGCAGGGAAATGTGTTCGAAGTGGGAACAATCAGAGGCAGTGCGTTTTATTACGATTTTGACTCGACATATCGGCTATCTAAATGTTCAAATGCAGTGAAGTGTGAAGCCTACAAGATTGCATTTCTATTTACATAATGTCTGAAAACCACTGGAAAGCCTCTTTAGTTACGGAGAAAAAATGGAGAGACTGATCCATCCGTCGTGAACAACTTTCTGAAAAAAAGAAAAATAAATAAAAATAGCCCCTTACCTTGTATCAGGGAATTATACACGAAAGTGCTCAAAAACCGACTTTTAATATTAACAATTTCCAGCGGGAAAACTCCTGGACCACACACTCGAATGAGGGGTATTTCAAACACCCGTAAGATTCGCCCCCACTGCAATCCCCTAAATCCGCCCACGCTCAAACCACGACGCTTATAAGACTTCAGACAAGACGACACATACCAACATACGAAAGAAACAATTCAATATGGCACATCAAAATATAAACTAATGAACTTCTTTGAAAACACCTCATTTTACAAACAAAAGGTAGAAAAAGGTAAAAAAATGTCAGTATTGTCAACTTAGAAGTTACTTCTACATGAGAAATAAAATCTTTGTCAATATATAAAAATGGATTTATTAAAGGTATTTAGCATTTATTCTTCCCTGAAGGTATATCTTGATCACTAAAAAACCAGAAACGGTATGTCTCTATCACTGAAAAAAAAAAAAAAAACAGAAGGGTATGACATACCACTACATATAGTCTCACTTGGTTCACTGCCAATAACATTTCACCAAAATAAGTTAAATGATATCTGATTGCACATTTGACATCCTCAGAACATTTTAGTGCATGGCCATATATCACACTACCCACTTATCATCCGTATTACAATTTCGAATCTAAGATGGCGACCGTCCGCGTGACGTAATCCGAAAGTATCCCTCTGGGCCTAATGTGTATCTCTTATCTCGCATTCAATGAAACTACATCCCTGTAGATTTCAGAAAAGATGACAAGGGACTTCTGATGCATCCTGTATATAATAGTTGTATCAATAATGAAGTTGGAAGTATGTGATCTAGATCGTTGTTTCCAATTTAACCTAATGTCTTGCTGAAAAGGGAATATTTGTTGAAATCTGAGTTTTACGTGCGACGGGTATACCGGCTAGGCTAAAGGAGACGCTGATGATGATATAATGAATGAAATGGTGGAATGAAGAAAGTGGGAGGAAACGGGAGAACCCCGAGAAAACCCACTCACACGGTGTTTGTCCACCACAAAGTTTACTTGGCGCGAGCTGGGATCAAATCAAAGACCCCAAACACCAAAGGTGAACGCTCTACCACTGAGCCATCGAGGCCCGACAGGAATATTTGTTGAAGTCTACTGTCTTCTTCACTACCAAGGTTACACAAAAATGAGCCTATGGTTTGATGGAATTCGAACCAACATTATATGTATACTCTCTCAGCGAGAATCAAAGCTGGCACCTAGTTTACATATGCGCGCGCATTGTATGTTACTTATATAGCTCACAGAGCTATGGGCGAGCAAGCAAGGCACGTGCCCCGGGCGCGTGGTTGGAGGGGCTACTAAAAGAGAGGTTATATATTAGTACTTTTCCGTTTTGGTGTTTAATACTTTTCATCAGAGTGCGAAATCATGAAATCAAAGTGGAGGAGACTGAAGGACTGAAGAGAGCGAGAGAGAGGAAAAAACAAACAAACAAACAAAAAAAAGCTGTGCAGTTTTACACTTCAAAGAATTGTAGTGAAATGAGAAGGTCAGAATTCAAGATGACATTCGGATGCTTGGCACGAAGAAAAACATTGCAAGCAATTAAAAAAAAAAAACTTAAATAATGTGATATATTTTGTAGGCTTTAGATATGTATGTTTTAGTTGGCATCAACAATTATTGGTGTGTTTTGTCACAATTGACAGTTTAGCGAGAGACTAGGCTAACTGACAATTTTTAACTTTCTGAAAGAAAAGGAAACAAATGAAAACAGCACGTTACAAAGGATACGTCTGATATTCATAGTTTGGCTTAGTATACAACAGGGGTGGATCTAGGATGGACTATTGGGGGGCGGTGGGTTGTAATGCCACTACTTACAAGCTATCGCTACTTTTAAGAGATTCAACTCTGGGTGGGTTTTATTTTATATTAAAATACACAAAGTTTCCTCTTCTTGGGGGCGATAGACCCTCCCGGGATCCGCCCCTAACTCAGGACAAGCTACACCGACAAGTGGTTGAGGCAAAGGTCAATTAATGACATTGGTATTCTGTTCCGTCAAAATCTCAATCTTGACCTGGATGTAGGTTAGCCTGGTCCTCACTGAACCCCTCAATTGAATGTTTAATATGTAAATTAGGCACTCCTACATCACAAACAGTAAATATAACCTACCTTATTCTACGTTTTTAAATGCATTTCTACAACTGATTGTAACTTTAAAGGTTCTCGTGAAGATTAGCTGGCGGAGGTTACCTAACATAGCCATGAGTTATCAAATTAACAGTTGTGCATCGTGGGTGATGATAATGATCCTGAGGTTAGATGTTAAATTGGACTCGAGAGCGGAACAAGGGCTGTTATTATTCGTGTCTCAGACAGGGCATGGAATGGAACGAATATGAAAATAAGGTTCCTGTAATAGTTTTCCACAGGGTTTGTAAGATTTTCGAAACACTTGGCAATTTTTTTTATCAAGACTTGACATTTAAAAAAAAAAAAAAGAAACCAAGACTTGGCAATTTCAAGTTTCATCCCCCTCCCAATCTTGTAATGCTCGCTACGCGGCTGTAAGCAATACATATTTTCGACAATATTCGTTGTTCATCCGTTTCCGATGGGTTACAACGTGGTAAGCTGCATATGGGACTTTTAATAGTGTTATTATAATGAGAAAGAATTGCAAATTATGTTGATGTTCCTAAAAGAGGGAAATTGAAAGAGAAATTAAATTAAAAATAAATAAGGGAGAGAAAAGTAATTACTTGAAAATAAAAATAAAGTCTTTGAGTTTAATGTCCCACGATTATGCTGTTAGGCTAAGGGAGACGGTGATTAAAGCAAGTTAATGGTTATGGAATATTTGGTGGAATGAGAAAGTGGGAGGAAACCAAGTCCCCGAGAACACCTACGAGCACGTATATGAAAATGAAGTATAACATACACTGGCCTATGCTTTCTTTGTCTAGCAGAGTCATAGTTTGGAATCGAAAATGTGTTTTGAATCCTTGTATTTAGAGACTGAGAGTGTAAGTAACGAAATCACTTAATACATCCATTAAGTTTTCGGAAAGCAAAATCTAAATTTAGGTAAGCTAACTCCATGTACTAACTGCTTGCATCCGCTTCGTACATTGTTCGAAGGGTCACGAAGCAAATTACCTCATTTAGTCTACACATACCTAGTACTAGTGTTAATTACCTGCTTCGTTTGGGTTCGATCATTCTAGACTATTTTACTGGTAGCATATATTCGTTCGTTTAGCCAGGATTTCGTAATGGAAGGGGGTGCGTGACTTGAAATACTGTGGTTACAACACCAGGGGATCGATCAATCTAAACTATTTTACTGACAACATATCCATATTGATTTGTTAGGACAATAAAATGAGGATATGTTAGTAAGTATTTTAATTAAAGAATTATGAAGAAATCTTGCGTAAAAGAATAGAAAAAAGTATTAACAAAGACATAGTCTTCCGAGGTCATTCGAACTCGGTTCTTCTCGTCTTCTTTCTATTTCTCTTATCTTAGTTTAATGCCGTCAAGGATAGCAACGAGATCTCTTTCGGGAGTAAAGACATCCTATAAAATGGATTAGTGTTGCCGCGAAAATCAAAATGGTTCATATTATTGGTAATTCTGGGCATTGCTTAAGTTCTAACTGACAGGCTATCTGAAAGAACCGGTTTATCGATCGTCATTTTAGTCCATAGGGTTACCGGTGCAAATCCCGGGGGGATGAGGACATGTTCCCTCCAATCTTAGAACTGGGGGGGGACTTTCCCCTCAATAATCCGATTTGAAATGCGTTTTTGGGGGAGAAATGTGATGATTTGTGTCCGATTGCCACAAAGGAAAGTAAGATGAAATGATGTCCCTACCCCAGAATAAGCCTTCAATCTGCCCGCCTCACATTTTTGAAGACAACTCTGCTCCCCTGATCCTCCGCAGCATTGTTTTTCAACTTCATAAATATTTTGAACATCTTTAAAAAAATTATGAGAACTGTCTTACGCGTCCCTCTCAATGTTGAATACAGATTTGTGCCGCTGCATAGGGTTAACATGGAGCTAGATGGAATTCGGAATGTTCCGTTACAATAATATCCAATTTCAACTTGATCCCCCCCGTTTCCTCCACACAAAGCTCCTCGTAAGAAAGAGTAACCAAACGCTTCTTGTAGCTTTATATTTTTGAGGCTGATTCATCTTTCCTTAATATTTTTCATTTCTGGATCCAAAGGGGGGGGGGTCTGGACCCACCCCTCGGCTACGTGCCTGCTTCCCGTAAAAAGTTTCATTCGAACCCTGAATCAAACAACTCCATCTATAAAGCAGTGCTGAGTTGATTTTAATATCCTTTTCTGCAACGAGGCTGTATGAGACGTGGACTTACTGATGGACTCCCAACCACTCCCGCCGGGAATCGAACGCGGGTCTCCCACACCAAAGGCGCGTACGCTAACCACTTAGCCATGAAGGAGCTCATCTCTAAAGCAGTGTAAGCAACAACAACAACAACAAAAAGAAACAAACAAACACACACACACACACACACACACACACACACACACACACATATATATATATATATATATATATATATATATATATATATACACATACATACATACATATACTAGAAGTTTGCGCAATTGGGGATCAAAACATTCTCAATGAAGTATGAGAAATAGTAAACGTCAATCAAAGTGGGCTTCTGCTTATTCTTTACTTCGTTAATACTTAATTCCTTCTAGAAATAGTGAAACAATACTATGAAGTCACAGTACTTAAACATAATCGAAAGAATAAGACAAGGAAACAGAGTAATTTCCGACTGATTAAACTAGTCATATATACTATACCTAACTGTTACATTGTATTTCTTACCATATTACGAAAGCGATATAACTTTTTTACCAACGATAGAAGCTGGACGCAATCCAATACTGCAATTTAGACGCTGTAACGAAAGCTGCAAGTCAAACGCCTGACACTCCTAACTCTTCAAGCTGTGTAGTAGCTGTTTCAAGCAGTCTGCAACTTATGACCTTGAAACTAAGTGCTAGTAACCAAATTAATGCCAAGGTACGATAAAAACACCCGAACTTGCCACAATGGCGTCAACACAAGGAAAAAAAGAAAAACATCTAATTTTTGGTTCCAAAATTATGAAACAATAATAATAATGTTTTAATTCTCAGTAACTCAAATATTAGTTAACTAGAGAACATAACAAGCAAAACAAAACAAAACAAAAAGAACTGACTGCTGTTTTTAAATTTCAGTGAGGCTGTAAAATATGTTTTGTTTTATTGTTAAAAACAAAAAGAAAAAGAAAAATAAACAAAGAAATGAAATAAATTTTGTTGCAAATATCCTAGTAAAAATAAATTTTCTAGACACAAGTGGCTCCGCGTAGCGTAGTTGCAAACGCTCTCGCCTTCGGTAGGAGCGGACCCAGGTTCGATTCCGGTAGAAGCACTCGGTCGAAAAAGTATCAAAAGCTTTTAAGTCCAGCCATCCTGAATGAGGCTTTCTTGGGTTTTCCTCATTTCACACCAGGCAAATGCCGGGTGGTACCCAACATATAGGTCCCAGGCCGTTTGCTGCCTTCCTTTTCCCCGGATAGTGTGCTCACCGAGGAACGTCATAACTCACATGTGACGGGCTAACAAGGTCATTGATGCCGAAAGCCCAGAAATCTAAATCCTAAATCTTCATTCACTACACAAGAAAATGTTCGCGCTGAAAACGGTTTCTTAGCAATTATGTTAAGCAGTCCTGTAGTAAATCCCCATCAAGTAATAAACCGTCACATATAAAAAGGAATGAATAAACACATAACATTCATTTTGAGTACATTGAAATGTAAAAAGTTACAAAAGATTAATATTCAAAGATTTCTCAAAATTCAGATTAACCCATTCCTTTCTCCTCAACCATTAACGGGTTACAATAGTAAGAATTGTAGTCATAAATCACATTACTTGTTTAGTACTATGTTAAAGCAAGTTATACTAAAGGAATATATGTGATAGTTTACTATTGCACTTACCCAGGCTTTTGTTTCCTTCCACTCTTCTTTTCCGTTTGTAAACAACCTCGTTTATAAACCAACTCGCAAGCAAACGACCGTTGTTTCATGACGTCATCTATGGTGCAAGAAAGAGGTGTCTATAGGAGGTCAGGACCTCACACACAGATGGACGTATATAACATATAGCTGAAGTATTTAACATACGTATACGTATGTAAAATACAGAAGATTTTTAGATGTCAGACATCCTGCAGCGACATGATGTAATATCTAAGCGGGTAAAAGGCAATACCTGTGTAGCATATGGATAAAGTACGTTCCGTACAGATTTCCTTAGTAAACATAACGAATCCTTGTATTTGTACAATATACCGCTGTCCGGATAATGGATTTTTCTCAGTGCACTCTCGACAAAATCGTAGGGTAAAACTTACTCCGAAAAGTAATATACCACTTCTAGCTTTTTAGGATGGTGGAATTATATCATATCGTTAGGTTATTTATGTAACATTTATTTATGAAATATGAACAAAATTGCGTCAGGCGTTAATGGGAAAATCGTCGGAGAAGAGTAAACTATCCCTTCTGAATGTTTACAGGACGAACGAGCTGTGTCATATTGTCAGGTTATTAATGATACGATTATTTATGAAATGTGATTGAGAAAATTGTTCGAAAAAACGCATCCCATACAGTAAATTACACCTTATGTATTTTTTTTCAGAGCAATGATTCATACTATATTTGTAAAAAAAAAAAGCAAAATCTTTACAGCTGTTTTTGAGACAATTTAATTATTTTAAATTTTCATCCCTCAGTAAACTACCCTTATTTTTAGGTGTCGGAGGATATAGAATTCGAAACGATAAACTGTTATAAAAACTTCATATCGAGAATTCGGTACAGATACGTCGAACAGCATGGCCTCTATTTGAATGCATGTAAAAGCGTGACGAACCGACAAACGAACAGATGGACAGACATCAAAATCACTTTTTCGATATGTGGGGGCGTGAAACTTGAATTCATTGAAATCTCGAATTCGATTTCTATCATTATTACTACAATCTCTTCTTTCGTCGCTCGAACGTGAAAAGGAATAGGAATACAATGACACGTAAGGTGATAATTTGTAATTCCCAAAATTTAATGAGTTACGTTTAATGTATTGCTATTCTAGAAAAAAAAGCTTATGCCTTTTTGTTATATCACTTTAATATTAGCTTTTCACGCTGCTATAAAATGTAGAAATTTGGTATGATTATCGTTCATATTCATGCTATCTTTTTGAAATATTCGTGTTCCGCATACATAGATCTGTATAATTTAGTTACGTTCAACGAAAACATTCTTGCACTTGTAGATATAAAAAAGAGAGAGAGAGAGAAAGTCAACCCTCTAAAAAGCAAAAAAAAAAAAACAAAAAAAAAAAAAACAAGCACACACACACACAAAAACAATAATTTGACGTCAGGTCGATGTAACAAGGGGTAAGATTCGAAAGACTGTCAAGGTCACGTATGTTCTTTTTTGCTGTTCCTGACACACAAATCCGAAGTGAGTTGTCTGCTGTTCAAGAACGGGAAGTAACATACAAGACTATAAACTGAAAACAATAACTGTTTCCAATAGTACACGTATTCTAATACTGAACAAATACGTCGATCAACGGATACTATCAATAAGTTATTTCCTTATTATATTGTTTCGGTTCTAATTAACATCAAAATTATACACTTCCTATAATGTTTTGTAATATATATATATATATTGTTGAGGCATGTCATTGATTTTATTCAAAAAGAGATTATTTTGGTAAAGGAAAGTATATTTAATAAATTGAATGTTAAGAAACTAAATGTTATCATGTAACGTAAACACGTGTGTGTGTTTATGTGTTGACATCAATGTTGTGTGTATGTAATGAATGTTATACGGCTAGACGCTTGGTCGTCAATTCGTAAGATATTGTAATTTGTATTTGTAATGTTTTTGAATTGTCATCAGATTGTCACATTGTAACATTGACACACTTTGACTGTGATATAATCGTTGAGTTCGCAGAAATTTGTAAGTCTGAGAATTTGATCACGATGTAATTCGGGTGAAACCAACGTTTTACCAATAGCTGAGATATACAGAAAGTCGACGACAATGAATTCCAAGATGTCTGGAATCTTCGTATAAAACCTTATAGTTTTTAGAGATGGGGATCAGTCTCTGGGGATCAGTCTCTAAGGTTCAGTCTTCGAGCATTTGTCTCAGAGTTCAGTCTAAGAGATCATCGTACATCGAGTATTCACATAGTTACTCATGTCACAGTAGTCACTTCTCTGTGATTCTAAGTCCAGTATTAGATCAGAAGATCTAATAGTTCAGCAGACCATTCTAGTAGATAATGGTACACAATAGTCGACCATTCTAGACTATTGGCAGCAAGAAAGAGATCGTCCAGAACATCAAGAGCAGTTCCAGTCATCAGTTGTATAAAGGTACGTGTATCTCAGCTATGTTTGAGTTCATCGTGGTTAACTTCCTAGCTGCTTAAAGATATGTGATCTTGCGTTTATATTCAGTCGACGATCAATCACAATAGTACACAAGCTTTAATGAAAATACAAAGTTTTAATTCAAAGTTTATTAATGTGGTTTCTTTCCGTCATCCTGTACCTACTCATTCTAGATGGTGAGTAGTAGCGATCTTCGACCGTCATATTACATTTCATCCCCATGCTATATAGGCACGACGGTGGAAGGTTGTTAATATATATATATATATATATATATATATATATATATATATATATATATATATATATATACTGAATAAGCAGTCGCGGACAGACGACTAGGAGTGGTCCTCCAGCTTGGGGGTTTGGGTAAGGCTAACATCCTCATCCTGTAAAAAAAGGTACTTGTTCAGAAACATTCACAAAAGCCTCGGACAAGGACTGATAACTTGGCACGACATCAGCAAAAGAAAATGGACATGAGATTTGGAACATGGAATATTAGAAGTCTTTATAGGGCAGGCGCGTTAAAATCTGTAACGAGTGAGTTAGAGAAATACAGGATGGACTTAGTAGGAGTTCAGGAAGTTAGGTGGGAAGGAAATGGATCTGAGAATTCCGGAAATTTTACGTTCTTTTACGGGGAAGGAAATAAAAATCACCAGTTAGGGACAGGGTTTTTCGTTCACAAACGAATATTACCAGCAATTAAACGGGTTGAATTTGTTACTGACAGACTTTCTTTTATTACTCTTAAGGGACGGTGGTGTGATATTGTTGTTTTAAATGTACATGCTCCAACTGAAGATAAGGGTGACGATATAAAAGATAGTTTTTACGAAGAAGTGGAACGGATATTTGACCAACTCCCGCGATACCATATGAAGATTCTATTAGGGGATTTCAATGCGAAGGTAGGACGAGAGGATATTTTCAAACCGATTATAGGGAACGAAAGTTTGCATAAGGAAAGTAATGACAACGGTGTTAGACTCGTAAACTTTGCAACATCCAAAAACCTAATCGTGAAGAGTACAAAATTCCCACATCGCGACTTTCATAAATACACTTGGACATCACCAGACGGAAAAACACATAATCAAATTGATCACGTTTTAGTAGATAGAAGAAGACAATCTAGCATAATTGACGTCCGGTCGTTTAGAGGGGCTGATTGTGACACTTATCACTACCTGGTAGCAGCGATAATACGGGAGAGATTATCGTTGAATAAATGTAATACTCAATCTCCGAAAACGGAGAGATTTAATTTAAAGAAATTAGAAGAGAGCCAGGTAAGAGAGGAATACCAGATTGAAGTTTCGAATAGATTCTCGGTTTTAGAAGACTCGGAGTGCACTAGTATTGAGGATACTTGGATTGAAATTAGAGATAGCATTAAAAGTTCAGCAATAGAAAAATTGGGACACGCGGAAATACGTAGGAACAAACCATGGTTCGACCAAGAATGCATTAAACTAGTAGAGAAGAGAAAACAGGCAAAATTACGGTGGCTACAAAATCCGAATGAAATAACTACACAAAATTTTGCAGATATCAGGCGGGAAACTTCCAAAACTTTTAGAACAAAGAAACGGGATTTTTTGAAAGCTAAAATTAAGGAACTTGAAGATAATAGTAAAAATAAGAATGTTCGGGACATGTATAAGGGGATCAGCGAATTTAAGAAAGGCTATCAACCTCGTGCTTATATATTAAAGAAATCTGACGGAACAGTTCTCACTGATACGGATAGCCTCTTAAATAGATGGAAAGATTTCTTTGACGATTTACTGAACACGCAGCCAAAAACTAATGTGCGTGGAGAAAAGGAAATACACACCGCAGAACCGTATATTCCAGAACCCAATCGAATATAAGTGGAAGCCCCTATAAAGAAATTAAAGAAACACAAATCTCCGGGTGTAGATGAAATTCCGGCTGAGTTAATTTTAGCTGGAGGCGAAAAATTGTGGAACAAGATACACAAACTCATTCTCCTTATCTGGAACAAGGAAGAATTGCCACAAGAGTGGAAAGAGTCAATCATTGTTCCAATTCACAAGAAAGGCGACAAAACTGACTGTAATAATTATCGAGGCATTTCTCTTCTGTCAACATCCTGTAAAATCCTTTCAAATATTCTGTTAGCAAGATTGACCCCATACGCAGATGAAATTATTGGAGATTATCAGTGCGGATTTAGACGAAATCGATCAACTATCGACCAAATATTTACCATTCGCCAAATACTCGAAAAGAAGTGGGAATACAATACCCCGGTACATCAACTATTTATTGATTTTAGAAAGGCTTACGACTCGGTTAGGAGAGAAACATTATACAACGTTCTTACAGAGCTTGGAATACCGAGAAAGCTAATTAGATTAATTAAGATATGTTTAAGTGAATCCCAAAGTAAAGTCCGGGTAGGAAAATTTTTGTCCACGAGCTTCCACGTCGAAAATGGCCTGAAACAAGGAGATGCGTTGTCGCCATTATTATTTAACTTTGTGCTGGAATACGCCATAAGGAAAATCAAAGATGGCAACCAGGGCCTAGAGTTGAACGGCATTCACCAGGTTATGGCATATGCTGATGATGTAAATTTAATAGGGAATGGTAGGAGAACAGTAGAAATAAATGCAGAGATATTATTAAATGCTTGCAGGGACATGGGTTTAGAAGTAAATGCAGAGAAAACTAAATACATGGAAGTGCGTCGGGACCGTAATACGGCAAATTGTGGAGGCGTTAAAATATTAAATAATACTTTTGATAAAGTGAATACTTTCAAATATTTAGGATCAATATTAACAGACGAAAATCATATTCACGAAGAAATTAAATGTCGACTAAAAGCAGGGAATTCGTGTTACTATTCGGTTCAAAATCTCTTGTCGTCGCGAATTCTGTCGAGGAATTTGAAGCTTAAAATATATAAAACGATAATCATGCCTGTTGTTCTGTATGGTTGCGAAACATGGTCGCTTACTCTGAGGGAAGAACATAGACTGAAAGTATTTGAGAACAGGATCCTGAGAAGAATATTCGGACCCAAGAGGAACGAGAATGGGGAATGGCGGAAGCTTCATAACTAGGAACTACATAGTTTATACGGTTTACCCAACATTGTTAGGGTCGTCAAGTCTAGGAGGCTTAGGTGGGCAGGTCATGTAGCTAGAATGGAAGAAAGTAGAAACGCTTTTAAAGTCTTGACTGGAAGACCCATAGGAAAACGACCATTAGGAAGACCTAGGCGCAGATGGGAGGATAATATTAAGATGGATCTCGCAGAGATAGGAATACAAAGTAGAAACTGGATCCAATTAGCTAAGAATAGAAGTCAGTGGAGAGCTTTTGTGAACGCGGCACTGAACCTCCGGGTTCCATAGGCCATAGAGTTATATATACAGGTTATATATACTTGTATATATATATATATATATATATATATATATATATATATATATATATGGGATGGGATTCGATGTGGTGTCAAAATAATAAAACAACTACGAGTCCGCCACTCTATCCACCTAACCACGGAGGCTACGTTGTCTTGGCTCTTTTTTTAAAAAGAAACTAGCTGAACCTGCGCTCTCTACATAGCGCATCATTCGCATATGAGCATAAATATCCTTCTCATTCCTCACAACATCTGTACATGTCACTTTACAAACATAAGTGAAAAAAGTCTTGATTAAAAAAAATGGCAAGGCGTATCATAAATGGGACCTCAATATTTCGCACCGTTTGCAAGAGTTGAGCCTACTTCCGGTTGGAGTTTCTAATTCATGCATGACCAGTGTTTTCTTTCGTTTTCCATACAGTATGTAATAAGCAAATACATTACAGACACAATTAATTATAATCGCAGTTATATATGGTTTTCATTGGGCAAATCGCTCCAAAAATAAAGATTTATTTTACTGGTTAAACTGGAGAAATGGTTATCGTTCCCTTTTCATTATTATTTGGCCATGAAATAAACGCCTGAGACATATGCAACCCCTATATACAACAGCGTGGTGTTGGAAAGTATTACGCGTAGGTTATGTTCCTTTAGTTTTTTTTTTTTATTTCAACGCTTCCATGCCTTCCCTAAAAAAATGTAATAAAGAAATAACGGCCATGTTTTTAAAATATTCAATTAGAACTGGACAATCTACGCAAAATTTCCAATCGATCAATGAAAACGTCATCTTTCTAGAGCTTGTAGTTTCCGAGATCTCATTGTCGAAAGGATTGGCCAGAAACATAGAAATTTCCACAACATATAGTTTAAAAGTACTCAGAAAATGGAAGCACAGTTCATGTGCATTGATTTTAGAGAAGGCTCATTAAAATACAAAGGCTTTGAAAAACAATTTTATATCATAAACTTTATGAAAAAGATCAAGTTAACTGATTTATTTAAAGTACTCGTACTTAAAATGTTTGTCTCTGTTAAACATGAAATCACACATAACCATAAATGAAAGATTTGAAAGCCATAGTTATACGTTTGAGCTCGGACGCTTTTAATTCTTTACCCTCCGCTCTCATTACTCTTTACTCTATACCGTTATACTCAACCTGCAGACCACCCTGACACCGCCTATTACGAACCATACTCTACAGACGCTCATGTACCTCACATATGGCCATCATATGCACAGTAATACCTTCTGTACTAACAGGGCTCCTTTGTCTTCATTAATGCGTAGCGCCGTCCGTAGGCGAGAAGATAACCTGCATTTGTTCAACTAAGAGAACCTATGTGTTATAGTGAGTTTCGCACTTCATTTCATCTTCTCATCTCATATTTTGCAGTTATACTTTTCCTTCATTGAAACTTATGTATTTCCCTTACCTCATGATTATGGTAAAACGCCATAATGACCATCACAATTTGAACAATAAAGTTTATGTATCAACTCATATCCCAACCACTGCTTCCTGAACAGCACAATGTACTAAACATCTCTTCCCCTACAGAGGGCGTAACCCTCTTCGGGTAGTAGCTAGCGTCGGTTAGCTGGCAAAAAACGCTTTTAATTACTATTGTAGCATTTTAATAGATAATAATAATAATAATAATAATAATAATAATAATAATAATAATAATAATAATAATAATAATAATAATAAATATGTGCAAGAAAGTTGAAATTTGGCTTAATACGGAAGGCGAACCACCCAGGCTGTTTGCCGGAATAAAACTCGGATCCTTAACGCCAGAAGAGCATATATTAACGGCTTAGCCACGAGGTGGCTGATACAGAAATAAAGCAAATTCCAATATTTTTACTTTTCGCTCACGTTTGAAATTGCTGTTATTCCAAATCACGTTTCTAACAAAAATGTTCTAACTACAAGAGTGAAATTTCAACCCAAACCATGGCAAACCACTACATATATAGAAATAAAAAAAATAACATATTTAACCGCAGTGACGCGGAATATATATAAAACCTCATTCATGTTTTTTTTCTCACAAACCCAAACGGCCCCCACCCAAAGAAAAATAGGTTTATTGCATCTCTCCGGACCGGTGCATAATCGTAGCAGGTAGGTTAAAATTTCATGGGACTTCGTGCACACTATAGCAACAGCAAAGTATATGGGGAGGAACGGCAGAAATCCGATAAACGCGGTGTTGGCGTGTGTCACCACGGTAGTGAAAGAAGAATTTCTTTCTGTGAACACGAATTTTTCTCAACGAGATTAAATAAATAAATAATTTAATAAAAATTAAATATTTCTAAGGGAAGAACACAGCAAATGAATGAAGAGGTAGGTAAAAATTCCAAATTGAAATACAGAGCTGTGAAGTTCAAAATAAATAAACCATTATCATACTTAAAAATATATGGTAAAAATTAAAAAGAAAACGTTGTGATAAGACCTTTGTTGTACACTCAAGAGAAGATACACACATCGTCTGGAAATTTGAGTCGATAGAAAGCTCACAACTGTGAGCTAAAACAACAAAATTTAAAACGAAATTACCACATAAGTGTAAGCTAATGAAGTTCAACAAAAGAAAGCATACGGTAAATTGTGGCGGTGATGGAGGGCGCAGTTACCGTCATGTAAACAAGTCCGTCCACGCTTAAGTTTAACGAGAGCGAGAAGGTAAACCATGTCGGTGGTGGATGGCTTAGTTGCCGTCATATAGAGATACCCCTGTCTATCGTGAGACCCATGTTCCCCTTGCTAACACTTTTATGTATGTGAAAAGAAGTAAAGATCGGCAAGTGTGAGCGAGTGCGAAAACGTAAAGTCGGCAATTATGAGCAAATGGAAAAAAGGTCGGCAATTATGAGCATATGGAACAATCCACATAAGACACTTGTTGCACTCTCAAGAGAAGATATATATTTATACCTCATCTGGAAAGTACACAACTGTAAGCGAAAACAACCAAATTAAGAAAAAGAAATCACCACATAACTAAACTAATGAAATTCAACAAAAGAAAGCATACGGTAAATTGTTGCGGTGATGGAGGGTGCAGTTATCGTTATGTAAACAAGTCCGTCCACGCTTAAGTTTAACGGGAGCGAGAAGCTAAACCATGTCGGTGATGGATGGCTTAGTTGCCGTCATACAGAGGAGCCTCTGCTTATAATGAGACAAATGTACTATTTCTGGGAACGGACACATTATATGGAGGTGTATGCCACGTGTACTTGTCGGTGATAGTAAGACTACTGTGGTATCTGGTGTCACGCAGGCAGTACGGACTGGGGTAGGGAATTGGCGGACGAGGTCGCCCCTGTCTAAAGTAGATTCCCTTTAAAGATCTCGTCCACACTTGCTGCGAGGTTCTTCCATCTCCTGTAAGACCACTTAACCGCAAAACACGCGCGGGTCATACACGAATCAGACACGTGCGCGTGAGAGGAATGATCAAACGAATGGCACTAAAAAGCGGCCGGAGAGGGGGACATTGTCCCCCTTACTAACCCATTTATACATGGGGAAAAAGTCAAGTAAAGATGGGCAAGTGTGAGTGAATGCGAAAAAAGTAAAGTAAAAGTCGGCAATTATGAGCAAAAGTCGGGAATTATGAGCAAAAAGTCGGCAATTATTAGCAAGTGCGAAAAAAGCAAAGTAAAAGACGGCAATTATGAGCAAGTGCGAAGAAAACAAAGTAAAAGACGGCAATTATGAGCAAGTGCGAAAAAAGCAAAGTAAAAGTCGGCAATTATGAGCAAAAGTCGGCAATTATGAGCATGTGCGAAAAAAAGCAAAGTAAAAGTCGGCAATTATGAGCAGAAGTCGGCAATTATGAGCGAAAAAATAAAAATAAAGCAATAGTGCGCATGTTTTTTGAATATTCAATTAGAACTGGACAATCTACATGAAATTTGCAATCGATCAGTGAAAACGTCATCTTTCTAGAGCCTGTAGTTTTCCGAGATCTCATTGTCGAAAGGATTTGCCACAAACATATATGCGGAATTTAAAGGAGCTCCAATGATGGCAGCACAATTCATTTGCATTTATTTCGGAGAAGGCCTATTAAAGGCAAAGGCCTTTGAGCAATAATTTAAAAGGATAAACTTTGTGAAAAATATTTCTTTAAGTTATTTAGGTAATAGTATACAAGAGGTCCTCATCATGTCCAGTGCACGTGGATGCTTCTTACTGTTCCACTACGTATAAAAGTGATTTTATAACATGTAGAAGTGGTAATAGAACACGCAATCTAATACTGCTGCTGCTGGTACAGATACTAGACACTCCACTGGCCGTTCTCAGTTGTATAACTTCCTACTTACTGGGTTTGACACCCGATTCAAAACAGAAAAGCATATCTATCTTCAAATAGTCAAATATCTTCCACGGGCGAATATTCAGGAAATTGTTCGGACCAAAAACGGGGTAATCATAAAATCTTTTGATCCCCATTTTGGCACTACTTTGCGCAATAAAGCTTCCTACGAGATATTCGGCCCAAATGCAAAGCTCCAATCGCTGTCTAGTAGTACCAAAATGACGCAATCTCCATCACGCCGAGCACCAATGCTCTCAGTTGTAATTCGAGGTGTTCCGCCAGAATACACCGAGGAAGAAATAGAAGCAGAGTTACGTCTTGAGGAATACTCTTTTAAGAAGTGCCTCCGTATTAAAAACAATACCGGACCAACGTACATGATTCGTCTTTTAACAGATTCTAAGGACACAATAGACGATCTGTTACAACATGGTGCTTACATCTATCGTCGCCGCTACAGGGTAGAACCATCTCGCTCACCCACTCCTCTGCCCTTCAGGTGTGAGCGCTGTCAAACCTACAACCAGCATCCAACATCCCAGTGACCAAATATTCCAAAGTGTGGCTATTGTTCAGGACCACATTCCACATCATCTTGCAGCAATCACAATCAAGCTCCACACTGCCTTACCTGTTCTGGTGATCATCCTACCTATAGTTACAAGTGCCGCGCCAGACCAGCACCACAACCTGAAAAACCAGAACTTACAGTTCCCATTCGTACAATAGATTCCTCAACTCTTCCGAACAATTCTTTGCGTACACCTCTAACGGTGGAAGATCTTCTGCGCTTCACAACAGTTGTTCTTCAAAATATTCATCCTTTCTTGCGCACTCACATTTTATCACAAGTTACAGCTGCTGCAAAACTTCTTTTCAATCTTCATCTTCATGCCACATATTCCGAAAACACTGTCCACTTCCATATCTCATCACTTGAAACCTCTGTCTAATATGGCTTCGATCTATTACATTATGGCGTATACTTTTTTCTTCTTAAACATCCGCTCACTCAACACCTCAAGCTTATGCTTGAACAGCTCCTCCGTGAGGAAAAAGTTCATGCTTTTGCTCTAAATGAAACTTTTCTTACCCCACTTCATCAAGTCAAACTCTCCGGATATCAGTTCACTCGGTTTGACTGTCCACGGCATATAGCTCGAGCACATGGCGGCACTGCCATTGGCACTTATAACCATCTGCCAATCCGCACACATGTGCTTCCTCCTCACATGCAACTTCCTGAACATAATGTTGTTACAATCTACTTACGCAATAGAACTATCACATTCTGCACTATTTATGTACGACCAGGCCAAAGAATACCACACAACTTTTTTTTCAATATATAGACAAAAACTTTCGTCACTATCTGATCATGGCTGATATCAATCTCCATAGTCGATCGCTGGGCGAAAAACATCGCTTCATCGATTTTATTAATCAATCCACTGCGGCAGAAATCTTAGATCTTCCTTCTGCAATACGCCCAATTATTCAGACATCACCAGTTATCGTCGTAGCATCTTCTAGTCTTACTGTATCCAACATACGAATTCTGCCTCCTTTTGGTAGCGACTATGTACAGATTCTTCTCGATGTTTCTTGTGCGGCACTACCAAAAATTTCTCGAGAGCCCATTGGCTATTATGATTATGAGAGAGCTGATTGGCAATTGTACCAATCCGATATCGAGCATGCCCTAAGAGGAGTTTCTCCTCCTAACACGGACGTTGACCTTCTCCACGTCGTCGATACTCTTTCAAATATCATTACACATGCAGCAGAGGCCAATATTCCCCTAAAAAGCATATACCCTCATAAACCTCCAGTGCCACCTCAATATCATTCCATTATTACTGCATCTCGACAGGCGTTTCGAGACTACTTACACACTCAAAATCCTGAAGCTATGCGTCAGCATTGTCGTTGGAACAGAATGGTACGAAACTATCTAGCAGCCTATAAACGTCGACGCTGGGCCTATACGTGCAATAGACTTGCAGAAACATCTAAACCTTCCGTTTATTGTCAGAAATTCCATCAACTTACTGGTACAAGGCTCGCACTTCTTACAACATTGTCGATCATGGTCATGCTCTTCAAACAGATGTCGAGAAGGCATACGCCTTCGCTAACTATTTTCAGGATATATTTCCGCCTCCTCCTCATCATTTTGCCACTCAGCTTTACCGACATATCGAACGCCTAACAGATCCTACCCGACCGCAACTACGCCCTCATTGCAATCATACCATTGATCCTGCACAACCTCTCACTCAGCCAATCCTTTCTTCCGACATTGACACTGTACTTCACTCTAAACGAAATACTGCACCTGGTTTCGACAAAGTCACATATCGCCTCATCAAAGCTACACCTCCTTCCTTCAATACTTTCCTTGCTTCCGTTTATAATTTCATTCTTCGTACCGGCTTTTACCCTCCTCAATGGAAAGTCTCTAAAATACTCTTATTTTCTAAGCCCAATAAACCCCCTCAGGCTCTCTCGTCCTATCGTCCTATTCAACTTACTTCGTGCTTTAGTAAGATCTTAGAAAAAATTCTTGTTAACCGCCTTCATACCCATCTCACTACCTATAGCCTATTGCCAGTTCACCAAGCCGGCTTCAGACCTGGCATCAGCATCTCAGATCAACTTCTTCGGCTTACCACTACTATTAGCAATCATTACAATTCATCTCGGCCCTCATGTCTCTTACTCTTTGACTTAGAAAAAGCCTTTGATAAGGTATGGTATATGGGCTTCTGTATAAACTTCACCGTTTCCGCCTTCCAATGTGCTACATACGGCTCATCCTCTCATTTCTTACCTCTAGGCTTGCCTACATTACTATCAATAGCACTCTATCATATACAATCTTTCTACACTCTGGTGTACCTCAGGGCTCCGTTCTATCACCTCTGTTATTCCTTCTGTACATAGCAGATATGCCTCCTTTGCCACCAAATGTAAAAGTTTTTCAGTTTGCTGATGACACGGTGGTTCTATGCTTGGGCACTACTGTACAGCATATCAATCGAACTTTACAGCCTGCTATAAATTCATTTCTTGACTGGTGCACTCGTTGGAAACTGACTGTCAATTCTGACAAAACGCAAGCAATAGTCTTTCAGTCTCCACAAAGACGCTCACGTATTAGACGGAACCCAAATCGTCTCGACCTTACCATTAATGGTACTACCATACCTTCCTCGAAGCAGGTTACTTATCTAGGAGTAATCTATGACCGCTAACTTCAATGGAAACCACACGAGCGGAAACTTCAATTACAAAGTACAACCTTGTTCGCAAATTAGTTGGCACATCTTGTGGATTGCACTCTCATACCATTCTTACCACATACAAAGTATTCTTACGCCCTCTTCTAACTCATGGACACACTGCGTGGATATCAGCACCAGCCTCCTTCTATGAACGCCTCCAGATTATCGAAAGGCACGCTATCCGCCTTGCATTTCATATTCGCCTGCCTTTCCCTACGGCTCCACTCTACCACCGTATCACCTTTCCTAATATTCTACACCATATAGAGTCTCTACGCACTAACTACATCACCAAGCGCATGAGCTCCGATAATCCTGTATTTTTTGATACTATCCATCTTGACAGGGCTCATGACGTTCCTCCAAAATATATATATACTCTTCTTCAACATCTTCTGACCTTGTACTCTCAGACTCTCCCTGCCAATGGCCCTCACAAACTACAATATGACATATATCATCCACATCATTATTCTCACTACGTTTATCCATCTTTGCACTTGTGATATCCTTCTTTACTAACCAGGGCCTCCACTTGTCACTCATTGGTCTCGAGTTGCCCCGAGACAGAAGATAACCCTCATTTGTTCCTTTAACAGCTTCTAAGTGTTGTCTCGTCTACTGCACTTCATTTCATATAAACCCAATACATGCCCACTGCCTACACTTAACTACTATAATTTATTTATTTTTTTTGTTATCGTTCATGTACTTCATCTGTATCATCTTCGTCACTTTCGCTTCTTTTTATATGTATGTATGTATATGTCAATATTTATTTCAGCAAGCGATGATCCTGGAATGCAGATCTATCTACACCTTGGAATTGATGCAGACCAATTGATGCTTAATAAAGATTTTTAAAAAATCCTGAAATGCAGAGAAATCGTATATGAAGAACTTACTAGACACAATTGATGCTTAATAAAGATTAATAAATAATACCCCTTTGATCCCAAACCACCTATAGACCATACATAGCTTTCCTTTCTTCCGTAAATTTAGCCCTCCTCTCTTTCCCAAGAAAGGGTGTACCCCTTTGACGGGTGAACAGTAAAAAAAAAAAAAAAACACACACGCAAGAAATAACCAAGGCCCGACATACATGGTGCGGGTTCTCATCAATTCTCAGCAGACCATCAATGATCTATTGGATCTAGGAGCTTATATTTACAAGAAACGACACCGGGTAGAGCCGTCTCACACATCTAAACCCTTGCCTATTAGATGTGAGCGTTGCCAAACTTATGGTCAACATCCTACCAATCAGTGCCATAACCAACCAAAGTGCGGCTACTGTGCAGGTCCGCATCTGACCCGTACATGTTCCAATATGCAGTAACCCCCTCAGTGATCTCTCTGCCCAGAAAAACATCCAACCTATAGCTATAAATGTCAGTCTAAACCATCACCAGATCAGTCCAAACCAGAGAATGTTGTCCCATTACGTCTCCCGGAACAAGCACAACCAGCACCACCACCTTCATTGGACGCACCTGTCACCATTTCCCAATTGCTTTCCTTCATTACCTTATCACTACAGAATATACATCCGTTCTTGCGAACTCATATCTTACATCATATACAGTTAGCTGCCAAATAAGTTTTCCATGCAAATCTCCATGCCACATACACTGGGCCGTATGTTTACTTTCACTCCGCATAACTGTACCTGATCGCCTGATCCTGCCTTGGAACTGCGTCCGCCAGCGCACGGACACCATTGACGAGTTCCAAGGCAGGATCAGGATCCTTCTCAGTATTGTCTGCGTCATGTTGAGACATGTAAGCGGCTGGTGCAGCTACAGGAGCTGGTGGTCGTGTGAAGAATGGAAACAAGGAGCGCCGGGCAACTGGAGGCGTGAATCCTACAGGGCGGCGTAAGGATGATAATGCGGAAGCCGCTGCTAGCGTACTGGGCGATGGCTGCACAGGTGTAGCAAGCGGACACGTGTCGATATGGTGATCGGACACACATACACAATGGAGGCCGTCGTCGGACGAAGGGGTGCCGGGGCGACTTGAAGCCAGAATGAAGTCTCGAAATCAATCAATCAAGACAGCTGTCGCGCGCTGAGCGTCCTCTTTCTCCTCAGGCTCTCGATCTCAATATGGCGGGATCAGCCTCCGTCATCCACTTTTAAGTTGTGGCTTGGCGGCTGCTGCTCCCTGATTGGTCGAGGGCATGAGAAGAATCGGGCGCCAGCCCGCGACAAGCTGTCGGCTTTATTTTCAACAGAAGGTACATATAAAATTTTGTACATGAAATCATTGAATACAATATGTGATATACAGTACAGATAGGGTACACGACAAATACGTTTTGTAAACAATAAACGACTGCCAGGTTGTCAGACCAAATATGCGGCGTGTACTCCACATAAAGTAAAATAGCAGTAGCTACCGCTAAAAATTCCATAATAAATATGGGATATTCCTTGTCAATGGTAATGGCAAATAATGGGTTGTGTTCACTGTCCACTATGGCAATAGAATGAGGAGTGGCGTGGACATATAGATCACATTGAGAAGTTGACTCAGACCATATGGTACGTGGGCGTGAGCGCACATGAGACACTGTTTTTCGAAGAAATTCTGAAGTACCTTGATGGATCACTGCATGGGCTACTGGATTTGATAGGGAGGTAACTGGAGCAATCCAGGTAACGTAGCCAGTTAACACTTGCCTGGCGTGGCGAGAGGTTTGAATAACCGACCATGGAACACTTTTAACAATGTGAAGGTATCTCGGTTGAACAGCAAGGGTATTGGTATCTAAATTCACATCTATGCCCAAAAAGGTGAGTTCACGCACAGGTTTCAACACTGATTTACATAAATTGATACACCAAGGAAGAGATTGTACTACTTTCACAGATTCACACAGAAGGTTTGGAGGACCCATTAACAATATGTCATCGTAATAAACAAGGTATTGAACACCAGGAGGCAGGTGCTGGCGCAGTTCATTTTGAGTAGCCACCTGCATAAAGAGAGGGCTGAGGGACCAGCCCATCGGTAAACGTGTAAACCTGTAATAGGTTCCGGCTAGACGAACACCAAAATACTGCCTTGTAGCAGGATGCAATTGGAGGTGGTAGAAACCTTGCGAGAGGTCGATTTTTACAAGAAAATCGTCAGGATTCACTAAAGAAGCGACACTATCAATGGTTGGTAGAGTCACATGACTGGAATTGCGATAAGCCGATGTCCAGTGAGAGCAGTCATATATGACTCGTACATCATGGTCAGATTTTGGCACACAGAAGATACGAAAACAGTTCTTAACGAGACACTTTGGAACGGGTTCGAGAATTGAAGCTTCACATAAAGCTTTTACGACAGGAGCGTAACACAAGGGCGTCCGGCGCAAAGCACAAGTCACTGCACTAGGGGGCGTATGATGCACTTGCTGGGCACAGCAATAGGTACCAGGCACAGGGAATGAAACAGTAGTAGGGATAAGCACACGAGTGGGGATGTTCACTATGTTGGATTCCGGAGCTTGGTCCTCTTCATCCGAAGAGGTTTCACTAGTGTCGTCAGGTTGATCAGGCTGATCCTGTTGTTGATCATCTTCGGGAATCTCACTCATGTTGTGGGGAATGGCCCTCCAAAAGTCCCAATCGGGAGGAAGTTGGGCGACAGGTTCTCGAATTCCAAGGTCACGACGGATGTCGAGCCCTCTTTGCTCTGCTAGGTAGAGAAAACCAAGAAGAGGATCCGCCGGGGGCCACTGGACGTCTTCCGGTTGGAGGTCGAGGTCCAAAACTAGGTCCGCCAGCGGGTCGAACGGCTCCATGGGCACAACGGGTTGTGGAGACACTTCATCTTCAACTGGATCTTCAGGTACATCTGGAATTGGCAACGGTGTCCAGAAATCAAACACTGGAGGTTGTTCATCGTCACTGTCGGGAGGTTGAGGCGCCATCCTGTGAACCCATCTTCTTCTTTAGCGCTTTCTTCGATGCGGCGGAGGTCGGTTGGTGAAAAAGAGATAGGGGATGGTGAACCATAAGTCCGGGAACAGGCACATAGTTGGCGTTGGCGGCTGCCGTACGCCAGTCGAACTGTATAGCGATGACAAGTAAACGCACTCGTTCCTTGAAGAAGGATTGATCAGCTGCTTGCAGTTGATTGTAGAACGGGTAAATCATGACCAGTTCACGAGCTTCAGCGTAGCCTCTGCGACCGAGGGTGTTGACATCCAAGCGGGACTAAACAAAAGCGATGGCCGCTGGGAGGTCGAAATCTGCCGCTGGGTTTGGTGGCTGCTGGTGCTGGTGCTGCTGCTGCTGCTGCAATTGACGAACTGCGTCCGCCAGCGCACGGACACCATTGACGAGTTCCAAGGCAGGATCAGGATCCTTCTCAGTATTGTCTGCGTCATGTTGAGACATGGAAGCGGCTGGTGCAGCTGCAGGAGCTGGTGGTCGTGTGAAGAATGGAAACAAGGAGCGCCGGGCAACTGGAGGCGTGGATCCTACAGGGCGGCGTAAGGATGATAATGCGGAAGCCGCTGCTAGCGTACTGGGCGATGGCTGCACAGGTGTAGCAAGCGGACACGTGTCGATATGGTGATCGGACACACATACACAATGGAGGCCGTCGTCGGACGAAGGGGTGCCGGAGCGATTTGAAGCCAGAATGAAGTCTCGAAATCAATCAATCAAGACAGCTGCCGCGCGCTGAGCGACCTCTTTCTCCTCAGGCTCTCGATCTCAATATGGCGGGATCAGCCTCCGTCATCCACTTTTAAGTTGTGGCTTGGCGGCTGCTGCTTGCTGATTGGTCGAGGGCATGAGAAGAATCGGGCGCCAGCCCGCGACAAGCTGTCGGCTTTATTTTCAACAGAACGTACATATGAAATTTTGTACATGAAATCATTGAATACAATATGTGATATACAGTACAGATAGGGTACAAGACAAATACGTTTTGTAAAACAATAAACGACTGCCAGGTTGTCAGATAAAATATGCGGCGTGTACTCCGCATAAAGTAAAATAGCAATAACGGTCCAAAAACCGCATAAAGACATATAGACCAAATGGTCTGAGTGTGAGTTAATTGTTTGGATCATCCACCACAATCTCTACGGTAGCTTGCTTCTAGCGAATGGATTACCATGCAGCGGCAGGTCTCATTACATTCTGGTTACATACTGTGTTTGAGCATAGTGCTTCACTGCGTTAATTGTTTGGATCATCCACCACAATCCCTCGGGTAGCTTACTTCTAGCGAATGAAGCTCCACGCGCCGGTGAGTCTCATTATTTCTGGAAACATACTGTGTGTGAGGATAGTGCTTCAGTGCGTTAATTGTTTGGATCATCCACCACAATCCCTCCGGTTAGCTTGCTTCTAGCGCATGGAGCGCCACGCGGTGTCAAGTCTCATTTCTTTCTGCATACACTTTATGACGGCATAGGGCTTTAGTGCGTTAATTGTTTGCATCTTTCACCACAATCCCTCCGGGTAGCTTGCTTCTTGCGAGTGAAGCGCAACGCGGTGGCAAGTCTCATTACTTTCTGCATACACTTTATGAGGCCTCAGTGCTGCACTGCGTTAATTGTTTGGATCATCCACAACAATCCCTCCGCTTAGCTTGCTTCTAGCGAATGGAGCGCCACACTGCGGTGAGTCTCATTACTTTCAGGACACATACTGTGTGTGAGCATAGTGCTTCAGTGCGTTAATTGTTTGGATCATCCACCACAATACCTCCGGGTAACTCGCTTCAAGCGAATGGAGCGCCACGCGGCGGCCAGTCTCATTTTTTCTGGACACATACTGTGTGTAAGCATAGTGCTTCAGTGCGTTAATTTTTTTTATGATCCACCCTAATCCCTCGGGTAGCTTGCTTCTAGCCAATGAAGCGCCACGCGGTGGAAAGTCTCATTACATTCTGTAAACAATTTATGAGGGCATAGTGATTCAGTGCTTTAATTGTTTCGATCATCCACTATAATCCCTTCGGGTATCTTGTTTCTTGCGAATGGAGCACCACGCAGCGGCGAGTCTCATTATTTTCTGGACACCTACTGTGTGTGAGCTTAGTGCCTCAGTGCGTTAATAATTTGGATCATCCACCATAATCCCTCCGGGTAGCTTGCTTCAAGCGAATGGAAAGCCACGCAGTGGCAAGTATCAATACTTTCTGGACACATACAGTCAGTATGTTATCATAGTGCTCCAGTGCGTTAATTGTTTGGACCATCCACTACAATCCCTCCGGGTAGCTTACTTCTAGCGAATGGAACGCCACGCAGCGGCGAGTCTCATTACTTTCTGGATACATACTGTGTGTGAGCATTGTGCATGAGTGCGTTACTTGTCTGGATCACACACCACAATCCTTCCGGGTAGCTCTCTTCTAGCGAATGGAGCACCACGCGGGGGCAAGTCTCATTATTTTCTGCATACAATTTATGAGGGCATAGTGCTTCAGTGCGTTAATTGTTTGGTTCATCCACCACAATCCGTCCAGGTAGCTTGCTTCTAGCGAATGGAGCGCCACGCAGCGGAGAGTCTCATTACCTTCAAGACACATACTGTGTGTGAGCATAGTGCTTCAGTGCATTAATTGTTAGATCATCCACCACAATCCCTCCGGCTAGCTTACTTCTTGCGAATGGAGCGCCACGGGGTTTCAAGTCTCATTACTTTCTGCATACACTTTATGACCGCATTGTGCTTCAGTGCGTTAATATTTTGGATCATCCACCACAATCCGT
Source organism: Thermobia domestica (assembly GCF_964235325.1). NCBI lineage: Eukaryota > Metazoa > Arthropoda > Insecta > Zygentoma > Lepismatidae > Thermobia > Thermobia domestica. The sequence goes on from NC_137459.1 coordinate 13,874,732, forward strand.
CCGGGAAGCTAGCTTCTAGCGAATGGAGCGCCACGCAGCGGCGAGTCTCATTACCTTCAGGACATATACTGTGTGTGAGCATAGTGCTTCAGTGCGTTAATTGTTTAGGTCATCCAGCACGATCTCTCCGGGTAGCTTCCTTCAAGCGAATGGAGCGCCACTCTGCGGCGAGTCTCGTTACGTTTAGGACACATACTCTGTGTGAGCATAGTGCTTCTGTGCGTTAATTGTTTGGATCATCCACCACAACCCCTCCGACTAACTTGCTTCTAGCGAATGGAGCGCCACGCGGCGGCGAGTCTCATTACATTCCGGAACCATACTGTGTGTGAGCATAGTGCTTCAATGCGTTAATTGTTTGGATCATTCACCACAATCCCTCAGGGTTGCTTGCTTCTAGCGAATGGAGGGCCACTAGGTGTCAAATCTCCTTACTTTCTGCATACACTTTATGAAGTCTTTGTGCTTCAGTGAGTTAATTGTTTTGATCATCCACCACAACCCGTCCGGATAACTTGCCTCTAGCGAATGGAGGGCCAAGCATCGGCAAGTCTCATTACATTCTGGTTACATACTGTGTGTGAGCATAGTGCTTCACTGCGTTAATTTTTTTGGATCATCCACAACAATCCCTAAGAGTAGCTTGCTTCTAGCGAATGGTGCGCCACGCAGCGGCGGGTCTCATTAATTTCTGGACACATACTGTGTGTGAGCATAGTGCTTCAATGCGTTAAATGTTTGGATCATTAACCACAATCACTCCGGGTAGCTTGCTTCTAGCGAATTGAGCGCCACGCTGCGGCGAGTCTCATTACCTCCATGACACATACTGTGTGTGAGCATAGTGCTTCAGTGCGTTAATTGTTTAGATAATCCACCACAATCCCTCCGGGTAGCTTGTTTCTTGCGAATGGAGCGCCACGCGGTGGCAAGTCTCATTAATTTCTGCAAGCAATTTATGAGGGCATAGTGCTTCAGTGCGTTAATTTTTTGGATCATCCACCACAATCCCTCGGGTAGCTTGCATCTAGCGAATGAAGCTCCACGCGCCGGCGAGTCTCGTTATTTCTGGACACATACTGTGTGTGAGGATAGTGCTTCAGTGCGTTCATTGTTTGGATCATCCACCACAATCTCTCCGGGTAGCTTTCTTCTAGCTAATGGAGCGCCACGCAGCGGCGAGTCTCATTACTTTCTGGACATATACTGTGTGTGAACATAGTGCTTTAGTGCGTTAATTGGTTGGACCATCCACCACCATCCCTCCGGGTAGTTTGCTTCTAGCGAATGGAGCGCCACGCGGGGGCAATTCTCATTACTTTCTGGACACATAACGTGTGTGAACATAGTGCTGCAGTGCGTTAATTGTTTAGATCATCCAATACTATCCCTTCGGGTAGCTTGCTTCTAGCGAATGGAGCGCCACGCGGTGGCAAGTCTCATTACTTTCTGCATACAATTTATGAGGGCATAGTGTTTCAATGCGTTAATTGTTTCGATCTTCCACCATAATCCTTCCGGTTAGCGTGCTTCAAGCTAATGGAGCGCCACACAGCGTCCAGTCTCATTACTTTCTGGACACATACTGTGTGTGTGCATAGTGCTTCAGTGCGTTAATTGTTTCGAACATCCACTACAATTCCCCCGGGTAGCTTGCTTCTAGCGAATGGAACGACACGCGGTGGCAAGTATCATTACTTTCTGCATACAGTTTATGATGGCATAGTGCTTCAGTGAGTTAATTGTTTGGATCATCCACCACAATCCCTCCGGGTAGCTTGCTTCTAGAGAATGGAGAGCCACGCAGCGGCGAGTAATATTACCTTCTGGACCCATACTGTGTGACCATAGTGCTTCAGTCCGTTAATTGTTTGGATCATTCACCAGCATCCCTCCGGGTAGCTTGCTTCTAGCGAATGGAGCGCGACGCGGTGGCAAGTTTCATTACTTTCTGCATACACTTTATGAGGCCACAGTGCTTCAGTGCGTTAATTGTTTGGATCATCCACCACAATCCCTCCGGGTAGCTTGCTTCTAGCGAATGGAGCGCCACGCGAGTAGCAAGTCTCATTTCTTTATGCATACACTTTATGTGGGCATAGGGCTTTAGTGAGTTAATTGTTTGCATCTTTTACCACAATCCCTCCTGGTAGCTTGCTTCTAACGAATGGAGCGCCACGCGCTGGCAATTCTCATTACTTTCAATGAGTTTTCCTCATGAATTCCAGGCAAATGCCGGAATGGTACCTAACTTACAGTTCCCAGCCCACTTCTTTCCGTCCCCAATTATATTTTCCTTCCCTTTCTTCGTGACTATGCGGTCCATGACTCGATTCCTGGTGGGGGCACTCCGTCGAGAAATTGTAAAAGCTTTCTCAGGCCATCCATTATATGTGAGGATTCCCTAAGTTTTCCTCATCAACTACAGGCAAATGCCCTGATGGTACCTATCATACAGGTCCAAGCCCACTTGTTTCCTTCCCCAATTCTACCTTCCTTCCCCAATTCTATCTTCCTTCCATTTCCTCGTGACTAGTTGTAAAAGCTTTCTCAGGCCAGCCATCCTAAGTGAGGTTCCCCTGAGTTTTACTCATCCACTCTAGTCAAATTCTGGTATGGTACCTAACAAACAGGTCCCAGCCCACTTTTTTCCTTCCCCAATTCTATCTTCCTTCCCTTTCCTCGTGACTATACGGTCCAGGACTCGATTCCCGGTGGGGGCACTCCGTCGAGTAATTCTAAAAGCTTTCTCAGACCTGCCATCCTAAGTAAGGTTTCCCTGAGTTTTACTCATCCACTCTAGTGAAATGCTGGGACGGTACCTAACAAACAGGTCCCAGCCCACTTCCTTCCTTCCCGAATTCTATCTTCCTTCCCTTTCCTCGTGACTATACGGTCCAGGACTCGATTCCCGGTGGGGGCACTCCGTCGAGTAATTCTAAAAGCTTTCTCAGACCTGCCATCCTAAGTAAGGTTTCCCTGAGTTTTACTCATCCACTCTAGTGAAATGCCGGAATGGTACCTAACTTACAGTTCCCAGCCCACTTCTTTCCGTCCCCAATTATATTTTCCTTCCCTTTCTTCGTGACTATGCGGTCCATGACTCGATTCCTGGTGGGGGCACTCCGTCGAGAAATTGTAAAAGCTTTCTCAGGCCATCCATTATATGTGAGGATTCCCTAAGTTTTCCTCATCAACTACAGGCAAATGCCCTGATGGTACCTATCATACAGGTCCCAGCCCACTTCCTTCCTTCCTCAATTCTATCTTCCTTCCATTTCCTCGTGACTATACGGTCCAGGACTCGATTTTCTTTGTGGGAACTCCGTCGAGAAATTGTAAAACTTTCTCAAGGACAAACATCCTAAGCGAGGTTCACCTGAGTTTTACTCATCCACTCCAGGTAAATGCCGGGATGGTATCTAAAAAACAGGTCCCAGCCCACTTCCTTCCTTACCCAATTCTGTCTTCCTTCCCCAATTCTATCTCCCTTCCCTTTTTTCGTGACTATACGGTCCTGGACTCGATTCCTGGTGGGGGCACTCCGTCGAGTAATTGTAAAAGCTTTCTCAGGCCATCCATTATAAGTGAGGATTCCCTGAGTTTTCCTCATCCACTCCAGGCAAATGCCGGAATCGTACCTAACTTACAGTTCCCAGCCCACTTCTTTCCGTCCCCAATTCTATTTTCCTTCCCTTTCCTCGTGACTATATGGTCCAGGACTCGATTCCCAGAAGGGGCACTCCGTCGAGATATTGTAAAAGCTTTCTCAGGCCATCCATTACAAGTGAGGATACCCAGAGTTTTCCTCATCCACTCCAAGCAAATGCCGGAATGGAACCTAACTTACAGTTCCCAGCCCACTTCTTTCCGTCCACAATTCTATCTTCCTTCGCTTTCCTCGTGACTATACGGTCCAGGACCCGATTCCCGGTGGGGGCACTCCGTCGAGAAATTGTAATATCTTTCTCAGGCCATCCATTATAAGTGAGGATTCCCTGAGTTTTACTCATCCACTATAGTCAAATGCTGGAATGGTACCTAATAAACAGGTCCCAGCCAACTTCTTTCCTTCCCCAATTCTATCTTCCTTCCCTTTCCTCGTGACTATACGGTCCAGGACAAGATTCCCGGTGGGGGCACTCCGTCGAGTAATTGTAAAAAAGCTCTCTCAGACCAGCCATCCTAAGTGAGGTTCCCCTCAGTTTTACTCATCCACTCCAGGTAAATGCCGGGATGGTATCTAAAAAACAGGTCCCAGTCCACTTCCTTCCTTCCCCAATTCTATCTTCCTTCCCTTTCCTCGTGACTATATGGTCAAGGACTCGATTGCCGGTGGGGCACTCTGTCGAGAAATTGTAAAAGCTTTCTAAGGACAAAAATCCTAAGTGAGGTTCCCCTGAGTTTTACTCATCCACTCCAGGTAAATGCAGGGATGGTATCTAATAAACAGGTCCCAGTTCACTTCCTTCCTTCCCCAAGTCTATCTTAATTCCCTTTCCTCGAGACTATACGGTCCAGGACTAGATTCCCGGTGGGGGCACTCCGTTGAGTAATTATAAAAGCTTTCAAAGACCAGCCATCCTAGTAAGGTTCCCTTGAGTTTTACTCATCCACTCTAGTAAAATGCTGGGATGGTACCTAACAAACAGGTCCCAGCCCACTTCCTTTCTTCCCCAATTCTATCTTATTTCCCTTTCCTAGTGACTATACGGTGCAGGACTCGATTTTCTTTGTAGGCACTCCGTCGAGTAATTGTAAAAGCTTTCTCAGACCAGCCATCCTAATTGAGGTTTCCCTGAGTTTTACTCATCCACTCCAGGTAAATGCCGGGATGTTGTCTAAAAAACATGTCCCAGTCCACTTCCTTCCTTCCCCAATTCTATCTTTCTTCCCTTTCCTCGTGACTAAATGGTCCAGGACTCGATTCCCGGTGGGGGCACTCCGTCGAGTAATTGTAAAAGCTTTCTCAGGACAGAAATCCTAAGTGAGGTTCCCCTGAGTTTTACCCATCCACTCCAGGCAAATTCCGGGATTATACTTAATATACATGTCCCAGCCCACTAGCTTCCTTCCCCAATTCTATCGTCCTTCCCTTTCTTCTTGACTATACGGTCCAGGACTAGATTCCCGGTGGGGGCACTCCGTCGAGTAATTGTAAAAGCTTTCTCAGGACAGAAATCCTAAGTGAGGTTCCCCTGAGTTTTACCCATCCACTCCAGGCAAATTCCGGGATTATACTTAATATACATGTCCCAGCCCACTAGCTTCCTTCCCCAATTCTATCGTCCTTCCCTTTCTTCTTGACTATACGGTCCAGGACTAGATTCCCGGTGGGGGCACTCCGTCGAGTAATTGTAAAAGCTTTCTCAGGACAGAAATCCTAAGTGAGGTTCCCCTGAGTTTTACCCATCCACTCCAGGCAAATTCCGGGATTATACTTAATATACATGTCCCAGCCCACTAGCTTCCTTCCCCAATTCTATCGTCCTTCCCTTTCTTCTTGACTATACGGTCCAGGACTAGATTCCCGGTGGGGGCACTCCGTCGAGTAATTGTAAAAGCTTTCTCAGGACAGAAATCCTAAGTGAGGTTCCCCTGAGTTTTACCCATCCACTCCAGGCAAATTCCGGGATTATACTTAATATACATGTCCCAGCCCACTAGCTTCCTTCCCCAATTCTATCGTCCTTCCCTTTCTTCTTGACTATACGGTCCAGGACTAGATTCCCGGTGGGGGCACTCCGTCGAGTAATTGTAAAAGCTTTCTCAGGACAGAAATCCTAAGTGAGGTTCCCCTGAGTTTTACCCATCCACTCCAGGCAAATTCCGGGATTATACTTAATATACATGTCCCAGCCCACTAGCTTCCTTCCCCAATTCTATCGTCCTTCCCTTTCTTCTTGACTATACGGTCCAGGACTAGATTCCCGGTGGGGGCACTCCGTCGAGTAATTGTAAAAGCTTTCTCAGGACAGAAATCCTAAGTGAGGTTCCCCTGAGTTTTACCCATCCACTCCAGGCAAATTCCGGGATTATACTTAATATACATGTCCCAGCCCACTAGCTTCCTTCCCCAATTCTATCGTCCTTCCCTTTCTTCTTGACTATACGGTCCAGGACTAGATTCCCGGTGGGGGCACTCCGTCGAGTAATTGTAAAAGCTTTCTCAGGACAGAAATCCTAAGTGAGGTTCTCCTGAGTTTTACCCATCCACTCCAGGCAAATTCCGGGATTATACTTAATATACATGTCCCAGCCCACTAGCTTCCTTCCCCAATTCTATCGTCCTTCCCTTTCTTCTTGACTATACGGTCCAGGACTAGATTCCCGGTGGGGGCACTCCGTCGAGTAATTGTAAAAGCTTTCTCAGGACAGAAATCCTAAGTGAGGTTCCCCTGAGTTTTACCCATCCACTCCAGGCAAATTCCGGGATTATACTTAATATACATGTCCCAGCCCACTAGCTTCCTTCCCCAATTCTATCGTCCTTCCCTTTCTTCTTGACTATACGGTCCAGGACTAGATTCCCGGTGGGGGCACTCCGTCGAGTAATTGTAAAAGCTTTCTCAGGACAGAAATCCTAAGTGAGGTTCCCCTGAGTTTTACCCATCCACTCCAGGCAAATTCCGGGATTATACTTAATATACATGTCCCAGCCCACTAGCTTCCTTCCCCAATTCTATCGTCCTTCCCTTTCTTCTTGACTATACGGTCCAGGACTAGATTCCCGGTGGGGGCACTCCGTCGAGTAATTGTAAAAGCTTTCTCAGGACAGAAATCCTAAGTGAGGTTCCCCTGAGTTTTACCCATCCACTCCAGGCAAATTCCGGGATTATACTTAATATACATGTCCCAGCCCACTAGCTTCCTTCCCCAATTCTATCGTCCTTCCCTTTCTTCTTGACTATACGGTCCAGGACTATATTCCCGGTGGGGGCACTCCGTCGAGTAATTGTAAAAGCTTTCTCAGGACAGAAATCCTAAGTGAGGTTCCCCTGAGTTTTACCCATCCACTCCAGGCAAATTCCGGGATTATACTTAATATACATGTCCCAGCCCACTAGCTTCCTTCCCCAATTCTATCGTCCTTCCCTTTCTTCTTGACTATACGGTCCAGGACTAGATTCCCGGTGGGGGCACTCCGTCGAGTAATTGTAAAAGCTTTCTCAGGACAGAAATCCTAAGTGAGGTTCCCCTGAGTTTTACCCATCCACTCCAGGCAAATTCCGGGATTATACTTAATATACATGTCCCAGCCCACTAGCTTCCTTCCCCAATTCTATCGTCCTTCCCTTTCTTCTTGACTATACGGTCCAGGACTAGATTCCCGGTGGGGGCACTCCGTCGAGTAATTGTAAAAGCTTTCTCAGGACAGAAATCCTAAGTGAGGTTCCCCTGAGTTTTACCCATCCACTCCAGGCAAATTCCGGGATTATACTTAATATACATGTCCCAGCCCACTAGCTTCCTTCCCCAATTCTATCGTCCTTCCCTTTCTTCTTGACTATACGGTCCAGGAGTAGATTCCCGGTGGGGGCACTCCGTCGAGTAATTGTAAAAGCTTTCTCAGGACAGAAATCCTAAGTGAGGTTCCCCTGAGTTTTACCCATCCACTCCAGGCAAATTCCGGGATTATACTTAATATACATGTCCCAGCCCACTAGCTTCCTTCCCCAATTCTATCGTCCTTCCCTTTCTTCTTGACTATACGGTCCAGGACTAGATTCCCGGTGGGGGCACTCCGTCGAGTAATTGTAAAAGCTTTCTCAGGACAGAAATCCTAAGTGAGGTTCCCCTGAGTTTTACCCATCCACTCCAGGCAAATTCCGGGATTATACTTAATATACATGTCCCAGCCCACTAGCTTCCTTCCCCAATTCTATCGTCCTTCCCTTTCTTCTTGACTATACGGTCCAGGACTAGATTCCCGGTGGGGGCACTCCGTCGAGTAATTGTAAAAGCTTTCTCAGGACAGAAATCCTAAGTGAGGTTCCCCTGAGTTTTACCCATCCACTCCAGGCAAATTCCGGGATTATACTTAATATACATGTCCCAGCCCACTAGCTTCCTTCCCCAATTCTATCGTCCTTCCCTTTCTTCTTGACTATACGGTCCAGGACTAGATTCCCGGTGGGGGCACTCCGTCGAGTAATTGTAAAAGCTTTCTCAGGACAGAAATCCTAAGTGAGGTTCCCCTGAGTTTTACCCATCCACTCCAGGCAAATTCCGGGATTATACTTAATATACATGTCCCAGCCCACTAGCTTCCTTCCCCAATTCTATCGTCCTTCCCTTTCTTCTTGACTATACGGTCCAGGACTAGATTCCCGGTGGGGGCACTCCGTCGAGTAATTGTAAAAGCTTTCTCAGGACAGAAATCCTAAGTGAGGTTACCCTGAGTTTTACCCATCCACTCCAGGCAAATTCCGGGATTATACTTAACATACATGTCCCAGCCCACTTCCTTCTTTCCCCAATTCTATCTTCCTTCCCTTTCCTCGTGACTATATGCTCCTGTACTCGATTCCCGGTGGGGGCACTCCGTTGAGATATTGTAAAGCTTCCTTAGCCCAGAAATCCTAAGTGAGGTTTCCCTGAGTTTTACTCATCCACTCCAGGCAAATGCCTTGATGGTACCTAACATACAGGTCACAGGCCATTTCCTTTCCCAATTCTATTTTCCTTCCCTTTCCCCGCATAGTTTGGTCGCCGAGGGACGTGATCCCTCAAACGTGTCGGGTTAACATGGCCATAGATGCTGAGAACCCAGAAATCTAATTACTAATTACTATTTCATAATTATTTGAGAGCGTTTTTTTCGTTTTTTCTCTATTTTTAACATTTTTAGTTTCGAGTGACTATAGAACAGAAATATGGTGATCCCATTTCATGATCTCTACGAGACGAGAAACGAATATTGAATGTCTGTCACCTCGTCTAGAAAAATCCAGAAGTGGTAGTTTATTCTTGCAAGTTAGTTTTCTGAAATATTTTCTCAAGAACGACACATGCGATCTTGTTCATATTTCGTAAATAAATATTTCATGAGTAACATGTTAACTCGTTTCTCTCAAAAAGATCCAAAACAGTTATTCTTGGGGTCACTTTCCTGCAAAAGGTTTCCAGAAACAACTAAGATGATTTTGTTAATACTACATTTATAAACTAACAATATGGCATGATTCATTTGCCCTACAAAACTCACAAGGATAGTTTTTTTCCTGTACGTGAGTTTTTCTCATAAAAACGACTCAAATTATTTTGTTCATAGGTCGTTAATAAGTGTATAATGTTCCCTAATCACCTATCACGAAAATGTTTACAATAGTAGTTTCCTTTTTAGTATTATTATTATCTACTGTTTCCTCAAATACGACTCATACGATTTTGTTGATAACTCATAAACAAATGTTTAATAAATAATTCTATAGCATGATTGTCATTTTCATAAAAGGTCTAAAAACTGTAGTTTATTTTTGAAGTTATTTCTTTAATTGAAGTTATTCGAAAACATATTTTTTTTTCATAAATAAATGTTTCAGTAATAACTGCAGTGAAACATGGTTTAGTTTAAGATTTTAGAACGAGAAAGTTTAGTGCTGTGGTCCGTGTCTTTTATTTATACACATGAAGACAAAGTCAAACAAATGGACTTCCTAAAATACTTTTTCTTTTTCTGTGAATAATTTACTTGCACATCTCCTTCGACGTAAGATTCATATTTTGACCAGTCTCAAAATAAATGGTTCAAGTACACTGAGAAAAAAAAATGTAGGTGGCATACTTAAAAACGTAGGTTACATTCGTAATTCCTGTAGTTTCCGGACTTAACGTACAACCGTATATAACATCCTGCAGCAAACGTATAGCTGAAAAAGTATGTATTATACATACTGTCTGCATAAGTGCAATGACGTCATTCGTGTGACGTCATCTGCAGTAACAAGTATATACGGAGGTAATATCTAGCTTTGTGACGTCACGATCGTATGTAGCATGTGGGTTAATAATGACGACACTCACTGACTATCAGGACGGAGCATAATTTCAAGAAATATGCAATATACGTTCTGTACGTGTGTTTCTTGCGTTCAACCCCGAGGCAGCATCTATATTGTACTTGTGCCCCGTACGTACGACTAGATACAGTATACGTATTTTACGTATGTATTATACAGATTTTCCTTATGTCGCACACAGCTTGTCCCGATACAGCATACAGAATATCCGTATGCACCATAGAGAGTGCACATATGCAGCTTACAGACTGTGTGCATGCAGTATATAGATTATACGTATGTCGCGTACAGGCTGGCCATATGTAATGTATGGATTGGATGTATGTAGCTTATAGATTGTCCGTATGAAATATACGGATTTTACCTGTATCGCATACGTATTGCCTTGTTGTAATATATGGATTGGGCATATTCAGGATCTAGATTGTACGTATAGTGCACCATTATTGAAGTGCTGCAACATACTGAGAAATTCAGGATACATTCTTACTGTAATGTTGTTACATATTGTTTTTCTCTGTATGGAAACAAAAATAGCTTAAAATATGGTTGATCTTTTGTGCCAATAATAATAAAATTAAAAATACTACACTTTTCAATCTTAGTTTGGAGCAGTGAAACTGTCCAGAGAAATGTATTTACCTGCAGGGTGTAAGTTTGGACTTCCTGCTAATTCTTTGGAAAGCTACTGCAAAGCCAAGTGTTGAAAAGTGGCACAAGCGTTAATTTTAAAATTATTGGCACAAAGGAGGTTAACCATATGTTAAACTATTTTAGTTTTCATACAGAGTAAATCAATATGTGACAATATTACTGTAAGAATTTATCATACCTTTTGCAATAACTTAGTTGCAGCACTTCAATAATAATGCAAAATGCACAGCCATGTACAATCCTATGTTCAAACTCAAACAAACTTACGTACAGTCATTTATTAAGCCGTTATCATCCATTGCTTGTACAGTCACGAAATTAAATATTCTTCATTTGACAAAATTTGTTTTCCTAAAAACTCAACAATAAATTAACCTATTAGAGTACCGACTTTGGCAGGTTGTCAAGTTATAACTATTCGAAGAATAACAACAAAAAGATCCAAATAAATTCATTTGTTCCCGAGCTATTGGCAAAAGAAAATTTGTCAACTGTCAAATACTTTCTTTTCCGTGTGTACTATATAAAGACGACTTTACCTCATTCTTTTCCTTAATAATATCCTCTTCCAAAATGCAGAAGTTGTTACCACAAGAGGCGTGAATAGGATTTTCCAGAAATAACTTCTCTGCACATTTTAATTAACAGATAAGTTATTTTTTAAATGACGCTATAATTAAAAACATGGTGTCAGCTGAAAACGTGTTCCCTCACAAGATGATTCTACACAGTACTCGCCATTAAAAATGATACTTCAGGGAGACAGGGTAGCTACGCCAAAGTTCCCAAGCCGATATCTAATAGTAAGTGTCGAATATGCTTAACCCTTAACATACCAAGCGGGGTACTCTAGGGACCCCAGAGAGTGATATTTAGTGATACTGCCGCAATCATAAGAATCAATTTCTTCTCAATTTTTATATGTATCTTGCAACCCTTTGAGATATTAATTACATGATTAGATCAACGACTCGTTTCTTTAAAAAAAAAACAAAAAATAAAAACACACTTGAAAATGTAAAAACTCCATTGTTAAACCTGTGTTTCAGATTTACGAGCACAAAAATATAAAATTGTATGAAGAACTGAATAGTGCTCAAATATACATAATATTTGTTGTCAACAATGTTCATTTAACTTAAGTATGCTTCTAGACATCCAAAAAAATAATAGTTGGAGTAACCCTCTGCAATACTATGTTGAGAAATTAAAATAATACTTGGGGTCTCCAGAAGACTCCAGCTTGGTAAACAACTTTGACGACTTAGGCTTGGTACGTTAAGGGTTAAACTTACCGCTGTTTTCGCTGTGTGACAACGTGGTGACAAAGGAGCACAACTGACCCAACATTGACAACCAGAACGACTGTAACACAGCGAGACATCGAGAGGATGTTCTCTTCTGGTATGGTAAGCCATGCGTCTTACGATCCAATGCCACAGCTCATCAACTGTAGCTGGCGGAGTTCACAGGTATGAGAAGCTGTGCAGCCATCGACCAAACATATTTATCCTTCCCTGCTCTATACATTCTGCAAATTTGGACTTTCCTGGATGTATCCTTCTTAGTTCAACATTTTAAGTAACGAGCAGTGTAATAGTCTCATACATTATTTAAAGAAAGAGCGATGATTCTCAGAACTACTCGGAAGTTTCTAGTTTACAATTTTATATGATATATATATATATATATATATATATATATATATATATATATAGATAGATAGATAGATAGATAGATAGATAGATATACAATAATTTAAAACGGTTATATCAAAGTTTGCAATTCAGAGTACAAAAAGAAGTATAGCTCTCGGAACACTGATTATAGCCAGATAATACCACTAGTAAACTCAACCACACTCAGTACCGTTAGTTGCTTGGTATTGTCTATGAGGCAAAGATAATCGTATCTCATTGCGTGTAGATTTTTGTATTTGTTTAACGCTAAAAATTGTTTGTCGCTAATCGAACCCAGTAACTTATATATATACCGACAGGACGTACGTTAGTCACAAGGTTACATGAGTGAAACACTAAATTATTCGATTGACACTTGCGGCCTTGTCAACACTAGAGAAAGGTACAAAGTGAATAAATAAATACGAAACATAGTTCATACAAAATATAGCGATGTATGAAGTCTCCTTTTCATACGATTTGGATAAAGGATACATCTGTAGAGAGCAACATAAATGATTTCTCTGGATAATTTGGATTAGTCCAGAATTCGAACAAAAATAATTTTGAAATTCGTTGTTAAGTCCAACATTTTTTCTTTCTTTCTTCGGATTCTCAATAAAGTTGACTACTGAAAAGCTGAGTTACAGATTTTATGTTAAAACATGTTCACTATACCATTGCCTTATTCACAGAACAATACATTAGTTATTAATGTATGTCTGAAATAATAGTGCTTCGTGCAGATACTTTATCCAATCGGAATTGCACAATGATAAAAAAAAATGTTGCAAGGTATAATGTTCTTATTTACAGAGAAAAAGAGTTGAAAGGACTTAACGCTAACAAACATTTTCTTTAAACAGACATACATTTATTCTAATTTATGGAAGAAAGAAATAATTTGTGGAGCAGTATATTTATTAAGGTTACATATTCGTACAAAAGAATGAAAATATAATCGGGTCTGTCTTCAGAAAGGACGTGCTTTTAGCCACAAATTACACTGCTTCTTTTCGCTGTCTTTCATGCAGAATCCTGGTTTTGTTTTGATGCATGAAATACCTGAAACAAAAATCCAAAAAATATTTAAAATGTTACATTTTAAAATATTTAACATTTTTTTAAATTAAATGGACAAAATCTGTTCAGTCAGGTATGGACTTTTGGGTTTCTGGTAGAAAAACGATTAATTAAAAAAAAGTGTTTATTGATGCTGAACAACTCGAAATGTATTACTATGCAAAAGTAAGTGGGTACCCAATGGCGTTCGAGGTACTATGGAGTACCTAATGTCTGCATTTTTAGATATGTGGAAATATATGTCTCTAAAATGTAAAGAACTGATATCTGTTTAGTACAGAAAACCGCAACTCGGTAAGCCTTATGGATACCGAGGTATGGGAAAATAAAGAACAACACCATAGAAGTGTGAGGTTTGCGTACCAGATTGTGCAGTTTCGAAAACGTAATTACTGAGAGCTAACAACAACCTCAAAAGTAGTTTCAATTCAATACACTACACACACGTCCTTATGGGGGTTTTCGGGTACTATGGCATTCACAGACCTCCCATTTCTAAACATTCTAAAATATATCTTAATAAACTTATAAAGAACGTTACAGGTGTGTGTTTACCGAAACCGCAAGTAAGTACGTTTAACAGTTACCGAAATATGGTGAAATAAATAGGAACACCATAGGTATGTGGGGCTTCCATACTTGACAGTACAGTTTAGAATATTAATGAAATATAACTAATGGCTATCAAGATATTGTCAAATAAAGGGAGGACCCACACAGTTATGGGGTTTTGGTGTTAGGTGGTAAATGTTCCGAAACCGGTCATGAAATCTGAATAAGCACCAGTAGCAATTTCAACCTAAAGTAACTGGGTATTTCCATGGGGTTTTAGAACATCATGGGTCTAAAAAGATTAAGTTTTAAAAGCTTTGGAAAATATAATTTGACATTTGTAAAGAGTATTAGAAAAGAGAATAGAGTTACCCAAAACTTCCAGCCAGTACATCTTACAGCTAGAGAGACACCGTGAAATAAAATAGTATTAGATCTTGAAATTTCATAAAACAACTTTTGATCTTAATAAAAGTTAAATAAGATGGTACTTATATGAGTGAAGTGAGTACCTCACACTCGTCAGGGCAATTCCGATCGAAAGATTAATTCAGCTCGAAGTTTTCTTCGGGTAAATCCAAGCGTGATAATTCCTAGCGTACAAAAAGAATGAAAATTCTTTGTCAATATCTAATATAGCAACCGAGATATAAGTAATTATGTATTTTATGACGTCGTAAAAATGGAGACCCATATGGATTTGTACTGTTGAGTCTTTGCTGTAAGATGAAGAAATTTCAGAAAATTACCGTATATACCTTAATAGACAATTAAATGGGTGCAGGCACGGTGGCTTAGTGGTAGAGTGCGTACCTTTGGTGTATTGGGTCCCTGGTTCGATCCGCGGCCAAGTCAGTTTGTAGTCGACATCGTATTCGTGGGTATTCTCGGGGTACTCCCGTTTCCTCCCACCTTTGCACTCCATCAATTCTATCATCAACATTCATTTGCCTTAATTTCATTTTAAAATTAGATAGGCAGTTAAGTGTGATCGTATCTCTGTGGATTAAGAGAATACTCCAGTGTAGTTTCTGCAAAACATACTAGGTAAACACCCCACCACGAAGTTACTGTGTCCTCACTGATTTAATTGTCTATTAAGGTATATACAGTAGGTTTTTGAATTTCTTTCTTATAGCAAAGACCCAGAAGTACAAATCCTAAAAGATCTCTATTTTTACGTCATAAAATATATGACTCGATATATTTTGGTTACTATATTAGATATTCACAGGGAATTTTCACTCTCTTACACGGCTCGATGAACCTTTGGAACTGCCTGAAGAAAACCTAGAACTAATCTTTCCATCGAAATTGTAATGAGGTACTCACTTAACCCATAGAAGTACCATCTTATTTAATTTTGTTGGGACCAATAATTTTTCCGAAGTTTCAACATCTCATACTCTTTTATTTTACGGTGTTTCTCTATATGTTAGATGTACTGGCTGGAAGTTTTAGGTAAACATATTTATACTTACATATTTCTAATACTCTTTACAAATGTCAAGTTATATTTTCAAAAGCTTTTAAAATTTAATCTTAGTAGACTGTAAGATGTTCTAACACCCCATAGAAATATCTAATTACTTGAAGATGGAATTGCTGCTGGTGCTTATTAACTTTCCATGACCGGTTTCGGAAATTTTATCATCTAACACGAAAATCTCATACTTGTATTGGTCCTCCCTTTATTTGACAATATCTTGAAAGCCTTAGTCATATTTTAATTCATTTTCCAAATTGTACCTTCAAGTATGCAAGCCCCAAGTCCCAAGCCCCACATACATATCGTGTCGCTCTTTATTTTCCCATATCTCGGTATCCGTAAGGCTTACCGAGTTGCAGTTTTCAGTAAACAAATATCAGTTCTTTACATTTTAGACACATGCATTTCCATATATCTAAAATGCAGAAATTAGGTACCGCATTGGAACCCCATTGGAGTACCCACTTACTTTTGCATAGCAGGGTAAAAACGCCAGTGGTTCTCACTTTAAGGTTGAAAACATACTATTTTGTCTCTTCTCTGAGCATCGTGAATCTGTCGGAGCTGTACCATAGTTGGAAAGACTCACTGATCCTTCCTATAATGATCATGTAGTCAGAATTCAATAAGGAGTAGCCGTTGAAGGAAAACCAATATTTTAAAATCCTTGCACCAGTAGTCGTCAGCTTAAAATCAAAATGTTCCAGTAGTAGTCAGAATTTTCTACCAGTGTTCGCCACTCAAATAACTTGACATAATTTATTCAGAAACGCACTGTTTATCAGTTTAAAATTAAGAATAGAGTATAAAGTACTAATGTTAATAACTGTGCATCACTTTTGGCACTCAAAAAAAATAAAAACGCTTTTACATACTTTTTTAAAGCAATTTCAGTAAGAAAAATGTTAACTGAATTCAAAAATTAACTGTATATTATTTTAACGTTAAGAGTACAATATTAAATACTATGTTTAATAACTATAGTGACTTTAAGCACTCAAGAATGAAAATAAACATGTTTGTACATACATTTTTAAAACAATTTGAGAAACAAAATAAGTTAACCGAATTCAAAACTTAATTATACATCACCTTAAGATTAAGAATGGACTATAAAATACTGAGGTTAATAATAATGCATTACTGAAGAATGAAAACAAAAATGTTTTTAACTACCTATATTGTATTTACATGTTGTTATTTCTCATTAACATGCTTTTTGATAACGCACGATATGGGCTAGGGGTGCGAACGAGAAATGATTTGAGACTGTCACCTCTCGCAAAGATGTCGCGAAAGTTGTCTCCTCTCGAAATCTGTATCTGTATCTATTGGAAGAGCTATGTCTCGTCTCGAATTTCGTAACAAAAATTCTGTCTAGTCTCGTGCCGTGCGCAACCCTAATCAGGCCATAGACAAAAACTTCATTTCGGAGGGGTTTCGATAGGGCTTTGTGATATCCAAATTTTGAAATAGATAATCGATATTGAAATACTATTGAAACTTGTTCGAAATATCAAAAAATACAGCAATATCAAAATATAAGCAATATCAAAAATCGAAAATATAGAAATTGATAAAGATCAAAAACATCGATATATCGGTTAAAAATTTCGATATCGATAGTTTGATATTTGAAAATATTAATCGTTCGATCGAAATATCGCACATCCCTTGGCTCCAACTGTTACCACCTTAAAAAAAATGTGAAAATTGCTAATTACCTAGGTAATCTGTAAGTACCTTAAGACGGGGTTACTTTGCACTTCAGGGTTAACTTCGCACAAAATACGAAAAAAGTTACACAGTCTTCCGTCGGTAAACCCATGAACTGTAAAGAGAAAGTTTCAACTGCCACCGTAAGATAGAACATCTAACTGGATTTTGGCTATAATGTTGGCGGTTAACATCAGTTCTAATCACCTGAAGGGTTTGTTGTTGTAGAGGTATGGAAAGCACTCACTGTAAATGCAGACAAAATTTGGAAGATATCACCTACAAGAATTTCCGTCAAAGTTAAGTCGGTTTCGTAGAATTCTACTGTGTATGATGGACTTCCAAGCAATAGTTGAAACTGAAGGGTGAAACATTGTAAAGTCATAGAAAAAATAAAACTGGGAGAAGGCTGTTTTGAGCCTCAAATCGTGGTTACTTTGCACCGGGTCAACGTAACCCCTTAAATGGGAAATTCTTACTACTGGCACCTCCTCCCGTCTAACTTTAGGAAAATTTCCTCTTTAGGTAGATGTCGAAATGGATTTCTTGTTGGTAAATAAATTACGAACAGCGGCGGATTCAGAAGAATAGTTTGAGAGGGACTTCACACAGAAATACTTCGTTTATTTAGAAATCACTAGACTTTTTGAAGGGCTTGACGGGCATACGCATAGGAATGACTAAATTAGATTTTTTAAAAAAGAAATCCTGCAATTTGGGTGGGCTTCAGCCTGAAAGCCCCAAATCCCGTAAATCTTCCACTGATTACGGTTGAGAAGATATTCTTGGATATAAAGAGTAGCCAAGGCAAATCTGTTCACGGAGATTTTTTGTGTTTTTCAGTTGCCATTTTTGTGGGTCATGCTAAACTATCAGAATGTGGCTCCTATTTCGGTACCAGAAAATACATAATTTTCTTTACAAATATCGATAATTCATACTAAGTACTGATACCGGTACCATAATTCCAACATCAATATTTGTAGACTGCATGCAGTTTTGTGTAAAAAGTGAAATGTATAAATACAGGAGAGAAAACATTGCAGACAAACATTATGTTAGTATGTTGAACATGCTTTTTTGTATGTGGTGCAAAATATCTTCATCTATGGGGTTACTTTGCACCAAAGTTTATATGAAATGAAATCTTTGAGTTTTACGTTCCACGATTTTGCCGGGTATGCTAAAGGAGACGGTGATGATGAGTAATGAATGAAATGGTGGAATGAAGAAAGTGGGAGGAAACGGGACAACCCCGAGAACACATGGTGTTTGTCCACCACAAAGTTCACTTGGCGGGGACTGGGATCGAACCCGGGACCCCAAGCACCAGAGGTGAACGCTCTACCACTGAGCCACCGCGGCCCCTCATATAGAGTACAAGTAACAATATGTTGTAAAAAAAAATGGCCCGTCTGGAGGTGATGCAAGCTAAACACCAATACAATTGTTACAAATTTATTTACTAGCACTGTTTAATTATCTACGGTGCTGAACATCGCAACACCAATATCATTATGTCACATCCTTTCAAAACTATGCTAACTGCAAAGTAGACCTGCTTTGCTTCGTAATGTCCAAATAGTTTATTACTGTGCTCAAATATTTAACTGTGTATGCAGGCAAGTAGCATACAAATTTATGATGTTGAAGGCGTTATTTTTCACAGCTATGAAGAAAAGACATGAAAACGAAAAATAAAAATAAATCTTTGTTTTACGTCCTACGGTTATGCTGTGTATGCTGACAGTCCCAAATGAGTATTGAAAATTGATGATCTTGGAATACGATTTGGTGGAATAATGAGGGGGAAAAATAGACATTGATTAAATATAAAATTGAAAAGAAATAAGGGCCTGACGCTCAAATATTTATCTATCTGGCAGCCATCTTGATCCCTCTAAAATATCACAAAGTACTTGATTGATTCTAAACCCAATAATAGTAATAGTAATTATTACAATAAACACAGAATATACCTAGATATAATTTACGCACCTTGAAGTCTAGAAATTAATAATTGCAATCCTCAGCATTCCAATAGAACTTTGGTTTCTCCAAATGAAGATTCGGACATCGGTTTTCTTTTCAAGCAATAATGGGGTACAATAATCAGTTGCAGTCCAAAGCCAAGTCACTAAGCATGAATATAAAAGATTTTGTGTTAAATATTTCAATGTAAATTTCATGAAATACAATTCATTAGTTAGTTAATACAAACTCTTACGCATGTAAGTCAGAATCTACTTGTAATAACTTGTAAATTTAAACAAAATTATACTACAGTTATAGGGACATCAAACATATATTCCATAAGATATATAGGGTGTCTCAAAAGTTCCCTGACATAAAGTAACTCGGTTATTATCAGAGTTACAACAAAATGTAATTGGGAAACCGTCTCCAAATATGATGTTTGCAATGTAAGTTGAAGGAATTTTCGAAATCGGATGAGTCGTTTGGCTGTACACTCTTTATGTGTCCAATGTTAAATGAAAATGCAACGTTGCCATTTACCTGGACCCACAACATAAGTGAATGAAGTTACTGTCTTTTACGTTAACATGTCGATGACCCATTTCAAACAGTAACTTCATTCACATATGTTGTGGGTCCAGGTAAATGGTAACATTGCATTCTCATTCCACATTGGGCGCATAAAGAGTACAGCCCAAACGGCTCCTCCGATTTAAAAAGTGTTCACTTTAGATTGAAAACAACATATTTAGAAATGGTTTTTCCTCTTACATTTTGTTGTAACTCTGATAACAGAGTTACTCTGTGTCAGGGGACTTTCGAAACACCCTGTATACATCATACGAAGTTCCTTTCTAAATTCTACACGGGTGTAGTTTAATTGAATGTGAGATGGATGATACATTAGGCCGTTTGGGAATACTCACACAGATGGCCGCCATTTTGGATTAAATTTGTTTGTTATAAATTGGTGGGTAATGTGATATATATATATATATATATATATATATATATATATATATATATATATATATATATATATATATGGCCCACGGGTAGAATTTTCTCAGTATGTCAAATATGCAATCAGATTCCATGGAGCTTAATTTGGTGAAAAGTTATTGCCAATTGAACGTTGTATTTACCTCTTTCTTCTAGATGTAGAACCATACCGTTAGAACGTGAGGAATGTATCGAAATATTCAAACTGTGGGGCGGGAGGAGGGCCTGTGCAGTGGTTACCGATTGCAAACAGAATCATCCACAATGTGACTGTGTTACATGTTGCAGTGTCACAGTAATTAACTAAATTTGAGGAGACGGGCACATTCGTGGACATACGTCGTAGCGGACGATCGTAGACAGCTACAGATGAAGCAACGCCTACGGCAGTGCTGACTTCCTTCTCGATGTGGCCCCAAAGGAGCACACGTCATTTATTAATGCAATGTGGGTTGAGTCATAGGGTCTGCGCGTGTATAAGTGCATCCGTACAAGGTGCAAATGAAGCAACATCTCCACGAGAACGATCTTGGTCGCCAAGTGCAGTTTTGTGACCGAGTTATCGAGTAATTATGGTTAAACTCTAACATTTTTATGCAAATACTCTTTTCAGATGAAGCTGACCTCTACGTAAATGGGAAGGTTAATAGGCAGAACATGCACAATTGGTCACCTGACAACCCCGCGTGCAAGACCCCTCCAACATGACCAGCGCAAAGAAAATTAATTATGGTGTTGGCAGATAAATGAGGAATACGTCTAATCAGTCACTTTTTCATTCCATAAAATTAACTGCGGAATAATACCTCACGCTCGTACAGGGATAGATATTGCGAGCTGCGATGCCCGAGGATGGTACATTCTCGCAGTTTTTTCAACACCATGGCGCTTTCTTCATTATGGATTCGTGGTGCGTCACTACTTGAACAATTCCCTAAAACATGAGTTGATCGACGAGAGGCAGTTGAATGGCTGCCCGATCACCGGACCTAACGCTGTTCAATTTCTAGTTTTGTGGACATGTTAAGCCTATGGTTTGTGCAGTAAATATTCATAATTTTTATCATCTAGAACAAAGTATCGCCATCGTCTGTGCACGAATTTGACCCTATATCCTACTTTGTGTCCACATTAATTGGAAGAAGCTTCTGCAAATGTTTATTGCTCAGTAGGAACATGTGGAACATATACTATAACCAGGGGTAAAAGGGGATCTGAAAAGGTGGGGGGACGGTAGGTAGCGGCATCACTCCACGCCGTTCCTCCTGCCTATCTTTGCCCATTGTACCATTTTAGGGTCTGGGAGACGCCGTACATGTTTTTCGAGGTGAGGAACTGTGTCTCCCGCGTTCCCCCTTGCTTTTACCTCTGACTATAGCAGGGAAATGTGTTCGAAGTGGGAACAATCAGAGGCAGTGCGTTTTATTACGATTTTGACTCGACATATCGGCTATCTAAATGTTCAAATGCAGTGAAGTGTGAAGCCTACAAGATTGCATTTCTATTTACATAATGTCTGAAAACCACTGGAAAGCCTCTTTAGTTACGGAGAAAAAATGGAGAGACTGATCCATCCATCGTGAACAACTTTCTGAAAAAAAAATAGCCCCTTACCTTGTATCAGAGAATTATACACGAAAGTGCTCAAAAACCGACTTTTAATATTAACAATTTCCAGCGGGAAAACTCCTGGACCACACACTGGAATGAGGGGTATTTCAAACTCCCGTAAGATTCGCCCCCACTGCAATCCCCTAAATCCGCCCACGCTAAAACCACGACGCTTATAAGACTTCAGACAAGACGACACATACCAACATATGAAAGAAACAATTCAATATGGCACATCAAAATATAAACTAATGAACTTCTTTGAAAACACCTCATTTTACAAACAAAAGGTAGAAAAAGGTAAAAAAAAAATGTCAGTATTGTCAACTTAGTAGCTACTTCTACATGAGAAATAAAATCTTTGTCAATATATAAAAATGGATTTATTAAAGGTATTTAGCATTTATTCTTCCCTGAAGGTATATCTTGATCACTAAAAAACCAGAAACGGTATGTCTCTATCACTGAAAAAAAAAACAGAAGGGTATGACATACTACATATAGTCTCACTTGGTTCACTGCCAATAACATTTCACCAGAATAAGTTAAATGATATCTGATTGCACATTTGACATTCTCAGAACATTTTAGTGCATGGCCATGTATCACACTACCCACTTATCATCCGTATTACAATTTCGAATCTAAGATGGCGACCGTCCGCGTGATGTAATCCGAAAGTATCCTTCTGGGCCTAATGTGTATCTCTTATCTCGCACTCAATGAAACTGCATCCCTGTAGTTTTCAGAAAGGATGACAAGGGACTTCTGATGCATCCTGTATATAACAGTTGTATCAATAATGAAGTTGGAAGTATGTGATCTAGATCGTTGTTTCCAATTTAACCTAATGTCTTGCTGGAAAGGGAATATTTGTTGAAATCTGAGTTTTACGTGCGACGGATATACCGGCTAGGCTAAAGGAGACGCTGATGATGATATAATGAATGAAATGGTGGAATGAAGAAAGTGGGATGAAACGGGAGAACCCCGAGAAAACCCACTCACACGGTGTTTGTCCACCACAAAGTTTACTTGGCGCGAGCTGGGATCAAATCAAAGACCCCAAACACCAAAGGTGAACGCTCTACCACTGAGCCATCGAGGCCCGACAGGAATATTTGTTGAAGTCTACTGTCTTCTTCACTACCAAGGTTACACAAAAATGAGCCTACGGTTTTGATGGAATTCGAACCAACATTATATGTATACTCTCTCAGCGAGAATCAAAGCTGGCACCAAGTTTACATATGCGCGCGCATTGTATGTTACTTATATAGCTCACAGAGCTATGGGCGAGCAAGCATGGCACGTGCCCCGGGCGCGTGGTTGGAGGGGCTACTAAAAGAGAGGTTATATATTAGTACTTTTCCGTTTTGGTGTTTAATACTTTTCATCAGAGTGCGAAATCATGAAATCAAAGTGGGGGAGACTGAAGGACTGAAGAGAGCGAGAGAGAGGAAAAAAAAAAAAAAAAAGCTGTGCAGTTTTACACTTCAAAGAATTGTAGTGAAATGAGAAGGTCAGAATTCAAGATGACTTTCGGATGCTTGGCACGAAGAAAAACATTGCAAGCAATTAAAAAAAAAAAAAAAACTTAAATAATGTGATATATTTTGTAGGCTTTGGATATGTATGTTTCAGTTGGCATCAACAATTTTTGGTGTGTTTTGTCACAATTGACAGTTTAGCGAGAGACTAGGCTAACTGACAATTTTAACTTTCTGAAAGAAAAGGAAACAAATGAAAACAGCACGTTACAAAGGATACGTCTGATATTCATAGTTTGGCTTAGTATACAACAGGGGTGGATCCAGGATGGACTACTAGGGGGCGGTGGGTTGTAATGCCACTACTTACAAGCTATCGCTATTTTTAAGAGATTCAACTCTGGGTGGATTTTATTTTATATTAAAATACACAAAGTTTCCTCTTCTTGGGGGCGATAGACCCTCCCTGGATCCGCCCCTAACTCAGGACAAGCTACACCGACAAGTGGTTGAGGCAAAGGTCAATTAATGACATTGGTATGCTGTTCCGTCAAAATCTCAATCTTGACCTGGATGTAGGTTAGCCTGGTCCTCACTGAACCCCTCAATTGAATGTTTAATATGTAAATTAGGCACTCCTACATCACAAACAGTAAATATATCCTACCTTATTCTACGTTTTTAAATGCATTTCTACAACTGATTGTAACTTTAAAGGTTCTCGTGAAGATTAGCTGGCGAAGGTTACCTGACATAGCCATGAGTTATCAAATTAACAGTTGTGCATCGTGGGTGATGATAATGATCCTGAGGTTAGATGTTAAATTGGACTCGAGAACGGAACAAGGGCTGATGTTATTCGTGTCTCAGACAGGGCATGAAATGGAACGAATATGAAAATAAGGTTCCTGTAATAGTTTTCCACAGGGTTTGTAAGATTTTCGAAACACTTGGCAATTTTTTTTATCAAGACTTGACATTTTTTAAAAAAAGAAGCCAAGACTTGGCAATTTCAAGTTTCATCCCCCTCCCAATCTTGTAATGCTCGCTACGCGGCTGTAAGCAATACATATTTTCGACAATATTCGTTGTTCATCCGTTTCCGCTGGGTTACAACGTGGTAAGCTGCATATGGGACTTTTAATAGTGTTATTATAATGAGAAAGAATTGCAAATTATGTTGATGTTCCTAAAAGAGGGAAATTGAAAGAGAAATTAAATTAAAAATAAATAAGGGAGAGAAAAGTAATTACTTGAAAATAAAAATAAAGTCTTTGAGTTTAATGTCCCACGATTATGCTGTTAGGCTAAAGGAGACGGTGATTAAAGCAAGTTAATGGTTATGGAATATTTGGTGGAATGAGAAAGTGGGAGGAAACCAAGTCCCCGAGAAAACCTACAAGCACGTATATGAAAATGAAGTAAAACATACACTGGCCTATGCTTTCTTTGTCTAGCAGAGTCATAGTTTGGAATCGAAAATGTGTTTTGAATCCTTGTATTTAGAGACTGAGAGTGTAAGTAACGAAATCACTTAATACATCCATTAAGATTTCGGAAAGCGAAATCTAAATTTAGGTAAGCTAACTCCATGTACTAACTGCTTGCATCCGCTTCGTACATTGTTCGAAGGGTCACGAAGCAAATCACCTCATTTAGTCTACACATACCTAGTACTAATGTTAATTACCTGCTTCGTTTGGGTTCGATCATTCTAAACTACACTGCTCCACAAAACTTAAGCAACCCGAGAGAACGTGGTATAAGTGACGTGTGGGGCCCATTCAACACTGGTTAGTGGCATGAACATGCACAGAGACACACAGGCAAGTCGAGCACCCACTCTATCGCATAAGCAGCATCGTTGCAAGCGCGGTGAACAACTTATGTCATGAGCCGTACACCACAGCCCAGTAGTGTCCGAGGCTCCAAGCATTGAGTTAGTGGTTCTTGTGTGGGGTAAACACCTTGCAATGGCTGGTAGACGACATTTGAGTGACTTTGACCGCGGGCAAACAATTGGGCGGTGGAATTCGGCCGATCGCAAGTGGAAGTGGCGCAGGAACAAAAGTGTTGTGTCGAGGCTGTGCAATCGCTTTCAAAATGGAGGTGAAGTCAGTAGACGTCATGGAGGAGGCCGTCCGAAGAAGACGTCGGCCGTCGAGGACCGATTTCTCACAATTTCTGTCAAACGTAACCGTCAAGCTTCATGCTCTTACCTGGCCAATGAGTTGTTTCAGGCTACAGGACAACGCGTGAGTCGTGAAACCGTTCGTCGGCGACTCAATAGAGCAGGACTGTATGCAAAAAGGCCTGCGCTGTGTGTGCCATGAAACTGGAGCACAAACGTGCGCGTTACACATGGTGTCAGGAACATGTTGTATGGGGGAACACCAGTGGGCGCGTGTCATGTTCTCCAATGAGTCGAGATTCAGCCTGTCGTCAGATTCTGATCGGACTTTAGTGTGGAGAGAGCCAGGAGCACGCTATCATCCAAACTTCATTGCTAAACGGCCCTCCTATGGCGGTGGTTCCATTATGGTTTGGGGTGGAATTATGCTGGACGGGAAAACGGACCTCCATATTGTGCAACATGGTACTTTGACAGCACAACAGTACCTGGATGAAATTCCCAATACACATGTGTGCAATATCCGCGGAACATTTGGCCCAGACTTCCTGTTCATGGATGACAATGCCCACCCACACCGTGCACATCGTGTGTCCGAGTATCTGGAGAGCGAAAGCATTACGCGTATTGCATGGCCTGCATATTCGCCGGACTTGAATCTCATCGAGCGTGTGTGGGATGCTCTTGGGCTTCGAATAGCGCAGCGTAGTTCACCAGCACACACTCTCCCTGACCTGCAAACAGCTCTCCTCGAGGAGTGGCGCCATCTGCCGCAAGACTTGATCAACACTCTGATTTGCAGCATGGAGGCCAGATGTCGTGCCTGTATATCTGTTCGTGGTGGTTACATGCCATATTGACTGCCTATGCCCTCGCACAACCCAGCTTCACCTGTTGAGGTATCGTAGTGCTGAACTTTTTGGTCACCCTGTACATCCTAACTGTATTGTTCGTCTTCACTTGTGTTGCATTGTGCATCTGGACCGTCTGTTTGTTCATTATACTTGGTGCAGTGATCGTGTCGTTTTATTTTCTGCCACTTTCTTCGAGTTGCTTAAGTTTTGTGGAGCAGTGTATTTTACTGGTAGCATATATTCGTTCGTTTAGCCAGGATTTGGTAATGGAAGGGGTGCGTGACTTGAAATACTGTGGTTACAACACCAGGGGATCGATCAATCTAAACTATTTTACTGACAACATATCCATATTGATTTGTTAGGACAATAAAATGAGGATATGTTAGTAAGTATTTTAATTAAAGAATTATGAAGAAATCTTGCGTAAAAGAATAGAAAAAAGTATTAACAAAGACATAGTCTTCCGAGGTCATTCGAACTCGGTTCTTCTCGTCTTCTTTCTATTTCTCTTATCTTAGTTTAATGCCGTCAAGGATAGAAACGAGATCTCTTTCGGGAGTAAAGACATCCTATAAAATGGATTAGTGTTGCCGCGAAATTCAAAATGGTTCATATTATTGGTAATTCTGGGCATTGCTTAAGTTCTAACTGACAGGCTATCTGAAAGAACCGGTTTATCGATCGTCATTTTAGTCCATAGGGTTACCGGCGCAAATCCCGGGGGGATGAGGACATGTCCCCTCCAATCTTAGAACTGGGGGGGGACTTTCCCCTCAATAATCCGATTTGAAATGCGTTTTTGGGGGAGAAATGTGATGATTTGTGTCCGATTGCCACAAAGGAAAGTAAGATGAAATGATGTCCCCACCCCAGAATAAGCCTTCAATCTGCCCGCCTCACAATTTTGAAGATAACTCTGCTCCCCTGATCCTCCGCAGCATTGTTTTTCAACTTCATAAATATTTTGGGTAATAGTTAAGAACAGCTACTTCTCATCTCCCGTGCACGAGGATACATCTTACTGTTGCACTACCTAAACACCCTAAGTACAAGGGCAAGAACTCAGTCTATTACCTACTTTTTAACATCCTAGATAGTCATTGAATAATTCCTGAAAGTATGGCGTTTCTCGTCCTTCCTTAAATGGGAAGTACGGCTCCTTAACTATAACCATATTTTGAACATCTTTAAAAAAATTATGAGAACTGTCTTACGCGTCCCTCTCAATGTTGAAGACAGATTTGCATAGGGTTAACATGGAGCTAGATGGAATTCGGAATGTTCCGTTACAATAATATCCAATTTCAACTCGACCCCCCCTCCCGTTTCCTCCACACAAAGCTCCTCGTAAGAAAGAGTAACCAAACGCTTCTTGTAGCTTTATATTTTTGAGGCTGATTCATCTGTTTCATCTTTCCTTAATATTTTTCATTTCTGGATCCAAAGGGGGGGTCTGGACCCACCCCTCGGCTACGTGCCTGCTTCCCGTAAAAAGCTTCATTCGAACCCTGAATCAAACAACTCCATCTGTAAAGCAGTGCTGAGTTGATTTTAATATCCTTTTCTGCAACGAGGCTGTATGAGACGTGGACTTACTGATTAACATGGACTCCGAACCACTCCCGCCGGGAATCGAACGCGGGTCTCCCACACCAAAGGCGCGTACGCTAACCACTTAGCCATGAAGGAGCTCATCTCTAAAGCAGTGTAAGCAACAACAACAACAAAAAAAGAAACAAACACACACACACACACACACATATATATATATATAGAGCTCCTTCGTGGCTAAGCGGTTAGCATGCGCGCCTTTGGCGCGGGAAACCCGGGTTCGATTCCCGGCGGGAGCTCATGTGGTTCGGATTCCACGTTAATCAGTAGGTCCACGTCTTATATAGCCTCGCTGCTGAACGGGACGTAAAACTCAAAAAATCAATCAATCAATCACACACATATATACATAAATACATACATTCATACATATACTAGAAGTTTGCGCAATTGGGAATCAAAACATTCTCAATGAAGTATGAGAAATAGTAAACGTCAATCAAAGTGGGCTTCTGCTTATTCTTTACTTCGTTAATACTTAATTCCTTCTAGAAATAGTGAAACAATACTATGAAGTAACAGTACTTAAACATAATCGAAAGAATAAGACAAGGAAACAGAGTAATTTCCGACTGATTAAACTAGTCATATATACTATACCTAACTGTTACATTGTATTTCTTACCATATTACGAAAGCGATATAACTTTTTTACCAGCGATAGAAGCTGGACGCAATCCAATACTGCAATTTAGACGCTGTAACGAAAGCTGCAAGTCAAACGCCTGACACTCCTAACTCTTCAAGCT
This sequence comes from Thermobia domestica, assembly GCF_964235325.1. Taxonomy (NCBI): domain Eukaryota; kingdom Metazoa; phylum Arthropoda; class Insecta; order Zygentoma; family Lepismatidae; genus Thermobia; species Thermobia domestica. Next base: position 13,903,355 of record NC_137459.1, read on the forward strand.
GTGTAGTAGCTGGTTCAAGCGGTCTGCAACTTATGACCTTGAAACTAAGTGCTAGTAACCAAATTAATGCCAAGGTACGATACAAACACCCCAACTTACCACAATGACGTCAACACAAGGAAAAAAATAAAAACATCTAATTTTTGGTTCCAAAATTATGAAACAATAATAATAATGTTTTAATTCTCAGTAACTCAAACATTAGTTAACTAGAGAACATAACAAGCAAAACAAAACAAAACAAAATGAACTGACTGCTGTTTTTAAATTTCAGTGTGGCTGTAAAATATGTTTTGTTTTATTGTTAAAAAACAAAAAGAAAAAGAAAAATAAACAAAGAAATGAAATAAATTTTGTTGCAAATATCCTAGTAAAAATAAATTTTCTAGACACAAGTGGCTCCGCGTAGCGTAGTTGCTAACGCTCTCGCCTTCGGTACGAGCGGACCCAGGTTCGATTCCGGTAGGGGCACTCGGTCGAAAAAGTATCAAAAGCTTTTAAGTCCAGCCATCCTGAATGAGGCTTTCTTGGGTTTTCCTCATTTCACACCAGGCAAATGCCGGGTGGTACCCAACATATAGGTCCCAGGCCGTTTGCTTCCTTCCCTTTCCCCGGATAGCGTGCACACTGAGGGACGTCATAACTCACATGTGACGGGCTAACAAGGTCATTGATGCCGAAAGCCCAGAAATCTAAATCCTAAATCTTCATTCACTACACAAGAAAATGTTCCGCTGAAAACGGTTTCTTAGCAATTATGTTAAGCAGTCCTGTAGTAAATCTCCATCAAGTAATAAACCGTCAGATATAAAAAGGAATGAATAAACACATAACATTCATTTTGAGTACATTGAAATGTAAAAAGTTACAAAACATTAATATTCAAAGATTTCTCAAAATTCAGATTAACCCATTCCTTTCTCCTCAACCATTAACGAGTTACAATAGTAAGAATTGTAGTCATAAATCACATTACTTGTTTAGTACTATATTAAAGCAAGTTATACTAAAGGAATATATAATTAATGGAATATTTAACTAAAGTGATAGTTTACTATTGCACTTACCCAGGCTTTTGTTTCCTTCCACTCTTCTTTTCCGTTTGTAAACAACCTCGTTTATAAACCAACTCGCAAGCAAACGACCGTTGTTTCATGACGTCATCTATGGTGCAAGAAAGAGGTGTCTATAGGAGGTCAGGACCTCACACACAGATGGACGTATATAACATATAGCTGAAGTATTTAACATACGTATACGTATGTAAAATACAGAAGATTGTTAGATGTCAGACATCCTGCAGCGACATGATGTAATATCTAAGCGGGTAAAAGGCAATACCTGTGTAGCATATGGATAAAGTACGCTCCGTACAGATTTCCTTAGTAAACATAACGAATCCTTGTATTTGTACAATATACCGCTGTCCGGATAATGGATTTTTCTCAGTGTAATACTACTACTACTACTACTACTACTACTACTACTACTACTACTAATAATAATAATAATAATAATAATAATAATAATTATTATTATTATTATAAATGTAGTCTATCCATGGTGAGTTATTATTACTATTACATTCTGAAACAAAATTTTCGGTTTTCTTTTAATATGTATGTTAAATTCTGGTTAACCTGAGAAAGTCTTGGGTCCCCCCAAAATAAATTTACTGGTACGCCCCTACGATTATTATATAATAAAATAATATATTTGGCTACGAAAGAGCTTCTTTTAATACTTCTAGATACGTTCCGTTTTTTAACTGATGGGTTAGCTTACAAGCATGATGATAGATATACCTATTGTTATAAATGTGAATTTTATTCTCCGGATGCTCACTAGATTCTTACATTTTCACGCATTACTTTTAGCAGCCGGTATTGGGTTCAGAAACAATAATTATAATTTTTGACAAGGTAATAAAATACAATTTAAATGTTTCTTTAACACTTAAGGAATGTGTTATCTAAGTTAAACTAAAGTTATAATTCTTTCTCAACTATTCAACAGAAGCAACAAGTTTATTATTAATATACATAAAGAAAAAGAAGAATTAACGAGCTGTGTATTGAAGATATGAAATTGTAACTATTGAACGATATAATTTCTCTTGCCTAATAAGGAGGTCTTTCTTAGGACTAAATAAGGAAAAATGAGAAAAAAGTGATCGTAATTTTCTGTAGAATCCTTCGGCAAAATTACTTCAAATCAACTTCTATTCTTTCCTTTCTTTCATTTGTTTCCTGTTAATTTTCTTGAGGATGTACCAGTTGAAGGTTTCCCTACATGACAAATAGAGAGTAACGTTACATATACTCTATGTCCCCAAAATCCTTTTCTTATCTTTGGTTACAGGAAAATATTACGTAGCTGCTGATGAAGTATATTGTTACTTAAGAAATAGAATCCGTATTACTTTATAAAATTAAGGTCTCTGGAGGAACAACGATACAATCACTTCTGAATAAATTGTATAGAAAAGTCAATTAAAAGAGCTTCCGCTAGTTTTATACGCACCTAGGACGACAAGAGAGGTAATTTAAAAGATTTAACCTCAATTTGCAAATAAACTAGGACTTTCTGTTCATGCACTTCGTTGTTCCACTCAACTTCGCACAAACAAAGTCCTTTTCTTTACCAGTATCTCGACGTTCCACTGACTATTTCAGCTTTCTAAGAGATTCTGCCATTGTTCCTCCGAAGGCATCAATGCTAAAGGACTGTATGTGCCCTTTCATACCCAAGTGGATAACTGTTTTGTTCCCAGCACGTGTAGTCCCTGGTGGGATCCTATCTGATGTACTAAGCCTCAGAAAGAAAATCAAGAAATTATTCAGATCCCACTTAAAGCGGAAAATCCCGTCTCATGTACTCTATATATCGAAAGGGAATATTAAAGTTAATTCCATTATTTAATTAACCTAAACGACAGTGTATAAGTGTGTATTAAAGAGTATGGTGGGCCTTGGGGAATATACAGAGCAGGAGCGAATGCTGGGGGAGGGCGATCGGCCCGATCACTTCCCCCCAGAAGAGTAAACTTCCTTATCTTATGTATAAATAAGACCCATCCCAGAGTTTGGAACTCTTAAAAGTAGCTCTAAGTACCAATAATACAACCCCCCTAGAAGTCCGTTCTGGATCCGCCTCTGATATAAAGCTGAGTCGAACAGGACAATGTAGGATCTCTAGCTTAATAAGCCAAACGCTGTCATTTAGACGTTTGAGGATTTCACTCAGAAGCGTATGTACTAGGATCAGATGTCGTATTTTACACACACAAATGTTGTCCATGAATTACAGAGCACTATTCTACAAGTCATAATAAAATGAAAATGCGGGTCTAGGTCAAAACCCCCACAGCCAAAACTCCCACACTCAAGAAATGTCAAAACGCCCACAGAATAGGTCATAACTCCCACACAATCGGACAAATCCCCACTTTGAAATCATCCTGGTAGCGCGTTTTGTAAGTTTCACACACTGAAAATAATAAAAAGACGTCCAAAAACGGTTATGATCCAAAGTGGACAAGGTGATAGATGGACAAATCCCCCTTGACCGTTCGTGCATTTGGGAGATTTGACCGTTTGTGTGGGCGTTTCGACGTTTTCTGTGTGTGAGAGTTTTGGCTGTGGGAGTTATGACCGTTCGTGGATTTGGGAGATTTGTCCATTTGTGTGAGGGTTATGACCGTTTGTGTGGGCGTTTTGACATTTTTAAGTGTGGGAGTTTTGCCTGTGGGAGTTTTGCCTGTGGGAGTTTTGACCTGTTTCCGCTAAAGGAGACTGTGAAGATGAGAAATGAATTAAATGGTGGAATAAAGAAAGTGGGAACAAACAGAAGAACCCCGAGAAAACCCAGGAGCACGGTGTTTGTCCACCTCAAAGTCCACACGGCGCGAACTGAGATCGAACCAGGGACGCCAAGCACCGGAGGTAAACGCTTTTCCACTGAGCCATCGCGCCCCCAACATTGCATATTTGTCAAATTGTTTGCTTATATAGCATGCAATGAGTATTTAACTAGGCATGTTTTTTTTTTTAATGAAAATTTATGAGTTTATTCGGGCTACATCAAATAGCTATCATCATATGCAAAGTATTGTCCTTTGGAACTTGGATCGCCCTATTTATAAATTAAAGTAAATTTAACGAAAGGAGTGCATAACAAATTAAATTGAACAGAATGTGGAAGCAATACATAATTATCTTAAATATGCTGGAGCATTTACTTATTACTTCCACTTATGCGCCAGGAAGAAAAACTCTCCAAATATCAGCAATAAAAAAAGAAAAAAGAAATACTTTGATATATAAAAAACATATATTGCCTCCCAGTTCACTTTGTTTGTCTATATGTATTTATTTTATGTTACCCAAATGAAGTATAGAAAACTGAATTCAGTGATGGGAAGGCAAAATTGGTACGAAATTCAGAAGAGTTGTAGGTGCCATGTCCCCTGGAACGCACGACTTCCCATACTTTACCTATATTCACAGAAAAAAATAAAGAACTGTATTTTTTATAAAAAAAGAAAAGAATAGTGTAAGTTCAAATCTTTGATTTCACTGTTAAAGAAAGTATGGTTTTTTTAAGAAAGTGCACAAATGTCTGTCAAGTTACTAAGATTGCATGCGGCCCAGATCAGATGGACTTTCATTGAGTGCGCCCTGGTACAGACAAAACACAATCATTAAAAATATTTTTTGAGGATCCGGTGGACCCCTCCGTGGGTGTCCCCTGGCTGTAACCATATTTTCTGACTTCCCCTACTTTATAACTAACTACTAACGATGCAGTAGTAGGGGCCCCGTTATATGCAACTGAGTCAGCAAATTTTTTTGTGACGTCATAGGTCAAAGGTCAATGACCTTGGCCAGGGGTCAATGACCTAGGGGTACCTAGGACCACCCCCTCTAAAATTTGGCAGGGGTACCATGCCCCACCCCCCTAAATTTTGGCAGGGGTACATAGGACCACCCCCCTTAAATTTTGGAAATTGCCAAATCTAAAAATTTGGTGTGGTAGCCTAGGACCATAGTATGTACCTCTATCAGTATTGGGTGTCTATGTCGTTCCCTTTTATGGGTAAAAAATTGCCAAAAATTTAAATTTCGGGGGTTTTTGACCTAATTTATCCCCTTGGATGAGGTGTTATTACCCTATATAGTTATATGGGCGTATACAGGGGTCCATTCCCTTTCATAAGACATGGGTATATTAATGCACCCCTTGAAAAATTTGGGAGGGGTACCATGGCCCACCCCTTAAATTTTGGAAATTGCCCAATTTCAACATTGGGTATTATAGTACCGGACCCTAATATGTATCATGATAAATTTGGGTGGTCCACCTCATTCCCTTCTAGGGGTACAAAATTGCCAAAACTATAAACGTAAGCAATACGTTGTACCACGTGTTTGGTTTTCGACCTAATTTATCTCCTTGGATGAGGTCCTATTACCTTATATGATTATATGGTCATGTATAGGGGTCCATTACCTATCATAAGACATAGGTACATTTGTGCACTCCTTTAAAAATTTGGGAGGGGTGGTCCTAGGTACCCCTAGGTCATTGACCCCGGGCCAAGGTCATTGACCTTTGACCTATGACGTCACAAAGGTCGGGGTCAAAGTCCAAATTTTCCTATAGTAACGCAATTACTACTGATGCAACTACAACAGTACGCTAAGGTATTCATGTGTAACTCAGGACAGAGTTGTCTTATACATGCTGCGAAACATTGAATATGTTGCTTATAAAATCACAAAAAATGTGTAGCTAAATGCAATTTTAGCAGTTAGGATATATTAATATTTAAAAATATTGCAGTGTATGAATGCGTAGCTTACATTTTATATAGTTATTTTTTATATATATTTTGAGTTTGTAGGTAACACCCACTTAGAATCTTTAAGACAAATAATATTAATTTTGACTTTATTTATATAAAACATGTAAATTTTTGGTGTATTGTAACTTAACTATACTTACTACCAATCTTAGAGATGTTGCATTGGAATATGCATGAGCGGAAAGCGTGTATTGGTATACAAGCTTTTTCCTCATATCTATCCCGTCTATCAATATAAAACTTGGTAGTCATTTCTTATTCCCTATAGTTTTTTTCGAGATACATTTGGATTGAGTTTCTTTACACGGGGCCACTCCAGAGGTGTCCAAAGTTGATGGGAGGGATTTCTGGAGGAAATTTTCCCAACATTCTCCTAATTTTCCTTGTTCAAGTACGTTATGGACCTCAACACATAACACCTCTGGAAAGCTTGTTTCATGCTGAAGAGAATGAACTAGAAACCACGACTTTCCAATGAACAATGTTGATACAATAGCTATTTCACTGCGAGTCAACGATTTGCTTTATACTAACAGGGTTAATGGGCCCCAGGGACTTACTTTGTTGTCTATGGCACCTAATGTTTTGTGCATGATCATATCTTTGTTATGTTTATCGAATGGACTAGGTTTGATTAGGAAGTCCGGATGACAGATTCATGTCGCTTCCTTGTGAGAACATCGTAGTCAACGTTTACGAATAATGTACTTTCGCTCAAAATTGCACGAGTAAAACAGTAGTAGAAAATTGAGTTTTCATAATTAGAGTAGATTTTAGGTAGTTATTTAGTAGCAACTGAATATAGGAAATATGCAATTTTAAGCAAATTTATGATGTAATATATTTTCACTGAACTGTTACATGACAGCCTCATGTTAGGAAAACTAAATAACTTGAAGAGCTTATGATGAGTGCGGGGAAATGGTAACTCAGAATAATATATATATTATAACAAGGTCTTCTAAAAGATTCTTCCAATTTTCAGAACAACTAAGGAGTCATGCCCCCCTAGGAAAATATCTTAGTTACGCCAATGGTCACAGTATCCCTCGGTGAGCCCCGTCCCTCAGCCGAATGGGGTGAATTTAGAAGTTAATGCAATCGAAGTTTCACCATTGATCTCAGCAACCGCGAAAACTATGAATTCGACACTAATATCGGCCATTTTCTACTACTTTTACATGTCCCGGTAAACGCCCAACCTGAGACCACCTGGTTAGAATTAAAAAAAAAAAAAAAACTTTTGGGTCTGGGGCCTGGACAAAGGTACTCGTAATCCAAATTTGGTAACTCTCGGTCTACTCGTCTGGTCCCTAGGCCGCACTGAGACAGACAAACAAACGCTTTATTTTATTTATATTAGATACATTTCCACAGATTTCATCTTACTTTCCTTATATAGGCGCGGTGGCTCAGTGGTAGAACTTTTACCTCGGGTGCGTGGAGCCAGTGGTTCGATGCCCGGCCAATTAAGTTTGTGGTGGACAACATCGTACCCGTGGGTTTTCTAGGGTCACTCCCGTTTCCTCCCAACAATTATTCCATCAGTATTCACTTGCTTTAATTATCGTCTCCCTGAGCCTAACCGACATAAACGAGGATGTTCAACTGAAAGATTTCATTTCATTTTTCCTTCTATAATTTAGTCTTCTAACGCTTCACGCTATAACTTCTGTCAAAACTTACTCCATCAAACAAAAATTCTTAAGTTAGATGCACCAGACATGTTTTCCACTATAATTTACATCTCTTGCTGTTCATACGTTAGATTGTGGATGGAAAGCATCCACAACCCAGAAGGCTGTTAAATCGGCATGGAATCAAGTGAGAGTACAGCGCACGCCATCTGTTACTTTTTCCCGCAACTATTTCCTCTGGTAGAAGGTTACAACGATGCTTCAAGAATTACAATCATGCATTGAAATGTCAGATTTTTTAAAAAGAGATTGAATTGTTATGTCACGAAAGGGAAACAGATGAGAAGTCGGAAATATTGGTATCTTATATATAAAAGAGAACGTACAAATCCTTTGTTCCCTCATCACGCTAATACGGCTGAACCAATTTCTTTCATTTTTGGGGGGTTATTAGGATTTGGACCCTAGATGGTTTTTATCATATCACTTTAATTTTTAATTACCAGTGTCTTGAGATAATTGACCATTCAAGTGTCCATAACGTACAAATCCTTTGTTAGTTCATCATAGGTATAAAAATAAACGTATTTATATGCAACCCGCATGACCGTGTCACTCGGCGGGTTAACATAAATGACAGGCGATATAATGTTAACATTTACTGCAATCTACTATGGTTTTTATCATATCACTTGAAAGCGAAAAAGTAAAAATTATCTAAGTAACAAAGTTTATTGCGTTCCGGGGTGACCGCAGCGAAGCGGGGTGAACGCTGCTAGTTTGAAATAAAGTTTTTCCTATAAAGGACAGATCTTTCCACCTACGAAACCTGATTCGTATGATTTTTGGACATTCATTTTTTCCCCTGCATTCTTCAAATGTTTCATTAATAAACTGACAATATGGCATTACCCACTCGTCATAAAAAAATAAATCCACAAAGGGTAGTTTATTCTTGAGGATGAGTTTTTTTTAAGGATTTCCTCAAATACGACAGGTGCCATCTTTTTTCATATTTCATAAATAAATTCCATTATTTCATCTTAACGTCTCACGATTATGCTTTTAAGGCTAAGGGAGACGATGGTTAAAACAAGTGAATAATGATGGAAGAAATGGTGGAATGATAAAGTGGGAGAAAACGAAAAAAACAGACGGACACGGTGTTGTCCACCACAAACTTACTTGACTGGGGATCAAACCAGAGCCCGCATACACCAGAGATAAGAGCTCTACCAATGAACCAATGGGTAGATAGACTGGTATCACTCTTTTAGGAAACAATCCATACAAGGTAGACAAAAGCAAAATTTAATACAAAGTGGTGTGACAAAATTGGGTAGACAGCGAATACCTAGGAAAAGAATTATCCAAGATAGATGGCTGTCAAAAAGTATTGGGAAGATCTTAATAAAGCAATGGATCAACAATTGTTGATAATGGTATGTATGAGTTTCAAATATAAATAGCTCTCACCACTATACTCATGTGATCCCAGTTCTCATTCTTCACATCTGAGCATTTGAGATTAAAAAATAAATGCTTATACCGTGTTCTGAGATATCACATATTTTACCCTGTAGCTGTAAGAATTTTTAAAAATAAAGATACTTAAACTAAAATTTACTGTTCCTGGGTATAACTGATTAAAATTTACTGTTATATTTGGGCATAAGCGGTTCTGCGAACTCTAAATATTTTAAGAATCAGTTCTAGCCAACCAATGCTCACCGGGTGAATAGCACCGCTGCTTATTTCTTAATTAAATTTTTAATTAATAACCCGACAATATAGAATAACTTTTTGTTCTGAAAAATGCACATGGAGTAGTTTACTCTTGGGATGAGTTTTTCTATGGCCAGTTTTCTCGCAAGCGACTCGTTTGATTTTCTTTTTCAAAAACAATCCTATAATATTGTGTAAATTACTTACCACAAAAATATTCCCAAGGGATAGTTTATGTATTCGCTTATTTTACAACTTTGTCAAGTACGACTTATGCGGTTTAGTTGATAACTTATAAACGAATATTTCATTAACTACCTTAATATAGAGTGTAAGCCATTTCTCACGAAACAAGTTTACAAGGAATAGTTTGCTGTTAGAGGTGTTTTCTTTGATCAAAATTTTCAGAAAACACATTTCCTTCCTATTTCATATATAAGTATTTCAGTAATAGCTGCAGAATAACATGATAGGGTTTAACATGAGAAAATTTAGAGCCATGGTCACCGCCTTTTATTTAATTTGTTTTAACATTTCATGTGTGTATGTCTAATCCGTGCTGAAGATTTTTGATAACAAAAACATAAATTTATGTTCCAGGGTTTTGTTTAATAATAGACTAATTAGCTAATGTTTATGATGATTGTTATTGTTGCTCCTGAAATCTCCCGCTTAGACCAATGATTAGCAATCCTGCTTTTAGTATAGGGTGACCAGATTCTGATAAGCAAAAAGTAAGACACAAGTATAATAGTAAATGATAGCCCTGCTACGTCGGCAACACACATGCCCTTATTTCATTTAATATTAACCTAATCATTAAAAAAAAAGTAAAGAACAAAAATATTGAAGGAATTCAACACAACTCCAAATACTTTCATGAAAGACAAATACAAGATTGATTAAACAAATTAAAACAATGTGATGGAGTAATGTAAGGACGTAACTTTCATGAAAAGTAAAACTTAAAAATGTTGAAGCATAAAATTTTAATAAAACATAATGATGCGATTTGTCATAACAATTATTTATGCACTACCTTTCGAACTTTTTCCAAAAATGTTAAATTATTTTCATTAATATGTTACATACCAGCGAAACATCACTACAGTAATTTGTGACATATTTTTTTTTTTTTTTGTTTGAATGTACAACTCGCAGTAACTTGCTGTATTGCAAAATCATGTCATGGAATTCACTACAGATGCAATTATAGTTACATTTGGTTATTATTAATTGCTTAAAAATTTCAGTTTTTAATTGAGATTACTTACTAGTCCTTAAATTAAAATTCATTATTCAAAATATCCTTTCAGTCGGAACATTTGTGGCAGGGAGCAGGGACGTACGCAGGAATTTATTTCGGGAGGGATCTAAAGCGTTTCGGGGGTCCAAATACAATTTGAGGATAAATTATATGAAAAGTTCTAAAATTGCCCCTAAAAGTAAACCACATTTACAAACCAAGTCGGGATTTCATGGGGGGTCCGGACCCCCAGGACCCACACCCTGCGTGCACCCGTGGCAGGTAGACACGTATTGAACTCCACATTATCACACATTTGGGAATATGGAATAGATTTTTCTTCAAAGTGCTTGAACAATCCATTCCATCTTAAATTTACCCTCATCTCAGCAGTGTTTCAGAAGTAGCACACTTCCTTACATTTGTAATCTCTTCAAACAGGTAGAAATATTTTTTTCTTTTCCTGACAATTTATTAATGTATTTCAAGCTACTTTGGATATTATCCTATTCAATTAATGAGTTAAGTGCTTAATTAAAAATGTTATTGTCCGCGAAAGGTGTGGACCACTGCTCAATATATTTCATACAGCATATTTCTTAAAATTGGATTCAGAAAAAAAGAAAGCCTGTGATTCGAAATGTTGTGAATAAATAAAACATTAAAGTATTGCAAATAAGTTAAATCAGAACATTTTGCAGGATTTTTTTTAAAAGGCTGTTTCTCGATTTTCTAGGGGTCTTTGCAACAGCAGGACAGCTCTTTGAAAAACAGTAGTACTGTACTGCGAAAATCAGCACGTCTAATCACCCTACTTCTGTACTGTAGTCTCCGGTCCAATTTCCGGTGCGAGCTTAAAGATTTTTTTCCATTTAGTGCTAAAATTGATGGATTACACAATCGAGCAATGTTTACGATAACGCAGTTATAGCGATTCTCCTCTTTGTTCGCTCCAATCAACTGATTTTATTGGACCGCATCGATTCTTAGCTTACTAATGATATCCCTGCCATGTTCCTGTTACACGAGTTTGCAGAGTAAGACATTCCTCTTAGTCTCATTTATCATGAATTTGTGTTTTTTAAGAGCGAAATGATAAATTACTGTGCGTTTAATAAAGCATTTATTAATGCAAATGATTTCATTCCTGAAATAAACTATAAGCGAATGACAAAGCCTGGATCGTAATGACTGATTTGAAAATTAATCTTCTTCTTGCTCACTCAACCATAGATTGGTGGGCAACATGGAAATTTTAAAACTCTTCTCTCCTTTGGGAGAGCTGTTTTATACTTTGTCTAGCCTTTGGCTAGCTGGGGACTCCGCCCCTAGACCCCTGTGTTTGCTCGGCCTACGGCCTCGCATTTCTTGTTTATCGGCTTTTGCATCGACAGTGAATTACGTGAACTTGCTCTTTATATTTCCTGAATTTGCCCATCTGGGGGCTTCTCCCACACACACTGTCTCTGCTCGGCCTACGGAATCGCACCTCTTGAACCCACAATTCTATCGTTTCTTTTCCTAGTTCAACTATCTAAAAGATAAGATTTTGTATCCTAAGAAAACGTCCATTAAATAGCATGGGAATTTCTTCATCGCCCTTTAGACTCCTAAATAATTAAAAAAAAAATAACTTTTGGCAATTTTCCTGTAGGTTAGTCCTGGAAGGCTACAATCATGCCAAATTTCATCATTTTAATCCTGCCGGAAGTGCCTAAATATTTTGTGGTATAGATGACGTCCCATATAAATAACATGGTCCCCATAAAACCACTCTACGGTTGGAAATTTGTATTTCTGATGATTCACTTAGGTAAAGTGAAACAAAAACGTACAAGCATACCGAATTTCAAGTTTTTATTCCAATTCTAAGTATTTAAAACATGATATTATAGGTCCAAAAAAGGTCCATTTAAATAAATGGGGAAATTCTTCATTCCCTCTATAGCCCCCTAAAAATTAAAAATATTCACTTTTGGCAATTTTCCTGTGGGTTTATCACGAAAAGCTACAATCGTGTCAAATTTAATCATTGTAACCTTCAGGAAGTGCTTAACAATTTGGAGTGTAAAAGATGTCCCATATAAATAGCATGAGAAAGATTTTTCAGTTGCCTATAAAACCACTCTAAAGTTGGATTTTTTTTATTTTTACTGATTTACTTCGGTAGTGCTAACGGAAACGTGCGTATATACCGAATTTCAAGTATGCATTCCAATTCTAAGTACCTAAAACATGAAATTATAGGTGAAAAAAAGGTCTATTTAAATAACATGGGAAAATTCTTCATCCCCTCTTTAGACCCCCTAAAAATTAAAAATATTCAATTTTGGCAATTGTCCTGTGAGTTAGTTCCGCAAAGGTACAATCATGCCAAATTTAATCGTTGTAGCCCTACAGAAAGTGCTCAATAATTTATGTCAGCTCATGTAGTTTTATATATAGTTAAGATTAAGATTAAGAATAGGCCTCTTCTTTTTAACTGCATATAGAAATTTTCTGTGCATGTACAGAGTTTATGACGTCACACACTTGATCTTGTCACACCCATTGGTTGATTTCTCACCTGGCGTAAAATACGAGCTTTTATGTCTCTCCAACCCAGTATTATGGGATGTAACAGAGGGAGATCTGCATTTAATATATTACAAACGTAATTCTTACCTACTATTTTTTGTGTGCATATATTCAAAAGAATCAGATGAGCATTCTTTCTCTTTGTCCATCATATTTCTATTTACACATATAACTCAGGGTGTGAAATCATAACCATCGAAGTGAAGAGATAAAGGTTTAAAGAAGAAGAAAAAACATTTTCGCAGTGGAATGTTTCGGCGTAGGGAGTATAGATATTTGAACATCCATTATTACATATATTAAACTATATAAGATTAGGAATACCGTTTACCACTAGTTTTTACCCATTAATTGCATATGAAATACATTAATTGCATGTGATTTACTGCAGTTAATTACATATGAATTACTGTAATTAATTACCAAATTTACGATAATAGTGTTACTTCGTCGCTTTCAATACATAAGGGCGTAACTAACATTTTCATAATTTTACAGGAGAGGCGAAATAAGATTTTGTGGTATGTTCAAGTAAATATAACTTTCTGAGTATTTTCAGGAAAGCTTTAATTTTTTGCACGCTTATTGGCGAGGGACAAATGTTCGTTTCTGTGTAGATTTGACTTTCCAGCTGTTCATATGTCTTGATAAAATTGCAAAGTTTTTAACTTACGCCCTTATGCTGTGAACAGATATATGTTAAATTCTAGTTCTAAAATAACAATAATGGCGTATGTTTTAGTAACTTTATTTTTAACATATTTTCCAGTTTTGTACAAAATGAGCATTGATACTACAGTTAATGTTTTCTTTTTTGTTATATTTATAAGAGTGTTTATTATGTTGTATATAATATTTTTGTATGAAAAATGTAACTTTGGCTACACATTATGGAATATAAAAAATGTTTTTAGGTAAGCATTATTGCTGTATTGACACAAAGGAAAGTCCTTTTAACAATGGACCTCAACAAAATCTTCGACATTTTCATCACTTTGTAGATTTCGGAAGTATGCGTGGTACTCTCGCGGTATTTCTCCTATATCGCAGAAATTTTCCAAGTCTTTCTTCTTTTGCTTAGCAATAGGTCGAACAGAAGAATACCGGGGTAAGAGTGTAGGCTGGTTTAGTGTACAGCTTCTCGCGGAACCTTTGCGTACCGAAAATCTGGAAAAATCATATCTCATTCGGGTTTTGAACAAAACTGTCCCCAAGTCGTCTTGATGAATCTTATCCATCGCAATTTTTGCCATCCAATCTCATTGCATTTTTTATCTTTCCTGCATGGTAGAAAAGTTTCTCGTGCTTCCTCGAAGTCAAAGAAATCATCTATTGTCATCGAGTGTACCTCGTATGGAAACGGCTTTTTGCGCAACATTCGAGCAACAGTTAACCACTCTGTTGGAACGAACACATCTACATTTTTTTTTTCGCATGCTCAATGGTACTACGCATGGAATCAACTTCCATTTCCGTATGTCCTGGCTCAAGAAATTTTATGATCAATCGTTTTTATATGAGTACTACTCAACGCATATATACACCTTGATGCGAATTTCTTGTTTAAATTTTACCCTCCGCATCAGTCGGAATACATGGTCACGTGTTCAACTTCTGTTGATAATTCGCGTAAGGATTTAAGAACACATGATGCAATTTCATCTGGGCCCCTCTTTGCCTTTGTTTCGTCCCAAAAATAACAATAGCCCTCATGAGTAGCAACATCGTAAATAGTGAGATTGTAAGCGTTTAGTTTACTCGCGTAATACAGAACTCCTGTTTTGCAGGACGGCGTTGTTAACACTTTCTGAAGATGAAAACGAATCACCTTATGAGTTCTATCTTTCAATGCATTCTCCTTGTCGAGTTTCTTTTCTTCCCTTGCTTCATTCTTCTTTTGTTTGTGCTCCTCGTAATTTTGCAGTTCTGCTCTTTTTCCATCTTCGGGCAACTTACTAAACTTGACACATACTTTATTGAAACTGTGTGAGATTATTGAGGCTCTATCCTACTGTACAGCAGTTTTACTCTCAACATCTTAAAAGCATATTATAGATATTCTTTATTAGTACTAATTAAACTTAATGGCACTCCTTTGTTATAAAGATTTAAAAGGTGTTCTTAATAGATAAACCCTTGCTATTATATTCCTAATTTGAAATAATCATCTGTAGAAAAAAATATTAAATTAAGGAAAATATACTATACCTTTTTCAGGCGAATACTCTGGACCCCCATCACTGTCATTTTCTAGCTCTATACACTCTGAAGCACTATCATCGTCATTGTATGTCAGTAACCGGCAAATATCTTCTTTAGCAATAATTTTGCTTCGCCTGTTCATTTTTATGACTTCTTTGCAATCCTGCTTTTGACACAATAACTGTGTTGCTTGCTTTCTATTCAGTGTTTTTGAACTCTTTCGCAAAACAAAAGAAAAAACTTCTTTGTACGTCATTAACCAAGTCTCTTTTAACAATCAAACCCCTAAACAAATCCAAATCAACAATCGTAAACAATCAATGGCGGCATTTACATACAAAGAGACCAAAAAATGCGGTACCCATTGTGGCGTATGAGCGCAAGGCCATATTACTGTGTACTCAGATCGTTTAATACAGAAGGGCGTATGTGTCATTTAAGCAGTGTTGGGTAAGTTACTTATAAAAATGTAACGCGTTACAAGTTACTTTACTTTCTCTTAAAATGTAACGCGTTAGTAACGCGTTACTCGCCCCCAAAAGTAACTGTTACTTTATTTCGAAAGTAACGCGTTACTAACGCGCTACTTTTAGGTCCGAAACTTTAAAAATGTGAAAAAAAATTATGAGTTCAATTTTCGGTTCTGCTATTACTACCGCAATAATAATAATAATAATAATAATAATAATAATAATAATAATAATAATAATAATAATAATAATAATAATAATAATAATAATTATTATTATTATTATTATTATTATTATTATTATTATTATTATTATTATTATTATTATTATTATTATTATTATTATTGCACGTTCTGAATCGCTTTATGTAAATGCGAGGACAGATTTTTACTTGATATATGAACATTTTCATATAATGTAACATTGATAAAATGCCATACTGCGTTACTCGTAGGGATGGACACGAGCGAGTTTGAGCGAGACAGACATCTTGACATCAACCCGAGAACTCGACTCGAAAAATTTCCTCCAACTCGACTCGAATTGGGGTCGAGTTCCAAGTCGACTCGAGCCAAATCCGGTGTGTAGTTTCGAGTACATTCTTCAAGTATATTACATAGACAGTATAATTATTACCAATGACACTACTACTACTACAACTTATATTATTATTATTATTATTATTATTATTATTATTATTATTATTATTATTATTATTATTATTATTATTATTATTATTATTATTATTATTATAACAACAGTGTATATAAAAAGAAAGATAGGCGTTTTGTATTTGAATACTAAAAAACTAGTTGATGCCAACCTCGGTAGTCGTGAAGTCTAGTAGTCAAGGACATTGTTCACGAGCTTCTGAATTTGGGTTGAGGGTCTAAGTTGAGTATTCGGGCTTGAGCCAAACACTGTTAAAAGTTATAGGGTACTGGCCAAATATCTTCAAAACTGCTCGGCCCGAGTTTAGAATTGCCAACGACTCGAGCAGCTCGGCTCACAGCTCATTCACTATCGACCCGAACCGAGAAGTGAGCCGAGCCAACAGCTCACTCAGCCGACTCGGCTAGAGCCCTCAGCTCAGTTGAGTCGAACGGAGCAAATGGCTCATCCCTACCAAGCCAGATCGAGCCGATGGTTCACCCAAAGTGAGCCGGCTCCAGCCATCTTCTCAGTTGAGCCGAGCCGAGCTGAGCTTGTTATAAAAAATCTCTTGTGGTCTCGTTATCGAGACGAGACGGGATGCGAGCAGTGTCCCCTCTCGTTGCAACACTAAAAATATTCCATGGCTTTCGTTTTCCAGTGTAATCAGGTCATGATTTCAAGACGACTTAAAACGAACAAGCCATTTATCAAACTCGACTGGACTCGAAACTCGACGCGAAAAACTGAATCGGCTCGGAACTCGACTCGAGAATATTACCCTTGAATTGACTCGAAACTCGACTTGAGTTCGAGTCGAGTCGAGTTTTAGCTTGACTTGTGTTCATCCCTATGCATTAGAAAAAATGGTTGCTTATTATTCTGCTAAACTAATTATATAATAATAACAATGTTGTTATGTAAAATTAAAAATAAAGAATAAAGAGAAACATTACACTACTCTATAATCAACGAGACTCTAGGGTAAGCAAACTGATCTGAAAGAACTCCAATATTACATACATCAACAAATTATTTTCTAGGAATAAAGTAGGCCTGCTCATTAAAACACAGTTTATTCATATTAACCCCTTACTGTAAATCGTTAATTATGACACCCTAGCTGTTGATAAATATTTTCCGCACTTCAGACACTTTACTTTTAAATTCTGTCCACCATCATCCTCAGCACTAAAGAAAAAAGTATTCTTTCAAATGTTCGAACGGTAAAATATTTTCGTTCTCCATCTTTATAAAAACAACACCAACCAAACTAAAATAGACTACCGGTATCATTCCACTACTAGTTCACTCACTGAATGTATTGATTTGGAGCTGTCAAAATCTACGACCAAATCTTCCAGATGGTTGCAATCAGTACACGTGATTTCCCTAAGGCTGTCTGTCCTCATCTTCGAAAAACAGCAAATGGCACTACGAACTTATGTGTTTCTCTGTGTGACTGTGACTGTCGGTCACTGACATACGTAGTTCATGCTCGATTGTTTCATTCTGAGAAATTCACTTACAGGAAAGAAACATTTGTTTCCGAGAAAAATACATATATTGTAATTACTCATCCGAAATGTAACGCGAAAAAAGTAACGCAAACTAGGTACGTTACTTAAAAATTTGTAACGCGTTACCGTTACAGTTACTTTGGAAAAAATGTAACGCGTTACTAGGAAACGTTACTTAAAAAGTAATGCGTTACAAGTAACGCGTTACTTGCGTTACGTTACTTCCCAACACTGCATTTAAGCCCTTATGCTTTGAACAACTTGCTTTCATATCTCTTAGCGCCCTTATGAAAATGACCCCCCACAGCTGAACGGTTCGCCGTACAGCCACAAAAATCTCCCAGGAGCTAGACACGATTGACATCTATCGGAAAAATTGAAAATCTCAAAATCCAAAAAAAAATGTAAGTTACGCCCTTATGTATTGAAAGCGACGACTTCATTTATCCCCAGTAAGTTATTAGTGATGGGAATGTTGTTCCAAAAATATTAAGTGGAGCGAATTCCTTCCAATCCGTACAGGATTTTGCACTCTGATAGTACTTACCAGAAAATATTCATATCACAAAAAAAAAGTGCTTTTGCTAAGTAGTTCATCAGATAGAAAGAAAAGAACAAAATGAAAAATCAAAGAAGAGAAAGGTACACAATTGTCGGCGAGACCATTTGGGAGCTTCACTATTTTTAAATTTTTATTTTTCTCTAAATTTCTCTACGTTATATGATGAATTATTTAGCGAAACGACTTACCATGGTCTGACAATGATATTATTGTTTTCTTGTAAGCAATTTGTTTTCCATGCCTACCTCTGGACTAGTTTGTTCAAATTATCTGATATATATATATATATATATATATATATATATATATATATATATATATATATATATATATATATATATATATATACTGGCTGAAATGCTCGTTCTTTGTACGGGGAGAATGGTTTATGAAAATATTTAAATTCCCTTTCTCTTAGGATACTTATTTCAATGAAAATGCAATTGCGTCATTTGCAATTATGTCCTCCAACAATCTCATCCACACAAAGTGCAAAGTTGCCTGTGAGTATCCCTATATTTTCATGCAAAATGTCGTCGCGATGAAGTTAATTATGTAGATCACTTGCAATACATAGTATAATTGCTGTTTATTCCTTTCTTTAAAAAATGATGGACGATAAAAGTTTTAAAAATTTACACACGATAAAAAAAGAAAAAATGAATAAAATAACAGAATATTGCCTATTTTTAAAGATATATTCTATAACCTAGAATAACTATTATATGTTGCTTTTAATGGGGTGAACAAGTACAAACCTTTATTAACAGTGTAATTTAAAATTAATGTACGATAAAACAATTGATTCTTCTAAGTGCTACTTGTTTATTTATAAATAACTTCAGTTTGATCTTAACAAAAATATGTAGGTTTAGAGAAAATACAACTGAATATCACTATGTATCTTGTATGTTCCTTTTTTACTTTCTAAATTTAACGCATTATAATAAAATTTGATTTGTATACATTCTGAGCTTGTTTTAATTTATGAACATAAATAATTTTACAGAAACAGATTTTTAATACGTTTGAAATCACCAAATGTTTCAAACGCTCAATATACTTACTTATAAAGGATAATTCAAGTTATTATAACTAGCGAACAATTTGCAAACCGTGCTTTTTCTTAATGTCACAAAGTGTTTGGATTTGGAAATAACTCTTGACCATTAAAATCATAAAATATTTGTTACAATACAAATAAAGAATAATACTAGAAGAGAGTTATGTTTGCCAGTAAGTTACAGAAAAGTTTTCTTTGAATAAATATACAGAAATAAATTATATATTATGTATATTATACGACCATAGCTACATAACGATTCTATTGACCAATTTATTTACAACTCTCAGAAAACTTACTGCTAATTACAGTTGATATAAATTTTAATTTATCATGCAATGTTGAAACAATACTTACATACCTAACAAAAACACCATAGCTGTCTGGAGCAGAACGAATGTCATAGAATATTGTGAAAATTCAGTATACAAATTATAAGTATATTGGGATTTGTAACCGAAATACACAATACTTAAAGAAAAAGTACCAAAGCTCCCTAAATGAAGAATAAAACTTTACATTTTGGAAATTCAATATACAAATCACAAGCATGGATAAAAATGTTGTTCAAACATAAAAATATACAAATACATAGGAAAATATGTTTTTGAATGAATCACTGTGATTATCTTTACAGCGAAATTGGTGACATATCTAATATTTCTTTCTTTCTTCATTTATTTATGTGTTTATTTTACTCCTAAGATTCATAGTTGAATAAGATACTTAGTAGATCAAAATAACTTGATTGTATTTTGTTCTGTTTAAGATATAAGAGTTCTAAAAGTGTTTTATCAGTAAGCAGTGTAGTGTAACATTGTTTCTATATATACAATCAGTGTTTATAAGAATGTTTATGAGACACCTTAGAGTTTCGACTTTCGTGTATGAAATGAAAAAATGGCATGCTGCATATGCTTCAGAAAGTCTGTATATTCGGAAACGTTCTACACATGTTTGTAGTTATAGACCTATTAAAGGAGACAAAATATAACAAATATATCTAAACGTGGCCGTCTGGTGGCCCAAGAAATGTCACGGTAATGCGAACGGTGTTTGTTGTTCGTCCTTCTGTATTCTACTGAATTCCTTATATTGAAATATTTCGATTGCGCATTACTTTTCCCGACGAAGCCATTACTGTTGCTAGTTTAATAGAAATTTTCAAAAAAAGAAAAACATTTGAATGGTCTAAAGAATATTTATTCTCCAGAGATGTTCAAGAATAGACTCCAGTTATTAATTAAACTTTACTGCAGAATTGCCAACCCATATGTTAGTGTGCTGCGAGTACAGTAAACAAAGAAGACTATCTTTGCTCCCGTCCAAAAGTGGAGAACCACTCATATAGGATATATCTAAACAGAACACAACAAAGATTTTCTTTGCTTTGTACACTAGTACACTACAATTTATTCAACGTAAGTTTGGACTACCCTAAAAAAGTAGAGAAATTAACATTTATAGATTAGAGAAAATAGAATAACTTGACAATAACAACAACAACAATACTCCTACTGAAACGGCAATGCTTATCCGTCTATCTGTCCACATGCATCAGAGGAAGAATGACAAGAGCATATGGCTTGACTCTCAGGGCAACCTTTCAAGCCCCGGTGTGCCGTCCCTTTCATGGTGACCAGTGCTGCCAATCCGATCAGAAGATATTATTGTACGTAGCACTTAAAATTGGCGTTTTTCTCGTAAAATCCTGGTACCTTTTGTTTCCAGTTTCAATATCAAGATTATAACTGTCCCAATTTTAAGCAAAAGTTTTATTTCAAATACCAGAGTGAAAATTCAGTGATCTTTATCGAGCTTCTATGAAGTCTTTGGAAGTGTTGATTTTAGAAGTGTTTTGGTTTTCTATAACGCTACCACCTGGTGAAGATAAGTCGAAAAAAGAACAAGAAGAGAAAGATAGGAGGAAAACATCTCCATAGTTTTACTTGGTTTATGTGTGTGTGAATGGTAAGAACGGCTTGAAAAATGTCAAAGACATTGTGACGTTTGAACCTTGGTATAATACATTTAGTCTCCAATTAAAACCACTTGAGAATGCTCGAAGAGCATTGCCAGAACGAACTTAAAAAGAATGGAGAGATGAAGCGGGAAGGATAACTGTCATTGTTCCTAGATGCAGAAGTAAATCTTTTTATCCGCACTTTTTCTCTTTCTCGCAAACATTAGCAAAATATAATATCTCTATGACTTACAGTTCTCCAGACATGGTGCGTAAATATCTAGAAGAAAATTTTGTCCAATATCTGGGAAACGGTAGCCACTATGCCAGTAGACAGTTAATCAGTGGCCACCGGTTATTATTTGGTACCAAAACATTCACCATCCTCTTAGGTATTGATCAACATCAATATCATCTCTCTACAACTCATGGTTCCCGAGTTATGGCTCTTTAAATATATAGAAATTGGCCATTTTTTGGCCAATATTATGGAAACGGTAAGAGTGACGCGAAAAATTTAATCACTTTCTCTCATAGTTTTTGATGCTCTATCGAATGCAATCTTCAAAATTGAAAAAAAAAATCGCAAATAATAGACAGATATAAAGTAGGGGATTGTTTTGGTTTGGATGGTCGGGGAGTGTTAAGGCAAGTTCTTGCCCCGAGCAAAAACTAGCCTAGTTGCGTCGCTGAGTGGTGAGTAAAAAAGATAATCGGTATTATTCATGTTTCTTGCATAAAGAAATTGAAGAAAAGGGAAGAAAGGAATGGCAAAAAAAGATCTTACGGTTAAGCTTTCAACGACCCCAGTACCAGTTACATTATCGAATCTTCAGACCTCTCATCATCTTCGGAAACAAGAAAGGAAGACAAAAAGAACACGCTAAAGCTTGAGGGGATCCTGATTTTAGTTGAAAATTTTCTTTGATGAAAACAAGAAAGCAATCACAGATTGATGCACGCAAATGAGAAAATTCCTCCCAAAATTAGCAAAAGTGAAGGAAAAAACCGGCGTGACTAGAAGAAAAATTGCAGCAACTGCTACTACAGTTTTGGAAAATTTTAATACTGTGAATCCAGAGCAGCAGCAAAACATAATTGACAGAAGTAAAATACAAGGAGAGGTTGCAAAAAGTCGTAAAAGTGTAAGAACTAAAGATACTGTTAATAAAGTGAAACCTCGTATCATCTATTTTTATGGAATAAAAACCAAACACTCGACATGCCCAGAAGTCACAGATATATGAAGATGGAAGAACTTTATTGTATTCTTGAAGAACTGGGTAACAAAGTTCTCGGCAATGCCTGTTTGACGGTATCAGCATCTGCAAGGAATATTGCTAGTTCCATCTCCCGTGGACCTACGAGATGTGGTAGCTATCGGCACTAATACTAATGTTGGGTCAAAACAAGGATTGATTAGAATGCTCGAAAACCATTTGAGGGAGGCTCTTGCAGTGGTGTCTATGCTTATCCCATGCCTTGAGCTACCACTTCGTCATTTACTAAAAGAAATCGATTCTGTAACTATTTGTCCGTACTCTTTCTCTGGTCCTAATGGTAGATCATTTGTGAATTGTGAAGCAAATTCAGTGTGCGGCTTGGAAGAGATTTCTTTAGAACTTCCTACATTCCTAAATGTGCGTGATCTCAGTTATTATCAAAGGTACTTGTATGAAATGTGCCAATCTGCCATAAGAGGAGACTGTGATAAAAGCCTAGCTGATAAGAAACCTGAGAAACTTGCACATGCTCGCTGGTTAGCAATGGCTTACAAACTTTTGCGTCTATATATAGCAAAGCCAAATTCCTCAGAGGAGCTCAAAACTCTCGCAAAGTTTGTGGTAAAAGTATATGCACCAGTATGTTTCAACATTAAACTGAAACCTCTTGTCAAATACGGAGCTAAGCATTTTTTCTTGACTATAAGGTCGCGATGTTTGCAAGAACCATACAAGACTTCTGTCAATATACCACTTCCCAGAAATGCATTCTATGCGAATCCTTAGAATACTCTCATTGTCATGATTGGTGACGACAGATCAGCTACATTTTCCGGCATTTTTTATTGATATGTAAGCAAACGACGACGAAGACATGCTATTGGACAGTGCAGTTAAATATAAAGTGTAAATCGTCGATTGCCTACGACATTAATACTTCTGGAAAAAATGTTTTTAAGTTCGTGCACGGTCCACCGAATGGCCACACAAGGGGCAGTCTATGAACTTAAGATAAGTGTAACACTTCTTATTTTGTAAAGCATATAATATTCAGGAATGTACTTGCTGAATCATCCAATACATAGCTGAGAAAGATATACAATACCTAATTTGAAATACTTTCAGATATTACCTTAATTTAAATATTAATGCATAGAAAGATATTGTCAATAGATTAGTATAAGCAATAACTAGACTATGCTTATTATTATCATCTAGCTAACTACTAGACTGAGAAATGTAATCTACCGAATCTTCGATTACAGTGCTAGGTGTACTTTTAAAGACCTCATTATATGGTAAGGACCACTGGAAGTATTTGACCTATTTTGATCGTCATACTGTTTTAGTGCAAAGATAGTTGTTAAGAGCCAGAAAGACAGACAGAAGAAATCGGAAGTTCTCTATGTGATGACAAGTTGCCTAATTGGGTTGGAAAAAAGTAAACTCAATTCACTAATAAGCTTTATCATTATTATTAACGTCCTGCCGAATTTCTTCGTGACGTCGGTTTCTTGAGGGAGGGCTGAGGGAGAAAGAACCCATCCAGCGAGCGATCAGGTGATACAAGGATGGTTTTAAGCTAGACTGGCTTTCTTTCGAATCCAGTTTACACATCAACAAAAGAGGTTAACTTATTACATATAACTGGAGGTATTAAGAAATCACACAACGTTTGTCGATATTTTGTGTGAGGATATCGCCTGATGAAAACTACTTTCTTGAAAAAGATTGTTATTCTTATAATCCAACAGGGCACTGGCTGAGGATCCATGTGCTTTATGCTGGAAGCCAATATTTGGCAAACAGTTAATTTTATCTTGTTGTGTGTGCACAAAATGATTTCATATTAAAAATTGTTTGAAATTTTGACGTGTCGGGTATGAAATACACTTGGCAAAAGGTATTTCAACATATAAATGTCATGATTGCGTCGAGAAAAGAGATGACAACACAATAGTGACCCCAACTATTCTGAAGACAACAAAAGTATCTGAAGACTTAAACAACCATAACTCATTAATAGAGTCGTGTAGTGTAGAAATATTTGGAAATAACTCAATTAGTGACACCAAAACCAATAAGAAAATGGGAGCTGCAGCAATTGTTGTAGTGTTGTGGTTTTATATTTTGAAGAAGTGCTTGCAGCTTTACAAACTGTGAGTGATAATTATGAAACCCTTAAGACTGAAGTGATTTCTCTCAAGCAAGAAAACATGAAGTTATTCCAGTTGTTAGAAAAATCCACTAAAATAACAAATGTAACGTATGCTGCTATTGCAAACAGAACATCTCAGAGTTAAACTCTGGTGTAAGGACAACAACCCCTCTACAATAGCAATCGTATGAGGGTTAGCATTGTCAGTTCTCCGAGGTAGGACACAGACAGTGAGTGGAAGTTGTACAAAAATCAACAGTTAACAGTAGAAAGTATTTGGTTTCTGATAACTCGAAGGCATATGAGCCTATCAAAACTAGATCAACATTGGTGCAAGGGATAAAGGTGAGTGATAACTAAAAGTTAATAAAATACCCAAACTAAAACAGGTTTTGCTACAACACTTGATCCGACTGTCACATGTGAAGAATTATCGAATTTTGTTAACACTGCCTTGGTCGAGGAGCGATCGCAGCGGTCACTTTTGTGTTTCTGAAACTGCCATTGGTCGTTGTAATATTCTACTGACGTGTGGTACCATCTAGCTGTTAGTTGTAATGATACGAACGGATTTTAGTTGGTAGAAGTTTTGTCGCCAAGAATCAGTGTGAATTATACTGTGTTTTGTGTTGAAGTGTCACACGAGTGAGGGCTGCGCTCATACCTCAACCGATGGTGTCAGTGAAATTTCATTAGATATTTTAGGTGAAATGAAGCTCAGTTAGTTTCAACTTCTGGATTGAAAAGTATGTATGGTCTGAATTGTGAGTATTGAAGTCCTACGTAACATATTAGTAGGATGGTTCTCTCAGAAATACAAATTAATCAGTTGTTATTAGAAGAAACTGATTATGATATTGATGTTGGTTTATCCAAAGATTCGGCTGATTCAGATGCTGAACAGTCATGTAACAGTGAACATGAGAGTGGAAGTGAACTCTCTGGAGATGAAGCTGATATAAATGAAGAACTCGTAGTTTCTCGTGTACAGTATGTAGGAAGAAACCAGAAGATTATTTGGAATGCTCAGCCGCCACGACAACAAACGCGTAGGGGACGCATAAACATAGTCATCCATCTACCAGGAGTAAAGGGAGCTACTGCAACAAATGTAGTGACGGTTCTGGATGGATGGAAACTTTTTCCCCTGATGTTGTGATTGACGAAAAAATGATGGATGCAAATGACCGTCTACGTACAATGCGAGCTAAATACAGGAGATATCTCTTTATAATTCTTGAAACAAGCAACGTTTTCTTCAAAATAATCAATAACAAATTAAAAACCAACGATTGGTTTGGATTTTGAATCGAAATTGAAATTTGAGAGAAAAGGGTGAAGTTAGCTACACCCCAACTTTAGTTTGAATTATCTCAATACGCTTTTCGAAATAAACGGCTTGTTCCTTCTTTATTCAATTTCATTACTATTGTCGAGTACCATTACATTCATCATAGTGTCGAATTCGAAACATAAATTTTAATGTTCCTTGAAGGCAGTGTATATTGAGTAAAATTGCATTCAAATAAAAAAACTTTTTTTCCCAAATTTTCCAGTCTCTCCGAGTAAAAGAAGAAGTAACAGAAAAAGATTTTTCGCAGATCGTTGAAAAGTTTTCAAAAATTTTATAACAGTAGGTGGGCCATAGGCCCCTCCAAATATGTGTCTACGAAATTTATAAAAACAGTAGTTCAGAAGTACCGGTACCTAAAGTGCATGAAGTGGGGTTTTTGGGGTTTTTCCTCATTCACAGTAGGTAAATGCCGGGATGGTACCTACCATAATGAACCAAGACCGCTTCCTTCCTTTAACGTTCCTTTCTTCTTCTCCAGTTTCCCAGCTAGAACGATCATTCTGGGACGTCATACCTCAAATGAGAAGGGCTAACATACCTATTGATTCCAAAAAGGCTAACAATCTAATTTCTGATCCTAAAGTACATGAAGAATTGTTATGAAATCGCGTACGGAGAGAATACACATAAAATAAGGGAATACGTGTTTATTTTTTGTTTCTAATCGGTTCTTGCGGACAGAACCCAAACTACAAGTTTGAAAATAGACACCAAGAGCGCAGGAAGTAGTAAATCGAGTCAATTGAAAGTACGCAAATATAGTAGACAAATATTAAGGGAATATGTTTCATACTTTTCTTCACGAACGGTTGTGTGGGTCACAGGCTCCTCCAAACTTAGATCACGAAATGTCAAAATGTCTAATAAAAGTAAATCAGAAATACCTAAACATACGCAGGATTATAACGAAACAGTGCACAGAGAAAGTTCGCATAAAAGAAGCGAATACGTACTTTTTCTATTATCTGCGGAAAAACGGTTCGTGGGGGCACGATCCCTCGTGAGAGACATATGGCAAGAAACATAAAGATAGATATTAAGTTATAGAACATTGTGATGATCGGCGACTAAATGACCGGCGCGTTTTAGTAAGATCGAGAGGCATGCCCGTTGTTATATGTTCCGGTGAAATTAGTCTCTGATCGCGAAGAAGAGTAGATTGATACAGTTTCTAATGCAATTGAAATTTTGGATGATTATTATTTAGGTCTTTTAAGTATTTCGATGTAGAAAGCATCTGCGTAGAAAAGGCGGACTGACATGGATAATTACAGGAAGTACTTCAGTCAATCAAAATGCTGTTGTAAGTGAGTCAAGTTAAAACCTAGATTCCATATGCTTGAGTAGAAAAGAACCGAGATTGTTAATCAACCACTTGTGTCAGTTTTGTTTTTTTCTCACTTTCAAATAAGCTCCGTGAACACTGTGATAAGCTCCGTGTTTTAGAGATATAAAACCCCGAATATAACGATGAAAATGTGAAGTAGCGTTGACTCCTGACTTGCTGTTTGTAGGCAAGTTAGAAAAAAAAGAATCGGTATGACGAAGTAAAGTAAAAACTAATGGCCTTCAAAGCCGTAAATAAAAGGCAACCTTTTAGGTCTTAGTATATTAACTACTACTCCGGAATTGCAGTCCGACATCATAAACATTGACTATAAAACCTAACAGGATGTTTACTACACCATAAATTGATTTACAATCTTTCACCTAATACTTCGGCCACCCTATTTACTTCCACTTGCAACGATGATTATTTTCTACAAATCATAAAGACATTGGTACAATATATTTGATCTTTGGGGCCTGAGCAGGAATAGTAGGTACATCCCTAAGTCTCCTTATTCAAGCAAAACTTAGTCGGCCTGGTAACTTAATTGGTGATGACCAAATTTACAACGTAATTGTCACTGCCCATGCTTTCATTATAATTTTCTTCATAGTTATACCAATTATAATTGGAGGATTTGGTAATTGATTAGTGCCCCTAATACTAGGGGCGCCTGATACAGCATTCCCTCGTCTAAATAACATAAGATTTTGGCTGCTACCCCCCTCATTAACCCTACTATTAACTGGAAGAATTGTAGAAAGTGGTGAGAGAACTGGATGAACTGTATACCCCCTTCTCTCCAGAGCCATTGCTCATGCTGGGGCCTTTGTTGATCTTTCTATTTTCTCCCTTCACTTAGCTGGTGTGTCCTCAATTGTTGGGGCAGTAAACTTTATTACAACTGTAATCAATATGCGAACTCCCGGAATAACTTTAAAACGAATTAGAGTGGCGCTAGTGTACTTACCAGTAAGATAATAACAGTGTGGGGCGGAAGTGTGTTTCTCATTTGAGCGGTTATAGGTTTACTTACGCTATTTTCTGCAGGTGCAGACCGTCTTCTTTGTTTCCAGTGGTGAATCGTCAGTGTAGTGCACTGCAATGGCCAAGGTTAATTACCGTTTACGATCGCGCTCAAAGGTGTAATTTTACTGTGAAATCTACTGTGAAATTTTACTGATGAAGTGTTATGAATGGCACATGTGTATCGTTGGTACCAAATGCTTGCGGAAGGCAGAACAAAACACGAAGGTGAACAATTCAGTGGGCGACCCACAACACGAACGGAAGAAAACACAGACAGGGTGAGGGAACTTGTGCGAGCGGATAGACTAATTGTGAAAATGATTGTGAATGAACTGAACACGATTTAAGAAACAGTGCATGTGATATTAACCGAAAATTTGGGAATGCAAAAAGTGTGTGCCAAGCTGGTTCCAATGAATCTCACACAGCAACAGAAAGATGACCGGAGGAGTGTGGCGGCTGATTTGTTGGACCAAGTGGAACCTAACACGGATTTACTGAACAGAATTATCACTGGTGATGAAAGTTGGTGTTTTCAATATGACCTCGAAACGAAACGTCAAAGTGCGGAATGGTGTTCGAAAGATTCGCCACAACCAAAGTAAGACCGCATGTCAAAGTCCAAGGTGAAATGCATGCGTGTGTGCTTTCCTGACTCCAGGGGAATTGTCCATAAAGAGTGAGTACCTGTAGCAGACAGTTAAACAACATTTCTACATAGAAATTCTCGAAAGACTTCGAAAATGCGTCCTTCATATTCGTCCAGAGATTGCTAATATGTGGATCCTCCATCAAGATAATGCAAAAGCCCATACTGCATTGTCTGTTCGGCAGCATTTGGCATCAAATTCTATTACAGTGCTATCTACCCTCCTTATTCACCGGGCATCGCCCCGTATGATTTTTTTATTCTCCCAAAGGTGTAAGCAGTTATCAAAGGACGCCATTTTGAAGCAGAAACAGACCTTCAAACAGCTGTAACAGGGCTTTGGCAGGCATTCCAAAAGATGATTTCCAGGGGTGCTACTAACAATGGAAACGCCAATGGAGTAAGTGTGTGCAGGCACAAGGGGATAAACTTTGAAGGTAATCACAGTGTGGTTAGTTAGAAATGTATGTAAAGTTGTTTTTTTTTCAACAATTCTCATTACTTTATTGTCAGCCCTCGTATTTCAGACCTTAGACTAATTTCATGCTAGAGTGAACTAAAGTCTATAAATGATGTACCTTCTCAGTAGAATAAGAATTATGCTTCTCTATTGTAGGAGAACTAACTACCAGACGTAATTGTGTGGTTAATTTAAATTATCGGCCTCTGGTGGCGTTAGTTAGCCCTGTCTACGCTATAGAGTATATCATAAATACGGATGTCTTGTAAGTTTGTGTGTTAAAATATGTAACACAACTGTAGCGAAAGTTCAAAATAGAGTCCCACCAAGAACTTCCAAGATCAGTACCATCGAACAGATATGAATAAGTTCCATGAAACAGGAAATGTTTTAACATCGATCATATGGCAGACAGTGTATTGCAGTGTAGATGGATATATTTGCTTTACCATTTGGACACCAGTGCTGGGCATTTGGAAGCAGGATTGTCCCAAGTGGATGTAATGTGCTTAATAGTATCTTCACAATTAGTCTTCAGGATGTGACAACAGTTCCAGTTGAAAGCAAAGAAATAAGAGGACTAGAAGAAGGGTGTCCGCGATAAAAAATGCACGAGAGTGGAAATATTGAATATCAACAGCCCGTCGGCATGAAAACATGAATGCAATCCACATTGTTTAGGAATTTTCGGCTTCCGCTGGTACGTCCAATTCGAGGCAAACCTTTAATGGCCGTTTAATGGGCTGTAGTTTTGAGACTACAATAATGCTTCAAAAACGGTCGAAACCGTATGGAAGACACAGAGAAGGAATTTTGTCCACAAGTGGAACCAAGGATAGTGTGCAACGTGCGCGTAATGTGTTGTACTCAGACGTTGGATAAGTATTGAAATAATACACTAACCGCGTAGGCTTGATGGAAACAAATATGCACATAACCATTTCTGGGGTTTTGAAGACGATAAAAAAAATATCGCTAAAACCGTTAAAAAACTTTTCACAGAAGACCAAAAGCAAAACCTTGTGCAGCGCGTTAAAACGGATAATAAATTTTTCAGCAATGTGATGACAGGCAACGAGATGTGGTAGTTCCCCTACTACCCAGAGACTTATGATCATTTTCTTATGTGCTGTGCCGTGACTTTGGCGTGGAAGCAGTCGGCGCTTGGTGAACATGTGATTTGAGACATGCCTAGTTTTATATGTTCCGGGAAAATTAGTCTTTGACCACGAAGTAGGTGTAGCTTGGTACAGCGTTCAATTCGAGTCAAATTCTGGTGATCCTTTCCTTAAGTCATTCAAGTATCTCTTCAAAGAAAACGTTCACGTAGAAGAGATCGAAAGACATGGGTAAGAGCGAAATAGTTTTGTCACTGAAAGTGCTGTTGCAGGCAAGTTGAGCTAGAAGAAAGATTCGGTATGCTGAAATAAAGTAGAACCAATATTGGATCGAAGATACTTGACCCGAATGGTCTCTTTCTTTCTCATTTTTAATTAGAGTTCGTAAACATTGTGATGGGGTTCTAGGGCGGTGAAAAATAGTACACAACGTTTATTTATGGTATTTTGGATACAAATAGTGTTGGACGAATTCAACGGATTGCACGTTCTTGGAATTTTGATACCACTGATCATTTGAGAGGAATTGGCTAGGATCATTACAGTTCGTCATCTTCTCCCCCAAACTCTTACAGCCTTCCGAACTACTTCGACTAAGGAGGACAGTTTGCCTCAGGCGTAGAATATAGCAAAAGAAAGGTTAATTCAATTTGTGGATATACATTCTTCTATTTACATCTTTCGAAGAGTTGGAAAACTGGGTAAAGACCAAAATATTTGTATAGATCTCTCAAGTCCGTATGGCGAAATCTTTACTGAAGAATTCTTTCCGTTCCACGGGAAAATAAGCTACAAAACGCATCTAGCATCAATCACCTACGACCTTCTGTTCCGTCTTGTGAGGAACTCAGAAAATCGGCTTTGAAGAGGTAACCATGAGCCATGAGTCGTCAATTGTTTGAGACTGAAAGCTGCTCAAAATCTGGTGTTTTGAGACTACAATAGTGCTTCATATTCGGTAGAAATTGTGTGGATGACGAACCCCGGGCAGGACTTCTGTCTACAAGTGTAACCGTGGATAGTGTGCAATGTGTGCTTAATGTGTTGACCTCAGGCGATGGTTAAGTATTCGACTGATCGCAAACCGCGTAGGACTTGACAAAAGATGTACACATAATCATAGCTGAGGTTTTGCATACGAGAAATATATCACTAAACCAGTCCTAAAACTTTTGACAGAAGACCAAAGATAAAATCTTTCGCAGTGCTTTAAAGTTTTTGAGCAATGTTATGAGGGCCAATGAGATATGGAAGTTCCGTACGACCCGAAGATATATGCCCATTTTCTTATGTGCCGGGTACATACGTTTCGATGTGGAAGAAGGCGTGGCTTGGTGGGCATGTAACTTGAGACATACTTATTTTTATACGTTTCGGGGAAATTAGTCTTTGACCACGAAGTAGTTGTAGTTTAGTACAACTTACAATTCGACCCAAACTCTGTGAATCCTTGCGTAAGTGTTTTAACCATTTCTACACAAAATGCATGCCGCAGATTAGACAGAAAGACATGAACAAGAGCAGGAAGTATTTCAGTCAATCGAAGTGATGTTGGAGGGAGGTGAGTCGAGTCAAAATTAGAATTCCATATGTTTAAGTTCAAAAGAACGGAGATTGGGAAGCAACTGCCTGCGTGAGGTTGTTCTTTCTCACTTTTAAATAAGTTGTGTTGAAGTTGTGATCGGGCTTAGGTTTATAAAAGGTCTAAAATAATGATGAAAGCACGAAATAATGTTGTCACTCTAATACTGTTGGAGGCAAGTTGAGCTAGAACAAAGATGAAAAAAAATGAAATGAAATCTTTAAGTTTTACGTCCCACGGTTATGCCGGTTAGGCTAAAGGAGACGGTGATGATGAAAGATGAGTGAAATGGTGGAATGAAGAATGTGGGAGGAAACGGGAGAACCCCGAGAAAACCCACGAGCACGGTGTTTGTCCACCACAAAGTTCACTTGGCGGGGGCTGGGATCGAACCCGGGACCCCAAGCACCAGAGGTGAACGCTCTACCACTGAGCCACCGCAAGCTGAAAGACATAGCAAGCTGAAGAAGGCATTTGGTGAGAGTGCAATGAGTCGAGTAAGAACATTTGAGTGGTTCAAGGCCGCGAATCAGTAGAAGACGACAAACGTTCCGGTGAACCGAGAATGAGAACATTTGGATGATCAACAAAGTACGTGATTTTATTCGAAAAGACAGAAGGCTGACTATAAAGAGCAACGGACTTTTATCAAGTTCTGTGTCAAGTTGCAGAAAACTACTGGCGAAACCCACTGCATGCTAAAAGAGGCATTTGGTGAGAGTGCTTAAAGGTTGGAACATTTGAGTGGTTCAAGCGACTCAAAGAAGATCGACAATTTGCGAAACCCATTGCATGCTGAAAGAAAGACTTGGCGAGAGTGAAATGAGTCCAGTAAAAACATTTGAGTGATTGAGCGGTCCAAAGGATCCTGGGAATCTCTGGAAGACAGTAGACGTTCTGGCCGGCTGAAAATAAAGAAGACCCTTAATGATGGGAAAGTACGTGATTTGATTCGCGAAGACAGAAGGCTTACGTTAAGGAGGAACGGATTATTTTGAAGTTCTGTGTCGAGGTGAAGAAAACTGCAGCCGAAACCAAATGAATGCTGGGAGAGGGATTTGGTAACAGTGCAATTATTCAAGTATGAGTATTTGAATAGATCAAGCTCTTCAAAGATGCTAGGAATCTGTGTGGAAGGCGACCAACGTTCCTGTCGATTGGGAATGAAGAACACCTGAAATGCCAAGATAGTACATGATTTGTTTCGCGAAGACAGAAGGCTGACGGTAACTAGCAACGGATTTTTATTAAGTTCTGTGTCAAGGTGAAGAAACTACATGCGAAATGCGCTGTATGCTGAAAGATTCATTTGGTGAGATTGCAATGATTCATGTAAGAACATTTGAGTGGTTCAAGCGTTTCAAAGTAGGTCGCGAATTTGTTGAAGGCGACTAACGTTCTGGTCGACCGGGAACGAAGAACTCCGGGTATGATCAAGAAAGTACGTGATTTGATTCGCGGAGTAAAAATTCTTACGTTTTTTAATGAAGTTCTGTGTCAAGTTGAAAAAAAAAAAACTGCAGCCAAATCCTACTGCATGCTGAAAGAGGCACTTGGTAAGAGTGCAATGAGTCAGGGAGGAATGTTTTAGTGGTTCAAGCGTTTCAAAGAAGTTCGGTAGACGGAACGTTTTTACTCAAGATGGTAAATGGTTGTTGTGAAAGGAAAGCAAAAGCACTTCATAACCACTGTTAGAAGCCATTTAAATTCAGCGTAGTGTATTCTCACCACAGGAAGTGTGGGATGAGTTCCTCTGTTGTGAAAGTGTAGATACATTTTTAAAAATATTTGTGTTATGTTGATTAATCTACCGAACAATTAACTTAGTGACTGCTTCATTATGCATTGTGCAATTCAGTCTTACGATATTTTTGTTAGTATAGCATTGTGTTTTTCTATATGTCAAATTGGGGATGTAGTGAAATTTCTGTTCTTGCATAAAGTAGGTTACTTTTTTTCATAGAGATGAGAAAGTGAAATGAAATGAAATCTTTAAGTTTTCCATCCCACTGTTATGCCGGTGAGACTGAAGGAAACGGTGATGATGAGAAATGAATGAAATGGTGGAATGAAGAAAGTGGGAGGAAACGGAAGAACCCCGACAAAACCATGAGCACGGTGTTTGTCTACCTCAAAGTCCACACAGCGCGAACTGGAATCGAACCAGCGACCCCAACCACCGGAGGTGGACGCTCTACCACTGAGCCATCGTGCCCCATTTATGGAGATGATGAATCAGATTTATGTTATTGTTTTTCAAGACCTGTGGGTAACACTCTAGCTTTGACGGGTTTACTAGTTGACATATTATCGTTATATTGTAGTTGTATGGAAACTGTCTAACAATACTTATAAGTAACGTAGACATGGTACAAGGGAGCATTCCTGAACACTGGCATGGTACAAGGGGGCACTTATTACCGGCATCAAAAAAAACTTCCAGGAAAGGTTTGAGTGTACGGTAGGACAACAGTCTCAGTTCTTCATTATGCATTCTAATTTCCCTAAAATAGATTAAATACGTTTACTAGTGTTATAACCACAGTGTGCTATTTTTATAGTTAGCGAACCGTGGCTTGAAAATTCAATTGATACAAGGCCCATTAATATACCTGGTTACTCTGTTCTTGGACTAGACAGTTAACATCATGCTGGGAGAATTATAATGTATTATCTTGAAAATTTAGATGTGAAACTAGTTGAAATAAGTAACTCAGATCAAGTAGATTGCCTGGCACTAATGGTGAAAATAAATTCACTCCGCGTAGGTATCTTATCAATGTATAGACCATCAAGTGCCCCCTTCACTAATTGTATATTCTTGAGCATCTGCTTACACAAGTATATTTGCAAATTGATTGTCTTTATATACTAGGTGACCTTAATTGTGACCAGTTTTGTCCTGACAAAGCCGAAACAAAATATTTTGACTATCATGGATATGTTAGGTCTTGTCCGACTCATTAAAGAACCAACCAGAACAACAGAGTTCGGTGAAACATTCCTCGATCTCATTATTACGGATAAAATTGACATGGTAGCATCAAGTGGCGAAGGTCCACCCACTGGATAATTAGATTACTGGGTGACACATGCTATCCACAACACTAAAAAACCGCCAAGAAAGTCATTTGATATTATTCGTTATCGCAACTTTAATACATTTAATCGCGACGCATTTCTACAAAATGCCGAATCCTTAGACTGAAAACAAATTGAATATCATGATTCTACATATGCTAAAGTTGACTTTCTTCAGACTCCTTTAAAGCATCTGTTCGATCAGCACGCGCCGATAGTAAAGGTTGAAGTTTCAAATAACAAATTACCTTATGTGTCTAGTAACACGAATCTGCTGACAAAAATGAGCGATCATGCTCTCAATAGGTTCAAAGCACTAAGTTCCAGCAATACTGGAATGAGTACAAAAACTTAATAATTTTACTACGATAGTCATTCGACAAGAAAAGATTGCGTATATTTCCTTTCATAGAAATAACGCTAAAACATACAGACACTTGGCCGTAGTTACATAATTTGTAAATAGGTGGAAAAGGTTCATCGTTGAATCTCCGGCAAGAAATCTATTGCCTTGATGTCATAAGCCGTAATTTCGTTAAGGTTTTCTAATCTCAGTAACAAGTAACGATAAGTTTGAGAAGCAAATAAAGAAATCGGTACAGTTTACTGAAACAAACTGTTCGTGAAACTTCTTTGATGTTAAGGCCTATTCATGAATGTGCCAAGTTGAAGAAAACTGCAGGCGGAACCACTGCCTGCTGAAAGAACCATGGGGGTGAGAGTTCAAATAGTCAGGTAAGAATATTTGAGAGTTTCAGGCGTTTCAAAGAAGGCCGCGAGTCTGTTGAAGACGACAAACGTTGTGGTCGATCGTGAATGAACAACACCGGGAATGATAAAGAAAGTACATGATTTGATTCGAAAAGATAGAACACGGACGTAAAGGAGCAGCAGATTTTTATCAAGTTGTGTCAACTTGAAGAAAACTACCGGCGAAACGCACTGCATGCTAAAAGAAGAATTTGGTGGCAGTACAATACGACAAGCAAGAACATTTGAGTGGTTCAAGCGTTTCAAAGAAGGCCGTGAATCTGTGGAAGACGCAAACGTTGTGGTCGACCGTGAATGAAGAACACCGGGAATGATAAAGAAAGTACATGATTTGATTCGAAAAAATAGAACACGGACGTAAAGGAGCAACATATTTTTATCAAGTTGTGTCAAGTTGAAGAAAACTGCGGGCGAAACGAACTGCATGCTGAAAGAAGCATTTGGTGGCAGTACAATAAGTCAAGCTGGAACATTTGAGTGGTTCAAGGGTTTCAAAGAAGACAGTCAATCTGTGGAAGACGACAAACGTTCTGTTCGACCGTGAATGAAGAACACCGGGAATGATAAAAGAAGGTCATGATTTGATTCGAAAAGATAGAACACGGACGTAAAGGAGCAACAGATTTTTATCAAGGTGTGTCAAGTTGAAGAAAACTGCCGGGGAGACGCACTGCATGCTGAAAGAAGCATTTGGCGGCAGTGCAATAAGTCAAGCAAGAACATTTGAGTGCTTCAAGCGTTTCAAAGCAAGTCGCGAATCCGTGGAAGACGACAAACGTTCTGGTCGACCGTGAATGAAGAACAACGGGAATGATAAAGAAAGTACGTGATTTGATTCGCGAAGATAGAACACGGACGTAAAGGAGCAACATATTTTTATCAAGTTGTGTCAACTTGAAGAAAACTGCGGGCGAAACGCACTGCATGCTGAAAGAAGCATTTGGTGGCAGTACAATATATCAAGCAAGAACATTTGAGTGGTTCGAGCGTTTCAAAGAAGGCCGTGAATCTGTGGAAGACGACAAACGTTCTGGTCGACCGTGAATGAAGAATACCGGAAATGACAAAAAAGGTACGTCATTTGATTCGAAAAGATAGAACACGGATGTAAAGGAGGACCAGCTTTTTATCAAGTTGTGTCAAGTTGAGGAAAACTGCCGGCGAAACGCACTGGAGGAAATGAAGAGAAAGAAACTTCGGAAACTCTAGCAAAATTCGGACGACATGAAGCATTTTATTTCTTTCCTGCATGTTAATATGGAAATTGAAACAGTGCTGTCAAAAATCTGGATATGGGAATGTTTTGATTTCGGTAACTTCGAATTCCGGATATCCGAAATCACATTTAAATCCAGATTTCAGATGTAGGACTTGAAATCCGTAAGTCTTGATTAGGAATGCAGATATGTAATTTTATATCATTTTAACTGTTTATTTGAACATGAATGGAATGTCAGCAAAACTTAATCTGAAATTGCCAGACAAAAAAAAAAA
Source organism: Thermobia domestica (assembly GCF_964235325.1). Lineage (NCBI taxonomy): Eukaryota > Metazoa > Arthropoda > Insecta > Zygentoma > Lepismatidae > Thermobia > Thermobia domestica. Next base: position 13,941,086 of record NC_137459.1, read on the forward strand.
AAAAAAAAAAACGAGCTTTAAGTTTCAGACCAAAGTGAAACGGACAATTACTTTTAAGTAGGGAAACTATAGACAACGAATCATGGTTTATTGGCATGTCCTAAAATCAAACGCACAATCATCGCAGTATGCGTCCAAGTTCGCAACGACAAAAAGGAATGAAAAAGAAAGAAAGATACAAAAAGACGCGAAAAAATCTGTCGAATGTGAAAACAAGTTTGGTGTTTTCTTAAATTCTACGGGTATCGTATATTACGAATTAGCCTCTAGGGGTCAGACGGTTTACCATAATTAGTTTTAAAATGTTCTTCATCATTTGCGTTTAAACGTGCAGAAAAAAGCGCCTACATTCTGGAGAGACAAATTGCGTTTACACTCTGGAAAACGCTAGCGATTATTGCGCGATCATGTTCACGGATGTTTTGGCTACATTCCGAGTTCCTGCTGCCTTTATTCCCCTGATATAGCTAATGCAGACTTCTACTTGTTTACTTAATTGAAATCTTTTCTGAGAGGAAAAGGATTTTCTTTGATTAAAGACCTTGAATGAAATACAATGTCTGTATAAAAAGTAATGATCTTTTAATGATGCGACTGTACGTTACAGCGTGGACGTCCAAGTAGATTCTGTGGAACGGGAAGTAAGCTTTGAAAAGCACCGAGTGTCTGTATCCTATAAGCTTCTTTGCCACTAAATTCTATGTGGGGCTCGGAAAATTGGCTATAGAGCATGAGGTAGCAAGTATTAGAGTGAAAACCTATAAAAAGCTTTAAAGACGGTCGAAAAGTGCGGAAGACGAATCCCGAGAAAGACCCAGTCTACAAGCAGAACTGAAGATAGCGTGCAAAGGAGCGTGTGTTGAATCCGTTAAGTGTTAAGTGTTCCAATGAACGTGGTTAAATGTTTGAATGATTGCAAACCACAAGGAATTGATAAAATAACTGTGAACATAATGATTGCAGAAGTTTTGCAGATGAGAAAATTTTTGCAAAACTCGTCCCGAAAATATTGTTAGAAGACCAAAGGCCAAAACTTGTGCATCACGTTCAAAAAGACAATGTCATGTAATTGTTTGAACAATGTTAAGACCGGCGATGAAATATGAATGTTTCAGTACGATCCAGAGACATATGCCGACTTATTATATCTTCCCGACGAAATAGTCTTTGTCCACGAAACAGCTGTGTTTTGGTGAGCACGCGAGTTAAGGCAAGTTCTGGTGTTAATCTGTTGACCCTTCGCTTCAACTTTTTCAGCGTTTGCACGTAGAAAGCGTCTGTGACGGACTGTTCTCCGGGTAAAATTGTGGTGCACGATACACTTTGATACGGTGTTCTTCCGCTAATATATAAAAGGTCCATGACAGCTAGATACGAAATTTGAAGACAAAAAATTGCGCCTCTCGTGCGTTCGACTTTAAGAATTCTCGAATGTGTGTTTACAATTCTCGCTGTCTGCGATTGTGCTGTTGCCTGTGGAGAAGAAACGAAAGTAATTTAGTCATAATCAAAATAGTTTCTTTTAATTGAGGCATGAAGTGTGAGTAAGAATAATATTTTATTTCTTTTGCATATACTAGTAATGCTGCTTGTTATGAGATATTAGTGCATATAGGGCTATATGGTTATAAGGTTAAAAATTATATTAAAAAACTTATATTGCGTAGGTTTGTTTTCAATCAATCCAGTTTAAGGGAGACTGGTTTTGTGTTTTTGTCGGGTATTAGTAAAGATAATGGCTGAAGAGGTATCACTGTCTTTAAGTGAGTCAGTTTCCGAACAATGTAAATTTTACAAAGGACTCATAATTAAACGTGGCCTGAGGACGTTGTAGGCAAAATACTTCCATAAGTTCTAAGTTCTAGAGAAAGTCGACGACATCAATTTAGAGTAACTACTCAACTTCTAATAATGATTGACAAGATAGTAATTTTAGGGTATAAAGGATGAAGGAGAACGCCTAATAGGCTTTTATTAGTTCTTCCTAGTTTATGTAACATAGTGAAGACCGCAGGTAACAGGAAACGTTCTCCCCTATTTTGGATGTTTGTGGATTCTTCATGAGAACGTAGTTGGTGAGGTGGTGCAAGACCATGTGATCTATGTAGGAGGATCTCGGTGTGGTAGTGGATTCGTTAATTAGAGTGGACTTATTGGCGGCTATTTTTCCTGACTTCGGACTAACAGGTGATTTGTGCCCTTTCAAAATCTTCTCAAATTGTAAAATAGGGTAAAAAGTTTAAACTGTTCCCGCTTGTTGCACCAAAACTTATAAGTAAGATATTCGGTAGTGAGGATTACATGTTTCATTTCTGAATTGTGTTTACAATATGACGTGTTAGTTTATTATTTCCAGTCCGGTTCATGAGTCCTAAGTGCTCGAGTAAAAATGATTTGCCCTGCTTGCGCTTCATGTTCATGACGCTAATTAAATTATGAAGGTACTTACGTTTGAGCGCTTCTCTACCGTAGTGAAGATGCGAATTCTCCTTCTATGGTTTATGTGAGTCAATATATTTTTTTCGTTGTTATTGTCTTGGGGTTTAGTTCCAGAATTAGCCCTGCTAGTTGTATAGTTGTTTAATAGGTAACAGCGTTCTAGAGATCTCAAAATTTGACATATTTTGACAGAGTGTTTAAAAACAACACCTACAACGTTTGGGATGTGACTCCTGACACCAAGATAAAGCCAAAAGTATAGACATACCTGGTACACGAATGCTTCCTTTTAGAGTTATAGACTGCCAAAGACATGAAAAAATGAATTTGAAGAGTACATAGCTGCAATACTGTGGGACCTACCGTAATCTAATCAAGACCAGTATGCGCCCAATCTAAATATCCATTTGTTAGAATCCTGTGATACTTCCGCAACAATCTTTATAGACGGATTTGGTGACTACTTCTAATTATATACCCGTAAGCGAACAACCTATATGAATATTGTTGCGAAAAGGATGTATTGAAACAATTATAAAGTGTTAGCTAATAATAGTATTCCAGGGCGAGTCAACCCGTTAACGACTTCACGGACAACACGTACCTTAACGCTAGCTACTCATATCCCGTTTTCTACTATTCAAACAAAGGTGGTAGAGGTTACTCACTTCGCCGTTAGATGACAGGAGGCATTTACGAAGTGCGAACATCTCCAGGACGAAGTTGACATTTGTAGCGCGTGATACCTTTCACTGTTTACCAGAACTTATTTCCTACTCATGTGGTCATAGACATATGATGGTATAGGATTGCAACGCCGTTAGTAACAAATATTACAGACTATTAGAACGCTAGATGCAAAGATACATAATATCTAAAAATGACAAAACTGAACTAATGTTTCCATTCACTTTCATTAATGGATACGTTTTTTAAATTGTAAATTATATGACCACAAATCGCATATTTATTGTTTGGTTGTCAACACAACAGTAATCTGAATTGCTCACGATGTGTTACATTTGAAATTTCTTTCATGCAAAATTTCAATGTGAGATAATAGTGTACAATCGGCATAATTACTTCAGACCTTTGGAAAGTCGAACATTAGAGAGAACTAAAGTATGTACGAATGTTGTATTCAATATCGTCTCTCAGTAGAATGAATACTACATTTCTTTGCTGTAAAATAATTAACTGCCAGCTATAATTTTTTTTTTTTGCAAATTTTGCTTAATGAGAGACTTTGGCGACTGCTGGTGTAAGTTGGGTCTGTCCACCCTAAGGAGGATATTGGAGCTATGGATGTCTTTTGGGTTACAGAGTTGAAAAGTGTAACAGAAGTGTGTCGTAAGATGAAAATAGTGTACCATAGAGACATTATGACTTCAGCACCACTGAAGAGATATGAATAAGTTGCAGGAAACATAAAATGGTTTATTGTTTATTGAACTCTCGATCATGTAGCACATGATGCACTAGAGTGTAGAGGGGTAGACTTGACCTATCGTTTGGACACCGTAGGAGGAACCAGTGATGCATATTTGGAAGAAAGATTGTCCCAAGCTAAAATGACAATGCAGTTAAATGTGTCCCTACAAGTGGTCTCCAGAATGTGAGAAAACTTCCATTAGAAAGGAACAAAATGAGGCGACAAAACCAGGGGTACCCGATAAACAAAACATACGACTCTAATCATTACGAAACATTAATGATCCTTCGGTGATGTCAATATAAGGGAGAATACTCCTCATCCAGATTTCTCCCAACGTGTTTGGACAACCCTGCGGTTAAATCGTGGTTGACCTCTCTCGATATAAATCGCTTTTAACTTCATATGTGTGTTTCTAAATACAGAAGTTGAAATCATATGTTAGTCAAAATATTAATGTAACGCTAAAAGCGACTCTCCATAGGGTTCTATGTGGCCACATACGGAGAACCTGAAGTCTTGAGAGAACATTAATGGTAGAAAAGAAACAAGCGAAACAGGTTAAGTATGTTTCACACCCAAATACAGTGTCCTGAATCAACTCTTCTAAGAGTCAGCATCACAATCTTCCACCACTACATACGATGCAATTAGCTCACCAATAGTAGGAAGAACCCAGGAGAAAGAGACCTCCAGATTAACTTGGAAATTGGAAGGGTGATATAAGGCAATATTTATGAAAATCCGTAATAAAAGTCTTGAGTTCATTGGCTTGACAGAGATGAGAAAAAATGGATAATATTTGCCTTTGCGACGATGAACTTTTCTATTGCTTTTTAGTATCAAGATTATATAACTCTCCTATATACAGCTTTATCATATATAAGAATTTAATGTATAACTCCATGGATGTGTTATAGCCTACTTATGTTTACAAACGTTAACCAGAACAAGTTTCAAATCCCTTAAATGAACGAAGGAAAAAGCTTCTCTCCTGCACAGACTATTATCAGTCATTCTAGCCTTATTTCAGCAAAGAAAAGAAAGACCAATTCTCTGTCAACGTTTTCATCACCTTGCCTGCAACCAAGCTAATTCGGTTTCAGTGAGAAAAGCAAAATGATATAAATTATTACTAATTATAATTGCATAAGAGTGACAGAGTTATTATTCTTGGAAAAGAATGATTGTGCTTAGTGCTTCATTATTCTTTAATTGCAAGAAACGAATGAAGTATTTTCTATTGCATAGAGATTCTTTGCATCCAACATGACAAGAAGAAATAGCTGTATGTTGAGTACGAATACTATCAATACTTTCAGCTCGAGTGCTGTACAAAACAGTCAAAATATCGTTCAGACTTTCCCTTGTATTACACGTTATGATTCTCAAAACGTAAAGGTAATAATACTATATTAAGGTGGCAATACTTCAAGGTTAAAAAATAATAGCTATTATGAGATTTGACTCATATTTTGAGGTCAAAGATGAGACTCCTTCATAAGGAGAACCGGACCCTTCATTACAGAATTCTTTAGTGCAAGATAGGGTTTTCTAAGCTGTCCACATTATTCGGTTGACATTATGGACCGCTTCTTATCCCGCTCACTTTTGGTTCTCTTGTTGCTTCAATATATCATGTATGTGTGTATGTGTGTGTGTGTGTGTGTCTGTATGTATGTAAATAACACGCTGTTAAATCCCGGTCATTGTAGTTGTTTCTGCCTTGAACATAGTAGCGGTACGATGGTGTGGGTGTCTGTAGACATGCACGTGAACAGGAAATCAACCTTGTATTCGAATTTGACATGCATATGCAAATTTATAACTGATCTGGACACTTTGCGAGACCACATCTTCCAGCAGGATAACGCGTATTCCTCTGTACAGGGCAATCCCAGTTGTTCTACTGGGAATACACCTACCGTGCCACACTAGGTGTCCAGAAGTCTAAGCCTATTGAACCCTGTGGAGCATTGTTGGACGGTGCTGACGAGAACCATCCAGGCTCCACATCGACCGTTGTCGATCTACGTCTTGCTTTACAACGAGTGTGACAGAAGTGCATTCGGCATCTGCACAACCATATCCCAAGAACTGCTTGTGTTACCCCTCCGGTGTCTGCAAGTTATACTATCTTAATGACTAGCGTCTCTAATCTATATTTTTAACACTGTGTGTAAACATGCTTTCATGTAATATGGATCGAGGCGGAGAAAATAGTACATTTAGGATAGAATCCTTACATTCCGGCTAGATCCGAGAATGTAATTTTGGAGCCCTCCACTTTCATTACTATCGTAAGTGACAAAATTTCTTGATACATTCGCTGACCGCAGAATGCAACGAACGAAATACTGACTCGATATTAAACTTGACGATACTATGATACGTCTTGAAAGTATTTCGAAGCGGATTATGAAACTACGATCCGCCTGAAACAACAAAGTAAATGTGCATTTGTTAAAACAGAGTTTTAGAGTGTTGTGTTCTAAGTAATTAAAAGAAAATTGAGGTAACTAGACGTACTTAAGGCGTAGACGCCCTGGCTGCAAACTTAAGGAATAATATTGTAATGAGTATGTACTATGATTATTATTCTAAAATTACGAGTTCCATTTCTCTTCATAGAAAATAAAGACAGATCAGTAATATGAGAGTTATGTCCCTTCTTATGCGATATCTCCTGTCACGATTTATTAGGCAAGAGTAAATTTCTTGAAGACGTGACCAATTAAGTAAAATTCGAAATACTATTTTGTTCTTTGACCAAAAGGTTGTTTGTAGTCATTCTAAAGTATTAATGAACACGCGCAACTGAAGCTATCAGACATGATATTAACATGCGAAGGGGCCCACTAATTTCATCTCTGTAATTATAACACTTGGTTAGGTCCCCGAAAGAGCATGGGTATTCAAATGTTGGCTACAAGGGACTATTGACCTACATTTGGTCCTCCGAAATGTTTAACTTATAGAAGTACTCAAAGACAAATACATGAATATCTGAGCATGACAAGTAGCTATCTCCTTTATCACTGCTATTTATATCTACAATCTATAATATGAACTCTGTCTATCTCAGGCTAGGAAAACAACTATTGGTGAGCTTTGCGGTCATCGGAAGAAACGTTGATGACGAGACAAGAAAGAAAAAATACTGTATTTGCTATTAGCCGGGTTCCACAATGACTATTTCCTATCTATGATTTGAAATAGTATTGATTTATCCCGTGAATCTGCTACACTGAAGAAACCGTTTCCTGTGTTAGAAATTCAAAAGAACCAGGATGTTCTTTGCTACAGGTAGTGTTTCCTTCAGAAAAATATTCCCGGGGGCATACTTAGTATTCAGAGAGGTACATATTATTTGCACACTGTACTATTCTATTTATTATTATATTATAGACGTACTATTTTTGGTCTCCTCCGGTGGACACAGTGTCCCCAAAACATGTCTGGAAGAAACACTGGCCACAGGTATGTAGGGATATTTAGAGCAATACCAGACACCAAATACGAACTGTAAATCCTTGTTAAACTCAATGACTGAACACCTCTTTATCATGCTATTTTTCTCATAGAGACACAAATTTAATGGTTTAAATGTATAGTTAATTTTAAAAATTTTCAACGAAGTCCTGTAGTCTTTTGTGAAAACAATTATTTAGAAAAATACATATCCACTCTATAAAGAAGAAAAGAATAAAACTATCAAATATATCAGCTACGACTTATGCTCTGTGATGTATTAGAAATGATACTTGTTTTGTATGTTGAAATACCTGAACACTAAATATCCCACTATTTGTGTTGAAGAGAGGTATTAGTACGAATTCAAGGTACCAAGAATGTTGCACAACTTTTCAGTGATGTCAACTATCTTTAGCTAGTAGGAGAACAAGTTCTACTTTAATTTGCTCAAACTAGATAAAATATCATGAATGTTATATATAGTTGCCGAACCATGGTCACTTACTCTGAGGGAAGAACGTAAACTGAAAGTATTTGAGAACAAGATCCTGAGACTAATATTCGGAGAAGCGGGAATGAGGAACGGTGGAAACTTTATAATAAGGAACTACATAATTTATGCCGTTCATCTGCGGTTTACCAAACATTGTTAGGGTCACCATGTGTGGGAGGCTCAGATGGGCTGGTCATGTAGCCAGGATGGAATAAAGTAGGAATGCTTTCAAAGTCTTAAATGGAAGATCAATCGGAAAATGACCATTAGGAAGACCTAGGCGCAGGTGGTAGGACAATACTAAAATGGACTTCGTAGAGATAGGAACACAAAGAATTCAAACTGAAATTTGAGACAGTTGATTTAACGTTATGGGACTGTTAGAAGTTTGATTTAAATTCAATTTAAACTATTCGCTGAGCAAGACACGTTTATTGTAGAAACTATTAACATGTAACAGTTTCGTCAACTATTCTCTTTGTTTCATCAGACACTATCTGCCACCGTAGCAATAGTTAATTGCTAAAGTTTCATAGTATTTTCGTTGTTTCATAATATGTTCCTTATATTCTTCATAATATAACAGAGAAAACACGGACTTTAAGTTCCGAATCAAGCAAAGGCTGGCGCACGCTTTTAAATAAGGTAACTACAGACGACTATTCATAGGTTTATTGGTATGATATAAAATTAAATGAAAAAATCATGGAAGTATAACGGTGGAAATTCGCCAGGGCCAAAACAGCGTGAGAAAGATAAGTAAATGTGAAGACAAATTGGCGTTTTCTCTAATTCTACGAGAATCACATATATATCAGGGATTAGTCTCTAGGGTCAGAAAGATAACCATAAGTACTTTTTTTAAAAATGTTTTTTTAACATTTGCGTGAAAATGTGCGGAAAAGGAACTACATTCTTGGTGGACAAGAATTGTGTTCTCCATCTCGAAAATGGGAGGGATTATTGTGCGTTCACGACCACGGACTTTTCGGCCAAATTCCGAGCTTCCGTATATCCCTGATATAGCTCATGAAGACTCCTACTTGTTTCTACTAGTAAAAAGAAATCTTCCCTGAAAGGGAAGAGATTTCCCTCAATTCAAGACCTTCAGAGAAATACAATGTCTGTATGAGAAGTAGTGAAACCATTTTTCTGGTGCAGCGCGCTTGCTCCAGGTGAGTTCGATGGAGGTAGAAATAAACTTCAAAACACACCTCCTGCCAGTCGCCTTTGAGCTTCAATGCCACGATTCTGTGTGGGGCTCGGAAAATCAGCTATGAAAACGCTGCCCATGAGTCTGCAGGTGCTCAGAGTGCAAGCCTATCAAAGCTGCTGTTTTTGAGGGCGTATGTGCTTCAAAGACTCCCGAAAAAGTGTGGAAGATAAACCCCGAGCAGGATCCCCTTCTACATGTAGAGTCGAAGTAGGTGTGCAATGTGTATGTGATGTGCTGAACTCAGACTGTCGAGGTGGTTAGCTGTTCGAATGATCCAAGACCGACTAAGAATGGACAAAATGACTATCCAGACAATAATTGGTAAGGGTTTGCAGATGAGAAAAATATTGCTAAACTCGTTCCGAAAGTTTTGACAGAAGACTAAAGGCAAACAGTTGTGCAGCGCGTTTGAACAATGCAATGACCGGCGACGAATATTGGTGTATCAGTACGACCCAGAGATATAAGCCCATTTTTATATGTTCAGGAGAAAGTAGTCCACCATTACGAAGCAGTTGTGCCTAGAAGTAGCTTCCAATTTCAGGTAAAATCTGGTCTCACTCGGTAGATCCTGTGCTTCAATATTTTCAGTATTTTAATGTAGAAAGTATTCACGTAGAAGAGACTGCAAGACATGGATAACATCTGGAAGTACTTTAGCCTATCAAAGTGCTCCTGAAGGTGAATTGAGTTAAAACTAAGATTCCATATGTTTGAGTACAAAAGAACGGAGATTGTGAAGCAATTGCCTGTGTCAGTTGGTTTTCTTTGTTACATTTAAATAAGTTCTCTGAACGGTATGATTGGAGTTTTGGTCTAAACCAATCAAAAGACATTAACAATAGGAAGTAACGTTGTGGCACGAGTTGCAGTTGTATGCAAATCGAGTTAGAACCAAGATTAATATGTTGAAGTAAACTTGAACCCACATTGGAGGAAACAACCTGAGCTGGCTTGTCTTCATATTTCTCATGTGGAATTAGGTTCCGTAAACATTGTGATGCGGTTTTCGCTTAGTAAGAAACGGAAGAAAATTTTGGACAAAGTTAAAAACTCAGATTGGGAAGCAACTTTCCGTCAACCGGAGTACTATTAGAGGTGATTCAAGTTACAGGAAAGATTCGATATTTTAATGTAAAAATAGAACCCAAATTGAGAAGAAATCTCCTTATTTTTTCGTTATTATGATTGAACAACTTCCTTGAACATTGTCGTGCTATATTAGTTCAATAAAAAGCAGAAGACAATGTTGGTTTAAGAACAAAGATGATGAGACAGTAGAAATTAAGAGAGAAGAGAGCGAAACACAAGGATACCAGCAGAAAGTACTTCTATCACTTTAAGTGTCATTTGAGATGAGTGGAGTTAGAACCAAGATTCAGAAGGAACATTCTGAGGCGGCTCGTTTTGCTTTTATCGTGTTTAAATATGTTTCAAGAACATTGTGATGGGGTTTTACGTTGATAAACAGTAGGAGACAACGTTAGCTTAAGATCAAAGGTTATCAGACGACAAAAATTAGTACAGGACACTCCAAAACGTCGAAATAGTTCAGGCTCCCAAAATTCTGTTGGAGTTGAGTTCTGTTAGAGCCAACATTCAATATGCTGGTGTACAAAGGAACCCTCATATAGATCCACCACTTGAGCCAGGCAGTTTTACAACAGGCCGCCAACATCTAGTGTAAAACCTACAAGCAAAATCTCAAAACTATGTGTAAGTAGTGGCCAAAATTTTCGAAAATCGCTTGATAAGAAAAATTCAGAAAAAAGGAGACTTAGTAAGACATTGTTTAAATAAGCCGCAAAAGATGGTTCTCCAACAATCGTAGCATCTTCTGCGAAGGAGCATGGAAAAATGAAAATTTCACTTATTTTTCAGTAAAAAAGACGTACACTATATTTTCCCCTTCTCAATAGAACTCAATGGAATACACAGACAATACTGATACGTAGATGAACCCAACAACCATAATAGCCTAAGTATGATATGACCCACACAGTACATGATTTGATATTTCGCTTTTCATTGTGCACCAAGGCTATATAAGCGTGTATCTGTAGCATAACGTAGGATGAGGTCCCACCGTGAAACGAACTCAGGTTTCCCACGACAAAAGTGCGTGCGCTAACTGTATAGATGTCTGGGAGTTCATAGCTTGAGATTATAAATATTTAGTGTAATCATCCAAAACATATTCACGTGCCTATCATCTGCTACGCCCAGTTTTGACACACACGAAAGCAGCACAGGTGTGGTTCAGCATGGAAGCAACGAGGCCATGTTGGGTGCCTGGAGGACATTTAGCAAATACCTGTATAAGTCAGTTAATTCATGTAAATTATACGATGAGCTGAGATATGACGATCAACTACATTTCAAGGCTGGCAGGGGAGTGAAGATTTCGTGAGTTCGGTGCCCATTGTGGCAATAGAAATTCACCACTATACTCTTCGTAACACTGCAGGATAACGTTAGCCTTATGACAAAAAGTTCTTCTTCTAAAAGATGGCATTGAATGCTTGGAAACATGTACGATATGAATGATTGTACATGAATAGCAATGACCTGCAGATAGATAGGATCGTTCATAGTGCCACCGATACATACTAATAAGAATATGATGAACATGTGACGAAATAGTGCTGAGCGAAGTAGTTCTTGACCACGATGCAATGTTCCTTCGTACAATCAGGAAGACAACATTTGTTGAAGATTAAAGAGGATCAGACGATTAAAATTGAAAAAAAGATCCCGAAAACTTGATGAAAAAGTTGATTGGATGTTCCGAACTGTTAAAAGCTTGACTTATAAGATACTAAGTTAATAATGAACAGGTAGATCCCCTTACGACCAGGGTGGATTCATTTAAATCAGTCTGATTTAAATCACTTGATTTTTTAAATAAAGATCGTTGATTTAAATCAAATTCCGAAATAATTTAAAGTGAAAATAAGTAAAGTCCTGTTTCTGTTCTGTTATTTCGATTATGGAAGATGATAATCATAATACAATGAGACTCAAATGTACAGTATGTACAGCATTGTATGAAAACAAGTGTCATGCGGAGGATGATTAGGGAAAATCCTGTTTTGAACGTGTAACAGGACAATCCTGTTTTCTTCTCTTCGTAACATAGGGTTTATATCATATTGTAAATCGTTAACTATTCCAACAGGGAAACCACCATCGACATTTAAGACGGTCCATTTCGTGTTGGGTTCCTATCCATTTCACTGGGTAATCAACGATGGTGTGCAACTAATATATATATATGAAACATCTGAAAAGGTTATCTTCCAAATTTTCATATCCTCGTATTCAAGACAGGTATGAGTGTAAACGCAAAGTATAAAAATAGTACACCACTTTGAGCTGTCAGAAGTCTTTAGAGTAATAAACAGCAAACTGTTCCTCCAATTGCTCAAGACATATGAGAACAAAAATAAAAATTGGCTACAGATCTAAGAGCAATATATTTCCAGGTGTGGATACTTTTATTTATATTGTATTTGTCAAACAAATATATTGCAGTCACACCATCCACCTACAGAATATCTCATATTGACATGATCAAGTAATTGATGAATTAATAGGAAGATATGTTCATGATCTACGTTCTATAGCTGTTCCGGTTATACTTGAGAAGACAAAGAGAGTGACATTCATATATACTGTACATAGAGAAGGGCGCAAAATAGTCAGAAGCCGGCCACTGTCAGCAAAATATTTTAGACTGGCAAATAAGCATTTCCACACATTAGATATGTGCGAGAAGGAATAGCTACCGATTAATCTTTTCACTAATTCCAGACCTACAGCAACATACATGTTATAATATTACTCTGTTACTTAAAAAAAAAAAAAACTTTTGGAGGTGAGTCGAGTTAGAACCAAGATTTGATATGTTTAAGTAAAACTGTACCCATTTTGGGTAGTTTCCACCTGGGCCAGCTTGTTTCCTCTTTCTCGCGTTCAAATCGTTTTCGTGAATGCTGTAATGGTGTGTTAGGTTGGCAAAACCTAGAAAAGAACGTTATTATAAAATCAATTAGGACATATAATAGAAATTAGAAACGAACAGACCGAAAGACAAGCAGAAAAGTGGGAAGACTGTTGAAGGTGACTCAAGTTACAACCAAGAAAAATATGTTCACGTAGAAAAGAACTAAGATTGGGTACAACCGACTGCATCACCTTCCTTTTTCATTCTTACATTTAAATAAGTTCCTGAACTTTATGATGAGGTTTTAGGTTTATAAAAACAGGAAGACAAGGATAAGAATAAGAAGTCGTATTGCCATTCGAGAGGCTGTTGAAATCAAGTCAAATTAGAATCAAGATATAATATGCTAAAGAAAAAAAAAAAACAGATTGTGTACCAACCATCAGAGATCTCGTTTCGTCTCTTTCTTTCTCTCATTTAAATAAGTTCCGTAAGGATTTTTAGCTGTTTTAGGTTGGTAGTTACTGGTTGACAACATTGGAGTTCAAAGAGAATCAAGTGACAGAAAGCAAGACAGAAGAGACCGAAAGACAAATATAAAGGCGAGCAGTAGTTCAGTCACTCTAAATGCTGCTGGATGTAGACCAGGTTAGACCGAAAATTCTATATGATTAAGTGGAAAAGAATCTAGATTGGAATGGAATCACATAATTACTCCTTTTCATTTTTGAACACCTTCCTTGAGCATTCTCGTTCACTATTCGTTCAATGAAAGGCAAAAGACAACGTTGATTTAAGAACAAAGATGATGAGACGATAGAAATTAAGAGAGAAGAGAGCAAAACACAAGGATAACAGCGGAAAGTAATTCAGTCACTTCAAATGCTGTTGGAGGTAAGTTGAGTTAAAACCAATATTTGATATGTTTCAGCAAAATAGAACATAGATTGGAAAACAACTACTGATGTCAGCTTGTTTTTTTTCGCGTTTATTTAAGTGCAATCAACGTAGTGTTGGATCTTTAGGTAGATACAAATTGAAAGACGTGAAAGACAAAGTGTGTATGATGTGTTGAACTCAGATCGGCGGTTAAGTGTTCGAAAGATCGCAGGCCATATATTAGTGCGCATGGAAGTAGTAGCGCGTAATGCGGGAAGAAGTACAGTCACTTAAAATAGTTGTAGGTGAGATAGATTGAAACCAGGATTCGATATGTTGAAGTATAGTAGAACCCAGATGGCAAACTTTGGTCACGTAGTGGTAAATTTTATATGAATACTATTTGCTAACAAAGAAACTACAATTAATTATTCCATCCGGAACATTTTTATATTGACATGATTAAGGAATTGAAGGTGGAACAGTATTCTCATAATTTTACTTCAGAATAAAAGTATTTCCAAAATTGCAACAGTCTGAAGGGTTCAACTCCTAACATAAATGTCGTTAACTCCTGTTAACTTCTTTTAAGCTAGGTAGACACAAATGTTAGCTTGTTATAAAAACAATACAAAATATGTTATTTCTGCTACGGGGAAGCACCAACCGTAACCAAGAACTAGTATGCCATGTAGCGAAGAAAAGTTGTAGTGTAAAGAGCGTAATAACATTTGCCCCCCTTTACAGTCAGACTGAGACGGTCAAACATGCAGTACGTTCAAACCTCTATTTAGTGTTTATTGGGAGAAATGGGTGAAACCTATGGAAACTGCAAAGAAAAAAAATATGGTCTGGAAGTATAGAGAACTGAATATTATCACAGTCCCAAAATTATTTACTTAGTTCATGTCAGGAAGCAGGAGAGTTGGTGCCAGATTTTGGACTTGGGTACCAGTTTCCATACACAAGGATTTCGTAGATCAGAATGTAACGTTGAATGGTGTGTCTGCAGACAGCATGCAGGTTCCACCTGGAGTCGAATTCAGGTTTCTCACACCAAAGGCTCATACACTAACCAAATAGCCACGAGGGAGTTCGTAGCAATCGAAATAATATGACTACCTACCTAGTATGTGGTATGTCCACCTTGAGTGCGGGACTCGGAAAATCAACTATGGAGACGTTGGCCATGAGCAAACATGTATTCGAGAATAAAAGCCTATAGAAAGCTATTGTTTTAAATGCCACAAGTGGTACAAAGACGATCGGAAAACTTTGGACGACGAAACTCTAAACAAGAACTCGTCAACAAGCAGAACAAAGGAAAGTGTGCAACCTGTGCGTGATATATTCAAATCAGAACGGCGGTTAAGTGTTCGAGTGTTCGAGAACTGCATAAGTATTGAAAAGAAATGACTGTACACATAATCATTACTGAAGTTGTACAGATGACAGAAATATTACTAAACTCGTACAGAAAGATTTGTCAGAAGACTAAAGACAAAATTAATTTGCACTACATAAAATGGACCATAAAGTTTTGAACAATGTGATGACCAGCGACAAAATCTGAGTGACTCAATACGCCTATTTCTATATGTTCTAGAAGAGATAGTTCTTGACGACGAAGCACGTGTCCCTTGGTATAACCCGGAAGACAGCATATGTTGAAGATTAAAGAGGATCAGACGATAGAAATTAAAAGAATATATCGAAAAGTTGATGAAATAGTTGATTTAATGTTGTGAATCTCTTAAAAGCTTGACTTGTAAGGTACTAAAATATAGTGAAAAGGGTAGATTCACTATACTTGAAAAAATTAATGAAAAATGTTAGGAATTGAAATTAGAAATTAAGGCTGTGAAAAAATAATATAAGAGAAAAGTAACGATTGAAATTATAATTAGTTTCATAACGAATAGATTAACATTATAAATAATGATTTTCTATCCACTGTGAACTGTCTTAATTTATGGATGTTTATGCAAACTTAATGGATTCAACGAAGTGTGTTGGGAAAATTTATTGATTATAAAGAAAAGTTACAAAATTGGTAATTAATAAAAGTCAAAATTAAAATACTAATTAAAACAATAATTTTCACTACTATGCAAAGTGAATTGTATTGATTTGAGTACGTTTATGCAAAATTAATAGATTCAACGAAGGACGTTGGAATTTTTTTTTATTATAATGACAAGTGATTGTTTTACTACAAAAACGGTGACTAATAAAGTCAAACTGAAACAACATAAATGACAAGGAAGGGACAGGTTCAGAATACGCAATACTTTTGCGACACTGTAAGTAAAGAAAGAGATCACCAAGGGAAAATGAAGAAAAGGAATTTCCCCTTCCATTAAGACAACTAAATGGAATGGACAAACAATACTGACATATAAACGAAAACAGCAGATACAATACCCTCTTTCCGACATGAACAGTACAATAGTTGATTTGATATTTAGTTTTCCAATGAGCACCAAGGTACCCTTCCACATAAGGTGCCACCAGCAATCGAACCCATGTATCTCAAGAGTAAAGTGCGTGATCTAAGTGTATAGAAGTGCGGGATTTCATAGCATTTGATTATACGTATATATAATATTTTGCATCAAAAAAAAAAAAACATAACCAGTTACGTATTAGATGCTACACACACTTTGGTTCACTCGAAACCAGTAGCTGTGCAGTTTAGCATGAAGCCAGTGAGACTTTGGTGGGTCTATGGGACATGACTCACACACTTCACATAACTTACATAATTCATGTAAGCTCTACCATGAGCTCGCATTTGGCGCTCAGCGACATGGAAATGTAGCAGTTGAGTTAAGATTGTATGTGTTCAAGACCCACTGTAGCGATTTAAAATCACCACTATACTTCGAAGCACAGAAGAAGAACTTTAGCCTTGACAAGGGGAGTTCTGCTTCTGAAACATGCCACAGCCAGCGTGAAACGTGTCCAATATTGATGACCATACATAGCCAGAAATGAATTGCCAATAGATAGAATTCCTTATAGTGCCAAAACATGCAATAATAAGAAAATGATGAACATGGGACGTTTCCTCGAATCATAAGGGAGTCACAAGGGGCCTATATTCGACCCACTGGGTACGTTTCGGGCAGCTGTTCAGTTGGAAAATAACTGATTCTGACTCTTCCATAGATGCGACGAAGGTAGTATTGTGATTCATCGGAGTAGGATGAACAACAGATCATTCAGCATTGTGACATTGCTCGTCGGTCTAACGACAATGGGTACGTGAACGTTTCACTCGTAATCAACGATGCTGAGCAACTAACACTGATACACGTGTTCTTCATCTCCTACCAAGGACCATATCTAAGAGTGTATTTTAGACTCTGTGCTGAGACACTGTCACGCTTTGTTCACTGTTAAGTCAGCTGTTGATTGTCTCACAATTTTCTTCCACCACAACCTCGGCAGTCTACCACAACCAACATTTTTATTGCAGCATCTCGCCCTACAATAACTCATTTGTTTTTGGTTTTACCGTTCTTTTTTAAACGTTTAGAACACACAAACCACAGCATCTCGTCAACAGTACGCAAGTCGGAAGTACTGGATTGACTGTAAACATAATGATGAAGAACAACAATCAAATCCAAATTCCTTACGAATGAAAATATCTACAGAAACAGAATTTTGTCAAGCAGCTCATTCTATTATATATATATGAGAGTTGAGTCACAGTAATTTGCTGCAAAATAGTTGTTATGATTTTCTTATTTGTGTATTGTAATATCTACGAAGTGTAAATGCAGAGTATAAAAAATAGTTCACCACTTTGTGCTGTCAGACGTCTTGCTAGGGTAAATAAACAACAAACTTTTCTTCATTTGCTGACGACATGTGAGAACAAAAGCCAAAATTGACTACAGATCAAACAGCAACATATTTCCAGGTGTTGATAGGTTTATTTGTATTCTATTTGTCAATAGAAATTATTGAAATTACACCTTCCACATACAAGATATCTTACATTGACATGATCAGGTAATTGATGAAGTAATAGGAAGTTTTACTCATGTATTACGTTCTACAGATGTTCCGGTTATTCTTGATAAGACAAAAGGAAGGACAGTGATACAAACTGACGTGGAGAAGGGCGTACTATAGTCAGCAGCCAGCCATTTCCAGCCAAAAATTTTCCATTGGCAAAAAAGTATTTCCATAAAGTAGATATGTGTGAGAAATAATAGTGAGCGAATAATCTTTCTACTAAATCCAGCCCAAAAAATTACGTAAACTCATATACATGTTAAAAAATTGTTCAGTTACAGAAGAAAGCTTATGACCTGATTCGAGATTCGATATATTTCAAAAGAAAAGAACCCAGATTGGGTAGCGGCCACCTGAGCAAGACTTTTTTGTGTCTCCGTTCAAATAGTTTCCGCAAACATTGTAATGCTGTGTTAAGTTGATAAAAGCTAGAAGACAACGTAAGTACAAAATGAATTAGGACAAATAGTAGAAATAAGGAACGAACATACGAAATGATAAGCACTAAAGAGGATAGTAATATACTTACTTTAAGCACACTTAGAAGTGACTCAATTTACAACCAAGAATAAAAATATGTTCAAGTAAAAAAAGAACCCAAATTGGGTAGCAAGCGAATGCGTCAACTTCTCTTTTTAATGTTAGGTTTACATAAGTTCGTAGATTTCGATTGGGTTTTAGGTTTATAAAATCCGGAAAACGACGTTAAGAGGAGGAAGTCATATTATCACTATAGAAGCTGTTGAAGAGAAGTCAACGTAAATTAAAGATTACATGTGCTAAAAAGCAACAGATTTTGAAGGAATCACTTAAGCCAAATGATTTTCTTTTCTCTTTTTAAATAAATTTCGTGAGCATTGTGAGCAGTTTTATGCTGACAGAAACCGGAAGACAACGTTTGTTAAGGTTCAAAGATGATCACACGATAGAAAATAAGAGACAAGAGACCGGAAGACAAGGATAAAGGCGAACAGTACTTCAGTTAAAGATGAAAGTGCTGTTGGATGGCGTAAGGTTAGAACGAGGATTCCATATGTTAGAGTGAATAAGAAACCAGATTGGGAAGCAATCACCTGAATTTTTCATTCTCATGCTTGAACAACTTCCGTGAACATTGAAGAAGTTTAGCCTTCACAAGGAGAGTTGTCGTTGTGAGAAATGCCACTGTCAGCTGGAACATAAACAATGATTACCATGCAATATCCAGCAATGAACTCCTGATAGATAGCTTTCGTCATAGTACCAGCACACGCACTAATAAGAAAATGACGAACGTTGGACGTTTCCCTGAATCATAAGGGAGTAATCACGGGCCTATTCTGGATCCACTGGGAAATTTTGTTCAGCTGTTGAGCTGTAAGACAATAGTCTCTGACTCTTCCTTACAATCGACGAAGGATGTGTTGCGATTCATCGTAGTAGGATGAACCACAACAGACCAAATATCATTGTGATAATGCTCGGCGGTGTAATGACAGTGGGTACCTCCCCATTTCAACAGGTAATCAACAATACTATGCAATTAACATAGTATATATTAAGTAGCGTCGAGTCATAGAAATTTGCTGCAAAATAGTTGTTATGCTCTTTCATTTCTGTAATGTGATAGCTATAGAGCTTATTTTACCAATTTTAATAACGTCTTATTCAAGGCAAGAATGAGTGTAAACGCAGAGGATAAAAATATTTCACCACTTTTTTCTGTCGGAGGTCTTGGTAGAGAAAGTAAGCAACAAATGTATCGTCCATTAGCTAGAAACGTGTGAGAAAAAAAGCCAAAATTGACAACAGATAAAACAGCAACATATTTCCAGGTGTACTCACGTTTATTTGTATTCTATTTGTCAATACAAATATATTGAAATTACACCTTCCACATGGTAGATACCTTATATTGACATGATCAGGTACTTGATGAAGTAATAAGAAGTTTTACTCATGTATTACGTGCTACAGATATTCCGGTTATTCTTAATACGACAAAAGAAATGGCACTGATACACACTGACGTAGAAAAGGGCGTACTATAGTCAGCACCCAGCCATTACCAGCCAAATATTTTACATTGAAAGAAAAGTAGTTCCATGAAGTAGATATGTGCGAGAAGTAATAGTGAGCTATTAATCTACTAAATCCAGCCCACAAACGTACGTAAATTAATATACATGTTAATACATTATTCAGTTACAGAAGAAATCTTATGGACCTGATTTGAGAAAGAACCAAGATTCCATATATTTCAATAGAAGAAAACCCAGAATGGGTAGCGGCCACGTGAGCAATTTCTTTATGTTTCTCACGTTCACATAGTTTCCGTGAACATTGTAATGAAGTTGATAAAAGGTAGAAGACAACGTAAGTATAAAAAGAATTGGGAAAAATAATAGAAATTAGAAACGAACAGACGAAATGATATGACTTAAAGAGGATAGTAAGTCACTTACTTATAGCACTGTTAGATGTGACTCAAGTTACAACCAAGAATGATAAATGTTAAAGCAAAAAATTACCCAAATTGGGTAGCAAGCGCCTGCGTCAACTTTCCTTTCTAATGTTAGGTTTATATAAGTTTCGTAAATTTCCATTAGGTTTCACGTTTATAAAAACCGGAAGACGACGTTAACAGTTGAAATTCATATTATCGTTATAGAAGCTGTTGAAGACAAATCAACATAAAACGAAGATTACATCTCATAAAGAAAAAAACAACAGATTGTGAAGGAATCATCTAAGCCAACTTATTTTCATTTCTCTCGTTTAAATAAGTTTCGTAAACATTGTGAGCGGTTTTCATGTTGACAGAAACCGGAAGACAACGTTTGATAAGGTTCAAAGAGGATCAGACGATAGAAAATAAGAGACAAGAGACCCGAAGACAAGGATAAAGGCGAACAGTAGTTCAGTTAAAGATGAAAGTGCTGTTGGATGGCGTAAGGTTAGAAAGAGGATTCCATATGTTAGAGTGAATAGGAAACCAGATTGGGAAGCAATCACCTGAATTTTCATTCTCATGCTTGAACAACTTCCGTGAACATTGAAGAAGTTTAACCTTCACAAGGAGAGTTGTCGTTGTGAGACATGCCACTGCCAGCTGGAAACATAAACAATGATTACCATACAATATCCAGCAATGAACTCCTGAGAGATAGAATTCGTCATAGTACCAGCACACGCACTAATAAGAAAATGACGAACGTTGGACGTTTACCCGAATCATAAGGGAATAACCACAGCCTTATTTTCGAGCCACTGGGAAGTTTTGTTCAGCTGTTGAGCTGTAATACAATTGTCTCTGACTCTTCCTTAGAATCGATGAAGGTTGTATTGCGATTCATCGTAGTAGGATAAACCACAACAGACCAAATATCATTGTGATAATGCTCGGCGGTGTAATGACAGTGGGTATCTCCCATTTCACAAGTAATCAACAATGCTATGCAATTAACATTGATACACGTTTTCTACATCGCCTATGAACGTCAATATCTAACATTGTTCAACAAACTGTATGTTGAGACATAGTTGTACATCGACCACTGTTAAGTGAACTGTAAATTGTTGAGAATATGCGCCCTATCTTGTTGCACAAAAACTTTGATAGACCATACCATACAGCATTTTTGAGTGATGCGTCTCCCCCTACACCTTGTCATGTGGTTCTAGATTCATCAAATTTTCAATGTTTAGGAAACATTAACCACAGCAGTTCATCAACGATCGACAAGTCATTCTGTTTCCAAAATGCTTGTTTTCAGCTGCCCAACCATCACCAACTGCCATCTGTCAAAAAGGAAAATCACAAACCTTCCGCTTTCTATGCAGAAGCAATACTCTGAGTTAGTCATACTATTTTCTCTTCAAGACGTGAAAGTAATAGACAAACTCTACAATTAAAGATGGAAAAGAACAACGAAATCCAGAATTCTTACGAATGAAAATATTTACAGAATACACTACTTTGTCAAGCAGCTCAGTTCGAATAATAGGAGTCCTAAAGTACTTACTAAACCAAGTCGATTCCAAATTCTTAAAATTTGTCACTTTATCCTCCCCAGGACTGTGACATTCTATTTGCATAGTGATTTGATTTCCCAGAGTGGACTACAAGAACTTCAGGAAGCGTTGGAAGTAAGTTGTTAATAAGATATTAAATAACTTAATTATATATACATATATTAGGTAGTGTCGAGTCATAGAAATTTGCTGCAAAATAGTTGTTATACTCTTTCGTTTATGTAATGTGATATCTAAAAAGCTTATTTTACAAATTTTAATAACGTTTTATTGAAGGCAGGAATGAGTGTAAACGCAGAGGATAAAAATATTTCACCACTTTGTTCTATCAGAGGTCTTCGTAGAGAAAGTAAGCAACAAATGTTTCGTCCATTTGCTAAAAACGTGTGAGAAAAAAGCCAAAATTGACTACAGATCGAACAGCAACATATTTCCAGGTGTTCTCACGTTCATTTGTATTCTGTTTGTCAATACAAATATATTGAAATTACACCTTCCACATACAAGATATCTTATATTGACATGATCAGGTAATTGATGAAGTAATAGGAAATTTTACTCATTTATTACGTTCTACAGATGTTCCGGTTATGATTAATAAGACAAAAGAAATGTCACTGATACACACTGACGTAGAAAAGGGTGTACTATAGTCAGCACCCAGCCATTGCCAGCCAAATGGTTTACATTGGCAAAAAAGTATTTCCATAAAGTAAATATGTGCGAGAAGTAATAGCGAGCGATTAATCTTTCTATTAAATCCAGCCCACAAACTTATGTAAATTAATATACATGTTAATACATTGTTCAATTACAGAAGAAATCTTATGGACCTGATTTGAGATAGAACCAAGATTCCATATATTTCAATAGAAGAAAACCCAGAATGGGTAGCGGCCACGTGAGCAATTTCTTTATGTTTCTCAAGTTCACATATTTTCCGTGAACATTGTAATGAAGTGTCAAGATGATAAAAGGTAGAAGAAAACGTAAGTATAAAAAGAATTGAGAAAAATAATAGAAATTAGAAACGAACAGACGAAATGATATGACTTAAAGAGGATAGTAATTCAGTTACTTATAGCACTGTTAGATGTGACTCAAGTTACAACCAAGAATGATAATATGTTAAAGTAAAAAATAACCCAAATTGGGTAGCAAGCGCCTGCGTGAGCCTTCCTTTCTAATGTTAGGTTTATAT
This sequence comes from Thermobia domestica, assembly GCF_964235325.1. Lineage (NCBI taxonomy): Eukaryota > Metazoa > Arthropoda > Insecta > Zygentoma > Lepismatidae > Thermobia > Thermobia domestica. The sequence goes on from NC_137459.1 coordinate 13,964,209, forward strand.
AAGTTTCGTAAATTTCCATTGGGATTTACGTTTATAAAAACCGGAAGACGACGTTAACAGTAGAAATTCATATTATCGTTATAGTAGCTGTTGAAGACAAATCAACATAAAATGAAGAATACATGTCCTAAAGAGAAAACAACAGATTGTGAAGGAATCATCTCAGCCAACTTATTTTTTTTTCTCTCGTTTAAATAAGTTTCGTAAGCATTGTGAGCGGTTTTATGTTGACAGAAACCGGAAGACAACGTTTGATAAGGTTCAAAGAGGATCACACGATAGAAAATAAGAGACAAGAGACCGGAAGACAAGGATAAAGGCGAACAGTAGTTCAGTTAAAGATGAAAGTGCTGTTGGATGGCGTAAGGTTAGAACGAGGATTCCATATGTTAGAGTGAATAAGAAACCAGATTGCGAAGCAATCACCTGAATTTTTCATTCTCATGCTTGAACAACTTCCGTGAACATTGAAGAAGTTTAGCCTTCACAAGGAGAGTTGTCGTTGTGAGACATGCCACTGCCAGCTGGAACATAAACAATGATTACCATGCAATATCCAGCAATGAACTCCTGATAGATAGCTTTCGTCATAGTACCAGCACACGCACTAATAAGAAAATGACGAACGTTGGACGTTTCCCTGAATCATAAGGGAGTAATCACGGGCCTATTCTGGATCCACTGGGAAATTTTGTTCAGCTGTTGAGCTTTAAGACAATAGTCTCTGACTCTTCCTTAGAATCGACGAAGGATGTATTGCGTTTCATCGTAGTAGGATGAACCACAACAGACCAAATATCATTGTGATAATGCTCGGCGGTGTAATGACAGTGGGTACCTCCCCATTTCAACAGGTAATCAATAATGCTATGCAATTAACATTGATACACGTTTTCTACATCGCCTTTGAACGTCAATATCTAACATTGTTCAACAAACTGTATGTTGAGACATAGTTGTACATCGACCACTGTTAAGTGAACTGTAAATTGTTGAGAATATGCGCCCTATCTTGTTGCACCAAAACTTTGATAGTCTATACCATGCAGCATTTTTAAGTGATGCGTCTCCCCCTACACCTTGTCATGTGGTTCTAGATTCATCAATTTTTCAATGTTTAGGAAACATTAACCACAGCAGTTCATCAACGACCGACAAGTAATTCTGTTTCCAAGATGCTTGTTTTCAGCTGTCCGACCATCACCAACTGCCATCTGTCAAAAAGGAAAATCACAAACCTTCCGCTTTCTATGCAGAAACAATACTCTGAGTTAGTGATGCTATTTTCTCTTCAAGACGTGAAAGTAATAGACAAACTCTACAATTAAAGATGGGAAAGAACAACCAAATCCAGAATTTCTTACGAATGAAAATATTTACAGAATACACTATTTTGTCAAGACGCTCACTTCGAATAATAGGAGTCCTAAAGTACTTACTAAACCAAGTCGATTCCCAATTATTAAAATTTTTCACTTTTTCCTCCCCAGGACTGTGACCTATTTGCATAGTGATTTGATTTCCCGGAGTGGACTACAAGAACTTCAGGAAGCGTTGGAAGTAAGTTGTTAATAAGACATATAAATAACTTAATTATATATATATATATATATATATATATATATATATATATATATATATATATATTAAGTAGCGTCGAGTCATAGAAATTTGCTGCAAAATAGTTGTTATGCTCTTTCATTTCTGTAATGTGATAGCTATAGAGCTTATTTTACCAATTTTAATAACGTCTTATTCAAGGCAAGAATGAGTGTAAACGCAGAGGATAAAAATATTTCACCACTTTTTTCTGTCGGAGGTCTTGGTAGAGAAAGTAAGCAACAAATGTATCGTCCATTAGCTAGAAACGTGTGAGAAAAAAGCCAAAATTGACAACAGATAAAACAGCAACATATTTCCAGGTGTTCTCACGTTTATTTGTATTCTATTTGTCAATACAAATATATTGAAATTACACCTTCCACATGCTAGATACCTTATATTGACATGATCAGGTACTTGATGAAGTAATAGGAACTTTTACTCATGTATTACGTGCTACAGATATTCCGGTTATTTTTAATACGACAAAAGAAATGGTACTGATACACATTGACGTAGAAAAGGGCGTACTATAGTCAGCACCCAGCCATTACCAGCCAAATATTTTACATTGAAAGAAAAGTAGTTCCATGAAGTAGATATGTGCGAGAAGTAATAGCGAGCTATTAATCTACTAAATCCAGCCCACAAACGTACGTAAATTAATATACCTGTTAATACATTATTCAGTTACAGAAGAAATCTTATGGACCTGATTTGAGAAAGAACCAAGATTCCATATATTTCAATAGAAGAAAACACAGAATGGGTAGCGGCTACGTGAGCAATTTCTTTATGTTTCTCACGTTCACATAGTTTCCGTGAACATTGTAATGAAGTTGATAAAAGGTAGAAGACAACGTAAGTATAAAAAGAATTGGGAAAAATAATAGAAATTAGAAACGAACAGACGAAATGATATGACTTAAAGAGGATAGTAAGTCACTTACTTATAGCACTGTTAGATGTGACTTAAGTTACAACCAAGAATGATAAATGTTAAAGTAAAAAATAACCCAAATTGGGTAGCAAGCGCCTCCGTCAACTTTCCTTTCTAATGTTAGGTTTATATAAGTTTCGTAAATTTCCATTAGGTTTTACGTTTATAAAAACCGGAAGACGACGTTAACAGTTGAAATTCATATTATCGTTATAGAAGCTGTTGAAGACAAATCAACATAAAACGAAGATTACATCTCATAAAGAAAAAACAACAGATTGTGAAGGAATCATCTAAGCAAACTTATTTTCATTTCTCTCGTTTAAATAAGTTTCATAAACATTGTGAGCGGTTTTCATGTTGACAGAAACCGGAAGACAACGTTTGATAAGGTTCAAAGAGGATCAGACGATAGAAAATAAGAGACAAGAGACCCGAAGACAAGGATAAAGGCGAACAGTAGTTCAGTTAAAGATGAAAGTGCTGTTGGATGTGCGTAAGGTTAGAAAGAGGATTCCATATGTTAGAGTGAATAGGAAACCAGATTGGGAAGCAATCACCTGAATTTTTCATTCTCATGCTTGAACAACTTCCGTGAACATTGAAGAAGTTTAACCTTCACAAGGAGAGTTGTCGTTGTGAGACATGCCACTGCCAGCTGGAAACATAAACAATGATTACCATACAATATCGAGCAATGAACTCCTGAGAGATAGAATTCGTCATAGTACCAGCACACGCACTAATAAGAAAATGACGAACGTTGGACGTTTACCCGAATCATAAGGGAGTAACCACAGCCTTATTTTCGAGCCACTGGGAAGTTTTGTTCAGCTGTTGAGCTGTAAGACAATTGTCTCTGACTCTTCCTTAGAATCGATGAAGGTTGTATTGCGATTCATCGTAGTAGGATAAACCACAACAGACCAAATATCATTGTGATAATGCTCGGCGGTGTAATGACAGTGGGTATCTCCCACTTCACAAGTAATCAACAATGCTATGCAATTAACATTGATACACGTGCTCTACATCGCCTATGAACGTCAATATCTAACAGTGTTCAACAAACTGTATGTTGAGACATAGTTGTACATCGACCACTGTTAAGTGAACTGTAAATTGTTGAGAATATGCGCCCTATCTAGTTGCACCAAAACGTTGATAGTCTATACCATGCAGCATTTTTAAATGATGCGTCTCCCCCTACACCTTGTCATGTGGTTCTAGATTCATCAATTTTTCAATTTTTAGAAACATTAACCACAGCAGTTCATCAACGACCGACAAGTCATTCTGTTTCCAAGATGCTTGTTTTCAGCTGCCCGACCATCATCAACTGCCATCTGTCAAAAAGGAGAATCACAAACCTTCCGCTTTCTATGCAGAAATAATACTCTGAGTTAGTCATACTATTTTCTCTTTAAGACGTGAAAGTAATAGACAAACTTTACAAATAATGATGGAAAAGAACAACCAAATCCAGAATTTGTTACGAATGAAAATATTTACAGAATACACTATTTTGTCAAGCAGCTCAGTTCGAATAATAGGAGTCTTACGGTACTTACTAAACCAAGTCGATTCCAAATTCTTAAAATTTGTCACTTTATCCTCCCCAGGACTGTGACCTTCTATTTGCATAGTGATTTGATTTCCCAGAGTGGACTACAAGAACTTCAGGAAGCGTTGGAGGTAAGTTGTTAATAAGATATTAAATAACTTAATAATATATATATATATATATATATATATATATATATATATATATATATATATATATATATATATATATTAGGTAGTGTCGAGTGATAGAAATTTGATGCAAAATAGTAGTTATACTCTTTCATTTGTGTAATGTGATATCTACAAAGCTTATTATACAAATTTTAATAACGTCTTATTCAAGGCGAGAATGAGTGTAAACGCAGAGGATAAAAATATTTCACCACTTTGTTCTGTCAGAAGTCTTGGTAGAGAAATTAAGCAACAAATGCTTCGTCCATTAGCTAAAAACGTGTGAGAAAAAAAGCCAAAATTGGCTACAGATGAAACAGCAACATATTTCCAGGTGTTCTCACGTTTATTTGTAATCTATTTGTCAATACAAATATATTGAAATTACACCTTCCACATACAATATATCTTATATCGACATGATCAGGTTATTGATGAAGTAATATGAAGTTTTACTCATGTATTACGTTCTACAGATGTTCCGGTTATTCTTAATACGACAAAAGAAATGGCACTGATACACACTGACGTAGAAAAGTTCGTACTATAGTCAGCACCCAGCCATTGCCAGCCAAATATTTTACATTGGCAAAAAAGTAGTTCCATGAAGTAGATATGTGCGAGAAGTAATAGCGAGCGATTAATCTTTCTACTAAATCCAGCCCACAAACTTACGTAAATTAATATACATGTTAATACATTGTTCAGTTACAGAAGAAATCTTATGGACCTGATTTGAGATAGAACCAAGATTCCATATATTTCAATAGAAGAAAACCCAGAATGGGTAGCGGCCACGTGAGCAATTTCTTTTTGTTTCTCACGTTCACAATGTTTCCATGAACATTGTAATGAAGTGTCAAGTTGATAAAAGGTAGAAGACAACGTAAGTATAAAAAGAATTGTGAAAAATAATAGAAATTAGAAACGAACAGACGAAATGATATGACTTAAAGAGGATAGTAAGTCACTTACTTATAGCACTGTTAGATGTGACTCAAGTTACAACCAAGAATGATAATATGTTAAAGTTAAAAATAACCAAAATTGGGCAGCAAGCGCCTGCGTCAGCTTTCCTTTCTAATGTTAGGTTTATATAAGTTTCGTAAATTTCCATTGGGTTTTATGTTTTTAAAAACCGGAAGACAACTATAACAGTAGAAATTCATATTATCATTATAGAAGCTGTTGAAGACAAATCAACACAAAATGAAGATTACATGCCCTAAAGAAAAGAACAACAGATTATGAAGGAATCATCTAAGCAAACTTATTTTCTTTTCTCTCGTTTAAATAAGTTTCGTAAGCATTGTGAGGAGTTTTATGTTGACAGAAACCGGAAGAAAACGTTTGTTAAGGTTCAAAGTTGATCACACGATAGAAAATAAGAGACAAGAGACCGGAAGACAGGGATAAAGGCGAACAGTAGTTCAGTTAAAGATGAAAGTGCTGTTAGATGTGCGTAAGGTTAGAACGAGGATTCCATATGTTAGAGTGAATAAGAACCCAGATTGGGAAGTAATCACCTGAATTTTTCATTCTCATGCTTGAACAATTTCCGTGAACATTGAAGAAGTTTAGCCTTCACAAGGAGAGTTGTCGTTGTGAGACATGCCACTGCCAGCTGGAAACATAAACAATGATTACCATACAATATCCAGCATTGAACTCCTGAGAGATAGAATTCGTCATAGTACCAGCACACGTATTAATTAGAAAATGACGAACGTTGGACGTTTACCCGAATCATAAGGGAGTAATCACAGGCTTATTTTCGAGCCACTGGGAAGTTTTGTTCAGCTGTTGAGCTGTAAGACAATTGTCTCTGACTCTTCCTTAGAATCGATGAAGGTTGTATTGCGATTCATCGTAGTAGGATAAACCACAACAGACCAAATATCATTGTGATAATGCTCGACGGTTTAATGACAGTGAGTACCTGCCCATTTCACAAGTAATCAACAATGCAATGGAATTAACATTGATACACGTGCTCTACATCGCCTATGAACGTCAATATCTAACACTGTTGAGCAAGCTGTATGTTGAGACATAGTTGTACATCGACCACTGTTAAGTGAACTGAAAATTGTTGAGAATATGCGCCCTATCTTCTTGCACAAAAACTTTGATAGTCTATACCATGCAGCATTTTTAAATGATGCGTCTCCCCCTACACCTTGTCATGTGGTTCTAGATTCATCAATTTTTCACTTTTTAGAAACATTAACCACAGCAGTTCATCAACGACCGACAAGTAATTCTGTTTCCAAGATGCTTGTTTTCAGCTGCCCGACCATCATCAACTGCCATCTGTCAAAAAGGAGAATCACAAACATTCCGCTTTCTATGCAGAAATAATACTCTGAGTTAGTCATACTATTTTCTCTTCAAGACGTGAAAGTAATAGGCAAACTCTACAATTAAAGATGGAAAAGAATAACCAAATCCAGAATTTCTTACGAATGAAAATATTTACAGAATACACTATTTTGTCAAGCAGCTCAGTTCGAATAATAGGAGTCTTACAGTACTTACTAAACCAAGTCGATTCCAAATTCTTAAAATTTGTCACTTTATCCTCCCCAGGACTGTGACATTCTATTTGCATAGTGATTTGATTTCCCAGAGTGGACTACAAGAACTTCAGGAGGCGTTGGAAGTAAGTTGTTAATAAGATATTAAATAACTTAATTATATATACATATATTAGGTAGTGTCGAGTCATAGAAATTTGCTGCAAAATAGTTGTTATACTCTTTCGTTTATGTAATGTGATATCTAAAAAGCTTATTTTACAAATTTTAATAACGTTTTATTGAAGGCAGGAATGAGTGTAAACGCAGAGGATAAAAATATTTCACCACTTTGTTCTGTCAGAGGTCTTGGTAGAGAAAGTAAGCAACAAATGTTTCGTCCATTAGCTAAAAACGTGTGAGAAAAAAGCCAAAATTGTCTACAGATGAAACAGCGACATATTTCCAGGTGTTCTCACGTTTAATTGTAATCTATTTGTCAATACAAATATATTGAAATTACACCTCCCACATACCATATATCTTATATCGACATGATCAGGTAATTGATGAAGTAATAGGAAGTTTTACTCATGTATTACGTTCTACAGACGTTCCGGTTATTCTTAATACAACAAAAGAAATGGCACTGATACACACTGACGTAGAAAAGGGCGTACTATAGTCAGCACCCAGCCATTGATAGCCAAATATTTTACATTGGCAAAAAAGTAGTTCCATGAAGTAGATATGTGCGAGAAGTAATAGCGAGCGATTAATCTTTCTACTAAATCCAGCCCACAAACTTACGTAAATTAATATACATGTTAATACATTGTTCAGTTACAGAAGAAATCTTATGGACCTGATTTGAGATAGAACCAAGATTCCATATATTTCAATAGAAGAAAACCCAGAATGGGTAGCGGCCACGTGAGCAATTTCTTTTTGTTTCTCACGTTCACATAGTTTCCGTGAACATTGTAATGAAGTGTCAAGATGATAAAAGGTAGAAGACAACGTAAGTATAAAAAGAATTGTGAAAAATAATAGAAATTAGAAACGAACAGACAAAATGATATGACTTGCAGAGGATAGTAATTCACTTACTCATAGCACTGTTAGATGTGACTCAAGTTACAGCCAAGAATGATAATATGTTAAAGTGAAAAATAACCCAAATTGGGCAGCAAGCGCCTGCGTCAGCTTTCCTTTCTAATGTTAGGTTTATATAAGTTTCGTAAATTTCCATTGGGTTTTATGTTTATAAAAACCGGAAGACGACGATAACAGTAGAAATTCATATTATCATTATAGAAGCTGTTGACGACAAATCAATACAAAATGAAGATTACATGCCCTAAAGAAAAGAACAACAGATTGTGAAGGAATCATCTAAGCAAACTTATTTTCTTTTCTCTCGTTTAAATAAGTTTCGTAAGCATTGTGAGGAGTTTTACGTTGACAGAAACCGGAAGACAACGTTTGTTAAGGTTCGAAGATGATCACACGATAGAAAATAAGAGATAACAGACCGGAAGACAAGGATAAAGGCGAACAGTAGTTAAGTTAAAGATGAAAGTGCTGTTAGATGTGCGTAAGGTTAGAACGAGGATTCCATATGTTAGAGTGAATAAGAACCCAGATTGGGAAGCAATCACCTGAATTTTTCATTCTCATGCTTGAACAACTTCCGTGAACATTGAAGAAGTTTAGCCTTCACAAGGAGAGTTGATGTTGTGAGACATGCCACTGCCAGCTGGAAACATAAACAATGATTACCATACAATATCCATCAATGAACTCCTGAGAGATAGAATTAGTCATAGTACCAGCGCACGGATTAATAAGAAAATGACGAACGTTGGACGTTTACCCGAATCATAAGGGAGTAATCACAGGCTTATTTTCGAGCCACTGGGAAGTTTTGTTCAGCTGTTGAGCTGTAAGACAATTGTCTCTGACTCTTCCTTAGAATCGATGAACGTTGTGTTGCGATTCTTCGTAGAAGGATGAACCACAACAGACCAAATATCATTGTGATAATGCTCGGCGGTGTAACGACAGTGTGTACCTGCCCATTACACAACTAATCAACAATGCTATGCAATTAACATTGATACACGTTTTCTACATCGCCTATGAACGTCAATATCTAACAGTGTTCAACAAACTGTATGTTGAGACATAGTTGTACATCGACCATTGTTAAGTGAACTGTAAATTGTTGAGAATATGCGCCATATCTTGTTGCACCAAAACTTTGATAGTCTATACCATACAGCATTTTTGAGTGATGCGTCTCCCCCTACACCTTGTCATGTGGTTCTAGATTCATCAATTTTTCAATGTTTAGGAAACATTAACCACAGCAGTTCATCAACGACCGACAAGTCATTCTGTTTCCAAAATGCTTGTTTTCAGCTGCCCAACCATCACCAACTGCCATCTGTCAAAAAGGAAAATCACAAACCTTCCGCTTTCTATGCAGAAGCAATACTCTGAGATAGTCATACTATTTTCTCTTCAAGACGTGAAAGTAATAGACAAACTCTACAATTAAAGATGGAAAAGAACAACGAAATCCAGAATTCTTACGAATGAAAATATTTACAGAATACACTATTTTGTCAAGCAGCTCAGTTCGAATAATAGGAGTCTTACAGTACTTACTAAACCAAGTCGATTCCAAATTCTTAAAATTTGTCACTTTATCCTCCCCAGGACTGTGACCTTCTATTTGCATAGTGATTTGATTTCCCAGAGTGGACTACAAGAACTTCAGGAGGCGTTGGAAGTAAGTTGTTAATAAGATATTAAATAACTTAATTATATATACATATATTAGGTAGTGTCGAGTCATAGAAATTTGCTGCAAAATAGTTGTTATACTCTTTCGTTTATGTAATGTGATATCTAAAAAGCTTATTTTACAAATTTTAATAACGTTTTATTGAAGGCAGGAATGAGTGTAAACGCAGAGGATAAAAATATTTCACCACTTTGTTCTATCAGAGGTCTTGGTAGAGAAAGTAAGCAACAAATGTTTCGTCCATTTGCTAAAAACGTGTGAGAGAAAAGCCAAAATTGACTACAGATCGAACAGCAACATATTTCCAGGTGTTCTCACGTTCATTTGTATTCTATTTGTCAATACAAATATATTGAAATTACACCTTCCACATACAAGATATCTTATATTGACATGATCAGGTAATTGATGAAGTAACAGGAAATTTTACTCATGTATTACGTTCTACAGATGTTCCGGTTATAATTAATAAGACAAAAGAAATGTCACTGATACACACTGACGTAGAAAAGGGTGTACTATAGTCAGCACCCAGCCATTGCCAGCCAAATGTTTTACATTGGCAAAAAAGTATTTCCATAAAGTAGATATGTGCGAGAAGTAATAGCGAGCGATTAATCTTTCTATTAAATCCAGCCCACAAACTTACGTAAATTAATATACATGTTAATACATTGTTCAATTACAGAAGAAATCTTATGGACCTGATTTGAGATAGAACCAAGATTCCATATATTTCAATAGAAGAAAACCCAGAATGGGTAGCGGCCACGTGAGCAATTTCTTTGTTTCTCAAGTTCACATATTTTCCGTGAACATTGTAATGAAGTGTCATGATGATAACAGGTAGAAGAAAACGTAAGTATAAAAAGAATTGAGAAAAATAATAGAAATTAGAAACGAACAGACGAAATGATATGACTTAAAGAGGATAGTAATTCACTTACTTATAGCACTGTTAGATGTGACTCAAGTTACAACCAAGAATGATAATACGCTAAAGTAAAAAATAACCCAAATTGGGTAGCAAGCGCCTGCGTGAGCGTTCCTTTCTAATGTTAGGTTTATATAAGTTTCGTAAATTTCCATTGGGATTTACGTTTATAAAAACCGGAAGACGACGTTAACAGTAGAAATTCATATTATCGTTATAGCAGCTGTTGAAGACAAATCAACATAAAATGAAGAATACATGTCCTAAAGAAAAAACAACAGATTGTGAAGGAATCATCTCAGCCAACTTATTTTTTTTCTCTCGTTTAAATAAGTTTCGTAAGCATTGTGAGCGGTTTTATGTTGACAGAAACCGGAAGACAACGTTTGATAAGGTTCAAAGAGGATCACACGATAGAAAATAAGAGACAAGAGACTGGAAGACAAGGATAAAGGCGAACAGTAGTTCAGTTAAAGATGAAAGTGCTGTTGGATGGCGTAAGGTTAGAACGAGGATTCCATATGTTAGAGTGAATAAGAAACCAGATTGGGAAGCAATCACCTGAATTTTTCATTCTCATGCTTGAACAACTTCCGTGAATATTGAAGAAGTTTAGCCTTCACAAGGAGAGTTGTCGTTGTGAGACATGCCACTGCCAGCTGGAACATAAACAATGATTACCATGCAATATCCAGCAATGAACTCCTGATAGATAGCTTTCGTCATAGTACCAGCACACGCACTAATAAGAAAATGACGAACGTTGGACGTTTCCCTGAATCATAAGGGAGTAATCACGGGCCTATTCTGGATCCACTGGGAAGTTTTGTTCAGCTGTTGAGCTGTAAGACAATAGTCTCTGACTCTTCCTTAGAATCGACGAAGGATGTATTGCGTTTCATCGTAGTAGGATGAACCACAACAGACCAAATATCATTGTGATAATGCTCGGCGGTGTAATGACAGTGGGTACCTCCCCATTTCAACAGGTAATCAATAATGCTATGCAATTAACATTGATACACGTTTTCTACATCGCCTATGAACGTCAATATCTAACATTGTTCAACAAACTGTATGTTGAGACATAGTTGTACATCGACCACTGTTAAGTGAACTGTAAATTGTTGAGAATATGCGCCCTATCTTGTTGCACCAAAACTTTGATAGTCTATACCATGCAGCATTTTTAAGTGATACGTCTCCCCCTACACCTTGTCATGTGGTTCTAGATTCATCAATTTTTCAATGTTTAGGAAACATTAACCACAGCAGTTCATCAACGACCGACAAGTAATTCTGTTTCCAAGATGCTTGTTTTCAGCTGCCCGACCATCACCAACTGCCATCTGTCAAAAAGGAAAATCACAAACCTTCCGCTTTCTATGCAGAAACAATACTCTGAGTTAGTGATGCTATTTTCTCTTCAAGACGTGAAAGTAATAGACAAACTCTACAATTAAAGATGGGAAAGAACAACCAAATCCAGAATTTCTTACGAATGAAAATATTTACAGAATACACTATTTTGTCAAGACGCTCACTTCGAATAATAGGAGTCCTAAAGTACTTACTAAACCAAGTCGATTCCCAATTATTAAAATTTTTCACTTTTTCCTCCCCAGGACTGTGACCTATTTGCATAGTGATTTGATTTCCCGGAGTGGACTACAAGAACTTCAGGAAGCGTTGGAAGTAAGTTGTTAATAAGACATATAAATAACTTAATTATATATATATATATATATATATATATATATATATATATATATATATATATATATATATATTAAGTAGCGTCGAGTCATAGAAATTTGCTGCAAAATAGTTGTTATGCTCTTTCATTTCTGTAATGTGATAGCTATAGAGCTTATTTTACCAATTTTAATAACGTCTTATTCAAGGCAAGAATGAGTGTAAACGCAGAGGATAAAAATATTTCACCACTTTGTTCTGTCGGAGGTCTTGGTAGAGAAAGTAAGCAACAAATGTATCGTCCATTAGCTAGAAACGTGTGAGAAAAAAGCCAAAATTGACAACAGATAAAACAGCAACATATTTCCAGGTGTTCTCACGTTTATTTGTATTCTATTTGTCAATACAAATATATTGAAATTACACCTTCCACATGCTAGATACCTTATATTGACATGATCAGGTACTTGATGAAGTAATAGGAAGTTTTACTCATGTATTACGTTCTACAGATATTCCGGTTATTCTTAATACGACAAAAGAAATGGCACTGATACACATTGACGTAGAAAAGGGCGTACTATAGTCAGCACCCAGCCATTACCAGCCAAATATTTTACATTGAAAGAAAAGTAGTTCCATGAAGTAGATATGTGCGAGAAGTAATAGCGAGCTATTAATCTACTAAATCCAGCCCACATACGTACGTAAATTAATATACCTGTTAATACATTATTCAGTTACAGAAGAAATCTTATGGACCTGATTTGAGAAAGAACGAAGATTCCATATATTTCAATAGAAGAAAACCCAGAATGGGTAGCGGCCACGTGAGCAATTTCTTTATGTTTCTCACGTTCACATAGTTTCCGTGAACATTGTAATGAAGTTGATAAAAGGTAGAAGACAACGTAAGTATAAAAAGAATTGGGAAAAATAATAGAAATTAGAAACGAACAGACGAAATGATATGACTTAAAGAGGATAGTAAGTCACTTACTTATAGCACTGTTAGATGTGACTCAAGTTACAACCAAGAATGATAAATGTTAAAGTAAAAAATAACCCAAATTGGGTAGCAAGCGCCTCCGTCAACTTTCCTTTCTAATGTTAGGTTTATATAAGTTTCGTAAATTTCCATTAGGTTTTACGTTTATAAAAACCGGAAGACGACGTTAACAGTTGAAATTCATATTATCGTTATAGAAGCTGTTGAAGACAAATCAACATAAAACGAAGATTACATCTCATAAAGAAAAAAACAACAGATTGTGAAGGAATCATCTAAGCCAACTTATTTTCATTTCTCTCGTTTAAATAAGTTTCATAAACATTGTGAGCGGTTTTCATGTTGACAGAAACCGGAAGACAACGTTTGATAAGGTTCAAAGAGGATCAGACGATAGAAAATAAGAGACAAGAGACCGGAAGACAAGGATAAAGGCGAACAGTAGTTCAGTTAAAGATGAAAGTGCTGTTGGATGTGCGTAAGGTTAGAAAGAGGATTCCATATGTTAGAGTGAATAGGAAACCAGATTAGGAAGCAATCACCTGAATTTTTCATTCTCATGCTTGAACAACTTCCGTGAACATTGAAGAAGTTTAACCTTCACAAGGAGAGTTGTCGTTGTGAGACATGCCACTGCCAGCTGGAAACATAAACAATGATTACCATACAATATCGAGCAATGAACTCCTGAGAGATAGAATTCGTCATAGTACCAGCACACGCACTAATAAGAAAATGACGAACGTTGGACGTTTACCCGAATCATAAGGGAGTAACCACAGCCTTATTTTCGAGCCACTGGGAAGTTTTGTTCAGCTGTTGAGCTGTAAGACAATTGTCTCTGACTCTTCCTTAGAATCGATGAAGGTTGTATTGCGATTCATCGTAGTAGGATAAACCACAACAGACCAAATATCATTGTGATAATGCTCGGCGGTGTAATGACAGTGGGTATCTCCCACTTCACAAGTAATCAACAATGCTATGCAATTAACATTGATACACGTGCTCTACATCGCCTATGAACGTCAATATCTAACAGTGTTCAACAAACTGTATGTTGAGACATAGTTGTACATCGACCACTGTTAAGTGAACTGTAAATTGTTGAGAATATGCGCCCTATCTACTTGCACCAAAACGTTGATAGTCTATACCATGCAGCATTTTTAAATGATGCGTCTCCCCCTACACCTTGTCATGTGGTTCTAGATTCATCAATTTTTCAATTTTTAGAAACATTAACCACAGCAGTTCATCAACGACCGACAAGTCATTCTGTTTCCAAGATGCTTGTTTTCAGCTGCCCGACCATCATCAACTGCCACCTGTCAAAAAGGAGAATCACAAACCTTCCGCTTTCTATGCAGAAATAATACTCTGAGTTAGTCATACTATTTTCTCTTTAAGACGTGAAAGTAATAGACAAACTTTACAATTAATGATGGAAAAGAACAACCAAATCCAGAATTTGTACGAATGAAAATATTTACAGAATACACTATTTTGTCAAGCAGCTCAGTTCGAATAATAGGAGTCTTACGGTACTTACTAAACCAAGTCGATTCCAAATTCTTAAAATTTGTCACTTTATCCTCCCCAGGACTGTGACCTTCTATTTGCATAGTGATTTGATTTCCCAGAGTGGACTACAAGAACTTCAGGAAGCGTTGGAGGTAAGTTGTTAATAAGATATTAAATAACTTAATTATATATATATATATATATATATATATATATATATATATATATATATATATATATATATATATATATATATATAGGTAGTGTCGAGTGATAGAAATTTGATGCAAAATAGTAGTTATACTCTTTCATTTGTGTAATGTGATATCTACAAAGCTTATTATACAAATTTTAATAACGTCTTTTTCAAGGCGAGAATGAGTGTAAACGCAGAGGATAAAAATATTTCACCACTTTGTTCTGTCAGAAGTCTTGGTAGAGAAATTAAGCAACAAATGCTTCGTCCATTAGCTAAAAACGTGTGAGAAAAAAGCCAAAATTGGCTACAGATGAAACAGCAACATATTTCCAGGTGTTCTCACGTTTATTTGTAATCTATTTGTCAATACAAATATATTGAAATTACACCTTCCACATACAATATATCTTATATCGACATGATCAGGTAATTGATGAAGTAATATGAAGTTTTACTCATGTATTACGTTCTACAGATGTACCGGTTATTCTTAATACGACAAAAGAAATGGCACTGATACACACTGACGTAGAAAAGTTCGTACTATAGTCAGCAACCAGCCATTGCCAGCCAAATATTTTACATTGGCAAAAAAGTTGTTCCATGAAGTAGATATGTGCGAGAAGTAATAGCGAGCGATTAATCTTTCAACTAAATCCAGCCCACAAACTTACGTAAATTAATATACATGTTAATACATTGTTCAGTTACAGAAGAAATCTTATGGACCTGATTTGAGATAGAACCAAGATTCCATATATTTCAATAGAAGAAAACCCAGAATGGGTAGCGGCCACGTGAGCAATTTCTTTTTGTTTCTCACGTTCACATAGTTTCCGTGAACATTGTAATGAAGTGTCAAGATGATAAAAGGTAGAAGACAACGTAAGTATAAAAAGAATTGTGAAAAATAATAGAAATTAGAAACGAACAGACAAAATGATATGACTTGCAGAGGATAGTAATTCACTTACTCATAGCACTGTTAGATGTGACTCAAGTTACAGCCAAGAATGATAATATGTTAAAGTGAAAAATAACCCAAATTGGGCAGCAAGCGCCTGCGTCAGCTTTCCTTTCTAATGTTAGGTTTATATAAGTTTCGTAAATTTCCATTGGGTTTTATGTTTATAAAAACCGGAAGACGACGATAACAGTAGAAATTCATATTATCATTATAGAAGCTGTTGACGACAAATCAATACAAAATGAAGATTACATGCCCTAAAGAAAAGAACAACAGATTGTGAAGGAATCATCTAAGCAAACTTATTTTCTTTTCTCTCGTTTAAATAAGTTTCGTAAGCATTGTGAGGAGTTTTATGTTGACAGAAACCGGAAGACAACGTTTGTTAAGGTTCGAAGATGATCACACGATAGAAAATAAGAGATAACAGACCGGAAGACAAGGATAAAGGCGAACAGTAGTTAAGTTAAAGATGAAAGTGCTGTTAGATGTGCGTAAGGTTAGAACGAGGATTCCATATGTTAGAGTGAATAAGAACCCAGATTGGGAAGCAATCACCTGAATTTTTCATTCTCATGCTTGAACAACTTCCGTGAACATTGAAGAAGTTTAGCCTTCACAAGGAGAGTTGATGTTGTGAGACATGCCACTGCCAGCTGGAAACATAAACAATGATTACCATACAATATCCAGCAATGAACTCCTGAGAGATAGAATTAGTCATAGTACCAGCGCACGGATTAATAAGAAAATGACGAACGTTGGACGTTTACCCGAATCATAAGGGAGTAATCACAGGCTTATTTTCGAGCCACTGGGAAGTTTTGTTCAGCTGTTGAGCTGTAAGACAATTGTCTCTGACTCTTCCTTAGAATCGATGAACGTTGTGTTGCGATTCTTCGTAGAAGGATGAACCACAACAGACCAAATATCATTGTGATAATGCTCGGCGGTGTAACGACAGTGTGTACCTGCCCATTACACAACTAATCAACAATGCTATGCAATTAACATTGATACACGTTTTCTACATCGCCTATGAACGTCAATATCTAACAGTGTTCAACAAACTGTATGTTGAGACATAGTTGTACATCGACCATTGTTAAGTGAACTGTAAATTGTTGAGAATATGCGCCATATCTTGTTGCACCAAAACTTTGATAGTCTATACCATACAGCATTTTTGAGTGATGCGTCTCCCCCTACACCTTGTCATGTGGTTCTAGATTCATCAATTTTTCAATGTTTAGGAAACATTAACCACAGCAGTTCATCAACGACCGACAAGTCATTCTGTTTCCAAAATGCTTGTTTTCAGCTGCCCAACCATCACCAACTGCCATCTGTCAAAAAGGAAAATCACAAACCTTCCGCTTTCTATGCAGAAGCAATACTCTGAGATAGTCATACTATTTTCTCTTCAAGACGTGAAAGTAATAGACAAACTCTACAATTAAAGATGGAAAAGAACAACGAAATCCAGAATTCTTACGAATGAAAATATTTACAGAATACACTATTTTGTCAAGCAGCTCAGTTCGAATAATAGGAGTCTTACAGTACTTACTAAACCAAGTCGATTCCAAATTCTTAAAATTTGTCACTTTATCCTCCCCAGGACTGTGACATTCTATTTGCATAGTGATTTGATTTCCCAGAGTGGACTACAAGAACTTCAGGAGGCGTTGGAAATAAGTTGTTAATAAGATATTAAATAACTTAATTATATATACATATATTAGGTAGTGTCGAGTCATAGAAATTTGCTGCAAAATAGTTGTTATACTCTTTCGTTTATGTAATGTGATATCTAAAAAGCTTATTTTACAAATTTTAATAACGTTTTATTGAAGGCAGGAATGAGTGTAAACGCAGAGGATAAAAATATTTCACCACTTTGTTCTATCAGAGGTCTTGGTAGAGAAAGTAAGCAACAAATGTTTCGTCCATTTGCTACAAACGTGTGAGAGAAAAGCCAAAATTGACTACAGATCGAACAGCAACATATTTCCAGGTGTTCTCACGTTCATTTGTAATCTATTTGTCAATACAAATATATTGAAATTACACCTTCCACATACAAGATATCTTATATTGACATGATCAGGTAATTGATGAAGTAACAGGAAATTTTACTCATGTATTACGTTCTACAGATGTTCCGGTTATAATTAATAAGACAAAAGAAATGTCACTGATACACACTGACGTAGAAAAGGGTGTACTATAGTCAGCACCCAGCCATTGCCAGCCAAATGTTTTACATTGGCAAAAAAGTATTTCCATAAAGTAGATATGTGCGAGAAGTAATAGCGAGCGATTAATCTTTCTATTAAATCCAGCCCACAAACTTACGTAAATTAATATACATGTTAATACATTGTTCAATTACAGAAGAAATCTTATGGACCTGATTTGAGATAGAACCAAGATTCCATATATTTCAATAGAAGAAAACCCAGAATGGGTAGCGGCCACGTGAGCAATTTCTTTGTTTCTCAAGTTCACATATTTTCCGTGAACATTGTAATGAAGTGTCATGATGATAAAAGGTAGAAGAAAACGTAAGTATAAAAAGAATTGAGAAACATAATAGAAATTAGAAACGAACAGACGAAATGATATGACTTAAAGAGGATAGTAAGTCACTTACTTATAGCACTGTTAGATGTGACTCAAGTTACAACCAAGAATGATAATATGTTAAAGTAAAAAATAACCCAAATTGGGTAGCAAGCGCCTGCGTGAGCCTTCCTTTCTAATGTTAGGTATATAAAAGTTTCGTAAATTTCCATTGGGATTTACGTTTATAAAAACCGGAAGACGACGTTAACAGAAGAAATTCATATTATCGTTATAGTAGCTGTTGAAGACAAATCAACATAAAATGAAGAATACATGTCCTAAAGAAAAAACAACAGATTGTGAAGGAATCATCTAAGCAAACTTATTTTCTTTTCTCTCGTTTAAATAAGTTTCGTAAGCATTGTGAGGAGTTTTATGTTGACAGAAACCGGAAGACAACGTTTGTTAAGGTTCGAAGATGATCACACGATAGAAAATAAGAGATAACAGACCGGAAGACAAGGATAAAGGCGAACAGTAGTTAAGTTAAAGATGAAAGTGCTGTTAGATGTGCGTAAGGTTAGAACGAGGATTCCATATGTTAGAGTGAATAAGAACCCAGATTGGGAAGCAATCACCTGAATTTTTCATTCTCATGCTTGAACAACTTCCGTGAACATTGAAGAAGTTTAGCCTTCACAAGGAGAGTTGATGTTGTGAGACATGCCACTGCCAGCTGGAAACATAAACAATGATTACCATACAATATCCAGCAATGAACTCCTGAGAGATAGAATTAGTCATAGTACCAGCGCACGGATTAATAAGAAAATGACGAACGTTGGCCGTTTACCCGAATCATAAGGGAGTAATCACAGGCTTATTTTCGAGCCACTGGGAAGTTTTGTTCAGCTGTTGAGCTGTAAGACAATTGTCTCTGACTCTTCCTTAGAATCGATGAACGTTGTGTTGCGATTCTTCGTAGTAGGATGAACCACAACAGACCAAATATCATTGTGATAATGCTCGGCGGTGTAACGACAGTGTGTACCTGCCCATTACACAACTAATCAACAATGCTATGCAATTAACATTGATACACGTTTTCTACATCGCCTATGAACGTCAATATCTAACAGTGTTCAACAAACTGTATGTTGAGACATAGTTGTACATCGACCATTGTTAAGTGAACTGTAAATTGTTGAGAATATGCGCCATATCTTGTTGCACCAAAACTTTGATAGTCTATACCATACAGCATTTTTGAGTGATGCGTCTCCCCCTACACCTTGTCATGTGGTTCTAGATTCATCAATTTTTCAATGTTTAGGAAACATTAACCACAGCAGTTCATCAACGACCGACAAGTCATTCTGTTTCCAAAATGCTTGTTTTCAGCTGCCCAACCATCACCAACTGCCATCTGTCAAAAAGGAAAATCACAAACCTTCCGCTTTCTATGCAGAAGCAATACTCTGAGATAGTCATACTATTTTCTCTTCAAGACGTGAAAGTAATAGACAAACTCTACAATTAAAGATGGAAAAGAACAACGAAATCCAGAATTCTTACGAATGAAAATATTTACAGAATACACTATTTTGTCAAGCAGCTCAGTTCGAATAATAGGAGTCTTACAGTACTTACTAAACCAAGTCGATTCCAAATTCTTAAAATTTGTCACTTTATCCTCCCCAGGACTGTGACATTCTATTTGCATAGTGATTTGATTTCCCAGAGTGGACTACAAGAACTTCAGGAGGCGTTGGAAATAAGTTGTTAATAAGATATTAAATAACTTAATTATATATACATATATTAGGTAGTGTCGAGTCATAGAAATTTGCTGCAAAATAGTTGTTATACTCTTTCGTTTATGTAATGTGATATCTAAAAAGCTTATTTTACAAATTTTAATAACGTTTTATTGAAGGCAGGAATGAGTGTAAACGCAGAGGATAAAAATATTTCACCACTTTGTTCTATCAGAGGTCTTGGTAGAGAAAGTAAGCAACAAATGTTTCGTCCATTTGCTACAAACGTGTGAGAGAAAAGCCAAAATTGACTACAGATCGAACAGCAACATATTTCCAGGTGTTCTCACGTTCATTTGTAATCTATTTGTCAATACAAATATATTGAAATTACACCTTCCACATACAAGATATCTTATATTGACATGATCAGGTAATTGATGAAGTAACAGGAAATTTTACTCATGTATTACGTTCTACAGATGTTCCGGTTATAATTAATAAGACAAAAGAAATGTCACTGATACACACTGACGTAGAAAAGGGTGTACTATAGTCAGCACCCAGCCATTGCCAGCCAAATGTTTTACATTGGCAAAAAAGTATTTCCATAAAGTAGATATGTGCGAGAAGTAATAGCGAGCGATTAATCTTTCTATTAAATCCAGCCCACAAACTTACGTAAATTAATATACATGTTAATACATTGTTCAATTACAGAAGAAATCTTATGGACCTGATTTGAGATAGAACCAAGATTCCATATATTTCAATAGAAGAAAACCCAGAATGGGTAGCGGCCACGTGAGCAATTTCTTTGTTTCTCAAGTTCACATATTTTCCGTGAACATTGTAATGAAGTGTCATGATGATAAAAGGTAGAAGAAAACGTAAGTATAAAAAGAATTGAGAAACATAATAGAAATTAGAAACGAACAGACGAAATGATATGACTTAAAGAGGATAGTAATTCACTTACTTATAGCACTGTTAGATGTGACTCAAGTTACAACCAAGAATGATAATATGTTAAAGTAAAAAATAACCCAAATTGGGTAGCAAGCGCCTGCGTGAGCCTTCCTTTCTAATGTTAGGTATATAAAAGTTTCGTAAATTTCCATTGGGATTTACATTTATAAAAACCGGAAGACGACGTTAACAGAAGAAATTCATATTATCGTTATAGTAGCTGTTGAAGACAAATCAACATAAAATGAAGAATACATGTCCTAAAGAAAAAACAACAGATTGTGAAGGAATCATCTCAGCCAACTTATTTTTTTTCTCTCGTTTAAATAAGTTTCGTAAGCATTGTGAGCGGTTTTATGTTGACAGAAACCGGAAGACAACGTTTGATAAGGTTCAAAGAGGATCACACGATAGAAAATAAGGGACAAGAGACTGGAAGACAAGGATAAAGGCGAACAGTAGTTCAGTTAAAGATGAAAGTGCTGTTGGATGGCGTAAGGTTAGAACGAGGATTCCATATGTTAGAGTGAATAAGAAACCAGATTGGGAAGCAATCACCTGAATTTTTCATTCTCATGCTTGAACAACTTCCGTGAACATTGAAGAAGTTTAGCCTTCACAAGGAGAGTTGTCGTTGTGAGGCATGCCACTGCCAGCTGGAAACATAAACAATGATTACCATACAATATCCAGCAATGAACTCTTGAGAGATAAAATTCGTCATAGTACCAGCACACGCACTAGTAAGAAAATGACGAACGTTGGACGTTTACCCGAATCATAAGGGAGTAATCACAGGCTTATTTTCGAGCCACTGGAAAGTTTTGTTCAGCTGTTGAGCTGTAAGACAATTGTCTCTGACTCTTCCTTAGAATCGACGAAGGTTGTATTGCGATTCATCGTAGTAGGATAAACCACAACAGACAAAATATCATTGTGATAATGCTCGGCGGTGTAATGACAGTGAGTACCTTCCCATTTCACAAGTAATCAACAATACTATGCAATTAACATTGATACACGTGCTCTACATCGACTATGAACGTCAATATCTAACACTGTTCAACAAACTGTATGTTGAGACATAGTCGTACATCGACCACTGTTAAGTGAACTGTAAATTGTTGAGAATAATGGCCCTATCTTGTTGCACCAAAACTTTGATAGTCTATACCATACAGAATTTTTAAATGATGCGTCTCCCCCTACACCTTGTCAGGTGGTTCTAGATTCATCAATTTTTCAATGTTTAGGAAACATTAACCACAGCAGTTCATCAACGACCAATAACTCATTCTGTTTCCAAGATGCTTGTTTTCAGCTGCCCGACCATCACCAACTGCCATCTGTCAAAAAGGAAAATCACAAACCTTCCGCTTTCTATGCAGAAACAATACTCTGAGTTAGTCATACTATTTTCTCTTCAAGACGTGAAAGTAATAGACAAACTCTACAATTAAAGATGGAAAAGAACAACGAAATCCAGAATTCTTACGAACGAAAATATTTACAGAATACAGTATTTTGTCAAGCAGCTCAGTTCGAATAATAGGAGTCTTACAGTACTTACTAAACCAAGTCAATTCCAAATTCTTAAAATTTGTCACTTTATCCTCCCCAGGACTGTGACCTTCTATTTGCATAGTGATTTGATTTCCCAGAGTGGACTACAAGAACTTCAGGAAGCGTTGGAGGTAAGTTGTTAATAAGATATTAAATAACTTAATTATATATATATATATATATATATATATATATATATATATATATATATACATATATATATATAAATATATATTAGGTAGTGTCGAGTGATAGAAATTTGCTGCAAAATAGTTGTTATACTCTTTCATTTGTGTAATATGATATCTACAAAGCTTATTTTACAAATTTGAATAACGTCTTATTCAAGGCAAGAATGAGTGTAAACGCAGAGGATAAAAATATTTCACCACTTTGTTCTGTCAGAAGTCTTGGTAGAGAAATTAAGCAACAAATGCTTCGTCCATTAGCTAAAAACGTGTGAGAAAAAAGCCAAAATTGGCTACAGATGAAACAGCAACATATTTCCAGGTGTTCTCTCGTTTATTTGTATTCTATTTGTCAATACAAATATATTGAAATTACACCTTCCACATGCAAGATAACTTATATCGACAGTATCAGGTAACTGATGAAGTAATAGGAAGTTTTACTCATGTATTACGTTCTACAGATGTTCCGGTTATTCTTGATAAGACAAAAGAAATGGCACTGATACACACTGACGTAGAAAAGAGCATACTATAGTCAGCACCAAGCCTTTGCCAGCCAAATATTTTACATTGCCAAAAAAGTATTTCCATAAAGTAGATAGGTGGGAGAAGTAATAGCGAGCGATTAATCTTTCAACTAAATCCAGCCCACAAACTTACGTAAATTAATATGCATGTTAATACATTGTTCAATTACAGAAGAAATCTTATGGACCTGATTTGAGATATAACCAAGATTCCATATATTTCAATTGAAGAAAACCCAGAATGGGTAGCGGCCACGTGAGCAATTTCTTTATGTTTCTCACGTTCACATAGTTTCCGTGAACATTGTAATGAAGTTGATAAAAGGTAGAAGACAACGTAAGTATAAAAAGAATTGGGAAAAATAATAGAAATTAGAAACGAACAGACGAAATGATATGATTTAAAGAGGATAGTAATTCACTTACTTATAGCACTGTTAGATGTGACTCAAGTTACAACCAAGAATGATAATATGTTAAAGTAAAAAATAACCCAAATTGGGTAGCAAGCGCCTGCGTGAGCCTTCCTTTCTAATGTTAGGTTTATATAAGTTTCGTAAATTTCCATTGGGATTTACGTTTATAAAAACCGGAAGACGACGTTAACAGAAGAAATTCATATTATCGTTATAGTAGCTGTTGAAGACAAATCAACATAAAATGAAGAATACATGTCCTAAAGAGAAAACAACAGATTGTGAAGGAATCATCTCAGTCAACTTATTTTTTTTTCTCTCGTTTAAATAAGTTTCGTAAGCATTGTGAGCGGTTTTATGTTGACAGAAACCGGAAGACAACGTTTGATAAGGTTCAAAGAGGATCACACGATAGAAAATAAGAGACAAGGGACCGGAAGACAAGGATAAAAGCGAACAGTAGTTCAGTTAAAGTTGAAAGTGCTGTTGGATGGCGTAAGGTTAGAACGAGGATTCCATATGTTAGAGCGAATAGGAAACCAGATTGGGAAGCAATCACCTGAATTTTTCATTCTCATGCTTGAACAACTTCCGTGAACATTGAAGAAGTTTAGCCTTCACAAGGAGAGTTCTCGTTGTGAGACATGCCACTTCCAGCTGGAACATAAACAATGATTACCATGCAATATCCAGCAATGAACTCCTGATAGATAGCTTTCGTCATAGTACCAGCACAGGCACTAATAAGAAAATGACGAACGTTGGACGTTTCCCTGAATCATAAGGGAGTAATCACAGGCCTATTCTCGATCCACTGGGAAGTTTTGTTCAGCTGTTTAGCTGTAAGACAATAGTCTCTGACTCTTCCTTAGAATCGACGAAGGTTGTATTGCGATTCATCGTAGTAGGATGAACCACAACAGACCAAATATCATTGTGATAATGCTCGGCGGTGTAAAGACTGTGGGTACCTGCCCATTTCACAAGTAATCAACAATGCTATGCAATTAACATTGATACACGTGCTCTACATCGCCTATGAACGTCAATATCTAACACTGTTCAACAAACTGTATGTTGAGACATAGTCTTACATCGACCACTGTTAAGTGAACTGTAAATTGTTGAGAATATGCGCCATATCTTGTTGCAACAGAACTTTGATAGTCTATACCATACAGCATTTTTAAGTCATGCGTCTCCCCCTACACCTTGTCATGTGGTTCCAGATTCATCAATTTTTCAATGTTAAGGAAACATTAACCACAGCAGTTCATCAACGACCGACAAGTCGTTCTGTTTCCAAGATGCTTGTTTCCAGCTGCCCGACCATCACCAACTACCATGTGTCAAAAAGGAAAATCACAAACCTTCCGCTTTCTATGCAGACACAACACTCTGAGATAGTCATACTATTTTCTCTTCAAGACGTGAAAGTAATAGACAAACTCTACAATTAAAGATGGAAAAAACAACGAAATCCAGTATTCTTACGAATGAAAATATTTACAGAATACACTATTTTTCAAGCAGCTCAGTTCGAATAATAGGAGTCTTACAGTACTTACTAAACCAAGTCGATTCCAAATTCTTAAAATTTGTCACTTTATCCTCCACAGGACTGTGACATTCTATTTGCATAGTGATTTGATTTCCCAGAGTGGACTACAAGAACTTCAGGAAGCGTTGGAGGTAAGTTGTTAATAAGATATTAAATAACTTAATTATATATATATATATATATATATATATATATATATATATATATATATATATATATATATATATATATATATATATATATATATTAGGTAGTGTCGAGTGATAGAAATTTGCTCCAAAATAGTTGTTATACTCTTTCATTTGTTTAATGTGATATGTACAAAGCTTATTTTACAAATTTTAATAACTTCTTATTCAAGGCAAGAATGAGTGTAAACGCAGAGGATAAAAATATTTCACCACTTTGTTCTGTCAGAGGTCTTGGTAGAGAAAGTAAGCAACAAATGTTTCGTCCATTAGCTAAAAACGTGTGACAAGAAAGCCAAAATTGGCTACAGATGAAACAGCGACGTATTTCAAGGTGTTCTCACGTTTAATTGTAATCTATTTGTCAATACAAATATATTGAAATTACACCTCCCACATACAATATATCTTATATCGACATGATCAGGTAATTGATGAAGTAATAGGAAGTTTTACTCATGTATTACGTTCTACAGACGTTCCGGTTATTCTTAATACGA
This sequence comes from Thermobia domestica, assembly GCF_964235325.1. NCBI lineage: Eukaryota > Metazoa > Arthropoda > Insecta > Zygentoma > Lepismatidae > Thermobia > Thermobia domestica. Next base: position 13,990,384 of record NC_137459.1, read on the forward strand.
CAAAAGAAATGGCACTGATACACACTGACGTAGAAAAGGGCGTACTATAGTCAGCACCCAGCCATTGATAGCCAAATATTTTACATTGGCAAAAAAGTAGTTCCATGAAGTAGATATGTGCGAGAAGTAATAGCGAGCGATTAATCTTTCTACTAAATCCAGCCCACAAACTTACGTAAATTAATATACATGTTAATACATTGTTCATTTACAGAAGAAATCTTATGGACCTGATTTGAGATAGAACCAAGATTCCATATATTTCAATAGAAGAAAACCCAGAATGGGTAGCGGCCACGTGAGCAATTTCTTTTTGTTTCTCACGTTCACATATTTTCCGTGAACATTGTAATGAAGTGTCAAGATGATAAAAGGTAGAAGGCAACGTAAGTATAAAAAGAATTGTGAAAAATAATAGAAATTAGAAACGAACAGACGAAATGATATGACTTACAGAGGATAGTAATTCACTTACTCATAGCACTGTTAGATGTGACTCAAGTTACAACCAAGAATGATAATATGTTAAAGTGAAAAATAACCCAAATTGGGCAGCAAGCGCCTGCGTCAGCTTTCCTTTCTAATGTTAGGTTTATATAAGTTTCGTAAATTTCCATTGGGTTTTATGTTTATAAAAACCGGAAGACGACGATAACAGTAGAAATTCATATTATCATTATAGAAGCTGTTGACGACAAATCAATACAAAATGAAGATTACATGCCCTAAAGAAAAGAACAACAGATTGTGAAGGAATCATCTAAGCAAACTTATTTTCTTTTCTCTCGTTTAAATAAGTTTCGTAAGCATTGTGAGGAGTTTTATGTTGACAGAAACCGGAAGACAACGTTTGTTAAGGTTCGAAGATGATCACACGATAGAAAATAAGAGATAACAGTCCGGAAGACAAGGATAAAGGCGAACAGTAGTTAAGTTAAAGATGAAAGTGCTCTTAGATGTGCGTAAGGTTAGAACGAGGATTCCATATGTTAGAGTGAATAAGAACCCAGATTGGGAAGCAATCACCTGAATTTTTCATTCTCATGCTTGAACAACTTCCGTGAACATTGAAGAAGTTTAGCCTTCACAAGGAGAGTTGATGTTGTGAGACATGCCACTGCCAGCTGGAAACATAAACAATGATTACCATACAATATCCAGCAATGAACTCCTGAGAGATAGAATTAGTCATAGTACCAGCGCACGGATTACAAAGAAAATGACGAACGTTGGACGTTTACCCGAATCATAAGGGAGTAATCACAGGCTTATTTTCGAACCACTGGGAAGTTTTGTTCAGCTGTTGAGCTGTAAGACAATTGTCTCTGACTCTTCCTTAGAATCGATGAACGTTGTGTAGCGATTCTTCGTAGTAGGATGAACCACAACAGACCAAATATCATTGTGATAATGCTCGGCGGTGTAACGACAGTGTGTACCTGCCCATTACACAACTAATCAACAATGCTATGCAATTAACATTGATACACGTTTTCTACATCGCCTATGAACGTCAATATCTAACAGTGTTCAACAAACTGTATGTTGAGACATAGTTGTACATCGACCACTGTTAAGTGAACTGTAAATTGTTGAGAATATGCGCCCTATCTTGTTGCACCAAAACTTTGATAGTCTATACCATACAGCATTTTTGAGTGATGCGTCTCCCCCTACACCTTGTCATGTGGTTCTAGATTCATCAATTTTTCAATGTTTAGGAAACATTAACCACAGCAGTTCATCAACGACCGACAAGTCATTCTGTTTCCAAAATGCTTGTTTTCAGCTGCCCAACCATCACCAACTGCCATCTGTCAAAAAGGAAAATCACAAACCTTCCGCTTTCTATGCAGAAATAATACTCTGAGTTAGTCATACTATTTTCTCTTCAAGACGTGAAAGTAATAGACAAACTCTACAATTAAAGATGGAAAAGAACAACGAAATCCAGAATTCTTACGAATGAAAATATTTACAGAATACACTATTTTGTCAAGCAGCTCAGTTCGAATAATAGGAGTCTTACAGTACTTACTAAACCAAGTCGATTCCAAATTCATAAAATTTGTCACTTTATCCTCCCCAGGACTGTGACATTCTATTTGCATAGTGATTTGATTTCCCAGAGTGGACTACAAGAACTTCAGGAGGCGTTGGAAATAAGTTGTTAATAAGATATTAAATAACTTAATTATATATACATATATTAGGTAGTGTCGAGTCATAGAAATTTGCTGCAAAATAGTTGTTATACTCTTTCGTTTATGTAATGTGATATCTAAAAAGCTTATTTTACAAATTTTAATAACGTTTTATTGAAGGCAGGAATGAGTGTAAACGCAGAGGATAAAAATATTTCACCACTTTGTTCTATCAGAGGTCTTGGTAGAGAAAGTAAGCAACAAATGTTTCGTCCATTTGCTAAAAACGTGTGAGAGAAAAGCCAAAATTGACTACAGATCGAACAGCAACATATTTCCAGGTGTTCTCACGTTCATTTGTATTCTATTTGTCAATACAAATATATTGAAATTACACCTTCCACATACAAGATATCTTATATTGACATGATCAGGTAATTGATGAAGTAATAGGAAATTTTACTCATGTATTACGTTCTACAGATGTTCCGGTTATAATTAATAAGACAAAAGAAATGTCACTGATACACACTGACGTAGAAAAGGGTGTACTATAGTCAGCACCCAGCCATTGCCAGCCAAATGTTTTACATTGGCAAAAAAGTATTTCCATAAAGTAGATATGTGCGAGAAGTAATAGCGAGCGATTAATCTTTCTATTAAATCCAGCCCACAAACTTACGTAAATTAATATACATGTTAATACATTGTTCAATTACAGAAGAAATCTTATGGACCTGATTTGAGATAGAACCAAGATTCCATATATTTCAATAGAAGAAAACCCAGAATGGGTAGCGGCCACGTGAGCAATTTCTTAATGTTTCCCAAGTTCACATATTTTCCGTAAACATTGTAATGAAGTGTCAAGATGATAAAAGGTAGAAGAAAACGTAAGTATAAAAAGAATTGAGAAAAATAATAGAAATTAGAAACGAACAGACGAAATGATATGACTTAAAGAGGATAGTAAGTCACTTACTTATAGCACTGTTAGATGTGACTCAAGTTACAACCAAGAATGATAATATGTTAAAGTAAAAAATAACCCAAATTGGGTAGCAAGCGCCTGCGTGAGCCTTCCTTTCTAATGTTAGGTTTATATAAGTTTCGTAAATTTCCATTGGGATTTACGTTTATAAAAACCGGAAGACAACGATAACAGTAGAAATTCATATTATCGTTATAGTAGCTGTTGAAGACAAATCAACATAAAATGAAGAATACATGTCCTAAAGAAAAAAACAACAGATTGTGAAGGAATCATCTCAGCCAACTTATTTTCTTTTCTCTCGTTTAAATAAGTTTGGTAAGCATTGTGAGCGGTTTTATGTTGACAGAAACCGGAAGACAACGTTTGATAAGGTTCAAAGAGGATCACACGATAGAAAATAAGAGACAAGAGACCGGAAGACAAGGATAAAGGCGAACAGTAGTTCAGTTAAAGATGAACGTGCTGTTGGATGGCGTAATGTTAGAACGAGGATTCCATATGTTAGAGTGAATAAGAAACCAGATTGGGAAGCAATCACCTGAATTTTTCATTCACATGCTTGAACAACTTCCGTGAACATTGAAGAAGTTTAGCCTTCACAAGGAGAGTTGTCGTTGTGAGGCATGCCACAGCCAGCTGGAAACATACAATATCCAGCAATGATTACCATACAATATCCAGCAATGAACTCTTGAGAGATAGAATTCGTCATAGTACCAGCACACGCACTAGTAAGAAAATGACGAACGTTGGACGTTTACCCGAATCATAAGGGAGTAATCACAGGCTTATTTTTGAGCCACTGGAAAGATTTGTTCAGCTGTTGAGCTGTAAGACAATTGTCTCTGACTCTTCCTTAGAATCGACGAAGGTTGTATTGCGATTCATCGTAGTAGGATAAACCACAACAGACAAAATATCATTGTGATAATGCTCGGCGGTGTAATGACAGTGAGTACCTGCCCATTTCACAAGTAATCAACAATACTATGCAATTAACATTGATACACGTGCTCTACATCGACTATGAACGTCAATATCTAACACTGTTCAACAAACTGTATGTTGAGACATAGTCGTACATCGACCACTGTTACGTGAACTGTAAATTGTTGAGAATATGGGCCCTATCTTGTTGCACCAAAACTTTGATAGTCTATATCATACAGAATTTTTAAATGATGCGTCTCCCCCTACACCTTGTCAGGTGGTTCTAGATTCATCAATTTTTCAATGTTTAGGAAACATTAACCACAGCAGTTCATCAACGACCAATAACTCATTCTGTTTCCAAGATGCTTGTTTTCAGCTGCCCGACCATCACCAACTGCCATCTGTCATAAAGGAAAATCACAAACCTTCCGCTTTCTATGCAGAAACAATACTCTGAGTTAGTGATACTATTTTCTCTTCAAGACGTGAAAGTAATAGACAAACTCTACAATTAAAGATGGAAAAGAACAACGAAATCCAGAATTCTTACGAATGAAAATATTTACAGAATACACTATTTTGTCAAGCAGCTCAGTTCGAATAATAGGAGTCTTACAGTACTTACTAAACCAAGTCAATTCCAAATTCTTAAAATTTGTCACTTTATCCTCCCCAGGACTGTGACCTTCTATTTGCATAGTGATTTGATTTCCCAGAGTGGACTACAAGAACTTCAGGAAGCGTTGGAGGTAAGTTGTTAATAAGATATTAAATAACTTAATTATATATATATATATATATATATATATATATATATATATTAGGTAGTGTCGAGTGATAGAAATTTGCTGCAAAATAGTTGTTATACTCTTTCATTTGTGTAATATGATATCTACAAAGCTTATTTTACAAATTTTAATAACGACTTATTCAAGGCAAGCATGAGTGTAAACGCAGAGGATAAAAATATTTCACCACTTTGTTCTGTCAGAAGTCTTGGTGGAGAAATTAAGCAACAAATGCTTCGTCCATTAGCTAAAAACGTGTGAGAAAAAAGCCAAAATTGGCTACAGATGAAACAGCAACATATTTCCAGGTGTTCTCACGTTTATTTGTATTCTATTTGTCAATACAAATATATTGAAATTACACCTTCCACATGCAAGATAACTTATATCGACAGTATCAGGTAACTGATGAAGTAATAGGAAGTTTTACTCATGTATTACGTTCTACAGATGTTCCGGTTATTCTTGATAAGACAAAAGAAATGGCACTGATACACACTGACGTAGAAAAGAGCATACTATAGTCAGCACCAAGCCTTTGCCAGCCAAATATTTTACATTGCCAAAAAAGTATTTCCATAAAGTAGATAGGTGCGAGAAGTATTAGCGAGCGATTAATCTTTCTACTAAATCCAGCCCACAAACTTACGTAAATTAATATACATGTTAATACATTGTTCAATTACAGAAGAAATCTTATGGACCTGATTTGGGATAGAACCAAGATTCCATATATTTCAATTGAAGAAAACCCAGAATGGGTAGCGGCCACGTGAGCAATTTCTTTATGTTTCTCACGTTCACATAGTTTCCGTGAACATTGTAATGAAGTTGATAAAAGGTAGAAGACAACGTAAGTATAAAAAGAATTGGGAAAAATAATAGAAATTAGAAACGAACAGACGAAATGATATGATTTAAAGAGGATAGTAATTCACTTACTTATAGCACTGTTAGATGTGACTCAAGTTACAACCAAGAATGATAATATGTTAAAGAAAAAAATAACCCAAATTGGGTAGCAAGCGCCTGCGTGAGCCTTCCTTTCTAATGTTAGGTATATAAAAGTTTCGTAAATTTCCATTGGGATTTACGTTTATAAAAACCGGAAGACGACGTTAACAGTTGAAATTCATATTATCGTCATAGAAGCTGTTGAAGACAAATCAACATAAAATGAAGATTACATGCCCTAAAGAAAAGAACAACAGATTATGAAGGAATCATCTAAGCAAACTTATTTTCTTTTGTCTCGTTTAAATAAGTTTGGTAAGCATTGTGAGCGGTTTTATGTTGACAGAAACCGGAAGACAACGTTTGATAACGTTCAAAGAGGATCACACGATAGAAAATAAGGGACAAGAGACCGGAAGACAAGGATAAAAGCGAACAGTAGTTCAGTTAAAGTTGAAAGTGCTGTTGGATGGCGTAAGGTTAGAACGAGGATTCCATATGTTAGAGCGAATAGGAAACCAGATTGGGAAGCAATCACCTGAATTTTTCATTCTCATGCTTGAACAACTTCCGTGAACATTGAAGAAGTTTAGCCTTCACAAGGAGAGTTCTCGTTGTGAGACATGCCACTTCCAGCTGGAACATAAACAATGATTACCATGCAATATCCAGCAATGAACTCCTGATAGATAGCTTTCGTCATAGTACCAGCACAGGCACTAATAAGAAAATGACGAACGTTGGACGTTTCCCTGAATCATAAGGGAGTAATCACAGGCCTATTCTCGATCCACTGGGAAGTTTTGTTCAGCTGTTTAGCTGTAAGACAATAGTCTCTGACTCTTCCTTAGAATCGACGAAGGTTGTATTGCGATTCATCGTAGTAGGATGAACCACTACAGACCAAATATCACTGTGATAATGCTCGGCGGTGTAATGACAGTGGGTACCTGCCCATTTCACAAGTAATCAACAATGCTATGCAATTAACATTGATACACGTGCTCTACATCGCCTATGAACGTCAATATCTAACAGTGTTCAACAAACTGTATGTTGAGACATAGTTGTACATCGACCACTGTTAAGTGAACTGTAAATTGTTGAGAATATGCGCCATATCTTGTTGCAACAGAACTTTGATAGTCTATACCATACATCATTTTTAAGTCATGCGTCTCCCCCTACACCTTGTCATGTGGTTCCAGATTCATCAATTTTTCAATGTTTAGGAAACATTAACCACAGCAGTTCATCAACGACCGACAAGTCATTCTGTTTCCAAGATGCTTGTTTCCAGCTGCCCGACCATCACCAACTACCATGTGTCAAAAAGGAAAATCACAAACCTTCCGCTTTCTATGCAGACACAACACTCTGAGATAGTCATACTATTTTCTCTTCAAGACGTGAAAGTAATAGACAAACTCTACAATTAAAGATGGAAAAGAACAACGAAATCCAGTATTCTTACGAATGAAAATATTTACAGAATACACTATTTTTCAAGCAGCTCAGTTCGAATAATAGGAGTCTTACAGTACTTACTAAACCAAGTCGATTCCAAATTCTTAAAATTTGTCACTTTATCCTCCCCAGGACTGTGACCTTCTATTTGCATAGTGATTTGATTTCCCAGAGTGGACTACAAGAACTTCAGGAAGCGTTGGAGGTAAGTTGTTAATAAGATATTAAATAACTTAATTATATATGTATTTGGTAGTGTCGAATAATAGAAATTTGCTGCAAAATAGTAGTTATACTCTTTCATTTGTGTAATGTGATATCTACAAAGCTTATTATACAAATTTAAATAACGTCTTATTCAAGGCAAGAATGAGTGTAAACGCAGAGGATAAAAATATTTCACCACTTTGTTCTGTCAGAGGTCTTGGTAGAGAAAGTAAGCTACAATTGTTTCGTCCATTTGCTAAAAACGTGTGAGAAAAAAGCCAAAATTGACTACAGATCAAACAGCAACATACTTCCAGGTGTTCTCACGTTTATTTGTAATCTATTTGTCAATAAAAATATATTGAAATTACACCTTCCACATACAATATATCTTATATCGACATGATCAGGTAATTGATGAAGTAATAGGAAGTTTTACTCATGTATTACGTTCTACAGATGTACCGGTTATTCTTAATACGACAAAAGAAATGGCACTGATACACACTGACGTAGAAAAGTTCGTACTATAGTCAGCACCCAGCCATTGCCAGCCAAATATTTTACATTGGCAAAAAAGTAGTTCCATGAAATAGATATGTGCGAGAAGTAATAGCGAGCGATTAATCTTTCTACTAAATCCAGCCCACAAACTTACGTAAATTAATATACATGTTAATACATTGTTCAGTTACAGAAGAAATCTTATGGACCTGATTTGAGATAGAACCAAGATTCCATATATTTCAATAGAAGAAAACCCAGAATGGGTAGCGGCCACGTGAGCAATTTCTTTTTGTTTCTCACGTTCACATAGTTTACGTGAACATTGTAATGAAGTGTCAAGATAATAAAAGGTAGAAGACAACGTAAGTATAAAAAGAATTGGGAAAAATAATAGAAATTAGAAACGAACAGACGAAATGATATGACTTAAAGAGGATAGTAATTCACTTACTTATAGCACTGTTAGATGTGACTCAAGTTACAACCAAGAATGATAATATGGTAAAGTGAAAAATAACCAGAATTGGGCAGCAAGCGCCGGCGACATCTTTCCTTTCTAATGTTAGGTATATAAGTTTCGTAAATTTCCATTGGGTTTTATGTTTTTAAAAACCGGAAGACAACGATAACAGTAGAAATTCATATTATCATTATAGAAGCTGTTGAAGACAAATCAACACAAAATGAAGATTACATGCCCTAAAGAAAAGAACAACAGATTGTGAAGGAATCATCTAAGCAAACTTATTTTCTTTTCTCTCGTTTAAATAAGTTTCGTAAGCATTGTGAGGAGTTTTATGTTGACAGAAACCGGAAGAAAACGTTTGTTAAGGTTCAAAGAGGATCACACGATAGAAAATAAGAGACAAGAGACCGGAAGACAGGGATAAAGGCGAACAGTAGTTCAGTTAAAGATGAAAGTGCTGTTAGATGTGCGTAAGGTTAGAACGAGGATTCCATATGTTAGAGTGAATAAGAACCCAGATTGGGAAGTAATCACCTGAATTTTTCATTCTCATGCTTGAACAATTTCCGTGAACATTGAAGAAGTTTAGCCTTCACAAGGAGAGTTCTCGTTGTGAGACATGCCACTTCCAGCTGGAACATAAACAATGATTACCATGCAATATCCAGCAATGAACTCCTGATAGATAGCTTTCGTCATAGTACCAGCACAGGCATTAATAAGAAAATGACGAACGTTGGACGTTTCCCTGAATCATAAGGGAGTAATCACAGGCCTATTCTGGATCCACTGGGAAGTTTTGTTCAGCTGTTTAGCTGTAAGACAATAGTCTCTGACTCTTCCTTAGAATCGACGAAGGTTGTATTGCGATTCATCGTAGTAGGATGAACCACTACAGACCAAATATCACTGTGATAATGCTCGGCGGTGTAATGACAGTGGGTACCTGCCCATTTCACAAGTAATCAACAATGCTATGCAATTAACATTGATACACGTGCTCTACATCGCCTATGAACGTCAATATCTAACACTGTTGAACAAACTGTATGTTGAGACATAGTTTTACATCGACCACTGTTAAGTGAACTGTAAATTGTTGAGAATATGCGCCTTATCTTGTTGCAACAGAACTTTGATAGTCTATACCATACAGCATTTTTAAGTGATGCGTCTCCCCCTACACCTTGTCATGTGGTTCCAGATTCATCAATTTTTCAATGTTTAGGAAACATTAACCACAGCAGTTCATCAACGACCGACAAGTCATTCCGTTTCCAAGATGCTTGTTTCCAGCTGCCCGACCATCACCAACTACCATGAGTCAAAAAGGAAAATCACAAACCTTCCGCTTTCTATGCAGACACAACACTCTGAGATAGTCATACTATTTTCTCTTCAAGACGTGAAAGTAATAGACAAACTCTACAATTAAAGATGGAAAAGAACAACGAAATCCAGTATTCTTACGAATGAAAATATTTACAGAATACACTATTTTTCAAGCAGCTCAGTTCGAATAATAGGAGTCTTACAGTACTTACTAAACCAAGTCGATTCCAAATTCTTAAAATTTGTCACTTTATCCTCCCCAGGACTGTGACCTTCTATTTGCATAGTGATTTGATTTCCCAGAGTGGACTACAAGAACTTCAGGAAGCGTTGGAGGTAAGTTGTTAATAAGATATTAAATAACTTAATTATATATGTATTTGGTAGTGTCGAATAATATAAATTTGCTGCAAAATAGTTGTTAAACTCTTTCATTTGTGTAATGTGATATCTACAAAGCTTATTTTACAAATTTTAATAACGTCTTATTCAAGGCAGGAATGAGTGTAAACGCAGAGGATAAAAATATTTCACCACTTTGTTCTGTCAGAGGTCTTGGTAGAGAAAGTAAGCTACAAATGTTTCGTCCATTTGCTAAAAACGTGTGAGAAAAAAGCCAAAATTGACTACAGATCAAACAGCAACATACTTCCAGGTGTTCTTACGTTTATTTGTATTTTATTTGTCAATAAAAATATATTGAAATTACACCTTCCACATACAAGAAATCTTATATCGACATGATCAGGTAATTGATGAAGTAATAGGAAGTTTTACTCATGTATTACGTTCTACAGATGTTCCGGTTATTCTTAATAAGACAAAAGAAATGACACTGATACACACTGACGTAGAAAAGGGCGTACTATAGTCAGCACCCAGCCATTGCTCGCCAAATATTTTACATTGGTAAAAAAAGTATTTCCATAAAGAAGATATGTGCGAAAAGTAATAGCAAGCGAATAATCTTTCTACTAAATCCAGCCCAAAAACTTACTTAAATTAATATACATGTTAATACATTGTTCAATTACAGAAGAAATCTTATGGACCTGATTTGAGATAGAACCAAGATTCCATATATTTCAATAGAAGAAAACCCAGAATGGGTAGCGGCCACGTGAGCAATTTCTTTTTGTTTCTCACGTTCACATAGTTTCCGTGAACATTGTAATGAAGAGTCAAGATGATAAAAGGAAAAAGACAACGTGAGTATAAAATGAATTGGGAAAAATAATAGAAATTAGAAACGAACAGACGAAATGATATGACTTAAAGAGGATAGTAATTCACTTACTTAAAGCACTGTTAGATGTGACTCAAGTTACAACCAAGAATTATAATATGGTAAAGTAAAAAATAACCCAAGTTGCTTAGCAAGCGCCTGCGTGAGCATTCCTTTCTAATTTTAGATTTATATAAGTTTGGTAAATTTCCATTGGGTTTTACGTTTATAAAAACCGGAAGACGACGTTAACAGTAGAAATTCATATTATCATTATAGAAGCTGTTGAAGACAAATCAACATAAAATGAAGATTACGTGTCCTAAAGAAAAAACAACAGATTGTGAAGGAATCATCTAAGCAAACTTATTTTCTTTTCTCTCGTTTAAATAAGTTTCGTAAGTGTTGTAAACAGTTTTATGTTGACAGAAACCAGAACACAACGTTTGTTAAGGTTCAGAGAGGTTCACACGATAGAAAATAAGAGACAAGAGACTGGAAGACAAGGATAAAGGCGAACAGTGGTTCAGTTAAAGATGAAAGTGCTGTTAGATGTGCGTAAGGTTAGAACGAGGATTCCATATGTTAGAGTGAATAAGAAACCCACATTGGGAAGCAATCACCTGAATTTTTCATTCTCATGCTTGAACAACTTCCGTGTACATTGAAGAAGTTTAGCCTTCACAAGGAGAATTGTCGTTGTGAGACATGTCACTGCCAGCTGGAAACATAAACAATGATTACCATACAATATCCAGCAATGAACTCCTGATAGATAGAATTCGTCATAGTACCAGCACACGCACTAATAAGAAAATGACGAACGTTGGACGTTTCCCCGAATCATAAGGGAGTAATCACAGGCCTATTTTCTATCCACTGGGAAGTTTTGTTCAGCTGTTGAGCTGTAAGACAATTGTCTCTGACTCTAACTTAGAATCGATGAAGGTTGTATTGCGATTCATCGTAGTAGGATGAACCACAACAGACCAAATATCATTGTGATAATGCTCGGCGGTGTAATGACAGTGGGTACCTGCCCATTTCACAAGTAATCAACAATGCTATGCAATTAACATTGATACACGTGCTCTACATCGCCTATGAACGTCAATATCTAACAGTGTTCAACAAACTGTATGTTGAGACATAGTTGTACATCGACCACTGTTAAGTGAACTGTAAATATTTGAGAATGTGCTCCCTATCTTGTTGCACCAAAACTTTGATAGTCTATACCATACAGCATTTTTAGGTGATGCGTCTCCCCCTACACCTTGTCGTGTGGTTCTAGATTCATCAATTTTTCAATGTTTAGGAAACATTAACCACAGCAGTTCATCACCAACCGACAGGTAGTTTTGTTTGCAAGATGCTTGTTTCCAGGTGCCCGACCATCACCAACTGCCATCTGTCAAAAAGGAAAATCACAAACCTTCCGCTTTCTATGCAGAAACAATACTCTGAGTTAGTCATATTATTTTCTCTTCAAGACGTGAAAGTAATAGACAAACTCTACAATTAAAGATGGAAAAGAACAACGAAATCCAGAATTTCTTATGAATACATCAATAACACACTGAGCAATGCTATGTGGAAGTCTGATGAGGGCACAGTTATTGTTTTGAAACTGTTACGTGATACTGTTTTTGCATATTATCACATAGCCTTGCTCAGTGTGTTGTTGTGTATTAGTACAAAATGGAAACAAGTCCTGATAGAATAGTGTCTTACGAGTAAAAATATTTACAGAAAACACTTGTTTGTCGACCATCTCATTCCATTATATATATATATATATATATATATATATATATATATATATATATATATATATATATATATATATATATATATATATATATATATATATATATAAGTGTGCAAGGCAAGTAATTCGGCCAGTTGTATGCCTAGTGATAGTTGGCGCTAGTAGTAGTGTGCTGTGTATCCACTCGGCTCATACTTTGTGTGTTGTGTAGAATGGAACCAATTCCAGCTGTGGTAGAATGGCGTCCACGAAAGCAATAGACGAGTTCACCAGATTGTAGCTATAAAACAATGGTGAAAGAAAGTGTCAGACATAGCTCGTGAGTTAAAATTATCATCGAGAAGTGTATCAAGACTTTATAAGGCGTATCTGATTGAGGGACAAAAACGTGCTTAAACATCTCGTGGCCATTGCCCCAAAGCCCTGTCGGATCGTGATCGTTCTCATCTAAAAAGCTAGTGAGGCAAATCATGAAACCAGACGCATGAGAACGTTCCAAATCACGGAAGCATTTTATGACAATCGAGGTACAGCAATTTCCAAACGTACAGTGCGACGGGAACTAAAAGCTGTGGGGCTTGCAATTCGTCGCTCCACGCTCAAACCGTATTTGACCACGACAAACAAAAGGCGTCGGTATGTTTGTGCTAAAGACTACCGGCAGTGGGACGTAGAAATTTGGAAAGAGGTAGTGTGGAGTGATGAGAGCCGGTTTACTCTCTTTACAACTGATGGGAGACGACGAGTAAGACGGGAACAGCACGAAGCTCTTCACCCAGATTGCATTGTTACTGTTGTGCGAGCTGGTGGCGGTGGTGTGCTTGTCTGGGGAGCGTTTGGATGGAATGGTGTGGGTCCGTTAATTACTCTAAAACGGCACAGAACTGGCGAGGAGTATCTGGAACATCTGGAGTTTGCTGTCAAACCCTTAATGGAAGACTGGTTTCCGGATGGCGATGGTATCTACCAGGACGACAACACGACATCACATTGGTCTAAGGATGTTCAACAGTGGTTCACGGATAATAGTGGGCTTTTTGGACATCTGGATTGGCCTGCAAAAAGCCCGGATATGAGCCCGATTGAAAACTTGGGGGCGAGTTGAAAACCCAGCTACGCCTTCTTGACCGGGTGCAAAATAATTTGAGGGAACTGGACGCAGCACTTCATCAAGCGTGGAGCAATATCTCTCTCAACAAATGGCATACACTCTCACTTCCACGACGTGTGAAAGCCGTATTCCATGCTAAGGGTGGAAGTACTAAGTATTAACATAGGAGACAAGTAATTTGGCCAGGGAGTTATATATATATATATATATATATATATATATATATATATATATATATATATATATATATATATATATATATTACGTAATGTCAAGTCATAGTAATTTGCTGTAAAATAGTTGTTATGCTCTTTTATTTGTGTATTGCAATATCTACAAAGGTTATTTTACACATTTGCATATCCTCTTAATCAAGATAGGAATGACTGTAAATGCAGAGTTAAAAGTAGTTCACCAGTTTGTGCTGTGAAAAGTCTTCAGAAAGCAGGGAAACAAACGTTTATTCTATTTACTCAAAACATGGTGGCATGGAAAGTCTAACTTGACTACAGATCGAACAGCAATAGATTTTCATGTACTGCTATTCTTGTTCATACTGTATTTGTCAATGCAAATATATTTCAATTACAACTTCTAACTACAAAACACCTTATATCGGCATATTCAAGTAATTGATGAAGTAATGGCAAGTTATTTTCTAGTTCTTCGTTCTACACCTGTACCGGTCAGGCTTGGCAATACAAAGGGAATGACATTGATATACACTGTACGTAAAGAACGACGTGCTATAGCCAACAGATGCTACTGGCAGCCAAATATTTTATATTGTGACATAAGCATTTAGATAATTTAGAAATGTGCGAGAAAGGATAGCGAGCGAATAATCTTTTTACTAAATCCAGACCTAAAATTGCGTAAATTAAAGAACATGATAAAACATTGTAACATGTGCATGATAACATACATGATAAAACATTGATAAAGACAAAAAAGAAGCCAGATTTGCTAGCGGCCACCTGAGCAAGATGATTTTTGTTTTTTTTTCTCACGTTCACACAGTTTTCGTGAACATTGTAATGCTGTGTTAAGTTGATAAAAGTTAGAAGACAACGTAAGTATAAAATCAATTAGGACAAATAATAGAAATTAGGAACGAACAAACCAAAAGACGAGCATTGAAGACAGAAATAGTTCACTTTCTCGAAGCACTGTTGGAGATGACTCAACTTACAACCAAGAACGATATGTTCATGTAAAAAAGGAACCCAGATTGGGTAGCAACTGCCTGCGTCAGCTTCCTTTTTCATTGTTACGTTTAAATAACTTTCGATTGTGTTTTAGGTTTATAAAAACCGGAAGACGACGATAAAAGTAGGAAGTCGTATTGTCATTCGAGAAGCTGTTAAAGACAAGTCAACTTAGAATAAAGATTTCATGTGCTAAAGAAAAGAAACTACAGGTTGTGAAGGATTCATCTAAGCCAACTTGTTTTCTTTTCTCTCGTTTAATCCTTAACGGTTTACTACCTTTTCATTCAGTTTCTTGCACTGCTTGCTAAACAACATGTACACAGACTACTTCCCGCGTAAAATTCACCAGAGTTGTCACCAGGGGCAATAACTGCCCTACCATTGTAGAGAGTATGCACACAAATAGTCACAACGTGCAATATCTGAAAATAATAACTCTTCAAGCGCAATAGGCAAGATCAAAAAATGTGTACCAAATGGTAACGAAAACTCGTTACGGGTTAAATAACATTCGTGAGCATTGTGAGCGGTTTTAGGTCGGTAGAAACCGGAAGACCATGCTGGTTAAAGATCAAAGAGGATCAGATGACAGAAAATAAGAGACAAGAGACCGAAAGACAAAGATAAAGGTGAACAGTAGTTTAGTCACTCAATATGAGGTTGGATGTAGGCCAAGTTAGATCGAGGGTTCCAAATGTTAAAGTGAAAAAGAATCCAGACTGGGAAGGAATGACCTAAATTTTTCGTTCTCATGTTTAAACAACTTCCGTGAACATTGTTGTGCCGTATTAGTTTAATGGTAAACATAAGACAACGTTGGTTTAAGAACAAAGAAGATGAGACAATATAAATTAAGAGAGAAGTGACCGGAACACAAGGATAACAACAGAAAGTAATTCAGTCACTTCAAGTACTGTTGAACGTAAATCGAGTCATATCCAATATTCGATATGTTTCATTAAAAGAGAACCCAGATTGTAGAGGGACCACAATCATCAGCTTGTCTTATTTCCTTTTTTACGATTAAATAAGTAGTGTAAACGTGATGATGGGGTTTTGGGTTTACAGAAACCAGGACATACCGATGGATTGTACGTACATCATCTCAGATATTATTAAAGACTGGTGTCCTTCCAACTTGCTTTGCATTAACTCTGATCTAATCAAGGACTTGTTGCTTACCTATAACAAAAATTCGAAAGCAGAACTTAAAAGATATTAAGCTCCTTTTTGGTGTTTTTAATTGATAATCATTTGAACTGCGACGACCATATCCTTCAAGTGGAATCTAGAGCTAGTAAAGGAGTTTATCTAATAAGTAGATTAAGATTTGCGTAAGCTTAAAGGTACCTAAAACATTTTATTATGCGCAAATTCATAGTTATTTAAGCCATGGCACGATACTTTGGCTTCATGGGTCCTCCATCAAAAGCCAATTGAAAATACAAAAGGTATGTGTAAGATTGATGCTCGGTCTCTTTAGTCGTGCACATTGTAGGCCAAGGTTCGTTAAACTAGGAATTATGACAGTACCTGCAATTTTCATACATTAATGTTTGCTTTATATCAAGGAAAACAATCATATTTGCAATGAATTAGGGTATTCTCATACATATCAAACTAGAAACAGGAACCGTTTAGGATTATTTAGATATGGATATTGTAAGACACACAAAAAACCTTTACTATATGTCAGTAAAATTTTACAATTTTCTTCCTATAGTTTTAAGAGAACTTCCATTTCTGACTTTTCAAAGACAAGTACAAAAGTTACTTATTAATAATTGTATACAGTATATAGTATTGAATAATTTTTTGAACTCAAAATTGATAATTAAAATATTTTCGTCTGTTGTACAGTGATCGTTATTTATATTATGATATGTTATATATGTAACCCTAATATTATCAATTTTGAATTAATTATTTGTGACGATTGTAATACATCTGATGTTCTAAGATGTTTCTGCAATAAAATTTGTTATTATTATTATTATCATTAGTAGTAGTAGTAGTAAGAATCGCACCAAGTTCTTCAAATGAAAAATTGTCCCAGACAACTCTTGTGCGAGTGGCGCATCTGGCAAGGAGAAAGACACTTTATTTATAGTAACACCAACAGCGAAAAATTAGATGATATCTCAAAGGCAGCACCTTCAAACTACCTTCAAACTTCGGTATCGACAAACCTGCACACACTTAATTGATGTCTTAACCAGAAACCAGAAGAGAAGGGTAGAAGCAAAGATTTCAATATTCCTGGTTCAAATCATGGAAGTGGTTAGAGTACCTGGTTATTGCGAATTCAGCCTTTTGTCTTTCGTAAAGGAAATTTCCAACGAGTAATTCGGAACCAGCATTTGTAACTTCTTGATACAGTGATTGGAAGCACGCAACAGAAAAAGGCAAAGAGTTTCAGAACCATTGCAGCTTCCAGTTGTACAAGCTTGCAATGAGTAGATATTTAGAACAGAAACAAAGAGAAGAAACAGGAGAAACCATTGGAAAAATTATGGGCAGTGACTTAGTAGAAAAAATAGGTATTACGTGAAATCGATAGCTTAAATGATTAAGTTTTTGGTTGTTAATGAACTACCTTTAAGAACGACCTCTGAATGTAAAGATGTAGATCCCAGTGGACTTTTTCTGCAATTGTTTGACTTCTCCATGAGGAAGGATAAAAAGCTTGCGGAAATATGTAAGATCATTCCAGCTAACGCAACATACACTACCCCCAAATTCAAAATGAGATCATACATGTTATGGCTAATATAGTCATAAAAACATTATGAATCAAATTCAAGAAAGTAAACGCTTTTCCCTGTTGGCAGATGAAACACGGAATAAGCAAGACATCGAAGATTTAGCAATCGCTTTTTTATACCGTTAATATGAAACCAACAGAAAGGTGTGTTTCTATCTTAAATCTTCGTTCTCAAGATGCTAAAAATATTACCTCCGAAATTATGTCCGTTTTAATTGAGCTTACGCTTAATACTAGTAAACTCATTGCCCAATCATATGATGGTGCTTCTGTCATGAAAGGTGCAATTAGTGGTGTTGAAAGTTTGATATCAAAAGAACTGAACAGAGAAATATTATTTGTCCATTGTTTCAACTACCAACTCTACCTGGTTGTAATGCGTTCTATTGAAAATATACCGGAAGTTAAGGGCTACTTTGATTTGTGTGAACAATTGTATGTGTTGTTTTCAGAAATGGATGTGTTACACAGGTTTATGAGGGAATTGCTCTAAAACGATTGCTAAGCCAAAGATAGACATGGCATTTCGAATCAGTGTTGTTCATTCATAAAAGGAGTTAATTCTAGAAACACTTGAGTCAATTGCGGATTCCTATTCTGGAAGTAAATTTGGACGGACTTAAGACGTAGGCTATTGGTTTGTTGTGGCAAATGAAACAATGTTTCATCTCCTCACAACAGTTATGGTTAAAGTATTGGGGTATCTGAAAACAGCTACTGTGCTACTACAACAAAGCAAGTTCGATATTGAGGGATCACTAAAGTTAATCGAAGGTGTACAAAGTCAACTGCAAGAAATGAGAAAACCTGCTGTATTCAAAGATATTTTTGATACAGTAAAAAAAGAATGTGATGTTATCGGATGTGACCCTCCATTGAGACGAAAACGTTATCTTCCACGTGTGTTTTCTGACAGTATTGTTGATGCTAGTGGTGTTAACTTTGAAGATAAGAGTGATGAAACAGAGTATTTGAGAATATATTACGAGATAATTGATTGTTTTTACAGTGAAATTACAAATCTGTTTGAAGAAAAAAAACAATGAAGTTTTAACAGCTGTTTCCAAGCACTTCCTTCAATTAGGACCAGTGGAAAAATTGAATCCGTTAGAGGGACTAGTGATTCTCAACCCAGAATACCGAGAAGCATTGAAAAATTTAAATGCTGAACTTGAATTAGCTAAAACAGATATTCAAAATGTAACTCCTCTTGCAGTATTGGGTAATAAATTGCAAACATATGGGGTAGCCTTTCCCGGGATTAATATTTCTGTAGAGGAAGCTCTAGCCATACCAAGTAGTACTGCTAACGTAGGAAACAGCTCCTCCCACTTGACATCAGTTTTATGACCTCAAAGGTTATGGATGTCTCACGACCACAAAGCCGATCCTGTTTTGTTGAGTTAGAACAAGGACATCAGCAGAAACATCGATCTGGACACAATTGTTCTAAGATTGGCAACATCCTAAACAAGGAAACTTATACTGTGATTGTGTTGTTAGTGATAGTTCAATTTGCTTTTATTAGTGTGCCATCATGAGGAGTCTATATTCTAAGGATCCCAACATCATGACAGAAGCACATGTCAATACAACACGTGTTATTGATTACAAATAATGAAGCAGACGAGAAGTCAACACGGAAGACACCGGAGGAAGCCGAAAGGAGACGGACCTCACGAAGGAACCCGAAAAGGACATATATAAGCGCAACCACGTAGGGACCTGGTATCAATCGACCAACTGATCAACTAACCAACACCTACTCCGAGGTCGCATTGGACTAGGGGTACACCTTACCTTAACCCGAGGTCGTATTGGACTATTGATTCTCACTACAACCAAGCTTCAGGAAGCTGCCTTGGGCTGAGAGGACTTTCCTTTAAGACTCACCAAAACACTGGAGGTTCCTTGGAGATTGCTTTGAGAGAAGGGGCACCGTGCAAAACACCAATTTCCCTTCATCTGGTCAATAAGAAGATAGACACTGTTTACTCTTTGTAATCAAATACATTTTCTAATTAGAACTTTGTAATAAAATTGGTGAAGGGAAAGACTCGCCCGGACCGTCATTTAGTCTCTACCTATAAAATCATTGCGATGGATGAATGTTGTGTTTGTGTTTCTTAATATGAAATTTTTAAATTTGTAGACAGAAAAAAACATAAACATATCATTACTTCTTTTCAACATCATCATTAAAAAAATGATCAAAAAGTGTTTAGAAGTACAAGTGTAAAATAAATGCGTGATATTTGAAGAAATATCAAGTTTCGTATCTAAGGAGATGTAAGTAACAATACAGGTAGGATTTTAATTTCATTTTTCCAATATGCATATATTTGTGTAAACCACATGTATTTCAAAATATTGATTTAAGATTTTGAGACCCTTCTCGGTAGAATCTCTTTGAAGGTAGTATTAAATGTCATTACTATCTAGATGTTATTTCTTCAAATTTTAAAAACATCTTTTTAGTCGATCAAAAATTGAAAACCATATTTCCTGTGTTAATTCTTTGGACATTTTAATTATTGGTTGGTTCGGCCAACTATCTTTTTAAAATATTTTTATTGCTTACATTTCCTTGAAGATGAGAAAACGGAAGAAATATCTTGTTGCCATAACAAGTAAATAATACGGAAACACATCGTATTCTAGCTTTAAGGTACAGTTGTGCTAACGATATAGACCTACTTCTGTCCGTTATTCCCTCAAATTACAGAGTAATGGTAATTCATTCACGCTTATGTTTAAGTTTTAAGAGCATAAGAAATTATTCATCATCAGACACATACATAGATAGACATTATATATATATACATAGATAGACATTATATTTAGATAGAGAACATAGTAGTTCCTGTATAATTCCTTAAACCGCTTGGGTTAGGTCCTATAGTTTTTAAGTTAGGGAGTTTTGAAAAATGATTTTTCGAATTTTCAATGGATCATATCTTTAAAAGGAGGCATTTTTCGGCCCATGTTTACTAGAACTTGTTTCTTTCATTTCGTATAAGGAATCTCCTCCCAAAGTTTGTCGGTGGAGTTACCTACCACCCTGTATAGTGTGTGTGTGTTTGTGTGATAGAGAAACTTGCCCATCCTAAATGTGGAAGCTGGCTACGGGCCTGTTGATAAGGTATATTTTGGTTCAATTGAACAAAGATAAATTTGCAAGGAATAAATGGATCAGAGATAAGAAATTATATCAGCATGAAAATAAATTGAAACACGCACTAGCCTATGGTTTCTTTAAATGGAAGAGTTATTGTTTAGAGCCGAAACTGCAACTTTTGGAGCCTTGCGCATTCATTACCATCGGAAGTAACTTAGTTACTGGACTGATCTATTGACTGAACAACGTAACAAACGCAATATCACCTCAGTATTAAATTTGATGATACTATTACAATTTGCTCACCTTGTAAGCACAGGGAAGTGGGCTATGAAACTGTGATCCTCCTGAAATAAAGTATTGTATTTAAAGCTGATGAAACAGTGGATTTAATGTTACGATCTTGTTAGAGGATTGAGTTGTAAGTTATTAAAGCCATAGCTAAACCAGTACACCTACTATTAACTATAGTTGAAAACAATAACGAAACATTTAAGCCATTAAAATTAAAAATTAGGGCTATGCAAAGAAAATTGATTAAGTTAATAATAAATATCAAACAAAGTAGCAGTTTAAAATTAAAATTAGTTTATAGACGAATCGATTAACATGAAAAATGAGAATTTTTCCTGCTATCAAATGTAAATTGTCTTGATTTGCGGGCAATTATGCATATCTAATGAATACAACAAAGGGCGTTGGGAAAATTTATGGATTATTATGTGAAGTTACTGTTTTAGTACAAATCTGATGATAAATAAAATATTAAATGACATATAATTTTAAAACAATTATCAATTAAGTCAAGACTCATGGCTTTAGAATATGCCATGTTTTTATAACTGCCTAAATTATCACCTGGAAATATTAAACGATCAACAATGTTGGGGACAACTTCAACGGACAGTATTACAGTTCAGCTACTGACTACCCTCTTCCACGTGGATCACCAATGGACTGCACGTGAGTTATTCACGATGGTGGGTATGTGTCACGAAACAGTGCTACACATTCTGCATGATTTTGGTTAGGTAAAAATGTATACCATGTCAAATCACAGAGTTTAAATGTCTCAAGAGTTCTTGAACCACTAGCAGACCAGAGGTGAATAGTTCGTTATAAAGATTTTCACCATAGACAAAACATGGAATAGATCGACCACTGTTGAAGCGGAAGTCCAATGAAGACAATATCTTGGTTATCCTCTCCCAAAGAACGTGCTTCCTTCGCACGGTAGTGTTGTGAAAAAATGTTAATTGTGGATTGCAATGTGCATGATATCATTTTACACAATGCTGTACATGACAATAAGGATCGATGGAGATTGTTGCTGCAAAACCTTCATCCTACACTCTAGACAAAGGGACATCACGGCGGACATGGTTTCCCTCATCATTCATAACAATATCTGGTGCCATAATCTAACACTATGAGGGATATAACTCGTCGATGGCAGTGTGACATGCTAAAATATTCGTCGTATTCATCTAATATAGGCTTTTGCGATTACGACTCTTTCGCCAAAATGAAGACACCACTCCGTGGAAAGTAGTATAGATAGCAAAAAGCCATCTATACTACGATAGGAAGGTTTCTGCGGAATATCGACAAAGATTTACACGCTGACAGTGAAAGGAGGAAAGTAATAGAGGTTTGAGACTATTTCATTAAAAAAAAAAAAAAAACAGATTTTCTTCTGCGTATAAAACCAGATACCAATTCTAATAATTTTGTAATTTATTTTATTCCAACACTTCAATATCTACCCAATGGAATAAATATAATGGTTTTATAATATTTGTTATGCATATAATGCATTGTGTAACATAGCGTAACATAACATTCAACGTCTAACATGTGTGAACTTGCCATACAACATACATTGGAAAAAGCAACGCGTCCTCTAGTTGTAAGTTTAGTAATTATATGCTTTACGATTATTTGAGATTTTTGTGCATTGATGGGCTTGCGCACGAAATTTTACATGTTGATACATGTTTCTCCACAGAATGAAATTATGAATTTCAGTTGTACGATTTTACTCAACATTTATGTCTTGTGATTGGAAAGTTTTAAATGAGAAGACGCCACTGCTCGGAAAGGTAAATAGCATGCTGTGAAAGTAAAATCCCGTTCTGTCTTTGGAACGCCCTGCCAAAATCTTTACTTTATATATATATCTTTAGTAGAGAGTGGTAGCCTGGTGAGTAAAGACTAGTAATCGGTTCTTCGGCGAATGAGTGATTTCGTACTTGATTTAAAGTACCAAACTGGACAGAAACTGACATATTTGTTAAATAGGGTAACTGCAGGAGACGAGACAGGTTTATTGGTATGACCTAGAAGCAATCGTACAATTATCGCAGTGCAAAGTCTGAAAAGATACTCAGAAAACTGGTTGAATGTAAAGAAAAGATTGTTTCTTTTCCTTTAATTCTACTGGTTCTATACATCATGAATTTGCCTTTAGGTCTCAGGTATTTTCTAGAAATATTATAAAGTGCTCATCAGCGTTTACGTGAAATTGTGCCGGAAAACGGGCCTATATTCTGAAGATACAAGAATCGAATTCTCTGCCAGAAAACGATAAATTTATTTACGTATTCACGAGCAAGGAGTTTTTGGTATAATTCTCAGTTCCTGTACAACACCCCTATTCCTCTGATATAGCTTAAGGAGACTTCTTCAATTTCCTAGTTTGAAATATTCCCTGAAAAGGAAAAGGTTTTCCTTCATTGAAGAGTTCTAGGAAAGTACAATTTTCTTATAAAAAGTAATGAAACCATTTTCTTTCCTGACACGACTGTATGTTGCAGCTCGCTCGCTAGATGTGTGCTCGATGGTGAGGGAAGTGACTTTCCAAGCCAGCCTAGCATCAGTTGATTACGAGCATCTGTGCCGCTAAATTTTGTGTAAGACCTGGAAAATCGGCTATGGAGACGTTGGCAATGAGCAAGCAAGTGTTCGAGAACAAAAGCTATCGATTTTGTTTTGTTTTGAGATGACAAAATTAGCTACTCCATGAACGATAGAAAAAGTGAGGAAGACGAACCCAGCGCGAGGTCATCGGTCCACAAACCAAACCGATGATAATGTGGAACTTGTGCGTGATGTTTTGAACTCATACCGATGGTTAGGTCTTCAAAGCATTGCAGATGACGTACGAATGGATACAAGGACTGTGCACACAACCATTATAGAGGTTTTTCCGATGAGAAAAATACGTCCCGAGCTCATCGGAAAACTTTTGACAGAACACCAAAGGGAAAATCGTGTGCTTGTTTGATAAGATCTCTTGCCGTGCGTTCTAAGAGACCCTAAAGCTTTAATCCTAAGGCGACGAAACGTGTGTGTTTCAGTACGACGCAGAGACAAAACACAATCACGTTGAATGCCACACAGTAGCATCATATCCCCCAAAAAGAACGAATTAGCAGGTCCAAGGCAAATGTCATGCTCTTTGTGTTCTGTGGCGCCAAGGATGTGGCCCGCCAGAAAGTTATACCGGAGCTAAAGACCGTCATGGCTGCTTTGTACGTGAAAATCTTGAAGGGAAAAGTGAACCGAGTGAGATTATATATTGCCGCAAATTTGAAGCTACATCGTGACAATGCAGTAAGTCACACCTCCTTCGTGGTCAACGACTACTTGGCCCGGAACGGGATACCACACAGTACTACCATCTCTCTAAAAGAAAGCACAAATGACAGCGTAGAAGGAGAATGCCATGCTCAGTGTCTTGTTTGACGCCAAGGGTGTTATCCTTCACAAAGTTGTACTGGACGTTCAGGCCGCCACGGATGCTCTCTACGTGAAAAGATTGAAGCGAGTTGTAAATAGAGTGAAACTGTATATTGGTGCAAATTGGCAGCTATATAATGTCAATGCACTAAGCAACATCTACTTCGTGTTCAAGGACTACATTCACCAGAAAGACATCGAAACGTCTCATCAGGCCCCATGCAGTTCCGACGATGTACTGGCGGAAACTTTTCTGTTCCCCGAATGAGAACAACCTGAAAGAACACCGCCAT
This sequence comes from Thermobia domestica, assembly GCF_964235325.1. Lineage (NCBI taxonomy): Eukaryota > Metazoa > Arthropoda > Insecta > Zygentoma > Lepismatidae > Thermobia > Thermobia domestica. The sequence continues at coordinate 14,015,410 of NC_137459.1, forward strand.
CAGGGCGTAGCTTCGATACGTTACTTCAAGAGCAATTTATTAAGAAGATACAGTGCCCACTACAAGTGTAGAAAACTCATTGGCAGAAGTGTGTCTACGACCAACAGTCCCACTTGGAAGCATTTTAATGTTTCTTTTCGGGATACCTTCAATACGTTTTTTGTTACCCGAATTTAATTTAATTACCTTTCATACAACTTAGTATGTAGAATGTTCTTCGTACCCTTACGAAACAAAATTTCCTGGAATGATCCCGAGAGTGAAACCATCATTGAGGTCGTTGTGTTCAGTGAAGAGGGGACTACTTGGAATGAGATCCATCACAATGGCCTGTGGTAGCTGGCGACGAAATATTGGTATTGGAATACGACCCAGAGACAATGTTATAACTGAGGGACAGGCCCTCACAGATGCTTTCTACGTGAAAAGACTGAAGGGGAGCGTCAACCCACTGAGACAGTACATTGTTTCAATATGACATAGAGACAATATGCCATTATGTCGAATGTCACACAGTAGAATCATCTTTACGAAAATGGCACGAATAAGAAAGTCGGAGCTCAATGTCATTCTCATCGTTTATTTGACGCCACGGGTGTGGTGCATCACTAAGGTGCGTCACCTTACGTACAGACCGTAAACTGCATCTTTGCCCGCAATTGCATCGCAACGCTTCACAAGCAACTCTACAGTTTCCTTTCTGAAACCAGTGGACTTTTTCTTGCTCCTCCGAGTGAACCCAACCCTCAGGGGTCACCGCCCTTAAGGATTGTATTTCAATGGTCAGAGCAACTTCTGTACATTGCTTGAAGGACGTTTCAGAAAAGAACGTTCAGGGCTAATCTCATAGAAAGAAGTTTGTTGACGCACAAGAGTCCGATTTTGAAGCATTTCATGATTTGTAGAAATTCCTTCAATACAGTTTGTTCCCTCAATTCGGTTTCATTAATTTTTATACAACGATGTATTTAGAAGGTTTTTCATACACTCAAGAAACACAACTTCCAGCAATGCTTCGGAAGGTTGAATGGACGTTCGGATCGTTGTTTTCAGCGAGAAGTGGACTGCTTTGAATAACATCCATTATAATAGCCTGTGATAACCGGTGACGAAATGTGCGTTTTTCAGTATGATTCAGAAACCAAACTCGATCGTGTAGAATGCCATAACAGTAGCACCATCTCACCAAGAAAGGCACGAATGAACAAGTCGAAGGCCAATGTTTTGCCCATTATCTATTTTGACGCCAAGCGTGTAGTCAATCGCAAAGTTATACCAAGTGGAACGATAGTCTCGAATATTTTGAACGTGAAAAATTTGAAGGGAACGGTCAATCGTGTGAGACCAGACATTTCTGCAAATTTTAAGCTCCATTATGACTACCGCCACGCCTGCTTTGTTGTCCACGACTACTTGGTCTGGACTGGAAACACATCACTGCACAAGCCCCACTGCAGCTCTGATCAGGCCTGATTGGAATACCTCCATTTTTCCCGGGTGAACAAAATCCTCAAAGGATACTGCCTGGGACTGTAGGAACAGTCAAATAGGCTTTGATACGTTCTTTGAAGAACATTTCCGAAAATGAGATCTAGGGTGATTTCCAAGCGCTGAAAACATTTTCAGAAGTTTCACATGTTGAAAGATTTTAACGTGTCTTTTCGCGATACATTCAATACATTTTTAATCGAATTTAGTTTCATCACCTTTTTATACAACCCAGTATGTAAAATGTTCTTCATACTGTTACCAAACAAAATTTCCAGGAATGCTTCGTTAAGTGGAAACATCGTTGGAGTCGTTCAGTTCTGTAAGGAGGAGCGTAGTTGCAATGAGGTCCTTTACAATAGCCTGCGATTGCTGGCGACGAAATATTGGTATTGCAACACAGCCCAGAGACAAAGTTATACTAGAAGGACATACACTCACGGATGGTTTCTATGTGAAAAGGTTGAAGGGAAGGACCAACCGACTAACACGTTACATTGTCAAGAATTTGAGCCTCACGTTACAATCCACTTATTCATACCTATTTCGTTGTAAACGACTATTTGGTAGCTATCGCAACGCTTTACCAGTCTGATGCAGTTCTGATCTGGACCGTACGGGTTATTCCTTGTTACTCTAAGTAAACACAACCCTCAAAAGACACTGCCATTCGGTCGTTGTAGAGATCGAAACGGCTTCGTAACGTTGCTCAAAGGACATTTCGGAAAGGAACACTCAGGGTGCCTTCCAAAAATGGAACACTCACTGCCAGAAGATTGTCGGTGCCTACGAGAAAGAATTGAAAGGAATGGTCAAACAAGTGAGACCATACACTGCTGCAAATGAAAAGCTCCATCATGAATATGCGCTAAGGCACACCTGCTTCGTGGTCCACGACTAATTGTCCCAAAAGTAGAAACGGCGTTGGAGTCGTTGTGTCCGGTGGGTAGGTGACTACTTAGAATGAGATTCGTCAAAATAGCCTGTCACTACAACCATTTTAGTATTACAAGCACTGACCAAAACAACGTTCCAATCACACAACACAAATTGTTCTTCTGATATCCTTGTGGCATATATGAATGAAAACAAGGATGACTGAACATAAAAAAGTGGTATTGACTGTGGTGATAAGCCCACCACACTGATAAAACTGTTGGCTTTTTTTAAGCGTGAACCATCTCATAGATATGCTATAATTGAAAACAAGCAAATCCCTCTTTCACCTATATGAAAGATTTACCAATACTTAGAGTAATACCAAACTTGTAAAATTTTTTTAAAGTAAAACGTCTTAGTCATTTTATTTTAATCTTGAATACCCTAAAGTACTGCACTTGATTATACTTAATGACGAAAACCAGCAATAAATTCCTACGACTGAAAATATCTAGAGAAAAGTCTATTTTCTCAAGCAGTCCATTGATAATAAATTAGCTGGTGGTGTCTCACAGTGATTCACTACAAAGTGTGGTCTTTTGATGTGTGTGGTGATATCTGAAAAGACTACTTTACAAATTCTTATCTGCTCTTATTCAGGAAAAATATGAGTGTAAATGCAGAATATAAAGATGGTTCACCACTCTGCTCTGTCAGAAGTTTTCAATATGAAGGGAGTGGCCAGCATTATCATCTGTTGTAACGAAAGAAGTCACAAGTTAGTGGCGACAATGCCTAAAATCTTCAAGAATCATGTAACAAGGATAATTCAGAACGTTGCGATTCACAATGGATCAACCAAATGAAGGTGAAATGAAGATGCAGGATAAAATATAGAAAATACAAATACTTATCTACATTAAATAAGAACAGGCGAAAGTATCACGCATATTACAAACAAACAAAGTGAGAATCATAAGGGAAACTCACATAGTCTGAAGTAATTGCGTACTACTCAGGAAGTAAGAAAAATCTCACCCAGTAGCAGTAAGGATATTGATAGGAGAAAGCTCTCTTAATGAATAAGAAACTTTCAGGTTAGCAAGTAAGTTCTAAGCAAAGTGATATAATATTACCAGGTAATTGAATCTTAGAGGCAGAGAATATTATAGAACCAGCAACAAATGTCTGGATCAAGTCTGTTCAAAAAATCATTATAAAATAAGTATCTTCTAGAACTAATAACAATCTTTTAACTTAGGCTCTGTATAATAATTTTAAAATAGATCAAATCAAGAAAGTTGAGTTTCAAAATTACTTCCCAGTACAGAGTCGCTACTGATATTAGTGTGTAACTTTCAAGGGGAGTAGTTTCAAGGTTTCCATTGCGGTATTCACGAATTCTACAGAGTGTCTGAGAAACCCCGTTACCTAAGTTTGATTATCACAGACAACGATACCAGTGTTATTTTAGTCGGGGTATTGGTAACACTGCTACCATGGTCTGGTATTCCTACTTTCAAGCACTGTTTGTTATCCCCACTTTTAAGTTCACATGAAGTATTTAACAAGCCATGGCTAATGTGAATGTTTGCAATTGCATAGTTGGAGAACGTTTAGTGAAATGTTTGTGGACGCATAAGGAAAGAATTACAAAGGTAATGACTGCATTTAGAGATCGCATTCGAAAGGACATGGTCGGAAGAAAAGTATGAAACAAGATTGTTAGGTTGGAGAGAAGAAAAGGATAATAGGAACAGAGTGGTAGTGATAGGTGACATAGTTTTATCGGAAGAAGAGGAGAAGTGCTTAAGTCTAGGACATAAATTTAAGGTTAAAGAGGAAGAAGTGGACAAGAAGGAATTGGTGTACACAGTAGAACAAGCCATTGTAGACATAAAAGATAAGGACGAGAGAGAGAGAATAAGGAAAAAAGCATTGTCGATTGTTAGGCAGAATATGAACAAGAAGGAGAGTAACTTAAGGAAAGAAGAGAAGGAAGGACTGAAAAGATTAAGGAAAAGAAAGGATATCGTAGTGGAACAGGCGGACAAAGGAGGCGCGTTGGTAGTAATGGAGAAAGGATGGTACCAGGAGAAGCTAGGGGAGTTATGTGATCAGACATATGAGGAAGTCGGTAACAAGGACATGAAAGATGAAGTGTTGAAAAAGATAGTACAAGAAGGGAAAAAGGCGGGGATTAAAAAGATGATCAACGAAAAAGGAAGGATTCCTGTCATGAAAGGTTTTCCGAAAATACATAAGAAGGACGTGAAGCTAAGACCAGTACTGGACTGCAGAGGTAACTATTTTGAACCACTAGAGGAGAAATTAAGAGAGATAATGGACGAAATCAGACAAGGACAAAAGACATGCAGAGTGAAGAACACGGAAGAATTGAGGAAGAGGATAGATGAGATTAAGTGGAATCAGGAGAAGGTGTTAATGTTTAGTGTAGATGTTAAAGCCATGTTCACCAGTATAAGAAGGGATTATGTCATAAAGGCAATAGAAGAGGAGATGGAAGGGAAAGTTATAAGTCAGTGGAAAAAAGAGAAAGTCATAAGAGCGCTTAAGACTTTGTGGGAAAATAGCTATTGCATAATTGGAGAAAGACTAGTGAAGATAAAAGAAGGTTTAAGCATTGGATCCAAGCTGAGTCCAGTTCTAGCGGAAATAGTAATGAACAAATGGGAGAAAAAAGTGACAGAACAAGCAGGAGGAAAGTTACTGTTCTTTTGCAGGTATGTTGATGATTGTTTAGGCATATGGACAGGGAATAGAAATCAACTGGAGAAATATGTTGAAAGTATAGAAGACCAAGAGAAAGGCATAAGGTTAGAATTAGAAGTTGAAGAAAATAACTCTATCAATTTCATGGATATGAAGATAGAGAAGCAAGGTGAGAAAGTGACTACTAGTTGGTATCAGAAACCGTGTTGGGCAGGTATTTATTGCCACTGGAGAAGTGATGTAGACAAAGCAACTAAGAAGAATTTCATTAGGAACATTGAAAGGAAGATAGAAAACATCAACAGCGAGGAAGAGGGAAAGAAAAAAGATTTGGAAAAATTCTACAAACAATTGAACAATAATGGATATAGGATAGAGCAGTTTAGGAGAAAGAGAAAAGAAGATAATATGGATAGGAAAGAAGAGGAAGACAAGAAGTGGTATGGCATTCAGAGCATAGGCGAAAAGACCGAAGTGCTGAAGAAGTTATTAAGAAAAGGTGGTGTGAAGACTTATAGAAAAGGAGGAGAAACTTTGTTGAAGTGCATAAGGAAGAAAAGGAAAAAGAAGGAAAATCATATAGAGGAGCAGGAAGAAGGAGTGATATATGAAGTGAAGTGCAGTGAGTGTGACATGAAATACATAGGGGAGACGGGGAAAAGGCTTATGGACAGATTAAAACAACATAAGGATGATGTTAGACTGAAAAGAGATAATAACGCCATATACAAACATGTGAAGGAAACGGGACATAAAATAGACTGGGAGAGAGCTAGGGGTTTAGAGAGAGAGAAGAGGAAGATTATTAGAAAGTGGAAAGAGGCTAGAAGAATAAAGAGAGAACAAGAGGAGAACCTAATGAATTGGACAAGCGGTATGAATATACACGAGCAATGGGAGAAATTGTTGGATGTGATAGAAAAGGAACAAGAAAAGTGCATATAGGCTATTAATATTTATTTATATATATATATATATATATATATATATATATATATATATATATATAGTTATTTTTTCTTATTTAATATTTTCTATTTGTTATTTACTTTCTTTGTATGTCATCTCATTAAAGAACTGTTAGAAAAAGTGAAAGGGCTCATTATATTTTTCTGTTTGCGCGGAATTGACTTTATCTTCATTGGTTCCCTCCGACCAATGAGAGAAAAGAAGGGGCGTGGCCTTTCACTTTCTCATGTATATAAGATCTGCTGTCACCTGTCTTTTCTCAGTGTTTGTGTCTGATGAAGAGGACGTTAGATCCTTGAAACTGTAACACATTGTAAGTATAGGTTTTAATATATTTCATTCTGCTGTCAGAACTGTCATTTTGGTCAGAACTGTGTTTTATTTGTTACTCTACTTATCCAGAGCCATGGAGTTTGTTCAAAAGTACGAAAGTATAGAGGAAATAATTTTAAAGATTCATCCTGAAATGGTTCGCAACATATGAAAGAGGATATAGAGAGGCATATGTCTGTGTGTACAATTTGACGGACCATGCAAAAGTTTGGGGATACAAAGTTTGTACATTTGAGAACTCAACTATATTCTAGACTAAAAAAATAGACTAACATTGCTATATGTGATACTGAACAATAAAAGTACTGGGAATCCTCAGACAAACTTTAGGATAAAATCGAAGAAAGGGACCTTTAGATTGGCCTATACATGTTCATTCAAACATGTTCATTATGACATTTTCATTCAAACAGAAAAACAAAGATAATGATAACAGTGCTGCATCGTTAGATGAATAAATATTTGCTTTTGAATATTACATAAGATATGTTGGTAAACATATATCATTGTCTAAATAGGTAGAGCTCTCCACAGAAACAGCAATGAAAAATGGTTTATGTGACTATTAATTTTCATGTTTCTTTCCATCTCCTCGGCTATATACCTTTTTCAACCTATATCTTAAGTTTTATGTAAACAATATGGCCTGTTAATGGGATTCTAACGTGCGTTTCCAAGAACGACAATAAATGCATGTCACATGTGCCTATCAAACATTCAATATAATGGTTAATGTGCTCCATATCTCTTACTTAGTGAAAAGGTATTTAACATAGCTTATATTTCAATAATAATACTGAATATAACGAAATATTTATATAAGAAAGTGAAATATTTCATATATTATTAAATCATGTATCTCATGAAAATCGATTATTTCAACTGGTAGCTTATATAAATACCTGTAAAATTTTGAAAATGAAATCTTTAAATTTTCCGTCCGACGGTTATGCCGGTTGGGCTAAAGAGACAGTGATGATGAGAGATGAGTGAAATGGTGAAACGAAGAAAGTGGGAGGAAGCGGGAGAACCCACGAGCACGGTGTTTGTTTACCACAAAGTCCACACGGAGCGAGCTGAGATCGAACCAGGGATCCCAAGCACCGGAGGTAAACGCTCTACCACTGAGCCATCGCGCCCCCACTTGTAAAATTTTGTTGATGGGTATCTTTATATTACATGTCCCGATGAGAAAATTAAAAAGGGATTGTAATGATAAAATAATATTTCTCAGTAATGATATACGACAAACGCGTGAACAACACTGTTAAGGAGACGTTAACGTAAAACGAGGCTACTTTGACACTGGGGGTTACTTTGACATAGAGCGGAGCTACTTTGACATATGAGTGATTCTTCCTTTCTCTGAGCTCCAGCCGGTGGATCTGAGCGTGTATGGGCCACTAAAGAAGTGAAGAACCGTACTGAGTTCATGGCGGAAGGAGGCCCGACGAAGAGGACCTATTTCCAAGGAGCAATTCCCTGGTTTACTCTCCCAGCTCATGGATTCCCTGGCTCCCACCGTAGGCGAGAACCTGAAGGCAAGATTCCGCGCTACAGGTTTGGTTCCCCTAAATATTGAACATCCCCTCTTAAAGTTACCCATAGAGCCCGATAGCACACAGGTCAGGAAAGACATGGACGCAAGTCTGCTACACTTTGTTCACGATTCCAGGGCGGATCCAAGCACCAGAGCAAAGACGAGCGGAGGGAAGCGAGGGTAAAAGATCTTGGTTTCTCCTGGAAAGCGGTTGCTCTCACGAGAAGAATAACATGAAACTGAGATCAGATATGAAGGTCGAAGAGGGAGATGTCGGAGAGCCCTTGGTGAGGAATGAGGTGGTCGTGGAGGAACCCCTGATAGAAGAACTGGAAACCACACAACCATCACAGCTCAAAAAAATCGCCAGGAAAGAAGAAAAAGAAAATAAAAGAGTATGATTAAAACGCCTGTGCCATCTATATGTGTGACTTTCGAAACTACAAGGGCGGAAGAGAGTGGATTCAGTATGTCAGGTGCTAAAACTGGGTGTGTGAGTTTTCCAATATTTAATCCAAAAATTTGATCAAACATTTGATGCAGTATTCTTGTTCCGATTGTGATGTTGATTAAGGTTTCCATTCCGTTGTTACATATAAAGGTATGTGAAAAGGAAAGTCTTAAGAAAAACTTGTATAATGGTGTATAATGATGTAAAAAATCCTGGTTAAAAGCATAGATTAGTATAAGCAATAACTAGACTATGCTTATTATCATTATCTAGCTAACTACTAGAGTGAGAAATGTCCCGAATCTCCCGAATCTTGGATTACAGTGTTAGGTTGACTCGTAAAGACCTCATCACATGGTGAGGACCCACTGGAAGTATTTGACCTCTCCAGATCGTCACACTGTTTTAGTGTAAGGATAATTGTTACGAGCCAGAAAGACAGGCAGAACAACGTCTTTTTTATAGGAGTCAGCTTGAAATCTTGTCTTGTAGGCAACCGGAGTGAAAAATACAAGTCGAGTCAGAGCTATACCAATAAAACAGATACGTTTTCAGACAACAGACATCACTTCTGCAACACCTTTTCTAAAAGAGTCAGTCTGAAGTCCTATCACGTAGGCAACCCTAGTGACAAGATACAGGACGAGACAGAGCAATTCCAACAAAAGCAGATACAGTTTCAGACAAGTGACATCACTTTGAAAACAGCAAACAGCTTTCTAGTAGAAGACACCTAAAACCCTTGTTTGGTAGGCAACCCTAGTGGCAAGATACAAGACAACGCAGAGCTATTCCAATTAAAACTCATACACTTTCAGATAAGGGACATCACTTTTGAAACACCTATTCTATACTAGACAGCTTCAACTGTAGACTGGTAGCAACTTTAGTGACAATAGGTAAGACGAGATAGCGCTTTTCAAATAAAAGCAGATACATACAGATACACTTTCGGAGAAGTGACACCACATCCAGAACATACTATCCATTGGTGACAGATCTACTCGGGTCTCGTAGGGAAACCCAGTGTCAAGATAGAAGATGAGGCGGAGCTTTTCCACTAGAGACAGATACTGTTTCCACTGGCACTGTCAGAAAAGAGACACCACTTTCACAAAACCTTTGTATAGGAAACAGCCTCAACACTTGTTTTGTAGGCAACTCTAGTGACAAGTTTCTACTCTATAGCAAGAAAGGCTAAATTTATATATACTGTCAAAACGATAATTTCACTGGCAATTATCTTATATTTGTGGGTAGTATTAAACTTGCAACACTGATTTCTCAATAGAAATGTAGAAGATTTTGTAATATCCAAAGTGCAGAATCGACAAACACGCCAAGTTAAGAGACTTATTGTTCTCGTTACAATGACAGCCCGTTCTAAACTTTTCACGTCTGTGTGTATGGTTCTACAGACCATGCAAAAGTTTGGGGATACATAGTTTGTACATTTGAAACCTCAACTATATTCTAGACTAAACAAATAAACTAATGTTGCTATATTTGATACTGAACAATAAATGTATTGAGAATCCTCAGACAACTTTTAGGATAAATTCGAAGAAAGGGACCTTTAGATTGGCCTAGACGTGTTCATTCAAACATGTTCATTATGACATGTTCATTCAAACAGAAAAGACAAAGATGATGATAACAGTGCTACATCGTTAGATGGATAAATATTTGCTTTTGAATATTACATAAGGGATGTTGGTAGACATATATCATTGTGTAAATAGGTAGAGCTCCTCATAGAAACAGCAATGAAAAATGGTTTATGTGACTATTAATTTTCATGTTTCTTTCCACCTAATCGGCTATATAACTGTTTCAACCTATATGTTAAGTTTTATGTGAACAATATGGACTCTTAGTGGGATTCTAACGTGCGTTTCTAAGAACGACAATAAATGCATGTCACATGTGCTTATCAAACATTCAATATAGTGGTTAATGTGCTACATATCTCTTTCTTAGTGAAAAGGTATTTAACATAGCTTATATTTCAATAATAATACTGAATATAACGAAATATTTATATAAGAAAGTGAAATATTTCATATATTATTAAATCATGTATCTCATGAAAATCGATTATTTCAACTAGTAGCTTATATAAATACGTGTAAAATTATGAAAATGAAATCTTTAAGTTTTCCCTCCAACGGTTATGCCGATTGGGCTAAAGAAGAGAGTGATGATAAGAGATGAGTGAAATGGTGGAACGAAGAAAGTGGGAGGAAGCGGGAGAACCCATGAGCACGGTGTTTGTCCACAACAAAGTCCACACGGAGCGAGCTGGGATCGAACCAGGGATCCCAAGCACCGGACGTGAACGCTCTACCACTGAGCCACCGCGCCCCCACTTGTAAAATTTTGTTGATGGGTATCTTTATATTACATGTCCCGATGAGAAAATTAGGAAGGGATTGTAATGATAAAATAATATTTCTCACTAATGATATAAAGTATAAATAATGAAATATCTGAACACTACAGGTTTTACTGTCTCTATTGAAGTGAGGAAATGCAGAAAATGGTATTCCACTGTTTGCTAACGTTAATTACTTCAAAGCTATGAGAACAAAGTCTACTTTTATTCTCTCGAATTTGGTAAACCGACTTGTTAAAATTGACTACAGATCAAAAACTAGTAAGTTTCCAGGTCCTGATTTTCTCAGGTTTCCAGCAGACGTGTGCATGGGAACTGTGAGTAATCTTTGGAAGGTTGTTAAGGGGGAATGGATCAAGAGAATCTTGTAGTTCTTCTACAGACCCGTCCGCAAAAGAAAATATGATGCTGGGATATCTTTCGAAACCAGGAGAGACACATTTAGCACTGCTGCACCCGGTGGCCTGTATTTTTGTGACTAGAACTTTTTGATAACTACAATTTGATCACATCTATTCAAGACAGCTTTTGCTTCATGAACCTGTAATTTACTATGACGTGTTTGCTGTGATTTTCAAACTGTCAGTATGCCTTCAAATTAGTGCAAATTGCCTTAGAATCAGATGATGCAAAGCATGTTGTATTGTCAAATTTCGTCAGTGTATACAGTAGATTCCAAAAAAAAAAAAAAAAAAAGTGTACGTGGAAGGAGAAAAATGTGCGACACAATTTTTGGAGAATCCGTGAGGAAATGCTTCATAAGATAAAATTTAGCTAAATTGAGTTTCCTTGCTGGAATGCCAGAGGGAAACGACAAACGCGTGATCAACACTGTTAAGGAGACGTTAACGTGAAACGGAGCTACTTTGACACTGGGGGTTGCTTTGACATAGAGCGGAGCTACTTTGACAAATGAGTGATTCTTCCTTTCTGTGAGCTCCAGCCGCTGTATCTGAGCGTGTATGGGCCACTAAAGAAGTGGAGAGCCCATACTGAGCTCATGGCGGAAGGAGGCCCGACGAAGCGGATCGATTTCCAAGGAGCAATTCCCTGGTCTACTCTCCCAGCTCATTGATTCCCTGGCTCCCACCGAAGGCGAGAATCTGAAGGCAGGATTCCGCGCTACAGGTTTGGTTCCCCTAAATGTTGGACATCCCCTCTCAAAGTTACCCAAAGAGCCCGATAGCACACAGGTCAGGAAAGACATGGACGCAAGTCTCCTACAGTTTGTTCACGATTCCAGGGGGGATCCAAGCACCAGAGCAAAGACGAGCGGAGGGAAGTGAGGGTAAAAGATCTTGGTTTCTCCTGGAAAGTGGTTGCTCTCACGAGAAGAATAACATGAAACTGAGATCAGATATGAGGGTTAAAGAGGGAGATGCCAGAGAGCCCTTGGTGACGGATGAGGTGGTCGTGGAGGAACCCCTGATAGAGGTACTGGAAACCGGACAACCATCACAGCTCAAATAAAGCTCGCCAGGAAAGAAGAAAAATAAAATAAAAGAGTATGACGAAAACGCCTGTGCCATATGTGTATGTAACCTTCGAAACTACAACGGAGGAAAAGAGTGGATTCAGTATGTCATGTGCTAAAACTGGGTGTGTGAGTTTTGCAATATTTGATCCAAAAATTCGATCCAATGTTTGATGCAGTATTCTTGTTCCGCTTGTGATGTTGATTAAGGTTTTCATTCCGTTGTCAGATGTAAAGTTATGTTAAAAGGAAAGTTTTAAGAAAAACTTGTATAATGGTGTATAATGATGTAAAACAATCCTGGTTAAAAGCATAGATTAGTATAAGCAATAACTAGGCTATGCTTATTATTATCATCTAGCTAACTACTAGAGTGAGAGATGTAATCTCCCGAATCTTCGATTACAGTGTTAGGTTGACTCGTAAAGACCTCATCACATGGTGAGGACCCACTCGAAGTATTTGACCTCTCCTGATCGTCACACTGTTTTAGTGTAAGGATAATTGTTACGAGCCAGAAAGACAGGCAGAACAAAGTGTTTTCCATAGGAGCCAGCTTGAACTCTTGTCTTGTAGGCAACCGGAGTGAAAAATACAAGTCGAGTCAGAGCTATAACAATAAAACAGATACGTTTTCAGACAACAGACATCACTTCTGTAACACCTTTTCTATAAGAGGCAGTAAGTCCTATCGCGTAGGCAACCCTAGTGACAAGATACAGGATGAGACAGAGCAATTCCAACAAAAGCAGATACAGTTTCAGACAAGTGACATCACTTTGAAAACAGCAAACAGCTTTCTAGTAGAAGAAAGCCTAAACCATTGTTTGGTAGGCAACCCTAGTGGCAAGATACAAGACAACGCAGAGCTATTCCAATTAAAACTCATACACTTTCAGATAAGGGACATCACTTTTGAAACACCTCTTCTATACTAGACAGCTTCAACTGTAGACTGGTAGCAACTTTAGTGACAATAGGTAAGACGAGATAGCGCTTTTCAAATAAAAGCAGATACATACAGATACACTTTCGGAGAAGTGACACCACATCCAGAACATACTATCCATTGGTGACAGTTCTACTCGGGTCTCGTAGGAAAACCCAGTGTCAAGATAGAAGATGAGGCGGAGCTTTTCCACTAGAGACAGATACTGTTTCCACTGGCACTGTCAGAGAAGAGACACCACTTTCACAAAACCTTTCTATAGGAAACAGCCTCAACACTTGTTTTGTAGGCAACCCTAGTGATAAGTTTCTACTCTATAGCAAGAAAGGCTAAATTTATATATACTGTGTAAACGATAATTTCACTGGCAATTATCTTATATTAGTGGGTAGTATTAAACTGGCAACACTGATTTCTCAATAGAAATGTAGAAGATTTTGTAATATCCAAAGTGCAGAATCGACAAACACGCCAAGTTAAGAGACTTATTTTTCTCGTTACAATGACAGCCCGTTCTAAACTTTTCACTTTCAAAGTAAAACATTTACTTTAAAAAACACCATACCTACTACCATACTAATTAAATAAATACAATAATTTACATAAATGAAAATAATTATGGTGTAAATGGTGCCATAGACAGAGATATGCATGACTCTGAAAACTTCTCGTTTCATTAGGAAAGAGAAAGGAATGGAATGGAATAGAGCATAGCCCAATTTCTGAAATAAATCGCTTATTGAATGCTTGAAAAATCTAGTCTTCATTTCAAACTAAAAACAGCTGAAGAATCAGTGAAGCCAGAGGTTGAGATTTTATTATGAAAATGATTGATTTTATGTAATGAGAATTCGATGGCAAAAAAATGGATTCAAACCAGCATGAAAAATATCATATGTTTGGAAGTTTATACGATTTCGTATTTTCTAAATCATATTGAAAGAAAATTCATTTTTCCCGGAAATGATGGTGACTTGCATAGAAATAGGACTGCCACTGTTTAAAACGCGTTGCTGTGATGGTGAAGGAAAATTTTGAGAGCAATATTGTTCCACTTGAAGTTGGAAAATGTTAGTTGTTGCTATTTTGGACAAATCAAAACGGTGCAAAAACTCTGAGTACAAATTAAGATGTTTGTTCCGTTATAGTTTTTAATGTTACATTTGCCAAATTTTAAAGATAGATCTAATTCGTCTTGCAAGACTACGGAAACTGCTTGACGTTGATCGGCGTAGGACTTGTAGGGAATTGGCACAGGTGCTGAACATTTGGTCCGGATCAGTGTTCCGCATGCTAACACAAGATCTTGGCATACGGAAAATTGCAGCCAGATGTGTACCTCTGCTCCGACCGAGGTTCAAAAGTGGCAAAGTTGGGAATGTGCGCGCCTACACATTCAACGTTACAATGAGCAAGGTAATGATTTCTTGCACCGCATTATTGCGAGTGACGAAACGCGGGGAAGATCCTACAAGCCTGAATTTAAACGCCAGTCGTCAAGGGAATGGCGCCATCCACAATCTCTACGATCGAAAAAGCTTAGGGAAGAGTCAGCAAACGTGAAGGTGATGGTGGTAATGTCATACGACCACGAAGGCAATTTCCTCTCACATCAAGTTTCAATGCTGCATTCTTCATATCTCAGTCACCATTTGCGACCCGCATTGAGGCGCAAACGTCCACACCTCCTGGAGTCTGGACCAATTCTCCTACACGGCAATGCCAGATGCCATACAGCCAATCCAGTAAAGGCTCTGATACGACGATGGGGTTGGGAGGTTCTGGAGCACCCGCCATACCTCCCGGATAAAAGCCCCTGCGATTTTGACCTTTTCCGAAAAATGAAAGAACCTCTCAGGGGCAAACGTTTCAGAGACATTCCCAGCATTCTTCGTGCCTTAAGGCGCACTGTCAACACCCTGTCACAAAGTTGGGCTTTGAAAGGTATTCAACGGTTACCCGACATCTGGTGAAGGTTGAACAGGCTGGCGGAGACTACATCGAAGGACTGTTAGCTTTTTGAGATGAGTGGCTGAAATGGCCGTAGATCAGAAATCTAATTCATAACTCCTGTTCATAAAACAATGTGTATTATCCTTGAAATTCATATTTAAACAAACGTTAACATGCGTATTTCATTAGATTTCTTTTATATGTTTTATTCAATGTAGAAAAAGTGAACTTATTTTTAGGATATATATAAGGCCTAACTTTCTAATAGGCAAAAAGCCCTTTTTAGACGCTTTTTTTAAAATTTCACATTTGTTAAATGGTTATTTACATTTCAGTATATCCTAATTACGTCTAAAACTTACTAAGCCTAATAATTATAATTTCACTAGCATTGTTAGTTTTTTCTTGAAAGAAGTTATTTCAAAAGAGGATTATGCGAAAATTTTAATCAATAAACCTTTTGTGATTTGAACCTTAAAATTTGTATTTTTAAGAAACAATGAACAGTGTCACGTGTACACCACGTAAAATAGTTTGGTTTGAATATTGTAGATTTTTTACCACATTCAGTTCTAGTAGAGAGATTAGAGTGGAGATGGAATATATTTTTGATACGCTTCATTGGTTGCAGAAAACAGCTTCTCACTTTTACCGCGCATACTCTATAGCAATCAACGTTAAAACCGGAAGGATTGATTTTCTACTACTTCCGGCTTGAATAGAGAGATAACCGAAATGATGATAGCTATTCGTAGAACGCTAAGTCGTTTTTATTTTTGAAAAAAAAACACTGCTTGCTATATCTTTAATCATTTTTGATCTATGTAGATCAATATTAAAACCGGAAGTAGTATTAGATTTCTATTACTTCCGGTTTTAGTACAGAGTTAATGATTGATGTATTTTTAGGACGCTTAATTGATTGCAAAAATCCATTTCAAGCTTGATGAACTCCTTCCATATTGTTCGAAAGTACTTAATCAGCAAAGGAACTATTTATTTAATGTATTAGTCATTATACTTTGTTAGAGGAATAACATGCATCTTAGATACAAAGATTATATAACTTATGAACTGTATGCGTGCTCTACCAATATTTAACTGTGCTAAAAATTAAGGTAGCTGTTAATGTAAAAATGTATAGTACCAAAAGTAATGTTTTAGAATGCTGCAATAAGGATAGAGTACCCTCAAAAATGTGAAAAGATTGACACGGCCTAGAACTGGAACGAAATGTAAACCGACGGTATACCGGGTTAAAATTCTTCAAACCAGGACCGTCCCGATCAAAACGAGAAGTATGACAATCTTGATTATGGTAGCTAAGTAAGCTAACCAGGTTTAGAAACGATAGAATATAAAGAAATCTGGCAAGTGTGATGGTGTAATGTGCACAACACGCGATATCGACTGTTACGCATTGATGGTAAAATCGGCTGTGATAATAGGGACAGTCAACATAACCTTTCTTCAGACTGTATATTTCAGCATAACAATGCCCGACCACATGTATTCCGGAATGTACAAACTTTCTTCAAAATCCAGCCCTCATCCTTGGTCTAGTGGTTAGCGCATGTACTTCTGATGCACAACATCCCGGGTTCGATTTCCAGTGGGAAAGCATTGAACACATTACGATGGTTCGGTTACCACATAACGTTGTCCGCACAGTTCATTTTATTTACTTATTTTAAAGATCTATGATAGTATATACTCGTATACAATAGTTGTTGCTATTTATTCCGATGATAATACAAGGATTACACATTAATTTTGATCACTTCACATTTCAAAATAATTATTAATTGCTTCACAGAAATTCAATAATCTTCTATATTGTAATGTCCCACGTGATGTAGTGTATAAACAATTCCACACGCCAGTGTTTACAAACACCACCACGTGGTTTGACAAGAGGATTTCACACCAGAGGGATCTACAATGACTTGCAGACGACGGCGTTTGGCCCCTCCCACGGAGCAGCAGACGACCACGGAACAATTTAAATTGGCCACCGCCATCCAAGGAACTCTTTCAATTGGCTGGACGACGGCAATTCTGTACCAGTTTTCTGGTGACCCTTCTAGTTGCCACGGAACATTAGGCGTAACCTAACCCCAGTCCTCTAGTCTGCTACGGGACTACGCCTATCCTATCTCCTGGCTTAGCCTGCTACGGGGCTCTGTCTGGGAATCCTAATCACAGCCGCTTAACCTGCTACGGGGCTCTGTTGGCCACTTAACCCTCCTCTGCTTGCTACGGAGCAATGGGACCTTAAACTTCCCTCTGCTTATAAGGGACATCAACCAATTGTCCGGCTCCAATTCCAATGATTTTTTCTAGCTTAGAGAGGACATATATGTATTACTTGTGATGACAGAAATTTTTGCCACGGTGCATGTTTTCTATTTTTTTTTTTTTTTTTAATAATTTTTAAAAGTTGTGATGTGGTTATTAGAGATTACTGAAGAAGTCCCTTCCTAACCTTTGTAAACGGAGCGTTAATGAAAGAACAACCATGTAGATACATATAAGGCCTAGGGGGAAGTCGTATGGTAGGTATGACCTTCACGGCAACCATCTTGAAATCCGCCATTTTGAATTAAGGTTAAGTTTTTTTAAATATGAATAGGGTAATATTATACATAATTTCGGGCTAGAATTTAATCAGGAAGACAATGTTGAAGCTATTTTTGAGATACACCCATTTGGGGAAAAGTTACAGGCATTTAATTGTTCACTTACAACGTGCGTAAGTCCCTTACCTCCGCTTCTAACCCGCGTATTAATGATAATAATTGGATTAAAGCTTCGGTAATACATATTATGCCTAGAGGGAAGTAATATGGCAAGGGTATCCTTTACGGCAGCCATCTTGAAATCCGCCATTTTGAATTAAAGTGAAATTTGAAAAATGAAAACCATAGCATGTGACACCTCATTTTAATAGCAATTTTTTTCCAAAAAGCCTATGGTATGCTTATTTTTGTTATATAGTTAACCAGTATGAATTTAGGACTGCTTCTAATGAGCACCAAACGTCCATTATTCGATCTTCTTCTTCGTATAATCGTGTTTTCTAAGTAAATACTGAAAGACCTTAGGTGTGAATATACCAGACATCATATTGCACTAGTAAGCTGTTTGATACACAGGGATACGCTTTCCATACAATTACAGTGAGAAGTGTTTTTTTTTTTCTCTACGTAGGAAGCAGAGGGATCACTTCAAACTCTGATTATTAAAATAAAGCAGTAACACATTTAAGTATCTGCCTCTTACCAGAAAGAGAAACATTTTACTCTCACACGGAAAGTTTAGCTCTAATTGGCCTTCGTAAAAGAAATTGTAATAAAACTTCCTAACAAAGTAATGTGGAAACTATCTTCACAATCGCGTGTCTGGTGATACTCTAATCCGAAATGACGTTCAAATGCCTCCCTTTCCATTTAAACTCTTTAATATGAATTCAAAATGGCCGCCATCGAGACCACCTGCACCAGTATTGTTTCCCCTTGCCATAACATATTCCTACAATGACAAATTACGACAATCTTTGATCTACAAATCTCTGCCCGGCTATTAAGGGATTTTTCAACACCTTGTATAGCCATAGGCTTAACATGAGTGCTCTTTCTGGAAGCAGATTCCAGTACATTTGCTCTAGCGTAGCTATATAGAACCATTAAACAAGTAGAACAGCTTAGCGTAACCAGTTCCTTTCCTCCGTGTTTAAAAAGATTATTTTTCACTGGAAATTACGAACTGGGGTGGAAGAACAGATTGAGAAAACACGATCAGTATACCAACTGTACAAGAACTGAGTATGTCTGGTTCCATTACGCAGATAGCATTTACACAAGATAATTTTTATTATCTCTATAAAAACAACTTTTACTACCTATAGAATGAAAGAGTCAGAATCGTCATGGAGGGAGTCTAACATGGTTAAAAATTATTAAAACCTTATTCTATTCCATCAAATGAGCAGCGTAGGAATTTATTTTTATGCTTCTACAAGATATATTGAATAATAAATTATGTATAAATATATCTTACAGGTAGTGACGGAACACAAATTATTTTTTGCTGCACACTAAGAACTCTGAAAACGCCAATTACACTCTAAGCGTTTATTGTATTAATATAACGTAAAAATTACATGTAAATGCCACATGTTATATTACTTAAGGTTATCAGAAAAACTTTATCGGTAAAAGAAAGTAAGTATGTGTAGAAAAGTGAATTGTGTGAAACTCGGCAAGCCTGCAGCGGATTTTTTTCAGTCTTTCAGCAGGCCTTCAAATGACATGAAATCTTTGAGTTTTACGTCCCACGGTTATGCCGGTTAGGCTAAAGGAGACGGTGATGATGAGAAATGAATGAAATGGTGGAATGAAGAAAGTAGGAGGGAACGGGAGAACATACGCACACGGACTTTGTCCACCACAAAGTTCACTTGGCGGGGGCTGGGATCGAATCCGGGACCCCAAGCACCAGAGGTGAACGCTCTACCACTGAGCCACTGCGGCCCTAGTAGCATTCCTTCAAGGATAAGTGTTTGCACAAAGGCAAAATGGCACAAGGCGTTTCTAGAAGACCGTGAACAAGTTGAAGACGAAGCCCGCCCTGGACCCCGTCAATCTCCTCAAACAACGAAAATCTGGCTCATGTGAAAGAACTTTTGTTAACAGAGCGTCGAGTGAGTGTTCTTAATTATATTGGTCGACGTGCTAATTATTCCAAAAACCATCGTCCACGAGATTGTGACCAAGGATTTGTATATTAGAAAGGTGTGTGAGAAGTTTATCTGAAGAATTTTCACCAAAAATGTTACCGAGCGCAAATTTGTCAAGACGTTTTGCAAATGTGTTAAAATGGTCTTAACTTTTTGGACAATGTTATTACGGGTGATGAAAGTTGGATATTCCAGTACGACTCTGAAACAAAGAGGAAGAATGCCAAGTGGCAGACCTCGCGTTTCAGTGGCACTGGCAAAGATCTATTGATGCAGGGGGACAATATTGTGAAGAATTTCAATGTTCATGTATTCTTCTTCTTCTTCTTCTTCTTCTTATTATTATTATTATTATTATTATTATTATTATTATTATTATTATTATTATTATTAGTAGTAGTAGTAGTAGTAGTAGTAGTAGTAGTAGTAGTAGTAGTAGAAAGAAGCCAATGCCAGCTATATGAAGTAAACATAACCAAAGAAATTGAAGGAATTTAAAGGGTTTGCAATATCTCTTCTATGATTCAACCAAAGTGCACTGGAAATATTTTAAGTATGAAAGTATTTTATTTGGGAGTATCAGGAAAAATACTGCAGTTTTTTTAGGTAGACAATGAAACTATAAAAAAATATTTTTCTTGTTTTCCTCTGACATCTATAATCTTAAGAAGGTTCTTACTATTTTAAGGGATACATTGTGTGTTATATAGATACACTGTGAAGGTGCAGCGGTGACACAGATTGCCTCAATGAGCAGAGATGGCGTCTTCGTAGGTGAATGCTAAGGGTATCTTCTGGTTTCCAGAGTTAAAATCGAGTGCAACGAGAGTTAAGGATAGTGTGTCACCAACAACATCGAGATTACAACCACTAAACAAACATGAGTAATTTGAAAGAGAAAAAGAAAATGTTAATGCAGAATTAAAGCAGCCTTTGATTGTGTAACACATGATATTCTTCATGGTACATAGACAAAATTAGGTCTCATTTCACAGTTCCTACGACCAACAAACGGACAGTATTACGAGACACACTGAATATTATATACAAAACTTTCACTTGAGGTATATGTTTTGTGTACATAAATTTATATTCTACATTGTAAGTACAATTTGCAAGCAAATATAAAATGTATATTTCCTTTGGGTATATTGGTAGCCATGAGAACTAGACACAAATAGATAATACGGAAGATTGTTTTTGTATAGGATGTTTTAGTTTGTTATTTTTCATTTTAATGCATATTTGTAATTTAGCGAAAAAAACGGTCCCATACTTACTGCGATTTCCATTTAAACACTGATATCATGAAAGTAAGAATAATTCAAGTTAACAATAAGCTAAAAATTTATTGTTTAATGCATATACGTAAATTAAATTTCTAAAATTTTAATATATTTGAGACATTTTTTGCTAGCCGTGAATGGTTAGTACCCTGTTACAGGATTATGCCTTCTCTTAGGGAAGAGTAGTTAATGTAGTGATGTAATAAGGGGTTGAGAGAAGATCTAGAGGAAGTTTATTGTACTTTATTATTATATATTGCAAAGACTTAAGGATTTCTGCTATCCTTAACATTGGGTATTACAAATATTCTAGATCTATTAGTATATTACTGTCAGAATGGTAACATTTAAATATGTAATACAGATCGGAAGATAAGATGTAATTATAAATGAAAAAAAAATACGTCGATGATGAAGACGGAGGATGAGGTGAGGTGCACTATCACATCACATCACTACGAAAGTTAACTATACAAATGATGCTATCTTATTGCCTAGGGGCTACTCTAGGCTTTGATGCAGACACTGTGAGCCCATGTTAGTAACAAATGAATTTATTGTACAAATGATGGAAATATTAGCGGAAGGTGATCATGCGTTTGAAAATCTCCAAGATGTTCCACATCTAAGGTGTCAGAGATAGTGTGTAGCAGTAGTTGATAGTAATACGCAGATGGTGAAGGGAAGAGTGTGAAATGATGCATTATAGACATTAGTAGTGGATGCTGTGCTTCATAACATTTACATAAATATCTGAGACTTTTAACATATCTGGTATACATAGTGATCTTTCATTAGCAAGTGGCACGCTTTCTATAAACATGTTTCCGTTTGTGTGTATAAAAGCTTCTAATGTGATGGGAGTTGTAAAAATGTATTTTCACTGCTAATAGTTAGGTGAAATGAAGACATGTTCTGAAAGTTTGTTCCTTTCTTCCCTGGTATTTCAGGACAACATATGTGGGATGGCTACCACAATTGCCCAGGACGTCCAGATGAAGATTAGGATGAATGTGTTGATGGTATGATTCTGTGTGACGGTGGAAGACGCATACCTAAGCATTGGTATTGCAATCCTTCCCTGAAATCAGTTGTACAGTAAAAGTTGGAATAGACTATTGCCGTTAACGGAATAGCAATTCCGAGCTTTCGACACTTCTCACCAGCATTATAGTAACAAATCAGCATTTACCATGTTATTGGATGTGCGGTGACCTTTATGTTGATCGTTACGATTTTAGTGGTCGTCACCAAGAACAAGAACATATCTCACAAACCAATTATACATTTTCAAGACTTTTTTTTTTTACCACTATTACATATCAAGCTTAGTTTGATGAAGATTTCTATTAAATTATTAGACAGAGAATATACAGTGTTCACGTACTTCAAAGAAGAAATCACGAGCTTAAGGAAGAACTGATTGTACGCCAGAAATTGAAGCGGTCATGCAGGATGAACCCTTTGAAACTAAATCAACTTGGCTGTCATTTAAATCGCTATGTTCAAGTTTTGTTGGAAATGTAAAAGCTGAAGGTTATGAATTCATCACTAGTCACACGATGCAAAGTTTTCAACTCATCGAATGCAATAGGGGAAAACCTGGCACAGTAAGCGATGGACACGGACAATAGCTTTATCACGAGTTTGTGACATTTGAAAAATGACATGAAACGAAATCTTTCAGTTTAACGTCCCACGTTTATCCTCTTTTATTCTAAAGGATACGATGATTAAAGCAAGTGAATGATGATGGAAGAATTGGAGGAATGAAAAGTGGGAGGAAACGGGAGTACCCCGAGAAAACCTACGGACACTATGTTCTTCACCACAAACATACTTGGCCGGGGGTCGAACCAGGGACCTCACGCACCAGAAGTAAACATTTTACCACTGAGTCACCGTGCCCCCACACACACATTTGAAAAACGCTGCAGTGGAAAAAGGACAAAGTATGCTTGATGAGTACTGTTGGTCTATCACAGAGAGGATAACTGTGATTGTTCCTGCATGTAAAAGTATTTTTTTTTATCACCACACTTGTCTGTTTCTCGCAAAAATTCGCAAAATATCACCTCTCTACGACTTACAGTTCCCGAGATATGGCTCCCTATATCTCCCGAAATTCAATTTTTTAAAACCCAATATCGGGGAAACGGTTGGCCAGTTGGTCAGTAGCCAGTTGATCAGTGGCCACCGGTTACTATTTTGTGCCAAAATGTTCACCATCCTCTTAGATGTTGATCAACACCAATATCATCTCTCTGTGATTTGCGGTTCTCGAGATATGGCTCCCTAAATTTCCCGAAATTGGAACTATTTTTTGGCAAATATCACGGGAACGCTAAGAGTGGCGGGAAAAATTTAATCACTTTCTCAGATAGTTTTTGATGCTCTATCGAATGCAGGGTTCAAAATTGAAAAAAATCGCAAATAACAAACCGACGGACAGACAGACAGACATAGAGAATTCAGTAACGAACTTTTTAAGTTCGTTGAAAATATGTAAACAAGTTCAAAGACTACATTCCAAGACGGCTTAAGATGCCTGGTAACCCACCTCTTTTCAACAAGCTATACATTCTTACCCAGAATCGGAGTTAAGTCAAATAAGTGTCCATCTTCTTTGGCCAATCAAGACCTTGATTTAAAGCCAGAGAAGTAGAACTTTCTACATGTGGCCCTTACATATGGAATATTAAAAGGTGGTGGGTAGCTAAGATTCTTTTATCAATACTGCACATTACGTGTAATATGTAGTGGTCTGTCCAATTAAAACGAGATGTGATGAATATTTTGGTTCTCAGTAATAAGTTCAACATCCGTCATCTAATTAAAATCACATAATTTCATTCTAGGGAAAGAAATGAAGTTTAAAATTTTGATACTGTGTTAGTTAAGTGGTTTAAGCAGGAGCTTAGTAATATATACAATGATGCAAAATCTCAAAATCCTTGCATTTGTGTTATCAAAGCACGATTTATCCTGGAACTTTAGTTTATCAAATATAACATGCATTAGTACACAGATTGGGTATTAGCGATGCCTAAAGAAAACATAGAATGTTATATACTGCTCTACACCAATTTGTTCTTGGATTGAAATATTGTGGCATATTGCCACTGATTTCTAGAACACAGCGTAACATGTATACTATAATCGCAAAACGGGATGTTTTTATTTGAAAATGAGCCAAACAGTATTCCCTTTTATGTTCACTGAAAAAGGATGACATCCTTAACTTCAATATCCGAGATCAATTGTTAATTTTTTTTTGCGACAAATACATAGAAATTAACTTTGAATTTACTTGGATTTGGCTGCGAAATATTATTCCATGTCACCAACATCGTTACAATATTTTGTTTACACTTTAAATACTTATATAATTATTAAGCACTACTGAATTTTGACGTTTCAAGGGAGTTTTGCTACCTGATATGATCTTAAGTCGTCTAAGAAAATGAGAATTACATACAAGCGACTCGAGCGAACATAATAGGTATGCCACAGTTTCAAACTTTTGAGTGAACTAGAAAGAGAAAGTTGACCATTCCCATGCAATTCAATGCCATGACACATACCAAACAAACTTTCCCTGACATCTTCAAATACATTTCCGAAACTAAACTACCTACATACTTTTCTGTGGTTTGATCACTCCTCATTCCACCTAATAACTCAATTTCACGGAACCACTATTTACCATTATTTTCACCCGAGCCGCTTATATATATATATATATATATATATATATATATATATCAATCATATTATTGAATTCTTATTTTTATTTCTATTATTCTTTTCAAACTCCCTCGAAGAAAATTTAAGTTCAACACTTTGTTTTGACTTTGTATCGTTGCAAATCAAATTATTCCATTTTTTTAGTATCTGAAATATGGCCTTACACACGTCAGACAAAAGCTAGAACTTTCTATACCATGTTGTTGCACGTCATTATTACAGATAGATTGAAACCAGGATTCTGGAAACAATACCATTTACGTGCTAAACAATTAAACTGGCCATGTGGCCATAACAACTAAGCATGTAACTTCCCATTGGACAACAAAGGTCTAAAGTGATTGGTTTACTATTAACTAATGTAGCATGCACGACAGCACTGATCGTATATCTATTCCTTGTGTCTCCTATAGGGATAGACTTATTGTAGCAAAATACTTGTTACCTAATTAGATACTTTGGGGAAGTGCTCAAAATAAATTCAGTGGCCACATACAGGTAACTTCATCATAGAACAGGACGAGTGGAAGGTTTTCAGTACAGTTGGCAGGGAAATAGGAAACCTTGTAAAGATAAAGGAAATCTTTAGTTGCATACGATACGCTATTGAACTAGGACATTACAGAAACCAGTTCTCAATTTTCATTATGGAAAGAGTTTATTAACCTATTATATTCTTCTAATTTCTACTTAGTTCTCTCCCCTAATGCAGCTAAACTTAATTATTTGTATATATTTTTCCCTATTCTCCTGGTGACGTCAAAAGGAATAGCTACATAACGCCACTTTTTCTCGACCTTAGCCGAATCTGATAAGCTGTTATTTGTGAAACCCATTGAACTCGAATTTCAATGGAGAATATAAGAACAACTACGTCTGTCGATTTCTTGCCTGTGTCACCAACTGTTGTATAGCTGTGTATGTTGACATAGAAAGAACCTGTCTAAGATAGCCACCTTTAGCTTAGCAATAATGTCGAATTTGTTATTAAAGTTTAGCGTCCATTTCCAGCACCGAGAGAAGTTATGGTGCGTGAACCTGCTGCGCAAAGTGGAATTCGAACCACTGTAATGCACTGAATGTTTTTCCACCGGAAATCGAATCCAGGACCACATGCATCAAAGGTATCACTGTAGGAAATGCTTGATTTCAAATGGAAGCTAAGAGAAAGACTAAGGATATATTTGTAGTTATTACGAAATAGTAATACTGGCTTCTTTGTTTTTTTTAAGAAATACATATGTAATGTTTCAAAATGTGGCCCCTATTAGTGTTGCTTGTTCTTTTTTTTTTAATTAATTGAATTTGTCAGTATGTTCCTTTATATTCTTAATCTCTTTTAAGTTTTTAGGTATGTCTTTATAATTGTTGTATAGCATCGAACTTTGATGGAAAACCCTCCACACTCTTTAGAAAATATATATATATATATATATATATAAACTTCACTTGTTGGTCACAACTTTTCTAAGATGCATTAAATTATAACCGAAAATAGATATTTGAAGGTATTCTCCATCATTTATATCAATGAATTTTATATCTATCTGTATGTTTCATGCTTTATGGCTCCAAACTCATGACTTGGGAGTTCTACACTAACAGCAAGTTCTATACTAACTCCAATGAAATTAATTACGACCAACCCTCTTCCAACAGCTTTGGTACTGTTTTTTTTTAATAATAGATAACTTAACTATTCTACTTATTTTGTGTTCAATTCATACAAGTTCAAACACTACATTCATAAAATTCTATCACAATAATCACTTGATTTACATACTGCGTTGAGATACTATTATTTTCCTGTACACTCTAAGTCCACGAGGGTCCTCATAGATGACATGTTCCGCTGCACTTCTCCGTCCAATACATAAACCATCAAGGATTTCTTTCTCCCTGGAGAATTATCTTTGATAGACCTAACAAAACAAGGAAATAATTTACTATGTAATTAGATTAGATTAATTTTGTGTGCATCAGTAATATAAAATTTATACGAAATTCAGTTTTGTAATATGTTCGCTTATAGATACGTATACTTTGGAGCATTCAGAATAAAAGTCAAAGTAGCCCAATTACCAAATTTGTGAGAATTTGTACGTTACGCTTACGTGCATTGAAAAGTGAACACTCTTTTTAACATTATTTGAATTATTTACAATACCTGGACATGAATCTTCTAAACTCATAAAATAGCTTCAGATAGAGATCTTAAAGATTAAATATGCCCAAAATGACGAAAAGTTGACTAGATTTCCTTTTGTGCTGAACGCGTCATTTATTTCAATTGCATTAGTTTACTGAAAAATTATTTCACTTCGTATTACATGTAATGATTTATTTTAAAGATAGTTTGCGATTTGTATACAGAAATACCTTGCATATCGCGGCTTTCCTGTAACATAATTTTCTGATTACATATATTTCTGAAGTGGCAATAACTTCCTGTATGCAAACTCTTTAAAACAGCATAATACAAGTATTAAAAAGGACGTCTGCTTTTGTAGATGGGAATACTGTACTAGTAAAGTGTGTTGCGGCTTGTTACGTGACGCTATCAATTGCAACTGACGAATGAGAGCACACTGCCTTAATGGTAGGCTGTTTGCCTCTAGTACGCGGAGTATCTGCTTCAATTTCAGCTTATATGGGTTTGTCTTGGACAACAATCGTTTTTCTCGAAATTCTTCTGTTTCCCTCCACATTCTCATTTCAAGATATCCTTCCATATAATAATCCATGTCCGTGTCTTGTAGGCCATGTTTATTATCCTAGATTATTATGAAGAACGAATTCGATTTTTAAATTTATTGTAAGTAGATCTCAAACAACATAGTTTACTTACAATAGATTTAAGTTGAGAAGTTTCGTACCTTCATGGCCATTTCGTCTTTACATACCAACTATCTATTTCAAATATTTATCATTCGTGGATTCAGAAAATGAAATGTTTCTCTTCCTACTTTTAGTTTCTTTGCATACTTTATTACATCTCCCTCAATGAACACCTTTGGGAAAAGTACTGGGGATCATCGTCTCCATGAATTTTCTAGAGGATCTTCAATTTCTTCTCACATTGTGATTCCGCTAATTTTTTCATAATCAGTATATTGTAATATCACTTTCATTTACCATCCGTCTTCCTTAATCTAAGGGAATAATCGAGAGACGTAAAGCTAAAAGATTAATTTTATTTTCTTTGAGTGTTTTCCCTTCTTTATCTTCAAACTATTTTGTTTCCTTAATCTCTCACTAATTAAATGATTTGTCTCAGAATGAACCAAGCTCCATTGTTGAGGTCGTTTGAGTTGTTCAGCTTTCCTGGCTTAGGAAAAAAACAACTTACCATTTACAAAAGACCGCCATAACTCCATCTACTGACATTCGCGTGAACCAAGACTCACGGCTAGCACCAATAGAAAACTTACTATTTGGTGATCATGAAAGATTAAGTAACTCAAATGACTCCAACAAGGAAGCTGGACCCTTTTGAGAGAAACAATTTGCTTTCCAGAATCATCCTCATCTCTTTCTCTTTTCTACACAGTTCATTTAATTGAAATTATCGTATACCCCGTGTGAGGGTCGCAACCCACGGAAATTTCTCATCTCTTCCTTCCCCTACGTTCCGATTCCATTCGTCTTCAATACTGAATGAAAGTAAATAACACAGACACACACAAAACTATTTAATCCTCTCAACCCCGTATGGATATGCAATTTATTTACAGTCAAGAGTTTAAGAAGAGCATTTTTAAAAAAGCTTCAAGGTTCTATGCCTAATAGTTTCGGATGTCTGTTGAGGAGTGAATCAGTAAATCAATCACTGAATTTATTCTTTTATATACTAGTTTTTGTTTAGCTGGGGACTCTGCCCACAGAGCCCGTGTTTCCTCGGCCTACTGTCCTGCATCTTTTATGTATCAACCTCTGCATCAAAAGTGAATTTCGTGCATTTGCTCCAATATTTCCTGAATTTGGCGAGCTGAAGGCTTTGCCTCCAAACCCCTGCG
This sequence comes from Thermobia domestica, assembly GCF_964235325.1. NCBI lineage: Eukaryota > Metazoa > Arthropoda > Insecta > Zygentoma > Lepismatidae > Thermobia > Thermobia domestica. The sequence continues at coordinate 14,044,361 of NC_137459.1, forward strand.
TTTGTTCGGCCTTCGACCTCCCACTTCCTATACTCACAATTCTACCGAATTTCAAATTTATTTTGCTAATTTAAATACCTAAAAGATACAATTTTTTATCCCAAGAAAACGCCCATTTAAATAACATGGAAATTTCTTCATCCTCCCCTTTAGACCCTTTAAAAACTAAAATTATTAGCTCTTAGCAATTTTTCTGTGTGTTAGTTCAGGAAGGCTACAATTATGCCAAATTTCATCATTCTAATCCTGCAGGAAGTTTCTAAACATTTTGGGGTGTAGAAGATGTCCCATATAAATAACATGGGAAAGATTTTTCACCTCCCAAAACGCCCCAAGACCATTCTAAATTTGAAAACTTTTATTTTCGGTAATTCACTTGGGTAACGCTAACAAAAACGTAAAAGCATACCGAATTTTAAGTTTCTATTCCACTTCCAAGTACCTAAAAACATAAGTTTATAGGTAAAAGAACATTTAAAATTATGGGGAATTTCCTCATTCCCCCTTTAGACTCCATGAAAATTAAAAATATTCACTTTTGACACTTTTCCTGTGAGTTAGTCCCGAAAAGCTACAATCATGCCAAATTTCAACTTTCCACGTTAAGCGGAAGTATCCGTTATTTCATGTCAGTTCATACAGTTCTATACATAGTTAGAATATACTAACATAAAACTTTCTTCATGCACATTAGCATTTCAATAATAACATATCCCTATAGTATAGTCATCAGGAAAAGCAGGTATACATACCTTATATATATTTTTTTTTTTTTGATAAGCTAAGAACTTGTAGAACAACCTTCATCCTGTTTTCTTTGACGTACAGAAAATGTAGTTTCCTCCATAGTGGTATAAACTGGATTCCAATTTTGAAAAGAAAGTGCAAAGTTCTGGTTAAAGAAGGTGCAAAACTTTGGAGAAAATGTGCAAATTTCAAATATAAATATTCACACAAACAATAGCAAAACTATCTACATCATACGTAATGAGTGAAAATTCACTCTTATACTAAAACATTCACCTAAAACAAGTTCCAGAACACAATGTTAATAAAGCCAAAAGTTTAGAAAACTCTTGGAAACAATATCACTTAATTTTTCAATCAAATTTCTAAGTTCAGAAAAGTGTTACAACAAATAACATTTAACCTATTTGAGTGTTTTTTTTTCAGTGAGGGTGTATCTTTGGTCACTAAGTAAATATTTGTATGTAGAAAGTGATTTGGTAATACCAATTAATGATAGCCGTAATTGGTTTGTTTAATGTTACCACTTCCCTTTACTGCCTATTCAATAATTGTTTATGTAACGGAACTAAAATAAAAGTAATTCGCACTAAAGTGAACGGAATTCAATGTTGCATACGTTTGGTAATTATAACAATAGAATCCAGTATAGAAGCCATTAAAAAGTGCAAAGAGTTGCAACTAAAACACAGTTACGACTATTTATTTAACATTTTCTATGTAATAAAAGAAATTCCGGAATTTTAATAGTAATAATATAAAATAAAAGTAAGATGCAGTAGCTAAAATTCCTGGGCTTAATTATAAAGTTGTGGTTCTCCCTCTGTATTCAATGTTTGTGTTACATGTTTTATTTTGTATATTTATTGTGCGTATACTCCTAGTCTGATTTCAAAGTAGTTGCATCTGTAGTATAGGGTTACCCATCTCCCAGATGATTAATGTTTTTCCCCTAAATTCCTTTTCTAAAAGGAACTACTTCCTTTAGTCTGTTTTGCTTCTAATACTTTTCCCACTTTCCGGGTAAGATTTTGAATAAAAGCCGTTCTTTATGCATAAATTATACTTTTTTTTAAGCAAAAGTTTATTCCTGATTGGTTTAGATGTTTAATTTTGTTCTCGATCCCTAGACTTTAAATGGCACAAATTGCATCATAATATTCTCTTATGAGCACCCATTTGTAATGGCATTTCTTCTTTATTCATACTATATGCTTATTACACATGTATCCTTACATTGTATATTCAATAAAATGCAATAAATGGTGGGTGAAACGAAAATTAATTAATTAAACAAAAAAGTTTTAATAAAAAGCTTTACAAAGAAAAGGATAGTAAACCAATTAGCTAATCCTGTCGTCAATCGTAGCTCTAGCATATGGAACCAGAGAGAGGCAAAAAAAAAAAAAAAAAAAAAAAAATGGTATTAGAGCTTGTTCATGATTCTCGCCTCCATTAAAACCAGTTCTCATCTGCTTTCGATTCCCGGTAGAAATAACTTTTTTACCAGATTAAACCTTAGTTACAACTTCCGGTATAACAACGTCGATCAAAAGAGCAAAATTCCAAACAAATTAACAAAATTCCACATTCTATTATTCTTATACCTACAGAGTGAAACGAAAGTCCTAGGAGATATTTTAAATTAGCGAACATGTATTAGAGTGAACCGGAATTAATTAGTACTGACACAAGAGGTAACCTGTTTTGATCTTCAGTCATTACGAATTCTACTTGAGAAAATGGTCTCATGTAAATTACGAAGAGAAAAAACATTAACAATTGTTGGTATTGTTCAAAATTAACTACAATTAATAGCATTTTAATACTTATACTGTTAATAGTTGTATTTTGAAAATAGTAATATATCTTGGTTGTAAAGATGATTGTGTTGATCTGTTTTGATTTACATAGTATAAGTGTGAGAAATACTACTTCTGCAGAACTAAAGTGTTAACAAAATTTTCAGAGCTCCTCCCTAATTTAATCACTATCTTCCGTACCTTCGGTGCACGGGATTCCGGGTTAGGTTTCCAGCCTTCGCATTTGAACTCATAACGGTCATTACAATTCAACCTTAAACTCAATGTCTCATACAGCCTCGGTGCAGAAATGGTCGATAAACTCAAATTCAACCACACTTTCTGGAGACTTAAAATAGGAAATGATATAATCATTTCTTCCAAAAAAAAAAAAAAAGGTTTGAAAATTGGTGTCTTGTTATAATAATAATCATTAAGAAGATTAAAAATAGAGCTTTGGTAAAACATAGTAAAAAATGATGCATTAACAAGGAGAAGATATTTTTTTGTATAATAAAGGAAGTAAGGCTAGAAATTTTGGGAAATACTCCTAACATGGAGTCCCTATTAAATATCATGTAATATTTTTTATGCCTATGTTACGTAACTTGAAAATAATAAATGCTTTCATTGTGTTAGCATACAAATATTCTTTAAAAACATCGAGACCTCTTCCTCTCCCTGCAGAATGTATTCCAAAAATTCAATTTAAACTTCCATTCTGTTACAATGAACAGTATGATGTCAGACCGATGTACATGCTTTCGGAAGAACAGACGCACAAGTATTCAGAAATCACTTTTTCGGCATGTAGAGATTAACCCTGCGTTACTCGCGATAGAAAAGTTACAATAATGCTTGCGAACAGACTGAGAGACCGTGTTTTCTTTTTATTGCTAAAATTGGGTTATAATGGAAAGGAAACATTGAAATTTACGGAAAACTTCAATATTGCATACAGTAGCAAGTATGCTAGTGGTAATTACATGTTTTACGTAATTACATGCCTACAATAATAGCTGCACTTAAAAATTTCTACTAAAAACTTGTAACTAAATATCTAACTAAAAAAAAAAACTTTTTACTGGAAATAACTTATCAAAAAACATTACTTCTGGGCCTGTATGCTCTCCACAGATGTATTTCTTGTATCTGGCACTTGTAAATCTGTTTTTCCTGTTCTGATTCCACGACCAAAACGAGCATCTCGCAGCATTACCTTCGACAGTTGCAGGTTGCTGATGATCTGGAACTCCATTACTCTTCGAACTCTCATTTGCAGTTCACGAGGAAGGTTTATCTTCGTTGCTCTGGGCTTGGAGAGGTAGAAACAGAAGCTATACGGACTGTCCGCACGTATTACCAACATATAACGATGAATTAACTAAAAAAGAACTACGCTCGGAAAGTGAGACCGTGCGCAAGTAACGCAGGGTTAACAAGGGTGAAAATCCGTATAAATTTCTAATTCGTTTTTCCTTTCGTCAATACTATACTCTTTCTTCACCTAACGTCGATAGAAAGTAACGTTGATGAAGAGACGAGAGGAGAAATTTCAGAGATCTTCTAGTCAACAATAGCTCACCCAAGTATTCGCTCAAAAACACTGTTTTAGTGTTTCACGATTCATTGCAGAAAACTACAATTTCACAAAGTAATTATGCAAACAGAATGGACAGAATTTATCAATGTTTAAAGATACGCAAGTAATTTCACAATATATTCCAATAATAACTATGGTGTAAATATTGTTATATCACACCTGTACTAAATTTCCTGTAACGTAGAAGGATTATGATATCTTCTAAATAAAATTAAGGTAAAAAGATCCGGTCATAAATTTTCCACATGGATTTTGGAAACGACACAAGAACATCTTTGAGACAAGTTTATCGTAGTAGTGGACACAATAACATTTTTCTTTTCTTTTTTTCTTTTTTTTCTTTTTTTTTGGTATCGGGTTTGATAAAACGAAACCATTTTTTAAATTTTTTTGTGAAAATCAATCCGATTTTCTATCACAGCTAGTTTCAGTTTTAAATCCTATTCGATTTTGTATCAAAATCGGTTTTGGTGAAAACTGTTTCAGGCTTGGAGAAAACAGAAATGTCACTTTTCCGGTTTTTTCACAAACTGGTGTGAAATTTTTATAAAATACTGTTTAGCCCGTTTCCACTTTATTCAATATCTGTAATGAATTCTTCTAACTTCTTTAACTTCAAAAGACATGATTTCAATATGTAAGCTCAGACGTTGCCTTTCCTAAGGACATCTTACAAAACTAACAGAACTTCACTCAAATCATTTGCAAAATTATCTAAATATATAAATACTGAAACTTATTGGTATAAACTCAGTAGAGCGCCTAGTTGTCTGCAACCGACCACACTTTTTTGGGGTTTGAGTTCTATTAGCAGCAAGTGCTCGATAATTAACTCTTAATGAGTAATTGTGCAGAAAAAAAAACAATACCTAAGCTAGAGAAAAAATATGTGAGCACACTGTATTGTGGTCCGGTTTACACATCTGTGCAACATTTCAGAACTTTGGTTAATATGAAATAATAAATTGCAAGATTTGACTCTAACCAAAAGATTATCCTGATAAAAATTTTGTAACAAAATAAATAACTATGTCTACAAAATAATACATTAAGACACACTCACGGTGAATGTATGTATTATACAATTGAGTAATAATTCTACGTATGTCCATTGCTTCGTTTAAACTTCGTAATCTTTTCTGTATATTCTTGGAAATCCGATCAAACGTCCCCAAAAATTATTAGAAATCAATCTGCATCAACAATTAATATGGCTCTTAGTTATGTTAGATATGTTGTATATAATGTAACATTTTATAGAAAAGCATATTTTTTCTGACTTTATAAGAATAGGGCAAAGTCGTCTTCAAACTTGACCCTAACTCTTTCAGATCTAAAATAGACATTATAATAAAGTAATAAAACTTAAAAATATTCACGTATGGCAAGATAGCCCCCCCACATTAGAAAATTGAAACAATGACTAGGTCATTCGTTTGTACTACGTTTGTACCGTTTGTACCGAAAATATTTTCGTTTGTACCATTTTCCTTATAGGGTTACTTGAGAGGTCGACTGGGGGGGCTATCTTGGCGCCAAGATAGCCCCCCATATCACAGCACAAAAAATTGGAATACACCATTCGAAAGCAAATCGTTTGTACCGTTTGTACCGAAAAAAAGTTTTGTTTGTACCCTGATAGTTTTCGAGAAACAGGGCATGATATTTTGGGCGGGGGGCTATCTTGGCGCCAAGATAGCCCCCCGTATCACAGCACAAAAAATTGGAATACACCATTCGAAAGCAAATCGTTTGTACCGTTTGTACCGAAAAAAGTTTTGTTTGTACCCTGATAGTTTTCGAGAAACAGGGCATGATATTTTGGGCGGGGGACTATCTTGGCGCCAAGATAGCCCCCCCGTATCACAGCACAAAAAATTGGAATACACCATTCGAAAGCAAGTCGTTTGTACCGTTTGTACCGAAAAAAGTTTTATTTGTACCCTGATAGTTTTCGAGAAACAGGGCATGATATTTTGGGCGGGGGGCTATCTTGGCGCCAAGATAGCCCCCCCGTATCACAGCACAAAAAAATTGGAATACACCATTCGAAAGCAAATCGTTTGTACCGTTTGTACCGAAAAAAGTTTTGTTTGTACCCTGATAGTTTTCGAGAAACAGGGCATGATATTTTGGGCGGGGGACTATCTTGGCGCCAAGATAGCCCCCCCGTATCACAGCACAAAAAATTGGAACACACCATTCGAAAGCAAGTCGTTTGTACCGTTTGTACCGAAAAAAGTTTTATTTGTACCCTGATAGTTTTCGAGAAACAGGGCATGATATTTTGGGCGGGGGGCTATCTTGGCGCCAAGATAGCCCCCCCGTATCACAGCACAAAAAATTGGAATACACCATTCGAAAGCAAATCGTTTGTACCGTTTGTACCGAAAAAAGTTTTGTTTGTACCCTGATAGTTTTCGAGAAACAGGGCATGACATTTGGGGGGCTATCTTGGCGCCAAGATAGCCCCCCCCCCGTATCACAGCACAAAAAATTGGAATACACCATTCGAAAGCAAATCGTTTGTACCGTTTTGTACCGAAAAAAGTTTTGTTTGTACCCTGATAGTTTTCGAGAAACAGGGGATGATATTTTGGGGCGGGAGGCTATCTTGGCTTAATGATATGCCCCCCGTATCACTGCACAAAAATTTGGAATACACCATTCGAAAGCTTATCGTTTGTACCGTTTGTACCGAAAAATGTTTTGTTTGTACCCTGATAATTTTCAAGAAAGAGTGGATGGCGTTTGGTGGGCTATCTTGTACGGAAGATAGGCCCCTTAATATGTACTTTTTCCATGCCCATTAATAAGTATTATGTGTGTATTCATGTTAATTTATGTGTATTTAGAACTCTTGTTGTACATATCCAAATAAAAAAAAGGACTTGTTGGGAATAAAGCAACGTTAAAATTGAATTGGCGAGTGGGAAAATAGTGTGAGTTCAAAATAAGCCATTTTGAGTTAAAGGCGAAAATAACACTAAAGATATAGAACTACAAATTGTAATGAAGAGCAGTACAATTTGGAAGACCTCGCACGTTATAACAGAATGCTATAATGTCGACTGTACATTTGTGGCATTAACAAACGAAAGTTCTTTCTTCAAATATCTCAAAATGCGTTTTGTGCACTAGTAGTGTTTTTCCGCTGAACGATTCAATTAATTTTTCTCTATTTGTACCCTTTTCCGTAAATAAATACCATAAAAAGAATAACGAAGTGTGTACAAATTCAGAAAGAAACTGGATTTACAGAAATAATCTTTAACAAAGAAAACTAAAAGATGAAATGTTTGCTCACCTAAACTGCGTCCTTCCACGTTTCAGCTTTACACCAACTGAAAAAATTAGCTGTTTATATCTGTCACATTAACGGCTCGAGAAGTTTGCCGCTTTCATAGACAATAGACGTAAGCAAATAGGCCATTGCTGAATAATACGTATTTACTTAAGGAAAAGGACAGAAATAGAGAAAATTTAATTGAATCGGTGAGTGGAAAACCACTACTAGTCCACAAAACGCATTTTGAGATATCTGAAAAAATAACTTTCGTTTGTTAATGCCACAAATGTACAGGCGACATTATAGCATTATGTTATAACGTGCAAGGTCTTGCAAATTGCACTGCTCTTCATTACAACTTGTAGTTCTACATCTTTAGTGTTATTTTTGCCTTTACTTCAAAATGGTTTATTTTGGAATCACACTGTTTTCCCACTCGCCGATTCAATTCTAACGTTGAGTTATTACTGAGAAAATCATTTTTTTTTTATTTTGATATGCACAACCAGTATTCTAAATACACATCAATTCACATGGATAAACAAATAATAATTATTAATGGACATGGAAAAAGTACACATTAGGAGGCCTATCTTGCGTACAAGATAGCCCCCAAATCTCATCCCCTGTTTCTCGAAAACTATCAGGGTACAAACAAAACTTTTTTCGGTACAAACGGTACAATCGATTTGCTTTCGAATGGTGTATTCCAATTTTTTATGCTGTGATACGGGGGGGCTATCTTGGCACCAAGATAGCCCCCCGCAAATGTCATGCCCTGTTTCTCGAAAACTATCAGGGTACAAACAAAACTTTTTTCGGTACAAACGGTACAAACGATTTGCTTTCAAATGATGTTTTCCAATTTTTTGTGCTGTGATACGGGGGGGCTATCTTGGCGCCAAGATAGCCCCCCCCAAATGTCATGCCCTGTTTCTCGAAAACTATCAGGGTACAAACAAAACTTTTTTCGGTACAAACGGTACAAACGATTTGCTTTCGAATGATGTATTCCAATTTTTTGTGCTGTGATACGGGGGGGCTATCTTGGCGCCAAGATAGCCCCCCCAAATGTCATGCCCTGTTTCTCGAAAACTATCAGGGTACAAACAAAACTTTTTCGGTACAAACGGTACAAACGATTTGCTTTCGAATGGTGTATTCCAATTATTTGTGCTGTGATACGGGGGGGCTATCTTGGCGCCAAGATAGCCCCCCCAGTCGACCTCTCAAGTAACCCTATAAGGAAAATGGTACAAACGAAAATATTTTCGGTACAAACGGTACAAACGTAGTACAAACGAATGACCTAGTCATTGTTTCAATTTTCTAATGTGGGGGGGCTATCTTGCCATACGTAAATATTCATTTTCTATAGGTTTCCTTACGCGTAATGCTCAATAACCGAGAAACACAAAGAGTTTATTGCATAAGAATTTGCTTATTATTTTAATTCAGATTACAGATATGCAAGAGTACATTATGACAAAGATAACTTTATGCCTGATGGGACTACATACTCAACATTAGATAAGTTTGTTTTTTTAAATAAAATAACACGACAGAAAGTTGAAGAAATTTCTCTGCAATAAGAATTTTGAAACCTTCAAAAATATTGTGGAGTAGATGGCTCACAGTCGTAAGATTTTTACAGAGTGTATAGATGCTTCTAAACATCCTCTCCATACTAATATACGTGTGTCATTAAAAGCAAGAGTATTTCCGGGCAAGTAGAAATGAGCTATAATTTGACTATAATACCATTCCTAAAATTTGCGATATAAGGAATATGTAGAATTTAAAGCCTATTATATTTCATCAGCATTTGCCAAGGTGTTTAAACAAGTAATATTCAAGAGAATAATGTGTAATGCAAAACTCATTCTATCAGTATACCAGCAGAGCTTCTTAAAGAATAGATCAATATTCACTTAGCCATTATTGCATATGAGTTGGATAGAGAGGGTCAAGTGGATTGATTTATACTGATTTCTCAAAAGCCTTTAATTTGGTAAAGGAAAAAGTTATTTTGTGTCCTTTTTTACACAGTCATAAGCATACAACCGTATACAAAGAATATGCTTCTGAAAAGTTCACACTCTTATCTGGTTTCCCTCAAGACTAAAATCTTCATCCACTCTTATTTCTTTTACATATAAATGACCTAAATTGTTACCTTCATTATTTTAACCCTCTTTTCTTCGCAAATAATTTTCCAAAATTAATTCATCTGAGGACTGTGTAAAAGTTCAAATGGACTTGTGCAGTATTATGAACTGGTGTGACAGTAACAAGACTAAGGTGAATGTGAATAAATGCAAACCTCTGTCCTTTACCGTAAAGAAAACAGAATTATACATAACTTTTGTATTGATGGAACAATTTTAGAGTCACCTAATTTAATTAAGGATCTAGGAGTCCTCTTTGATCCTAAAATTCCACACTAAAATCTCAATACAATTAATCACAATTATAATCTCAATTAGCTTTTATTTAAAAGTCTAAATCTGCAATGATAATACTCATAAGCAATTATACATCTTGTAACTAACAAACACTAATATCAAATAATAATGATCACAGACTCAAATCTTATCCTAACATATTTTCAATATTATTATCAGCTGATACAGACCCATCGCCAAGTTGACCATTATTCTTTATGTTTACTTTCTAACACTTATCATATTGAAACAATTATTAATTCATATAGAAATCTTGGTTTTATTATGAGACTAAGCAAAGAATTTCAAAATTATATGATATTAATAAAACTCTACTTCTGTTTTGTGAGGTCGCAACTAGAATATGCGGCTCTATCATAGGCACTGAGAAACACATAAGCTCATTAGCACGACTGAAAAAAAAAAGTACAATTAAAACTATTTGTTACTTACTTATAGAAAAATTGGGATGAATCCAAAATATGAATCACATCTGGATATGTTATTTTTACAGAAATTGCTACCTGGTAAAATTGACTGGCCGATCTGACTTCGAAGGTCCAATTACATGTCCCGTCAGATGAAACCAGGGAAGGAAATAACAATGTATTTCACCTGTAAGAAGGCAAGAACAAACATCCTCGCTAAGTCTCCTATATGGAGGATAAATGCTACCTGCAATATAATTGAAAGAATATCTGATATAGATATTTCTGGAATTTCAGAGACAGTATATAAGAGATAACTTAACAATATATATGATAAAGAAAACGTACAAATGTACTTGTGATCCTCTGCATTGTAGGAGCGAGCGAAATATTATATTTTATATAATATTTACATCTTATTATTCACTAATCGCAATCGCAAACAAAACAGTATTTCTTTATCTTCCAAACAAACATTCGCTTTAAGTTCAAATATCCATACTGACAGTAGTTTGTAAGGAAAATTTAGTTTACACGCGAACCCACCACCGCTAACATGTCTGCTCCGTATGGAGATGCACGTGCCCTGCTGAACGATCTTACCACCTACTACCTTTTCTGAATAGGAATATAAAAATAAAAACATCTCTTGTAGTGACTACCTAGCAAAGGCGCCTGAATGTGCTGCACATTCGATCATTTCCACGGTATATCTGTTTTCAGGTTTATTATCAATCTGTTCGCAATTATTTGTTCATGGATCAATTCTAGAATATTCTAAAATACTAATGATATTATTTAAACCAGAAAAAATGATGCAAAAAAATTTGTAAAGCGGCTTGTATGTTCTTAATCTGCACGATATTAGACTTAAGTCATTTTGTAAACATAAATTGATTTCTGTGACTCATATTTCAAAGAGAGGTAACATATAGTCTAGAAATTTCAAATACGGGCTTATTTTCAATATAAACTGTTATAATTACTGGGGATTCATGAAACATTTTAATTCATTCTTTCTAAAAATAAACTTCATTCACATATCCTCTCCGATGTTGTTGAATCGAGTCCTTTTGGTAACAAATGTTTCTCTCCTATTACTATTGATTGCTACATATATTCGATGCTTATTATTCTCTTTCTTTCATGGAGTTCCCTCGTGGTTAAGTGGTTAGCGTTCATGCCTTTGGCGTGGGGACCAGAGTTCGATTCCCGGCGGGACTTTAGGTACTTCGAATCCAACGTTTAAACTGTAGGTCCAATTCTCATATAGCCTCCCTGCTCAGAGAGACTAAACTACAAATCAAATCAACTGTCCATGTTTCATGATGTTAATTAGAAATTGTAACTTCAGGTACTAGCCTACACTGAGAAAAATCCGTTATCCGGACAGCGGTATATTGTACAAATAGACAAAATTATTTTGCTTACTATAAAAATCAGTACGGAACAAACTTTATGCATATGCTGCACACACATTGCCCTTAGATGTTACATCATGCCGTTGCAGGATGTCTAATATCTCATAGTCTTCCTTATATTGCATACATATACTTACGCTACCTTCGTCAGCTATATGTTATAAAAAACGCAAATTTGTATGTGAAATTCTGACCGCCAATATTGTTTCATACGGGAAGTACGTATAGATGAAACACTTATACGGAAAGTATTATAAATATGCGTTTTCAATTATACGTTTGCTGTACGTTAAGTCCAAAAACTACAAGATTTACAAATGTAACATACATTTTTTACATACGCCACATACGATTTTCTTCAGTGTAGCTACAAATAATGTAGCTACCTATGTAAAACATTGACGTAAATGAAGGGCAAAGATGAAAGATCGCGGATGAATCTCATAACCAATTGAGACAGAGATAAAGTGAATCCTTATTTTTTGGCTCCCTTCTAGTAGTTATTGATTTTAACTCCATGCAAAGGGAAAGATTGGCAACCCGCAAACAAAATGTATGACGTATTTAACCAAAATGGAACATTTTTTAACGAAAATTAACGTGAATCATATTTATTCAATTCATCCTTTCATTATTAACATATTTTAACCATAAGCTGCAGGGATTATCAAAATGTCACGAAGAAAGTATAAGTTATGTTGTCGTAATCGAATTATTCTTACGGTGTTTATATCGAAAATTGTCTTACATATAGGCCTATGTATTCAAACTTTCAACATAGCGGTGGTTACCACTCCATTTTACCCACTTATTTTCGATGGAATATCACTATAAACCAAAAAAGTTATGCTGCAAATTGAAGGAAGATATATATCTATATCTATATCTATCTATCTATCTATCTATCTATCTATCTATCTATCTATCTATCTATCTATCTATCTATCTATCTATATATATATATATATATATATATATATATATATATATATATATATATATATATATATATATATATATAAGTTTTTTATTATCTCATTAACAACTTACTTTCAAGGCTTCCTTAAGAGCTTGACGTCCACTCGGGGGAATCAAATGACTATGCAAATAGTAGGTCACAGTCCTGGGGAGGAAAAAGAGTATATATATATACTAAATTTCATCAAAATCAAATACGCTTTAGAGAGTTATCGTGGAATCAACAGATGGACAGACGAAATGAAATACAAAAGCTGATCAAATTAAGTAATAGAAGCTTTACTGCAAGCGGTTCAATAATTTTGTTAAAATATCCACCTATGCATAAATGTATTCATAAAGGTGCAACACTGTAACTGGGACTAGAGTATTGTAAAAATGAGATATTTGAGTTTAAACGCCCAATGATTTAACCCTTTTAGGCTAAGGAAGAAGGACGATTAACGAAAGTGAATGATGATGGAACAATTGGTGGGATTAGAATGTTGGAGGGAACGGAAGACCCGGACAAAACCTACGGACACGATGTTGTCCACCACAAACTTATTTGTCCAGGGATAGAACCAGGGACCCTATGTGCCGGAGGTAAGCACTCTACCATTGAGCGACTGTGCCCCCCAGCAGAGTGTTATTCTGAATAAATAAATAAATAAATAAATAAATATGAAATACTTTTAAAGATTTTTTGGGGGGGATTTAAATTCTTTCGGAGAAAAATCTTCAAATGGTATTTGGTCTAGGAATTAATTCGTGCGGTTGGTACGCACACATTGAAGCTGTAGTACAAACACAAAATACATAAATACCTTAAGAAAAATATTGTCCATCGCTAGCCACCACTTTCGCCCATCTGTCAGGCAATGTACGGATTCCGTGGCGAAAGAAGTCCTCATCCTTGGAAGCGATCCAGCCAGAGACCCATGTTTCGATATCTTCTGAAGAAGTAAACCGCTGTACAATCAAATCGTTGTTCATGCAATCGAACAAGTAGTAGTCCGAAGGAGCAACGTCTGGTGAATACGGCGGGTGGGGTAAAACTTCCCATCCGACATTTTCTAAATAGGTTTTGACCGGTTTTGCGACATGTGGGCGAGCGTTATCATGTTGAACAATAAGTTTATCATGTCTGTTCTCCTATTCTGGTCGTGTTCTGGCCAGAGCTTGCTTCAAACGCATTAATTGTCGTCGATAACGTTCTCCATTCATAGTTTCACCCGGTTGCAGCAGCTCATAGTACACCACACCTTTCATATCCCACCATATGCACAGCATAACCTTTGCACAGTGAATATCTCGTTTTGGTTGTGATGGACCTGGTTCACCTGGTTTCACCCAGGCCTTTTTTCGTTTAGGTTTCTCGTAATGGATCCACTTCTCATCACCCGTAATAATTCGATGCAGAAACCCCTTTCTGCTCTGTCGTTGAAGCAGCAATTCGCAAATGGTTTTTCGTCTTTCAACGTCTCTGTCTTTCAATTCATGTGGAACCCAATGTGACATCTTTTGAATCATTCCCATGGCTTTCAAGCGTTTGGAGTATGTTGTTTGATCAACGCCTAATGCTGCTGCAAGTTGTTTCTGCGTTTGACACGAATCCTGCTCGAGCAATGCTGTCAATTCTTCGTCTTGAAATTTTTTTGGCTGTCCAGCTCGCTCTTGGTCTGCCAAGCCGAAATCACCACTTCTAAACCGTGCAAACCACTTCTGACACCTTCGCTCAGCTAGAGCATGATCACCATACACTTCCACCAAAATACGACGACTTTCAGTCGCACTTTTCTGCATGTTAAAGTAATGCAGCAGGACACCCCGCAAAAACACTTTATCAGGCACAAATTGCGCCATGTTCACTTAACTACAAACTGGTGTTGTTGACGCTTTAATCCACTGCCCTATACTACGAACGATACGCGATGACAGGGGTTTGCAACACATGTGTGGATACACGGAACTGTGGGACGCTCCGTTCGTTGCGCCATCTCTTGTTCACCCGCACGAATTAATTCCTAGACCAAATACATGAAAATATGCCTTGCCTGTAAAGCTATACGACAAATAACAGTTGCATTCGAAATATTCATTTCTGCTCTGTATCCTATTTGGTGCCTATCTCAGAGTCTTATAATTTAAGGTAGATTTGCGAACAGTTCACAGTTACAATATACGATTACGTACAAAGAGAAATTAAATATATCACTCGTCATACTAAAAGATAACTAAAAGTTACAACCGCTACTACTACTACTACTACTACTGCCACTAATAATAATAATAATAATAATAATAATAATAATAATAATAATAATAATAATAATAATAATAATAATAATAATAATAATAATAATTTATAAAGACGAGATGTGAAGATTTTGAGTTCCTTTTTTCCTTTTCCAGAAAAACAGACAAAACCGTCTCCTGAGATATTGAAAGTGGTATTTTTTTATGCGACTTTTAACTTCAACGAGGTACGTTTGGAATGGAAAATATTTCTAAATCCGGGGGGTTCAGGAGCTTGGGTGAGCGACAGTCAGAAGGAGCAAGCAAGTAGCATTAAAGATTAGTGTGCCCAAGGCACAAGAGTGGGCATTATTTGCAATCTGCATGATTCTTAATGGAGCAAAGGTTTGTTAAGCTTAAGTTATGTTTGCTTACGTTTCTTAAGATTATTTTTAAAATAGGTTAGATTAGGAAAAATTTACTTCTTTGAACTTATTTATGTGTAAGATAATGTAGTTTCACGTAGGTCAGTTATGTGTTGGTTGCCATCTTCTACGTTGTATTACAGTTCAGGTAAACTTAAGTTAAATATCAGGTTAATAGTATTTTACTTTCATACAACACATACTAACTCAGAAGGAAAATAGAGACAACAAATGTTAACTCGATACATTAACAAATATTGTCAAATGTGGCACAAACAATATTTTTTAAGAACAAAAATAAGTAATAACATTGATCAATGAAATTATCATTGCTCTGCCAACAGCTTGTTAATCTGTCACAACCAACTGTAGATATTTTAATGTCAACCATATCCTCGTATTATGCTTAATTCTAACTTGACAAGAAATTTGTTAGTGGTCCCTTGTAGTGTTACTGAAAAGTGCTACAATACATTTTTAGTGACAACCGAGAGCCAATAAGCTCGTGGGTAATAGTTAAAAAAAACAAATAAACAATGAAACTTTCACATTTAAAGGTATTCACAACTTTCGAGAATGCTTACTTAGGTACATCTCGTTGTTCAGCATCTGCACAGGAGTCACTGGATCCAATTGCTGAAATCTGGGTTAAAATTTTATGCCGATGACTTCGAAATGTAAGTTACATCTACGGGCCATATTGATGTGGAACTTTTCCTTTAAAATCAGACAAATACAAATGAACAATTAATTCGAAACTAATTAAGTGAAATCAACAAAACTGTTAGAAATTTGGCATTTAAAATATTACGGAATTAATAAATTTATACAGAAAAATATATGTTATTCTGCTATCATCTAATTATTCTGTGAACACGTCAGTGTTTTCTTTCTTTAAAAATATGAAACGAAAGTAAAACTAGCATTTTAAGGGTGTAACTTATTGTTATTATTAACAATTCTATAAGGTCTTGTTTTCATATTGACAAACTAAACACAATAACACACTGAGCAAGGCTATGTGATAATATATATAAAACACACAATCATGTAACAGTTTCAACACAATAACTGTATCTTCATCAGATTAATACTCCTTCTGGCTGCTCGGGAATTGGTCACCTCTTATGTATATACAGCCCGGAGATCAACTTTTAATTTAGGGGTGGAGTCTAATTAAAAGTTGATCTCCGGAAAGTATATAAGATGTGACCAAAAATTCCCAAGCAGTCAGAAGGAGTATTAATCTGATGAAGACACAGTTGTAGTGTTGAAACTGTTACATGATTGTGTGTTTTATATATATTATCACATAGACTTTCTCAGTGTGTTGTTGTGTTTAGATATAATTATAATAAAAATTATAATAATTATTCTTATTCAAAAATCAAGCAAATTACTTTGTCAAAATGTAATCTAAACCCAGTTTAGAGACAACCTCATAATGGAAACATATCTGGCATGGGTGTTTAACTAAAGGGAGTTAAACGATCACTTTACTCTTAAGGGCTGAGGTCAGAGTGTCTGTATATATACCTCTCTCACAGTTGTTACAAACACAAGACAAAATACGGGAACTTTTTCCTTACTTTGGAAACCAACGTCAGTTGTTCATTTTGAAATTTTAGGAATTTCGAACCTCGGACGTCAACATTTGCTTTCTAATTTTCTAAAAGTATACAATTTGTCTTGCCAGACAGAAAATATTTTCCAGTTTTCAAGAATTCATGACTTTAATACTAACAGCAAAATATCAAAAGGTAAGGTGAATTGCAATAATGATAACGAGTTCCCTGGTGACAAAACGGTTAGCGTCCTTATGTTTGGTGTGGTAGACACGGGTTCGATTTGGATTCCACGTTAAGATCTAAGTCCACGCCTCATATAGAATCACTGCAGGAAGATACACTAAACTCAGAATACAATCCAATATAGATAACATTAGTTATATATAGCATTGAATGTTCTTATACTTTGTCATAAAATTACAAAATTATGAACATTTTACGACAAGTAAAATGTTTCTTTAATAGTAAATAGACAACTGCTTAAGTGTTTCACTTTATAATTCACTTATATGTTTGAGAAATGAAATATGAAATGAAATATTCAGCTTAACGTGCAACAATTATGTCCTTTATACTAAGGTAGACGTATAATTAAGTCAAGAGATGATGATGGAAGACTTGGTTGATGGAACAAGAATTTGGGAGAAACGGGAGTACCGCGAGAAAACCCACGGACACGATATACCTCAGGTAAAGCTACAATGATTCATAAAATCGAAAAATGTATTCTTAATTAATTGAGTTTGAGAAAGTGGTTCAAAAGTATAGGTCTACTAATTTTGTGTACAGGTAAAAGTAATGATATTAGTAATTAACATTATGTTCGGCATAGTTACCTACTACATCTTTCCATGATACGTAGCTGCATCATTACACAACGAAGTTGTTTTTCCAACTTGCAACACCAATACAATCTACACAATGGAATTTACAATCAGGATATCTCTATCAGAACAGATGGCATTAGAATCAAAAATGAACAAATTTCAGTTAAAAACTAGTAAATTTTGTTTCAAAACACTAAAATATATTATGAAAATGAAATGAAATCTTTGAGTTTAACGTCCCACGATTATGCCTGTTAGGCTAAGGAAGACGACGATTAAGGCAAGTGAATGATGATGGAAGACTTTGTGGAATGAGTAGGTGGAAGGAAATGATAGTACATAGATTCTGACCGCCTATATTGTTTCATACGGAAAGTACGTATAGATGGAACACTTATACGGAAAGTATTATAAACATGCGTTTTCAATTATACGTTTGCTGTACGTTAAGTCCAAATACTACAGGATTTTCAAATGTAACATACATTTTTTACGTACGCCACCTTCGATTTTCTTTTCAGTGTAGCTACAAATAATGCAGCTACCTATGTAAAACATTGACGTAAATGAAGGGCAAAGATGAAAGGTCGATGATGAATCTCATAACCAATTGAGGCAGAGATAATGTGAATCCTCATTTTTGGCTCCCTTCTAGTAATTACTGATTTTAACTCCATGCAAAGGGAAAGATTGGCAAGCCGCAAACAAAATGTATGACGTATTTAACCAAAATGGAACATTTTTTAACGAAAATTATCGTGAATCATATTTATCCAATTCATCCTTTCATTATTAACATATTTTAACCATAAGCTGCAGGGATTATCAAAATGTCACGAAGAATATATACGCTATGTTGTCGTAATCGAATTATTCTTACGGTGTTTATATCGAAAATTGTCTTGCATGTAGGCCTATGTGTTCAAACTTTCAACATAGCGGTGGTTACCACTCGATTTTACCCATTAATTTTTGATGGATTATCACTATAAACCAACTATTACAACCACCACCACCTCCACTACTGCTACTACTACTACTACTACTACTACTACTACTACATGAAGATTTTGAGTACCTTTTTCCTTTTCCATAAAAACAGACAAAATCGTCTCCTGAGATATTGAAAGTGGTATTCTTTTAGCGACTTTTAACTTCAACGAAGTACGTTTGGAATGGAAAATATTTCTAAATCCGGGGGGTACAAAAGCTTGGGTGAGCGACAGTCAGAAGGAGCAAGCAAGTAGCATTAAAGATTAGTGTGCCCAAGGCACAAGAGTGGGCATTATTTGCAATCTGCATGATTCTTAATGGAGCAAAGGTTTGTTAAGCTTAAGTTATTTTTGCTTACGTTTGTTAAGATTATTTTTAAAATAGGTTAGATTAGGAAAGCTTTACTTCTTTTAAGTTATTTATGTGTAAGATAATGTAGTTTCACATAGGTCAGTTATGTGTTGGTTGCCATCTTCTACGTTGTATTACAGTTCAGGTAAACAGTTCAGGCAAACTTAAGTTAAATACCTGGTTAAGAGTATTTTACTTTCATGCAACACATACTAAATCAAAAGGAAAATAGAGACAAGAAATGTTAACTCGATACATTAACAAATATTATCTTATGTGGCACAAAAATATTTTTTTAAAGGCAAAATTAAGTAATAACATTGATCAATGAAATTATCATTGTTCTGCCAACAGCTTGTTAATCTGCCACAACCAACTGTAGATATTTTAATATCAACCATATCCTCGTATTATGTTTAATTCTAACTTGACAAGAAATTTGTCAGTGGTCCCTTGTAGTGTTACTGAAAAGTGCTACAATACAGTTTTAGTGACAACCAAGAGCCAATAAGCTCGTGGGTAATAGTTAAAAAAAAAACAAATAAACAGTGAAACTTTCACATTTAAAGATAATCACAACTTTCGAGAATGCTTACTTAGGTACATCTCGTTGATCAGCATCTGCACAGGAGTCACTGGATCCAATTGCTGAAATCTGGGTTAAAATTTTATGCCGATGACTTCGAAATGTAAGTTACATCTAACGGATATATTGATGTGGAACTTTTCCTTAAAAACTAGCAGCGTTCACCCCGCTTCGCTGCGGTCACCCCGGAACGCAATAAACTTTGTTACTTAGATAATTTTTACTTTTTCGCTTTCAAGTGATATGATAAAAACCATAGAAGATTGCACTAATGTTAACATTATATCGCCTGTCATTTATGTTAACCCGCCCCGCTTCGCTGCGGTCACCCCAACCCGCCCCGCTTCGCTGCGGTCACCCCGGAACGCAATAAACTTTGTTACTTAGATAATTTTTACTTTTTCGCTTTCAAGTGATTTATAGCGCCTGTCAGTTATGTTAACCCGCCGAGTCACAGGGTCATGCGGGTTGCATATAAATACGTTTATTTTTATACCTATGATGAACTAATAACAAAGGATTTGTACGTATGGACACCTGAATGGTCAATTATCTCAAGACACTGCTAATTGAAAATTAAAGTGATATGATAAAAACCATCTAGGGTCCACATCCTAACAACCCCCCAAAAATGAAAGAAATCGGTTCAGCCGTATTAGCGTGATGAGCGGACAAAGGATTTTTTGTACGTATTGACACCTGATTGGTCAATTATCTCAAGACACTGGTAATTGAAAATTAAAGTGATATGATAAAAACCATCTAGGGTCCAAATCCTAACAACCCCCCAAAAATGAAAGAAATCGGTTCAGCCGTATAAGCGTGATGAGCGGACAAAGGATTTTGTGCGTTCTCTTTTATATATATAGATAAGACAAATATAAATGAACAATTAATTCGAATTTAATTAAGTAAAATCATCGAAATTGTTAAAAATTTGGCATTTAAAATATTACGGAATTAATAAATGTATACAGAAAAATATATGTTATTGTGCTATCATCTAATTATTTTGTGAACACGTCAGTGTTTTCTTTCTTTACAAATATGGAACGAAAGTGAAACTAGCATTTTAAGAGTGTAACTTATTGTTATTATTAACTATTCTATCAGTTATTTTTTCCATATTAATAAACTAAACACAATAACACACTGAGCAAGGCTATGTGATAATATATATAAAACACACAATCATGTAACAGTTTCAACACTACAACTGTGTCTTCAACAGATTAATACTCCTTCTGGCTGCATGGGAATTGGTCACCTCTTATGTATATACAACCCGGAGATCAACTTTTAATTTAGGGGTGGAGTCAAATTAAAAGTTGATCTCCGGAAAGTATGTGTTTTTCATTTTTTCATTTTGAAATTTTAGGAATTTCGAACCTCGGACGTCAACATCTGCTTTCTAATTTTCCAAAAGTACACAATGTGTCTTGCCAGACAGAAAACATTTTCCAGTTTTCAAGAATTTATAACTTTAATACTAACAGCAAAAGATTAAAAGGTAAGATGAATTGCAATATAGATAACGAGTTCCCTGGTGACTAAGCGGTTAGCGTACGCATCTTTGGCGTGGGAGACCCGGATTCGATTCCTGACTGGAACTGATGTTTCGGATTCCACGTTAAGATATAGGACAACGTCTCATATAGAATCACTGTTGAAAGAGACGCTAAACTCAGAATCCAATACAATATAGATGCCATTAGTTATGCATAGCATTCAATGTTCCTATACTTTGTCATAAAATTACAAAATTATGAACATTTTACGAAAAGTGAAATGTTTCTTTAATAGCAAATAGACAACTGCTTAAGTATTCCACTTTATACTTCATTTACATGTTTCAGAAATGAAATTAAATGAAATATTTCAGTTTAACGTCCACAATTGAAGGGTAAGGGAAAAAAACAAGGAATGTCACAAAAGTGCATTTTTGAAAAAAACGGTGTTTTAATATTGAAAATCGCGTAAAAAGAATACGGTTAGTTAAATTTTTAGCCCCTTTTTATATGGACATTTCTACATCTACGCATGCATGGCATATACAGTCATATAGTACCAAGAGTGACCAACAGATAGGACAAATCACCCGAAAATGCATATACATGGACATTCCTTGTTTTTTCCCCTTGCCCTCCAATTATGCCCTATATACTAAGGCAGACGTATAACTAAGTCAAAAGATGATGACGGAAGACTTGGTTGGTGGAATAAGAATGTAGGGGAAACGGGAGAACCGCGAGAAAACCCACGGACACTATATACCTCAGATAAAGCTGCAGTGATTCATAAAATCGAGAAATGTATTCTTAATTAATTGAGTTTGAGAAAGTGGTTCAAAAGTATAGGTCTATTAATTTTTTGTACAGGTAAAAGTAATGATATTAGTAATTAACATTACGTTCGGCATAGTTACCTGCTACATCTCTCCATGTTACGTAGCTGCATCATTACACAACGAAGTTGTTTTCGCAATTTGCAACACCAATACAAGCTCCAGAATGGAATTTACAATCAGGACATCTCTAGCAGAACAGATGACATTAGAATCTAAAAATGAACAAATTTCAGTTAAAATCTACTAAATTTTGTTTTAAAACACTAAAATATATTATGAAAATGAAATGAAATCTTTGAGTTTAACGTCCCACGATTATGCCTGTTAGACTAAGGAAGACGACGATTAAGGCAAGTGCATGATGATGGAAGAATTTGTGGAATGAGTAGGTGGAAGGAAACGGGAGTACCTCGAGAAAACCTACGAACACGATGTTGTCCACCAGAAACTTACCTGGTTGGGAATCGAACCAGTGACCCCAGAACGAAAGGTAAATGCTCTACAACTGATCCACTGTGACCCCTTAAAATATATCACTCTAGTTCTAACACTGCTAAAGTAAATTACAAACAATTTGGTTTCAGACTGCAAAAGGCTTTCCCGTTATAATTAACAGATTTTTCTGAAGCGCCTAAAATAATAGCCTATTTGTAATTTTTGTAGTTTCTAAAATAATTTTAATATGTTCCTAGGATGTTTATCATAGATTTTCATGAAATCAAGAACTTACGGCTTTTTCCAAGCACAAACAATACTTACTTACGGCATTACCTTATCAATCAAAATAAATTATCTTTGTGTTTGTTTGACTCAGGTTAGTTTAAAAAACGATTCGAATAAAAATGTCCGACATCTGATGATACATAATTCTTTAAACAAATTCACGAAGATTTTAATGCAAAAAAAAAAGAAAAAAAAGAAAGAAAATTTTGTGACATACAAGAAAATAAGCCTTACACCTGAATCATTATTTGAAACCAATAATAATGCGCATTATAGTCAAGGTGATTCCCTAAAACATCCTAAAAATAATTCAGTTATTATTTAGATACTGTCGTAATACACTTGTGTTCTTAAGAGTGCTAATCACTGAGAAACTAAAATACCGCTAATTTTTACAGTAATTATGTGACATTTTCAAATACATAATAGATAATCGAAAAGTGGAAGAAGAGCGCACTAGATAATATTATTTTGCATGATGTACCGTTATTACGAGTCACCTAGTAGCATTCCGTTTGCAACCATTTATAAAAGTGAAAACAAATACCGGTTATCTAAATGGCTGGAAATCGAATGCAGATACGTGACTCGTGATAACGGTATCTTATGTAAAATAATATTGTCTAGTGAGCTCTTGTTCCGCTTTTCGATTATTTATTATCTATTTGAAGATAAAACATAATTACTGTAAAATTAGCGGTATTTTAATTTCGCCATGACAGGGTCTCTTAAGATGTTGCGCTGTGTAATGGCTTCCTTAAAATAAATGACTCTTCAATCTTTTACAAATCACAAAATATTTTTCCACGCTATTTAAGTAGAAAACAAAACTAAGAATTTCAATAGCATAATTAACGAATAAGCTAAAATATAACCATTTCTTCTCCTCAAAACTAATACATGTTTTCTTTGATTGCGTGATTTTGTCGTTTTCAACAGGACTGTTTTCAAAACATGCCGCCACAGAATTTCTAATAACTTCGTACATATAACATTAAATAAATCTAAACGAAACGAACTAAGGCAACTAAATTTCGATTACAAATTAACAGAATGCTCTTTTGAAAACGTTAAAATATCATTGCTATATTGTTTCACTCTTACCATGTGGCTTTCTTAGACGAAATGTGTTCCTAATGGCTTTCGTGGAAAAAGGAACTTAAAATTCCTTTTTAAGACAAACATCACTTTCATGTATTATTCTTCTTTTTACCAATTATAAGTACACACACTTTCTGCTACAACCAGGACTTAAGAAATATAAAAATCTGCTAAGAAAGACGTGTCCACTTTCATGTTACTAAATCGTTACAAAATGGCGTTGACCTACCATTCCGTAAGAACGTTCACATTTTCGGAATAGCACAAGTCACTTCACAATAAAATCTATTCATCATTAGATCACATAATTGCTTTCCTCTATTTCTTCGATTAACATAAACTGGTTTCTGTTGTATGAATCTCACAAAATTAAATCCATAATTGATTAAAAGGAAAAGAAAAAGTCCTTGCTTCTGCCTATGAAGTCTCTATTGCATCATTACTCTCAACGTCCACGATCGTCATATGACGTGGAAAACATGGCTACCGGATGACGTGGAAAAACATGGCTCCTGCATGACGTGGTAAATAAGAACTAGGCTATGCATTTTTAGTTGAAAAAGAAAAAAAAAACATTACCTGGTGCGTGTTGCAACTTACAGTATTTGTATTATACAGAAAAATATTCCTATAAATCCACCTAAGAAATAACAAAATTCTTATTCCAAGACTATCATTATTATACTGATATTTTAAATAGGAAATATGCTACCAACGCATTTTGTAAAACAATGAACTTCCATGCCTCTACAATGTAAAAAATAATTGTTTTATGTTGGAAGAAAACTAAGCACTTGAATACCCAAACAAGAAAATCAGCTTAATAAAAGACAATACCTTTCTATGGTAACCAAAACATTTTTCCTGACGTTCCTCACAAATTTTGCGTTTATGCTTCACTTTCCAACAACACTCTTTTCTACACGTGTCTCCAACAAAATTCCTAATAAAGATGTTTTCTCTACCATATTGGTTCATCGTATACAACTTGAACTAATATAATGAATAAAAGTTTGGTTAAGCAGGAGGAAATTTTAGTTTTAAAAGTGTTCAGATAACTGAGCGTTTTCCGGCGATCCACTCATTAAAACGTTGCGCAAGAGTAGAAGCTTCGAGATGGACGCTGTAAGAAGAGGGAGTCACTGTAGTAGATCAGCGACGCCTATCGTCGTCTGCATCTGTTTCTTTGCAGTTAAATATTTCTTATCTCAGCAATGAAAGTATATATGTTGGAATGTATTTGCAAAATACAATACAATTAATAGGTTTGAGATATAACTGCGTAGCAAATACAATTATCGGAATTAATATCCATCTATATAAGAAAAATTGCTAATAATAAGCTTACATGAATAGCTGTTGGTAGTAACAGATTCAACTTAGAGGGAAAAGGGAGCAATAGAAATGCGCCAAAATCAAGGTCAACTTCAACTATTTAACACAGAAGCCTTGTGAGGGCGCCATCTTCTCCAGATTTTACCACCGATTTGCATCACTTCCTGGATTATTCGCTTCTAGTTTTTTTTTCTTATATACTACCAAATGACGCTATAATAATCTATTTTAGGCAATGGATGAGTCAAGTAACTTGGTAACTTTCGACGTTAGCAGGACTCCGTGGTTGTAAATCAGTGGATCCAAACCTGGTTAACGCGCCTCCCTGGGAGACACAAGCTACTGACAGAAATAAACTACACTCGTAATATAATATACAAAAATGAATCTATTATTTAAAAAAATTAAAATATAAAAAAAATATTTCTTATAAACGCGCTTCCCCTAAAAATAAAACTTAGTACAAAAAAGTAAAAAAAGGCGCAAAATAATTGTTTTCAATAAAACTACTTTTAAAAAATCTATTTATGCATGGCTGAAAGGAAAAGCATGGAAAGTGCTCTCGTATATAATCACTTGATTTACATGATAATTGTAAGAAATATTTACCTTTCGACGCCTGCCAGGGGTTTGAACGAAATCGTGCACAGTAAAAACTGGTTGTGTTAATTCAACTCAATTTTAACACAGGGCAGTTGTTCCAGCGTGACCACCACTATGCAGTGTTAGTTCAACACAGACCCCGTGGTGTTGGCATTTAATACAGGGGGTGTGTTACGTCTTTAACACACAACCGGTGTTGAGCGGTGTCAATTCGACACCATGTCAGGGGCTGTGTTAGTATTTTGGGTGTTGATTCGACACCATGTCAGGGTCGGTGGTGTGGAGGTGTTGAGTGTTACTTGTGGTGGTGTTGCACCAACATGAAGAAAGTAACACAGGGTGTAGTGTGTTAATTATTTTGTGTTAATATTACACCATGTCAAGTATCAATATAACACAGTCCCTGTATTACTTCAACATCATTTTCTTATTATTTCAACACACAATCCGTATCATAACTCAAGGTCAGACCACCATATCAACACCGGTTTTGGTGTTAGTTCGACTCCACTTCTGTGTTACTATGACATCTATTTCGGTGTTAAAATAACTCCGTGTGTGGTGTTGATGTAACCATTTTCTGTATTGGAAAATCATGTGGTTTGCATGCTTACGCTTACCGAAGATTCTAGTTTTAAAATAAGGATAGTAAACTGCAGAACACTTCATATAGAAAATCTTCATAAAAATTTTTGACGTCCTCCCGAATATTTATTGTGAAGTATTTCTTGATGGTGCGAAACACAACCTTCACCAACATCTTGTTCAACTCCATAAAGCTAAACTCTTACCTATATCCTTATAATATTTTTACCTCTTAATCGTGATTGTACTTGTTTTCCGCCATTTTTGAAGCACAGTCCCCGGTCTTGACTGGTGATCTCTACTGCAGTGTAGAAATGACACAGTAATACGATGTTGTTTCTTGATGTTGACATATTTCTTCATAAACATTATGTAAAACAATTGAAAACACATCGCGCGGTTTGCATGTTGAAATGTTGCGTATACCTGGATTTGTTTAAGTATTTCTTTCTACTGTGCTTGTGTGTAGCTTCAATCCATTAGCCTTTATAATTAGATGCCAACATATATGGCAATCACGCAGAAAACAACATCGAAGATTTTACACTTGTGTTATTTTAATACATATGCTGTGTGTCGTTTCAACTGCCGGCATTTAACACACAACTCCAAATGGAGAGCGAGTTATTTGTGTCATATTTTAACACAATCGTGTTAACACATAGGCATCTCGTTGAAATAACAAATGATTTTTTTACAGCGTGGACTTTCACCTTTGAAGCCATGGTGATTCCCTTAATTATCACAGAGTCATGATTGATACATTTTTGGAAAGCTTATGGAGCATAAATTGCAACGAAGGAACATTTCTGCAATTCCCACCTTATTCGCTGGAGAAAAAGAAGAAACAAAAATGTCGTAAAAATATAAAAATGGTTTGGGGGACCCTGGCAAATATTGCAGTCACCCTACGCTGATAAAATGATGCTAATGTGTAGGCAACACACTTCTGACCATAATATAAAAATGGTAGCAATTGCTGCAATACAAAGCGAGATAAAAATTCAGAACGAAACTCATAGCAAAAAAAAAAAGGAAAAATAAAAAGAAAGAAAGAAAAAATAAAAAAATAAAAATGCTTACCACTATTAGGGACTGTGGAACCGTCTATGCCAGGCTGGAATACAGAGTAGAACGTTCCAGTCAGTAAGAAAGATCCAGGTATATTTACGAACATTGTTACCCATACAAACTCGGCAGCGTCTACAGCTGTCGAGTTTGGTTGGAATGTGTTCAAAAATGTCCTTGGATGCATTGTTTCTAACTACGGATAAGCGCCCTGGGACAACTTTGCGGGTTACTGTTTTCTCCCTACAAGAAATTATTCTTAGTGTGTGTGTGTCGAAGAAACCAGATGTTTTGTGTTTTACTAAAAATAAAAATATAATGAATTCATTTTATGTATGAAATATTCTCCAAAAAAATGTTATGCGTGGAAGAAAAATTGATTGAATTTGACAATCGACCCGCCCACCCCGAAACAATAGTAACACGTTATGTGCACATCATTTTTGATGCACACATCATGCACTGCAACAAGAATTATGCTTCTAGACTAATTCAGTGAGAAAATACCTGGTCTTATATTGAACCATCCTGATGAAAATAAATGTAATTTATGTAAAAAAAAAACTGCGACTCAAAAAATTGGCCAATCCACCCCTTCCCGCATTTAAGAAATACGTACAGGGTATTACCACATACCAATAAAAGTTGTATATACTCCCAAGCGGAATAGCCCTTCAAAAGAAAAAAAAACAGATGGAAAAAACAAAAAACACGAACTATACCCTTCTCCTCCCCGTGGTACTCCCACATAGATAAATTACATATCAACAAAAAGCTTAATCCTTAAGAAACTAATACATACTAAAACAAGGCCGGCGCGAGGGGGGGTCGAGCCGTGCCACCGCCGAGGGCGGCAAGTTTGAAGGGCTGCAAAATTTCAAAAAGAAAATAATACAGGGACGGCAAAATTTGAGAAAGAAAATATAAAGAGGCGGCATGTGAAAGTGCCGTCCAGAGCGGCAAAACTTCTAGCGCCGGCCCTGTACTAAAATTACCTTCTTAGCTTAGGGCTGAGCTATTGAAGCTTAAAGCTTTGACGTCACAGTTTCGTCAACGAACGCTTAGAGGGTAAACTTTTTGTACATGAGAGCTCTCCCTATATTTTTCTTTTTACCCATGCATAAATAGATTTTTTTAAATAGTTTTCTTGAAACCAATTATTATGCGTTTTTTAGTAGGATTTATTTTGTCTTATTTTTCCTACACTGTAAAAAATCGTTGTGTTGTTTCAACGACATGTCTATGTGTTAACGCGATTGTGTTAAAATATAACACAAACAGGTGATTAGAACAACTCACTCTCCATTTGGGGTTGTGCGTCAAATGTCAGTAGTTGAAATGACACACAATCTGTATGTTGAATTAACACAAGTGTAGAATGTTTGATGATGTTTTCTGCGTGATTGTCAAATATATTGGGCATCTAATTATAAAGGGTTATGTACTTCAGGTACAGACAAACATAGTAGAAAAAATATTTAAACAAATCATCGTATTCACAAAATTTCAACATGTAAACCGCGCGATGTGTTCTCATTTTATTTTTTATTATTATTTTTTTTTACATAATTTTTCTGAATAAATATGTCAACAGCGAGAAACAACATCGTATTACTGTGTCACTGCTACATTGCACTAGAGATTACCAGTCAACACCGGGAACTGTGTTTGAGAAATGGCGGAAAATAAGTAGAAATATGATTGAAAAGCAATCATATTATAAGGATATATAGGTAGGTAAGAGTTCCCCATCATTCTTGAACAAGATGTTGGTGAAGGTTGTGTTTCGCACCATCAAAAAATACATCACAATACATTATGGGGAGGACAACAAAACATTTTATGAAGATTTTCTAAATGAAGTGTTCTGTAGCTTACTATTCTTATTTTAAAATTAGAATCTACGTCAAGCAGAAGCATGCACACCACAAGCTTTTTCAACACAGAAAAATGGATACATCATCACCACATACAGAGTTATTTCAACACCGAAACAGGTGTCGTAGTAACATAGAAGTGGAGTGGAACTAACACCAAAAACGGTGTTAGTGTGGTGGTCCGACCTTGAATTTTAACAAAGACGGGTGTTGAATTAACACCCTGGCAGGGCGGAAAAACCTGAGTGTACAGTGTATATTAATTAATTTTCATTTTCGTGTATAGTCGAGGCTCTATGCCCTCATAAAATACGTAGTTTTCCTTTGTTTAAGGGTAGAGATGCAAGGGCTAGGAAAAACCGGCCTTTTTTTCTGCTTCGCTTTTTGCTTGGGATATTTTGGGCTTTTTTGAAAATTTTGCTTTAAACTGATAAAGCAGACCGTGTTTCGCTTCTCTACAACAAAAAACTCATTTAATTAGTGGTTGATGCAGATAATATGAAACCTCGAAAATAAACCATCAATTTCAAAAAGATCTTTAAAAATTCTTAACATATTTATATTATGAATTCCAAAGGATTAACCAATATATGTAATAATATTTTTACCTCTTATATACAATAAGTACTTTAAAAATGATATGTAGTATTTGTATGTAGTATTTTTACTTCAAAATACCACACACACTCGTTTTGAAGCAAAATGAAGAAAAACATGAGAGAAATCTGCACATCAAGAGCTTCGTTTCGGGTGGTTCTGTACATTCTTGAAAGTTTCCAGTTAAGTTTTAACTTTCATATACATTGTATGAATATTTCGAACAAATTTTTCACTGATTGATCACATACGTAATAATCTGTTACCACCTATCAGGTGCTTCAGATCTGCAAAATCGGTAAAGCTCCAAATTCTGTAATGCATTGACTGTTCTTAAAGCTTGTTCAGAATCGGGAGAGTATCGAATTTTCTGTTCGTGGATCATATACGTAATAGACGCTTCATCTGAGAGTATGGTTTCCTAGGCTGTAGAAGGTAACCACCATTACGGTTTACCCAGTCCTGAAGGTTTCTGAATTTTTAACAAGAAAATTAAACATATCGTTACGAAACTTTTTTTATACAAAAAAGAAAACCTATGGAATACATTTAAAAAGAGTGGAAGAATCAATCACTGTTCCAATTTACAAGAAAGACGACTAAATTGATTGTAATAATTATCGAAGCATTTCACTTGACATTTCATTAATAAGATTGACCCCATACGCAGATGAAATTATTGGAGATTATCAGTGTGGATTTAGTCGAAATCGACCAGATATTTACCATTCGACAAATACTCGAAAAGAAATGGGCATATATTACCCAGCACATCAACTGTTTATTGATTTTAGAAAGGCTTATAACTCGGTTAGGAGGGAAACATTGTACAACGTTCTTACAGAATTTGGAATACCGAAAAAGCTAGATTTATTAAGGTTTAAATGAATTCCAGAGTACAGCCCGAGTAGAAAAATGCGAGCTTCCACGTCGAGATTGGCCTGAAACAGGAATATGCGTTTTCGCCGTTATTATTCAGCTTTGTTCCGGAG
Organism: Thermobia domestica; assembly: GCF_964235325.1. Lineage (NCBI taxonomy): Eukaryota > Metazoa > Arthropoda > Insecta > Zygentoma > Lepismatidae > Thermobia > Thermobia domestica. The sequence continues at coordinate 14,075,268 of NC_137459.1, forward strand.
TACGCTATAAGAAAAATCAAAGCTAGGAACCAGGGCCTAGAGCTGAATGGTATTCACCAAGTTATGGTGTATGTTCATGATGTAAATCTGATAGGAGAACAATCGAAAGAAATGGAGAGGCCTTATTAAACGCTTGCAGGGACATGAGTAAATGCAGAGAAATCTAAATACAAGGAAGTTCACAAGGATCGTAATATGGCAAATTATAAATGCATTAAAATATCAATTATTACTTTCGACACAGTGGACACTTTTAAATATCTTGGATCAGTATTTCTAGACCAAAATCATACCCACAAAGAAATTAAATGTCGACTGAAATCAGGAAATTCTTGTTATTATTCAGTTCAAAATATTTTGTTGTCGCGAATTCTGTCAAGGAATTTAAAGCTTAAAATATATAATTATAATCATGCCTGTTATGCTTTATGGTTGTGAAATATGGTTGCTTACACTGAGGGAAGAACGCAGACTGAAATCATTTGAGAATAAAATTCAGAGACGAATATTTGGACCCAAGAGGAAGGGGAATGGGGAATGGCGGAAACTTCATAAGGAGGAACTACATAATTTATACGGTTTACCAAACATCGTTAGAGTCATCAAGTCTAGGAGGCTCAGGTGGGCAGGTCATGTAGCCAGAATGGAAGAAAGTAGGAACGCTGTCAAAGTTTTAACTGGAAATCCAATCGGGAAACGTCCATTAGGATAACCTAGGTCCAGATGGGAGGACAAGATTAAGATGGATCTATCAGAAATAGGAATACAGAGTAGGAACTGGATTGAATTGGGTAAGGACAGAAGTCAATGGAGAGCTTTTGTTGCCATAGAGAAAGAGAGAGAGAGAATACATTTAAGTTAAGCACAACTGAACAACAAACATGAGTGAGTGGTTAGCTTTCGCGCTTCTATCGTGAAGTGCGGGATTCAACCCCGCATTCGACTATTTTCAAGAAGTTTTTCTTAATTCCATCTGTGAGTGTAGAGATAGTGCGTGTACTGTGAGGCCTGGCCGACTTCCTTTCTAAACGTTTTTAAATCATTGTTATTACTAATTACCAGCAGTGATGCATTTGCGAAGAGGGTTAGGGTGGGGACGTCTTTCGGATTGAAGCCTCTATTCCGAAATTACGGAATTTCTAAAACAAACTAATTATTAGTTTTGCCTTTACTCATAAACTTCAAGCTGTCCTCAAATAAAAAATTGGGAATTTTTACAAAAAATAAGCATTAATAAGAAAAGCCCCTTCCAAAATACTTTTCTAAATCCGCCACTGATTATCAGTGTAAAATGGTCTTCAAGGTTGTATCTGGAAGGTTATAGCTGTCTGAAACAAATCTGAAAAATACTAAGGGGTGTACTAAATGTGTGTGCAAAATTTAAAATCTTCTAGGTGCAAAAGTAAGCCCGCCAAAAATAATATTTCTACAATAATCCAGATTCCCGTATAAAAAAAGATCTCAGGTAAAAAATCCCTGAGACATCCCTATTTATACAGAAAAAACAAATATTATTCGCAAAAACCCCTCCCAAATATTTTTCTAAATCCGATACTGATTATTTCTATCAAATGACATTCAAGGTTGTGTTCGGAAGATTATTGTAAAATCATTGCACAGCTACAGTATAAAGGAAATGTGGAAGTACGCTCTGACAGATATATTGAAAAACGTACGCTCTAATGGATATACTGAAAAACATTAGTTTAATTATATGCTAGAAGCTAGAGTACTAACCTCTAAGAAGTGAAACACGGATGACTAAAAAGAAATGATCTATAGAAGAAAAAATGTGGATAATTCAGAAGTTAAAATCAAGTTAAATAGCTTCTAAAATTGCCCTCAAATACTACGTACTTCATTTTTACTTTAATTCATAAACCATGTGCTCCCTCCATCATGATGGTGAATTCCAGAGCGAAATATGGCATTCAGATCATGGAATCTTATTTAACTTTAGAGTATACTATAAGAAAACTATTTAAACAGAAAAATCATGAAAATGAAAAAAGCAAAAATTTCCAAAATTCTCGTTTTTTTTCAAAAAAGCCGGCTTTTTATGTGCAAAAAACCATCGATTCAAAAAAGCCGGCTTTTTTGCATCTCTATTGGGTCGTAAAGTATTTTATATATGTACTAGACTGGTTATGTCGAAGAAGAAAAAGAAAAAGAAATATATGTAAATTCTAATTACAATATCGGCGTGGAAAGATATTCAAATGTTTTGTATAGGTTTTAATAATATGATTTTGGATATGAGGTTGTCAGGACAACCATAAATAAATAGAACTATTCAGTTTGAAAGGGTAGACATATTGAAGAATAAGTTTGTAAACGTGTTTATACTTCTCAGTTTTGATCATTAAAATAAGTGTAAAACAGATATATATAGATGTTTTAGTGGCTCAATACTAAGAACAAAGAACCAGTGATTCGTTGTAAGATAGCCCGCACAAATGTCATCCTCTCTTTCTCGAAAACTATCACGGTACAAACAAAACATTTTTCGGTACAAACGGTACAAACGATTTGCTTTCGAATGGAGTATTTTTTTTTTTTTTTTTTGCTGTGGTACGGGAGGGCTATCTTGGCGCCAAGATAGCCCCCTCCAGTTGACCTCTCAAGTAACCCTATAAAGAAAATGGTACAAACAAAAATATTTTCGGTACAAACAGTACAAACGCAGTACAAACGAATGACGTAGTCATTGTTTCAATTTTCTAAAGTGGGGGGGGGGTCTATCTTGCCATACGCCCCGATAACTCTGCATTTTCGCAAACTCGGCCACTCTTCTGTTCCCATTAGGCCGAGTTTATGAATTCGATTTAATTTCAGTCATTTTGAACATGTTATTTTTCACTCCGTTTCACCTTCATGTAGATGGATGTTTAACTTGTTCATAAATGGCACTGAGTGTATCACAATTCATGTCGGCAAGCCCGGAAACTATTGATTCTGAACTAGCATAAGATATTTATTATTATGTTTACATACCACTCCCACATTCTACTTAGGGGTGGTAGGGGTGCACCAAATGTGGTTCAAATTCCTCCAGACGCACCGAGGACGTGCTGGAACATGCATATATACATGCATATCCATCTGCGTATCGTCCCGTGAATTCAAGAACCAGTTGAATGTCATCGAAACTGTCACCAATAAGCTTAGCGACTTTAAAAAAGTATGAATTGAACACTAATTTCAGTCATTATGGAGATCTTATTTCTCACCTTCATGCCAATGGGGGCTCAATTAAACTTAAACGGCATCTGGGTTTTCACTAATCATCTCAGTGACCCTAAACACTGGATTCGATACTAATATTCGTCGTCTTCGCTTATTTGTGCATGTCATATTTTATCATTCACACCATGAAGGGTTGTTTTACTCCCTTGACTGAACTTTGGTTTAAGAACCAGCTGGAATGTTATTAGTCAGCTTAGCAACCCCGAAAACTATGCATTCGACTCTAATATCGTTCGTTTTCTGAGTTCTAGGTGTATTTTACCATCACAATATTTCTTTCGAGATTTCGTGTCATATTAGTACCATGTTTCGGAAATTGAAAAAATGAAATGAAATCTTTGAGTTTTACGTCCCACGGTTATGCCGGCTAGGCTAAAGGAGACAAGTGATTATGAGAAATGAATGAAATGGTGGAATGAAGAAAGTGGGAGGAAACGGGAGAACCCCGAGGAAACCCACGCACGACGGTGATTGTCCACCACAAAGTACACTTGGCTGGTGCTGGGATCGAACCCGTTACCCCAATCACCAGAGGTGAACGCTCTACCACTGAGCCACCGCGGCCCCCATTTCGGAAATTGATTAAAGCGATCTAGAGTTATGCTGGTAGATACACACATGCATGCATCAATTTTAAATATATAAAATTTCCTCTTGCTTCCTCCCCTTAGAACAAAAAATTTCAAAATTGCTGAGTTGAAACCCAAATTTTTTTATGAACAATAACTTGGAAACCAAAGATATACATGAAAGAAACCACATCATTACTAAGCAAGTCAAAGTCTAACTCGATGTTAATTTTGGTATTATACAGATTGAATGGCTTCTGTAGATCGCATTAGAGAGCTCTCAAACAATGTTATTTATGTGTCAACAATTTAAAAAAGAGCATGGTTTTGCCTTAAATTAGCTGGGCGTCAGACTCATATTTACAGACGCCACCACGACTTGGAGCCCCGGATTTTGCGAGCCCTGGCGTACCATATATATATATACTGTATTTGACCCTAATTTTTAAAAACAAAATCAAATGGAATGGAGAAGTTTCAATTATATTTAAGAAAGTTTATAACGAATACGCCAATGCTGATAAAAGATGAGCCCTTTGTCACAAAATAAATAAATAAATAAATAAATAAAATAAAGTTTGTATTCGTAATGCAAAAGGTTTGGATTTGTTATAAGAATTGAAAATTGTGTTTCTTTTCTAAAAACAAGAGAGAAAGAACAAAAAGTAATGGTAACCGATTTGCAAGAACAAGGGGCTGAATCAACCAGTTAGGTAATCTTAATTTAAAAAATGTTAGATTTCTTTTAGAGATATGTCGGGTTAGATTCCCGGTTGACTATAAAAAAAAAAAAAACATTGATTTGTCGAATGGTGATCAGTCAGTTTCGACTTCCGATTGTGTAAAAATTTACGAATGCATAATATTATTATTTGTGAAGGGCTAAACGGGTTTTAGTTATAGATAAGAAATTATAAAATACATAGTCTAGTATTTGTCATATAGATATGGTAAATTCCATTATGATCTCCACGCCTAGTAAAAATACTAAAATAATTAGCAGAGTGCTCGTTCTTCACACAGGAAAAATACGATTTGTGATAGGGATGGCCAAAATTTTCCGGAATCCGGATTCAGGAATATTTATTTTCCTGAATTGGAAATTTTACTTTCCGGATTTGGGAAAAATGCTTTATTTCGGAAAAATCCGGATTTTTTCCGAATTCTAATTTTTTCTGATTTCCGATTTTTTTCGAAATCCGCATTTTTTCGAATTCCGAAATTTTTCCGATTTTACTTTCCAGTTTCCGGAAAGTAAAAATTCCGGAAGTGGCCATCGCCTAGTTTGTGGAAATCGTTTCAAAAATATACGCAAATCTTTTGTGGTTTCAGAATAGTTGATTGAAGTGCGATTTCATTTAAGTTGCATTAAAGCTCAATCCATTTCATTTTAGGAGTTGAATTGCCTAAAAATACGCCTTATGGGAAATATTTATACAAAATTTCGAAGTTCTACGTCTAATAGATTCTGGGATTAGAATCTATTAGACAAAAGTAACCACCTTCTCCGCTTTTAGAGCCGAATCTTACAGACTCACGTCTCATCTACAATCTAATGTATAAGGAGATTATATCTACAGAATTTCAAGGATCAACTTCAAATAGTTTTGGATAGTTAGTAATGAGTAAGTCAGTACATTCAGTCACAGATCTAAGCGTTCAATCAATATCTCTCTTTCTTCATGCAATTCCATTACTACAAGCGGAACTTGCGCTTCACACAGCTTATCATTCACATATGAGAATGAAACACCTTGTCATTCCTCACAACATCTGTAGATGTCCCTCTACAGTTGAGTTGATTTTAGTTTAGCGTGCCGTTCAGCAGCGAGGCTATATGGGACGTGGACCTACTGATTAACGTGGAATCCGAACCACATGAGCTCCCGCCGGGAATCGAACCCGGGTCTCCCATGTCCCTCTACAGACACAAGGGAAAGACGTCTTCATAAAAATCGGCAAGGGGTACCATAAAGGGGAATTTTTCGATTTATTTTTTTTTCAATATCTCGCACCGTTTGCAAGATTGAGCCTACTTCCGGTTGGAGTTTCTAATTCATGTATGATCAGTGTTTTCTTTCTTCTTGCATGCAGTATGTAATAAGCAAATACATTACACACACAATTAATAATAATGGCAGTGATATATGGTGTTCATTGGGCTAAACACTCTTAAAAAGATTCATCTTAGCCTGGAAAATGGTAATTCTTCGGTTTTTATCATCATTTGGTAATCAAAAAAACACCTGAGAGGGGGGTGCGGTGGCTCAACTACGGTGCCTGGCGTCCCTGGTTCGAACCCAGCTCGCGCCGTGTGGACTTTGTGGTGGACAAAGTGAGTGTTCTCGGGGTTCTCCCGTTTCCTCCCACTTTCTTCAATCCACCATTTCGTTCATTTCTCATCTTCGTCTCCTTTAGCCTAACCGACATAGCCGTGGAACGTAAACGTTAAAAGATTTCATTTCATTTCAAACACCTGAGAGATATACACCCCCTGTATACAACTGTGTTGTGTTGGAATGTGTAACCCATAAAATATGATACTTAAAAAAAAAAAATAATACTTTCAGTGTGCCCCTAAAAATCTAATAAAGAAGTAAATGCCAGGTTTTACTAATATTTAATTAGACCTATACAATCTACATAAAATTTGGCATCGACCAGAGGAAACGGCACGTTTCTAGCACTTGTGGTTTTCGAGACCTCATTGTCGAAAGATTGGAGACAAACGTATAAACTTTTATTTGGAGACAAACATATAAACCTAGCGTTTTAATATATAGAATTGCCTAGGAGCATTGTATTTATCATAATAGTAGTAGTTGAAACAAGAAATAATAAATTTAATTAAGGATAGTGTTAATTACGAAAAATATATACAAACAAAACTTTTTTTTTTAATTTTGGCTAGAAATAAGATAAGAACTTTTCCCACGGCTGTTTAAAATTTTCGGAAATTTTGCAACATTACTTACAAGGGACATCACCCAAGTGTCTGGCTCCGATTTCAATTATTATTATTATTATTATTATTATTTATACAGGGCATGTGTTCATTATTTGCGATGACAGAAAGTTTTGCCATGGTGTATGTTTTCTATTTTCTTATAATTTTTAAGAGTTGTGATGTGGTTATTAGAGGTTACTGCAGAAGTCCCTTTCTAACCTTTGTAAACAGAGTGTTAATGAAAAAAGTGAAAAAAACAACGATGTGGATACAGATAAGGCATAGGGGAAGTCGTGTGGTAGGTATAACCTAGACAGCAGCCATCTTGAAATCCGCCATTTTGAATTAAGCTCAAGTTTTTAAAATAGGGTAATATGATACATAATTTCGGGCTAGAATTTAATCAGGAAAACAATGGTGAAGTTAGTTTTAAGATACGCACATTTGGAGAAGAATTACAGGAATATTAATTATTTATACTTACTACGTTCATTTGTAGTAAGGTTACGTTCGCGACGTCCATTTGTTTGACGTTTATTACGTCACATAGTTCCATACGCTTCTCATGTATTTTGGTTTGAAATAAGTAATGACATTGCAAGTGTTCAAACTTCAGAAAGATTGCTGATGCTTATCCCAACACTATTCATGAACTGACAAATAGCAGCTCTTAAAAATGTAATAAATTTAGAAAACCTGAGCCATGGCAAAAATTGCAAAGTGCCAGTGGGAATCTTAAAACATGCTGTGAAAATTAGGAGTGTTGCCAATTTGAAAGATCCAACAATGGACGTTTGATGCACATTAGAAGCAGTCCTAAACTCATTCTGATTAACTATAGAACAAAAATAATCATACCATTGGCTTTTTGGGAGAATTTGCTATTAACATCAGGTGTCACATGCTATGGTTTTCATTTTTCAAAACTTAACTTTAATTCAAAATGGCGGATTTCAAGATGCCTGCCGTCAAGGTTACCCTTACTGCCCACTGCCCTCTAAACCTAATTTGTATTACCGAAGCTTTTATTCACTTATTATTATTAATGCGAGGGTTAGAATCCCCAAATGTGTGTATTTTAAAACTGACTTCACCATTGTTTCCTGATTAAATTCTAGCCCGAAATTATATACCATATTACCCTATTCTCATTTTAAAAAGCTTGACATTAATTCAAAATGGCGGATTTCAAGATTTCTGCCGTCAAGGTCATACTTACCATAGACTTCCCTCTAGGCCTTATATGTATCTACATGGTTGTTCTTCACTTTTTTTCATTAACACTCCGTTTGCAAAGGGTACTAAGCAATATCTGCAGTGATCTCTAATAACTACGTCACAACTCTTAAAAATTATTTAAAAAAATAGAAAACATGCACCATGGCAAAAATTTCTGTCATCACAAGTAATGCATACATGCCCTGTATAAAAAAAAAAAAAAAAAAAACATTGAAATCGGAGCCGGACACTTGGGTGATGTCCCTTGTTATAGCTAACCGTGGTAACACAATACTATCCAGAAAACTAACAATAAAATATTCACTAGGATCAGTAACGACGCCAGCTTTTACCTTTGGGGGAGTTGGCAGAGGTGCAAGTGCTTTTTGGGGACAAGCTTTTTTTTTTTTTTTTTTTTTTGTATACCGAAAACAGTGCTTTTATATTAATTGACCTACATAACAAGCCAACATGTCCGGGGCAAGTCTGTCCCCAGACAATGCCACCGGAGGGCTCACGCTTCCCTTGACTCCCTCTACTGTCGCCACTGACTGAATCGTTTAGTTTTTTTTAAACACTGTCATGATATACTTATATATTTAGTGATCTATTATCTCCGCTGTCTGAAAGAAATTTTACGCGAAATATGTAGACTTGCTGTGATTACTGCAGTTCACTGTGCATCATTTGAAAAATACAATGTCTTCAGAGTGGTATTCTCCAAACAGTGAACAGAAATTCTACTTTACGTCATCGTTTATATTGTTTATATATTACAAAAGGCGTTTCTTTCAAATTTCAAGTATTTCACAGGTGTGGGCATCAAAATACTTTTAAAAGGTGCTAATTTCAAACCTAATATAATAGTATTAGGCCTTTTTACAGGAGTGCTGACAACGGCGGGTCATTTAAACTTCAGACAATGAAATATCAGTCATTTAAACCAGTTGGTTGTAATGGTGCATCATGGGCTTTGGAGGGTAATGTGCAGTGGCATAGCCAGTAGCAAACTGTTATTTTTAATGTATTATTGCTAATATTCTACATTACTCCCAAATCATTATTGCATTACATTGGTACTTCAATTATCTGGACTGGACTAATTCTTACGATCCGGATAATTGACTCAATCGTCTATATTTCTAATAATAATAATAATAATAATAATAATAATAATAATAATAATAATAATAATAATAATAATAATAATAATAATAATAGCTATTCTGCCATTATTGGCAGGTCACTTGCTGCAACTGGAAAGCTTCCATGCTCTACCGTCTTCCGCTAATCTCTTCGTCTTCACGTACGATTTTCTGTTTTGATATAATCCATTAATTGTAGTCTTCTTCGCCCCCTTCCTCTCTTTCCTACCAACATACCCTCTAACACGTCCCTCGTGATACAGTTCGTTCTTATCCAATGTTCCCACCAGTGTATCTTCCTCTTCTCCATAATTTCTAAAATTGTTCTTTCCTCCCTACTATTTCTGATACTCTTTCATTCGTTTTCTACTCGACCCAAATAATTCGCTCCATTCTTGTCTACTCACATTTTGAAAGTTTCCATTTTAAGTATAAAAGCAGTGTGAAATTCTGATAAACTGTTCAAACGTCAGTTCTACCACATCTGTTAACAATGTCCAATATTATCTGCTTTTCACATTTTGAAAGTTCAATCACAATTTCTAAAACATAACGAGTTTTCCCGATTTATCGTTGGTTCTAGGAATGTCAAGGAAATTATATTTGAAACAGTGAATACGAACATGTCAACGAGTTTATCTTTCCTTTCTTTCTATTCTTTTGAAAATGTATATGTTTATTTCATTTTCTGATATTGGTCTGGACAACTGGGTTGAATAAGATACTGTATTTATGTCAATGCATTCTCTTTAATGCATTATTATATTTATTCAGCGAAGCGACGCTTCCACAGTTTTCATAAACTCTACGCCCTTAGCCATGGTTATTCCTGGTATTTATGTTTCATGATTATTATAATATTTGCCAAACTTCTAATTTACCCCTCTCAAAATTCTTGCAGTTGTCGAGTATTTGGTCACTGTTATAAGTTATACACAGATAAAAAATGTATTCATTTTTTTCTTTCAAAACTGTACTAAATATGCAACAGAGAAAAAGACAATAAACATTTATTTTATTTATCGACCATATCTTCAAATTACAATTAGAAGTTGGCATAACACGGGTTGACATTTAAAAGAAACCGAAGAGTCCTGAATTTTGGAAGATTATATATATTTAACAGAAAATACCTTTATAGTCCTTTAAAGAAACAAAATCCAACAAATAAATTATAAAATATTAAGAAATGCATGTCGGTAGGTGTAAGCAAGACATAAAAACTGATTTTTTACTACAGTGCGATCAAAACTTAAATGACGCCTCTAGAAAAGAGTTTCGCGCCAACCGCCAACGCGGAAAATTTGAGATTGCGCTATGAAAGTCATGCCGGAAGTCTGAAGGAATTGGATTATCGATGACCGAGCTCTTAAATGTCAACCTTTATAATGTCCCAATATGAGGATAGCAAAACATGACAATGTCGCTTTTAGTAAAGTCTGATATATTTTTTCTCCGATAGCTGACAAAACTTGGTAAAATAATTAAAAATACCTATTTAGTAGTGTACTGTATATTTCGTCTTTACGAGTGAACTAAAGTAATTTTAATTTAATTCGAAACCTTTTAATTTGCTCTCCTGAAAATGTGTAAATAGCATGTTCTTCTATCCTCCTATAGATCTTTCAAATATGGAATTCAAATGGCGAACTTCTGTGCATCAGCACTATAGAGTAAGAGTTAGGGATAGCCGGATCCGGATCTGGCCGGATCCGAAGATCCGGATCTGATTGGGTCCGGATCCTTTGGATCCGGATCTCAGATCTGGGTCCGGATCTCGGATCTGGATCCGGATCTCGGATCTGGGTCCGGATCTCGGATTTCGGATCTGGATCCGGATTTCGGATCTGGATCCGGATCTCGGATTTCGGATCTGGATCCGGATTTCGGATCTGGATCCGGATCTCGGATTTCGGATCTGGATCCGGATCTCGGATCTGGATCCGGATCTCGAATCTCGGATCTGGATTCGGATCTCGGATCTGGGTTCGAAATTCGAATCTGGATCCGAAATCCGGATCTCGGATCTTGATTCTTATCCAAACCCACATCCCATCCAAATTATGATAAACTTGAATATCTAAAATTCGCCGAAAGTAATTTCACGAAGTCCTGACAGTGAAGAAGAGAACAGAAAATTAAGATGAATATTGACAAGTCTATTTGTTTCCTTCATTCTACTCTAAAGATCAAACGTTTGGCTTACTTAAGAAAAAAAAATGATCCGGATGAGAGTTCGAATGTCGAATCTAGTTCCACTCGGTTGCAGGACCGAGATGAATACCGGTATTTAAAATTCCTCAATGCACCTATTTCATTGACAGTTAAGAAAACATAAACAGTTAAGACAAGTATTGACTACTTTTTACGTATAATTATCTTGCTCAGTCTGCTCAAAATATCAAATGTATACCCTACAATTAGATTTAATAATTATTTAGTAAATCACAATATGAGCACCGAGAATAAACTATGAATTTTGGTGCCTCTTATCTAGATTTGAAATTTCGGATTCATACATAGAATCAGGCTGAAATATAAATATTTGAGATCTGGAAACCGAAACATGTGCTAGTACCAAGATCGTAGCCGTTTGTACAGTGGCGTATTTACGATTTTGTTTCGGGGACTGGTAGCTTATAGTAAATAAACAATAACGACTTAATATATCTTCACGAAACGTGTGGGTTAATTTAACTATAGCCTTACAGTCCCAATAGATAGCTAAAGTTTTAATATTAATTTCCTGACTTTTAAATACTATTTTCATATTGTTTCAGCTTTCAATTTTCTCATGTATGTTCCACCGAGAATTGAACCTGAGATCACATGAACAAATGCGAATATGTTAAATATTTTTGAACACTTTAATATACAAAACACAAAACGCTTCAATGATACGATGCATGGATATGTTTTGGTTACGTCCTGCAATGTATGATTAAAGAAACCTGGAGGGTGAAGAAGAAATAACAGAAATCTCTTTTATATTTACTCCTTCAACAAACTCCTGACCTCAGAAGGGCAAGCCATAAGTTAGGTAATAAAGTCATACAACGAACACTTTTATTAATACTAATAATACTACACAACCATATCTCTCTCCTGAAATTCTCGTGTGTATGTTTAAAGATCTACTGTTGTTCCACGCCAACCAGTCTATTTTTTTTTTTTTTTTTGTACCTTCGAAGTGAAAGATTTGTTGATGGTTGAACTCTAGTGAGTCAGAAACTACTATTAATAAAGAGTTTGTTTTGTCCAGTATTCCTGAGATTAGAAGGGTCTTATCTAAAAGATATTTCATTTGTATATGAGAAAATAAGAAAGTTTATATAAGAAAGTAAATATTGCAAGGTTAAAATAACATAAAGAACAAAGGTAGCACAAACGTGTTATGGAAAAATTTAAAAGCACAGCATCCTACTATATTAGTGAATCTGAAAAAAGTTTGACGAATTTTAGATATTCAATTTTATCATCACAATTTCAGATGTAGGTTTGGATACGAATCAATATCTGAGATTCGGATCCAGATCCGAGATCCGGATCCAGATCCGAGAACCGAGTTTCGGATCCAGATCCGAGATCCGGACCCAGATCCGAGATCCGAGTTTCGGATCCAGATCCGAGATCCGAATTTCGGATCCAGATCCGAGATCCGGACCCAGATCCGAGATCCGAATTTCGGATCCAGATCCGAGATCCGGACCCAGATCCGAGATCCGAGATCCGGATCTGAGGTTCGGATCCGAGATCCGGATCTGAGATTCGGATCCGAGATCCGGATCTAGGTCCGGATCCGGCAAGATCCGGATCCTGATCTCACTGGATCCGGGATATCCGGATCCGAAAATTTTTGGCCATCCCTAAGGTAGATGCCTTCGCGTTTGACCCATGAACTTAAGCTTCCTGCTTTTAACGTCGTAAAAAAGTTCAGCTGATTTCAAGGTTAAGGATTTTCTAGCTGACAACAGATGACATATTGGTTGTTAGCACTTATATTTCGGTTCACGTATTATACATAGTATAAAATGTATATGTAATTATCTGAAAATTATTAAATACTATGCTTTCAACTGAAAAAGAAATATTTATTTAAAAATGAACTAAACATAAAACAAGAAAGTTTGTATTTTGATTAGAAAACAAAAATTGAAGCACGTGTAGTGGACGCTGCTGTTCCAAGTACCGTCGCCTCCCTTAATTCTTTCAAAAGACGCAGTAGACGCGACGTTGTAATGTTTCTTTGCCAGAGTCAATTGAAGATCTAAAAGTCATCAATGGAACGTTTATACATTTCAACAGCTTTTAAACTGAATTTCTTACTTTTTAACAGTATTATTATTTCCCTTACGTCTTTAGTTGAACACTAATGTTGTTAACTGAACTATGGTGAGACTAAAAACGAACAGTGGTGAAGCGCTTTCCTCTGGTGCATGGGGTCCCTGGCTCGATCCCGGAACAAGTAACTTGCGGTGGACAACATCGTGTCTGTGTGTTTACCCCAGGTTCATTTCACTTTTGGAAAACCAACCAAACTTTGGACGGTTTCACAAATCTAACAACGTAAGTAATACACACACGGTAACCCACAATAAAATTACCGTCATAATAGGACGTATTTCAAATAGTAGGAACAACGTTACAATCAATTGAAAATTTTATGTTTTCAAATAACTTTATTTCGAAAAAGTGTTTAGATAAGTACCATATCGAATTAGGTAGATGGATTGCTATAGACATAAAGATCGCAATGCCGTTTATAGCAATTTGATGTCTCAAACTGTCCCGGAGATATGAGAAAAGAGATAAATTAGGATACATTGTATAAAATAACGTATTTGTAGGAAATTTTTAAAAACATTTTTATTTACTTTGTTTCTACAGCATCATAACAGTACTTTTTGGTAGATATAAATACTCAAGTTCTCGAAATTTTGTAAATTAAAGAATCCCTCTTGGTTCACTGGATAACACGCTTGACTTCGGTTCGCGTGGTCCCGGATTCGATTCCCGGTGGGGTACAGTTGGAACGACGAAAGCGGTTCGGATTTCACTATAATCAGTAGCTCCACGCCTCCTTTAGCCTATCAGACATAGCCGTAGGATGTTAAACTAAATCAAACCAAAATCAAACGAAATTGCATAACTGAGATGTCTATTTCCTGTAAACGGCATTGTAATTTTCACATGCATTGAAATGTATCTTCGTAATTGGATGAAGCAGTTTTTCGAAAAAAAAAAAAAAACGCTTTTGAGAAAAGTCTAATTTTCAATATCTTGTAACTTCGATCATATTTATTCGAAATCCATCAAATTATAGTCATAGTGTTGCACAGCAAAATACTTTGGGTGTGCGTTATTACTTTGGGTAGAGCGATCATCTCTGCTGTGTAGGGTCACTGGTTCGATCCCCAGTCAAGTAAGTGTGTGGTGGACAACATCTGTCCGTGGGTTTCCTCGGGGTCAGGGTTGCCAATCGTCCCGATTCTGACGGTACTGTGCCGATTTCTGACTTATTTGTCCCGCGTCCCGACCGGACACTCGTCGTCGGGACCCAGACTGTCCCGATTTATCGATTTTCGAAGTTAATTAATATTTTACTGGGCCAAAGATTTTGTATGATGATAGCCAAAATGAATAAGGTTTTAGTAGTACCTCTTGCCAGCAATCTCTTACCAATGTTATGCACACATTTGTAATTTAAAAATTCTATATAGTTTTCTCTCTAAACTTTGTTCATATTAAACAAATTGCAGTTGTTTTGTTTTGAATTTGTTGCATATATTGCTTATACCTAGTGATGAGCAGTCGGTGGGTAAATAAAAAATAGTGTGTCGCATTCATCAGGTTCGTGTTCAGCTGATTGTTTACAGTTTTCAACGACTCGCCGTACCTGTGGTTGTCTCCAGGGAGGGGGGATTCTAACAGTGATTGTCCCGTACCGATCTTTTCTTAAGGAAAGTTGGCAACCTGCTCGGGTTATTCCAGTTCCGTCCTACGTACTCATTACGCCATTTTTTCATCATCACTGACTTGTCTTAATCATCCGTCTCCCTTAGCCTTAAGGGCATAATCGTGGGACGTTAAACTGAAAGAGTTTTATTTAGAAACTAAACCTAAATATCTAGCAAAATTACAAGGAACCGCTGACAATAATTGTCAGCGGTTCCTTGTAATTTTGCTGGATATTTTTCCAATTTCATCAACGACCAATAAAATCAATACAAGTTACTTTCCATAGCAAAATACAAAATAAAAGTTGGGTCATAAAGACTCTTTTGTTAATGTAGAATTTCTAAACACACACACTTGAGTACTTCTTGTTGATCTGTATAAGAAGATGAACCAAAAGAGCCAACTGATGTTGTCAACGTTGCTTAATACTGGTTACAATTTTTCTCACGACTACGTTGCAATGGTGGTTATATTTGAATGCCATATGAATATGGAAATTCTTCTGGAAATCAAAGAAACACCAGTGAATAATTTACTTCAAAATAGATAATTTTGTCTACTTTGCTAGTAATATAACATTTAACCCCTTAGCGCGTAGCGTTGCATATGTGCAAAGTTTACTTTGAAACTGTATTACAGCATGTAGTTTGTAGTTCGGACATACAAAAGCAGCTTTGTGTATCAGTTAAGATGCGCTTTCACTAATGAAGTTCTGAGTTTTTCGCTAGATGTGATAGTAAGCCAGCGTTGGAATATTTGTCTTACTTAGGGCCACGGTGGCTCAGTGGTAGAGCGTTCACCTTTGGTTCATAGGGTCGCTGGTTCGATCCCAGCTCACGCCAAGTGAATTTTGTGGTGGACAAACACAGCATGCGTGGGTTTCCTCGGGTTTCTCCCGTTTCCTCCCACTTTCTTCATTTCTCATCATCAACGCCTCCTTTAGCCTAGCCGGCATAACCATGGGGCGTAAAACTCAAAGATTCAATTTCATTTTCTTTGTCTAACTTCCTGCACGCGGAGTTACGCCATATTGCCATTTTTGAGCTTTCTTTGCTCGTTTAGGTAAACACGTTTTGAACTGTTGATTTTTTCTATGTTAGACAGAAGTGTAATGAGTGCAAAAGTGGAAGTGCGCTGACATTCGTAGCGTTTTATTGGTTCTATCTGGTTTTTGTGGACTTTGTAGATGTCAACGCATAACTTTGTATAGTCCCTATATGCAAACACTATAAAATATCCCATAGACCACACATTATTTGCAGTATTTTTTAAAATTTCCATGTTTCCTATACCAAAACTACTCTAATTCTTTCTTTTAAGTCAGACTGATTGGAAAAATGGTGCATTAAAGGGTTAAAATTTTACATACCAAACATTGCCATGCAATCATCTAATTCTTCAGTGAATATGTTTCTTTCTTAAAAGAATTGGAAATACAGCGAACTACTATTTTAAGAGATTAATATTATTATTATTATTATTATTATTATTATTATTATTATTATTATTATTATTATTATTCCAAACATTATTTTGTCAAAATGTAATCTAAACGCCACTCAGATTTATTTGTGAGAATGACATCTCAAGTATGTACCGGTTGATCAAGTGCGAAAGACAAAATAATTGCTTTTCTCCTAAAGGCTGAAGTCAATTGTAAACTTAGGTTAACAGAGTCTGTATGGATATTTATTGCAGAACTGTATTAGTTACAAAATAAATTAAAAACAATTCAAAGAACAAACCTCTAGCCCTGTATTCCTTCATATCCTTCATATATATATGTAATACATTTTATTTTTCCAGTAGCATAAGGTAATTAATTATTGGAAACAGAAAACTTCATTCTCTTTGGTAAGATAATATCCTAAGTTTTTCTTTATATATAACAGCAGGTCAGAGGAAGACAATAATAAACGCCATTTCCGACAAAATTGAGTTATTAGATGGAGTGATGTGGGATTGGATCTCAGAACAGTATGTAGGTAGTTTAACTTCGGAATTGCTCCTGTACACGGCAGAGTAAACTTATTAAGTATGTGTCATTGCATTGCATTGAATTGCATTACATGGGAATTATGAATTATATTTTCCAGTTTACTCAAATGTTAGAAAATGGCACTTAGGATTGTGTTCTCCCGAACTGCTCATATACAGGGTGTTTCAAAACAACATCGACAACGGTTGGGAGATGATTCCTGACAGCAAGATAAGACAAAAAGTATAGACCAACCTAGGTGAACAAATTCTTCCTTTCGGAGTTATAGGCTGCCGAAAACATGAAAAAAGCGAAATTTAAAGGACCATAGGTCAAATAGTATGGGACGTACCGTAGTCGGGTCAAGACTTCACTTAGAAAAATGCGTCCTATACAAATATCCATGTTTCTGAGCCCTGCAGTACTTGTGCAACAATTTTATAAAGATAGTTAGTGAGTACTTCAAATTATATGCCTGAAGCAAAATAGGCTCTACAAAATTGTTGCGTGAGTACCATAGGATTCCGAAACATAGATATTTGGATAGCGAACATACTATTTCCTAAGTGAAGTCTTGACCTGACTACAGTAGGTCCCATAATTTTGGAGCTATGGATCTTTAAATTCATTTTTTTCATGTTTTCGGCAACCTACAACTCCGTAAGGAGGCATTTGTGCACCCAGGTTGGTTTATACTTTTCGTCTTATCTTGGTGCAAGGAGTCACTTAACAAACTTTGTCGGTGTTGTTTTGAAACACCATGTATAGTTGGTTATAGTTAATAGTTTACAAGTCTTCTGTTATGAGATTACAAAATTAAGAACTCTTTCAATGAGGCGTTATGATTTCTCAGTAATTATTGGTTTTATTCTTCATCAATCAGCAAGTAATATGCGTGTTGGAAGGAGACAAAAGGCAAAAGAGAGAATCTATTGTTTGCATATACATTTTTACGTATAGAGTATAACACATAAATAAATAAGCAAAAAGTATGTTTCAGCAGAACAAAACCAATCGATCATTATTTGGTGCAAACAACATTTTATGCGCAATAAAATCATTTCTTTTTTACCATTTTATTGAGAACTACGCCTAAGAATTGACCATTATACATGTCATATCTTTCACTTTGATGTAATTTATCGATTAATATATACAGCAAAACCTGTCTTTAACGGGTTCTTTCTTAAATGGGAATATGGCCAAGTGAATTTAGAGGCACAAAACGTGTCAAATTCCTTTCATGAAACGGAAAATGTATTACGCAGACAACGGAAATCAAAATAACTTTTTTAAAGGAATATATTATATATATAATACACTACGTTGTCAGCAAGACAGTGATACTCAAGCCGGAAGAGGCACGATACAGATAGATGCTTTAATTGAGAATTATACAAAAGTCTGAAAGAAGAAGAAAAAGTGAAGCAAGAAGAGAAATATGGTATTGAGTTGGAAGAAGAGTGTAGGTTAAAGAATTATCAAGAGCCTGTCAAATGTCTAAATGACAGTGGCGGATCAAGCCCAGGAACGGGGGGCTAGGCCCCCCAGTTTTTGAGTAACAAAAATAATTTAAGGTATTATTTATATACTTTTGAAAGTGTATAGTAAACTCATTATATACCTATCACAGTCTGGGGTCTGGTTGGCCTCCTCACTTTTTACCTTCCAGATCTGCCTCTCCTAAAGGAAGTGTAATAACTAGCTTTTCGTTGAAATGGTACTGTTATGCTTATTGTGCTTTCTGAGGTTAATGCGTTCGTGGAAAGCCGAGAAGTCAAGCAGTATCAAAAGATCCAATATATTTCAATCAAAAAAGTTTCTTGTAGGCTTATATCTGGAGAACTACATACAGTGTAATCAAACCCAAACTATCACTTAACTCAGTATGTTCTTATTCCGTAAAAAATATGAAAAATCGCCTCAGGGGCCGTTCCAAAAAATGTGTGGCACTTGATCCAAATACTAATTCTTGGTCAAGATCACAATCTTTTGATGCATCTTTGGATCCTTTTTTTATAATCCTTGTGCAATTAATATATTCAAAAGTTAGAACTCAAAAATTTAAGGTTTAATAATAATATTTGAATACATATTATAAAACACAACGAGTGCTTTCCACTTCTTTGCGTGATAATGAAAAGGTTTCTGAAGAAATACTTCAGGAGCAGATTCTCCTTAACAGGTTGTGATTTTTGTCATCAACTTTTAGGTTTACAAAAAGATTCGTTTTCCTCGATTAACTCAAAAACTACGCACGAGATCTGGAATTAGAATTATGGAATACTATAGTGAGTAATGCTTCAGAAATTATTTCAAATATTATTATTTCTTTTTAGAAACAGCATTTGATTAATAATAAACATTTTGGCATAGTTACCTGCTACTTCTAGCCAGACTGATTGCATCAATCATTAGCCAATGAAGGTATTTCTGCAATTTAGAACCAACACAATTTTCGCAATGCAATTCACAACCAAGCGTCTCTCAATACGAGAATGGATATCACTAGAACCTAGAAATGAAAAAAAATATCAGTTAAAAACTAGTAGTACATGTAGCTTTAAACATATTAAAATATCTTATTCTTATTCATTTTCTGAAGAGTTTTACAGTGTTCTCTCGACTCATCGCACAATTATTAGTGACGTAGCAGGTATGGCTACTATGTGATATGAAAATTGCGCATTACATCATCCTAAAATAGACTTCAAATAATTTTGTTTAAGACTGTGAAATATTTTGTTGTTTAACTAACAGGTTTCTATGAAGCATCGAAACTAATTTCATTACAATTTACGAAAATTTGAAATTATCGTAATAAGTTCTTAGGATAAAGTGTCTTTATCATGGGTTTTTACAAAACCAACAACGACATACGGTTCCTTATCATCACAAAATATCGTTATTAACATATCAATCAACGAAAATCATCTTTGTATTAATTATTTTGATTAGAAATGTGAGAGATCTTGTTGCTGCGTAACAAGTATCGGTTCTGAAATTTATAAAATATTCACTAATATCACAAGTCAGTGAAAACCACTTTGTCTCCTGATAACTATTTTTATTTACTAAGCAGTGAGGTTCCATTATGTCACGGCAGTAACATCCCCCCCCCAAAAAAAAACTTTTTTTAAATACGTCCCAACATAATTTTTAATAATAACTTCTTACCTAGGACATTAATGAAATGTACACGAAAAGCGCTAAAAAAATAACAAGTTTTGATTACGAACTAAGAGAAAGTAATCTTAAAATATTAAAAATACTATTACTATATTGTTTCATTCTTACCATGTGACATTCTTACGACGAAATGTGTTTCCAGTGGCTTTCACGAAACAAATAATTAAAATTACTTCTTAACACAAAGATCAATTTTCTGTATTCTTCTCCTATCAAACATAAGCACAAACTTTGTATCACACACAGAAATTAAAACGATTAAAATCTACTAAGTAAATATTTTTTTCTTTACTGTTTCTGAAACGTTACAAAATGGCGTTGCACTTTCATTTCAGAAGAATACACTCTTTCTCGGAATAGCGCAAAAGTAGATTCATAATAAAATCAAATCATCATTGGATTGTATCATTGATTTCTCTATTTCTTGGATTCACTTAAATTATTTTTTTGAACGTGAATTTGAATTTTTGAATAAATCTTGCGAAAAGTCTTTGCTTCTGCCTAAGCAGCGTGAGTTGCATCGTTGCACTGACCGTCCACGAAGGTCACATGACGTGAAAAAAACATGGCTACCGAATGACGTGACAAATGAGAAATACAGTTAAATATTTAGCTTTAAAGAAATACTTCCTCTTCTAGTTTTAATAAAATACATGCTATCATATTATTCATAAAGAGATTCCCATAAATATATATAATAAATTATACAGTCTTTGTTGTAATACTATCATAAATATGGAGTACGGCTGTTCTTTTGCTTACGATGCCTTCCGAAAAACAAGGGATTTTCACAGCTCTACAACGCAATGGATACTGATTTTATGTTATTTACGTAACTAAGGAAACTGAGCACTTGAATAACGAAATTAAATAATTTAAAATACAAACGATTTTAGCTATGACACTGAAACAGATATCCTGACCATTGAAGTACTTGTACAAATATTGCGTGCTTTCTTCGTTTTCCAACGACACTCGTTTCTACACGCGCTGTAACAAAATTTGTGACAAGAAATTATCTTCTCATACATAAATTCAATATATGTACAATTTCAGCTACACAACGTGCAAACTTTTGATTAAAATAAATAAAATTTACTTCTAAAAACGTTAAAATATCTGAGAGCTCTACGTCCATCTTCTCACTATACTTACTGAACTACACGTCATTGCGCAACCTTCAAGATGGACGCTGAACGAATAGGGCGTGATGATGGCAGATAGAACGGCGACGCTCACCATCATTTCCACCCGTTTTCTTTGCACTTTAACTTAGAGATGTAAATGAGCGAACTTTTCAGGCGAAGTTTCGTTTTCGAAAGTTCGTTTCCGAACTTTTCATAAACAACTTTTCCCGAACTTTCGTTTTCTTTTATTTACTAATTAGCGACACTCATTTTTATAATAACTTATTCTGAACATAGTGTGATGACTATGAGCTAGCTATGTGTTATACAGTATAATTATTTGCACCATAATGATACATGATGGACTGACACATATTGACATTATACATGATATGGATAAACACTTAAAACACATTATTGTAACTGAATCAGTGCTTTCCACAAAGAAAAAAATATTAAATAAAATGATTAATTTTGTATTGGTAATGCGTGAGTTTATGATCTAAACTTGTTTGTGCAAGTCAAATTTAAGTTTTCGGTTGTCAGCATCATGTAAAATTGAAGGTTTCTGCCGAAAACATACTATTTTATGATATAGGCTTGAAATTTGAAATACATTCTTGTAACGTTCCGTAACGTCTTTTGAAAAAATGTGAAAATCATGTACTATTAGAAAGAGAAAAAAGAAACTAAAATAAATTTACTTCGATTTTTAATATAGCCATGTTACATACGAAAATGTTTGTAATTTTACAGGGATTTTTTAATGGACAATTTTAAAAAAATGAGCCGAACTTTCGGCGAACTTTCGCGAGAACTTTTCATGTTTAAACTTTTCATGAAATTTTCCAACACTACTTTAACTACTTCCTCTTTTCTCAGCAGCAAAAGGACGCATATTCGATTTTAGTTGAAAAACACGGCAGTAAACTCACATGAAAAGATGTCGATCTTCTTTTGCTACGAAAATATTCACAGCGGGCAGAAAGAGGTGTGTAAGACCCGGGTTCAATTCTCGGCGGGAGTTCATGCGGTTCGGATTCCACGTTAATTAGTAGGTCCACGTCTCATATAGCCTCGCTGCTGAACGGGACGTTAAACTCAAAATCAACTCAACTCAAGGG
This sequence comes from Thermobia domestica, assembly GCF_964235325.1. NCBI lineage: Eukaryota > Metazoa > Arthropoda > Insecta > Zygentoma > Lepismatidae > Thermobia > Thermobia domestica. The sequence goes on from NC_137459.1 coordinate 14,097,769, forward strand.
GTCTGTAACAGAAAGGCGCCAAAATCAAGGTCAGTTCCAAGCATCCAGAGCAGAGGTCCTAAGAGGGCGCCATCTTCGCTAGATTTCACCATCGTTTTGTAACATGGGTGCCACAAGAGGGGGGGTCAGAGAGGCAGGCACCCTGGCTCACGAAAATGTATACGTAATATAATCAAACCACGTATATTAAATAACAGAAAAAAAAACAGACGTAATATAGCAACTATGGAGATGGCACCCCTAGAAAATTTTCTTCTGGCTCCCCTGCTTTGCAGCTGTTTCTGTGACAAATATTGCCAATCTACTACTAGATAATTGCCTCTCCAACGTTTTTGCACAATAATCTTTTACAAGCAATGGAGTCTGATTATTGAGTCACTTCCGATGATAACACAACTCTACGACTCATTATGATCATCATCATTAGAAATATTCTGCCATTATTGGTAGGTCACTTGCCGTAAATAAGAAGTTTCCATGAACCTTGTCTTCTCATACAATTTTTCTATTTCGATACCATCTATCAGCTGTTGCCTCCTTTTCTCCACCCTCTCTTTCCTGCCACCATACCCTCTAGCACGTCCTTCATGAGACAGCTCCTTCTTAGCTAATACTGAAACCAGTTTCTCTTCCTCTTTTCAATAATATCTATTTTTTTTTCTCCTCCACTATCACTAACACCCAATCATTAGTTTTCCGTTCGACCCAGCCTATTTTTTTATTCTTCTCCACACCCATATTTCGAAGATTTCTATTTTTTCATCGTCTTTGTGTAATGTTCATATTTCTGATTCATCTATTAAGCTACTCCATACATTTTTAATTCAAAGTCCCACAAAACAGTATTTTCTCTCTCCTAAAGGCTTCTTTCACCATTCCTATCATTACTTTGATTTCACGTTCAGGCTTCATGTCAGCACTAATAATACTACTCAGGTATCGAAAACTAGTCACCTGTTCTATTTTCTCCTTTCCTACACAGAGAAAAATCCGTTCTCCAGACAGCGGTATATTGTACAAGTATACGGTATCCTCTTGCTTACTATAGAAATCAGTACGGAGCATACGTTATCCGTATGCTACATAGGCACTGCCCTTAGATGTTACATCATTCCGTTGCAGGATGTCTGACATCTAACAGTTTTCCGTATATCACATGCATATACTTATGTTACCTTCGTCAGCTATATGTTATATACGTCTATTTGTATGTGAGATCCTGACCGCCTATGTCGTTTAAAACGGAAAGTACGTATAGATGGAACACTTATACAGAAAGTATTATAAAGCATGCGTTTTCAGTTATACGTCTGCTGTACGTTAAGTCCAAAAACTACAGGAATTACACATGTAACCTATCTTTTTAAGTACGTCACCTACATTTTTTTTTCTCAGTGTACTTCTATATTAGACATTGACCTTTTCTTTCCAATCACCATGACTTTTCTCTTTCTAACATTTATTTTCATACCATATTCTTCACAGCTCTTCCTCAAGTTTTCTAGTATCTTTATAGTTTTTCTTTTCAGATTTCAGCAAAAAGCTACGTATGACCTGCAAACCATATACAACTACACACAGAGCCCGAAACGAATCAAAACGACACAAAAATGTATGTCTTTAAATTTGGACATACTTTAATGTGTACCAATGAATTGCCTTCTAATGGTGGACATAAGGAAATATGTCGATTTTTTGACGTTACCGACATGTCCGCCATGAACATAGAAAATGTAAGTAACTATAACATGTCAAAATGATCTACTGCCTTGTTTTCATTAGTTTTGACGGATTAGTATGTTATGTTTTGATCATTGGGGCAATGTTTGAGATTATATAATTGTAAGTCAAAAATTTATACACATGCCCGGAAACGTGAGGCGTTGTCGTTTGTCTCTTGTTATCAGTGTTACCAATGTAGCACTTCCTCGCCTGATCTAAAAATTTTTAAGGATATTTTTATCAAAAACAATTGGTTCATTTATCATTGTTAGAATAGAAATTTAGCACCTTTTAAATGTTGTCTAATGACTAAACTAGCATTATTTCCACTAAAATTAATATTTCTAGCGTCTTCTTGCAGTGTGTTTAGTGACAGTATTATTCATGTTGTTGGCAGTGTGTTTAGTATCATTACGACATGTGTGTGTGCCGTATTACGGACAGGTTTAACATATATTTTTATGCCATATCAACATACTTCGGGCTCTGTGTGTAACATTCTACTTCCTACCGAAGTACTGTTTTCATTGTGTAAGCTATCCTTTACTATCTCTTCTAGATTGATATTAAATAACGTCACCGAGAGTCAACATTCCTGCCAAACTTCCCTTCCAATTGCACTTTTCTCTATCATTCCCTTCCCTATTCTAACACTTACTTGTTGGTTCATATATAAGTTTCTTATGAGTTTTGGATCTTTAGATTACAACCCAACCTTCTTTAGAATTCGCAACAACAATTCCAGTTAACGCGATCAAAGGCCTTCTCTAGGTCACGCGTCTTTTGTGACCTTACTTCTCTTAAAGCCGAACTTGTTTGTTTTAAATAACCGGAAACAAACGGAAGTATGCAAATTTTTACTCATCCATTATTTTGCAAGTTACTCAGTAGCAGAAATGGTCATTTTGCAATCGTTACTTGAGTGGGCTCACCTCACTTTAATAAGGCCAGTGCTCACTGGTCTCAATGATATCACTATATAAAAAAGGCTACATTTTCCCCAGGAGAGGAAAGTAATGATTCGAGGCCAGTCTTTCATCATGTAACTGAGAACTGTGAAGAGTTGTCTACTGATATCCTTCTATTGCGTTACTGTAAGAGAGATTGCATCTGTATCATGGAAGACCCAAAACTGAAAATTATAATTAAGAAGAAATATATTGCTTAAGCTTCAATATAGTGTGCATGGTTGAAGAAAGCTGTGTGTGAAACGTTAAGTTTACAAAACCTAATTTAGTCTCAATATACCAGTTGCCTAAGTTGGACATTCGCGTGTTTCCTGTATTGGACCCGTCCAGGAACAATAAAATCCTTCTTTCTCATGAGAGACATGTCGCACAGTGAATACCAACCTCCCTGGGAATATAGTTTCAGATTCATTTTAATTGTATACTAAAAATTGGATCTTTTATTTCGTTTTAATTTATCTTAATATTAGAGATCTATTGCTTTCGAAATGCTTAATTTTATTCTCAATGCATTGTGCTTGAATCATCCTAAGAAACGCCTGGTCCAACTTAGTAAAGAGCTCCCTCGTGGCTAAGCGGTTAGCGTACGCGCCTTTGGCGTGGGAGACCCGGGTTCGATTCCCGGCGGGAGCTCATGTGGTTCGGATTCCACGTTAATCAGTAGGTCCACGTCTCATATAGCCTCGCTGCTGAACGGGACGCTAAACTAAAAATCAATCAATCAATCCAACTTAGTAAACAAGTTTTCTTCAATGGACCGATCGAATAAGTTTTGTTTCTCTGCAATATAAAGTTACTGTTTGACTTTTTGGCTGAGATAAATACGTGCTATAAATGCTGATATAATGTCTTTCTTATTACTATTATTATTCTCTCGCTTGAACATTTCATTTCTGGTGAATACGAGAAATTTGTGTAAGTGATCGAAACTAGCCAACTCTTCACTAAATTCTTCACATTTAGAAATATCTCTCTTTTTTTTTTTAAGGCGTCTAAGACGTGCATTTACGTTAAGACATGCCTTCTTTGTTCAGTGCCTGAAAGAAGACTTTAATCGAAAAAAAGTAGACTATCTGTCACTACTGCGATTCATTTCGACTGACGCACACACACCATTATCATCAGAGTAGTATTTGCAAGAACAATATAGAGCCACTTTACACCATGGTTTACACGGTTTAAATATTACGGGAAGTTGTTCCCTTTAAATTCTCAATTTCTCACGTCTGTGGGGATCGAAATACCTGTAGAAGGTACTATCCACAGAGCTAATAGAATTATTATATATTATTTACTGGAGTTCTAACAAGGGTGGATAGTAATGCAAAGCTAGTCATTGAAATTTTATGTAATGGAAAAATGAGTCATTTAAGTTATTTAGCTTGAGTGGTGCGTCATGGACTACAGGTGGAACTACATAAGTATTCCTGCTATTTATATTTTATGATACTGGTTGTGTTCCTCAGTCTTCGGGTCGCTGTAAGCTATAGATTAATTTCTTACTTGATTAAGAACTGTGATTGGTCACATTTAACTTTGTTCTTAAATATGCCCAAAAATACCAATCAGGGCCTAGAGCTGAATGGCATTCACCAGCTTATGGCATATGCTGATTATGTAAATTTAACAGGGGTTGATAGAAGAACAATGGGAAAAAATGCAGAGGTTTTATTAAACGCTTGCAGGGACATGGGTTTAGAAGAAAATGCAGATAAAACTAAATACATGGAAGTTCATCGGGATCATAATACTGCAAATGATGGATACGTCAAAATATCAAATAAACCTTCGAAAAAGTGGATACATCCTAATATCTAGGATTAATGTTAACGAACTAAAACCACACTCACGAAGAAATTAAATGTCAACTGAAAGGAAGGAATTTATGTTTCTCTGTTCAAAATCTTTCATATTAACGTGTTCTGTCGAGAAATTTGAAGCTTAAAATATGTTAAACGATAACCATGCCTGTTGTGTTGTGACTGTTTGCAATGAGGGAAGAATGTAGACTGAATGTATTTGAAAATAAACTCCTGAGACGAATATTCGGAAACAAGAGGAACGGGAATGAGGAATAGTGGAAACTTCATAACGAGGAACTACATAATTTATACCGTTAACCAAGCACTGTTAGGGTTTCCAAGTCGGGGAGGCTCAGGTGGGCAGGTCATGCAGCCAGGATGGAGGAAAATAGAAACGCTTTAAAGGTTTTAACTGGAAGACCAATAGGAAAACGACCATTAGGAAGACCTAGGCGCAGATGGGAGGACAAAATTAAGATAGATCTCGCAGAAATGGGAATAAAAGTAGAAACGAGATAAAGTTGGTTAAGAACAGAAGTCGTGGGGGATCTTTTGTGAACGCGGCATTGAACGTTTGATTTCCAAAGGCCATGGAGTTAGTTAGTTAATTAATTAGTTTTAAAATCATTAAATTGGAACAAAACGGTTTAAGTGCAAATAAATCGTCACAGCATATTACTGTAGGAAGACGTATTTATTAATGCTTAATACTATGCCATATTAATGCTACGGCCCTTTCTATTGAAACGACACTTTAAAAAAATATAAATAAATCGTCGTATTAGTTTCAAATCAAGAAATTGTCTGCACATTCGACACATCTATTGGCATAAGTAGTGAGATCTGTTAATGTAACTTCTTACTATTAAGAATTATTACATTATACAAACTGACATACTTTATTTAAAAAATAAAATTATCGACATCTATAAAGATAACCAAGAACGTTCTGTCGCTTTTTGTGGAGGTCTGTGTTCAATTGGCTTTCACATCTTGAGTTGAATGCGAATAGAGATAAGGCGAAGGTCAGTTGTTGGTGTGGGTATATCAAACAGACTACCGGTACCTGGTTGTGGCAGTTCAGTTACACCTTGAACTTGCGTAAAGACAAAGTGAACATAGAACTTCCACAGAGCGTCATAACGGCGTGTATGCTGTACGAGTTCAAACTGGGGTCAAACGCCACTGCAGCGATGAGAAGTGGGTACTATATAAAGCTGCACGGCGCCGTCATCATTGGTTAGCATCCCATGAACGGGTTCCAAATCAGCCGAAACCAGCATTGTACCAGAAGAAGGTCCCCCTATGTGTTTGATAGAGTGCTCGCGGCATCGTGCATCCGAAACTGCTACCAGCTCGTCAGAACATCAATGCAACTGTGTACTGTCAGCAATGAGCCGTGTTTAAGAAAAACTCAAAATTCTGGAGCCAGCACTTCTGAATCGAAAAGGGGTCTGCCTGTTACTGGAAAACGCTAAGCCTCACGTGGCTAAAATGACCCTGGACACTATTCTACGCCTTGGATGGGAAACACTATTGCATCCGCCATACTTCCCGGACATTGCACCGTCCGATTATCACCTGTTCCATTCCTTGGACAATCGCCTTAGAGGACGCTGGTTCAAATTCCTAGTAGAAGTGCAAATTGCATTGGATACCTTCTTCGCTTCACGGCCCACCAATTTCTACCGCGATGGAATCCATGACCTTCCAGTACGTTGGCAGGAGGTCATCGATGCTGATGGGGACAATTTTTGATCTTCCTGGTACGTCTTAGGTTACATATCGATGTTCGAAGGTGGTGGGTGAAAAAGCGACATAACTTTCTTGGTTACCTTTTATAATTTAGTTCGTACTAAAATTGCAGTAACTGTCATGAACTTGACCAATCTTATACCTCAGTGTAAAATGTATTTTTTTCTTCTGTGAAAGCTGTCCTAAACAAGTAACAATCGGGAGAAGACAATAATTACTTAATTTTATTTTATTTATGGGTCATTTCTTCAAATTACAATTAGAAATTATCATAACATAATATCTATCGAATATGAAATTGTGAACTGTGCATGATCAAAGAAAAAAAGGAAAGAAAGAAAAAAAAAGAATGGATGCTCTTGCGTTTGACCTATGATCTTGAGCTTCCTGTTTTCCAGTAAACGGTAAGTTCAGCTGATTCAAGACACTGTTGCCAGTAAGATCACTCAAAATTCACCAAGATTCGTGAACAAAACCGCCATAATTACGCTATTCATGAGAAATGTGCATAATACTTTAAGTAATTATAGCCGATAACAGTAGTTCACAACCTGGGGGTCGTGAAGAGGTTGCAAGCGGGTGCCAGATAGTGACAGAAATAAACTGTGAAATTATGAAAAATACAAATGAAAGACCTAAAGTGAAATTTAAACAATTTATAATATATTTACAAGAAGCCACGAATATATAATAAATTACGCTGTTTCTTAGAGTTATTTAACCTACAAATATTAAGAATGTTGTAACAAAGAGACTTTATACACCTTACAAATAAAGAATAACTATTGAGTAAAAAGTGTGGTTTTATTATTATTATTATTATTATTATTATTATTATTATTATTATTATTATTATTATTATTATTATTATTATTATTATTATTATTATTATTATTAATATAGTAAGGAACAAACGACATATAACATTGATGGTTCGTATGTGTTGTAAAAATAATGTTTCCATTTCATCTATTCGCAATTCGCAAGCATCTGGTAGCATATCCTGGAGAAAATGCACAGAAATATTTGGTATAGAAATATTACTTCCGAAATACATTGCCGATAGCTTTTGTAACATTCGGATTTTCCGCCAACTCGCGGGTCAGAAACTTTTACCGCTACACGCTATGATAATACCGTTAGATTTAATGGGAAACCTCTAATGTTGGCAACACTGCTGAGGGCTAAGAATTTCCAGCTGGTAGCGGATGACCAATTACTCATGTACAGTTATGATTTCATAAGATATTTTCCGGGATGGATTTCAATATACGAAGGATAGGAAGTACTAAGATACAGGTAATTCACATTGAGCACTGTCGGAGATATACCCCGGGAGAGAATTTCGTAGCTTCAGGGGAGTATTTAGCCGGACCAACCCTTGAAATCACTGGCCATGTTGGCATTTATATTTCCTTTTACTATACTGAATGGCAACTATATTAACAGTTGTGGAATTATATGTAAGTTATTAAATGCAACATTCACAAATAAAAAAAAAAGATCATATTTTAAAAATTGAACATAAATCAGAAATATTAATTATCTTAATCAATAAACCCAAGCAGCAGTACGGGTAGTAAACACTGTTATTCCATGTACCGTCTTTTCCCCCCACCACTTTCAAAAGACGTGACACGATCCGCTGTTGTGATGTTTCTCCACCAGGTGGCTTCATTTATTGTCAATTTACAGAAAACTATTCTTGTTTGTATTACACCGTAGAAACTTAGAAAAAGGTACGTTCAAACAAGAAAAGTCTGTAACATGCATAGATAACGTAGAATTGTCAAAATTTAATATTTAGATAATTTTTTTCAACGTCATGCGACTTCTATTTTGCTATGTTGCAAACAATTATTCGATCAGTGTTTGCCAGGTGACGCGTTCATACTCTCATGGACAGTGTTCGAAGTGAAAATAAAACAGAGGCGGTATGTTTTATTACGATTTTGATTTGACATACCGGCTACCTAAATGTTGAAATGCAATGAGGGTATGTTGCCTAGAAGATTGAATTTCTATTTACATAATTACTGAAAACCTTCATTTACATAGCTTCTCTGTAGTAACGCGTGAGCAGGCATGGAGAGACTTTGATCCCCTCCAACTTTCTGGAAAAAAATGTCCCCTTATGTTGTATTATAGAGAATTATACACGAAAATGCACAAGAACCGAATGAGGATATTAATAATTTCCTGCGGGAAAACTCAAGGTTCCCCACTCGACTGTGGGGTATTCCAAACACCCCAAGGTCCGCTCCCACCGCAGACAACTCTTAAACCCGCTCGTGCTCAAAACACTGGATTTATATGCATTAAGACAAGAAGACACACACAGACAAACATACATAACAAAGAAATAATTCAATATGGCACATCAAAATATAAACTAAGTGAACTTTTTGAAGACACCTCATTTTAAAAACAGAAGGAAAGAAAAATGTCGGTGTTGTCAACTTAGAAATTATTTGTGCATAAGAAATAAAACCTTTTACGTACAATTCGTCAATTACTGCGTATAAAAATGGATTTATTAAAGATATTTAGCATCTATTTTCCAGTAACGGTAGTTTTTAATCACTAAAGAACCAGAAACGGTATGCCTTCATCGCTGAAAAACCAGAGGCGGTATGGCATACCACCGGATACCGTCTCACTTCGACCACTGCTAATGGACCTTGTAGTTGTCTTTCAGTGCAATGAATTGACACACAGAGATGCAACCAAGAGAGAAAGAAAGAATAGATAGCTAGTAGCTACACGAAAGAAGTAGTTGCTGTTGGAGATTTAATGTCGAAATTCCTCGGTTTGTAGGAGGTATTCTTGCAGAAATGTGGTTGAATAGCGTCAAAGAATGATACTGTGTTCCACTTGGTAAATATCTAGCGCGTTATTGATAAAAGCGTCCAGTGTTAGTTCAAGTGCTAGCTGGGCAGTGTCTTAGTGTGAAACAAAATGAAACTTCAGTTTAACGTCCCACGATTGTGCTCTTTAGGCTAAAGGAAACGGAGGTTAATGAAGGTGAATGATTACGAAATTAATTTTTTGTGCTCTCCAATTCACATTGTTCACATACATTGTTCCAATTCACAAGAAAGGTGACAAAACTGACTGTAATAATTATCGAGGCATTTCTCTTCTGTCAACATCTATAAAATACTTTAAATATTCTATTAGCAAGATTGACCCCATCCGCAGATGAAATTATTGCAGATTATCGGTGCGGATTTAGACGAAATCGATCAACTATCGACCAAATATTTACCATTCGCCAAATACTCGAAAAAAAGTGGGAATACAATACCCCGGTACATCAACTATTTATTGATTTTAGAAAGGCGTACGACTCGGTTAGGAGAGAAACATTATACAACGTTCTTACAGAACTTGGAATACCGAGAAAGCTAATTAGATTAATTAAGATATGTTTAAATGAATCCCAAAGTAAAGTCCAGGTAGGAAAATTTGTGTCCACGAGCTTTCAAGTCGAAAATGGCCTGAAACAAGGAGATGCGTTGTCGCCATTATTATTTAACTTTGTTCTGGAATACGCTATGAGGAAAATCAAAGATAGCAACCAGGGCCTAGAGTTGAACGGTATTCACCAGGTTATGGCATATGCTGATGATGTAAATTTAATAGGGGATGACCGGAGAACAACAGAAAGAAATGCAGAGATCTTATTAAACGCTTGCAGGGACATGGGTTTAGAAGTAAATGCAGAGAACACTAAGTACATGGAAGTGCGTCGAGACCGGAATACAGCAAATTACGGATGCGTTAAAATATTAAATAATTTTGATAAAGTGGATAGTTTCAAATATCTAGGATCAATATTAACAGAGGAAAATCATATTCACGAAGAAATTAAATGTCGACTAAAAGCAGGGAATTCGTGTTACTATTCGATTCAAAATCTCTTGTCGTCGCGAATTCTGTCGAGAAATTTGAAGCTTAAAATATACAAAACGATAATTATGCCTGTTCTTCTGTATGGCTGCGAAGCATGGTCACTTACTCTGAGGGAAGAACATAGACTGAAAGTATTTGAGAACAAGATCCTGAGACGAATATTCGGACCCAAGAGGAGCGGGAATGGGGAATGGCGGAAACTTCATAACGAGGAATTGCATAATTTATATGGTCTACCCAACATTGTTAGGGTCGTCAAGTCTAAGAGGCTTAGGTGGGCGGGTCATGTAGCTAGAATGGAGGAACGTAGAAACGCTTTCAAAGTCTTGACTGGAAGACCAATCGGAAAACGACCATTAGGAAGACCTAGGCGCAGATGAGAGGACAATATTAAGATGGATCTCGCAGAGATTGGAATACAAAGTAGAAACTGGATCCAGTTAGCTAAGGATAGAAGTCAGTGGAGAACTTCTGTGAACGCAGCATTGAACCTCCGGGTTCCATAGGCCATAGAGTTAGTTAGTTAGTTAGTTAGTGCTCTCCCACCCACACTCGAACCCGGGACCACGTGCACCAAAGACGCACGCACTAACCACTAGACCAGTAGGGAGGGTCTTAGTATGAATTGTGGTCTTATCGGACATCAAGATACAGAGTTAGGTTTACTCCTTGATATTCTGTTGTGAAATACCTAGAATATATCTACAGTAGCCAGGTCAGGGACATACCCTGGGAGATTTGCAACCAATTTATGATGACACTAAATGCTAAAGTTTGGAAGCGAGGCGTCTGTAATAATCTGGAAGTGAGCAGGCTGCTGATCGAAGGTTGCTGTTTCACTTCTTGAAGAAATTTGGTGTTAATCTTCGAGAAACAATAGTGTTAATCTTACCCCTTTGACGAGAACTTGGGCGACCTCGTATTATACACAATGATAATTCTAAAGAAGATATACTTGGATTGATAACGTCCTCTCTTGGAACCAGCATACGCGTCATAGGCAGGACGCTACACATTTGCCGTGAAAGTAGGTGGCATATATTCAAAGAGTAAGACAGGGCCGCGGTGGCTCAGTGGTAGAGCGTTCAGTTTTGATACATGGGGTCCCTGGTCCGATCCCAACTCGAGCCAAATGAGGTTTGTGGTGGACAAACACCATGTACGTGGGTTTTCTCGGGGTTCTCGCGTTTCCTGTCACTTTCTCCATTCCACCATTTCATTCATTTCTCATAATTACCGTCTTTAGCATAGCCGGCATAACCGTTGAACATAAAACTTAAAGATTTCATTTCGTTTTTTCAAAAAGTAAGAAATGTAACCATACGTATTTGGTGGAAGTTGCACACCTTATTATCCGAGAACTTTTTTTCCTTCGCCAGGAGTTTTGCCAATATACTCTGTAATTGCCATTCCTCTTGCTATAAAGATCTTTCAAAACAGTGATTTTGCGTGTCGATGATGTAATATTCACGAAGACAGATATATTCAATGGTCACAAAAAAAAAATGAAGTGTGTGAAGTTAAAAATCCAATATACTCCTGTGAAATACCGTTAGCATAGGGTTTGCAGTAAATGTGGGCACGACATTGTACTGTCACCGATATACGGACCCCTGAGTGCCATAACTCCAATAGTTGAGTTCATATAGTTTTTTCTTTCAAACGCCTGGATAGCTATGCAACCCAATATACACAAATGAGTTATCTGAAAAGAATACAATATACAACTCTGAGGAAGGCTCTTGTTATAGGGATTATACATGAATCATTTCTCCATTCTCACTGCCACATGGGTCTCTATTGCTTTGAACATGTAGCGTATGTGACACGAGTTTCCTCTGCCCAAATTTTCCAAGAATGCATTCACCTTGCTGTGGACAAGGTATGTTACATGCCTCACATGTAGCAGCGGGTATATCGGAACATGCTTTGCAGATGTTTATACTCGGATGTTCATAGAGGCCAATTTATGCACCTGCTGCAGTACCTTATTTTAGAGGTAAGAACTTTCTCTGTATTATTCGTATATAGTTGTGGTAGTAGTACATATATTAGGATAGGTCGAGAAAATCGAAAGCGTGAGGATCGAATTCTAATAGCACGCAATTTTGTAGCTTGTATTACATAATAAATTAGTAAGATTTGAAAAAAAATGTTAATATATTTTAACGCTGCAATAAGGCCTAAGTTTCTAAAAAATAAAGAAATGGGCATAATATTTATATTTTTTTAAAAAAACCATAATGCACAATTTATTCAATAAAATACTGCAAATAATGTAATAACAAAAATATCAGTACTAAACCTTCTCTTACAAATCAGCAGAAATGTTGTCAGATCAAGCACGAAATGTGTATAAATTTTACATCAATTCAAATATGAATTAAAATTATATAGAATCACAATGTAAGCCACTATAATGCATAAATAGTAAAAAAAAATGAAACACTCTAAAAGATTAGCAAACCTTACAATAAAATAAACGAAAGAAGATCAGAAATGTAAAACCAAAGTGATGTCTCCGTTCGTTACTTCACACAAACTACATATCCTTCAACATACCGACAGGTGATATTATTTGACAACATCAGATATTTGAAAAAAAATATTTTTAGATTATCAACTATTAAATATTCCTTTCGTTTACCTAATTCTAAAAGTTCCAAGTATATATGGTCATCATTGAATTATCAAATTGTTTGCTAATCTTGACAAAGAGTTTAATTGGTGTCATCACTTTTGTACGCTTCCGAAAGCAACAAATTTCATTACCTCGAATCGTTCAATGCACGACTGTGCTGTATATACATATAAAACAAATTATTTACAAGGTAAGAAATATGACGTTGATAATTTTAAAAGGTATTTTTAAAATATATTGAAACTTCAACATTCATTCCCCAATAGAGTTCCAAAGTATGTGTATAGTGCACAAATTACCTATAAAACGTTTTAATTTAATCAGTTGAATAATTTTTACTGCCGCAATGTGTTTAAAGTTTGGTTAATAATCGTATTACGCATGTAGAGAACGCCAGCTCTGTAGCTCAATAATTTCAAGGGAATGATCAGGAGAAAGAGCTGATACACCTAGTTCTAGGACTTACTAAAGCATCTAACGGACCATAAATTTATATATATATATATATATATATGTATATATATATAAAGACTGTTCCATAATTCGTGTAATTTTCTACAGAACTGGAAGAAGATGAAGTTTTCACACTATTAATGTAAAATTTGGCACTCTTATTGAGAAATATCTGAATTTTTGGAATTTCTAAATGAAATAAGAGAAAGTTTCTGTTTAGCCCCTCTTTTAGGGGTGTAGACACGAAAGTTCATTTTCCTTATGGGAGATGCAATGTTAAATTTTGGAAGCAGTTTTCTCCAATAATTATTCGTAAAAATCTTGGGGAAAATGAGTTGTATTTGATACAAAATACAATAGCACTCATTCACAAAGCTAGTAAAGCCGTCCCATGGGGGAAGGGGCGTAAAAAGATGGTGGGTGATATGTTACCAAAATCCAAAAAAAGTTTTTCGGAATGCCAGTAAGCGTCAGAATTATCAGAAATGTCACAGGATTAATGCTCCAATGCTCCTTACATGTAAGAGTGACTGATAAAGGGGCTACAGCCCTCTTTCAAAAATTAAAGAAAAAATCACCATAAATATCCTTATTAGGGACATACGAGATGAAGGTATTTGTTTGTGAATTAATGTGAAGTTTGGCGTCATTGTAGCAAAAAAAAAGTGTGCGTTTATGAAATCTGGAATGTTATTTTGATAACGCACCGCCTTAGGGGGGCACAGGGGGTGAAGCATAATTTGGAGGATCTTTATTTAAAAAATCAAATTTTATTTTAGAAAATCCAGTGTGTATCAGATTGATCACAAATAATACTAAATTAATATTCTGATATTCCTTGCATGAGCCAGTGACTGATATTGAGCTACAGCCTCCTTCCAAAAATCATATTAAAAATTCACCATAAATATCCTTAGCAGGGGCATACGGAAGAAGCTATATTTTGTCAATTAATGTGAAATTTAGCGTTATGATATTAAAAATCTGGAATATTATTTTGGTAACAGGAAGCATAGGACACACAGGGTAATTTGGTACCTTTGGGGGTCATAGGGGGCTGATAGAAATTCCAAATTTTATTTTGGGAGTGCTCATGAGAGTCAAATTAGTTGCAAGATGCACAGAATTAATGCTCCATACTACTTTTATGTACCAGTATCTAATATGGGACTACAACTCTCTTTGAAAAGCATCATAAATTCAACATGATTGTTCTTACGCAATGACCTACTGGCAGCCGCATTTTTTTATAATTAATGTGAAATTTGGCATTATTTTAGAAAAAAAATGTTTGTTTGAAAGAATTTTTAAGTGACAATAAGATAATATATATGTGTGGATTTCTTTTAGGGGCGTGGACTGAGAATTCTTTTGTCTAATGGGAGTGTCAATGTGAAATGTTGAAAGCAGTTTTCTCTAATTCTTTGTAAGAATTTTGGGGTAAATTTGCATTTTTAGTTAGAAAATACAATAACACTCTTTCGCTTGTACTTATGATCGTGCATGCGTCTGGAATTTTATTACGGCCATTCCTTCTTATTGAGCAACAGTAGCGACAAGAAAAATTCAAACTTTTTGTTATTTGTGTTATTGGCGTGAGCGTAAAAATAATCACAAATATCACAGAATTTACGCTCAGAAGCTACTTCCATGTGCCAGTTGTCATTGTGGGGCCAGAACTTCCTCTTCCCGGTCCCAAAATCACTTTGAAAAGCACAATAAATATCCACATCACCACCTTATACGACTACGACTATAAATCTTTTAAAAGAGAAGTTTGGGGAATGACTTATTTCTATAGGCTGAAGTGTCGAATGGCCACCAAGTAGTACAGATCTTGCTCCATGCGATTTTTTTCTTGTGGAGATTCCTAAAACAAATTCTATCAAAAACCATGTAATAATGTAGATGATATAATACAAAGAATTGTCGAGAGCGTGTAGATGATCACTCCAGATATGTTGGAGAAGGTGTTCGCAGTGGCTTTAGTACATCGCATTAATTCATGCCTTGCTCATTCACTAGGGCATGCTGAATAAAAGTAAGTTCATTTTATCTGTCTTACACTTAGATTAATGAAATATTTAAACAATTTAGTTAATGACAACTAAGCCAGAAAAAAACTGTTGTTTTTAAAAAGGAAAAATATATTTTCTTGGGTTTATGGTATAGCCTTGCTCAACTTAATCCTTATTGCTCGCGAGATATTTGTTTTTACTACAACCATGTGTCTATAGTAGGACGATTTCATGACGTACTTACATTTGCAGTATGCGAGTAAGCTACTGCGTGAAAAGTGGGATCATACAGTTATTGTGTAACAATGAACTGACAAATTTGTAAAAAAGATTTTCCCGAACCGGTGAATCTATTAAAAGCAATAAATCTCAGCTTACTATGTCAATTGCATGACAAATGTGTCATGAACTATATGTTAAGATATCGTTCATTAATCTCTATTAATATTTTTCGTTTATGTAAAGTTTTAGATATTCACTGCTAGTGAATGAAATTACCCATTTTTAACTTCTATTTTCTCAAAACCATATTTTTGTACATTCGCCAGTTCGTGACATCTTGGAACAACTAAATACACCAGTTCGTAGAAACAACGACGATATGACATCGAAAGAGAACCATTTTGTTTTGATGGAAAGAAAATGATACACTTTCTTATTGCAATAGTAGCTCACACAGTTAATAAATTATTACTTTAAGTGTGTAGAGTTTTGCAACGCAATATTTTATTTGCATCAAATTTCTATGATTTTCTGTCGCAACCTGTAATGTGAAACTGTTTATTAAAAAAAAAAAACTTTGATATACAGATAGATAGATATACAGATAGGTAGATAGATATACAATGTTTAATGTATGTATTTTCATGTTTCACATAGATATACATCCCTATAGTTCTTAGATCAAAAGATCCAATATATTCCAACCAAAAATTTCTTGTAGGTCTTATATCTTTAGAACTACAATTGTGTAGCCAAACTCAAACTATCACTTAATTCAGCATGATGTGCTTATTCCGTACAAAATACGAAAACTCGATTTAGGGGCCGTTCAAAAATGTTGTGGCCCCTGCTCAAAAGATCCATTATATTTTTCAACAAAAAATTTCTTGTAGGCCTCATATCTGGAGAACTACATGAAAGTACGTATTAACAAAGCCTGCAGCTACTTTCTTAACAAGATGTTCAATTGTCACTTATCTGTTCAAGGTTGGCAGTTAGAAACACAAGGTACCACATAATCACAAAATATGGAAAAAATAGCTTCAACGCGAGATTTAGAACACTTGCAAATATTAAAATATTTTTGGGGGCAAGGTGCCTCAGTTGTAGAACACTTACCTCTGGTACGTGGGTCTCTGGTTCAATTCCCGACCAAGTATGTTTCAGGTGGACAACATTGTGTCCGTGGGTTTCTCGAGATACTTCCGTTTCCTCCCATTTTCTTATTCCACTAATTCTTCCATCATCATTCACTTGCCTTAATCATCGTCTCTCTAAGTCTAAAGAGAATAATCGTGCGCATTAAACTGAAATATTTCATTAAGATGTTTATTTATTTATTCATTGTATTTTGAAACTATTTATCACCCACTGCTGTTACTATTCTAGCGCCTATTAACCTTATCTCATCCGAGGGATACTCTCAAAGCTCCGGGGGTGAGAATTACCCCACCAAAAAACATGCCTGAAATAAAGACAGGTCTTCACTGTCATTACACAACTAAGCTAAAGCAACATTATCGTAAGTGGTCCGCTGTAATCTTGCAGGAAAGTTTTCCAAGTCAACTAACGACCAGCAATTTCAACTGAAATAATTTTCGATTTGAATTGAGTTTAGCGTCGCTTTCAACATCGAGGCTGTGTGAGACATGAACCTACAGTTTAACGTGGAATCCGAGCAACATGAGCTCCTGAAACAAATTTTGATAAAAATCCAAAATACAAGTTTGATATTAAAAGAAATCATTGTTAATATATACTTCTAAAATACGTACTTCTTATTCATCAGTACAGGAAGAGCAAACTGTGGATCCAACTGCTCTGATTAGTTAGTAGCTCCTCGACAACTTCTCGACCAATGTGCAAATATTACTGAAAAGACATAAATTCAAATGAATAATTTATTTCAAATTAAGTTAACTTTACAAATTTGTTAGAAAACTTATATTTAAAACTCACAGAGTAATAAATTTACATAAAAAAAATATTGTTATAACACGTAATTATTCGATAGGGATGTGTGTCTTTATTTGATTAAGAATGAAAGATGGACATAGAAGAACAAAAATATTTTGGAAGTTTAGCTTTCTACTTTTTAACTTATTATTATTATTATTATTATTATTATTATTATTATTATTATTAACCAAACAAATTTATTTCTGAAAATGATGAGTTGAATTGAGCTCTCTTTCAGGAGCAAGACTATACAAGACTTGCGTGGGATCCAAACTACACACGCTCCAGCCGGGAGTTGAACCTGGGTCTCCCACGCCATTTGTGAAAATGTAATCTTAACATAGTTCAGGTTAGTTCTTGAAGACGAAAACTTCAAATATGTCACGTTGATTGATTAAAAAAGAGTTTCCTTCTTAATTAATTAATGATTAGTTTAATTAATGATCAGAGAGATTAATTATTAAGGATTATTTTCCTTCTCAAAGCTGAAGTCATTTGTAGACTCTAATGAAAATAATAGTATATACTCCTACATCTAACCTACTTTAGACTCAAAATAAATGAGGGGTAGTTAAATTTTAAAAAAAATCTCTAAATATCTTTTTCTCAATCTAAAAACTCACGCTGGTTCTGTATTTCTTATTTTAGGGATTTTGGGACAAAATCATATACTTTCTCATTTTCTAGACTTCCAAATTATGCAACGCATAGGTATAGGTAGTCTTATAGATCGACTTTGTCCGTAAGTCTGTTAACAAATATAAGAGAAAACACGGTAAGAGATACCAAGATCAGGTTTTTGCAATTGACTCAGCCTCCCAAGGATAGATTAGGTTCCACTCCCTCAGTTAACTCTCTACTCAAACCGGACGTGGTTTCCGGTTTCAGTGTTTATCACAATAAAAAGAAAACGGTGGCAGATAGCGACAAGTCATTTTTTCTTTCTTTTTGCCAACCGAAACCGGAAGTTGCTCGAATTTAGTATTACTTCAGGTTTCAATACTGATTTTCACAGAGCAAAAACGGTTATAACTGTCAAGCTGTAATTTTCTACAATCGATTCAGAGTCCCAATCCCCAGTTACCCTCTATTCAAACCGGAAGTGGTTCAAATTAGCAGTTTCCAATTTCAACGCTTACCTCCAATGGAAACAGTAAGAGAGAGCGAGAAGCGTTTTTTTTTGTTTTTTTTTTTTTTAATGATTCACTGTTTCAAGGCATGACTATCCTGAATAAAGTACAAACCGAAAGTGGTTGCAATTTAGTATTATTTCCAGTTTCAATGTTGATTTTCATAGAGCAAAGACGGTAAGAGATATCGAGATGCAGTTTTTTGCAGATGCTTCAGCGTTCCAACAATAGGTTCTGTATCCTCTCCTAACCATTTATCCAATCCGGAAGTGGTATAAACTAACGATTTCCGGATTCAACCTTTATCACTATAAAACAGAAACAGTAAAGCTTACCGAGTAAATGGCTTTTCGATGTGGACTCAGCGACTGAGAAAAAAAGATTTATCATTAGGATTAAGATTTAGACTTCTGGGCTCTCGGGATCTTATGGCCATTTAGCCCTTCACGTTTGTGGGATGACGTCCTCGGCGAGCACACTATCCTAGGAAACGGAAGAAAGAAAGGATTGTCGAAGGAAGGAAGCGGCCTGGGACCTATAAGTTAGGTGCCACCCCGGTATTTGAATGGTGTGAATGATGAAAACCCAGGAAAGCTCCATTCAAGGTGGTTGGCCTGAAAAACCTGTTACACTTTTTTGACCGAGTGCCCCCACCGGGAATCGAACCCGGGACCGCTCGCATCGAAGGCAAGAGCGTTAGCGACTACGCTACGCTGGGCCACAAGATTTATCGTTGATCCACTTTACAATTTATTGCAACGAGTAGCTGTAGATATACTACATCAAATTTGAGTATTGACTTTCCATAGTTCGGAGGTCTAACGTAGGTTCACACTGCCAAACAAAACGCACTTGTTGGGGCCACGGTGCCTCACTGACAGTGTTCACCTCTGGTGCAAGGGGTCCCTGGTTCGATCCTAGCTCGCAACAAGTGAACTTTGTGCTGGACACACACCGTGTGCGTGAGTTCTCTCGTGGTTCTCCCGTTTCCTCCCACTTCCTACATTCCACCATTTCATTCATTTCTCATCATCATTATCCTTTAGCCTAGTCGGCATAACCGTGGGACGTAAAGCTCAAAGATTTCATTTTCAAAACGCACTTATTTAAAAGAAATATACAAAACTTAGCAAATGACAAAATTTGTTTTACCAGACAGATACCGCCTTGCTATTTTCAAGGATTCATTATCATATGCTTACAGCAAGAAAGGGACAATAATTGCACATGACAGTATCCAAACTACAATACACAAAATTAGTTTGACTAATTTCTGTATTCTGTTCTAAGATGATAAAATTAAGTATTCTTTCAATGAAGCTATATGTGTTTTTCAATCAAAAATTAATTTACCTCTAATTATTCGATTTTGTTCTTCATCGTGCATCGATATCATTGGAACTAAATTGACTCTAGTTTGAGATTAATTTCAAAGGATATATTTTCTCTACAGCATGAACTAATACACTCATTTCTATAGTAATTACTATCGTCATTTCCTGCTACATCTTGCCACGCTGCGTGGCTGCATCATTATCAAACGAATTTTCTTTTCTAATTTACATCAAGTCAATACCTCCATCCTGCTGGTCTAGTAGCTAGCGCATGGATTTTTTGCACCGGGCTCCAGGTCCGATTCCCAGTGGGAGAGCATTGAGCCCATTACGGTGGTTTGAATTCCACCCTAAACTGTAGGTCCACATTTCTTACATCCTCCGCGTTGAAAAGGGAATCTAAACTCCAACGGACCAACTCAATTTCCACAATGCAATTACTACAAAAATATGTTACCACTTGAACGAATCTCACTAAAATATAGAATCAAGATTTCAAAACTATTTTTTTTTTCTCATAAAACAACTACTGTATAGTGTCTTTTTTTTTTTTTTTTTTTTTTGTTCTTTAGTTGTTCACAATGGTCTTCCGATTGATTGCACAATCTTTTATGACGTAGCATGTACAACTAGCACATGACGCATTACGCATTACGATTAAATTATCTTTAAATAAGCTACAAATAGTTTAGCTTCAGACTGTGATAGGCTATCCTGTTATAAATAACAGATTTATCTATACTATCTTAATGCAGTTTTACTAATTTTACTAAAAGCATAATATATTATTAGGATTAAATGTGTTTACAATGGCGTCCATGAAACAAAGGGTGCAAAACTCGTTTCCAACCTAAAGAACATTTATTTATTTATTTATTTATTTATTTATTTATTTATTTATTCGCTTATCAACCAAAAATGAGCGCAAACTTTCTGGAACTCAGGTAAATAGAAATGTGCTAAAAGAAAACATAAAGTTGCCTACTTCTTTTCATGTAACTGAACGTTTTTTCCAAGCTTCTTTGCAATAAAAATGGCGTATTGATATTATTTGCCAACAGTATTTGCATCTCCTGGGTAGAACTCAACTCACAACCAAAACTAGTCATCATTACATCACATTATCGTCCACATAGTTTGCGGATTCGGGTAAATTGAAACACAATTTCGAACAGAATTTTTCGAACTATCTTGCTGCTGAACAGGGATCGTTACACTATTGCACAGAACGATCGGAATGTCACGTAAGATGCAAACATGACTGTCGCATTATATGGACAAAGTCATTACGTCTACTTATTAAATGAAAAAAAAAAATCTTTAGATGTGCCACAGACTTTAGTATTACAACTAACACTATTTCCGTAAATATTCCTAAGAATTCTAAGGTAATAGCACATGAGAAACGAAATTACAGAATAAGATACAAACTTAACTAGTTTTCGTTCTGGCAGCGAAACCTAACTAGTTGACTCTTACAACAGGACGCCATTTTGTCATTTCTGAACAACGCGTTTTCTAGACGTGTCACTCCAACATTTGTTATACAACTTTTTATAAGTATATTAATGACATGTATACACCCAGCGCTGACAGCAAATAAAATGTCAACTAAAATCTATTAACAGGATTTACTCTTAAAATATTTCAAAATACCTGAGCGTTCCGTGGTTGACTTTCTTCTCCACGCGTTCAACACATTGCACAAGAGAGTGAGCATCGAGATGAACGCTGCAGAAAGAGAGAGAGAGAAACGATGGTTCGTAGAACAGCCACTCCAAGCGTCGTCTGCATCCGGTTTATTTGCTCTTTGCAATTACTTCTTTTCTGAGGGAGAGTACGTATATTTGTGTTTAGATAAAACTGACAACACAATTGATAGTAAAGACAACTATCCATAGTAAAGACAACTATCCATAGTAAAGACAACTACAAAAAGTAAGCTGCTAAAATGAGCAAAGGTATATGAAAAGCTACCGGTATTCTTTCATTAAGAAAAATTTCAGCTGGTAAGAAAACTATCACTAGATTGCAGAATCAAGGTCAGCATTAGCAAGGGCGCCGATTTCTCTGTAAATTTTCAGAAAGTATATATATGAGGATTTTAAAACAAATTGCATTCAAATTATGCCAAATATTGTATATTCATAAATACAATGTGGGGGCCCACATGAGCTTTGGGGGGCCCACCCCCCCAGGATCGGCGCCCTTGAGCATTAGGTAGGCCCTATTCCCTGCACAAGCCTTAAGAGGGTGCCACTATCCTTAGAATTCACCACCGATTACTTCATTGCGACTTACTTGCTAAATGATTTTCTCACATCAAAAACCCTATGATGGCATTTCAATGAAATCTTCCCTCTTTCTAAATGGTCAGTAGTCAGTAGCCTCATTTTTTATGCTGCAAATACGGGTTCGATTCCTGATGAGATATAAACGTGGGTCGATCACGTAGCCTTGGAACTTAGCATATAAGGAATATTTAAGACCAATAATGTATATATAATTCAATTGCACTAGAGTCTTGTTTACCTGAATTTGATGGGAGCAATGGTGACTCGATTAAACGAAAATTATTTGAACTGACAAAGGAAGATGACGAAGTGGCTCCGCTGAGATCCGAAAGAGGCAATTGTGTTTGCATTTAATATGTTATAGCTAAACGAATCCCAAAGTTATACGTGCCGGCGGTCGGGATATCGTGAGTTAGAACATATTTTGCAATGTAAAAGCTATTAGCAATCAGAATAGTTTGAACCGGGTCATTTTGTTCGGAAACGGTCATATATGGAAAACTCGGCGAACACATATCTCATCATTTTCAAAGGCATGCATTTTAGGGTAAAAAAAAAAAGATTACCCTAAATCCCCCGCAGGGTCCCAGACGGGGTCCAACTCAAAAGTTTTGGCGGTGGGTCAAAATGTAAACAAAAGCTTAATTGAAAAGTCCATGGCCACCTCTATACATCGGAAATGGCGATACAAATGTGAAAACAGGAATCACGTATCGCATTATTTTCAAAGTACAACGATTTCAAGTAAAAACTTCTAGTCCCAGGGACACCGCAGGGTTCAGGTGGGGTACAACTTAAAGGTTTCGAATCTCAAAGGGGGTTAAGTAGCACATCGTTTGAAAGTTGTTGTTAAATGAAACAAGATGAAACGAGTATCGACTCTCTTAACACAAACTCAATAAAAAAGTCTATTGCCACCTTGAATCCAAGATGGTCGCTTATAATCAATATCAAAATATAGCCACTTCACACTGTTGAAGCTAGGAAAACCAAATTTGGATGAACGTTCATCACCGTAGGTGACGGAACGATACGAAATGTTCGAAAACACATCTTGAGTTCACAATGACGGCCTAATTTATGTATGGTACAAACAGGATAGAAAACGAAAGTGAGAATAACAAAGAAATAGGGAATAATCGAAATGGTAAATAAATAAAAATAATAGTAGCAGGACTAGGCACGCCACTCTTCCAGCTATATACACGCTTAGAGAGTGAGATCATAAGATTTTAGTAAGATAAAGTACTCACTTCCAATTTCAATTCAATCTTTGTCGCTTGGAGGACGATACGATCAGTCACTGGTAGAGCGCTCACCTCTAGTGTGAGGCGTCCCTGGTTTGATCCCGCCAACGCAATTTTCTGGTGGACAACGCTGTAGCCGTAGTTTTCTCGGGGCATTTCCATTTCCAAGAACATTCACATTCCGACAATTCTATCATAATCATTCACTTCCGTTACAGTCATCATGTTTTCTTTTCCCTTATCGTTACTGGAAAGTAAAAATTATCCCGAAAGCAACGAAAAGTGTTGTTGAATTAAAGCATTACTGAGAAATCGAACTATTCGATCATGCATATGGCAGTAATGGAATGGGACATGGGCCACTTGAGTCTCAACTTTTGTTTCAGTCATCCGGGTCTGGGTCTCGCTTCTCAGATTCGGTCTCATTCGGTGACTGAACGAACCCGGAAACCCAGTCATACCTGGAAACTCAGATACGGCTCGTGACTGAGAAGCAACCGAAATAGCTCTGCAGAATTACTGCAAAATTTTATCACTGCTAGAGCTCGAACATTCATTTGTTCGATTCTTGATGTGACATTTCTTAATCAAGATAGCATGTTTAGAATATTTCAAATATAATTTTATGTTTATTCGTCTTCAAACACGCGGCTTTTGATTATGGCTTATACGGAAAAAAATTAACAAAAACTGATTAACCTCAGCGGTATTTTTTATATTCAGAACAAGAAGCTTTACAGGTCGGTAAAACATTAACGATCTCTCATAAGAGAAACATGTGACTTATCTTTTCTTTGCGATTTTGAATGTTGGTACACTTACAAACGTTGTAGTTATCTTTCAGTGCAATACTTGACACACAGAAGCAAACAAGCGAAAAATAAAAATATATTTAGTGAAAAGGTGGTGAGAGAGGAGAGAATCAGATTTGTTAGAACTGCATTAGTAGCCTCACACACACCTCTCATGTATATGACGAGGTTCCGTCTTTGGGTTCTATCGAATCATCGGGTCACCCCGGATCACGGGTCGTGGTTTCTCAGTCATGGATCTTTCTGGGTCTGATTGCAGTGTGTCTTCCGAGTCATGTTTCATGAAGTTCGTGACCCATTCCATCAGTATATCTATATGGCAACATCAAACATGTTATAAGAGAAAGGAAAAACAGAAATATCGAAAAATATTGAAATAACAAAAAATCGAAAACATTGAATATTGAAAATATCAAATACCGAAAACATCGATTCGTAAATGTTTCGGTATTGAGGTTTAGATATTCGAAAATATCTTATGGATGGATCGATATATCGAAATATCGCACACCTAGTTAGATACAGATAAGCATGAAGCTACGTGTCTCATATAGACTCACTCTCGCATTCTCCAAACAAACGATGCTCAAATACACTGTCTAGTATCAAACTCGTAATTTGGCTTGGTCTTGAAAGTAAAATTTTTACCACAGAATTATTGTAGTTTCTGAACCCGCGATAATCGAATTTGTGTGCTGTCAATAATTATCTTTGTTAATAAATATGGAAAACAAGTGACGTTCTCTACCTGATCTTTGTTTTTTCATCATATACAACTCAAGCTCGCATTATGATAAACCAAATACCGTATTGGCCTTAATATAACCCGAACATTTTATCACCATTTCAATTGTGAAAAATTAGGATGCGTTGTATATTCCCGACCTTACTAGAATTATGGCACTTCTTCACTTCGTATGCTGTTACAAATATGTTGATTCCTCATTTTGAAATAACGATAATACAACAACAGCATTGTAGAAACTGGCCAGATTATATATACACCGTAATGTTATCTAACAATAACATTGTCGAAACTAACTTTCGGTAGTTAACAGAAGTAGTTTAGCAATGGTTGATGACTGAAAAAAATCAATAGGCAGTTCAAATTTTACAACACATTAAAATATGTTAAACCACTCAAAACAATTAGAAATACGTCAGATGCACGTGTGTGAAATTGTCCCCCTTCTAAATTTCGATTCAAAGCCAAAATCAACCGTTTGTATTCTATTTGTGATTGATTGTTTTGAAGAAATAATAGTTTATTAAAAAAAAAAACGAAATATTTGAGAAATAAAGTTCACACTTCACTACCCAGAATTTTCAAAATTTGATTCAAAACTAGGGACGCGCAGAAGACGAGACGAGTAGAAATTTAAGTCTGTTTTTACTCGTATCGAGAAAATGCTGTCCCGACTCGACAGATTCAAAATCTAAAGCTATCGTTTGTTTGAAAAATATAAAAATAAATTTAGACATAATACATATGCATATTGGGGATTTCACTAGTTTTAAATTTTTATTTATTTATTTATTTTTAACATATATGATGAAGCATTTAGCGAAACGACTTACCGTTGTCTGATAATGATATTATTGTATTATTGTAAGCATTTAATTTTCCGTGCTTGCCTGTGGACTTGTTTGTTCTAATTATCTGATATACATATATATAAAAATAGGCTTGGGCTTTGAATCGAAATTTGAAAATAAGTGGATATCGTTTTACAGTGTGGAACTAAGACTTCCAAACTATGTGAATTCAATACTCAAACATGAAGTACTTGTTGCAATAGAGTAATAAGATCAAAGATAAAACCTGTTACTCGGACGCTGAATTCATATCAGAAAGCCATTAGTCGCTGTCACTTATTGTTTTCGTTCTATGGCGATAAAGGTTGAAGCTAAAAATAATTTATTTCAACCACTTTCGGATTGAATAGAGGCCTAAGGAAGGAGATCAAACATTTTTTTGGGACACTGAATCAATTGCCAAAAAACACCTCTTGATAGCATTTACAGTTTTCGCTCTACGGAAGTCAGTACTGAAACCGGAAGTAATAGTATATTCGGTTTCAGTAGAGTTTGTGGATAGTCAAACATGTCGTCTTGAGACGCTCAATCGTTTACAAAAAAAAAAAAAAAAAAAAGGTTATCTGTTACCGTTTTTGACATTAGTTAATGGTTGTAAACAATGAAACCAAAAGTAATAGTGGATTTGAATTCTTAGGACGCTGAATCGATTGCAGCAAATCTCATGTTGATAACATGCACTATTTTTGCTCTGCGGAAATCAATTCTGAAACCAAAAGAAACAGTAAATTTTAACCACTTTGGGTTTCGGTAGATTGTTGTGGTTTGTCATAATACGTTGTCTTGAGACACTTAGTCGTTCATACACACACACCAAAAAAAAAAAAAAAAAACTTTTGCCTATCTCTTACCGTTTTTGTTTATGGCGATAAACGTTGAAATCAAAACCGGAAATAGCTAATTTGAATCACTTCCAGTACCAAAAGAGAGTACGAAGCAAGTGGAACTTACTCTTGAAACGATAAATCATTAAAAAAAAAAAAAACGCTTTTCGATATATGTTGAGTTGAGTTGATTTTGAGTTTAACGTCCCGTTCAGCAGCGAGGCTATATGAGAAGTGGACCTACTGATTAACGTGGGATCCGAACCACATGAGCTCCCGCCGGGAATCGATATATGTTACCGTTTTCGTTCTATGGAGATAAACGTTGAAACGGGAAGTGTCTAATTTGAACCACTTCCGGTTTGAATAAAGTTAACGGAGGAGATGGAAACTATCCTTGGTATGCTAAATCGATTGCAAAAAATCGCATCTCGATACCTCTTGCCGTTTTTGCTCTGATACTTGTCAACAAACGGACAGCGCCCCTTATGCATAGTCTAAAAGTCTAAAAGAGTCTTTTGGAAGTCTAAAAGAGGGATCAGTGTGAAGTTGGCCACCAACTTTATTTTGTAAATATATATTGATTTTTTTCCGAAACAAACCATATATATATATATATTTTTTTTTTTTCAAAACTGTCAATAACAAAGGATTGATTTTGGCTTTGAATCGAAATTTGAAAGGGGAGAGGTTCCATACACATATCAAAATACCGATATATATCGTTTTTGATGCATTTAGTTTTATACAATTGTGCGACAGCTTTATTTTATCATTCTGTGCATACATATATTCTCCCTGGTAGCCAAAACTACGAGTAAAATATAAAACTACTCCATTTTACACGACTAGGTGAATCGTATGATGTACGGCTTACGTGGAATCCAAACCATATGAGCTCCCACCGGGAATGAAATTCGGATCTCCTGCGCCGAAGACGCTTAAGCTAAGCATATAAGCAATAGGTTATAGACTATTTTGTGTTTACATAGCTTAGGCATATAGTATCTAAATTACTACCTTGAAAAAAAATGGATATACTGTAACAGCTCTTTTCTCAATAAATACAACACTGACACTCACCGCTATTGCTTCATTGCATGTATTTACGTTACATGCTTTCTTAACAAAAAATCGAATTTACATCTTTCATCTTTTTCTGCATCTTATAATGTATAGGAAGGGAGTTCATATATAAAAATATATTCTCTATCATGTAAGAGTACAGATTGTATATACAATAATAAACTTAGCAAGAAATTCACTATACTTGTTTTCTTCATCTGAAAAAAAAATAATAAAAAGTACAGGTCTCATTCCCCTTTCTTGTATTTCCTGGATGTGAGACTGTGGTGGGTAATGGAATACACTGTAAGGTTCGATCTTTCATGTTGATCTATGCACTAACCAATTACGCAGCACTCAAGCCCCGTTTGTGGTTCGGAATTAATAGTTGGTTCCGTCCTTTATTTCTAAATTGCATTGTTGCATAAAAACGAAAAGCACAAAACTTCAAACCCAAACCGATTTTTAAAATTAAATCAGGACATGCTGCACTTAATACTGGAATAAGTTATTACTTACGAAATATGAACAAAATCATAATAGACGTTTTCGGAAAACTACGTCAGAAGAAAACTCACCCTAAAGTGTATACTACTCCTTTCTATGAGAAATAACTTACGTAATACTGTGGGGAATCTAATGAAATATTTATTTACGAAGTGATTTGATATAATTTATACATTGGTATTTTGCTATTTTTGCAAATAAGATACCACTTTACAATGGACTAACAATTTAGCCACTTCTTTCATTAATTCCAAGAAGTTGATAATAACAGTATATTAAGTTACATACAGTTAATGATTGATAACAGTACATTAAGTATTAAAGGAGTAACGCATTTCAAAACTCCTATACTGAATAAATAATTCAAATTTTTGTACTTTACCAGCTAATATATTGTACAGATCAATGGCATACGATATTAACTTGAGTGCTTGAACTCCTCTTTTTAACGTTGTGTGTACACCACTGGAGGTTCTTTTGTTCAATTTGAGTTGCCATTTATGACATCTTTGATTAAATCTATGCTCAGCTAATGTGTAATTCTAGTATCACGTGAACAAAGACAAACAATATACTGCTAATACCGAAAACAAAATGCTCTCAGCAATCGGCATTTTCGCTATTGAGCGTTCCTCACAAGAAATGGCAAGATTAGCTTCAAACTTCTCTTTCCGCACAAACTGCAGATTACTAGACAGTGGTCAGTGGTATCGGGTTACTTAGAGGGATGAAAGTACCGAAAAAGAAAATTCCTACGAAGGTCGTAGACAAACGATATCCCACACCCTCTGCCCCATCCTTCGCAAGCAAAAAATAAATAAATAAAATAAAATAAATAAATAAAAATTTAAAAAAAATAAAATAAAAATAAAAATAAAGAAGGGAAGGTAAACTTCTAACTCAAAGGTCTTGTCCTATCTTCCAAATTGGGTTCTACAACGCTGTCATTTATTTTTGTAAGTTTCGTAAAAAATGAAAACGTACAATTGTACTTCTTTCTGATGACACTATTTCATGGCTTTAGATTAACCTTAAAAAACATGACGTGAGTCACTCCTATATAATTCATGGACCCTTTCGAACATGTTGAGAGAGTGCTCATCATAAAAGATTTTAATGGGGGTCCCCCTTGTATTTTCTCGCTCCAGGGTCCTCAATGGTCTTAACCGGCCCTGTATATTTTCTATACGAATAACAACGGTGTTGTAAAATGTAAATTATGATTTACTTTCAAGTTATGGCATCATTTGAGATTTCAATTTAGCTGAATACTTCAGTATTAGCAAAATTATAAAGCAAACTGGGCAATCAGAAACCTTTAAAGGATTGACTTACGAAAAATGTGAAAGGTTGTTTTCGCAACATCATGGGCTGGTAACGCTGGTTTGGGATTAGCTGACTGTATTGCTGGTATTTGACGTGTTATCGTCCTCCGTTCCGTTACTCTTGTATGCGAGGAGTGCGTGATATGTGCCTTTTTGTACATATACCGCTACTTACTATACAAGGCGGAGGGTCTACTAAAGAAAATCACCGTCCAGGGCCCAGCGGGAAATTTCCCGGCTTCCCGCCTGGCGAGTACGACCCTGAAGACATATCTGATTAACATAATTGTGATATTAATTTACAAAAATTGTCCAATGACACCTTATTGAAATTCCTATTCCGTTTGATACTTTTCGTTTTTCAAAAGCTGTAGGCAAATTTGGGATAGTTCACTTCATGACTGAGTATAAATTGGATGTATGCTTTAATAAAATTATAAATTTCATGATATCCACGTTTATGTACTTCAGGGCGCAGCAACCAGGACTTCGGATAGAGCCTGTTTCAACACTTTCAGCACCTAACATTGTACCAGTCCCCTGCTTGCTGTCGCCCCTCTTGACCGACATACTTCCGACAGGGTCGCAATGCAAATTCTATCCTTAAATTATTATTATTATTATTAAATGACCATTCATTTCTAGTGGTTTGAAACATTTTTCATTTTAATTTATGAACATACTTACTTTTATTTTTATAAATAGAAACGTTTCTTCTTGTAGTTTACCACACACTATGATGGTTTCCTGTGAAGCCAGACGTCCAGAATGACACGTTCATTCCTGTCTTATATTCTAAAGTAAGCTATTCTTGGTTGTATGGTTTATATCTAAAATTAAACTGGACAATTTTCCTTTTTAATGAACCTTTAGCCCATATTTCCAGTACTTCCCACAAACACTCTTCTTCAGGGCTAAGATTCAGGAATATCCTCTATACTGTTCTTTAAATGTTTATGTTATAATAAACAGTTGTGGGAAAATCTATACAAACTCTTTATATTGTAACCAGCTGAACCTGCACCCTCTACACAGTACGTCACACACACACGAGCATGAATCTCCTTGTCATTCCTCACAACATCTGTACATGTCCCTTTACAAACATAAGTGAAACACGTCTTGATAAAAATCGGGAAGGGATACCATTAAGGGGAGATTTTTCTTGATTATTTTTTTTCAATATCTCGCACCGTTTGCAAGATTTGATCCTACTTCCGGTTGGACTTTCTAATTTATGTATGATCATTGTTTACTTTCTTCTTGCATGCGGTATGTAATAAGCAAATACGTTATATACACAGTTAATTGTAATGTCAGTGTCATATGTTGTTCATTGGGCAAAACACTCCAAACGAAAAAGATTCATCTTAGCCTGGAGAAATGGTTGTCCGTCGTTTTTCATTATCATTTGGCCATGAAACAAACGCTTGATAGATATACTACTCCCGCATACAATTGTGTGGTGCTGGAATGTATAATTCTAATTCTAGGCTTTACTTTTTAAAAATCTCAACACTTCCAGTCTATCCCTAAAATGTCTAATAAAGAAATAACGGCCATGTTTATATATATATATATATATATATATATATATATATATATATATATATTCAATTAGAACTAGACAATCAAGACAAAATTTGTAATTGACCAGTGAAAAGTGGTAGTGGTTTTCGAGATCTCATTGTCGAAAGGATTGGAGACAAACATA
The DNA here is from genome assembly GCF_964235325.1 of Thermobia domestica. NCBI lineage: Eukaryota > Metazoa > Arthropoda > Insecta > Zygentoma > Lepismatidae > Thermobia > Thermobia domestica. Next base: position 14,129,072 of record NC_137459.1, read on the forward strand.
AACTTTTCTTTGGAGACAAACATATAAACCTAACATTTTAATATGTAGATAGTTAGTTTCACTCATTCTTCATTCATCCATTTCGTACATTATTAGTCAGAGACCAGTACATAGGACTTGCCAAATAATATTTAGATATTTCAATATAATTGATATTACATTAATTTTACAAATTATCACCCAAATATTCATTAATATCGTAATACATTTTGTTACATAAAAAACTGAACAGTTCATTTTTGAATTTTGGTATGGTTTTGATATCCTTCAAGTAAGTCGGAAGCTCATTATACAACTTAGTGAACATGGAAAGGACACTTCTTTTGGTGCACATATAATTTCGATATGATGTAAATATGTTGTACTTTTGTCGTGTGTTGTATGAATGTACATCGTCAACATGAAGAAAACTACTTTCATTCCTCTTTAATATATCTGACTTTTGTACATGTACAGGCAAGGCACAGTTAAAATTTTATTTGACTGAAAGATCCTTTTGCGTGAGGCTCTTGCCGATAGATTTCTTTCCGTTTATCATAAGCTGATTCGGAGATGCCCATTTTGTCAAACGATCCACAGTTTGTTTTAATTTATTTTCTAGTTCAACTGTATTGTCCTCTGTTACAAGGACATTTACATCATCAGCATATAGTATATAATATGTTGAAGATACATAAATTGAACAAGATTATTTATATACAATAAAAAGATTGGCCCAAGAGTTGAACCTTGAGGAACACCAGCAGAGATAGCAGTTTTGAATGAAAATGTGACTTGGTTATTACTTTTTTTTTTTTTTTAACTATTTGTTTTCTGTTTACCAGGTACGAGGAAAACCATTCATGTACTACAACTCTAATACCAAATTTCTGGAATTTTATCACTAGAAGATGTCACCAGCTATTGCATATTGTTCATTAACATACAATCCTGTGATCTTGTGCGTTCCATGTCTTCCAACACTTCGTAAGTTGAATCATGGTATCTACAGTGTTGGCATATTTAACACTGTTACCAATTTATGTACAAATTCAACCCCCAATTTGTGATTTTGTATATTTTTAAAATTATTGATAAAGTATTTACAGCCTTTATTATTTTTTACTTGGTGTAATGGTAATAATCGTATCCCAGTTCCTGTCAAGGTTTTCGTTTTCGGTGTTCAGAAATGGTTTCTCATCCTAAAAAACGTTCTTTCTATTGCTGATGTTGCACGATGGAAAACATTTATGCCCTACACACTATGTCCTTTATATTTTGTTTTTTGTTTTTTTTTTGTTTTTTTTTTTCTTAATGTTTAGAAAATCCAGAAACTGCTTCTTTATTTTGTCTTACTCCCTTACATGTACCTTCAACTCTGTGTTAATATTCGTTTCAGTTAACTCAATATGAACATTTTGGAACGAAAACAAAACTAAAACTTAATATTGAAAAAGGGAATCTGGACCTGAATAGGATACCATCGTAACAACTTTTTTCATCAACAAAAAATAAATAATATATGTCAGTACATAATTTGTTTGTTTATCCGAGATTTCCTAATTTTTACAAAAATCTAATTGTACATATACAACTTTATAAGCCCAATATTAACGTAGTTATTTGCATTTTCCACATTAAGCTGCAGGTCCACGTCTAACTGCTGAAGGGGAAGCTAAACTCAAAATCAAATCAAATCGAAGTATTGGAGTTAGACTCTGCTTAAAGAATACAATTAGATGAATGCTTTAATTACCGTAATACGGGGTTACTTTGCACAAAATGTGAAAATAGTTGCATAGAGCTCTGTTGGTAAAACCATGAACTGTAAAGAAAAAGTTTTAACTGCCACCGTAAAATAGAACATCTAACTGTATTTTAGCTATAATATTGGCGGTTAATTTCAGTTCTAATTACCAGGAGGGTTTGTTGTTGGAGAGGTATGGAAAGCATTCACTGTAAGGTCACTGTAAAATTTGAAAGATATCACGTACAAGAATTTCCGTCAAAGTTCACTCAGTTTAGTAGAATACTACTGTGTATAATGGGACTTTGAAACAATAGTTGAAATTGAAGTGTGAAACATTTTAAAGTCATAAAAAATATAAAACTGGGACAAGGCTGTTTCAGCCTCTAAGCAGAGTTACTTTGCACCGGTCCAATCTAACATCTTAGATAGGAAATTACTATTGCTGGTACCTCCTGCCTTCTAATTGTAGGTAAATTTCCTATTTAAGTAGATGTCGAAATGGATTTATTATGGAAAATAAATTATGGACAGTGGCGGATCAAGAAAATTAGTTTGAAAGGGACTTCACTCAGAAAAGCTTAGTTCTTTTTTTTTTTTTAATCACTAGACTTTTGGGGGATAGGGGCTTGAGGCTTATACATATAGGGATGACTAATATTAGAATAAAAAAAAAATTATGCAACTTGGGTGAGCTTTAGTCTGAAAGTCCCAAACCCGTAAATATTTCATTGATTACGTTTGGGATGATATTCTCGGACATAAAGAGCAAACAAGGCAAATTAGTTCATGGGGACTTTTTGTGTATCTGAGTTGGCATTTTTCTGGGACATATGCTAAACTACCAGAATGTGGTTCCTGTGCCGGTACCAGAAAATACATAATTCTCTTTACAAATATCGATAATTCATACTAAGTACTGGTATGAGTACCATCATTCTGATACCAATATTTGTAGACTACATGCAGTTTTGTGTAGGAAGTGAAAAGTATAAATACTGAATGGAAAACATTGCACAGAAACGTTATGTTCGTATGCTGAACATACTTTTTCGTATGTTGTGCAAAATATTCCCATCTATGGAGTTACTTTGCTCCAAAGTTTATATTTCAATAACTATGGTCACACTAAATGTTTACTAATACACTTGCACAAATGTTTTCCTTATATATATAGCTATTATATGTTTAAAATACACCGTTCTAGATCATAATGTTTCTAAGTTATATGTGATTTCCTTTAAAATTTCTTAATTCTGGTGTAAAGTACGGTAAAGTCTTACGGTATATTAAGACAAATCTTGTGTAAATACTACCTTCACACATTAGACGTGAAAGTCGAAACCTTCAAAGGTTAAAATACTTTTAATTCATTCTAAATAAGTTCTTTTCTATGTTTAGATATACATCTTACGGAATCTACAAGTTATTATGTCATATTGTTAATATGAAAATGTATGAATATTAAGCAAATATCATGTAATGTAATGTCTTTAAGGATTTTATGCCAGGAAGAAGCTCCATCTGTCAGTCATTCATGCAAGGTTTAAGGCAGTGGTCTCCAACCTTTCTTGTCCGATGACACACTTCATTGAACGCCGACTAGATCTCGAAACATTATTTTGATTTTGATATTAGTGTAAGCGTGTTAGTTTCTAAACGTAGTGACTCTATGTAGTACTGAGCACTGTTGCTACCACTGGAGGCGTTAATTGGTACAGCTTGTCTCAAAATTAATTTTAACTCATTAATATTAAATGCACCATGAATTAAAAATTCTAAAATTTCTCGACATATCTTATGAGACTCCACGACACACTAGTGTGCCATGATACACGATTGGAACCAATGGTATAAGGTATCACATAAATATCATATAGTTGTTGTGCAAGTTATATAACTGTTTGGTTAGTGTTAGCAGTTTCTTTTCCCGACAGTGTCTTATTTAGCCTGGGTAGCCCGCCCTCTTGGTCTAGTGGCCTAGTACACGCGCCTTCTTCCAACAGCGAGGTTCTGTTTCTGCTGCGATTAACCTTACCGTTTCTTAAGCCACTGAGTAAGGGAATTAGAAATTCAAGTTACATGATCTACATAAACTGACATTTGGGTGACTGTGTGGCTATTTACATCAATTAAATACATATATACATAGTTTATCCTCTTTTCTTTTCTTCCTGTGCCTGGTTTCTTCGACGGAAGCTTCTGTACTTTTATATATACCAGCTGAACCTGCGGTCTCTGCACAGCGCATCATTCACATATCAGCATGAATCTTCTTGTCATTCCTCACAACATCTCTACATGTTCCTTTACAGATACAAGTAAAAGACGTCTTGATAAAAATTAGCAAGGAGTATCATGAAGGGGATATTTTTTTTTCGAATATTTTTTCAATATCTCGCACCGTTTGCAAGATTTGAGCCCACTTCCGGTAGGAGTATCTAATTCATGTATGATCAGTGTTTCCTTTCTTCTTGCATGCAGATGTAATAAGCAAATACATTACACACACAATTAATTATAATGTCAGTGATATATGACGTTCATTTGACAAAACACTCCAAACAATATATATTCTTCTTAGCCTGGAGAAATGGTTATCTTTCATTTCTCATTATCATTTGGCCATGAAACAATCGCCTGAGAGATATGCAACCCCATATATACAGATACGTGGTGATGGAGCTCGTAAGATATAATGCTTTACTTTTTTTAAAATTTAAATACTTCCAGTTTACCCCTAAAGAATGTAAAAATGTTTTTTTTTTTTTTTTAATATTCAATTAGAACTGATAACCTACACAAAATTTCGAATACATCAGTGAAAACAGCACGTTTCTAGCACTTGTGGTTTTCGAGATCTCATTTTCGAAAGGATTGGAGAAAAACACATAAAGCTAGCATTTTAAATATATAGATACGCCTTCGAATCGTGTTTTCCTCGGTATTTTTTTTTTTCAAAAACTTTTGCTTTATGTCCTTAGTAGCAGAAGCTACTTGCAAAACGCTTGCTCTAAGCTTGAATTGCAAGTCGGCCAAGCTCGAATCCAACTTGATTGGAAAACGTGCAAGCATGCCGTAAGCTGTATTCCATTTACGAAGTTGCGTGGGGGCATCCTTGCATTCAGTGTTCCGTTCCATCTTGAATCAAGTGTTTTACAAGTCAAGTAAAGTCAATAGCCAACGAACGGCCAGTGATGCTATGATGCTCTGCGAAGGGTCTAAAGCATCGCTTGCAAGTACAACAAAAGGCAGATTGTATGAAAGCAAGCGTTTCAAGTGCAAGCGTACAAAGTCAAAAGCCAAGCACGCGCCCGAAAGCTTTCTTGCTACTAGGGGTGCTTCTTCAGTGTATTCTTATAATGTGGCTAAACCATCTCTTGTATTTCCTGAATTTCCTCTTATAATAGAGTTACTTTAACATTCCAGATTGATGTTCTCTATTTTATTTCTTCTACTTTTTTTTTTTATATGCATTTCTTTCATTGGTTTGTATTTAAAGTTCAGGATTTACGAGATTCCACCATTGCTGTACCTGAACCCGGACGAGAAAATAAGAAAATTATGGTTTAGTGCCCTGTAAAACAAACTGTATACAGAACAGCAGCTAGACTAAGGTCAATGTAAGTAGCTGAAGGAGGAGCCTTTTATTTACGAGAGTACAAATTGATAACCTGTATCTTGTAATTTATCAATTATCAAACGGAAAGAAAAACAAATAGCTGGTATGGATGACTTGAAGCACTTAATTACTAAAGATCTTAAAATGACTTTTTCCAGGAAGTGGAAAGATTCAAGATCTCCATTTCTGATCGCAATGGTACATGATCTCACAACAAGGTATTACCGGGTTTACACCATATGACAAACTGAATTACGCGAGAAATAGTCGATGGACGGAAGTGATTGATGAAAGGATGTGCATCCCTGAAACAAGTAGGTATGAGCCTACTTCTCCAAATAAAATTCATTTCATCAACTAGTATTAAATCCTGGTAGAAGTTAATTATTTTTTTTTTTTTTAACTCTGCAGTTAAAGTCTTTTGTCCTGTTTCAATTATAACAAATAAAGTGAAGACTTCAACAAATACATAAATAAATTTATTAAATGAAATGAACAAATTTAAAAATGTCAAAGTCATTATTTGAAAGTGAAAGTTTCAGTTTATGAATCAGTTTGGTTCCTATCATCAGGTATGAAGATTAATAGGAAGGTAAAAATGTATGTAAAAACATATAAAATGTTTATTTTTGTCCGCTAGATTAGAAGTATTCTATTAGTAAGTTAAGATAGAGTCCTACGCGCACACGTGTACTACTTTTGTCCTGTAGATATGGATCTGTAACTGTGTTCAACTCTTGTTAAGATCACTCAACTCCAAACTTATTGTTTTTGTTTCCATGTTGCTATCCGATTTTAGTAAAATTTTGATTTCCTTCTTCATACAATGCTAATTATTACGTTTTAAATGTTTGAATAGTTCTTAAATATAACGATACAGGCATATGTTATTAAAATAAAACCGCTTATATTAAATCTGAACAGGGGCAGAACACAGTTACAGACTTAAGTCGAAAATGCGGTGCATATATTCAACACTATATAATCTACTTAGTGCATTAGTACGTATTCCATATACTTTTGCCATTTCTAATTTATTAAATTTTATCCTCCTTTTAATGTTTTTTTTTTTTTTTCTGATGACAAAAGTTGATTAGTTCCCACACATCGTAGAATTGAAATTTGCATTTTCAAATGGTGACTTTGACATCTTTAATTCCTGAGTTTAATTCGTTAGTGATAAGTAGTTTGAGAGATCATCACGGAATTTAAAAATTATTGGATCTAACAGCTACGCGTACAGCAACGTAGTTTTGGTTTCAGACGCATTTCCACTCAAACTGCAGGAGTTCGTATATGTCTGTGGTGGTATGCACATCTCTAGTTAGTGGAATGAAGAAAAGTTAGATTTTGACTAGTTCATCAAACAGTATATTATTTTACATACATTAACTGTTTTCATTATGTAGTATCCTTGTATCTACACAGTTCCACTTTTTGTCATTTATTTCTTTCATCTCTCGCAATACATGTCTCTTGTTTTTCCGTGTCTGTCCATATGAATGCTCTCTTTGACCACTTGAACTGTTCATCAGGTGTGACTTACAGAACCGATTTTTGACTTTTTGTGCACTTTCCCTGACAGTGATATACTTAGTAAGCTCTTTATGTTGTGCTTTTCTATCGTGTAAATTTCTCTCCTCATTTCATCATCACAATTTCTTTTTCCAGTACTAAGGGTGGAGGGAACCTTTCTAGCCACAAGTGATAAATTGTAAATGCTTTAGATTTAAAACAATAAATAAAAACTTAGAATATTACTCGGAAAATAAATTATGAGAACTGATTTCGTATATTTTTTTTTTTCATTTACAAAAATCTTGATAATATTAAATTAATAATTAGTGATATTATAGACAATTAAGTAATCGTCATACATTTTTCCATAAAATTTAATCCGTGTGTTAGCAAAATAAATATATGAGACAATATTCTTCACCATCGGGATGGTACACACTAGTTTCCGGAAAAAAAAATATTCTTTTAATCATAAAGCTGAAAATTTTTGCCGTTTACGAGATAGTTGGAATAAAAAGATAAAAAAACAGATTGGCTAGAAACCTAGAGCCTCAGAGACAAATTTGCTGAAAATACTTATAATTTTTGAGATAATTGAAAAAAAAAAAAAAAAAAAAAAAACTAGATTCACCGAGCGTGGGAATTCCCTGGCACGATTCCCAACAAGTAAGTTTGAAGAATGTTATGAAATTACTGTGAAACCAAGTTGGAATCTTTCTACGTTTTATCTACAATAACATTTTCGTTTCCTCGAAGAAAGAAAAAAAAAAGATACAAACGAAATCGGAGACATAAAAGAATCATTAGAACAGTTTTAATAAAATAACATTTTTTAAATTTCCATTTTCAGAAAAAATGATAGAACTAAATTGTTTTTATAAGAGCAGAAAGAGTACAAATGAAGTGGAGAATCAACATCTTTAATTCAGGATTTGCATAATTTTAATTTTCATTACAAAGTTCCCTCTCACTCTCTCTCCTCCTTTAATTACCTCTTATTACTTTGTTCACGCTTCTCTGACAAAAGATGATAAGGAATATCCATTTCGATTGACTGGTACTTGAACGATTTGTTCTTTCTTTCTTTCTTTCTTTTTTTTTTTTGTGCTAAAGAGAAAGTTGATACTACTATCAAGCAGAGAGTATGATACCAGGACTCGAGTTGCGCAACAAGAGTTATATATCCTTAAAGAACATCAAGTAGTCAGTTAACCCTTAAGTACTATGGACAAAAATAATCACGTAACTACTATGGAACGGTCTGTCAGACCGCATTGTTGTTTCGCATTTTCTGAATAGTAGTTTTATTGCATATTTTTTAAAATCCTATCCTACATATCTTAGTTGCTTATAGAAAAATAAAACATAGTAATTTCACGATGTAAAAAAAGTTTTATATTTTTAAAACAATGAGAAAGAGAACATAGTCAAAATTTGCAAGGATGCTTTCATTGTTATTCTAAAATTGTAATTGTTGATATATTCAATTTCTTTCTCCGTTTCTATGTTGTCAAAATAACACTAATTTAAAATACCGTGTTCTTGTAGATGCACTGAGAATAAAATATGTAGGAAAATCGGGGGAAAACATAGAAGTTTAGCTTTTTTAAACTTACAAGAAGGTACTGTCATAGTTGTACTGTTACTTTTTTGTGGTGAAAAGGTAATGAATAAAACTTATTTTAGTTCTTTTATGATGGCGAAAGTAAAGAAAATACGTTATGCCGGTAAAGAAAGTACCGCACTAAATTTTCTGATAGCATGTACTTTCTTCAGATAGGCACTTATATCTTTTCTTCTGCACTGCAAGGAAATCGGTACCCCACACCGCTGACACGAATATCTTTGCTTTCCGCTTAGATATTCGTGAACAGAAGACTATGTTTCCTCTTCAACTCCTTGTGCGCGATGGTGGGAAACTTACTTTCAAGCTGTAGTATGCTCTTGATTGAAAAACTCAGCTCTCGTGGCAGATGTCTGATGAACAATCTACGTTCCATGTGCGGCCTAACAAGTCCTTTTGCCAACGGTTTCATGAAATCAAGTCTTGTCATCACTGCGGACTTAGCGTAGACCTGATGCAAGACATACGCATTGACATCACACGCAACATCCACCAGCATAAAGAAAATTGTCAATGGCTATCGTCTTGTTCGACGACTTGATGTGTAATCTGTAAGCTTTTTGTCTAGAGTATCTACTCCGCCTTTACTCATGTTATAAAATGTGATTATTTCAGGTTTTCCAGTCTCTGGGTCATTATTTGATGTGTGGTGCAAGACGTGCCACACGGTAAAACACAAAACTGCTAATAATCAGTAGATAACGAAAGACAACTGAAAAGAAAAATACTCACGTAACTACTATAGTACGTCTGTGAGACTGCTCGACCCCTCCAGCGCCGCGCACAGGGGATCAATTATAACACGAACTTCACAATACGTAACCATTTGCTAGACAGGAAGGTAGACGAAAAGATCCACTTGTAGTAGTGAGACTGTGCAAAATATAATGATACGAAAAGTAGCAGCGGTCTGAGAGACGGTCCATAGTACTTACGGGTTAATTACCAAGTTATTAGCTGCAGTCCACCCAATAGGAAAAAGTGATGGGACTTCAAATGTAACATGGGGATCTATGGGAAAGACAAGAAAGAAAGCATTTCTCCCATCTTTCAAACATGTTTAAGCCACACAGTTGATGTGGAGAGTAGAAAGGATCGAAAGATCTATCTCCTCTTCACAAATACATAGGAGAGACAGGAGAATCGCCTTGTTTCTTATGTTTACCATAGACCCTATGTTACCTTTGAAGTCCCATCACTTTTGCTCTATTGGCAGACTGAAGGTAATAACTTGGTAATTAACTGACCACTTCATGCTCTTTAAGGATATATAACTCTTATTTGCAACTCGAGACCTGATATCGTACCCTCTGCTTGTAAGTAGTATTAATTTTCTCTCTAGCACACACACACACAAAGGAGGATCGTTCAATTACCAGTCAATCAAAATGGTTATTTATAATAGACTAAGTACAAACTTTGGACCCCTTACAACGAAAAATTGTTATATTAGAAAAAGGAAACGTTCATTGGTTACTATTTTTACGACATTCGAAACCTTCCACTGAGAGAAATTTTAATTTTTCTTGAAAGAATCAAGACATTATCACCAAGTTTTATTGAATCGATTTCTTAGCGGCAGAAACTTTTTTTTTTTTTTTTTTTTTTAGAAAAAAACTTTTTACTACTCTCATTTTTAAAATCACGTGAAATAGACGGAAAATAGCGTACCATATTTAGGTCAAGGGTTTTCTCATGATTATCATATTCTCAGTCCATTTTATAAGAAACACTATGAATGTGAATTTGCGAAATGTTTAACACAACTGAAAGAGTGAGGAATCGAAATGACGCACGTGCCTGCCAAGCGATCGGGCTTAAATTATGATTTCCGAGAACTGGTTGTAATTATACCTTTTATCTCCAGCAACTCGGTAACCGCTTGATGTTGGTAAAACTAAATGCAAACTTAGTGGATGAGTGTAAATCTACAGTCACAGTCTTCCAGGAAATCGTGATATTGATTTCTTTCCCTGTAAAGAACGTAAAATTTTCACACATAAAACTCAAAATATCATATAATTAATTTTTTTTTAAAGGTTCTGGCCGCCGCACTAAATTTTCTCGCCAGCAAATTTTAGTACATAACAAAGTATTTCTTTCTAAATAATGACATCTACTTTCGGAGAAATTGTATGCAGATCCTTTGTACGCTGTGTTTAGTTGCTTAAAGCAATTACTGTCTGTACCTGAAAAAAAAAATGCCTTAATACTGTAAAATCAATTATTACCCAAACAAATTCAGTGAAAGAAACGTATCTTAAACTAAGCGATTCCGAGTAAATGAATACTGGCATCTTTTCCTTGTGATTTTTCTTCAAAGAGTTGTGATTTTAGGAAGTGCACCGTGGACTGAATAACATTTAACTTAATTGAAACTTATTAGAATTTTATGTCTTGATTTGAATTTTTCAATAGAAAGGAGTAATTATTTAAAATGAGTGCACGAAAAAAAAAAAAAAAAAAACGTGAAAACTAAATTAAGAGAAGAAACATTTTGCAGGCTATTTCTTTCATTTTTTTAAGAAAATATTACGCTTCTTCTTTGGTTTCGTCTTTTTTTTTTTTTTTTACCAAAGGAAGAATCGGTGAAAAAAACAGTTAATAACTAGATTATGTTCGTTTTCTTTGCACGCTTCCCTCCGGTGCATATGGTTGGCTTTTAAAGATTTTTTGCTTGCACTCACGTCAATGTTGTAATCCAATTGACGTTTTATTGGCTTTGTTGTGTAGTTGATGTTAGTTGCCAGCCAACTCATCAAATAAGGTCATTGCTATTTGGCAGGTGGTTGAAATGCTTAGTTGCCACACGCAAACAAGTGTGTTAGAGTGATTTGTGAGTGGTGTTGCGCTTTGTGTGTTTCCCAGCATATTGTAATCGTAACTTCATCGTATCATGGCAAGAACGCGTTGCAGACAAATCCATCCTTTAGGTGGGAAGCATGCCAAACGAAAACAAACGTCCTCTACTATGTGAAAGGGAGGGACCATTGCGTAAAGTTCTGTCATTTGCTGATAATTTTGGTTCGGATCCCACATTAGTCTGAAGGACCACATTTCTTTACTTTCATTTATTTCGGTAACCACAAGGTGTAGTTGAAATATATTGCAAATAATAATAATAATAATAATAATAATAATAATAATAATAATAATAATAATAATAATAATAATAATAATAATAATAATAATAATAAAATATAAAATATAAAAAAAACTTTGTTGACTCGCACAACAATTGATTACCTGATCCGTAACAAAAATTGTAAACCCTATTTGTGATATAAAATAATTTTATGTTTGTTAACCTAATATGTTAAAAGGAAAGAAAAATTCAAAGTAAGAAACGAAAAGAAAGTGTATCTTATTTCTTGGTAACTACTGGCTGATTCTGAAGCAAATTTGAGAAATAAGAGATTAATTTGTCATTGAGTACTTCTTGGATTTTCGGTCTGATTTTAAGAACCAAGGTATAATGTTTGAAAAATTTGATTTTTTTTTTTTTTTTTTTTTTTTTTATCCATGCGAACATTGCCACGAAGTAAAGCTCAAATTGAAGAAAACCACCTTCTCTGTATTTTGGGTTGAAAATTTTCTATGTTCAGAAGCTTATGTAATACAATACATTATAGCCATTACCTGCATTATTTGCAGAAATATCATTAGTTCCTTAAAAAAAAAAAAAAAAAAAAAAAAAAATCGATAGACCCAATTCGATAAGCATTTTAAGTGAAATGATCTAGTTCATATGTTCTGTGAATTGTTCCTTCTGATGTTATACATTTTGTGTATTTATACAGTTTGAGGTTAAATTAAGTCTCTAAGTAACTCAGTTTGTTCATCGTCAGATATTAAATTTAAACAACGTTCGAAAATTTGGATTCAGTAGTTTTGATATCAAAGGTAATATTAAAAACATGGAAAGAATATCCTTACAAGTTGTCTAAAATTTATGGTGAATTACTCATAATTGGATGTTTTCTTGTACTTCCAGTATGTATATTTTTGAAAGTTAATGGGAACAGTAAGGGAAGGTCCGATACATACCCACAGATCAGAAATTGGTCCAGATTGAAAATTCTCAGCACATAGGTGGCTACAGGCCTAGGGCTCTTTTCCCTTATTTCGTAGCCATTATATGTAATTGCGCATCTATATTATGAAGGATAGGCGTCTTCAAGAGTAGGCGTGTGAAATATAAATGAACCAATCAAATTAGCATTATTCTAAAAGTAGGTATTGATTTTTCCTTTAAAACGTCGTATATTTGCATCATTTTTTCATGCTAACAGCCTGTCAATCTGCATATTAGAAAGCTTACATTGTGGATAACACTAGTTAACAAATTTAAACTTTTTGTTTGTTACATGAAAAAAATCACCTGATCTTAAAGGAACTTTTTGCGCTGAATTCGAATATGCACTCGGTTTCTCTCCATCACGTACAGTTTTCCCGTAACAGAGGGATTTTCGGGAAATTCCCTCAAAAATTTCCCTTTTTCAGATATTTTATTCCCCTAGCTCCTGTCCCCTTACATATAGTAACATAGAAATTATACCTAAGTATACCTTGATTTATATTTAATAAACCCTAAAAGTTTCGTAAAAATCGCTTTGTTCTTTCTAGAGAAATAAATATATTTGTATGTATACTGTGTGCACTGTTTATTGCACCTGATAGTAATGCTTTCAGATCTCCTCAGTTGGGGTAAAAACGATTTGCTTTATTACTACAAACACAGACATAAAAATGAATATTTACAATAGTCAACAACACACTTGTATTGCTCTCTGTAAATTAGAAACGTGTATAAAAATAGAATGTACTTCCAACTTATATATTTTTTTAAACGTACAGTATATGTATATCTTAATACATATATATACAATTCTCCAAGCTTTTCGTTTTGTTCATGAAATGGTTATCAATATTTGTTATCAAATGTAACAGAATGCAAAAGAAAGAAAGAATGGAATACAGACTCATTGTTGACAACAATGAACTAATGCAGTCTGAATTTTCCACTACGGTATCGTTTCCCCCCTCTCCCCGCGCATTTCTTTCTTTCTTGTGTTCTTGACACCTGGTGAGGGAGTTTTGTACATTTTTATATTGACGTGTGGTTTAACACTACTTCACTTTCAAAGTTGTCTTTGCTGCTAAGAGTGCTTTCATGTTTGATCTTAACGGCATTATACCCAACTAAGACCAGAAGTTTAGTTTGTGATCAGTACAATGGCGTCAAGAGGACGGCGTTCGTGTGTTAACTCACCAAATAGTTTTTGTTATGTGTGTGGCCAGTTTGTAGTTGAAGGACAGTGTAGATCCATTACGCCATCGGTGAAACAAGCATATTATATATATTTCGGATGTCGTGTGGGAGATCAGGACAAAACTTGGGCACCCAACATAATTTGTGCGTCGTGCTACGTCACTTTACTTGCATGGACCAAAGGGAAACGGAGGTTCATGAAATTTGCTGTACCAATGGTGTGGAGAGAACCCCCAACCATCTGGATGATTGTTATTTTTGTCTCACAGTAGTTAAGGGACATTCTAAAAAAAGCAAATACACAATAAGTTATCCCAACGTTAAATCCGCAATTAGACCTATTCCGCACGGGGATGAACTTCCACTTCCCGAGCCCCCTACCAACTGGGAAGAGATATGGCCAAAAGACTCTGATGATGATCATGACCTTGATGAACCATCGACATCAACATGTACATCCAAGGATCCAACGTTCATCCCTGACTGTGTTCGCGAGCCACATTTCATCCGGCAATGTGAACTTAATGACCTAGTCCGTGATTTGCACCTGACAAAACAAGAGGCGGAACTTCTGGGATCAAGGCTCCAGCAGTGGAACTTATTGGATGCAGAAACGAACATATCAGTGTACAGGAAAAGGCATGTTCAATTTTCAAGCTATTTCTCAATGCAAGATAATGTGTGCGTATGTACGGATATAAATAGGTTGATGGCGGAGATAGGAATTCCTTACGTTCCAGAAGAATGGAGGTTATTTATCGACGCGTCAAAGGTCAGCCTTAAAGCTGTCCTTTTACATAATGGAAATAAAAAACCTTCTATACCACTTGCACACTCACTGAAGATTAAGGTATCCTATGACACCATTTCAACTTTGCTAAATCTTATAAATTACAAGGACCATTGTTGGCAAATATGTTGTGATCTCAAGGTAGTTGGTATTTTATTAGGACTGCAGTGCGGTTACACGAAGTACCAATGTTTTTTATGTTTATGGGATAGCCGAGCTGATGACAAACATTATGAAGTGAAGGAATGGGAACCTAGAGTGAATTACGTACCTGGAGAATGCAACGTCAAATACGCTCCTTTGGTAGATCCTAATAAGATATTACTACCGCCACTTCATATCAAGTTAGGACTTATGAAAAACTTTGTCAAAGCCATGGACACATCTGGTGAAGGTTTCAAGTATTTGCGAGATAAGTTCCCTAACCTGAGTGATGCTAAGATTTCAGCGGGAGTGTTTATTGGTCCCCAAATTAGGAAATTAATGCTTGATGATAGCTTTGACAGCAAGTTAAACAGTGCTGAGCTAGCTGCCTGGACAGCATTTAAGTGTGTTGTGCGCAACTTTCTGGGCAATAACCAAGCTGAGAGTTACACAGAAATCATACAGGACATGATACAGAAATACAAAGAGTTGGGTTGTAGGATGTCTTTAAAAATCCACTTTTTGCACTCCCACCTCAGGTTCTTTCCTGCTAACCTAGGTGCTCTCAGCGACGAACAGGGGGAAAGATTCCACCAAGATATAATGGCAATGGAGAAAAGGTACCAGGGACGATGGGATCCTTCAATGATGGGGGACTATTGTTGGGGTCTTGTTAGAGAATGCAACATTTCTTACAAAAGAAGGAAGTAGTGTACGTTTTTGTAACCCAATGGAAGTTTCATATATTGTGATAGTTTTGATTGTCTTTTCATGACCTTTTGGTACATTTGTATTATTGTTTATTGTAAATTGTCACACTTGTAAATTATATTGTATTATATTTTATATATGTGTTTGTGGTAAAAAAGCAAAACGTTTTACCTCAACTTAAGAGATCTGAAAGCATTACTATAAGGTGCAATAAACAGTACACAAGTATACATACAAACATATTTATTTCTCTAGAAAGAATAAAGCGATTATTACGAAACTTGGAGGGTTTCTTAAATATGAATCAAAGTATACTTAGGTATAATTTCTATGTTAGTATATGCAAGGGGACAAGATCTTGGGGTGTAAAATAAACAAAAAGGGAAATTTTTGAGGGATTTTCCCGAAAATCCCTCTGTTACGGGAAAATCGTACGTGATGGAGAAAAACCGAGTCCATATTCGAATTCAGCACAAGAAGTTCCTTTAAGAACAAGTATTTCCTTTTATGTAACAAAACCTTTGTTAACTAGTGTAATTGTAGATATTTGTGATCTAATCCTTAGACTGTTTGGATTAGATGATTAGGCATTTGAATTTACTAAGGAATTTCTACCTTATCACTTTACTTAGAGATGTGGAACCTATAGAAATAAGTTCCTTAAATGTTACTATGTTTTTCTAAGTTACTAGATTTAACTAGTGAATTTTCAAATAATGCCTTTCCCTTATTCTTAATCTGTATTTTTTCGTAAAAACTTTACTTCATCATCAAAATATTCTGTAATTGTGTATAATATACATATATGAATTTGTCGTTTATATTAGACTACAAAACACCTTTCGCTTCACGCGCTTGTTTCATTTGATTTGATTTTAATTTCAGAGTTCCCTTCAGAAGCGAGGCTATATGAGACGTGGACCTACATCTTTAAGTGGAATCCGAACCACATGAACTCACGCCGGAAATAGAACCCGGTTCTTCCATACTTTTACGCGTTCGTATAAACATAAACGTGTAGATCACCATCGTAACGGAGTGGAAGTGACGACATCACTATTTCAGTCTACTGACCTCAGAAACGTCTCAGTGACTGCTCTTGCCGATGATGTTACGCTTAGCTACACTAACGTACAGCAATTTAAGTAAGAGACAGGTCCAAAAATAAGTTACAACGTCTAGTATTCATTCAGATAATGTGTATTTCACAAGATGTCTACTACAACATATTTAGTGAAACAGTAGTTATTCTTGCACGGAATTTCCGCCACTGTATTCTGTTTATTCTGACAAGGAAGGGTCACGCAGTGGCTCCGCTGAGATCCGAACGAGACAATTGTGTTTGCATTTGAAATGCTATAACTAGATGAATCCCAAAGTTATACGTGCCACGGGCGGAATATCGCGAGTTACAACATATTTTGTAATGTAAGAACTACAAAAAATTACCTGGCAGAATAGTTTGAACCGAGTCATTTGTTCGGAAACGGTTGGGTAAGTGGAAAACTCGACCAACACGTATTCCATCATTTTCAACGACAAACTTTTTGGGGTAAAAAACTTTGTCCCAGGGTCCCCCGCAGGGCGCCAGACGGGGTCAAACTCAAAATTTTCAAATGGCAAGGGGGATTAAGTGGCACATCATTTGAAAGCTGTTGTAAAATTAAAGAAAATGTAGCAAGTCTCGACTCTCTACAACAGCCCTGTGCAAAATGGCGACGGGTCAAAGTGTAAACAAAAACTTAATTGAAAAGTCCATGGTCACCCCTATAAATCGGAAATGGTGAGACAAATGTGAAAATAGGAAGGGAGTCTGGCATTATTTTCAAAGTACAACAATTTAAGTGGAAACGTCTTGTCCCAGGGTGACCACAGGGTCTCAGGTGGGGTCCAACTAAAAAATTTCAAATGGCAAGAGAGGTTAAGAAGCTCATCGTTTGCAAGATCTTGTTAAATGAAAGTAGATGGAGCAAGTCTTGACTTTCTACGACAACCCTGTCCAAAATTGTGGCGGGTCAAACTGTAAATAAAAGCTTAATTGAAAAATATGGCCACCTTGAATCCAAGGTGCTTAAAACCTGTCATTCATAACAGTACAAATCTAAATCTCTATTTTTCTCTATTATGCATTTAGAAATACTAGGAAGACTAAACAACAATTGAATTTCGATTCACTTCAACTATTATTTCATTCGGTAACAACACATATATGATTTCTTCTTAATGCACGTTCGTCACGGTTCTCTCGGCATTATTTACTTGAATATAACGAATATGCGATGAACACACAACTATGACTTCCTACTCATAGAAAAAAAAAAAAAAAAAAAGTTGAATACCTTCGGGTATTTTTCTAATTTTGTCATACGTAGTTCATACAGAAAGAACTTTCTGCACCAGTGGAGGCTCTATTGTAACGTATTCGTGATGGTTACATTTGTATGTCATTCGTTGGTTCGATCTCAATACTTCAAGCAATACCAAATATATATATATATATAAAAAAAATCATTTGCAAGATTGGCAAGCAGTACCAAACATATGTAAGTCATTTCAGTACATCGAACGGCGTCAAGCTTTGTTGGTTTGGTCACAGTATTCCAAGAAATAACATATTTATATACAAACTCATTTTTCACGCTGGCAGCCATATTGAATTACAGATTATACTCTTTGATATTTTGTGGACTATTAACCATAAACGTTCGCTTCTCCAACACCAGTGGTGTGAGCTGGATATGCGTTCGATACATAGTGCGGTATTTTGAACTCAAGATGTCGCGTTTTTAACATTTTGCATATTTTAGTCACTTACTAATCAACATTAATGCCAAATTTGTTTTCTTAGCTTCAGCAGTTTGGTATGCTTATCCTTTCGATATAGGTTTTAAGCGGCCATCTTGGATTGTTTTCCAATTTGTTTACATTTTGACCCACCGCAATTTTAGACAGGGTTGTTGTAGAAAGTCGAGACGTGCTCCATTTTGTTTCACTTAACAAGAGCTTTCAAACGATGTCCTACCTCTCTTGCCATTTGAAATTTTTTAGTTGGACCCCACCTGGGACCATGTGGGGACCCTGGGACAAGAAGTTTTCACTTAAATCGTTGTACTTTGAAAATAATACCACACATCCTTTCCTGTTTTCACATTTGTCTCACCATTTCCGATTTATAGGGTTGACCATGGACTTTTCAATTAAGTTTTTGTTTACACTTTGACCCGTAGCCATTTTGCACAGGGTTGTTGTAGAGAGTCGAGACTTGCTACATTTTCTTTAATTTTACAACAGCTTTCAAATGATGTGCCACTTAACCCCCCTTGCCATTTGAAAATTTTGAGTTTGACCCCGTCTGGAACCCTGCGGGGGACGCTGGGACAAAGTTTTTTTTACCCCAAAAAGTTTGTCGTTGAAAATGATGGGATACGTGTTGGCCGAGTTTTCCCACTTACCCAACCGTTTCCGAACAAATGACTCGGTTCAAACTATTCTGCCAGGTAATTTTTTTTTGTAGTTCTTAAACTAACTAACTAACTCTATGGCCTATGGAACCCGGAGGTTCAGTGCCGCGTTCACAAAAGCTCTCCACTCACTTCTATCCTTAGCTAATTGGATTCAGTTTCTACTTTGTATTCCTATCTCTGCGAGATCCATCTTAATATTATCCTCCCATCTGCGCCTAGGTCTTCCTAATGGTCGTTTTCCTATGGGTCTACCAGTCAAAACTTTGAAAGCGTTTCTACTTTCTTCCATTCTAGCTACATGACCTGCCCACCTAAGCCTCCTAGACTTGACGACCCTAACAATGTTGGGTAAACCGTATAAACTATGTAGTTCCTCGTTATGAAGCTTTCGCCATTCCCCATTCCCGTTCCTCTTGGGTCCGAATATTCTTCTCAGGATCCTGTTCTCAAATACTTTCAGTCTATGTTCTTCCCTCAGAGTAAGCGACCATGTTTCGCAACCATACAGAACAACAGGCATGATTATCGTTTTATATATTTCAAGCTTCAAATTCCTCGACAGAATTCGCGACGACAAGAGATTTTGAACCGAATAGTAACACGAATTCCCTGCTTTTAGTCGACATTTAATTTCTTCGTGAATATGATTTTCGTCTGTTAATATTGATCCTAAATATTTGAAAGTATCCACTTTATCAAAAGTATTATTTAATATTTTAACGCCTCCACAATTTGCCGTATTACGGTCCCGACGCACTTCGATGTATTTAGTTTTCTCTGCATTTACTTCTAAACCCATGTCCCTGCAAGCGTTTAATAATATCTCTGCATTTATTTCTACTGTTCTCCTATCATCCCCTATTAAATTTACATCATCAGCATATGCCATAACCTGGTGAATGCCGTTCAACTCTAGGCCCTGGTTGCTATCTTTGATTTTCCTTATGGCGTATTCCAGCACAAAGTTAAATAATAATGGCGACAACGCATCTCCTTGTTTCAGGCCATTTTCGACGTGGAAGCTCGTGGAGAAAAATTTTCCTACCCGGACTTTACTTTGGGATTCACTTAAACATGTCTTAATTAATCTAATTAGCTTTCTCGGTATTCCAAGCTCTGTAAGAACGTTGTATAATGTTTCTCTCTTAACCGAGTCGAAAGCCTTTCTAAAATCAATAAATAGTTGATGTACCGGGGTATTGTATTCCCACTTCTTTTCGAGTATTTGGCGAATGGTAAATATTTGGTCGATAGTTGATCGATTTCGTCTAAATCCGCACTGATAATCTCCAATAATTTCATCTGCGTATGGAGTCAATCTAGCTAACAGAATATTTGAAAGGATTTTATAGGATGTTGACAGAAGAGAAATGCCTCGATAATTATTACAGTCAGTTTTGTAGCCTTTCTTGTGAATTGGAACAATGATTGATTCTTTCCACTCTTGTGGCAATTCTTCCTTGTTCCAGATAAGGAGAATGAGTTTGTGTATCTTGTTCCACAATTTTTCGCCTCCAGCTAAAATTAATTCAGCCGGAATTTCATCTACCCCCGGAGATTTGTGTTTCTTTAATTTCTTTATAGCGGCTTCCACTTCTATTCGATTGGGTTCTGCAATATACGGTTCTGCGGTGTGTATCTCCTTTTCTCCACTCACATTAGTTTTTGGTTGCGTGTTCAGCAAATCGTCAAAGAAATCTTTCCATCTATTTAAGAGGCTATCCGTATCAGTGAGAACTGTCCCGTCAGATTTCTTTAATATATAAGCACTAGGTTGATAGCCTTTCTTAAATTCGCTGATCCCCTTATACATGTCCCGAATGTTTTTATTTTTACTATTATCTTCAAGTTCCTTAATTTTAGCTTTCAAAAAATTCCGTTTCTTTGTTCTAAAAGTTTTGGAAGTTTCCCGCCTGATATCTGCGAAATTTTGTGTAGTTATTTCATTCTGATTTTGTAGCCACCGTAATTTTGCCTGTTTTCTCTTCTCTGCTAGTTTAATGCATTCTTGGTCGAACCATGGTTTGTTCCTACGTATTTCCGCGTGTCCCAATTTTTCTATTGCTGAACTTTTAATGCTATCTCTAATTTCAATGCAAGTATCCTCAACACTAGTGCACTCCGAGTCTTCTAAAACCGAGAATCTATTCGGAACTTCAATCTGGTATTCCTCTCTTACCTGGCTCTCTTCTAATTTCTTTAAATTAAATCTCTCCGTTTTCGGACATTGAGTATTACCTTTATTCAACGATAATCTCTCCCGTATTATCGCTGCTACCAGGTAGTGATCAGTGTCACAATCAGCCCCTCTAAACGACCGGACGTCAATTATGCTAGATTGTCTTCTTCTATCTACTAAAACGTGATCAATTTGATTATGTGTTTTTACGTCTGGTGATGTCCAAGTGTATTTATGAACGTCGCGATGTGGGAATTTTGTACTCTTCACGATTAGGTTTTTGGATGTTGCAAAGTTCACGAGTCTAACACCGTTGTCATTACTTTCCTTATGCAAACTTTCGTTCCCTATAATCGGTTTGAAAATATCCTCTCGTCCTACCTTCGCATTGAAATCCCCTAATAGAATCTTCATATGGTATCGCAGGAGTTGGTCAAATATCCGTTCCACTTCTTCGTAAACACTATCTTTTATATCGTCACCCTTATCTTCAGTTGGAGCATGTACATTTAAAACAATAATATCACACCACCGTCCCTTAAGAGTAATAAAAGAAAGTCTGTCAGTAACAAATTCAACCCGTTTAATTGCTGGTATTATTCGTTTGTGAACGAAAAACCCTGTTCCTAACTGGCGATTTTTATTTCCTTCCCCGTAAAAGAACGTAAAATTTCCGGAATTCTCAGATCCATTTCCTTCCCACTTAACTTCCTGAACTCCTACTAAATCCATCCTGTATTTCTCTAACTCACTCGTTACAGATTTTAACGCGCCTGCCCTATAAAGACTTCTAATATTCCATGTTCCAAATCTCATGTCCATTTTCTTTTGCTGATGTCGTGCCAAGTTATCAGTCCTTGTCCGAGGCTTTTGTGAATGTTTCTGAACAAGTACCTTTTTTTTACAGGACGAGGGTGTTAGCCTTACCCAAACCCCCAAGCTGGAGGACCACTCCTAGTCGTCTGTCCGCGACTGCTTATTCAGTATATTCGCAGCTAACCTCTATATCTAGAGGCCTTCTCCTCGATCCGCAACCTGAGGACGCACCATGCCGTGGTGACAGGAACCCTGTCTCGTAGCCAGGACGAGGAACATTGTGAGCACTAGCTTCTGTATCCCACAGTTATAGAATTCTAGGGCCTAGTCGAAGATTCCAGTCTCCTATAATCCACAATCTTAAAATTAAACAAAAGATTTGAGCCTTAAAGTCGAGTGATGGTTATGGTTTGGTGTACACAGTAATTTGTGAGTTGAAATTTGTGCCCCGTACATTGAAATCGGTTTTAGTTGATACAGAATATCTTAAATGAATTAATATTAATATTAACCAAAAA
Organism: Thermobia domestica; assembly: GCF_964235325.1. NCBI lineage: Eukaryota > Metazoa > Arthropoda > Insecta > Zygentoma > Lepismatidae > Thermobia > Thermobia domestica. Next base: position 14,151,456 of record NC_137459.1, read on the forward strand.
CGGTTAATATAAATTTGAATCAAATTGTAACTTATTATAATATTTAATTGTCAAATATTAAAATATAAGATTATAACAACGTAAAATTGAAAATTATACCACAATAATGTATAAGAGATTCCAGAATCATTACAAGTCTGAAGATAAAAGCACTTAATGTGCTTGAAACGTCAATCAAATAAAATATACATGGAAGGCAAATCAAAGGTCTTATTTATTGAATATAGTGCTTTGGAATGTTTCTTCTTTTTCGTTTCGCTGAATTGGTGGAAACCTTCCTTCAATTGTTTGTTGCCAGGTCTCTTTGTGGTTTGATAAATTTCTGGTTAGTAATTAAATCTTGACAATTGTGATTTGTTCCTAAACCTTATTATGGGATTTAAAGCGTGCCTTTCGCTTACAAAATCACTAACTTAGAAAATTTTACAATAAGTGGCACTTCCTTGTCTACCCCAAATACTATCAAAGATCTAGGAGTTATATTTGATAGCAAATTAACCTTTACTCAACACATTGACGCGATAACGAGTAGTGCATATAGAAACCTAGGTTTAATTTATAGAATGGGACAGGATTTCTGCAAACAATCAACATTTATAAGGTTATATTTTTCATATGTGAGGTCAAAATTAGAATACTGTAGTACTGTTTGGATACCAAATGTCATTAAATACACTGATGCAATAGAAAATATACAATTTAAATTCTTAAAAATGCTTACATACAAGAAAACCGGTTTCTATCCAAAGTATGTCTCCTATGAAGACTTGGTAAGGAATTTTAATTTTCAAACATTAGAAAAAAGGAGATTTGTTGTTCTTACATAAATTATTAAATGGTAAAATTGATTGTCTAGAATTAGTTTCAGAAGTATTATTACGAGTCCCAACAGGTAAGACTAGAATAGCAAACGCTGGGACATTCTATTGTAGAAAAGCAAGAACAAAAATATTACATAAGTCTCCTCTGTGGAGAATGTGTGCTTCATATAATGAAATGATTAGACTTCATGTAATAAATGTGTTTAGTATGTCAGAGAACAAGTTCAAAAGAATTATCATTCAATAACTTATGTATAACTAGATAACGTATATTTATGTATGTATAATAGTGTATGTTAAATAATTCTGTATACGACACTATAACTGGGCATTAAGCCTGTTGTGTTGTCCTTATGAAATAAATAAATAAATAAATAAATTTTGTCTTCCATTTTAACCGTAAGTAATTTTTAAGTGACAGAAAATTCTTTTTTGAAATTTACAGAATGGGATCATTTTTGATAATAAAAACTCATTTCCTATCTAAACTTCCCTTGTCTAGATTCAAACTTAGGCTCCTTGAGCTGATGAAAAATGATCCATATACGTTTCTTTCGGTGTAGGACGACGATCAATGCAACAGTTTAACTTCTCGAATATTGTGTCTGGGTAAATTAAAATGTTAAAAGAGACTTGACACAGCTGTATTTTCTACTGCAAGGGAATTTACGTTTTCATATTAAAATAGTGCAAGAATAAATTTTGAGAAGTGAGATGGATTGCTTATGAATTTCCCGATCTCCTGAAGAAGGCGTCACGGAACATAAAACAGTACAGTTTATCAGTACATTAATTATTAAATCCGATAAATGTAAGAGTACGTATACAAATTGTTATAAGCATGCGTCAATTCATATCCTTAAATAATCATTAACGCCTCCCCCCCTTTTTTTTAGCAAATGCAGTGCTGAATCTTTTTGGAACTGAAATTTTACAATTACGATTCTAATTACAATTCTTAGGAATTACAACTCTACTACTAATTATTACTAATACAATATTACCATTTGTTGGACAGTATGTTATCTTTACATGAGAAAAATACTGACAACTTCTATACAGAAGTCTAAAGTTTCATACACTGCAGCATTGATGCAGCAAAGGAAACTAGAATTGGTAATTGTATATATGTTCTTGACCTGACGATATGAGGACCGATTTTGAGAAAGGGCGGTATATATGGGATAGGTATGCTTTTTATGCTACCAAAAAATCAGAATTGGCAAATCTCGAAATGTGCTGTGTGTATGGAATACTAAGTCATGAGCGTTTTGTAAGAACTCGATAGAGGAAAATGAAATGAAATCTTTGAGTTTTACGTCCCACGTTTATGCTGGCTAGGCTAAAGGAGACGGCGATTACGAAAAATGAATGAAATGGTGGAATGAAGAAAGTGGGAGGAAACGAGAGATCCCCGAGAAAACCCACGAGCACGGTGTTTGTCCACACGACGCGAGCTGGGATCTAACCAACGACCCCAAGCACCGGAGGTGACCGCTCTACCACTGAGCTACCGCGCCCCCCAACTCGATAGAGGTTAGGTACAAAAATAATAAAAAGGCAAATTCTGAAAAAAAAAAAAAAAAAACCTTCGTGCTCTATAGAGTTTTGAAACCGTATATAAAACAGGAAGACCACAAAGGTTTACCAGGAGGATGTATCAGGCACCCAACACACAAAATGCAAATTTGACAAGTTCAAATAGAACAAAAGCTGATACTACGTAGAACCTTAATTCTCTGTTCTAAAATCAACTTTTTTATTATGCAATGAGAAGAATAATTACACCATTTCTGAAAATCGCTCAAAACAGAAAATATTAAAACAAATGATGATACAATGAAAAGTCTCCCTTTATTTCATTCGATTTCAAACAAATTACAAAAAGGTTTTAAGAAAGCATACTTTTAAGGAACACTAAAAAAAGTTATAAAAGTTTTCCCACTAATTAGTTTGATTTCGCAGTATTTATGAAGTCCCTCGTATGTTCTAACACAGTTATATATTCCTGATGAAATGGAATACACAAACGAGACCGAAAGAATATATTCTGGATGCAAAAAACAACTATGTCCCAACACCAGGATTATCAAAAATTTGAAATACTGCAAAGTACAACATCGGATTAAGTTAAACGAGTAAAAAGTTCTTCATTATTCATAGAAACACATGGAGGCTTGCGATAATTTTTAATTCAAACGGAGGGATCGGAATTAATTTAGGACATGAGCACTTCGGACAAAGTTTGGAATAACATCATTGTCCGCACCAACCTCGTCAGTAAACATCGAGAAAGAAACAAAGATTTAAGGTGTGTGTTTTGTGGAGCAGCAAGAAGTTTTTACGTACATAACTAATTTCTATACATTCTATCACCACTGAAAACTTTATCTACTTCTTGAAAATTGCTGACATCTGTCAGCAAAAATTCCACGTTCAACATGTTTTTTTTTAACAAGCTATAATAGTTTAGAAGATCAAGGAATATGTTATGAGCTTATTAAACATATATTAACACACACACACACACACACACAAAATCAAAGTGCAAGATAGTACTTACACAAAGACTGCAAAAAATAATAATGAAGAAACCGAAATATTGATTTGTCGTAGATATTAGGTGACTCTTTGCTAGGTCACTTAAAAATGCAGATTCTTGCTTACCTATTATCTATTGTCTCCCGAAAATCAACAAAGCATAATTTCCTTTGAGACGTATTACATTAGAACAACACTGATCTTATCTAGAAGTTAGCTGAGTGGGTTGTACACTTATGTCCAAAATTATTGTCGCATGTCTATAAATATGTTGTTGAAGGAATATAATTTGATTACAAATTCCCCGGTATTTCTTATAATGTTATTTTGTGTATATTTGGCAAAGACATGTACGTGACAAATTTTATGTCAAAAGCACAGTAAATAAGAACAACAAAACGAAAATAAAACTTTCTTGTCCATTTAGCAACATTTTGTTTTACTCAATCTAATTTTCCTATTTATAATTCTTTTTCTATGAAATTTACCACAAATATGCATTTCCCGATTATACACATAGTATCAGTATTAAAAGTATCCTGCAAAATCATTATCAAATTATATTCTTACAAGAAGGCAGTTATAGATATGCGACAATCATTTTGGATATGAGTGTACATTTTATCAGGGAAGCACTTTCCCACAGTTTGTAAAGAATACTTCTAAAAAAAAAAAAAAAAAAAAAAAAAAAAAAACAGCAAACTTATACGCTAGATAGCGTAAACCATATAAAAATGTGTTTTGGTAGACTTAAATTTCTACCTTGTACATAAAGAGGCAAATAAACCTCTAAAACTAATGAATATCAAAATTACTCGAATTTTTACTATGAACCGACTCAAATGCTCCATTATTTATAGGTTTGTATCGAAGTAACACAAAATTTAGCTTTTAATTTGGGATGGGCATACCTGCTTGTTTTCTTTTTATTCTTTCTTTAGTTTACGTCCCACGAAAATGCTCCGAGACTAAGAAAAATGAAATAAAATCTTTAAGTTTTACGTCCCACGGTTACGCCGGTTAGGCTAAAGGAGACGGTCATGATGAGAGATGAGTGAAATGGTGGAATGAAGAAAGTGGGAGGAAACGGGAGAACCCCAAGAAAACCCACGAGCACGGTGTTTGTCCACCACAAAATCCACACGGCGCGAGCTGGGATCGAACCAGGTCCGAGAGTAAGAGAGTGTGATGGTAAATAATATGAAATAATGGAATGAATGAAATGGGAGAATCAACGCACACGGTACTTTTCCATCAGAAAGCACAATTGTTATCTGGAATCGAGCCAGGGACCCCATGCACCAGTAGCAAGCGCTCTATCACTGATGGTACAGAAGTTATAACTGCTTATTGCATATTTCGCATTGTGTCGTGAGTCGCAATTTTCCAAGGATTTTTACGTAATGAAATCTTGAAAACGCGATATATAGTGGACCATTTATCTTGAAACAACCTTGAACTTTTAATCTAATTGAATTGAATTGAATTGAGTTGAATTGAAAAAAGCTTTATTCAAGCGGGCGAGGTTCATCATATTGCTGCTCTACCATCTAACTCTTGTCAAAGAAGTACATTCAGTTATACGAAAATGATACAATCCATCAAGTTCAAAAAATACTGTGATATGTCACAAAAAATAAAAGTATACATTAAGATGATAAAGAAAAAGAAAAGAAAAAAGTGGTACTGTTAACAAAACACACACACACAAATACTAAAAGTGAAGAAAAAAAAAACATAAACATACAAACATGAAAACGAACACAAACTGATAAATAACATAGAGACAAAATAAGTTTTTCTTGTAATTGACAATGCAGGGGGGGGGGGGTGATGAAATATTTCTACAATGCAGGATTATTTAATAAAAAAGTGTAGCAAGTCAAGTCTGATTTCATTTACGTGGTTGAAGTGATAGAATACAAATCATGGATACCTGAATTTAAACTTTGTTGGCTGAGTAAATACACTTTTAACATCTTCTTGAAGGAATTAAATGCTTTAGCTTCTTTTACTATATTTAGTAGAGCATTCCATGATCTTGGAGCTAATACTGAAAATGTCGCAGTGGTTTGCTTGAGTCTATGGTGTGGAATACCAAACGTGTTTCTTTTGTGTGTTAAGTGAGTGTGAATAGTTGACCTAGCAGCGAGTTTCTTGTATAAATACGCGGGACGTGTTGTTTTAAGAATTTCATAAATGAGAGAGCAATAATGCAAATGTCGTTTTCTAAATATTGTCAGTATGCTATTGCAGTTCAGAATAGACAAAATATGATCGAATTTTTGTTCATTGTAACAGAAGCAGAGGCATGAATTTTGTACCTTTTGAATCAGAATAGCATTGCTTTTTGTAAGAAGTGAGCCAAAACATCGACGAAATGTTTAACCTGCAAATATGCATAAATGATAATGGCAATAGACAATAACAACAAAAGAATCAACATGAGTTGGTAATCTTATCTTTTTTAAAACAAAATACAACTTCAACCTGGCATTTTACTTGCGAGCCACAGTGATTTTCCTAGTCACAGCAACAATCATATTCATATTCGCTCATCATTGTTCTTCCCTGGTGAGTCCATTTATTTTTGTTTTCTATACGTATTTTCAATATTTCTGCATTCTTGGTGTATTTTCTGTTTGTTCAGCGTTAGGTTAGGTTAGTACTTCCTTTCATGGTTTGTAGAAATCGGCTTTCTCACTGTATTTTCTGTTTGTTCAGGTTAAGTTAACTCAGTACTTAGCTTCACTTAGTAATTACATTTCCGTAACATCAACTCATTTTCATCTTAAACATTCTGTTTTTACCTGATTTTGGCCCCCAAATCCAAAACTATGCCTACTTCTCAGAAAACTATGCGCAATTGTGGTAGCCAGTAAATATTGCGTCCAACTACAAGGATAGATGTTCAACTGTGCATATCTTTTGCAATGGGATTGCCACGGTGGCTTAGTGGTCCCTTGTTCTTTCCCCAGCCGAGTAAATTTGTGCTGAACAATATCGTATCCGTGGGTTTTCTCGGGGTACTCCCGTTTCCTCCCGCATTCTCATTCAGCCAATTACTTCATCATAATTTACTTGCATTAATCAGTTTCCCTTAGCCTAAAGGGTATAATCGTGACCGTTAAACTGAAAGATTTCATTTTATTTTCTTTCCCAAAGGGAATAGGAATTATTTAATAAAAGAACGCTAATTCTCGAGCAAACTTAACCACACATTAAAAAAAAAAAAAAAAAAAAATAACCACATTTTTTTAAGGTGCATTTACAATTATTATGTATTGACCTTACTTCTTCATCTTCACGTTTATGTTTCAAGAAATTAATGAATTTGTAGTCATATGTCGGCTGATATATTGTTAATTTGCACACATTTGCTGCAGAAATAGAGTTGGACTTTTTTGCTATGATTTATTTTATTTATGTATTTAAAGAAAGAAGAAAATGTAATATATTGATAGTATCCAATATATTAAAGAATATACATAAAAATACATAAATATACTAAATTATAAAAATAACAATATACAAAATATTAATGGAATAAAATAAAAGTATAAGGAAAAATTAACTGCTATAGAAATTAACAAATCAAATTTCCTACTTGTAGAGTTTAACGTATGCGGTATTCAGAGATGACAGGACTTCGGACTTCCAGAAGTCATGTGTATCTTCCGGTGTCGGGCAGATTCAATGCACTTATTTCTATATTGCGAAATGTTTGTATTTCTTATGCAAAGAATAAAGAAAAGATAGAAAATGGATCACATAAGCAAATGCTTGTGTGTGAGCCTCATGTTTTATTTATTTATTTTCTTACCGTAACATATGATGTTTATAATTCTCACTTTTAGCTAACAATAGTTTTTAAATACTTTTTGATTTTTTTTACCACTGTAAAATTAGCCTTTTATATGCTTTGAAATTACTTTCCTCTTTGATTTGGAGTGGGAGATGTTATAGAACTCCGGAGCTCTGTAATATGTTTGATATTGAGTTATAGATTTACTCGTTGCTTTAATTTCTAAATTTTTGTTTGTCGCATTTCTGGTTACATACATTTGTTTTATTAATACGTTATATACATTTGTTACTATTCTTTTTAACATATATTAATACCTTATGCAAATATAATTTTGAGAGTGGTAACACTGAAAATTTATTTATTATTTATTATTATTATTATTACCTATAACAGGGGTTTCCCCCCAATTACAATAGGTGTGCGAGCATATATTTCAAAATATTATTACAAAAGAAAAAAAACAGAAAAGAAAAAGAAGACGTCATATATAAATACCTATTACAGTATTAACTACAATAATCAAAAAGAATATTGCAATATGCACAATTATACAAACATTTTTCTACAATACATAATGCTTTTAGAATTTATAATTACAAATAAGTTACTATCAATTTCATTTCCACCTTGCTTCTATAACTGAAACTTCTTACTTGCACTCCAGCAAATTTTAAATATATTTACCTAGATATGTATCAAAAATAAAAAGAAAATCATTATCCAATATTAACAGCAAGTAAAATCTAAAATACTTCTTTAATTTTTGATACATATACTTTAAATGGTAAAGAAAAATCAATATTTGAGTTACGTTGTTCCAGTTCATTATGTTTTTTACTAAGCCTTATGACAGGTGAAAATTGGTGAAAATTAGAGCGTGAAATACCATAATAAAAGGGTAACCTAATACGCAATACATCTTTCTTCACATTAAAACAAAGCGAACCCAGAAAGTCGGGATTATTAATAACACCATTAACAATTTTATACAAAAAGATATGTTGACTTATTTCTCTTCTGGTATATAACGAAGTTACAGCAAATTCTTCGAGTAAAGATTTATAAGAAATCCTTTCAAAATACGAGGATTTATTGTATTTTTTATAATAAAGAAATCGTAGAAACTTATTTTGTGCACGTTCAATTTTCTCTATATTCTTTCTAGTGTAAGGAAACCATATCAGGCTAGCATATTCTAACTTGCTTTTTATAAGACTATTAAATAAATTAGTCAAAGCAAATGCATTTTTCATCACCTGAGTATTTTTAAACATAAATCCAAGTAATTTGAAAGCCTCATTACACATTTTATTAATATGAAATTCAAAGGTTAATTTATCATCCAATGTGACCCCAAGATCTTTTACAACATTACATCTTTTTAAACTTTTTCCAGACAATTGATAACCGTAACATAATGCTTTTCTCTTTCTAGAAAAAGATATAACACAGCATTTATTTGAGTTAAAATATAGCTTATTGTCTAAACTCCATTTGTATGCCCTTGATAAATCAGAATTTAATTCATTGCAGTCAGTGAGTGTTTTTATCTCTTTAAATAATTTGACATCATCAGCAAATAACAAACACCTGGAATATTTGAAGATATCTGGTAAGTCATTAATGAACAATAAAAAAAAAAAAAAAATAAAAAATAAAGGTCCCAAGTTGGAACCTTGTGATACCCCAGAATTTACCTTATATATGTAAGAATTTGTATGTCTATATGTTACGAATTGTTGTCGATCACTCAGATAAGAAGAAATCAGTTTTAAAAAATTGTCACAAAAACCAAATATAGACAATTTATTTAGAAGAATATCATGATCCAGAGTATCAAAAGCTTTTGAAAAATCCAAATAAACTGTGTCAACTATGTTTCCATTATTGAAGGAATTAAATATAGATTGAACAAAGTTAACTAAATTTGTTACAGTGGATTTTCCTTGACAAAAACCATGCTGATTAATAGATATATATGGTTTAACATGATTATATATTCTTCTGTATAATATATTTTCAAGTATTTTTGATGGGGCTGAAATACAACAATTTTTAAAGAGGGAGTATGACAATAAAAAAAAAAAAAAAAAAAAACGTAATTGTAAACAACATGAAGTCGTATTTTAATTTATATTTTGCCATTATTTTGTTTGTGCTTACACGTGTATACCCATTAGACCACACTGCTCAATTTTCCTTTCCTCACTTACATAATTGTACGTGCGTAATTATGTATGCCTTTATTTATCGGTAATTGCTTCTAATTTCACAAATACAACAATAATACTGACAGACGTAAAATGAACTTACTGTTTTGATGGTTTAATATAACAACATGTGCGCCACCTAAGAGCATTTGCTGGAAGCTACTGAAAAAACAAGATGAAATATTGTTGCATTTTACAGACACCAGATAATGTGGTGAAATATATAAAGAAAATTAAATGTATCGAGTTGATTGTTTGAAATGCTGAAATAACACATGCGATGCAGGCGCCACCTATGAGCATTTGTTGCAAGCTACTGAAGTTACATTACAAATTACACTCAATAGATGCTGTTGTGTGGAGATACACAAGGAAAATTAAACGCAAATAACTATTATACCTTGAACACAATTACAGCAGAGGTTATTTTTCACTGATAATAAACAAAAAATTCAACGGTATGAATTTAAGAGAGACATTTACTTCAACGTTTAAATAGCTTGTGAGTAAAATATTTCGGAAATTTGTCACAATTCCATTTATATCCATATAAATGAAAATGAATGTAATCATTTTTCTCTCGATAACTACTCTTAGACCATTCACTGATGTTGACGACTTTTGGTATATTAGCGCATCGTGGCCTAACTTATGTCCTTATTACGTTTTAGTTATGGAGTTGTAAAAAGGTGAGGGAAATACATACAAAAATAATCAAAATCGACCGATAGTAGTGTTCTATCGATCATTTTCGGGGTCGCTGAGATTGATAGTGCTACAATTTCTTTTAAATACAAATTCATTCCTCATTGGCATGGAATTCCATTCCTCATTGGAGGGAGTTAAATTAAAATAATTGAAAACGACTAATTGGTGACCAGTCTATAGTTCCTGGGATGGCTGAGATGAATAGTGACATTCCCTTCCATGGAAAATAAGAAGGATTGGTGGAAGGGAGAACTTCAGGGATTTTATGATTACACTTTCATTGAAATGAGTATCCTAAGGATACATAAGGAATTCAAATATTCTTCATCGACCTACTCAACCAATGTGAAGAATAGGCATTTCAGCTGGCCTACTATAGTAAAATAATGAAATAAAAAACGTTGTATGTTACAAAATAAACAAAAAAAAAAAAAAAATGGACCATTTGATACGAATTTCTGAACACAGTATGTACTGTGTCGTGAACTGGGTTTTTTATTCGTCATTTTCATTAAAATGTCCCTCTTAAGGAGCGAAAGCCTCGGTGGTTCAGTAGTAGAGCCTTTCACCTCTGGTGCGTGGTGTATCTCTTTCGAACCCAGCTCGTGCCAAGAGGACTTCGCGGTGAACAAACACCAGGTGTGCGTGGATTTCTCGGGATCTTTCCGTTTCCTCCCACTTTCTTCACTTCACCATTCCATATATTTCTCATCATTACCGTTTCCTTTAGCCTATCTGGCATAGTTGTGGGACGTAAAACTGAATAATTTCATTTCATTTTCTCCTAAAGGAGAGAGAGAGATCAAAGTTTCTGGTGGAAATAGGGTATCCCAGGAAGCTCTCAAGGATGGGAGATGAAACTTGGTATATGAACTGATCATTAAACACAAGATTGTACCTTATCTTCTGCAGCATTTTTGAAAATTCTAATCTTCAATACTTGGTACTCTGAAAGGAAAGTAATAATAATAATAATAATAATAATAATAATAATAATAATAATAATAATAATAATAATAATAATAATAGAAAGAACACTTAAAACGTAGGAATCAATTTCTATTATAAAGGATGCAGTTTGACTCATTTTGTATTTCTATATAGATTTTTACCAAATTTGCGGATCGCAACGCATGGCAAAAAATTCGACAAACAATAAAACCGTTACGACAATTATCGCGGACTAAAACGCAAATTTTGTGTTGGGTTGAGACAAACCAGGACAAAACAAGAACCCTACTGTTCTTGTCATGTTTCCTTATGCACTCTTGTACTTTCTTGTCTATGTCCTGTTGATGACAACTGCTAATTCCTTTAAATACGGATATATTGATACATAGTGGATACTTGCAATTGGTAACCAGTGGAAGTAACAGTTATGTTTTCTTCACACAAATTTTAGTTTTTAAATGGTAAATTTTAGCATTTTGGGATTAGTAATTACTTTTAACATTATTTACTGGTTGTCAATTGTATACTGTATTTGGATAATGCCTCTCTTTACTAATTTTACGTAGAATCATCACTTTGTCATTTTTGCTTACACATAACTTTTAATGACATTCTTGTCATACTTTTCTTCCTATTTTTCCTGCGTATTTTTTTCTTTGTTAATACAAAATTAAGTTTACGAAGTAAGGGTAGTTCAGAACTAAAAGACTTATCTCTACAGGAAAAGTATCCTTAGTTCGATTTGTCATGTGGGTGGAACCAGTGGGGCACCCAAAGGATTTCGAAGTTTAACCCTCCTTGAAAAAGATGGTATGGAAGATAATCATTTACTACGAGGGACGATCAGAAACTAATTTTACAGGGCCGATATTTCTGGAGTTTTGTCTGTTATAGAGGAATGGATAAGATAAAATGAACAGAGAGAGAGTAACAAACAAAGATGTTTTAAAACAGGTAGGAGAGAGGAGAACGCGTAATCAACATCCTATGAGAGCCAATTGGGTTGGACATACCCTGCTATGAAATTGCCTTCCCCACACAGCCATAGAAGGAAAGATGGAACGAAAGTGACGAGTAGGAAGAACACAGTTGATCGATGATTTGAAAAAAAAAAAATAGACAAAAAATATTGTGAGTTGAAAGAAGAAACTGAAGATCGAGAAACGTGGAAAGAACATTTCGAAGCCCAAACCTAAACTGAAAAAAAATCCCAGGACCTGCCAAAACGCAGAACATTTAATAATAATTATGCCTTAAAAACTTGCATTCTATTAGCAACTTAATACGGAGATTAAGTTATCCACCAGAAAGTATTCAAAGTGGAGAGAAAGAAAGCTTGCGGTAGCATCAACAATTAGAGAGTACGAATGTACAGGGGCGTGTGCTATTTACACAATACCTTGGGTGTTGGTTTAGGCTAAACTCAAGAGCAAATCCTAGCACACATCAAGTTTATCCAAATAAGCTTATTTATTTATTTATTTATTTATTTTTCGTGGTATCTGGAGAATAAATTAGAAGTGTTATCATCAGTGAGGATTTCAGAGAGTGACATGGGAGAATTTTCATCCGAGATAGATCTCCAATGCTCAATGTGGTTTAACCCTACCTTAGCCCACCATATATTTAAATATTTATAGTTCTCCCGGGAATCTGAAATATACAATCAGTGATGACAATTCAGCCTATTTTGGCTAAATCTAGGCTAATTGGTGAGGCACATAACCATACAAATCTAAAAAATGCTTATACCTTAAATATAGCTTATTTTATGAATCTTTTTCACCATATTTGGCTTTTTCTAATTAGACGTTAAATTAATTCTAAAAATACTCTTTTCTTGAAAATAAAGTGTAATTTCTAAAAACAATAGCCTATTTGTCATTATATATTATTGTATTAATTGATTTCTCTAGTCCGAGGGATTATTACACAAATAACATCTGTTTTTCATTCTTCTTCGTCCCCCCCCCCCCACAGATTTACAACTACTTAACAGTATTTATGGACTCAGAAAGAATTTTAATATCGCTTCCGTAAGGACCATTTTTGCTACTTTTTAATTATTTTAATTTTCTCATTTCAGTACAAGAATGAAAGTTACCTAACATAAATTTAGTAAACTGTTCGGTTCTTCAAACCACAGAGATTGTTTTTCTTTATTAAAGGGAATAAACAGGATATCTAACTAGCTTGAAAACTCTCAATGCGGTCATAATTATTCGTGTGGATCTACAGAGAAATAAGAAAAGTTTGTAAGGACTATGAACTGCCGAAAGAAGTACTTCTGAAAACTGGGACCTTGGTAGTCTACAAACACAACCAATCCACAATTCAACGATGGTGCATCTAGTTCCAGCACCTCGGCTAGCTGTGACGTCATTGATGTTGACTTGTTTTAATTCAGCTGATAATACGGCTGTTGACTTTCACAAATTAGATGAGTTCTTGATGAATTTTATTGTAATTTAAAGTAATGTATATTTCTTGTTATTCATTAGTGAATAAAATTCAACATTTCAAATTTTACTATAACTCACTTATAATCACACACACAAAAAAGGGGTTTAAAATTCACAATTTGTGTTATAGGTTAGCAGTTCAACATCTAGCCATTTTTTGCTTAGAAAAGCTTAATTCTGAAGTCCATCGATCCTATTTTCTTCAGAGGTTGTTAGCAACACTGTATATAATCGAGTGCATACATAGATGGGAGTTGTCTATCATGTTTGTGTATTCAGAAAGAAGGCTAACATACTACATATTTCACCACCTTGGTATGCATACCATCAGAAGAAGCAAGTATTATTTTATGGTAGACCAATTTGACGGCTCCTCAAAAACAAATACTATTATCTTTATTACATGATGATCAATACTCTAAACGGTCAATTGTGTTTCAGTAACTAACCTAGCTGTTGTATATACACTACTGCATAGTACATCTTTTTGGGAGCGAAAATTTTGCCTGTTACCACTATATGCTAGGTACACTAAAATATAGACAACAAATAGAATTAAGTCCCAACATTGGACAATCACATTTCTACGTAGAATTCTTGAATTCAAATTTAAATCTCAATCTTCACGTTGCGTCACGAGAGATCGAATTAGAATCGCTTCCCGTCTATTGTTCAGACTATTGTTCACATAACTAGCGCCACCTAGTAGCAAATGTATAAAATACTCGTATTTAAACTAATGACGCAAAATGTTGACATAGTATAGCGCTGTCATCGTTAAAATGAATCTAATAAGAATAGCAAAGATGACAGCCCTGCATTGTGTATGAACTTTTTGTTATTACACCTTAAATGCGAGTATTTTATACATTTGCTACTAGGCGAAGCTAGTTTTTATATGGAAAGGAATAACCAATTTCTTTTACACGAAAAATTAATACTCCTGCGTAACGATGTGTTTATGTTTAACACCAATTTTGCTATTTTTATATAGATTTTAAGTTAATCTAATTGTATTAGTTAACACAATAAATATGAAGTTATAAATGGTGATGTGACGTTCTTACATGATACATACGAAAACTATTGTTTTTAATTATAACAATAATAATATTAGAAGTTTAATTGAGGTTATATAATTAATATATACAACGGCTCGCTTTTGACGTGTGTTTAATTCATGGAGACTTGTGTCAGGCACTTATCCACGGGGGCAGGGAGCCAGGACCTCCTAAATTTTTACTGGGACCCCTACAAAATTTTTGTACGCTTGCAAATGAAGTATAATATGGTTGGATCGGGACTCCTACATTTTTGGGCTGACTATGGCTCTGATTTGTGCTCTATCTCTGTAGGGAATACAGGTAAACTAAATTTTACATTATTTTGTAGGTCTACGTTTCATATATCTCCACTGTTGAAAAATGGTCAAATCTTATATATTGCTATTTAAAAAGAAATAATAACTAAATGCGCTAAGTAGAACTTTCTCTCGAATCCTTTTTCAAAGGCGAATGGAATAGCCTAATGCCAGAAACAAGGTCCGCTTAGCAAGTCAGCAGCCAGTCAGGGAAGTTGGGGAGGAGGAAGGCGTGAATGTGTTAGGGGGAGCACTTCTTCTTGTTCACATCAACCGTAGGTTGTTGAGCAACAAGGACATTTTAAAACTTTTCTCTCCCTTTGGAGAGCTGTTTTATACTTTGATAAGACCTCTTCTTCGTAACTGCATCTACATACTTTATCCTTGATCTTCCTCTTCCCGATTTTCTTTCTGTGTTTCCCTCTCTTAGCACCGTGATCCAATCAGAGTGCCGAATAAGGTGGCCAAGCATTGTGTTTCTTTTTTTTCCTATTATCTTCATGATCTATCGTCCTTCATTAGCTTTCTTTAGAACGTCTTCATTCTTTTTTCTTTCGGTCCATGATATGCGTAGCATTCGGTGCCAACACCACATTTCAAATGCTTCCATCTTTTCCCAATGTCCACGTCTCTGATCCGTAAAGCGCCATGGTCTTAATAAATAGTTTCCGAACGTCCAATGACACATTCCTTGATGTTAGCAATCCCCTTTTCCTATTGAATGCTTGTTTAGATTGAGCTATTACAGAACTTACGTCTTTTTCACTTCTTCCGTCCGAGGATATTAGACTTCCTAAATAGGGGAACGTCTTAACGTCTTCGATTCTTCCCATCTAGCCATACGTTTGCCTCTTCCTCTCCTGCTCTTGTGCACTTTATCACTTTGGTTTTATATGTATTTATCTTCATTTTACATGTTTTTTGAAGTTGGTCGTTAAAGTTTAAAAATATGCTTCCTTCAAGTCCTTTTCGTTCTTACCTATGTCATAAAATTTGTATCGGAATTCGGATATTTTCTGCAACCTCAGCTAGATCTCACTTGGATCTCACATTACTTACATTATTTTCAATATTGTCCTTACTTAATTCGGATTTAACATTTTCCAAATAGTCTTAATTATTTTTTTTTACCTATTATTGATTGCACTCTCATTTTTCATTTACTTATTTTTACTTTTAACAATATCTTTAAAATATATATTTCTGATCAAGTGCTTTCGTTAAGTACCTCATCAGATGGGAAGGAAAGAACAAAATAAAAAATCAACGGAGAGAAGGATACGGATATAAACTTGTGGGTGATACCATTTGGGACTTTCACTATTCTTCAATTTTTATTTTCCTTACCTTATATGATGAATCATTTAGCGAAACGACTTACCGTTATCTGATAATGGTATTATTGTTTTCTTGTGAGCAATTTATTTTCCATGCCTGCCTCTGGACTCGTTTGTTGTAACCAGAGATGTTCACCCTCGCGAGGGTGGCCCTCTCGAGGGCATCCTCACCCTCAAGTTCCCTCGCCCACAGTGGCGTGAGGGCGAGGGAGCGCGAGGGCGAGGACAAGTTTTGGCCGCGAGGGCGAGGGTGCGCGAGGGCGAGGACAAGTTTTGGCCGCGAGGGCGAGGGTGCGCGAGGGTGAGGACAAGCTTCGATGGCGAGGGTGAGGGTGCGCGAGGGCGAGGACAAGTTTCGGCAGCGAGGGCGTGGGTGCGCGAGGGCGAGGACAAGCTTCGATGGCGAGGGTGAGGGTGCGCGAGGGCGAGGACAAGCTTCGACGAAGAGGGCGAGGGTGCGCGAGGGCGAGGACAAGTTTCGTCAGCGAGGGCGATGGTGCGCGAGGGCGAGGACAAGCTTCGATGGCGAGGGTGAGGGTGCGCGAGGGCGAGGACAAGTTTCGACGAAGAGGGCGAGGGTGAACGTGGGTGAGGGCCAAGTGTTACTGCGGGAGCGAGGGTGCACGATGGCTAGAGACAACTTCCTTCAGGAGAACGAGGGCACGGGAGGGAGGAGGACAAGCTTCCTTAAAAGCAACTGTTTTGGAGTTTATTGTTTGACCTCTTTTGGAGAGAGGCAAAATTTAAAATATCATCTGCCATGTCCCCTTGATGAAAATTTAGTGTCATAGGAAGGCTATATATTAATCGTATTTTTCCTTTCAATTAATTGCAGTAGACAATTTCTCGTGTGTACGTACATAATTATTAAAAAAATAATGCAAATAAGAATAATATTTGATTTTTTCCATGAAAGTTTTCGGGTAGAAATAGCGCTACATTAAGAAGTAAGTGTGCCTCATTGTTGCCCTCCCTGTGTTGGAGACGTTTTAGATAAGAAGTGTCTACTACACTGTCATGTTTAAAGAGTGTTGGTAGACGGACAGACAGTCTCTCACGTCATTCAGCAGTAAATGACAAGAGCGCTGATATCTGAACAAACACAATCAATGAGAGAACCATCAGAATGCAGTAGATCAGATGGAGAAAGACCTGATGGAATGACTTTGGTTCATAGATGGCCATTTTGCTCTGGACTCTCTCGGACTCGGGCTCATTTTTTTCAACTGGGCTCTCGCTCATTTATTCCTTTGGGAATCGTGCTCGGGCTCACTTCCCTCAGTTGGACTCGCGCTGACTTATTTCATTGGCGCTCGGGGTAGCGCTTAATTATTGAACCCGAGAACGGTTGAGCGCGAATGCCGAGCTATCGAGCGTTGGGCTAGTGAGTTTGGATGCCCATGAAATGGGCTGATTAATAGCATACATTCTCCTCCAATGTCCACCACTGATGAGGTTGTTACAATTAATCGGAATTTTTAACTTTTCATAGTTTTGTGATAGCCCAAACCATTATCTGAATCGATATTTGTTAAAATAATGTCAGTCACTATTGTATCGATTTTCATTGTTTCTGCTTTTATAATCTACGTGGGTAGAGCTATCATTTAGTTACAAAATAAATAATATGTTTTTTCTTGTCCTTAAATAGAAATATCTGACACGTTAATACTGAAATTTTGTTAAAAGAGCTGCTTTAACAAAATAAATTTAATAAGTTCCACAAGACATAAGTTGTTTATGCAGCCGAAATTTGCAACTGTTGACTGATTGCCGTTTAGCGTTCTCTTTCGTCGGCGAGGCTATGTGAGAAGTGGACCTATAGGTTTAACGCGGAATTCGATCCACTGTCGTTCAATGTTCTCCCACTCGGAATTGTCCCCAGGACCCCATGCACCAAAGGTTCGCGTGCAAGCCAGTGAGATAGGGTTTGTATGTTGTGTTGTTCAATGATTTTTATTAGGAATAAAATACGTTACAGGATGATATACTGATTGTAAATATTATAGTGCAAGTTTTGAACGATTGTGTGGTAAAAGGAGAAATATAAATTTGGACAAATTAAAAAAAAAAGTCCTGAAAAAAAACTGTAGGATATGTGAAACATATAAAACTTAGGAAAAGCCACTTCAGCAAAACGAGCAGGATTTTGTTGGGGGTAAAAAGTTTAATCATATTATTATTAATTTCACACAAATGTGCCACACATCATAGCATGGGCGGCGATTAGGGGGACAAAGGGGGACAGTTACCCCCTCCACTCTTTTGAAATGACCCATTAATGTCGCTATATAGTTTCATTTGAAAATATAAAGTTTTTGTATGTATTAAGGTTCATAGAATGAAAATGAGTGTTCTGAAGTATTTTATTTGTTTGCTGACGGAGTTTCAAAATTAAACTCTTTAGATCTTTCCCTTTGAATTTGTTCAAATTCCTCAGTTACGCTACATACATCAGGGATGGCCAACGTGTTGACTGTCAAATTCTGACAGATAGTCCGCGGCAGTCACTCTACCGCCATTCATCAAACCTTGATTTCACCCTCACCCTCATGAGAGCCGCCCTTGTGTGGCTGAATACTTATGCTTGCATCGTAGTTCAAGGAACATTTTGAAGTAAAGGCATTGGATACTATTGATAAATGATGTAAACGTCACTATCGACCGAGATCTCCATTGTAACAGTTGTTCCATTTTAGGTGTTCCACAGTAAGTTATACGATGATATGTTTAGTTTCCTTTCTTTAGGACGTATGTTAAGCAAGGGCGGATCCAGGACGGACTTCTGGTGGGGGTGGTGGGTTGTAATACTGCTACTTAGAGCTACTTTTAAGAGCTCCAAACTCTGGGATGCGTTTTATTTGTATATATAAAATAGTTTCCTCTTCTGCGGGGGAGCGATCGCCCCGATCGCCTCCCCTGGATCCGCCACTGACGATAAGGAAATAATTCAACAAATAGGTTGAATAATTGATGCTCTGATCTTCATGAAAGAGGCCCTCTCGAGGCCTCCTCACCCTCAATTACCCTCGCCCTCAATGATATGAGGGCGAGGGTGCGCGAGGGCGAGGACAAGCTTCGATGGCGAGGGTGAGGGTGCGCGAGGGCGAGGAAAAGCTTCGACGAAAAGGGCGAGAGTGTGCGAGGGCGAGGAGAAGCTTCTACAGCGAGGGTGAGGGCGCGCGAGGGCGATGGACAATTCCATTCGCGAGGGCGAGGGTGAACGAGGGCGAGGGCCAACTGCTACTGCGAGGGCGAGGGTGAGTGAGGTCGAAGTAAAATGAACATCTATGGTTGTAAGTACCTGTGTGTACTAGCTTCAATGCTCGTTCTTCGCACGGGGAGAATGATTTATGAAAAATATTTAAATCACCTTCCTCTTAACGTATATAATTTAATGAAAACATATCAGTAACGTAGCCAGGATATGTGTTTGGGGGGGGGAGACAAGTGTTGTTATAGGTACATATAGAGAAATTACAAACAAAAAAATATATAAACACAAAAGTATATAAAAAATTACAAACATCAAAGTACCAAAGTACAGTGTCGGACCTCTTTGGAGGGCGCCCTTCTGGCCCCTTCTTTCCTACGCCACTCATAAAAATATAGAAGATACTCTACATTCGGGATAAATTTTGAAACAACCTATACCTCCAGAATGTGCTATTAATCACATTGATATGATTGAAAAATCCAGATTCAGGTGGGTACTAACTATCTTCCAAAAGTCATTTCAAGTGGGTTAGACGTTTTCCGGACTCGAAAAACTATGAATTTGACACCAATCTCAGTCATTTTCACCCTTTATTCCCCTTCTCTGTCAATTAGCTGAACTTGGACTTAAACGCATTGGAAGCATCACTGTTCATCTCAGCTATCGGAAAACTATGAATTCAGCACTAATATCGATCGTTGTGAATTAGTTTTACATGCCACCCCTTCGAACCACTCTTTGGGGTGTCCTACTCCCACAATATATACATATTTTCAGATTGTAGGTTAATGTCTAGCAAGTTTGGTTGAATTTCCTTCAGGAGCTTCGGAGCTACATTGGAATATACAAACATGCATACACCTACATCCAAATATACATATTTATCCCCATTGGGTGGCTGTCACTAATCGCGAAACACCTCCTGCTTGTGAGAGTTATGTGTGACAGTGGCAGCGGAAACTGAATGCAACGAATTCGCGACGTACAGCTCACGTCATTCCTGTTTAGTCAACAATGTATTGACTGTTTTGTCTACTTTTGTGATTGTGATAAATTTGGCGGCAACAAAACAACGTGTTTTTGGTTTCATCTCTTATTTTCGTGGAAAATACTAAAGTATTGATAATATAAAAAATGTCTGACACTTATAAATGTTTTTACGTTACACAGACACAACGGTGCCAACTTCGGTCCTATCGTTTCTCGAGACATTACAAAATTGTTCTATGTTGTTGATAAATATTACTGAATACTTTTTTATGTGTAATAATGAAATAATACCAACTAGAGATTGTTTTTTTATTGCTATACTGAAAAAAGAAAAAAAGAAAGAAATACTGGACAGAGAAGCAAAGCAGGCCCAACCCGTAGATGTGATGAACTTCAGAAACGTAAAACCTTCAATTGTTTATTGGTTTATATTTATGAATGTAAGGTGTATTCAAGTTAGCTCCCCCAGAAATCGTCTAAGCTTCTGTCTTAGTTTCCAGACTACAGACCTAAGAGGGGGTGAGAAGACCTGAAGAGTGTGGAATTCCACTCACTATTCCACCATATCTTTTCCTTACAAATTACTACAAGTGAGTACTATGAGATATATGTAAGTTATTGTTACCTTTCATTGCAGTAAAAACTATTCCGTACACTGATTCGGGGCAGGTACTGAGAATATTTTTTTTTTAAAGAACTAAAATTGTATTCATGGTCTCCGTAGTTTGGTGGTTAGGTAGTCGATTCATGTCCGGGAAGTCCTGTTCGGAGCACCCCAAATTCAGCTGTCTATCCAGCGTCGTGAAGTAAACTGGGAAGATACGTAGAGGCGTGACAGCCACCTAGACTAGAAAACGCTAGCGATACACTCGTTTCCAACCATGTACCGGTCGTGAGTTGCTGACCAAGTGGCCTGAGAATCAGGGTTTTCAAGAGCTGTGACACTTTGAATTTATAGAATTCCATGAATAGCAGTGGCGGCTGGTACTATATGTTGCATGGTTGTCCAACTGGATATTTTTTTAATACTAAAACTATTTTTAAGTATTAAAGTAATGTATCAGTAAAAAACAAACATCTGCTCTTGAGCGCAAAACAGTATTGATGCATTTCTGAAAAAAGTCAATCAAAAAAACGGAAAGAAAGAGAGAGATTTACATTTCCAGTGGCAGCGAACGTTGCCACTGGAAGCAGTAACATTGAGCATATGGCAGCGAGCTCCTATCTCTTAACATGGGGAAGTGGATTTATTCTTGCATCGCTCCTATCTTCCCGTATTGGTCTCATGCGGTTGCCTTTCTTCCGCAACTGGTCAACTTCTGTAATAGTTACGAATACCTCCGCTTAGCAGCGCTAGCAGGGTGAGGAAGATACAGATGCGTGGAAGAAATAAGTTATTCACAAAACATAAACTCGCAAGGAACAAATATTAAGTCTGGTAGTAGCAGGGACGGATCCAGGCTAAAAGTTTGGGGGGCGGTCGTTCAAAGTCAATAGATTTTATTTAACATTTATAATACAAAGGTGAAAATTCTTGGGATAAGATTTATTTTTTTAAAAATCCTTTTCTGGGGGGATCGATCAAGTCTCGAAGAAGAAAATGTTACTACTGGTCTAATTCCTAGCTGTGTGTCTTTCGTGCACATGATTCTGTGTTCGATTTCCGGCGGAGAGCATAAATTAATATCAAATCATTCACTTCCAATACTCATCTGTCTTCTTTAGCCTAATTTGCTGGAATGTTAAACTACTTTATTTATTTTTTTTCTCATTTTCGAAGGAAAACACCTTAGATTTCATGCTTCTTTACAGACAAAAATACGTGGTTTCTGAAAATGGACTTTTTGTACCGTATATTTATACAAAGAAAAGCTAACAAAATGCATATTGTCGGAGGAGAGAGGTGTTTCTGGACCCTAAAGAAAATAAAGCGGAAAATATTTGCGGTAGCGATGCTTTCTATTCAGAGAAACTTGGCGAGCAGCATTTCAGATTTCAATAAAGTCATAGGAAAATTTGAAGCCCAAAAGATGGAAGAAAGACCTTCCATTCTAAAATAATGCATAGTTTATATAATTAAATAATTTTGTTTAACTGCGTGCATGCAATTTTCTTGCTTTTTTTCTTCTTTTAACGCCATCATTCATGGCTTACAGCACATACTATATATTCGATTTATCTCGTGTTCAATAACATGAGTGTAGAGGTTTTGTATATAAATAGTATATAAACGTACATTGAGAGTGGTTGTTTGAAAAAAAGGAAATAGCTTATATATTCAATCAATATTAGAGAAATAATTTAATCAATAACATACAAATAGAGCTTAAAAGACTTTCCTCTTCATATTTCCTGAATATTTTTTGCATAAGACTCAAGAATGCTGGGGGGGGGGGAACACTTGCGCGTACCTACATACCTTTGATATTGCAACATTGCAACCGGTGCTTGTACAGACTACGAGCCGCTACTGATGAATAGTAGAAAGTATAACTGTGTAGAATATCACACAAAGTTGGAAATTAAGATAAAAGGCTGACTGAGTAAGTTAGAAATTATTTGTAATATTGTAAACGTTAAATACGCAAAGATTTTTACTGTGAAATGTAGCCTAGCTGCTGAATGTAGCGAATTCGCGAAACATTGGAAGTACATAATAAAATACATTTTGCATGTTTTAAAATTGATCCAACTTTAGTGCCCTTAATGCAAGTAAAATACATAACTGAATGTTTTTTTTTTTTCAAAATATTTTGAGTAATTCCTGTATAATATGTAAGAGCAGCGCCGAGGGTGTTGCCCCTGACATGCCCGTTCTTGTCTCAACTTGGGTTTAAATGTCATCGGGATTACCACTTAACAGCTTAACGACGACGAAAATTTTGGATTCGACGCTAATCTCGGTAATTTGCTACATTTTATTTTTCACCCGTTTCCACTCTCAACGCCGATAAAGGATGAACTTGGACTTTACTCTATCGGGTATGTGACTATTAATCTCAGTGTTGCGAAGAATTATGGATGCGACGCTAATATCAGTCGTTCTTAATTATTTTTTGTAGTCACTTGCTTCCCACCGCCACAGGGTCGCTAATGAAGGGTAAACTTGGACTTAAACGGTTTAGTGAGTGTTACTATTCATCTCAGGGACCCCAAGAACTATGAATTGCATGGACTAAAATTAATCATTTCTTTAGAATTCTTACACGTTCCGTACTCCCTATGCCCCTCTAGGAGGTGTAGGGAGTGCTACCAAATTAGTGGGCTGAACAAGGTCATAAAGGGCATCCGAATTGTCACCAATCAACTGATTTACTCCACGAATGATTTTTAAATGCCCCCTACCTCCCACTCCCTTCTAGGTGTGCTAGAGGGGTCTTTCCTCAACAGTATTCTTTTCTAGATTATAGGCAATACAGCCAATATGTGATCAATTTGCTTAAAATTGCTCCAGTCGTTCCAGAGTTAGGTTGAAATATACATACACACATACATACACATATATTCCTTTTTATATATATAGAAGACTATTTGAAACGTTCGTCCTTCGCACGGGATAATAGGTTTATGGAAAATATTTGAACCCCCTTCCCTCTCAGAATATTCTAACTATATATAAAACTACATGAACTGGCATAAAATTAAGGGGTACTTCCGGTTGACGTAGGAAGTTGAAATTTGGCATAATTGTAGCTCTCCTGGACTAATCGACAAGAAAATTCCTAAAAGTGAATACTTTTAATTTTGGGGGGTCTAAGGGGGGAAAATGAAGAAATTCCCCATGTTATTTAAATGGGTTTATTTTATTTTATTTATTTATTTATTTATTTATTTATTTATTTTACCTATATTCTCATGTTTGAGGTACTTGGAATTAGAATAACAACTTGAAATTCGGCATGCTTCTTCGTTTCCGTTAGCATTACCTAAGTGAATCAATAGAAATAAAAGTTTTCAACTTTAGAAGCTTCTATGGGGAACTGAAAGATCTTTCCCATGCTATTTATATGGGACACATTTTACACCCCAAAGTTGTTGGGCACTTACTGTAGGGCTACAATGATCAAATTTTACATTATAGTAGATTTTCGGGAGTAACCGACAGCAAAATTGCCAAAAGTGAATATTTTTAATTTTAGGGGGTCTAAAGGGGAGATGAAGAAATTATCCATGTCATTGAAATGGGAATTTTTCTGCATTTATAATCTCATATTTTAGGTACTTGGAATTTCAATATAAAATTGTAATTTGATATGCTTGTACGTTTTCGTTAGAGTTACTTAAGTAAATTAGTGAAAATAATAATAATAAAAAAACAACTTTAGACTGGTTTTATAGGGAACTGGAAAATCTTTCGATAGAATTGTGGGCTTAGGAGGCAAATTCAGCAAATATGGAGAACAAATGCACGAAATTCACTGTTGATGCAAAGGCTGATACATAAGAGATACGAGGCCGTATCCATGCAATTGCTGGGGTCTTGGAGCGGAACCCCCCAGCTAGGCAAAGGTTAGTTTATTTCAATAAGAGTGTAATGATAAAAATACAGAACATACTCTGTTTTTGGCATAAATATTGAAATACTCTACCCCAAAGAACACGCCTTTAATCAAATTGATAAGATTTTTTAAAAAAACAGCTTGAGGTGTGTACAATCTTCCAAAACTAATTTCCAAAACTATGGATTGCACACAAATATGAGTCTCTATCCATCACGACTCTGGAACTCACAAAAGCAATAATTAACACTTCTGACCAGAGTATATACACTTATTTATTAAAACGAAAGTACAGTGTAATGTTAAGTTGTCGAAACCTTTACACTGTACTTTAGCTTTAATAACTGTATATACTCTGGTCAAAAGTGTTAAACATTCTTCTAATATGAGTCGTTTTGAATTATTTCTTACATGTTATCCCTTCCAACTCCCACTTCTTGAGGTGTCTTACTCCCACATTATTTTTTTTTTTTCAGATTGTACGTCGTCTGCCACAAAATTTGGTTGAAATTGCTTCAGGTCCTCCGGAGTTATGCTGGAATATACATTCATACACATGTAATCTAAACATATATAACTGTACGAGTAATGCTTTCGGTGTTGCCTCTGTGATGAAGTTCGCAACACTGCTGAAAATGGCGTATTTCTGGACAATATTTAAACTTATTGTTGTTTTCCTTTTCTTTTATAGCATTACAGGAATAACTTTTAGCAGATGTAATTACAGCAAGTCTTCGCAATTACATGATTTAAGCAGCGTTGTAAACTTCAGCAAGGTCTATCATATCTCCGGAACGGTTTGAGATGTCGAAGTACTGTAAACGGCAAAATAATTTACACATCCATTGCAAAACACACAAATAACTAGACACGATACTTATCTAAGTATTTTTTTCGAAATAAAATCTTTTGAAAAATGTAACTTCATTGTTATTCATTGGAAACAAGTCATACCATGACCATAGTATCCAACATATGTCTTGGATACTATCCGATGTGCAATGTCTTGTCCATCTCCGTTGTACCTTATGTGTGACAGAGAATTCCAAAATTTGGATGTTTGTGATATTATAACATCCTTAGTTTGCAATACTGAATAATAAATGTGATATTTTAAGTTTTCATTTACCATGTTGATTTGAAATATGTAATAATCTGACGTAATGCAATTTGAAAAAATATATCACTTTATACTGGGATGGCAACACTGTTCACTGGGTGGTGCTATTTAATACGTAGAACTATGTCCCCCTGCCTATAGTTGCTTCATGCAAAGTTTAGCTTTTCTTCCTCTTTTGATTTCTCAGTTATCACGGATGTTGCAGGTCCACCTTGTATATGAAAATGCATAAAACTTAATAACTCTTGAACCACTCAACCAATCGCAATCAAATTTTCAACATAGATGAGGTTCGGACCTGGGACGATTTTGTCATTTTACTTTGAAGGTACAATATAGGAAAGGGGAGAGATATATGCATAATAATAGCAATATCTGTGACTGAATTTGTGACTTCATCACTCTTGAACCACCCGACCAATCTCGATCAAATATTTAACATAGATAAGGTTTGCACCTGGGGTGGTTTAAATAATATTTTGACGGTAGAACTTACGGGAGGGGGGTGAATGGGGGATATATACCAGAGATGGGCATTTTTGCTAACCCTCACTCACCCTCACCCTCAATCGACTCCATTACCCTCACCCTCAGCCACCCTCACTCTCAATCGACTTCCTCACCCTCAGCCTCCCTCACCCTCAATCGGTTTCCTCACCCTCAGCCACCCTCTATCAACTCCCTTACACTCATAGTTTCTTTCATGTACTAAATAAACAATAAGTAAGGGTTAATATGACTCTCATTGAAGTGATTGAAATTTATATTACGTAGATATACGTTATATCTACGGTATAATATTATTTATATTTCATATACTTGTATATATATAATAAATGGCAATTTTGCACTGGAATCGCTCGCGCTCGGGTTCACCAAAACAAGAAAGAATATCAAAGGGTCGCAGACATAAGCTCACCGGGCATAAGCTCACCTTTGTTAATGCAAAAGCGGACAAAAGCTCTCCGGACATAAGCTCACCACTAATAATATAATTATATTATAATATTATAAGATAATTAATGCAATAAAGAATACAATAATGATAATTAAATACATTTATAGGTTAACTAATTTAATTGCAAAGGAAAATAAACCTGAATAAAATTTGAAAAAGCACCTGAAAAATGACAAACAGAAAATATGGCAAAATGAAAACCAGATTTTGAATGTTAACATGAAGTACATTTTGAATATTAAAATATAAATTGAAAACGGATTTGGACAAACAAAAGAGTACTACTTCCTTTTACTGAAGAAAGTAATCCAACCCCCACCCCTATGCTGGAACTTTCGGTGCAGGAAATTTTGTAGCACAGAAATATTGGTAAACGAAATTTTGGTGAAAGGCTGTCTCCTTGTTATTTTTTTTTTTTTTACTATGGCTGAAATCAACTCAGAAATGTTTCATTTTCCTTTAGAAAGAAATGAAATAAAATCTTAAAGTTTTACTACCCACGATTATGCCGGTTAGGCTAAAGAAGACGGATGAATAACGAATGAAATGGTGGAATGAAGAAAGTGGGAGAACCCCGAGGATACCCACGCACAAGGTAGTTGTCCACCACAAGGTTTAGTTGGCGGGGACTGAGATGTAACCCGGGATCCAAGCACCAGAGGTGAAAGCTCTACCACTGGTCTACCGCTCTCCCCCTTTAGAAAAACGTATGATGGGTATGAAGATGTATTAAAATCTAGACTTTGACTACTAGTAGACCTAATTCAGTAGGGAATAGAGCTATTAATGCTATATATCAGTTGTCAGATATCAGAATAAAATAATAAGGATGTTGCAGGGTTTAATATGTTAAACGTGGGTTGACTTTGAGGAACTTGTAATAAAATGCTCTAGATATTTAAATCTGGGCTTTGACTACTAGTAGGCCTACCTTCTCAATAAATAGTAGGCTATATTACTAACGTCATATAGGAGTTATTAGACATCAGAATAAAATATTAAGAATGTTGCAGAGTTCAAGTCTTAAGGCTATTATTATACTTGCAGACCAAGGCTCATCAAATGAATCTCTTTATTATTTTATTTATTAAGAACAAAACTTGAACTTATTAACCAAAAGAAAAACCTTTGTGTTAGTAAATTAGAAAGAGATTTCTTTGAGTGTTAGGCTGCAAAAACGACGACAGCACTAAGAAGCAAGCCCTAATTACATCTGAGTATGATGAATTCGTAAAAAAAAAAAAAAAAAAAAAAGAGTCACAAACCAGAATCACGAATCCCGTTAGGTACCCAAATTCTATTATGTAAGTATGCATGCCTAATCATCAAAATATTTTAATGCAGTGATGAATTGTCCGACCTATAACAGGCACGTAGCCAGGATTTCGTGAAGGGGGGGTCCGTGACATGAAATGCTGTGGTCATCACACCAGGGGCTCGATCATTCTGAACAATTTTACTGGAACATATATTGGTTTGTTTAGCCAGGATTTCATAGCGGGGGGGGATATGAAATTCTGAAGACCCAGGAGCTCGATCAATCTAAACTACTTTACTACCAACATATATTGATTTGTGAGGATATATTGGAAAGTATTTTAATAAACTATGAAGAAATCTCGAGTAAAAAAAAAAAAAAAAAAAACGTATTGAAAAAGATTATACAATATTTACATCCTTCGTCTGTTTATTCAAATATAATAATTTTCCTTTCATTATGACCTCAACTATTATAAAAAGTACATATTCACTATTATAAAAAGTACATACTCAATAATGTCTTGTAAAATATTTTGCAATATCTGCGTTCCTTTTTCTGTTGAATCAAATGTTAACAGAACTTTTTTTCCACATATATTTTTGTTTTTATTATTCAACTACTGTCTGTTTCAAATGACAAGTTAAAGGAGCAGTAGAAAATTGTTTTTGAAATAACATATTCGATATTGCAAGGGTGCGATGACGAAAAATTATGATAAAAAATGTCCACGCTGTTACACAACAGTACTATGCTTTCGGAAGCTTGAAATCTCTCTGACTAGTAGCAGAAATTCTGAGAATTCCGCAACTTTTATAGAAATTTCGAATTCCCTGACTCATACAGGATATATCGCTCACCTCGCAACGATGTATTGCAAGTAATACAAATTTCCTCATAAGAAAGAGTAACCAAAAGCTTCCTGTAGTTTATTTTTAACGCTGATCATTCTTTTCCTCATTTCATTTTCTTTCATCCTTCCCTATTTTTTTCCATTTCTGGTCTCGAAGGGGGGTTCCGGACACCCCGGACCGCCCCCCTTGGCTACGGGCCTGTCTATAAGAAAAAATTGGTTCCAAAATTTCCAGGGCAAAAATTACGCCTACTGTCGCCGATGCTTAACACATTAAACTTGCAACATTCCTATTTTATTCGGATATCTGATAACTGCTATACAACTTTAGTAGCTCTGCTTTCTACTGAATTATTAGGCCTATTTGTAATTGTAGTCAATGTCTAGATTTTAATATCCAGGGTATTTTGTTAGAAGTTCCTCAAGGTCTGTTCACGTTTAATACAACGCAACTCCCAAACGTTTTTTTTTTTTTTACACCAGATAAATAATATAAGATAGTAGCTCCATTTTCCGCTTAGGAAGTAGCTAACGCCTAAATTTCAATATTCGGTGAATTTTATTAAAAGTCCCTGAAGGGAGCTTATGTTTGCTATCGGTGAGCTTTTTTCCGCCCCTGTAATATAAGACTACCGGTGAGCTTGTGTCCGACGGGCGGCGGTAATTTTGTCACCAAAATATTATCTCTTATCTCAAATATGATATCTAAAATACGTAACTATTTATTTAATACTACTACTACTACTACTACTACTACTACTACTACTACTACTACTACTACTACTACTACTACTACTACTACTACTACTACTACTACTACTAATAATAATAATAATAATAATAATAATATCAGCTCTTTGCAGAGGTAGGTTCAATAAAATAAGTTCACACATTTGAGCATTTATTATTATTATTAAAGTAAGTAATACAGTGAAACGCTTCAAAACGGACATCGGTGGAACCGATTATTTGTCCGTAAATGAGAGGTGTCCCTAAAAGGAAAGGTTCTCTTTCATAACACCACACCACACGTATTTATGGCATGGAAGAATAAGAAAGTTTTTCCTCTTATGAAGATGTCCACTATTGAGAGATGCCCGTTAAGAGACGTTTCACTGTATTAGGAATTAACCTCCAACATTTTACCCAGTAATTACATGTGAATTGATTACATACGTATTATTGTAATTATTTTGCAAAAATCTGCTATTATTTCAATTTATTCACCCCCAGCAAGTTTTAATGGGTGATTTGTTTTCAAAATATTAATTGGGAGAAAAATCCTCGTCCGATGCTGAAATCACATTCGTTTAGTAATTAATACTGTACATAGTTCCAATTTCATTATTTTAATATTCTAACCCTGTTGTTAACGTTAATTGTTGTAATATTGTTTGATCTCTTAATCTCTGTTCCTGCCCCTTCCTGGCTACGTTATTCGCTCTGAACATCTTTCATAAGAAAATTATTCATTGATTTAGTTGTTTTCCAGAAATCCAGTTTTTCAATTTACAAATATTTTGTATCTTTCTGTTTTGTCTTCTTTAATATGCCCTAATTTTAATAATCCCAGGGCTCATAGTGGTCTGGTCTCTTGTAAATAGTTGAAAAATGACAAAAAATGTCCAAAAGCACACGAAAAAGTTAACAAAATGTTACCATGCACCTTTTTTCCTTTGTCAATTTCTCCATCACCTCTCTCTTTGTTTGTTGTTCTGTTTCTTCTTTACTTTTTCTTTTTAAGCTTCCTCCTTTCTTAGGTTTTCAAAGTATGCTTTGTAGTTACGGTAAGCAGACTTAGCAGATGTAAAAAGCTTCTGAGTAAGTGAAACCAGTTCTGGCCTATTTCCGAATTTCTTCATCCCAGACATTATATTTAACTTCGCATTAAGAGTTCTCAAAAACGTGAAATAATCAAATTCATCACCTACTCTTAAGAAAAACATACAAGAAGCATAACACAAGACGAACATGATGAACCACACAAACACACACACAACGTTGAACGGAGCGTTAAATATTACGAGAGAAAACTAAAAGATTATTACGATAGAAGAAAGAATAGACACTGAAGGATACTCTACCCCACCTTAAGAGCTTATGCATCCACCAACCGTCCAATGTGCTTTAGAAAGAATAAAAGCTGAAGTGACAATAAAGCTGGCTGGTTTACATGTGGCAGCAAGTACTGAAGCTTTGAGAAGAGTAATGAGTAACAAGTTTCTGCCTTTTTCATTTGTTTATATATTTTTCTTAGAAAACTGACAATGCAAAACACAAATCACACGAAAAAGTCACTTTACCTCTCAAATAGTAACTTTTAGTGACAAATTTGAAAAAAAAGTAACCTTTAGTGACCAACTTGAAAAAAAGTAAATTTTAGTTAAAAAAAAGTGACTCGATATGAACCCTGTTCTGCTCAATGAATTTACGTGAATAAAAATATACTTTACAAAAAAATAAGCTAGCGTCAAATGCGTTCCTGCATAACATTAGACTCAGTTTACAATATATATAATTCTTTCTTCGATCGATC
The DNA here is from genome assembly GCF_964235325.1 of Thermobia domestica. NCBI lineage: Eukaryota > Metazoa > Arthropoda > Insecta > Zygentoma > Lepismatidae > Thermobia > Thermobia domestica. The sequence continues at coordinate 14,183,085 of NC_137459.1, forward strand.
TCTTCGTTTCTAAAAACGTTTTGACTACACCCTTCTAACGTCCGTCCGTTGATACACCACTTGCAGAAGAGGCTCGAAACCAGCCACAGAGCTTTGGGCTGCCATGAATATGTTAGAAGGGACCAAGTCATTAAAAATTCTCTTACAAATATTCAAATTGTGCATTTTGTATTGAGGTCTGGAGGGGACATGAAAAATTTAGGGAAGGCCAAGCCCTCTCTAGCCCTCCTCTGATTGCGAGCCTGTTGCAGAGTAGCACTTGCCAACTTATTCTGAAATAGACTTATTACTATATTGTCACATTTTCCTTATTGAGGAGGAGGTAGGTGAATGACCGCTCAAGACGTTGCCAATTTCAGTCATCTGCATCTGTCCATCAATCTCTTTTCTAGGAAACGACCGCGGAGTCGAGGAGGGTAGGTATGAGTAGGTCTGTTTTGTCAATTCTTTTGATCGAAACACCGCCCGAAGCAAGGAGGGCATGTGGTTCTCGAAGGCGTACATGAGAACGAGGTCGCTTCGTATTTTGAAGTGAAATAAATAAATAAGAATGTTGCCTTCTTTCCTAAACGCTAAACCTTTTTTAACTTGATGCAATAAATAACCTATATGATATTGATTGATACAATTGGATTTGGAGGAGTATTCGTTTTCCATCCAGATGTGTGTGTAAAGAAATTTGGAGGGGTGTTAGGGGGTACTGGGGGGTGTAGATTACTCCCTGGTATCGTGTGCAAACGCACTTTTGTGAATGCCCAGTTGTTTTGAATAAATCACTTGGATCAGTTGAAGACAACCTACCAGCTTTTCCGCTTCCAATCTTTGTATTGTCCTCAATACCGAGGCCACCGTATTTATTTATTTCCGCTGGGATGTTTCCTTTTGGCAAGTAGGGTACATCACTTTTTCCTGGAAATTTGTTACCAAAGATTTCTTGCAGATTGACGCATGGTTGAGTGCTGGGGGAGGGATCAATTCTAGCCTTTCGGTGTTGTTCTATCAACACCAGGAGGAAGATTAGGAGACTTCGGGAGGGCAGCTATGAGGCTGTGTTTTTGTCACCAGCTGCGCATTCAGAAAAGTTCGCTTTTTCCTAAAGAGACTCCTGTTTCTTGGAATTCGCCCCAGGCGAACTATTTAAACTTGTTCCTTGCATACCAACATCTAGGAGGGAGAGTTGATAGGGATCCGTTCTTTTCCAGTTTTTCCAAAGTGAATCTTTTACCATTAACATATACATATTTGAAATTAAGTTAGCAAGTTTTCCATCCTGACGTGGTTCTTGCGTGTAGTGGCGAATCGTGGACATAAGCTCACCTATATTGATGCAGAAGCGGACAAAAGCTAACCGGACATAAACTCACAGTAAATAATACAATTATGTTACAACAAACTATGTTATAACAATGATAAAAATTATGTTTGTAATAACCTAATAATAATCAGCGCCGTTGCTACAGAGGGTCTGAACCTCTAAACCCTCTGAAAAACCTATCGTGGTGGCAAATCTCAGCATGTCATAGAAAACAGCATGCCAAACAAAGGCACTAGTGTTTTTTTAATATTATTAATTTACAATAAAATGATAGAGAGTACACACTCCACAATATGGGTATACATTATTTTGTATTGTACACAGTTCAAAATACATTATTGCCATTAAATATATTAAAATACTCAATTGCAGCAGCTTTGTCGAAGTACTGCATAATACATATTTTCTATTAAAAAGTTTGAGACTTACGCTTTTTTAGGTAAATTTTAGACTTTCAGTCAAGCAGTTATTTCGTCGAGACTTCATTGCAGGATCATGGTCCATACCAGAGATAGGCATTTTTGCTAACCCTCACTCACCCTTACCCTCAATCAACTCCCTCACACTCACCCTCAATCACCGTCAGTCACTCTGGTCACCCTCAGCCACCTTTACCATCAATCGACTCCCTTACACTCACAGTTATCTACATGTACTTACTAAACAATAAGTAAGGGTAAATATCATTCTCATTCAAGTAAAGTAAAAAGAGAAAAACAGATTTTACTATTTTTAGGATTTTTGGATATCATATGACCCGTTGCTGTTGACAAGTTTTAAAAACAGGAGACAAGATGCCAATAAATACCATAAGTGCTGTTCTTGCCTTCATTAATTAGTATGGTAGTGCAGTTGAAATTTTTCCTTTTTTCTGGGAACAATACGTGGCTTCGCACTATATTGCACCAAGCCTTCCTTATATATATATATATATATATATATATATATATGGGAGCAGGAAACTTCGGTGTGGGGAATGTTAAGTGTCAAGAAAGATTCGTTGTGGTAGACCGTAGGATTTATTAAAAACTCAACTTTGAGGATAAATGAGCGTATTAGTTTCAAGGATGTAATGGAGGGTATGCGCGGGTATACGGCGTATACCCACCTCTAATTTTTGGAAACTATCGCATAGCCACCTAAAATTTAGGAAGTACGCCGGTATACGCTACATTCGATCAATAGTATACTCACTTCATTGGAACAAACAACAACTGCTTTTCACGAAATTTTCAAAACAAAAATATCTCATTAAACAGCTGGTCATCAGGCTGTTACCGCGAATGATGTCTAAATTCTTTTAAAATATTTGCGTTTTCGGGGTGTGGGAATCAAATTTTCTCACAATCTCTTCTATAATGGAAAGCAGCGCTCTGAACATGCAGTGATTTTTCCCCAAGATGTCACATGCGTTGTTCCTACCTTCCCAAATTCCAAATTCAATTCAAAGTCTGTCGATTGGATACAATTTGAGCAAGGCAATATGGAATAGAAAAAGTTCCTTTCTTAACGCGGAAGGAGGTTCCGAAAAAAATGTGGTCTTTAGTTTGAGAGTTAAGAGGAAATCAAATGAATGTATTTGCGCCAAGAAATCGTTGGCCTCCACAAAAATAACAAAACATCTGACGTATCGTTGGTCTAGTTTGAAGCATTCACCGTCGTTCCGAGTACCACCGAATACAACAGCGAACCTCGGATTAGTACTGTTCATTTGTAGCCGCAGTTAACATCAAAGAAAGGAGGGATTGATTTCGATAAATACTCAGCAGCTATACTAGTAGTTTTTCCTCAACCTACTTAAGAAAAAAAAGAGACGGGGTAAAAGTAAACATATTTCTTCGTTATTTCATTTTCTTTCAGATAAAAAAGAAAATTGAAGAAAATTTGTTAACAGGAAGAGGTAGAAAAGAAAAGTCAGGAAAGACTTGTAGCGTATGAGCATGTCACACCAATCTTTAATCATTTCGATACAGCCGTCACTTCGAAAATACAGGTATTTGCTTAGTAGCGTTTAACCCTTTGGGAATTTATGGTACGAATCGGTACCATGGAATAGTGCTGTGTTTAAACGCTTATTAAGCTCATATAACACGTATTGAACCCGTTTTTTTATTGGTCAAGTCAAGCATGGACCGAAGAGCACCCCAGATGCGTTTCGGAACCGGATGGTAAACTTGCCGGTGCCAAGTGGAGGCGGAGGGGTGAGGTAAATAAAAAAAAACACCCTTAGTTTTCAAGATATCAAGATTAAAATTTTGCATCAAGTGTGTGTGCACCTTTGAATATTTCTCTCTCTCTCTCTGTCTTTTTCTTTCTTTTTTTTGATGCCAATAAATATCATAACTGCTTTTCTCCCCTTTATTAATTCTTATGGTAGTGGAGTTGAAAATTTTCTTTTTTTCTGGGAACAACAAGTGGCTTCGCACTATATTGCACCGGGAATCTGGGACTCCGCAATAGTGTTCCCAATCGTGCCCCGCACTGTCTAACTGGATCAGATTACCTTCTTTTCCTTACTTTGAAGCAGGAAAACTATTTTTTTAACAGTGTGACTTCCCTCAAGAGCAGCCTCTACTTTTAATTTTGTGCTTGGGAATATATTGTCCTGCTAGAACACATTCAATATAAACATTTCTTTATTAAATCCAAATTTAATAATATAAAATTTAAAAGGGCGAGTTGATTATAGAATGTATTTTGCTAAAACAACACCAATTAAAGTGAATGAAAGCTCAAGTAAGATGTTTGTTACTATGAAATTTACGTCATAACACCACATTGAGTCTAGAAGTTATGTGTAATACATTTGAGAATGATAAGCATAGTGTGGTTCTAGTTTTCAATTCATCTATACATTTCTTTAAGTATATAAAAACCGGTTCTTAAGTAGCATAATATAACGGAAAAATAGTACACTATATAAAATGAGTTAATATAAAGGTCTCCGTTGCAATTTTCAATTTACGAAGCTATCGTGTAACTTAGGATGTTTTGTGTTCATTTGGAGCTAAACATTTTTTTTTCAGCAGCGAGATTGTATGAGACTTCTCTTGTCCTGAAGGCGAGAACACTTACCACTCATTCGCAAGGAATCAATACGAATATATGTGCCTGGGAACACTTAGCTGTTTCTTCAGGTATGTGGTAGTCTTTTCTGGAAAAGGAACTGATATATCCTCGATAAAACTATTGTGGTAAACAACACCAAACTTGAGTTGTGGCAAACGACACAGCGTTGTTTCAGAGTAGCTTTCGAAAAAAGACTAATAAAAGAAAGGGTGTGTGTGTGTGTTTTCTAGGATGTCGAGTTGCCACTTTCTTTTTTATTCTAGCCCATTGTTTTATTAGAGAAAGTATTCTTTTTTAATGTTCGTGATTTAAATTTTTTGATTTTTAATTTCTCCTTCTGGCCTATTTTGGTGTCCCTTGCTTTAAAAGTATTCTTATATATAATGTTATGTTGTTTTAATTTTTATTTATAAACAGGGACTTACGCAGGGGGTGGGTCCTGGGGGTCCGGAGCCCCCGGAATAGGACTTTTTTGTAAATTTAGTCTTATTTTAGTTGCAATTTTACAATTTTTAATATAATTTAGCCTGAAATTATGCTTGGACTCTCCCCGAGAAGCTCTGGAACCATCCCGAAATAAATTGCTGCGTACATTCTTGTTCATAAATATTAAAATTACATCATACAGTAGTAACATTTTGCGTAGTATACATTTAAAGATCTCAAGAAGAAATCAGTAAAATTAACTTGCTAAAATTTTCGTTTATTTCAAAGAATAAATAGAATGTTTCCTCATACAAGTTAATGGGCTGAGAAACCATGATGCTGTCGACATTCAACACACTTAAGTGCTACTCTTGTTTGTTGGGATTTATAAAACCTACAATTAAAATAATACCTATTTCGCTAGATATTTGTATGAACGCACGGGTTCATTAGTTGGTAGTATATAAATTTCCTACCTTGGAAACTCAACCGGTTTCCGTACTGTATGATGTTTACGTTAAAAAAAAAGCCATGGAATTTGTTACTAAAACAACAAATACAAATGCCAGCCTCAAACACTACTCATGAAAATCTATGAAAAAGACATTTCTATTTCCAAAACCAGCCTCAAATGTCACACACTCTTCAAGTGAATAAATATCACACATTACAAATAGTACATCGACTCTCTCGCCCGACTCCCTCACCCACCCTCACCCTGACCTTCAATCGAACACCCTCACCCTCAGCCACTCTCACCGTCAATCGTCTCCCTCATACAGTTACCTTCATATATTTAATAAACAATAAGTAAGGTTAAATATGATTCTCATTCAAGTGATTAAAATTTATATATATATATATATATATATATATAGTTTAAATAGATAGTCATTTTATATTGCGCTTGCTCGGACTTGCTCGGACTCGGACTATATTGCACCAAGCCTTCCTTATATATATTTGGGAACCTGAGACTCCGCAATATTGTTCCGAATTGTGCCCTACACCTTCTGACTGGATCAGATTATCTTCTTTCTCTTACTTTGAGGCAAGAAAACTATTTTTTTCCAGTGTGACTTCCCTCAAGAGCAGCCTGTATTTTTAATTATGTGCTTGAGAAAATATTGTCCTGCTAGAATACGTTAAATATAAACAATTCTTTATTAAATCCGAATATAAGAATAGAAAATTTGAAAGGGCGAGTTGATTATAGTTTTATTTTATTTTATTTTATTTATTTAACAATCTAACTCCAACAGGGACGATCATCCCCAATTATAGGATCTTTTACAACAGTTGATTTACAATTTTATAGCCTGTATTTTGCTAAAAGAACAAATATTAAAGTTAATGAAAGCTCAAGTAAGATGTTTGTGAGTATGAAATTTACGTCATAACACCACATTGAGTCTAGAAGTTATGTGTAATACATTTGAGAATGATAAGCATAATGTGGTTCTACTTTTCGATTCATCTATACATTACTTTTAAGTATATAAAAGTACACTATATAAAATGAGTTAATATAAAGGACTCCGTTAAAAGAGAAGTTATCGTGAAATTTAGGATGTTTCGTGTTTATTTGGAGCTAAATATTTTTTCAGCAGTGAGATTTTATGAGACTTATCTCGTCCCGAAGGCAAGAACACTCACCACTTTTTTGCAAGGGATCAATACGAATATAAGTTCCCGGCAACATTTAGCTGTTTCGTCAGATATGTGCTAATCTTTACTGGAATAGGAACTGTTATATCCTGAATAAAAATATTGTGACAAACTACACCAAAATCGAGTTGTGGGAAACGACACACCGTTGTTTCAGAGTAGCTTTCGAAAAAAGACTTTATATAAATTTCCTACCTTGTAAATTCAAGAGGTTTCCTTACTCTATGATGTTTATGTTAAAAAAAAGATGCAATGGAATTTGTTACGTAGATAACAAATACAAATGCCAGCCTCAAACATCACTCATGAAGATCTATGGAAAAACATTTCTATTTCCAAAACCAGCCTCAAATGTCTCACACTCTTCAAGTGGATAATTATAACACATTACAAATAGTACATCGACTCTCTCGGCCGACTCCCGACTCAATCGACTCCCTCACCCTCAGCCACGCTCATGCACCATCCCTTACCCTCAAGAAGTGTTGGTAAGCCAAGATCCTTAAATACGAAATTAGAATGAGTACTATGCCCGTTATTCTATGCCCTTTTTACTATGCCCTTTATTCTAAAGGAGACGGGCGACTAATGCAAATGAATAAAGGTAAAATTAAGTCCTTGTGTTCGCTCACCGAGAATTGAACCCGTGACCCTGTGCATCACTGGCGCACACGCTAACCACTAGACTTGTGATGAGGAAGGTTAGAAAATAAGTAACAGTAGTTTAAATTTGTATTAGTTAAAGTTGAACTAACCACTAATTATGTTTCTATATGGGAGTGGCAAAACATGATGTGTACTGTACATTTAAGCAGGCAACCAAATTTCAAACTTATCAATTAATTTTGAAATACTTTAAGTTCAGTGGTGAAAACGATATATATATATATATATATATATATATATATATATATATATATATATATATATATATATATATATATACTGCTAAGCAGGCATGTAGAAGCTAATATGCCATTCTATTAAATTATAGATCATTCGTTACAACGAATGTTATGAGAACCTGTGACTATGACACGTCTTACAAGGAAAGCTTTGCCAACAATTACATAATTTTCGTGACCTTTCCACCCCTCTCGAGCCTCTATAGTTTGCTTCTGACAAAAAGAATGTGTTTTCCGCATGAGTAAGTAACTATTCCAAGAAACAAAGTATGTGATTCTAACGACTGCAAAAATGTTAATAACGTCTTTTAAGTCAGACATAAATGCTATGTTTTTGTTTGGTTACATAAAATATGTTTTCTTTTCTAGCTATATGACCACTCGAAAAAATACTAGAGGGGAAAAAATAAAAATGTTCTTCAGGAATGGAATTAATTTTTGTCACACGGAATATCCCTTTCACCATCCCCATTAATTCGTACACTGCACCAACTGATGTTTTCTGGCCTAATTACGTGACTCTGTGCCAAACAGGTTGCTACTCTATTTGAAAAATGCCGATTAGGCTAAAGGAGACGGTGATGATGAGAAATGAATGAAATGGTGGAATGAAGAAAGTGGGAGGAAACGAGAGAACCCCGAGGAAACCCACGCACACGGTGATTGTCCACCACAAAGTTAACTTGGCGGAGGCTGGGATCGAACCCGGGACCCCAAGCACCAGAAGTGAACGCTCTACCACTGAGCCACCGCGGCCCTACTCTATTTGAAGTTCGCAGGAAACTGCTATTTCTTCAACCATTTTCCAAATAAATAACTTTCAAGCAAACATCCTTCAGGAATTCATTCTGGTGATGGGCATTTTCGCTTAGCCTCACTCACCCTCACCCTCAATCAATTCCCTCACCATTACCCTCATTCACTTTCACCCTCAATCGACTTCCTCACACTCACCCTCAGCCACCCTCACCCTCAGTTGATTTCCTCATACTCGCCCTCAGCCACCCTCACCCTCAGTTGAATCCTTCAATCTCACCCTCAGCCACCCTCACCCTCAATCGACTCCTACACCCTCACCCTCAACTACCCTCACCCTCAGCCACCCTCACCCTCAATCGACAACTTCACCTCCACCCTCAGCCACCCTCACCCTGAATCGACTCCCTCACCCTCAACCACCCTCACCCTCAGTTGACTCCCTCAGACACCCTCACACTCAACCGACTCTCCCAGAATCACCCTCAACCGACTCTCCCACCCTCACCCTCAGACACCCTCACCCTCAGTCGTCCCCATCACTCTCACCCACAGACACCCTCACTCTCAATAGAATCTGTCGCACTCACCCTCAGACACCCTCACCCTCATCTACCGAAATGAGGGTGAGTGAGGGTGAGGGTGGCCCTCTTGAGGGCAAAAATGAGTGAGGGTGTCCATCTCTATTTACACTGGATAAAGAGGCAAAGTATGGTTAAGTCCCTCCCTTGATCATATCCTGGATTCGCGCCTGTATGACCCATTTTAATTTTTCACGGAAATATCTCGGAAACGGTTGAAAAAAAATAACTGAAAAAAAATCTCAAATAGGAAATACTATGGAGCAAATTGAATGATGATGTCGTGGTGTACCCCAGGGCCGCTTTTCAAGGGCGCCCGGGGCCCAACTTTAAAATTTTAACGGATACATAAGGCGAGTGACACCCCGTTCGATAGATCTTTAAAAGCTGAAAAGGAATGTGGCAAAATATTTTTATATCGGTCACCGTTTTCAAAATGGTAGCCAAGATAATCATATTACCTATATCAGTTAATAGTCCAGTAGCACTAATATGAAGACGCCTGAACATAAATGAAGCCAACAAAAGAAAGTCTCATTACTTTCTGCATACACTTTATGAGGGAATAGTGCTTCAGTGCGTTAATTGTTTAGACCATCCACCACAATCCCCCCGGGTAGCTTGAATCTAGCGAATGGAACGCCACACAGCGGCGAGTCTCATTACTTTTTGGACACATACTGTGTAAGAGCATAGTGCTTCAGTGTGTTAATTGTTTGGATCATCCACCAAATTCCCTCAGTGTAGCTTGCTGCTAGCGAATGGAGCGCCACGCGGTGGCAAGTCTCATTACTTTCTGCATACACTTTATGAGGGCATAGTACTTCAGTGCGTTAACTGTTTGGATCATTGACAAAATCTCTCCGTGTAGCATGTTTCTAGCGAATGGAGCGCCACGCAGCGACGAGTCTCATTACTTTATGGACACATACTGTGCGTGAGAATAGTGCTTCAGTGCCTTAACTTTTTGCATCATCCACATAAATCAATCCGGAAAGCTAGGTTCTAGCGAATAGAGCGCCACGCGCTGGCAAGTCTCATTACTTTTTGCATACACTTTATGAGGGCATTGTGCTTCACTGAGTTAATTGTTTGGATCATCCACCAGAATCACTCCGGGTAGCTTGCATCTAGCGAATGGAGCGCCATGCAGTGGCGAGTCTCATTAATTTCTGGACACATACTGTGTGTGAGCACAGTCCTTCAGTGCGTTAATTGTTTGGATCATCCACCACAATTACTCCGGGTAGCTTGCTTATAGCGAATGGAGCGCAACGCAAGGCGAGTCTCATTACTTTCTGCTTACATACTGTGTGTGAGCATAGTGCTTCAGTGCGTTAATTGTTTGGATCATCAACCACAATAACTCCGGGAAGCTTCCTTCTAGCGAACGGAGTGCCACGCAGCGGCGAGTCTCATAACTTTCTGCCCACATACTGTGTGTGAGCACAGTCCTTCAGTGCGTTAATTTTTTGGATCATCCACAACAATCCCTCCGGGTAGCTTGCTTCTAGCGAATGGAGCACCACGCAGCGGCGATTCTCATTACTTTCTGGATACATACTGTGTGTTAGCATAAGGCTTCAGTGCGTCAATTGTTTCTATCATCCACCACAATCCCTCCGGAAAGTTGGCTTCTAGCGAATGATGCGCCACGCGTTGGCAAATATCATTACTTTTTACATACACTTTATGAGGGCATTGTGGTTCAGTACGTTAATTGTTTGGATCATCCACCACAATCCCTCCGGGTAGCTTGCTTCTAGCGAATGGAGCGCCACGCAGAGGCGAGTCTATTTACCTTCTCGATACATACTGTGTGTGATCATAGTGCTTCAGTGCGTTAATATTTTGGATCATCCACCACAATCCCTCCGGCTAGCTTGCTTCTAGCGAATAGAGCGCCACGCTGTGGCAAGACTTGTTACATTCTGCTTACACTTTATGAGGGCATAGTGCTTCAGTGCGACAATTTTTTGGATCATGCACCACAGTCTTTTCGGGTAGATTGCTTCTAACGAATGGAGCGCCACGCGGTGGAAAGTCTCATTACTTTCTGCATACATTTTATGAGGCCATATTGGTTCAGTGCGTTAATTGTTTGGATAATCCACCAGAATGCTTCCGGGTAGCTTGTTGTTAGCGAATGGAGGGCCACGCAGCGGCGAGTCTCATTACTTTCTGTACTGTACACATACTGTGTGTGAGCATAGTCCTTCAGTGCGTTAATTGTTTGGATCATCCACCACAATCTCTCCGGGCAGCTTGCTTCTAGCGAATGCAGCGCCACGCGGCGGCAACTCTCATCACTTTCTGGACATACTGTGTGTGAGGATAGTGCTTCAGTTCGTTAATTGTTTGGATCATCCACCACAATCCCTCCGGGTAGCTTGTTTCTAGCGAAGGAAGCTCCACGCGGTGGAAAGTCTCATTATTTCTGCATACAATTTATGAGAGCATAGTGCTTCAGTGCTTTAATTGTTTGGATCATCCACCAGAATCCCTCGGTGTAGCTTGCTTCTAGCGAATTGAGCGGCACGCGGCGGCGAGTATCATTACTTTCTGTATACACTTTATGAGGGCATAGTGCTTTAGTGCGTTAATTGTTTGGATCATACACCACAATCACTCCGGGTAGCTTGCTTCTAGCGAATGGAGCGCTTCGCGGCAGCGAGTCCCATTACTTTCTGCATACACTTTAAGATTCATAGTGCTTGAGTGCGTTAATTGTTTGGATCATCCACTATAATCCCTCCGGGTAGCTTTCTTCTAGCGAAAGTATCGCCGCGCAGCTGCGAGTTTCATTAATTTATGGACACATACTGTGTGTGAGCATAGTGCTTCAGTTCCTTAATTTTTTGCATTATCCACCAGAATCCCTCTGGGTAGCTTGTTTTTAGCGAATGGAGCGCCAGGCAGCGGTGAGTCTCATTACTTTCTGGACACGTACTGTGTGTGAGCATAGTGGTTCAGTGCGTTAATTTTTTGGATCATCTACCACAATCCCTTCGGGTAGCTTGCTTCTAGCGAATAAAGGACCACGCGGTTTTAAGTCTCATTACTTTCTGCATACACTTTATGAAGGCATAGTGCTTCAATGCGTTAATTTTTTGGATCATCCACCACAATTTTTCCCGAAAGCTGGCTTCTAGAGAATGGAGCGCCACTCGCTGGCAAGTTTCATTACTTTTTGCATACAGTTTATGATTATGTTCTGCTTCAGGGCGTTAATATTTTGGATCATCCACCACAATCTCTCCGGGCAGCTTGCTTCTAGCGAATGCAGCGCCACGCGGCGGCAACTCTCATCACTTTCTGGACATACTGTGTGTGAGGATAGTGCTTCAGTTCGTTAATTGTTTGGATCATCCACCACAATCCCTCCGGGTAGCTTGTTTCTAGCGAAGGAAGCTCCACGCGGTGGAAAGTCTCATTATTTCTGCATACAATTTATGAGAGCATAGTGCTTCAGTGCTTTAATTGTTTGGATCATCCACCAGAATCCCTCGGTGTAGCTTGCTTCTAGCGAATTGAGCGGCACGCGGCGGCGAGTATCATTACTTTCTGTATACACTTTATGAGGGCATAGTGCTTTAGTGCGTTAATTGTTTGGATCATACACCACAATCACTCCGGGTAGCTTGCTTCTAGCGAATGGAGCGCTTCGCGGCAGCGAGTCCCATTACTTTCTGCATACACTTTAAGATTCATAGTGCTTGAGTGCGTTAATTGTTTGGATCATCCACTATAATCCCTCCGGGTAGCTTTCTTCTAGCGAAAGTATCGCCGCGCAGCTGCGAGTTTCATTAATTTATGGACACATACTGTGTGTGAGCATAGTGCTTCAGTTCCTTAATTTTTTGCATTATCCACCAGAATCCCTCTGGGTAGCTTGTTTTTAGCGAATGGAGCGCCAGGCAGCGGTGAGTCTCATTACTTTCTGGACACATGCTGTGTGTGAACATAGTGCTTCAGTGCGTTAATTGTTTGGTTAATCCACCACAATCACACCGTGTAGCTTGTTTCTAGCGACTAGAGCGCCACGCGGTTGCAAGTCTCATTACTTTCTGCATACACGTTATGAGGGCATAGTGCTATAGTACGTTAGTTGTTTGGATTATCCACCAAGATCCTTCCGGGTAGCTTGCTTCTAGCGAATGGAGCTCCACGCGGTGGCAAGCCTCATAATTTTTTGCATACTCTTTACGGGGAGATAGTGCTTCAGTGCGTTAATTCTTTTGACCATCCACCACAATCCCTCCGGCTAACTTACTTCTAGCGAATGGAGCGCCACGCGATGGCAAGTCTCATTACTTTCTGCATACACGTTATGTGAAAGTAGTTCTTCAGTACGTTAATATTTTGGATAATCCACCACAATCGCTTCGGGTATTTAGCTTGTAGAGAATGGAGCGCCACGCAGCGGCGAGTCTCATTAGTTTCTGGATACATACTGCTTCTGGGCATAGTGCTTGAATGCGTTAATTGTTTGGTTCATCCACCACAATCTCTCCGGATAACGTGCTCCTAGCAAATGGAGCGCTTCGCGGTGGGAAGTCTCACTACTTTCTGCATACACTTTATGAGGACGTAGTTCCTCAGTGCGTTACTTGTTTGGATCATCCACTACAATCTCTCCGGATAGCTTTCTTCTAGCGAATGGAGCACGACATGGTTGCAAGTCTCATTACTTTCTGCATACACATTAAAAGGGCGTAGTGTTTCAGTGCTTTAATTGTTTGGATCATCCACCACAATCTCTCCGGCTAGCTTGCTTCTAGCGAATAGAGCGCCACGCTGTGGGAAGTCTTGTTACTTTCTGCTTACACTTTACGAGGGCATAGTGTTTCAGTGCGTTAATTGTTTGGATCATGCACCACAGGCTTTTTGGGTAAATTGCTTCTAGCGAATGGAGCGCAACGCGGTGGAAAGTCTCAATACTTTCTGCATACATTTTATGAGGCCATTGTGGTTCAATGCGTAAATTGTTTGGATCATCCACCAGAATCCTTCCGGGTTGTTTGTTGTTAGCGAATTGAGCGCCGCGATGGGGCGAGTCTCATTAATTTCTGTATTGTACACATACTGTGTCAGCATAGTCCTTCAGTGCGTTAATTGTTTGGATCATCCACCACAATCCCTCCGGGCAGCTTTTTTCTAGCGAATGGAGCGCCACGCGGCGGTAAGTCTCATCACTTTCTGGACATACTGTGTGTGAGCATAGTGCTTCAGTGCGTTAATTGTTTGGATCATCCACCACAATCCCTCCGGGTAGCTTGTTTCTTGCGAATGAAGCTCCACGCGGTGGAAAGTCTCATTACTTTCTGCATACAATTTATGAAGGCATAGTGCTTCAGTGCTTTTATTATTTGGAACATCCACCAGAACCCTCGGGGAAGATTGCTTCTAGCGAATTGAGCGCCACGCGGCGGCGAGTCTCATTACTTTCTGCATACACTTTTAGAGGGAATAGGGCTTCAGTGCATTAATTTTTTATATCATACACCACAATCACTCCGTATAGCTTGCTTCTAGAGAATGGAGCGCTTCGCCGCAGCGAGTCCCATTACTTTCTGCATACACTTTATGATTCATAGTGCTTCAGTGCGTTGATTGTTTGGATCATCCACTATAATCCCTCCGGGTAGCTTGCTTCTAGTGAATGAAGCGCCACGCGCTGGCAAGTCTCATTACTTTTTGCATACACTTTATGAGGGCATTATGGTTCAGTGTGTTAATTGTTTGGATCATCTACCGCAATCCCTCCGGTCTAGCTTGTTTCTAGCGAATAAAGCTCCACGCGATGGCAAGTCTCAATACTTTCTGCATACAATTTATGAGGGCATAGTGCTTGAGTGCATTAATTGTTTGGATCATCCACCAGAATTCCTCAGTGTAGCTTCTTTTTAGCGAATGGAGCGCCACGCAGCGGCGAGTCTCATTACTTTCTGGACACATACTGTGTGTGAGCATAGTGCTTCAGTGCGTGAATTGTGTGGATCATCTACAAGAATCCTTTCGGGTAGCTTTTTTTTTAGCGAATGGAGCGCAACGCAGCGTCGAGTCTCATTACTTTCTGTACACATAATGTGTGTGAGCATAGTGTTTCAGTGCGTTAATTGTTTGGATCATCCTCCACAATGCCTCCGGGTAGCTTGCTTCTAGCGAATGGAGCGCCACGCGGCGGTAAGTCTCATTACTTTCTGGACACATACTGTGTGTGAGCATAGTTCTTCAGTGCGTTAATTCTTTGGATCATCCTCCACAACGCCTCCGGGTAGCTTGCTTCTAGCGAATGGAGCGCCACGCGGCGGTAAGTCTCATTACTTTCTGGACACATACTGTGTGTGAGCATAGTTCTTCAGTGCGTTAATTCTTTGGATCATCCTGCAGAATTCCTCCGGGTAGCTTGCTTCTAGCAAATGTAGCGCCACGCGGCGGCGAGTTTCATTACTTTCTGCATACACCTTATGAGGGCATAGTGCTTCAGTGCGTTAATTGTTTGGATCATACACCACAATCACTCCGGTTAGCTTGCTTCTAGCGAATGTAGCGCCTCGCGGCAGCGATTCTCATTACTTTTTGCACACACTTTATGATTCATGGTGCTTCAGTGCGTTAATTGTTTGGATCATCCACCAGAATCCCTTCGGGTAGCTTGCATCTAGCGAATAGAGCACCACGCAGCGTCGAGTCTTATTACTTTCTGGACACATACTGTGTGCAAGCATAGTGCTTGAGTGTGTTAATTATTTGGATCATCCTCCAATATGCCTCCGGGTAGCTTGGTTCTACCGAATGATGCGCCACGCGCTGCCATATCTCATTACTTTTTGCATACACTTTATGAGGCCATTCTGATTCAGTGACTTAATTGTTTGGATCAACCACCACAATCCCTCCGGGTAGTTTGCATGTAGGGAATTGTGCGCCACGAAGCGGCGAGTCTCATTACTTTCTGGACACATATTGTCTGTAAGCATAGTGGTTGAGTGCGTTAATTGTATGGATCATCCTCCACAATGCCTCCGGGTAGTTTGGTTCTACCGAATGGAGCGCCACGCGGTGGAAAGTCTCATTACTTTCTGCATACATTTTATGAGGCCACAGTGCTTCAGTGCGTTAACTGTTTGGATCATCCACCAGAATCCCTCCGGGTAGCTATTTTTTTAGCGAATGGAGCGCCACGCAGCGTCGAGTCTCATTACTTTCTGTACACATAATGTGTGTGAGCATAGTCCTTCAGTGCGTTAATTGTTTGGATCATCCACCACAATCCCTTCGGGTAGCTTCCTTCTAGCGAATGGAGCGCCACGCGGTGGCAAGTCTCATTACTTTCTGCATACACTTTATTAGGCCATAGTGCTTCAGTGCGTTAATTGTTTGGATCATTCACCAGAATCACTCCGGGTAGCTTGTTTTTAGCGAATAGAGCGCCACGCAGCGGCGAGTCTCATTACTTTCTGGACACATACTGTGTGTGAGCATAGTGTTTCAGTGCGTTAATTGTTTGGATCATCCACCAGAATCCCTTCTAGTAGCTTGCATCTAGCGAATAGAGCACCACGCAGCGTCGAGTCTTATTACTTTCTGGACACATACTGTGTGCAAGCATAGTGCTTGAGTGCGTTAATTATTTGGATCATCCTCCAATATGCCTCCGGGTAGCTTGGTTCTACCGAATGATGCGCCACGCGCTGCCATATCTCATTACTTTTTGCATACACTTTATGAGGGCATTCTGATTCAGTGACTTAATTGTTTGGATCATCCTCCACAATGCCTCCGGGTAGTTTGGTTCTACCGAAAGGAGCGCCACGCGGTGGAAAGTCTCATTACCTTCTGGACACATACTGTGTGTAAGCATATTTCTTCAGTGCGTTAATTTTTTGGATCATCCACCAATATCCCTCCGGGCAGCTTGCTTCTAGAGAATGGAGCGCCACCCGGCGGCAAGTCTCATCATTTTCTAGACGTAATGTGTGTGAGCATAGTGCTTTAGTGAGTTAATTGTTTGGATCATCCACCACAATCTTTCCGGGCAGTTTGCTTCTAGCGAATGGAGCTCCACGCGGTGGAAAGTCTCATTACTTTCTGGACACAAACTGTGTGTGATCATAGTGCTTCAGTGCGTTAATTGTTTGGATCATCCACTACAATCCCTCCGGGCAGCTTGCTTCTAGCGAATGGAGCGCCACGTGGCGGCAAGTCTCATAACTTTCTGGACACATACTGTGTGTAAGCATAGTCCTTCAGTGCGTTAATTGTTTGCATCATCCACCACAATCCCTTCGGGTAGCTTCCTTGTAGCGAATGGAGCGCCACGCTGTGGAAAGTCTCATTACATTCTGCATACATTTTATGAGGCCATAGTGCTTCAGTGCGTTAATTGTTTGGATCATCCACCAGAATCACTCCGGGTAGGTTGTTTTTAGCGAATGGAGCGCCACGCAGCGGCGAGTCTCATTACTTTCTGGACACATACTGTGTGTCTGCATAGTGCTTCAGTGCGTTAACTGTTTGGAACATCCTCTATAATGCCTCCGGGTAGTTTTCCTCTAGCGAATGGGGCGCCACGCGGCAGCACGTCTCATTTCTTTCTGAACACATACTGTGTGTGTGTATAGTGCTTCAGTGCGTTAATTGTTTGGATCATCCTCCACAATGCCTCCGGGTAGCTTGGTTCTAGCGAATGGAACGCCACGCGGCGGTAAGTCTCATTATTTTCTGGACACATTCTGTATGTGAGCATAGTGCTTCAGTGCGTTAATTCTTTGGATCATCCTGCAGAATTCCTCCGGGTAGCTTGCTTCTAGCAAATGGAGCGCCACGCGGCGGCGAGTTTCATTACTTTCTGCATACACTTTATGAAGGCATAGTGCTTCAGTGCGTTAATTGTTTGGATCATAAACCTCAATCACTCCGGGTACCTTGCTTCTAGCGAATCGAGCGCCTCGAGGCAGCGAGTCTCATTACTTTTTGCACACACTTTATGATTCATGGTGCTTCAGTGCGTTAATTGTTTGGATTATCCACCAGAATCCCTTCGGGTAGCTTGCTTCTAGCGAATGTAGCGCCACGCGGCGGTAAGTCTCATTACTTTCTGGACACATACTGTGTGTAAGCATAGTGCTTCAGTGCGTTAATTCTTTGGATCATCCTGCAGAGTTCCTCCGGGTAGCTTGCTTCTAACAAATGGAGCGCCACGCGGCGGCGAGTTTCATTACTTTCTGCATACACCTTATGAGGGCATAGTGCTTGAGTGCGTTATTTGTTTGGATTCTCCACCACAATACCTCCTTGTAGCTAGCTTCTAGCAAATGGAGCTCGACGCTGTGGCAAGTCTCATTGCTTTCTGCTTACAATTTATGAGAGCATAGTACTTCAGTGCTTTAATTGTATGGATCATCCACCACAATCCCTTTAGGTAGCTTGCTTCTAGCGAATGGAGCGCCACGCTGTGGAAAGTCTCATTACATTCTGCATACATTTTATGAGGCCATAGTGCTTCAGTGAACTGTTTGGATCATCCACCAGAATCCCTCCAGGTAGCTGTTTTTAGCGAATGGAGCGCCACGCGGCGGCGAGTCTCATTACTTTCTGGACACGTACTGTGTGTGAGCATAGTGGTTCAGTGCGTTAATTTTTTGGATCATCTACCACAATCCCTTCGGGTAGCTTGCTTCTAGCGAATAAAGGACCACGCGGTGGTAAATCTCATTACTTTCTGCATACACTTTATGAGGGCGTAGTGCTTCAGTGCGTTAATTTTTTTGGATCATCCACCAGAATCCTTTACGAAAGCTGGCTTCTAGAGAATGGAGCGCCACTTGCTGGCAAGCCTCATTACTTCTTGCATACAGTTTATAATGGCATTCTGCTTCAGGACGTTAATATTTTGGATCATGCACCAGAATCACTCTGGGTAGCTTGCATCAAGCGAATTCACTGCCACGCAGCGGCGAGCCTCATTACTTTCTGGACACATTCTGTGTGTGAGCATAGTGGATCAGTGCGTTAATTGTTTGGTTAATCCACCACAATCACACCGGGTAGCTTGTTTCTAGCGAAAAGAGCGCCACGCGGTGGCAAGTCTCATAATTTTTTGCATACTCTTTACAAGGGCATAGTGCTTCAGTGCTTTACTTGTTTGGATCATCCACCACAATCTCTCCGGATAGCTTGCTTCTAGCGAATGGAGCGCGACCCGGTTGTAATTCTCATTACTTTCTGCATACACATTAAAAGGGCGTAGTGTTTCAGTGCTTTAATTGTTTGGATCATCCACCACAATCTCTCCGGCTAGCTTGCTTCTAGCGAATATAGCGCCACGCTGTGGCAAGTCTTGTTACTTTCTGCTTACACTTTATGAGTATATAGTGTTTCAGTGCGTTAATTGGTTGGATCATGCACCACAGGCTTTTTGGGTAAATTGCTTCTAGCGAATGGAGCGCAACGCGGTGGAAAGTTTCATTACTTTCAGCATACATTTTATGAGGCCATAGTGGTTCAGTGCGTAAATTGTTTGGATCATCCACCAGAATCCCTCCGGGTTGCTTGTTGTTAGCGAATGGAGCGCCACACAGGTGCGAGTCTCATTACTTTCTGTATTGTACACATACTGTGTGTCAGCATACTCCTTCAGTGCGTTAATTGTTTGGATCATCCACCACAATCCCTCCGGGTAGCTTGTTTCTAGCGAATGAAGCTCCACGCGGTGGAAAGTCTCATTACTTTCTGCATACAATTTATGAGGGCACAGTGCTTCAGTGCTTTTATTGTTTGGAACATCTACCAGAATCCCTCGGTGTAGCTTGCTTCTAGCGAATTGAGCACCACGCGGCGGCGAGTCTCATTACTTTCTGCATACACTTTATGAGGGTATAGGGCTTCAGTGCATTAATTTTTTATATGATACACAACAATCACTCCGTGTAGCTTGCTTCTAGAGAATGGAGCGTTTCGCGACAGCGAGTCCCTTTACTTTCTGCATACACTTTATGACTCATAGTGCTTCAGTGCGTTAATTCTTTGGATCATCCACTATAATCCCTCCGGGTAGCTTGCTTCTAGCGAAAGTAGCGCCTCGCAGCGGCGAGTCTCATTACTTTATGGATACATACTGCGTGTGAGCATAGTGCTTCAGTGCCTTTGTTTGCATCATCCACCAAAATCCCTCCGGAAAGCTGGCTTCTAAAGAATAGAGCGCCACGCGCTGGCAAGTATCATTACTTTTTGCATACACTTAATGAGGGCATTGTGGTTCAGTGCGTTAATTGTTCGGATCATCCACCGCAATCCCTCCGGGTAGCTTGTTTCTAGCGAATAAAGCTCCACGCCGTGGAGATCTCATTACTTTCTGCATACAATTTATGAGGGCATAGTGCTTGAGTGCATTAATTGTTTGGATCATACACCAGAATTCCTCGGTGTAGCTTGCTTCTTGCGAATGGAGCGCCACGCGGCGGCGAGTCTCATTACTTTTTGTATACACTTTATGATTCCTAGTCCTCCAGTGCGTTAATTTTTTGATCATGCACCACAAACCCTTCGGGTAGATTGCTTCTATCGAATGGAGCGCTCGCTGTGGAAAGTCTCATTACTTTCACATACATTTTATGAGGCCATAGTGCTTCAGTGCGTTAATTGTTTGGATCATCCACCACAATACCTCCGGGTTTCTTGCTTCTAGCGAGTGGAGCGCCACGCGGTGGCAAGTCTCATTACGTTCTGCAAACACCTTATGAGACCATAGTGCTTCAGTGCGTTAATTGTGTGGATCATCCACAAAAATCCTTTCGGGTAGCTTTTTTTAGCGAATGGAGCGCCACGCAGCGGCGAGTCTCATTACTTTCTGGACACATAATGTGTGTGAGCATAGTCCTTCAGTGCGTTAATTGTTTTGATCATCCACTAAAATCCCTTCGGGTAGCTTCCTTGTAGTGAATGGAGCGCCACGCGGTGGCAAGTCTCATTACTTTCTGCATACACTTTTTGAGGCCATAGTGTTTCAGTGCGTTAATTGTTTGGATCATCCACCAGAATCCCTCCGGGTTGCTTGTTGTTAGCGAATGGAGCGCCACGCAGGTGAGAGTCTCATTACTTTCTGTATTGTACACATACTGTGTGTCAGCATACTCCTTCAGTGCGTTAATTGTTTGGATCATCCACCACAATCCCTCCGGACAGCTTGCTTCTAGCGAATGGAGCGCCACGCGGCGGTAAGTCTCATCACTTTCTGGACATACTGTGTGTGAGCATAGTGCTTCAGTGCGTTAATTGTTTGGATCATCCACCACAATCCCTCCGGGTAGCTTGTTTCTAGCGAATGAAGCTCCACGCGGTGGAAAGTCTCATTACTTTCTGCATACAATTTATGAGGGCACAGTGCTTCAGTGCTTTTATTGTTTGGAACATCTACCAGAATCCCTCGGTGTAGCTTGCTTCTAGCGAATTGAGCACCACGCGGCGGCGAGTCTCATTACTTTCTGCATACACTTTATGAGGGTATAGGGCTTCAGTGCATTAATTTTTTATATCATACACCACAATCACTCCGTGTAGCTTGCTTCTAGAGAATGGAGCGTTTCGCAACAGCGAGTCCCATTACTTTCTGCATACACTTTATGACTCATAGTGCTTCAGTGCGTTAATTCTTTGGATCATCCACTATAATCCCTCCGGGTAGCTTGCTTCTAGCGAAAGTAGCGCCTCGCAGCGGCGAGTCTCATTACTTTATGGATACATACTGCGTGTGAGCATAGTGCTTCAGTGCCTTTGTTTGCATCATCCACCAAAATCCCTCCGGAAAGCTGGCTTCTAAAGAATAGAGCGCCACGCGCTGGCAAGTATCATTACTTTTTGCATACACTTAATGAGGGCATTGTGGTTCAGTGCGTTAATTGTTCGGATCATCCACCGCAATCCCTCCGGGTAGCTTGTTTCTAGCGAATAAAGCTCCACGCCGTGGAGATCTCATTACTTTCTGCATACAATTTATGAGGGCATAGTGCTTGAGTGCATTAATTGTTTGGATCATACACCAGAATTCCTCGGTGTAGCTTGCTTCTTGCGAATGGAGCGCCACGCGGCGGCGAGTCTCATTACTTTTTGTATACACTTTATGATTCCTAGTCCTCCAATGCGTTAATTTTTTGGATCATGCACCACAAACCCTTCGGGTAGATTGCTTCTATCGAATGGAGCGCCACGCTGTGGAAAGTCTCATTACTTTCACATACATTTTATGAGGCCATAGTGCTTCAGTGCGTTAATTGTTTGGATCATCCACCACAATACCTCCGGGTTTCTTGCTTCTAGCGAGTGGAGCGCCACGCGGTGGCAAGTCTCATTACTTTCTGCAAACACCTTATGAGACCATAGTGCTTCAGTGCGTTAATTGTGTGGATCATCCACAAAAATCCTTTCGGGTAGCTTTTTTTAGCGAATGGAGCGCCACGCAGCGGCGAGTCTCATTACTTTCTGGACACATAATGTGTGTGAGCATAGTCCTTCAGTGCGTTAATTGTTTTGATCATCCACCAAAATCCCTTCGGGTAGCTTCCTTGTAGCGAATGGAGCGCCACGCGGTGGCAAGTCTCATTACTTTCTGCATACACTTTTTGAGGCCATAGTGTTTCAGTGCGTTAATTGTTTGGATCATCCACCAGAATGACTCCGGGTAGCTTGTTTTTAGCGAATGGAGCGCCACGCAGCGACGAATCTCATTACTTTCTGGACACATACTGTGTTTGAGCATAGTGCCTCAGTGCGTTAATTGTTTGGATCATCCTCCACAATGCCTCCGGGTAGCTTGCTTATAGCGAATGGAGCGCCACGCGGCGGTAAGTCTCATTACTTTCTGGACACATGCTGTGTGTGAGAAAAGTGCTTCAGTTCGTTAATTCTTTTGATCATCCTGCAGAGTTCCTCCGGGTAGCTTGCTTGTAGGAAATGGAGCGCCACGCGGCGGCGAGTTTCTTTACTTTGTGCAAACACTTTATGAGGGGATAGTGCTTCAGTGCGTTAAATGTTTGGATCATACACCACAATCACTCGGGTAGCTTGCTTCTAGCGAATGGAGCGCCACGCAGGGGCGAGTCTCATTACTTTCTGTATTGTACACATACTGTGTGTGAGCATAGTCCTTCAGTGCGTTAATTGTTTGGTTCACCCACCACAATCCCTTCGGGTAGCTTGGTTCTAGCGAATGGAGCGCCACGCTGTGGAAAGTCTCATTACTTCCTGCATACATTTTATGAGGCCATAGAGCTTCAGTGCGTTAATTATTTGGATCATCCACCCCAATATTTCCGGGTATCTTGCTTCTAGCGAATGGAGCACCACGCGGTGGCAAGTCTCATTACTTTCTGCAAACACTTTATGAGACCATAGTGCTTCAGTGCGTTAATTGTGTGGATCACTTACAAGAATCCTTTCGGGTAGCTTTTTTTTTAGCGAATGGAGCGCCAGGCAGTGGCGAGTCTCATTATTTCTGTACACATACTGTGTGTGAGCATAGTGCTTCAGTGCGTTAATTGTTTGGATCATCCACCACAATCCCTTCGGGTAGCTTCTTTGTAGCGAATGGAGCGCCACGCCGTGGCAAGTCTAATTACTTTCTGCATACACTTTTTGAGGCCATAGTGCTTCAGTGCGTTAATTGTTTGGATCATGCACCAGAAACTCTCAGGTAGCTCGATTTTAGCGAATGGAGGGCCACGCAGTGGCGAGTCTCATTACTTTCTGGACACATCCTGTCTGTGAGCATTGTGCTTCAGTGCGTTAATTGTTTGGATCATCCACCACAATCTTTCCGGGTAGCTTGTTTCTAACGAATGAATCTCCACGCGTTGGCAAGTCTCATTATTCTCTGCATAAAATTTATAAGGGCATAGTGCTTCTGTGCTTTAATTGTTTGGATCATCCACCAGAATCTTTTCGGGTAGCTTGCTTCTAGCGAATGGAGCGCCTGGCGGTAGCGAGTCTCATTAATTTTTGCATACACTTTATGATTCATAGTGCTTCAGTGCGTTAATTGTTTGGATCATCCACCAGAATCTTTCCGGGTAGCTTGCTTCTAGCGAAAGTAGCGCCACGGAGCTGCGTGTCTCATTACTTTGCGCACACATACTGCGTGTGACCATATTTCTTCAGTGCGTTAATTGTTCGGATCATCCATTAGAATCCCTCCGGGTAGCTTGCATCTAGCGAATGGAGCGCCACGCAGCGGCGAGTCTCATTACTTTCTGGACACATACTGTGTTTGATCATAGTTCTCCAGTGCGTTAATTATTTGGATTATCCACCACAATCCATCCGGGTAGCTTGCTTCAAGCGAATGGAGCGCCACGCAGCGGCGAGTCTCATTACTTTCTGGACACGTACTGTGTAAGCATAGTGCTTGAGTGCGTTAATTGTTTGAAACATCCTCCACTATGCCTCCGGGTAGCTTGGTTCTACCGAAAGATGCGCCACGCGCTTGCTAGTCTCATTACTTTTTGCATACACTTTATGGGGGCATTGTGGTTCAGTGCGCTAATTGTTTGGATCATCCACCACAATCCTTCCGGGTAGCTTGCATCTAGCGAATGGAGCGCCACGCAGCGGCGAGTCTCATTACTTTTTGGACCCATACTGTGTGTGATCATAGTGCTCCAGTGCGTTAATTGTTTGGATCATCCACCACAATCCCTCCGGGCAGCTTGCTTCTAGCGAATGGAGCGCCACGCGGCGGCAAGTCTCATCACTTTCTGGACATACTGTGTGTGAGCATTGTGCTTGAGTGCGTTAATTGTTTGGATCATCCACCTCAATCCCTCCGGGTAGCTTGTTTCTATCGAATGAAGCTCCACGCGATGTCAAGTCTCATTACTTTCTACATACAATTTAGTGAGGGCATAGTGCTTCAGTGCTTTAATTGTTTTGATCATCCACCAGAATCCCTCGGTGTAGCTTGCTTCTTGCGAATGGAGCGCCACGCGGCGGCGAGTCTCATTACTTTCTGCATACACTTTATGATTCATAGTGCTTCAGTGAGTTAATTGTTTGGATCATCCACCATAATCCCTCAGGGTAGCTTGCTTGTAGCGAATGGAGCACCTCGCGGTAGCGAGTCTCATTACTTTTTGCATACACTTTATGATTCATAGTGCTTCAGTGAGTTAATTGTTTGGATCATCCACCATAATCCCTCCGGGTAGCTTGCTTCTAGCGAAAGTTGCGCCACGCAGCGGCGAGTCTCATTACTTTCTGGACACATACATGTGTAATCATAGTGCTTGAGTGCGTTAAGTGTTTGGATCATCCTCCACAATGCCTCCGGGTAGCTTGGTTCTACCGAATGGAGCGCCACGCGGTGGAAAGTCTCATACGGTAAAACGTACGGTTTGCAGGCTGAGCTGGAAGGTGGCCGCTTGTCTGTTAACGCGTAAAGGTATAACGTAAAGGTGTGCGAAAATAGATGTTAAAAATTTTAAAAACTTACGGACATATTAGTAAAATATCTAGTGTTTTTAGAGTATTACATGGCAATTTTTAAATTTTAAAATCTTAAGACATGGAGATTGAAGAGGAAAATAAATATTTGCATGCTTGCATTTTGTTGTGAACATAGGAAGTGACAAAGTGTAAATGAACTGTGAGTGACCTAAGTGTGAGTGAATTTCTTCCGCGGAAACTCATCCTGTATCATGTGTTGTAGTAAACAATAGTAAAAGAGCACTTGTGCATATAGTGACATTTCTGGCTGACCTAAACATCAACATAACAAGGTAAGTGGACTTTATAGCTTTCTTTGTTTTCCTTCTCCACTGACGTGTGTATGCAAAACAGATAAGAACTTTTCGACATAAACAGGGGGCGGGATCCCTTCAGAACTAAGAAATACAAATTAAATAAAATGGATAGACTACCGCGATATTCAAGTGGCTCGTATGACGATATGCTTGATAGACTGGAACAGGAACAAGGCCATTTAATGTACCAAAATGTAAATTCAATCCAAAATAAAAGTATAAACAAAAAGGAAGATGAGGAAATATTATCAGGCGACGAACAAGAATTAGAAAGACAAAAGGACAAATATCAGGAGGAGGGATCAGTGGGAGATATATCACAGACATATGAATCTGCTTTAGAATTTGTGGACAACGCAGTAAAAAGGAGCAAGGCTAGTGGTGCTATTGCAAAAAGCATAAAGAAGGAGCTAACAAAATGGCTCATTCAACAATCAAAAACTCTAGGCAAAAACGAGCATCTGAAAATGGAAAACGAAAAATTGAAGCAAGAAAATGAAAGACTGAAGACTGAAATTGCAAAATTAAAAGCCGAAAACGGAAACCAAGTAGAAAACAAACCAACATATTCCTCAGTTCTTTCGGGAGCACAAAATACAGGACTGACTAGCAAAAGAGCACAGGTGATGCAACAAGTAATAACAAAGCAAAAGCCCACAATATTTCTGAAAGGAAAAAACAACGAAAATGTAACGGAAGTACACCGAAAATTCTGTTTAAGTGTAAACCCGGCAAAGGAGAAAATAAAAATTACATCATTAAGGAAAATGAAGAACACAGTAATTGTAGAGACTGCTACCGAAGAAGACATGAAAAAATAGTAAGGAACAAGAAACTTCAGGAAATGGTAATGGTAGAACAACCCAAGAAGAAAAAACCATTACTCATTATATACAGTGTCCCATCTGATTTCAAAGATGAAGAAATAATAGAGACACTCATAGAACAAAACTTCGAAAAAGAAGAAACAGGAGAAGTACAAAGTGAAATAAAACCAAGATTTCGAACTGGACCCAAAAATCAAACAAAATGTCATTTAGTCATAGAAGTCACCTCTAGAATTAGAAGAAGGCTACTACAAAATGGCAGGGTATACCTCATGTATGAGGCCCATGCAATAAAAGATTTTATAACTATTCCCAAGTGTTCGGTGTGCTGTGACTACCTACACATAAGTAAGTACTGTAAAGAGGAGAGAAGAGTCTGTAACCACTGTGGAGAAAATCATGACCGGACAAATTGTCCTAACAAGGATAAACAGAAAGTATGCATCCCTTGCACAAAAAGGAAAAAAAACAATGTAGTGCAAAAAACGATCAAGACTGTGCAACTTACAAATTGTTATATGAGAGAACAATAGCAAGAATTGACTTTTAATAGAAGAAAATAGTAAAATAACAACAAAATCTTTGAACTACGACAAACTCTTATTAACAAAATGAATAACCAAGCTAAAGAAGAAAAAATAACAGTCATTCAACTAAATGCAAAGGGAAGCAAAACAGTAATGGATGAAATCAAAGATTTGGCAGAAAAAGTGGAAGCAGATTTGATTATCCTTCAAGAACCATATACAAGAAACAAAAAATTAACAAACATGGAACATGGGAAACAATTGTATCTAAAAGTCACACAGGAGGAGACCATAATTTATACAATACAGGTGAAAAACCACAGGCAGCAGTTATAAATAGGAACAAAAATATAAAGATATTAAATATTACGCAATTCGGAGATAATTGGACTGTGTGTTTAGAGTTAAGGTCTACTTTAGGAAATTTCAAACTAGTAAACTGTTACTGCCAATATAGCATGGACATAGAGCCCTTTTTAAACAATATTGATGACTTCTGTCAGGTTTACCAGGGAGATAGTATTTTAATATGCATGGACTCGAATGCAAAATCAAATTTATGGCATAGTAATAAAACAGATAAAAGAGGAGAAAGAGTGGAGGATCTAATAATGAACAATAATTTAATAATAATCAACGAAGAAGGAAACCCTCCCACTTATAGAAGCAGTCAAGGAGAGTCAAATATTGATCTAACAATAGCATCAACGAAGATGTATAGCCTAATAAAAAATTGGAAAGTTTTAGATGCGGCCACTGAAAGTGACCACAATATAATAATCTTCGACATAATAAAAACAAAAACTCAAGAAATAGTCACAAACGAGGGAGAGGAAAGATTTCTATATAACCCAGATAAAATAAATTGGGAAGAATTTTGGAACGAAATAAAATTACCAAAAATAGAAGATTGGAACAACCTAGATCAACTAGCCCAACAGATAGAGGAAGCAACAAAAAGGGCAATAAAAAAATCAACTAAAACTAAAACAACAACCAGATTAGAAATAAATAATAATACATTTTGGACAAACGAATTACAAAATTTAAAGAGGAAGACAAGAAAAGCGAGAAAACTATACCAAAATACTATAGATAATAATCTAAGAGAAAGAAGGTTAAACAAGTACAGAAATTTAAAACAAAACTATCAAAATAAAATAACAGAAAGTAAGAAAAGAAGCTGGCAATCTTATATTGAAAAACATCTTAATATAGATCCGTGGGGAGAGCCTTATAAAATAATAAGCAAAAAAATAAAAACACCTACCACTCTTTCAACTTTTAGAAAACAAGACGGGACGTACACAAAAAACTGGAAAGAAACAGTGGAATACCTGATGAACATCTTGCTACCAAAAGACGATCAGCGGGAAGACAATGAAACACAGACACAACTACGAAATTTAATGACGGTGACTCCAATAACAGATAAAAATGAAGAAGTTAAGAATGAAGAAATAATAAATAACATTAAAAGATTAAAAAATAAAAAGGCACCAGGTCCAGACTGCATAAAACCAGAAATTTATAATTAAAACGCGGATAAGTGGGCACCATACTTGTCAAAGCTGTTTAATCTATGTTTTAAAAAAGGACAAATACCCAGAAGATGGAAACAGGCTAACTTAGTAATTTTTAAGAAATCTGACGATAAAAAAGATGACGATCCGAAATCCTATAGACCTATATGTTTACTAAATATTATAAGCAAACTGTTTGAAAGAACAATAACAGAAAGGATTAATCGGACGAGAGTTTTAGAAAATGACTTATTACAATATGGTTTTAGGAAAGGAAAAAACACAGAAACAGCTATTAAAAGAATGATAGACCTGATAGAAGAGGGAAAAGTAGAAAAATATCAAGTAGTGATTTACGCTGGCATAAGTGGAGCATTTGATAATTTATGGTGGCCAGCTTTCTTCAACGAATTAAAGAAAATGAACATCAGTAAAACACTGTATAATATAATGTTAGATTATTGTAGCGGAAGACAAATACAAACACCGGGAGAAACTATTAAAACAATAAGCACAAAAGGCTGCCCACAAGGCTCGATACTCGGGCCCTTAATGTGGGATGTTACACTACAGCCATGTTTAAATCACTTAAATAATATGCA
This sequence comes from Thermobia domestica, assembly GCF_964235325.1. Taxonomy (NCBI): domain Eukaryota; kingdom Metazoa; phylum Arthropoda; class Insecta; order Zygentoma; family Lepismatidae; genus Thermobia; species Thermobia domestica. The sequence goes on from NC_137459.1 coordinate 14,212,080, forward strand.
AGAAACAATCGGTGTTGTGGGTTATGCTGATGATCTGGCAGTTGTATTTTCAGCATCATCAAGAAATGAAATAGAAACAACAGGGAAAATAGTATTAACAGAATTAGATAATTGGTGCAAAGAAAATAAGTTAAATTTATCAGCAAGTAAAACTAAATACACGGTCTTTGGTCAAATTTTAAAGAGGGATCCAATAATAAAAATTAATGATACAAAAATTGAACACGTAAATGAATTCAAATATCTTGGAGTATGGATTGATAAGAAATTAAACTTTCATAAACATATAACAGAAATAACAGAAAAAGCAAAAAAGGTAGCCAACAAATTACTAACAGTTGCAACAAAGGACTTTAGATTAAACAAGAAGATTTTCAAGTTTTATAACAAGACAATTTTAATGGCAATCTTACAGTACTGCGTGGGCATATGGGGACACCGAATTTTTATGAATATTAAACTAAAAGAAACATTGACAAGAGTACAGAGACTTATTTTAATAAGAATAAATAACATAATGAAGACAATCCCAGCCGAAGTACTGCAATTACTTACATATGAAGAACCGATACATCTCCAAATATTAAGAAAATGTATCAAGACTTGGATCCAAAATAAAGAAATGACGAAGATATTAGAAATCACAGGAGAAATACCAAGCTGCGATGAAGATATTGAAAGAATCATCCGAACAAAATGGGAAGAAGAATGGAAAAATTCCAGGAAAGGTGCCAGGACTAGAAATATTATACCAGATTGAAAAACAAGAGAAAGGATGGGAAATATAAGTAAAGATGTGATAGAATATATATCAGGACATGGACCATTTAAAACACATTTTAAAAGACTAAACTTACAAAACGATGATAAATGCTTTTGTGGCGATCTTCACACTCCGGAGCATATTTTCTGGTCTTGCGACAGATATATAACAAACAATACAATAAAAGAAATAGGAAATGAACTGAAAGAAAATAGCATAAAAACGATCATAGAAGAAGAACAAAAACTAGAAAACTTTAGTACCCTGGCTAGGTATGTTTTGGAAAACCTTTGGAAAGAAAGACGAGAAGAAAGAAGAAGAAGATAAATTTTGTGTGATACACTAAAAATAAAAATAAAATTAAATAGATTTGATATCAAATAAAACAATCAGCTCTGAGGAAGCCAAGAGCTAAAAACCTTATCTGTTTAGTGTTTTAGTGTTAGTGTAGTGTTGTAGTGCAGAATGTGTAGTGTTTGTGTTTCTGTCAAGAGGCAAAATTCAAAGTCCAGATAAAAAATAAAAAAAATATAAAGATAAGTTAATGTGAGAAATTTTTGGGGAAATCTGGAGTACCGATTTCCTAACAAACAAAAGAAAAACTTTTAGGAAGTCCGGAGTACCGATTTCCTAATAAATGAGAAGGAAATTTTTGTGTTTTTACTATCATACCTATTATTTTTAATATCACTTTTATATATTATATTAATAATTTTTTTTAATTTTTAGTCTCTTTTCAGCTCTGTCTCTTTTCAGGTTTTATCTCTGTGATCGTCTGTGTATGTACTTTTGTAAAAAAAAAATAATAATAATTGTAATAAATATAAATAGTAATTTTTAAAAAAAAGAAGAAAATAAGGCATGGTTTATATAATTAGGTACCATGCTATAAAACAGAGCCTCACCTCAAATCTGTTGAGGACGAAAGCCGAATAGCAGAGAGAGAAAAAGTGAAATAATAAAAAAAAGTATATGAGAGAGAAAAAAGGCAGAGGCAAGTTGCGACTGCCCTATAATAAGACCGTAAGAAATCGGCCAAGGCAGGGGGAAGTGGAGACTTTAAAAAAAAAAAAATGTTTTGATCATACACCACATTCACTCCGTGGAGCTTGCTTCAAGCGAATGGAGCGCCACGCAGCGGCGAGTCTCATTACATTCTGCATACATTTTATGAGAGCATAGTTCGTCAGTGCGTTATTTGTTTTGATCAAACACTAGAATCCCTCCGGGTAGCTTGCTTCAAGTGAATAGAGCGCCACGCAGCGGCGAGTCTTATTACTTTCTTGACACATAATGTGTGTGAGCATAGTGCTTCAGTGCGTTAATTGGATGGATCATCCACCACAATTCCTAAGGTGAGCTTGCTTCAAGCGAATGGAGCGCCACGCACTGGCGAGTCTCATTACTTTTTGCATACACTTGATGAGGGCATAGTTGGTCAGTGTGTTAATTGTTTTGATCATCCACCATAATCCCTCCGGGTATCTCGCTTCTAGCGAATGGAGCGCCACGCCGCTGAGAGTCTCATTGCTTTCTTCATACACTTTATGAGGGCATAGTTCCTCAGTGGGTAAATTGTTTGGATCATCCACCAGAATCCCTCCGCGTAGCTTGCTTCTAGCGAATGGAGAGCCTCGCAGCGGCTAGTCTCATTACTTTCTGCATACACTTTATGAGGGCATAGTTCGTCAGTGCGTTAATTGGTTGGATCATCAAGCAGAATCCCTCCGCGTAGCATGCTTCATACGAATGGAGCTCCACGAAACGGAGAGTCTCATTACTTTCTGCATACACTTCATGAGGGCATAGTTCGTAAGTGCGTTAATTGGTTGGATCATCGACCACAATCCCTCCGGGTTGCTTACTTCAAGCGAATGGAGCGCCACGCAGCGGCGGGTCTCATTACTTTCTTGACACATACTCTGTGTGTGAGCATGGTGCTTCAGTGCGTTAATTGATTTCATGATCCACCAGAATCACTCTCGGTAGCTTGCTTCAATCGAATGGAGCGCCACGCAGCGGCGAGTCTCATTATTTTCTGCATACATTTTATGTGGGCATAGTTAGTCACTGCGTTAATTGTTTTGAACATCCACCAGAATCCCTCTTGGTAGCTTGCTTCAAGCGAATGGAGCGCAAGCAGCGGCGAGTCTCATTACTTTCTTGACACATACTGTATCTGAGCATAGTGCATCAGTGCGTTAATTGTTTTGATGATCCACCAGAATCTTTCCGGAAAGCTTGCTTCTATAGCTTGCTTCTAGCGAATGGAGCGCCACGCAGCGGCGAGTCTCATTACTTTCTTCACACATAATGTGTGTGAGCATAGTGCTTCTTTGCGTTAATTGGTTGGAACATCCACCACAATCCCTCGGGGTTGCTTGCTTCTAGCGAATGGAGCGCCACGCAGCGGCGAGTCTCATTACTTTCTGAATACATTGTATCAGGGCATAGTGCTTCAGTGCGTTAATTGGTTGGATCATCCATCACAATCCCTCCGGGGAGCTTGCTTCAAGCAAATGGAGCGCCACGCAGCGGCGAGTATCATTAATTTTTGCATACACTTTATGAGGGCATAGTTAGTCAGTGTGTTAATTGTTTTGATCACCCACCCAAATCCCTCCTGGTATCTTGCTTCTAGCGAATGGAGCGCCACGCCGCTGAGAGTATCATTACTTTCTCCATACACTTTATGAGGGCCTAGTTCCTCAGTGGGTTAATTGTTTGGATCATCCACCAGAATCCCTCCGGGTAGCTTGCTTGAAGCCAATAGAGCGCCACGCAGCGGGAGTCTCAGTACTTTCTGCACACATTTTTTGAGGGCATAGTTCGTCAGTGCGGTAATTGTTTGGATCATCCACCAGAATACCTCCTGGGAGCTTGCTTCAACCGAATGGAGCGCCACGCAGCGGCGAGTCTTATTACTTTCTTGACACATACTGTGGGTGAGCATAGTGCTTCAGTGCGGTAATTGGTTGAATCGTCCACCAGAATCCCTCCGGGGAGCTTGCTTCAAGCGAATGGAGCGGAACGCAGCGGCGAGTCTCATTACTTTCTGCATAATATTTATGAGGGCATAGTGCTTTAGTGCGTTAGTTGTTTGGATCATCCACCACAATTTCTCCGGGTAGCTAGCTTCTAGCGAATGGAGCGCAACGCGGTGGAAAGTCTCTTTACTTTCTGCATACACTTTATGAGGGCATTGTGCTTCAGTGCGCTAATTGTTTGGATCATCCACCAGAATCCCTCCGGGTAACTTGTTTTTATCGAATGGAGCGGCACGCAGCCGCGAGTCGCATTGCTTTCTTGACTCATACTGTGTGTAAGCATAGTGCTTCAGTGCGTTAATTGTTATGATCTTCCACCACAATCCCTCCGGGTAGCTTGCTTCTAGCGAATAGAGTGCCACGCAACGGCGAGTCTCATTTCTTTCTGCATACACTTTATGAGAGCATAGTTCGTCAGTGCGTTAATTGTTTTGATCATCCACCAAAATCCATCCGGTCAGCTTGCTTATAGCGAATGGAGCGCCACGAAGCGGCAGGTCTCATTATTTTCTTGAGATATACTGTGTGTGAGCATAGTGCTTCAGTGCGTTAATTGGTTGTATCATCCACCACAATCCCTCCGGGGAGCTTGCTTCAAGCGAATGGAGCGCCACGCAGCGGCGAATCTCAATTTCTTGACACATACTGTGCGTAAGCATTGTGCTTCAGTGCGTTAATTGGTTATATCATCCACCACAATCCATCCGTGGAGCTTGCTTCAAGCGAATGGAGCTCCACGCAACGACAAGTCTCATTACTTTCTGCATACATTTTATGTGGGCATAGTTCGTCACTGCGTTAATTGTTTTGAACATCCACCAGAATCCATCCGGGTAACTTGCATGAAGCGAATGGGGTGCAAGCAGCGGCGAGTCTCATTACTTTCTTGACACATACTGTATCTGAGCATAGTGCTTCAGTGCGTTAATTGTTTTTATGATCCACCAGAATCTTTCCGGAAAGCTTGCCTCTATAGCTTGCTTCTAGCGAATGGAGCACCACGCAGCGGCGAGTGTCATTACTTTCTTCACACATACTGTGTGTGAGCATAGTGCTTCTTTGCGTTAATTGGTTGGGTCATCCACCACAATCTCTCGGGGTTGCTTGATTCTAGCGAATGGAGCGCCACGCAGCGGCGAGTCTCATTACTTTCCTAATACATTGTATCAGGGCATAGTGCTTCAGTGCGTTAATTGGTTGGATCATCCACCACAATCCATCCGGGTAGTTTGCTTCAAGCGAATGGAGCGCCACGCAACGGCGAGTCTCATTAGTTTCTTGAGAAATACTATGTGTGAACATAGTGCTTCAGTGCGTTAATTGTTTTCATCATCTACCAGAATCTCACTGGCTAGCTTGCTTCTAGCGAATGGAGCGCCACGCAGCGGCGAGTCTCATTACTTTCTTGACATATACTGTGCGTGAGCATAGTGCTTCAGTGCGTTAATTGGTTGGATCATCCATCACAATCCCTCCGGGGAGCTTGCTTCAAGCAAATGGAGCGCCACGCAGCGGCGAGTATCATTAATTTTTGCATACACCGTATGAGGGCATAGTTGGTCAGTGTGTTAATTGTTTTGATCACTCACCAAAATCCCTAGTGGTATCTTGCTTCTAGCGAATGGAGCGCCACGCCGCTGAGAGTATCATTACTTTCTTCATACACTTTATGAGGGCATAGTTCCTCAGTGGGTTAATTGTTTGGATCATCCACCAGAATCCCTCCGGGTAGCTTGCTTGAAGCGAATGGAGCGCCACGCAGCGGCGAGTCTCACTACTTTCTGCACACATTTTATGAGGGCATAGTTCGTCAGTGCGGTAATTGCTTGGATCATCCACCAGAATACCTCCTGGGAGCTTGCTTCAACCGAATGGAACGCCACGCAGCGGCGAGTCTCATTACTTTCTTGACACATACTGTGGGTGAGCATAGTGCTTCAGTGCGGTAATTGGTTGGATCGACCACCAAAATTCCTCCGGGGAGCTTCCTTCAAGCGAATGGAGCGGAACGCAGTGGCGAGTCACATTACTTTCTGGACATGTACTGTGTGTGAGCATAGTGCTTCAGTGGGTTAATTGTTTTTATCATCCACCAGAATCACTCCGGGTAGCCTCCTTCAAGCGAATGGAGCGCCACGCAGTGGCGAATCTTACTAATTTCTGGAGACATACTGTGTGTGAGCATATTGCTTCTGCGCGTTAATTGCTTTGATGATCCACCAGAATCCCTGCCGGTAGCTTGCTTCAAGCGAATGGAGCGCCACGCAGCGGCGAGTCTCATTACTTTCTGCATACATTTTATGTGCGCATAGTTTGTCACTGCGCTAACTGTTTTGAACATCCACCAGAATCCCTCCGGGTAGCTTGCTTCTAGCGAATGGAGCGCAACGCAGCGGCGAGCCTCATTACTTTCTGGACACATGCTGTGTGTGAGCATAGTGCTTCAGTGAATTAATTGTTTTTATCATAAACCAGAATCACTCCGGGTAGCTTGCTTCTAGCGAATGGAGCGCAACGCAGCGGCGAGTCTCATTACTTTCTGGACACATACTGTGTGTGAGCATATTGCTTCTGCGCGTTAATTGCTTTGATGATCCACCAGAATCCCTGCCGGTAGCTTGCTTCAAGCGAATGGAGCGCCACGCAGCAGCTAGTGTCATTACTTTCTGCATACATTTTATGTGGGCAAAGTTGGTCACTGCGTTAGTTGTTTTGAACTTCCACCAGAATCCCTCCGGGTAGCTTGCTTCTATAGCTTGCTTCTAGCGAATGGAGCGCCACGCAGCAGCGAGTGTCATTACTTTCTTGACACATACTGTGTGTGAGCATAGTGCTTCAGTGCGTTAATTGGCTGGATCATACACCAAAATCCCTTCGGGTAGCTTGCTTCAAGCGAATGGAGCGCCACGCAGCGGCGAGTCTCATTAGTTTCTTCTGACATACTGTGTCTGAGCATAGTGCTTCAGTGCGTTAATTGGATGGATCATCCACCACAATCCCTCCGGGTACCTTGCTTCCAGCAAATGGAGCGCCACGCAGCGGCGAGTCTCATTACTTTCTTGTCGCATACTGTGAGTGAGCATAGTGCTTCAGTGCGTTAGTTGGTTGGATCATCCACCACAATCCCTCCGGGTTGCTTGCTTCTAGCGAATGGAGAGCCACGCAGCGGCAAGTCTCATTACTTTCTTGACAAATACTTTTTTTTTTTTTTTTAGGCTCAGTCCCGTCTTTCAGAACCGGTATCTGAAAATTAAAACCGGCACGGGTTATCATCATTGCCTTTTATTTCTTTAATTTATTTGTTTTGCATTTTGGAATAGGTGAAAGGGAGTTTGAATAAGGGAGGGAAAGGAAAGCACAAACAAGAAACAGGAGACAAAAAAAACGAAACAAAAACAAAACAAAACAAAGAACGAACAAAGAATAAACTATGCAAAACTCAACTATTGACTGTTGTAATTCCCAAAGAGCTATAACCGTTGAGCTTGACCCTAACATATTCTAATATTAAACTATGCAATACTCAACTATCTACTAATACTATTTCCAGAGTATTTGACCATTGATCTTGACACTAAGATGTTCTGATACTAAATTGTTTGCTAATCAAATCAAGAGCATCTAAACTCTTTCTGATCTGCGTTGTCATTTCCTACCTCTTTTTGGTACTTTTATTTATTTGATTTTGATCTTGTTAGTATTTAGTTAGTTACTTCTAACTGTTTAACTACTTCTATTTTTGGTATATTTATGTCTATACGTAATATTATTATTATTATTATTATTATTATTACCATTATTATTATAATTATTATTATTATTATTGGAGTTATTTAAACTTTGTTTCTTTACTTAGCTTGGTTGAGTCCATATTTATTAACTATGATTATTATGTTTTTAATTTTTTTTAAATATGCTTTATTTATTTATTCTATTTCTTTTTTATTTAATTTATTTATGAATTTAATGTTTATTTAGTGTTTATTTTTTACTATGTTATTTCATTTACTTTGATGGACTTCTTCTATCTTCAGGTTTTCCCTGTATGAGCTTGGTTTTCACCTGCTATTTCAAGTTTCTCTCCTGTGATCATATTTAATTCTTTCACTAATTATACACTGTTTTTTCCCTGTATAGTTTGCCCGTTTCACACACTAAAAGCACCAAGAACACTAAGTTGACACATAAACCGCATTCACCAAAAAACACTTAGCCACACTGGTCTTCACTAATCCATACCGCATTCCTCTTAATAGTCCCTTGAGCCTTCTTTTATTGAATGTTCTCGTGGTTGCAATAGATTTCTTCCCAATATCACAGGTTTGAGGTCCAGGGCCCACTCAGAGTACTTAGTGTGGATCCTGGTCCGAGGTATCCTTCCGCCTGTGCCGATATAGGGATCAATCTCCATTAACATACCGTTATTGAGTCATTCACGAAGTAAACTTGTCTCCTATGGGGACATAGTCACAGCCAACACGCACACGGACACACAGATGGACCCGCCACCCGAAGGAAAGACACTTCCAAAAACACACTCTAGTGCGTCCGGAGTTCCGTTCCAAGTCACATATGCCTGGAGACGCACTAGCACAACCACACTCGTCCTCCCTGGCAGATACGGAGTTCCAGTATCTTCCACGAGACGTTCTGAAGTCTCCGGTCCTGAGGAGAAACTGGATTCCATTCATCCTTCCACATTCATTCTGCTCTTGTTTTTCTTATGTGTTTTTCTCTATAGAATTGTTCTTTTTTTAGTTTCGAGTAAAGGTCTGTTATTTTCTTCAGGATATTGTAATCTTTCTCGCTTCTCATTATATCAGCTATCGTCTTCTGTCTTATGTCCACTCTTTCCTTAAATAACTCTTCGAGAAAGGGGCACCAGAGTATATGATGCTCTGGTGTTCCCGTTTCACCACATTCACAAATTGAATTTTCTTTGGCCTGTATTTTTTGTAGGTAGGTTTCATATGGAGCATGTCCCGTTAGAAAATGAATGAGTCCTGGGGCTGGGTCAAGAAACTTTATTTGTTCTCTGATTTCTACCGTTGGTATAATATTTCTAAGTCTTTGTGACTTAGCAGAGTGCGTCCATTCAATATTCCACATTTTTTTGATTCTTTCTTCAATCTCTTGGGCGCTTTCAAAAACATCACCCAACAGTGCCCTTACCTCTTCTCTATTATTCCTTTTCATCCAATAATTTGCCGCTCTCTGTACTGCTATTAAGTTCAAAGGCTTGACATCAAGTAACAAACACAGGGCATTGTTGGGCGTGGTGCTATATGCACCACTTAATCTCATCAGAAGGTTTCTTTGTGGTCTGATAAAGTTTTCTTTTATTCTCTTGTTTTGAAGCAGTCTGTGCACCCATATGCTAGATCCGTAAGTCATTGTAGCACATAGCAGGGTTTCGTGATACAATTTTAATATTTTGTTAGGCAATTTATATTTATTTTTACCTAGGGTTATCAATTTATTTGTCACCTTATTTCCTCTCGTAACGGTTTCTTGAATGTGTTTACCATAGTTCAGGTTTTCATCGATTGTTACCCCTAGGTATCTAAATTCTTTAACTCTTTCTATTTTATGATTGCCTAGTTTTATTTGTGGGCTTCTATTTAATTTTCTACCGAAAAGCATGTATTTTGTTTTTTTGACTGATAATTTTAGTTTATTTTCTTGACACCAATTGTTTAGGTCTTCAACTATTGCATTTGTTTTCATTTCTATTTCTCTTCTTGAATTGGCTGATAATATTATCGCAATATCATTTGCAAAGCTATTATTTTGTCTATTAGATTGTTAGCATTTAATTTTTCCAGGCAGGGTTGTATCAAAATGTCCCACATTAAGGGTCCTAATATTGAGCCCTGTGGGCAGCCTTTTTCATTACAAATTTGCAGCTCCTCTTGCTCCATTTGTACTGAGATCCGTCTGTTCCGAAAGTAGTGTTTAATGATATTTATCAACTAGGTTGGCATTTCTAGTTTAACTAATTTATCGACCAATGATGGGACCCATAGGTTGTCAAATGCTCCCTCTATGTCTACGTAGAGCGACAGGACATATTTACTTTCTGAATTACTCATTCGAATTTGTTCTATGTACTTATTCAGAGCGTCCTCTGTTGATCTGCCCGCTCTGAAGCCAAACTGTAGCGTATCTTCACTCATATTCCTATGTTTGTTAATCCTATTTGCTATAATCTTTTCGTATATTTTACTTATGTTTTTTAGCAGGCAAATTGGGCGATATGAGCTTACATCAGTTGGGTCCCTGTCTTCGTTTTTTAGCAGGATTATTAATTTTGACATTTTCCATGAGTCCGGAAATTCTTGCCGTTGTAGTAGTACATTGCAAAGTCTTGTCAGGTACGGGGTCCATACTTCTCTATTTTTCGTGAAGACTTCATTTGGTATTTCATCCAATCCTGGTGATTTTCCTGTTTTTAGTTTCCTAATGATATTTTCGATTTCTTCATTTGTTGCCATGTCTTCCTTATTTACCTGTTCTACTTGTGTCGGCTCTTCGAATTTTCTTCTTATTCGTTTCTGATCTTCTGTTTCATCTTCCATTATATCATTCGGGAAAAACTTTCGTGTTAAATTTTCAATGGTTTCCTTTCTAGTAACTGTATAAGATCCGTCATTTTTTCTTAACGTGCAAAGTGTTAAGGGGTTTATTTTCTTCATTATTAATTTGTATGGAAATCCCCACTGATCAAGCTGTATGTTTTTGGTTAGGAATAGTTCCCAGCTTCTTTTCTTTGCTTCTATGATTTCTGTTTCATACTCTTCTTTGGCATTCCTATAAGCTAAGAGTCTTCTTTCTTTCAAATTTGGAATTGCTGTGGCTTGGTAACTTTTTCTTTTTGCTCGCACGATTTTTCTTAATCTTTCCAGTTTAGGTGACCAAAAATCGCCATATCCTACTCTCTGCGTGGTTTTAGGAGTGGATGCCTCTATTGCCAATTTAGTAGCCTGTTCAATTTTTTGTACTAATTCGTCACTACTTTTGTCTATGTCCAATTGTGGTAAGGTAAGCTTCTTTTTAAAATTTTCCCAATTTATCTTTTTAATGTTTAACCTTTCTTTATTCTTACTTGGTATATTTAATTCCATGTTAAATGTTATTATTTCGTGATCGCTTGTTGTTTCTCGATCCCATGTATGCCAATCTGTAATGTTATCAACTAAATTTGGTGTACAGAGTGTTATATCAATATATGATTCTCCTCGGGAGCCCACAAACGTTGGTTTGTTTCCAGTATTTACGATTACTAATCCATTCTGGGCTATGAAATCTTCCATAATTTCTCCTCTTGCATCTATAGAGGGTGATCCCCAAGCAGTACTCTTAGCATTCGAGTCTAGAACAAACAATATTTTCTTTTCAGGATTCTGCCAAATGATTTGTTGAAATTTACCTATAAATATTTCAATGTCTTTGCTATACTGGAAATATGAATTGACTATCCAAAAGGTGTCTGTTCCTTTCGTTATTTCTATACAGATTATTCAATTGTCACAATATTGTGAAAGTTTTAAAGCTTCAATGTTCCTGTTCATTATTACTGTGGCTGCTTGGGGTTCTTCACCTCCATATATGATTTTACTTGTTACAGGAAAAGTTGTTAACTTGTTGTTATGCAGATATGGCTCCTGTATGGCTAAGATATCTATGTTGTTTGTTTCTGTAAATCTTCGTAATTCCATTGTTGCTATTTTCGATTTGTGCGAATTGTTTTGTGCTATTCTAATTGTTGTTAACGTGTTATGCATATTTGGTATAAACGTAGGCATCCATCCCCGTTTTACTGTAGTCGAATCAAATCCTACCATGCGCATTTACCAGTTGTTTATAGACATTCTCTAGATCCCAGTGGATGCCTCTTCTTTCGTATACCTCATCTATTAGATCTAGCAGCTCTCATCCATTAGCTGGCAGATCAAACGTTCTTAGTTCCAATCTATCTATTTCTTCTAAGACCGGATATGTAATCGTTCTTCCTTTTTCGTGGATGTCTCTTACTAGTTGTCTAAATGCTACATTCAGTATGTTTTTATCTTCAAGCTTGGCTAATCTGTATAAATGGTTCATATTGGGGTACAACATTTTGGGCTCATTAAATATTGTTTTCTCTTCTTCTTCAGTAGAGGTTATCGTGTTGTCTTGTATCCTTTTCTCTTTTGGTGGAAACAGATATTTCTGTTCTCCCTGTGTGAATGAGATTAGTGTTTTCTTCTTTGTATCTTCTTTCTCAGTTGGTGTGATGTCTGTATTCTTTATTCTATTTTCAGGTTCCATTTCCATGTTAGTCATCCTAATTGACCCTTTTATTTCTTTTTCTTCTTTTATGTCGGTTTGAATATATTTGTCCTTGGTTGAAGTAGTTTGTTTTCTCTTTTTGTTTAAAAAATCTTCTAATCTTCGTTTATCCCTTTTTTTTCTTACTGGGCGGTTTATTGCGTTTCTTATTTTTTAGTTGTGCTCTTTTATCCATAATTTATCTTGCTTATTATCCGTTCTCGTGCCATCCTGTACGATACACATTCTTCTGTGTTGGGTGTTTGACATTCCTTATGTCTCAACCTGCACGGTACGCATATGTTTTTATTCTTATCTTCACACTCGTCGCTATTGTGTCTTTTTGAGCCACAGTATATGCACACTTTTCCATCCTTAGCATCACAGTACTTCATTACATGGCCAAAATCCTGACAAACGTAGCACTGTGGTACTACGATGAAATCTTTGACTTTGTGTGACTCGTAGTCCACGTATACTCTGTCTTTGCTTAATAATACCTTCCTTATACCTGGCGTTACTTCAATCACCAGATGGCATTTCTTTTGTCCTTTTTTGCCTGCTCTAAATCTGGCTTTGATCTTCTTTGCCTCTTCCATTTCTTCCTCTTCAAAATTCTGTTCTATTATGGCAGCTACAATTTCCTCGTCTTTGACATCTGATGGTATGCCGTAGACTATCATTAAAAGGTTTCGCCTCCTAGTCTCTTCGACTCTAAAATCCTTCTTTATTTGTTCTTTGGAGACAATTTTATTCAAATCTTCCTTGGTAGCTGTTTCCAGGAATACCAGGTCTTTTGTTGTTCTCATCCCTGTGATTTTTAGTTTCTCTTTCCTAGGATCTATTGTCTCTGCCAGTCTTCTTACTGTTTGTTTTGTAGTCTCTCCCTCGTTTGGTCTAATTATCAACGCAGGTTTTGTTCTTGCCGTGACTTCCATTATTTTCTTTTCTCTTTCCGTTACCTTTCTTCCCATAACCACTTCCGACCATGTTAGGTTTTCATCCTGTTCCTTTTTTTCATGTGTATCTTCTATCTTCTTTGAAAGAGCCTGTATCTCTTTAACTACAGCTTCTGTATCCGTGCCTTGCTTATTTTCCAATTCTTGTAGCTTTTCTTGTAAGATATGACGTTGTTTTTCCCAGGCGATTTCCGATCTACCAAATGTTTGCTGAGTCTGGATCAATTCTTCTTTCAACTTTTCGTGCTTCTTTTCCAAAAATTTGTAGTCCTCTTCTGCTTTCCTTAATTTTCTGGACGTTTCCTGAAGTTGCTGCTTAATTTCATTCCTACTTTCTGTTATCTCTGCTATTTCCGCCTCCAGCCTTTTATATTGTCGGTCTCGGTCTTGCTTGATCTCTATTTTTTCTTCTCTGAGGTCTTCGATCTCTTTCTCCAGTTTTTCATTCTTCTGTTTTAATTCTTCTATGAGTTTTTTGTCTTCTATTCGGCTACCCTTTGCTCCCGACATCAGCTCCATTTCAGTGATAAGTTTCTCTTTCTGCAGGTCATCATATTTACTCTCAATCTTATCATTCATTCTTTCTAATTGTTCGATCTTTCCAATAAGCTGTGAACGGTCTTTGACCCAGACTATTACTCTTTTCTTGAGCTTTTCTAAATGGCCCCTACCTACTTTTTTCCAGTCGAGCAGTCCTTCCAAGTATGTCATTTCCTGTTCCATTTGCAGAATTATGTCAAAGCCCGGCTCCTCCGTTGTGGCTTTTTTGGTTTGGTGTTCAGGCATCTAAATCTCTTCTCTCCCTTTTTTTCTTTGTTCCGTGTTTTCGTCAATTTTGGTAGTTCTTACGACTGGTGATTGATCCCTAGCTGGCGTGCCCGGTGGCGATCTATACATAGCCATTTTCCACGTTCAACTTGTCTTCCTATAAGTGTAGTTTAGTTATGATAGAGTCACTGTTTGAAAGTTATGAATAGTATACGTACTGCACTCGCTAACACAAAGGTCTCGATGGGCAAATTTTTTCAGTATAAACTTTATGAGGAAATAGTGCTTCAGTAGGTTAATTGTGTTGACCATCTACCAGAATCTCTCCGGGAAGCTTGCTTCTAGCGAATGGAGCCCCACGCAGCGGCGAGTCTCATTACTTTCTTGACACATACTCTGTGTGAGCATAGAGCTTTAGTGCGTTAAATGGTTGGGTCATCCACCACAATCCTCCCGGGTAGCTTCCTTCAAGCAAATGGAGCGCCACGCAGCGGCTAGTCTCATTACTTTCTTGACACATACTGTGTATGAGCATAGAGCTTCAGTGCGTTAATTGGTTGGATCATTCACCACAATTCCTCCGGGTAGCTTGCTTGTAACGACTGGAGCGCCACGCAGCGGCGAGTCTCATTATTTTCTTGACACATATTGTGTGTGAGAATAGTGCTTCAGTGAGTTGATTGGTTGGATCATTCACCACAATCCCTCCGGGGACCTTGCTTCAAGCGAATGGAGCTGCAACCAGCGGTGAGTCTCATTATTTTCTGCATACACTTTATCAGGGCATAGTTCGTCAGTGCGTTAATTGTTTTGATCATCCACCACAATCCCTCCGGGTAGGTTGGTTCTAGTGAATGGAGCACCACGCAGCGGCGAGTCTCATTCTTTTCTTGACACATACTCTAAGTGAGCATAGTGCTTGAGTGAGTTAATTGTTTTGATCATCCAAAACAATCCCTCCGTGTAGCTTGCTTCTAGCGAATGGAGAGCCATGAAGCGGCGAGTATCATTACTTTCATGACGCATATTGTGGGTGAGCATAGTGCTTCAGTGCGTTAATTGGTTGGATCATCCACCACAATTCCTGCGGGGAACTTGCTTCTAGCGAATGGAGCGCCACGCAGGGGCGAATCTCATTACTTTCTGCATACACTTTATGAGGGCATAGTTCGTCAGTGCGTTATTCGTTTTGATCATCCACCACAATCCCTCCGGGTAGCTTGCTTCTAGAGAATGGAGCGCCACGCAGCGGCGAGTCTCATTTCTTTCTGCATACACTTTATGAGGGCACAATACTTCAGTTCGTTAATTGAAATGATCATCCACCACAATCCCTCCGGGTAGCTTGCTTCTAGCGAATGGACGCCACGCAGCGGCGAGTCTCATTACTTCCTTGACACATACCGTGTGTGAGCATTGTGCATCAATGCATTAATTGGTTGGATCTTCCATCACAATCCCCCCCGGGTAGCTTGCTACTAGCGAACGGAGCGCCACGCAGCGGCGAGTCTCCTTAGTTTCTTGATACATACTGTGTGTGAGCATAGTGCTTCAGTGCGTTAATTGGTTTGATCATTCATAACAATCCGCCCGGGTAGCCTGATACTAGCGAATGGAGCGCCACACAGCGGCGAGTCTCATTACTTTCTTCACACATACTGTGTGTGAGCAAAGTGCTTCAGTGCGTTAATTGGTTGGATCATACAGCAGAATCCCTCTGCGTAGCTTGCTTCAAGCGATTGTAGCGCCACGCAGCGGAAAGTCTCATTACTTTCTGCATAAACTTTATGACGGCATAGTTCGTCATTGAGTTAATTGTTTTGTTCATCCACCACAATCCCACCGGGTAGCTTGCTTCTAACGAATGGAGCGCCACCCAGCGGCGGGTCTCATTACTTTCTTGACACATACTGTGTGTGAGCATAGCGCTTCAGTTCGTTTTTGTTATGATCATCCACCACAATCCCTCCGAGTAGCTTTCTTCTAGCGAATGGAGGGCCACGCAGCGGCGAGTCTCATTACTTTCTTGACATATACTGTGTGTGAGCATAGTCCTTCAGCGTGATAATTGCCTTGATCATCCAACAGAATCTCTCCGAGTAGCTTGCTTCAAGCGAATGGAGCGCCACGCAGTGGCGAGTCTCATTACTAACTGCATACACTTTGTGAGGGCATAGTTCCTCAGTGTGTTAATTGGTTGGATCATCCACCACAATCCCTCCGGGTAGCTTGGTTCTAGTGAATGGAGCGCCACCCAGCGGCGAGTCTCACTATTTTCTGCTTATACTTTATGTGGGCATAGGTCGTCAGTGCGTTAGTTGTTTTGATCATCCACCACAATCGTTCCGGGTTAATTGCTTCAAGTGAATGGAGCGCCATGCAGCGGCGCTTCTCATTAATTTCGGCATAGACTTTATGAGGGCATAGTTCCTCAGTGTGTTAATTGGTTGGATCATCCACCACAATCCCTCCGGGTAGCTTGCTTCTAGCGAATGGAGCGCCACGCATCGGCTAGTCTCATTACTTTCTGCATACATTTTATGTGTGCATAGTTCCTCAGTGCGTTAATTCTTTTGATCATCCACCACAATCCCTCCGGGTAGCATGTTTCTAGAGAACGTAGCTCCACGCAGCGGCGAGTCTCATTACTTTCTTGACACATACTTTGTGAGAGCATAGTGCTTCAGTGCGTTACTTGTTTGGATCATTCAGCACAATCCCTCCGGGGAGCTTGCTTCAAGCGAATGGAGCGCCACAAAGCGGAGAGTCTCATTACTTTCTGCATAGACTTTATGAGGGCATAGTTCGTCAGTGCGTTAATTCCTTTGATCATTCACCACAACCGCACCGTGTAGCTTGCTTCTAGCGCATGGAGCGCCACGCAGCGGCGAATCTCATTATTTTCTTAACACATACCCCTGTGTGAACATTGTGCTCCAGTGCGTTAATTGGTTAGGTCATCTAGCACAATCCCTCCGGGGAGCTTGCTTCAAGCGAATGTTGCGCCACCAGGCGATGAGTCTCATTACTTTCTCCATACACTTTATGTGGGCATCTTTCGTCAGTTCGTTAATTGTTTTGATGACCCACCACAATCCCTCCGGGTAGCTTGCTTTTAGCGAATGGAGCGCCACGCAGCGGCGAGTCTCATTACTTTCTGCATAAACTTTATGAGGGCATAGTTCGTCAGTACCTTAATTGTTTTGATCATCCACAACAATCCCACCGTGTAGCATGCTTCTAGCGAATGGAGCGCCACGCAGCGGCGAGTCTCATTATTTTCTTGACACATACTGTGTGTGATTATATTGCTTCAATGCGTTTTTTGATCATCCACCATAATCCCTCCGGGTGGCTTGCTTCTAGCGAATGGAGAGCCACGCAGTGGCGAGTCTCATTACTTTCTGCAACACACTTTATGAGGGCATAGTCCGTCAGTGCGTTAATTGTTTTGACCATTCACCACAATCCCTCCGGGTAGCTTGCTTCTAGTGAATGGGGCGCAACGCGGCGGCGAGTCTCATTACTTTCTTGACACATACTGTGTGTGAGCATAGTGCTTGAGTGCGTTAATTGTTTTGATCATCCACCACAATCCCTCCGGGTAGCTTGCTTCTAGCGAATTTAGCGTTACGCAGCGGCGAATATCATTACTTTCTTGACGCTCACTCTTTGTGAGCATAGTGCTTCAGCGCGTTAATTGTTTTGATCATCCACCAGAATCCATCCAGGTAGCTTGCTTTTAGAGAATGGAGCGCCACGCAGCGGCGAGTCTTATTTCTTTCTGCATACACTTTATGATAGCATTGTTCGTCAGTGCAATAATTGTTTTGATCATCCACCACAATCCCTCCAGGTAGCTTGCTTCTAGCGAATGGAGCGCCACGCAGCGGCGAGTCTCATTATTTTCTTCACAAATGCTGTGTGTGAGCATAGTGCTTCACCGCGTTAATTGGTCGGATTATTTACCACAATCCCTCCGGGGGGCTTGCTTCAAGAGAATAAAGCGCCACGCAGCGGCGAGTTTCATTACTTTTTGCATACACTTTATGAGGAAACAGTTCGTCAATGCGTTAATTGTTTTGACCATCCACCACAATCCCTCCGGGTAGCTTGCTTCTAGGGAATGGAGCACCACGCAGCGGCGAGTCTCATTATTTTCTTGACACATACTGTGTTTGAGCATTCTGCTTCAGTGCGTTAATTGTTTTGATCATCCACCAGAATCATTCTGGGTACCTTGCTTCTAGCGAATGGAGCGCCACGCAGCGCCGAGTCTCATCACTTCCTTCACACATACTGTGTGTGAGCATATTGGTTCAATGCATTAATTATTTTGACTATCCACCACAATCCCTTCGGGTAGCTTGCTTCTAGCGAATGGAGCGCAACGCAGCGGCGAGCCTCATTACTTCCTTGACACATACTGTGTGTGAGCATACTGCTTCAGTGCGTTAATTGTTTTGATCATCCACCACAATCCCTCCGGGTAGGTTGGTTCTAGTGAATGGAGCACCACGCAGCGGCGAGTCTCATTCTTTTCTTGACACATACTCTAAGTGAGCATAGTGCTTGAGTGAGTTAATTGTTTTGATCATCCAAAACAATCCCTCCGTGTAGCTTGCTTCTAGCGAATGGAGAGCCATGAAGCGGCGAGTATCATTACTTTCATGACGCATATTGTGGGTGAGCATAGTGCTTCAGTGCGTTAATTGGTTGGATCATCCACCACAATTCCTGCGGGGAACTTGCTTCTAGCGAATGGAGCGCCACGCAGGGGCGAATCTCATTACTTTCTGCATACACTTTATGAGGGCATAGTTCGTCAGTGCGTTATTCGTTTTGATCATTAACCACAATCCCTCCGGGTAGCTTGCTTCTAGAGAATGGAGCGCCACGCAGCGGCGAGTCTCATTTCTTTCTGCATACACTTTATGATAGCCTAGTTCGTCAGTGCGTTAATTGTTTTGATCATCCATCACAGTCCCTCCGGATAGCTTGCTTTTAGCGAATGGAGCCCCACGCAGCGGAGAGTCTCATTACTTTCTGCATACACTTTATGATAGCATAGTTCGTCAGTGCGTTAATTGTTTTGATCATCCATCACAATCCCTCCGGTTAGAGTGCTTCTAGCGAATGGAGTGCCACGCAGCGGCGAGTCTCATTACTTTCTGCATACACTTTATGAGGGTATAGTTCGTCAGTGCGTTAATTGTTTGGATCGTCCACCAAAATCCCTCCGGGTAGATTGCTTCAAGCGAATGGAGCGCCACGCAGCGGCGAGACTCATTATTTTCTTGACGCATACTGTGTGTGATTATATAGCTTCAATGCGTTGTTTTGATCATCCACCAGAATCCCTCCGGGTAGATTGCTTCTAGGGAATGGAGCTCCACGCAGCGGCGAGTCTCATTAATTTCTTGACACATACTGTGTGTGAGCAAACTGCTTCAGTGCGTTAAATTTTTTCATCATCCACCAGAATCCTTCCCGGTAGCTAGCTTCTGGCGAATGGAGCGACACGAAGCGGCGAGTATCATTACTTTCTAGACGCATCTTGTGTGTGAGCATAGTGCTTCAGCGCGTTAATTGTTTTGATCATCCACCATAATCCCTCCGGGTAGCTTGCTTCTAGCGAATGGAGCGCCACGAAGCGGCGAGTATCATTACTTTTTTGACGCATACTCTGTGTGAGCATAGTGCTTCAGCGCGTTAATTGTTTTGATCATCCACCAGAATCCATCCGGGTAGCGTGCTTCTAGCGCATGGAGCGCCACGCAGCGGCGAATCTCATTATTTTCTTAACACATACCCCTGTGTGAACATTGTGCTCCAGTGCGTTAATTGGTTAGGTCATCTAGCACAATCCCTCCGGGGAGCTTGCTTCAAGCGAATGTAGCGCCACCAGGCGATGAGTCTCATTACTTTCTCCATACACTTTATGTGGGCATCTTTCGTCAGTTCGTTAATTGTTTTGGTGATCCACCACAATCCCTCCGGGTAGCTTGCTTTTAGCGAATGGAGCGCCACGCAGCGGCGAGTCTCATTACTTTCTGAATAAACTTTATGAGGGCATAGTTCGTCAGTACCTTAATTGTTTTGATCATCCACAACAATCCCACCGTGTAGCTTGCTTCTAGCGAATGGAGGGCCACGCAGCGGCGAGTCTCATTATTTTCTTGACACATACTGTGTGTGATTATATTGCTTCAATGCGTTTTTTGATCATCCACCATAATCCCTCCGGGTGGCTTGCTTCTAGCGAATGGAGAGCCACGCAGTGGCGAGTCTCATTACTTTCTGCAACACACTTTATGAGGGCATAGTCCGTCAGTGCGTTAATTGTTTTGACCATTCACCACAATCCCTCCGGGTAGCTTGCTTCTAGTGAATGGGGCGCAACGCGGCGGCGAGTCTCATTACTTTCTTGACACATACTGTGTGTGAGCATAGTGCTTGAGTGCGTTAATTGTTTTGATCATCCACCACAATCCCTCCGGGTAGCTTGCTTCTAGCGAATTTAGCGTTACGCAGCGGCGAATATCATTGCTTTCGTGACGCTCACTCTTTGTGAGCATAGTGCTTCAGCGCGTTAATTGTTTTGATCATCCACCAGAATCCATCCAGGTAGCTTGCTTTTAGAGAATGGAGCGCCACGCAGCGGCGAGTCTCATTTCTTTCTGCATACACTTTATGATAGCATAGTTCGTCAGTGCGTTAATTGTTTTGATCATCCACCACAATCCCTCCAGGTAACTTGCTTCTAGCGAATGGAGCGCCACGGAGCGGCGAGTCTCATTATTTTCTTCACAAATGCTGTGTGTGAGCATAGTGCTTCACCGCGTTAATTGGTCGGATTATTTACCACAATCCCTCCGGGGGGCTTGCTTCAAGAGAATAAAGCGCCACGCAGCGGCGAGTTTCATTACTTTTTGCATACACTTTATGAGGAAACAGTTCGTCAATGCGTTAATTGATTTGACCATCCACCACAATCCCTCCGGGTAGCTTGCTTCTAGGGAATGGAGCGCCAGGCAGCGGCGAGTCTCATTAATCTCTTGACACATACTGTGTGTGAGCATAGTGCTTCAGTGCGTTAACAGTTTTGATCATCCATCACAATTCCTCCGGGTACCTTGCTTCTAGCGAATGGAGCGCCACGCAGCGCCGAGTCTCATCACTTCCTTCACACATACTGTGTGTGAGCATATTGGTTCAATGCATTAATTATTTTGACTATCCACCACAATCCCTTCGGGTAGCTTGCTTCTAGCGAATGGAGCGCAACGCAGCGGCGAGCCTCATTACTTCCTTGACACATACTGTGTGTGAGCATACTGCTTCAGTGCGTTAATTGTTTTGATCATCCACCAGAATCCCTCCGGGTAGATTGCTTCTAGGGAATGGAGCTCCACGCAGCGGCAAGTCTCATTAATTTCTTGACACATACTGTGTGTGAGCAAACTGCTTCAGTGCGTTAAATTTTTTCATCATCCACCACAATCCTTCCCGGTAGCTAGCTTCTGGCGAATGGAGCGACACGAAGCGGCGGGTATCATTACTTTCTAGACGCATCTTGTGTGTGAGCATAGTGCTTCAGCGCGTTAATTGTTTTGATCATCCACCACAATCCCTCCGGGTAGCTTGCTTCTAGCGAATGGAGCGCCACGAAGCGGCGAGTATCATTACTTTTTTGACGCATACTCTGTGTGAGCGTAGTGCTTCAGCGCGTTAATTGTTTTGATCATCCACCAGAATCCATCCGGGTAGCTTGCTTCTAGCGAATGGAGCGCCACGCCGCGGCGAGTCTCATTATTTTCTTGACACATACTGTGTTTGAGCATAGTGCTTCAGTGCGTTAATTGTTTTGATCATCCACCAGAATCCCTCCGGGTCGCTTGCTTATAGCGAATGGAGCGCCACGCAGCGGCGAGTCTCATTATTTTCTTGACACATACTGTGTTTGAGCATAGTGCTTCAGTGTGTTAATTGTTTTGATCATCCACGAGAATCCCTCCGGGTAGCTTGCTTATAGCGAACGGAGCGCCACGCAGCGGCGAGTCTCATTATTTTCTTGACACATACTGTGTGTGAGCATATTGCTTCACTGCGTTAATTGTATTGATCATCCACCAGAATCCCTCCGGGATGCTTGCTTCTAGCGAATGGAGCGCCACGCTGCGACGAGACTCATTAATTTCTGCATACACCTTATGAGGGCACAGTTCGTCAGTGCGTTAATTGTTTTGACCATCCACCACAATCCCTCCGGGTAGCTTGCTTCTAGGGAATGGAACGCCACGCAGCGGTGAGTCTCATTAATTTCTTGACACATACTGTGTGTGAGCTTACTGCTTCAGTGCGTTAATTGTTTTGATCATCCACCCCAATCCCTCCGGGTAGCTTGTTTCTAGCGAATGGAGGGCCACGCAGCGGCGCGTCTCATTATCTTCTTGACACATGCTGTATGTGTGCATAGTTCTTGAGTGCGTTAATTGGTTTGATCATCCACCACAATTCCTGCGGGGAACTTGCTTTTAGCGAATGGAGCGAAACAGAGGGGCGAATCTCATAACTTTCTGCATACACTTTATGGGGGCATAGTTCGTCAGTGCGTTAATTGTTTTCGTCATCCACCACAATCCCTCCGGCTAGCTTGCTTCTAGAGAATAGACCGCCACGCAGCGGCGTGTCTTGATACTTTCTTTACACATAGTGTGAGCGAGCATAGTGCTTCATCGCGTTAATTGGTTGAATCATCCACCACAATCCCTCCGGGAAGCTTGCTCCAAGAGAATTAAGCGCCACGCAGTGGGGAGTATCATTACCTTCTGCATACACTTTATGAGCGCATAGTTCGTCAGTGCGTTAATTGTTTTGACCAGCCACCACAATCCCTCCGGGAAGCTTGCTTCTAGCGAATGGAGCGCCAGGCAGCGACGAGTCTCATTATTCTCTTGACACATACTGTGTGTGAGCATAGTGCTTCAGTGCGTTAATAGTTTTGATCATCCACCAGAATCCCTCCGAGTAGCTTGCTTCTAGTGAATGGAACGCCACGTTTCGACGAGTCTCATTACTTTCTTGATACTTACTGTGTGTGAGCATAGTGCTTCAATGCGTTAATTCTTTTGATCATCCAGCAGAATCCCTCCGGGTAGCTTGCTTCTAGCGAATGGAGCGCCACGCCGCGGCGAGTCTCATTATTTTCTTGACACATACTGTGTTTGAGCATAGTGCTTCAGTGCGTTAATTGTTTTGATCATCCACCAGAATCCCTCCGGGTAGCTTGCTTATAGCGAATGGAGCGCCACGCAGCGGCGAGTCTCATTATTTTCTTGACACATACTGTGTGTGAGCATATTGCTTCACTGCGTTAATTGTATTGATCATCCACCAGAATCCCTCCGGGATGCTTGCTTCTAGCGAATGGAGCGCCACGCTGCGACGAGACTCATTAATTTCTGCATACACCTTATGAGGGCACAGTTCGTCAGTGCGTTAATTGTTTTGACCATCCACCACAATCCCTCCGGGTAGCTTGCTTCTAGGGAATGGAACGCCACGCAGCGGTGAGTCTCATTAATTTCTTGACACATACTGTGTGTGAGCTTACTGCTTCAGTGCGTTAATTGTTTTGATCATCTACCCCAATCCCTCCGGGTAGCTTGCTTCTAGCGAATGGAGCGCCACGCAGCGGCGCGTCTCATTATTTTCTTGACACATGCTGTATGTGTGCATAGTTCTTGAGTGAGTTAATTGTTTTGATCATCCACCACAATCCCTCCGGGTAGATTGCTTCTAGCGAATGGAGAGCCACGAAGCGGCGAGTATCATTACTTTCTTGACGCATATTGTGGGTGAGCATAGTTCTTCAGTGCGTTAAATTTTTGATCACCCAACGCAATCCATACGATAAGCATGCTTCTAGCGAATGGAGCGCCACGCAGCGGCGAGTCTCATTATTTTCTTGACACATACTATGTGTGAGAATATTGCTTCAGTGCGTTAATTGGTTTGATCATCCACCACAATTCCTGCGGGGAACTTGCTTTTAGCGAATGGTGCGAAACAGAGGGGCGAATCTCATAACTTTCTGCATACACTTTATGGGGGCATAGTTCGTCAGTGCGTTAATAGTTTTCGTCATCCACCACAATCCCTCCGGGTAGCTTGCTTCTAGAGAATAGACCGCCACGCAGCGGTGTGTCTTGATACTTTCTTTACACATAGTTTGTGCGAGCATAGTTCTTCATCGCGTTAATTGGTTGAATCATCCACCACAATCCCTCCGGGGAGATTGCTCCAAGAGAATTAAGCGCCACGCAGTGGGGAGTATCATTACCTTCTGCATACACTTTATGAGCGCATAGTTCGTCAGTGCGTTAATTGTTTTGACCAGCCACCACAATCCCTCCGGGAAGCTTGCTTCTAGAGAATAGAGTGCCACGCAGCGGCGAGTCTCATTATTTTCTTGACATATACTGTATGTGAGCATAGTGCTTGAGTGAGTTAATTGTTTTTATCATCCACCACAATCCCTCCGGGTACCTTGCTTCTAGCGAATGGAGCGTCACGCAGCGGCGAGTCTCATTAATTTCTTGACACATACTGTGTGAGCATAGTTCGTCAGTGAGTTAATTGTTTTGATCATCCACCACAATCCCTCCGGGTACCTTGCTTCTAGCGAATGGAGCGCCACCCGGCGGCGAGGCTCATTATTTTCTTGACACATACTGTGTGTGAGCATAGTGCTTCATTGCGTTAATAGTTTTGATCATCCACCAGAATCTTTCCGGGTAGCTTGCTTCTAGCGAATGGAGCACACGCAGCGGCGAGTGTCATTACTTTCTTGACTTATACTGTGTGTCAGCATAGTGCTTCAGTGCGTTAATTGGTTGGATCATACAGCAGAATCCCTCTGCGTAGCTTGCTTCAAGCGATTGTAGCGCCACGCAGCGGAAAGTCTCATTACTTTCTGCATAAACTTTATGACGGCATAGTTCGTCATTGAGTTAATTGTTTTGTTCATCCACCACAATCCCACCGGGTAGCTTGCTTCTAACGAATGGAGCGCCACCCAGCGGCGGGTCTCATTACTTTCTTGACACATACTGTGTGTGAGCATAGCGCTTCAGTTCGTTTTTGTTATGATCATCCACCACAATCCCTCCGAGTAGCTTTCTTCTAGCGAATGGAGGGCCACGCAGCGGCGAGTCTCATTACTTTCTTGACATATACTGTGTGTGAGCATAGTCCTTCAGCGTGATAATTGCCTTGATCATCCAACAGAATCTCTACGAGTAGCTTGCTTCAAGCGAATGGAGCGCCACGCAGTGGCGAGTCTCATTACTAACTGCATACACTTTGTGAGGGCATAGTTCCTCAGTGTGTTAATTGGTTGGATCATCCACCACAATCCCTCCGGGTAGCTTGGTTCTAGTGAATGGAGCGCCACCCAGCGGCGAGTCTCACTATTTTCTGCTTACACTTTATGTGGGCATAGGTCGTCAGTGCGTTAGTTGTTTTGATCATCCACCACAATCGTTCCGGGTTAATTGCTTCAAGTGAATGGAGCGCCATGCAGCGGCGCTTCTCATTAATTTCGGCATAGACTTTATGAGGGCATAGTTCCTCAGTGTGTTAATTGGTTGGATCATCCACCACAATCCCTCCGGGTAGC
Organism: Thermobia domestica; assembly: GCF_964235325.1. Classification (NCBI taxonomy): domain Eukaryota; kingdom Metazoa; phylum Arthropoda; class Insecta; order Zygentoma; family Lepismatidae; genus Thermobia; species Thermobia domestica. The sequence continues at coordinate 14,237,610 of NC_137459.1, forward strand.
TTGCTTCTAGCGAATGGAGCGCCACGCATCGGCTAGTCTCATTACTTTCTGCATACATTTTATGTGTGCATAGTTCCTCAGTGCGTTAATTCTTTTGATCATCCACCACAATCCCTCCGGGTAGCATGTTTCTAGAGAACGTAGCTCCACGCAGCGGCGAGTCTCATTACTTTCTTGACACATACTTTGTGAGAGCATAGTGCTTCAGTGCGTTACTTGTTTGGATCATTCAGCACAATCCCTCCGGGGAGCTTGCTTCAAGCGAATGGAGCGCCACAAAGCGGAGAGTCTCATTACTTTCTGCATAGACTTTATGAGGGCATAGTTCGTCAGTGCGTTAATTCCTTTGATCATTCACCACAACCGCACCGTGTAGCTTGCTTCTAGCGCATGGAGCGCCACGCAGCGGCGAATCTCATTATTTTCTTAACACATACCCCTGTGTGAACATTGTGCTCCAGTGCGTTAATTGGTTAGGTCATCTAGCACAATCCCTCCGGGGAGCTTGCTTCAAGCGAATGTAGCGCCACCAGGCGATGAGTCTCATTACTTTCTCCATACACTTTATGTGGGCATCTTTCGTCAGTTCGTTAATTGTTTTGATGACCCACCACAATCCCTCCGGGTAGCTTGCTTTTAGCGAATGGAGCGCCACGCAGCGGCGAGTCTCATTACTTTCTGCATAAACTTTATGAGGGCATAGTTCGTCAGTACCTTAATTGTTTTGATCATCCACAACAATCCCACCGTGTAGCTTGCTTCTAGCGAATAGCGCGCCACGCAGCGGCGAGTCTCATTATTTTCTTGACACATACTGTGTGTGATTATATTGCTTCAATGCGTTTTTTGATCATCCACCATAATCCCTCCGGGTGGCTTGCTTCTAGCGAATGGAGAGCCACGCAGTGGCGAGTCTCATTACTTTCTGCAACACACTTTATGAGGGCATAGTCCGTCAGTGCGTTAATTGTTTTGACCATTCACCACAATCCCTCCGGGTAGCTTGCTTCTAGTGAATGGGGCGCAACGCGGCGGCGAGTCTCATTACTTTCTTGACACATACTGTGTGTGAGCATAGTGCTTGAGTGCGTTAATTGTTTTGATCATCCACCACAATCCCTCCGGGTAGCTTGCTTCTAGCGAATTTAGCGTTACGCAGCGGCGAATATCATTACTTTCTTGACGCTCACTCTTTGTGAGCATAGTGCTTCAGCGCGTTAATTGTTTTGATCATCCACCAGAATCCATCCAGGTAGCTTGCTTTTAGAGAATGGAGCGCCACGCAGCGGCGAGTCTCATTTCTTTCTGCATACACTTTATGATAGCATAGTTCGTCAGTGCAATAATTGTTTTGATCATCCACCACAATCCCTCCAGGTAGCTTGCTTCTAGCGAATGGAGCGCCACGCAGCGGCGAGTCTCATTATTTTCTTCACAAATGCTGTGTGTGAGCATAGTGCTTCACCGCGTTAATTGGTCGGATTATTTACCACAATCCCTCCGGGGGGCTTGCTTCAAGAGAATAAAGCGCCACGCAGCGGCGAGTTTCATTAGTTTTTGCATACACTTTATGAGGAAACAGTTCGTCAATGCGTTAATTGTTTTGACCATCCACCACAATCCCTCCGGGTAGCTTGCTTCTAGGGAATGGAGCGCCAGGCAGCGGCGAGTCTCATTAATCTCTTGACACATACTGTGTGTGAGCATAGTGCTTCAGTGCGTTAACAGTTTTGATCATCCATCACAATCCCTCCGGGTAGCTTGCTTCTAGCGAATGGAACGCCACGCTTCGACGAGTCTCATTACTTTCTCGACACTTACTGTGTGTGAGCATAGTGCTCCAATGTGTTAATTCTTTTGATCATCCACCAGAATCCCTCCGGGTAGCTTGCTTCTAGAGAATGGAGCACCACGCAGCGGCGAGTCTCATTATTTTCTTGACACATACTGTGTTTGAGCATTCTGCTTCAGTGCGTTAATTGTTTTGATCATCCACCAGAATCATTCTGGGTACCTTGCTTCTAGCGAATGGAGCGCCACGCAGCGCCGAGTCTCATCACTTCCTTCACACATACTGTGTGTGAGCATATTGGTTCAATGCATTAATTATTTTGACTATCCACCACAGACCCCTTCGGGTAGCTTGCTTCTAGCGAATGGAGCGCAACGCAGCGGCGAGCCTCATTACTTCCTTGACACATACTGTGTGTGAGCATACTGCTTCAGTGCGTTAATTGTTTTGATCATCCACCACAATCCCTCCGGGTAGGTTGGTTCTAGTGAATGGAGCACCACGCAGCGGCGAGTCTCATTCTTTTCTTGACACATACTCTAAGTGAGCATAGTGCTTGAGTGAGTTAATTGTTTTGATCATCCAAAACAATCCCTCCGTGTAGCTTGCTTCTAGCGAATGGAGAGCCATGAAGCGGCGAGTATCATTACTTTCATGACGCATATTGTGGGTGAGCATAGTGCTTCAGTGCGTTAATTGGTTGGATCATCCACCACAATCCCTCCGGGTAGCTTGCTTCTAGAGAATGGAGCGCCACGCAGCGGCGAGTCTCATTTCTTTCTGCATACACTTTATGATAGCATAGTTCGTCAGTGCGTTAATTGTTTTGATCATCCATCACAGTCCCTCCGGATAGCTTGCTTTTAGCGAATGGAGCCCCACGCAGCGGAGAGTCTCATTACTTTCTGCATACACTTTATGATAGCATAGTTCGTCAGTGCGTTAATTGTTTTGATCATCCATCACAATCCCTCCGGTTAGAGTGCTTCTAGCGAATGGAGTGCCACGCAGCGGCGAGTCTCATTACTTTCTGCATACACTTTATGAGGGTATAGTTCGTCAGTGCGTTAATTGTTTGGATCGTCCACCAAAATCCCTCCGGGTAGATTGCTTCAAGCGAATGGAGCGCCACGCAGCGGCGAGACTCATTATTTTCTTGACGCATACTGTGTGTGATTATATAGCTTCAATGCGTTGTTTTGATAATCCACCAGAATCCCTCCGGGTAGATTGCTTCTAGGGAATGGAGTTCCACGCAGCGGCGAGTCTCATTAATTTCTTGACACATACTGTGTGTGAGCAAACTGCTTCAGTGCGTTAAATTTTTTCATCATCCACCACAATCCTTCCCGGTAGCTAGCTTCTGGCGAATGGAGCGACACGAAGCGGCGAGTATCATTACTTTCTAGACGCATCTTGTGTGTGAGCATAGTGCTTCAGCGCGTTAATTGTTTTGATCATCCACCATAATCCCTCCGGGTAGCTTGCTTCTAGCGAATGGAGCGCCACGAAGCGGCGAGTATCATTAATTTTTTGACGCATACTCTGTGTGAGCATAGTGCTTCAGCGCGTTAATTGTTTTGATCATCCACCAGAATCCATCCGGGTAGCCTGCTTCTAGCGCATGGAGCGCCACGCAGCGGCGAATCTCTTATTTTCTTAACACATACCCCTGTGTGAACATTGTGCTCCAGTGCGTTAATTGGTTAGGTCATCTAGCACAATCCCTCCGGGGAGCTTGCTTCAAGCGAATGTAGCGCCACCAGGCGATGAGTCTCATTACTTTCTCCATACACTTTATGTGGGCATCTTTCGTCAGTTCGTTAATTGTTTTGATGATCCACCACAATCCCTCCGGGTAGCTTGCTTTTAGCGAATGGAGCGCCACGCAGCGGCGAGTCTCATTACTTTCTGAATAAACTTTATGAGGGCATAGTTCGTCAGTACCTTAATTGTTTTGATCATCCACAACAATCCCACCGTGTAGCTTGCTTCTAGCGAATGGAGCGCCACGCAGCGGCGAGTCTCATTATTTTCTTGACACATACTGTGTGTGATTATATTGCTTCAATGCGTTTTTTGATCATCCACCATAATCCCTCCGGGTGGCTTGCTTCTAGCGAATGGAGAGCCACGCAGTGGCGAGTCTCATTACTTTCTGCAACACACTTTATGAGGCCATAGTCCGTCAGTGCGTTAATTGTTTTGACCATTCACCACAATCCCTCCGGGTAGCTTGCTTCTAGTGAATGGGGCGCAACGCGGCGGCGAGTCTCATTACTTTCTTGACACATACTGTGTGTGAGCATAGTGCTTGAGTGCGTTAATTGTTTTGATCATCCACCACAATCCCTCCGGGTAGCTTGCTTCTAGCGAATTTAGCGTTACGCAGCGGCGAATATCATTACTTTCGTGACTCTCACTCTTTGTGAGCATAGTGCTTCAGCGCGTTAATTGTTTTGATCATCCACCAGAATCCATCCAGGTAGCTTGCTTTTAGAGAATGGAGCGCCACGCAGCGGCGAGTCTCATTTCTTTCTGCATACACTTTATGATAGCATAGTTCGTCAGTGCGTTAATTGTTTTGATCATCCACCACAATCCCTCCAGGTAACTTGCTTCTAGCGAATGGAGCGCCACGGAGCGGCGAGTCTCATTATTTTCTTCACAAATGCTGTGTGTGAGCATAGTGCTTCACCGCGTTAATTGGTCAGATTATTTACCACAATCCCTCCGGGGGGCTTGCTTCAAGAGAATAAAGCGCCACGCAGCGGCGAGTTTCATTACTTTTTGCATACACTTTATGAGGAAACAGTTCGTCAATGCGTTAATTGATTTGACCATCCACCACAATCCCTCCGGGTAGCTTGCTTCTAGGGAATGGAGCGCCAGGCAGCGGCGAGTCTCATTAATCTCTTGACACATACTGTGTGTGAGCATAGTGCTTCAGTGCGTTAACAGTTTTGATCATCCATCACAATTCCTCCGGGTACCTTGCTTCTAGCGAATGGAGCGCCACGCAGCGCCGAGTCTCATCACTTCCTTCACACATACTGTGTGTGAGCATATTGGTTCAATGCATTAATTATTTTGACTATCCACCACAATCCCTTCGGGTAGCTTGCTTCTAGCGAATGGAGCGCAACGCAGCGGCGAGCCTCATTACTTCCTTGACACATACTGTGTGTGAGCATACTGCTTCAGTGCGTTAATTGTTTTGATCATCCACCACAATCCCTCCGGGTAGGTTGGTTCTAGTGAATGGAGCACCACGCAGCGGCGAGTCTCATTCTTTTCTTGACACATACTCTAAGTGAGCATAGTGCTTGAGTGAGTTAATTGTTTTGATCATCCAAAACAATCCCTCCGTGTAGCTTGCTTCTAGCGAATGGAGTGCCACGCAGCGGCGAGTCTCATTACTTTCTGCATACACTTTATGAGGGTATAGTTCGTCAGTGCGTTAATTGTTTGGATCGTCCACCAGAATCCATCCGGGTAGCTTGCTTCTAGCGAATGGAGCGCCACGCCGCGGCGAGTCTCATTATTTTCTTGACACATACTGTGTTTGAGCATAGTGCTTCAGTGTGTTAATTGTTTTGATCATCCACGAGAATCCCTCCGGGTAGCTTGCTTATAGCGAACGGAGCGCCACGCAGCGGCGAGTCTCATTATTTTCTTGACACATACTGTGTGTGAGCATATTGCTTCACTGCGTTAATTGTATTGATCATCCACCAGAATCCCTCCGGGATGCTTGCTTCTAGCGAATGGAGCGCCACGCTGCGACGAGACTCATTAATTTCTGCATACACCTTATGAGGGCACAGTTCGTCAGTGCGTTAATTGTTTTGACCATCCACCACAATCCCTCCGGGTAGCTTGCTTCTAGGGAATGGAACGCCACGCAGCGGTGAGTCTCATTAATTTCTTGACACATACTGTGTGTGAGCTTACTGCTTCAGTGCGTTAATTGTTTTGATCATCCACCCCAATCCCTCCGGGTAGCTTGCTTCTAGCGAATGGAGGGCCACGCAGCGGTGCGTCTCATTATCTTCTTGACACATGCTGTATGTGTGCATAGTTCTTGAGTGCGTTAATTGGTTTGATCATCCACCACAATTCCTGCGGGGAACTTGCTTTTAGCGAATGGAGCGAAACAGAGGGGCGAATCTCATAACTTTCTGCATACACTTTATGGGGGCATAGTTCGTCAGTGCGTTAATTGTTTTCGTCATCCACCACAATCCCTCCGGCTAGCTTGCTTCTAGAGAATAGACCGCCACGCAGCGGCGTGTCTTGATACTTTCTTTACACATAGTGTGAGCGAGCATAGTGCTTCATCGCGTTAATTGGTTGAATCATCCACCACAATCCCTCCGGGAAGCTTGCTCCAAGAGAATTAAGCGCCACGCAGTGGGGAGTATCATTACCTTCTGCATACACTTTATGAGCGCATAGTTCGTCAGTGCGTTAATTGTTTTGACCAGCCACCACAATCCCTCCGGGAAGCTTGCTTCTAGCGAATGGAGCGCCAGGCAGCGACGAGTCTCATTATTCTCTTGACACATACTGTGTGTGAGCATAGTGCTTCAGTGCGTTAATAGTTTTGATCATCCACCAGAATCCCTCCGAGTAGCTTGCTTCTAGTGAATGGAACGCCACGTTTCGACGAGTCTCATTACTTTCTTGATACTTACTGTGTGTGAGCATAGTGCTTCAATGCGTTAATTCTTTTGATCATCCAGCAGAATCCCTCCGGGTAGCTTGCTTCTAGCGAATGGAGCGCCACGCCGCGGCGAGTCTCATTATTTTCTTGACACATACTGTGTTTGAGCATAGTTCTTCAGTGCGTTAATTGTTTTGATCATCCACCAGAATCCCTCCGGGTAGCTTGCTTATAGCGAATGGAGCGCCACGCAGCGGCGAGTCTCATTATTTTCTTGACACATACTGTGTGTGAGCATATTGCTTCACTGCGTTAATTGTATTGATCATCCACCAGAATCCCTCCGGGATGCTTGCTTCTAGCGAATGGAGCGCCACGCTGCGACGAGACTCATTAATTTCTGCATACACCTTATGAGGGCACAGTTCGTCAGTGCGTTAATTGTTTTGACCATCCACCACAATCCCTCCGGGTAGCTTGCTTCTAGGGAATGGAACGCCACGCAGCGGTGAGTCTCATTAATTTCTTGACACATACTGTGTGTGAGCTTACTGCTTCAGTGCGTTAATTGTTTTGATCATCTACCCCAATCCCTCCGGGTAGCTTGCTTCTAGCGAATGGAGCGCCACGCAGCGGCGCGTCTCATTATTTTCTTGACACATGCTGTATGTGTGCATAGTTCTTGAGTGAGTTAATTGTTTTGATCATCCACCACAATCCCTCCGGGTAGATTGCTTCTAGCGAATGGAGAGCCACGAAGCGGCGAGTATCATTACTTTCTTGACGCATATTGTGGGTGAGCATAGTTCTTCAGTGCGTTAAATTTTTGATCACCCAACGCAATCCATACGATTAGCATGCTTCTAGCGAATGGAGCGCCACGCAGCGGCGAGTCTCATTATTTTCTTGACACATACTATGTGTGAGAATATTGCTTCAGTGCGTTAATTGGTTTGATCATCCACCACAATTCCTGCGGGGAACTTGCTTTTAGCGAATGGAGCGAAACAGAGGGGCGAATCTCATAACTTTCTGCATACACTTTATGGGGGCATAGTTCGTAAGTGCGTTAATAGTTTTCGTCATCCACCACAATCCCTCCGGGTAGCTTGCTTCTAGAGAATAGACCGCCACGCAGCGGTGTGTCTTGATACTTTCTTTACACATAGTTTGTGCGAGCATAGTTCTTCATCGCGTTAATTGGTTGAATCATCCACCACAATCCCTCCGGGGAGATTGCTCCAAGAGAATTAAGCGCCACGCAGTGGGGAGTATCATTACCTTCTGCATCACTTTATGAGCGCATAGTTCGTCAGTGTGTTAATTGTTTTGACCAGCCACCACAATCCCACCGGGAAGCTTGCTTCTAGCGAATGGAGCGTCACGCAGCGGCGAGTCTCATTAATTTCTTGACACATACTGTGTGAGCATAGTTCGTCAGTGAGTTAATTGTTTTGATCATCCACCACAATCCCTCCGGGTACCTTGCTTCTAGCGAATGGAGCGCCACCCGGCGGCGAGGCTCATTATTTTCTTGACACATACTGTGTGTGAGCATAGTGCTTCATTGCGTTAATAGTTTTGATCATCCACCAGAATCTTTCCGGGTAGCTTGCTTCTAGCGAATGGAGCGCCACGCAGCGGCGAGTGTCATTACTTTCTTGACTTATACTGTGTGTCAGCATAGTGCTTCACCGCGTTAATTGGTTGGAATATTTACCTCAATCTCTCCGGGGAGCTTGCTTCAAGAGAATAAAGCGCCACGCAGCGGCGAGTCTCATTACTTTCTGCATACACTTTATGAGGCCTTAGTCCGTCAATGCGTTAATTGTTTGGATCATGCACCAGAATCGCTCCGCGTAGGTTGCTTCTAGCGAATGGAGCGCCACGCAGCGGCGAGTCTCATTTCTTTTCTGCATACACTTTATGATAGCATAGTTCGTCAGTGCGTTAATTGTTTTGATCATCCATCACAATCACTCCGGGTAGCTTCCTTCTAGCGAATGGAGCGCCACGCAGTGGCGAGTCTCATTACTCTGTTGATACAAGCTGTGTGAGCATAGTACTTCAGTGCGATAATTGTTATGATAATATACCACAATCTATCCGGCTAGCTTGCTGCTAGCGAATGGAGCGCCACGCAGCGGCGAGTCTCATTTCTTTCTGCATACACTTTATGATAGGATAGTTCCTCAGTGCGTTAATTGTTTTCATCATCCATCACAATCTCTCCGGGTAGCTTGCTTCTAGCGAATGGAGCGCCACGCTGCGGCGAGTCTCATTAGTTTCTGCATACACTTATGAGGGCACAGTTCAATAGTGCGTTAATTGTTTTGACCATGCACCACAATCCCTCCGCGTAGCTTGCTTCTAGGGAATGGAGCGCCACGCTGCGGCGAGTCTCATTAATTTCTTGACACATACTGTGTGTGAGCATACTGCTTCAGTGCGTTAATATTTTTGATCATCCACCACAATCCCTCCGGGTAGCTTGCTTCTAGCGAATGAAGCGCCACGAAGCGGCGAGTATCATTACTTTCTTGACGCATACTGTGTGTGAGCATAGTACTTCAGCGCGTTAGTTGGTTGGATCATACACCACAATCCCTCCGTGTAGCTTGCTTCTAGCGAATGGAGCGCAACGCAGCGGCGAGTCTCATTTCTTTCTGCATACACTTTATGATAGGATAGTTAATCAGTGCGTTAATGGTTTTCATCATCCATCACAATCCCTCCGGGTTGCTTGCTTCTAGGGAATGGAGCGCCACGCTGCGGCGAGTCTCATTAGTTTCTGCATACACTTCTGAAGGCACAGTTCATCAGTGCGTTAATAGTTTTGACCATGCACCACAATCCCTCCGCGTAGCTTGCTTCTAGCGAATGGAGCACCCCGCAGCGGCGAGTCTCATTAATTTCTTGACACATACTGTGTGTGAGCATACTATTTCAGTGCGTTAATATTTTTGATCATCTACCAGAATCCATCCAGGTAGCTTTCTTTTAGCGAATGGAGCGCCACGCAGCGGCGAGTCTCATTTCTTTCTGCATACATTTTATGATAGCATAGTTCGTCAGTGCGTTAATTGTTTTGATCATCCACCACAATCCCTCCGGGTAGCTTGCTTCTAGTGAATGGAGCGCCACGCAGCGGCGAGTTTCATTACATTCTTGACTCATACTGTGAGTGCGCATAGTGCTTCACCGCGTTAATTGGTTGGTCTATTTACCACAATCCCTCCGGGGAGCTTGCTTCAAGAGAATAAAGCGCCACGCAGCGGCGAGTCTCATTACTTTCTGCATACAATTTATGAGGGCATAGTTCGTCAGTGCGTTAATTGTTTTGATCTTCCACCACAATGCAACCGGATAGACTGCTTCTAGCGAATGGAGCGCCACGCTCCGGCGAGTCTCTTTACTTTCTGCATACAATTTATTAGGAAACAATTCGTCAGCGCGTTAATTGTTTTGACCATCCACCACAATCCCTCCGGGTAGCTTGCTTCTAGCGAATGGAGCGCCACGCAGCGGCGAGTCTCATTATTTTCTTGACACATGCTGTGTTTGAGCATAGTGCTTCAGTGCGTTAATTGATTTGATCATCCACCAGAATCCCTCCGGGTAGCTTGCTTCTAGGGAATAGACCGCGACACTGCGGCTAGACTCATTACTTTCTGCATACACCTTATGAGGGCACAATTCGTCAGTGCGTTAAATGTTTTGACCATCCACCACAATCCCTCCGGGTAGCTTGCCTCTAGGGAATGGAGCGCCACGCAGCGGCTAGTCTCATTAATTTCTTGACACATGCTGTGTGTGAGCATACTGCTTCAGTGCGTTAATTGTTTTGATCATCCACCACAATCCCTCTGGGTACCTTGCTTCTAGCAAATGGAGCGCCACACAGCGGCGAGTCTCATTATATTCTTGACACATACTGAGTGTGAGCATAGTGCTTCAGTGCGTTAATTGGTTGGATCATCCACCACAATTCCTGGGGGGAACTTGCTGCAAGAGAATTAAGCGCCACGCAGTGGCGAGTATCATTACTTTCTGCATACATTTTATGAGAGCATAGTTCGTCAGTGCGTTAATTGTTTTGACCATCCACCACAATTCCTCCGGGTAGCTTGCTTTTAGCGAATGAAGTGCCACGCTGCGGTGAGTCTCATTAATTTCTTGACACATACTGTTTGAGCATACTGCTTCAGTGAGTTAATTGTTTTGATCATCCACCACAATTACTCCGGGTACCTTGCTTCTAGCGAATGGAGCGCCACGCAGCGGCGAGTCTCATTATTTTCTTGACACATGCTGTGTTTGAGCATAGTGCTTCAGTGCGTTAATTGATTTGATCATCCACCAGAATCCCTCCGGGTAGCTTGCTTCTAGGGAATAGACCGCGACACTGCGGCTAGACTCATTACTTTCTGCATACACCTTATGAGGGCACAATTCGTCAGTGCGTTAATTGTTTTGATCATCCACCACAATCCCTCTGGGTACCTTGCTTCTAGCAAATGGAGCGCCACACAGCGGCGAGTCTCATTATATTCTTGACACATACTGAGTGTGAGCATAGTGCTTCAGTGCGTTAATTGTTATGATAATCCACCAGAATCCCTCCGGATAGCTTTCTTCTAGCGAATGGAGCGCCACGCAGCGGCGAGTCTCATTTCTTTCTGCATACACTTTATGAGGGCATAGTTCGTCTGTGCGTTAATTTTTTTTATCATCCACTACAATCCCTCCGCGTAGCTTGCTTCTAGCGAATGGAGTGCCACGCTGCGGTGAGTCTCATTAATTTCTTGACACATACTGTTTGAGCATACTGCTTCAGTGAGTTAATTGTTTTGATCATCCACCACAATTACTCCGGGTACCTTGCTTCTAGCGAATGGAGCGTTACGCACCGGCGAGGCTCATTATTTTCTTGACACATACTGGGTGTGAGCATAGCGCTTCAGTGCGTTAATAGTTTTAATCATCCACCAGAATCCCTCCGGGTAGCTTGCTTCTAGAGAATGGAGCGCCACGCAGCGGCGAGTGTCATTAATTTCTTGACATATACTGTGTGTCAGCATAGTGCTTTAATGCGTTAATTGTTTTGATCATACACCAGAATAGATCCGGGTAGCTTACTTCTAGCGAATGGAGCGCCACGAAGCGACGAGTCTCAATACTTTCTTCACACATTCCGTGTGTGAGCATAGTGCTACAGTGCGTTAATTGGTTTGATCATCCACCACAATCCCTGCCGGGAACTTGCTTCTAGAGAATGGAGTACCGCGCATCGGCGAATCTCATTACTTTCAGTATACACTTTATGAGGGCATAGTTCGTCTGTGCGTTAATAGTTTTGTTCATCCACCAGAATCCCTCCGGGTAGCTTGTTTCTAGCGAATGGAGCGCCACGCAGCGGCGAGTCTCATTAATTTCTTGACACATACTGTGTGTGAGCATAGTGCTTCACCGCGTTAATTGGTTGGATTATTTACCACATACACTCCGGGGAGCTTGCTTCAAGAGAATAAAGCGCCACGCAGCGGCGAGTCTCATTACTTTCTGCATAAACTTTATGAGGGTATAGTCCGTCAGTGCGTTAGTTGTTTGGATCATCCACGAAAATCCCACCGGGTAGCTTGCTTCTAGGGATTGGAGCGCCACGAAGCGGCTAGTCTCATTTTTTTCTTGACACATACTGTGTGTGAGCATAGTGCTTCAGTGCGTTATATGTTTTGATCATCCACCTGAATCTTTAAGGGTAGCTTGCTTCTAGCGAATGGAGCGCCACGCAGCAGCGTGTCTTATTATTATCTTGACACAAACTGTGTGTGATCATATTGCCTCAATGCGTTGTTTTGATCATCCACCAGAATCCCTCCGGGTAGCTTGCTTCTAGCGAATGGAGCGCCACGCAGCGGCGAGTCTCATTAATTTCTTGACACATTCCGTGTGTGAGCATAGTGCTACAGTGCGTTAATTGGTTTGATCATCCACCACAATCCCTGCCGGGAACTTGCTTCTAGAGAATGGAGTACCACGCATCGGCGAATCTCATTACTTTCAGTATACACTTTATGAGGGCATAGTTCGTCTGTGCGTTAATAGTTTTGTTCATCCACCAGAATCCCTCCGGGTAGCTTGTTTCTAGCGAATGGAGCGCCACGCAGCGGCGAGTCTCATTAATTTCTTGACACATACTGTGTGTGAGCATAGTGCTTCACCGCGTTAATTGGTTGGATTATTTACCACATACACTCCGGGGAGCTTGCTTCAAGAGAATAAAGCGCCACGCAGCGGCGAGTCTCATTACTTTCTGCATACACTTTATGAGGGTATAGTCCGTCAGTGCGTTAGTTGTTTGGATCATCCACGAAAATCCCACCGGGTAGCTTGCTTCTAGGGATTGGAGCGCCACGAAGCGGCTAGTCTCATTTTTTTCTTGACACATACTGTGTGTGAGCATAGTGCTTCAGTGCGTTATATGTTTTGATCATCCACCTGAATCTTTAAGGGTAGCTTGCTTCTAGCGAATGGAGCGCCACGCAGCAGCGAGTCTTATTATTATCTTGACACAAACTGTGTGTGATCATATTGCCTCAATGCGTTGTTTTGACCATCCACCACAATCCCTCCGGGTAGCTTGCTTCTAGTGAATGGAGCGCCAAGCAGCGGCGAGTCTCATTAATTTCTTGACACATACTGTGTGTGAGCATACTGCTTGAGTGCGTTAATTGTTTTGATCATCCACCACAACCCCTCCGGGTAGCTTGCTTCTAGAAAATGGAGCGCCACGAAACGGCGAGTATCATTAATTTCTTGTCGCATTCTGTGTGTGAGCATAGTGCTTCAGCACGTTAATTGTTTAGATCATCCACCAGAATCCATCCGGGTAGCTTGCTTCTAGCGAATGGAGCGCCACGCAATGGCGAGTCTCATTTCTTTCCGCAGACACTTTATGATAGCATAGTTCGTCAGTGCGTTAATTGTATTGATAATCCACCACAATCCCTCCCGTTAGCTTGCTTCTAGCGAATGGAGCGCCAGGCAGCGGCGAGTCTCATTACTTTCTTGACACATACTGTGTGTAAGCATAATGCTTCGCCGCGTTAATTGGTTGGATTATTTACCACAATCCCTCCGGGGAGCTTTTTCCAAGAGAATAAAGCGCCACGCAGCGGCGAGTCTCATTACTTTCTGCATACACTTTATGAGGGCATAGTTCGTCAGTGCGTTAATTGTTTTGATCTTCCACCACAATGCCACCGGGTAGACTGCTTCTAGCGAATGGAGCGCCAGGAAGCGGCGAGTCTCATTGTTTTCTTGACTCATACTGTGTTGGAGCATAGTGTTTCAGTGCTTCAATTGTTTTGATCATCCACCAGAATCCCTCCGGGCTGCTTGCTTCTAGCGAATGGAGCGCCACGAAGCGAAGAGTCTCATTATTTTCTTGACACATACTGTGTGTGATCATATTGCTTCAATGCGTTAATTGTTTTGATCATCCACCAATATCCCTCCGGGTAGCTTGCTTTTAGCGAATGGAGCGCCACGCAGCGGCGTGTCTCATTACTTTCTGTATAAATTTTTTGAGGGCATAGTTCGTCTGTGCGTTAATTCTTTGGATCATCCACTAAAACCTCTCCGGGTAGCTTACTTCTAGCGAATGGAGCGCCACGAAGCGACGAGTCTCAATACTTTCTTCACACATTCCGTGTGTGAGCATAGTGCTACAGTGCGTTAATTGGTTTGATCATCCACCACAATCCCTGCCGGGAACTTGCTTCTAGAGAATGGAGTACCGCGCATCGGCGAATCTCATTACTTTCAGTATACACTTTATGAGGGCATAGTTCGTCTGTGCGTTAATAGTTTTGTTCATCCACCAGAATCCCTCCGGGTAGCTTGTTTCTAGCGAATGGAGCGCCACGCAGCGGCGAGTCTCATTAATTTCTTGACACATACTGTGTGTGAGCATAGTGCTTCACCGCGTTAATTGGTTGGATTATTTACTACATACACTCCGGGGAGCTTGCTTCAAGAGAATAAAGCGCCACGCAGCGGCGAGTCTCATTACTTTCTGCATAAACTTTATGAGGGTATAGTCCGTCAGTGCGTTAGTTGTTTGGATCATCCACGAAAATCCCACCGGGTAGCTTGCTTCTAGGGATTGGAGCGCCACGAAGCGGCTAGTCTCATTTTTTTCTTGACACATACTGTGTGTGAGCATAGTGCTTCAGTGCGTTATATGTTTTGATCATCCACCTGAATCTTTAAGGGTAGCTTGCTTCTAGCGAATGGAGCGCCACGCAGCAGCGTGTCTTATTATTATCTTGACACAAACTGTGTGTGATCATATTGCCTCAATGCGTTGTTTTGATCATCCACCAGAATCCCTCCGGGTAGCTTGCTTCTAGCGAATGGAGCGCCACGCAGCGGCGAGTCTCATTAATTTCTTGACACATTCCGTGTGTGAGCATAGTGCTACAGTGCGTTAATTGGTTTGATCATCCACCACAATCCCTGCCGGGAACTTGCTTCTAGAGAATGGAGTACCACGCATCGGCGAATCTCATTACTTTCAGTATACACTTTATGAGGGCATAGTTCGTCTGTGCGTTAATAGTTTTGTTCATCCACCAGAATCCCTCCGGGTAGCTTGTTTCTAGCGAATGGAGCGCCACGCAGCGGCGAGTCTCATTAATTTCTTGACACATACTGTGTGTGAGCATAGTGCTTCACCGCGTTAATTGGTTGGATTATTTACCACATACACTCCGGGGAGCTTGCTTCAAGAGAATAAAGCGCCACGCAGCGGCGAGTCTCATTACTTTCTGCATACACTTTATGAGGGTATAGTCCGTCAGTGCGTTAGTTGTTTGGATCATCCACGAAAATCCCACCGGGTAGCTTGCTTCTAGGGATTGGAGCGCCACGAAGCGGCTAGTCTCATTTTTTTCTTGACACATACTGTGTGTGAGCATAGTGCTTCAGTGCGTTATATGTTTTGATCATCCACCTGAATCTTTAAGGGTAGCTTGCTTCTAGCGAATGGAGCGCCACGCAGCAGCGAGTCTTATTATTATCTTGACACAAACTGTGTGTGATCATATTGCCTCAATGCGTTGTTTTGACCATCCACCACAATCCCTCCGGGTAGCTTGCTTCTAGTGAATGGAGCGCCAAGCAGCGGCGAGTCTCATTAATTTCTTGACACATACTGTGTGTGAGCATACTGCTTGAGTGCGTTAATTGTTTTGATCATCCACCACAACCCCTCCGGGTAGCTTGCTTCTAGAAAATGGAGCGCCACGAAACGGCGAGTATCATTACTTTCTTGACGCATTCTGTGTGTGAGCATAGTGCTTCAGCACGTTAATTGTTTAGATCATCCACCAGAATCCATCCGGGTAGCTTGCTTCTAGCGAATGGAGCGCCACGCAATGGCGAGTCTCATTTCTTTCCGCAGACACTTTATGATAGCATAGTTCGTCAGTGCGTTAATTGTATTGATAATACACCACAATCCCTCCCGTTAGCTTGCTTCTAGCGAATGGAGCGCCACGCAGCGGCGAGTCTCATTACTTTCTTGACACATACTGTGTGTAAGCATAATGCTTCGCCGCGTTAATTGGTTGGATTATTTACCACAATCCCTCCGGGGAGCTTTTTCCAAGAGAATAAAGCGCCACGCAGCGGCGAGTCTCATTACTTTCTGCATACACTTTATGAGGGCATAGTTCGTCAGTGCGTTAATTGTTTTGATCTTCCACCACAATGCCACCGGGTAGACTGCTTCTAGCGAATGGAGCGCCAGGAAGCGGCGAGTCTCATTGTTTTCTTGACTCATACTGTGTTGGAGCATAGTGTTTCAGTGCTTCAATTGTTTTGATCATCCACCAGAATCCCTCCGGGCTGCTTGCTTCTAGCGAATGGAGCGCCACGAAGCGAAGAGTCTCATTATTTTCTTGACACATACTGTGTGTGATCATATTGCTTCAATGCGTTAATTGTTTTGATCATCCACCAATATCCCTCCGGGTAGCTTGCTTTTAGCGAATGGAGCGCCACGCAGCGGCGTGTCTCATTACTTTCTGTATAAATTTTTTGAGGGCATAGTTCGTCTGTGCGTTAATTCTTTGGATCATCCACTAAAACCTCTCCGGGTAGCTTGCTTCTAGGGAATGGAGCGCCACGCAGCGGCGAGTCTCTTTATTTTCTTGACACATACTGTGTGTGAGCATAGTGCTTCAGTGCCTTAATTGTTTTGATCATCCACCATAATAGTTCCGGGTAGCTTGTTTCTAGCGAATGGAGCGCCACGCAGCGGCGAGTCATATTACTTTCTTGACACATACTGCGGGTGAGCATGGTGCTTCAATGCGTTAATTCTTTTGATCATCCACCAGAATCCCTACAGGTAGCTTGCTTCTAGGGATTGGAGCGCCACGCAGCGGCGAGTCTCATTATTTTCTTGACACATACTGTGTGTGAGAATAGTGCTTCAGTGCGTTAATTGTTTTTCTCATCCACCAGAATCACTCCGGGTAACTTGCTTCTAGCGAATGGAGCGCGACACAGCGGCGAGTCTCATTATTTTCTTGACACATACTGTGTGTGAGCATATTGCTTGAATGCGTTAATTGCTTTGATCATCCACCCGAATCCCTCCGGGTAGCTTGATTCTAGC
Source organism: Thermobia domestica (assembly GCF_964235325.1). Taxonomy (NCBI): domain Eukaryota; kingdom Metazoa; phylum Arthropoda; class Insecta; order Zygentoma; family Lepismatidae; genus Thermobia; species Thermobia domestica. Next base: position 14,254,758 of record NC_137459.1, read on the forward strand.
GAATGGAGCGCCACGCAGCGGCGAGACTCATTACTTTCTGCATACACTTTATGAGGGCACAGTTCGTCAGCGCGTTAATTGGTTGGATCATCCACCACAATCCCTCCTGGGAGTTTGCTTCAAGAGAATGGAGAGCCACGCAGTGGCGAGTCTCATTACTTTCTGCATACACTTTATGAGGTCATAGTTCATCAAAGCGTTAATTGTTTTGACCATCCACCACAATCCATCCAGGTAGCTTGCTTCTAGCGAATGTAGCGCCACGCAGCGGCGAGTCTCATTAATTTCTTAACACATACTGTTTGAGCATATTGCTTCAGTGCCTTAATTGTTTTGATCATCAAACACAATCCATCCGGGCATTTTGTTTTTAGCGAATGGAGCGCCACGCAGCGGCGAGGCTGATTACTTTATTGACACATACTGTGTGTGAGCATAGTGCTTCAGTGCGTTAATTGTTTTGATCATCCACCACAATCCCTCCGGGCATCTTGCTTTTCGCGAATGGAGCGCCACGCAGCGGCGAGTCTCATTACTTTCTTGACACATACTGTTTGTGAGCATAGTGCTTCACCGCTTTAATTGGTTGGATTATTTAACACAATCTCTCCAGGGAGCTTGCTTCAAGAGAATAAAGAGCCAGGCAGCGGCGAGTCTCAATACTTTCTGCATACACTTTATGAGGGCATAGTTCGTCAGTGCGTTAATTGTTTTGATCAACCACCAGAATCCCTCCGGGTAGCTTGCTTCTAGCGAATGGAGCGCCACGCAGCGGCGAGTCTCATTATTTTCTTGACACATACTGTGTGTGAACATATTGCTTCACTGCGTTAATTGCTTTGATCATCCACCAGAATCCCTCCGGGTAGCTTGCTTTTAGCGAATGGAGCGCGACGATGCGGCGAGACTCATTACTTTCTGCATACACCTTATGAGGGCACAGTTCGTCAGTGCGTTAATTGTTTTGACCATCCACTACAATCCCTCCGGGTAGCTTGCCTCTAGGGAATGGAGCGCCACGCAGCGGCTAGTCTCATTAATTTCTTGACACATGCTGTGTGTGAGCATACTGCTTCAGTGCGTTAATTGTTTTGATCATCCACCACAATCCCTCTGGGTACTTCGATTCTAGCAAATGGAGCGCCACGCAGCGGCGAGTCTCATTATTTTCTTGACACATACTGTGTGTGAGCATAGTGCTTCAGTGCGTTAATTGGTTGGATCATCCACCACAATTCCTGGGGGGAACTTGCTCCAAGAGAATTAAGCGCCACGCAGTGGCGAGTATCATTACTTTCTGCATACATTTTATGAGGGCATAGTTCGTCAGTGCGTTAATTGTTTTGACCATCCACCACAATTCCTCCAGGTAGCTTGCTTCTAGCGAATGGAGCGCCACGCAGCGGCGAGTGTCATTACTTTCTGAACATGTACTGTGTGTCAGCATACTGCTTTAATGCATTAATTGTTTTGATCATCCACCAGAATAGATCCGGGTATCTTGCTTCTAGCGAATGGAGCGCCACGAAGCGGCGAGTCTCATTAGTTTCTTCACACATACTGTGTGTGAGCGTAGTGCTACAGTGCGTTAATTGGTTGGATCATCCACCACAATCCCTGCGGGGAACTTGCTTCTAGCGAATGGAGTGCCACGCATCGGAGAATTTCATTACTTTCAGTATACACTTTATGAGGGCATAGTTCGTCTGTGCGTTAATTGCTTTTATCATCCACTACAATTCCTCCGGGTAGCTTGCTTCTAGCGAATGGAGCGCCACGCTGCGGCGAGTCTCATTACTTTTTTGATACAAACTGTGTGTGAGTATAGTGCTTCAGTGCGTTAATTGTTATGATAATCCACCAGAATCTTTCCGTTCAGCTTTCTTCTAGCGAATGGAGCGCCACGCAGCGGCGAGTCTTTTTTTCTGCATACACTTTATGAGGGCATAGTTCGTCTGTGCGTTAGTTTTTTTTTTATCACAAACTACAATCCCTCCGGGTAGCTTTTTTTTTTTTTTATAATCCTCCAGTACCCCTGCCGTTGCCTATAATCAGGTCTTAATGGCAGACGCATCTGCCCCTAACTTTGGTAAATCTCTTTCTTATTTTTGTAATCTCTCTCTCTTTTCGTTCTTGTCTATCCCTAACGGTGGGAGTGGGGCTATTTTTTTAGCCTGTTTCCTAATATTTAAAACAGGCTTATTATTTATTATATATTTTTTTTAATATTCTTCTTTATTCTGAAATGAAATATTTTTATTATTATACATTATAAACATTAAAACACATATTACAATGAACACGCAGACAAACACAAGACAACACATAGTACACATAGCTTGACGACTCTTGCTGGTAGCCAAATAACTCAAGGTTGAATCCCATTTAATTCATAACATGGTTTTACCTGTATAAGCGAGTGAGCTCTATGGTGGTTTCTCATTTAGTAAAATCTTGGTTATTTTTGTAAACAATTAAAATTTGGTTTCACCTGTTAAAATGATAGATTTTTCACCTGTTTTACTATCTAAAATTATGTGACTATTTTTGGTCGTGAAGTAAAATTTTGGTTTTCACCTGTTAAATTATTTTCCACCTGTATGACTATTTGTAAAATTTGTAACTATTATTAAATTTAAAATAAAATTCTTGATATCCACCTGTTAGTTGATAAAATTTTCCACCTGTATGAGCTACCCTCCTTCATACTAACACCAAAACACAAAAATTATACAAAATTGATTCTACGGTCCTCCGTACATTCCATGATCTATTCCCGGTCCTCCGAGTCCGATTGAATTATATGATAAAATTGCACGATGTCAACTAATTAACACGACACAATATAACACTACACAACACCCTACTCTACATCACACAATAACTCACACAAACCACATTAAAATAGTATAGTTCCATTATATGATGATTTCTATTACAAATCGTTGAACCATTCCATTTATAGGGACTAATTTTGTTACGTTTCCTAAGTTTCTTCCTCATCTGTTTTGTCTTCGTCTGGCTAAATCCAATCCAATTTGTACTCGATTGATCTCTAAAATCATTGAACATAGTCTATTGAAATTCTGTCTATGATCTTCATTAGTGATTAATTCTAGGACACCATGTGATACACTTATACGTTGCAATTCACTTCTTATCTGTTGATCTTCTTCAGGCAGATGTATCATGTCACAATCAAACACCAGATGATCTGGTGTCTGAATCTGTCCACAGTCGCAAGCGTTGGTATCTAACAGTCCAATTTTATTAAATGTTGACCGGAACGGTCCATGACCACTTAGAAATTGTATGACGTGTTTGTTTAGTTCCAGATTTCCTAATTGCAGCCGTTGTCTGATGTTTGGAAAAATTTCAAAAACTCTTCTTGCCTTATTGCTTGAATCCCAGTTCTCTTGCCATTTGTCAATTACATAAAAATTAATGTCGTTATTTAAAATTCTTCCTTGAAAAATTTGCTCTAATTTCTCGGGATTCTGCCTTTGCTGCCAATATTTTCCGGCTGATCTTAGGATAGTAAGGTGAAGAGGTTCAATGCCAAGGATGACTTGTAACGCTTCAACCGGTGTAGTGGCCATGGCCCCTGACATCCTGATTAATATCGATCTTTGAGCACTATCGATTTTTCTTCTTATTCTTACGTTCTCGTTTATCCTATGGCTCCAGGCGCTTGCTCCATAGGAAACAATGGCTTCAAAGATCGATTTGTAATATAGCTGGAAGTGTTTTGCTGGTAGCTTGTATTCTTTAGCCATGGTGTAAAATATTTTGTTTGCTAAACCGATAATCTTTTCTTTTTGTTTAGTCGCATGAATATCAAAGTTTAGATGTTCATCGAGCCATACTCCTAAATATTTAAAATGTTCAACTCTCTTTAATGGGTTGTCCCCTATTCTGGTTACTGGATTTCTATTTAGCCTTCCTTTCACCATAATGTATTTCGTTTTGTGCGCGGAAATGTCCAGTTTTGCTGTTTTTGTCCACTCCGAGAGTACCCGCATAGCTGTATTAGCTTTTTGTTCTAAGTCATTCCTAGTTTTGGCATTTATTATTATGGCTAGGTCATCAGCGTATGCGACCACCCCGGAAATATCCTTTTCTTTATCCAATTTAATTAGGCCTGGTTGCAGCGTTATGTCCCACAGTAAAGGCCCCAAAACCGATCCTTGTGGGCAACCTTTTGTGATCTCTTTTTTAATTTTAAATGTACCACCATCGTACTCGACCCTTCTATCCGAACAGTAACTTTTTATTAACTGCAGAATTGCTTTATTGACATTTAAATTTTCTAATTCTGAAAACATCTTCGGCCACCAGAGGTTGTCAAACGCGCCTGTTATATCCACGAATACTATTATGGTATATTTTTCTCCGATGTCGTTCAAAGTCTCAATGTGGTCCATAAGAGAATTGATTGCTTCAGATGTACCCTTATTTTTCCTAAAACCAAATTGCAATCTGCAGTTCGTTAGATCACCTCTACAAGAAATTATCCTATTTGCAATTATTTTCTCAAATAGTTTTCCTAGAATATTTAATAAACAGATTGGCCGATATGATTTCGGTGAACTAGGGGAATCCAATTTACTTTTCTCCAAGATTACAAGATTGGCTTGCTTCCATATTGTAGGGAAGACTCCGATTTCGAGACATTTATTGAATAATTTTGTCAAGTAGGGTGTCCAAAATTGATTGTTTAGTTTGAAAATTTCTCCTTTTATTCTATCAGGTCCGGGTGCTTTGTTATTTTTGAGAGTTTGGAGAATTTCACCGGCTTCTTCGTTATTAGTTAAAATTTCTTTGCTATCCGCAGTGTCTGTATTGTTAAACTCCATGTATTTTTGTCGTAATCTCGTATTTTCCTGATTGTCCGTATTTGGATTATCATTGGGGAGCAAGTTGTTTATGATGTGTTCTATAGTTTCCTCAATACCCATGGTATATTCTCCATCTTGTTTTTCCATGGATAAGAGCATTAATGACGGCCTGATTTTTTCTGTTACTATTTTGTAAGGCATACCCCATGGGTCAACCTCGAGTTTTTCTTTTACAAAGGTGTCCCAAACTTTCTTCTTCCTTTCCTTAAGTTTTTCCTTATATAATGTTAATATCCTATAGTATTCTTCTAGTCTTCTTGCTTTTAAGTGTGGATCGTGGGTACGCTGGTATTGCCGTCTCTTTGCCCTGGATTGCCTTTTGAGGATCGGGTAGCTTGCTTCTAGCGAATGGAGCGCCACGCTGCGGCGAGTCTCATTAATTTCTTGACACATACTGTTTGAGGATAGTGCTTCACTGAGTTAATTGTTTTGATCATCCACCAGAATAGATCCGGGTAGATTACTTTTAGCGAATGGAGCGCCACGAAGCTTCGAGTCTCAATACTTTCTTCACACATACCTTGTGTGAGCATAGTGCTACAGTGCGTTAATTGATTTGATCATTTAAAACAATCCCTGCCGGGAACTTGCTTCTAAAGAATGGAGTGCCACGCATCGGCGAATCTCATTACTTTCAGTGTACACTTTATGAGGGCATAGTTCGTCTGTGCGTTAATTGTTTTTATCATCCACTACAATCCCTCCGGGTAGCTTCCTTCTAGCGAATGGAGCGCCACGAAACGGCGAGTATCATTACTTTCTTGACGCATACTGTGTGTGAGCATAGTGCTTCAGCACGTTAATTGTTTTGATCATCCACCAGAATCCATCCGGGTAGCTTGCTTCTAGCGAATGGAGCGCCACGAAGCGGCGAGTCTCATTTTTTTCTGCAGACACTTTATGATAGCATAGTTCGTCAGTGCGTTAATTGTATTGATCATCCACCACAATCCCTCCGGGTAGCTTGCTTCTAGCGAATGGAGCGCCACGCAGCGGCGAGTCTCATTACTTTCTTGACACATTCTGTGTGTGAGCATAGTGCTTCGCCGCGTTAATTGGTTGGATTATTTACCACAATCCCTCCGGGGAGCTTGTTCCAAGAGAATAAAGCGCCACGCAGCGGCGAGTCTCATTACTTTCTGCATACACTTTATGAGGGCATAGTTCGTCAGTGCGTTAATTGTTTTGATCTTCCACCACAATGCCACCGGGTAGACTGCTTCTAGCGAATGGAGCGCCACGAAGCGGCGAGTCTCATTGTTTTCTTGACTCATACTGTGTTGGAGCATAGTGCTTCAGTGCTTCAATTGTTTTGATCATCCACCACAATCCCTCCGGGTAGCTTGCTTCTAGCGAATGGAGCGCCACGAAGCGAAGAGTCTCATTATTTTCTTGACACATACTGTGTGTGAGCATATTGCTTCAATGCGATAATTGTTTTGATCGTTGAGAAAACAAAAACAAACAAGAGAAGACTCACCAGTTAGTCATTCAAACGCTCAAGCGACGTCTACAAGAATGGAAGAAGAGGAGGCGCGTAAAAGAACAAGGGAGGAAGCATCACCAGAGACACAACCTACAAAAAAACACGCAACTATGACATCCTACGGCTTTGACACAATTGATCAATATGAAAGCGAACTGAACTACTTAGAAAGCTTTCTAGATTGGAAAAAAGTAGGGAAGGGTCATCTTGACAAATTAAAGAAAAGAATGGTCGTATGGGTTAAAGATAGAACACTTTTAGAAGGGAAACTTCAACAAATGGAGAAAATAAATGAGGAACTCCAGAGTAGATACGAGGATCTCCAGAAAGAAAAATTAATAATTGAAATGGAAATTATGAGCGGACACAAGGGTTCAAGACTGGAGGATAAACACACAATCGAGAACCTTCAGGAGATCATAAAAGACCAGAAAAAGGAAATAGAAGAACTGAGGAAGGATAAACAAGAAATAAGACAGGAAAGGGACAAACAAATACAAAAAATGGACAGCGAACTTAAAGAAAAAACGTCACAGCTGAGGAAATCAGAAGACAAAGGAAACCAACTGGAAAAGGAAAATAAAAAACTGAAAGAAGAGGTAAAGGAACTAAGTCTCATGGTGAAGGACACGGAAATGAACTCATTAAGAGAAATTTCCATCTTAAAAGAAAACATGGGAAACACAAATCTAAACGAGGAACTAAGGGAAATAGCAAAAAAAATCGACAACCTAAAATCAGACAAAATGGAAACAGATGAAGCGTCCATATCATGGTCAGAAGTAGTGAGACAGGGAAGGAAGATCACAGAGAAGGAGAAAAAAATTATGGAGGTATCGGCTAAGACAAAACCGACACTAATCTTTAGACCAAAAGAGGGAGAAACTACCAAACAAACGGCACAAAGACTGGTCGAAATCATTGATCCAAGGAAAGAAAAATTAAAAATAACCGGAATGAGAACCACGAAGGACATTGTCGTACTGGAAACGGCCACCAAGGAAGACATAAATAGAATAAAATCGAAAGAAGAAATTAAAAGTAACTTCAACTTTGAGGAAAACAGAAAAAGGAATCCACTAATGATCATATATGGTGTTCCATCCGATCTGAAAGATGAAGAAATTCTGGAAACAATGATCGAACAGAACTTCGAAGACAACTTACCGGAAGTAAAAGAGCAAATTAAGGCCAGATTTCGTGCAGGGAAAAAGAACCAAAAGAAGTGCCACTTGGTAATTGAAGTTACACCTAATATTAGAAAGTATTTAACAAATAAAGACAAGGTTTATATCGATTACGAATCACACAAGATTAAAGACTTCCTAGTGGTGCCGAAGTGTTACATCTGTCAAGAATACGGGCACATCACAAAATACTGTGATAACAAAGATAAAACAAGATGCAGATACTGCGGTGCACTGAGACACAAAAGTGAAGAGTGTGATGAAAAAGATAAAAAGATTTGCGTTCCTTGCAAACTGAGACACAAAACATGTCAAACCCCAAATACGGAGGAATGTGTATCCTATAGAGTAGCCCGAGAGAGGATAATTAGTAAAATAAACTATGGATAAAGATATCCAACAAAAAGGTAAAAATAAGAAAAACAAACCCCCGAGCAAAGTTAAAAGAGACAGAATAAGACTGGAAGCATTCTTAGAAAGGAAGAGAAAAGAGAATATAACAACAAAGAACAAATATGTACAAACAGAAGATCCAGATACAGTGAAACAAATACAGAGCGAATTTACAACATTATTGGAGAATAGGAAGAAAAACCAAAAGAAGAAACATACATCGGAAGAAAAATTGGAAATACCGAAATTGGAAAATTCGTTCACACAAGGCGAAGAGAAATACTTATTTCCACCCAAAGAAGAGAAACTCCAAGACTCAACAATTACAACATCCACAGATATTTCAGAAATATCTCCAATATTCAAAGAACCAAGGCCACTTTATGAAAAAATGGAAAGACAATATAAGCTTGCAAAGTTGGAAGATAAGCAAATACTAACAGTGGCGTTTAGGCAAATAACAAGGGATCTTCATGAAAAGGGTAGATCTATAACATATCCCGTTCTGGAGGAAGTAGACAGGATGGAATTACGAACTTATGACTTACCAGCGAACGGATGGGAATTAGTAGATTTAATCGACGAAGCATTTGAACGACGGGGAATTTATTGGAATTTGGAAAATGTGTACAAACAACTCGTTAATGCTCATGGACGAATATATTTCGACTTCAGCAAGTCCGGCAAGGAGGCATTGGTCCATACTAAATATGCATAATAAATTTACAAAATTAAAAATAGTGCAAAACAACGCCCAAAGATCAAAAATTGCCACGATGGAATTAAGAAGATTTGTTGAAATCAATGAAATAGACATAGTAAACATACAGGAACCATACACTGTCAAGAGCAAATTAACAGCATTTCCGCCGACAGCAAGAATAATAAAGGAGGGAAACGATCCGAAAGCAATAACAGTAATCATGAATAAAAACATTGAAGTACTAAAAATTGCGCAATATTGTGACGAATGGACAGTATGCACGGAGGTAACCATCGGTAACAAATCTTTTTGGCTGATAAATTCTTACTTTCAATACAGCTTAAATATACATGATTTCATACAGAAAATACAAACAATAATTTGGCAAAATCAAAGAACTAATTTTATTATTACAATAGATGCAAACGCAAAATCAAGTATGTGGGGCTCACCGATAACAGATGACAAAGGCGAAATCCTGGAAGATTTTGTTCTACAAAATGGTTTAAGGGTGATAAATAAAGGTAACAGACCAACATTCACAGGCCCGAGAGGAAAGTCCTTCATTGATGTTACTATAAGTACTATTCAATTAGAGGAACAAATAGTGAACTGGACAGTTCAAGACAATGTAACAACAAGCGATCATGAAGTAATAACATTTAACATTGAAGATACTACCCTTGGAACAAAAGCTCAGAATTATAACATAAGAAAAATACATTGGGAACTTTTCGAGAAAAACCTGTGCTTACCACAAATTGATGACTACGACGACCTAGATAAATTGGTAACAGATATAGAAAATAAAACAAAGAAATCTCTAGACGAATCAATTTCAGAAGTCAAGACAAAGAAAAAATATAATGACTTTTGGTCCCCAAAACTAGAAAGACTAAAGAAGATAGCAAAAGCAAAAAGAAAAAGCTACCAATCTACAATAATTCCTATACTTAAAGAAAGAAGACTAGAAAATTATAGGATAGCGAAACAAAAATATACAGAGGAATTATTAGCTGCTAAAAAGAAGAGTTGGGAACTATTTCTAAAAAATAATATAGAACTAGATCAATGGGGGCTTCCCTACAAACTAATCATGCAGAAAATTAACAACATAACGCTAACTACACTAAAGAATAATGATAATTCATATACGAAAACAAGAGAAGAAACTATGCTTAAACTGTCAAATAAATTCTTTCCAAGAGATGACGTAAATGAAGAAACAGATCAACAACGAAAACTAAGAGAAGACTATAACCAAATTATCAGGAAAGAAAATGAAGACGAAATAGACCTAGTAACAAATGAGGAAATCGAACAAATAATAAAGAAATTGAAATCAGGAAAAGCCCCTGGATTAGACGGAATAAAAAATGAAATTTATAAAAAGAAGAAAGATATATGGATACCTTATCTAACTAAATTATGCAATACTCTACTAAGGAAGAGGAAATTTCCGCTTTCTTGGAAGGAATCAAAATTAATAATATTAATGAAAAGTGAAGATAGGGACCCAACAGATGTAAGCTCCTACAGACCAATATGCCTCCTTCGGAATATTTCCAAAATTTATGAAAAAACAATAGTTTCCAGACTACACAAATATAGGAATATTGAAAGAGATAACTTGCAATACGGCTTTAGGAGGGGCAAATCAACCGAGGACGCTCTAAATGCTTTTGTGGACAACATTTTGGATCGCAGGAGCGCAAAAAAGTACGTATTAACCTTGTTTGTAGATATAGAAGGGGCTTACGACAATCTGTGGATCCCCTCGCTGGTACGAAGACTAAAAGAGCTAAAAATACCAGAATACCTAGTGAACACAATAAAAGATTATTTTCAAGACAGAAAAATAATAATAAAAGAAGAGAATGGGGATATTAGCATTAATACACAAAAAGGATGCCCACAGGGATCTATTCTAGGTCCATTGATGTGGGACATTGAATTCCAGCCATGCTTGGAAGCATTAAACAAAAATAAATGCGTAGATAGAGTAATAGCCTTTGCAGATGACCTAGCAGTAATAACATCAGCAAACACAAGAAGGGAAATAGAAGAAAACTCAAAAGAAATAATAAGAATATTGCAAGATTGGAGTTCAGAAAGTAAACTAAAATTATCCAAGAAAAAGACCAAATATATGATTTTCGGAACAAAACTGGCAAGGGACCCAACCATCAAAATTGGAGAAGAAAAAATAAAAAGAGTAAGCGAATTCAAATATCTTGGCATTCAGGTAGATGATAAACTAAACTTCGGCCATCACATAAATTACATTAGTGATAAAGGACAGAAAGTTACCAATAAACTAATAAATATAGCAAGTAATAAATATAAGCTTCCACGAAAAATAATAAAAATATACCACGACTCAATTTTAGGGGCAACTATGAATTATGCTGCCAGCGTTTGGGCTCACAGGTTGTTAGAAAACAATGCACTAAAACTGAAAATAGAAAGACCGCAAAGAAACATAATGATCAGACTAAGCGGGGCATTTGGTACTACTCCCCACAATGCACTAGCTGTATTGTTGGGGTTAAAACCAATGCATTTATTAATAATCCAACGGGCGGCAATGTATTGGTTTAAAAAAGGAAACAAAAGTAGGGTACAGGACAGTAGTAGGCCCCCGCGTTCGCCCGAATGACTCATCCTCACTCTCTTTTATGACCGGGGTGAAAGGTCAATGACCTTGGTCCGGGGTCAATGACCTAGGGGTACCTAGGACCACCCCCTCTAAATTTTGGCAGGGGTACCTTGGCCCACCCCCTAAATTTTGGCAGGGGTGCCTAGGACCACCCCCCTTAAATTTTGGAAATTGCCAAATTTAACAATTGGGTATGGTAGTCTAGGACCATAGTATGTACCTCTATCAGTATTGGGTGTCTATGTCGTTCCCTTTCATGGGTAAAAAATTGCCAAAAATTCAAATTTCGGGGGTTTTTGACCTAATTTATCCCCTTTGATGAGGTGTTATTACCCTATATAGTTATATGGGCGTATACAGGGGTCCATTACCTTTCATAAGACATGGGTATATTAATGCACCCCTTGAAAAATTTGGGAGGGGTACGTTGGCCCACCCCTTAAATTTTGGAAATTGACCAATTTCAACATTGGGTATTATAGTACCGGACCCTAATATGTATCATGATAAATTTGGGTGGTCCACCTCGTTCCCTTCTAGGGGTACAAAATTGCCAAATATATAAACGTAAGCAATACGTTATACCACGTGTTTGGTTTTTGACCTAATTTATCCCCTTTGATGAAGTGTTATTACCCTATATAGTTATATGGGCGTATACAGGGGTCCATTACCTTTCATAAGACATGGGTATATTAATGCACCCCTTGAAAAATTTGGGAAGGGTACCTTGGCCCACCCCTTAAATTTTGGAAATTGACCAATTTCAACATTGGGTATTATAGTACAGGCCCCTAATATGTATTATAATAAATTTGGGTGGTCCACCTCATTTCCTTCTAGGGGTACAAAATTGCCAAAAATATAAACGTAAGCAATACGTTATACCACGTGTTTGGTTTTTGGCTCAATTTATCCCCTTTGATGAGGTGTTATTACCTTATATGGTTATGTATAGGGGTCCATTCCCTTTCATAAGATATGGGTATATTTGTGCACCCCTTGAAAAATTTGGGAGGGGCACCTTGGCCCACCCCTTAAATTTTGGAAATTTACCAATTTAAACATTTGGTATTATAGTACTGCACCCTAACATGTATTATGATAAATTTGGGTGGTCCACCTTGTTCCCTTCTAGGGGTACAAATTTGCCAAAATATAAACGTAAGCAATACGTTGTACCACGTGTTTGGTATTTTGGCCCAATTTATTTCCTTGGATGAAGTCCTATTACCTTATATGGTTATGTATAGGGGTCTATTCCCTATCATAAGACATAGGTACATTTGTGCACCCCGGGAGGGGTACCTTGGCCCACCCCTTAAATTTTGGAAATTGATCATTTTATATATTTGGTATTATAGTACTGGACCCTAACATGTATTATGATAAATTTGGGTGGTCCACCTCGTTTCCTTCTAGGGGTACAAAATTGCCAAAATATAAACGTAAGCAATACGTTATACCATGTGTTTGGTTTTTGGTCGATTTTATCCCCTTTGATGAGGTGTTATTATCCTATTTAGTTATATGGTCATGTATAGGGGTCCATTACCTTTCATAAGACATGGGTATATTTGTGCACCCCGGAAGGGGTACTTTGGCCCACCCCTTAAATTTTGGAAATTGCCCAATTTAAACATTTGGTATTATAGTACAAGACCCTAATATGTATTATGATAAATTTGGGTGGTTCACCTCGTTCCCTTTTAGGGTACAAAATTGCCAAAAATATAAACGTAAGCATTACGTTGTACCACGTGTTTGGCTTTTGACCTAATTTATTCCTTTGGATGAGGTCCTATTACCTTATATGGTAATGTATAGGTGTTCATTCCCTATCATAAGACATAGGTACATTGATGCACCCCGGGAGGGGATTCGGTATCATAGTACATGACTCAACATGTATCATGATAAATTTGGGTGGTCCACATCGTTCTCTTTTAGGGGTACAAAATTGGTAAAATATAAACATAAGCAATATGTTGTACCATGTGTTTGGTTTTTGGCCCAATTTCTTCCCTTTGATGAGGTTTTATTGCCTTATATGGTCATGTATATAGGTTCATTTCATATCATAAGACATGAGTAAATTGATGCATCCTTTAAACATTTGGGAGGGGTATCTTGGCTCATCCACTCGGTTTTAGAAATTGTTTAATATAAGCATTTGGTATCATAGTACAGGTCTCCAATATGCACCACTATAAATTTGGATGGTCCACATCGTTCCCTTTTCATAGGTAAAGAACTACCAAAAATCAAATTTCGGAGGTTATTGACCCCAATTTAGCATGTTATATGGTTTATTACCTTTATATGTTTATGTTCCCTTTTAAATTTGGGAATTATCAAATAACAAAATTCGGTAAACGTTTTTTAGGGCCCATTGTAGATGTTGATGTTCCTCTTATGGCCAAATATTCAAAATTTAAATGTTATTGACCGGCTTTATTATTGAATAAGTACAGGATTTATTACTTTTTTCATAAGACACAGGTGTATTTGTGTACCAATCTTAAATTTTGGAAGGGATACAGTTCTTATTGTCGTATCAATAATTGGTAATTGGATAGTATCTCATTCATTGGTTAAATCATTATGATCACGTGATCGGTTATTGACCTATGATGGGATTAGGATTTCAGGACATTGGTACATTGAAACTTTGTAGGATAATTTGATAATACGTCATTGGTTTTGATTATTCCCGCCAAATATAAACGTAAGCAAGACGTTGTACCACGTGATTGTCCTTGATGAGGTAGTGTACAGGGATTCATTTCCTTTGTTGTGGTACTTCTTAAGTTTGAGTACACACACACTTCTAGAAAACAGTTGGTTCTACTCAGGTAAACAATTGACGGACATTATTGACATTATTGAACATATAATGATATGATTAACTCTAAGACTTAGGTATATCAAGAGAAGTATTCTTTAAATTTGGGAATGGTGATAAACAGAATTTTAACATAAGGTGCGAAATTTGAAACAATACATTGAACTTTAGTCACAGCTCATAGTCTAAGATCATTGGTGGTGATTGATTTGAAATCTGATAGCTAACCTTATTGAATCTTATGACTCATAGACGAAAGGCAATACATGCCACAACACTGGCAAAGTTATTGTTAATGCAATTTGATTGGTTGATCACTATCTGTCGTGCAATCTGATTGGTTGATCACTATCTTTCGTGCAATCTGATTGGTTGATGATTTTCAAATCTTTGCTGTATTCAGTTTTAAGTTTTGTTTAACATTTAAAAATCTTGGTTTCGTTCAACATTTTACACTCACTGATAAATATGATCAAAACCGTTTATTTGTTAATCGAATAGTTAAAAACCGGATAAAGTTTGACGGTTAACCGTGAAATGTGAAATTTTTTTAGTTTGAAATTTTTTGCTTGAAAATTTTGTTTAAAATTTTTGTTTGAAATTTTTCGTTTCCAAATTTTTTCGTTTGAAATTTTTTGTTTGAAAATTTTTGTTCGAAAATTTTGTTTAAAATTTTTTGTTTAAAATTTTTCGTTTCCAAATTTTTTGTTTGAAATTTTTTCGTTTGAAATTTTTTGTTTCAAAATTTTTTCGTTTGAAATTTTTTGGTTGAATTTTTTTTCGTTTCAAAATTTTGTTTCAAAGATTTTTTGTTCTAAATTTTTGTTTCAAAGTTTGAGTTGACATTTTTAAAAGTTTGTGCACTCATTAGTAAAGAACCGGAACTGCTTAGAGCAAAAACCTCTGGCAACATGTGGTGCAATAGTACACGTCAGAACCTGGGGTTGTACTTGAAATGAAAAAACACAATTCATTGAAATGGATCATTTTATTACACTCCACATACATCCATACCAGATAGTGGTTCTGGATATTGTCGGTACAATGTATTTTGAACTTCTTGCACTAGTTTGTCTTTAGCATATAATTTTAATTCCAGTTGAAGTCTTTTAAGGTCTATTGCGATATCAATTGGTGGAAACTCAATGTCCATTTGATCACAAATAAACTGTTTATCAATACAGGTATGCACCCACGAACGATGTTGACAACCATCACAATATCTAGATACATGTTGTACAATATGCATAACACATTTTTCAAAATAGTACTTTTTCAGGAATATACTAGTTTTGTTGCACACTTCCACTGCATGTTTCACACACTGAAATACGCTGATGAATTTGTTCCATTCCGTTTGTGTTAGATACACCATGTTGCGAGGGACATGGAATGTACTCTTTTTACGTAACAGCACCATCTTCTCTTCGAGGACTGTACGCAGCACCACTTCATGATTTGAGCCTAATGATTTGACTATGGTCACATTTAGCTCATCATGAAAATAATCGTTCGTTTGGTCGATTCGTGAACATAATATTTGCCACTCTTCACAGGTCAGTTGTACACCAAATTGTTCTGCTTTGCCCAATCGAATCACAGGTTCAAATGTTCTAGCACTGATACCAATCATCACATGTTTTGTTTATTGGATAATAGCTTGCGAAGATGAACTCTTTATCGTTAGAAGTACACATCTTTCCTCCTGAAAAGCACTTGCTCAAATGATTTCACGGTATTTGCTGGTTTATAGTTATTGCTGACGTCATTGGTAAGGAATGTGCTGACGTTTGAATTCATGATTTCATCACAGTTGCTGACGTCATGCCGACCAACCAAATTCATACAACTACAGCTGACGTCATTGGAATGTGCTGATTCATGATTTCATCACAATGGCTGACGAATCTGGCTGTGTACTAAATTCAAGTTGATGACTTCGACCCAAGAATCCTTTGTAACATAAAGATACAGATCCAGTATTTAAGAAACGCAGCAGTTCTTCTTGTTTTGATGCTTCCATGGGTAAATATCTTGCTGGTAAAGTTATATTCTTATCATTTTCAACCTTCACTACGATTCTTAATGCAAACTTTGTAGGGATCATTTGGCTAGCGAAGATTCTATAAGGTACATTCTGTTGTAAATCAGTAATCTTGGTAAATGATTTCATCACATCACGTGTGTTTAGAAACTGCAGACAAGTAGCCATGATGATGTTATCATGAATACTAACTCGAACGATACTTATATATGATGAAAAACTGATGACGTTGCATTATCATGTTCTGACGTGTACTATTGCACCACATGTTGCCAGAGGTTTTTGCTCTAAACAGTTCCGGTTCTTTACTAATGAGTGCACAAACTTTTAAAAATGTCAACTCAAACTTTGAAACAAAAATTTAGAACAAAAAATCTTTGAAACAAAATTTTGAAACGAAAAAAAATTCAACCAAAAAATTTCAAACGAAAAAATTTTGAAACAAAAAATTTCAAACAAAAAATTTGGAAACGAAAAATTTTAAACAAAAAATTTTAAACAAAATTTTCGAACAAAAATTTTCAAACAAAAAATTTCAAACGAAAAAATTTGGAAACGAAAAATTTCAAACAAAAATTTTAAACAAAATTTTCAAGCAAAAAATTTCAAACTAAAAAAATTTCACATTTCACGGTTAACCGTCAAACTTTATCCGGTTTTTAACTATTCGATTAACAAATAAACGGTTTTGATCATATTTATCAGTGAGTGTAAAATGTTGAACGAAACCAAGATTTTTAAATGTTAAACAAAACTTAAAACTGAATACAGCAAAGATTTGAAAATCATCAACCAATCAGATTGCACGAAAGATAGTGATCAACCAATCAGATTGCACGACAGATAGTGATCAACCAATCAAATTGCATTAACAATAACTTTGCCAGTGTTGTGGCATGTATTGCCTTTCGTCTATGAGTCATAAGATTCAATAAGGTTAGCTATCAGATTTCAAATCAATCACCACCAATGATCTTAGACTATGAGCTGTGACTAAAGTTCAATGTATTGTTTCAAATTTCGCACCTTATGTTAAAATTCTGTTTATCACCATTCCCAAATTTAAAGAATACTTCTCTTGATATACCTAAGTCTTAGAGTTAATCATATCATTATATGTTCAATAATGTCAATAATGTCCGTCAATTGTTTACCTGAGTAGAACCAACTGTTTTCTAGAAGTGTGTGTGTACTCAAACTTAAGAAGTACCACAACAAAGGAAATGAATCCCTGTACACTACCTCATCAAGGACAATCACGTGGTACAACGTCTTGCTTACGTTTATATTTGGCGGGAATAATCAAAACCAATGACGTATTATCAAATTATCCTACAAAGTTTCAATGTACCAATGTCCTGAAATCCTAATCCCATCATAGGTCAATAACCGATCACGTGATCATAATGATTTAACCAATGAATGAGATACTATCCAATTACCAATTATTGATACGACAATAAGAACTGTATCCCTTCCAAAATTTAAGATTGGTACACAAATACACCTGTGTCTTATGAAAAAAAGTAATAAATCCTGTACTTATTCAATAATAAAGCCGGTCAATAACATTTAAATTTTGAATATTTGGCCATAAGAGGAACATCAACATCTACAATGGGCCCTAAAAAACGTTTACCGAATTTTGTTATTTCATAATTCCCAAATTTAAAAGGGAACATAAACATATAAAGGTAATAAACCATATAACATGCTAAATTGGGGTCAATAACCTCCGAAATTTGATTTTTGGTAGTTCTTTACCTATGAAAAGGGAACGATGTGGACCATCCAAATTTATAGTGGTGCATATTGGAGACCTGTACTATGATACCAAATGCTTATATTAAACAATTTCTAAAACCGAGTGGATGAGCCAAGATACCCCTCCCAAATGTTTAAAGGATGCATCAATGTACTCATGTCTTATGATATGAAATGAACCTATATACATGACCATATAAGGCAATAAAACCTCATCAAAGGGAAGAAATTGGGCCAGAAACCAAACACATGGTACAACATATTGCTTATGTTTATATTTTACCAATTTTGTACCCCTAAAAGAGAACGATGTGGACCACCCAAATTTATCATGATACATGTTGAGTCATGTACTATGATACCGAATCCCCTCCCGGGATGCATCAATGTACCTATGTCTTATGATAGGGAATGAACACCTATACATTACCATATAAGGTAATAGGACCTCATCCAAAGGAATAAATTAGGTCAAAAACCAAACACGTGGTACAACGTAATGCTTACGTTTATATTTTTGGCAATTTTGTACCCTAAAAGGGAACGAGGTGAACCACCCAAATTTATCATAATACATATTAGGGTCTTGTACTATAATACCAAATGTTTAAATTGGGCAATTTCCAAAATTTAAGGGGTGGGCCAAAGTACCCTTCCCAAATTTTTAAAGGAGTGCACAAATATACCCATGTCTTATGAAAGGTAATGGACCCCTATACATGACCATATAACTAAATAGGATAATAACACCTCATCAAAGGGGATAAAATCGACCAAAAACCAAACACATGGTATAACGTATTGCTTACGTTTATATTTTGGCAATTTTGTACCCCTAGAAGGAAACGAGGTGGACCACCCAAATTTATCATAATACATGTTAGGGTCCAGTACTATAATACCAAATATATAAAATGATCAATTTCCAAAATTTAAGGGGTGGGCCAAGGTACCCCTCCCGGGGTGCACAAATGTACCTATGTCTTATGATAGGGAATAGACCCCTATACATAACCATATAAGGTAATAGGACTTCATCCAAGGAAATAAATTGGGCCAAAATACCAAACACGTGGTACAACGTATTGCTTACGTTTATATTTTGGCAAATTTGTACCCCTAGAAGGGAACAAGGTGGACCACCCAAATTTATCATAATACATGTTAGGGTGCAGTACTATAATACCAAATGTTTAAATTGGTAAATTTCCAAAATTTAAGGGGTGGGCCAAGGTGCCCCTCCCAAATTTTTCAAGGGGTGCACAAATATACCCATATCTTATGAAAGGGAATGGACCCCTATACATAACCATATAAGGTAATAACACCTCATCAAAGGGGATAAATTGAGCCAAAAACCAAACACGTGGTATAACGTATTGCTTACGTTTATATTTTTGGCAATTTTGTACCCCTAGAAGGAAATGAGGTGGACCACCCAAATTTATTATAATACATATTAGGGGCCTGTACTATAATACCCAATGTTGAAATTGGTCAATTTCCAAAATTTAAGGGGTGGGCCAAGGTACCCTTCCCAACTTTTTCAAGGGGTGCATTAATATACCCATGTCTTATGAAAGGTAATGGACCCCTGTATACGCCCATATAACTATATAGGGTAATAACACTTCATCAAAGGGGATAAATTAGGTCAAAAACCAAACACGTGGTATAACGTATTGCTTACGTTTATATATTTGGCAATTTTGTACCCCTAGAAGGGAACGAGGTGGACCACCCAAATTTATCATGATACATATTAGGGTCCGGTACTATAATACCCAATGTTGAAATTGGTCAATTTCCAAAATTTAAGGGGTGGGCCAACGTACCCCTCCCAAATTTTTCAAGGGGTGCATCAATATACCCATGTCTTATGAAAGGTAATGGACCCCTGTATACGCCCATATAACTATATAGGGTAATAACACCTCATCAAAGGGGATAAATTAGGTCAAAAACCCCCGAAATTTGAATTTTTGGCAATTTTTTACCCATGAAAGGGAACGACATAGACACCCAATACTGATAGAGGTACATACTATGGTCCTAGACTACCATACCCAATTGTTAAATTTGGCAATTTCCAAAATTTAAGGGGGGTGGTCCTAGGCACCCCTGCCAAAATTTAGGGGGTGGGCCAAGGTACCCCTGCCAAAATTTAGAGGGGGTGGTCCTAGGTACCCCTAGGTCATTGACCCCGGGCCAAGGTCATTGACCTTTCACCCCGGTCATAAAAGAGAGTGAGGATGAGTCATTCGGGCGAACGCGGGGGCCTACTACTAGGACCTAATAGGGAAAGAAATAGATAA
This sequence comes from Thermobia domestica, assembly GCF_964235325.1. Classification (NCBI taxonomy): domain Eukaryota; kingdom Metazoa; phylum Arthropoda; class Insecta; order Zygentoma; family Lepismatidae; genus Thermobia; species Thermobia domestica. The sequence continues at coordinate 14,275,052 of NC_137459.1, forward strand.
CATACAAGACATAGAGCAAGTAATATTAGAAAAGTGGCAACAAGACTGGAATAACTCAGAGAAGGCAAGAAGAACACATAAATTAATTCCAAACATAAATGAAAGACTAAAATGGAACCATTTTGAACCATCTCCAGGCCTTGTCCGCTTCCTCACGGGACATGGGCCCTATGGCCAATATTTTCAAAGGTTTGGCTTAAAAGAAGAAGGGAACTGTGGTTGTGGTGAGTTTGGAACTCCGGAACACTATATAATGTGGTGTCCCCTACTAGAAGACCGAATGAACGAGAGGAACAATATAAGAACAGGAAGATTAGAGGATATTATTAGCGAAGAGGAAGACTTTAAAGTGCTGAACAGAATTACGGCTGAATTTTCCGAACACAGCAAAAAACAATATGAAGAAAGGAATCTAGCAAACAGAAACCAATAAGAAATTAATAGATATATGAATAAATTAGTTTGAATGTGAGAACGTGTGTATGGGGCGTTCCTTTCGGACCGGAGGCCTCCTCCAGGATTGCTGGTATTCCGCATGCCCCGGAAGGAAGCGCGGGAGTAAAAGTGAGCTCGACACATCCCCGGACAGACCGGATTGGAACTCCGGATGCGTCGGGCCGGAGTGAATTTCGTGTTTCGGTGGTGGGTTATCGTGCATTCTAATATACAGCACATTAATATCTCATAGAATTAGGAAATGAGACAAATGAACTCGGGTAAAAGAAAACAGTGACCGTCCGCGATCTTGTTGCGTACGCGCCGCTTTCGGTTCCGGTGCACACGGCGGTGGGACACAACTGACCAGGGCCCGCACTAAGTGCTCCGAGTGGGTCCTGGACCCCAAGCCGTTGTATTGGGGACCGTGGACATGCGTAAAACAACCGAGGAACATATATCGAAAACAAAATCATCCTACATGAGATAGACAAGATTTAACGAATGCACAAAAGGAACGAAACAAGTGTAATGCGTGTAGTGGAATTAGTCGTTAAAATGTGTTGCACACACAGGAGTGTGATAGTGTATTAGTGCAATATTATAAATACCAGTGTGGACAGTGCTTAATAGTGATAAGTGAAGTGTGTGTCTAGTGATTTTGTAGGAGAGTGTGGTAAATTAATAAAAAACATACAGGAGAGAATCAAACTATGTACAAGGTGAAAAACCTAATCATACAGGGAAACCTGAACGAAATGAAACAACGAAGAAGAGGGAATACTGCATGGATGAGATAAGTATAGGCAAAAAGCAATGAATGATGATATTTATGATAGGATGAATGTTAAGCTCGACTTGAGACAGAACGTAGAGTAGATAAGTTTGATTAGATAAAGAAGACTTGATAATCATTCGAGAATAGTAGTTAGTAGTAAGGATTTGCTGTTTTCTTTTTCTTTAAATTTTATTTTGTTTTGTTTTGATTGTTTTCTCTGTTCAGTGTGTTGTGGTTCGCCCTCGTCCTTGTCCTTGTCTTTGTCCTTGTCCCCGCTCTAAAAAAAAAAAAGGTAAATGAATGATGAAATAAAGAAAGAAGATTGCAATGATGATAGCCCGTTTCGGTTTAAATCTTCAGGTAGCTTGAATCTAGCGAATGGAGCGCCACGCTGCGGCGAGACTCATTACTTTCTGCATACACTTTATGAGGGCACAGTTCGTCAGTGCGTTAATTGTTTTGACCATCCACCACAATCCCTCCAGGTAGCTTGCTTCTAGCGAATGCAGCGCCACGCTGCGGCGAGACTCATTACTTTCTGCATACACTTTATGAGGTCATAGTTCATCAGAGCGTTAATTCTTTTGACCATCCACCACAATCCCTCCGGGGAGCTTGCTTCAGGAGAATGGAGAGCAACGCAGTGGCGTGTCTCGTTACTTTCTGCATACACTTTATGAGGTCATAGTTCATCAGAGCGTTAATTGTTTTGAAAATCCACCACAATCCCTCCGGGTAGCTTGCTTCTAGGGAATGGAGCGCCAGGCAGCGGCGAGTCTCATTATTCTCTTGACACATACTGTGTGTGAGCATATTGCTTCAGTGCGTTAATTGTTTTGATCATCCAACACAATCCCTCCGGGTAGCTTGCTTCTAGCGAATGGAACGCCACGCTTCGACGAGTCTCATTACTTTCTTGACACTTACTGTGTGTGAGCATAGTGCTCCAATGTGTTAATTATTTTGATCATCCAGCAGAATCCCTCCGGGTAGCTTGCTTCTAGCGAATGGAGCGCCACGCAGCGGCGAGTCTCATTACTTTCTGTATACATTTTTTGAGGGCATAGTTCGTCAGTGCGTTAATTCTTTGGATCATCCCCCAAAAGCCCTGCGGGTAGCTTGCTTCTAGGGAATAGAGCGCCACGCAGCGGCGAGTCTCATTATTTTCTTGACACATACTGTGTTTGAGCATTCTGCTTCAGTGCGTTAATTGTTTTGATCATCCACCAGAATCATTCCGTGTACCTTGCTTCTAGCGAATGGAGCGCCACGCAGCGGCGAGTCTCATTACTTTCTTGACACATACTGTGTGTGAGCATATTGCTTCAATGCGTTAATTATTTTGAATATCCACCACAATCCCTCCGGGTAGCTTGCTTCTAGCGAATAGAGCGCCACGCCGCGGCGAGTCTCATTACTTTCTGCATACACTTTATGATAGCATAGTTCGTCAGTGCGTTAATTGCTTTGATCATCCATCACAGTCCCTCCGGATAGCTTGCTTCTAGCGAATGGAGCGCCACGCAGCGGCGAATCTCATTATTTTCTTGACGCATACTGTGTGAGATTATATTGTTTAAATGCGTTGTTTTGATCATCCACAAGAATCCCTCCGGGTAGATTGCTTCTAGGGAATGGAGCGCCACGAAGCGGCGAGTATCATTACTTTCTTGACGCATATTGTGTGTGAGCATAGTGCTTCAGCGCTTTAATTGGTTGGATCATACACCACAATCCCTCCGGGGAGCTTGCTTCAAGAGAATGGAGCGCCACGCAGTGGCGAGTCTCATTACTTTCTGCATAGACTTTATGAGGGCATAGTTCGTCAGTGCGTTAATTGTTTTGACCATCCACCACAATCCCTCCGGGTAGCTTGCTTCTAGTGAATGGAGCGCCACGCAGCGGCGAGACTCATTTCTCTCGGCATACACTTTATAATAGCATAGTTCGTCAGTGCGTTAATTGCTTTGATCATCCATCAGAATACCTCCGTGTAGCTTGCTTCTAGCGAATTTAGCGCCACGCAGCGGCGAGTCTCATTACTTTCTTGAAACATACTGTGTGTGAACATAGTGGTTCACTGCGTTAATTGGTTTGATTCCTTACCACAATCCCTCCGGGGAGCTGGCTTCAAGAGAATAAAGCGCCACGCAGCGGCGAGTCTCATTACTTTCTGCATACACTGTATGAGGGCATAGTTCGTCAGTGTGTTAATTGTTTTGATCTTCCACCACAATGCCACCGGGTAGACTGTTTCTAGCGAATGGAGCGCCACGCTCCGGCGAGTCACATTACATTCTTCATACACTTTATGAGGAAACAGTTCGTTAGTGCGTTAATTGTTTTGATCATCCACCACAATCCCTCCGGGTAGATTGCTTCTAGCGAATGGAACGCAACGCTTCGACGAGTCTCATTACTTTCTTGATACTTACTGTGTGTGAGCATAGTGCTTCAATGCGTTAATTCTTTTGATCATCCACCACAATCCCTCCGGGTAGCTTGCTTCTAACGAATGGAGCGCCACGCAGCGGCGAGTCTCATTACTTTCTTGACACATACTGTGAGTGAGCATAGTGCTTCAGTGCGTTAATAGTTTTGATCATCCACCAGAATCCCTCCGGGTAGCTTGCTTCTAGCGAATGGAACGCAACGCTTCGACGAGTCTCATTACTTTCTTGATACTTACTGTGTGTGAGCATAGTGCTTCAATGCGTTAATGCATGCTTCTAGTGAATGGAGCGCCACGCTGCGGCGATTCTCATTACTTTCTGTATACATTTTTTGAGGGCATAGTTCGTCAGTGCGTTAATTCTTTGGATTATCCCCCAAAATCCCTCCGGGTAGCTTGCTTGTAGGGATTGGAGCGCCTCGCAGCGGCGAGTCTCATTATTTTCTTGACACATACTGTGTGTGAACATTATGCTTCAGTGCGTTAACTGTTTTGATCATCCACCAGAATCCTTCCGGGTACCTTGCTTCTAGCGAATGGAGCGCCACGCAGCGGCGAGACTCATTACTTTATTGACACATACTGTGTGTGAGCATAGTGCTTCGGTGCGTTAATTGTTTTGATCATCCACCATAATCCCTCCGGGTAGCTTGCTTCTAGCGAATGGAGCGCCACACAGCGGCGAGTCTCATTATTTTCTTGACACATACTGTGTGTGAGCATAGTGCTTCAGTGCCTTAATTGTTTTGATCATCCACCATAATAGTTCCGGGTAGCTTGCTTCTAGCGAATGGAGCGCCACGCAGCGGCGAGTCTCATTACTTTCTTGACACATACTGCGGGTGAGCATAGTGCTTCAATGCGTTAATTCTATTCATCATCCACCAGAATCCCTCCGGGTAGCTTGCTTTTAGGGAATGGAGCGCCACGGAGCGGCGAGTCTCATTATTTTCTTGACAAATACTGTGTGTGAGCATAGTGCTTCACCGCGTTAATTGGTTGGATTATTTACCACAAACCCTCCGGGGGGCTTGCTTCAAGAGAATAAAGCACTACGCAGCGGCGTGTCTCATTTCTTTCTGCATACACTTTATGATAGCATAGTTCGTCAGTGCGTTAATTGTTTTGATCATCCATCACAATCATTCCGGGTAGCTTGCTTCTAGCGAATGGAGCGCCACGCAGCGGCGAGTCTCATTATTTTCTAGATACATACTGTGTGTGAGCATATTGCTTCAATGCTTTAATTGTTTTGATCATCCACCAATATCCCTCCGGGTAGCTTGCTTTCTGCGAATGGAGCGCCACGCAGCGGCGTGTCTCATTACTTTCTGTATAATTTTTTTGAGGGCATAGTTCGTCTGTGCGTTTATTCTTTGGATCATCCACCAAAATCTCTCCGGGTAGCTTGCTTGTAGCGAATGGTGCGCCGCGCAGCGGCGAGTCTCATCATTTTCTTGACACATACTGTGGGTGAGCATAGTGCTTCAGTGCCTTAATTGTTTTGATCATCCACCATAATAGTTCCGGGTAGCTTGCTTCTAGCGAATGGAGCGCCACGCAGCGGCGAGTCTCAGTACTTTCTTGACACATACTGCGGGTGAGCATAGTGCTTCAATGCGTTAATTCTATTCATCATCCACCAGAATCCCTCCGGGTAGCTTGCTTTTAGGGAATGGAGCGCCACGCAGCGGCGAGTCTCATTATTTTCTTGACACAAACTGTGTGTGAGCATATTGCTTGAATGCGTTAAATGTTTTGATCATCCACCCGAAGCCCTCCGGGTAGCTTGATTCTAGCGAATGGAGCGCGACACAGCTGCGAGTCTCATTATTTTCTTGACACATACTGTGTGTGAGCATATTACTTGAATGCGTTAGATGTTTTGATCATCCACCCGAAGCCCTCCGGGTAGCTTGATTCTAGCGAATGGAGCGCCACGCTGCGGCGAGACTCATTACTTTCTGCATACACTTTATGAGGGCATAGTTAGTCAGTGCGTTAATTGTTTTGACCATCCACCACAATCCCTCCGGGTAGCTTGCTTCTAGCGAATGTAGCGCCACGCAGCGGCGAGTCTCATTAAATTCTTGACACATACTGTTTGAGCATATTTCTTCAGTGCGTTAATTGTTTTGATCATCCAACACAATCCCTCCGGGCATCTTGCTTTTAGCGAATGGAGCGCCACGCTGCGGCGAGTCTCATTACTTTCTTGACACATACTGTGTGTGAGCATAGTGCTTCAATGCGTTAATTGTTTTGATCATCCACCACAATCCCTCCAGGTAGCTTGCTTCTAGCGAATGGACCGCCACGCAGCGGCGAGTCTTATTACTTTCTTGGCACATACTGTGTGTGAGCATATTGCTTCAATGCGTTAATTGTTTTGATCATCCACCACAATCCCTCCGGGTAGCTTGCTTCTAGCGAATGGAGCGCAACGCAGCGGCGAGTCTCATTATTTTCTTTATACATACTGTGTGTGAGCATACTGCTTTAGTGCGTTAATTGGTTGGATCATCCACCACAATCCCTCAAGGAGCTTGCTTCGAGCGACTGGAGCGCCACGCAGCGGCGAGTCTCATTACCTTCTTGACACATAGTGTGTGTGAGCATAGTGCTTCACCGCTTTAATTGGTTGGATTATTTACCACAATCTCTCCAGATAGCTTGCTTCAAGAGAATAAAGCGCCAGGCAGCGACGAGTCTCAATACTTTCTGCATACACTTTATGAGGGCATAGTTCGTCAGTGCGTTAATTCTTTTGATCATCCACCAGAATCCTTCCGGGTAGCTTCCTTCTAGCGAATGGAGCGCCACGCAGCGGCGAGTTTCATTATTTTCTTGACACATACTGTGTGTGAACATATTGCTTCAATGCGTTAATTGTTTTGATCATCCACCAAAATCCCTCCGTTTTGACTGCTTCTAGCGAATGGAGCGCCACGCTGCGGCGAGTCTCATTACTTTCTGCATACACTTTGTGAGGAAACAGTTCGTCAGTGCGTTAATTGTTTTGACCATTCACCACAACCCTACGGGTAGCTTGCTTCTAGCGAATGGAGCGCCACGCAGCTGCGAGTCTCATTACTTTCTGTATACATTTTTTGAGGGCATAGTTCGTAAGTGCGTTAATTGTTTTGATCATCCAACACAATCCCTCCGGGCATCTTGCTTCTAGCGAATGGAGCGCCACGCAGCGGCGAGGCTCATTACTTTATTGACACATACTGTGTGTGAGCAAAGTGCTTCAATGTGTTAATTGTTTTGACCATCCAACAGAATCCCTCCGGGTAGCTTGCTTCTAGCGAATGGAGCGCCACGCAGCTGCGAGTCTCATTACTTCCTGTATACATTTTTTGAGGGCATAGTTCGTCAGTGAGTTAATTCTTTGGATCATCCCCCAAAATCCTTCCGGGTAGCTTGCTTCTAGGGAATGGAGCGCCACGCAGCGGCGAGTCTCATTATTTTCTTGACACATACTGTGTGTGAGCATTGTGCTTCAGTTCGTTAATTGTTTTGATCATCCACCAGAATCCCTCCAGGTAGCTTGCTTCTAGCGAATGGAGCGCCACGCAGCGGCGAGTCTCATTACTTTCTGTATACATTTTTTGAGGGCATAGTTCGTCAGTGCGTTAATTCTTTGGATCATCCCCCAAAATCCCTCCGGGTAGCTTGCTTCTAGGGAATGGAGCGCCACGCAGCGTCGAGTCTCATTATTTTGTTGACATATACTGTGTGTGAGCATTGTGCTTCAGTGCGTTAATTGTTTTGATCATCCACCAGAATCCCTCCGGGTACTTTGCCTCTAGGGAATGGACCGCCACGCAGCGGCGAGTCTCATTACTTTCTTGACACATACTGTGTGTGAGCATATTGCTTCAATGCGTTAATTGTTTTGATCATCCACCACAATCCCTCCGAGTAGCTTGCTTCTAGCGAATGGAGCGTCACGCAGCGGCGAGTCTCATTATTTTTTTGACAAATACTATCTTTCAGCATAGTGCTTCAGTGCGTTAATTGTTTTGATCATCCAACAGAATCCCTCCGGGTAGCTTGTTTCTAGCGAATGGAGCGCCACGCTGCGGCGAGTCTCATTACCTTCTGCTTACACCTTATGAGGCACAGTTCATCAGTGCGTTAATTGTTTTGACCATCCACCACAATCCCTCCGGGTAGCTTGCTTCTAGCGAATGGAACGCCACGCTTCGGCGAGTCTCATTACTTTCTTGACACTTACTGTGTGTGAGCATTGTGCTTCAGTGCGTTAATTGTTTTGATCATCCACCAGAATCCCTCCAGGTACCTTGCTTCTAGCGAATGGACCGCCACGCAGCGGCGAGTGTTATTACTTTCTTGACACATACTGTGTGTGAGCATATTGCTTCAATGCGTTAATTGTTTTGATCATCCACCACAATCCCTCCGGGTAGCTTGCTTCTAGCGAATGGAGCGCCACGCAGCGGCGAGTCTCATTATTTTCTTGATACATACTGTGTGTGAGCATACTGCTTCAGTGCGTTAATTGGTTGGATCATCCACCACAATCCCTCAAGGAGCTTGCTTCGAGCGACTGGATCGCCACGCAGCGGCGAATCTCATTGTTTTCTTGACAACTACTATAAATGAGAATAGTACTTGAGTGAGTTAATTGTTTTGATCAACCAAAACAATCCCTCCGTGTAGCTTGCTTCTAGCGAATGGAGAGCCACGAAGCAGCGAGTATCATTACTTTCTTGACGCATATTGTGGCTGAACATAGTGCTCCAGTGCGTTAAATTTTTGATCATCCAACGCAATCCCTCCGAGTAGCTTGCTTCTAGCGAATGGAGCGCCACGCAGCGGCGAGTCTCATTACTTTCTGCATACACTTTATGAAAGTATTGTTCGTCAGTGCGTTAATTGTTTGGATCATCCACCAAAATCACTCCGGGTAGCTTTGTTCTGGGGAATGGAGGGCCACGCAGCGGCTAGTCTCATTTTTTTCTTGACACAGACTGTGTGTGAGCATAGTGCTTCAGTGCAATATTTTTTTTGATCATCCACTAGAATCTCTCCGGGTAGCTTGTTTCTAGCGAATGGAGCGCCACGCAGCGGCGAGTCTCATTATTTTCTTGACATATATTGTGTGTGATTATATTGCTTCAATGCGTTTTTTGATCATCCACCAGAATTCCTCCGGGTGGCTTGCTTCTAGCAAATGGAGCGCCACGCAGTGGCGAGTCTCATGACTTTCTGCAACACACTTTATGAGGGCATGGTCCGTCAGTGCGTTAATTGTTTTTGACCATCCACCACAATCCCTCCGGGTAGCTTGCTTCTAGCGAATGGAGCGCCACGCAGCGGCGAGTCTCATTATTTTCTTGACAAATACTGTGTGTGAGCATAGTGCTTCACCGCGTTAATTGGTTGGATTATTTACCACAATCCCTCCGGGGGGCTATTTTCAAGAGAATAAAGCACTACGCAGCGGCGAGTCTCATTACTTTATGCATACACTTTATGAGGGTATAGTTCGTCAGTGCGTTAATTGTTTTGATCTTCCACCACAATACCACCGGGTAGAGTGCTTCTAGCGAATGGAGCGCCACGCAGGGGCGAATCTCATTACTTTCTGCATACACTTTATGATAGCATAGTTCGTCAGTGCGTTAATTGTTTTGATCATCCATCACAATCCCTCCGGGTAGCTTGCTTCTAGCGAATGGAGCGCCACGCAGCAGCGAGTCTCATTACTTTCTGCATACACTTTATGAAAGTATTGTTCGTCAGTGCGTTAATTGTTTGGATCATCCACCAAAATCACTCCGGGTAGCTTTGTTCTGGGGAATGGAGGGCCACGCAGCGGCTAGTCTCATTTTTTTCTTGACACAGACTGTGTGTGAGCATAGTGCTTCAGTGCAATATTTTTTTTGATCATCCACTAGAATCTCTCCGGGTAGCTTGTTTCTAGCGAATGGAGCGCCACGCAGCGGCGAGTCTCATTATTTTCTTGACATATATTGTGTGTGATTATATTGCTTCAATGCGTTTTTTGATCATCCACCAGAATTCCTCCGGGTGGCTTGCTTCTAGCAAATGGAGCGCCACGCAGTGGCGAGTCTCATGACTTTCTGCAACACACTTTATGAGGGCATGGTCCGTCAGTGCGTTAATTGTTTTTGACCATCCACCACAATCCCTCCGGGTAGCTTGCTTCTAGCGAATGGAGCGCCACGCAGCGGCGAGTCTCATTATTTTCTTGACAAATACTGTGTGTGAGCATAGTGCTTCACCGCGTTAATTGGTTGGATTATTTACCACAATCCCTCCGGGGGGCTATTTTCAAGAGAATAAAGCACTACGCAGCGGCGAGTCTCATTACTTTATGCATACACTTTATGAGGGTATAGTTCGTCAGTGCGTTAATTGTTTTGATCTTCCACCACAATACCACCGGGTAGAGTGCTTCTAGCGAATGGACCGCCACGCTGCGGCGAGTCTCACTACTTTTTTGACGCTCACTCTCTGTGAGCATAGTGCTTCAGCGCGTTAGTTGTTTTGATCATCCACCAGAATCCATCCAGGTAGCTTGCTTTTAGCGAATGGAGCCCAACGCAGCGGCGAGTCTCATTTCTTTCTGCATACACTTTATGATAGCATAGTTCGTCAGTGCGTTATTTGTTTTGATCATCCACCACAATCCCTCCGGGTAGCATGCTTCTAGCGAATGGAGCGCCCCGCAGCGGCGAGTCTCATTATTTTCTTGACAAATACTGTGTCTGAGCATAGTGCTTCACCGCGTTAATTGGTTGGATTATTTACCACAATCCCTCCGGGGGGCTTGCTTCAAGAGAATAAAGCACTACGCAGCGGCGAGTCTCATTACTTTCTGCATACACTTTATGAGGGTATAGTTCGTCAGTGCGTTAATTGTTTTGATCTTCCACCACAATACCATCGGGTAGACTGCTTCTAGCGAATGGACCGCCACGCTGCGGCGAGACTCATTACTTTCTGCATACACTTTATGAGGGCACAGTTCGTCAGCGCGTTAAATGGTTGGATCATCCACCACAATCCCTCCGGGGAGCTTCCTTCAAGAGAATGCAGAGCCACGCAGTGGCGAGTCACATTACTTTCTGCATAAACTTTATGAGGTCATAGTTCATCAGAGCGTTAATTGTTTTGACCATCCACCACAATCCATCCAGGTAGCTTGCTTCTAGCGAATGTAGCGCCACGCAGCGTCGAGTCTCATAATTTCTTGACATATACTGTTTGAGCATATTGCTTCAGTGCGTTAATTGTTTTGATCATCCAACACAATCCCTCCGGGCATCTTGCTTTTAGCGAATGGAGCGCCACGCAGCGGCGAGTCTCATTATTTTCTTGACACATACTGTGTGTGTACATATTGCTTCAATGCGTTAATTGTTTTGATCATCCACCACAATCCCTCCAGGTACCTTGCTTCTAGCGAATGGAGCGCAACGCAGCGGCGAGTCTCATTATTTTCTTGATACATACTGTGTGTGAGCATACTGCTTCAGTGCGTTAATTGGTTGGATCATCCACCACAATCCCTCAAGGAGCTTGCTTCGAGCGACTGGAGCGCCACGCAGTGGCGAGTCTCATTACCTTCTTGACACATACTGTGTGTGAGCATAGTGGTTCACCGCTTTAATTGGTTGGATTATTTACCACAATCTCTCCAGATAGCTTGCTTCAAGAGAATAAAGCGCCAGGCAGCGGCGAGTCTCAATACTTTCTGCATACACTTTATGAGGGCATAGTTCGTCAGTGCGTTAATTGTTTTGATCATCCACCAGAATCCCTCCGGGTAGCTTGCTTCTAGCGAATGGAGCGCCACGCAGCGGCGAGTTTCATTATTTTCTTGACACATACTGTGTGTGAACATATTGCTTCAATGCGTTAATTGTTTTGATCATCCACCAAAATCCCTCCGTTTTGACTGCTTCTAGCGAATGGAGCGCCACGCTGCGGCGAGTCTCATTATATTCTGCATACACTTTATGAGGAAACAGTTCGTCAGTGCGTTAATTGTTTTGACCATCCACCACAACCCTACGGGTAGCTTGCTTCTAGCGAATGGAGCGCCACGCAGCTGCGAGTCTCATTACTTTCTGTATACATTTTTTGAGGGCATAGTTCGTCAGTGCGTTAATTGTTTTGATCATCCAACACAATCCCTCCGGGCATCTTGCTTTTAGCGAATGGAGCGCCACGCAGCGGCGAGGGTCATTACTTTATTGACACATACTGTGTGTGAGCAAAGTGCTTCAATGTGTTAATTGTTTTGACCATCCACCAGAATCTCTCCAGATAGCTTGCTTCTAGCGGATGCAGCGCCACGCAGCGGCGAGTCTCATTACTTTCTGTATACATTTTTTGAGGGCATAGTTCGTCAGTGCGTTAATTCTTTGGATCATCCCCCAAAATCCCTCCGGGTATCTTGCTTCTAGGGAATGGAGCGCCACGCAGCGTCGAGTCTCATTATTTTGTTGACATATACTGTGTGTGAGCATTGTGCTTCAGTGCGTTAATTGTTTTGATCATCCACCAGAATCCCTCCGGGTACCTTGCCTCTAGGGAATGGACCGCCACGCAGCTACGAGTCTCATTACTTTCTTGACACATACTGTGTGTGAGGATATTGCTTCAATGCGTTAATTGTTTTGATCGTCCACCACAATCCCTACGAGTAGCTTGCTTCTAGCGAATGGAGCGCCACGCAGCGGCGAGTCTCATTATTTTCTTGACACATACTGTCTTCCAGCATAGTGCTTCAGTGCGTTAATTGTTTTGATCATCCACCAGAATCCCTCCGTGTAACTTGTTTCTAGCGAATGGAGCGCCACGCTGCGGCGAGTCTCATTACCTTCTGCTTACACCTTATGTAGCACAGTTCGTCAGTGCGTTAATTGTTTTGACCATCCACCACAATCCCTCCGGGTAGCTTGCTTCTAGCGAATGGAACGCCACGCTTCGGCGAGTCTCATTACTTTCTTGACACTTGCTGTGTGTGAGCATTGTGCTTCAGTGCGTTAATTGTTTTGATCATCCACCAGAATCCCTCCAGGTACCTTGCTTCTAGCGAGTGGACCGCCACGCAGCGGCGAGTCTTATTACTTTCTTGACACATACTGTGTGTGAGCATATTGCTTCAATGCGTTAATTGTTTTGATCATCCACCACAATCCCTCCGAGTAGCTTGCTTCTAGCGAATGGAGCGCCACGCAGCGGCGAGTCTCATTATTTTCTTGATACATACTGTGTGTGATCATACTGCTTCAGTGCGTTAATTGGTTGGATCATCCACCACAATCCCTCAAGGAGCTTGCTTCGAGCGACTGGAGCGCCACGCAGCGGCGAATCTCATTGTTTTCTTGACAACTACTATAAATGAGAATAGTACTTGAGTGAGTTAATTGTTTTGATCAAGCAAAACATTCCCTCCGTGTAGCTTGCTTCTAGCGATTGGAGAGCCACGAAGCAGCAAGTATCATTACTTTCTTGGCGCATATTGTGGCTGAACATAGTGCTTCAGTGCGTTAAATTTTTGATCATCCAACGCAATCCCTCCGAGTAGCATGCTTCTAGCGAATGGAGCGCCACGCAGCGGCGAGTCTCATTATTTGCTTGACACATACTGTGTTTGAGCATAGTGCTTCAGTGCGTTAATTAGTTGGATCATCCACCACAATTCCTGCGGGGAACTTGCTTCTAGCGAATGATGCGCCACGCAGGGGCGAATCTCATTACTTTCTGCATACACTTTATGATAGCATAGTTCGTCAGTGCGTTAATTGTTTTGATCATCCACCAGAATCCCTCCGGGTGGCCTGCTTCTAGCGAATGGAGCGCCACGCAGCGGCGAGTCTCATTATTTTCTTGACAAATACTGTGTGTGAGCATAGTGCTTCACCGCGTTAATTGGTTGCATTATTTACCACAATCTCTCCAGATAGCTTGCTTCAAGAGAATAAAGCACTACGCAGCGGCGAGTCTCATTACTTTATGCATACACTTTATGAGGGTATAGTTCGTCAGTGCGTTAATTGTTTTGATCTTCCACCACAATACCACCGGGTAGAGTGCTTCTAGCGAATGGACCGCCACGCTGCGGCGAGTCTCATTACTTTCTTGACGCTCAGTCTCTGTGAGCATAGTGCTTCAGCGCGTTAGTTGTTTTGATCATCCACCAGAATCCATCCAGGTAGCTTGCTTTTAGCGAATGGAGCCCAACGCAGCGGCGAGTCTCATTTCTTTCTGCATACACTTTATGATAGCATAGTTCGTCAGTGCGTTATTTGTTTTGATCATCCACCACAATCCCTCCGGGTAGCATGCTTCTAGCGAATGGAGCGCCCCGCAGCGGCGAGTCTCATTATTTTCTTGACAAATACTGTGTGTGAGCATAGTGCTTCACCGCGTTAATTGGTTGGATTATTTACCACAATCCCTCCGGGGGGCTTGCTTCAAGAGAATAAAGCACTACGCAGCGGCGAGTCTCTTTTCTTTCTGCATACACTTTATGAGGGTGTAGTTCGTCAGTGCGTTAATTGTTTTGATCTTCCACCACAATACCACCAGGTAGACTGCTTCTAGCGAATGGACCGCCACGCTGCGGCGAGTCTCATTACTTTCTTCATACACTTTATGAGGAAACAGTTCGTCAATGCGTTAACTGTTTTGACCAACCACGACAATCCTTCCGGGTAGCTTGCTTCTAGGGAATGGAGCGCCAGGCAGGGGCGAGTTTCATTATTCTCTTGACACATACTGTGTGTGAGCATAGTGCTTCAGTGCGTTAACAGTTTTGATCATCCATCACAATCCCTCCGGGTAGCTTGCTTCTAGCGAATGGAACGCCACGCTTCGACGAGTCTCTTTACTTTCTTGACACTTACTGTGTGTGAGCATAGTGCTCCAATGTGTTAATTCTTTGGATCATCCCCCAAAAGCCCTCCGGGTAGCTTGCTTCTAGGGAATGGAGTGCCACGCAGCGGCGAGTCTCATTATTTTCTTGACACATACTGTGTTTGAGCATAGTGCTTCAGTGCGTTAATTGTTTTGATCATCCACCAGAATCCCTCCGGGTAGCTTGCTTCTAGCGAATGGAGCGCCACGCAGCGGCGAGTCTCATTACTTTCTGCATACACCTTATGAGGGCAGAGTTCGTCAGTGCGTTAATTGTTTTGACCATCCACCTCAATCCCTCCGGGTAGCTTGCTTCTAGGGAATGGAGCGCCACGCAGCGGCGAGTCTCATTAATTTCTTGACACATACTGTGTGTGAGCATAGTGCTTGAGTGTGTTAACTGTTTTGATCATCCAAAACAATCCCTCCGTGTAGCTTGCTTCTAGCGAATGGAGCGCCACGCAGCGGCGAGTCTCATTATTTGCTTGACACATACTGTGTTTGAGCATAGTGCTTCAGTGCGTTAATTAGTTGGATTATCCACCACAATTCCTGCGGGGAACTTGCTTCTAGCGAATGGAGCGCCACGCAGGGGCGAATCTCATTACTTTCTGCATACACTTTATGATAGCATAGTTCGTCAGTGCGTTCATTGTTTTGATCATCCACCAGAATCCCTCCGGGTGGCTTGCTTCTAGCAAATGGAGCGCCACGCAGTGGCGAGTCTCATGACTTTCTGCAACACACTTTATGAGGGCATAGTTCGTCAGTGCGTTAATTGTTTTTGACCATCCACCACAATCCCTCCGGGTAGCTTGCTTCTAGCGAATGGAGCGCCACGCAGCGGCGAGTCTCATTATTCTCTTGACAAATACTGTGTGTGAGCATAGTGCTTCACCGCGTTAATTGGTTGCATTATTTACCACAATCTCTCCAGAGAGCTTGCTTCAAGAGAATAAAGCACTACGCAGCGGCGAGTCTCATTACTTTATGCATACACTTTATGAGGGTATAGTTCGTCAGTGCGTTAATTGTTTTGATCTTCCACCACAATACCACCAGGTAGAGTGCTTCTAGCGAATGGACCGCCACGCTGCGGCGAGTCTCATTACTTTCTTGACGCTCGCTCTCTGTGAGCATAGTGCTTCAGCGCGTTAGTTGTTTTGATCATCCACCAGAATCCATCCAGGTAGCTTGCTTTTAGCGAATGGAGCCCAACGCAGCGGCGAGTCTCATTTCTTTCTGCATACACTTTATGATAGCATAGTTCGTCAGTGCGTTATTTGTTTTGATCATCCACCACAATCCCTCCGGGTAGCATGCTTCTAGCGAATGGAGCGCCCCGCAGCGGCGAGTCTCATTATTTTCTTGACAAATACTGTGTGTGAGCATAGTGCTTCACCGCGTTAATTGGTTGGATTATTTACCACAATCCCTCCGGGGGGCTTGCTTCAAGAGAATAAAGCACTACGCAGCGGCGAGTCTCTTTTCTTTCTGCATACACTTTATGAGGCTATAGTTCGTCAGTGCGTTAATTGTTTTGATCTTCCACCACCATACCACCAGGTAGACTGCTTCTAGCGAATGGACCGCCACGCTGCGGCGAGTCTCATTACTTTCTTCATACACTTTATGAGGAAACAGTTCGTCAATGCGTTAACTGTTTTGACCAACCACGACAATCCTTCCGGGTAGCTTGCTTCTAGGGAATGGAGCGCCAGGCAGGGGCGAGTTTCATTATTCTCTTGACACTTACTGTGTGTGAGCATAGTGCTCCAATGTGTTAATTCTTTGGATCATCCCCCAAAAGCCCTCCGGGTAGCTTGCTTCTAGGGAATGGAGTGCCACGCAGCGGCGAGTCTCATTATTTTCTTGACACATACTGTGTTTGAGCATAGTGCTTCAGTGCGTTAATTGTTTTGATCATCCACCAGAATCCCTCCGGGTAGCTTGCTTCTAGCGAATGGAGCGCCACGCAGCGGCGAGTCTCATTACTTTCTGCATACACCTTATGAGGGCAGAGTTCGTCAGTGCGTTAATTGTTTTGACCATCCACCACAATCCCTCCGGGTAGCTTGCTTCTAGGGAATGGAGCGCCACGCAGCGGCGAGTCTCATTAATTTCTTGACACATACTGTGTGTGAGCATAGTGCTTGAGTGTGTTAATTGTTTTGATCATCCAAAACAATCCCTCCGTGTAGCTTGCTTCTAGCGAATGGAGCGCCACGCAGCGGCGAGTCTCATTTCTTTGTGCATACACTTTATGATAGCATAGTTCGTCAGTGCGTTAATTGTTTTGATCATCCATCACAGTCCCTCCGGATAGCTTGCTTCTAGCGAATGGAGCGCCACGCTGCGGCGAGTCTGATTACATTGTTGATACAAACTGTGTGTGAGCATAGTGCTTAAGTGCGTTAATTGTTATTATAATCCACCACAATCCTTCCGGGTAGCTTGCTTCTAGCGAATTGGGCGCCACGCAGCGGCGAGTCTCATTTCTTTGTGCATACACTTTATGATAGCATAGTTCGTCAGTGCGTTAATTGTTTTGATCATCCATCACAGTCCCTCCGGATAGCTTGCTTCTAGCGAATGGAGGGCCACGCAGCGGCGAGTCTCAGTACTTTCTGCATACACTTTATGATAGCATAGTTCGTCAGTGCGTTAATTGTTTTGATCATCCAAAACAATCTCTCCGGGTAGCTTGCTTCTAGCGAATGGAGCGCCACGCAGCGGCGAGTCTCATTATTTTCTTGATACATACTGTGTGTGAGCATACTGCTTCAGTGCGTTAATTAGTTGGATCATCTACCACAATCCCTCAAGGAGCTTGCTTCGAGCGACTGGAGCGCCACGCAGCGGCGAATCTCATTGTTTTCTTGACAACTACTATAAATGAGAATAGTACTTGAGTGAGTTAATTGTTTTGATCAACCAAAACATTCCCTCCGTGTAGCTTGCTTCTAGCGATTGGAGAGCCACGAAGCAGCGAGTTTGATTACTTTCTTGACGCATATTGTGGCTGAACATAGTGCTTCAGTGCGTTAAATTTTTGATCATCCAACGCAATCCCTCCGAGTAGCATGCTTCTAGCGAATGGAGCGCCACGCAGCGGCGAGTCTCATTATTTGCTTGACACATACTGTGTTTGAGCATAGTGCTTCAGTGCGTTAATTAGTTGGATCATCCACCACAATTCCTGCGGGGAACTTGCTTCTAGCGAATATAGCGCCACGCAGGGGCGAATCTCATTACTTTGTGCATACACTTTATGATAGCATAGTTCGTCAGTGCGTTAATTGTTTTGATCATCCACCAGAATCCCTCCGGGTGGCTTGCTTCCAGCAAATGGAGCGCCACGCAGTGGCGAGTCTCATGACTTTCTGCAACACACTTTATGAGGGCATAGTCCGTCAGTGCGTTAATTGTTTTTGACCATCCACCACAATCCCTCCGGGTAGCTTGCTTCTAGCGAATGGAGCGCCACGCAGCGGCGAGTCTCATTATTTTCTTGACAAATACTGTGTGTGAGCATAGTGCTTCACCGCGTTAATTGGTTGGATTATTTACCACAATCTCTCCAGATAGCTTGCTTCAAGAGAATAAAGCACTACGCAGCGGCGAGTCTCATTACTTTATGCATACACTTTATGAGGGTATAGTTCGTCAGTGCGTTAATTGTTTTGATCTTCCACAACAATACCACCGGGTAGAGTGCTTCTAGCGAATGGACCGCCACGCTGCGGCGAGTCTCATTACATTCTTGACGCTCACTCTCTGTGAGCATAGTGCTTCAGCGCGTTAGTTGTTTTGATCATCCACCAGAATCCATCCAGGTAGCTTGCTTTTAGCGAAAGGAGGCCAACGCAGCGGCGAGTCTAATTTCTTTCTGCATACACTTTATGATAGCATAGTTCGTCAGTGCGTTATTTGTTTTGATCATCCACCACAATTCCTCCGGGTAGTATGCTTCTAGCGAATGGAGCGCCAGGCAGCGGCGAGTTTCATTATTTTCTTGACAAATACTGTGTGTGAGCATAGTGCTTCACCGAGTTAATTGGTTGGATTATTTACCACAATCCCTCCGGGGGGCTTGCTTCAAGAGAATAAAGCACTACGCAGCGGCGAGTCTCTTTTCTTTCTGCATTTACTTTATGAGGGTATAGTTCGTCAGTGCGTTAATTGTTTTGATCTTCCACCACAATACCACCGGGTAGACTGCTTCTAGCGAATGGAACGCTACGCTTCGACGAGTCTCATTACTTTCTTGACACTTACTGTGTGTGAGCATAGTGCTCCAATGTGTTAATTCTTTGGATCATCCCCCAAAAGCCCTCCGGGTAGCCTGCTTCTAGGGAATGGAGTGCCACGCAGCGGCGAGTCTCATTATTTTCTTGACAAATACTGTGTGTGAGCATAGTGCTTCACCGCGTTAATTGGTTGGATTATTTACCACAATCCCTCCGGGGGGCTTGCTTCAAGAGAATAAAGCACTACGCAGCGGCGAGTCTCTTTTCTTTCTGCATTTACTTTATGAGGGTATAGTTCGTCAGTGCGTTAATTGTTTTGATCTTCCACCACAATACCACCGGGTAGACTGCTTCTAGCGAATGGAACGCCACGCTTCGACGAGTCTCATTACTTTCTTGACACTTACTGTGTGTGAGCATAGTGCTCCAATGTGTTAATTCTTTGGATCATCCCCCAAAAGCCCTCCGGGTAGCCTGCTTCTAGGGAATGGAATGCCACGCTGCGGCGAGTCTCATTACTTTCTTCATACACTTTATGAGGAAACAGTTCGTCAATGCGTTAATTGTTTTGACCAACCACGACAATCCTTCCGGGTAGCTTGCTTCTAGGGAATGGAGCGCCAGGCAGCGGCGAGTTTCATTATTCTCTTGACACATACTGTGTGTGAGCATAGTGCTTCAGTGCGTTAACAGTTTTGATCATCCATCACAATCCCTCCGGGTAGCTTGCTTCTAGCGAATGGAACGCCACGCTTCGACGAGTCTCATTACTTTCTTGACACTTACTGTGTGTGAGCATAGTGCTCCAATGTGTTAATTCTTTGGATCATCCCCCAAAAGCCCTCCGGGTAGCCTGCTTCTAGGGAATGGAGTGCCACGCAGCGGCGAGTCTCATTATTTTCTTGACACATACTGTGTTTGAGCATAGTGCTTCAGTGCGTTAATTGTTTTGATCATCCACCAGAATCCCTCCGCGTAGCTTGCTTCTAGCGAATGGAGCGCCACGTAGCGGCGAGTCTCATTACTTTCTGCATACACCTTATGAGGGCAGAGTTCGTCAGTGCGTTAATTGTTTTGACCATCCACCACAATCCCTCCGGGTAGCTTGCTTCTAGGGAATGGAGCGCCACGCAGCGGCGAGTCTCATTAATTTCTTGACACATACTGTGTGTGAGCATAGTGCTTGAGTTAGTTAATTGTTTTGATCATCCAAAACAATCCCTCCGTGTAGCTTGCTTCTAGCGAATGGAGCGCCACGCAGCGGCGAGTCTCATTTCTTTGTGCATACACTTTATGATAGCATAGTTCGTCAGTGCGTTAATTGTTTTGATCATCCATCACAGTCCCTCCGGATAGCTTGCTTCTAGCGAATGGAGCGCCACGCTGCGGCGAGTCTGATTACATTGTTGATACAAACTGTGTGTGAGCATAGTGCTTAAGTGCGTTAATTGTTATTATAATCCACCACAATCCTTCCGGGTAGCTTGCTTCTAGCGAATTGGGCGCCACGCAGCGGCGAGTCTCATTTCTTTGTGCATACACTTTATGATAGCATAGTTCGTCAGTGCGTTAATTGTTTTGATCATCCATCACAGTCCCTCCGGATAGCTTGCTTCTAGCGAATGGAGGGCCACGCAGCGGCGAGTCTCAGTACTTTCTGCATACACTTTATGATAGCATAGTTCGTCAGAGCGTTAATTGTTTGGATCATCCACCAAAATCCCTCCGGGTTGCTTGCTTCTAGGGAATGGAGCGCCACGCAGCGGCTAGTCTCATTTTTTTCTTGACACATACTGTGTGTGAGCATAGTGGTTTAGTGCGTTATTTGTTTTGATCATCCACCAGAATCCCTTCGGGTAGCTTGCTTCTTGCGAATGGAGCGCCACGCAGCGGCGAGTCTCATTATTTTCTTGACGCATACTGTGTGTGATTATATTGCTTCAATGCGTTGTTTTGATCATCCACCAGAATCCCTCCGGGTATTTTGCTTCTAGGGTATGGAGCGCCACGCAGCGGCGAGTCTCATTAATTTCTTGACACATACTGTGTGTGAGCAAACTGCTTCAGTGCGTTAAATTTTTTGATCATCCACCACAATCCCTCCGGGTAGCTTGCTTCTAGCGAATGGAGCGCCACGAAGCGGCGAGTATCATTACTTTCTAGACGCATATTCTGTGTGAGCATAGTGCTTCAGCGCGTTAATTGGTTGGATCATACACCACAATCCCTCCGGGGAGCTTGCTTCAAGAGAATGGAGCGCCACGCAGTGGCGAGTCTCATTACTTTCTGCATAGACTTTATGAGGGCATAGTTCGTCATTGCGTTAATTGTTTTGACCATCCACCACAATCCCCCCGGGTAGCTTGCTTCTAGTGAATGGAGCGCCACGGGGCGGCGAGTCTAAAAAATTTCTTGACACATAATGTGTGTGAGCATAGTGCTTGAGTTCGTTAATTGTTTTGATCATGCACCACAATCCCTCCGGGTAGCTTGCTTCTAGCGAATGGAGCGCCACGAAGCGGCGAGTATCATTACTTTCTTGACGCATACTCTGTGTGAGCATAGTGCTTCAGCGCGTTAATTGTTTTGATCATCCACCAAAATCAATCCGGGTAGCTTGCTTTTTGCGAATGGAGCGCCACGCAGCGGCGAGACTCATTTCTTTCTGCACACACTTTATAATAGCATAGTTCGTCTGTGCGTTAATTGTTTTGATCATCCACCAGAATACCTCCGTGTAGCTTGCTTCTAGCGAATTTAGCGACACGCAGCGGCGAGTCTCATTACTTTCTTGACACATACTGTGTGTGAGCATAGTTCTTGAGTGAGTTAATAGTTTTGATCATCCACCAGAATCCCTCCGGGTAGCTTGCTTCAAGAGAATAAAGCGCCACGCAGCGGCGAGTCTCATTACCTTCTGCATACACTTTAGGAGGGCATAGTTCGTCAGTGCGTTAATTGTTTTGATCTTCCACCACAATGCCACCGGGTAGACTGCTTCTAGCGAATGGAGCGCCACGCTCCGGCGAGTCTCATTACATTCTTCATACACTTTATGAGGAAACAGTTCGTCAGTGCGTTAATTGTTTTGATCATCCACCACAATCCCTCCGGGTAGCTTGCTTCTAACGAATGGAGCGCCAGGCAGCGGCGAGTCTCATTATTCTCTTGACACATGCTGTATGTGTGCATAGTTCTTGAGTGAGTTAATAGTTTTGATCATCCACCAGAATCCCTCCGGGTAGCTTGCTTCTAGCGAATATAACGCAACGCTTCGACGAGTCTCATTACTTTCTTGATACTTACTGTGTGTGAGCATAGTGCTTCAATGCGTTAATTCTTTTGATCATCCACCAGAATCCCTCCGGGTAGCATGCTTCTAGCGAATGGAGCGCCACGCAGCGGCGAGTCTCAGTACTTTCTGCATACACTTTATGATAGCATAGTTCGTCAGTGCGTTAATTGTTTGGATCATCCACCAAAATCCCTCCGGGTTGCTTGCTTCTAGGGAATGGAGCGCCACGCAGCGGCTAGTCTCATTTTTTTCTTGACACATACTGTGTGTGAGCATAGTGGTTTAGTGCGTTATTTGTTTTGATCATCCACCAGAATCCCTCCGGGTAGCTTGCTTCTTGCGAATGGAGCGCCACGCAGCGGCGAGTATCATTATTTTCTTGACGCATACTGTGTGTGATTATATTGCTTCAATGCGTTGTTTTGATCATTCACCAGAATCCCTCCGGGTAGATTGCTTCTAGGGAATGGAGCGCCACGCAGCGGCGAGTATCATTAATTTCTTGACACATACTGTGTGTGAGCAAACTGCTTCAGTGCGTTAAATTTTTTGATCATCCACCACAATCCCTCCGGGTAGCTTGCTTCTAGCGAATGGAGCGCCACGAAGCGGCGAGTATCATTACTTTCTAGACGCATATTCTGTGTGAGCATAGTGCTTCAGCGCGTTAATTGGTTGGATCATACACCACAATCCCTCCGGGGAGCTGGCTTCAAGAGAATAAAGCGCCACGCAGCGGCGAGTCTCATTACCTTCTGCATACACTTTAGGAGGGCATAGTTCGTCAGTGCGTTAATTGTTTTGATCTTCCACCACAATGCCACCGGGTAGACTGTTTCTAGCGAATGGAGCGCCACGCTCCGGCGAGTCTCATTACATTCTTCATACTCTTTATGAGGAAACAGTTCGTCAGTGCGTTAGTTGTTTTGATCATCCACCACAATCCCTCCGTTTAGCTTGCTTCTAACGAATGGAGCGCCAGGCAGCGGCGAGTCTCATTATTCTCTTGACACATGCTGTATGTGTGCATAGTTCTTGAGTGAGTTAATAGTTTTGATCATCCACCAGAATCCCTCCGGGTAGCTTGCTTCTAGCGAATGGAACGCAACGCTTCGACGAGTCTCATTACTTTCTTGATACTTACTGTGTGTGAGCATAGTGCTTCAATGCGTTAATTCTTTTGATCATCCACCAGAATCCCTCCGGGTAGCATGCTTCTAGCGAATGGAGCGCCACGCTGCGGCGATTCTCATTACTTTCTGTATACATTTTTGAGGGCATAGTTCGTCAGTGCGTTAATTCTTTGGATTATCCCCCAAAATCCCTCCGGGTAGCTCGCTTTTAGGGATTGGAGCGCCTCGCAGCGGCGAGTCTCATTATTTTCTTGACACATACTGTGTGTGAACATTATGCTTCAGTGCGTTAACTGTTTGATCATCCACCAGAATCCTTCCGGGTACCTTGCTTCTAGCGAATGGAACGCAACGCAGCGGCGAGTCTCATTACTTTCTTGACACATACTGTGTGTGAGCATATTGCTTCAATGCGTTAATTGTTTTGATCATCCACCAGATTCCCTCCGGGTAGCTTGCTTCTAGCGAATGGAGTGCCACGCCGCGGCGAGTCTCATTATTTTCTTGACACATACTGTGTTTGAGCATAGTGTTTCAGTGCGTTAATTGTTTTGATCATCCACCAGAATCCCTCCGGGTAGCTTGCTTGTAGGGATTGGAGCGCCTCGCAGCGGCGAGTATCATTATTTTCTTTACACATACTGTGTGTGAACATTATGCTTCAGTGCGTTAACTGTTTGATCAGCCACCAGAATTTTTCCGGGTACCTTGCTTCTAGCGAATGGAGCGCCACGCTGCGACGAGACTCATTAATTTCTGCATACACCTTATGAGGGCACAGTTCGTCAGTGCGTTAATTGTTTTACCATCCACCACAATTCCTCCGGGTAGCTTCCTTCTAGGGAATGGAACGCCACGCAGCGGCGAGTCTCATTAATTTCTTGACACATATTGTGTGTGAGCATACTGCTTCAATGCGTTAATTGTTTCGATCATCCACCCGAATCCCTCCGGGTAGCTTGCTTCTAGCAAATTGAGTGCCACGCAGCGGCGCGTCTCATTATTTTCTTGACACATGCTGTATGTGTGCATAGTTTTTAAGTGAGTTAATATTTTTGATCATCCACCACAATCCCTCCGGGAAGCTTGCTTCTAGCGAATGGAGCGCCACGCAGCGGCGAGTCTCATTATTTTCTTGATACATACTGTGTGAGAGCATACTGCTTCAGTGCGTTAATTGCTTGGATCATCCACCACAATCCCTCAAGGAGCTTGCTTCGAGCGACTGGAGCGCCACGCAGCGGCGAATCTCATTGTTTTCTTGACAACTACTATAAATGAGAATAGTACTTGAGTGAGTTAATTGTTTTGATCAACCAAAACAATCCCTCCGTGTAGCTTGCTTCTAGCGAATGGAGAGCCACGAAGCAGGGAGTATCATTACTTTCTTGACGCATATTGTGGCTGAACATAGTGCTTCAGTGCGTTAAATTTTTGATCATCCAACGCAATCCCTCCGAGTAGCATGCTTCTAGCGAATGGAGCGCCACGCAGCGGCGAGTCTCATTATTTGCTTGACACATACTGTGTTTGAGCATAGTGCTTCAGTGCGTTAATTGGTTGGATCATCCACCACAATTCCTGCGGGGAACTTGCTTCTAGCGAATGGAGCGCCACGCAGGGGCGAATCTCATTACTTTCTGCATACACTTTATGATAGCATAGTTCGTCAGTGCGTTAGTTGTTTTGATCATCCATCACAATCTTTCCGGGTAGCTTGCTTCTAGCGAATGGAGCGCCACGCAGCGGCGAGTCTCATTACTTTCTGCATACACTTTATGAAAGTATAGTTCGTCAGTGCGTTAATTGTTTAGATCATCCATCACAATCTTTCCGGGTAGCTTGCTTCTAGGGAATGGAGCGCCACGCAGCGGCTAGTCTCATTTTTTTCTTGACACAGACTGTGTGTGAGCATAGTGCTTCAGTGCAATATTTGTTTTGATCATCCAAGAGAATCTCTCCGGGTAGCTTGGTTCTAGCGAATGGAGCGCAACGCAGCGGCGAGTCTCATTATTTTCTTGACATATACTGTGTGTGATTATATTGCTTCAATGCGTTTTTTGATCATCCACCAGAATCCCTCCGGGTGGCTTGCTTCTAGCAAATGGAGCGCCACGCAGCGGCGTGTCTCATTACTTTCTCTATAATTTTTTTGAGGGTATAGTTCGTCTGTGCGTTTATTCTTTGGATCATCCACCAAAATCTCTCCGGGTAGCTTGCTTGTAGCGAATGGTGCGCCGCGCAGCGGCGAGTCTCATCATTTTCTTGACACATACTGTGTGTGAGCATAGTGCTTCAGTGCCTTAATTGTTTTGATCATCCACCATAATAGTTCCGGGTAGCTTGCTTCTAGCGAATGGAGCGCCACGCAGCGGCGAGTCTCAGTACTTTCTTGACACATACTGCGGGTGAGCATAGTGCTTCAATGCGTTAATTCTATTCATCATCTACCAGAATCCCCCCGGGTAGCTTGCTTTTAGGGAATGGAGCGCCACGCAGCGGCGAGTCTCATTATTTTCTTGACACAAACTGTGTGTGAGCATATTGCTTGAATGCGTTAAATGTTTTGATCATCCACCCGAAGCCCTCCGGGTAGCTTGATTCTAGCGAATGGAGCGCGACACAGCTGCGAGTCTCATTATTTTCTTGACACATACTGTGTGTGAGCATATTACTTGAATGCGTTAAATGTTTTGATCATCCACCCGAAGCCCTCCGGGTAGCTTGATTCTAGCGAATGGAGCGCCACGCTGCGGCGAGACTCATTACTTTCTGCATACACTTTATGAGGGCATAGTTAGTCAGTGCGTTAATTGTTTTGACCATCCACCACAATCCCTCCGGGTAGCTTGCTTCTAGCGAATGTAGCGCCACGCAGCGGCGAGTCTCAATAAATTCTTGACACATACTGTTTGAGCATATTGCTTCAGTGCGTTAATTGTTTTGATCATCCAACACAATCCCTCCGGGCATCTTGCTTTTAGCGAATGGAGCGCCACGCTGCGGCGAGTCTCATTACTTTCTTGACACATACTGTGTGTGAGCATAGTGCTTCAATGCGTTAATTGTTTTGATCATCCACCACAATCCCTCCAGGTACCTTGCTTCTAGCGAATGGACCGCCACGGAGCGGCGAGTCTTATTACTTTCTTGACACATACTGTGTGTGAGCATACTGCTTTAGTGCGTTAATTGGTTGGATCATCCACCACAATCCCTCAAGGAGCTTGCTTCGAGCGACTGGAGCGCCACGCAGCGGCGAGTCTCATTACCTTCTTGAAACATACTGTGTGTGAGCATAGTGCTTCACCGCTTTAATTGGTTGGATTATTTACCACAATCTCTCCAGATAGCTTGCTTCAAGAGAATAAAGCGCCAGGCAGCGACGAGTCTCAATACTTTCTGCATACACTTTATGAGGGCATAGTTCGTCAGTGCGTTAATTCTTTTGATCATCCACCAGAATCCTTCCGGGTAGCTTCCTTCTAGCGAATGGAGCGCCACGCAGCGGCGAGTTTCATTATTTTCTTGACACATACTGTGTGTGAACATATTGGTTCAATGCGTTAATTGTTTTGATCATCCACCAAAATCCCTCCGTTTTGACTGCTTCTAGCGAATGGAGCGCCACGCTGCGGCGAGTCTCATTACTTTCTGCATACACTTTGTGAGGAAACAGTTCGTCAGTGCGTTAATTGTTTTGACCATGCACCACAACCCTACGGGTAGCTTGCTTCTAGCGAATGGAGCGCCACGCAGCTGCGAGTCTCATTACTTTCTGTATACATTTTTTGAGGGCATAGTTCGTAAGTGCGTTAATTGTTTTGATCATCCAACACAATCCCTCCGGGCATCTTGCTTCTAGCGAATGGAGCGCCACGCAGAGGCGAGGCTCATTACTTTATTGACACATACTGTGTGTGAGCAAAGTGCTTCAATGTGTTAATTGTTTTGACCATCCAACAGAATCCCTCCAGGTAGCTTGCTTCTAGCGAATGGAGCGCCACGCAGCTGCGAGTCTCATTACTTCCTGTATACATTTTTTGAGGGCATAGTTCGTCAGTGAGTTAATTCTTTGGATCATCCCCCAAAATCCTTCCGGGTAGCTTGCTTCTAGGGAATGGAGCGCCACGCAGCGGCGAGTCTCATTATTTTCTTGACACATACTGTGTGTGAGCATTGTGCTTCAATGTGTTAATTGTTTTGATCATCCACCAGAATCCCTCCAGGTAGCTTGCTTCTAGCGAATGGAGCGCCACGCAGCGGCGAGTCTCATTACTTTCTGTATACATTTTTTGAGGGCATAGTTCGTCAGTGCGTTAATTCTTTGGATCATCCCCCAAAATCCCTCCGGGTAGCTTGCTTCTAGGGAATGGAGCGCCACGCAGCGTCGAGTCTCATTATTTTGTTGACATATACTGTGTGTGAGCATTGTGCTTCACTGCGTTAATTGTTTTGATCATCCACCAGAATCCCTCCGGGTACTTTGCCTCTAGGGAATGGACCGCCACGCAGCGGCGAGTCTCATTACTTTCTTGACACATACTGTGTGTGAGCATATTGCTTCAATGCGTTAATTGTTTTGATCATCCACCACAATGCCTCCGAGTAGCTTGCTTCTAGCGAATGGAGCGTCACGCAGCGGCGAGTCTCATTATTTTCTTGACAAATACTTTCTTTCAGCATAGTGCTTCAGTGCGTTAATTGTTTTGATCATCCAACAGAATCCCTCCGAGTAGCTTGTTTCTAGCGAATGGAGCGCCACGCTGCGGCGAGTCTCATTACCTTCTGCTTACACCTTATGAGGCACAGTTCATCAGTGCGTTAATTGTTTTGACCATCCACCACAATCCCTCCGGGTTGCTTGCTTCCAGCGAATGGAACGCCACGCTTCGGCGAGTCTCATTACTTTCTTGACACTTACTGTGTGTGAGCATTGTGCTTCAGTGCGTTAATTGTTTTGATCATCCACCAGAATCCCTCCAGGTACCTTGCTTCTAGCGAATGGAGCGCCACGCAGCGGCGAATCTCATTGTTTTCTTGACAACTACTATAAATGAGAATAGTACTTGAGTGAGTTAATTGTTTTGATCAACCAAAACAATCCCTCCGTGTAGCTTGCTTCTAGCGAATGGAGAGCCACGAAGCAGCGAGTATCATTACTTTCTTGACGCATATTGTGGCTGAACATAGTGCTCCAGTGCGTTAAATTTTTGATCATCCAACGCAATCCCTCCGAGTAGAATGCGTCTAGCGAATGGAGCGCCACGCAGGGGCGAATCTCATTACTTTCTGCATACGCTTTATGATAGCATAGTTCGTCAGTGCGTTAATTGTTTTGATCATCCATCACAATCCCTCCGGGTAGCTTGCTTCTAGCGAATGGAGCGCCACGCAGCGGCGAGTCTCATTATTTTCTTGACATATATTGTGTGTGATTATATTGCTTCAATGCGTTTTTTGATCTTCCACCAGAATTCCTCCGGGTGGCTTGCTTCTAGCAAATGGAGCGCCACGCAGTGGCGAGTCTCATGACTTTCTGCAACACACTTTATGAGGGCATAGTCCGTCAGTGCGTTAATTGTTTTTGACCATCCACCACAATCCCTCCGGGTAGCTTGCTTCTAGCGAATGGAGCGCCACGCAGCGGCGAGTCTCATTATTTTCTTGACAAATACTGTGTGTGAGCATAGTGCTTCACCGCGTTAATTGGTTGGATTATTTACCACAATCCCTCCGGGGGGCTATCTTCAAGAGAATAAAGCACTACGCAGCGGCGAGTCTCATTACTTTATGCATACACTTTATGATTGTATAATTCGTCAGTGCGTTAATTGTTTTGATCTTCCACCACAATACCACCGGGTAGAGTGCTTCTAGCGAATGGACCGCCACGCTGCGGCGAGTCTCATTACTTTCTTGACGCTCACTCTCTGTGAGCATAGTGATTCAGCGCGTTAGTTGTTTTGATCATCCACCAGAATCCATCCAGGTAGCTTGCTTTTAGCGAATGGAGCCCAACGCAGCGGCGAGTCTCATTTCTTTCTGCATACACTTTATGATAGCATAGTTCGTCAGTGCGTTATTTGTTTTGATCATCCACCACAATCCCTCCGGGTAGCATGCTTCTAGCGAATGGAGCGCCCCGCAGCGGCGAGTCTCATTATTTTCTTGACACAGACTGTGTGTGAGCATAGTGCTTCAGTGCAATATTTGTTTTGATCATCCAAGAGAATCTCTCCGGGTAGCTTGCTTCTAGCGAATGGAGCGCAACGCAGCGGCGAGTCTCATTATTTTCTTGACATATACTGTGTGTGATTATATTGCTTCAATGCGTTTTTTGATCATCCACCAGAATCCCTCCGGGTGGCTTGCTTCTAGCAAATGGAGCGCCACGCAGCGGCGAGTCTCATTATTTGCTTGACACATACTGTGTTTGAGCATAGTGCTTCAGTGCGTTAATTGGTTGGATCATCCACCACAATTCCTGCGGGGAACTTGCTTCTAGCGAATGGAGCGCCACGCAGGGGCGAATCTCATTACTTTCTGCATACACTTTATGATAGCATAGTTCGTCAGTGCGTTAGTTGTTTTGATCATCCATCACAATCTTTCCGGGTAGCTTGCTTCTAGCGAATGGAGCGCCACGCAGCGGCGAGTCTCATTACTTTCTGCATACACTTTATGAAAGTATAGTTCGTCAGTGCGTTAATTGTTTAGATCATCCATCACAATCTTTCCGGGTAGCTTGCTTCTAGGGAATGGAGCGCCACGCAGCGGCTAGTCTCATTTTTTTCTTGACACAGACTGTGTGTGAGCATAGTGCTTCAGTGCAATATTTGTTTTGATCATCCAAGAGAATCTCTCCGGGTAGCTTGCTTCTAGCGAATGGAGCGCAACGCAGCGGCGAGTCTCATTATTTTCTTGACATATACTGTGTGTGATTATATTGCTTCAATGCGTTTTTTGATCATCCACCAGAATCCCTCCGGGTGGCTTGCTTCTAGCAAATGGAGCGCCACGCAGCGGCGTGTCTCATTACTTTCTCTATAATTTTTTTGAGGGCATAGTTCGTCTGTGCGTTTATTCTTTGGATCATCCACCAAAATCTCTCCGGGTAGCTTGCTTGTAGCGAATGGTGCGCCGCGCAGCGGCGAGTCTCATCATTTTCTTGACACATACTGTGTGTGAGCATAGTGCTTCAGTGCCTTAATTGTTTTGATCATCCACCATAATAGTTCCGGGTAGCTTGCTTCTAGCGAATGGAGCGCCACGCAGCGGCGAGTCTCAGTACTTTCTTGACACATACTGCGGGTGAGCATAGTGCTTCAATGCGTTAATTCTATTCATCATCTACCAGAATCCCCCCGGGTAGCTTGCTTTTAGGGAATGGAGCGCCACGCAGCGGCGAGTCTCATTATTTTCTTGACACAAACTGTGTGTGAGCATATTGCTTGAATGCGTTAAATGTTTTGATCATCCACCAGAAGCCCTCCGGGTAGCTTGATTCTAGCGAATGGAGCGCGACACAGCTGCGAGTCTCATTATTTTCTTGACACATACTGTGTGTGAGCATATTACTTGAATGCGTTAAATGTTTTGATCATCCACCCGAAGCCCTCCGGGTAGCTTGATTCTAGCGAATGGAGCGCCACGCTGCGGCGAGACTCATTACTTTCTGCATACACTTTATGAGGGCATAGTTAGTCAGTGCGTTAATTGTTTTGACCATCCACCACAATCCCTCCGGGTAGCTTGCTTCTAGCGAATGTAGCGCCACGCAGCGGCGAGTCTCAATAAATTCTTGACACATACTGTTTGAGCATATTGCTTCAGTGCGTTAATTGTTTTGATCATCCAACACAATCCCTCCGGGCATCTTGCTTTTAGCGAATGGAGCGCCACGCTGCGGCGAGTCTCATTACTTTCTTGACACATACTGTGTGTGAGCATAGTGCTTCAATGCGTTAATTGTTTTGATCATCCACCACAATCCCTCCAGGTACCTTGCTTCTAGCGAATGGACCGCCACGGAGCGGCGAGTCTTATTACTTTCTTGACACATACTGTGTGTGAGCATACTGCTTTAGTGCGTTAATTGGTTGGATCATCCACCACAATCCCTCAAGGAGCTTGCTTCGAGCGACTGGAGCGCCACGCAGCGGCGAGTCTCATTACCTTCTTGAAACATACTGTGTGTGAGCATAGTGCTTCACCGCTTTAATTGGTTGGATTATTTACCACAATCTCTCCAGATAGCTTGCTTCAAGAGAATAAAGCGCCAGGCAGCGACGAGTCTCAATACTTTCTGCATACACTTTATGAGGGCATAGTTCGTCAGTGCGTTAATTCTTTTGATCATCCACCAGAATCCTTCCGGGTAGCTTCCTTCTAGCGAATGGAGCGTCACGCAGCGGCGAGTCTCATTATTTTCTTGACAAATACTTTCTTTCAGCATAGTGCTTCAGTGCGTTAATTGTTTTGATCATCCAACAGAATCCCTCCGAGTAGCTTGTTTCTAGCGAATGGAGCGCCACGCTGCGGCGAGTCTCATTACCTTCTGCTTACACCTTATGAGGCACAGTTCATCAGTGCGTTAATTGTTTTGACCATCCACCACAATCCCTCCGGGTTGCTTGCTTCCAGCGAATGGAACGCCACGCTTCGGCGAGTCTCATTACTTTCTTGACACTTACTGTGTGTGAGCATTGTGCTTCAGTGCGTTAATTGTTTTGATCATCCACCAGAATCCCTCCAGGTACCTTGCTTCTAGCGAATGGAGCGCCACGCAGCGGCGAATCTCATTGTTTTCTTGACAACTACTATAAATGAGAATAGTACTTGAGTGAGTTAATTGTTTTGATCAACCAAAACAATCCCTCCGTGTAGCTTGCTTCTAGCGAATGGAGAGCCACGAAGCAGCGAGTATCATTACTTTCTTGACGCATATTGTGGCTGAACATAGTGCTCCAGTGCGTTAAATTTTTGATCATCCAACGCAATCCCTCCGAGTAGAATGCGTCTAGCGAATGGAGCGCCACGCAGGGGCGAATCTCATTACTTTCTGCATACGCTTTATGATAGCATAGTTCGTCAGTGCGTTAATTGTTTTGATCATCCATCACAATCCCTCCGGGTAGCTTGCTTCTAGCGAATGGAGCGCCACGCAGCGGCGAGTCTCATTATTTTCTTGACATATATTGTGTGTGATTATATTGCTTCAATGCGTTTTTTGATCTTCCACCAGAATTCCTCCGGGTGGCTTGCTTCTAGCAAATGGAGCGCCACGCAGTGGCGAGTCTCATGACTTTCTGCAACACACTTTATGAGGGCATAGTCCGTCAGTGCGTTAATTGTTTTTGACCATCCACCACAATCCCTCCGGGTAGCTTGCTTCTAGCGAATGGAGCGCCACGCAGCGGCGAGTCTCATTATTTTCTTGACAAATACTGTGTGTGAGCATAGTGCTTCACCGCGTTAATTGGTTGGATTATTTACCACAATCCCTCCGGGGGGCTATCTTCAAGAGAATAAAGCACTACGCAGCGGCGAGTCTCATTACTTTATGCATACACTTTATGATTGTATAATTCGTCAGTGCGTTAATTGTTTTGATCTTCCACCACAATACCACCGGGTAGAGTGCTTCTAGCGAATGGACCGCCACGCTGCGGCGAGTCTCATTACTTTCTTGACGCTCACTCTCTGTGAGCATAGTGATTCAGCGCGTTAGTTGTTTTGATCATCCACCAGAATCCATCCAGGTAGCTTGCTTTTAGCGAATGGAGCCCAACGCAGCGGCGAGTCTCATTTCTTTCTGCATACACTTTATGATAGCATAGTTCGTCAGTGCGTTATTTGTTTTGATCATCCACCACAATCCCTCCGGGTAGCATGCTTCTAGCGAATGGAGCGCCCCGCAGCGGCGAGTCTCATTATTTTCTTGACACAGACTGTGTGTGAGCATAGTGCTTCAGTGCAATATTTGTTTTGATCATCCAAGAGAATCTCTCCGGGTAGCTTGCTTCTAGCGAATGGAGCGCAACGCAGCGGCGAGTCTCATTATTTTCTTGACATATACTGTGTGTGATTATATTGCTTCAATGCGTTTTTTGATCATCCACCAGAATCCCTCCGGGTGGCTTGCTTCTAGCAAATGGAGCGCCACGCAGCGGCGAGTCTCATTATTTGCTTGACACATACTGTGTTTGAGCATAGTGCTTCAGTGCGTTAATTGGTTGGATCATCCACCACAATTCCTGCGGGGAACTTGCTTCTAGCGAATGGAGCGCCACGCAGGGGCGAATCTCATTACTTTCTGCATACACTTTATGATAGCATAGTTCGTCAGTGCGTTAGTTGTTTTGATCATCCATCACAATCTTTCCGGGTAGCTTGCTTCTAGCGAATGGAGCGCCACGCAGCGGCGAGTCTCATTACTTTCTGCATACACTTTATGAAAGTATAGTTCGTCAGTGCGTTAATTGTTTAGATCATCCATCACAATCTTTCCGGGTAGCTTGCTTCTAGGGAATGGAGCGCCACGCAGCGGCTAGTCTCATTTTTTTCTTGACACAGACTGTGTGTGAGCATAGTGCTTCAGTGCAATATTTGTTTTGATCATCCAAGAGAATCTCTCCGGGTAGCTTGCTTCTAGCGAATGGAGCGCAACGCAGCGGCGAGTCTCATTATTTTCTTGACATATACTGTGTGTGATTATATTGCTTCAATGCGTTTTTTGATCATTCACCAGAATCCCTCCGGGTGGCTTGCTTCTAGCAAATGGAGCGCCACGCAGCGGCGTGTCTCATTACTTTCTCTATAATTTTTTTGAGGGCATAGTTCGTCTGTGCGTTTATTCTTTGGATCATCCACCAAAATCTCTCCGGGTAGCTTGCTTGTAGCGAATGGTGCGCCGCGCAGCGGCGAGTCTCATCATTTTCTTGACACATACTGTGTGTGAGCATAGTGCTTCAGTGCCTTAATTGTTTTGATCATCCACCATAATAGTTCCGGGTAGCTTGCTTCTAGCGAATGGAGCGCCACGCAGCGGCGAGTCTCAGTACTTTCTTGACACATACTGCGGGTGAGCATAGTGCTTCAATGCGTTAATTCTATTCATCATCTACCAGAATCCCCCCGGGTAGCTTGCTTTTAGGGAATGGAGCGCCACGCAGCGGCGAGTCTCATTATTTTCTTGACACAAACTGTGTGTGAGCATATTGCTTGAATGCGTTAAATGTTTTGATCATCCACCCGAAGCCCTCCGGGTAGCTTGATTCTAGCGAATGGAGCGCGACACAGCTGCGAGTCTCATTATTTTCTTGACACATACTGTGTGTGAGCATATTACTTGAATGCGTTAAATGTTTTGATCATCCACCCGAAGCCCTCCGGGTAGCTTGATTCTAGCGAATGGAGCGCCACGCTGCGGCGAGACTCATTACTTTCTGCATACACTTTATGAGGGCATAGTTAGTCAGTGCGTTAATTGTTTTGACCATCCACCACAATCCCTCCGGGTAGCTTGCTTCTAGCGAATGTAGCGCCACGCAGCGGCGAGTCTCAATAAATTCTTGACACATACTGTTTGAGCATATTGCTTCAGTGCGTTAATTGTTTTGATCATCCAACACAATCCCTCCGGGCATCTTGCTTTTAGCGAATGGAGCGCCACGCTGCGGCGAGTCTCATTACTTTCTTGACACATACTGTGTGTGAGCATAGTGCTTCAATGCGTTAATTGTTTTGATCATCCACCACAATCCCTCCAGGTACCTTGCTTCTAGCGAATGGACCGCCACGGAGCGGCCTGTCTTATTACTTTCTTGACACATACTGTGTGTGAGCATACTGCTTTAGTGCGTTAATTGGTTGGATCATCCACCACAATCCCTCAAGGAGCTTGCTTCGAGCGACTGGAGCGCCACGCAGCGGCGAGTCTCATTACCTTCTTGAAACATACTGTGTGTGAGCATAGTGCTTCACCGCTTTAATTGGTTGGATTATTTACCACAATCTCTCCAGATAGCTTGCTTCAAGAGAATAAAGCGCCAGGCAGCGACGAGTCTCAATACTTTCTGCATACACTTTATGAGGGCATAGTTCGTCAGTGCGTTAATTCTTTTGATCATCCACCAGAATCCTTCCGGGTAGCTTCCTTCTAGCGAATGGAGCGCCACGCAGCGGCGAGTTTCATTATTTTCTTGACACATACTGTGTGTGAACATATTGGTTCAATGCGTTAATTGTTTTGATCATCCACCAAAATCCCTCCGTTTTGACTGCTTCTAGCGAATGGAGCGCCACGCTGCGGCGAGTCTCATTACTTTCTGCATACACTTTGTGAGGAAACAGTTCGTCAGTGCGTTAATTGTTTTGACCATGCACCACAACCCTACGGGTAGCTTGCTTCTAGCGAATGGAGCGCCACGCAGCTGCGAGTCTCATTACTTTCTGTATACATTTTTTGAGGGCATAGTTCGTAAGTGCGTTAATTGTTTTGATCATCCAACACAATCCCTCCGGGCATCTTGCTTCTAGCGAATGGAGCGCCACGCAGAGGCGAGGCTCATTACTTTATTGACACATACTGTGTGTGAGCAAAGTGCTTCAATGTGTTAATTGTTTTGACCATCCAACAGAATCCCTCCAGGTAGCTTGCTTCTAGCGAATGGAGCGCCACGCAGCTGCGAGTCTCATTACTTCCTGTATACATTTTTTGAGGGCATAGTTCGTCAGTGAGTTAATTCTTTGGATCATCCCCCAAAATCCTTCCGGGTAGCTTGCTTCTAGGGAATGGAGCGCCACGCAGCGGCGAGTCTCATTATTTTCTTGACACATACTGTGTGTGAGCATTGTGCTTCAATGTGTTAATTGTTTTGATCATCCACCAGAATCCCTCCAGGTAGCTTGCTTCTAGCGAATGGAGCGCCACGCAGCGGCGAGTCTCATTACTTTCTGTATACATTTTTTGAGGGCATAGTTCGTCAGTGCGTTAATTCTTTGGATCATCCCCCAAAATCCCTCCGGGTAGCTTGCTTCTAGGGAATGGAGCGCCACGCAGCGTCGAGTCTCATTATTTTGTTGACATATACTGTGTGTGAGCATTGTGCTTCACTGCGTTAATTGTTTTGATCATCCACCAGAATCCCTCCGGGTACTTTGCCTCTAGGGAATGGACCGCCACGCAGCGGCGAGTCTCATTACTTTCTTGACACATACTGTGTGTGAGCATATTGCTTCAATGCGTTAATTGTTTTGATCATCCACCACAATGCCTCCGAGTAGCTTGCTTCTAGCGAATGGAGCGTCACGCAGCGGCGAGTCTCATTATTTTCTTGACAAATACTTTCTTTCAGCATAGTGCTTCAGTGCGTTAATTGTTTTGATCATCCAACAGAATCCCTCCGAGTAGCTTGTTTCTAGCGAATGGAGCGCCACGCTGCGGCGAGTCTCATTACCTTCTGCTTACACCTTATGAGGCACAGTTCATCAGTGCGTTAATTGTTTTGACCATCCACCACAATCCCTCCGGGTTGCTTGCTTCCAGCGAATGGAACGCCACGCTTCGGCGAGTCTCATTACTTTCTTGACACTTACTGTGTGTGAGCATTGTGCTTCAGTGCGTTAATTGTTTTGATCATCCACCAGAATCCCTCCAGGTACCTTGCTTCTAGCGAATGGAGCGCCACGCAGCGGCGAATCTCATTGTTTTCTTGACAACTACTATAAATGAGAATAGTACTTGAGTGAGTTAATTGTTTTGATCAACCAAAACAATCCCTCCGTGTAGCTTGCTTCTAGCGAATGGAGAGCCACGAAGCAGCGAGTATCATTACTTTCTTGACGCATATTGTGGCTGAACATAGTGCTCCAGTGCGTTAAATTTTTGATCATCCAACGCAATCCCTCCGAGTAGAATGCGTCTAGCGAATGGAGCGCCACGCAGGGGCGAATCTCATTACTTTCTGCATACGCTTTATGATAGCATAGTTCGTCAGTGCGTTAATTGTTTTGATCATCCATCACAATCCCTCCGGGTAGCTTGCTTCTAGCGAATGGAGCGCCACGCAGCGGCGAGTCTCATTATTTTCTTGACATATATTGTGTGTGATT
The DNA here is from genome assembly GCF_964235325.1 of Thermobia domestica. Classification (NCBI taxonomy): domain Eukaryota; kingdom Metazoa; phylum Arthropoda; class Insecta; order Zygentoma; family Lepismatidae; genus Thermobia; species Thermobia domestica. Next base: position 14,312,439 of record NC_137459.1, read on the forward strand.
ATATTGCTTCAATGCGTTTTTTGATCTTCCACCAGAATTCCTCCGGGTGGCTTGCTTCTAGCAAATGGAGCGCCACGCAGTGGCGAGTCTCATGACTTTCTGCAACACACTTTATGAGGGCATAGTCCGTCAGTGCGTTAATTGTTTTTGACCATCCACCACAATCCCTCCGGGTAGCTTGCTTCTAGCGAATGGAGCGCCACGCAGCGGCGAGTCTCATTATTTTCTTGACAAATACTGTGTGTGAGCATAGTGCTTCACCGCGTTAATTGGTTGGATTATTTACCACAATCCCTCCGGGGGGCTATCTTCAAGAGAATAAAGCACTACGCAGCGGCGAGTCTCATTACTTTATGCATACACTTTATGATTGTATAATTCGTCAGTGCGTTAATTGTTTTGATCTTCCACCACAATACCACCGGGTAGAGTGCTTCTAGCGAATGGACCGCCACGCTGCGGCGAGTCTCATTACTTTCTTGACGCTCACTCTCTGTGAGCATAGTGATTCAGCGCGTTAGTTGTTTTGATCATCCACCAGAATCCATCCAGGTAGCTTGCTTTTAGCGAATGGAGCCCAACGCAGCGGCGAGTCTCATTTCTTTCTGCATACACTTTATGATAGCATAGTTCGTCAGTGCGTTATTTGTTTTGATCATCCACCACAATCCCTCCGGGTAGCATGCTTCTAGCGAATGGAGCGCCCCGCAGCGGCGAGTCTCATTATTTTCTTGACAAATACTGTGTGTGAGCATAGTGCTTCACCGCGTTAATTGGTTGGATTATTTACCACAATCTCTCCAGATAGCTTGCTTCAAGAGAATAAAGCGCCAGGCAGCGGCGAGTCTCAATACTTTCTGCATACACTTTATGAGGGCATAGTTCGTCAGTGCGTTAATTGTTTTGATCATCCACCAGAATCCCTCCGGGTAGCTTGCTTCTAGCGAATGGAGCGCCACGCAGCGGCGACTTTCATTATTTTCTTGACACATACTGTGTGTGAACATATTGCTTCAATGCGTTAATTGTTTTGATCATCCACCAAAATCCCTCCGATTTGACTGCTTTTAGCGAATGGAGCGCCACGCTGCGGCGAGTCTCATTATATTCTGCATACATTTTATGAGGAAACAGTTCGTCAGTGCGTTAATTGTTTTGACCATCCACCACAACCCTACGGGTAGCTTGCTTCTAGCGAATGGAGCGCCACGCAGCTGCGAGTCTCATTACTTTCTGTATACATTTTTTGAGGGCATAGTTCGTCAGTGCGTTAATTGTTTTGATCATCCAACACAATCCCTCCGGGCATCTTGCTTTTAGCGAATGGAGCGCCACGCAGCGGCGAGGGTCATTACTTTATTGACACATACTGTGTGTGAGCAAAGTGCTTCAATGTGTTAATTGTTTTGACCATCCACCAGAATCTCTCCAGATAGCTTGCTTCTAGCGAATGCAGCGCCACGCAGCGGCGAGTCTCATTACTTTCTGTATACATTTTTTGAGGGCATAGTTCGTCAGTGCGTTAATTCTTTGGATCATCCCCCAAAATCCCTCCGGGTAGCTTGCTTCTAGGGAATGGAGCGCCACGCAGCGTCGAGTCTCATTATTTTGTTGACATATACTGTGTGTGAGCATTGTGCTTCAGTGCGTTAATTGTTTTGATCATCCACCAGAATCCCTCCGGGTACCTTGCCTCTAGGGAATGGACCGCCACGCAGCGGCGAGTCTCATTACTTTCTTGACACATACTGTGTGTGAGGATATTGCTTCAATGCGTTAATTGTTTTGATCATCCACCACAATCCCTACGAGTAGCTTGCTTCTAGCGAATGGAGCGCCACGCAGCGGCGAGTCTCATTATTTTCTTGACACATACTGTCTTTCAGCATAGTGCTTCAGTGCGTTAATTGTTTTGATCATCCACCAGAATCCCTCCGTGTAGCTTGTTTCTAGCGAATGGAGCGCCACGCTGCGGCGAGTCTCATTACCTTCTGCTTACACCTTATGAGGCACAGTTTGTCAGTGCGTTAATTGTTTTGACCATCCACCACAATTCCTCCGGGTAGCTTGCTTCTAGCGAATGGAACGCCACGCTTCGGCGAGTCTCATTACTTTCTTGACACTTACTGTGTGTGAGCATTGTGCTTGAGTGCGTTAATTGTTTTGATCATCCACCAGAATCCCTCCGAGTAGCTTGCTTCTAGCGAATGGAGCGCCACGCAGCGGCGAGTCTCATTATTTTCTTGATACATACTGTGTGTGAGCATACTGCTTCAGTGCGTTAATTGGTTGGATCATCCACCACAATCCCTCAAGGAGCTTGCTTCGAGCGACTGGAGCGCCACGCAGCGGCGAATCTCATTGTTTTCTTGACAACTACTATAAATGAGAATAGTACTTGAGTAAGTTAATTGTTTTGATCAACCAAAACATTCCCTCCGTGTGGCTTGCTTCTAGCGATTGGAGAGCCACGAAGCAGCAAGTATCATTACTTTCTTGACGCATAGTGTGGCTGAACATAGTGCTTCAGTGCGTTAAATTTTTGATCATCCAACGCAATCCCTCCAAGTAGCATGCTTCTAGCGAATGGAGCGCCACGCAGCGGCGAGTCTCATTATTTGCTTGACACATACTGTGTTTGAGCATAGTGCTTCAGTGCGTTAATTAGTTGGATCATCCACCACAATTCCTGCGGGGAACTTGCTTCTAGCGAATGGAGCGCCACGCAGGGGCGAATCTCATTACTTTCTGCATACACTTTATGATAGCATAGTTCGTCAGTGCGTTAATTGTTTTGATCATCCACCAGAATCCCTCCGGGTGGCTTGCTTCTAGCAAATGGAGCGCCACGCAGTGGCGAGTCTCATGACTTTCTGCAACACACTTTATGAGGGCATGGTCCGTCAGTGCGTTAATTGTTTTTGACCATCCACCACAATCCCTCCAGGTACCTTGCTTCTAGCGAATGGAGCGCAACGCAGCGGCGAGTCTCATTATTTTCTTGATACATACTGTGTGTGAGCATACTGCTTCAGTGCGTTAATTGGTTGGATCATCCACCACAATCCCTCAAGGAGCTTGCTTCGAGCGACTGGAGCGCCACGCAGTGGCGAGTCTCATTACCTTCTTGACACATACTGTGTGTGAGCATAGTGGTTCACTGCTTTAATTGGTTGGATTATTTACCACAATCTCTCCAGATAGCTTGCTTCAAGAGAATAAAGCGCCAGGCAGCGGCGAGTCTCAATACTTTCTGCATACACTTTATGAGGGCATAGTTCGTCAGTGCGTTAATTGTTTTGATCATCCACCAGAATCCCTCCGGGTAGCTTGCTTCTAGCGAATGGAGCGCCACGCAGCGGCGAGTTTCATTATTTTCTTGACACATACTGTGTGTAAACATATTGCTTCAATGCGTTAATTATTTTGATCATCCACCAAAATCCCTCCGTTTTGACTGCTTCTAGCGAATGGAGCGCCACGCTGCGGCGAGTCTCATTATATTCTGCATACATTTTATGAGGAAACAGTTCGTCAGTGCGTTAATTGTTTTGACCATCCACCACAACCCTACGGGTAGCTTGCTTCTAGCGAATGGAGCGCCACGCAGCTGCGAGTCTCATTACTTTCTGTATACATTTTTTGAGGGCATAGTTCGTCAGTGCGTTAATTGTTTTGATCATCCAACACAATCCCTCCGGGCATCTTGCTTTTAGCGAATGGAGCGCCACGCAGCGGCGAGGGTCATTACTTTATTGACACATACTGTGTGTGAGCAAAGTGCTTCAATGTGTTAATTGTTTTGACCATCCACCAGAATCTCTCCAGATAGCTTGCTTCTAGCGAATGCAGCGCTACGCAGCGGCGAGTCTCATTACTTTCTGTATACATTTTTTGAGGGCATAGTTCGTCAGTGCGTTAATTCTTTGGATCATCCCCCAAAATCCCTCCGGGTATCTTGCTTCTAGGGAATGGAGCGCCACGCAGCGTCGAGTCTCATTATTTTGTTGACATATACTGTGTGTGAGCATTGTGCTTCAGTGCGTTAATTGTTTTGATCATCCACCAGAATCCCTCCGGGTACCTTGCCTCTAGGGAATGGACCGCCACGCAGCGGCGAGTCTCATTACTTTCTTGACACATACTGTGTGTGAGGATATTGCTTCAATGCGTTAATTGTTTTGATCGTCCACCACAATCCCTACGAGTAGCTTGCTTCTAGCGAATGGAGCGCCACGCAGCGGCGAGTCTCATTATTTTCTTGACACATACTGTCTTTCAGCATAGTGCTTCAGTGCGTTAATTGTTTTGATCATCCACCAGAATCCCTCCGTGTAGCTTGTTTCTAGCGAATGGAGCGCCACGCTGCGGCGAGTCTCATTACCTTCTGCTTACACCTTATGAGGCACAGTTCGTCAGTGCGTTAATTGTTTTGACCATCCACCACAATCCCTCCGGGTAGCTTGCTTCTAGCGAATGGAACGCCACGCTTCGGCGAGTCTCATTACTTTCTTGACACTTACTGTGTGTGAGCATTGTGCTTCAGTGCGTTAATTGTTTTGATCATCCACCAGAATCCCTCCAGGTACCTTGCTTCTAGCGAATGGACCGCCACGCAGCGGCGAGTCTTATTACTTTCTTGACACATACTGTGTGTGAGCATATTGCTTCAATGCGTTAATTGTTTTGATCATCCACCACAATCCCTCCCAGTAGCTTGCTTCTAGCGAATGGAGCGCCACGCAGCGGCGAGTCTCATTATTTTCTTGATACATACTGTGTGTGAGCATACTGCTTCAGTGCGTTAATTGGTTGGATCATCCACCCCAATCCCTCAAGGAGCTTGCTTCGAGCGACTGGAGCGCCACGCAGGGGCGAATCTCATTACTTTCTGCATACACTTTATGATAGCATAGTTCATCAGTGCGTTATTTGTTTTGATCATCCACCACAATCCCTCCGGGTAGCATGCTTCTAGCGAATGGAGCGCCCCGCAGCGGCGAGTCTCATTATTTTCTTGACAAATACTGTGTGTGAGCATAGTGCTTCACCGCGTTAATTGGTTGGATTATTTACCACAATCCCTCCGGGGGGCTTGCTTCAAGAGAATAAAGCACTACGCAGCGGCGAGTCTCATTACTTTCTGCATACACTTTATGAGGGTATAGTTCGTCAGTGCGTTAATTGTTTTGATCTTCCACAACAATACCATCGGGTAGACTGCTTCTAGCGAATGGACCGCCACGCTGCGGCGAGACTCATTACTTTCTGCATACACTTTATGTGGGCACAGTTCGTCAGCGCGTTAATAGGTTGGATCATCCACCACAATCCCTCCGGGGAGCTTCCTTCAAGAGAATGCAGAGCCACGCAGTGGCGAGTCACATTATTTTCTGCATAAACTTTATGAGGTCATAGTTCATCAGAGCGTTAATTGTTTTGACCATCCACCCCAATCCATCCAGGTAGATTGCTTCTAGCGAATGTAGCGCCACGCAGCGTCGAGTCTCATAATTTCTTGACACATACTGTGTGTGAACATATTGCTTCAATGCGTTAATTGTTTTGATCATCCACCAAAATCCCTCCGTTTTGACTGCTTCTAGCGAATGGAGCGCCACGCTGCGGCGAGTCTCATTACTTTCTTGACACATACTGTGTGTGAGCATAGTGCTTCAATGCGTTAATTGTTTTGATCATCCACCACAATCCCTCCAGGTACCTTGCTTCTAGCGAATGCAGCGCCACGCAGCGGCGAGTCTCATTACTTTCTGTATACATTTTTTGAGGGCATAGTTCGTCAGTGCGTTAATTCTTTGGATCATCCCCCAAAATCCCTCCGGGTAGCTTGCTTCTAGAGAATGGAGCGCCACGCAGCGTCGAGTCTCATTATTTTGTTGACATATACTGTGTGTGAGCATTGTGCTTCAGTGCGTTAATTGTTTTGATCATCCACCAGAATCCCTCCGGGTACCTTGCCTCTAGGGAATGGACCGCCACGCAGCGGCGAGTCTCATTACTTTCTTGACACATACTGTGTGTGAGGATATTGCTTCAATGCGTTAATTGTTTTGATCATCCACCACAATCCCTACGAGTAGCTTGCTTCTAGCGAATGGAGCGCCACGCAGCGGCGAGTCTCATTATTTTCTTGACACATACTGGCTTTCAGCATAGTGCTTCAGTGCGTTAATTGTTTTGATCATCCACCAGAATCCCTCCGTGTAGCTTGTTTCTAGCGAATGGAGCGCCACGCTGCGGCGAGTCTCATTACCTTCTGCTTACACCTTATGAGGCACAGTTCGTCAGTGCGTTAATTGTTTTGACCATCCACCACAATTCCTCCGGGTAGCTTGCTTCTAGCGAATGGAACGCCACGCTTCGGCGAGTCTCATTTCTTTCTTGACACTTACTGTGTGTGAGCATTGTGCTTCAGTGCGTTAATTGTTTTGATCATCCACCAGAATCCCTCCAAGTACCTTGCTTCTAGCGAATGGACCGCCACGCAGCGGCGAGTCTTATTACTTTCTTGACACATACTGTGTGTGAGCATATTGCTTCAATGCGTTAATTGTTTTGATCATCCACCACAATCCCTCCGAGTAGCTTGCTTCTAGCGAATGGAGCGCCACGCAGCGGCGAGTCTCATTATTTTCTTGATACATACTGTGTTTGAGCATAGTGCTTCAGTGCGTTAATTAGTTGGATCATCCACCACAATTCCTGCGGGGAACTTGCTTCTAGCGAATGGAGCGCCACGCAGGGGCGAATCTCATTACTTTCTGCATACACTTTATGATAGCATAGTTCGTCAGTGCGTTAATTGTTTTGATCATCCACCAGAATCCCTCCGGGTGGCTTGCTTCTAGCAAATGGAGCGCCACGCAGTGGCGAGTCTCATGACTTTCTGCAACACACTTTATGAGGGCATAGTCCGTCAGTGCGTTAATTGTTTTTGACCATCCACCACAATCCCTCCGGGTAGCTTGCTTCTAGCGAATGGAGCGCCACGCAGCGGCGAGTCTCATTATTTTCTTGACAAATACTGTGTGTGAGCATAGTGCTTCACCGCGTTAATTGGTTGCATTATTTACCACAATCTCTCCAGATAGCTTGCTTCAAGAGAATAAAGCACTACGCAGCGGCGAGTCTCATTACTTTATGCATACACTTTATGAGGGTATAGTTCGTCAGTGCGTTAATTGTTTTGATCTTCCACCACAATACCACCGGGTAGAGTGCTTCTAGCGAATGGACCGCCACGCTGCGGCGAGTCTCATTACTTTCTTGACGCTCACTCTCTGTGAGCATAGTGCTTCAGCGCGTTAGTTGTTTTGATCATCCACCAGAATCCATCCAGGTAGCTTGCTTTTAGCGAATGGAGCCCAACGCAGCGGCGAGTCTCATTTCTTTCTGCATACACTTTATGATAGCATAGTTCGTCAGTGCGTTATTTGTTTTGATCATCCACCACAATCCCTCCGGGTAGCATGCTTCTAGCGAATGGAGCGCCCCGCAGCGGCGAGTCTCATTATTTTCTTGACAAATACTGTGTGTGAGCATAGTGCTTCACCGCGTTAATTGGTTGGATTATTTACCACAATCCCTCCGGGGGGCTTGCTTCAAGAGAATAAAGCACTACGCAGCGGCGAGTCTCTTTTCTTTCTGCATACACTTTATGAGGGTATAGTTCGTCAGTGCGTTAATTGTTTTGATCTTCCACCACAATACCACCAGGTAGACTGCTTCTAGCGAATGGACCGCCACGCTGCGGCGAGTCTCATTACTTTCTTCATACACTTTATGAGGAAACAGTTCGTCAATGCGTTAACTGATTTGACCAACCACGACAATCCTTCCGGGTAGCTTGCTTCTAGGGAATGGAGCGCCAGGCAGGGGCGAGTTTCATTATTCTCTTGACACATACTGTGTGTGAGCATAGTGCTTCAGTGCGTTAACAGTTTTGATCATCCATCACAATCCCTCCGGGTAGCTTGCTTCTAGCGAATGGAACGCCACGCTTCGACGAGTCTCATTACTTTCTTGACACTTACTGTGTGTGAGCATAGTGCTCCAATGTGTTAATTCTTTGGATCATCCCCCAAAAGCCCTCCGGGTAGCTTGCTTCTAGGGAATGGAGTGCCACGCAGCGGCGAGTCTCATTATTTTCTTGACACATACTGTGTTTGAGCATAGTGCTTCAGTGCGTTAGTTGTTTTGATCATCCACCAGAATCCCTCCGGGTAGCTTGCTTCTAGCGAATGGAGCGCCACGCAGCGGCGAGTCTCATTACTTTCTGCATACACCTTATGAGGGCAGAGTTCGTCAGTGCGTTAATTGTTTTGACCATCCACCACAATCCCTCCGGGTAGCTTGCTTCTAGGGAATGGAGCGCCACGCAGCGGCGAGTCTCATTAATTTCTTGACACATACTGTGTGTGAGCATAGTGCTTGAGTGTGTTAATTGTTTTGATCATCCAAAAAAATCCCTCCGTGTAGCTTGCTTCTAGCGAATGGAGCGCCACGCAGCGGCGAGTCTCATTTCTTTGTGCATACACTTTATGATAGCATAGTTCGTCAGTGCGTTAATTGTTTTGATCATCCATCACAGTCCCTCCGGATAGCTTGCTTCTAGCGAATGGAGCGCCACGCTGCAGCGAGTCTGATTACATTGTTGATACAAACTATGTGTGAGCATAGTGCTTAAGTGCGTTAATTGTTATTATAATCCACCACAATCCTTCCGGGTAGCTTGCTTCTAGCGAATTGGGCGCCACGCAGCGGCGAGTCTCATTTCTTTGTGCATACACTTTATGATAGCATAGTTCGTCAGTGCGTTAATTGTTTTGATCATCCACCACAATCTCTCCGGGTAGCTTGCTTCTAGCGAATGGAGCGCCACGCAGCGGCGAGTCTCATTATTTTCTTGATACATACTGTGTGTGAGCATACTGCTTCAGTGCGTTATTTGGTTGGATCATCCACCACAATCCCTCAAGGAGCTTGCTTCGAGCGACTGGAGCGCCACGCAGCGGCGAATCTCATTGTTTTCTTGACAACTACTATAAATGAGAATAGTACTTGAGTGAGTTAATTGTTTTGATCAACCAAAACATTCCCTCCGTGTAGCTTGCTTCTAGCGATTGGAGAGCCACGAAGCAGCGAGTATGATTACTTCCTTGACGCATATTGTGGCTGAACATAGTGCTTCAGTGCGTTAAATTTTTGATCATCCAACTCAATCCCTCCAAATAGCATGCTTCTAGCGAATGGAGCGCCACGCAGCGGCGAGTCTCATTATTTGCTTGACACATACTGTGTTTGAGCATAGTGCTTCAGTGCGTTAATTAGTTGGATCATCCACCACAATTCCTGCGGGGAACTTGCTTCTAGCGAATAGAGCGCCACGCAGGGGCGAATCTCATTACTTTGTGCATACACTTTATGATAGCATAGTTCGTCAGTGCGTTAATTGTTTTGATCATCCACCAGAATCCCTCCGGGTGGCTTGCTTCTAGCAAATGGAGCGCCACGCAGTGGCGAGTCTCATGATTTTCTGCAACACACTTTATGAGGGCATAGTCCGTCAGTGCGTTAATTGTTTTTGACCATCCACCACAATCCCTCCGGGTAGCTTGCTTCTAGCGAATGGAGCGCCACGCAGCGGCGAGTCTCATTAATTTCTTGACACATACTGTGTGTGAGCATAGTGCTTGAGTTAGTTAATTGTTTTGATCATCCAAAACAATCCCTCCGTGTAGCTTGCTTCTAGCGAATGGAGCGCCACGCAGCGGCGAGTCTCATTTCTTTGTGCATACACTTTATGATAGCATAGTTCGTCAGTGCGTTAATTGTTTTGATCATCCACCACAGTCCCTCCGGATAGCTTGCTTCTAGCGAATGGAGCGCCACGCTGCGGCGAGTCTGATTACATTGTTGATACAAACTGTGTGTGAGCATAGTGCTTAAGTGCGTTAATTGTTATTATAATCCACCACAATCCTTCCGGGTAGCTTGCTTCTAGCGAATTGGGCGCCACGCAGCGGCGAATCTCATTTCTTTGTGCATACACTTTATGATAGCATAGTTCGTCAGTGCGTTAATTGTTTTGATCATCCATCACAGTCCCTCCGGATAGCTTGCTTCTAGCGAATGGAGGGCCACGCAGCGGCGAGTCTCAGTACTTTCTGCATACACTTTATGATAGCATAGTTCGTCAGTGCGTTAATTGTTTGGATCATCCACCAAAATCCCTCCGGGTTGCTTGCTTCTAGGGAATGGAGCACCACGCAGCGGCTAGTCTCATTTTTTTCTTGACACATACTGTGTGTGAGCATAGTGGTTTAGTGCGTTATTTGTTTTGATCATCCACCAGAATCCCTCCGGGTAGCTTGCTTCTTGCGAATGGAGCGCCACGCAGCGGCGAGTCTCATTATTTTCTTGACACATACTGTGTGTGGTTATATTGCTTCAATGCGTTGTTTTGATCATCCACCAGAATCCCTCCGGGTAGATTGCTTCTAGGGAATGGAGCGCCACGCAGCGGCGAGTCTCATTAATTTCTTGACACATACTGTGTGTGAGCAAACTGCTTCAGTGCGTTAAATTTTTTGATCATCCACCACAATCCCTCCGGGTAGCTTGCTTCTAGCGAATGGAGCGCCACGAAGCGGCGAGTATCATTACTTTCTAGACGCATATTCTGTGTGAGCATAGTGCTTCAGCGCGTTAATTGGTTGGATCATACACCACAATCCCTCCGGGGAGCTTGCTTCAAGAGAATGGAGCGCCACGCAGTGGCGAGTCTCATTACTTTCTGCATAGACTTTATGAGGGCATAGTTCGTCTTGCGTTAATTGTTTTGACCATCCACCACAATCCCCCCGGGTAGCTTGCTTCTAGTGAATGGAGCGCCACGGGGCGGCGAGTCTAAATAATTTCTCGACACATAATGTTTGTGAGCATAGTGCTTGAGTTCGTTAATTGTTTTGATCATGCACCACAATCCCTCCGGGTAGCTTGCTTCTAGAGAATGGAGCGCCACGAAGCGGCGAGTATCATTACTTTCTTGACGCATACTCTGTGTGAGCATAGTGCTTCAGCGCGTTAATTGTTTTGATCATCCACCAGAATCCATCCGGGTAGCTTGCTTTTTGCGAATGGAGCGCCACGCAGCGGCGAGACTCATTTCTTTCTGCACACACTTTATAATAGTATAGTTCGTCAGTGCGTTAATTGTTTTGATCATCCACCAGAATACCTCCGTGTAGCTTGCTTCTAGCGAATTTAGCGACACGCAGCGGCGAGTCTCATTACTTTCTTGACACATACTGTGTGCGAGCATAGTGCTTCACTGCGTTAATTGGTGGGATTATTTACCACAATCCCTCCGGGGAGCTGGCTTCAAGAGAATAAAGCGTCACGCAGCGGCGAGTCTCATTACCTTCTGCATACACTTTAGGAGGGCATAGTTCGTCAGTGCGTTAATTGTTTTGATCTTCCACCACAATGCCACCGGGTAGACTGCTTCTAGGGAATGGAGCGCCACGCTCCGGCGAGTCTCATTACATTCTTCATACACTTTATGAGGAAACAGTTCGTCAGTGCGTTAATTGTTTTGATCATCCACCACAATCCCTCCGGGTAGCTTGCTTCTAACGAATGGAGCGCCAGGCAGCGGCGAGTCTCATTATTCTCTTGACACATGCTGTATGTGTGCATAGTTCTTGAGTGAGTTAATAGTTTTGATCATCCACCAGAATCCCTCCGGGTAGCTTGCTTCTAGCGAATGGAACGCAACGCTTCGACGAGTCTCATTACTTTCTTGATACTTACTGTGTGTGAGCATAGTGCTTCAATGCGTTAATTCTTTTGATCATCCACCAGAATCCCTCCGGGTGGCATGCTTCTAGCGAATGGAGCGCCACGCTGCGGCGATTCTCATTACTTTCTGTATACATTTTTGAGGGCATAGTTCGTCAGTGCGTTAATTCTTTGGATTATCCCCCAAAATCCCTCCGGGTAGCTTGCTTTTAGGGATTGGAGCGCCTCGCAGCGGCGAGTCTCATTATTTTCTTGACACATACTGTGTGTGAACATTATGCTTCAGTGCGTTAACTGTTTGATCATCCACCAGAATCCTTCCGGGTACTTTGCTTCTAGCGAATGGAACGCAACGCAGCGGCGAGTCTCATTACTTTCTTGACACATACTGTGTGTGAGCATATTGCTTCAATGCGTTAATTGTTTTGATCATCCACCAGATTCCCTCCGGGTAGCTTGCTTCTAGCGAATGGAGCGCCACGCCGCGGCGAGTCTCATTATTTTCTTGACACATACTGTGTTTGAGCATAGTGTTTCAGTGCGTTAATTGTTTTGATCATCCACCAGAATCCCTCCGGGTAGCTTGCTTGTAGGGATTGGAGCGCCTCGCAGCGGCGAGTCTCATTATTTTCTTGACACATACTGTGTGTGAACATTATGCTTCAGTGCGTTAACTGTTTGATCATCCACCAGAATTTTTCCGGGTACCTTGCTTCTAGCGAATGGAGCGCCACGCTGCGACGACTCATTAATTTCTGCATACACCTTATGAGGGCACAGTTCGTCAGTGCGTTAATTGTTTTACCATCCACCACAATCCCTCCGGGTAGCTTCCTTCTAGGGAATGGAACGCCACGCAGCGGCGAGTCTCATTAATTTCTTGACACATATTGTGTGTGAGCATACTGCTTCAATGCGTTAATTGTTTCGATCATCCACCCGAATCCCTCCGGGTAGCTTGCTTCTAGCAAATTGAGTGCCACGCAGCGGCGCGTCTCATTATTTTCTTGACACATGCTGTATGTGTGCATAGTTCTTAAGTGAGTTAATATTTTTGATCATCCACCACAATCCCTCCGGGAAGCTTGCTTCTAGCGAATGGAGCGCCACGCAGCGGCGAGTCTCATTATTTTCTTGATACATACTGTGTGTGAGCATATTGCTTCAATGCGTTAATTGTTTTGATCATCCACCAGATTCCCTCCGGGTAGCTTGCTTCTAGCGAATGGAGCGCCACGCCGCGGCGAGTCTCATTAATTTCTTGACACATACTGTGTGTGAGCAAACTGCTTCAGTGCGCTAAATTTTTTGATCATCCACCACAATCACTCCGGGTAGCTTGCTTCTAGCGAATGGAGCGCCACGAAGCGGCGAGTATCATTACTTTCTAGACGCATATTCTGTGTGAGCATAGTGCTTCAGCGCGTTAATTGTTTTGATCATCCACCACAATCCCTCCGTTTAGCTTGCTTCTAACGAATGGAGCGCCAGGCAGCGGCGAGTCTCATTATTCTCTTGACACATGCTGTATGTGTGCATAGTTCTTGAGTGAGTTAATAGTTTTGATCATCCACCAGAATCCCTCCGGGTAGCTTGCTTCTAGCGAATGGAACGCAACGCTTCGACGAGTCTCATTACTTTCTTGATACTTACTGTGTGTGAGCATAGTGCTTCAATGCGTTAATTCTTTTGATCATCCACCAGAATCCTTCCGGGTAGGATGCTTCTAGCGAATGGAGCGCCACGCTGCGGCGATTCTCATTACTTTCTGTATACATTTTTGAGGGCATAGTTCGTCAGTGCGTTAATTCTTTGGATTATCCCCCAAAATCCCTCCGGGTAGCTCGCTTTTAGGGATTGGAGCGCCTCGCAGCGGCGAGTCTCATTATTTTCTTGACACATATTGTGTGTGAACATTATGCTTCAGTGCGTTAACTGTTTGATCATCCACCAGAATCCTTCCGGGTACCTTGCTTCTAGCGAATGGAACGCAACGCAGCGGCGAGTCTCATTACTTTCTTGACACATACTGTGTGTGAGCATATTGCTTCAATGCGTTAATTGTTTTGATCATCCACCAGATTCCCTCCGGGTAGCTTGCTTCTAGCGAATGGAGTGTCACGCCGCGGCGAGTCTCATTATTTTCTTGACACATACTGTGTTTGAGCATAGTGTTTCAGTGCGTTAATTGTTTTGATCATCCACCAGAATCCCTCCGGGTAGCTTGCTTGTAGGGATTGGAGCGCCTCGCAGCGGCGAGTCTCATTATTTTCTTGACACATACTGTGTGTGAACATTATGCTTCAGTGCGTTAACTGTTTGATCACCCACCAGAATTTTTCCGGGTACCTTGCTTCTAGCGAATGGAGCGCCACGCTGCGACGAGACTCATTAATTTCTGCATACACCTTATGAGGGCACAGTTCGTCAGTGCGTTAATTGTTTTACCATCCACCACAATTCCTCCGGGTAGCTTCCTTCTAGGGAATGGAACGCCACGCAGCGGCGAGTCTCATTAATTTCTTGACACATATTGTGTGTGAGCATACTGCTTCAATGCGTTAATTGTTTCGATCATCCACCCGAATCCCTCCGGGTAGCTTGCTTCTAGCAAATTGAGTGCCACGCAGCGGCGCGTCTCATTATTTTCTTGACACATGCTGTATGTGTGCATAGTTCTTAAGTGAGTTAATATTTTTGATCATCCACCACAATCCCTCCGGGAAGCTTGCTTCTAGCGAATGGAGCGCCACGCAGCGGCGAGTCTCATTATTTTCTTGATACATACTGTGTGTGAGCATACTGCTTCAGTGCGTTAAATGGTTGGATCATCCACCACAACCCCTCAAGGAGCTTGCTTCGAGCAACTGGAGCGCCACGCAGCGGCGAATCATTGTTTTCTTGACAACTACTATAAATGAGAATAGTACTTGAGTGAGTTAATTCTTTTGATCAACCAAAACCATCCCTCCGTGTAGCTTGCTTCTAGCGAATGGAGAGCCACGAAGCAGCGAGTATCATTACTTTCTTGACGCATATTGTGGCTGAACATAGTGCTTCAATGCGTTAATTGTTTTGATCATCCACCACAATCCCTCCGGGTAGCTTGCTTCTAGCGAATGGAGCGCCACGCAGCGGCGAGTCTCATTATTTTCTTGATACATACTGTGTGTGAGCATACTGCTTCAGTGCGTTAATTGGTTGGATCATCCACCACAATCCCTCAAGGAGCTTGCTTCGAGCGACTGGAGCGCCACGCAGCGGCGAATCTCATTGTTTTCTTGACAACTACTATAAATGAGAATAGTACTTGAGTGAGTTAATTGTTTTGATCAACCAAAACAATCCCTCCGTGTAGCTTGCTTCTAGCGAATGGATAGCCACGAAGCAGGTAGTATCATTACTTTCTTGACGCATATTGTGGCTGAACATAGTGCTTCAGTGCGTTAAATTTTTGATCATCCAACGCAATCCCTCCGAGTAGCATGCTTCTAGCGAATGGAGCGCCACGCAGCGGCGAGTCTCATTGTTTGCTTGACACATACTGTGTTTGAGCATAGTGCTTCAGTGCGTTAATTGGTTGGATCATCCACCACAATTCCTGCGGGGAACTTGCTTCTAGCGAATGGAGCGCCACGCAGGGGCGAATCTCATTACTTTCTGCATACATTTTATGATAGCATAGTTCGTCAGTGCGTTAATTGTTTTGATCATCCATGACAATCCCTCCGGGTAGCTTGCTTCTAGCGAATGGAGCGCCACGCAGCGGCGAGTCTCATTACTTTCTGCACACACTTTATGAAAGTATAGTTCGTCAGTGCGTTAATTGTTTAGACCATCCACCAAAATCACTTAGGGTAGCTTAGTTCTAGGGAATGGAGCGCCACGCAGCGGCTAGTCTCATTTTTTTCTTGACACAGACTCTGTGTGAGCATAGTGCTTCAGTGCAATATTTGTTTTGATCATCCAAGAGAATCTCTCCGGGTAGCTTGCTTCTAGCGAATGGAGCGCAACGCAGCTGCGAGTCTCATTATTTTCTTGACATATATTGTGTGTGATTATATTGCTTCAATGCGTTTTTTGATCATCCACCAGAATCCCTCCGGGTGGCTTGCTTCTAGCAAATGGAGCGCCACGCAGTGGCGAGTCTCATGACTTTCTGCAACACACTTTATGAGGGCATAGTCCGTCAGTGCGTTAATTGTTTTTGACCATCCACCACAATCCCTCCGGGTAGCTTGCTTCTAGCGAATGGAGCGTCACGCAGCGGCGAGTCTCATTATTTTCTTGACAAATACTGTGTGTGAGCATAGTGCTTCACCGCGTTAATTGGTTGGATTATATACCACAATCCCTCCGGGGGGCTTGCTTCAAGAGAATAAAGCACTACGCAGCGGCGAGTCTCATTACTTTATGCATACACTTTATGATAGCATAGTTCGTCAGTGCGTTATTTGTTTTGATCATCCACCAGAATCCCTCCGGGTAGCTTGCTTCTAGCGAATGGAACGCAACGCTTCGACGAGTCTCATTACTTTCTTGATACTTACTGTGTGTGAGCATAGTGCTTCAATGCGTTAATTCTTTTGATCATCCACCAGAATCCCTCCGGGTAGCATGCTTCTAGCGAATGGAGCGCCACGCTGCGGCCATTCTCATTACTTTCTGTATACATTTTTGAGGGCATAGTTCGTCAGTGCGTTAATTCTTTGGATTATCCCCCAAAATCCCTCCGGGTAGCTTGCTTTTAGGGATTGGAGCGCCTCGCAGCGGCGAGTCTCATTATTTTCTTGACACATACTGTGTGTGAACATTATGCTTCAGTGCGTTAACTGTTTGATCATCCACCAGAATCCTTCCGGGTAGCTTGCTTCTAGCGAATGGAGCGCCACGCCGCGGCGAGTCTCATTATTTTCTTGACACATACTGTGTGTGAGCATATTGCTTCAATGCGTTAATTGTTTTGATCATCCACCAGATTCCCTCCGGGTAGCTTGCTTCTAGCGAATGGAGCGCCACGCCGCGGCGAGTCTCATTATTTTCTTGACACATACTGTGTTTGAGCATAGTGTTTCAGTGCGTTAATTGTTTTGATCATCCACCAGAATCCCTCCGGGTAGCTTGCTTGTAGGGATTGGAGCGCCTCGCAGCGGCGGTTCTCATTACTTTCTTGACGCTCACTCTCTGTGAGCATAGTGCTTCAGCGCGATAGTTGTTTTGATCATCCTTCAGAATCCATCCAGGTAGCTTGCTTTTAGCGAATGGATCCCAACGCAGCGGCGAGTCTCATTTCTTTCTGCATACACTTTATGATAGCATAGTTCGTCAGTGCGTTATTTGTTTTGATCATCCACCACAATCCCTCCGGGTAGCTTGCTTCTAGCGAATGTAGCGCCACGCAGCGGCGAGTCTCATTAATTTCTTGACACATACTGTTTGAGCATATTGCTTCAGTGCGTTAATTGTTTTGATCATCCAACACAATCCCTCCGGGCATCTTGCTTTTAGCGAATGGAGCGCCACGCAGCGGCGAGTCTCATTATTTTCTTGACACATACTGTGTGTGAACATATTGCTTCAATGCGTTAATTGTTTTGATCATCCACCAAAATCCCTCCGTTTTGACTGCTTCTAGCGAATCCAGCGCAACGTTGCGGCGAGTCTCATTACTTTCTTGACACATACTGTGTGTGAGCATAGTGCTTCAATGCGTTAGTTGTTTTGATCATCCACCACAATCCCTCCAGGTACCTTGCTTCTAGCGAATGGACCGCCACGCAGCGGCGAGTCTTATTACTTTCTTGACACATACTGTGTGTGAGCATATTGCTTCAATGCGTTAATGGTTTTGATCATCCACCACAATCCCTCCGGGTAGCTTGCTTCTAGCGAATGGAGCGCAACGCGGCGGCGAGTCTCATTATTTTCTTGATACATACTGTGTGTGAGCATACTGCTTCAGTGCGTTAATTGGTTGGATCATCCACCACAATCCCTCAAGGAGCTTGCTTCGAGCGACTAGAGCGCCACGCAGCGGCGAGTCTCATTACCTTCTTGACACATACTGTGTGTGAGCATAGCGCTTCACCGCTTTAATTGGTTGGATTATTTACCACAATCTCTCCAGATAGCTTGCTTCAAGAGAATAAAGCGCCAGGCAGCGGCGAGTCTCAATACTTTCTGCATATACTTTATGAGGGCATAGTTCGTCAGTGCGTTAATTCTTTTGATCATCCACCAGAATCCCTCCGGGTAGCTTGCTTCTAGCGAATGGAGCGCCACGCAGCGGCGAGTTTCATTATTTTCTTGACACATACTGTGTGTGAACATATTGCTTCAATGCGTTAATTGTTTGATCATCCACCAAAATCCCTCCGTTTTGACTGCTTCTAGCGAATGGAGCGCCACGCTGCGGCGAGTCTCATTACTTTCCGCATACACTTTATGAGGAAACAGTTCGTCAGTGCGTTAATTGTTTTGACCATCCACCACAACCCTACGCTTAGCTTGCTTCTAGCGAATGGAGCGCCACGCAGCTGCGAGTCTCATTACTTTCTGTATACATTTTTTGAGGGCATAGTTCGTCAGTGCGTTAATTGTTTTGATCATCCAACACAATCCCTCCGGGCGTCTTGCTTTTAGCGAATGGAGCGCCACGCAGCGGCGAGGCTCATTACTTTATTGACACATACTGTGTGTGAGCAAAGTGCTTCAATGTGTTAATTGTTTTGACCATCCAACAGAATCCCTCCAGGTAGCTTGCTTCTAGCGAATGGAGCGCCACGCGGCTGCGAGTCTCATTACTTTCTGTATACATTTTTTGAGGGCATAATTCGTCAGTGCGTTAATTCTTTGCATCATCCCCCAAAATCCTTCCGGGTAGCTTGCTTCTAGGGAATGGAGCGCCACGCAGCGGCGAATCTCATTATTTTGTTGACACATACTGTGTGTGAGCATTGTGCTTCAGTTCGTTAATTGTTTTGATCATCCAAAAGAATCTCTCCAGGTAGCTTGCTTCTAGCTAATGGAGCGCCACGCAGCTGCGAGTCTTATTACTTTCTGTATACATTTTTTGAGGGCATAGTTCGTCAGTGCGTTAACTCTTTGGATCATCCCCCAAAATCCTTCCGGGTAGCTTGCTTCTAGGGAATGGAGCGCCACGCAGCGTCGAGTCTCATTATTTTGTTGACATATACTGTGTGTGAGCATTTTGCTTCAGTGCGTTAATTGTTTTGATCATCCAGCAGAATCCCTCCGGGTACCTTGCCTCTAGGGAATGGACCGCCACGCAGCGGCGAGTCTCATTACTTTCTTGACACATACTATGAGTGAGCATATTGCTTTAATGCGTTAATTGTTTTGATCATCCACCACAATCCCTCCGAGTAGCTTGCTTCTAGCGAATGGAGCGCCACGCAGCGGCGAGTCTCATTATTTTCTTGACACATACTGTCTTTCAGCATAGTGCTTCAGTGCCTTAATTGTTCTGATCATCCACCAGAATCCCTCCGGGTAGCTTGTTTCTAGCGAATGGAGCGCCACGCTGCGGCGAGTCTCATTACCTTCTGCTTACACCTTATGAGGCACAGTTCGTCAGAGCGTTAATTGTTTTGATCATCCACCACAATCCCTCCGGGTAGCTTGCTTCTAGCGAATGGAACGCCACGCTTCGGCGAGTCTCATTACTTTCTTGACACTTACTGTGTGTGAGTATTGTGCTTCAGTGCGTTAATTGTTTTGATCATCCACCAGAATCCCTCCAGGTACCTTGCTTCTAGCGAATGGAGCGCCACGCAGCGGCGAGTCTCATTATTTGCTTGACACATACTGTGTTTGAGCATAGTGCTTCAGTGCGTTAATTGGTTGGATCATCCACCACAATTCCTGCAGGGAACTTGCTTCCAGCGAATGGAGCGCCACGCAGGGGCGAATCTCATTACTTTCTGCATACACTTTATGATAGCATAGTTCGTCAGTGCGTTAATTGTTTTGATCATCCATCACAATCCCTCCGGGTAGCTTGCTTCTAGCGAATGGAGCACCACGCAGCGGCGAGTCTTATTACTTTCTGCATACACTTTATGAAAGTATAGTTCGTCAGTGCGTTAATTGTTTGGATCATCCACCAAAATCACTCCGGGTAGCTTAGTTCTAGGGAATGGAGCGCCACGCAGCGGCGAGTATCATTACTTTCTAGACGCATATTCTGTGTGAGCATAGTGCTTCAGCGCGTTAATTGGTTGGATCATACACCACAATCCCTCCGGGGAGCTTGCTTCAAGAGAATGGAGCGCCACGCAGTGGCGAGTCTCATTACTTTCTGCATAGACTTTATGAGGGCATAGTTCGTCATTGCGTTAATTGTTTTGGCCATCCACCACAATCCCCCCGGGTAGCTTGCTTCTAGCGAATGGAGCGCCACGGGGCGGCGAGTCTAATTAATTTCTTGACACATAATGTGTGTGAGCATAGTGCTTGAGTGCGTTAATTGTTTGATCATCCACCACAATCCCACCGGGTAGCTTGCTTCTAGCGAATGGAGCGCCACGAAGCGGCGAGTATCATTACTTTCTTGACGCATACTCTGTGTGAGCATAGTGCTTCAGCGCGTTAATTGTTTTGATCATCCACCAGAATCCATCCGGGTAGCTTGCTTTTTGCGAATGGAGCGCCACGCAGCGGCGAGACACATTTCTTTCTGCACACACTTTATAATAGCATAGTTCGTCAGTGCGTTAATTGTTTTGATCATCCACCAGAATACCTCCGCGTAGCTTGCTTCTAGCGAATTTAGCGCCACGCAGCGGCGAGTCTCATTACTTTCTTGACACATACTGTGTGTGAGCATAGTGCTTCACTGCGTTAATTGGTTAGATTATTTACCACAATCCCTCCGGGGAGCTGGCTTCAAGAGAATAAAGCGCCACGAAGCGGCGAGTCTCATTACTTTCTGCATACACTTTATGAGGGCATAGTTCGTCAGTGCGTTAATTGTTTTGATCTTCCACCACAATGCCACCGGGTAGACTGTTTCTAGCGAATGGAGCGCCACGCTCCGGCGAGTCTCATTACATTCCTCATACACTTTATGAGGAAACAGTTCGTCAGTGCGTTAATTGTTTTGATCATCCACCACAATCCCTCCGGGTAGCTTGCTTCTAACGAATGGAGCGCCAGGCAGCGGCGAGTCTCATTATTCTCTTGACACATACTGTGTGTGAGCATAGTGCTTCAGTGCGTTAATAGTTTTGATCATCCACCAGAATCCTTCCGGGTACCTTGCTTCTAGCGAATGGAACGCAACGCAGCGGCGTGTCTCATTACTTTCTTGACACATACTGTGTGTGAGCATATTGCTTCAATGCGTTAATTGTTTTGATCATCCACCAGATTCCCTCCGGGTAGCTTGCTTCTAGCGAATGGAGCGCCACGCCGCGGCGAGTCTCATTATTTTCTTGACACATACTGTGTTTGAGCATAGTGTTTCAGTGCGTTAATGGTTTTGATCATCCACCAGAATCCCTCCGGGTAGCTTGCTTGTAGGGATTGGAGCGCCTCGCAGCGGCGAGTCTCATTATTTTCTTGACACATACTGTGTGTGAACATTATGCTTCAGTGCGTTAACTGTTTGATCATCCACCAGAATCCCTCCGGGTAGCTTGTTTCTAGCGAATGGAGCGCCACGCTGCGGCGAGTCTCATTACCTTCTGCTTACACCTTATGAGGCACAGTTCGTCAGTGCGTTAATTGTTTTGATCATCCACCACAATCCCTCCGGGTAGCTTGCTTCTTGCGAATGGAACGCCACGCTTCGGCGAGTCTCATTACTTTTTTGACACTTACTGTGTGTGAGCATTGTGCTTCAGTGCGTTAATTGTTTTGATCATCCACCAGAATCCCTCCAGGTACCTTGCTTCTAGCGAATGGACCGCCACGCAGCGGCGAGTCTTATTACTTTCTTGACACATACTGTGTGTGAGCATATTGCTTCAATGCGTTAATTGTTTTGACCATCCACCACAATCCCTCCGGATAGCTTGCTTCTAGCGAATGGAGCGCCACGCAGCGGCGAGTCTCATTATTTTCTTGATACATACTGTGTGTGAGCATACTGCTTCAGTGCGTTAATTGGTTGGATCATCCACCACAATCCCTCAAGGAGCTTGCTTCGAGCGACTGGAGCGCCACGCAGCGGCGAATCTCATTGTTTTCTTGACAACTACTATAAATGAGAATAGTACTTGAGTGAGTTAATTGTTTTGATCATCCAAAACAATCCCTCCGTGTAGCTTGCTTCTAGCGAATGGAGCGCCACGCAGCGGCGAGTCTCATTTCTTTGTGCATACACTTTATGATAGGATAGTTCGTTAGTGCGTTAATTGTTTTGATCATCCATCACAGTCCCTCCGGATAGCTTGCTTCTAGCGAATGGAGCGCCACGCTGCGGCGAGTCTGATTACATTGTTGATACAAACTGTGTGTGAGCATAGTGCTTCAGTGCGTTAATTGTTATTATAATCCACCACAATACCTCCGGGTAGCTTGCTTCTAGCGAATTGGGCGCCACGCAGCGGCGAGTCTCATTTCTTTGTGCATACACTTTATGATAGCATAGTTCGTCAGTGCGTTAATTGTTTTGATCATTCATCACAGTCCCTCCGGATAGCTTGCTTCTACCGAATGGAGGGCCACGCAGCGGCGAATCTCATTACTTTCTGCATACACTTTATGATAGCATAGTTCGTCAGTGCGTTAATTGTTTGGATCATCCACCAAAATCCCTCCGGGTAGCTTGCTTCTAGGGAATGGAGCGCCACGCAGCGGCTGGTCTCATTTTTTTCTTGACACACACTGTGTGTGAGCATAGTGGTTTAGTGCGTTATTTGTTTTGATCATCCACCAGAATCCCTCCGGGTAGCTTGCTTCTAGCGAATGGAGCGCCACGCATCGGCGAGTCTCATTATTTTCTTGACGCATACTGTGTGTGATTATATTGCTTCAATGCGTTGTTTTGATCATCCACCAGAATCCCTCCGGGTAGATTGCTTCTAGGGAATGGAGCGCCACGAAGCGGCGAGTATCATTACTTACTAGACGCATATTCTGTGTGAGCATAGTGCTTCAGCGCGTTAATTGGTTGGATCATACACCACAATCCCTCCGGAGAGCTTGCTTCAAGAGAATGGAGCGCCACGCAGTGGCGAGTCTCATTACTTTCTGCATAGATTTATGAGGGCATAGTTCGTCATTGCGTTAATTTTTTTGACCATCCACCACAATCCCCCCGGGTAGCTTGCTTCTAGTGAATGGAGCGCCACGGGGCGGCGAGTCTAATTAATTTCTTGGCACATAATGTGTGTGAGCATAGTGCTTGAGTGCGTTAATTGTTTTGATCATCCACCACAATCCCTCCGGGTAGCTTTCTTTTAGGGAATGGAGCGCCACGCAGCGGCGAGTCTCATTACTTTCTTGACACATACTGTGTGTGAGCATAGTGCATAACTGCGTTAATTGATTGGATTATTTACTACAATCCCTCCGGGGACCTGGCTTCAAGAGAATAAAGCGCCACGCAGCGGCGAGTCTCTTTACTTTCTGCATACACTTTATGAGGGCATAGTTCGTCAGTGCGTTAATTGTTTTGATCTTCCACCACAATGCCACCGGGTAAACTGTTTCTAGCGAATGGAGCGCCACGCTCCGGCGAGTCTCATTTCAATCTTCATACACTTTATGAGGAAACAGTTCGTCAGTGCGTTAATTGTTTTGATCATCCACCACAATCCCTCCGGGTAGCTTGCTTCTAACGAATGGAGCGCCAGGCAGCGGCGAGTCTCATTATTCTCTTGACACATACTGTGTGTGAGCATAGTGCTTCAGTGCGTTAATAGTTTTGATCATCCACCAGAATCCCTCCGGGTAGCTTGCTTCTAGCGAATGGAACGCAACGCTTCGACGAGTCTCATTACTTTCTTGATACTTACTGTGTGTGAGCATAGTGCTTCAATGCGTTAATCCTTTTCATCATCCACCAGAATCCCTCCGGGCAGCATGCTTCTAGCGTATGGAGCGCCACGCTGCGGCGATTCTCATTACTTTCTGTATTCATTTTTTGAGGGCATAGTTCGTCAGTGCGTTAATTCTTTGGATTATCCCCCAAAATCCCTCCGGGTAGCTTGCTTGTAGGGATTGGAGCGCCTCGCAGCGGCGAGTCTCATTATTTTCTTGACACATACTGTGTGTGAACATTATGCTTCAGTGCGTTAACTGTTTGATCATCCACCAGAATCCCTCCGGGTACCTTGCTTCTAGCGAATGGAGCGCAACGCAGCGGCGAGTCTCATTACTTTCTTGACACATACTGTGTGTGAGCATAGTGTTTCAGTTCGTTAATTGTTTTGATCATCCACCAGAATCCCTCCGGGTAGCTTGCTTGTAGGGATTGGAGCGCCTCGCAGCGGCGAGTCTCATTATTTTCTTCACACATACTGTGTGTGAACATTATGCTTCAGTGCGTTAACTGTTTGATCATCCACCAGAATCCTTCCGGGTACCTTGCTTCTAGCGAATGGAGCGCAACGCAGCGGCGAGTCTCATTACTTTCTTGACACATACTGTGTGTGAGCATATTGCTTCAATGCGTTAATTGTTTTGATCATCCACCAGATTCCCTCCGGGTAGCTTGCTTCTAGCGAATGGAGCGCCGGGCCGCGGCGAGTCTCATTATTTTCTTGACACGTACTGTGTTTGAGCATAGTGCTTCAGTGCGTTAATTGTTTTGATCATCCACCAGAATCCCTCCGGGTAGCTTGCTTCTAGCGAATGGAGCGCCACGCAGCGGCGAGTCTCATTATTTTCTTTTCACATACTGTGTGTGAGCATATTGCTTCACAGCGTTAATTGTTTTGATCATCCACCAGAATTTCTCCGGGTAGCTTGCTTCTAGCGAATGGAGCGCCACGCTGCGACGAGACTCATTAATTTCTGCATACACCTTATGAGGGCACAGTTCGTCAGTGCGTTAATTGTTTTGACCATCCACCACAATCCCTCCGGGTAGCTTCCTTCTAGGGAATGGAACGCCACGCAGCGGCGAGTCTCACTAATTTCTTGACACATACTGTGTGTGAGCATACTGCTTCAATGCGTTAATTGTTTCGATCATCCACCCGAATCCCTCCGGGTAGCTTGCTTCTAGCAAATGGAGTGCCACGCAGCGGCGCGTCTCATTATTTTCTTGACACATGCTGTATGTGTGCATAGTTCTTGAGTGAGTTAATATTTTTGATCATCCACCACAATCCCTCCGGGAAGCTTGCTTCTAGCGAATGGAGCGTCACGCAACGGCGAGTCTCATTAATTTCTTGACACATACTGTGTGAGCATAGTGCTTTAGTGAGTTAATTGTTTTGATCATGCACCACAATCCCTCCGGGTACCTTGCTTCTAGCGAATTGAGCGCCACCCGGCAGCGAGGCTCATTATTTTCTTGACACATACTGTGTGTGAGCATAGTGCTTCAGTGCGTTAATAGTTTTGGTCATCCACCAGAATCCCTCCGGGTAGCTTGCTTCTAGCGAATGGAGCGCCACGCAGCGGCGAGTGTCATTAGTTTTATGACAAATACTGTGTGTCAGTATAGTGCTTCACCGCGTTAATTTGTTGGATTATTTACCTCAATCTCTCCGGGGAGCTTGCTTCAAGAGAATAAAGCGCCACGCAGCGGCGAGTCTCATTACTTTCTGCATACACTTTAAGAGGCTATAGTCCGTCAATGCGTTAATTGTTTGTATCATGCACCGGAATCCCTCCGCGTAGCTTGCTTCTAGCGAATGGAGCGTCACGCAGCGGCGAGTCTCATTAATTTCTTGACACATACTGTGTGAGCATAGTGCTTCAGATAGTTAATTGTTTTGATCATGCACCAGAATCCCTCCGCGTAGCTTGCTTCTAGCGAATGGAGCGCCACGCAGCGGCGAGACTCATTTCTTTCTGCATACACTTTATGAGGGCATAGTTCGTCTGTGCGTTAATTGTTTTTATCATCCACTACAATCCCTCCGGGGAGTTTGCTTCTAGCGAATGGAGCACTACGCTGCGGCGAGTCTCATTATTTTCTTGACTCATACTGTGTTTGAGCATATTGCTACAATGTGTTAATTGCTTTGATCATCCACCCGAATCCTTCCGGGTAGCTTGCTTCAAGCGAATGGAGCGCCGCGCTGCGGCGAGACTCATTACTTTCTGTATACACCTTATGAAAGCACAGTTAGTCAGTGCGTTAATTCTTTGGATCATCCACCAAAATCTCTTCGGGTAGCTTGCTTCTAGGGAATGGAGCGCCACGCAGCGGCGAGTCTCATTATTTTCTAGACACATACTGTGTGTGAGCATATTGCTTCAATGCGTTAATTTTTTTGATCATCCACCAATATCCCTCCAGGTAGCTTGCTTTTAGCGAATGGAGCGCCACGCTGCGGCGAGACTCATAACTTTCTGCATACACTTTATGAGGGCACAGTTCGTCAGCGCGTTAATTGGTTGGATCATCCACCACAATCCCTCCGGGGAGCTTGCTTCAAGAGAATGCAGAGCCACGCACTGGCGAGTCTCATTATTTTCTGCATACACTTTATGAGGTCATAGTTCATCAGAGCGTTTATTGTTTTGACCATCCACCACAATCCATCCAGGTAGCTTGCTTCTAGCGAATGTAGCGCAACGCAGCGGCAAGTCTCATTACTTTCCTTGATACATACTTTTTTTTTATTTTTGGCTCAGGCCCGTCTTTCAGATCCGGCATCTGAAACTTTTGACCGGAACGGGTTATCATCATTGCCATTTATTTATCTTCTGATCTTTATTGGGTATCCATGTTTGAAAGAAAAAAGGTGAAAAGGAAAAGGGAAAAAGGAAAGAACAAAAAAAACACAGCACAAGAACAAAACAAACAAAAAACAAAGAACAACAAGAATAAACTATGAGAAAAAAAAAGAACAACAATTTTCTTGCAAAGTGCTACTCAGCTTAAATCTATCTGCACCTATCCTGAACTATACTACTTAGTATTTCAATTCCTGATCCAACAACTGTAATAGTATGGAATACGATATAAAATACTTAAATATATATTCTATTGTTATTAATTCTTATCTACTTATCTATCTATATTATCTAACTAATCTACTCTTCTATTTTGCTGTTATTTGTTTATTTTTATATATTATAAAACTGAAAATAGGGGGGTCGTTGCCACAGCAACCACTGTTGCCATAACAACGAATCCTGTCACTGCTTGTCAATCTAAAACTGTTTGAAGAAAAGAATAAGTCGTAAGTGGGAACCCTTCACCCCTGGTGGGGATGTTCATGAAGCTATCAGCTTATGTCTAATTACGTTGGAATATATTAGCCGTTTCTTAATTTTGAACATACTAGATTCGATCGAAACGAGAAAACTTTTTATCGGACTTCTAAAGAAAATAAAATCAAATAAATACATGACCGTGTTTATTACATATAGAATTCCCAGTCACGACCCCCCTTTCAGTTTTATTAAAAATAGAAGAAGAAGATGAAGAAAGGAAGAGGAAGATAGAAGAGGAAAGAGGTAAAGTAAGAAGGTGATAAAGAGGAAACTGTTACTGGATATTTTGAGGAATATGGTAAAGGAAAGTGAGTAAATATCTAATTGTGATCATTTCCAATAGCTATTGGGTGAATGTCTGGTATTAGGGTGATCAAAGGTAGACACATGTTAACCCATACATCCCCGATCTAGATCCATTTGACCCCAACTACCGAATTATCCCAATCTAGCTCGGAGATAGATGAGAAAGTTTAATTTTACCGTTTATTCAATATTTCCAGAAGTTTTAGACTAATATTCAATATTTGAAAAATGAACGACGCAGTTGATGGCATGTTAGAAACGACCACAGAAAAAAAAATCAGATTATCACATATGTGTCGAAGATTTTTTGACTCTCACAGTTCTCTCATGATGATCATTCGTTCAGGCTACTTAAGTCCTTTTTACTTCCTTCATAGAGCCAACTTAAGTTAGTATTAACATTCAATGAGTTCAATTGATAACTACCAATAATTATAATAAATTACACATGTATGACAAGATAATTGGTGCACTTAATACTAAACCTACATTTCACTCACACACACATTCATACAGGACAATGTATACTTCGGGTTGTATTTGGTTGAATTAAACTAACCTAACTACAATGCTATAGACATTTATTACATTTCAATAGAAGAAGATTTAGTTTGACATAACAGAAAAAAATTTAATACATGAAAAGAATGTTTCATAAACATGCACAGAAATTCGCTACTTGCAACAAGATCAAATAACACATTTCCCTTTTATATATATATATATTAAAAGTTGAATTACATGAAAAAGAATTAAACCAAAGACGAAACAAGAAAAAAGAAGAAAAAAAAAACTTCAAGGGTCAAGATATATTTAAAATTCAGTGCAATGAATACATATCGTTGCAGGCAGAAGAGAAAAAATAATTGGTTAATCATTCAAAAAAAAAAAAAAAAACACTTTAGTAATATTTTATTGAGTCTTTGTCTCAATAGGAGACATATCGACAGTTTTATGAGTCTTTGTTTTTACGTCGATAATAGCTCCTTTTTCCAACTCTCTTTTTACGCACTGTGGTTTGTGTCCATGAGAGTATTCAATTGTTTTTGTTTTAACTATAGACAACTAATTGCTTCATATCACATATATGTATATCTATATTTCTCATTTCGTCACTCGACGCACTTGATCTAAAATTTCAAAGTTTGTCAATATTAAAGAAAATTTATCAAATCCAGTCACAGATATTGGGAACATATTTCCATATTCCGGTATTCACATTAAATTATTAAACAGATTTCAGTTCGTTGAATTTAAGATCACTAATTTTTTTTTTCTTAGTATAGATCTTGTAGTCAAAAGATTCTAAATGTTGAATAGTTTGGTTTCTGATCGCAGGGGAAGGATTTGTTTCATGTTTACTGATGGAAAAAGTCGTTGGAGGGGCGCACTGTTTCGTAGGTTGCTAATTTCACTCGCAAAGTAAATTTGGGTAAGGATTAGGGTTATTCTTATTTATCTTACGACCCGCTACTTGTTTTATTCACATGCGGTATTTAACATTATATTCAACTTTAATAGTTACAGACATCAGTAACCACTCAACAAAATGTAATTTATTACAATATACGCGGTAACACTATATGTCACAAATAGTTGGTAAAGGTCGGGTGTCAAAAACCTATGGCAACCTAAACAAAACCAGGGTAAATACCGAGCCCATTACATACATACTCGTATATATATATATTCATATTATTCAATACAATAAATTTCACTTTAATATCCATCGTAGTATTTTGTCGACGTTTAAATTCTACATAACCGTTCATATTCGACAAGTATTCATATTTTATAAATGTTTATATTTTATTGGCTCAAAGACAAAACAAAAACCCTGACTATCAAAATTCACTTTTTTCTCTCATAAGGTTGCAACATTGTACTTTCTATGTATAAACCCGATAATCAATAATCATTTTCAATTTACTAAAGATCCGCATATATATATATATATAAAATAGTTGGTGTTATTTAGTGACATAAGAGGTGGAAATGTAACAAATTGAGCAGGCACGTAACTTTTAAAACTATGTAAGCACATATATAGATGTATATAAAAAAAAAAAATCAATGTTATTGGAAACTAGTGGGCCCAGACTACTAATACATACACACTATATGACCAATCAATAGAAATAAAAACCAGAAATCAGTTGTCAATGGATATAATTTGTATGATCCATGAATAACGAATGTTTCTAGGAATCCGAAAGCATAGTGTACCTTCCCATCAATTTCTCCAGTGGTGGATTGAATATCGCGAAAATGGTCCCGAGATGTGCTGCAATACCTCCACGAATTGCATCCCTCGATGTCTCAGTTAGTACATACGATCGAAATAAGTGATATGGAATATTGTACATTTTCATGAGTTTCAGAAATCAGGGGGGGGGCAAGGTTGAAAAATTAAAAAAAAAAAAAAATCTCGAAGTAATGAAGACAGAGAGAGATAGAGAAGAAGGAAGACGAAGAATAGTGGCGCCAAAGACTTAAGTGAGAAATAACTAACGCTACAAAGACAAAAGTCGAATTTCTATCTCGACAAATCCATAGCCAAAATATTCTTAACATGCCAAAAGGGTGGTCTACTCAAATACGTAGACTCAAGGAACGCCCTGCTGCCAAGGATGCAAGTTCTGTGTCCATCAGATCCCAATCCCACAAGAGTTTGGTTGTAAGATTGAAATCCGATCCCCGTATCCGGCCCAAACCAGCAGGTTCCCGGAAATCGTCCGGAAGGTTAGAGAAGGCGCTAATTTAGAATTTCAAGAGAAAAAAAAAATCATCCGACCTCTTGGAAACTAGAAGATTCCAGAATAGGGATGAAATTAGAGTAATAGCTAAGGTATCCCTAATTAGTGATTTGCCAAAATAAAAAAAAATTAAATAAACTGAATTTTGGATCGGTGATTTCAATAACCCAAACATCACCGATGGCTACCCCGCGCAGACATGCCACAGTCTGGGACGTCGTTAATTTCCCTCATCTAATTAAACTAAGAAAAGACATGAAAATACTTAAGGGGACTAGGGGTCGACGTCCGGGTACGCTAAATTTAGTAGCAGTTAATTTAATCGGATAGTCCGAACTGAGTTATATGAACACTGCACCATAAATAAATAAGGTAAGCAACAAAAAAAAAAAATCTCGGAGAGGCTATGAATGTTAAAGGTACAACTGACCGAAACCTGTACTTTTCGATGATCACAGGAAATAGCAGTTGGTTTTCTTAATTATCATTTCTGTCAACCTTTAGAAGTAATTCCCATATGATACTACTCTATCTATTGAAAGGCTTAAGATCTGGGGCTGTTATTATGAGGTACATAAATGCAAAGTAACACACAATTCCCAACTATAATTTACTATCCAAGTAGCAAACTCGGTTGGATGAATGCACCGGTGTAGAAGTCTAAACGCGAGAGATATTTTCTTTTCTTCGTAAACATATTCCTATTTTCACTATATAAAATTTACTAGGCCTATCCATTTAACTATAGGGGTCATCATCTTATTCATATTATATATCATATTATTAACATTTCATTACATTCATTCATTATCTACTAATTTTCGCACGAAGTAATATTTTATCAACACCCTATTTCGTACATTTTCACGCAGGCCATACACATATTTACATTACGCAGTAATAAATATATATATATATAACTATCACAATCTATCACGCTCAAACCACCACACGATCACATTCATCGAACCACGTACTCTTTATTTCGAAGCACCCAAATTGTATTTACCTTGCAGGTTTAAAAAAAAAAAATCATACATGTATTTACGGAAAGTTAAATTGTCAACGATTAATCTATTTCTGATTTGTTGATAAAACTGAAGCAACAATGGAATTTTCTACAGCCACGGGAAAAGAGAATTTAATATTACATTTTCAAACAAACAGTAACAGCATATGGGCTTTACTTCTATTAAGAAAATAGGTGTTCTTTATTTCAGCGGATTATTCATTAACTACTGGACCTAGCAAGCTGAAATTTTTAGTACAGTAAGATCTCATGCTATTTTATACGAAGGTATACTCATCCGAACCGAAAACCATGTCCACGGGAAGTAATTTGAGAATAAATGGCCAAAATCAAACAATCTAGATCACTAAGTTATGCGATGTCGTAATGTCAACAAACAATTGACTACCGAAAACTGACGCTATGGCGCTGTAGTGGAGGCATAATTTACCGTGTACTGAAATATATACTTGTACTCATTAATCGGAAATTTAATATTTACTCTGGTTTATTTATGTTAGAAAAATGGTACTAAATTAAAGCATATTTATACACTGTCCAAATCGAAAATTCACACACTCACACAAACCTACTAACTACATACACCACTGTTAGTATTATACATAAAGACAACTAACTAAACTAAACATGCACCATTTAGTTACATGCATGTTGACGAAAATAACTTAACACATTAGATTTAAAATACATTACTCCTTCGTCGATATATACAGTCGGCTCTATTTAATTTAAAGGGGGTCAAAAATGAGAAAGGTAACACTAGGTCTAATTGACCTGACCAATTGTTTACATAATGATTGCCAAAAATTGATGCCCGGGGGGCACCTTAACGAGGTTTATGGAGGGACCCTTCCCCTGAAAGGGGAAAAGGCCCTAAAACGAACAATAACTAACCCATTCCCCCGCTAGAAACTGGTTCAATTTGGAAAAGGGGATAGGAGCCCTTTTAAGCTAACTTAAGCTGCCATTATTATTATTCACTTTACAACCATCAAACCTACGTACATGCGATTACTGAATAAATAATAGAAAGTCACATTTACTTAATACACGAACAACATGCACCAAACAGGTCGTAATTTCCCTAATCCCTACTTGAGTTTGAAATAAAATAAAAGTAAAGTCACTCTTTCACTGTTGTCTATTCTCGATAGGCAGCAAACATGGCTTCCTAGTAAACAGAACTGGAATTTGTTATTTCACTGAATTGCAGCTTCTTTACCAAAATTTGCGGATTTTTCGGGCTCCTATTCTGTTGTAAATCTTTAACTATTGGATTACATTATATGTTACCTTAGTTGTCCTTGTAACTTGGAATTCTTCCCGAAAAATATGTAGCACAAAATTCACAAGCTGCTCCTTGTAGGGTGTCGTCGATTGTTCTGATAACATTGCGCCGAAAAAGCCAGAGGTAAGAGAATTCCTCCAATCAGAAAGAAAACTTTAGCCGCGGAAATTACAAAGCGAATGGAAATTTGGCAAATCCAGATATAACCGGATCTGAAAGTGACTATGGACTAGTGAGAGGGGGTGAGGGAAAGATTAGGTACCTGGCCAAAATCTACATTGGTCTGAAATTAAGGAAATTTATATCCAATAACGGAACTATGTTCCGGTATGACGTCAGAATGGTAAACCTTGTAACTATTCAAGTTATATATCCGTAAATGGGATTTACACTCAATCAAAATATAAATAAATATATTATACAGTGGGAATATGGTTACTAACAAAACCTTTGGGTTTATTATATTTAATTCGAAGTAAAGAGAGTAAGTAAATTGTGTAACTAAACCGAAATTGAATTAAAAAAAAAATTGCTAGGTACAGGGTGCGTAAAAAAAAATTGCCATTACTTTCAACTGTAATGGTATATTACAGTTTTCCCCGGCCCATTAACAAAATTTTGTTAGAATAACAAAATTTTGCTAATTGGGAATACCAACTAATGATGCTTGTTAAGTTAACACACTCATTCATCCCATTCAAACGTTACCAGTCACTCTAGGACAGTATATTATATCTACTTGGGGTATTGCGCAAGTAATTCACTACGTTTATCTTCTGTACAATTGAAAATCTTTAAATTTCGAAAATTATGAGTTCCGATATTTTTTTTTTTTCAGTAGTGTTCATATAGCAATAGAGCGGACAGAAGTTATAACTGAGAAATCGATAGAAACAATTCGTAAGGCTTCACCCGTCGACTAGTATATCTGATGACATTAGGCCGCAGTTTCCCGTCTATCACTGCCATTTAATATTGTTCTAGGCTCACCGTTACCACGCACTTGCGAAGGGACTGAATTCTGGGGTCGATTTACATTATTGTTACTATTATTCTGACTATTACCGTTCTCCCTTCTTCCGTACGCCCTGTTAAAATTCCTCCTGGTGTTATCGCCCCTACCCGGGTTCGATTCCATGTTGGTACGGTCATAGGGACGATAACTCCGGCGATTGTTGAACATGGGCCGATTCCTAAATAGTCGCCGGCCATTATTGTTGTTTTCTGAGCCATACCCACTAGGATAACGAGATCCAGCTTGGGTATAACTCAGGAAATCTGTCTGGCAACTTGCCGTTACCTTCGTCTTCGTCGGTTTTAGAATTTTTGCCTGTCGGGCGAAGTATCGTTTTGGTGGACCACCAACTTCCTTACCGCACAAGGCAGCTAAACGTGAGGTGACTTCTCGTACCGTTTGGCACAAGTGGGACGCTATGGCCCGGGACTCATCGGGTGGAAGAGCGTTAACTATAATATCTACAAGTTCAGCCTGAGAGGGATGTTCAGCTATCTGATAATATAGTTCGATAATTTTCCAAGCATAGTCCAAGAGGGACCCATACTTGGAGCGATCATACCGGAGTGATTGTAAGTTTCTCTTTTGGAGCCGTTCGATGTGCTCATTACAATATTCTTCTTTAAAAAGAATCAAAAAATCACTAAACGTCCGGATTTGGTATTTAACCGAAGCAAACCATGCGCCCGAAGCGGCGATCAAACATTTTTCAACTATCTGTAGGCGTTCCCCATCTGTAAGTTTGTACATGTCTAAATATTGCTGCAGTCTCCGCAGGAAAACTCGAGGTAACCCGTTAGTAATGTTCCCATCGAAAGTGGGAAAACGTTCAATATCCCGGAGGGAAACTTTAGAGCTCATACTATGCGGGGCAGGAAAATAATCCAGTGGAATCAACGCGTTATCCTGAGCAGTTGGGGTTGTCACCGGATTTGCCACCGACGGAGTGGTCACTGAACTGAACGCTCCCATATGACCAAGAGAGGTTTTGTAATTTGTGTTGACCATGTAAGGTTCAAACTTAGGACCCACCACGGTAGTAACCGACGGTCCGGCACATCTCCTTTCCCCTCCTGGCAGCACGCTGTACGATTGTACCATTCCAAAGGTAGAGTGAGCATTTACGCTAGTGACTGTTGTAGTCACAACACTCGACTGCATCGGTACATCAAAATTACTCAACCATGATTTCGAGGTTGGCTGATGCGGGGGGCAATACATTGCTGTGTCCCGTGCATCAGGCAACACTTGACTCTTACCCGGGAGGACGTTACTTGTTTCTGGGAAAATTTTCCCTGGAGAATCGCCATCAGGAAAAGGATAGGAGATATCAGACTTGGCGATTTGCAATTTAGTAATATTCCCCTTAATACTGTCTACTTCGGTTTGAATTCGACTAATTCTTTGGTCAACCGACTCTAGTTTAGATTCTATTGATAGGTCGGATACTACAACATTCAATCTACTTATTTCAGCCTGCTGCTGTTCAACTTTTTGTTCGATGTCACCAAATCTTTTGTTTGTACTCTCAAACCTTATATCTATTTCGTTGAATTTCTCATTTGTTTCGTCTCTGAGCTGCTCAGTGGACTGTTGGGCCCGGTATCTAACCTGCTCCAGTTCAGTAGATGTTTGCTCTTTCAATTTGCTCATCGAAGAAGCAAAGTCCAAACAGATCTGGTCAATTTTATTGTTTAATACCTCGAATCGAGCGTCGGTCTCTCGTTTCGAGGTATCAAACTTCTCATTTATTTCACGCCTCATTTCTGCATTCTCACGCCTCATTTCTGCACCGTTCTGTTCTATTTTAACTTCCATGTTAGAAAATTTTTCATGCATCATTTCCATCATCTGGCGAATTAATACAGACGCGTCAGACCCTCCAGATGACATTCCTTCCTTCGGGTTTGCCGTCTGATCCCGAGAATCACTTTGATTTCCACTCTTTTCCTCATCGTCGAGGTCAGATATCTCCGCTGGAGATATTTGGCCTCGGTCCTTTTCACAGTCCTCACAATATTTTTCTATTTCGCCGGTTTGAACTTTTTCTGCATTTTCAGCAGTATCGTCCAAATTGGAACAAGCAAAGTGGATCCATTTTAGTCCACAACCGGTACATCTTATAAGTCTCCGCGGGGCGCGAGATCTTTTCTCTTTTTCGTTTAATATGCATTGAGTGCACGTGACATCACACTCGTCCTGTGACACAACAACCTTTTTTGTTGCCATAGTTTTGAGACACTTTACACTTTACAAAAGACAAGATATATATATCAGAAATACACATATACTATAAAATACTTATTCGCTATCCAGAAAAGTATTATTCATAAATTAAAGGACTCCCATTCTCTTTCCTTCCTTGACACCCTTCTAGCGTTTAGTTCTATTTTAGAAAAATTTTGACACTCCTTCTCTTTTTCCCCCTTAGAAAAGGAAACAAAAATGACAAAGTAGCCAACGACTCTACTTGTTTCACTATAAAATTTCTCGTATTAATTTCAATGTTGTAATCAAATCAACATGCCTTCAACCTCACTCTTTAACATTCTTAAAAAATTTCAAATCTATCGGTCGCCATTTAAACGGAGATCCGTTGCCATGGGAACAAGCGTTGCCATGACAACCATTCTTGTCGCGGTTCACCAATTCAAACTGATTGGCATGATAACTGGTATTATTCAATAAGCATTTTCAGATCCGTTACCACAGTAAACATGCGTTACCATGGCAACAGTCTTGTCACGTGTCGCCACTCTAAAACTGAAAATAGGGGGGTCGTTGCCACAGCAACCACTGTTGCCATAACAACGAATCCTGTCACTGCTTGTCAATCTAAAACTGTTTGAAGAAAAGAATAAGTCGTAAGTGGGAACCCTTCACCCCTGGTGGGGATGTTCATGAAGCTATCAGCTTATGTCTAATTACGTTGGAATATATTAGCCGTTTCTTAATTTTGAACATACTAGATTCGATCGAAACGAGAAAACTTTTTATCGGACTTCTAAAGAAAATAAAATCAAATAAATACATGACCGTGTTTATTACATATAGAATTCCCAGTCACGACCCCCCTTTCAGTTTTATTAAAAATAGAAGAAGAAGATGAAGAAAGGAAGAGGAAGATAGAAGAGGAAAGAGGTAAAGTAAGAAGGTGATAAAGAGGAAACTGTTACTGGATATTTTGAGGAATATGGTAAAGGAAAGTGAGTAAATATCTAATTGTGATCATTTCCAATAGCTATTGGGTGAATGTCTGGTATTAGGGTGATCAAAGGTAGACACATGTTAACCCATACATCCCCGATCTAGATCCATTTGACCCCAACTACCGAATTATCCCAATCTAGCTCGGAGATAGATGAGAAAGTTTAATTTTACCGTTTATTCAATATTTCCAGAAGTTTTAGACTAATATTCAATATTTGAAAAATGAACGACGCAGTTGATGGCATGTTAGAAACGACCACAGAAAAAAAAAATCAGATTATCACATATGTGTCGAAGATTTTTTGACTCTCACAGTTCTCTCATGATGATCATTCGTTCAGGCTACTTAAGTCCTTTTTACTTCCTTCATAGAGCCAACTTAAGTTAGTATTAACATTCAATGAGTTCAATTGATAACTACCAATAATTATAATAAATTACACATGTATGACAAGATAATTGGTGCACTTAATACTAAACCTACATTTCACTCACACACACATTCATACAGGACAATGTATACTTCGGGTTGTATTTGGTTGAATTAAACTAACCTAACTACAATGCTATAGACATTTATTACATTTCAATAGAAGAAGATTTAGTTTGACATAACAGAAAAAAATTTAATACATGAAAAGAATGTTTCATAAACATGCACAGAAATTCGCTACTTGCAACAAGATCAAATAACACATTTCCCTTTTATATATATATATATATATTAAAAGTTGAATTACATGAAAAAGAATTAAACCAAAGACGAAACAAGAAAAAAGAAGAAAAAAAAAACTTCAAGGGTCAAGATATATTTAAAATTCAGTGCAATGAATACATATCGTTGCAGGCAGAAGAGAAAAAATAATTGGTTAATCATTCAAAAAAAAAAAAAAAACACTTTAGTAATATTTTATTGAGTCTTTGTCTCAATAGGAGACATATCGACAGTTTTATGAGTCTTTGTTTTTACGTCGATAATAGCTCCTTTTTCCAACTCTCTTTTTACGCACTGTGGTTTGTGTCCATGAGAGTATTCAATTGTTTTTGTTTTAACTATAGACAACTAATTGCTTCATATCACATATATGTATATCTATATTTCTCATTTCGTCACTCGACGCACTTGATCTAAAATTTCAAAGTTTGTCAATATTAAAGAAAATTTATCAAATCCAGTCACAGATATTGGGAACATATTTCCATATTCCGGTATTCACATTAAATTATTAAACAGATTTCAGTTCGTTGAATTTAAGATCACTAATTTTTTTTTTCTTAGTATAGATCTTGTAGTCAAAAGATTCTAAATGTTGAATAGTTTGGTTTCTGATCGCAGGGGAAGGATTTGTTTCATGTTTACTGATGGAAAAAGTCGTTGGAGGGGCGCACTGTTTCGTAGGTTGCTAATTTCACTCGCAAAGTAAATTTGGGTAAGGATTAGGGTTATTCTTATTTATCTTACGACCCGCTACTTGTTTTATTCACATGCGGTATTTAACATTATATTCAACTTTAATAGTTACAGACATCAGTAACCACTCAACAAAATGTAATTTATTACAATATACGCGGTAACACTATATGTCACAAATAGTTGGTAAAGGTCGGGTGTCAAAAACCTATGGCAACCTAAACAAAACCAGGGTAAATACCGAGCCCATTACATACATACTCGTATATATATATATTCATATTATTCAATACAATAAATTTCACTTTAATATCCATCGTAGTATTTTGTCGACGTTTAAATTCTACATAACCGTTCATATTCGACAAGTATTCATATTTTATAAATGTTTATATTTTATTGGCTCAAAGACAAAACAAAAACCCTGACTATCAAAATTCACTTTTTTCTCTCATAAGGTTGCAACATTGTACTTTCTATGTATAAACCCGATAATCAATAATCATTTTCAATTTACTAAAGATCCGCATATATATATATATATAAAATAGTTGGTGTTATTTAGTGACATAAGAGGTGGAAATGTAACAAATTGAGCAGGCACGTAACTTTTAAAACTATGTAAGCACATATATAGATGTATATAAAAAAAAAATCAATGTTATTGGAAACTAGTGGGCCCAGACTACTAATACATACACACTATATGACCAATCAATAGAAATAAAAACCAGAAATCAGTTGTCAATGGATATAATTTGTATGATCCATGAATAACGAATGTTTCTAGGAATCCGAAAGCATAGTGTACCTTCCCATCAATTTCTCCAGTGGTGGATTGAATATCGCGAAAATGGTCCCGAGATGTGCTGCAATACCTCCACGAATTGCATCCCTCGATGTCTCAGTTAGTACATACGATCGAAATAAGTGATATGGAATATTGTACATTTTCATGAGTTTCAGAAATCAGGGGGGGGGGCAAGGTTGAAAAATTAAAAAAAAAAAAAATCTCGAAGTAATGAAGACAGAGAGAGATAGAGAAGAAGGAAGACGAAGAATAGTGGCGCCAAAGACTTAAGTGAGAAATAACTAACGCTACAAAGACAAAAGTCGAATTTCTATCTCGACAAATCCATAGCCAAAATATTCTTAACATGCCAAAAGGGTGGTCTACTCAAATACGTAGACTCAAGGAACGCCCTGCTGCCAAGGATGCAAGTTCTGTGTCCATCAGATCCCAATCCCACAAGAGTTTGGTTGTAAGATTGAAATCCGATCCCCGTATCCGGCCCAAACCAGCAGGTTCCCGGAAATCGTCCGGAAGGTTAGAGAAGGCGCTAATTTAGAATTTCAAGAGAAAAAAAAAATCATCCGACCTCTTGGAAACTAGAAGATTCCAGAATAGGGATGAAATTAGAGTAATAGCTAAGGTATCCCTAATTAGTGATTTGCCAAAATAAAAAAAAATTAAATAAACTGAATTTTGGATCGGTGATTTCAATAACCCAAACATCACCGATGGCTACCCCGCTCAGACATGCCACAGTCTGGGACGTCGTTAATTTCCCTCATCTAATTAAACTAAGAAAAGACATGAAAATACTTAAGGGGACTAGGGGTCGACGTCCGGGTACGCTAAATTTAGTAGCAGTTAATTTAATCGGATAGTCCGAACTGAGTTATATGAACACTGCACCATAAATAAATAAGGTAAGCAACAAAAAAAAAAAAATCTCGGAGAGGCTATGAATGTTAAAGGTACAACTGACCGAAACCTGTACTTTTCGATGATCACAGGAAATAGCAGTTGGTTTTCTTAATTATCATTTCTGTCAACCTTTAGAAGTAATTCCCATATGATACTACTCTATCTATTGAAAGGCTTAAGATCTGGGGCTGTTATTATGAGGTACATAAATGCAAAGTAACACACAATTCCCAACTATAATTTACTATCCAAGTAGCAAACTCGGTTGGATGAATGCACCGGTGTAGAAGTCTAAACGCGAGAGATATTTTCTTTTCTTCGTAAACATATTCCTATTTTCACTATATAAAATTTACTAGGCCTATCCATTTAACTATAGGGGTCATCATCTTATTCATATTATATATCATATTATTAACATTTCATTACATTCATTCATTATCTACTAATTTTCGCACGAAGTAATATTTTATCAACACCCTATTTCGTACATTTTCACGCAGGCCATACACATATTTACATTACGCAGTAATAAATATATATATATATAACTATCACAATCTATCACGCTCAAACCACCACACGATCACATTCATCGAACCACGTACTCTTTATTTCGAAGCACCCAAATTGTATTTACCTTGCAGGTTTAAAAAAAAAAATCATACATGTATTTACGGAAAGTTAAATTGTCAACGATTAATCTATTTCTGATTTGTTGATAAAACTGAAGCAACAATGGAATTTTCTACAGCCACGGGAAAAGAGAATTTAATATTACATTTTCAAACAAACAGTAACAGCATATGGGCTTTACTTCTATTAAGAAAATAGGTGTTCTTTATTTCAGCGGATTATTCATTAACTACTGGACCTAGCAAGCTGAAATTTTTAGTACAGTAAGATCTCATGCTATTTTATACGAAGGTATACTCATCCGAACCGAAAACCATGTCCACGGGAAGTAATTTGAGAATAAATGGCCAAAATCAAACAATCTAGATCACTAAGTTATGCGATGTCGTAATGTCAACAAACAATTGACTACCGAAAACTGACGCTATGGCGCTGTAGTGGAGGCATAATTTACCGTGTACTGAAATATATACTTGTACTCATTAATCGGAAATTTAATATTTACTCTGGTTTATTTATGTTAGAAAAATGGTACTAAATTAAAGCATATTTATACACTGTCCAAATCGAAAATTCACACACTCACACAAACCTACTAACTACATACACCACTGTTAGTATTATACATAAAGACAACTAACTAAACTAAACATGCACCATTTAGTTACATGCATGTTGACGAAAATAACTTAACACATTAGATTTAAAATACATTACTCCTTCGTCGATATATACAGTCGGCTCTATTTAATTTAAAGGGGGTCAAAAATGAGAAAGGTAACACTAGGTCTAATTGACCTGACCAATTGTTTACATAATGATTGCCAAAAATTGATGCCCGGGGGGCACCTTAACGAGGTTTATGGAGGGACCCTTCCCCTGAAAGGGGAAAAGGCCCTAAAACGAACAATAACTAACCCATTCCCCCGCTAGAAACTGGTTCAATTTGGAAAAGGGGATAGGAGCCCTTTTAAGCTAACTTAAGCTGCCATTATTATTATTCACTTTACAACCATCAAACCTACGTACATGCGATTACTGAATAAATAATAGAAAGTCACATTTACTTAATACACGAACAACATGCACCAAACAGGTCGTAATTTCCCTAATCCCTACTTGAGTTTGAAATAAAATAAAAGTAAAGTCACTCTTTCACTGTTGTCTATTCTCGATAGGCAGCAAACATGGCTTCCTAGTAAACAGAACTGGAATTTGTTATTTCACTGAATTGCAGCTTCTTTACCAAAATTTGCGGATTTTTCGGGCTCCTATTCTGTTGTAAATCTTTAACTATTGGATTACATTATATGTTACCTTAGTTGTCCTTGTAACTTGGAATTCTTCCCGAAAAATATGTAGCACAAAATTCACAAGCTGCTCCTTGTAGGGTGTCGTCGATTGTTCTGATAACATTGCGCCGAAAAAGCCAGAGGTAAGAGAATTCCTCCAATCAGAAAGAAAACTTTAGCCGCGGAAATTACAAAGCGAATGGAAATTTGGCAAATCCAGATATAACCGGATCTGAAAGTGACTATGGACTAGTGAGAGGGGGTGAGGGAAAGATTAGGTACCTGGCCAAAATCTACATTGGTCTGAAATTAAGGAAATTTATATCCAATAACGGAACTATGTTCCGGTATGACGTCAGAATGGTAAACCTTGTAACTATTCAAGTTATATATCCGTAAATGGGATTTACACTCAATCAAAATATAAATAAATATATTATACAGTGGGAATATGGTTACTAACAAAACCTTTGGGTTTATTATATTTAATTCGAAGTAAAGAGAGTAAGTAAATTGTGTAACTAAACCGAAATTGAATTAAAAAAAAAATTGCTAGGTACAGGGTGCGTAAAAAAAAATTGCCATTACTTTCAACTGTAATGGTATATTACAATTATTTCCCTATAGTTCTTAACCATTTAATTCCTACTGATTGATTTCTTTTCTTAATTATTAAGATTTTTTTTAAAAGATGATAGTCTTATTATGTTTTTTAGTTACCTAGTTTCTAATTTTTATTTAAAAAAAATGTAATTATGGTTTCCTATTCTTGTTTAATGGTTTATTATATTATTTATTATCATGTATTAATACATTTATTAATTAGGCTACTATTTATCCTTTTTCCCCTCTTGTTATTCCACATGAGTGGTTAATGATATTGTTTAATTAATTTTATATTTACTTTATTAATTGTTTAAATTGTTATATTATTTAGTTAAGTTTTATTTAATAATGTGTTGCTTCATCTTTCTTCGGTTTTCACCGTATGACAATGGTTCCTCTCCCGTATGCTATGCTGTATGATTATTTATCAAACTGCACTTCTCTTCACTTTTCACAGCAAAACAGATCACTGTGGTTTTTCACTGTATGGTTGGTTCTCTCCTGTGGACACGGAACACATTTACACTAACATTTCACTTCACTAATAACTTCCACTCTTATATGACATAAATTTAATAGTTATTCATGTAGTGTTCCGCGAGTGTTCCCAGTTTCGTGTCCATGTCATATCACAGTCCTGTATGTGCTGACTTGAGGTCCAGGACCCACTCAGAGCACTTAGTGTGGATCCTGGTCCGTTGTGTCCTTCCGCCCGCACACCCAGGCTGGGACCGTCATTTCGGCCGAGATCGACTGAAGCGGTCACTAAGTTCACTATCTCTGAGACACTCCTCTTCACTTATCGTCCATGACGCAATGAGGTACACCCAAAAACCCGAAAACCGAAAACCCGGAGACCACGAACACAAAAGCACACATGCGACGCACACACACAAGACCATACGCGTCCGGAGTTCCATCCGGTGTAAACCGGGGATGCGATGATCCACTCGCTCCTCTCCCCCGGGGGGCACGGAATACCAGTGCCATCC
Source organism: Thermobia domestica (assembly GCF_964235325.1). Taxonomy (NCBI): domain Eukaryota; kingdom Metazoa; phylum Arthropoda; class Insecta; order Zygentoma; family Lepismatidae; genus Thermobia; species Thermobia domestica. Next base: position 14,355,881 of record NC_137459.1, read on the forward strand.
TGAAGATTTTCTTCGGTCCGGAAGATTTCATTCATTCAAAACACTCAAAGACACATCCACTCTAATTCTATTTACATTTATGCAATGCTTATTCGTTTTCATTGTAATAAGTTCTTCTTCTTATTTCAGAATAGCTGTTTGCTATTCGCTTTAAGATGTTAAAATCATTTTCGTTTTCGATTACTTGTATTAGATTTTTACGTCTGATATTTTCCCTCTCTGGTATTACATCTTCTGTCAGAGGGCACCAAAAGATGTGGTGCTCTGGTGTTCCAATTTCGTCGCATTCACAAATTGTATTTTCTTTGGCCTTTATTCTATACAGGTAAGTTTCATAGGGGCCGTGCCCACTTAGAAAGTGAATGACACCTGGACTTGATACATACTGTTTGACCATATTGCTTCAGTGTGTTAATTGCTTTGAAAATCCAACACAATCCCTCCGGGCATCTTGCTTTGAGCGAATGGAGCGCCACGCAGCGGCGAGTCTCATTATTTTCTTGACACATACTGTGCGTGAGGATATTGCTTCAATGCGTTAATTGTTTTGATCATCCACCAGAATCCCTCCCGGTAGCTTGCTTCTAGCGAATGGAGCGCCACGCAGCGGCGAGTCTCATTACTTTCTTGACACATACTGTTTGTGAACCTAGTGCTTCACCGCTTTAATTGGTTGGATTATTTACCACAATCTCTCCAGGGATCTTGCTTCAAGAGAATAAAGCGCCAGGCAGCGGCGAGTCTCAATACTTTCTGCATACGCTTTATTAGGAAACAGTTCGTCAGTGCGTTAATTGTTTTGATCATCCACCAGAATCCCTCCGGGTAGCTTGCTTCTAGCGAATGGAGCGCCACGCAGCGCGAGTCTCATTATTTTCTTGACACATACTGTGTGTGAACATATTGCTTCAATGCGTTAATTGTTTTGATCATCCACCAAAATCCCTCCGTTTAGACTGCCTCTAGCGAATGGAGCGCCACGCTGCGGCGAGTCTCATTACTTTCTGCATACGCTTTATTAGGAAACAGTTCGTCAGTGCGTTAATTGTTTTGACCATCCACCACAAACCTCCGGGTAGCTTGCTTCTAGCGAATGGAGCGCCACGCAGCTGCGAGTCTCATTACTTTCTGTATACATTTTTTGAGGGCATAGTTCGTCAGTGCGTTAATTGTTTTGATCATCCAACACAATCCCTCCGGGCATCTTGCTTTTAGCGAATGGAGCGCCACGCAGCGGCGAGGCTCGTTACTTTATTGACACATACTGTGTGTGAGCAAAGTGCTTCAATGTGTTAATTGTTTTGACCATCCAACAGAATCCCTCCAGGTAGCTTGCTTCTAGCGAATGGAGCGCCACGCAGCTGCGAGTCTCATTACTTTCTGTATGCATTTTTTGAGGGCATAGTTCGTCAGTGCGTTAATTCTTTGGATCATACCCCAAAATCCCTCCGGGTAGCTTGCTTCTAGCTAATGGAGCGCCACGCAGCGTCGAGTCTCATTATTTTGTTGACATATACTGTGTGTGAGCATTGTGCTTCAGTGCGTTAATTGTTTTGATCATCCACCAGAATCCCTCCGGATACCTTGCCTCTAGGGAATGGACCGCCACGCAGCGGCGAGTCTCATTACTTTCTTGACACAAACTGTGTGTGAGCATATTGCTTCAATGCGTTAATTGTTTTGATCATCCACCACAATACCTCCGGGTAGCTTGCTTCTAGCGAATGGAGCGCCACGCAGCGGCGAGTCTCATTATTTTCTTGACACATGCTGTATGTGTGCATAGTTCTTGAGTGAGTTAATTGTTTTGATCATCCACCACAATCCCTCCGAGTAGATTGCTTCTAGCGAATGGAGAGCCACGAAGCGGCGGGTATAATTACTTTCTTGACGCATATTGTTGGTGAGCATAGTGCTTCAATGCGTTAATTGTTTTGATCATCCACCAGATTCCCTCCGGGTAGCTAGCTTCTAGCGAATGGAGCGCCACGCCGCGGCGAGTCTCATTATTTTTTTTGACACATACTGTGTGTGAGCATATTGCTTCAATGCGTTAATTGTTTTGATCATCCACCACAATACCTCCGGGTAGCTTGCTTCTAGCGAATGGAGCGCCACGCAGCGGCGAGTCTCATTATTTTCTTGACACATGCTGTATGTGTGCATAGTTCTTGAGTGAGTTAATTGTTTTGATCATCCACCACAATCCCTCCGAGTAGATTGCTTCTAGCGAATGGAGAGCCACGAAGCGGCGGGTATAATTATTTTCTTGACACGTACTGTGTGTGATCATATTGCTTCACTGCGTTAATTGTTTTGATCATCCACCAGAATCCCTTCGGGTAGCTTGCTTCTAGCGAATGGAGCGCCACGCTGCGACGAGACTCATTAATTTCTGCATACACCTTATGAGGGCACAGTTCGTCAGTGCGTTAATTGTTTTGACCATCCACCACAATCCCTCCGGGTAGCTTCCTTCTAGGGAATGGAACGCCACGCAGCGGCGAGTCTCATTAATTTCTTGACACATACTGTGTGTGAGCATACTGCTTCAATGCGTTAATTGTTTCGATCATCCACCCGAATCCCTTCGGGTAGCTTGCTTCTAGCAAATGGAGTGCCACGCAGCGGCGCGTCTCATTATTTTCTTGACACATGCTGTATGTGTGCATAATTCTTGAGTGAGTTAATATTTTTGATCATCCACCACAATCCCTCCGGGAAGCTTGCATCTAGCGAATGGAGCGTCACGCAGCGGCGAGTGTCATTACTTTCTTGACATATACTGTGTGTCAGTATAGTGCTTCACCGCGTTAATTGGTTGGATTATTTACCTCAATCTCTCCGGGGAGCTTGCTTCAAGAGAATAAAGCGCCACGCAGCGGCGAGTCTCATTACTTTCTGCATACACTTTATGAGGCTATAGTCCGTCAATGCGTTAATTGTTTGGATCATCCACCGGAATCCCTCCGCGTAGCTTGCTTCTAGCGAATGGAGCGTCACGCAGCGGCGAGTCTCATTAATTTCTTGACACATACTGTGTGAGCATAGAGCTTCAGTGAGTTAATTGTTTTGATCATGCACCACAATCCCTCCGGGTACCTTGCTTCTAGCGAATGGAGCGCCACCCGGCGGCGAGGCTCATTATTTTCTTGACACATACTGTGTGTGAGCATAGAGCTTCAGTTTGTTAATTGTTTTGATCATGCACCAGAATCCCTCCGCGTAGCTTGCTGCTAGCGAATGGAGCGCCACGCAGCGGCGAGTCTCATTTCTTTCTGCATACACTTTATGAGGGCATAGTTCGTCTGTGCGTTAATTGTTTTTATCATCCACTACAATCCCTCCGGGGAGTTTGCTTCTAGCGAATGGAGCACTACGCTGCGGCGAGTCTCATTATTTTCTTGACTCATACTGTGCTTGAGCATATTGCTACAATGTGTTAATTGCTTTGATCATCCACCCGAATCCTTCCGGGTAGCTTGCTTCAAGCAAATGGAGCGCCGCGCTGCGGCGAGACTCATTACTTTCTGTGTACACCTTATGAAAGCACAGTTAGTGCGTTAATTCTTTGGATCATCCACCAAAATCTCTTAGGGTAGCTTGCTTCTAGGGAATGGAGCGCCACGCAGCGGCGAGTCTCATTATTTTCTAGACACATACTGTGTGTGAGCATATTGCTTCAATGCGTTAATTGTTTTGATTATCCACCAGTATCCCTCCGGGTAGCTTGCTTCTAGCGAATGGAGCGCCACGCAGCGGCGTGTCTCATTACTTTCTGTATAAATTTTTTCAGGGCATAGTTCGTCTGTGCGTTAATTCTTTGGATCATCCACCACAATCCCTCCGGGTAGCTTGCTTCTAGCGAATGGAGCGCCACGCTGCGGCGAGACTCATTACTTTCTGCATACACTTTATGAGTTCACAGTTCGTCAGCGCGTTAATTGGTTGGATCATCTACCAGAATCCCTCCGGGGAGCTTGCTTCAAGAGAATGCAGAGCCACGCACTGGCGAGTCTCATTATTTTCTGCATACACTTTATGAGGTTATAGTTCATCAGAGCGTTTATTGTTTGTCCATCCACCACAATCCATCCAGGTAGCTTGCTTCTAGCGAATGGAGCGCCACGCTGCGGCGAGACTCATTACTTTCTGTATACATTTTTTGAGGGCATAGTTCGTCAGTGCGTTAATTGTTTTGATCATCCAACACAATCCCTCCGGGCATCTTGCTTTTAGCGAATGGAGCGCCACGCAGCGGCGAGGCTCATTACTTTATTGACACATACTGTGTGTGAGCAAAGTGCTTCAATGTGTTAATTGTTTTGACCATCCAACAGAATCCCTCCAGGTAGCTTGCTTCTAGCGAATGGAGCGCCACGCAGCGGCGAGTCTCATTATTTTCTGCATACATTTTATGTGGGCATAGTTAGTCACTGCGTTAATTGCTTTGAACATCCACCAGAATCCCTCTTGGTAGCTTGCTTCAAGCGAATGGAGCGCAAGCAGCGGCGAGTCTCATTACTTTCTTGACACATACTGTGTGTGAGCATTGTGCTTCAGTGCGTTAATTGTTTTGATCATCCACCAGAATCCCTCCGGATACCTTGCCTCTAGGGAATGGACCGCCACGCAGCGGCGAGTCTCATTACTTTCTTGACACAAACTGTGTGTGAGCATATTGCTTCAATGCGTTAATTGTTTTGATCATCCACCACAATACCTCCGGGTAGCTTGCTTCTAGCGAATGGAGCGCGACGCAGCGGCGAGTCTCATTATTTTCTTGACACATGCTGTATGTGTGCATAGTTCTTGAGTGAGTTAATTGTTTTGATCATCCACCACAATCCCTCCGGGTAGATTGCTTCTAGCGAATGGAGAGCCACGAAGCGTCGAGTATCATTACTTTCTTGACGCATATTGTGGGTGAGCATAGTGCTTCAGTGCGTTAAATTTTTGATCATCCAACGCAATCTCTCCGAGTAGCATCCTTCTACCGAATGGAGCGCCACGCAGCGGCGTGTCTCGATACTTTCTTTACACATAGTGTGTGTGAGCATAGTTCTTCAGCGCGTTAATTGTTTGCATCATCCACCACAATCCCTCCGGGGAGCTTGCTGCAAGAGAATTAAGCGCCAGGCAGTGGGGAGTATCATTTCTTTCTGCATACACTTTATGAGCGCATGGTTCGTCAGTGCGTTAATTGTTTTGACCATCCACCAAAATCCCTCCGGGAAGCTTGCTTCTAGCGAATGGAGCGTCACGCAGCGGCGAGTCTCATTAATTTCTTGACACATACTGTGTGAACATAGTGCTTCAGTGAGTTAATTGTTTTGATCATCCACCACAATCCCTCCGGGTACCCTGCTTCTAGCGAATGGAGCGCCACGCAGCGGCGAGTGTCATTACTTTCTTGACATATACTGTGTGTCAGTATAGTGCTTCACCGCGTTAGTTGGTTGGATTATTTACCTCAATCTCTCCAGGGAGCTTGCTTCAAGAGAATAAAGCGCCACGCAGCGGCGAGTCTCATTACTTTCTGCATACACTTTATGAGGCTATAGTCCGTCAATGCGTTAATTGCTTGGATCATGCACCAGAATCCCTCCGCGTAGCTTGCTTCTAGCGAATGGAGCGCCATGCAGCGCCGGGTCTCATTTCTTTCTGCATACACTTTAAGAGGGCATAGTTCGTCTGTGCGTTAATTGTTTTTATCATCCACTACAATCCCTCCGGGGAGCTTGCTTCTAGCGAATGGAGCCCCACGCTGCGGCGAGTCTCATTATTTTCTTGACTCATACTGTGTTTGAGCATATTGCTACAATGTGTTAATTGCTTTGATCATCCACCCGAATCCTTCCGGGTGGCTTGCTTCAAGCGAATGGAGCGCCGCGCTGCGGCGAGACTCATTACTTTCTGCATACACCTTATGAAAGCAGAGTTAGTCAGTGCGTTAATTCTTTGGATCATCCACCAAAATCTCTCCGGGTAGCTTGCTTCTAGGGAATGGAGCGCCACGCAGCGGCGAGTCTCATTATTTTCTAGACACATACTGTGTGTGAGCATATTGCTTCAATGCGTTAATTGTTTTGATCATCCACCAATATCCCTCCGGGTAGCTTGCTTTTAGCGAATGGAGCGCCACGCAGCGGCGTGTCTCATTACTTTCTGTAAAAAAAATTTTTAGGGCATAGTTCGTCTGTGGGTTAATTCTTTGGATCATCCATCAAAATCTCTCCGGGTAGCTTGCTTCTAGCGAATGGTGCGCCACGCAGCGGAGAGTCTCATTACTTTCTTGACACATACTGCGGGTGAGCATAGTGCTTCAATGCGTTAATTCTGTTCATCATAAACCAGAATCCCTCCGGGTAGCTTGCTTCTAGGGAATGGAGCGCCACGCAGCGGCGAGTCTCATTATTTTCTTGACACATACTGTGTGTGAGCATAGTGCTTCAGTGCGTTAATTGTTTTGATCATCCACCTGAATCCCTCCGGGTAGCTTGCTTCTAGCGAATGGAGCGCGACACAGCGGCGAGTCTCATTATTTTCTTGACACATACTGTGTGTGAGAATATTGCTTGAATGCGTTAATTGTTTTGATCATCCACCCGAAGCCCTCCGGGAAGCTTGATTCTAGCGAATGGAGCGCCACGCTGCGGCGAGGCTCATTACTTTCTGCATTCACTTTATGAGGGCATAGTTCGTCAGTGCGTTAATTGTTTTGACCATCCACCAAAATCCCTCCGGGTAGCTTGCTTCTAGCGAATGGAGCGCCACGCTGCGGCGAGAATCATTACTTTCTGCATACACTTTATGAGGGCACAGTTCGTCGGCGCGTTAATTGGTTGGATCATCCACCACAATCCCTCCGGGGAGCTTGCTTCAAGAGAATGCAGAGCCACGCAGTGGCGGGTCTCATTATTTTCTGCATACACTTTATGAGGTCATAGTTCATCAGAGCGTTAATTGTTTTGACCATCCACCACAATCCATCCAGGTAGCTTGCTTCTAGCGAATGTAGCGCCACACAGCGGCGAGTCTCATTAATTTCTTGACACATACTGTTTGAGCATATTGCTTCAGTGCGTTAATTGTTTTGATCATCTAACACAATCCCTCCAGGCATCTTGCTTTTAGCGAATGGAGCGCCACGCAGCGGCGAGACTCATTATTTTATTAACACATACTGTGTGTGAGCATAGTGCTTCAGTGCGTTAATTGTTTTGATCATCCACCATAATCCCTCCGGGTAGCTTGCTTCTAGCGAATGGAGCGCCACACAGCGGCGAGTCTCATTATTTTCTTGACACATACTGTGTGTTAGCATATTGCTTCAATGCGTTAATTGTTTTGATCATCCACCAGAATCCCTCCGGGTAGCTTGCTTCTAGCGAATGGAGCGCCACGCAGCGGCGAGTCTCATTACTTTCTTGACACATACTGTGTGTGAGCATAGTGATTCAATGCGTTAATTTTTGATCATCCACCAAAATCCCTCCGTTTAGACTGCTTCTAGCGAATGGAGCGCCACGCTGCGGCGAGTCTCATTACTTTCTGCATACACTTTATGAGGGCACAGTTCGTCAGCGCGTTAATTGGTTGGATCATCCACCACAATCCCTCCGGGGAGCTTGCTTCAAGAGAATGCAGAGCCACGCAGTGGCGGGTCTCATTATTTTCTGCATACACTTTATGAGGTCATAGTTCATCAGAGCGTTAATTGTTTTGACCATCCACCACAATCCATCCAGGTAGCTTGCTTCTAGCGAATGGAGCGCCACACAGCGGCGAGTCTCATTATTTTCTTGACACATACTGTGTGTTAGCATATTGCTTCAATGCGTTAATTGTTTTGATCATCCACCAGAATCCCTCCGGGTAGCTTGCTTCTAGCGAATGTAGCGCCACACAGCGGCGAGTCTCATTAATTTCTTGACACATACTGTTTGAGCATATTGCTTCAGTGCGTTAATTGTTTTGATCATCTAACACAATCCCTCCAGGCATCTTGCTTTTAGCGAATGGAGCGCCACGCAGCGGCGAGACTCATTATTTTATTAACACATACTGTGTGTGAGCATAGTGCTTCAGTGCGTTAATTGTTTTGATCATCCACCATAATCCCTCCGGGTAGCTTGCTTCTAGCGAATGGAGCGCCACACAGCGGCGAGTCTCATTATTTTCTTGACACATACTGTGTGTTAGCATATTGCTTCAATGCGTTAATTGTTTTGATCATCCACCAGAATCCCTCCGGGTAGCTTGCTTCTAGCGAATGTAGCGCCACACAGCGGCGAGTCTCATTAATTTCTTGACACATACTGTTTGAGCATATTGCTTCAGTGCGTTAATTGTTTTGATCATCTAACACAATCCCTCCAGGCATCTTGCTTTTAGCGAATGGAGCGCCACGCAGCGGCGAGACTCATTATTTTATTAACACATACTGTGTGTGAGCAAAGTGCTTCAATGTGTTAGTTGTTTTGACCATCCAACAGAATCCCTCCAGGTAGCTTGCATCTAGCGAATGGAGCGTCACGCAGCTGCGAGTCTCATTACTTTCTGTATACACTTTTGAGGACATAGTTCGTCAGTGCGTTAATTCTTTGGATCATCCCCCAAAATCCCTCCGGGTAGCTTGCTTCTAGGGAATGGAGCGCCACGCAGCGGCGAGTCTCATTACTTTCTTGACACATACTGTGTGTGAGCATATTGCATCAATGCGTTAATTCTTTGGATCATCCACCAAAATCTCTCCGGGTAGCTTACTTCTAGCGAATGGTGGGCCGCGCAGCAGCGAGTCTCATTATTTTTTTGACACATACTGTGTGTGAGCATTGTGCTTCAGTTCGTTAATTGTTTTGATCATCCACCACAATCCCACCACATAGCTTGCTTCTAGCGAATGGAGCGCCACGCAACGGTGAGTCTCATTAATTTCTGAATACATTTTTTGAGGGCATAGTTCGTCAGTGCGTTAATTCTTTGGATCATCCCCCAAAATCCCTCCGGGTAGCTTGCTTCTAGGGAATGGAGCGCCACGCAGCGTCGAGTCTCATTATTTTGTTGACATATACTGTGTGTGAGCATTGTGCTTCAGTGCGTTAATTGTTTTGATCATCCACCAGAATCCCTCCGGGTAACTTGCCTCTAGGGAATGGACCGCCACGCAGCGGCGAGTCTCATTACTTTCTTGACACATACTGTGTGTGAGCATATTGCATCAATGCGTTAATTCTTTGGATCATCCACCAGAATCCCTCCGGGTAGCTTGCTTCTAGCGAATGGAGCACCACGCAGCGGCGAGTCTCATTACTTTCTGCATACCCTTTATGAGGGCATAGTTCGTCCGTGCGTTAATTGTTTTGATCATCCACCACAATCCCTCCGGGTAGCTTACTTCTAACGAATGGAGCGCCTCAAACCGGCGAGTCTCATTACTTTCTTGACACATACTGTGTGTGAGCATTACTCCAGTGCGTTAATTGGTTGGATCATCCACCACAATCCCCCCGGGGACCTTGCTTCTATGGAATGGAGCGCCACGCAGCGGCAAGTCTCGTTTTCTTGACACATACTGTGTGTGAGCATAGTGCTTCAGTGCGTTAATTGAATTGCTCATCCAAAAGAATCCCTCCGGGTAGCCTGCTTACAACGAATGGAGCGCAACGCAGCGGAGAGTCTCATTACTTTAAGCATATACTTTGTGAGGGCATACATCGTCAGTGAATTAATTGTTTTGATCATTCACCAGAATCCCTTCGGGTAGCTTGCTTCTTGCGAATGGACTGCCACGCAGCGGCGAGTCTCATTATTTCTTCACAAATACTGTGTGTGAGCATAGTGTTACAGTTCGTTAATTGTTTTGATCATCCACAACAATCCCACCGGGTAGCTTGCTTCTTGCTAATGGAGCGCCGCACCGCGTCCAGTCTCATTACTTTCTTGACACATACTCTGTGTGAGCATAGTGCTTCAGTACGTTAATTGGTTGGATCCTACAACACAATCCCTCCCGTGAGCTTGCTTCAAGCGAATGGAGCACCACAACGCGGCGAGTGTCATTACTTTCTGCATACAATTTATGAAAGCATAGTTCGTCCGTGCGTTAATTGTCTTGTTCATCCACCACAATCCATCCGGGTAGCTTGATTCTAACGAATGGAGCGCAACAAAGCGGCGAGTCTCATTTCTTTCTTGACACATACTGTGTGTGAGCATAATGCTTCAATGCGATAATTGTTTTGATCATTAAAAAGAATCCCTTCGGGTAGCTTGCTTCAAGCGAATGGAGCGCCACGCAGCGTCGAGTCTCATTACTTTCTGCATACTCTTTATGTGTACTTAGTTCGTCAGTGGTTTAATTGTTTTGATCATCCACCACAATCCCACCGGTTAGCTTGCTTCTAGCGAGCGGAGCGCCACGCCGCGACGAGTGTCATTACTTTCTTCACACATACTGTGTGAGAGCATAATGCCTTAGTGCGTTATTTGGTTGGATCATCCACCACAATCCCTCCGAGGAGCTTGCTTGGAGCGAATGGAGCGCCACGCAGCAGTGAGTCTCATTTCTTTCTGCATACACTTACGAGGGCATAGTTCGTCAGTGCGTTAATTCTTTTGATCATCCACCACAATCCCTCCAGGTAGCTTGCTTTTAGCAATTGGAGCGCCACGCAGCGTCGGGTCTCATTACTTTCTTATCACATACCGTGTGTGAGCATAGTGCTTCAGTATGTTAATTGGTTGGATCCTACACCACAATCCCTCCGGTGAGCTTGCTTCAAGCGAATTGAGCACCACACAGCGGCGAGTCTCATTACTTTCTGCATACAATTTATGAGTGCATAGTTCGTCCGTGCGTTAATTGTCTTGTTCATCCACCACAATCCATCCTGGTTGCTTGCTTCTAACGAATGGAGCGCCACGCAGCGGCGAGTCTCATTACTTTCTTCACACATACTGTGTGTGAGCATAGTGCTACAGTGCGTTAATTGGTTGGATCATCCACCACAATCCCTCCGAAGAGCTTGCTTCAAGCGAATGAAGCGCAAAGCAGCGGAGAGTCTCATTACTTTCTGCATACACTTTATGAGGGCATACTTCGTCAGTGATTTAATTGTTTAGATCATCCACCAGAGTCCCTCCGGGTAGCTTGCTTCTTGCGAATGGACCGCCACACAGCGGCGAGTCTCATTACTTTCTTCACAAATACTGTGGTTGAGCATAGTGCTACAGTTCGTTAATTGTTTTGATCATCCACCACAATCCCACCGGATAGTTTGCTTCTAGCGAATGGAGCGCCTCGCAGCGTCGAGTCTCATTACTTCCTTGACACATACTGGGTGTGAGCATAGTGCTTCAGTGTATTAATAGTTTTGATCATCCACCAGAATCCCTGCGGGTAGCTTGCTTCTAGCGAATGGAGCGCCACGCAGCGGCGAGTCTCATTATTTTCTGTACACATTTTTTGACGGCATAGTTCGTCAGTGCGTTAATTGTTCGGATCATCCACCAAAATCCCTCCGGGTAGCTTGTTTCTAGCGAATGGAGTGCCACGCAGCGTCGAGTCTCATTACTTTCTTGAAAATTACTGTGTGTGAGAAAAGTGATTCAATGCGTTAATTGTTTTGACCATCCACCAGAATCCCTCCGGGTAGCTTCCTTTTGCGAATAGAGCGCCACGCAGCGGCGAGTCTCATTACTTTCTGCATACTCTTTATTAGGGCATAGTTCGTCGGTGCGTTAATTGTTTTCACCATCCACCATAATTCCTCCGGGTAGCTTGCTTCTGGCGAATGGAGCGCCACGGAGCGGCGAGTTTGATTACTTTCTTGACACATTCTCTGTGTGAGCATAATGCTTCAGTGCGTTAATTGTTTTCATCATCCACCACAATCCCACCCTGTAGCTTCCTTCTAGCGAATGGAGCGCCACGCAGCGGCGAGTCTCATTACTTTCCTCACACATACTGTGTGTGAGCATAGTGCTACAGTGCGTTAATTAGTTGGATCATCCACCACAATCCCTCCGAAGAGCTTGCTTCAAGCGAATGGAGCGCAAAGCAGCGAAGAGTCTCATTACTTTCTGCGTACACTTTATGAGGGCATACCTCGTCAGTGATTTAATTGTTTTGATCATCCACCAGAATCCTTCCGGGTACCTTGCTTCTTGCGAATGGACCGCCACGCAGCGGCTATTCTCATTACTTTCTTCACAAATACTGTGATTGAGCATAGTGCTACAGTTCGCTAATTGTTTTGATCATCCACCACAATCCCACCGGATAGCTTGCTTCTATCGAATGGAGCGCGTCGCAGCGTCGAGTCTCATTACTTTCTTGACATATACTGTGTGTGAGCATAGTGCTTCAGTGCGTTAATAGTTTTGATCATCCACCAGAATCCCTCCGGATAGCTTGCTTCTAGCGAATGGAGCGCCACGCAGCGGCGAGTCTCATTACTTTCTGTACACATTTTTTGACGGCATAGTTCGTCAGTGCGTTAATTGTTCGGATCATCCACCAAAATCCCTCCGGGTAGATTGTTTCTAGCGAATGGAGCGCTACGCAGCGGCGAGATTCATTACTTTCTTGACGCATACTGTGTGTGAACAAAGTGATTCAATGAGTTAATTGTTTTGACCATCCACCAGAATCCCTCCGGGTAGCTTGCTTTTAGCGAATGGAGCGCCACGCAGCGGCGAGTCTCATTTCTTTCTACATACACTTTATGAGGGCATAGTTCGTCAGTGCGTTAATTGTTTTCACCATCCACCACAATTCCTCCGGGTAGCTTGCTTCTGGCGAATGGAGCGCCACGGAGCGGCGAGTCTGATTACTTTCTTGACACATTCTGTGTGTGAGCATAATGCTTCGGTGCGTTAATTGTTTTCATCATCCACCACAATCCCACCCTCTAGCTTCCTTCTAGCGAATGAAGCGCCACGCAGCGGCGAGTCTCATTATTTTATTCACACATACTGTGTGTGAGCATAGTGCTACAGTGCGTTAATTGGTTGGATCATCCACCAAAATCTCCCCGGGGACCTTGCTTCTATGGTATGGAGCGCCACGCAGCGGCAAGTCTCATTTTCTTGACACATACTGTGTTTGAGCATAGTGGTTCAGTGCGTTAATTGAATTGATCATCCAAAAGAATCCCTTCGAGTAGCCTACTTCTAACGAATGGAGCGCATCAAAACGGCGAGTCTCATTACTTTCTTGACACATACTGTGTGTGAGCATAATGCTTCAATGCGATAATTGTTTTGATCATCCACCAGAATCCCTCCGGGTGTCTTGCTTCTAGCGAATAGAGCGCCACGCAGCGGCGAGTCTCATTACTTTCTGAAACATTTTTTGACGGCATAGTTCGTCAGTGCGTTAATTGTTTGGATCATCCACAAAAATCCCTCCAGGTAGCTTGTTTCTAGCGAATGGAGCGCCACGCAGCGGCGAGCCTCATTACTTTCTGCATAGACTTTATGAGGGTATGGTTCGTCAGTGTGTTAATTGTTTCGATCATCCACCAAAATCCCTCTGGGTAGCTTGCTTCTTGCGAATGGAGCGCCACGCAGCGGCGAGTCTCATTAATATCTTGACAGATACTGGGTGTGAGCATAGTGTTACAGTGCGTTAATTGGTTTGATCATATACCAGAATCCCCCCGAGGACCTTGCTTCCAGCGAATGGAGCGCCACGCAGCGGCGAGTCTCATTTTCTTGACACATACTCTGTGTGAGCATTGTGCTTCAGTGCGTTAATTGTTTTAATCATCCACCACAATCCCTCTGGGTAGCTTGCTTCCTGCGAATGGAGCGCCACGCAGCGGCGAGTCTCATTAATATCTTGACACATACTGTGTGTGAGCATAGTGCTTCAGTGCGTTAATTGGTTGGATCATCCACCACAATCCCCCCGGGGACCTTGCTTCTAGCGAATGGAGCGCCATGCAGCGGCGAGTCTCATTTCTTTCTGCATACACTTAATGAGGGCATAGTTTGTCAGTGCGTTAATTTTATTGACCATCCACCACAATCCCTCCGGGGAGCTTGCTTCAAGAGAATGGAGCACCACGCAGGGGCGAGTCTCATTACTTTCTTGACACATACTGTGTGTGAGCATAATGCTTCAATGCGATAATTGTTTTGATCATCCACCACAATCCCTCCGGGTGTCTTGCTTCTAGCGAATGGAGCGGCACGCGGCGGCGAGTCTCATTACTTTCTGTACACATTTTTTGACGGCATAGTTCGTCAGTGCGTTAATTGTTTGGATCATCCACCAAAAATCCCTCCAGGTAGTTTGTTTCTAGCGAATGGAGCGCCAGGCAGCGGCGAGTCTCATTACTTTCTTGACACATACTGTGTGTGAGCAAAGTGATTCAATGCGTTAAATGTTTTGACCATCCACCAGAATCCCTCCGGGTAGCTTGCTTTTAGCGAATGGAACGCAACGCAGCGGCGAGTCTCATTACTTTCCGGATACAATTTATGAGGGCATAGTTCGTCAGTGCGTTAATTGTTTTGACCATCCACCACAATCCCTCCGGGTAGCTTGCTTCTGGCGAATGGAGCGCCACGCAGCTTCGAGTTTCATTAATATCTTGACACATACTGTGTGTGAGCATAGTGCTTCAGTGCGTTAATTGGTTGGATCATATACCAGAATCGCCCCGGGTTCTTGCTTCCAGCGAATGGAGCGCCACGCTGCGGCGAGTCTCATTTTCTTGACACATACTCTGTGTGAGCATTGTGCTTCAGTGCGTTAATTGTTTTAATCATCCAAAAAAATCCCTTCGGGTAGCTTGCTTCTAGCGAGTGGAGCTCCACGCAGAGGCGAGTCTTATTTCTTTCTGCATACACTTAATAAGGGCATAGTTCGTCAGTGCGTTAATTGTTTGGATCAACCACCAAAATCCCTCTGGGTAGCTTGCTTCTAGGGAATGAAACGTCACGCAGCGGCGAGTCTCATTATTTTCTTGAAACATACTGTGTGTGAGCATAGTGCTTCAGTGCGTTAAAAGTTTTGATCATCCACCACAATCCCTCCGGGTAGCTTGCTTCTGGCGAATGGAGCGCCACGCAGCGGGGAGTCTCATTACTTTCTTGACGCATACTGTGTGTGAGCAAAGTGATTCAATGCGTTATTTTTTTTGACTATCCACCAGAATCCCTCCGGGTAGCTTGCTTTTAGCGAATGGAGCGCCACGCAGCGGCGAGTCTCATTACTTTCTGCATACACTATATGAGGGCATAGTTCGTCAGTGCGATAATTATTTTCACCATCCACCACAAATCCTCCGGGTAGCTTGCTTCTGGCGAATGGAGCGCCACGGAGCGGCGAGTCTGATTACTTTCTTGACACATTCTGTGTGTGAGCATAATGCTTCAGTGCGTTAATTGTATTCATCATCCACCACAATCCCACCCTGTAGCTTACTTTTAGCAAATGGAGCGCCACGCAGCGGCGAGTCTCATTACTTTCTTCACACATACTGAGTGTGAGCATAGTGCTGCAGTGCGTTAATTGGTTGGATCATCCACCACAATCCCTCCGAAGAGCTTGCTTCAAGCGAATGGAGCGCAAAGCAGCGGACAGGATCATTACTTTCTGCATACACTTTATGAGGGCATACTTCGTCAGTGATTTAATTGTTTTGATCATCCACCAGAATCACTCCGCGTAGCTTGCTTCTTGCGAATGGACCGCCACGCAGCGGCGAGTCTCATTACTTTCTTCACAAATACTGTGGTTGAGCATAGTGCTACAGTTCGTTAATTGTTTTGATCATCCACCACAATCCCTCCGGTGAGCTTGCTTCAAGCGAATGGAGCGCCACACAGCGGCGAGTCTCATTACTTTCTGCATACAATTTATGAGGGCATAGTTCGTCCGTGATTTAATTGTCTTGATCATCCACCACAATCCATCCGGGTAGCTTGCTTCTAACGAATGGAGCGCAAGAAAGCGGCGAGTCTCATTACGTTCTTGACACATACTTTGTGTGAGCAAAGTGATTCAATGCGTTAATTGTTTTAATCATCCAAAAGAATCCCTTCGGGTAGCTTGCTTCTAGGGAATGGAGCTCCACGCAGCGGCGAGTCTTATTTCTTTCTGCGTACACTTAGAGGGCATAGTTCGTCAGTGCGTTAATTGTTTGGATCATCCACCAAAATCCCTCTGGGTAGTTTGCTTCTAGGGAATGAAACGCCACGAAGCGTCGAGTCTCATTATTTTCTTGAAACATACTGTGTGTGAGCATAGTGCTTCAGTGCGTTAATTGGTTGGATCATCCACCACAATCCCCCCGGGGACCTTGCTTGTAGCGAATGGAGCGCCATGCAGCGGCGAGTCTCATTACTTTCTGTACACATTTTTTGACGGCATAGTTTGTCAGTGTGTTAATTGTTTTGATCATCCACCACAATCCCTCCGGGGAGCTTGCTTCAAGAGAATGGAGCACCACGCAGCGGCGAGTCTCATTACTTTCTTGACACATACTGTGTGTGAGCATAATGCTTCAATGCGATAATTGTTTTGATCATCCATCAGAATCCCTCCGGGTGTCTTGCTTTAGCGAATGGAGCGCCACGCAGCGGCGAGTTTCATTACTTTCTGTACACATTTTTTGACGGCATAGTTCGTCAGTGCGTTAATTGTTTGGATCATCCACCAAAAGTTCTCCAGGTAGCTTGTTTCTAGCGAATGGAGCGCCACGCAGCGGCGAGTCTCATTACTTTCTTGACACATACTGTGTGCGAGCAAAGTGATTCAATGCGATATTTGTTTTGCCATATATTTGTTTTGCCATATGCGATATATGCCATTATCGAATGGAGCGCCACACAGCGGCGAGTTTCATTTTCTTGACACATACTGTGTGTGAGCATAGTGCTTCAGTGCGTTAATTGTTTTGATCATCCAAAAGAATCCCTTCGGGTAGCTTGCTTCTAGCGAATGGAGCGCCATGCAGCTTCGAGTCTCATTTCTTTCTGCATACACTTAATGAAGGCATAGTTTGTCAGTGCGTTAATTGTTTTGATCATCCACCACAATCCCTCCGGGTAGCTTGCTTCTAACGAATGGAGCGCCACAAACCGGCGAGTCTCATTACTTTCGTGACACATACTGTGTGTGAGCATTGCTTCAGTGCGTTAATTTGTTGGATCATCCACCACAAACCCCGGGGACCTTGCTTCTATGGAATGGAGCGCCACGCAGCTGCAAGTCTCATTTTCTTGACACATACTGTGTGTGAGCATAGTGCTTCAGTGCGTTAATTGAATTGATCATCCAAAAGAATCCCTTCGAGTAGCCTGCTTCTAGCGAATGGAGCGCTACGCAACGGCGAGTCTCATTTCTTTTTGCATACACTTAATGAGGGCATAGTTCGTCAGAGCGTTAATTGTTTTGATCATCCACCAAAATCCCTCCGGGTAGCTGGCTTCTAGGGAATGGAGCGTCACCCAGCGGCGAGTCTCATTATTTTCTTCACACATACTGTGTGTGAGCATAGTGCTTCAGTGCGTTAATTGGTTGGATCATCCACCACAATCCCCCCGGGGACCTTGCTTCTAGCGAATGGAGCGTCATGCAGCGGCGAGTCTCATTTCTTTCTGCATACACTTAATGAGGGCATAGTTTGTCAGTGCGTTAATTGTTTTGATCATCCACCACAATCCCTCCGGGGAGCTTGCTTCAAGAGAATGGAGCACCACGCAGCGGCGAGTCTCATTACTTTCTTAACACATACTGTGTGTGAGCATAATGCTTGAATGCGATAATTGTTTTGATCTGGACTTAACTTTTCTCTCGAGCATGAAGTGGTATAATATGGGCTTCTAAGCTAATTTTGGGACACTATGGCACCCGGACCGAAAGGACCAGGGACCTGAACCCTTCATTCCCTCCCATGTCCTCCCTCTCCCCCTCCCCTTTGTGAACTATATTCGACCGAAAATGGGATAGGTCTTGACTTTTGATCCCTTTTTCGGAAGAATATCGGGGAACCCCCCTCCCCAGGAACCTTACCCCTCTCGGATCCCACCGATCGGGAAGGGTGTCCAAAAGTGTCCCTACAGGGTTTTGTGCAAATCGGCCCATAAACTAAAAACTTTTGCCAATCGGAATAAACTCTAAGTGTAATAGTATTTATAATTTTAGTGATTTAAACTTAAACATAAACGCGTAATACGGAAAAAAATGGCGATGTATCGTTCCCCTCCAGGGACGCCAGCTAGAGACCAGTCACCAATAAATCCTACAGTACGTCAATCTAGGGCGGAAGAAACAGAACAAAGAAAAATAGCGAGAGAAGAATCCTCAACATTCGAACAATCAACTAAGAAAAACACCTTGGAAGATACAGGATTCGACACAATGGGGCAATTAGAGCAAGAAATGAATTACATAGAAAATCTCTTAGATTGGAAAAAGATAGGAAGATCCCACCTTGAGAAACTAAAAAAAGAGGGCCATAGTATGGGTTAAGGACAGGGCACAGCTTTTAGGGCAACTAGGCCAAATGGAGAAAATTAACAGTACACTTCAGGAGAAATATGACAACCTCCAGAAAGAAAAACTAATAACAGAAATGGAAATGATGTCAGGCCAGAAAGGCAGCCGCATTGAAGAGAAAAAACAAATGGAAGAGTTACGGCAAATAAACGTGAAATTAGAAAAGGAAATAGAGGAGCTAAAACAGGAAAAAGCAGAAATTAAGAATGACAGAGACAGGCAGTATAAAAGACTGGAAACAGAAATTCAAGAACTCACAGAAAACAGAAATGAATTAAGAAAGCAACTACAAGAAAAAACAAGGAAGTTAAATAAATTAGAAGATGAACATAAATACCTAACAAAAAAGCTTGAAGAAAAAAAGAAGAACTAATAAATACACAACAAGCTTTCGGACGAGCAGAGATATCATGTTAACAACAAAGAAACATATATAGGGATAAAATCGAAGAATTAACAGAAAAGCAGAAGACCGACACAGACATAGTTATACATGAAATACAAATGCTAACCAAAAAGATTGAAGAAAGGCATGAAAGAACAGAAAAAACGGAAACCGATGACAAACAACAACTATGGACAGACGTAATTAAAAAAAGAAAACCTACTGAAAAAGAACTGAAGATACAGGAAATGCAAGCAAAAACAAAACCGGCATTGATAATAAAACGGAATCAAGGAGAGACATGAAAGCAGACAGCGGAAAGATTAACAGGGCCTATTGATCCACGAAAAGAGAAATTAAAGATAACTGGTTTAAGAACTACCAGAGATATGGTAGTACTTGAAACCTCAACGAAAGAAGACATTAGGAAAATAATGGCTAAAGAAGAAATAAGGAAAAACTTCAAGTGCGAAGAAACTAAGAAGAAAAACCCGCTGATGATCATATATGGGGTACCGTCTGAATTAAAGGATGAAGAACTACTCCAAGCTTTTATCGAACAGAATTTCGATGAAAACGAGATGGAAGAGGCCAAAAAGAGTAAAGCAAGGTTTCGAGCAGGAAAGAAACAAGAAAAACGATGCCACTTGGTGATAGAAGTTGAACCGAAGATAAGGAAACTGTTAGTGGAAAAAGAAAAAGTCTACATCGATTATGAGGCACATAGAATAAAAGATTTCCTGGTCGTTCCTCAATGTTTTATTTGCCAAGAATTCGGTCACGTTACGAAATATTGCGACAATAAGGAAAAAGTGAAATGCAGATATTGTGTCTCATTGCAACATAAAAGCGATGAATGTGAAGACAAAGGAAAAAAGATATGTATACCGTGTAAACTAAGACACAAAGTATGTCAAAACCCACAAACGGAAGAATGTGTCTCATACAAAGTAGCCAGAGAAAGGATAATTTCTATAATAAACTATGGAGAGTAAAAAGAAAGAATTAGTAAATACAAAGAGAAAAAGCCCAAGTAAGAAACGTAGGGACAAACAAAGATTGGAAAATTTTCTAGAAAGAAAAAGACAACTACTTAAAGAAAAGAGAGATAAAGAAACACAAACATATGATACAAAAGAAAATGAAAAATCGAAAATAAAAACTGAAGAAAACGAAATGGGGAAGTTAACAAAAAACGACAAGGAAAAAGGAGAACTAGAAACAATTCTAGAAAATAGAAAAAAGAATAGGAAAAAGAAATTTAACGAAGAGAATTATAAATGTATGCAACAGACTCCTAACATTAATGAATCATTTGTCCACGGTGAAGAAAAATATCTTTTCCCAATTCAAGAAGAACATATACAACAAATCCAAGATCCGGAAGTTTCAAGTACAGAAAATACTCCAGTAAAACCATCAAATGAAGAAATTTTAATAAATAATGTACAATTATACGAAAATATAAACCATACGTATAGGCTAGCAAAATTGGAAGAAAAACAAATCCTAATGACTGCACTAAGACAGATAGTAAGAGATATTCATATAAATGGAAGAACTATAACATTTCCAACCTTGGAGGAAGCCGATAGAATTGAACTGCGAATTTATGATCTCCCAGCAAACGGATGGGAATTACTTGATCTAGTGGATGAGGTTTTTGAGAGACGAGGGATATACTGGACGCTAGAAAATGTTTACAAACAACTGGTGCGTGCGCATGGTAGAGTATACTTCGACCCAACGAAATCAGGAACGGATGCCTACATATATACGAGATATGGATAAAAATCAGAAGTATTTGAAAATTATGCAGAATAACGCACAAGGAAGTAAAATAGCCACAATGGAACTTAGAAGACTAATAGGAATCCAAAAGATTGATATCGTAGCAATACAAGAACCATATTTACTAAAAGGGAAATTAACAACCTTTCCAGCAAGCTCAAAAATAATGTACGGAGGACAGGAATCTAAAACAGCTATAGTTTTCATGAATAGAGAAATTGAAGTACTTAAACTAACCCAATATAGTAACAATTGGATAACAACAGCTGAAGTTAAGTGTGGAAACATGAAATTCTGGCTAATAAATGCGTATTTCCAATACAGCTTAGAAACACGTGACTTCATAGACAAAATTCAAGAGATAATATGGCAGAGGAATAATACGGAAATATTAATCCTTGCCGATACAAATGCAAAATCAATCTTATGGGGTGCCCCGGAAAGAGATGATACAGGAGAAATAGTTGAAGATTTTGTAATGCAAAACGGACTTGTAATCTCAAACATAGGAAACAGACCAACTTTTGTAGGGAATAGAGGCAGCTCTCATATTGTTGTGACATGCGGAACATTTGAAATAACAAGTAGGATTGAAAATTGGCAGATTGGAGATAAACTCACTCTCAGCGACCACGAAATAATACTATTTGATATGAAAATTGAGAAAAATGGAAAAGAGCAAAAAAAATTAATATAGCTAAGACAAATTGGATTACTTTCAAGAACAAATTAAATCTACCCCAAATAAATGAAGATGAAAACTTGACCAAAATAATCAACGAAATTGAACAAGCAACAAAAAAAGCTTTCAAAGAGGCTACTCCGGAAAGTCAAGAAAGAAGAGTATATGAAGACTTTTGGACACCTAAACTACAAAGATTAAAAAGACTTGCAACGTCAGCCCGGAAAAGTTATCAAGCAACTTATAACCCAATACTAAAGGAAAGAAGATTAGAAAAATATAGAAATGCAAAGAATAAATATAAGGAAGCGATATTAGAGGCTAAGAAAAGAAGTTGGGATCTTTACCTCAAGAAAAATATTGAAATAGATCCATGGGGTGTTCCATACAAACTCATAACACAAAAAATAAACCCATTAGTATTAAATACAGTCAAGAAATTAGATGGATCATACACCTCAAACAGAGAAGAAACTCTAAAAGTTTTAGCGAACAAATTTTTTCCCAGAGATGAAAACAATAACGACACAGAAAGAAACACAGTACTAAGAAACAAAATGGGTGAACAACATACAGGAACTGTACCAGAATCGGACAAAGTCACTAACGAAGAAATAGAAAAGATCTTTAGAAAACTTAAAAACAAGAAATCTCCGGGTATAGATGGCATCAAAAACGAAATATACAAGAAGACTAAAGATTTATGGGTCCCCTACCTAACGAAGCTTTTCAATTTACTAATAAAGAAACAAGAAATTCCAGAGCCGTGGAAAGCATCAAGGTTAATTATTCTCTCAAAAGGACCAGAAAGGGATCCATCAGAAGTAAACTCATATAGACCTATATGCTTATTAAAAAAATATATCAAAAATTTTTGAGAGAGTAATATTAAACAGGATTCAAAAATACGGAAACGTAACTGAAGACAAACTACAATTTGGATTCAGAGTAGGAAAATCAACAGAAGACGCCATAAATACTCTTCTAGATGATATCAAAGAAAAGATATACGAAAAGAAATATGTATTAGCGCTCTTCATTGACATCGAATGAGCATTTGATAATTTATGGTTTCCATCCTTAATTGAAAATGTAAAAAAAAATGGAAATGCCAACATACTTACTGAATTTGATAAGAAACTATCTAGAAAACAGAAAAATAATAATACCCAATGAAGAGGGCGACATAATAATTAAAACAGAGAAAGGATGCCCGCAAGGATCAATATTAGGACCCCTACTATGGGACATAGAATTACAACCTTGCTTGGAAAAAATAAACAAAAAGCAAGAAGTCGATAAAATAGTGGCATTCGCCGATGACGTCGTAATAACAACATCAGGAAACAGCCGAAGGGAATTAGAAGAAAAAGTTAAAAAGATAACAGAAACACTTGAAGAATGGAGTATGGAGAGTAAATTAAGGATATCATCAAAGAAAACCAAATATCTAATTTTCGGCACAAAACTACAAAGAAACCCGACTATAAAATTAAATGGAGTAGGAGTAGAACGAGCGCAAAGCATAAAATACCTTGGCATAATGCTAGACGATAGACTAAAATTTGATGAACATTTGAAATATATAGTAAAAAGGGGAAACAGTGTAGCGAATAAATTGACTACTATTGCAAGAAACAGATACAGGCTACCATTAAAAATACTAAGACTATACCAAGAAACTATTTTGTCAGCTACCATGGCGTACGCATCCAGCGTTTGGATTGATAGACTATTAAGAAATAAGACTTACAGAAATCAAATCAATAGACCACAAAGAAACCTATTAATCAGAATGTCTGGAGCTTTTAACACTACTTCGCATAGCGCACTCTGTATAATCCTTGGTATCCAACCAATGAACTATGTGTTATTGCAAAGGGCAATTAATTACTGGTTAAGGAAAGAAGAGAAAAGGAAAATTAGAGAAATTTTTAACAGGGACCTAAAAGATGAGAAAGAAATTAACGACAACATAATACAACTATGGGATAAAGAATGGCAGGAATACAGTGGAGCGCAACGATTACATAGAATTTTTCCTAGCATCGTCGATAGACTAAAAATAAACCACTTAAATCCAACATATGGATTGGTTCATTATCTATCAGGCCATGGACCATACGAACAACACCTCCACAGAATCAAGTTAAGACCCAGCCCAACGTGTGAATGCGGAGAAGAAGGAACTCCTGAGCACCATGTCATGTGGTGTCCATTATTAGAAGAAATTTTAGAACTAAGAACTCAAATAAGAGAAAAATCACTGAAAGAAATAATAGAAGTAGAGGAAGACTGCAAGAAATTGGAAAATTTGACAAATGAATACTCCGAACTAAGACGAAAAACTTACAGAAGAAGATAAGAAGGATGAGTGCAAGTGGAAGAATGTGTGAAGAAGTCCTCGGACCGGAGAAAAGACTCCTGGAATCCAAGCACTGGATCACCGTGCTTTCGCCGAGGACCAGAATGCGTGCTGCACCTCCAGCCTCTCGGTTTGGAAAGGAACTCCGGTGCAAGAGTGAATGTTGCGTGAGTGCATGAGTAGAGGTGAAGCGAGGATAGTGTCTCAGAGATAAATAATAGAGCAACTCTCGCCAATAGGACGGCCCATCCCGGGCGTGCCGGCCGAAGGATAAAACGGACCAGGGCCTGCACTAAGTGCTCTGAGTGGGCCCTGGACCTCAAGCCAGCACAAATGGGTGGAAACTGGCATTGATACGCAACTGAGAACACTAAAGCATCAAAGCAAAAGTAACAGGAAACGCTTATATAGAAGCATCAGAAAATTAAAAGTTTTGAAAATGTGAAAATTTAGATAAAAGTAAGTGTAGCGTGTGTGTTTCATAGTGTAAGTACTAGTTGGTGAAGGTTAGTGATTTCATCAAAAGCAGTCAGTGTCAATAGTGAGTGTAGTGTAGTGTTGATGCAGGATAGTGAAAAGAGGTAAAATATAAAGGTGAAAAGCCAGTGTAAATAGTGCAAGTGTGAAATAGAACACACAGGAGAGAAATGCAGGCAGAAACCAGAGAAACCAAACATACAGAGTGAAAACCTGAAGAAAAGAAGAAAGAAGAAGATGACCAATAGGTAAACACGAAAACACAAAACATACGACATACAAAACAACACACACGTAACAAACTTAAACTCAATAAAACAAAAAAAAAAAAAAAAAAAAAACACAAAATCTCAGAAGACTAGAAATGAGAGTAAAGTTAAGCAAATATTAAATTTATTTATTTTTTTGTTTTTTGTTTTTTTGTTCGTTTCATCTTTTTTTTTTTGTCCAATCCCTTGTTTAGGTTTCACGTTCTTTTCCCCTTCCCTTTCCTTCTCCAAAATTATGAAATAAATAAACCCAAAAGAGAAATCATTCTCAATGATGAAACTTCGCCGGTTTTGAATGCTCAAGGCACCGGCTGACAGTAACGCGGCTGAGCGAATGAAAAAAAAAAAACACTATGTGTAAAGAAAGTAATGAGACTCGCCGCTGCGTGGCGCTCTATTCTCTAGGAGCAAGCTACCCGGAGGGATTGTGGTGGATGATCAAAGCAATTAACGCACTTACGAACTATGCCCTCATAAAGTGTATGCAGAAAGTAATGAGATTCGCCCCTGCGTGGCGCTCCATTCGCTAGAAGCAAGTTCCCCGCAGGGATTGTGGTGGATGATCCAACCAATTAATGCACTGAAGCACTATGCTGACACACAGTCTGTGTCAAGAAAATAATGAGACTCGCCGCTGCGTGGCGCTCCATTCGCTAGAAGCAAGCTACTCGGAGGAATTGCGATGGATGATCAAAAATTTAACGCACTGAAGCACTGTGATCACAAACAATATGCTTCAAGAAAGTAATGATACTCGCCGCTCCGTGGAGCTCCATTCGCTAGAAGCAAGCTACCCGGAGGGATTGTGGTGGATGATCAAAACAATTAATGCACTGAATTAGTATCCTCACACACAGTATGTGTCAAGAAATTAAGAGACTCGCTGCTGCGTGGCGCTCCATTCCCTAGAAGCAAGCTACCCGGAGGGATTGTGGTGGATGGTCAAAACAATTAACGCACTGACGAACTGTGCCCTCATAACGTGTATGCAGAAAGTAATGAGTCTCGCCGCAGCGTGGCGCTGCATTCGCTAGAAGCAAGGTACCCGGAGGGATTCTGGTGGATGATCAAAACAATTAACGCACTGAAGCAGTATGCTCACACACAGTATGCGTCAAGAAAGTAATCATACTCGCCGCGTCGTGGCGCTCCATTCGCTAGAAGCAAGCTACCCGGAGGGATTGTGGTAGATGATCAAAAAATTTAACGCACTGAAGCAGTTTGCTAACACACAGTATGTGTCAAGAAATTAATGAGACTCGCCGCTGCGTGGCGCTCCATTCCCTAGAAGCAAGCTAACAGGAGGGATTCTGGTGAATGATCAAAACAACGCATTGAAGCAATATATTCACATACAGTATGTGTCAAGAAAATAATGAGACTCGCCCCTGCGTGGCGCTCCATTCGCTAGAAGCAAGCTACCCCGAGGGATTCTGGTGGATGATCAAAACAAATAACGCACTAAAGCACTATGCTCACACACAGTATGTGTCAAGAAAAAAATGAGACTAGCTGCTGCGTGGCGCTCCATTCCCTAGAAGCAAGCTGCCCGGAGGGATTTTGGTGGATGATCGAAACAATTAACGCACTGACGAACCATACCCTCATAAAGTCTATGCAGAAAGTAATGAGGCTCGCCGCTGCGTGGCGCTCAATTCGCTAGACGCACTCTACCCGGAGGGATTGTGATGGATGATCAAAACAATTAACGCACTGACGAACTATGCTATCATAAAGTGTATGCAGAAAATAATGAGACTCGCCGCTGCGTGGCGCTGCATTCGCTAGAAGCAAGCTACCCGGAGGGATTCTGGTGGATGACCAAAACTATTAACGCACTGAAGCACTATGCTCATACACAGTATGTGTCAAGAAATTAATGAGACTCGCCGCTGCGTGGCGCTCCATTCCCTAGAAGCAAGCTACCCGGAGGGATTGTGGTGGATGGTCAAAACAATTAACGCACTGACGAACTGTGCCCTCATAAGGTGTATGCAGAAAGTAATGAGTCTCGCTGCAGCGTGGCGCTCCATTCGCTAGAAGCAAGGTACCCGGAGGGATTCTGGTGGATGACCAAAACTATTAACGCACTGAAGCACTATGCTCATACACAGTATGTGTCAAGAAATTAATGAGACTCGCCGCTGCGTGGCGCTCCATTCCCTAGAAACAAGCTACCTGGAGGGATTGTGGTGGATGGTCAAAACAATTAACGCACTGACGAACTGTGCCCTCATAAGCTGTATGCAGAAAGTAATGAGTCTCGCTGCAGCGTGGCGCTCCATTCGCTAGAAGCAAGGTACCCGGAGGGATTCTGGTGGATGATCAAAACAATTAACGCACTGAAGCACAATGCTCACACACAGTATGTGTCAAGAGAATAATGAGACTCGCCGCTGCGTGGCGCTCCATTCGCTAGAAGCAAGCTACTCGGAGGGATTGTGGTGGATGGTCAAAACAATTAACGCACTGACGAACTGATTCCTCATAAAGTGTATGCAGAAAGTAATGAGACTCGCCGCAGCGTGGCGCTCCATTCGCTAGAAGCAGTCTACCCGGTGGCATTGTGGTGGAAGATCAAAACATTTAACGCACTGACGAACTATGCCCTCATAAAGTGTATGCAGAAAGTAATGAGACTCGCCGCTGCGATGCGCTTTATTCTCTTGAAGCAAGCTCCCCGGAGAGATTGTGGTAAATAATCCAACCAATTAACTCGGTGAAGCACTATGCTCACACACAGTATGTGTCAAGAAAGTAATGAGACTCGCCGCTGGTTGGCGCTCCATTTGCTAGAAGCAAGCTACACGGAGGGATTGTGGTGGATGATCAAAACAATTAACGCACTAACGAACTATGCCCTCATTAAATATACCCAGAAAGTAATGAGACTCGCTGCTGCGTGGTGGTCCATTCCCTAGAAGCAAGCTACCCGGTGGCATTGTGGTGGAATGTCAAAACAATTAACGCTCTGAAGAACTATGCCCTCACAAAGTGTATGCAGAAAGTAATGAGACTCGCCGCTGCGTGCAGCTTTATTCTCTTGAAAAAAGCTCCCCGGAGAGATTGTGGTAAATAATCCAACCAATTAACGCGGCGAAGCACTATGCTCACACACAGTATGTGTCAAGAAAGTAATGAGACTCGCCGCTGCGTGGCGCTCCATTCTCTAGAAGCAAGCTACCCGGAGGGATTGTGGTGGATGATCAAAATAATTAACGCACTGACGAACTATGCTATCATAAAGGGTCTGCAGAAAGAAATGAGACACGCCGCTGCGTGGCACTCCATTCGCTAGAAGCAAGCTAAGCGGATGGATTCTGGTGGATGATCGAAACAATTAACGCGCTGAAGCACTATGCTCACACACAGTATGCGTCAAGAAAGTAATGATACTCGCCGCTTCGTGGTGCTCCACTCGCTAGAAGCAAGCTACCCGGAGGGATTGTGGTGGATGATCAAAACAATTAACGCACTCAAGCACTATGTTCACACACAGTATGGGTCAAGAAATTAATGAGACTCGCCGCTGCTTGGCGCTCCATTTACTAGAAGCAAGCTACCCGGAGGGATTGTGGTGGATGGTCAAAACAATTAACACACTGACGAACTATGCCCTCATAAAGTGTATGCCGAAAGTAATGAGACTCGCCACTGCGTGGCGCTCCATTCTCTTGAAGCAAGCTCCCCGGAGGGATTGTGGTGGATGATCAAAAAAATTAACACAGTGAAGCAGTATGCTCACACACAGTATGTGTCAAGAAATTAATGAGACTCGCCGCTGCGTGGCCCTCCATTCGCTAGAAGCAAGCTACGCGGAGGGATTGTGGTGCATGGTCAAAATAATTAACGCACTGACGTACTGTGCCCTCGGAAGTGTATGCAGAAAGTAATGAGACTTGCCGCAGCGTGGCGCTCCATTCGTTGGAAGCAAGCTACCCGGAGGGATTCTGGTGGATGATCAAAACAACGCATTGAAGCAATATGATCACACACAGTATGTGTCAAGAAAATAATGAGACTCGCTGCTGCTTGGCGCTCCATTCGCTAGAAGCAAGCTACCCTTAGAGATTCAGGTGGATGATCAAAACATATAACGCACTGAAGCACTATGCTCACACACAGTATGTGTCAAGAAAAAAATGAGACTAGCCGCTGCGTGGCGCTCCATTCCCTAGAAGCAAGCTACCCGGAGGGATTTTCGTGGATGATCCAAACATTTAACGCACTGACGGTCTATACCCTCATAAAGTGTATGCAAAAAGTAATGAGACTCGCCGTTGCGTGGAGCTTTATTCTCTTGAAGCAAGCTCCCCAGAGGGATTGTGGTACATAATCCTACCAATTAACGCGGTGAAGAACTATGCTCACACACAGTATGTGTCAAGAAAGTAATGAGACTCGCCGCTGCGTGGCGCTCCATTCGCTAGAAGCAAGCTACCCGGGGGGATTGTGATGGATGGTCAAAACAATTAACGCACTGACGAACTATGCTATCATAAAGTGTATGCAGAAAGAAATGAGACTCGCCGCTGCGTGGCGCTCCATTTGCTAGAAGCAAGCTACCCGGAGGGATTGTAGTGGATTATCATAACAATTAACGCACTGAAGCACTATGCTCACACACAGTTTGTATCAACAAAGTAATGAGACTAGCCGCAGCGTGGCGCTCCATTCGCTAGAAGCAAGCTACCCGGAGGGATTGTAGTGGATGATAAAAACAATTAACGCACAGACGAACTATGCCCTCATAAAGTGTATACTGAAAGTAATGAGATTCGCCGATCGTGGCACTCCATTCTCTAGAAGCAAGTTCCCCGCAATGATTGTGGTGGATGATCAAACCAATTAACGCACTGTAGCACTATGCTCACACACAGTATGTGTCAAGAAATTAATGAGACTCGCCGAAGCGTGGCACTCCATTCGCTAGAACCAAGTTTCCCACAGGAATTGTGGTGGATGATCCAACCAATTAACGCACTGTAGCACTATGCTCACACACAGTGTTTTTTTCTTTTTTTTTTAATTCCACCACTACCCCTGCCATTGCCAATAACTTTGGACTTTTCGGCAGTCGCAACTGCCCCTAACTCTTTCTAATCTCTCTACTTAATATTTCTTTCTCTCTCTTTCTTTTTCGTTTTTTTTTACCCATGACTGGGGGTGGGGCTTTCTTATTAACCCGAGTCCTGAATTTAATCTCGGGTCTCTGCTACTACTTGGAGCATCTTTATTGCTGTAAAATATAGAACAAATTTTTTAGTACACATAAACATAATACAACATACATACATACACCAAACAACAAAACACAACAATTACAATTTTATTGATGATCATCCACCAGAATAGATCCGGGTAGCTTACTTCTAGCGAATGCAGCGCCACGAAGCGGCGAGTCTCAATACTTTCTTCACACATACCGTGTGTGAGCATAGTGCTACAGTGCGTTAATTGGTTTGATCATCCACCACAATCCCTGCGGGGAACTTGCTTCTAGAGAATAGAGTGCCACGCAGCGGCGAGTCTCATTTCTTTCTGCATACACTTTATGATAGCATAGTTCGTCAGTGCGTTAATTGTTTTGACCATCCATCACAATCCCTCCGGGTAGCTTGCTTCTAGCGAATGGAGCGCCACGCAGCGGCGAGTCTCATTACTTTCTTGACACATACTGTGTGTGAGCATAGTGCTTCACTGCGTTAATTGGTTGGATTATTTACCACAATCCCTCCGGGGAGCTTGCTTCAAGAGAATAAAGCGCCACGCAGCGGCGAGTCTCATTACTTTCTGCATACACTTTATGAGGGTATAGACCGTCAGTGCGTTAATTGTTTGGATCATCCACGAAAATCCCTCCGGGTAGCTTGCTTCTAGGGAATGGAGCGCCACGCAGCGGCTAGTCTCATTTTTTTCTTGACACATACTGTGTGTGAGCATAGTGCTTCAGTGCGTTATATGTTTTGATCATCCACCTGAATCCCTAAGGGTAGCTTGCTTCTAGCGAATGGAGCGCCAAGTAGCAGCGAGTCTCATTATTTTCTTGACACATACTGTGTGTGATCATATTGCTTCAATGCGTTGTTTTGATCATCCAACAGAATCCCTCCGGGTAGCTTGCTTCTAACGAATGGAGCGCCACGCTGCGGCAAGTCTCATTACTTTCTGCATACACTTCCAAGGGCACAGTTCGTCAGTTTGTTACTTATTTTGACCATGCACCACAATCCCTCCGCGTAGCTTGCTTCTAGCGAATGGAGGGCCACGCAGCGGCGAGTCTCATTAATTTCTTGACACATACTGTGGGTGAGCATACTGCTTCACTGCGTTAATTTTTTTGATCATCCACCACAATCCCTCCGGGGAGCTTGCTTCAAGAGAATGGAGCGCCACGCAGTGGAGAGTCTCATTACTTTCTGCATACACTTTATGAGGGCATAGTTCGTCAGTGCGTTAATTGTTTTGACCATCCACCACAATCCCTTCGGGTAGTTTGCTTCTAGTGAATGGAGCGCCAAGCAGCGGCGAGTCTCATTAATTTCTTGACACATACTGTGTGTGAACATAGTGCTTGACTGCGTTAATTGTTTTGATCATCCACCACAATCCCTCCGGGTAGCTTGCTTCTAGCGAATGGAGCGCCACGAAGCGGCGAGTATCATTACTTTCTTGACGCATACTGTGTGTAAGCATAGTGCTTCAGCGCGTTAATTGTTTTGATCATCCACCAGAATCCATCCGCATAGCTTGCTTCTAGCGAATGGAGCGCCACGCAGCGGCGAGTCTTATTTCTTTCTGCAGACATTTTATGATAGCATAGTTCGTCAGTGCGTTAATTGTTTTGATCATCCACCACAATCCCTCCGGGTAGCTTGCCTCTAGCGAATGGAGCGCCAACCAGCGGCGAGTCTCATTACTTTCTTGACACATACTGTGTGTGAGCATAGTGCTTCGCCGCGTTAATTGGTTCGATTATTTACAACAATCCCTCCGGGGAGCTTGTTCCAAGACAATAAAGCGGCACGCAGCGGCGAGTCTCATTACTTTATGCATACACTTTATGAGGGCATAGTTCGTCAGTGCGTTAATTGTTTTGATCTTCCACCACAATGCCACCGTGTAGACTGCTTCTAGCGAATGGAGCGCCACTCTGCGGCGAGTCTCATTACTTTCTGCATACACTTTATGAGGAAACAGTTCGTCAGTGCGTTAATATTTTTGACCATCCACCACAATCCCTCCGGGTAGCTTGCTTCTAGCGAATGGAGCGCCACGCAGCGGCGAGTCTCATTAATTTCTTGCCACATACTGTGTGTGAGCATAGTGCTTCAGTGCGTTAATAGTTTTGGTCATCCACCAGAATCCCTCCGGGTAGCTTGCATCTAGCGAATGGAGCGCCACGCAGCGGCGAGTCTCATTACTTTCTTCACACATGCTGTGTGTGAGCATAGTGCTACAATGCGTTAATTGGTGGAATCATCCACCACAAGTCCTGCGGGGAACTTGCTTCTACCGAATGGAGTGCCACGCATCGGCGAATCTCATTACTTTCAGTGTACACTTTGTGAGGGCATAGTTCGCCTGTCCGTTAATTGGTATGATAATCCACCACAATCTCTCCGGGTAGCTTGCTTCTTGCGAATCGAGCGCCACGCAGCGGCGAGTCTCATTTCTTTCTGCATACACTTTATGATAGCATAGTTCGGCAGTGCGTTAATTGTTTTGATCATCCATCACAATCACTCCGGTAGCTTGCTTCTAGCGAATGGAGCGCCACGCAGCGGCGAGTCTCATTATTTTCTGCATACACTTTATGATAGCATAGTTCGTCAGTGCGTTAATTGTTTTGATCATCCATCACAATCCCTCCGGGTTGAGTGCTTCTAGCGAATGGAGCGCCACGCAGCGGCGAGTCCCATTACTTTCTGCATACACTTTATGAGGGTATGGTTCGTCAGTGCGTTAATTGTTTGGATCATCCACCAAAATCCCTCCGGGCAGCTTGCTTCTAGGGAATGGAGCGCCACGCAGCAGCTAGTCTCATTTTTTTCTTGACACAATCTGTGTGTGAGCATAGTGCTTTAGTGCGTTATTTGTTTTGATCATCCACCAGAATCCCTCCGGGTAGCTTGCTTCTAGCGAATGGAGCGCCACGCAGGGGCGAGTCTCATTATTTTCTTGACACATACTGTATGTGAATATATTGCTTCAATGCGTTGTTTTGATCATTCACCAGAATCCCTCCGGGTAGCTTGCTTCTAGGGAATGGAGCGCCACGCAGCGGCGAGTCTCATTAATTTCTTGACACATACTGTTTGTGAGCAAACTGCTTCAGTGCGTTAAATTTTTTGATGATCCACCACAATCCCTCCGGGTAGCTTGCTTCTAGCGAATGGAGCGCCACGACGCGGGGAGTATCATTAATTTCTTGACGCATACTGTGTGTGAGCATAGTGCTTCAGTGCGTTAATTGTTTTGATCATCCGCCAGAATCCCTCCGGGTACCTTGCTTCTAGCGAATGCAGCGCCACGCTGCGGCGAGACTCATTACTTTCTGGATACACCTTATGAGGGCACAGTTCGTCAGTGCGTTAATTGTTTTGACCATCCACCACAATCCCTCCGGTTAGCTTGCTTCTAGGGAATGGATCGCCACGCAGCGGCGAGTCTCTTAATTTCTTGACACATACTGTGTGTGAGCATACTAATTCAGTGCATTAATTGTTTTGATCATCCACCACAATCTCTCCGGGTAGCTTGCTTCTAGCGAATGGAGCGCCACGAAGCGGCGAGTATCATTACTTTCTTGACGCATATTGTTTGTGAGCATAGTGCTTCAGTGCGTTAAATTTTTGATCATCCATCGCAATTCTTCCGAGTAGCTTGCTTCTAGCGAATGGAGCGCCACCGAGCGGCGAGTCTCATTATTTTCTTGTCACAGACTGTGTGTCAGCATAGTGCTTCAGTGCATTAATTGGTTGGATCATCCACCACAATCCCTGCGGGGAACTTGCTTCTAGCGAATGGAGCGCCACGCAGGGGCGAATCTCATTACTTTCTGCATACACTTTATGAGGGCATAGTTCGTAAGTGCGTTAATTGCTTTGATCATCCACCACAATCCCTACGGGTAGCTTGCTCCTAGAGAATAGATCGCCACGCAGTGGCGAGTCTCATTACTTTCTTTACACATAGTGTTTTTCTTTTTTCATTCGCTCAGCCGCGTTACTGTCATCCGGTGCCTTGAGCATTCAAAACCGGCGAAGTATCATCATTGCGAATGATTTCTCTTTTGGGTTTTTTTATTTCATAATTTTGGAGAAGGAAAGGGAAGGGGAAAAGGACGTGAAACCTAAACAAGGGATTGGACAAAAAAAAAGACGAAACGAACAAAAAAACAAAAAAACAAAAAAAAACTAAACTTAATATTTGATTAACTCTACTCTCATTTCTAGTCTTTTGAGATTTTGTGTGTTTTTTGTTTTATTGAGTTTAAGTTTAAGTTTGTTACGTGTGTGTTGTTTTGTATGTCGTATGTTTTGTGTTTTCGTGTTTACCTATTGGTCATCTTCTTCTTTCTTCTTTTCTTCAGGTTTTCACTCTGTATGTTTGGTTTCTCTGGTTTCTGCCTGCATTTCTCTCCTGTGTGTTCTATTTCACATTTGCACTATTTACACTGGCTTTTCACCTTTATATTTTACCTCTTTTCACTATCCTGCATCAACACTACACTACACTCACTATTGACACTGACTGCTTTTGATGAAATCACTAACCTTCACCAACTAGTACTTACACTATGAAACACACACGCTACACTTACTTTTATCTAAATTTTCACATTTTCAAAACTTTTAATTTTCTGATGCTTCTATATAAGCGTTTCCTGTTACTTTTGCTTTGATGCTTTAGTGTTCTCAGTTGCGTATCAATGCCAGTTTCCACCCATTTGTGCTGGCTTGAGGTCCAGGGCCCACTCAGAGCACTTAGTGCAGGCCCTGGTCCGTTTTATCCTTCGGCCGGCACGCCCGGGATGGGCCGTCCTATTGGCGAGAGTTGCTCTATTATTTTCTCTGAGACACTATCCTCGCTTCACCTCTACTCATGCACTCACGCAACATTCACTCTTGCACCGGAGTTCCTTTCCAAACCGAGAGGCTGGAGGTGCAGCACGCATTCTGGTCCTCGGCGAAAGCACGGTGATCCAGTGCTTGGATTCCAGGAGTCTTTTCTCCGGTCCGAGGACTTCTTCACACATTCTTCCACTTGCACTCATCCTTCTATTCTTCTTCTGTAAGTTTTTCGTCTTAGTTCGGAGTATTCATTTGTCAAATTTTCCAATTTCTTGCAGTCTTCCTCTACTTCTATTATTTCTTTCAGTGATTTTTCTCTTATTTGAGTTCTTAGTTCTAAAATTTCTTCTAATAATGGACACCACATGACATGGTGCTCAGGAGTTCCTTCTTCTCCGCATTCACACGTTGGGCTGGGTCTTAACTTGATTCTGTGGAGGTGTTGTTCGTATGGTCCATGGCCTGATAGATAATGAACCAATCCATATGTTGGATTTAAGTGGTTTATTTTTAGTCTATCGACGATGCTAGGAAAAATTCTATGTAATCGTTGCGCTCCACTGTATTCCTGCCATTCTTTATCCCATAGTTGTATTATGTTGTCGTTAATTTCTTTCTCATCTTTTAGGTCCCTGTTAAAAATTTCTCTAATTTTCCTTTTCTCTTCTTTCCTTAACCAGTAATTAATTGCCCTTTGCAATAACACATAGTTCATTGGTTGGATACCAAGGATTATACAGAGTGCGCTATGCGAAGTAGTGTTAAAAGCTCCAGACATTCTGATTAATACGTTTCTTTGTGGTCTATTGATTTGATTTCTGTAAGTCTTATTTCTTAATAGTCTATCAATCCAAACGCTGGATGCGTACGCCATGGTAGCTGACAAAATAGTTTCTTGGTATAGTCTTAGTATTTTTAATGGTAGCCTGTATCTGTTTCTTGCAATAGTAGTCAATTTATTCGCTACACTGTTTCCCCTTTTTACTATATATTTCAAATGTTCATCAAATTTTAGTCTATCGTCTAGCATTATGCCAAGGTATTTTATGCTTTGCGCTCGTTCTACTCCTACTCCATTTAATTTTATAGTCGGGTTTCTTTGTAGTTTTGTGCCGAAAATTAGATATTTGGTTTTCTTTGATGATATCCTTAATTTACTCTCCATACTCCATTCTTCAAGTGTTTCTGTTATCTTTTTAACTTTTTCTTCTAATTCCCTTCGGCTGTTTCCTGATGTTGTTATTACGACGTCATCGGCGAATGCCACTATTTTATCGACTTCTTGCTTTTTGTTTATTTTTTCCAAGCAAGGTTGTAATTCTATGTCCCATAGTAGGGGTCCTAATATTGATCCTTGCGGGCATCCTTTCTCTGTTTTAATTATTATGTCGCCCTCTTCATTGGGTATTATTATCTTTCTGTTTTCTAGATAGTTTCTTATCAAATTCAGTAAGTATGTTGGCATTTCCATTTTTTTTACATTTTCAATTAAGGATGGAAACCATAAATTATCAAATGCTCATTCGATGTCAATGAAGAGCGCTAATACATATTTCTTTTCGTATATCTTTTCTTTGATATCATCTAGAAGAGTATTTATGGCGTCTTCTGTTGATTTTCCTACTCTGAATCCAAATTGTAGTTTGTCTTCAGTTACGTTTCTGTATTTTTGAATTCTGTTTAATATTACTCTCTCAAAAATTTTTGATATATTTTTTTAATAAGCATATAGGTCTATATGAGTTTACTTCTGATGGATCCCTTTCTGGTCCTTTTGAGAGAATAATTAATTTTGATGCTTTCCACGGCTCTGGAATTTCTTGTTTCTTTATTAGTAAATTGAAAAGCTTCGTTAGGTAGGGGACCCATAAATCTTTAGTCTTCTTGTATATTTCGTTTTTGATGTCATCTATACCCGGAGATTTCTTGTTTTTAAGTTTTCTAAAAATCTTTTCTATTTCTTCGTTAGTGACTTTGTCCGATTCTGGTACAGTTCCTGTATGTTGTTCACCCATTTTGTTTCTTAGTACTGTGTTTCTTTCTGTGTCGTTATTGTTTTCATCTCTGGGAAAAAATTTGTTCGCTAAAACTTTTAGAGTTTCTTCTCTGTTTGAAGTGTATGATCCATCTAATTTCTTGACTGTATTTAATACTAATGGGTTTATTTTTTGTGTTATGAGTTTGTATGGAACACCCCATGGATCTATTTCAATATTGTTCTTGAAGTAAAGATCCCAACTTCTTTTCTTAGCCTCTAATATCGCTTCCTTATATTTATTCTTTGCATTTCTATATTTTTCTAATCTTCTTTCCTTTAGTATTGGGTTATAAGTTGTTTGATAACTTTTCCGGGCTGACGTTGCAAGTCTTTTTAATCTTTGTAGTTTAGGTGTCCAAAAGTCTTCATATACTCTTCTTTCTTGACTTTCCGGAGTAGCCTCTTTGAAAGCTTTTTTTGTTGCTTGTTCAATTTCGTTGATTATTTCGGTCAAGTCTTCATCTTCATTTATTTGGGGTAGATTTAATTTGTTCTTGAAAGTAATCCAATTTGTCTTAGCTATATTAATTTTTTTTGTTCTTTTCCATTTTTCTCAATTTTCATATCAAATAGTATTATTTCGTGGTCGCTGAGAGTGAGTTTATCTCCAATCTGCCAATTTTCAATCCTACTTGTTATTTCAAATGTTCCGCATGTCACATCAATATGAGAGCTGCCTCTATTCCCTACAAAAGTTGGTCTGTTTCCTATGTTTGAGATTACAAGTCAATTTTGCATTACAAAATCTTCAGCTATTTCTAATCTATCATCTGTTTCCGGGGCACCCCATAAGATTGATTTTGCATTTGTATCGGCAAGGATTAATATTTCCGTATTATTCCTCTGCCATATTATCTCTTGAATTTTGTCTATGAAGTCACGTGTTTCTAAGCTGTATTGGAAATACGCATTTATTAGCCAGAATTTCATGTTTCCACACTTAACTTCAGCTGTTGTTATCCAGTTGTTACTATATTGGGTTAGTTTAAGTACTTCAATTTCTCTATTCATGAAAACTATAGCTGTTTTAGATTCCTGTCCTCCGTACATTATTTTTGAGCTTGCTGGAAAGGTTGTTAATTTCCCTTTTAGTAAATATGGTTCTTGTATTGCTACGATATCAATCTTTTGGATTTCTATTAGTCTTCTAAGTTCCATTGTGGCTATTTTACTTCCTTGTGCGTTATTCTGCATAATTTACAAATACTTCTGATTTTTATCCATATCTCGTATATATGTAGGCATCCGTTCCTGATTTCGTTGGGTCGAAGTATACTCTACCATGCGCACGCACCAGTTGTTTGTAAACATTTTCTAGCGTCCAGTATATCCCTCGTCTCTCAAAAACCTCATCCACTAGATCAAGTAATTCCCATCCGTTTGCTGGGAGATCATAAATTCGCAGTTCAATTCTATCGGCTTCCTCCAAGGTTGGAAATGTTATAGTTCTTCCATTTATATGAATATCTCTTACTATCTGTCTTAGTGCAGTCATTAGGATTTGTTTTTCTTCCAATTTTGCTAGCCTATACATATGGTTTATATTTTCGTATAATTGTACATTATTTATTAAAATTTCTTCATTTGATGGTTTTACTGGAGTATTTTCTGTACTTGAAACTTCCGGATCTTGGATTTGTTGTATATGTTCTTGAATTGGGAAAATATATTTTTCCTCACCGTGGACAAATGATTCATTAATGTTAGGAGTCTGTTGCATACATTTATAATTCTCTTCGTTAAATTTCTTTTTCCTATTCTTTTTTCTATTTTCTAGAAGTGTTTCTAGTTCTCCTTTTTCCTTGTCGTTTTTTGTTAACTTCCCCATTTCGTTTTCTTCAGTTTTTATTTTCGATTTTTCATTTTCTTTTGTATCATATGTTTGTGTTTCTTTATCTCTCTTTTCTTTAAGTAGTTGTCTTTTTCTTTCTAGAAAATTTTCCAATCTTTGTTTGTCCCTACGTTTCTTACTTGGGCTTTTTCTCTTCGTATTTACTAATTCTTTCTTTTTACTCTCCATAGTTTATTTTAGAAATTATCCTTTCTCTGGCTACTTTGTATGAGACACATTCTTCCGTTTGTGGGTTTTGACATACTTTGTGTCTTAGTTTACATGGTATACATATCTTTTTTCCTTTCTCTTCACATTCGTCGCTTTTATGTTGCAATGAGCCACAATATCTGCATCTCACTTTTTCCTTATTGTCGCAATATTTCGTAACGTGACCGAATTCTTGGCAAATAAAACATTGAGGAACGACCAGGAAATCTTTTATTCTATGTGCCTCATAATCGATGTAGACCTTTAATTTTTCCACTAACAGTTTCCTTATCTTCGGTTCAACTTCTATCACCAAGTGGCATCGTTTTTCTTGTTTCTTTCCTGCTCGAAACCTTGCTTTTCTCTTTTTGGCTTCTTCCATCTCGTTTTCATCGAAATTCTGTTCGATAAAAGCTTGGAGTAGTTCTTCATCCTTTAATTCAGACGGTACCCCATATATGATCATCAGCGGGTTTTTCTTCTTAGTTTCTTCGCACTTGAAGTTTTTCCTTATTTCTTCTTTAGCCATTATTTTCCTAATGTCTTCTTTCGTTGAGGTTTCAAGTACTACCATATCTCTGGTAGTTCTTAAACCAGTTATCTTTAATTTCTCTTTTCGTGGATCAATAGGCCCTGTTAATCTTTCCGCTGTCTGCTTTCATGTCTCTCCTTGATTCCGTTTTATTATCAATGCCGGTTTTGTTTTTGCTTGCATTTCCTGTATCTTCAGTTCTTTTTCAGTAGGTTTTCTTTTTTTAATTACGTCTGTCCATAGTTGTTGTTTGTCATCGGTTTCCGTTTTTTCTGTTCTTCCATTCCTTTCTTCAATCTTTTTGGTTAGCGTTTGTATTTCATGTATAACTATGTCTGTGTCGGTCTTCTGCTTTTCTGTTAATTCTTCGATTTTATCCCTATATATGTTTCTTTGTTGTTCCCATGATATCTCTGCTCGTCCGAAAGCTTGTTGTGTATTTATTAGTTCTTCTTTTTTTTCTTCAAGCTTTTTTGTTAGGTATTTATGTTCATCTTCTAATTTATTTAACTTCCTTGTTTTTTCTTGTAGTTGCTTTTTTAGTTCATTTCTGTTTTCTGTGAGTTCTCGAATTTCTGTTTCCAGTCTTTTATACTGCCTGTCTCTGTCATTTTTAATTTCTGCTTTTTCCTGTTTTAGCTCCTCTATTTCCTTTTCTAATTTCACGTTTATTTGCCGTAACTCTTCCATTTGTTTTTTCTCTTCAATGCAGCTGCCTTTCTGGCCTGTCATCGTTTCCATTTCTGTTATTAGTTTTTCTTTCTGGAGGTTGTCATATTTCTCGTGAAGTGTACTGTTAATTTTCTCCATTTGGCCTAGTTGCCCTAAAAGCTGTGCCCTGTCCTTAACCCATACTATGGCCCTCGTTTTTAGTTTCTCAAGGTGGGATCTTCCTATCTTTTTCCAATCTAAGAGATTTTCTATGTAATTCATTTCTTGCTCTAATTGCCCCATTGTGTCGAATCCTGTATCTTCCAAGGTGTTTTTCTTAGTTGATTGTTCGAATGTTGAGGATTCTTCTCTCGCTATTTTTCTTTGTTCTGTTTCTTCCGCCCTAGATTGACGTATTGTAGGATTTATTGGTGACTGGTCTCTAGCTGGCGTCCCTGGAGGGGAACGATACATCGCCATTTTTTTCCGTATTACGCGTTTATGTTTAAGTTTAAATCACTAAAATTATAAATACTATTATAGTCCAGGATAGTGAAAAGAAAAGTTTAAAGATAATATTATTTCCCAAGCAGGAAATACTGTACTTACAGTTTTCTTTGCTTCTTGTATCACTCGATTTTCTTGTTAATTCACTCACACCGGATGCTGATCTTGCATTTATTACTTTTTAGAATTGTTCTTCCTCCATTCTCAGCCACAATGTTAATAAACGGGAGAATTTTTAGGTATTTTTTTTTATTTTCTTCGCAACCGTTTGTTAGATTTTGGTGCGGTTTTCCTTGTCTTATTTGTGAGATTTTCCCGAATCGATCGGTACCTTTCACGATCCGGAAAACACACTTTTCCCCACTTTCTTGAACTACGCTTCGGAGCACAAAAAACACACGTTTTCAATCCACGCACACGTTTTCGATCTGTCTACACATAGTGTGTGTGAGCATAGTGCTCCAGTGCGATAATTGTTATTATAATCCACCACAATCCCTCAGGGTAGTTTGCTTCTAGGGAATGGAGCGCCACGCAGCGGCAAGTCTCATTTCCTTCTGCATACACTTTATGAGGGCATAGTTCGTCAGTCCGTTAATTGTTTTGATCATCCACCACAATCCCTCCGGGTAGCTTGCTTCTAGAGAATAGAGCGCCACGCAGCGGCGAGTCTCATTATTTTCTTGACATAAACTGTATGTGAGCATAGTGCTTGAGTGAATTAATTGTTTTGATCATCCACCACAATCCCTCCGGGTAGCTTTCTTCTAGCGAATGGAGCGTCACGCAGCGGCGAATCTCTTTACTTTCTGCATACACTTTATGAGGGCATAGTTCGTCAGTGCGTTAATGGTTTTGATCATCCACCACAATCCCTCTGGGTAGCTTGCTCCTAGCGAATGGAGCGCCACGCAGCGGCGAGTCTCATTACTTTCTTCACACATACTGTGTGTGAGCATAGTGCTTCACCGCGTTAATTGGTTTGATTATTTACCACAATCCCTCCGGTAGCTTGCTTCAAGAGAATAAAGCGCCACGCAGCGGCGAGGCTCATTATTTTCTTGACACATACTGTGTGTGAGCATAGTGCTTCAGTGCATTATTTGGTTGGATCATCCACCACAATCCCTGCGGGGAACTTCCTTCTAGCGAATGGAGCGGCACGCAGTGGCGAATCTCATTACTTTCTGCTTACACTTTATGAGGGCATAGTTCGTCAGTGCGTTATTGTTTTGACCATCCACCACAATCCCTCCGGGTAGCTTGCTTCTAGCGAATGGAGCGCCACGCAGCGGCGAGTCTCATTATTTTCTTGACACATACTGTGTGAGCATAGTGCTTCAGTGCGTTAATTGTTTTGATCATCCACCACAATCCCTCCGGGTACCTTGCTTCTAGCGAATGAAGCTCCACTCAGCGGCGATTTTCATTATTTTCTTGATACATACTGTGTGTGAGCATAGTGCTTCAGTGCGTTAATAGTTTTGATGATCCACCAGAATCCCTCCGGGTAGCTTGCCTCTAGCGAATGGAGCGCCCCGCAGCGGCGAGTCTTATTACTTTCTTCACACATACTGTGTGTGAGCATAGTGCTACAATGCGTTAATTGGTGGGATCATCCACCTCAATCCCTGCGGGGAACTTGCTACTACCGAATGGAGTCCCACGCATCGGCGAATCTCATTACTTTCAGTGTACACTTTGTGAGGGCAAAGTTCGTCTGTGCGTTAATTGTTTTGATCATCCACTACAATCCCTCTGGGTAGCTTGCTTCTAGCGAATGGAGCGTCACGCAGCGGCGAGTCTCATTACTTTCTTGACACATACTGTGTGTGAGCATAGTGCTTCACCGCGTTAATTGGTTGGATTATTTACCACAATTTCTCCGAGGAGCTTGCTTCAAGAGAATAAAGCGCCACGCAGCGGCGAGTCTCATTACTTTCTGCATACACTTTATGAGGGCAAAGTTCGTCAGTGCGTTAATTGTTTGGATCATCCACCACAATCCCTCCGGGTAGGTTGCTTCTAGGGAATGCAGATCCACGCAGCGGCTAGTCTCATTATTTTCTTGACATATACTGTGTATGAGCATAGTGCTTCAGTGCGTTATATGTTTTGATCATCCACCAGAATCCCTCCGGGTAGCTTGCATCTAGCGAATGGAGCGCCACGCAGTGGCGAGTCTCATTAATTTCTTGACACATACTGTGTGTGAGCATACTGCTTCAGTGCGTTAATTGTTTTGATCATCCACCACAAACTTTCCGGGTAGCTTGCTTCTGGCGAATGGAACGCCACGCTTCGACGAGTCTCATTACTTCCTTGATACTTACTGTGTGTGAGCATAGTGCTTCAATGCGTTAATTCTTTTAATCATCCACCAGAATCCCTCCGGGTAGCTTGCTTCTAGCGAATGGAGCACCACGCAGCGGCGAGTCTCATTACTTTCTGTATACATTTTTTGAGGGCATAGTTCGTCAGTGCGTTAATTCTTTGGATCATCCCCCAAAATCACTGCGGGTAGCTTGCTTCTAGGGAATGGAACGCCACGCAGCGGCAAGTCTCATTATTTTCATGACACATACTGTTTGTGAGCATTGTGCTTCAGTGCGTTAACTCTTTTGATCATCCACCAGAATCCCTCCGGGTACCTTGCTTCTAGCGAATGGAGCGCCACGCAGCGGCGAGTCTCATTATTTTCTTGACACATTCTGTGTGTGAGCATATTGCTTCACTGCGTTAATTGTTTTGATCATCCACCAGAATCCATCCGGGTAGCTTGCTTCTAGCGAATGGAGCGCCACGCAGCGGCGAGTCTCATTATTTTCTTGACACATACTTTTTTTTTTTTTTTGGCTCAGGCCCGTCTTTCAGATTCGGCATCTGAAACTTTTGACCGGAACGGGTTATCATCATTGCCATTTATTTATTTTCTTATCTTTATTGGGTATCCATGTTTGAAAGAAAAAAGGTGAAAAGGAAAAGGGAAAAAGGAAAGAACAAAAAAACAGCACAAGAACAAAACAAACAAAAAACAAAGAAACAACAAGAATAAACTATGAGAGAAAAAAAATTAAAATAATTTTCTTGCAAAGTGCTACTCAGCTTAAATCTATCTGCACCTATCCTGAACTATACTACTTAGTATTTCAATTCCTGATCCAACAACTGTAATAGTATGGAATACGATATAAAATACTTAAATATATATTCTATTGTTATTAATTCTTATCTACTTATCTATCTATATTATCTAACTAATCTACTCTTCTATTTTGCTGTTATTTGTTTATTTTTATATATTATTTCCCTATAGTTCTTAACCATTTAATTCCTACTTATTGATTTCTTTTCTTAATTATTAAGATTTTTTTTTAAAAGATGATAGTCTTATTATGTTTTTTAGTTACCTAGTTTCTAATTTTTATTTAAAAAAAATGTAATTATGGTTTCCTATTCTTGTTTAATGGTTTATTATATTATTTATTATCATGTATTAATACATTTATTAATTAGGCTACTATTTATCCTTTTTCCCCTCTTGTTATTCCACATGAGTGGTTAATGATATTGTTTAATTAATTTTATATTTACTTTATTAATTGTTTAAATTGTTATATTATTTAGTTAAGTTTTATTTAATAATGTGTTGCTTCATCTTTCTTCGGTTTTCACCGTATGACAATGGTTCCTCTCCCGTATGCTGTATGATTATTTATCAAACTGCACTTCTCTTCACTTTTCACAGCAAAACAGATCACTATGGTTTTTCACTGTATGATTGGTTCTCTCCTGTGGACACGGAACACATTTACACTAACATTTCACTTCACTAATAACTTCCACTCTTATATGACATAAATTTAATAGTTATTCATGTAGTGTTCTGTGAGCGTTCTCAGTTTCGTGTCCATGCCATATCACAGTCCTGTATGTGCTGACTTGTGGTCCAGGACCCACTCAGAGCACTTAGTGTGGATCCTGGTCCGTTGTGTCCTTCCGCCCGCACACCCAGGCTGGGACCGTCATTTCGGCCGAGATCGACTGAAGCGGTCACTAAGTTCACTATCTCTGAGACACTCCTCTTCACTTATCGTCCATGACGCAATGAGGTACACCCAAAAACCCGAAAACCGAAAACCCGGAGACCACGAACACAAAAGCACACATGCGACGCACACACACAAGACCATACGCGTCCGGAGTTCCATCCGGTGTAAACCGGGGATGCGATGATCCACTCGCTCCTCTCCCCCGGGGGGCACGGAA
Source organism: Thermobia domestica (assembly GCF_964235325.1). NCBI lineage: Eukaryota > Metazoa > Arthropoda > Insecta > Zygentoma > Lepismatidae > Thermobia > Thermobia domestica. The sequence continues at coordinate 14,400,484 of NC_137459.1, forward strand.
TACCAGTGCCATCCTGAAGATTTTCTTCGGTCCGGAAGATTTCATTCATTCAAAACACTCAAAGACACATCCACTCTAATTCTATTTACATTTATGCAATGCTTATTCGTTTTCATTGTAATAAGTTCTTCTTCTTATTTCAGAATAGCTGTTTGCTATTCGCTTTAAGATGTTAAAATCATTTTCGTTTTCGATTATTTGTATTAGATTTTTACGTCTGATATTTTCCCTCTCTGGTATCACATCTTCTGTCAGAGGGCACCAAAAGATGTGGTGCTCTGGTGTTCCAATTTCGTCGCATTCACAAATTGTATTTTCTTTGGCCTTTATTCTATACAGGTAAGTTTCATAGGGGCCGTGCCCACTTAGAAAGTGAATGACACCTGGACTTGGATCTAGATGTTTTAACTTTTCCCTTTTATTAATTGTTGGAATAATATCCCATAATCTTCTTGATTTGTTTGAGTTTGTCCATTCTAAGTTCCATATTTCTTCTATAGTTTCTTCGATCTCCTTCTTTGTTGTTACTGCCTTGCCAAGAAGATCTATTAGGTTTTCGTTCTCTTTCTTTTTTAGCCAGTAGAATGCTGCTCTTTGTAGTATTACCAGATGTAGTGGTTTTATATGTAGTAGTATACATAATGCTTCATTTGGCACTGTGTTAAAGGCTCCACTTAGTCTTATAAGTAAATTTCTTTGAGGTCTATTTATGGAATCTCTAATTTTTTTGTTCTCGAAAATTCGATGTACCCATAGACTTGAAGCGTATGCCATAGTCGCACATAGTATTGTATCATGGTATAGCTTTAATATTTTATTTGGTAACTTGTATGTATTTTTGCCAGTTGTCATTAGTTTGTTGGCAATTTTATTACTTTTTTCAACTATATATTGTACATGTTTCTCAAAGTTTAAATTTTCATCTATTGTTACGCCTAAGTATTTAAATTCTGTTACTCTTTTTATTTTTTGATTTAATATTTTTATTTGTGGTTCCCTAGTTAATTTGGTTCCAAAAAGCATAAACTTAGTTTTTTTCGCCGATAGCTTTAATTTATTTTCAGAGCACCAGTTATATAGACTTTCCACTACTTGGTTAGTTTTTGTTTCTATTTCTCTTCTGTAATTTGCCGAGGTTATTATTACAATATCATCAGCAAAGGCTATGATTCTATCTATTGACTCATTCTTTGCCATTTTCTCCAGGCAAGGCTGTAGTTGTATATCCCACATCAGGGGTCCCAAGATTGAACCTTGTGGACAGCCCTTTTCATTTTGTATTTCTTTATCTCCCATTTCTGTTTGTATAACTATTTTTCTGTGTTGGAAATAATCTTTTGTTACGTTTTGCAGATATTGTGGAAGCCTTAATTTCTTCAAATTCTCTAATAACGCTGGTATCCATAGATTATCGAATGCTCCCTCAATGTCAACAAACAACGCTAGAGCATATTTCTTTTGGTAGCTACTATTTTGTATTTGTTCTTTAAAAACATTCAGTGCATCCTCAGTCGATCTTCCCGCTCTAAAACCATATTGTAAGGTGTCATTCTGTGTATTTCTATACTTCTTTATCCTATTAGCTATAACTCTCTCATAAATTTTGCTTATGTTCTTTAGTAAACATATTGGTCTGTAGGCACCAATTTCTAAGGGGTCTCTGTCCAGGCTCTTAAGTAGTATAATTAACTTCGAAATTTTCCATTCATTTGGGAATGTTTGTTTCTTTAACAATATGTTGTAAAGTCTTGTTAAGTAAGGGACCCATATATCTTTATTCCTTTTATATATTTCATTTGTTATTTCATCGAGGCCTGGGGCCTTACCTGTTTTTAGTTTCTTTATAATTTTTTCTACTTCATCATTTGATACCAATTCGGAGTCGTCCACATCTACTACTGTTGCTTCTCTTGCATGATTTCTTCTTAGCTGCATCTGTCCCATTGTATCATCTTCCACCGTATCCTTAGGAAAAAATTTCTGCATTAATTTGTCTAGTGTTTCTTCTCTTGTTTTTGTATACGTTCCATCTGCATTTTTAATTGTGCATAATGTTGTAGGATTAATCTTTTGCATAATTAATTTATATGGAAAACCCCAAGGATCCATTTCTATGTTTTTCGCCAGAAACAATTCCCAACTTCGTTTTTTCTCCAGTAATACCGCCTGTTCATATTCATCCTTTACCTTTCTATAATTTTGGAGCCTAATATTTTTGAGCCTCAGTTCTAGGGTTGCCTGATAACTTTTTCTTCTTGCTTTTACCAATTTTTTTAATCTTTCCAATTTTGGTTTCCAAAAGCCACCGTATCCTACATTTTGTCCTAATTTCGGAGTGGATTCTCTTATCGCGGTTATTGTGGCTTCTTCTACCTTTATTACCATATTGTTAGCATCTTCTGTTTGTTCTAATTGGGGGAGGTCTAGCTTGTCTTTAAAAACTTCCCAATCTATTTTCTTTATATTTAATCTTTCTTTATTCCTTCCTTTATCCATTTTTACGTCGAAGGTTATGACTTCGTGGTCACTGGTAGTTTGTTTATCGTGAACCATCCAATTTTCTATTTTGTCCATAATGTTTATTGTGCTGATTGTTATGTCTATAAATGATTCACCTCTTGATCCTATGAAGGTTGGCTTGTTTCCAGTATTTATAATTGCAAGATCGTTCTGCATGATAAAATCTCCCAATTCCTCTCCTCTTTGATCGGTATATGGTGAACCCCAGGCTATGTTCTTGGCGTTTGAATCTAACATTATTATGATCTTTTTCCCAGGGTTTTGTCTGATTATTTGCTGTAGTTTATTTAGAAATGGTTTAATTTCCTTACTATATTGAAAATAAGAATTGATTAGCCAGATTGAATCAGTTCCTTGTGTAATTTCAACACATACAGTCCAATTATCACAGTATTGTGAGATTTTTAATACTTCTAGATTTTTGTTCATGACCACAATCACTGCTAGGGAGGCCTCACCACCATAAATTATTCTCGCTGATGCTGGGAAAGCTACTAATCTGTTATTATAAGTATATGGTTCTTGTAGAGCGATTAAATCGATATTTGTTGTTTCCACAAATCTTCTTGCTTCCATTTTCGCGAGTTTCGACCTATGCGAGTTGTTTTGTGCAATTTTTAATGTTAGTAAGCTGTTAAGCATGTTTGGTATATACAAAGGCGTCCATACCAGTTTTGCTGTAGTCGAAACAAATTCTGCCGTGGGCGTTCACCATCTGTTTGTATACGTTCTCTAATTCCCAGTGTATACCTCTTCTCTCATATACTTCATTTATTAGATCTACTAACTCCCATCCATTAGCGGGAAGATCGTATGTTCTCAGTTCTATTCTATCGATTTCTTCTAGCGTAGGGTATGTTATCGTCCGTCCCTTGTCATGTAGATCTCTAATTACTTGTCGAAATGCCACACTAAGAATGTTCTTGTCCTCCAATTTGGCTAATCTATATTGATGGCTCATATTATCATATAATTGTCTTGGTTCCATCAAAATTGGTTTCGTATTTTCTGCTTCTTTCGGAGATTGAGTTGATGTAATTTTGTTATCTTGAATTGGTTCTTCTTTGATTGGAAATAGATATTTCTGCTCGCCATTCACAAAATTTATTTTAAGTGTTGTTTTTTCTTCTGCTGCTGGATCTGGAATAGTTCCTTTGTCTTTTTTCTTCCAATATATGTCAGGTGGTTTCTTAATAGTATTATTATCTTTTTCTATTTCAGTTTGTATACATTTATCCTTTGTAGATACCATAGCTCTTCTTTTTCTATCCAAAAATTCCTCCAAACGTTTTTTGTCCCTTTTGGCCTTGCTTGGTGATTTGTTTTTCTTTTTCTTGCATACTTCTTTGTGTCCTTTATCCATAATTTATTTTGCTGATTATCCTTTCACGCGCTACCCGATATGAAACACAATCTTCCGTATTTGGAGTTTGGCATATTTTGTGTCTGAGTTTACATGGAATGCATACCTTTTTGCCTTTATCTTCACAGTCTTCACTTTTGTGGCGAAGGGATCCGCAATATCTGCATGGTACTTTGTCCTTGCTTTCGCAGTATTTCGTGATGTGGCCAAATTCTTGGCACGTGTAACATTGTGGTACCACAATGAAATCTTTAACTTTATGTGATTCATAATCGATATATATGCGATCTTTATTAATCAACATTTTCCTTATGGTTGGTGTGACCTCTATAACCAGGTGGCATTTCTTTTGCCCTCTCTTACCAGCTCTAAATCTTGCCTTTATGTTCTGGGCTTCCGCTAATTCTTCCTCCTCAAAGTTCTGTTGGATGATAGCTTCTATGAGGTCGTTGTCTTTTATTTCAGAGGGTATGCCATACACTATCATCAATGGGTTTCGTTTCCTACTTTCCTCAAACTTGAAATCTCTTTTTATTTGTTCTTTATCCTTTATCCTGTTTAGGTCTTCTTTTGTTGCGGTTTCCAATACCACAATATCCTTTGTCGTACGCATGCCAGTTATTTTTAACTTTTCCTTCCTTGGATCTATTGTTTCTGTTAGTCTTTGAACAGTTTGTTTAACTGTCTCCCCTTCGTTGGGTCTAAATATTAAGGTAGGTTTGGTTTTAGCTGTTACTTCTAGTATTTTCTTTTCTTTCTCTGTTACTTTTCTCCCTCTCACTACTTCCGACCACGTTTGTCCCTCATCCGTTTCCATCTTTTCCTGCTTTTCTTCAATCTTTTTTGTTAGTGCCTGTATTTCGTGTATTACTGCGTCTGTGTCGGTTCCCTGTTTGTTTCTTAATTCTTCAATCTTGTCCCTGTAGATATTTTTCTGTTTCTCCCATGCTATCTCCTCTCTGCCAAAAGATTGTTGTGTCTGTATTAACTCCTCCTTTACTCCTCTTGACACATACTGTGTTTGAGCATAGTGCTTCACTGCGTTAATTGTTTTGATCATCCACCAGAATCCCTCCGGTATCTTGCTTCTAGTGAATGGAGCGCCACGCTGCGGCGATTCTCATTACTTTCTGCATACACTTTATGAGGCCACAGTTCGTCAGCTTGTTAATTGTTTTGACCATCCACCGCAATCCCTCCGGGTAGCTTGCTTCTAGAAAATGGAGCACCACGCAGCGGCGAGTCTTATTAATTTCTTGACACATTCTGTGTGGGAGCATACTGCTTCAGTGAGTTAATTGTTTTGATCATCCACCACAATCCCTCCGGGTAGCTTGGTTGTAGCGAATGGAGCGCCACGCAGCGGCGAGTCTCATTATTTTCTTGACACATACTCTAAGTGAGCATAGTGCTTGAGTGAGTTAATTGTTTTGATCATCCAAAACAATCCCTCCGTGTAGCTTGCTTCTAGCGAATGGAGAGCCACAAAGCGGCGAGTATCATTACTTTCTTGACGCATATTGTGGGTGAGCATAGTGCTTCAGTGCGTTAAATTTTTGATCATCCAACGCAATCCCTCCGAGTAGCACGCTTCTAGCGAATGGACCGCCACGGAGCGGCGAGTCTCATTATTTTCTTGACACATACTGTGTGTGAGCATAGTGCTTCAGTGCGTTAATTGGTTGGATCATCCACCACAATTCCTGCGGGGAAGTTGCTTCTAGCGAATTGAGTGCCACGCAGGGGCGAATCTCATTATTTTCTGCATACACTTTATGAGGGCATAGTTCGTCAGTGCGTTGTTTGTTTTGATCGTCCACCACAATCCCTCCGGGTAGCTTGCTTCTAGAGAATGGAGCGCCACGCTGCGGCGAGTCTCATTACATTGTTGATACAAACTGTGTGTGAGCATAGTGCTTCAGTGCGGTAATTGTTATGATAATCCACCACAATCCCTCCGGGTAGCTTGCTTCTTGGCGAATGTAGCGCCACGCAGCGGCGAGTCTCATTTTTTCTGCATACACTTTATGATAGCATAGTTCGTTAGTGCGTTAATTGTTTTGATCATCCATCACAATCCCTCCGGGTAGCTTGCTTCTAGCGAATGGAGCGCCACGCAGCGACGAGTCTCATTACTTTCTGCATACACTTTATGATAGCATAGTTGGTCAGTGCGTTAATTGTTTTGATCATCCATCACAATCCCTCCGGGTAGAGTGCTTCTAGCGAATGGAGCGCCACGCAGCGGCGAGCCACATTAATTTCTGCATACACTTTATGAGGGTATAGTTCGTCACTGCGTTAATTGTTTGGATCATCCACCAAAATCCCTCCGGGTAGCTTGCTTCTAGGGAATGGTGGCCACGCAGCGGCTAGTCTCATTTTTTTCTTGACACATACTGTGTGTGAGCATAGTGCTTTAGTGCGTTATTTGTTTTGATCATCCACCAGAATCCCTCCGGGTAGCTTGCTTTTAGCGAATGGAGCGCCACGCAGCGGCGAGTCTCATTTCTTTCCGCATACACTTTATAATAGCATAGTTCGTCAGTGCGTTAATTGTTTTGATCATCCACCAGAATCCCTCCGGGTAGCTTGCTTCTAGGGAATGGTGCGCCACGCAACCGCTAGTCTCATTTTTTTCTTGACACATACTGTGTGTGAGCATATTGCTTTAGTGCGTTATTTGTTTTGATCATCCACCAGAATCCCTCCGGGTAGCTTGCTTCTAGCAAGTGGAACGCCACGCAGCGGCGAGTCTCATTATTTTCTTTACACATACTGTGTGTGATTATATTGCTTCAATGCGTTGTTTTGATCATTCACCAGAATCCCTCCGTGTAGCTTGCTTCTAGGGAATGGAGCGCCACGCAGCGGCGAGTCTCATTAATTTCTTGACACATACTGTGTGTGAGCAAACTGCTTCAGTGCGTTAAATTTTTTGATCATCCACCACAATCCCTCCGGGTAGCTTGCTTCTAGCGAATGGAGCGCCACGAAGCGGCGAGTATCATTACTTTCTTGACGCATACTCTGTGTGAGCATAGTGCTTCAGCGCGTTAATTGGTTGGATCATACACCACACTCCCTCCGGGGAGCTTGCTTTTAGCGAATGGAGCGCCACGCTGCGGCGAGTCTCATTTCTTTCTGCATACACTTTATAATAGCATAGTTCGTCAGTGCGTTAATTGTTTTGATCATCCACCAGAATCCCTCCGGGTAGCTTGCCTCTAGCGAATGGAGCGCCATGCAGCGGCGAGTCTCATTACTTTCTTCACACATACTGTGTGTGAGCATAGTGCTACAATGCGTTAATTGGTGGGATCATCCACCAAAATCCCTGCGGGGAACTTGCTACTACCGAATGGAGTGCCACGCATCGGCGAATTTCATTACTTTCAGTGTACACTTTTTGAGGGCATAGTTCGTCTGTGCGTTAATTGTTTTGATCATCCACTACAATCCCTCTGGGTAGCTTGCTTCTAGCGAATGGAGCACCACGCAGCGGCGAGTCTCGTTACTTTCTTGACACATACTGTGTTTGAGCATAGTGCTTCAGTGCGTTAATTGTTTTGATCATCCACCAGAATCCCTCCGGGTAGCTTGCTTCTAGCGAATGGAGCGCCACGCCGCGGCGAGTCTCATTATTTTCTTGACACTTACTGTGTTTGAGCATAGTGCTTCAGTGCGTTAATTGTTTTGATCATCCACCAGAATCCCTCCGGGTAGCTTGCTCCTAGCGAATGGAGCGCCACGCAGCGGCGAGTCTCACTATTTTCTTGACACATACTGTGTGTGAGCATATTGCTTCACTGCGTTAATTGTTTTGATCATCCACCACAATCCATCCGGGTAGCTTGCTCCTAGCGAATGGAGCGCCACGCAGCGGCGAGTCTCATTATTTTCTTGACACATACTGTGTTTGAGCATAGTGCTTCACTGCGTTAATTGTTTTGATCATCCACCAGAATCCCTCCGGTATCTTGCTTCTAGCGAATGGAGCGCCACGCTGCGGTGAGTATCATTACTTTCTTGACGCATATTGTGGGTGAGCATAGTGCTTCAGTGCGTTAAATTTTTGATCATCCAACGCAATCCCTCCGAGTAGCACGCTTCTAGCGAATGGACCGCCACGCAGCGGCGAGTCTCATTACTTTCTGCATACACTTTATGATAGCATAGTTCGTTAGTGCGTTAATTGTTTTGATCATCCATCACAATCCCTCCGGGTAGCTTGCTTCTAGCGAATGGAGCGCCACGCAGCGGCGAGTCTCATTACTTTCTGCATACACTTTATGATAGCATAGTTGGTCAGTGCGTTAATTGTTTTGATCATCCATCACAATCCCTCCGGGTAGAGTGCTTCTAGCGAATGGAGCGCCACGCAGTGGCGAGCCACATTAATTTCTGCATACACTTTATGAGGGTATAGTTCGTCAGTGCGTTAATTGTTTGGATCATCCACCAAAATCCCTCCGGGTAGCTTGCTTCTAGCGAATGGAGCGCCACGCTGCGGCGAGTCTCATTACATTGTTGATACAAACTGTGTGTGAGCATAGTGCTTCAGTGCGTTAATTGTTATGATAATCCACCAGAATCCCTCCGGGTAGCTTGCTTTTAGCGAATGGAGTGCCCCGCAGCGGCGAGTCTCATTTCTTTCTGCATACACTTTATAATAGCATAGTTCGTCTGTGCGTTAATTGTTTTGATCATTCACCAGAATCCCTCCGGGTAGCTTGCTTCTAGGGAATGGTGCGCCACGCAACCGCTACTCTCATTTTTTTCTTGACACATACTGTGTGTGAGCATATTGCTTTAGTGCGTTATTTGTTTTGATCATCCACCAGAATCCCTCCGGGTAGCTTGCTTCTAGGGAATGGAACGCCACGCAGCGGCGAGTCCCATTATTTTCTTTACACATACTGTGTGTGATTATATTGCTTCAATGCGTTGTTTTGATCATTCACCAGAATCCCTCCGTGTAGCTTGATTCTAGGGAATGGAGCGCCACGCAGCGGCGAGTCTCATTAATTTCTTGACATATACTGTGTGTGAGCAAACTGCTTCAGTGCGTTAAATTTTTTGATCATCCACCACAATCCCTCCGGGTAGCTTGCTTCTAGCGAATTCAGCGCCACGAAGCGGCGAGTATCATTACTTTCTTGACGCATACTCTGTGTGAGCATAGTGCTTCAGCGCGTTAATTGGTTGGATCATACACCACAATCCCTCCGGGGAGCTTGCTTTTAACGAATGGAGCGCCACGCAGCGGCGAGTCTCATTTCTTTCTGCATACACTTTATAATAGCATATACGTCTGTGCGTTAATTGTTTTGATCATCCACCAGAATCCCTCCGGGTAGCTTGCTTCTAGCGAATGGAGCTCCACTCAGCGGCGATTTTCATTATTTTCTTGACACATACTGTGTGTGAGCATAGTGCTTCACTGCGTTAATAGTTTTGATCATCCACCAGAATCCCTCCGGGTAGCTTGCCTCTAGCGAATGGAGCGCCATGCAGCGGCGAGTCTCATTACTTTCTTCACACATACTGTGTGTGAGCATAGTGCTACAATGCGATAATTGGTGCGATCATCCACCAAAATCCCTGCGGGTAACTTGCTACTACCGAATGGAGTGCCACGCATCGGCGAATCTCATTACTTTCAGTGTACACTTTGTGAGGGCATAGTTCGTCTGTGCGTTAATTGTTTTGATCATCCACTACAATCCTTCTGGGTAGCTTGCTTCTAGCGAATGGAGCGTCACGCAGCGGAGAGTCTCATTACTTTCTTGACACATACTGTGTGTGAGCATAGTGCTTCACCGCCTTAATTGGTTGGATTATTTACCACAATCCCTCCGGGGAGCTTGCTTCAAGAGAATAAAGCGCCACGCAGCGGCGAGTCTCATTTCTTTCTGCATACACTATATGAGGGCAAAGTTCGTCAGTGCGTTAATTGTTCGGATCATCCACCACAATCCCTCCGGGTAGGTTGCTTCTAGGGAATGCAGATCCACGCAGTGGCTAGTCTCATTATTTTCTGGACATATACTGTGTATGAGCATAGTGCTTAAGTGCGTTATATGTTTTGATCATCCACCAGAATCCCTCCGGGTAGCTTGCTTCTAGCGAATGGAGCGCCACGCAGCGGCGAGTCCCATTAATTTCTTGACACATACTGTGTGTGAGCATACTGGTTCAGTGCGTTAATTGTTTTGATCATCCACCAGAATCCATCCGGGTAGCTTGCTTCTAGCGAATGGAGCGCCACGCAGCGGCGAGTCTCATTAATTTCTTGACACATACTGTGTGAGATCATATTGCTTCAGTGCGTTAATTGTTTTGATCATCCACCACAAACTTTTCGGGTAGCTTGCTTCTAGCGAATGGAGCGCCACGCCGCGGCGAGTCTCATTATTTTCTTGACACATACTGTGTTTGAGCATAGTGCTTCTGTGCGTTAATTGTTTTGATCATCCACCAGAATCCCTCCGGGTAGCTTGCTTGTAGCGAATGGAGCGCCAAGCAGCGGCGAGTCTCGTTACTTTCTTGACACATACTGTGTGTGAGCGTATTGCTTCACTGCGTTAATTGTTTTGATATTCCACCAGAATCCATCGGGTAGCTTGCTTCTAGCGAATGGAGCGCCACGCAGCGGCGAGTCTCATTACTTTCTTGACACATACTGTGAGTGAGCATATTGGTTCAATGCGTTAATTGTTTTGATCATACACCAGAATCCCTCCGGGTACCTTGCTTCTAACGAATGGAGCGCCACGCAGCGGCGAGTCTCATTACTTTCTTGACACATACTGTGTGTGAGCGTATTGCTTCAATGCGTTAATTGTTTTGATCATCCACAACAAACTTTTCGGGTAGCTTGCTTCTAGCGAATGGAGCGCCACGCCGCGGCGAGTCTCATTATTTTCTTGACACATACTGTGTTTGAGCATAGTGCTTCTGTGCGTTAATTGTTTTGATCATCCACCAGAATACCTCCGGATAGCTTGCTTCTAGCGAATGGAGCGCCACGCAGCGGCGAGTCTCATTACTTTCTTGACACATACTGTGTGTGAGCGTATTGCTTCACTGCGTTAATTGTTTTGATATTCCACCAGAATCCATCCGGGTAGCTTGCTTCTAGCGAATGGAGCGCCACGCAGCGGCGAGTCTCATTACTTTGTTGACACATACTGTGTGTGAGCATATTGCTTCAATGCGTTAATTGTTTTGACCATCCACCAGAATCCCTCCGGGTAGCTTGCTTCTAGCAAATGGAGCGCCACGCAGCGGCGAGTCTCATTACTTTCTTGACACATACTCTGTGTGAGCATAGTACTTCAGTGCGTCAATTGTTTTGATCATCTACCACAATCCCTCCGGGTAGCTTGCTTCTAGCGAATGGAGAGCCACGAAGCGGCGAATATCATTATTTTCTTTACACATACTGTGTGTGATTATATTGCTTCAATGCGTTGTTTTGATCATTCACCAGAATCCCTCCGGGCACCTTGCTCCTAGCGAATGGAGCACCACGCAGCAGCGAGTCTTATTAATTTCTTGACACATTCTGTGTGGGAGCATACTGCTTCAGTGCGTCAATTGTTTTGACCATCTACCACAATCCCTCCGGGTAGCTTGCTTCTAGCGAATGGAGAGCCACGAAGCGGCGAATATCATTACTTGCTTGACGCATATTTTGGTTGAGCATGCTGCTTCAGTGCGTTAACTGTTTTGATCATCCACCAGAATCCCACCGGGTACCTTGCTTCTAGCGAATAGGGCGCCACGCCGCGGCGAGTCTCATTACTTTCTTGACACATACTGTGTGTGAGCGTATTGCTTCACTGCGTTAATTGTTTTGATCATACACCAGAATCCCTCCGGGTACCTTGCTTCTAGCGAATGGAGCACCACGCAGCAGCGAGTCTTATTAATTTCTTGACACATTCTGTGTGGGAGCATACTGCTTCAGTGCGTTAATTGTTTTGATCATCTACCACAATCCCTCCGGGTAGATTGGTTCCAGCGAATGGAGCGCCACGCAGCGGCGAGTCTCATTACTTTCTTGACACATACTGTGTGTGAGCATATTGCTTCAATGCGTTAATTGTTTTGATCATACACCAGAATCCCTCCGGGTACCTTGCTTCTAGCGAATGGAGCGCCACGCTGCGGCGAATCTCATTACTTAATGCATACACTTTATGAGGCGACAGTTCGTCAGTGCGTTAATTGTTTTGACCATCCACCACAATCCCTCTGGGTAGCTTGCTTCTAGGGAATGGATCACCACGCAGCAGCGAGTCTTATTAATTTCTTGACACATTCTGTGTGTGAGCATTCTGCTTCAGTGCGTTAATTGTTTTGATCATCTACCACAATCCCTCCGGGTAGCTTGGTTCTAGCGAATGGAGCGCCACGCAGCGGCGAGTCTCATAACTTTCTTGACACATACTGTGTGTGAGCATATTGCTTCAATGCGTTAATTGTTTTGATCATCCACCACAAACTTTTCGGGTAGCTTGGTTCTAGCGAATGGAGCGCCACGCCGCGGCGAGTCTCATTATTTTCTTGACACATACTGTGTTTGAGCATAGTGCTTCAGTGCGTTAATTGTTTTGATCATCCACCAGAATCCCTCCGGCATCTTGCTTCTAGCGAATGGAGCGCCACGCTGCGGCGAGTCTCATTACTTTCTGCATACACTTTATGAGGCGACAGTTCGTCAGTGCGTTAATTGTTTTGACCATCCACCACAATCCCTCCGGGTAGCTTGGTTCTAGCGAATGGAGCGCCACGCAGCGGCGAGTCTCATTTTTTTCTTGACACATACTCTAAGTGAGAATAGTGCTTGAGTGAGTTAATTGTTATGATAATCCACCACAATCCCTCCGGGTAGCTTGTTTCTAGCAAATGGAGCGCCACGCAGCGGCGAGCCACATTACTTTCTGCATACACTTTATGAGGGTATAGTTCGTCAGTGCGTTAATTGTTTGGATCATCCACCACAATCCCTCCGGGTAGCTTGCTTTTAGGGAATTTAGCGCCACGCAGCGGCTAGTCTCATTTTTTTCTTGACACAAAATGTGTGTGAGCATTGTGCTTTAGTGCGTTATTTGTTTTCATCATCCACCAGAATCCCTCCGGGTAGCTTGCTTCTAGCGAATGGAACGCCACGCAGCGGCGAGTCTCATTATTTTCTTTACACATACTGTGTGTGATTATATTGCTTCAATGCGTTGTTTTGATCATTCACCAGAATCCCTCCGGGTAGCTTGCTTCTAGGGAATGGAGCGCCACGCAACGGCGAGTCTCATTAATTTCTTGACACATACTGTGTGTGAGCAAACTGCTTCTGTGCGTTAAATTTTTTGATCATCCACCACAATCCCTCCGGGTAGCTTGCTTCTAGGGAATGGAGCGCCCCGAAGCGGCGAGTATCATTACTTTCTTGAAGCATACTGTGTGTGAGAATAGTGCTTCAGCGCGTTAATTGGTTGGATCATACACCACAATCCCTCCGGGGAGCCTGCTTCAAGAAAATGGAGCGCCACGCAGTGGCGAGTCTCATTACTTTCTGCATAGACTTTATGAGGGGATAGTCGTCAGTGCGTAAATTGTTTTGACCATCCACCACAATCCCTCCGGGTAGCTTGCTTCTACTGAATGGAGCGCCACGCGGCGGCCTGTCTCATTAATTTCTTGCCACATATTGTGTGTGAGCATAGTGCTTGAGTGCGTTAATTGTTTTGATCATCCACCACAATCCTTCCGGGTACCTTGCTTCTAGCGAATGGAGCTCCACGCAGCGGCGAGTCTCATTACTTTCTGCATACACTTTTTGAGGATATAGTTCGTCACTGCGTTAATTGTTTTGATCATCCACCAGAATCCATCCGGGTAGCTTGCTTCTAGCGAATGGAGCGCCACGCAGCGGCGAGTCTCATTATTTTCTTGACACATACTGTGTTTGAGCATAGTGCTTCACTGCGTTAATTGTTTTGATCATCCACCAGAATCCCTCCGGTATCTTGCTTCTAGCGAATGGAGCGCCACGCTGCGGCGAGTCTCATTACTTTCTGCATACACTTTATGAGGCCACAGTTCGTCAGCTTGTTAATTGTTTTGACCATCCACCACAATCCCTCCGGGTAGCTTGCTTCTAGAAAATGAAGCACCACGCAGCGGCGAGTCTTATTAATTTCTTGACACATTCTGTGTGGGAGCATACTGCTTCAGTGCGTTAATTGTTTTGATCATCCACAACAATCCCTCCGGGTAGCTTGGTTCTAGCGAATGGAGCGCCACGCAGCGGCGAGTCTCATTTTTTTCTTGACACATACTCTAAGTGAGCATAGTGCTTGAGTGAGTTAATTGTTCTGATCATCCAAAACAATCCCTCCGTGTAACTTGCTTCTACCGAATGGAGAGCCACGAAGCGGCGAGTATCATTACTTTTTTGACGCATATTGTGGGTGAGCATAGTGCTTCAGTGCGTTAATTGTTCTGATCATCCACCAGAATCCCTCCGGGTAGCTTGCTTCTAGCGAATGGAGCGCCACGCAGCGGCGAGTCTCATTATTTTCTTGACACATACTGTGTGTGAGCATATTGCTTCACTGCGTTAATTGTTTTGATCATCCACCAGAATCCCTCCGGGTTGCTTGCTTCTAGCGAATGCAGCGCGACGCTGCGGCGAGACTCATTACTTTCTGCATACACCTTATGAGGGCACAGTTCGTCAGTGCGTTAATTGTTTTGACCATCCACCACAATCCCTCCGGGTAGCTTGCTTCTAGGGAATGGAGCGCCACGCAGCGGTTAGTCTCATTACTTTCTTGACACATGCTGTGTGAGCATACTGCTTCAGTGCGTTAATTATTTTGATCATCCACCACAATCCCTCTGGGTACCTTGCTTCTAGCAAATGTAGCGCCACGCAGCGGCGAGTCTCATTATTTTCTTGACACATACTGTATGTGAGCATACTGCTTCAGTGCGTTAATTGTTTTGATCATCCACCACAATCCCTCTGGGTACCTTGCTTCTAGCGAATGGAGCGCCACGCTGCGGCGAGTCTCATTACTTTGTTGATACACACTATGTGTGAGCATAGTGCTTCAGTGCGTTAATTGTTATGATAATCCACCACAATCCCTCCGGGTACCTTGCTTCTAGCGAATGGAGCGCCACGCTGCGGCGAGTCTCATTACTTTGTTGATACATACTATGTGTGATCATACTGCTTCAGTGCGTTAATTGTTTTGATCATCCACCACAATCCCTCTGGGTACCTTGCTTCTAGCGAATGGAGCGCCACGCTGCGGCGAGTCTCATTACTTTGTTGATACACACTATGTGTGAGCATAGTGCTTCAGTGCGTTAATTGTTATGATAATCCACCACAATCCCTCCAGGTAGCTTGCTTCTAGCGATTGGAGCGCCACGCAGCGGCGAGTCTCATTATTTTCTTGACACATACTGTGTGTGATCATATTGCTTCAGTGCGTTAATTGTTTTGATCATTCACCACAATCTTTCCGGGTAGCTTGCTTCTAGCGAATGGAGCGCCACGCAGCGGCGAGTCTCATTATTTTCTTGCACATACTGTATGTGAGCATAGTGCTTGAGTGCTTAATTTTTTTGATCATCCACCACAATCCCTCCGGGTAGCTTGCTTCTACCGAATGGAGCGCCACGCAGCGGCGAGTCTCATTTCTTTCTGCATACACTTTATGATAGCATAGTTCGTCAGTGCGTTAATTGTTTTGATCATCCACCAGAATCCCTCCGCGTAGCTTGCTTCTAGCGAATGGAGCGCCAACCAGCGGCGAGTCTCATTACTTTCTTGACACATACTGTGTGTAAGTATAGTGCTTCACCGCGTTAGTTGGTTGGATTATTTACCACAATCCCTCCGGGGAGCTTGTTCCAAGAGAATAAAGCGCCACACAGCGGCGAGTCTCATTACTTTCTGCATACACTTTGTGAGGGCATAGTTCGTCACTGCGTTAATTGTTTTGATCCTCCACCACAATGCCACCGGGTAGCTTGCTTCTAGGGAATGGAGCACCACGCAGCAGCGAGTCTCATTACTTTCTGGATATATTTTATGAGGGCATAGTTCGTTAGTGCGTAAATTGTTTTGATCATCCACCACAATCCCTCCGTGTAGCTTGCTTCTAGCGAATGGAGCACCACGCAGCGGCGAGTCCCATTACTTTCTTGACACATACTGAGTGTGAGCATAGTGCTACAATGCGTTAATTGGTGGGATCATCCACCACAATCCCTGCGGGGAACTTGCTTCTACCGAATGGAGTGCCATGCATCGGCGAATCTCATTACTTTCAGTGTACACTTTCTGAGGGCATAGTTCGTCTGTGCGTTAATTGTTTTGATCATCCACTACAATCCCTCCGGGTAGCTTGATTCTAGCGAATGGAGCGCCACGCAGCTGCGAGTCTCATTTTTTTCTGCATACACTTTATGATTGCATAGTTCGTCAGTGCGTATATTGTTTTGATTATCCACCACAATCCCTCTGGGTAGCTTGCTTCTATCGAATGGAGCTTCACGCAGCGGCGAGTCTCACTACTTCCTTGACACAAACTGTGTGTGAGCATAGTGCTTCACCGCGTTAATTGGTTGGATTATTTACCACAATCCCTCTATACATACTCTAAGTGAGCATAGTGCTTGAGTGAGTTAATTTTTTGATCATCCAAAACAATCCCTCCCTGTAGCTTGCTTCTAGCGAATGGAGAGCCACGCAGCGGCGAGTCTCATTATTTTCTTGACACATACTGCGTGTGAGCATAGTGCTTCAGTGCGTTAATTGGTTGGATCATCCCCCACAATTCCTGCGGGGAACTTGCTTCTAGCGAATGGAGTGCCACGCAGGGGCGCATCTCATTATTTTCTTGACACATACTGTGTGTGAGCATATTGCTTCACTGCGTTAATTGTTTTGATCATCCACCAGAATCCCTCCGGGTAGCTTGCTTCTAGCGAATGGAGCGCGACGCTGCGGCGAGACTCATTACTTTCTGCATACACCTTATGAGGGCATAGTTCGTCAGTGCGTTAATTGTTTTGACCATCCACCACAATCCCTCCGGGTAGCTTGCTTCTACTGAATGGAGCGCCACGCGGCGGCGAGTCTCATTAATTTCTTGTTACATATTGTGTGTGAGCATAGCGCTTGAGTGCGTTAATTGTTTTGATCATCCACCACAATCCCTCCGGGTACCTTGCTTGTAGCGAATGGAGCTCCACGCAGCGGCGAGTCTCATTACTTTCTGCATACACTTTTTGAGGATATAGTTCGTCAGTGCGTTAATTGTTTTGATCTTCCACTACAATGCCACCGGGTAGACTGTTTCTAGCGAATGGAGCGCCATGCAGCGGCGAGTCTCATTATTTTCTTGACACATACTGTGTTTGAGCATAGTGCTTCAGTGCGTTAATTGTTCTGATCATCCACCAGAATCCCTCCGGGTAGCTTGCTTCTAGCGAATGGAGCGCCACGCAGCGGTGAGTCTCATTATTTTCTTGACACATACTGTGTGTGAGCATATTGCTTCACTGCGTTAATTGTTTTGATCATCCACCAGAATCCCTCCGGGTAGCTTGCTTCTAGCGAATGCAGCGCGACGCTGCGGCGAGACTCATTACTTTCTGCATACACCTTATGAGGGCACAGTTCGTCAGTGCGTTAATTGTTTTGACCATCCACCACAATCCCTCCGGGTAGCTTGCTTCTAGGGAATGGAGCGCCACGCAGCGGTTAGTCTCATTACTTTCTTGACACATGCTGTGTGAGCATACTGCTTCAGTGCGTTAATTGTTTTGATCATCCACCACAATCCCTCTGGGTACCTTGCTTCTAGCAAATGTAGCGCCACGCAGCGGCGAGTCTCATTATTTTCTTGACACATACTGTATGTGAGCATACTGCTTCAGTGCGTTAATTGTTTTGATCATCCACCACAATCCCTCTGGGTACCTTGCTTCTAGCGAATGGAGCGCCACGCTGCGGCGAGTCTCATTACTTTGTTGATACACACTATGTGTGAGCATAGTGCTTCAGTGCGTTAATTGTTATGATAATCCACCACAATCCCTCCGGGGACCTTGCTTCTAGCGAATGGAGCGCCACACTGCGGCGAGTCTCATTACTTTGTTGATACACACTATGTGTGAGCATACTGCTTCAGTGCGTTAATTGTTTTGATCATCCACCACAATCCCTCTGGGTACCTTGCTTCTAGCGAATGGAGCGCCACGCTGCGGCGAGTCTCATTACTTTGTTGATACACACTATGTGTGAGCATAGTGCTTCAGTGCGTTAATTGTTATGATAATCCACCACAATCCCTCCAGGTAGCTTGCTTCTAGCGATTGGAGCGCCACGCAGCGGCGAGTCTCATTATTTTCTTGACACATACTGTGTGTGATCATATTGCTTCAGTGCGTTAATTGTTTTGATCATTCACCACAATCTTTCCGGGTAGCTTGCTTCTAGCGAATGGAGCGCCACGCACCGGCGAGTCTCATTATTTTCTTGCACATACTGTATGTGAGCATACTGCTTGAGTGCTTAATTTTTTTGATCATCCACCACAATCCCTCCGGGTAGCTTGCTTCTACCGAATGGAGCGCCACGCAGCGGCGAGTCTCATTTCTTTCTGCATACACTTTATGATAGCATAGTTCGTCAGTGCGTTAATTGTTTTGATCATCCACCAGAATCCCTCCGCGTAGCTTGCTTCTAGCGAATGGAGCACCACGCAGCAGCGAGTCTCATTACTTTCTGGATATATTTTATGAGGGCATAGTTCGTTAGTGCGTAAATTGTTTTGATCATCCACCACAATCCCTCCGTGTAGCTTGCTTCTAGCGAATGGAGCACCACGCAGCGGCGAGTCCCATTACTTTCTTGACACATACTGTGTGTGAGCATAGTGCTACAATGCGTTAATTGGTGGGATCATCCACCACAATCCCTGCGGGGAACTTGCTTCTACCGAATGGAGTGCCATGCATCGGCGAATCTCATTACTTTCAGTGTACACTTTCTGAGGGCATAGTTCGTCTGTGCGTTAATTGTTTTGATCATCCACTACAATCCCTCCGGGTAGCTTGATTCTAGCGAATGGAGCGCCACGCAGCTGCGAGTCTCATTTTTTTCTGCATACACTTTATGATTGCATAGTTCGTCAGTGCGTATATTGTTTTGATTATCCACCACAATCCCTCTGGGTAGCTTGCTTCTATCGAATGGAGCTTCACGCAGCGGCGAGTCTCACTACTTCCTTGACACAAACTGTGTGTGAGCATAGTGCTTCACCGCGTTAATTGGTTGGATTATTTACCACAATCCCTCTATACATACTCTAAGTGAGCATAGTGCTTGAGTGAGTTAATTTTTTGATCATCCAAAACAATCCCTCCCTGTAGCTTGCTTCTAGCGAATGGAGAGCCACGCAGCGGCGAGTCTCATTATTTTCTTGACACATACTGCGTGTGAGCATAGTGCTTCAGTGCGTTAATTGGTTGGATCATCCCCCACAATTCCTGCGGGGAACTTGCTTCTAGCGAATGGAGTGCCACGCAGGGGCGCATCTCATTATTTTCTTGACACATACTGTGTGTGAGCATATTGCTTCACTGCGTTAATTGTTTTGATCATCCACCAGAATCCCTCCGGGTAGCTTGCTTCTAGCGAATGGAGCGCGACGCTGCGGCGAGACTCATTACTTTCTGCATACACCTTATGAGGGCACAGTTCGTCAGTGCGTTAATTGTTTTGACCATCCACCACAATCCCTCCGGGTAGCTTGCTTCTAGGGAATGGAGCGCCACGCAGCGGCTAGTCTCATTAATTTCTTGACACATGCTGTGTGAGCATACTGCTTCAGTGCGTTAATTGTTTTGATCATCCAACACAATCCCTCTGGGTACCTTGCTTCTAGCAAATGTAGCGCCACGCATCAGCGAGTCTCATTATTTTCTTGACACATACTGTATGTGAGCATACTGCTTCAGTGCGTTAATTGTTTTGATCATCCACCAAAATCCCTCTGGGTACCTTGCTTCTAGCGAATGGAGCGCCACGCTGCGGCGAGTCTCATTACTTTGTTGATACACACTATGTGTGAGCATAGTGCTTCAGTGCGTTAATTGTTATGATAATCCACCACAATCCCTCCGGGTAGCTTGCTTCTAGCGAATGGAGCGCCACTCTGCGGCAAGTCTCATTACTTTCTGCATACAATTATGAGGGCACAGTTCGTCAGTGCGTTATATGTTTTGATCATCCACCAGAATCCCTCCAGGTAGCTTGCTTCTAGCGATTGGAGCGCCACGCAGCGGCGAGCCTCATTATTTTCTTGACACATACTGTGTGTGATCATATTGCTTCAGTGCGTTAATTGTTTTGATCATCCACCACAATCTTTCCGGGTAGCTTCCTTCTAGCGAATGGAGGGCCACGAAGCGGCGAGTATCATTACTTTCTTGACGCATACTGTGTGAGAGCATAGTGCTTCAGGGCGTTAATTGGTTGGATTATTTACCACAATCCCTCCGGGGAGCTTGTTCCAAGAGAATAAAGCGCCACACAGCGGCGAGTCTCATTACTTTCTGCATACACTTTGTGAGGGCATAATTCGTCACTGCGTTAATTGTTTTCATCCTCCACCACAATGCCACCGGGTAGCTTGCTTCTAGCGAATGGAGCACCACGCAGCGGTAAGTCCCATTACTTTCTTGACACATACTGTGTGTGAGCATAGTGCTACAATGCGTTAATTGGTGGAATCATCCACCACAATCCCTGCGTGGAACTTGCTTCTACCGAATGGAGTGCCACGCATAGGCGAATCTCATTACTTTCAGTGTACATTTTATGAGGGCATAGTTCGTCTGTGCGTTAATTGTTTTGATCATCCACTACAATCCCTCCGGGTAGCTTGATTCTAGCGAATGGAGCGCCACGCAGCGGCTAGTCTCATTTCTTTCTGCATACACTTTATGATTGCATAGTTCGTCAGTGCGTTAATTGTTTTGATTATCCACCACAATCCCTCTGGGTAGCTTGCTTCTATCGAATGGAGCGTCACGCAGCGGCGAGACTCACTACTTCCTTGACACATACTGTGTGTGAGCATAGTGCTTCACCGCGTTAATTGGTTGGATTATTTACCACAATCCCTCTATACATACTCTAAGTGAGCATAGTGCTTGAGTGACTTAATTGTTTTGATCATCCAAAACAATCCCTCTCTGTAGCTTGCTTCTAGCGAATGGAGAGCCACGCAGCGGCGAGTCTCATTATTTTCTTGACACATACTGTGTGTGAGCATAGTGCTTCAGTGCGTTAATTGGTTGGATCATCCACCACAATTCCTGCGGGGAACTTGCTTCTAGCGAATGGAGTGCCAAGCAGGGGCGAATCTCATTATTTTCTGCATACACTTTATGAGGGCATAGTTCGTCAGTGCGTTGTTTGTTTTGATCATCCACCACAATCCCTCCGGGTAGCTTGCTTCTAGAGAATGGAGCGCCACGCTGCGGCGAGTCTCATTACATTGTTGATACAAACTGTGTGTGAGCATAGTGCTTCACTACGTTAATTGTTATAATAAACCACCACAATCCCTCCGGGTAGCTTGCTTCTTGCGAATGGAGCGCCACGCAGCGGCGAGTCTCATTTCTTTCTGCATATACTTTATGATAGCATAGTTCGTCAGTGCGTTAATTGTTTTGATCATCCATCACAATCCCTCCCGGTATCTTGCTTCTAGCGAATGGAGCGCCTACGCAGCGGCGAGTCTCATTACTTTCTGCATACACTTTATGATAGCATAGTTCGTCAGTGCGGTAATTGTTTTGAACATCCAATACAATCCTTCCGGGTAGACTGCTTCTAGCGAAGGGAGCGCCACGCAGCGGCGAGCCACATTACTTTCTTCACACATTCTGTGTGTGAGCATAGTGCTACAATGCGTTAATTGGTGGGATTATCCACCACAATCCCTGCGGGGAACTTGCTTCTACCGAATGGAGTGCCACGCATCGGCGAATCTCATTACTTTCAGTGTACACTTTATGATGGCATAGTTCGTCTGTGCGTTAATTGTTTTGATCATCCACTACAATCCCTCCGGGGAGCTTGCTCCTAGCGAATAGAGCGCCACGAAGCGGCGAGTCTCATTATTTTCTTACATATACTGTATGTGAGCATAGTGCTTCACCGCGTTAATTGATTGGATTATTTACCACAATCCCTCCGGGGAGCTTGCTTCAAGAGAATAAAGCGCCACGCAGCGGAGAGTCTCATTACTTTCTGCATACACTTTATGAGGGCATAGTTCGTCAGTGCGTTAATTGTTTTGACCATCCACCACAATCCCTCCGGGTAGCTTGCTTCTAGCGAGTGGAGCGCCACGCAGCGGCGAGTTTCATTAATTTCTTGACACATACTGTGTAAGCATAGTGCTTCAGTGCGTTAATTGTTTTGATCATCCACCACAATAGCTCCGGGTACCTTGCTTCTAGCGAATGGAGCTCCACTCAGCGGCGAGGTTCATTATTTTCTTGACACATACTGTGTGTGAGCATAGTGCTTCAGTGCGTTAATAGTTTTGATAATCCACCAGAATCCCTCCGGGTAGCTTGCTTCTAGCGAATGGAGTGCCACGCAGCGGCGAGTCTCATTACTTTCTTCACACATTCTGTGTGTGAGCATAGTGCTACAATGCGTTAATTGGTGGGATTATCCACCACAATCCCTGCGGGGAACTTGCTTCTACCGAATGGAGTGCCACGCATCGGCGAATCTCATTACTTTCAGTGTACACTTTATGAGGGCATAGTTCGTCTGTGCGTTAATTGTTTTGATCATCCACTACAATCCCTCCGGGGAGCTTGCTCCTAGCGAATAGAGCGCCACGCTGCGGCGAGTCTCATTACTTTGTTGAAACAAGCTGTGTGTGAGCATAGTGCTTCAGTGCGTTAATTGTTATGATAATCCACCACAATCCCTCCGGGTAGCTTGCTTCTAGCGAATGGAGCGCCACGCAGCGGCGAGTCTCATTTCTTTCTGCATACACTTTATGATTGCATAGTTCGTCATTGCGTTAATTGTTTTGATCATCCACCACAATCCCTCCGGGTAGGTTGCTTCTAGGGAATGGAGATCCACGCAGCGGCTAGTCTCATCATTTTCTTGACACATACTGTGTTTGAGCATAGTGCTTCAGTGCGTTATATGTTTTGAACATCCACCAGAATCCCTCCGGGTAGCTTGCTTCTAGCGAATGGAGCGCCACGCAGAGGCGAGTCTCATTACTTTCTTGACACATACTGTGTGTGAGCATAGTGCTTCACCGCGTTAATTGGTTTGATTATTTACCGCAATCCGTCCGGGTAGCTTGCTTCTAGCGAATGGAGCGCCACGAAGCGGCGAGTATCATTACTTTGTTGAAACAAATTGTGTGTGAGCATAGTGCCTCAGTGCGTTAATTGTTATGATAATCCACCACAATCCCTCCGGGTAGTTTGCATCTAGCGAATGGAGCGCCACGCAGCGGCGAGTCTCATTTCTTTCTGCATACACTTTATGATTGCAAAGTTCGTCAGTGCGTTAATTGTTTTGATCATCCACCACAATCCCTCTGGGTAGCTTGCTTCTAGCGAATGGAGCGTCACGCAGCGGCGAGTCTCATTTTCTTCTTGACACATACTGTGTGGGAGCATACTGCTTCAGTGCGTTAATTGTTATGATCATCCACCACAATCTTTCCGGGTAGCTTGCTTCTAGCGAATGGAGCGCCACGCAGCGGCGTGTCTCATTATTTTCTTGCACATACTTTATGAGGGCGCAGTTCGTCAGTGCGTTATATGTTTTGATCATCCACCAGAATCCCTCCGGGTAGCTTGCTTCAAGCGATTGGAGCGCCACGCAGCGGCGAGTCTCATTATTTTCTTGACACATACTGTGTGTGATCATATTGCTTCAATGCGTTGTTTTGATCTTCCACCAGAATCCCTCCGGGTAGCTTGCTTCTAGCGAATGGAGCGCCACGAAGCGGCGAGTATCATTACTTTCTTCACGCATACTGTGTGTGAGGATAGTTCTTCAGTGCGTTAAATTTTTGATCATCCAACGGAATCCCTCCGAGTAGCATGCTTCTAGCGAATGGAGCGCCACGCAGCGGCGAGTCTCATTACTTTCTGCATATACTTTATGAGGGCGTAGTTCGTCAGTGCGTTATATGTTTTGATCATCCACCAGAATCCCTCCGGGTAGCTTGCTTCAAGCGATTGGAGCGCCACGCAGCGGCGAGTCTCGTTATTTTCTTGACACATACTGTGTGTGATCATATTGCTTCAATGCGTTGTTTTGATCATCCACCAGAATCCCCCCGGGTAGCTTGCTTCTAGCGAATGGAGCGCCACGCTGCGGCAAGTCTCATTAATTTCTGCATACACTTATGAGGGCACAGTTCGTCAGTGCGTTAATTATTTTCACCATGCACCACAATCCCTCCGCGTAGCTTGCTTCTAGCGAATGGAGCGCCACGCAGCAGCCAGTCTCATTAATTTCTTGACACATACTGTGTGTGAGCATACTGCTTCACCGCGTTAATTTTTTTGATCATCCACCACAATCCCTCCGGGGAGATTGCTTCAAGAGAATGGAGCGTCCTGCATACACTTTATGAGGGCATTGTTCGTCAGTGCGTTAATTGTTTTGACCACCCACCACAATCCCTCCGGGTAGCTTGCTTCTAGCGAATGGAGCGCCACGAAGCGGCGAGTATCATTACTTTCTTGACGCATACTGTGTGTGAGCATACTGCTTCAGCGCGTTAATTGTTTTGATCATCCACCAGAATCCATCCGGGTAGCTTGCTTCTAGCGAATGGAGCGCCACGCAGCAGCGAGTCTCATTTCTTTCTGCATACACTTTATGATAGCATAGTTCGTCAGTGCGTTAATTGTTTTGATCATCCACCACAATCCCTCCGGGTAGCTTGCTTCTAGCGAATGGAGCGCAACGCAGGTTCGAGTCTCATTACTTTCTTGACACATACTGTGTGTGAGCATAGTGCTTCACCGCGTTAATTGGTTGGATTATTTACCACAATCCCTCCGGGGAGCTTGTTCCAAGAGAATAAAGCGCCACGCAGCGGCGAGTCTCATTACTTTCTGCATACACTTTGTGAGGGCATAGTTCGTCAGTGCGTTAATTGTTTTGATATTCCACCACAATGCCACCGGGTAGCTTGCTTCTAGGGAATGGAGCACCACGCAGCAGCGAGTCTCATTATTTCTGGATATATTTTATGAGGGCATAGTTCGTTAGTGCGTTAATTGCTTTGATCATCCACCACAATCCCTCCGTGTAGCTTGCTTCTAGCAAATGGAGCGCCAACCAGCGGCGAGTCTCATTATTTTCTTGGCACATACTGTGTGTGAGCATAGTGCTTCACCGCGTTAATTGGTTGGATTATTTACCACAATCCTTCCGGGGAGCTTGCTTCAAGAGAATAAAGCGCCACGCTGCGGCAAGTCTCATTACTTTCTGCATACACCTTATGAGGGCACAGTTCGTCAGAGCGTTAATTGTTTTGATCATCCACCACAATCCCTCCGGGTAGCTTGCTTCTAGCGAATGGAGAGGCACGAAGCGGCGAGTAGCATTACTTTCTTGACGCATATTGTGGGTGAGCATAGTGCTTCAGTGCGTTAAATTTTTGATCATCCATCGCAATTCCTTCGAGTAGCTTGCTTCTAGCGAATGGAGCCCCACGCAGCGGCGGGTCTCATTATTTTCTTGACACAGACTGTGAGTCACCATAGTGCTTCAGTGCATTAATTGGTTGGATCATCCACCACAATCCCTGCGGGGAACTTGCTTCTAGCGAATGGAGCGCCACGCAGGGGCAAATCTCATTACTTTCTGCATACACTTTATGAGGGCATAGTTCGTAAGTGGGTTATTTGCTTTGATCATCCACCACAATCCCTCCGGGTAGCCTGCTTCTAGAGAATAGAGCGCCACGCAGCGGCGATTCTCATTACTTTCTTTACACATAGTGTGTGTGAGCATAGTGCTTCAGTGCGTTAATTATTATTATAATCCACCACAATCCCTCCGGGTAGCTTGCTTCTAGCGAATGGAGCGCCACGCAGAGGCGAGTCTCGTTTCTTTCTGCATACACTTTATGAGGGCATAGATCGTCAGTGCGTTAATTGTTTTGATCATCCACCACAATCACTCCGGGTAGCTTGCTTCTAGCGAATGGAGCGGCACGCAGCGGCGAGTCTCATTACTTTCTTCACACATACTGTGTGTGAGCATAGTGCTACAATGCGTTAATTGGTGGGATCATCCACCACAATCCCTGCGGGGAACTTGCTTCTACCGAATGGAGTGCCACGCATCGGCGAATCTCATTACTTTCAGTGTACACTTTATGAGGGCATAGTTCGTCTGTGCGTTAATTGTTTTGATCATCCACTACAATTCCTCCGGGATGCTTGCTCCTAGCGAATAGAGCGCCAGGCTGCGGCGAGTCTCATTACTTTGTTGAAACAAACTGTGTGTGAGCATAGTGCTTCAGTGCGTTAATTGTTATGATAATCCACCACAATCCCTCCGGGTAGCTTGCTTCTAGCGAATGGAGCGCCACGCAGCGGCGAGTCTCATTTCTTTCTGCATACACTTTATGATTGCATAGTTCGTCAGTGCGTTAATTGTTTTGATCATCCACCAGAATCCCTCTGGGTAGCTTGCTTCTAGCGAATGGAGCGTCACGCAGCGGCGAGTCTCATTACTTTCTTGACACATACTGTGTGTGAGCATAGTTTTTCACCGCGTTAATCGGTTTGATTATTTACCACAATCCCTCCGGTAGCTTGCTTCAATAGAATAAAACCCCACGCAGCGGCGAGGCTCATTATTTTCTTGACACATTCTGTGTGTGAGAATAGTGCTTCAGTGCATTATTTGGTTGGATCATCCACCACAATTCCTGCGGGGAACTTGCTTCTAGCGAATGGAGTGCCAAGCAGGGGCGAATCTCATTATTTTCTGCATACACTTTATGAGGGCATAGTTCGTCAGTGCGTTGTTTGTTTTGATCATCCACCACAATCCCTCCGGGTAGCTTGCTTCTAGAGAATGGAGCGCCACGCTGCGGCGAGTCTCATTACATTGTTGATACAAACTGTGTGTGAGCATAGTGCTTCACTACGTTAATTGTTATAATAAACCACCACAATCCCTCCGGGTAGCTTGCTTCTAGCGAATGCAGCGCCACGCAGCGGCGAGTCTCATTTCTTTCTGCATATACTTTATGATAGCATAGTTCGTCAGTGCGTTAATTGTTTTGATCATCCATCACAATCCCTCCGGGTATCTTGCTTCTAGCGAATGGAGCGCCTACGCAGCGGCGAGTCTCATTACTTTCTGCATACACTTTATGATAGCATAGTTCGTCAGTGCGGTAATTGTTTTGAACATCCAATACAATCCCTCCGGGTAGACTGCTTCTAGCGAAGGGAGCGCCACGCAGCGGCGAGCCACATTACTTTCTGCATACACTTTATGAGGGTATAGTTCGTCAGTGCGTTAATTGTTTGGATCATCCACCAAAATCCCTCCGGGTAGCTTGCTTCTAGGGAATGGAGCGCCACGCAGCGGTTAGTCTCATTTTTTTCTTGACACATACTGTGTGTGAGCATAGTGCTTTAGTGCCTTATTTGTTTTGATCATCCACCAGAATCGCTCCGGGTAGCTTGCTTCTAGCGAATGGAACGCCACGCAGCGGCGAGTCTCATTATTTTCATTACACATACTGTGTATGATTATATTGCTTCAATGCGTTGTTTTGATCATTCACCAGAATCCCTCCGGGTAGCTTGCTTCTAGGGAATGGAGCGCCACCCAGCGGCGAGTCTCATTAATTTCTTGACACATACTGTGTGTGAGGAAACTGCTTCAGTGCGTTAAATTTTTTGATCATCCACCACAATCCCTCCGGGTAGCTTGCTTCTAGGGAATGGAGCGCCACGAAGCGGCGAGTCTCATTATTTTCTTACATATACTGTATGTGAGCATAGTACTTCACCGCGTTAATTGATTGGATTATTTACCACAATCCCTCCGGGGAGCTTGCTTCAAGAGAATAAAGCGCCACGCAGCGGCGAGTCTCATTACTTTCTGCATACACTTTATGAGGGCATAGTTCGTCAGTGCGTTAATTGTTTTGACCATCCACCACAATCCCTCCGGGTAGCTTGCTTCTAGCGAGTGGAGCGCCAGGCAGCGACGAGTTTCATTAATATCTTGACACATACTGTGTGAGCATAGTGCTTCAGTGCGTTAATTGTTTTGATCATCCACCACAATAGCTCCGGGTACCTTGCTTCTAGCGAATGGAGCTCCACTCAGCGGCGAGGTTCATTATTTTCTTGACGCATACTGTGTGTGAGCATACTGCTTCAGCGCGTTAATTGTTTTGATCATCCACCAGAATCCATCCGGGTAGCTTGCTTCTAGCGAATGGAGCGCCACGCAGCAGCGAGTCTCATTTCTTTCTGCATACACTTTATGATAGCATAGTTCGTCAGTGCGTTAATTGTTTTGATCATCCACCACAATCCCTCCGGGTAGCTTGCTTCTAGCGAATGGAGCGCAACGCAGGTTCGAGTCTCATTACTTTCTTGACACATACTGTGTGTGAGCATAGTGCTTCACCGCGTTAATTGGTTGGATTATTTACCACAATCCCTCCGGGGAGCTTGTTCCAAGAGAATAAAGCGCCACGCAGCGGCGAGTCTCATTACTTTCTGCATACACTTTGTGAGGGCATAGTTCGTCAGTGCGTTAATTGTTTTGATATTCCACCACAATGCCACCGGGTAGCTTGCTTCTAGGGAATGGAGCACCACGCAGCAGCGAGTCTCATTATTTCTGGATATATTTTATGAGGGCATAGTTCGTTAGTGCGTTAATTGCTTTGATCATCCACCACAATCCCTCCGTGTAGCTTGCTTCTAGCAAATGGAGCGCCAACCAGCGGCGAGTCTCATTATTTTCTTGGCACATACTGTGTGTGAGCATAGTGCTTCACCGCGTTAATTGGTTGGATTATTTACCACAATCCTTCCGGGGAGCTTGCTTCAAGAGAATAAAGCGCCACGCTGCGGCAAGTCTCATTACTTTCTGCATACACCTTATGAGGGCACAGTTCGTCAGAGCGTTAATTGTTTTGATCATCCACCACAATCCCTCCGGGTAGCTTGCTTCTAGCGAATGGAGAGGCACGAAGCGGCGAGTAGCATTACTTTCTTGACGCATATTGTGGGTGAGCATAGTGCTTCAGTGCGTTAAATTTTTGATCATCCATCGCAATTCCTTCGAGTAGCTTGCTTCTAGCGAATGGAGCCCCACGCAGCGGCGGGTCTCATTATTTTCTTGACACAGACTGTGAGTCACCATAGTGCTTCAGTGCATTAATTGGTTGGATCATCCACCACAATCCCTGCGGGGAACTTGCTTCTAGCGAATGGAGCGCCACGCAGGGGCAAATCTCATTACTTTCTGCATACACTTTATGAGGGCATAGTTCGTAAGTGGGTTATTTGCTTTGATCATCCACCACAATCCCTCCGGGTAGCCTGCTTCTAGAGAATAGAGCGCCACGCAGCGGCGATTCTCATTACTTTCTTTACACATAGTGTGTGTGAGCATAGTGCTTCAGTGCGTTAATTATTATTATAATCCACCACAATCCCTCCGGGTAGCTTGCTTCTAGCGAATGGAGCGCCACGCAGAGGCGAGTCTCGTTTCTTTCTGCATACACTTTATGAGGGCATAGATCGTCAGTGCGTTAATTGTTTTGATCATCCACCACAATCACTCCGGGTAGCTTGCTTCTAGCGAATGGAGCGGCACGCAGCGGCGAGTCTCATTACTTTCTTCACACATACTGTGTGTGAGCATAGTGCTACAATGCGTTAATTGGTGGGATCATCCACCACAATCCCTGCGGGGAACTTGCTTCTACCGAATGGAGTGCCACGCATCGGCGAATCTCATTACTTTCAGTGTACACTTTATGAGGGCATAGTTCGTCTGTGCGTTAATTGTTTTGATCATCCACTACAATTCCTCCGGGATGCTTGCTCCTAGCGAATAGAGCGCCAGGCTGCGGCGAGTCTCATTACTTTGTTGAAACAAACTGTGTGTGAGCATAGTGCTTCAGTGCGTTAATTGTTATGATAATCCACCACAATCCCTCCGGGTAGCTTGCTTCTAGCGAATGGAGCGCCACGCAGCGGCGAGTCTCATTTCTTTCTGCATACACTTTATGATTGCATAGTTCGTCAGTGCGTTAATTGTTTTGATCATCCACCAGAATCCCTCTGGGTAGCTTGCTTCTAGCGAATGGAGCGTCACGCAGCGGCGAGTCTCATTACTTTCTTGACACATACTGTGTGTGAGCATAGTTTTTCACCGCGTTAATCGGTTTGATTATTTACCACAATCCCTCCGGTAGCTTGCTTCAATAGAATAAAACCCCACGCAGCGGCGAGGCTCATTATTTTCTTGACACATTCTGTGTGTGAGAATAGTGCTTCAGTGCATTATTTGGTTGGATCATCCACCACAATTCCTGCGGGGAACTTGCTTCTAGCGAATGGAGTGCCAAGCAGGGGCGAATCTCATTATTTTCTGCATACACTTTATGAGGGCATAGTTCGTCAGTGCGTTGTTTGTTTTGATCATCCACCACAATCCCTCCGGGTAGCTTGCTTCTAGAGAATGGAGCGCCACGCTGCGGCGAGTCTCATTACATTGTTGATACAAACTGTGTGTGAGCATAGTGCTTCACTACGTTAATTGTTATAATAAACCACCACAATCCCTCCGGGTAGCTTGCTTCTAGCGAATGCAGCGCCACGCAGCGGCGAGTCTCATTTCTTTCTGCATATACTTTATGATAGCATAGTTCGTCAGTGCGTTAATTGTTTTGATCATCCATCACAATCCCTCCGGGTATCTTGCTTCTAGCGAATGGAGCGCCTACGCAGCGGCGAGTCTCATTACTTTCTGCATACACTTTATGATAGCATAGTTCGTCAGTGCGGTAATTGTTTTGAACATCCAATACAATCCCTCCGGGTAGACTGCTTCTAGCGAAGGGAGCGCCACGCAGCGGCGAGCCACATTACTTTCTGCATACACTTTATGAGGGTATAGTTCGTCAGTGCGTTAATTGTTTGGATCATCCACCAAAATCCCTCCGGGTAGCTTGCTTCTAGGGAATGGAGCGCCACGCAGCGGTTAGTCTCATTTTTTTCTTGACACATACTGTGTGTGAGCATAGTGCTTTAGTGCCTTATTTGTTTTGATCATCCACCAGAATCGCTCCGGGTAGCTTGCTTCTAGCGAATGGAACGCCACGCAGCGGCGAGTCTCATTATTTTCATTACACATACTGTGTATGATTATATTGCTTCAATGCGTTGTTTTGATCATTCACCAGAATCCCTCCGGGTAGCTTGCTTCTAGGGAATGGAGCGCCACCCAGCGGCGAGTCTCATTAATTTCTTGACACATACTGTGTGTGAGGAAACTGCTTCAGTGCGTTAAATTTTTTGATCATCCACCACAATCCCTCCGGGTAGCTTGCTTCTAGGGAATGGAGCGCCACGAAGCGGCGAGTCTCATTATTTTCTTACATATACTGTATGTGAGCATAGTACTTCACCGCGTTAATTGATTGGATTATTTACCACAATCCCTCCGGGGAGCTTGCTTCAAGAGAATAAAGCGCCACGCAGCGGCGAGTCTCATTACTTTCTGCATACACTTTATGAGGGCATAGTTCGTCAGTGCGTTAATTGTTTTGACCATCCACCACAATCCCTCCGGGTAGCTTGCTTCTAGCGAGTGGAGCGCCAGGCAGCGACGAGTTTCATTAATATCTTGACACATACTGTGTGAGCATAGTGCTTCAGTGCGTTAATTGTTTTGATCATCCACCACAATAGCTCCGGGTACCTTGCTTCTAGCGAATGGAGCTCCACTCAGCGGCGAGGTTCATTATTTTCTTGACACATTCTGTGTGTGAGCATAGTGCTACAATGCGTTAATTGGTAGGATTATCCACCACAATCCCTGCGGGGAACTTGCTTCTACCGAATGGAGTGCCACGCATCGGCGAATCATATTACTTTCAGTGTACACTTTATGAGGGCATAGTTCGTCTGTGCGTTAATTGTTTTGATCATCCACTACAATCCCTCCGGGGAGCTTGCTCCTAGCGAAAAGAGCGCCACGCTGCGGCGAGTCTCATTACTTTGTTGAAACAAGCTGTGTGTGAGCATAGTGCTTCAGTGCGTTAATTGTTATGATAATCCACCACAATCCCTCCGGGTAGCTTGCTTCTAGCGAATGGAGCGCCACGCAGCGGCGAGTCTCATTTCTTTCTGCATACACTTTATGATTGCATAGTTCGTCACTGCGTTAATTGTTTTGATCATCCACCACAATCCCTCCGGGTAGGTTGCTTCTAGGGAATGGAGATCCACGCAGCGGCTAGTCTCATCATTTTCTTGACACATACTGTGTTTGAGCATAGTGCTTCAGTGCGTTATATGTTTTGAACATCCACCAGAATCCCTCCGGGTAGCTTGCTTCTAGCGAATGGAGCGCCACGCAGAGGCGAGTCTCATTACTTTCTTGACACATACTGTGTGTGAGCATAGTGCTTCACCGCGTTAATTGGTTTGATTATTTACCGCAATCCGTCCGGGTAGCTTGCTTCTAGCGAATGGAGCGCCACGAAGCGGCGAGTATCATTACTTTGTTGAAACAAATTGTGTGTGAGCATAGTGCCTCAGTGCGTTAATTGTTATGATAATCCACCACAATCCCTCCGGGTAGTTTGCATCTAGCGAATGGAGCGCCACGCAGCGGCGAGTCTCATTTCTTTCTGCATACACTTTATGATTGCAAAGTTCGTCAGTGCGTTAATTGTTTTGGTCATCCACCACAATCCCTCTGGGTAGCTTGCTTCTAGCGAATGGGGCGTCACGCAGCGGCGAGTCTCATTTTCTTCTTGACACATACTGTGTGGGAGCATACTGCTTCAGTGCGTTAATTGTTATGATCATCCACCACAATCTTTCCGGGTAGCTTGCTTCTAGCGAATGGAGCGCCACGCAGCGGCGTGTCTCATTATTTTCTTGCACATACTTTATGAGGGCGCAGTTCGTCAGTGCGTTATATGTTTTGATCATCCACCAGAATCCTTCCGGGTAGCTTGCTTCAAGCGATTGGAGCGCCACGCAGCGGCGAGTCTCATTATTTTCTTGACACATACTGTGTGTGATCATATTGCTTCAATGCGTTGTTTTGATCTTCCACCAGAATCCCTCCGGGTAGCTTGCTTCTAGCGAATGGAGCGCCACGAAGCGGCGAGTATCATTACTTTCTTCACGCATACTGTGTGTGAGGATAGTTCTTCAGTGCGTTAAATTTTTGATCATCCAACGGAATCCCTCCGAGTAGCATGCTTCTAGCGCATGGAGCGCCACGCAGCGGCGAGTCTCATTACTTTCTGCATATACTTTATGAGGGCGTAGTTCGTCAGTGCGTTATATGTTTTGATCATCCACCAGAATCCCTCCGGGTAGCTTGCTTCAAGCGATTGGAGCGCCACGCAGCGGCGAGTCTCATTATTTTCTTGACACATACTGTGTGTGATCATATTGCTTCAATGCGTTGTTTTGATCATCCACCAGAATCCCCCCGGGTAGCTTGCTTCTAGCGAATGGAGCGCCACGCTGCGGCAAGTCTCATTAATTTCTGCATACACTTATGAGGGCACAGTTCGTCAGTGCGTTAATTATTTTCACCATGCACCACAATCCCTCCGCGTAGCTTGCTTCTAGCGAAAGGAGCGCCACGCAGCAGCCAGTCTCATTAATTTCTTGACACATACTGTGTGTGAGCATACTGCTTCACCGCGTTAATTTTTTTGATCATCCACCACAATCCCTCCGGGGAGATTGCTTCAAGAGAATGGAGCGTCCTGCATACACTTTATGAGGGCATTGTTCGTCAGTGCGTTAATTGTTTTGACCACCCACCACAATCCCTCCGGGTAGCTTGCTTCTAGCGAATGGAGCGCCACGAAGCGGCGAGTATCATTACTTTCTTGACGCATACTGTGTGTGAGCATACTGCTTCAGCGCGTTAATTGTTTTGATCATCCACCAGAATCCATCCGGGTAGCTTGCTTCTAGCGAATGGAGCGCCACGCAGCAGCGAGTCTCATTTGTTTCTGCATACACTTTATGATAGCATAGTTCGTCAGTGCGTTAATTGTTTTGATCATCCACCACAATCCCTCCGGGTAGCTTGCTTCTAGCGACGGGAGCGAAACGCAGGTTCGAGTCTCATTACTTTCTTGACACATACTGTGTGAGAGCATAGTGCTTCACCGCGTTAATTGGTTGGATTATTTACCACAATCCCTGCGGGGAGCTTGTTCCAAGAGAATAAAGCGCCACGCAGCGGCGAGTCTCATTACTTTCTGCATACACTTTGTGAGGGCATAGTTCGTCAGTGCGTTAATTGTTTTGATATTCCACCACAATGCCACCGGGTAGCTTGCTTCTAGGGAATGGAGCACCACGCAGCAGCGAGTCTCATTATTTCTGGATATATTTTATGAGGGCATAGTTCGTTAGTGCGTTAATTGCTTTGATCATCCACCACAATCCCTCCGTGTAGCTTGCTTCTAGCAAATGGAGCGCCAACCAGCGGCGAGTCTCATTATTTTCTTGGCACATACTGTGTGTGAGCATAGTGCTTCACCGCGTTAATTGGTTGGATTATTTACCACAATCCTTCCGGGGAGCTTGCTTCAAGAGAATAAAGCGCCACGCTGCGGCAAGTCTCATTACTTTCTGCATACACCTTATGAGGGCACAGTTCGTCAGAGCGTTAATTGTTTTGATCATCCACCACAATCCCTCCGGGTAGCTTGCTTCTAGCGAATGGAGAGGCACGAAGCGGCGAGTAGCATTACTTTCTTGACGCATATTGTGGGTGAGCATAGTGCTTCAGTGCGTTAAATTTTTGATCATCCATCGCAATTCCTTCGAGTAGCTTGCTTCTAGCGAATGGAGCCCCACGCAGCGGCGGGTCTCATTATTTTCTTGACACAGTCTGTGAGTCACCATAGTGCTTCAGTGCATTAATTGGTTGGATCATTCACCACAATCCCTGCGGGGAACTTGCTTCTAGCGAATGGAGCGCCACGCAGGGGCAAATCTCATTACTTTCTGCAAACACTTTATGAGGGCATAGTTCGTAAGTGGGTTATTTGCTTTGATCATCCACCACAATCCCTCCGGGCAGCCTGCTTCTAGAGAATAGAGCGCCACGCAGCGGCGATTCTCATTACTTTCTTTACACATAGTGTGTGTGAGCATAGTGCTTCAGTGCGTTAATTATTATTATAATCCACCACAATCCCTCCGGGTAGCTTGCTTCTAGCGAATGGAGCGCCACGCAGAGGCGAGTCTCGTTTCTTTCTGCATACACTTTATGAGGGCATAGTTCGTCAGTGCGTTAATTGTTTTGATCATCCACCACAATCACTCCGGGTTGCTTGCTTCTAGCGAATGGAGCGGCACGCAGCGGCGAGTCTCATTACTTTCTTCACACATACTGTGTGTGAGCATAGTGCTACAATGCGTTAATTGGTGGGATCATCCACCACAATCCCTGCGGGGAACTTGCTTCTACCGAATGGAGTGCCACGCATCGGCGAATCTCATTACTTTCAGTGTACACTTTATGAGGGCATAGTTCGTCTGTGCGTTAATTGTTTTGATCATCCACTACAATTCCTCCGGGATGCTTGCTCCTAGCGAATAGAGCGCCAGGCTGCGGCGAGTCTCATTACTTTGTTGAAACAAACTGTGTGTGAGCATAGTGCTTCAGTGCGTTAATTGTTATGATAATCCACCACAATCCCTCCGGGTAGCTTGCTTCTAGCGAATGGAGCGCCACGCAGCGGCGAGTCTCATTTCTTTCTGCATACACTTTATGATTGCATAGTTCGTCAGTGCGTTAATTGTTTTGATCATCCACCAGAATCCCTCTGGGTAGCTTGCTTCAAGCGAATGGAGCGTCACGCAGCGGCGAGTCTCATTACTTTCTTGACACATACTGTGTGTGAGCATAGTTTTTCACCGCGTTAATCGGTTTGATTTTTTACCACAATCCCTCCGGTAGCTTGCTTCAATAGAATAAAACGCCACGCAGCGGCGAGGCTCATTATTTTCTTGACACATACTGTGTGTGAGAATAGTGCTTCAGTGCATTATTTGGTTGGATCATCCACCACAATCCCTGCGGAGAACTTGCTTCTAGCGAATATAGCGCCACGCAGTGGCGAATCTCATTACTTTCTGCATACACTTTATGAGGGCATAGTTCGTCAGTGCGTTAATTGTTTTGACCATCCACCACAATCCCTCCGGGTAGCTTGCTTCTAGCGAATGGAGCGCCACGCAGCGGCGAGTCTCATTAATTTCTTGACACATACTGTGTGAGCATAGTGTTTCAGTGCGTTAATTGTTTTGATCATCCACCACAATCCCGCCGGGTACCTTGCTTCTAGAGAATATAGCGCCACGCAGCGGCGAGTCTCATTACTTTCTTCACACATACTGTGTGAGAGCATAGTGCTACAATGCGTTAATTGGTGGGATCATCCATAACAATCCCTGCGGGGAACTTGCTTCTACCGAATGGAGTGCCACGCAGCGGAGAATCTCATTACTTTCAGTGTACACTTTATGAGGGTATAGTTCGTCTGTGCGTTAATGGTTTTGATCATCCACTACAATCCCTCCGGGGAGCTTGCTCCTAGCGAATAGAGCGCCACGCTGCGCAGAGTCTCATTACTTTGTTGAAACAAACTGTGTGTGAGCATAGTGCTTCAGTGCGTTAATTTTTATGATAATCCACCACAATCCCTCCGGGTAGCTTGTTTCTAGCGAATGGAGCGCCACGCAGCGGCGAGTCTCATTTCTTTCTCCATACACTTTATGATTGCATAGTTCGTCAGTGCGTTAATTGTTTTGATCATCCACCACAATCCCTCTGGGTAGCTTGCTTCTAGCTAATGGAGCGTCACGCAGCGGCTAGTCTCATTACTCTCTTGACACATACTGTGTGTGAGCATAGTGCTTCACCGCGTTAATTGGTTGGATTATTTACCACAGTCCCTCCGGGGAGCTGGCTTCAAGAGAATAAAGCGCCACGCAGCGGCGAGTCTCATTACTTTCCGCATACACTTTATGAGGGCAAAGTTCGTCAGTGCGTTAATAGTTTGGATCATCCACCACAATCCTTCCGGGTAGGTTGCTTCTAGGGAATGGAGATCCACGCAGCGGCTAGTCTCATCATTTTCTGGACACATACTGTGTGTGAGCATAGTGCTTCAGTGCGTTATATGTTTTGATCATCCACCAGAATCCCTCCGGGTAGCTTGCTTCTAGCGAATGGAGCGCCACGCAGCGGCGAGTCTCATTAATTTCTTGACACATACTGTGTGTGAGCATACTGCTTCAGTGCGTTAATTGTTTTGATCATCCACCACAATCCCTCCGGGTAGCTTGCTTCTAGCGAATGGAGCGCCACGAAGCGGCGAGTCTAATTACTTTCTAGACACATACTGTGTGTGAGCATAGTGCTTCACCGCGTTAATTGGTTTGATTATTTACCACAATCCCTCCGGTAGCTTGCTTCTAGCTAATGGAGCGTCACGCAGCGGCTAGTCTCATTACTCTCTTGACACATACTGTGTGTGAGCATACTGCTTCAGTGCGTTAATTGTTTTGATCATCCACCAGAATCCCTCCGGGTAGCTTGCTTCTAGCGAATGGAGCGCCACGCAGCGGCGAGTCTCATTAATTTCTTGACACATACTGTGTGTGAGCATACTGCTTCAGTGCGTTAATTGTTTTGATCATCCACCACAATCCCTCCGGGTAGCTTGCTTCTAGCGAATGGAGCGCCACGAAGCGGCGAGTCTAATTACTTTCTAGACACATACTGTGTGTGAGCATACTGCTTCAGTGCGTTAATTGTTTTGATCATCCACCACAATCCCTCCGGGGAGCTTGCTTCAAGAGAAAAAAGCGCCACGCAGCGGCGAGTCTCATTACTTTCTCCATACACTTTATGAGGGCAAAGTTCGTCATTGCGTTAACTGTTTGGATCATCCACCACAATCCCTTCGGGTAGGTTGCTTCTAGGGAATGGAGATCCACCCAGCGGCTAGTCTCATTATTTTCTTGACACATACTGTGTGTGAGCATAGTTCTCCAGTGCGTTAATAGTTTTAATCATCCACCAGAATCCATCCGGGTAGCTTGCTTCTAGCGAATGGAGTGCCACGCAGCGGCGAGTCTCATTACTTTCTTCACACATACTGTGTGTGAGCATAGTGCTATAATGCGTTAATTGGTGGGATCATCCACCACAATCCCTGCGGGGAACTTGCTTGTACCGAATGGAGTGCCACGCATCGGCGAGTCTCATTTCTTTCTGCATACATTTTATGATTGCATAGTTCGTCAGTGCGTTAATTGTTTTGATCATCCACGACAATCTATCTGGGTAGCTTGCTTCTAGCGAATGGAGCGTCACGCAGCGGCGAGTCTCGTTACTTTTTTTGACACATACTGTGTGTGAGCATAGTGCTTCACCGCGTTAATTGGTTGGATTATTTACCACAATCCCTCCGGGGAGCTTGCTTCAAGAGAATAAAGCGCCACGCAGCGGCGAGTCTCATTACTTTCTGCATACACTTTATGAGGGCAAAGTTCGTCAGTGCGTTAATTGTTTGGATCATCCACCACAATCCCTCCGGGTAGGTTGCTTCTAGGGAACGGAGATCCACGGAGCGGCTAGTCTCATTATTTTCTTGACACATACTGTGTTTGAGCATAGTGCTTCAGTGCGTTAATAGTTTTGATCATCGACCACAATCTCTCCGAGTAGCTTGCTTTTAGCGAATGGAGCGCCGCGCAGCGGCGAGTCTCATTACTTTCTTCACACATACTGTGTGTGAGCATAGTGCTACAATGCGTTAATTGGTGGGATCATCCACCACAATCCCTGCAGGGAACTTGCTTCTACCGAATGGAGTGCCACGCATGGGCGAATCTCATTACTTTCAGTGTATACTTTATGAGGGCATAGTTCGTCTGTGCGTTAATTGTTTTGATCATCCACTACAATCCCTCCGGGGAGCTTGCTTCTAGCGAATGGAGCGCCACGCAGCGGCGAGTCTCATTTCTTTCTGCATACACTTTATGATTGCATAGTTCGTCAGTGCGTTAATTGTTTTGATCATCCACCACAATCCCTCTGGGTAGCTTGCTTCTAGCGAATGGAGCGTCACGCAGCGGCGAGTCTCATTACTTTCTAGACACATACTGTGTGTGAGCATAGTGCTTCACCGCGTTAATTGGTTGGATTATTTACCACAATCCTTCCGGGGAGCTTGCTTCGAGAGAATAAAGCGCCACGCAGCGGCGAGTCTCATTACTTTCTGCATACACTTTATGAGGGCAAAGTTCGTCATTGCGTTAATTGTTTGGATCATCCACCACAATCCCTCCGGGTAGGTTGCTTCTAGGGAATGGAGATCCACGCAGCGGCGAGTCTCATTACTTTCTAGACACATACTGTGTGTGAGCATAGTGCTTCACCGCATTAATTGCTTGGATTATTTACCACAATCCATCCGGGGAGCTTGTTCCATAAGAATAAAGCGCCACGCAGCAGCGAGTCTCATTATTTTCTTGACACATGCTTTATGTGAGCATAGCGCTTGAGTGAGTTAATTGTATTGATCATCCACCACAATACCTCCAGGTAGCTTGCTTCTAACGAATGGAGAGCTACGAAGCGGCGAGTATCATTATTTTCTTGACGCATATTGTGGGTGAGCATAGTGCTTCGGTGCGTTAAATTTTTGATCATCCATCGCAATTCCTCCGAGTAGATTGCTTCTAGCGAATGGAGCGCCACGCAGCGGCGAGTATCATTATTTTCTTCACACAGACTGTGTGTCAGCATAGTGCTTCAGTGCATTAATTGGTTGGATCATCCATCACAATCCCTGCGGGGAACTTGCTTGTAGCGAATGGAGCGCCACGCAGGGCGAATCTCATTACTTTCTGCATACACTTTATGAGGGCACAGTTCGTCAGTGCGTTAATTCTTTTGATGATCCACCACAATCTCTCTGGGTAGCTTGCTTCTAGCGAATGGAGCGTCACGCAGCGACGAGTCTCATTACTTTCTAGACACATACTGTGTGTGAGCATAGTGCTTCACCGCGTTAATTGGTTGGATTATTTACCACAATCCTTCCGGGGAGCTTGCTTCAAGAGAATAAAGCGCCACGCAGCGGCGAGTCTCATTACTTTCTGCATACTCTTTATGAGGGCAAAGTTCGTCATTGCTTTAATTGTTTGGATCATCCACCACAATCCCTCCGGGTAGGTTGCTTCTAGGGAATGGAGACCCACGCAGCGGCTAGTCTCATTATTTTCTTGACACATACTGTGTGTGAGCATAGTTCTCCAGTGCGTTATATGTTTTGATCATCCACCAGAATCTTTCCGGGTAGCTTGCTTCTAGCGAATGGAGCGCCACGCAGCGGCGAGTCTCATTTTTTTCTGGCACATACTGTATGTGAGTATAGTGCTTGAGTGCGTTAATTGTTTTGATCATCCAACGCAATTCCTCCGAGTAGCATGCTTCTAACGAATGGAGAGCCACGAAGCGACGAGTATCATTACTTTCAGGCACATACTGTATGTGAGCATAATGTTTGAGTGCGTTAGTTGTTTTGATCATCCACCACAATCCCTCCGGGTAGGTTGCTAGTCTCATTATTTTCTTGACACATACTGTGTGTGACCATAGTTCTCCAGTGCGTTATATGTTTTGATCATCCACCAGAATCTTTCCGGGTAGCTTGCTTCTAGAGAATGGAGCGCCT
Organism: Thermobia domestica; assembly: GCF_964235325.1. Classification (NCBI taxonomy): domain Eukaryota; kingdom Metazoa; phylum Arthropoda; class Insecta; order Zygentoma; family Lepismatidae; genus Thermobia; species Thermobia domestica. Next base: position 14,441,500 of record NC_137459.1, read on the forward strand.
CGCAGCGGCGAGTATCATTATTTTCTGGCACATACTGTATGTGAGCATAGTGCTTGAGTGCGTTAATTGTTATGATCATTCACCACAATCCCTCCGGGTAGCTTGCTTCTATCGAATGGAGCGCCACGAAGCGGCGAGTCTCATTATTTTCTGGCACATACTGTATGTGAGCATAGTGTTTGAGTGCGTTAGTTGTTTTGATCACCCACCACAATCCCTCCGGGTAGCTTGCTTCTAGCGAATGGAGCGCCACGAAACGGCGAGTATCATTACTTTCTTGACGCATACTGTGTGTGAGCATAGTTCTTCAGTGCGATAAATTTTTGATCATCCAACGCAATCCCTCCGAGTAGCATGCTTCTAGCGAATGGAGCGCCACGTAGCGGTGAGTCTCATTACTTTCGGCATATACTTTATGAGGGCGCAGTTCGTCAGTGCGTTAAATGTTTTGATCATCCACCAGAATCCCTCCGGGTAGCTTGCTTTTACCGATTGGAGCGCCACGCAGCGGCGAGTATCATTATTTTCTTGACACATACAGTGTGTGATCATATTGCTTCAATGCGTTGTTTTGATCATATACCAGAATCCCTCCGGGTAGCTTGCTTCTAGCGAATGGAGCGACACGCTGCGTCAAGTATCATTACTTTCTGCATACACTTGTGAGGGCACAGTTCGTCAGTGCGTTAATTATTTTGACCATGCACCACAATCCCTCTGCGTAGCTTGCTTCTAGCGAATGGAGCGGCACGCAGCGGCGAGTCTCATTAATTTCTTGACACATACTGTGTGAGATCATATTGCTTCAATGCGTTGTTTTGATCATCCACCAGAATCCCTCCGGGTAGCTTGCTTCTAGCGAATGGAGCGACACGCTGCGGCAAGTATCATTACTTTCTGCATACACTTGTGAGGGCACAGTTCGTCAGTGCGTTAATTATTTTGACCATGCACCACAATCCCTCTGCGTAGCCTGCTTCTAGCGAATGGAGCGCCACGCAGCGGCGAGTCTCATTAATTTTTTGACACATACTGTGTGTGAGCATACTGCTTCACTGCGTTAATTTTTTTGATCATCCACCGCAATCCCTCCGGGGAGCTTGCTTCAAGAGAATGGAGCGCCACGCAGTGGCGAGTCTCATTATTTTCTGCATACACTTTATGAGGGCATAGTTCGTCAGTGCGTTAATTGTTTTGACCATCCACCACAATCCCTCCGGGTAGCTTGCTTCTAGTGCAAGGAGCGCCATACAGCGGCGAGTGTCATTAATTTCTTGACACATTCTGTGTGTGAGCATAGTGCTTGAGTGCGTTAATTGTTTTGATCATGCACCACAATCCCTCCGGGTAGCTTGCTTCTAGCGAATGGAGCGCCACGAAGCGGCGAGTATCATTACTTTCTTGACGCATACTGTGTGTGAGCATAGTGCTTCAGCGCGTTAATTGTTTTGATCTTCCACCACAATGCCACCGGGTAGCTTGCTTCTAGGGAATGGAGCACCACGCAGCAGCGAGTCTCATTACCTTCTGGATATATTTTATGAGGGCATAGTTCGTTAGTGCGTTAATTGTTTTGATCATCCACCACAATCCGTCCGTGTAGCTTGCTTCTAGCAAATAGAGCGCGAACCAGCCGCGAGTCTCATTACTTTCTTGACACATACTGTGTGTGAGCATAGTGCTTCACCGCGTTAATTGGTTGGATTATTTACCACAATCTCTCCGGGGAGCGTGCTTCAAAAGAATAAAGCGCCACGCAGCGGCGAGTCTCATTACTTTCTGCATACACTTTATGAGGGCATAGTTCGTCAGTGCGTTAATTGTTTTGATCTTCCACCACAATTCCACCGGGTAGACTGCTTCTAGCGAATGGAGCGTCACGCTGCGGCGAGTCTCATTACTTTCTGCATACACTTTATGAGGAAACAGTTCGTCAGTGCGTTATTTTTTTTGACCATCCACCTCAATCCCTCCGGGTAGCTTGCTTCTGGCGAATGGAGCGGCACGCAGCGGCGAGTCTCATTATTCTCTTGACACATACTGTTTGTGAGCATTGTGCTTCAGTGCGTTAATTGTTTTGATCATCCACCAGAATCCCTCCGGGTACCTTGCTTCTAGCGAATGGAGAGCCACGTAGCGGCGAGTATCATAACTTTCTTAACGCATATTGTGGTGAGCATAGTGTTTCAGTACGTTAAATTTTTGATCATCCATCGCAATTCCTCCGAGTAGCTTGTTTCTAGCGAATGGAGCGCCACGCAGCGGCGAGTCTCATTATTCTCTTGACACATACTGTGTGTGAGCATTGTGCTTCAGTGCATTAATTGGTTGGATCATCCACCACAATCCCTTGCGGGGAACTTGCTTCTAGCGAATGGAGCGCCACGGAGGGGCGAATCTCATTACTTTCTGCATACACTTTATGAGGGCATAGTTCGTAAGTGCGTTAATTGCTTTGATCATCCACCACAATCCCTCCGGGTAGCTTGCTTCTAAAGAATAGAGCGCCACGCAGCGGCGATTCTCATTACTTTCTTTACACATAGTGTGTGTGAGCATAGTGCTTCAGTGCGTTAATTATTATTATAATCCACCACAATCCCTCCGGGTAGCGTGCTTCTAGCGAATGGAGCGCCACGCAGCGGCGAGTCTCATTTCTTTCTGCATACACTTTATGAGGGCATAGTTCGTCAGTGCGTTAATTGTTTTGATCATCCACCACAATCCCTCCCGGTAGCTTGCTTCTAGCGAAAGGAGCGTCACGCAGCGGCGAGTCTCATTACTTTCTTGACACATACTGTGTGTGAGCATAGTGCTTACCGCGTTAATTGGTTGGATTATTTACCACAACCCCTCGGGGAACTTGCTTCAAGAGAATAAAGCGCCACGCAGCGGCTAGTCTCATTACTTTCTGCATACACTTTATGAGGGCAAATTTCGTCAGTGTGTTAATTGTTTGGATCATCCACCACAATCCCTCCGGGTAGGTTGCTTCTAGGGAATGGAGACCCACGCAGCGGCTAGTCTCATTATTTTCTTGACACATACTGTGTGTGAGCATAGTTCTCCAGTGCGTTATATGTTTTGATCATCCATCAGAATCTTTCCGGGTAGCTTGCTTCTAGCGAATGGAGCGCCACGCAGCGGCGAGTCTCATTTTTTTCTGGCACATACTGTATGTGAGCATAGTGCTTGAGTGCGTTAATTGTTTTGATCATCCAACGCAATTCCTCCGAGTAGCATGCTTCTAACGAATGTAGAGCCACGAAGCGACGAGTATCATTACTTTCAGGCACATACTGTATGTGAGCATAGTGTTTGAGTGCGTTAGTTGTTTTTATCATCCACCACAATCCCTCCGGGTAGGTTGCTAGTCTCATTATTTTCTTGACACATACTGTGTGTGACCATAGTTCTCCAGTGCGTTATATGTTTTGATCATCCACCAGAATCTTTCCGGGTAGCTTGCTTCTAGAGAATGGAGCGCCTCGCAGCGGCGAGTATCATTATTTTCTGGCACATACTGTATGTGAGCATAGTGCTTGAGTGCGTTAATTGTTATGATCATTCACCACAATCCCTCCGGGTAGCTTGCTTCTAGCGAATGGAGCGCCACGAAACGGCGAGTATCATTACTTTCTTGACGCATACTGTGTGTGAGCATAGTTCTTCAGTGCGATAAATTTTTGATCATCCAACGCAATCCCTCCGAGTAGCATGCTTCTAGCGAATGGAGCGCCACGTAGCGGTGAGTCTCATTACTTTCGGCATATACTTTATGAGGGCGCAGTTCGTCAGTGCGTTATATGTTTTGATCATCCACCAGAATCCCTCCGGGTAGCTTGCTTCTAGCGAATGGAGCGACACGCTGCGTCAAGTATCATTACTTTCTGCATACACTTGTGAGGGCACAGTTCGTCAGTGCGTTAATTATTTTGACCATGCACCACAATCCCTCTGCGTAGCTTGCTTCTAGCGAATGGAGCGCCACGCAGGGGCGAGTCTCATTAATTTCTTGACACATACTGTGTGTGATCATATTGCTTCAATGCGTTGTTTTGATCATCCACCAGAATCCCTCCGGGTAGCTTGCTTCTAGCTAATGGAGCGACACGCTGCGGCAAGTATCATTACTTTCTGCATACACTTGTGAGGGCACAGTTCGTCAGTGCGTTAATTATTTTGACCATGCACCACAATCCCTCTGCGTTGCTTGCTTCTAGCGAATGGAGCGCCACGCAGCGGCGAGTCTCATTATTTTTTTGACACATACTGTGTGTGAGCATACTGCTTCACTGCGTTAATTTTTTTGATCATCCACCACAATCCCTCCGGGGAGCTTGCTTCAAGAGAATGGAGCGCCACGCAGTGGCGAGTCTCATTATTTTCTGCATACACTTTCTGAGGGCATAGTTCGTCAGTGCGTTAATTGTTTTGACCATCCACCACAATCCCTCCGGGTAGCTTGCTTCTAGTGCAAGGAGCGCCATACAGCGGCGAGTGTCATTAATTTCTTGACACATTCTGTGTGTGAGCATAGTGCTTGAGTGCGTTAATTGTTTTGATGATGCACCACAATCCCTCCGGGTAGCTTGCTTCTAGCGAATGGAGCGCCACGAAGCGGCGAGTATCATTACTTTCTTGACGCATACTGTGTGTGAGCATAGTGCTTCAGCGCGTTAATTGTTTTGATCTTCCACCACAATGCCACCGGGTAGCTTGCTTCTAGGGAATGGAGCACCACGCAGCAGCGAGTCTCATTACCTTCTGGATATATTTTATGAAGGCATAGTTCGTTAGTGCGTTAATTGTTTTGATCATCCACGACAATCCGTCCGTGTAGCTTGCTTCTAGCAAATGGAGCGCGAACCAGCCGCGAGTCTCATTACTTTCTTGACACATACTGTGTGTGAGCATAGTGCTTCACCGCGTTAATTGGTTGGATTATTTACCACAATCCCTCCGGGGAGCGTGCTTCAAAAGAATAAAGCGCCACGCAGCGGCGAGTCTCATTACTTTCTGCATACACTTTATGAGGGCATAGTTCGTCAGTGCGTTAATTGTTTTGATCTTCCACCACAATTCCACCGGGTAGACTGCTTCTAGCGAATGGAGAGCCACGAAGCGGCGAGTATCATAACTTTCTTAACGCATATTGTGGGTGAGCATAGTGTTTCAGTACGTTAAATTTTTGATCATCCATCGCAATTCCTCCGAGTAGCTTGTTTCTAGCGAATGGAGCGCCACGCAGCGGCGAGTCTCATTATTCTCTTGACACATACTGTGTGTGAGCATTGTGCTTCAGTGCATTAATTGGTTGGATCATCCACCACAATCCCTTGCGGGGAACTAGCTTCTAGCGAATGGAGCGCCACGGAGGGGCGAATCTCATTACTTTCTGCATACACTTTATGAGGGCATTATTCGTAAGTGCGTTAATTGCTTTGATCATCCACCACAATCCCTTCGGGTAGCTTGCTTCTAAAGAATAGAGCGCCACGCAGCGGCGATTCTCATTACTTTCTTTACACATAGTGTGTGTGAGCATAGTGCTTCAGTGCGTTAATTATTATTATAATCCACCACAATCCCTCCGGGTAGCGTGCTTCTAGCGAATGGAGCGCCACGCAGCGGCGAGTCTCATTTCTTTCTGCATACACTTTATGAGGGCATAGTTCGTCAGTGCGTTAATTGTTTTGATCATCCACCACAATCCCTCCCGGTAGCTTGCTTCTAGCGAAAGGAGCGTCACGCAGCGGCGAGTCTCATTACTTTCTTGACACATACTGTGTGTGAGCATAGTGCTTCACCGCGTTAATTGGTTGGATTATTTACCACAACCCCTCGGGGAACTTGCTTCAAGAGAATAAAGCGCCACGCAGCGGCTAGTCTCATTACTTTCTGCATACACTTTATGAGGGCATAGTTCGTCAGTGCGTTAATTGTTTTGATCATCCACCACAATCCGTCCGTGTAGCTTGCTTCTAGGGAATGGAGACCCACGCAGCGGCTAGTCTCATTATTTTCTTGACACATACTGTGTGTGACCATAGTTCTCCAGTGCGTTATATGTTTTGATCATCCACCAGAATCTTTCCGGGTAGCTTGCTACTAGAGAATGGAGCGCCTCGCAGCGGCGAGTATCATTATTTTCTGGCACATACTGTATGTGAGCATAGTGCTTGAGTGCGTTGATTGTTTTGATCATTCACCACAATCCCTCCGGGTAGCTTGCTTCTAGCGAATGGAGCGCCACGAAGCGGCGAGTCTCATTATTTTCTGGCACATAGTGTATGTGAGCATAGTGCTTGAGTGCGTTAATTGTTTTGATCACCCACCACAATCCCTCCGGGTAGCTTGCTTCTAGCGAATGGAGCGCCACGAAGCGGCGAGTATCATTACTTTCTTGACGCATACTATGTGTGAGCATAGTTCTTCAGTGCGATAAATTTTTGATCATCCAACGCAATCCCTCCGAGTAGCATGCTTCTAGCGAATGGAGCGTCACGTAGTGGTGAGTCTCATTACTTTCTGCATATACTTTATGAGGGCGCAGTTCGTCAGTGCGTTATATGTTTTGATCATCCACCAGAATCCCTCCGGGTTGCTTGCTTTTAGCGATTGGAGCGCCACGCAGCGGCGAGTCTCATTATTTTCTTGACACATACTGTGTGTGATCATATTGCTTCAATGCGTTGTTTTGATCATCCACCAGAATCCCTCCGGGTAGCTTGCTTCTAGCGAATGGAGCGACACGCTGCGGCAAGTATCATTACTTTCTGCATACACTTGTGAGGGCACACTTCGTCAGTGCGTTAATTATTTTGACCATGCACCACAATCCCTCTGCGTAGCTTGCTTCTAGCGAATGGAGCGCCACGCAGCGGCGAGTCTCATTAATTTCTTGACACATACTGTGTGTGAGCATACTGCTTCACTGCGTTAATTTTTTTGATCATCCACCACAATCCCTCCGGGGAGCTTGCTTCAAGAGAATGGAGCGCCACGCAGTGGCGAGTCGCATTATTTTCTGCATACACTTTATGAGGGCATAGTTCGTCAGTGCGTTAATTGTTTTGACCATCCACCACAATCACTCCGGCTAGCTTGCTTCTAGTGCAGGGAGCGCCATACAGCGGCGAGTGTCATTAATTTCTTGACACATTCTGTGTGTGAGCATAGTGCTTGAGTGCGTTAATTGTTTTGATCATCCACCACAATCCCTCCGGGTAGCTTGCTTCTAGCGAATGGCGCGCCACGAAGCGGCGAGTATCATTACTTTCTTGACGCATACTGTGTGTGAGCATAGTGCTTCAGCGCGTTAATTGTTTTGATCTTCCACCACAATGCCACCGGGTAGCTTGCTTCTAGGGAATGGAGCACCACGCAGCAGCGAGTCTCATTACTTTCTGGATATATTTTATGAGGGCATAGTTCGTTAGTGCGTTAATTGTTTTGATCATCCACCACAATCCGTCCGTGTAGCTTGCTTCTAGCAAATGGAGCGCGAACCAGCGGCGAGTCTCATTACTTTCTTGACACATACTGTGTGTGAGCATAGTGCTTCACCGCGTTAATTGGTTGGATTATTTACCACAATCCCTCCGGGGAGCGTGCTTCAAAAGAATAAAGCGCTACGCAGCTGCGAGTCTCATTAGTTTCTGCATACACTTTATGAGGGCATAGTTCGTCAGTGCGTTAATTGTTTTGATCTTCCACCACAATTCCACCGGGTAGACTGCTTCTAGCGAATTGAGCGCCACGCTGCGGCGAGTCTCATTACTTTCTGCATACACTTTATGAGGAAACAGTTCGTCAGTGCGTTAATTTTTTTGACCAACCACCTCAATCCCTCCGGGTAGCTTGCTTCTAGCGAATGGAGCGGCACGCAACGGCTAGTCTCATTATTCTCTTGACACATACTGTTTGTGAGCATTGTGCTTCAGTGCGTTAATTGTTTTGATCATCCACCAGAATCCCTCCGGGTACCTTGCTTCTAGCGAATGGAGAGCCACGAAGCGGCGAGTATCATAATTTTCTTAACGCATATTGTGGGTGAGTATAGTGTTTCGGTACGTTAAGTTTTTTATCATCCACCGCAATTCCTCCGAGTAGCTTGCTTCTAGCGAATGGAGCGCCACGCAGCGGCGAGTCTCATTATTCTCTTGACACATACTGTGTGTGAGCATTGTGCTTCAGTGCATTAATTGGTTGGATCATCCACCACAATCCCTTGCGGGGAACTTGCTTCTAGCGAATGGAGCGCCACGGAGGGGCGAATCTCATTACTTTCTGCATACACTTTATGAGGGCATAGTTCGTAAGTGCGTTAATTGCTTTGATCATCCACCACAATCCCTCCGGGTAGCTAGCTTCTAAAGAATAGAGCGCCACGCAGCGGCGATTCTCATTACTTTCTTTACACATAGTGTGTGTGAGCATAGTGCTTCAGTGCGTTAATTATTATTATAATCCACCACAATCCCTCCGGGTAGCTTGCTTCTAGCGAATGGAGCGCCACGCAGCGGCGAGTCTCATGTCTTTCTGCATACACTTTATGAGGGCATAGTTCGTCACTGCGTTAATTGTTTTGATCATCCACCACAATCCCTCCCGGTAGCTTGCTTCTAGAGAATAGAGCGCCACGCAGCGGCGAGTCTCATTATTTTCTTGACATATACTGTATGTGAGCATAGTGCTTGAGTAAGTTAATTGTTTTGATCATTCACCAGAATCCCTCCGGGTAGCTTTCTTCTGGCGAATGGAGCGCCACGCAGGGGCGAATCTCATTACTTTCTGCATACACTTTATGAGGGCATAGTTCGTCAGTGCGTTAATTGTTTTGACCATCCACCACAATCCCTCCGGGTAGCTTGCTTCTAGCGAATGGAGCGCCACGCAGCGGCGAGTCTCATTACTTTCTTGACACATACTGTGTGTGAGCATAGTGCTTCACCGCGTTAATTGGTTTGATTATTTACCACAATCCCTCCGGTAGCTTGCTTCAAGAGAATAAAGCACCACGCAGAGGCGAGTCTCATTAATTTCTTGACACATACTGTATGAGCATAGTGCTTCAGTGCGTTAATTGTTTTGATCATCCACCAGACTCCCTCCGGGTAGCTTGCTTCTACCGAATGGAGCGCCACGCAGCGGCGAGTCTCATTACTTTCTTCACACATACTGTGTGTGAGCATAGTGCTACAATGCGTTAATTGGTGGGATCATCCACCACAATCTCGGCGGGGAATTTGCTTCTACCGAATGGAATGCCACGCATCGGTGAATCTCATTACTTTCAGTGTACACTTTAAGGGCATAGTTCATCTGTGCGTTAATTGTTTTGATCATCCACTACAATCCCTCCGGGGAGCTTGCTCCTAGCGAATGGAGCGCCACGCTGCGGCGAGTCTCATTACTTTGTTGAAACAAACTGTGTGTGAGCATAGTGCTTCAGTGCGTTAATTGTTATGATAATCCTCCACAATCCCTCAGGGTAGCTTGCTTCTAGCGAATGGAGCGCCACGCAGCGGCGAGTCTCATTTCTTTCTGCATACACTTTATGATTGCATAGTTCGTCAGTGCGTTAATTGTTTTGATCATACACCACAATCCCTCTGGGTAGCTTGCTTCTAGCGAATGGAGCGTCACGCAGCGGCGAGTCTCATTACTTTCTTGACACATACTGTGTGTGAGCATAGTGCTTCACCGCGTTAATCGGTTTGATTACTTACCACAATCCCTCCGTTAGCTTGCTTCAATAGAATAAAGCGCCACGCAGCGGCGAGGCTCATTATTTTCTTGACACATACTGTGTGTGAGCATAGTGCTTCAGTGAATTATTTGGTTGGATCATCCACCACAATCCCTGCGGAGAACTTGCTTCTAGCGAATGTAGCGCCACGCAGTGGCGAATCTCACTTCTTTCTGCATACACTTTTTTAGGGCATAGTTCGTCAGTGCGTTAATTGTTTTGACCATCCACCCCAATCCCTCCCGGTAGCTTGCTTCTAGCGAATGGAGCTCCACTCAGCGGCGAGGTTCGTTATTTTCTTGACACATACTGTGTGTGAGCATAGTGCTTCAGTGCGTTAATAGTTTTGATAATCCACCACAATCCCTCCGGGTAGCTTGCTCCTAGCGAATAGAGCGCCACGCTGCGGCGAGTCTCATTACTTTGTTGAAACAAGCTGTGTGTGAGCATAGTGCTTCAGTGCGTTAATTGTAATGATAATCCACAGCAATCCTTCCGGGTAGCTTGCTTCTAGCGAATGGAGCGCCACGCAGCGGCGAGTCTCATTTCTTTCGGCATACACTTTATGATTGCATAGTTCGTCAGTGCGTTAATTGTTTTGATCATACACCACAATCCCTTTGGGTAGCTTGCTTCTAGCGTATCTTTCTTGACGCATTCTTTTTGCTCAGATCGCGCCTTTCAGTTTCGGCACCTGAAAGTTTAACCGAAACAGGGCTATCATCATTGCAATCTTTCTTGCTTTATTATTTTTCATCATTCATTTGGTTTACAATTTGGACAAGGGACGAGGGATAGGAAAAATGGACGAAACCACAACACTAAGAAACAACAAAATAAAATTTTGACAAATCAACAAAGAAACAAAAAGAAAGAAAAAAAAAGATTTTTTTTTATAAACTCCTAACTACCTAATATTTGTTCATCTTCTAGTTTTCCTATTCTATTCTATTCTCGACTCAAGTTTAGCTTACTCTAGTCTTCAATTGTTTCATCCTCGTTCCTTTTATCATACTTAGCCTTTCTCGCATGTTTATCATCATCTTCATAGATCTAGGTTTCACCTGCATGATAGGCTTTCCACCTAGTTTTTATGATCATCTTCCTCATTGAGTCAGGTTTCTCCTGTGTGATTAGCTTTCCACCTATATAATATCCTTTCCACCTATTTTTGTACTATCATCATCTTCATTAGATTTAGATTTCACCTGTGATGGCCTTCCACCTGTATGATAGGCTTTCCACCTATACAATAACCTGCCACCTATTTTTTGTATCATCTTCATTGGATTTAGGTTTCACCTGTATGATAGGCTTTCCACCTATTTTATTTTGTTCTTTTTATTTTTGACATTTTTTAAATTTAGGTTTCCTCCTGTGTGATTTTTTTTTAAATAAATTTTTACTATATTCTTCTAATAGAGGATGATAATATTTGCACCACTGAACTCAGCATCATTATTGTACGCTTACATTTAAATATTGCACGCTTAAATAAGCACTACACACTCCTGTGTGTGAAAACACAAGTTTTCCAAAAATAAAAACAACATACCACTATCACCACACTGCACACTACAACACCCATTCACTTTTCTGCGATCGCGCAAACATTGATTTCCTTTATGAGGGCGCAGTTCGTCAGTGCGTTATATGTTTTGATCATCCACCAGAATCCCTCCGGGTAGCTTGCTTCTAGCGAATGGAGCGCCACGCAGCGGCGAGTCTCATTATTTTCTTGCACATACTGTATGTGAGCATAGTGCTTGAGTGCGTTAATTGTTTTGATCATCCACCACAATCCCTCCGTGTAGCTTGCTTCTAGCAAATGGAGCGCCAACCAGCGGCGAGTCTCATTACTTTCCTGACACATACTGTGTGTGAGCATAGTGCTTCACCGCGTTAATTGGTTGGATTATTTACCACAATCCTTCCGGGGAGCTTGCTTCAAGAGAATAAAGCGCCACGCTGCGGCAAGTCTCATTACTTTCTACATACACTTTATGAGGGCATAGTTCGTAAGTGCGTTAATTGCTTTGATCATCCACCACAATCCCTCCGGGTAGCTTGCTTCTAGAGAATAGAGCGCCACGCAGCGGCGATTCTCATTACTTTCTTTACACATAGTGTGTGTGAGCATAGTGCTTCAGTGCGTTAATTATTATTATAATCCACCACAATCCCTCCGGGTAGCTTGCATCTAGCGAATGGAGCGCCACGCAGCGGCGAGTCTCATTTCTTTCTGCATACACTTTATGAGGGCATAGTTCGTCAGTGCGTTAATTGTTTTGATCATCCACCACAATCCCTCCGGGTAGCTTGCTTCTAGAGAATAGAGCGCCACTCAGCGGCGAGTCTCATTATTTTCTTGACATATACTGTATGTGAGCATAGTGCTTGAGTGAGTTAATTGTTTTTATCATCCACCACAATCCCTCCGGGTAGCTTTCTTCTAGCGAATGCAGCGCCACGCAGGGCCGAATCTCATTACTTTCTGCATACACTTTATGAGGGCATAGTTCGTCAGTGCGTTAATGGTTTTGATCATCCACCAGAATCCCTCTGGGTAGCTTGCTTCTAGCGAATGGAGCGCCACGCAGCGGCGAGTCTCATTACTTTCTTGACACATACTGTGTGTGAGCATAGTGCTTCACCGCGTTAATTGGTTTGATTATTTACCACAATCCCTCCGGTAGCTTGCTTCAAGAGAATAAAGTGCCACGCAGCGGCGAGGATCATTATTTTCTTGACACAAACTGTGTGTGAGCATAGTGCTTCAATGCATTATTTGGTTGGATCATCCACCACAATCCCTGCGGGCAACTTGCTTCTAGCGAATGGAGTGCCACGCATCGGCGAATCTCATTACTTTCAGTGTACACTTTATGAGGGCATAGTTCGTCTGTGCGTTAATTGTTTTGATCATCCACTACAATCCCTCCGGGGAGCTTGCTCCTAGCGAATAGAGCGCCACGCTACGGCGAGTCTCATTACTTTGTTGAAACAAACTGTGTGTGAGGATCGTGCTTCAGTGCGTTAATTGTTATGATAATCCACCACAATCCCTCCGGGTAGCTTGCTTCTAGCGAATGGAGCGCCACGCAGCGGCGAGTCTCATTTCTTTCTGCATACACTTTATGATTGAATAGTTCGTAAGTGCGTTAATTGCTTTGATCATCCACCACAATCCCTCCGGGTAGCTTGCTTCTAGAGAATAGAGCGCCACGCAGCGGCGATTCTCATTACTTTCTTTACACATAGTGTGTGTCAGCATAGTGCTTCAGTGCGTTAATTGTTATGATAATCCACCACAATCCCTCCGGGTAGCTTGCTTCTAGCGAATGGAGCGCCACGCAGCGGCGAGTCTCATTTCTTTCTGCATACACTTTATGATTGCATAGTTTGTCAGTGCGTTAATTCTTTTGATCATCCACCACAATCCCTCTGGGTAGCTTGCTTCTAGCGAATGGAGCGTCACGCAGCAGCGAGTCTCATTTCTTTCTTGACACATACTGTGTGTGAGCATAGTGCTCCGCGGCGAGAGTTAAAAAAGGTGGGAAAAAGTAGGTGTACCGGGCTGAGCGACATATAAAAAAAAACCGTGAATGTTTGGAGGACAATACACAAAAAACAGTATACAAAAAGGACCAGTGGTTCCAAAGTTATATGCAAAAATTCGTGGATAATTCTCCCATATAAATGTATTAGAACATTAAAACGTGGAAGAAAGGTTCTCTAAAAAGTAAAAACTACAAGTCAGCATTTCCGCCTGTGTAGAGTGAACAGTAGTGTGAATGAACTAGTGTGTTGAACCAGTGTGAGTGCATATGTACTGGAAGTGACAGTGGCGGATACAAGGTAAAAAACAGAAAATTTTCACAAGTGTTGGACTTAAAATTTTTCTGGTAGTGCATGTGCATGTATAGCATGGAGAGTTAAATAGCTTTGGGTGGCCATGGTGCTGGAACTATGAGGGCTGGACGATTGGGATTTTGGTGATGGGTCACTGACCCCCCCCTTCTCCCCCCCCGAGTTCCCGTCTACGGACGTTTGGCGGGGTCATTGTCCTCGGACCCCCCATTTTGTCATGCCCCCCGAGTCCCCGTCTCCGGACGTTTGGCGGGGTCATTGACCTCGGACCCCCCCCAAATTTTTCTTCTGCCCCCCCCTCGAGTCCCCGTCTCCGGACGTTTGGCGGGGTCATTGACCTCGACCCCCCCAAAAGGAAAAATGTGTGCCCCCCCGAGTCCCCGTCTCCGGACGTTCGGCGGGGTCATTGACCTCGACCCCCCAATTTTTTCTTCTGCCCTCCCGTCCCCCCCGAGTTCCCGTCTCCGGACGTTTGGCGGGGTCATTGACCTCGACCCCCCCCAATTTTTGTTCGCATCCCCCCCAGTCCCCGTCTCCGGACGTTTGGCAGGGTTCTTTAACCTCGACCCCACCACTTTTTTTTTCGAGTCCTCGTCTCCGGGCGTTTGGTGAGGTCATCGACCTCGACCCCCCACCCCACCCCCTTGCTTTCTCCCTTTTTCCCTGTCACTCTCCCTTTCCCAAATCCTTGTTTTCAGAAGCATGGCGGGGCCATAGGCCACGTAGTCACCTTTCCCATCCACGTCCCTAAACATCCTGGAGGGGTAAATTACCTCTACATCTGCTACACGCACCCAGTTTACACAACAAGTGCCCACACTTGGTTCTGGCTAGGCCCTCTGGTATAAGGCACCATGGCTCCCGGCCAAAACATTTGTTTAAAAAACACAATAAACATAACAAGATGTACAGATCACCAACAAATACGCCAACGAGAGATCAATCACCCGCAAATCCCTCGGTTAGGATAGTTAGGATGGAAGATACGGATCAACGAAAAAGGAGCCGCGAAGAAACTACACCGGAGGAGAAACAACTAAAACGACAAACAACTGAAGAATCAAGCTTTGATACGATATCCCAGGCCGATCAAGAAATGGCATTCCTCGAAGGATTACTCGACTGGAAGAAAACTGGAAGAGGACATCTGGAGAAATTGAAAAAACGGGTATTGACTTGGGTTAACGACAGAGCAACACTAATGGGAAAAATAGAAGCACTAAATGAAACTAATAAACAAATACAACAGAAACACGAGGCGCTTCTAAAAGAGAAATTAATAATGGAGATGGAAGTAATGACAGGACCAAGAGGTACAAGACTAGAAGAGAAGAAACAAATTGACGAACTAATAAAAAGAAATGCTAAATTGGAACAGGAAATTGAGGAATTGAAATTGGAAAAATCAGAGATAAAGCAAGACAAAGAGAGGCAATACCAACGATTGGAGGAGGAAAATCTAAAGTTAAACAAAGCCAATGAGGAAACATTAGACAAGCTAAGGGAAAAGGAAAGAAAAATAAGAAAATTGGAAGAAGAACTGCTCTTCGCAGAAAAGAAACATGATAAGCTCAAAGACCAATTAATAGAGGTGCAACAAAGGTTTGGAAATCAGACAATTGAACACCAACAAGCAATAGAAGTCTATAGAACCCAGATAGAAAAACTTAGAGTAAATCAAAACATTGAACCGGGTCAAATCCTACAACAGCTACAGGACATCAATAAGAGGCTAATGGAGGAAAAACAAGAGAAAATGGACACCGAAGAAAATTCACCAACATGGACAGAAGTAGTAAGAAAAGGAACAAGAAAGATAACCGACCGAGAGAAAACAATCATGGAGGTTTCTGCAAAAACGAAACCGGCGATAATAATAAACAAACGGCGCAGAGACTAACAAGCGTAATCGATCCGAGGAAAGAAAAATTAAAAATAACAGGAGTTAAAACAACAAGAGACATTGTAGTGCTCGAAACAGCCACGAAAGAAGATTTGCACAAAATAACGTCAAAAGAGGAAATAAAAAGAGACTTTAAGTTTGAAGAAAACAAGAAGAAAAACCCACTAATGTTCTAGCATAGTTCTATAATGCGTTAATTGGTGGGATCATCCAGCACAATCCCTGCGGGGAACTTGCTTCTACCGAATGGAGTGCCACGCATCGGCGAAACAAGCTGTGTGTGAGCATAGTGCTTCAGTGCGTTAATTGTTATGATAATCCACCACAATCCCTCCGGGTAGCTTGCTTCTAGCGAATGGAGCGCCACGCAGCGGCGATTCTCATTTCTTTCTGCATACACTTTATGATTGCATAGTTCGTCAGTGCGTTAATTGTTTTGATCATCCACCACAATCCCTCTGGCTAGCTTGCTTCTAGGGAATAGAGCGTCACGCAGCGGCAAGTCTCATTACTTTCTTGACACATACTGTGTGTGAGCATAGTGCTTCACCGCGTTAATTGGTTGGATTATTTACCACAATCCCTCCGGTAGCTTGCTTCAAGAGAATAAAGCGCCACGTAGCAGCGAGGCTCATTATTTTCTTGATACATACTGTGTGTGAGCATAGTGCTTCAGTGCATTATTTGGTTGGATCATCCACCACAATCCCTGCGGGGAACTTGCTTCTAGCGAATGGAGCGCCACGCAGGGGCGAATCTCATTACTTTGTGCATACACATTATGAGGGCATAGTTCGTCATTGCGTTAATTGTTTGACCATCCACCACAATCCCTCCGGGTAGCTTGCTTCTAGCGAATGGAGCGCCACGCAGGGGCGAGTCTCATTAATTTCTTGACACATACTGTGTGAGCATAGTGCTTCATTCCGTTAATTGTTTTGATCATCCACCACAATCCCTCCGGGTACCTTGCTTCTAGCGAATGGAGCTCCACTCAGCGGCGAGGTTCATTATTTTATTGACACATACTGTGTGTGAGCATAGTGCTTCAGTGCGTTAATAGTTTTGATCATCCACCAGAATCCATCCGGGTAGCTTGCTTCTAGCGAATGGAGCGCCACGCAGCGGCGAGGCTCATTATTTTCTTGATACATACTGTGTGTGAGCATAGTGCTTCAGTGCATTATTTGGTTGGATCATCCACCACAATCCCTGCGGGGAACTTGCTTCTAGCGAATGGAGCGCCACGCAGGGGCGAATCTCATTACTTTCTGCATACACATCATGAGGGCATAGTTCGTCATTGCGTTAATTGTTTGACCATCCACCACAATCCCTCCGGGTAGCTTGCTTCTAGCGAATGGAGCGCCACGCAGGGGCGAGTCTCATTAATTTCTTGACACATACTGTGTGAGCATAGTGCTTCATTCCGTTAATTGTTTTGATCATCCACCACAATCCCTCCGGGTACCTTGCTTGTAGCGAATGGAGCTCCACTCAGCGGCGAGGTTCATTATTTTCTTGACACATACTGTGTGTGAGCATAGTGCTTCAGTGCGTTAATAGTTTTGATCATCCACCAGAATCCATCCGGGTAGCTTGCTTCTAGCGAATGGAGCGCCACGCAGCGGCGAGTCTCATTGTTTCTTCACACATACTGTGTGTGAGCATAGTGCTATAATGCGTTAATTGGTGGGATCATCCACCACAATCCCTGTGGGGAACTTGCTTCTACCGAATGGAGTGCCACGCATGGGCGAATCTCATTACTTTCAGTGTACACTTTATGAGGGCATAGTTCGTCTGTGCGTTAATTGTTTTGATCATCCACTACAATCCCTCCGGGGAGCTTGCTTCTAGCGAATGGAGCGCTACGCAGCGGCGAGTCTCATTACTTTGTTGAAACAAATTGTGTGTGAGCATAGTGCTTCAGTGCGTTAATTGTTATGATAATCCACCACAATCCCTCCGGGTAGCTTGCTTCTAGCGAATGGAGCGCCACGCAGCGGCGAGTATCATTTCTTTCTGCATACTCTTTATGATTGCATAGTTCGTCAGTGCGTTAATTGTTTTGATCATCCACCACAATCCCTCTGGGTAGCTTGCTTCTAGGGAATGGAGCGTCACGCAGCGGCAAGTCTCATTACTTTCTTGACACATACTGTGTGTGACCATAGTGCTTCACCGCGTTAATTGGTTGGATTATTTACACAATCCTTCCGGGAAGCTTGCTTCAAGAGAATAAAGCGCCACGCAGCGGCGAGTCTCATTACTTTCTGCATAAACTTTATGAGGGCAAAGTTCGTCAGTGCGTTAATTGTTTGGATCATCCACCACAATCCCTCCGGGGAGCTTGCTTCTAGCGAATGGAGCGCCACGCAGCGGCGAGTCTCATTACTTTTTTGAAACAAATTGTGTGTGAGCATAGTGCTTCAGTGCGTTAATTGTTATGATAATCCACCACAATCCCTCCGGGTAGCTTGCTTCTAGCGAATGGAGCGCCACGCAGCGGCGAGTCTCATTTCTTTCTGCATACACTTTATGGTTGCATAGTTCGTCAGTGCGTTAATTGTTTTGATCATCCACCACAATCCCTCCGGGTAGGTTGCTTCTAGGGAATGGAGATTCACGCAGCGGCTAGTCTCATTATTTTCTTGACACATACTGTGTGTGAGAATAGTGCTCCAGTGCGTTATATGTTTTATAAAGGGTGTGTGGGGGAGGAAAAACGAAAGGAAACTCCACCTACACACAAGCCGTCAGAAGAACTAAAGTGGGGAATTTAGCTCAGTTCACAGGCACTGGATTCGGACGGCTGTCCTTTAAAGTAAAATATCATTGGGATATTAGAGTTAATAACGAAGAAATTCTATGAAAGAAGAGAGACAGGGCTAGGGTTAGAATTATCGGTTAGGGTAGGTGTACCTTCATGACGTCCGGGCGTGCGTTGGTCCCTCTCTGGTCTTCTGGTATCTTGCAATGGATCTGGTCCTGGACTATTGGCGGGATATCGCGGGCATCCGCCAGTTCGTAGGAGAAGTCCGAGATTAGCTTCCACTCCGCACCGTTACTCCCGGCTTCAAATCTATATC
The DNA here is from genome assembly GCF_964235325.1 of Thermobia domestica. Lineage (NCBI taxonomy): Eukaryota > Metazoa > Arthropoda > Insecta > Zygentoma > Lepismatidae > Thermobia > Thermobia domestica. The sequence continues at coordinate 14,460,119 of NC_137459.1, forward strand.
GCTACTCCTCGAGACGGAAGTAACCGGGGCTATTTAAGGAGGGCCCCCAGGCTCGGTGACTATTCTGGTTGATATCGAAAGCGAGTCCCAGACGTCATAGGAGGTGTGGTTGTAGGTGTTGGGAGGAGTCAGGAAGGTGTCTCTCGTAACTTTATTACAATAAATACATAACATTCATAAATTGCTGATGTAGCAAAACAACAACCAGTTGGCTGTTGACAGTTCAGGACGCAAGCACTCTACACAGAAACTCCACAAAACACAAATAAAATTAATAGAAACCTGTCACCAACATTATTGTCTGCATAACTCAATGCATTATTAATAACAGTCTTTGCGAATCGAAGCAAAGACACATTGATTCCTTTACACTCCCCCGTCTGGAACTGAAGATATATAAAAAAAACAAGTTTATTTTATATCATCGTTCATTGGATAATATGCACCACTAAATTGATAATCATGAGTATATATACTTATCACCGAAGAAAAAACACCAAAATAAAATGAAAACAACACAGAAAACAAAAAAAAAAAAAAATGTTAATAATTCGATATTTAGGTTAGAAGTTCCAGTCTTCTTCATATTACTGCACTTTTCTTTCTTTGTCTTTTGCGTTAAAAAAAAAGGACAAAAGCACACATATCCATATATATATATTTGTAAACACAATAAACGTTCACTTGACGTATAAAGAAGCGTTCATTGAAGCACATGTCCATGTAAACACAAAAGCACGTGGAATTGTTTATAACTACGTAAGACCTTAAGAAAAATTTGCTGACTCGGAGCCCTTGAAAATATATCGGTCAGTAGTCTTTGACGATAGCACTTCCAAGAAGAAGATGGCCTGGCTGGCCGTAGTTCAAAAAGCTTCCACTACGACGGCGCTGTAGTCTGAACAGATACGAAGCACAGATCGTCGAATGATGCAGTGTAACGGAACGAAGACGGGTATTATAATTATTTGTATTAGTTCGTATTCAAAAAAAAAAAAAAAGTTCAACTGATGAGTATCGAAGAGGAACTCTAGGTAGAATAAATAAGGTAAAGTAGTTATGAAAAGGGTTGAGAAAATAAGCTATGGGTTAGTTAGAACAGGGAGGAAAAAAATAAACAATGTGAATTAAGGAGGGAAGGGAGGGGTCATGTAACTACTGAAGTGTGACAGGGTTTCACGGCAGAATTGTGTGATATAGAAAATAGAGTTATAATCTCCAAAGGTAAAAAGGAGGAAAAAAGGTGAATAATAGAAGATTACGGGTAGAAAACACAGGCACACAGATGAGTTTCTGATGAAAATCCAATATGGCGTCGGTAGACGCTATCCTTGTAACGGTCCATCCGAAGCTTTTATTAATACAAAAAAAGCGCTGCATCTTGCTGGAAAAGTAAAACAGTGATCCACAATCAATCCATATGTACTCGATGTAGCATTCCTGGGGGGGGGGTGGCCTCTTGAAGGTCTACGATGGACCGTAACCTCTTCTTCATTCGCTGCTTAATGAAGGCATGGGAGGGATAAAGAAACAGGTTTTAGGTATGAAATTAAAATAGCATAGAATTGACTGGAAAGAACTGAGACTGAGTAGAATGAGAATGTGGGAGGAAAAGTAAAAAAAGGTTACAAAAATGTAGATGCGGTAAAAAAAATTAAAAAAAATTAAGTAGGTGGAACGTAAGTGCAAGGCTAATCTTAGTACAGTAGAAAAACAAAAAGTAAACGTACGGGGGAAGAGAAATAGAGGAAGAACAAGACAAAATTAAAAAAGAAACAAAAATTAAGCATTAATATGACTTGTAATTGGTGCCCAACGACCAAATAATACCATACAACACAGAATCAACACAAGGCAATCTTGGAGGGAGGGAGGGTGTATGAGGGTGGGACCAGAATAATCATAAGGCTGAAACCATTTCCTGTTTCAGCTAATCTTCTCAAAAACAGGAACGGGGCCAGGTTATGCCGCCTAGCACTCGGCTAAAAAAAAAATATTATGATTATTCCAGTAACATGGGGGGGGGGTCGGGGGCACAAAAGGGGGACCGAAGAAAGAAAAATTAATGTAATAAACCAATTGTATGTTTGAAATGTACGTACGCTAGGTTTCATTGTTGAGGGTGGTAGGTATACTCAGAATCAAAATAATTGTGATCCCAGTAGAAGTTTACTTAAATTGATGAAACGTAACCATTCTAACCAAAATACTTGGTAGGCAACTAGCGGCAAAACTACAAATAAGTGAGATAATTACGTAAGAAATGAGTTTTTGTAGAATCTCGTGTGTCGTTGATCATAGGGCGAGATTCCGAAACAGATGTCACTGTAGATAAGGGTAGACATTGCTTATCACTAGTATTTTGACGGAATCGGTCATTAGAATGCCGCTTGTATAGTTTATAAAGTAAGAGAATTCCAATAGATAATAAATATATCTCGAGCACGTGGACAACAACCCAGGCGGTGTCACGGAGTGAGAAGGTTTCTTCCGCTCTCACTGCTAAAAAACAGGAGCAAAAAGCCAGAAGTATCTAAAAATAACAAATGTCTAAATAAGCATGAAAACTGATATTTTGTATCGCTTAGTGGCTAAATCTAGTACCTCCTAAATCTTCAGGGCTAAATCAAAAGCAGAAATTCTAGGGTGAAATATGCATCTTTCAAGACTGCTATTATCCAAAAATAGCTGGGCAAAACGTGCCCACTCAAATAAGGTATCGTAAAAAAAGGGTATTGCAACACTTCAACACAAAGGAGAATTACTCAACAAAACTCAAATATTTCTCTTGTCCGAAAAATGGACACATCACGGAAAATAAACTTCACAAAACTCCCTTCTTCCCTTTTTGTGTTGAAGAAAAAAAAAACACTAACTTGACTCATTTAACATAAGGTGGAATTTGACTTCAGACACCAAGGACAGATAAACTAAAACGTCAATAACCTGACAAATCAATCTGTCACGACACAAACAACACTGTATGGTCCTGTAAAACAAAATCATCCCGGGAACACTATGATAAAACAGGAACCAAACAACAGAAGCAAATTCCGATTCCAACAACCATGAGTCATAGATCCAAACAAACATAGACACAAAATAATGCATATAACGATTCTGCTTATACAAAAAAAAAAGGGGGGAAAAACTTAAGATTCCCTGGGTTGTGCAGAACGGACTTGACGTCTCAAATTACATATTAAGAAACACTGAATGAACGTTGCCAAACTCAAAATTACGACTAATATTGGGATCACAATAAAATAAGTAGTATGTAAGTTATTAAATCGCTTAACAACAAACTCAGTATGGTTAATTTTCAATTTCTGTAATTCCATATCTAACTCAGTAAGGGTTTTGATAGACGCAGGAAAATTTAGATAAGGGAGAGAAAAATTTAAATCAATGTTCATATATTCATGTTCCATATTTATCGTTTTCCGAGTGGGTAAAACCATATTTTGAATAAGCACTGTTTCAAAATTGTCATATACTATAAATTGGGTCAGGTTAATTCCATATTTGATAGGGGTAGTATGTAAAATATTATGGGAAGTTCTAGAAGTTATATGACCTGGTACTAACGAAGAAAAAAGTAAGCCAGCTGGCGTATATAAATGAACAAATTTTGCATCAGAAGGAAGAATTTCTAGGTTGCAAAAGGTTAAATTCTGATTAAAATATATGTCCGTAAGACATTTTGATCGATTATTGGCGCTTAAACCTGAGGTTTCGCAAAAGTATAAAAATTTCTTCCAAACACACTGTTGATTGTCAATTTCTACAAAATGATTATCTGACAAGTAGGCCTCTTTAGGCAACGAATACCTGACAATCTTGTTTGTCATTAAAATACCTAGGTTGTGAATCATAAAACGCTGGGAAATTTTATCAGGAGTAACTACAGGTGTCTTTAACATTAGATCAATGTTCCATGAATCAAAATTGAAGTTTATAAGAAAAACTGAAGATACCGTATAGAATAGACCAATATCGTGTGGGAAAAGAGTATCCTTTAGAATAGCATGGCTCTTAACTAGAGAAAGTATCTGAACAGAATTTAAAATACGATAGGTTAGTTGATTTTGTAGAATATCAGTTAGCATCTCGGCAACCTTACGTCGGGATTCATAATAATTTTGCATAATCCACAATCGTCTTTCATGGGTAATCACATCGCAAAGAAGGTTCGAAGTCTCGTTTTGAATTTGGAGTACGGCATGCTTGACAGCCAGAACCACGCCACGTACTATTTTCACTTCATTATTAAATGCTTTCTTAATGTTCTGAAGTTCGGATTTCAAATAATCATCGTGGTCTTGTAAAATACTAAGGGATTGCTTTATTCGTTGAGTCTCAACAAAATTGTAGGAAGAAAATCCAAAAGAGGATATTCCTAAGAGCCATGAAACTATGGAACGAGTATTACGGTGTTGATGCATACAGTGTAAAGAACTATTCGAATACTGAAATGCACATGGTATAACAGCTTGTAACTTAGCATAAAAATCTCGTTCCATGGTAACTACATCATTAAAAGGATTTACTTTGTTCTCACATGAAGTAATGTTTAAATTTGAAAGATGAAGGTCCAAATGTATACGTAAAGTAGTATAGACAGTGTCCGTTGTGTGCACAGCGTATCCTGCATGTGAAATGGCGATACCTAATTTTTCCAAGGTTGCTTGCTTGCGGTAGTCTATATCCCACTCGGAAGAAATACAGATAACTTGCAGAGGAAAGAAAACTAATACCCAATACATCTGAAATAAGAGGGAAAAAAAACTAATTTCAGAACCATTGTATTAAATAGATTATACTTGTTACTATTAATGTTAACCCATTTATCAACCTTTACTATAAGTCAAAACTTCTCTATTTCCAGGTACGTCATCTCAAATTATTGTCAGTGAAAAAAAAAAATAAGAAAAGACAAGGGAGAAAAAAAAATTCTAGAGGGATTTCTTCGGTTGCACGAATGGTGGTGGTAACTTGCATGTTATTTTTTTCTTTGCTTCTGACACATACAGCAGGACGACTATACATAGTCCGTCCATAACATACACGTACTAATCTATATTATAGTTCCCTGGTAGGCCAGTAACAAACTAATCTAATATAATTAAAATATGTGTTCTCTTTCAGGTCTATTGTGGAAAGTATACATGCATCAATCGCTCGTACGTTCGTTGATTTTCTTTGTCAAATTGACAGAACACAACCATGTCCACCAAATCCAAATTCTCTTCCAAGAACTTCCGTATGCAATCCAAAGCAATACGGCATGCTTCTTCCTTGGGAAAAAAGAAAATCCCAGTCGCAATGTTTGGAAAGGCCATGGATCTAAAGCCACTTTTCAATGCGAGACTTAAGGCTTTTTCATAGCACGCTTGTAGTTTCCTTGGGTTCTTGTCTGGTGGAGCGCTAACGTGTATGACGTAGGAGGCAGGTAGGTTATAGGCATCGGTGACACAAACATCTCCGACTTTTAGATGACTAATCTTCTCGCAGTCCTGAAGTAAGTCTGGTCCAGCAGCCTGGTGGATCGCTCGGTCAACACCTCCACGTGGCTCCAATGACGTGTTCGTACTGTTCACTATACAGTCTCCGGAGAGCGAGGTAATACTTCCAAAATATAGGGCTATTTTCTTGTTGATCTCGTGGTTGGCTGAAAACTTTGGGCACATTTTATCTTTTAAGTTTGAGGTGGGGGAAGCCATGTCGTACCAAGTCGGTAGGTCCACCATAGAAACTATATCCCTGACAAACAAACAATGAGGAACAGCATCATCTCTGTCCAAATTTGGTTCTTCAACTAAGAACTGGGCGAAATCACCATTAACAGCTGGTAACTCGGGATCCTTGGCACCTTCACCTAAGACAGTAGGGGAAGAGGCATCTAGCTTCTGAACATCCTTTTCAGCATCTTTTCCTGGTGGGTAATACTTTTTTAAACGGTCAACAGCGAAAGAATCAATCTTAACTTGCCCATGTCCTGTCCGAAACTTTACATAGTAACTGTTGTCATGTTTGCTTCCTTGAATTATACCTGGACCAAAGTATTTCCCTGAGAAAGCTTTGCAGTTACCTTTCTTAACGGTTGAATCAAAAATCCAAACCAGATCGCCTTTCTTAAAAGTTTGCTGTTTCTTCTTTTTGTTGTACGATTTAGCGGAAATCAAAAATCTTTTATACAAGTTATCATGGGCTCTTTCCCGTATATATCTTAAACGTTCTAAACGATCTTGGTTATCTGAAAATTGACACTGTGTGTCCAACATGGCAGAATGTAACAGTTTAGGAGAAAAACCATGGAGGCACTCAAATGGAGAAATCTGCATACTCAAATTACATGTGACGTTATAGGAAAAAACAATCTGTGGTAAAAGTTCAATCCAATTGGACTGGTTATCTTTGTCCAATGCAAGTTTCAGTTGCTGTTCAATATGTCTTATGGCGACTTCCACCTGACCTAAAGAATAGTGTCCTGCCACATCTGCAAAGTGTAATTGGATATCAAAGATATTACACAGTTCCTTGAAGACTTGACTCGTAAAAGCTGAGCCACGGTCGCATGCCAATTCAGAAAAAAGACCATACTTCAAAATAACTTGCTCGTACAAACATTGAGATACAGAAGCAGCTGATGTATCGGGCAAAGAAGCAGCTATACAGAATCGAGTTCCCTCGTCGACACAAACAACCAAATAACTGTGTTTAAGGATGTTGTTGCTGGGGTATTTCCCGGAAAAATCTATATATATCCTATAGAAGGGTGGAACGCTGGGATGGGTCTGTAGATTTCCTAGAGGCTTGCCACTCCTCTTCTTCAACACTTGACAAACAATACATTCCTTGCACTTCCGATAGACAAATTTCTTCATGTCCAAAAAGTATACAGACTTTAATAGCAAATTATACGTTTTGGAAAATCCAGCGTGGTTTGCTGCGAGTTTTTCAGCATGGCACTTCTCAAAAACTCGGTCTCTCAAGGACAGTGGCACAGCGACTAAATGAACTTTTCCAAGAGGCGTGGAGTTGACTTTGTATAGGGTAGAGTTCCTCATGGTAAAGTGTGATGCTCTTCGCTCGAAAGCAGGATCCTTGTCAGGAGCATCCTCCAAGTAGGCGATAATCTTGCTAAAGTATTGATCTTCTCGTTGAGCTTTTCTAAGATCAATAGCGTCATTATCTTCAATGAAAAATATACGGGAATCTGCCGCACTTGCGTCCTCATCGGTAATATCACGCTTGTGGTTAACAAAACGGCTGAAAGCATCAGCCTCCACATTGCTGGCTGCGGCGACGTGAGATATAGTAAAATGGTAAGCTTCAATTTCCGTCAGCCAACGAGCTAGTTTTCCAGTTAAGTTCTTGCTATTCTTTAAATATGTTATGGCTTTGGAGTCCGTGTGAAGGAAAAAATGTCTTCCCAAAACAAAATAGCGGAAAGAACGCAAGGCATATAGCAGAGCTAGGAGTTCTAGATGGTAAACAGACAGATTCTTCTCAGCAGGCCCCACTGCACGGGATGCGAATGCAATAGGCACCAGTTCAGATTCGGGATCTTCGGATACGGGTTGTTTTGCGACGGCAGCCAAACTTCGGATCGAAGCATCCGTGTATATGTGCAAGTCACGTTCGGGTTTATAGGCCAATAAGGTGGGAGCTTCCAAGATGGCGGTCTTCAGCGCTTCAAAGGAATCCTGCTGGGATTTACCCCAGGTAAAATCAACATCCTTCTTCATCAACTTCTGAAGAGGATCCGCGATAATCGCAAAATCCTTGACATAACGCCGCAAAAAGGAGCAAACTCCAAGAAAACTCTTGACTTGTTTCTTCGTCCGTGGCCTCTTGTAATCTCTAATGGTGTCCAACATCTTATCGGAAACGGACATCCCAAAACTCCCAAGCTTGTGGCCAAGTACGACCAAAGAGTGGTGAGCGATTTTGGTCTTCTCGGGGGCAACTTTAAACCTCTGGAACGAAGTCGTTCAAACAGAATCTTGCGTAAGTCGAGCATTTCAGCCACACTACTGGAAACTACATAAAAGTCGTCCACATAATACATGATGTTTGATGAAGGAACTCCAGCAAGCGTTAATTTCACCAACCTATTCAACGCTGCGGCACTGGAAATGTGCCCCATCGGTAGGCAGTTGTATACATAGGATCCGAAGCCTGGAATTGAAAATCCTGTGCACTCCCTACTCTTCTTAGTAAGCTTAATTTGGAAGAATCCGGCTTTCATGTCGGAACTCGTGTAAAAAAGCTTTTCCGCCATGCGTCCTAAGATGTCCTCCATCGGTGGCGTCGGATAATTACAGGGCATCGATTGCAGGTTTAAAAATCTGAGGTCCGAAACGAATCTGAAGTCTCCAGAGCGTTTTCTGACCAAAATAATAGGGTGATTCCATGGGGAAGTCTCTGCCGAGATTACATTCTGACTTAGGAGAAGATCCAACTGTTTTTTGACGACATCTCGAAGGTGGTAAGGTACTGAATACGGAGCCTTGTTCACTGGGGTCTCATCAGATAGCCTAATTTCATGTTCAAAGCCTCTAGCGACGCCCACGTCTGTGTCCGACCAAGAGAAGACATCCGCGAAGGAGCGGATAAGATCGTAAAATTTTTCCTTGTCCTCCGGGGCGAGGTCTTGATTGACGTCCACTCGGGTGGGATCACACATCTTCTGTGATGCTGCTAACTGCTCTGGTGGTGGGGTGTATTCCTCCGTGGTGTTTGCCACAACTTCATCCGAATCAACAGGCACCTCCTCAAAGTCCTCTGCCAGACCAAGAACTGTTCCCATGCGTAACTTCACTGGGGTGGTGGTGGGGTTGGTCACATAAACGACAGGTGTCTCACCATTTACCAAAACTCGTGGGATAAAAATTCCCAATAACTCTTCAATTCGCTGAGACGGGGACAACAACAACTTTCTTCCGGTAATATCAAGCGAATTTCGGAGACGGACCAAAGTATGTGACCGCGGTGGCAACACAGTATTTTCAAAAACTCGAAAAACAGGAGTAGAACAGCTAGCAACTTTACTTGTAAGGACTTTGGATAAATGCACCTCTAAATTTCGCCTCGGCAATGAACGAGACGGTAAACGACCAAAGTAAGAAAGAGTAAAGGTATTACTATCATAATCAATTAAGGCTCTATGAATATTCAAAAAGTCAGCTCCAAGCAAGGGACCATAGTCAAAGTGTGGAATAACTCGAAACACATGAGAGAAACGTCTCCCATTAATATCAAACTGGAGAATCGCCAACTCAGAAACCTGTATAAACTTGCCAGTAACACCTCGTAAACGAGTATTGATGCGATATCTCCTAGCACTTTCTGGTACTAAATTCGAACCGACGCAACTGACCTGGCTGCCACTGTCGAGCATAAATTCAGTCTGGACTCCTCCCATAATAACACTGATATGAGGCAACTCATTCTGGGTGAAAAGAGGGACCGTAATTCGGAGAGAATGGGTAGCAGTGGTCCAATTTGCTACCCTAGCAGTTAGTTTAAAGTCGCCCTGCAATATCTAGCGATATGATTAGGGCCTTTGCATCGAAAACAGATAATAGGTCCCTTTTTTGAGGAGTCGTTGTTTTGGGACGACCCTGTATTTGATTCGGACCGGTTAGGATCGGTTTGGGGCACATGAAAACTATTGGCACCATTATCATTGTTTTGTTGCCTGTTATTACGTGGAAAGTTTCGTCTATTGTTATTCCTTCTATTGCGTGAGCCATTGTCATTGTTTTTGTTTTTACTGCCATCAGAAAAAGCGGATATTTGCAACGTTAACTTAGATAATTGTTGCTGTAATTCAAGCAAACGGCCATTGACGTCATTACTCTGCTGCGTTTGCTCTCGTGGCGAGTCAGCAGCTCTAACAGCTGTTTCCTGTCTATATGCTGCGTCAGCAGCTGTTACATAAGGAAGGCTGTCTGCCGGCTTATTGCTGACCAAGGCAGACTGCAAAAGCACTGAGTTCTTTTTAATGAACTGATCTAATTCCTTCCTCTTTGTCAGCAATCGTGCTTTTTCCTCTAATATTAACTCATCGACGAGTGCAGCGAGATTTTCATATTCTTTTTTAATAACAGCACGAAAATATTCAGGTTGAAGACCTTCGATAATGTACTGTATTTGTGCTTTTTCTGAGGCTGTAGGATCTGATCTAAGAATGAGATCCTGTTTTGAGTAAACGTAGTCCATCACGCTCTCATCCGTACCTTGCTCTCGAGCCCTCATCTGCGCAACAGTAAAGTGGGGAAGCGCATGATCTTTAAAGGTTTGACGGATTCGTTCTTTAAACTGGTCATAATTCCACTGCGCAAATTCGGGTTTCGATTCAATTGCTGAATACCAATTTTCAGCACCTCCTTTCAGTAATGATCCTAAAATTAACTTCTTACGGGCTCCTGTCCAGCCGTTGACTTCGGCCACAGTTTCGTATTTCCTCAAAAATCTGTCCACATCCTCCCCGAAACGAGCATAAAACGGCTCAGGTCTAATAATCGAATTCATATATTGAACGGGACCTTCGCCTCCTGCATTATTCGCTGCAGATGCCATATCTGATACTTTAGGACTTAAAGAAATGGAAGAGGACCCAGAAATCTCGGAGAAGGTATCGGATAAACGTAACTGCCGACGTAAGTTATACAAATATTGGCGCGTAACCTTAGCGGACTTTGGGGAAGAACACGCGGCAGGCTCAAAATATACAGTATTGCTATGGTCTAAAATTTCCTCTGTAGGGACACCTAATTCCTCATGTAAGTAACGCAACAAAGACAAAAATCTCTAAGAATTTGGGCACACAACTACACATCACATTAATACTATAACTCAATAATTAACTTAAAAATAATAAAATAATACCGAGAATACGGTAATAGACACAAAAAAATAAGAAACGCACTATACTTCGGAAAGAGTTAGGAAAAAAAAAAACATCTCGCCAGGACCCAAGTGTCATGCAAAAATAAGAGGAAACATAGGTGAGCTATTTTCCAATTGAGGAGAACCTCTCGGACTCTAGCGCCACTACGCCCCTAAACGAGGAAGTCGGATCGGTCAGAAGTTCCATCTGAACGCAATGACCTCCGTGTGCGGACTCGACCAAAAGGCCTCGACGCTAAAGTAGTACTTTTTGCTCGAAAGTAAGACGCACACCAAAAGAGCATTCACAATAGGGTGAAACCCTCCTCGTACAGTGCTACGCCCTTAGCAAGGTTCTGCTCGGGGTACGTCCATACCTCCGCAATAAACCTCGCACAGACTCGGCAAAAATGCCTCACTGCAAAAGTAGTGAAATGCGAAAGACCCAATAGACAAGAGAGCTTATTGGCCTCCACTCTGGTGAAACCATCCGTCTGTTGCGGAGATACGCCCAATAACTGGTCTCGATCGGGGTGCGTGTGCTACACTCCTGCAAGAAAACCAGTCTAGACTCGGCACTGAAATGCCTGCTCCAACAACAGCGATTGGCCAGAAAAGAAAACAAGAAAAACATGCACTACTAGAAGATTGACCTAAAAACATGCAGAGATAGAACTGACAGGGTAAAAACAATTCTCCACCAAGTAGGACACTAGCTGGGATAAAAAGAAAGAGTAAAAAGCCACATCTCCACCATATAAAGGGTGTGTGGGGGAGGAAAAACGAAAGGAAACTCCACCTACACACAAGCCGTCAGAAGAACTAAAGTGGGGAATTTAGCTCAGTTCACAGGCACTGGATTCGGACGGCTGTCCTTTAAAGTAAAAGATCATTGGGATATTAGAGTTAATAACGAAGAAATTCTAAGAAAGAAGAGAGACAGGGCTAGGGTTAGGATTATCGGTTAGGGTAGGTGTACCTTCATGACGTCCGGGCGTGCGTTGGTCCCTCTCTGGTCTCCTGGTATCTTGCAATGGATCTGGTCCTGGACTATTGGCGGGATATCGCGGGCATCCGCCAGTTCGTAGGAGAAGTCCGAGATTAGCTTCCACTCCGCACCGTTACTCCCGGCTTCAAATCTATATCGCTACTCCTCGAGACGGAAGTAACCGGGGCTATTTAAGGAGGGCCCCCAGGCTCGGTGACTATTCTGGTTGATATTGAAAGCGAGTCCCAGACGTCATAGGAGGTGTGGTTGTAGGTGTTGGGAGGAGTCAGGAAGGTGTCTCTCGTAACTTTATTACAATAAAAACATAACATTCATAAATTGCTGATGTAGCAAAACAACAACCAGTTGGCTGTTGACAGTTCAGGACGCAAGCACTCTACACAGAAACTCCACAAAACACAAATAAAATTAATTGAAACCTGTCACCAACATTATTGTCTGCATAACTCAATGCATTATTAATAACAGTCTTTGTGAATCGAAGCAAAGACACATTGATTCCTTTACAGTTTTGATCATCCACCAGAATCCCTCCGGGTAGCTTGCTTCTAGCGAATGGAGCGCCACGAAGCGGCGAGTCTCATTAATTTCTTGACACATACTGTGTGTGAGCATACTGCTTCAGTGCGTTAATTGTTTTGATCATCCACCACAATCTTTCCGGGTAGCTTGCTTCAAGAGAATAAAGCGCCACGCAGCGGCGAGGCTCATTATTTTCTTGACACATACTGTGTGTGAGCATAGTGCTTCAGTGCATTATTTGGTTGGATCATCCACCCCAATCCCTGCGGGGAACTTGCTTCTAGCGAATGTAGCGCCACGCAGTGGCGAATCTCATTACTTTCTGCATACACTTTATGAGGGCATAGTTCGTAAGTGCGTTAATTGCTTTCATCATCCACCACAATCCCTCCGGGTAGCTTGCTTCTAGAGAATAGAGCGCCACGCAGCGGCGATTCTCATTACTTTCTTTACACATAGTGTGTGTGAGCATAGTGCTTCAGTGCGTTAATTATTATTATAATCCACCACAATCCCTCCGGGTAGCTTGCTTCTAGCGAATGGAGCGCCACGCAGCGGCGAGTCTCATTTCTTTCTGCATACACTTTATGAGGGCATAGTTCGTCAGTGCGTTAATTGTTTTGATCATCCACCACAATCCCTCCGGGTAGCTTGCTTCTAGAGAATAGAGTGCCACGCAGCGGCGAGTCTCATTACTTTCTTGACACATACTGTGTGTGAGCATAGTGCTTCACCGCGTTAATTGGTTTGATTATTTACCACAATACCTCCGGTAGCTTGCTTCAAGAGAATAAAGCGCCACGCAGCGGCGAGTCTCATTATTTTCTTGACATATACTGTATGTGAGCATAGTGCTTGAGTGAGTTAATTGTTTTTATCATCCACTACAATCCCTCCGGGTAGCTTTCTTCTAGCGAATGGTGCGCCACGCAGGGCCGAATCTCATTACTTTCTGCATACACTTTATGAGGGCATAGTTCGTCAGTGCGTTAATGGTTTTGATCATCCACCACAATCCCTCTGGGTAGCTTACTTCTAGCGAATGGAGCGCCACGCAGCGGCGAGTCTCATTACTTTCTTGACACATACTGTGTGTGAGCATAGTGCTTCACCGCGTTAATTGGTTTGATTATTTACCACAATCCCTCCGGTAGCTTGCTTCAAGAGAAAAAAAGCGCCACGCAGCGGTGAGGCTCATTATTTTCTTGACACATACTGTGTGTGAGCATAGTGCTTCAGTACATTATTTGGTTGGATCATCCACCACAATCCCTGCGGGGAACTTGCTTCTAGCGAATGTAGCGCCACGCAGTGGCGAATCTCATTACTTTCTGCATACACTTTATGAGGGCATAGTTCGTCAGTGCGTTAATTGTTTTGACCATCCACCACAATCCCTCCGGGTAACTTGCTTCTAGCGAATGGAGCTCCACTCAGCGGCGAGGTTCATTATTTCCTTGACACATACTGTGTGTGAGCATAGTGCTTCAGTTCGTTAATAGTTTTGATAATCCACCAGAATCCCTCCGGGTAGCTTGCTTCTAGCGAATGGAGCGCCACGCAGCGGCGAGTCTCATTACTTTCTTGACACATACTGTGTGTGAGCATAGTGCTTCACCGCGTTAATTGGTTGGATTATTTACCACAATCCCTCCGGGGAGCTTGCTTCAAGAGAATAAAGCGCCACGCAGCGGTGAGGCTCATTACTTTCAGCATACACTTTATGAGGGCATAGTTCGTCAGTGCGTTAATTGTTTTGACTATCCACCACAATCCCTCCGTGTAGCTTGCTTCTAGCGAATGGAGCGCCACGCAGCGGCGAGTGTCATTACTTTCTTGACGCATACTGTGTGTGAGCATAGTGCTTCACCGCGTTAATTGGTTTGATTATTTACCACAATCCCTCCGGTAGCTTGCTTCAAGAGAATAAAGCGCCACGTAGCGGCGAGGCTCATTATTTTCTTGACACATACTGTGTGTGAGCATAGTGCTATAGTGCATTATTTGGTTGGATCATCCACCACAAGACACATTGATTCCTTTACAGTTTTGATCATCCACCAGAATCCCTCCGGGTAGCTTGCTTCCAGCGAATGGAGCGCCACGCAGCGGCGAGTGTCATTACTTTCTTGACGCATACTGTGTGTGAGCATAGTGCTTCACCGCGTTAATTGGTTTGATTATTTACCACAATCCCTCCGGTAGCTTGCTTCAAGAGAATAAAGCGCCACGTAGCGGCGAGGCTCATTATTTTCTTGACACATACTGTGTGTGAGCATAGTGCTATAGTGCAATATTTGGTTGGATCATCCACCACAATCCCTGCGGGAAACTTGCTTCTAGCGAATGTAGCGCCACGCAGTGGCGAATCTCATTACTTTCAGCATACACTTTATGAGGGCATAGTTCGTCAGTGCGTTAATTGTTTTGACTATCCACCACAATCCCTCCGTGTAGCTTGCTTCTAGCGAATGGAGCGCCACGCAGCGGCGAGTCTCATTAATTTCTTGACACATACTGTGTGAGCATAATGCTTCAGTGCGTTAATTGTTTTGATCATACACCACAATCCCTCCGGGTACCTTGCTTCTAGCGAATGGAGCTCCACTCAGCGGCGAGGTTCTCATTTCTTTCTGCATACACTTTATGATTGCATAGTTCGTCAGTGCGTTAGTTGTTTTGATCATCCACCACAATCCCTCTGGATAGCTCTCTTCTAGGGAATGGAGCGTCACGCAGCGGCGAGTCTCATTACTTTCTTGACACATACTGTGTGTCAGCATAGTGCTTCACCGCGTTAATTGGTTGGATTAGTTACACAATCCCTCCGGGGAGCTTGCTTCAAGAGAATAAAGCGCCACGCAGCGGCGAGTCTCATTACTTTCTGCATACACTTTAAGAGGGCAAAGTTCGTCAGTGCGTTAATTGTTTGGATCATCCACCACAATCCCTCCGGGGAGCTTGCTTCTAGCGAATGGAGCGCCACGCAGCGGCGAGTCTCATTACTTTGTTGAAACAAATTGTGTGTGAGCATAGTGCTTCAGTGCGTTAATTGTTATGATAATCCACCACAATCCCTCAGGGTAGCTTGGTTCTAGCGAATGGAGCACCACGCAGCGGCGAGTCTCATTTCTTTCTGCATTCACTTTATGATTGCATATCTCGTAAGTGCGTTAATTGTTTTGATCATCCACCACAATCCCTCCGGGTAGGTTGCTTCTAGGGAATGGAGAATCACGCAGCGGCTAGTCTCATTATTTTCTTGACACATACTGTGTGTGAGCATAGTGCTCCAGTGCGCTATATGTTTTGATCATCCACCAGAATCCCTCCGGGTAGCTTGCTTCTAGCGAATGGAGCGCCACGAAGCGGCGAGTCTCATTATTTTCTTGACACATACTGTCTGTGAGCATACTGCTTCAGTGCGTTAATTGTTTTGATCATCCACCACAATCTCTCCGGGTAGCTTGCTTCAAGAGAATAAAGCGCCACGCAGCGGCGAGGCTCATTATTTTCTTGACACATACTGTGTGTGAGCATAATGCTTCAGTGCATTATTTGGTTGGATCATCCACCACAATCCCTGCGGGGAACTTGCTTCTAGAGATTGTAGGGCCACGCAGTGGCGTATCTCATTACTTTCTTCATACACTTTATGAGGGCATAGTTCGTAAGTGCGTTAATTGCTTTGATCATCCACCACAATCCCTCCGGGTAGCTTGCTTCTAGAGAATGGAGCGCCACGCAGCGGCGATTCTCATTACTTTCTTTACACATAGTGTGTGTGAGCATAGTGCTTCAGTGCGTTAATTATTATTATAATCCGCCACAATCCCTCCGGGTAGCTTGCTTCTAGCGAATGGAGCGCCACGCAGCGGCGAGTCTCATTTCTTTCTGCATACACTTTATGAGGGCATAGTTCGTCAGTGCGTTAATTGTTTTGATCATCCACCACAATCCTTCCGGGTAGCTTGCTTCTAGAGAATAGAGTGCCACGCATCGGCGAGTCTCGTTATTTTCTTGACATATACTGTATGCGAGCATAGTGCTTGAGTGAGTTAATTGTTTTTATCATCCACCACAATCCCTCCGGGTAGCTTTCTTCTAGCGAATGGTGCGCCACGCAGGGCCTAATCTCATTACTTTCTGCATACACTTTATGAGGGCATAGTTCGTCAGTGCGTTAATGGTTTTGATCATCCACCACAATCCCTCTGGGTAGCTTGCTTCTAGCGAATGGAGCGCCCCGCAGCGGCGAGTCTCATTACTTTCTTGACACATACTGTGTGTGAGCATAGTGCTTCACCGCGTTAATTGGTTTGATTATTTACCACAATCACTCCGGTAGTTTAATTCAAGAGAATAAAGCGCCACTCAGCGGTGAGGCTCATTATTTTCTTGACACATACTGTGTGTGAGCATAGTGCTTCAGTGCATTATTTGGTTGGATCATCCACCACAATCCCTGCGGGGAACTTGCTTCTAGCGAATGTAGCGCCACGCAGTGGCGAATCTCATTACTTTCTGCATAAACTTTATGAGGGCATAGTTCGTCAGTTCGTTAATTGTTTTGACCATCCATCACAATCCCTCCTGGTAGCTTGCTTCTAGCGAATGGAGCGCCACGCAGCGGCGAGTCTCATTAATTTCTTGACACATACTGTGTGAGCATAGTGCTTCAGTGCATTAATTGTTTTGATCATCCACCACAATCCCTCCGGGTACCTTGCTTCTAGCGAATGGAGCTCCACTCAGCGGCGAGGTTCATTATTTCCTTGACACATACTGTGTGTGAGCATAGTGCTTCAGTTCGTTAATAGTTTTGATAATCCACCAGAATCCCTCAGGGTAGCTTGCTTCTAGCGAATGGAGCGCCACGCAGCGGCGAGTCTCATTAGTTTCTTGACACATACTGTGTGTGAGCATAGTGCTACAATGCGTTAATTGGTGGGATCATCTACCACAATCCCTGCGGGGAACTTGCTTCTACCGAATGGAGTGACACGCATCGGCGAATCTCATTACTTTCAGTTTACACTTTATGAGGGCATAGTTCGTCTGTGCGTTAATTGTTTTGATCATCCACTACAATCCCTCCGGGGAGCTTGCTTCTAGCGAATGGAGCGCCACGCAGCGGCGAGTCTCATTACTTTGTTGAAACAAATTGTGTGTGAGCATAGTGCTACAGTGCGTTAATTGTTATGATAATCCACCACAATCCCTCAGGGTAGCTGGGTTCTAGCGAATGGAGCGCCCCGCAGCGGCGAGTCTCATTTCTTTCTGCATAAACTTTATGATTGCATAGTTCGTCAGTGCGTTAATTGTTTTGATCATCCACCACAATCCCTCCGGGTAGGTTGCTTCTAGGGAATGGAGATCCACGCAGCGGCTAGTCTCATTATTTTCTTGACACATACTGTGTGTGAGCATAGTGCTCCAGTGCGTTATATGTTTTGATCATCCACCAGAATCCCTCCGGGTAGCTTGCTTCTAGCGAATGGAGCGCCACGAAGCGGCGAGTCTCATTAATTTCTTGACACATACTGTCTGTGAGCATACTGCTTCAGTGCGTTAATTGTTTTGATCATCCACCACAATCTTTCCGGGTAGCTTGCTTCAAGAGAATAAAGCGCCACGCAGCGGCGAGTCTCATTATTTTCTTGACATATACTGTATGTGAGCATAGTGCTTGAGTGAGTTAATTGTTTTTATCATCCACCACAATCCCTCCGGGTAGCTTGCTTCTAGCGAATGGAGCGCCACGAAGCGGCGAGTCTCATTAATTTCTTGACACATACTGTCTGTGAGCATACTGCTTCAGTGCGTTAATTGTTTTGATCATCCACCACAATCTTTCCGGGTAGCTTGCTTCAAGAGAATAAAGCGCCACGCAGCGGCTAGTCTCATTATTTTCTTGACACATACTGTGTGTGAGCATAGTGCTCCAGTGCGTTATATGTTTTGATCATCCACCAGAATCCCTCCGGGTAGCTTGCTTCTAGCGAATGGAGCGCCACGAAGCGGCGAGTCTCATTAATTTCTTGACACATACTGTCTGTGAGCATACTGCTTCAGTGCGTTAATTGTTTTGATCATCCACCACAATCTTTCCGGGTAGCTTGCTTCAAGAGAATAAAGCGCCACGCAGCGGCGAGTCTCATTATTTTCTTGACACATACTGTGTGTGAGCATAGTGCTTCACCGCGTTAATTGGTTTGATTATTTACCACAATCACTCCGGTAGTTTAATTCAAGAGAATAAAGCGCCACTCAGCGGTGAGGCTCATTATTTTCTTGACACATACTGTGTGTGAGCATAGTGCTTCAGTGCATTATTTGGTTGGATCATCCACCACAATCCCTGCGGGGAACTTGCTTCTAGCGATTGTAGCGCCACGCAGTGGC
Organism: Thermobia domestica; assembly: GCF_964235325.1. NCBI lineage: Eukaryota > Metazoa > Arthropoda > Insecta > Zygentoma > Lepismatidae > Thermobia > Thermobia domestica. The sequence continues at coordinate 14,478,954 of NC_137459.1, forward strand.
GAATCTCATTACTTTCTGCATACACTTTATGAGGGCATAGTTCGTAAGTGCGTTAATTGCTTTGAACATCCACCACAATCCCTCCGGGTAGCTTGCTTCTAGAGAATAGAGCGCCACGCAGCGGCGATTCTCATTACTTTCTTTACACATAGTGTGTGTGAGCATAGTGCTTCAGTGCGTTAATTATTATTATAATCCACCACAATCCCTCCGGGTAGCTTGCTTCTAGCGAATGGAGCGCTACGCAGCGGCGAGTCTCATTTCTTTCTGCATACACTTTATGAGGGCATAGTTCGTCAGTGCGTTAATTGTTTTGATCATCCACCACAATCCCTCCGGGTAGCTTGCTTCTAGAGAATAGAGTGCCACGCAGCGGCGAGTCTCATTATTTTCTTGACATATACTGTATGTGAGCATAGTGCTTGAGTGAGTTAATTGTTTTTATCATCCACCACAATCCCTCCGGGTAGCTTTCTTCTAGCGAATAGTGCGCCACACAGGGCCGAATCTCATTACTTTCTGCATACACTTTATGAGGGCATAGTTCGTCAGTGCGTTAATGGTTTTGATCATCCACCACAATCCCTCTGGGTAGCTTGCTTCTAGCGAATGGAGCGCACCGCAGCGGCGAGTCTCATTACTTTCTTGACACATACTGTGTGTGAGCATAGTGCTTCACCGCGTTAATTGGTTTGATTATTTACCACAATCACTCCGGTAGCTTAAATCAAGAGAATAAAGCGCCACGCAGCGGTGAGGCTCATTATTTTCTTGACACATACTGTGTGTGAGCATAGTGCTTCAGTGCATTATTTGGTTGGATCATCCACCACAATCCCTGCGGGGAACTTGCTTCTAGCGAATGTAGCGCCACGCAGTGGCGAGTCTCATTACTTTCTTGACACATACTGTGTGTGAGCATAGTGCTTCACCGCGTTAATTGGTTTTATTATTTACCACAATCACTCCGGTAGCTTAAATCAAGAGAATAAAGCGCCACGCAGCGGTGAGGCTCATTATTTTCTTGACACATACTGTGTGTGAGCATAGTGCTTCAGTGCATTATTTGGTTGGATCATCCACCACAATCCCTGCGGGGAACTTGCTTCTAGCGAATGTAGCGCCACGCAGCGGTGAGGCTCATTATTTTCTTGACACATACTGTGTGTGAGCATAGTGCTTCAGTGCATTATTTGGTTGGATCATCCACTACAATCCCTCCGGGGAGCTTGCTCCTAGCGAATAGAGCGCCACGCTGCGGCGAGTCTCATTACTTTGTTGAAACAAACTGTGTGTGAGCATAGTGCTTCAGTGCGTTAATTGTTATGATAATCCACCACACTCCCTCCGGGTTCCTTGCTTCTAGAGAATAGAGTGCCACGCAGCGGCGAGTCTCATTATTTTCTTGACATATACTGTATGTGAGCATAGTGCTTGAGTGAGTTAATTGTTTTTATCATCCACCACAATCCCTCCGGGTAGCTTTCTTCTAGCGAATAGTGCGCCACACAGGGCCGAATCTCATTACTTTCTGCATACACTTTATGAGGGCATAGTTCGTCAGTGCGTTAATGGTTTTGATCATCCACCACAATCCCTCTGGGTAGCTTGCTTCTAGCGAATGGAGCGCACCGCAGCGGCGAGTCTCATTACTTTCATGACACATACTGTGTGTGAGCATAGTGCTTCACCGCGTTAATTGGTTTGATTATTTACCACAATCACTCCGGTAGCTTAAATCAAGAGAATAAAGCGCCACGCAGCGGTGAGGCTCATTATTTTCTTGACACATACTGTGTGTGAGCATAGTGCTTCAGTGCATTATTTGGTTGGATCATCCACCACAATCCCTGCGGGGAACTTGCTTCTAGCGAATGTAGGGCCACGCAGTGGCGAATCTCATTACTTTCTGCATACACTTTATGAGGGCATAGTTCGTCAGTTCGTTAATTGTTTTGACCATCCACCACAATCCCTCCGGGTAGCTTGCTTCTAGCGAATGGAGCGCCACGCAGCGGCGAGTCTCATTAATTTCTTGACACATACTGTGTGACCATAGTGCTTCAGTGCGTTAATTGTTTTGATCATCCACCACAATCCCTCCGGGTACCTTCCTTCTAGCGAATGGAGCTCCACTCAGCGGCGAGGTTCGTTATTTCCTTGACACATACTGTGTGTGAGCATAGTGCTTCAGTTCGTTAATAGTTTTGATAATCCACCAGAATCCCTCCGGGTAGCTTGCTTCTAGCGAATTGAGCGCCACGCAGCGGCGAGTCTCATTACTTTCTTGACACATACTGTGTGTGAGCATAGTGCTACAATGCGTTAATTGGTGGGATCATCCACCACAATCCCTGCGGGGAACTTGCTTCTACCGAATGGAGTGCCACGCATCGGCGAATCTCATTACTTTCAGTTTACACTTTATGAGGGCATAGTTCGTCTGTGCGTTAGTTGTTTTGATCATCCACTACAATCCCTGCGGGGAGCTTGCTCCTAGCGAATAGAGCGCCACGCTGCGGCGAGTCTCATTACTTTGTTGAAACAAACTGTGTGTGAGCATAGTGCTTCAGTGCGTTAATTGTTATGATAATCCACCACACTCCCTCCGGGTTCCTTGCTTCTAGCGAATGGAGCGCCACGCAGCGGCGAGTCTCATTACTTTCTTCACACATACTGTGTGTGAGCATAGTGCTACAATGCGTTAATTGGTGGGATCATCCACCACAATCCCTGCGGGGAACTTGCTTCTACCGAACGGAGTGCCACGTATCGGATAATCTCATTACTTTCAGTGTACACTTTATGTGGGCATAGTTCGTCTGTGCGTTAATAATTTTGATCATCCACTACATTCCCTCCGGGGAGCTTGCTCCTAGCGAATAGAGCGCCACGATGCGGCGAGTCTCATTACTTTGTTGAAACAAACTGTGTGTGAGCATAGTGCTTCAGTGCGTTAATGGTTATGATAATCCACCACAATCCCTCCGGGTAGCTTGCTTCTAGCGAATGGAGCGCCACGCAGCGGCGAGTCTCATTTCTTTCTGCATACACTTTATGATTGCATAGTTCGTCAGTGCGTTAATTGTTTTGATCATCCACCACAATCCCTCTGGGTAGCTTGCTTCTAGCGAATGGAACGTCACGCAGCGGCGAGTCTCATTACTTTCTTGACACATACTTTGTGTGAGCATAGTGCTTCACCGCGTTAATTGGTTGGATTATTTACCACAATCTCTCCGGGGAGCTTGCTTGAAGAGAATAAAGCGCGGAACGCAGCGGCGAGTCTCATTACTTTCTGCATACACTTTATGAGGGCAAAGTTCGTCAGTGCGTTAATAGTTTGGATAATCCACCACAATCCCTCCGGGTAGGTTGCTTCTAGGGAATGGAGATCCACGCAGCGGCAAGTCTCATCATTTTCTTGACACATACCGTGTGTGAGCATAGTGCTTCAGTGCGTTATATGTTTTGATCATCCACCAGAATCCCTCCGGGTAGCTTGCTTCTAGCGAATGGAGCGCCACGCAGCGGCGAGTCTCATTAATTTCTTGACACATACTGTGTGTGAGCATACTGCTTCAGTGCTTTATTTGTTTTGATCATCCACCACAATCCCTCCGGGTAGATTGCTTCTAGCGAATGGAGCGCCACAAAGCGGCGAGTCTCATTACTTCCTTGACACATACTGTGTGTGAGCATAGTGCTTCACCGCGTTAATTGGTTTGATTATTTACCACAATCCCTCCGGTAGCTTGCTTCAACAGAATAAAGCGCCACGCAGCGGCGAGGCACATTATTTTCTTGACACATACTGTGTGTGAGAATAGTGCTTCAGTGTATTATTTTGTTGGATCATCCACCACAATCCCTGCGGGAACTTGCTTCTAGCGAATGGAGCGCCACGCAGGGGCGAATCTCATTACTTTCTGCATACACTTTATGAGGGCATAGTTCGTCAGTGCGTTAATTGTTTTGACCATCCACCACAATCCCTCCGGGTAGCTTGCTTCTAGCGAATGGAGCACCACGCAGCGGCGAGTCTCATTAATTTCTTGACACATACTGTGTGAGCATAGTGCTTCATTCCGTTAATTGTTTTGATCATCCACCACAATCCCTCCGGGTACCTTGCTTCTAGCGAATGGAGCTCCAGTCAGCGGCGAGGTTCATTATTTTCTTGACACATACAGTGTGTGAGCATAGTGCTTCAGTGCGTTAATAGTTTTGATCATCCACAAAAACCCATCCGGTTAGCTTGCTTCTAGCGAATGGAGCGCCACGCAGCGGCGAGTCTCATTACTTTCTTCACACATACTGTGTGTGAGCATAGTGCTATAATGCGTTAATTGGTGCTATCATCCACCACAATCCCTGCGGGGAACTTGCTTCTACCGAATGGAGTGCCACGCATCGGCGAATCTCATTACTTTCAGTGTACACTTTATGAGGGCATAGTTCGTCTGTGCGTTAATTGTTTTGATCATCCACTACAATCCCTCCGGGGAGCTTGCTTCTAGCGAATGGAGCGCCACGCAGCGGCGAGTCTCATTACTTTGTTGAAACAAATTGTGTGTGAGCATAGTGCTTCAGTGCGTTAATTGTTATGATAATCCACCACAATCCCTCCGGGTAGCTTGCTTCTAGCGAATGGAACGCCACGCAGCGGCGAATCTCATTTCTTTCTGCATACACTTTATGATTGCATAGTTCGTCAGTGCGTTAATTGTTTTGATCATCCACCACAATCCCTCTGGGTAGCTTGCTTCTAGCGAATGGAGCGTCACGCAGCGGCGAGTCTCATTACTTTCTTGACACATACTGTGTGTGAGCATAGTGCTTCACCGCGTTAATTGGTTGGATTATTTACCACAATCCCTCCGGGGAGGTTGCTTCAAGAGAATAAAGCGCCCCGCAGCGGCGAGTCTCATTACTTTCTGCATACACTTTATGAGGGCAAAGTTCGTCAGTGCGTGAATTGTTTGGATCATCCACCACAATCCCTCCGGGTAGGTTGCTTCTAGCGAATGGAGCGTCACGCAGCAGCTAGTCTCATTACTTTCTTGACACATACTGTGTGTGAGCATAGTGCTCCAGTGCGTTATATGTTTTGATCATCCACCAGAATCCCTCCGGGTAGCTTGCTTCTAGCGAAGGGAGCGCCACGCAGGGGCGAGTGTCATTATTTTCTTGCACATACTGTATGTGAGCATAGTGCTTGAGTGCGTTAATTGTTTTGATCATCCACCACAATCCCTCCGGGTAGCTTGCTTCTAGCGAATGGAGCGCCACGAAGCGGCGAGTATCATTACTTTCTTGATGCATACTGTGTGTGAGCATAGTTCTTCAGAGCGTTAAATTTTTGATCATCCAACCCAATCCCTCCGAGTAGCATGCTTCTAGCGAATGGAGCGCCACGCAGCGGCGAGTCTCATTTTTTTCTGCATATACTTTATGAGGGCGCAGTTCGTCAGTGCGTTATATGTTTTGATCATCCACCAGAATCCCTCCGGGTAGCTTGCTTCTAGCGATTGGAGAGCCACGCAGCGGCGAGTCTCATTATTTTCTTGACACATACTGTGTGTGATCATATTGCTTCAATGCGTTGTTTTGATCATCCACCAGAATCCCTCAAGGTAGCTTGCTTCTATCGAATGGAGCGCCACGCTGCGGCAAATATCATTACTTTCTGCATACACTTATGAGGGCACAGTTCGTCATTGCGTTAATTATTTTGACCATGCACCACAATCCCTCCGCGTAGCTTGCTTCTAGCGAATGGAGCGCCACGCAGCGGCGAGTCTCATTACTTTCTTCACACATACTGTGTGTGAGCATAGTGCTATAATGCGTTAATTGGTGCTATCATCCACCACAATCCCTGCGGGGAACTTGCTTCTACCGAATGGAGTGCCACGCATCGGCGAATCTCATTACTTTCAGTGTACACTTTATGAGGGCATAGTTCGTCTGTGCGTTAATTGTTTTGATCATCCACTACAATCCCTCCGGGGAGCTTGCTTCTAGCGAATGGAGCGCCACGCAGCGGCGAGTCTCAATACTTTGTTGAAACAAATTGTGTGTGAGCATAGTGCTTCAGTGCGTTAATTGTTATGATAATCCACCACAATCCCTCCGGGTAGCTTGCTTCTAGCGAATGGAACGCCACGCAGCGGCGAATCTCATTTCTTTCTGCATACACTTTATGATTGCATAGTTCGTCAGTGCGTTAATTGTTTTGATCATCCACCACAATCCCTCTGGGTAGCTTGCTTCTAGCGAATGGAGCGTCACGCAGCGGCGAGTCTCATTACTTTCTTGACACATACTGTGTGTGAGCATAGTGCTTCACCGCGTTAATTGGTTGGATTATTTACCACAATCCCTCCGGGGAGGTTGCTTCAAGAGAATAAAGCGCCCCGCAGCGGCGAGTCTCATTACTTTCTGCATACACTTTATGAGGGCAAAGTTCGTCAGTGCGTTAATTGTTTGCATCATCCACCACAATCCCTCCGGGTAGGTTGCTTCTAGCGAATGGAGCGTCACGCAGCGGCTAGTCTCATTACTTTCTTGACACATACTGTGTGTGAGCATAGTGCTCCAGTGCGTTATATGTTTTGATCATCCACCAGAATCCCTCCGGGTAGCTTGCTTCTAGCGAAGGGAGCGCCACGCAGGGGCGAGTGTCATTATTTTCTTGCACATACTGTATGTGAGCATAGTGCTTGAGTGCGTTAATTGTTTTGATCATCCACCACAATCCCTCCGGGTAGCTTGCTTCTAGCGAATGGAGCGCCACGAAGCGGCAAGTATCATTACTTTCTTGATGCATACTGTGTGTGAGCATAGTTCTACAGTGCGTTAAATTTTTGATCATCTAACCCAATCCCTCCGAGTAGCATGCTTCTAGCGAATGGAGCGCCACGCAGCGGCGAGTCTCATTACTTTCTGCATATACTTTATGAGGGCGCCGTTCGTCAGTGCGTTATATGTTTTGATCATCCACCAGAATCCCTCCGGGTAGCTTGCTTCTAGCGATTGGAGAGCCACGCAGCGGCGAGTCTCATTATTTTCTTGACACATACTGTGTGTGATCATATTGCTTCAATGCGTTGTTTTGATCATCCACCAGAATCCCTCCTGGTAGCTTGCTTCTAGCGAATGGAGCGCCACGCTGCGGCAAATCTCATTACTTTCTGCATACACTTATGAGGGCACAGTTCGTCAGTGCGTTAATTATTTTGACCATGCACCACAATCACTCCGCGTAGCTTGCTTCTAGCGAATGGAGCGCCACGCAGCAGCTCGTCTCATTAATTTCTTTACACATACTGTGTTTGAGCATACTGCTTCACTGCGTTAATTTTTTTGATCATCCACCACAATCCCTCCGGGGAGATTGCTTCAAGAGAATGGAGCGCAACACAGTGACGAGTCTCATTACTTTCTGCATACACTTTATGAGGGCATAGTGCTCCAGTGCGTTATATGTTTTGACCATCCACCACAATCCCTCCGGGTGGCTTGCTTCTAGCGAATGGAGCGCCACGAAGCAGCGAGTATCATTACTTTCTTGACGCATACTGTGTGTGAGCATAGTGCTTCAGCGCGTTAATTGGTTGGATTATTTACCACAATCCCTCCGGGGAGCTTGTTCCAAGAGAATAAAGCGCCACGCAGCGGCGAGTCTCATTACTTTCTGCATACACTTTGTGAGGGCATAATTCGTCAGTGCGTTAATTGTTTTGATCTTCCACCACAATGCCACCGGGTAGCTTGCTTCTAGGGAATGGAGCACCACGCAGCAGCGAGTCTCATTACTTTCTGGATATATTTTATGAGGGCATTGTTCGTTAGTGCGTTAATTGTTTTGATCATCCACCACAATCCCTCCGTGTAGCTTGCTTCTAGCAAATGGAGCGCCAACCAGCGGCGAGTCTCATTACTTTCTTGACACATACTGTGTGTGAGCATAGTGCTTCACCGCGTTAATTGGTTGGATTATTTACCACAATCCTTCCGGGGAGCTTGCTTCAAGAGAATAAAGCGCCACGCCGCGGCAAGTCTCATTACTTTCTACATACACCTTATGAGGGCACAGTTCGTCAGTGCGTTAATTGTTTTGATCATCCACCACAATCCCTCTGGGTAGCTTGCTTCTAGCGAATGGAGAGCCACGAAGCGGCGAGTATCATCACTTTCTTGACGCATATTGTGGGTGAGCATAGTGCTTCAGTGCGTTAAATTTTTGATCATCCATCGCAATTCCTCCGAGTAGCTTGCTTCCAGCGAATGGAGCGCCACGCAGCGGCGAGTCTCGTTATTTTCTTGACACAGACTGTGAGTCAGCATAGTGCTCCAGTGCATTAATTGGTTGGATCATCCACCACAATCCCTGCGGGGAACTTGATTCTAGCGAATTGAGCTCCACGCAGGGGCGAATCTCATTACTTTCTGCATACACTTTATGAGGGCATAGTTCGTAAGTGCGTTAATTGCTTTGATCATCCACCACAATCCCTCTGGGTAGCTTGCTTCTAGCGAATGGAGCGCCACGCAGCATCGAGTCTCATTTCTTTCTGAATACACTTTATGAGGGCAGAGTTCGTCAGTGCGTTAATTGTTTTGATCATCCACCACAATCCCTCCGGGTAGCTTGCTTCTAGAGACTAGAGTGCCACGCAGCGGCGAGTCTCATTATTTTCTTGACACATACTGTATGTGAGCATAGTGCTTGAGTGAGTTAATTGTTTTTATCATCCACCACAATCCCTTCCGGTAGCTTTCTTCTAGCGAATGGAGCGCCACGCAGGGCCGAATCTCATTACTTTCTGCATACACTTTATGAGGGCATAGTTCGTCAGTGCGTTAATGGTTTTGATCATCCACCACAATCCCTCTGGGTAGCTTGCTTCTAGCGAATGGAGCGCCACGCAGCGGCGAGTCTCATTACTTTCTTGACACATACTGTGTGTGAGCATAGTGCTTCACCGCGTTAATTGGTTTGATTATTTACCACAATCCCTCCGGTAGCTTGCTTCAAGAGAATAAAGCGCCACGCAGCGGCGAGGCTCATTATTTTCTTGACACATACTGTCTGTGAGCATAGTGCTTCAGTGCATTATTTGGTTGGATCATCCACCACAATCCCTGCGGGGAACTTGCTTCTAGCGAATGTAGCGCCACGCAGTGGCGAATCTCATTACTTTCTGCATACACTTTATGAGGGCATAGTTCGTCAGTGCGTTAATTGTTTTGACCATCCACCACAATCCCTCCGGGTAGCTTGCTTCTAGCGACTGGAGCGCCACGCAGCGGCGAGTCTCATTAATTTCTTGACACATACTGTGTGAGCATAGTGCTTCAGTGCGTTAATTGTTTTGATCATCCAGCACAATCTTTCCGGGTAGCTTGCTTTTAGCGAATGGAGCGCCACGCAGCGGCGAGCCTCATTATTTTCTTGCACATACTGTATGTTAGCATAGTGCTTGAGTGCATTAATTGTTTTGATCATCCACCACAATTCCTCCGGGTAGCTTGCTTCTAGCAAATGGAGCGCCTCGGAGCGGCGAGTATCATTACTTTCTTCACACATACTGTGTGTGAGCATGGTGCTTCAGTGCGTTAATTATTATTATAATCCACCACAATCCCTCCGGGTAGCTTGCTTCTAGCGAATGGAGCGCCACGCAGCGGCGAGTCTCATTTCTTTCTGCATACACTTTATGAGGGCATAGTTCGTCAGTGCGTTAATTGTTTTGATCATCCACCACAATCCCTCCGGGTAGCTTGCTTCTAGAGAATAGAGCGCCACGCAGCGGCGAGTCTCAATATTTTCTTGACATATACTGTATGTGAGCATAGTGCTTGAGTGAGTTAATTGTTTTTATCATCCACCACAATCCCTCCGGGTAGTTTTCTTCTAGCGAATGGAGCGCCACGCAGGGCCGAATCTCATTACTTTCTGCATACACTTTATGAGCGCATAGTTCTTCAGTGCGTTAATGTTTTAGATCATCCACCACAATCCCTCTGGGTAGCTTGCTTCTAGCGAATGGAGCGCCACGCAGCGGCGAGTCTCATTACTTTCTTGACACATACTGTGTGTGAGCATAGTGCTTCAGTGCATTATTTGGTTGGATCATCCACCACAATCCCTGCGGGGAACTTGCTTCTAGCGAATGGAGCGCCACGCAGGGGCGAATCTCATTACTTTCTGCATACACATTATGAGGGCATAGTTCGTCATTGCGTTAATTGTTTGTCCATCCACCACAATCCCTCCGGGTAGCTTGCTTCTAGCGAATGGAGCGCCACGCAGGGGGAGTCTCATTAATTTCTTGACACATACTGTGTGAGCATAGTGCTTCATTCCGTTAATTGTTTTGATCATCCACCACAATCCCTCCGGGTAGCTTGCTTCTAGCGAATGGAGCTCCACTCAGCGGCGAGGTTCATTATTTTCTTGACACATACTGTGTGTGAGCATAGTGCTTCAGTGCGTTAATAGTTTTGATCATCCACCAGAATCCATCCGGGTAGCTTGCTTCTAGCGAATGGAGCGCCACGCAGCGGCGAGTCTCATTATTTCTTCACACATACTGTGTGTGAGGATAGTGCTATAATGCGTTAATTGGTGGGATCATCCAACACAATCCCTGCGGGGAACTTGCTTCTACCGAATGGAGTGCCACGCATGGGCGAATCTCATTACTTTCAGTGTACACTTTATGAGGGCATAGTTCGTCTGTGCGTTAATTGTGTTTGATCATCCACTACAATCCCTCCGGGGAGCTTGCTTCTAGCGAATGGAGCGCCACGAAGCGGCGAGTCTCATTACTTTGTTGAAACAAATTGTGTGTGAGCATAGTGCTTCAGTGCGTTAATTGTTATGATAATCCACCACAATCCCTCCGGGTAGCTTGCTTCTAGCGAATGGAGCGCCACGCAGCGGCGAGTATCATTTCTTTCTGCATACTCTTTATGATTGCATAGTTCGTCAGTGCATTAATTGTTTTGATCATCCACCACAATCCCTCTGGGTAGCTTGCTTCTAGGGAATGGAGCGTCACGCAGCGGCAAGTCTCATTACTTTCTTGACACATACTGTGTGTGAGCATAGTGCTTCAGTGCGTTAATTGTTTTGATCATCCACCACAATCACTCCGCGTAGCTTGCTTCTAGCGAATGGAGCTCCACGCAGTGGCGAATCTCATTACTTTCTGGATATATTTTATGAGGGTATAGTTCGTCAGTGCGTTAATTGTTTTGATCATCCACCACAATCCCTCCGGGTAGCTTGCTTCTAGCAAATGGAGCGCCACGCAACAGCGAGTCTCATTACTTTCTCGATATATTGTATGAGGGCATAGTTCGTCAGTGCGTTAATTGTTTTGATCATCCACCACAATCCCTCCGTGTAGCTTGTTTCTAGCAAATGGAGCGCCACCCAGCGGCGAGTCTCATTACTTTCTTGACACATAATGTTTGTGAGCATAGTGCTTCAGTGCGTTAATTGTTTTGATCATCCACCACAATCACTCCGGGTAGCTTGCTTCTAGCGAATGGTGCGCCACCCAGTGGCCAGTCTCATTACTTTTTTGACACATATTGTGTGTGAGCATAGTGCTTCAGTGCGTTAGTTGTTTTGAACGTTTGTCGTGCTCCCAAAAAGGAGCTCGGTTTCGCGAGAAATAGTGCGTTTCGTGTGCAGTGTGTGTGTTCATTGTGTGTGTGAACATTTAGTGAGAGAAACAATGAAAACAGTGTAACAATCGGTTAAGTGGTTCAAAAAAAAGAAGCAAAGAAAACTTTAATATTTTGGATTAGTTACCGTTAGAAAACAGTACACGTATTATTTAAAAGGAACGATGATTGTAAAAAGTAAAAACTCATGGATCATCACTTGCTGCGTGGCTGTTATGAACTTCAATGTTGAGGTGAGTGATTTGTAATTTCTTATTATTATCGGTAGTTAGGCAATCCTCGTGGGAGCTTAACGGGCCAGGTTGCATAAACACACAGGCGTACGCACACGAACATTAAGATCTCTCAATATAAACCTATAGTCTTCTTAATTTGGAGATGCATCAATGTATAGTGTAGTATAGGCAACCCTCCACACGTGCGCGCGTTGCGGGTTGTCCGTACTTTTTAAGGGGCAAGATGCAAAGAACTCCACCATCGGGGAGAAAACAAAAACAAGCAAGGGAAGAATCACCATTTGGTCACTTAAACCCACAAGACACAACTTTAAGAATGGAGGAAGAGGAAGCGCGCAAGAGAACAAGGGAGGAAGCATCACCAGAGGTTCAACCTCTCAAAAAACAATCAATCACTTCATCATACGGATTTGACACTATAGATCAATATGAAAGCGAATTAAGTTACTTAGAATCATTTCTAGACTGGAAAAAGGTAGGGAAGGTGCATTTAGACAAATTAAAGAAAAGAATGGTGGTTTGGGTTCAAGACAGAACACTGCTTGAGGTGAAACTGCAGCAAATGGAGAAAATAAATGAAGAACTTCAGGGAAAATACGGAGATCTCCAAAAAGAAAGTTAATGATTGAAATGGAAGTCATGGGTGGACAAAAGGGTTCAAGATTAGAGGATAAACAAAGAATCGAGAATCTACAGGAGATCATAAAAGAACAGAAAAAGGAAATAGAAGAATTGAGGAAGGATAAACAAGAAATAAGACAGGAAAGGAACAAACAAATAAAAAAAATGGAAAGCGAACTCAAAGAAAAAAACGTCACAACTGAGTAAATCAGAAGACAAATTGAATCAACTGGAAAAGGAAAATAAAAAACTGAAGGAGGAAATTAAGGAACTTGGCTTAATGGTGAAAGATACGGAAATGAATTCATTGAAACAAATTTCCATCTTAAAAGAAAAAATGGGGAACACAACCATTAACGAAGAACTAAAGGAGATCGCCAAAAAAATTGACAATCTAAAATCAGACAAAATGGAGACAGAAGAAGCGTCTACATCTCAAACATGGTCAGAGGTGGTAAGACAGGGAAGGAAGATCACTGAAAAGGAGAATAAAATCTTGGAGGTATCGGCAAAGACGAAACCGGCACTAATCTTTAGGCCAAAAGAAGGGGAAACCACGAAACAAACAGTTGAAAGATTAGTTGAAGTTATAGACCCAAGGAAAGAAAAGCTAAAGATAACGGGTATGAGAAGTACAAAGGACATAGTAGTACTGGAGGCGGCCACCAAAGAAGACATAAACAGAATCAAATCGAAAGAGGAAATTAAAAGGAACTTCGACTTTGAGGAAAATAGAAAAAGAAACCCACTCATGATCATTTATGGTGTTCCGTCCGACTTGAAAGATGAGGAAATCTTGGAAACAATGATTGAACAAAATTTTGAAGATAATCTTTCGGAAATAGCACAGCAAATTAAGGCCAGATTTCGTGCAGGGAAAAAGAATCAAAAGAAATGTCACTTAGTTATTGAAGTCTCCCCCAATATCAGGAACTACTTGATAAATAAGGATAAAGTCTACATCGAGTACGAATCACATAAAGTTAAGGACTTCCTGGTGGTGCCGAAGTGCTACATCTGTCAGGAGTTTGGGCACATCGCAAAATATTGTCATAATAAAGATAAAGTAAGATGTAGACACTGTGGTACACTGAAGCACAAAAGTGAAGACTGTGACGAAAAGGACAAAAAATTCTGCGTTCCTTGTAAACTAAGACACAAGACATGCCAAACTCCAAATACAGAGGAATATGTATCCTATAGAGTAGCTCGTGAAAGGATAATTAGTAAGATTAATTATGGATAAAGACACCACACATAAAGGTAAATCTAGAAAAAACAAACCCCCAAGCAAAATTAGAAGAGACAAAATAAGACTGGAAGCCTTCCTAGAAAGAAAGAGGAGAGGAAACGTAGCAACACAAAACAAATATATTCAAACAGAAGAATCAGAGGAAGCGAAGACAATTCAGAGTGAATTCACATACTTATTGGAGAATGGAAAGAAAAACAGAAAGAATAAACATAAATTGGAGGAAAAATTGGAAATACCTAAATTGGAAAATTCATTCATAAACGGTAAAGAAAAATACTTATTCCCACCCAACGAAAAGAAAATTCAAGATCAAACAATATCGTCGACATCTCCAGATATTTCAGATAAGTCACCAATATTTAAAGAACCAAGACCACTTTATGAGAAAATGGAGAGGCAATATAAATTAGCCAAGCTGGAAGATAAGCAGATATTAGCGGTTGCGTTTAGACAAATAACCAGGGACCTCCACGGGAAGGGAAAATCTATAACATATCCTGTACTTGAAGAAATAGATAGGATGGAGTTACGTACATATGATTTACCAGCGAATGGTTGGGAATTAGTAGACTTAGTTGACGAAGCATTTGAACGACGCGGAATTTACTGGAACTTAGAAAACGTATATAAACAACTAGTCAATGCTCACGGGCGAATATATTTCGACTTTAGTAAATCCGGCAAGGAGGCATTGGTCCATACCAAATATGCATAATAAAATCACAAAATTAAAATTAGTGCAAAATAATGCTCAAAGATCCAAAGTTGCCACAACGGAATTAAGGAGATTTGCCGAAATAAATGAAATAGACATAGTAAACATCCAGGAACCATATACTGTTAAGAGCAAATAATTAACATTTCCACCTACAGCAAGAATAGTAAAAGAAGGAAATAACCCGAAAGCCATAACTGTAATCATGAATAAAAATATTGAAGTTCTGAAAATAGCGCAATAATGTGATGAATGGACCGTTTGCTTAGAAGTAACGTTTGGTAATAAATTCTTTTGGTTGATAAATTCATACTTCCAATATAGTTTAGACATACAAGATTTCATACAGAAACTACAGAAAATAATCTGGGAAAACCCGAGGAATTATTTTATTATTACAATAGATGCAAATGCAAAATCAAGCATGTGGGGCTCACCGATAACAGACGACAAAGGCGAAATCCTAGAAGATTTTATTCTACAAAATGGTTTAATAGTTCTAAACAAAGGTAATAGACCGACATTCGTAGGATCGAGAGGGAAGTCCTTCATTGATGTAACTATAAGTTCCACTGAAATAGAAAAACAAATAGTGAATTGGGCAGTCCAGGACAGTGTAACAACAAGTGATCATGAAGTCATAACTTTTAACATCGAAGATACTATTCTGGAAACAAAAAGAGAAAATTATAATATACAAAAAATAGACTGGAAACTCTTTGAAAAAAATTTACGTCTACCACAAATTGACGACTACGATGATGTAGAAAAATTAGAAATAGACATAGAAAATAAAACTAAGATCTCTCTAGAGAAATCAATTCTAGAAGGCAAATCAAAGAAAAAATATAACGACTTTTGGTCTCCAAAACTAGAAAGATTAAAGAAAATAACAAAAGCAAAAAGAAAGAGTTACCAATCCATTTTAATTCCCATACTTAAGGAAAGAAGATTAGAGAACTATAGGCTAGCAAAACAAAAATACACAGAAGAATTATTAATCGCCAAAAAGAACAGCTGGGAAACTTTTCTTAAAAATAATATAGAATTGGATCCATGGGGGCTTCCTTACAAACTAATTATGCAGAAAATTAACAATATAACGCTGACAACACTAAAGAATGAAGATAATTCTTTCACAAAAACAAGGGAGGAAACTATACAAAAACTGTCAAGTAAATTCTTCCCAAGAGATAATATAAATGAAGAAACAGATCAACAACAGAAATTAAGGGAAGAATATAGTCAAATTATTTCAAAAGAAAATGAAGAACATATAGACTTAGTAACAAATGAAGAGATGGAACACATAATTAAGAAACTGAAATCAGGAAAGGCCCCAGGTTTGGACGGAGTAAAAAATGAAATTTACAAGAAGAAAAAAGAAATATGGATACCTTACTTAGTTAAACTATGTAATACTCTACTAAGGAAACGGAAGTTTCCGCTCTCTTGGAAGGAATCAAAGTTAATAATTCTAATGAAGGGTAAGGATAGAGACCCAACAGATGTGAGCTCCTACAGACCGATATGCCTCCTCAGGAACATTTCAAAAATTTATGAAAAAAACAAATCTTCCAGATTAAACAAATATAGAAACATTGAAGAAGATAATCTGCAATACGGCTTCAGAAGTGGGAAATCAACTGAGGACGCTCTCAACGCTTTCGTGGAGAAAATCATAGAGTGCCGGAGCGCAAAAAAATATGTATTAACATTGTTCGTAGATATAGAAGGGGCTTTCGACAATCTGTGGATTCCGTCGCTAGTAAGAAGACTAAAAGATCTAAAAATACCAGAATATTTAGTAAATACAATAAAAGATTATTTTCAAAATAGAAACATAATAATAAAAAAGAGAACGGAGATATAATCAATAATACCCAAAAATGATGCCCACAGGGATCTATTTTAGGCCCATTAATGTGGGATATTGAATTTCAGCCATGTTTGGAAGCATTAAATAAAAATAAATGCATAGATCGGGTAATAGCCTTCGCAGATGATCTTGCAGTAATAACCTCGGCAAATACAAGAAGAGAAATAGAAGAGAACTCGAAAGAAATAATAAGGATATTGCAAGACTGGAGTTTACAATGTAAACTAAAATTATCAAAGAAAAAAACTAAATTTATGATGTTCGGAACAAAATTGGTAAGGGATCCAATTATCAAAATTGGAGAAGAAACAATAGAAAAAGTTAATGAATTCAAATACCTTGGCATTCAAATTGATGATAAATTAAATTTTGGACGACACATAAACTATATTATTGATAAAGGTCATAAGGTTACTGACAAACTTATAAATATTGCAAGTAACAAATACAAGCTCCCACGTAAAGTAATAAAAATTTATCATGACTCAATTCTAGGGGCAACCATGAACTATGCTGCTAGCGTGTGGGCCCACAGATTGTTAGAAAATAACACGTTAAAACAGAAAGTAGAAAGACCTCAAAGAAATATAATGATCAGATTAAGCGGGGCTTTCGGTACCACTCCCCACAATGCGTTAGCTGTACTGATGGGGTTAAAGCCGATGCATTTATTAATAATTCAACGGGCGGCAACATACTGGCTCAAAAAAGGGGATAAAAATAGAGTAAAGGACTTAATTGGGATAGAAGTGGATAACATACAAGATATAGAAAAAGGAATATTAGACAAGTGGCAAAGAGATTGGAATAATTCAGAAAAGGCAAGAAGAACATATAGCTTAATCCCAAACATAAGGGAAAGACTTAAATGGCACCACTTTGATCCATCTGCTGGCCTTGTCCACTTTCTCACGGGACATGACCCCTATGGCCAATACCTTCAAAGATTTGGACTAAAAGAAGACGGGAACTGTGATTGTGGCGAATTTGGCACACCGGAACATTACATAATGTGGTGCCCTCTACTTGAGGATCGAATAAACGACAGGAATATCATAAGAACAAGAAGAATGGAAGATGTTATCTCCGATGAAAGAGACTTCAAAGTAGTAAATAAAATAACCACTGATTTTTCCCAACGGAGTAAAAACAATATGAGGAAAGGAATTTAGCAAATAGGAACCAATAAGGAATCAACAGATTTGAAAGAAAAAGAAACGGAGTGTGTGAATTGTGTGTTTGTGTCTTTCTTTTCGGACCGGAGGTCATCTCCTGGAACGCTGGTATTCCGCGTGCCCCGGAAGGAAACGCGTGAGTGAATGTGGGCTCGACACATCCCCGGCACAAACCGGAATGGAACTCCGGATGCGTCGGGCCGGAGTGAATTTTGAGTTTCGGTGGCGGGACGTCGTGTTCTTTAATAAACAAATATATAAGATATCATGGAACTATATAACGTTACGAATCAATACGAAAGATAACGTGACTCTCCGTGACTAAGCTGCGTAGGCGCCATTTCCGTTTCCGGTGCGACGGCGGTGGGACACCACTGACCAGGGCCCACACTAAGTGCTCTGAGTGGGTCTTGGGCCCCAAGCCGTTGCTTGAGGGATCAAGGACGTACAAAACAACCGAGGAACATAAATTAGAAACATAAGATAAAAAAGGCATTAGAGAAGAATACACGACAGGGGAATGTAGTGAGTGAAATGAGTGTAGTGAAATAGTGTTAAGTTGTGTTTCTCACACAGGAGTGAGATAGTGTGCTAGTGTCCAAACTACAAAAATTCAGTGTGGATAGGGCTAATTAGTGCTAAGCGATGTGTATGATTAGTGATATAATTGGAGAATATGGTGAATTCTCGCACAGGAGAGAGACAAATTACACATACAGGTGAAACCAAAAAAAAAATCATACAGGAAAAAACTTGAACAAAACGGAAAAAAAGAAGAGGAAATAGTACGGGAAAGGCTAAGTATAGATCAGAAGGAACGAATGATGAAAATGATAGGACTGACGTTAAGTTCAACTCGAGTCAGAATCACAGTAGATTAGTTAGATTATATAAAGGAAGATTATTCATTATTAGATAATAATTAGTGGTTAGGATCCTGTTTTTTCTGTTTTTTTTCATTTTATTGTTTGTTTTGTTTTGTTTGCTCTCTTGTTTTCTTGTTCAAAGTTGTGATTTGTTAAATCCAACCTTGTCCTTGTCCTTGTCCTTGTCCTTGTCCCCGTTCCTCAAATAAACATAAATGATGAAGTAAAGGTTGAAGAATGATATTGCAATGATGACAGCCCGTTTCGGTTTAAATCTTCAGGTGCCGAAACCGAAGAGGCGCGTCTGAGCAATGAAAAAAAAAAAATGTTTTGATCATCCACCACAATCCCACCGAGTAGCTTGCTTCTAGCGAATGGAGCGCCACGCAGCGTCGAGTCTCATTACTTTGTTGAAAAAAAAACTGTGTGTGAGCATAGTGCTTCAGTGCGTTAATTGTTTTGATCATCCACAACATTCCCACCGGGTAGCTTGCTTCTAGCGAATGGAGCGCCACGCAGCGGCTAGTCTCATTTCTTTCTTGACACATACTGCGTGTGAGCATAATGCTTCAGTGCGTTAATTGTTTTGATCATCCACCACAATCCCTCCGGGTAGCTTCATTCTAGCGAATGGAGCGCCACGCAACGGCGAGTCTCATTACTTTCTGCATACAATTCATGAGGGCATAGTTCGTCAGTGCGTTAATTGTTTCGATCATCCACCACAATCCCTCCGGGTAGTTTGCTTCTTGCGAATGGACCGCCACGCAGCGGCGGTTCTCATTACTTTCTGCATACACTTTATGAGTACATAGTTCGTCAGTGATTTAATTTTTTTGATCATCCACCACAATCCCACCGGTTAGCTTGCTTCTAGCGAACGGAGCGCCACCCAGCGGCGAGTCTCATTACTTTCTTCACACATACTGTGTGTGAGCATAGTGCTACAATGCGTTAATTGGTGAATCATCCACCACAATCCCTGCGGGGAACTTGCTTCTACCGAATGGAGTGCCACGCATCGGCGAATCTCATTACTTTCAGTGTACACTTTATGAGGGCATAGTTCGTCTGTGCGTTAATTGTTTTGATCATCCACTACAATCCCTCCGAAGAGATTGCTCCTAGCGAATAGAGCGCCACGCTGCGGCGAGTCTCATTACTTTGTTGAAACAAGCTGTGTGTGAGCATAGTGCTTCAGTGCGTTAATTGTTATGATAATCCACCACAATCCCTCCGGGTAGCTTGCTTCTAGCGAATGGAGCGCCACGCAGCGGCGATTCTCATTTCTTTCTGCATACACTTTATGATTGCATAGTTCGTCAGTGCGTTAATTGTTTTGACCATCCACCACAATCCCTCTGGGTAGCTTGCTTCTAGCGAACGGAGCGTCACGGAGCGGCGAGTCTCATTACTTTCTTGGCACATACTGTGTGTGAGCATAGTGCTTCACCGCGTTAATTGGTTGGATTATTTACCACAATCCCTCCGGGGAGCTTGCTTCAAGAGAATAAAGCGCCACGCAGCGGCGATTCTCATTACTTTCTGCATACACTTTATGAGGGTAAAGTTCGTCAGTGCGATAATTTTTTGGATGATCCACCACAATCCCTCCGGGTAGGTTGCTTTTAGGGAATGGAGATCCACTCAGCGGCTAGTCTCATCGTTTTCTTGACACATACTCTGTGTGAGCATAGTGCTTCAGTGCGTTATATGTTTTGATCATCCACCAGAATCCATCCAGGTAGCTTGCTTCTAGCGAATGGAGCGCCACGCAGCGGCGAGTCTCATTAATTTCTTGACACATACTATGTGTGAGCATACTGCTTCAGTGCGTTAATTGTTTTGATAATCCACCAGAATCCCTCCGGGTAGCTCGCTTCTAGCGAATGGAGCGCCACGCAGCGGCTAGTCTCATCATTTTCTTGACACATACTGTGTGTGAGCATAGTGCTTCAGTGCGTTATATGTTTTGATCATCCACCACAATCCCTCCGGGTAGCTTACTTCTAGCGAATGGAGCGCCACGCAGCGGCTAGTCTCATCATTTTCTTGACACATACTGTGTGTGAGCATAGTGCTTCAGTGCGTTATATGTTTTGATCATCCACCACAATCCCTCCGGGTAGCTTGCTTCTAGCGAATGGAGCGCCACGAAGCGGCGAGTATCATTACTTTCTTGACGCATACTGTGTGTGAGCATAGTTTTTCAGTGCGTTAAATTTTTGATCATCCAACGTAATCCCTCCTAGTAGCATGCTTCTAGCGAATGGAGCGCCACGCAGCGGCGAGTCTCATTACTTTCTGCATATAGTTTATGAGGGCACAGTTCGTCAGTGCGTTATATGTTTTGATCATCCACCAGAATCCCTCAGGGTAGCTTGCTTCAAGCGAATGGAGCGCCACGCAGCGGCGAGTCTCATTAATTTCTAGACACATACTGTGTGTGAGCATACTGCTTCAGTGCGTTAATTGTTTTGATCATCCAGCACAATCTTGCCGGGTAGCTTGCTTGTAGCGAATGAAGCGCCACGCAGCGGCGGGGCTCATTATTTTCTTGACACATATTGTGTGTGACCATAGTGCTTCAGCTCGTTAATTTGATTGATCATCCACCAGAATCCAACCGGGTTGCTTGCTTCTAGCGAATGGAGCGCCACGCAGCGGCGAGTCTCATTAATTTCTTGACACAATCTGTGTGTGAGCATAGTGCTTCGGTGCGTTAATTGTTTAGACCATCCACCACAATCCCTCCGGGTAGCTTGCTTCTAGCGACTGGAGCGCCACGTTGTGGCGAGTCTCGTTACTTTTCTTGACACATACTGTGTGTGAGCATAGTGCTTCAATGCGTTAATTGTTTTGATCATCCACTAGAATCCATCCGGGTTGCTTGCTTCTAGCGAATGGAGCGCCACGCAGCGGCGAGTCTCATTTCTTTCTGCATACACTTTATGATAGCATAGTTCGTCACTGCGTTAATTGTTTTGATCTTCCACCACAATGCCACCGGGTAGCTTGCTTCTAGCAAATGGAGCGCCACCCAGCGGCGAGTCTCATTACTTTCTTGACACATACTGTGTGTGAGCATAGTGCTTCAGTGCGTTAATTGTTTTGATCATCCACCACAATCACTCCGCGTAGCTTGCTTCTAGCGAATGGAGCTCCACGCAGTGGCGAATCTCATTACTTTCTGGATATATTTTATGAGGGTATAGTTCGTCAGTGCGTTAATTGTTTTGATCATCCACCACAATCCCTCCGGGTAGCTTGCTTCTAGCAAATGGAGCGCCACGCAACAGCGAGTCTCATTACTTTCTGGATATATTGTACGAGGGCATAGTTCGTCAGTGCGTTAATTGTTTTGATCATCCACCACAATCCCTCCGTGTAGCTTGTTTCTAGCAAATGGAGCGCCACCCAGCGGCGAGTCTCATTACTTTCTTGACACATAATGTTTGTGAGCATAGTGCTTCAGTGCGTTAATTGTTTTGATCATCCACCACAATCACTCCGGGTAGCTTGCTTCTAGCGAATGGTGCGCCACCCAGTGGCCAGTCTCATTACTTTTTTGACACATATTGTGTGTGAGCATAGTGCTTCAGTGCGTTAGTTGTTTTGAACGTTTGTCGTGCTCCCAAAAAGGAGCTCGGTTTCGCGAGAAATAGTGCGTTTCGTGTGCAGTGTGTGTGTTCATTGTGTGTGTGAACATTTAGTGAGAGAAACAATGAAAACAGTGTAACAATCGGTTAAGTGGTTCAAAAAAAAGAAGCAAAGAAACCTTTAATATTTTGGATTAGTTACCGTTAGAAAACAGTACACGTATTATTTAAAAGGAACGATGATTGTAAAAAGTAAAAACTCATGGATCATCACTTGCTGCGTGGCTGTTATGAACTTCAATGTTGAGGTGAGTGATTTGTAATTTCTTATTATTATCGGTAGTTAGGCAATCCTCGTGGGAGCTTAACGGGCCAGGTTGCATAAACACACAGGCGTACGCACACGAACATTAAGATCTCTCAATATAAACCTATAGTCTTCTTAATTTGGAGATGCATCAATGTATAGTGTAGTATAGGCAACCCTCCACACGTGCGCGCGTTGCGGGTTGTCCGTACTTTTTAAGGGGCAAGATGCAAAGAACTCCACCATCGGGGAGAAAACAAAAACAAGCAAGGGAAGAATCACCATTTGGTCACTTAAACCCACAAGACACAACTTTAAGAATGGAGGAAGAGGAAGCGCGCAAGAGAACAAGGGAGGAAGCATCACCAGAGGTTCAACCTCTCAAAAAACAATCAATCACTTCATCATACGGATTTGACACTATAGATCAATATGAAAGCGAATTAAGTTACTTAGAATCATTTCTAGACTGGAAAAAGGTAGGGAAGGTGCATTTAGACAAATTAAAGAAAAGAATGGTGGTTTGGGTTCAAGACAGAACACTGCTTGAGGTGAAACTGCAGCAAATGGAGAAAATAAATGAAGAACTTCAGGGAAAATACGGAGATCTCCAAAAAGAAAGTTAATGATTGAAATGGAAGTCATGGGTGGACAAAAGGGTTCAAGATTAGAGGATAAACAAAGAATCGAGAATCTACAGGAGATCATAAAAGAACAGAAAAAGGAAATAGAAGAATTGAGGAAGGATAAACAAGAAATAAGACAGGAAAGGAACAAACAAATAAAAAAAATGGAAAGCGAACTCAAAGAAAAAAACGTCACAACTGAGTAAATCAGAAGACAAATTGAATCAACTGGAAAAGGAAAATAAAAAACTGAAGGAGGAAATTAAGGAACTTGGCTTAATGGTGAAAGATACGGAAATGAATTCATTGAAACAAATTTCCATCTTAAAAGAAAAAATGGGGAACACAACCATTAACGAAGAACTAAAGGAGATCGCCAAAAAAATTGACAATCTAAAATCAGACAAAATGGAGACAGAAGAAGCGTCTACATCTCAAACATGGTCAGAGGTGGTAAGACAGGGAAGGAAGATCACTGAAAAGGAGAATAAAATCTTGGAGGTATCGGCAAAGACGAAACCGGCACTAATCTTTAGGCCAAAAGAAGGGGAAACCACGAAACAAACAGTTGAAAGATTAGTTGAAGTTATAGACCCAAGGAAAGAAAAGCTAAAGATAACGGGTATGAGAAGTACAAAGGACATAGTAGTACTGGAGGCGGCCACCAAAGAAGACATAAACAGAATCAAATCGAAAGAGGAAATTAAAAGGAACTTCGACTTTGAGGAAAATAGAAAAAGAAACCCACTCATGATCATTTATGGTGTTCCGTCCGACTTGAAAGATGAGGAAATCTTGGAAACAATGATTGAACAAAATTTTGAAGATAATCTTTCGGAAATAGCACAGCAAATTAAGGCCAGATTTCGTGCAGGGAAAAAGAATCAAAAGAAATGTCACTTAGTTATTGAAGTCTCCCCCAATATCAGGAACTACTTGATAAATAAGGATAAAGTCTACATCGAGTACGAATCACATAAAGTTAAGGACTTCCTGGTGGTGCCGAAGTGCTACATCTGTCAGGAGTTTGGGCACATCGCAAAATATTGTCATAATAAAGATAAAGTAAGATGTAGACACTGTGGTACACTGAAGCACAAAAGTGAAGACTGTGACGAAAAGGACAAAAAATTCTGCGTTCCTTGTAAACTAAGACACAAGACATGCCAAACTCCAAATACAGAGGAATATGTATCCTATAGAGTAGCTCGTGAAAGGATAATTAGTAAGATTAATTATGGATAAAGACACCACACATAAAGGTAAATCTAGAAAAAACAAACCCCCAAGCAAAATTAGAAGAGACAAAATAAGACTGGAAGCCTTCCTAGAAAGAAAGAGGAGAGGAAACGTAGCAACACAAAACAAATATATTCAAACAGAAGAATCAGAGGAAGCGAAGACAATTCAGAGTGAATTCACATACTTATTGGAGAATGGAAAGAAAAACAGAAAGAATAAACATAAATTGGAGGAAAAATTGGAAATACCTAAATTGGAAAATTCATTCATAAACGGTAAAGAAAAATACTTATTCCCACCCAACGAAAAGAAAATTCAAGATCAAACAATATCGTCGACATCTCCAGATATTTCAGATAAGTCACCAATATTTAAAGAACCAAGACCACTTTATGAGAAAATGGAGAGGCAATATAAATTAGCCAAGCTGGAAGATAAGCAGATATTAGCGGTTGCGTTTAGACAAATAACCAGGGACCTCCACGGGAAGGGAAAATCTATAACATATCCTGTACTTGAAGAAATAGATAGGATGGAGTTACGTACATATGATTTACCAGCGAATGGTTGGGAATTAGTAGACTTAGTTGACGAAGCATTTGAACGACGCGGAATTTACTGGAACTTAGAAAACGTATATAAACAACTAGTCAATGCTCACGGGCGAATATATTTCGACTTTAGTAAATCCGGCAAGGAGGCATTGGTCCATACCAAATATGCATAATAAAATCACAAAATTAAAATTAGTGCAAAATAATGCTCAAAGATCCAAAGTTGCCACAACGGAATTAAGGAGATTTGCCGAAATAAATGAAATAGACATAGTAAACATCCAGGAACCATATACTGTTAAGAGCAAATAATTAACATTTCCACCTACAGCAAGAATAGTAAAAGAAGGAAATAACCCGAAAGCCATAACTGTAATCATGAATAAAAATATTGAAGTTCTGAAAATAGCGCAATAATGTGATGAATGGACCGTTTGCTTAGAAGTAACGTTTGGTAATAAATTCTTTTGGTTGATAAATTCATACTTCCAATATAGTTTAGACATACAAGATTTCATACAGAAACTACAGAAAATAATCTGGGAAAACCCGAGGAATTATTTTATTATTACAATAGATGCAAATGCAAAATCAAGCATGTGGGGCTCACCGATAACAGACGACAAAGGCGAAATCCTAGAAGATTTTATTCTACAAAATGGTTTAATAGTTCTAAACAAAGGTAATAGACCGACATTCGTAGGATCGAGAGGGAAGTCCTTCATTGATGTAACTATAAGTTCCACTGAAATAGAAAAACAAATAGTGAATTGGGCAGTCCAGGACAGTGTAACAACAAGTGATCATGAAGTCATAACTTTTAACATCGAAGATACTATTCTGGAAACAAAAAGAGAAAATTATAATATACAAAAAATAGACTGGAAACTCTTTGAAAAAAATTTACGTCTACCACAAATTGACGACTACGATGATGTAGAAAAATTAGAAATAGATATAGAAAATAAAACTAAGATCTCTCTAGAGAAATCAATTCTAGAAGGCAAATCAAAGAAAAAATATAACGACTTTTGGTCTCCAAAACTAGAAAGATTAAAGAAAATAACAAAAGCAAAAAGAAAGAGTTACCAATCCATTTTAATTCCCATACTTAAGGAAAGAAGATTAGAGAACTATAGGCTAGCAAAACAAAAATACACAGAAGAATTATTAATCGCCAAAAAGAACAGCTGGGAAACTTTTCTTAAAAATAATATAGAATTGGATCCATGGGGGCTTCCTTACAAACTAATTATGCAGAAAATTAACAATATAACGCTGACAACACTAAAGAATGAAGATAATTCTTTCACAAAAACAAGGGAGGAAACTATACAAAAACTGTCAAGTAAATTCTTCCCAAGAGATAATATAAATGAAGAAACAGATCAACAACAGAAATTAAGGGAAGAATATAGTCAAATTATTTCAAAAGAAAATGAAGAACATATAGACTTAGTAACAAATGAAGAGATGGAACACATAATTAAGAAACTGAAATCAGGAAAGGCCCCAGGTTTGGACGGAGTAAAAAATGAAATTTACAAGAAGAAAAAAGAAATATGGATACCTTACTTAGTTAAACTATGTAATACTCTACTAAGGAAACGGAAGTTTCCGCTCTCTTGGAAGGAATCAAAGTTAATAATTCTAATGAAGGGTAAGGATAGAGACCCAACAGATGTGAGCTCCTACAGACCGATATGCCTCCTCAGGAACATTTCAAAAATTTATGAAAAAAACAAATCTTCCAGATTAAACAAATATAGAAACATTGAAGAAGATAATCTGCAATACGGCTTCAGAAGTGGGAAATCAACTGAGGACGCTCTCAACGCTTTCGTGGAGAAAATCATAGAGTGCCGGAGCGCAAAAAAATATGTATTAACATTGTTCGTAGATATAGAAGGGGCTTTCGACAATCTGTGGATTCCGTCGCTAGTAAGAAGACTAAAAGATCTAAAAATACCAGAATATTTAGTAAATACAATAAAAGATTATTTTCAAAATAGAAACATAATAATAAAAAAGAGAACGGAGATATAATCAATAATACCCAAAAATGATGCCCACAGGGATCTATTTTAGGCCCATTAATGTGGGATATTGAATTTCAGCCATGTTTGGAAGCATTAAATAAAAATAAATGCATAGATCGGGTAATAGCCTTCGCAGAT
This sequence comes from Thermobia domestica, assembly GCF_964235325.1. Lineage (NCBI taxonomy): Eukaryota > Metazoa > Arthropoda > Insecta > Zygentoma > Lepismatidae > Thermobia > Thermobia domestica. Next base: position 14,505,912 of record NC_137459.1, read on the forward strand.
GATCTTGCAGTAATAACCTCGGCAAATACAAGAAGAGAAATAGAAGAGAACTCGAAAGAAATAATAAGGATATTGCAAGACTGGAGTTTACAATGTAAACTAAAATTATCAAAGAAAAAAACTAAATTTATGATGTTCGGAACAAAATTGGTAAGGGATCCAATTATCAAAATTGGAGAAGAAACAATAGAAAAAGTTAATGAATTCAAATACCTTGGCATTCAAATTGATGATAAATTAAATTTTGGACGACACATAAACTATATTATTGATAAAGGTCATAAGGTTACTGACAAACTTATAAATATTGCAAGTAACAAATACAAGCTCCCACGTAAAGTAATAAAAATTTATCATGACTCAATTCTAGGGGCAACCATGAACTATGCTGCTAGCGTGTGGGCCCACAGATTGTTAGAAAATAACACGTTAAAACAGAAAGTAGAAAGACCTCAAAGAAATATAATGATCAGATTAAGCGGGGCTTTCGGTACCACTCCCCACAATGCGTTAGCTGTACTGATGGGGTTAAAGCCGATGCATTTATTAATAATTCAACGGGCGGCAACATACTGGCTCAAAAAAGGGGATAAAAATAGAGTAAAGGACTTAATTGGGATAGAAGTGGATAACATACAAGATATAGAAAAAGGAATATTAGACAAGTGGCAAAGAGATTGGAATAATTCAGAAAAGGCAAGAAGAACATATAGCTTAATCCCAAACATAAGGGAAAGACTTAAATGGCACCACTTTGATCCATCTGCTGGCCTTGTCCACTTTCTCACGGGACATGGCCCCTATGGCCAATACCTTCAAAGATTTGGACTAAAAGAAGACGGGAACTGTGATTGTGGCGAATTTGGCACACCGGAACATTACATAATGTGGTGCCCTCTACTTGAGGATCGAATAAACGACAGGAATATCATAAGAACAAGAAGAATGGAAGATGTTATCTCCGATGAAAGAGACTTCAAAGTAGTAAATAAAATAACCACTGATTTTTCCCAACGGAGTAAAAACAATATGAGGAAAGGAATTTAGCAAATAGGAACCAATAAGGAATCAACAGATTTGAAAGAAAAAGAAACGGAGTGTGTGAATTGTGTGTTTGTGTCTTTCTTTTCGGACCGGAGGTCATCTCCTGGAACGCTGGTATTCCGCGTGCCCCGGAAGGAAACGCGTGAGTGAATGTGGGCTCGACACATCCCCGGCACAAACCGGAATGGAACTCCGGATGCGTCGGGCCGGAGTGAATTTTGAGTTTCGGTGGCGGGACGTCGTGTTCTTTAATAAACAAATATATAAGATATCATGGAACTATATAACGTTACGAATCAATACGAAAGATAACGTGACTCTCCGTGACTAAGCTGCGTAGGCGCCATTTCCGTTTCCGGTGCGACGGCGGTGGGACACCACTGACCAGGGCCCACACTAAGTGCTCTGAGTGGGTCTTGGGCCCCAAGCCGTTGCTTGAGGGATCAAGGACGTACAAAACAACCGAGGAACATAAATTAGAAACATAAGATAAAAAAGGCATTAGAGAAGAATACACGACAGGGGAATGTAGTGAGTGAAATGAGTGTAGTGAAATAGTGTTAAGTTGTGTTTCTCACACAGGAGTGAGATAGTGTGCTAGTGTCCAAACTACAAAAATTCAGTGTGGATAGGGCTAATTAGTGCTAAGCGATGTGTATGATTAGTGATATAATTGGAGAATATGGTGAATTCTCGCACAGGAGAGAGACAAATTACACATACAGGTGAAACCAAAAAAAAAATCATACAGGAAAAAACTTGAACAAAACGGAAAAAAAGAAGAGGAAATAGTACGGGAAAGGCTAAGTATAGATCAGAAGGAACGAATGATGAAAATGATAGGACTGACGTTAAGTTCAACTCGAGTCAGAATCACAGTAGATTAGTTAGATTATATAAAGGAAGATTATTCATTATTAGATAATAATTAGTGGTTAGGATCCTGTTTTTTCTGTTTTTTTTTCAAATTTTATTGTTTGTTTTGTTTTGTTTGCTCTCTTGTTTTCTTGTTCAAAGTTGTGATTTGTTAAATCCAACCTTGTCCTTGTCCTTGTCCTTGTCCTTGTCCCCGTTCCTCAAATAAACATAAATGATGAAGTAAAGGTTGAAGAATGATATTGCAATGATGACAGCCCGTTTCGGTTCAAATCTTCAGGTGCCGAAACCGAAGAGGCGCGTCTGAGCAATGAAAAAAAAAAAATGTTTTGATCATCCACCACAATCCCACCGAGTAGCTTGCTTCTAGCGAATGGAGCGCCACGCAGCGTCGAGTCTCATTACTTTGTTGAAAAAAAACTGTGTGTGAGCATAGTGCTTCAGTGCGTTAATTGTTTTGATCATCCACAACATTCCCACCGGGTAGCTTGCTTCTAGCGAATGGAGCGAAACGCAGCGGCTAGTCTCATTTCTTTCTTGACACATACTGCGTGTGAGCATAATGCTTCAGTGCGTTAATTGTTTTGATCATCCACCACAATCCCTCCGGGTAGCTTCATTCTAGCGAATGGAGCGCCACGCAACGGCGAGTCTCATTACTTTCTGCATACAATTCATGAGGGCATAGTTCGTCAGTGCGTTAATTGTTTCGATCATCCACCACAATCCCTCCGGGTAGTTTGCTTCTTGCGAATGGACCGCCACGCAGCGGCGGTTCTCATTACTTTCTGCATACACTTTATGAGTAAATAGTTCGTCAGTGATTTAATTTTTTTGATCATCCACCACAATCCCACCGGTTAGCTTGCTTCTAGCGAACGGAGCGCCACCCAGCGGCGAGTCTCATTACTTTCTTCACACATACTGTGTGTGAGCATAGTGCTACAATGCGTTAATTGGTGAATCATCCACCACAATCCCTGCGGGGAACTTGCTTCTACCGAATGGAGTGCCACGCATCGGCGAATCTCATTACTTTCAGTGTACACTTTATGAAGGCATAGTTCGTCTGTGCGTTAATTGTTTTGATCATCCACTACAATCCCTCCGAAGAGATTGCTCCTAGCGAATAGAGCGCCACGCTGCGGCGAGTCTCATTACTTTGTTGAAACAAGCTGTGTGTGAGCATAGTGCTTCAGTGCGTTAATTGTTATGATAATCCACCACAATCCCTCCGGGTAGCTTGCTTCTAGCGAATGGAGCGCCACGCAGCGGCGATTCTCATTTCTTTCTGCATCCACTTTATGATTGCATAGTTCGTCAGTGCGTTAATTGTTTTGATCATCCACCACAATCCCTCTGGGTAGCTTGCTTCTAGGAAATGGAGCGTCACGCAGCGGCAAGTCTCATTACTTTCTTGACACATACTGTGTGTGAGCAAAGTGCTTCACCGCGTTAATTGGTTGGATTATTTACCACAATCCTTCCGGTAGCTTGCTTCAAGAGAATAAAGCGCCACGTAGCGGCGAGGCTCATTATTTTCTTGACACATACTGTGTGTGAGCATAGTGCTTCAGTGCATTATTTGGTTGGATCATCCACCACAATCCCTGCGGGGAACTTGCTTCTAGCGAATGGAGCGCCACGCAAGGGCGAATCTCATTACTTTCTGCATACACATTATGAGGGCATAGTTCGTCATTGCGTTAATTGTTTGTCCATCCACCACAATCCCTCCGGGTAGCTTGCTTCTAGCGAATGGAGCGCCACGCAGGGGCGAGTCTCATTAATTTCTTGACACATACTGTGTGAGCATAGTGCTTCATTCCGTTAATTGTTTTGATCATCCACCACAATCCCTCCGGGTAGCTTGCTTCTAGCGAATGGAGCTCCACTCAGCGGCGAGGTTCATTATTTTCTTGACACATACTGTGTGTGAGCATAGTGCTTCAGTGCGTTAATAGTTTTGATCATCCACCAGAATCCATCCGGGTAGCTTGCTTCTAGCGAATGGAGCGCCACGCAGCGGCGAGTCTCATTATTTCTTCACACATACTGTGTGTGAGGATAGTGCTATAATGCGTTAATTGGTGGGATCATCCACCACAATCCCTGCGGGGAACTTGCTTCTACCGAATGGAGTGCCACGCATGGGCGAATCTCATTACTTTCAGTGTACACTTTATGAGGGCATAGTTCGTCTGTGCGTTAATTGTGTTTGATCATCCACTACAATCCCTCCGGGGAGCTTGCTTCTAGCGAATGGAGCGCCACGAAGCGGCGAGTCTCATTACTTTGTTGAAACAAATTGTGTGTGAGCATAGTGCTTCAGTGCGTTAATTGTTATGATAATCCACCACAATCCCTCCGGGTAGCTTGCTTCTAGCGAATGGAGCGCCACGCAGCGGCGAGTATCATTTCTTTCTGCATACTCTTTATGATTGCATAGTTCGTCAGTGCATTAATTGTTTTGATCATCCACCACAATCCCTCTGGGTAGCTTGCTTCTAGGGAATGGAGCGTCACGCAGCGGCAAGTCTCATTACTTTCTTGACACATACTGTGTGTGACCATAGTGCTTCACCGCGTTAATTGGTTGGATTATTTACACAATCCTTCCGGGGAGCTTGCTTCAAGAGAATAAAGCGCCACGCAGCGGCGAGTCTCATTACTTTCTGCATAAACTTTATGAGGGCAAAGTTCGTCAGTGCGTTAATTGTTTGGATCATCCACCACAATCCCTCCGGGGAGCTTGCTTCTAGCGAATGGAGCGCCACGCAGCGGCGAGTCTCATTACTTTTCTGAAACAAATTGTGTGTGAGCATAGTGCTTCAGTGCGTTAATTGTTATGATAATCCACCACAATCCGTCCGGGTAGCTTGCTTCTAGCGAATGGAGCGCCACGCAGCGGCGAGTCTCATTTCTTTCTGCATACACTTTATGATTGCATAGTTCGTCAGTGCGTTAATTGTTTTGATCATCCACCACAATCCCTCCGGGTAGGTTGCTTCTAGGGAATGGAGATCCACGCAGCGGCTAGTCTCATTATTTTCTTGACACATACTGTGTGTGAGCATAGTGCTCCAGTGCGTTATATGTTTTGATCATCCACCAGAATCCCTCCGGGTAGCTTGCTTCTAGCGAATGGAGCGCCACGAAGCGGCGAGTCTCATTAATTTCTTGACACATACTGTGTGTGAGCATACTGCTTCAGTGCGTTAATTGTTTTGATCATCCACCACAATCTTTCCGGGTAGCTTGCTTCAAGAGAATAAAGCGCCACGCAGCGGCGAGGATCATTATTTTCTTGACACATACTGTGTGTGAGCATAGTGCTTCAGTGCATTATTTGGTTGGATCATCCACCACAATCCCTGCGGAAAACTTGCTTCTAGCGAATGTAGCGCCACGCAGTGGCGAATCTCATTACTTTCAGCATACACTTTATGAGGGCATAGTTCGTAAGTGCGTTAATTGCTTTGATCATCCACCACAATCCCTCCGGGTTGCTTGCTTCTAGAGAATAGAGAGCCACGCAGCGGCGATTCTCATTACTTTCTTTACACATAGTGTGTGTGAGCATAGTGCTTCAGTGCGTTAATTATTATTATAATCCAGCACAATCCCTCCGGGTAGCTTGCTTCTAGCGAATGGAGCGCCACGCAGCGGCGAGTCTCATTTCTTTCTGCATACACTTTATGAGGGCATAGTTCGTCAGTGCGTTAATTGTTTTGATCATCCACCACAATCCCTCCGGGTAGCTTGCTTCTAGAGAATAGAGTGCCACGCAGCGGCGAGTCTCATTACTTTCTTGACACATACTGTGTGTGAGCATAGTGCTTCACCGCGTTAATTTGTTTTGATTATTTACCACAATACCTCCGGTAGCTTGCTTCAAGAGAATAAAGCGCCACGCAGCGGTGAGGCTCATTATTTTCTTGACACATACTGTGTGTGAGCATAGTGTTTCAGTACATTATTTGGTTGGATCATCCACCGCAATCCCTGCGGGGAACTTGCTTCTAGCGAATGTAGCGCCACGCAGTGGCGAATCTCATTACTTTCTGCATACACTTTATGAGGGCATAGTTCGTCAGTGCGTTAATTGTTTTGACCATCCACCACAATCCCTCCGGGTAGCTTGCTTCTAGCGAATGGAGCGCCACGCAGCGGCGACTCTCATTAATTTCTTGACAGATACTGTGTGAGCATAGTGCTTCAGTGCGTTAATTGTTTTGATCATCCACCACAATCCCTCCGGGTACCTTGCTTCTAGCGAATGGAGCTCCACTCAGCGGCGAGGTTCATTATTTCCTTGACACATACTGTGTGTGAGCATAGTGCTTCAGTTCGTTAATACTTTTGATAATCCACCAGAATCCCTCCGGGTAGCTTGCTTCTAGCGAATGGAGCGCCACGCAGCGGCGAGTCTCATTACTTTCTTGACACATACTGTGTGTGAGCATAGTGCTACAATGCGTTGATTGGTGGGATCATCCACCACAATCCCTGCGGGGAACTTGCTTCTACCGAATGGTGTGCCACGCATCGGCAAATCTCATTACTTTCAGTTTACACTTTATGAGGGCAAAGTTCGTCAGTGCGTTAATAGTTTGGATCATCCACCACAATCCCTCCGGGTAGGTTGCTTCTAGGGAATGGAGATCCACGCAGCGGCTAGTCTCATCATTTTCTTGACACATACTGTGTGTGAGCATAGTGCTTCAGTGCGTTATATGTTTTGATCATCCACCAGAATCCCTCCGGGTAGCTTGCTTCCAGCGAATGGAGCGCCACGCAGCGGCGGGTATCATTACTTTCTTGACACATACTGTGTGTGAGCATAGTGCTTCACCGCGTTAATTGGTTTGATTATTTACGACAACCCCTCCGGTAGCTTGCTTCAAGAGAATAAAGCGCCACGTAGCGGCGAGGCTCATTATTTTCTTGATACATACTGTGTGTGAGCATAGTGCTTCAGTGCATTATTTGGTTGGATCATCCACCACAATCCCTGCGGGGAACTTGCTTCTAGCGAATGGAGCGCCACGCAGGGGCGAATCTCATTACTTTCTGCATACATATTATGAAAGCATAGTTCGTCATTGCGTTAATTGTTTGACCATCCACCACAATCCCTCCGGGTAGCTTGCTTCTAGCGAATGGAGCACCACGCAGGGGCGAGTCTCATTAATTTCTTGACACGTACTGTGTGAGCATAGTGCTTCATTCCGTTAATTGTTTTGATCATCCACCACAATCCCTCCGGGTACCTTGCTTCTAGCGAATGGAGCTCCACTCAGCGGCGAGGTTCATTATTTTCTTGACACATACTGTGTGTGAGCATAGTGCTTCAGTGCGTTAATAGTTTTGATCATCCACCAGAATCCATCCGGGTAGCTTGCTTCTAGCGAATGGAGCGCGACGCAGCGGCGAGTCTCATTATTTCTTCACACATACTCTGTGTGAGCATAGTGCTATAATGCGTTAATTGGTGGGATCATCCAACACAATCCCTGCGGGGAACTTGCTTCTACCGAATGGAGTGCCACGCATGGGCGAATCTCATTACTTTCAGTGTACACTTTATGAGGGCATAGTTCGTCTGTGCGTTAATTGTGTTTGATCATCCACTACAATCCCTCCGGGGAGCTTGCTTCCAGCGAATGGAGCGCCATGCAGCGGCGAGTCTCATTACTTTGTTGAAACAAATTGTGTGTGAGCATAGTGCTTCAGTGCGTTAATTGTTATGATAATCCACCACAATCCCTCCGGGTAGCTTGCTTCTAGCGAATGGAGCGCCACGCAGCGGCGAGTATCATTTCTTTCTGCATACTCTTTATGATTGCATAGTTCGTCAGTGCGTTATATGTTTTGATCATCCACCAGAATCCCTCCGGGTAGCTTGCTTCTAGCGATTGGAGAGCCACGCAGCGGCGAGTCTCATTATTTTCTTGACACATACTGTGTGTGATCATATTGCTTTAATGCGTTGTTTGATCATCCACCAGAATCCCTCCGGGTAGCTTGCTTCTAGCAAATGGAGCGCCACGCTGCGGCAAGTCTCATTACTTTCTGCATACACTTATGAGCGCACAGTTCGTCAGTGCGTTAATTGTTTTGATCATCCACCACAATCCCTCCGGGTAGCTTGCTTCTAGCGAATGGAGCGCCACGCAGCGGCGAGTCTAATTACTTTCTTGACACATACTGTGTGTGAGCATAGTGCTTCACCGCGTTAATTGGTTGGATTATTTACCACAATCCCTCCGAGGAGCTCGTTCCAAGAGAATAAAGCGCCACGCAGCGGTGAGTCTCATTACTTTCTGCATACACTTTGTGAGTTCATAGTTCCTCAGTGCGTTAATTGTTTTGATCTTCCACCACAATGCCACCGGGTAGCTTGCTTCTAGGGAATGGAGCACCACGCAGCAATGAGTCTCATTACTTTCTGGATATATTTTATGAGGGCATAGTTCGTTAGTGCATTAATTGTTTTGATCATCCAACACAATCCCTCCGTGTAGCTTGCTTCTAGCAAATGGAGCGCCAACCAGCGGCGAGTCTCATTACTTTCTTGACACATACTGTGTGTGAGCATAGTGCTTCATCGCGTTAATTGGTTGGATTATTTACCACAATCCCTCCGGGGAGCGTGTTTCAAGAGAATAAAGCGCCACGCAGCGGCGAGTCTCATTACTTTCTGCATACACTTTATGAGGGTATAGTTCGTCAGTGAGTTAATTGTTTTGATCTTCCACCACAATTCCACCGGGTAGACTGCTTCTAGCGAATGGAGCGCCACGCTGCGGCGAGTCTCATTACTTTCTGCATACACTTTATGAGGAAACAGTTCGTCAGTGCGTTAGTTTTTTTGACCATCCACCACAATCCCTCCGGGTAGCTTGCTTCTAGCGAATGGAGAGCTACGCAGCGGAGAGTCTCATTACTTTCTTGACACATACTGTGTGTGAGCATAGTGCTTCATCGCGTTAATTGGTTGGATTATTTACCACAATCCCTCCGGGGAGCGTGCTTCAAGAGAATAAAACGCCACGCAGCGGCGAGACTCATTACTTTCTGCATACACTTTATGAGGGCATAGTTCGTCAGTGAGTTAATTGTTTTGATCTTCCAGCACAATTCCACCGGGTAGACTGCTTCTAGCGAATGGAGCGCCACGCTGCGGCGAGTCTCATTACTTTCTGCATACACTTTATGAGGGCATAGTTCGTCAGTGAGTTAATTGTTTTGATCTTCCACCACAATTCCACCGGGTAGCTTGCTTCTAACGAATGGAGCGCCACGCAGCGGCGAGTCTCATTACTTTCTGCATACACTTTATGAGGAAACAGTTCGTCAGTGCGTTAGTTTTTTTGACCATCCACCACAATCCCTCCGGGTAGCTTGCTTCTAGCGAATGGAGCGCCAACCAGCGGCGAGTCTCATTATTTTCTTGACACATACTGTGTGCGAGCATAGTGCTTCAGTGCGTTAATAGTTTTGATCATCCACCAGAATCCCTCCGGGTAGCTTGCTTCTAACGAATGGAGCGCCACGCAGCGGCGAGTCTAATTACTTTCTTGACACATACTGTGTGTGAGCATAGTGCTTCACCGCGTTAATTGGTTGGATTATTTACCACAATCCCTCCGAGGAGCTCGTTCCAAGAGAATAAAGCGCCACGCAGCGGTGAGTCTCATTACTTTCTGCATACACTTTGTGAGTTCATAGTTCCTCAGTGCGTTAATTGTTTTGATCTTCCACCACAATGCCACCGGGTAGCTTGCTTCTAGGGAATGGAGCACCACGCAGCAATGAGTCTCATTACTTTCTGGATATATTTTATGAGGGCATAGTTCGTTAGTGCATTAATTGTTTTGATCATCCAAAACAATCCCTCCGTGTAGCTTGCTTCTAGCAAATGGAGCGCCAACCAGCGGCGAGTCTCATTACTTTCTTGACACATACTGTGTGTGAGCATAGTGCTTCATCGCGTTAATTGGTTGGATTATTTACCACAATCCCTCCGGGGAGCGTGTTTCAAGAGAATAAAGCGCCACGCAGCGGCGAGTCTCATTACTTTCTGCATACACTTTATGAGGGTATAGTTCGTCAGTGAGTTAATTGTTTTGATCTTCCACCACAATTCCACCGGGTAGACTGCTTCTAGCGAATGGAGCGCCACGCTGCGGCGAGTCTCATTACTTTCTGCATACACTTTATGAGGAAACAGTTCGTCAGTGCGTTAGTTTTTTTGACCATCCACCACAATCCCTCCGGGTAGCTTGCTTCTAGCGAATGGAGAGCTACGCAGCGGAGAGTCTCATTACTTTCTTGACACATACTGTGTGTGAGCATAGTGCTTCATCGCGTTAATTGGTTGGATTATTTACCACAATCCCTCCGGGGAGCGTGCTTCAAGAGAATAAAACGCCACGCAGCGGCGAGACTCATTACTTTCTGCATACACTTTATGAGGGCATAGTTCGTCAGTGAGTTAATTGTTTTGATCTTCCAGCACAATTCCACCGGGTAGACTGCTTCTAGCGAATGGAGCGCCACGCTGCGGCGAGTCTCATTACTTTCTGCATACACTTTATGAGGGCATAGTTCGTCAGTGAGTTAATTGTTTTGATCTTCCACCACAATTCCACCGGGTAGCTTGCTTCTAACGAATGGAGCGCCACGCAGCGGCAAGTCTCATTACTTTCTGCATACACTTATGAGCGCACAGTTCGTCAGTGCGTTAATTGTTTTGATCATCCACCACAATCCCTCCGGGTAGCTTGCTTCTAACGAATGGAGCGCCACGCAGCGGCGAGTCTAATTACTTTCTTGACACATACTGTGTGTGAGCATAGTGCTTCACCGCGTTAATTGGTTGGATTATTTACCACAATCCCTCCGAGGAGCTCGTTCCAAGAGAATAAAGCGCCACGCAGCGGTGAGTCTCATTACTTTCTGCATACACTTTGTGAGTTCATAGTTCCTCAGTGCGTTAATTGTTTTGATCTTCCACCACAATGCCACCGGGTAGCTTGCTTCTAGGGAATGGAGCACCACGCAGCAATGAGTCTCATTACTTTCTGGATATATTTTATGAGGGCATAGTTCGTTAGTGCATTAATTGTTTTGATCATCCAACACAATCCCTCCGTGTAGCTTGCTTCTAGCAAATGGAGCGCCAACCAGCGGCGAGTCTCATTACTTTCTTGACACATACTGTGTGTGAGCATAGTGCTTCATCGCGTTAATTGGTTGGATTATTTACCACAATCCATCCGGGGAGCGTGTTTCAAGAGAATAAAGCGCCACGCAGCGGCGAGTCTCATTACTTTCTGCATACACTTTATGAGGGTATAGTTCGTCAGTGAGTTAATTGTTTTGATCTTCCACCACAATTCCACCGGGTAGACTGCTTCTAGCGAATGGAGCGCCACGCTGCGGCGAGTCTCATTACTTTCTGCATACACTTTATGAGGAAACAGTTCGTCAGTGCGTTAGTTTTTTTGACCATCCACCACAATCCCTCCGGGTAGCTTGCTTCTAGCGAATGGAGAGCTACGCAGCGGAGAGTCTCATTACTTTCTTGACACATACTGTGTGTGAGCATAGTGCTTCATCGCGTTAATTGGTTGGATTATTTACCACAATCCCTCCGGGGAGCGTGCTTCAAGAGAATAAAACGCCACGCAGCGGCGAGACTCATTACTTTCTGCATACACTTTATGAGGGCATAGTTCGTCAGTGAGTTAATTGTTTTGATCTTCCAGCACAATTCCACCGGGTAGACTGCTTCTAGCGAATGGAGCGCCACGCTGCGGCGAGTCTCATTACTTTCTGCATACACTTTATGAGGGCATAGTTCGTCAGTGAGTTAATTGTTTTGATCTTCCAGCACAATTCCACCGGGTAGACTGCTTCTAGCGAATGGAGCGCCACGCTGCGGCGAGTCTCATTACTTTCAAAGTACACTTTATGAGTGCATAGTTCGTCTGTGCGTTAATTGTTTTGATCATCCACTACAATCCCTCCGGGGAGCTTTCTTCTAGCGTATGGAGCGCCACGCCGCGGCGAGTATCATTTCTTTCTGCATACACTTTATGATTGCATAGTTCGTCAGTGCGTTAATTTTTTTGATCATCCACCACAATCCCTCTGGGTAGCTTGCTTCTAGCGAATGGAGAGTCACGCAGCGGCGAGTCTCATTACTTTCTTGACACATAATGTGTGTGAGCATAGTGCTTCACCGCGTTAATTGGTTTGGTTATTTACCACAATCTCTCCGGGGAGCTTGCTTCAAGAGAATAAAGCGCCACGAAGCGGCGAGTCTCATTATTTTCTGCATACACTTTATGAGGGCGCAGTTCGTCAGTGCGTTATATGTTTTGATCATCCACCAGAATCCCTCCGGGTAGCTTGATTTTAGCGATTGGAGCGCCACGCAGCGGCGAGTCTCATTATTTTCTTGACACATACTTTCTGTGTTCATATTGCTTCAATGCGTTGTTTGATCATCCACCAGAATCCCTCCGGGTACCTTGCTTCTAGCGAATGGAGCGCCACGCTGCGGCAAGTCTCATTACTTTCTGCATGCACTTATGAACGCACAGTTCGTCAGTGCGTTAATTGTTTTGATCATCCACCACAATCCCTCCGGGTAGCTTGCTTCTAGCGAATGGAGCGCCACGAAGCGGCGAGTATCATTACATTCTTGACGCATACTGTGTGTGAGCATAGTGTTTCAGCGCGTTAATTGTTTTGATCATCCACCAGAATCCATCCGGGTAGCTTGCTTCTAGCGAATGGAGCGCCACGCAGCGGCGAGTCTCATTTCTTTCTGCATACACTTTATGATAACACAGTTCGTCAGTGCGTTAATTGTTTTGATCATCCACCACAATCCCTCCGGGTAGCTTGCTTCTAGCGAATGGAGCGCCACGCAGCGGCGAGTCTCATTACTTTCTTGACACATACTGTGTGTGAGCATAGTGCTTCACCGCGTTAATTGGTTGGATTATTCACACAATCCTTCCGGGGAGCTTGCTTCAAGAGAATAAAGCGATACGCAGCGGCGAGTCTCATTACTTTCTGCATAAACTTTATGAGGGCAAAGTTCGTCAGTGCGTTAATTGTTTGGATCATCCACCACAATCCCTCCGGGGAGCTTGCTTCTAGCGAATGGAGCGCCACGCAGCGGCGAGTCTCATTACTTTTCTGAAACAAATTGTGTGTGAGCATAGTGCTTCAGTGCGTTAATTGTTATGATAATCCACCACAATCCCTCCGGGTAGCTTGCTTCTAGCGAATGGAGCGCCACGCAGCGGCGAGTCTCATTTCTTTCTGCATACACTTTATGATTGCATAGTTCGTTAGTGCGTTAATTGTTTTGATCATCCACCACAATCCCTCCGGGTAGGTTGCTTCTAGGGAATGGAGATCCACGCAGCGGCTAGCCTCATTATTTTCTTGACACATACTGTGTGTGAGCATAGTGCTCCAGTGCGTTATATGTTTTGATCATCCACCAGAATCACTCCGGGTAGCTTGCTTCTAGCGAATGGAGCGCCACGAAGCGGCGAGTCTAATTAATTTCTTGACACATACTGTGTGTGAGCATACTGCTTCAGTGCGTTAATTGTTTTGATCATCCACCACAATCTTTCCGGGTAGCTTGCTTCAAAAAAATAAAGCGCCACGCAGCGGCGAGGCTCATTATTTTCTTGACACATACTGTGTGTGAGCATAGTGCTTCAGTGCATTATTTGGTTGGATCATCCACCACAATCCCTGCGGAAAACTTGCTTCTAGCGAATGTAGCGCCACGCAGTGGCGAATCTCATTACTTTCAGCATACACTTTATGAGGGCATAGTTCGTAAGTGCGTTAATTGCTTTGATCATCCACCACAATCCCTCCGGGTTGCTTGCTTCTAGAGAATAGAGCGCCACGCAGCGGCGATTCTCATTACTTTCTTTACACATAGTGTGTGTGAGCATAGTGCTTCAGTGCGTTAATTATTATTATAATCCACCACAATCCCTCCGGGTAGCTTGCTTCTAGCGAATGGAGCGCCACGCAGCGGCGAGTCTCATTTCTTTCTGCATACACTTTATGAGGGCATAGTTCGTCAGTGCGTTAATTGTTTTGATCATCCACCACAATCCCTCCGGGTAGCTTGCTTCTAGAGAATAGAGTGCCACGCAGCGGCGAGTCTCATTACTTTCTTGACACATACTGTGTGTGAGCATAGTGCTTCACCGCGTTAATTGGTTTGATTATTTACCACAATACCTCCGGTAGCTTGCTTCAAGAGAATAAAGCGCCACGCAGCGGCGAGTCTCATTATTTTCTTGACATATACTGTATGTGAGCATAGTGCTTGAGTGAGTTAATTGTTTTTATCATCCACCACAATCCCTCCGGGTAGCTTTCTTGTAGGGAATGGTGCGCCACGCAGGGCCGAATCTCATTACTTTCTGCATACACTTTATGAGGGCATAGTTCGTCAGTGCGTTAATGGTTTTGATCATCCACCACAATCCCTCTAAGTAGCTTGCTTCTAGCGAATGGAGCGCCACGCAGCGGCGAGTCTCATTACTTTCTTGACACATACTGTGTGTGAGCATAGTGCTTCACCGCGTTAATTGGTTTATTATTTACCACAATCCCTCCGGTAGCTTGCTTCAAGAGAATAAAGCGCCACGCAGCGGTGAGGCTCATTATTTTCTTGACACATACTGTGTGTGAGCATAGTGCTTCAGTACATTATTTGGTTGGATCATCCACCGCAATCCCTACGGGGAACTTGCTTCTAGCGAATGGAGCGCCACGCAGCGGCGACTCTCATTAATTTCTTGACAGATACTGTGTGAGCATAGTGCTTCAGTGCGTTAATTGTTTTGATCATCCACCACAATCCCTCCGGGTACCTTGCTTCTAGCGAATGGAGCTCCACTCAGCGGCGAGGTTCATTATTTCCTTGACACATACTGTGTGTGAGCATAGTGCTTCAGTTCGTTAATAGTTTTGATAATCCACCAGAATCCCTCCGGGTAGCTTGCTTCTAGCGAATGGAGCGCCACGCAGCGGCGAGTCTCATTACTTTCTTGACACATACTGTGTGTGAGTATAGTGCTACAATGCGTTGATTTTTGGGATTATCCACCACAATCCCTGCGGGGAACTTGCTTCTACCGAATGGAGTGCCACGCATCGGCAAATCTCATTACTTTCAGTTTACACTTTATGAGGGCATAGTTCGTCTGTGCTTTAATTGTTTTGATCATCCACAACAATCCCTCCGGGGAGCTTGCTCCTAGCGAATAGAGCGCCACGCTGCGGCGAGTCTCATTACTTTGTTGAAACAAACTGTGTGTGAGCATAGTGCTTCAGTGCGTTAATTGTTATGATAATCCACCACAATCCCTCCGGGTAGCTTGCTTCTAGCGAATGTAGCGCCACTCAGCGGCGAGTCTCATTTCTTTCTGCATACACTTTATGATTGCATAGTTCGTCAGTGCGTTAATTGTTTTGATCATCCACCACAATCCCTCTGGGTACCTTGCTTCTAGCGAATGGAGCGTCACGCAGCGGTGAGTCTCATTACTTTCTTGACACATACTGTGTGTGAGCATAGTGCTTCACCCCGTTAATTGGTTGGATTATTTACCACAATCCCTCCGGGGATCTTGCTTCAAGAGAATAAAGCGCCACGCAGCGGCGAGTCTCATTACTTTCCGCATACACTTTATGAGGGCAAAGTTCGTCAGTGCGTTAATAGTTTGGATCATCCACCACAATCCCTCCGGGTAGGTTGCTTCTAGGGAATGGAGATCCACGCTGCGGCTAGTCTCATCATTTTCTTGACACATACTGTGTGTGAGCATAGTGCTTCAGTGCGTTATATGTTTTGATCATCCACCAGAATCCCTCCGGGTAGCTTGCTTCCAGCGAATGGAGCGCCACGCAGCGGCGAGTATCATTACTTTCTTGACACATACTGTGTGTGAGCATAGTGCTTCACCGCGTTAATTGGTTTGATTATTTACCACAATCCCTATGGTAGCTTGCTTCAAGAGAATAAAGCGCCACGTAGCGGCGAGGCTCATTATTTTCTTGATACATACTGTGTGTGAGCATAGTGCTTCAGTGCATTATTTGGTTGGATCATCCACCACAATCCCTGCGGGGAACTTGCTTCTAGCGAATGGAGCGCCACGCAGGGGCGAATCTGATTACTTTCTGCATACATATTATGAGGGCATAGTTCGTCATTGCGTTAATTGTTTGACCATCCACCACAATCCCTCCGGGTAGCTTGCTTCTAGCGAATGGAGCGCCACGCAGGGGCGAGTCTCATTAATTTCTTGACACATACTGTGTGAGCATAGTGCTTCATTCCGTTAATTGTTTTGATCATCCACCACAATCATTCCGGGTACCTTGCTTCTAGCGAATGGAGCTCCACTCAGCGGCGAGGTTCATTATTTTCTTGACACATACTGTGTGTGAGCATAGTGCTTCAGTGCGTTAATAGTTTTGATCATCCACCAGAATCCATCCGGGTAGCTTGCTTCTAGCGAATGGAGCGCGACGCAGCGGCGAGTCTCATTATTTCTTCACACATACTGTGTGTGATCATATTGCTTCAATGCGTTGTTTGATCATCCACCAGAATCCCTCCGGGTAGCTTGCTTCTAGCGAATGGAGCGCCACGCAGCGGCGAGTATCATTTCTTTCTGCATACTCTTTATGATTGCATAGTTCGTCAGTGCGTTATATGTTTTGATCATCCACCAGAACCCCTCCGGGTAGCTTGCTTCTAGCGATTGGAGAGCCACGCAGCGGCGAGTCTCATTATTTTCTTGACACATACTGTGTGTGATCATATTGCTTCAATGCGTTGTTTGATCATCCACCAGAATCCTTCCGGGTAGCTTGCTTCTAGAAAATGGAGCGCCACGCTGCGGCAAGTCTCATTACTTTCTGCATACACTTATGAGCGCACAGTTCTTCAGTGCGTTAATTGTTTTGATCATCCACCACAATCCCTCCGGGTAGCTTGCTTCTAGCGAATGGAGCGCCACGCAGCGGCGAGTCTAATTACTTTCTTGACACATACTGTGTGTGAGCATAGTGCTTCATCGCGTTAATTGGTTGGATTATTTACCACAATCCCTCCGGGGAGCTCGTTCCAAGAGAATAAAGCGCCACGCAGCGGTGAGTCTCATTACTTTCTGCATACACTTTGTGAGTTCATAGTTCCTCAGTGCGTAAATTGTTTTGATCTTCCACCAGAATCTCTCCGGGTAGCTTGCTTCTAGCAAATGGAGCGCCACGCTGCGGCAAGTCTCATTACTTTCTGCATACACTTATGAGCGCACAGTTCTTCAGTGCGTTAATTGTTTTGATCTTCCACCACAATCCCTCCGGGTAGGTTGCTTCTAGGGAATGGAGATCCACGCAGCGGCTAGTCTCATTATTTTCTTGACACATACTGTGTGTGAGCATAGTGCTCCAGTGCGTTAATTGTTTTGATCATCCACCACAATCTTTCCGGGTAGCTTGCTTCAAGAAAATAAAGCGCCACGCAGCGGCGAGGCTCATTATTTTCTTGACACATACTGTGTGTGAGCATAGTGCTTCAGTGCATTATTTGGTTGGATCATCCACCACAATCCCTGCGGAAAACTTGCTTCTAGCGAATGGAGCGCCACGAAGCGGCGAGTCTCATTAATTTCTTGACACATACTGTGTGTGAGCATACTGCTTCAGTGCGTTAATTGTTTTGATCATCCACCACAATCTTTCCGGGTAGCTTGCTTCAAGAAAATAAAGCGCCACGCTGCGGCGAGGCTCATTATTTTCTTGACACATACTGTGTGTGAGCATAATTCTTCAGTGCATTATTTGGTTGGATCATCCACCACAATCCCTGCGGAAAACTTGCTTCTAGCGAATGTAGCGCCACGCAGTAGCGAATCTCATTACTTTCAGCATACACTTTATGAGGGCATAGTTCGTAAGTGCGTTAATTGCTTTGATCATCCACCACAATCCCTCCGGGTTGCTTGCTTCTAGAGAATAGAGCGCCACGCAGCGGCGATTCTCATTACTTTCTTTACACATAGTGTGTGTGAGCATAGTGCTTCAGTGCGTTAATTATTATTATAATCCACCACAATCCCTCCGGGTAGCTTGCTTCTAGCGAATGGAGCGCCACGCAGCGGCGAGTCTCATTTCTTTCTGCATACACTTTATGAGGGCATAGTTCGTCAGTGCGTTAATTGTTTTGATCATCCACCACAATCCCTCCGGGTAGCTTGCTTCTAGAGAATAGAGTGCCACGCAGCGGCGAGTCTCATTACTTTCTTGACACATACTGTGTGTGAGCATAGTGCTTCACCGCGTTAATTGGTTTGATTTTTTACCACAATACCTCCGGTAGCTTGCTTCAAGAGAATAAAGCGCCACGCAGCGGCGAGTCTCATTATTTTCTTGACATATACTGTATGTGAGCATAGTGCTTGAGTGAGTTAATTGTTTTTATCATCCACCACAATCCCTCCGGGCAGCTTTCTTGTAGGGAATGGTGCGCCACGCAGGGCCGAATCTCATTACTTTCTGCATACACTTTATGAGGGCATAGTTCGTCAGTGCGTTAATGGTTTTGATCATCCACCACAATCCCTCTAAGTAGCTTGCTTCTAGCGAATGGAGCGCCACGCAGCGGCGAGTCTCATTACTTTCTTGACACATACTGTGTGTGAGCATAGTGCTTCACCGCGTTAATTGGTTTATTATTTACCACAATCCCTCCGGTAGCTTGCTTCAAGAGAATAAAGCGCCACGCAGCGGTGAGGCTCATTATTTTCTTGACACATACTGTGTGTGAGCATAGTGCTTCAGTACATTATTTGGTTGGATCATCCACCGCAATCCCTGCGGGGAACTTGCTTCTAGCGAATGTAGCGCCACGCAGTGGCGAATCTCATTACTTTCTGCATACACTTTATGAGGGCATAGTTCGTCAGTGCGTTAATTGTTTTGACCATCCACCCCAATCCCTCCGGGTAGCTTGCTTCTAGCGAATGGAGCGCCACGCAGCGGCGACTCTCATTAATTTCTTGACAGATACTGTGTGAGCATAGTGCTTCAGTGCGTTAATTGTTTTGATCATCCACCACAATCCCTCCGGGTACCTTGCTTCTAGCGAATGGAGCTCCACTCAGCGGCGAGGTTCATTATTTCCTTTACACATACTGTGTGTGAGCATAGTGCTTCAGTTCGTTAATAGTTTTGATAATCCACCAGAATCCCTCCGGGTAGCTTGCTTCTAGCGAATGGAGCGCCACGCAGCGGCGAGTCTCATTACTTTCTTGACACATACTGTGTGTGAGCATAGTGCTACAATGCGTTGATTGGTGGGATCATCCACCACAATCCCTGCGGGGAACTTGCTTCTACCGAATGGAGTGCCACGCATCGGCAAATCTCATTACTTTCAGGTTACACTTTATGAGGGCATAGTTCGTCTGTGCGTTAATTGTTTTGATCATCCACAACAATCCCTCCGGTGAGCTTGCTCCTAGCGAATAGAGCGCCACGCTGCGGCGAGTCTCATTACTTTGTTGAAACAAACTGTGTGTGAGCATAGTGCTTCAGTGCGTTAATTGTTATGATAATCCACCACAATCCCTCCGGGTAGCTTGCTTCTAGCGAATGTAGCGCCACTCAGCGGCGAGTCTCATTTCTTTCTGCATACACTTTATGATTGCATAGTTCGTCAGTGCGTTAATTGCTTTTGATCATCCACCACAATCCCTCTGGGCACCTTGCTTCTAGCGAATGGAGCGTCACGCAGCGGTGAGTCTCATTACTTTCTTGACACATACTGTGTGTGAGCATAGTGCTTCACCGCGTTAATTGGTTGGATTATTTACCACAATCCCTCCGGGGATCTTGCTTCAAGAGAATAAAGCGCCACGCAGCGGCGAGTCTCATTACTTTCCGCATACACTTTATGAGGGCAAAGTTCGTCAGTGCGTTAATAGTTTGGATCATCCACCACAATCCCTCCGGGTAGGTTGCTTCTAGGGAATGGAGATCCACGCAGCGGCTAGTCTCATCATTTTCTTGACACATACTGTGTGTGAGCATAGTGCTTCAGTGCGTTATATGTTTTGATCATCCACCAGAATCCCTCCGGGTAGCTTGCTTCCAGCGAATGGAGCGCCACGCAGCGGCGAGTATCATTACTTTCTTGACACATACTGTGTGTGAGCATAGTGCTTCACCGCGTTAATTGGTTTGATTATTTACCACAATCCCTATGGTAGCTTGCTTCAAGAGAATAAAGCGCCACGTTGCGGCGAGGCTCATTATTTTCTTGATACATACTGTGTGTGAACATAGTGCTTCAGTGCATTATTTGGTTGGATCATCCACCACAATCCCTGCGGGGAACTTGCTTCTAGCGAATGGAGCGCCACGCAGGGGCGAATCTGATTACTTTCTGCATACATATTATGAGGGCATAGTTCGTCATTGCGTTAATTGTTTGACCATCCACCACAATCCCTCCGGGTAGCTTGCTTCTAGCGAATGGAGCGCCACGCAGGGGCGAGTCTCATTAATTTCTTGACACATACTGTGTGAGCATAGTGCTTCATTCCGTTAATTGTTTTGATCATCCACCACAATCCCTCCGGGTACCTTGCTTCTAGCGAATGGAGCTCCACTCAGCGGCGAGGTTCATTATTTTCTTGACACATACTGTGTGTGAGCATAGTGCTTCAGTGCGTTAATAGTTTTGATCATCCACCAGAATTCATCCGGGTAGCTTGCTTCTAGCGAATGGAGCGCGACGCAGCGGCGAGTCTCATTATTTCTTCACACATACTGTGTGTGATCATATTGCTTCAATGCGTTGTTTGATCATCCACCAGAATCCCTCCGGGTAGCTTGCTTCTAGCGAATGGAGCGCCACGCAGCGGCGAGTATCATTTCTTTCTGCATACTCTTTATGATTGCATAGTTCGTCAGTGCGTTATATGTTTTGATCATCCACCAGAATCCCTCCGGGTAGCTTGCTTCTAGCGATTGGAGAGCCACGCAGCGGCGAGTCTCATTATTTTCTTGACACATACTGTGTGTGATCATATTGCTTCAATGCGTTGTTTGATCATCCACCAGAATCCCTCCGGGTAGCTTGCTTCTAGCAAATGGAGCGCCACGCTGCGGCAAGTCTCATTACTTTCTGCATACACTTATGAGCGCACAGTTCTTCAGTGCGTTAATTGTTTTGATCATCCACCACAATCCCTCCTGGTAGCTTGCTTCTAGCGAATGGAGCGCCACGCAGCGGCGAGTCTAATTACTTTCTTGACACATACTGTGTGTGAGCATAGTGCTTCACCGCGTTAATTGGTTGGACTATTTACCACAATCCCTCCGGGGAGCTCGTTCCAAGAGAATAAAGCGCCACGCAGCGGTGAGTCTCATTACTTTCTGCATACACTTTGTGAGTTCATAGTTCCTCAGTGCGTAAATTGTTTTGATCTTCCACCACAATGCCACCGGGTAGCTTGCTTCTAGGGAATGGAGCACCACGCAGCAATGAGTCTCATTACTTTCTGGATATATTTTATGAGGGCATAGTTCGTTAGTGCATTAATTGTTTTGATCATCCACCACAATCCCTCCGTGTAGCTTGCTTCTAGCAAATGGAGCGCCAACCAGCGGCGAGTCTCATTACTTTCTTGACACATACTGTGTGTGAGCATAGTGCTTCATCGCGTTAATTGGTTGGATTATTTACCACAATCCCTCCGGGGAGCGTGTTTCAAGAGAATAAAGCGCCACGCAGCGGCGAGTCTCATTACTTTCTGCATACACTTTATGAGGGTATAGTTCGTCAGTGAGTTAATTGTTTTGATCTTTCACCACAATTCCACCGGGTAGACTGCTTCTAGCGAATGGAGCGCCACGCTGCGGCGAGTCTCATTACTTTCTGCATACACTTTACGA
Organism: Thermobia domestica; assembly: GCF_964235325.1. NCBI lineage: Eukaryota > Metazoa > Arthropoda > Insecta > Zygentoma > Lepismatidae > Thermobia > Thermobia domestica. The sequence continues at coordinate 14,527,866 of NC_137459.1, forward strand.
GGAAACAGTTCGTCAGTGCGTTAGTTTTTTTGACCATCCACCACAATCCCTCCGGGTAGCTTGCTTCTAGCGAATGGAGAGCTACGCAGCGGCGAGTCTCATTACTTTCTTGACACATACTGTGTGTGAGCATAGTGCTTCATCGCGTTAATTGGTTGGATTATTTACCACAATCCCTCCGGGGAGCGTGCTTCAAGAGAATAAAACGCCACGCAGCGGCGAGACTCATTACTTTCTGCATACACTTTATGAGGGCATAGTTCGTCAGTGAGTTAATTGTTTTGATCTTCCACCACAATTCCACCGGGTAGCTTGCTTCTAACGAATTGAGCGCCACGCAGCGGCGAGTCTCATTACCTTCTGCATACACTTTATGAGGAAACAGTTCGTCAGTGCGTTAGTTTTTTTGACCATCCACCACAATCCCTCCGGGGAGCTTGCTTCTAGCGAATGGAGCGCCAACCAGCGGCGAGTCTCATTATTTTCTTGACACATACTGTGTGTGAGCATAGTGCTTCAGTGCGTTAATAGTTTTGATCATTCACCAGAATCCCTCCGGGTAGCTTGCTTCTAACGAATGGGGCGCCACGCAGCGGCGAGTCTCATTACTTTCTTCACACATACTGCGTGTGAGCATAGTGGTACAATGCGTTAATTGGTGAGATCATCCACCACAATCCCTGCGGGGAACTTGCTTCTACCGAATGGAGTGCCACGCATCGGCGAATCTCATTACTTTCAGTGTACACTTTATGAGTGCATAGTTCGTCTGTGCGTTAATTGTTTTGATCATCCACTACAATCCCTCCGGGGAGCTTTCTTCTAGCGTACGGAGCGCCACGCCGCGGCGATTCTCATTTCTTTCTGCATACACTTTATGATTGCATAGTTCGTCAGTGCGTTATATGTTTTGATCATCCACCAGAATCCCTCCGGGTAGTTTGCTTTTAGCGATTGGAGCGCCACGCAGCGGCGAGTCTCATTATTTTCTTGACACATACTTTCTGTGATCATATTGCTTCAATGCGTTGTTTGATCATCCACCAGAATCCCTCCGGGTACCTTGCTTCTAGCGAATGAAGCGCCACGCTGCGGCAAGTCTCATTACTTTCTGCATGCACTTATCAGCGCACAGTTCGTCAGTGCGTTAATTGTTTTGATCATCCACCACAATCCCTCCGGGTAGCTTGCTTCTAGCGAATGGAGCGCCACGAAGCGGCGAGTATCATTACTTTCTTGACGCATACTGTGTGTGAGCATAGTGTTTCAGCGCGTTAATAGTTTTGATCATCCACCAGAATCCATCCGGGTAGCTTGCTTCTAGCGAATGGAGCGCCACGCAGCGGCGAGTCTCATTTCTTTCTGCATACACTTTATGATAACACAGTTCGTCAGTGCGTTAATTGTTTTGATCATCCACCACAATCCCTCCGGGTAGCTGGCTTCTAGCGAATGGAGCGCCACGCAGCGGCGAGTCTCATTACTTTCTTGACACATACTGTGTGTTAGCATAGTGCTTCACCGCGTTAATTGGTTGGATTATTTACCACAATCCCTCCGGGGAGCTCGTTCCAAGAGAATAAAGCGCCACGCAGCGGTGAGTCTCATTACTTTCTGCATACACTTTGTGAGTTCATAGTTTTTCAGTGCGTTAATTGTTTTGATCTTCCACCACAATGCCACCGGGTAGCTTGCTTCTAGGGAATGGAGCACCACGCAGCAGTGAGTCTCATTACTTTCTGGATATATTTTATGAGGGCATAGTTCGTTAGTGCGTTAATTGTTTTGATCATCCACCACAATCCCTCGTTGTAGCTTGCTTCTAGCAAATGAAGCGCCAACCAGCGGCGAGTCTCATTACTTTCTTGACACATACTGTGTGTGAGCATAGTGCTTCATCGCGTTAATTGGTTGGATTTTTTACCACAATCCCTCCGGGGAGCGTGCTTCAAGAGAATAAAGCGCCACGCAGCGGCGAGTCTCATTACTTTCAGTGTACACTTTATGAGGGCATAGTACGTCAGTGAGTTAATTGTTTTGATCTTCCACCACAATTCCACCGGGTAGACTGCTTCTAGCGAATGGAGCGCCACGCTGCGGCGAGTCTCATTACTTTCTGCATACACTTTATGAGGAAACAGTTCGTCAATGCATTAGTTTTTTTGACCATCCACCACAATCCCTCCGGGTAGCTTGCTTCTAGCGAATGGAGCGCCACGCAGCGGCGAGTCTCATTATTCTCTTGACACATAATGTGTGTGAGCATTGTGCTTCAGTGCGTTAATTGTTTTGATCATCCACCAGAATCCCTCCGGGTACCTTGCTTCTAGCGAATGGAGAGCCCCGCTGCGGCGAGACTCATTACTTTCTGCATACACCTTATGAGGGCACAGTTCGTCAGTGCATTAATTGTTTTGATGATTCACCACAATCCCTCCGGGTAGCTTGCTTCTAGCGAATGGAGCGCCACGCAGCGGCGAGTCTCATTATTTTCTTGAAACATACTGTATGTCAGCATAGCGCTTGAGTGAGTTAATTGTTTTGATCATCCACCACAATCCCTCCGGCTACCTTGCTTCTAGCGAATGGAAAGTCACGAAGCAGCGAGTATCATTACTTTCTTGACGCATATTGTGGGTGAGCATAGTGTTTCAGTGCGTTAAATTTTTGATCGTCCATCGCAATTCCTCCGAGTAACTTGCCTCTAGCGACTGGAGCGCCACGCAGCGGCGAGTCTCATTATTTTCTTGACACAGACTGTGTGTCAGCATAGTGCTTCAGTGCATTAATTGGTTGAATCATCCACCACAATCCCTTGCGGGGAACTTGCTTCTAGCAAATGGAGCGCCACGCAGGGGCGAATCTCATTACTTTCTGCATACACTTTATGAGGGCATAGTTCGTAAGTGCGTTAATTGCTTTGATCATCCACTACAATCCCTCCGGGATGCTTGCTCCTAGCGAATAGAGCGCCACGAAGCGGCGAGTCTCGTTTCTTTCTGCATACACTTTATGAGGGCATTGTTCGTCAGTGCGTTAATTGTTTTGATCATCCACCACAATCACTCCGGGTAGCTTGCTTCTAGCGAATGGAGCGCCACGCAGCGGCGAGTCTCATTACTTTCTTGACACATACTGTGTGTGAGCATAGTTTTTCACCGCGTTAATCGGTTTGATTATTTACCACAATCCCTCCGGTAGCTTGCTTCAATAGAATAAAACGCCACTCAGCGGCGAGGCTCATTATTTTCTTGACACATACTGTGTGTGAGAATAGTGCTTCAGTGCATTATTTGGTTGGATCATCCACCACAATCCCTGCGGAGAACTTGCTTCTAGCGAATATAGCGCCACGCAGTGGCGAATCTCATTACTTTCTGCATACACTTTATGAGGGCATAGTTCGTCAGTGCGTTAATAGTTTTGACCATCCACCACAATCCCTCCGGGTAGCTTGCTTCTAGCGAATGGAGCGCCACGCAGCGGCGAGTCTCATTAATTTCTTGACACATACTGTGTGAGCATAGTGCTTCAGTGCGTTAATTGTTTTGATCATCCACCACAATCCCGCCGGGTACCTTGCTTCTAGCGAATATAGCGCCACGCAGCGGCGAGTCTCATTACTTTCTTCACACATACTGTGTGAGAGCATAGTGCTACAATGCGTTAATTGGTGGGATCATCCACAACAATCCCTGCGGGGAACTTGCTTCTACCGAATGGAGTGCCACGCAGCGGAGAATCTCATTACTTTCAGTGTACACTTTATGAGGGAATAGTTCGTCTGTGCGTTAATGGTTTTGATCATCCACTACAATCCCTCCGGGGAGCTTGCTCCTAGCGAATAGAGCGCCACGCTGCGCCGAGTCTCATTACTTTGTTGAAACAAACTGTGTGTGAGCATAGTGCTTCACCGCGTTAATTGGTTGGATTATTTACCACAGTCCCTCCGGGGAGCTGGCTTCAAGAGAATAAAGCGCCACGCAGCGGCGAGTCTCATTACTTTCCGCATACACTTTATGAGGGCAAAGTTCGTCAGTGCGTTAATAGTTTGGATCATCCACCACAATCCTTCCGGGTAGGTTGCTTCTAGGGAATGGAGATCCACGCGGCGGCTAGTCTCATCATTTTCTGGACACATACTGTGTGTGAGCATAGTGCTTCAGTGCGTTATATGTTTTGATCATCCACCAGAATCCCTCCGGGTAGCTTGCTTCTTGCGAATGGAGCGCCACGCAGCGGCGAGTCTCATTAATTTCTTGACACATACTGTGTGTGAGCATACTGCTTCAGTGCGTTAATTTTTTTTGATCATCCACCACAATCCCTCCGGTTAGCTTGCTTCTAGCGAATGGAGCGCCACGAAGCGGCGAGTCTAATTACTTTCTAGACACATACTGTGTGTGAGCATAGTGCTTCACCGCGTTAATTGGTTTGATTATTTACCACAATTCCTCCGGTAGCTTGCTTCAAGAGAATAAAGCGCCACGCAGCGGCGAGTCTTATTACTTTCTATACACATACTGTGTGTGAGCATAGTGCTTCACCGGGTTAATTGGTTGGATTATTTACCACAATCCTACCGGGGAGCTGGCTTCAAGAGAAAAAAGCGCCACGCAGCGGCGAGTCTCATTACTTTCTGCATACACTTTATGAGGGCAAAGTTCGTCATTGCGTTAACTGTTTGGATCATCCACCACAATCCCTTCGGGTAGGTTGCTTCTAGGGAATGGAGATCCACCCAGCGGCTAGTCTCATTATTTTCTTGACACATACTATGTGTGAGCATAGTTCTCCAGTGCGTTAATAGTTTTAATCATCCACCAGAATCCATCCGGGTAGCTTGCTTCTAGCGAATGGAGTGCCACGCAGCGGCGAGTCTCATTACTTTCTTCACACATACTGTGTGTGAGCATAGTGCTATAATGCGTTAATTGGTGGGATCATCCACCACAATCCTTGCGGGGAACTTGCTTGTACCGAATGGAGTGCCACGCATCGGAGAATCTCATTACTTTCAGTGTACACTTTATGAGGGCATAGTTCGTCTGTGCGTTAATTGTTTTGATAATCCACTTCAATCCCTCCGGGGAGCTTGCTTCTAGCGAATGGAGCTCCACTCAGCGGCGAGGTTCATTATTTCCTTGACACATACTGTGTGTGAGCATAGTGCTTCAGTTCGTTAATTGTTATGATATTCCACCACAATCCCTCCGGGTAGCTTGCTTCTAGCGAATGGAGCGCCACGCAGTGGCGAGTCTCATTTCTTTCTGCATACACTTTATGATTGCATAGTTCGTCAGTGCGTTAATTGTTTTGATCATCCACGACAATCTATCTGGGTAGCTTGCTTCTAGCGAATGGAGCGTCACGCAGCGGCGAATCTCGTTACTTTTTTTGACACATACTGTGTGTGAGCATAGTGCTTCACCGCGTTAATTGGTTGGATTATTTACCACAATCCCTCCGGGGAGCTTGCTTCAAGAGAATAAAGCGCCACGCAAGGGCGAGTCTCATTACTTTCTGCATACACTTTATGAGGGCAAAGTTCGTCAGTGCGTTAATTGTTTGGATCATCCACCACAATCCCTCCGGGTAGGTTGCTTCTAGGGAATGGAGATCCACGGAGCGGCTAGTCTCATTATTTTCTTGACACATACTGTGTTTGAGCATAGTGCTTCAGTGCGTTAATAGTTTTGATCATCCACCACAATCTCTCCGGGTAGCTTGCTTCTAGCGAATGGAGCGCCGCGCAGCGGCGAGTCTCATTACTTTCTTCACACATACTGTGTGTGAGCATAGTGCTACAATGCGTTAACTGGTGGGATCATCCACCACAATCCCTGCAGGGAACTTGCTTCTACCGAATGGAGTGCCACGCATGGGCGAATCTCATTACTTTCAGTGTATACTTTATGAGGGCATAGTTCGTCTGTGCGTTAATTGTTTTGATCATCCACTACAATCCCTCCGGGGAGCTTGCTTCTAGCGAATGGAGCGCCACGCAGCGGCGAGTCTCATTTCTTTCTGCATACACTTTATTATTGCATAGTTCGTCAGTGCGTTAATTGTTTTGATCATCCACCACAATCCCTCTGGGTAGCTTGCTTCTAGCGAATGGAGCGTCATGCAGCGGCGAGTCTCATTACTTTCTAGACACATACTGTGTGTGAGCATAGTGCTTCACCGCGTTAATTGGTTGGATTATTTACCACAATCCTTCCGGGGAGCTTGCTTCGAGAGAATAAAGCGCCACGCAGCGGCGAGTCTCATTACTTTCTGCATACACTTTATGAGGGCAAAGTTCGTCATTGCGTTAATTGTTTGGATCATCCACCACAATCCCTCCGGGTAGGTTGCTTCTAGGGAATGGAGATCCACGCAGCGGCGAGTCTCATTACTTTCTAGACACATACTGTGTGTGAGCATAGTGCTTCACCGCGTTAAGTGGTTGGAATATTTACCACAATCCTTCCGGGGAGCTTGTTCCATAAAAATAAAGCGCCACGCAGCAGCGAGTCTCATTATTTTTCTTGACACATGCTGTATGTGAGCATAGCGCTTGAGTGAGTTAATTGTATTGATCATTCACCACAATACCTTAGGGTAGCTTGCTTCTAACGAATGGAGAGCCACGAAGCGGCGAGTATCATTATTTTCTTGACGCATATTGTGGGTGAGCATAGTGCTTCGGTGCGTTAAATTTTTGATCATCCATCGCAATTCCTCCGAGTAGATTGCTTCTAGCGAATGGAGCGCCACGCAGCGGCGAGTATCATTATTTTCTTCACACAGACTGTGTGTCAGCATAGTGCTTCAGTGCATTAATTGGTTGGATCATCCATCACAATCCCTGCGGGGAACTTGCTTGTAGCGAATGGAGCGCCACGCAGGGGCGAATCTCATTACTTTCTGCATACACTTTATGAGGGCATAGTTCGTCAGTGCGTTAATTCTTTTGATGATCCACCACAATCTCTCTGGGTAGCTTGCTTCTAGCGAATGGAGCGCCACGCAGCGGCGAGTCTCATTAATTTCTTGAAAAAAACTCTGTGTGAGCATAGTGCTTTACCGCGTTAATTGGTTGGATTATTTACCACAGTCCCTCCGGGGAGTTTGCTTCAAGAGCACAAAGCGCCACGCAGCGGCGAATCTCATTACTTTCTGCATACACTTTATGAGGGCAAAGTTCGTCAGTGCGTTAATTGTTTGGATCATCCACCACAATCCCTCCGGGTAGGTTGCTTCTAGGGATTGGAGATCCACGCAGCGGCTAGTCTCATTATTTTCTTGACACATACTGTGTTTGAGCATAGTGCTTCAGTGCGTTAATAGTTTTGATCATCCACCACAATCCCTCCGGGTAGCTTGCTTCTAGCGAATGGAGCGCCACGCAGCGGCGAGTCTCATTACTTTCTTCACACATACTGTGTGTGAGCATAGTGCTACAACGTGTTAATTGGTGGAATCATCCACCACAATCCCTGCGGGGAACTTGCTTCTACCGAATGGGGTGCCACGCATCGGCGAATCTCATTACTTTCAGTGTACACTTTATGACGGCATAGTTCGTCTGTGCGTTAATTGTTTTGATCGTCCACTACAATCCCTCCGGGGAGCTTGCTTCTAGCGAATGGAGCGCCACGCAGCGGCGAGTCTCATTTTTTTCTGGCACATACTGTATGTGAGTATAGTGCTTGAGTGCGTTAATTGTTTTGATCATCCAACGCAATTCCTCCGAGTAGCATGCTTCTAACGAATGGAGAGCCACGAAGCGACGAGTATCATTACTTTCAGGCACATACTGTATGTGAGCATAGTGTTTGAGTGCGTTAGTCGTTTTGATCATCCACCACAATCCCTCCGGGTAGGTTGCTAGTCAGATTATTTTCTTGTCACATACTGTGTGTGACCATAGTTCTCCAGTGCGTTATATGTTTTGATCATCCACCAGAATCTTTCCGGGTAGCTTGCTTCTAGCGAATGGAGCGCCACGCAGCGGCGAGTCTCATTTTTTTCTGGCACATACTGTATGTGAGTATAGTGCTTGAGTGCGTTAATTGTTTTGATCATCCAACGCAATTCCTCCGAGTAGCATGCTTCTAACGAATGGAGAGCCACGAAGCGACGAGTATCATTACTTTCAGGCACATACTGTATGTGAGCATAGTGTTTGAGTGCGTTAGTCGTTTTGATCATCCACCACAATCCCTCCGGGTAGGTTGCTAGTCAGATTATTTTCTTGACACATACTGTGTGTGACCATAGTTCTCCAGTGCGTTATATGCTTTGATCATCCACCAGAATCTTTCCGGGTAGCTTGCTTCTAGCGAATGGAGCGCCACGCAGCGGCGAGTCTCATTTTTTTCTGGCACATACTGTATGTGAGTATAGTGCTTGAGTGCGTTAATTGTTTTGATCATCCAACGCAATTCCTCCGAGTAGCATGCTTCTAGAGAATGGAGCGCCTCGCAGCGGCGAGTATCATTATTTTCTGGCACATACTGTATGTGAGCATAGTGCTTGAGTGCGTTAATTGTTATGATCATTCACCACAATCCCTCCGGGTAGCTTGCTTCTATCGAATGGAGCGCCACGAAGCGGCGAGTCTCATTATTTTCTGGCACATACTGTATGTGAGCATAGTGTTAGAGTGCGTTAGTTGTTTTGATCACCCACCACAATCCCTCCGGGTAGCTTGCTTCTAGCGAATGGAGCGCCACGAAACGGCGAGTATCATTACTTTCTTGACGCATACTGTGTGTGAGCATAGTTCTTCAGTGAGATAAATTTTTGATCATCCAACGCAATCCCTCCGAGTAGCATGCTTCTAGCGAATGGAGCGCCACGTAGCGGTGAGTCTCATTACTTTCGGCATATACTTTATGAGGGCGCAGTTCGTCAGTGCGTTATATGTTTTGATCATCCACCAGAATCCCTCCGGGTAGCTTGCTTTTAGCGATTGGAGCGCCACGCAGCGGCGAGTATCATTATTTTCTTGACACATACAGTGTGTGATCATATTGCTTCAATGCGTTGTTTTGATCATCCACCAGAATCCCTCCGGGTAGCTTGCTTCTAGCGAATGGAGCGACACGCTGCGTCAAGTATCATTACTTTCTGCATACACTTGTGAGGGCACAGTTCGTCAGTGCGTTAATTATTTTGACCATGCACCACAATCCCTCTGCGTAGCGTGCTTCTAGCGAATGGAGCGCCACGCAGCGGCGAGTCTCACTAATTTCTTGACACATACTGTGTGTGATCATATTGCTTCAATGCGTTGTTTTGATCATCCACCAGAATCCCTCCGGGTAGCTTGCTTCTAGCGAATGGAGCGACACGCTGCGGCAAGTATCATTACTTTCTGCATACACTTGTGAGGGCACAGTTCGTCAGTGCGTTAATTATTTTGACCATGCACCACAATCCCTCTGCGTAGCTTGCTTCTAGCGAATGGAGCGCCACGCAGCGGCGAGTCTCATTAATTTTTTGACACATACTGTGTGTGAGCATACTGCTTCACTGCGTTATTTTTTTTTTGATCATCCACCACAATCCCTCCGGGGAGCTTGCTTCAAGAGAATGGAGCGCCACGCAGTGGCGAGTCTCATTATTTTCTGCATTCACTTTATGAGGGCATAGTCCGTCAGTGCGTTAATTGTTTTGACCATCCACCACAACCCCTCCGGGTAGCTTGCTTCTAGTGCAAGGAGCGCCATACAGCGGCGAGTGTCATTAATTTCTTGACACATTCTGTGTGTGAGCATAGTGCTTGAGTGCGTTAATTGTTTTGATCATGCACCACAATCCCTCCGGGTAGCTTGCTTCTAGCGAATGGAGCGCCACGAAGCGGCGAGTATCATTACTTTCTTGACGCATACTGTGTGTGAGCATAGTGCTTCAGCGCGTTAATTGTTTTGATCTTCCACCACAATGCCACCGGGTAGCTTGCTTCTAGGGAATGGAGCACCACGCAGCAGCGAGTCTCATTACCTTCTGGATACATTTTATGAGGGCATAGTTCGTTAGTGCGTTAATTGTTTTGATCATCCACCACAATCCGTCCGTGTAGCTTGCTTCTAGCAAATGGAGCGCGAACCAGCCGCGAGTCTCATTACTTTCTTGACACATACTGTGTGTGAGCATAGTGCTTCACCGCGTTAATTGGTGGGATCATCCACCACAATCCCTGCGGGGAACTTGCTTGTACCGAATGGAGTGCCACGCATCGGCGAATCTCATTACTTTCAGTGTACACTTTATGAGGGCATAGTTCGTCTGTGCGTTAATTGTTTTGATAATCCACTTCAATCTTTCCGGGGAGCTTGCTTCTAGCGAATGGAGCGCCACGCAGCGGCGAGTCTCATTACTTTGTTGAAACAAATTGTGTTTGAACATAGTGCTTCAGTGCGTTAATTGTTATGATATTCCACCACAATCCCTCCGGGTAGCTTGCTTCTAGCGAATGGAGCGCCACGCAGCGGCGAGTCTCATTTCTTTCTGCATACACTTTATGATTGCATAGTTCGTCAGTGCGTTAATTGTTTTGATCATCCACGACAATCTATCTGGGTAGCTTGCTTCTAGCGAATGGAGCGTCACGCAGCGGCGAGTCTCGTTACTTTTTTTGACACATACTGTGTGTGAGCATAGTGCTTCACCGCGTTAATTGGTTGGATTATTTACCAGAATCCCTCCGGGGAGCTTGCTTCAAGAGAATAAAGCGCCACGCAGCGGCGAGTCTCGATACTTTCTGCATACACTTTATGAGGGCAAAGTTCGTCAGTGCGTTAATTGTTTGGATCATCCACCACAATCCCTCCGGGTAGGTTGCTTCTAGGGATTGGAGATCCACGGAGCGGCTAGTCTCATTATTTTCTTGACACATACTGTGTTTGAGCATAGTGCTTCAGTGCGTTAATAGTTTTGATCATCCACCACAATATCTCCGGGTAGCTTGCTTCTAGCGAATGGAGCGCCGCGCAGCGGCGAGTCTCATTACTTTCTTCACACATACTGTGTGTGTGCATAGTGCTACAATGCGTTAATTGGTGGGATCATCCACCACAATCCCTGCAGGGAACTTGCTTCCACCGAATGGAGTGCCACGCATGGGCGAATCTCATTACTTTCAGTGTATACTTTATGAGGGCATAGTTCGTCTGTGCGTTAATTGTTTTGATCATCCACTACAATCCCTCCGGGGAGCTTGCTTCTAGCGAATGGAGCGCCACGCAGCGGCGAGTCTCATTTCTTTCTGCATACACTTTATGATTGCATAGTTCGTCAGTGCGTTAATTGTTTTGATCATCCACCACAATCCCTCTGGGTAGCTTGCTTCTAGCGAATGGAGCGTCACGCAGCGGCGAGTCTCATTACTTTCTAGACACATACTGTGTGTGAGCATAGTGCTTCACCGCGTTAATTGGTTGGATTATTTACCACAATCCTCCCGGGGAGCTTGCTTCGAGAGAATAAAGCGCCACGCAGCGCCGAGTCTCATTACTTTCTGCATACACTTTATGAGGGCAAAGTTCGTCATTGCGTTAATTGTTTGGATCATCCACCACAATCCCTCCGGGTAGGTTGCTTCTAGGGAATGGAGATCCACGCAGCGGCGAGTCTCATTACTTTCTAGACACATACTGTGTGTGAGCATAGTGCTTCACCGCGTTAATTGGTTGGATTATTTACCACAATCCTTCCGGGGAGCTTGTTCCATAAAAATAAAGCGCAACGCAGCAGCGAGTCTCATTATTTTCTTGACACATGCTGTATGTGAGCATAGCGCTTGAGTGAGTTAATTGTATTGATCATTCACCACAATACCTCCGGGTAGCTTGCTTCTAACGAATGGAGAGCCACGAAGCGGCGAGTATCATTATTTTCTTGACGCATATTGTGGGTGAGCATAGTGCTTCGGTGCGTTAAATTTTTGATCATCCATCGCAATTCCTCCGAGTAGATTGCTTCTAGCGAATGGAGCGCCACGCAGCGGCGAGTATCATTATTTTCTTCACACAGACTGTGTGTCAGCATAGTGCTTCAGTGCATTAATTGGTTGGATCATCGATCACAATCCCTGCGGGGAACTTGCTTGTAGCGAATGGAGCGCCACGCAGGGGCGAATCTCATTACTTTCTGCATACACTTTATGAGGGCATAGTTCGTCAGTGCGTTAATTCTTTTGATGATCCACCACAATCTCTCTGGGTAGCTTGCTTCTAGCGAATGGAGCGCCACGCAGCGGCGAGTCTCATTAATTTCTTGAAAAAAACTCTGTGTGAGCATAGTGCTTTAGCGCGTTAATTGGTTGGATTATTTACCACAGTCCCTCCGGGGAGCTTGCTTCAAGAGCATAAAGCGCCACGCAGCGGCGAGTCTCATTACTTTCTGCATACACTTTATGAGGGCAAAGTTCGTCAGTGCGTTAATTGTTTGGATCATCCACCACAATCCCTCCGGGTAGGTTGCTTCTAGGGATTGGAGATCCACGCAGCGGCTAGTCTCATTACTTTCTTCACACATACTGTGTGTGAGCATAGTGCTACAACGCGTTAATTGGTGGAATCATCCACCACAATCCCTGCGGGGAACTTGCTTCTACCGAATGGGGTGCCACGCATCGGCGAATCTCATTACTTTCAGTGTACACTTTATGAGGGCATAGTTCGTCTGTGCGTTAATTGTTTTGATCGTCCACTACAATCCCTCCGGGGAGCTTGCTTCTAGCGAATGGAGCGCCACGCAGCGGCGAGTCTCATTTCTTTCTGCATACACTTTATGATTGCATAGTTCGTCAGTGCGTTAATTGTTTTGATCATCCGCCACAATCCCTCTGGGTAGCTTGCTTCTAGCGAATGGAGCGTCACGCAGCGACGAGTCTCATTACTTTCTAGACACATACTGTGTGTGAGCATAGTGCTTCACCGCGTTAATTGGTTGGATTATTTACCACAATCCTTCGGGGGAGCTTGCTTCAAGAGAATAAAGCGCCACGCAGCGGCGAGTCTCATTACTTTCTGCATACACTTTATGAGGGCAAAGTTCGTCATTGCTTTAATTGTTTGGATCATCCACCACAATCCCTCCGGGTAGGTTGCTTCTAGGGAATGGAGACCCACGCAGCGGCTAGTCTCATTATTTTCTTGACACATACTGTGTGTGAGCATAGTTCTCCAGTGCGTTATATGTTTTGATCATCCACCAGAATCTTTCCGGGTAGCTTGCTTCTAGCGAATGGAGCGCCACGCAGCGGCGAGTCTCATTTTTTTCTGGCACATACTGTATGTGAGTATAGTGCTTGAGTGCGTTAATTGTTTTGATCATCCAACGCAATTCCTCCGAGTAGCATGCTTCTAACGAATGGAGAGCCACGAAGCGACGAGTATCATTACTTTCAGGCACATACTGTATGTGAGCATAGTGTTTGAGTGCGTTAGTTGTTTTGAACACCCACCACAATCCCTCCGGGTAGCTTGCTTCTAGCGAATGGAGCGCCACGAAACGGCGAGTATCATTATTTTCATGACGCATACTGTGTGTGAGCATAGTTCTTCAGTGCGATAAATTTTTGATCATCCAACGCAATCCCTCCGAGTAGCATGCTTCTAGCGAATGGAGCGCCACGTAGCGGTGAGTCTCATTACTTTCGGCATATACTTTATGAGGGCGCAGTTCGTCAGTGCGTTATATGTTTTGATCATCCACCAGAATCCCTCCGGGTAGCTTGCTTTTAGCGATTGGAGCGCCACGCAGCGGCGAGTATCATTATTTTCTTGACGCATACTGTGTGTGAGCATAGTTCTTCAGTGCGATAAATTTTTGATCATCCAACGCAATCCCTCCGAGTAGCATGCTTCTAGCGAATGGAGCGCCACGTAGCGGTGAGTCTCATTACTTTCGGCATATACTTTATGAGGGCGCAGTTCGTCAGTGCGTTAGTTGTTTTGATCATCCACCACAATCCCTCCGGGTAGGTTGCTAGTCTCATTATTTTCTTGACACATACTGTGTGTGACCATAGTTCTCCAGTGCGTTATATGTTTTGATCATCCACCAGAATCTTTCCGGGTAGCTTGCTTCTAGAGAATGGAGCGCCTCGCAGCGGCGAGTATCATTATTTTCTGGCACATACTGTATGTGAGCATAGTGCTTGAGTGCGTTAATTGTTATGATCATTCACCACAATCCCTCCGGGTAGCTTGCTTCTATCGAATGGAGCGCCACGAAGCGGCGAGTCTCATTATTTTCTGGCACATACTGTATGTGAGCATAGTGTTTGAGTGCGTTAGTTGTTTTGAACACCCACCACAATCCCTCCGGGTAGCTTGCTTCTAGCGAATGGAGCGCCACGAAACGGCGAGTATCATTATTTTCATGACGCATACTGTGTGTGAGCATAGTTCTTCAGTGCGATAAATTTTTGATCATCCAACGCAATCCCTCCGAGTAGCATGCTTCTAGCGAATGGAGCGCCACGTAGCGGTGAGTCTCATTACTTTCGGCATATACTTTATGAGGGCGCAGTTCGTCAGTGCGTTATATGTTTTGATCATCCACCAGAATCCCTCCGGGTAGCTTGCTTTTAGCGATTGGAGCGCCACGCAGCGGCGAGTATCATTATTTTCTTGACACATACAGTGTGTGATCATATTGCTTCAATGCGTTGTTTTGATCATCCACCAGAATCCCTCCGGGTAGCTTGCTTCTAGCGAATGGAGCGACACGCTGCGGCAAGTATCATTACGTTCTGCATACACTTGTGAGGGCACAGTTCGTCAGTGCGTTAATTATTTTGACCATGCACCACAATCCCTCTGCGTAGCTTGCTTCTAGCGAATGGAGCGCCACGCAGCGGCGAGTCTCATTAATTTTTTGACACATACTGTGTGTGAGCATACTGCTTCACTGCGTTATTTTTTTTGATCATCCACCACAATCCCTCCGGGGAGCTTGCTTCAAGAGAATGGAGCGCCACGCATTGGCGAGTCTCATTATTTTCTGCATACACTTTATGAGGGCATACTTCGTCAGTGCGTTAATTGTTTTGACCATCCACCACAACCCCTCCGGGTAGCTTGCTTCTAGTGCAAGGAGCGCCATACAGCGGCGAGTGTCATTAATTTCTTGACACATTCTGTGTGTGAGCATAGTGCTTGAGTGCGTTAATTGTTTTGATCATGCACCACAATCCCTCCGGGTAGCTTGCTTCTAGCGAATGGAGCGCCACGAAGCGGCGAGTATCATTACTTTCTTGACGCATACTGTGTGTGAGCATAGTGCTTCAGCGCGTTAATTGTTTTGATCTTCCACCACAATGCCACCGGGTAGCTTGCTTCTAGGGAATGGAGCACCACGCAGCAGCAAGTCTCATTACCTTCTGGATACATTTTATGAGGGCATAGTTCGTTATTGCGTTAATTGTTTTGATCATCCACCACAATCCGTCCGTGTAGCTTGCTTCTAGCAAATGGAGCGCGAACCAGCCGCGAGTCTCATTACTTTCTTGACACATACTGTGTGTGAGCATAGTGCTTCACCGCGTTAATTGGTTGGATTATTTACCACAATCCCTCCGGGGAGCGTGCTTCAAAAGAATAAAGCGCCACGCAGCGGCGAGTCTCATTACTTTCTGCATACAGTTTATGAGGGCATAGTTCGTCAGTGCGTTAATTGTTTTGATCTTCCACCACAATTCCACCGGGTAGACTGCTTCTAGCGAATGGAGCGCCACGCTGCGGCGAGTCTCATTACTTTCTGCATACACTTTACGAGGAAACAGTTCTAAGTGCGTTAATTTTTTTGAGCATCCACCTCAATCCCTCCGGGTAGCTTGCTTCTAGCGAATGGAGCGGCACGCAGCGGCGAGTCTCATTATTCTCTTGACACATACTGTTTGTGAGCATTGTGCTTCAGTGCGTTAATTGTTTTGATCATCCACCAGAATCCCTCCGGGTACCTTGCTTCTAGCGAATGGACAGCCACGAAGCGGCGAGTATCATAACTTTCTTAACGCATATTGTGGGTGAGCATAGTGTTTCAGTACGTTAAATTTTTGATCATCCATTGCAATTCCTCCGAGTAGCTTGTTTCTAGCGAATGGAGCGCCACGCAGCGGCGAGTCTATTATTCTCTTGACACATACTGTGTGTGAGCATTGTGCTTCAGTGCATTAATTGGTTGGATCATCCACCACAATCCCTTGCGGGGAACTTGCTTCTAGCGAATGGAGCGCCACGGAGGGGCGAATCTCATTACTTTCTGCATACACTTTATGAGGGCATAGTTCGTAAGTGCGTTAATTGCTTTGATCATCCACCACAATCCCTCCGGGTAGCTTGCTTCTAAAGAATAGAGCGCCACGCAGCGGCGATTCTCATTACTTTCTTTACACATAGTGTGTGTGAGCATAGTGCTTCAGTGCGTTAATTATTATTATAATCCACCACAATCCCTCCGGGTAGCGTGCTTCTAGCGAATGGAGCGCCACGCAGCGGCGAGTCTCATTTCTTTCTGCATACACTTTATGAGGGCATAGTTCGTCAGTGCGTTAATTGTTTTGATCATCCACCACAATCCCTCCCGGTAGCTTGCTTCTAGCGAAAGGAGCGTAACGCAGCGGCGAGTCTCATTACTTTCTTGACACATACTGTGTGTGAGCATAGTGCTTCACCGCATTAATTGGTTGGATTATTTACCACAACCCCTCGGGGAACTTGCTTCAAGAGAATAAAGCGCCACGCAGCGGCTAGTCTCATTGCTTTCTGCATATACTTTATGAGGGCAAAGTTCGTCAGTGTGTTAATTGTTTGGATCATCCACCACAATCCCTCCGGGTAGGTTGCTTCTAGGGAATGGAGACCCACGCAGCGGCTAGTCTCATTATTTTCTTGACACATACTGTGTGTGAGCATAGTTCTCCAGTGCGTTATATGTTTTGATCATCCACCAGAATTTTTCCGGGTAGCTTGCTTCTAGCGAAAGGAGCGTCACGCAGCGGCGAGTCTCATTACTTTCTTGACACATACTGTGTGTGAGCATAGTGCTTCACCGCGTTAATTGGTTGGATTATTTACCACAACTCCTTGGGGAACTTGCTTCAAGAGAATAAAGCGCCACGCAGCGGCTAGTCTCATTACTTTCTGCATACACTTTATGAGGGCAAAGTTCGTCAGTGTGTTAATTGTTTGGATCATCCACCACAATCCCTCCGGGTAGGTTGCTAGTCTCATTATTTTCTTGACACATACTGTGTGTGACCATAGTTCTCCAGTGCGTTATATGTTTTGATCATCCACCAGAATCTTTCCGGGTAGCTTGCTTCTAGAGAATGGAGCGCCTCGCAGCGGAGAGTATCATTATTTTCTGGCTCATACTGTATGTGAGCATAGTGCTTGAGTGCGTTAATTGTTTTGATCATTCACCACAATCCCTCCGGGTAGCTTGCTTCTAGCGAATGAAGCGCCACGAAGCGGAGAGTCTCATTATTTTCTGGCACATAGTGTATGTGAGCATAGTGCTTGAGTGCGTTAATTGATTTGATCACCCACCACAATCCCTCCGGGTAGCTTGCTTCTAGCGAATGGAGCGCCACGAAGCGGCGAGTATCATTACTTTCTTGACGCATACTGTGTGTGAGCATAGTTCTTCAGTGCGATAAATTTTTGATCATCCAACGCAATCCCTCCGAGTAGCATGCTTCTAGCGAATGGAGCGCCACGTAGTGGTGAGTCTCATTACTTTCTGCATATACTTTATGAGGGCGCAGTTCGTCAGTGCGTTATATGTTTTGATCATCCACCAGAATCCCTCCGAGTTGCTTGCTTTTAGCGATTGGAGCGCCACGCAGCGGCGAGTCTCATTATTTTCTTGACACATACTGTGTGTGATCATATTGCTTCAATGCGTTGTTTTGATCATCCACCAGAATCCCTCCGGGTAGCTTGCTTCTAGCGAATGGAGCGACACGCTGCGGCAAGTATCATTACTTTCTGCATACACTTGTGAGGGCACAGTTCGTCAGTGCGTTAATTATTTTGACCATGCACCACAATCCCTCTGCGTAGCTTGCTTCTAGCGAATGGAGCGCCACGCAGCGGCGAGTCTCATTAATTTCTTGACACATACTGTGTGTGAGCATACTGCTTCACTGCGTTAATTTTTTTGATCATCCACCACAATCCCTCCGGGGAGCTTGCTTCAAGAGAATGGAGCGCCACGCAGTGGCGAGTCTCATTATTTTCTGCATACACTTTATGAGGGCATAGTTCGTCAGTGCGTTAATTGTTTTGACCATCCACCACAATCACTCCGGGTAGCTTGCTTCTAGTGCAGGGAGCGCCATACAGCGGCGAGTGTCATTAATTTCTTGACACATTCTGTGTGTGCGCATAGTGCTTGAGTGCGTTAATTGTTTTGATCATCCACCACAATCCCTCCGGGTAGCTTGCTTCTAGCGAATGGAGCGCCACGAAGCGGCGAGTATCATTACTTTCTTGACGCATACTGTGTGTGAGCATAGTGCTTCAGCGCGTTAATTGTTTTGATCTTCCACCACAATGCCACCGGGTAGCTTGCTTCTAGGGAATGGAGCACCACGCAGCAGCGAGTCTCATTACTTTCTGGATATATTTTATGAGGGCATAGTTCGTTAGTGCGTTAATTGTTTTGATCATCCACCACAATCCGTCCGTGTAGCTTGCTTCTAGCAAATGGAGCGCGAACCAGCGGCGAGTCTCATTACTTTCTTGACACATACTGTGTGTGAGCATAGTGCTTCACCGCGTTAATTGGTTGGATTATTTACCACAATCCCTCCGGGGAGCGTGCTTCAAAAGAATAAAGCGCCACGCAGCGGCGAGTCTCATTAGTTTCTGCATACACTTTATGAGGGCATATTTCGTCAGTGCGTTAATTGTTTTGATCTTCCACCACAATTCCACCGGGTAGACTGCTTCTAGCGAATAGAGCGCCACGCTGCGGCGAGTCTCATTACTTTCTGCATACACTTTATGAGGAAACAGTTCGTCAGTGCGTTAATTTTTTTGACCAACCACCTCAATCCCTCCGGGTAGCTTGCTTCTAGCGAATGGAGAGCCACGAAGCGGCGAGTATCATAACTTTCTTAACGCATATTGTGGGTGAGTATAGTGTTTCGGTACGTTAAATTTTTGATCATCCACCGCAATTTCTCCGAGTAGCTTGCTTCTAGCGAATGGAGCGCCACGCAGCGGCGAGTCTCATTATTCTCTTGACACATACTGTGTGTGAGCATTGTGCTTCAGTGCATTAATTGGTTGGATCATCCACCACAATCCCTTGCGGGGAACTTGCTTCTAGCGAATGGAGCGCCACGGAGGGGCGAATCTCATTACTTTCTGCATACACTTTATGAGGGCATAGTTCGTAAGTGCGTTAATTGCTTTGATCATCCACCACAATCCCTCCGGGTAGCTAGCTTCTAAAGAATAGAGCGCCACGCAGCGGCGATTCTCATTACTTTCTTTACGCATAGTGTGTGTGAGCATAGTGCTTCAGTGCGTTAATTATTATTATAATCCACCACAATCCCTCCGGGTAGCTTGCTTCTAGCGAATGGAGCGCCACGCAGCGGCGAGTCTCATTTCTTTCTGCATACACTTTATGAGGGCATAGTTCGTCACTGCGTTAATTGTTTTGATCATCCACCACAATCCCTCCCGGTAGCTTGCTTCTAGAGAATAGAGCGCCACGCAGCGGCGAGTCTCATTATTTTCTTGACATATACTGTATGTGAGCATAGTGCTTGAGTGAGTTAATTGTTTTGATCATTCACCAGAATCCCTCCGGGTAGCTTTCTTCTAGCGAATGGAGCGCCACGCAGGGGCGAATCTCATTACTTTCTGCATACACTTCATGAGGGCATAGTTCGTCAGTGCGTTAATTGTTTTGACCATCCACCACAATCCCTCCGGGTAGCTTGCTTCTAGCGAATGGAGCGCCACGCAGCGGCGAGTCTCATTACTTTCTTGACACATACTGTGTGTGAGCATAGTGCTTCACCGCGTTAATTGGTTTGATTATTTACCACAATCCCTCCAGTAGCTTGCTTCAAGAGAATAAAGCACCACGCAGAGGCGAGTCTCATTAATTTCTTGACACATACTGTATGAGCATAGTGCTTCAGTGCGTTAATTGTTTTGATCATCCACCAGAATCCCTCCGGGTAGCTTGCTTCTAGCGAATGGAGCGCCACGCAGCGGCGAGTCTCATTACTTTCTTCACACATACTGTGTGTGAGCATAGTGCTACAATGCGTTAATTGGTGGGATCATCCACCACAATCTCTGCGGGGAATTTGCTTCTGCCGAATGGAGTGCTACGCATCGGCGAATCTCATTACTTTCAGTGTACACTTTATGAGGGCATAGTTCGTCTGTGCGTTAATTGTTTTGATCATCCACTACAATCCCTCCGGGGAGCTTGCTCCTAGCGAATGGAGCGTCACGCAGCGGCGAGTCTCATTACTTTGTTGAAACAAACTGTGTGTGAGCATAGTGCTTCAGTGCGTTAATTGTTATGATAATCCTCCACAATCCCTCAGGGTAGCTTGCTTCTAGCGAATGGAGCGCCACGCAGCGGCGAGTCTCATTTCTTTCTGCATACACTTTATGATTGCATAGTTCGTCAGTGCGTTAATTGTTTTGATCATACACCACAATCCCTCTGGGTAGCTTGCTTCTAGCGAATGGAGCGTCACGCAGCGGCGAGTCTCATTACTTTCTTGACACATACTGTGTGTGAGCATAGTGCTTCACCGCGTTAATCGGTTTGATTACTTACCACAATCCCTCCGGTAGCTTGCTTCAATAGAATAAAGCGCCACGCAGCGGCGAGGCTCATTATTTTCTTGACACATACTGTGTGTGAGCATAGTGCTTCAGTGAATTATTTGGTTGGATCATCCACCACAATCCCTGCGGAGAACTTGCTTCTAGCGAATGTAGCGCCACGCAGTGGCGAATCTCACTTCTTTCTGCATACACTTTTTTAGGGCATAGTTCGTCAGTGCGTTAATTGTGTTGACCATCCACCACAATCCCTCCCGGTAGCTTGCTTCTAGCGAATGGAGCGCCACGCAGCGACGAGTTTCATTAATTTCTTGACACATACTGTGTGAGCATAGTGCTTCAGTGCGTTAATAGTTTTGATAATCCACCACAATCCCTCCGGGTAGCTTGCTCCTAGCGAATAGAGCGCCACGCTGCGGCGAGTCTCATTACTTTGTTGAAACAAGCTGTGTGTGAGCATAGTGCTTCAGTGCGTTAATTGTAATGATAATCCACAGCAATCCTTCCGGGTAGCTTGCTTCTAGCGAATGGAGCGCCACGCAGCGGCGAGTCTCATTTCTTTCGGCATACACTTTATGATTGCATAGTTCGTCAGTGCGTTAATTGTTTTGATCATACACCACAATCCCTTTGGGTAGCTTGCTTCTAGCGTATCTTTCTTGACGCTTTCTTTTTGCTCAGATCGCGCCTTTCAGTTTCGGCACCTGAAAGTTTAACCGAAACAGGGCTATCATCATTGCAATCTTTCTTGCTTTATTATTTTTCATCATTCATTTGGTTTACAATTTGGACAAGGGACGAGGGATAGGAAAAATGAACGAAACCACAACACTAAGAAACAACAAAATAAAATTTTGACAAATCAACAAAGAAACAAAAAGAAAGAAAAAAAAAAGATTTTTTTTTTATAAACTCCTAACTACCTAATATTTGTTCATCTTCTAGTTTTCCTATTCTATTCTATTCTCGACTCAAGTTTAGCTTACTCTAGTCTTCAATTGTTTCATCCTCGTTCCTTTTATCATACTTAGCCTTTCTCGTATGTTTATCATCATCTTCATAGATCTAGGTTTCACCTGCATGATAGGCTTTCCACCTAGTTTTTATGATCATCTTCCTCATTGAGTCAGGTTTCTCCTGTGTGATTAGCTTTCCACCTATATAATCTCCTTTCCACCTATTTTTGTACTATCACCATCTTCATTAGATTTAGATTTCACCTGTGATGGCCTTCCACCTTTATGATAGGCTTTCCACCTATACAATAACCTGCCACCTATTTTTTGTATCATCTTCATTGGATTTAGGTTTCACCTGTATGATAGGCTTTCCACCTATTTTATTTTTGACACTTTTTAAATTTAGGTTTCCTCCTGTGTGATTTTTTTTAAATAAATTTTTACTACATTCTTCTAATAGAGGATGATAATATTTGCACCACTGAACTCAGCATCATTATTGTACGCTTACATTTAAATATTGCACGCTTAAATAAGCACTACACACTCCTGTGTGTGAAAATACAAGTTTTCCAAAAATAAAAACAACATACCACTATCACCACACTGCACACTACAACACCCATTCACTTTTCTGCGATCGCGCAAACATTGATTTCCTTTATGAGGGCGCAGTTCGTCAGTGCGTTATATGTTTTGATCATCCACCAGAATCCCTCCGGGTAGCTTGCTTCTAGCGAATGGAGCGCCACGCAGCGGCGAGTCTCATTATTTTCTTGCACATACTGTATGTGAGCATAGTGCTTGAGTGCGTTAATTGTTTTGATCATTAACCACAATCCCTCCGTGTAGCTTGCTTCTAGCAAATGGAGCGCCAACCAGCGGCGAGTCTCATTACTTTCTTGACACATACTGTGTGTGAGCATAGTGCTTCACCGCGTTAATTGGTTGGATTATTTACCACAATCCTTCCGGGGAGCTTGCTTCAAGAGAATAAAGCGCCACGCTGCGGCAAGTCTCATTACTTTCTACATACACTTTATGAGGGCATAGTTCGTAAGTGCGTTAATTGCTTTGATCATCCACCACAATCCCTCCGGGTAGCTTGCTTCTAGAGAATAGAGCGCCACTCAGCGGCGAGTCTCATTACTTTGTTGAAACAAATTGTGTGTGAGCATAGTGCTTGAGTGAGTTAATTGTTTTTATCATCCACCACAATCCCTCCGGGTAGCTTTCTTCTAGCGAATGCAGCGCCACGCAGGGCCGAATCTCATTACTTTCTGCATACACTTTAAGAGGGAATAGTTCGTCAGTGCGTTAATGGTTTTGATCATCCACCAGAATCCCTCTGGGTAGCTTGCTTCTAGCGAATGGAGCGCCACGCAGCGGCGAGTCTCATTACTTTCTTGACACATACTGTGTGTGAGCATAGTGCTTCACCGCGTTAATTGGTTTGATTATTTACCACAATCCCTCCGGTAGCTTGCTTCAAGAGAATAAAGCGCCACGCAGCGGCGAGGATCATTATTTTCTTGACACAAACTGTGTGTGAGCATAGTGCTTCAATGCATTATTTGGTTGGATCATCCACCACAATCCCTGCTGGCAACTTGCTTCTAGCGAATGGAGTGCCACGCATCGGCGAATCTCATTACTTTCAGTGTACACTTTATGAGGGCATAGTTCGTCTGTGCGTTAATTGTTTTGATCATCCACTACAATCCCTCCGGGGAGCTTGCTCCTAGCGAATAGAGCGCCACGCTACGGCGAGTCTCATTTCTTTCTGCATACACTTTATGATTGAATAGTTCGTAAGTGCGTTAATTGCTTTGATCATCCACCACAATCCCTCCGGGTAGCTTGCTTCTAGAGAATAGAGCGCCACGCAGCGGCGATTCTCATTACTTTCTTTACACATAGTGTGTGTCAGCATAGTGCTTCAGTGCGTTAATTATTATTATAATCCACCACAATCCCTCCGGGTAGCTTGCTTTTAGCGAATGGAGCGCCACGCAGCGGCGGGTCTCATTACTTTCTTCACACATACTGTGTGTGAGCATAGTGCTACAATGCGTTAATTGGTGGGATCATCCACCACAATCTCTGCGGGGAACTTGCTTCTACCGAATGGAGTGCCACGCATCGGCGAATCTCATTACTTTCAGTGTACACCTTATGAGGGCATAGTTCGTCTGTGCGTTAATTGTTTTGATCATCCACTACAATCCCTCCGGGGAGCTTGCTCCTAGCGAATAGATCGCCACGCTGCGGCGAGTCTCATTACTTTGTTGAAACAAACTGTGTGTGAACATAGTGCTTCAGTGCGTTAATTGTTATGATAATCCACCACAATCCCTCCGGGTAGCTTGCTTCTAGCGAATGGAGCGCCACGCAGCGGCGAGTCTCATTTCTTTCTGCATACACTTTATGATTGCATAGTTCGTCAGTGCGTTAATTCTTTTGATCATCCACCACAATCCCTCTTGGTAGCTTGCTTCTAGCGAATGGAGCGTCACGCAGCAGCGAGTCTCATTTCTTTCTTGACACATACTGTATGTGAGCAAAGTGCTTGAGTGCGTTAATTGTTTTGATCATCCACCACAATCCCTCCGTGTAGCTTGCTTCTAGCAAATGGAGCGCCAACCAGCGGCGAGTCTCATTACTTTCTTGACACATACTGTGTGTGAGCATAGTGCTTCACCGCGTTAATTGGTTGGATTATTTACCACAATCCTTCCGGGGAGCTTGCTTCAAGAGAATAAAGCGCCACGCTGCGGCAAGTCTCATTACTTTCTACATACACTTTATGAGGGCATAGTTCGTAAGTGCGTTAATTGCTTTGATCATCCACCACAATCCCTCCGGGTAGCTTGCTTCTAGAGAATAGAGCGCCACGCAGCGGCGATTCTCATTACTTTCTTTACACATAGTGTGTGTGAGCATAGTGCTTCAGTGCGTTAATTATTATTATAATCCACCACAATCCCTCCGGGTAGCTTGCATCTAGCGAATGGAGCGCCACGCAGCGGCGAGTCTCATTTCTTTCTGCATACACTTTATGAGGGCATAGTTCGTCAGTGCGTTAATTGTTTTGATCATCCACCACAATCCCTCCGGGTAGCTTGCTTCTAGAGAATAGAGCGCCACTCAGCGGCGAGTCTCATTATTTTCTTGACATATACTGTATGTGAGCATAGTGCTTGAGTGAGTTAATTGTTTTTATCATCCACCACAATCCCTCCGGGTAGCTTTCTTCTAGCGAATGCAGCGCCACGCAGGGCCGAATCTCATTACTTTCTGCATACACTTTATGAGGGAATATTTCGTCAGTGCGTTAATGGTTTTGATCATCCACCAGAATCCCTCTGGGTAGCTTGCTTCTAGCGAATGGAGCGCCACGCAGCGGCGAGTCTCATTACTTTCTTGACACATACTGTGTGTGAGCATAGTGCTTCACCGCGTTAATTGGTTTGATTATTTACCACAATCCCTCCGGTAGCTTGCTTCAAGAGAATAAAGCGCCACGCAGCGGCGAGGATCATTATTTTCTTGACACAAACTGTGTGTGAGCATAGTGCTTCAATGCATTATTTGGTTGGATCATCCACCACAATTTCTGCGGGCAACTTGCTTCTAGCGAATGGAGTGCCACCCATCGGCGAATCTCATTACTTTCAGTGTACACTTTATGAGGGCATAGTTCGTCTGTGCGTTAATTGTTTTGATCATCCACTACAATCCCTCCGGGGAGCTTGCTCCTAGCGAATAGAGCGCCACGCTACGGCGAGTCTCATTACTTTGTTGAAACAAACTGTGTGTGAGGATCGTGCTTCAGTGCGTTAATTGTTATATTAATCCACCACAATCCCTCCGGGTAGCTTGCTTCTAGCGAATGGAGCGCCACGCTACGGCGAGTCTCATTTCTTTCTGCATACACTTTATGATTGAATAGTTCGTAAGTGCGTTAATTGCTTTGATCATCCACCACAATCCCTCCGGGTAGCTTGCTTCTAGAGAATAGAGCGCCACGCAGCGGCGATTCTCATTACTTTCTTTACACATAGTGTGTGTCAGCATAGTGCTTCAGTGCGTTAATTATTATTATAATCCACCACAATCCCTCCGGGTAGCTTGCTTTTAGCGAATGGAGCGCCACGCAGCGGCGGGTCTCATTACTTTCTTCACACATACTGTGTGTGAGCATAGTGCTACAATGCGTTAATTGGTGGGATCATCCACCACAATCTCTGCGGGGAACTTGCTTCTACCGAATGGAGTGCCACGCATCGGCGAATCTCATTACTTTCAGTGTACACCTTATGAGGGCATAGTTCGTCTGTGCGTTAATTGTTTTGATCATCCACTACAATCCCTCCGGGGAGCTTGCTCCTAGCGAATAGATCGCCACGCTGCGGCGAGTCTCATTACTTTGTTGAAACAAACTGTGTGTGAACATAGTGCTTCAGTGCGTTAATTGTTATGATAATCCACCACAATCCCTCCGGGTAGCTTGCTTCTAGCGAATGGAGCGCCACGCAGCGGCGAGTCTCATTTCTTTCTGCATACACTTTATGATTGCATAGTTCGTCAGTGCGTTAATTCTTTTGATCATCCACCACAATCCCTCTGGGTAGCTTGCTTCTAGCGAATGGAGCGTCACGCAGCAGCGAGTCTCATTTCTTTCTTGACACATACTGTGTGTGAGCATAGTGCTCCGCGGCGAGAGTTAAAAAAGGTGGGAAAAAGTAGGTGTACCGGGCTGAGCGACATATCAAAAAAAACCGTGAATGTTTGGAGGACAATACACAAAAAACAGTATACAAAAAGGACCAGTGGTTCCAAAGTTATAAGCAAAAATTCGTGGATAATTCTCCCATATAAATGTATTAGAACATTAAAACGTGGAAGAAAGGTTCTCTAAAAAGTAAAAACTACAAGTCAGCATTTCCGCCTGTGTAGAGTGAACAGTAGTGTGAATGAAATAGTGTGTTGAACCAGTGTGAGTGCATATGTACTGGAAGTGACAGTGGCGGATACAAGGTAAAAAACAGAAAATTTTCACAAGTGTTGGACTTAAAATTTTTCTGGTAGTGCATGTGCATGTATAGCATGGAGAGTTAAATAGCTTTGGGTGGCCATGGTGCTGGAACTATGAGGGCTGGACGATTGGGATTTTGGTGATGGGTCACTGACCCCCCCCCCCTTCTTCCCCCCCGAGTTCCCGTCTACGGACGTTTGGCGGGGTCATTGACCTCGGACCCCCCCATTTTCTCATGCCCCCCGAGTCCCCGTCTCCGGACGTTTGGCGGGGTCATTGACCTCGGACCCCCCCCCCAAATTTTTCTTCTGCCCCCCCTCGAGTCCCCGTCTCCGGACGTTTGGCGGGGTCATTGACCTCGACCCCCCCCAAAAGGAAAAATGTGTGCCCCCCCCCCCGAGTCCCCGTCTCCGGACGTTCGGCGGGGTCATTGACCTCGACCCCCCAATTTTTTCTGCTGCCCTCCCGTCCCCCCCGAGTTCCCGTCTCCGGACGTTTGGCGGGGTCATTGACCTCGACCCCCCCAATTTTTGTTCGCATCCCCCCCAGTCCCCGTCTCCGGACGTTTGGCAGGGTTCTTTAACCTCGACCCCACCACTTTTTTTTCCGAGTCCTCGTCTCCGGGCGTTTGGTGAGGTCATCGACCTCGACCCCCCACCCCACCCCCTTGCTTTCTCCCTTTTTCCCTGTCACTCTCCCTTTCCCAAATCCTTGTTTTCAGAAGCATGGCGGGGCCATAGGCCACGTAGTCACCTTTCCCATCCACGTCCCTAAACATCCTGGAGGGGTAAATTACCTCTACATCTCCTACACGCACCCAGTTTACACAACAAGTGCCCACACTTGGTTCTGGCTAGGCCCTCTGGTATAAGGCACCATGGCTCCCGGCCAAAACATTTGTTTAAAAAACACAATAAACATAACAAGATGTACAGATCACCAACAAATACGCCAACGAGAGATCAATCACCCGCAAATCCCTCGGTTAGGATAGTTAGGATGGAAGATACGGATCAACGAAAAAGGAGCCGCGAAGAAACTACACCGGAGGAGAAACAACTAAAACGACAAACAACTGAAGAATCAAGCTTTGATACGATATCCCAGGCCGATCAAGAAATGGCATTCCTCGAAGGATTACTCGACTGGAAGAAAACTGGAAGAGGACATCTGGAGAAATTGAAAAAACGGGTATTGACTTGGGTTAACGACAGAGCAACACTAATGGGAAAAATAGAAGCACTAAATGAAACTAATATACAAATACAACAGAAACACGAGGCGCTTCTAAAAGGGAAATTAATAATGGAGATGGAAGTAATGACAGGACCAAGAGGTACAAGACTAGAAGAGAAGAAACAAATTGACGAACTAATAAAAAGAAATGCTAAATTGGAACAGGAAATTGAGGAATTGAAATTGGAAAAATCAGAGATAAAGCAAGACAAAGAGAGGCAATACCAACGATTGGAGGAGGAAAATCTAAAGTTAAACAAAGCCAATGAGGAAACATTAGACAAGCTAAGGGAAAAGGAAAGAAAAATAAGAAAATTGGAAGAAGAACTGCTCTTCGCAGAAAAGAAACATGATAAGCTCAAAGACCAATTAATAGAGGTGCAACAAAGGTTTGGAAATCAGACAATTGAACACCAACAAGCAATAGAAGTCTATAGAACCCAGATAGAAAAACTTAGAGTAAATCAAAACATTGAACCGGGTCAAATCCTACAACAGCTACAGGACATCAATAAGAGGCTAATGGAGGAAAAACAAGAGAAAATGGACACCGAAGAAAATTCACCAACATGGACAGAAGTAGTAAGAAAAGGATCAAGAAAGATAACCGACCGAGAGAAAACAATCATGGAGGTTTCTGCAAAAACGAAACCGGCGATAATAATAAACAAACGGCGCAGAGACTAACAAGCGTAATCGATCCGAGGAAAGAAAAATTAAAAATAACAGGAGTTAAAACAACAAGAGACATTGTAGTGCTCGAAACAGCCACGAAAGAAGATTTGCACAAAATAACGTCAAAAGAGGAAATAAAAATAGACTTTCAGTTTGAAGAAAACAAGAAGAAAAACCCACTAATGTTCTAGCATAGTTCTATAATGCGTTAATTGGTGGAATCATCCAGCACAATCCCTGCGGGGAACTTGCTTCTACCGAATGGAGTGCCACGCATCGGCGAAACAAGCTGTGTGTGAGCATAGTGCTTCAGTGCGTTAATTGTTATGATAATCCACCACAATCCCTCAGGGTAGCTTGCTTCTAGCGAATGGAGCGCCACGCAGCGGCGATTCTCATTTCTTTCTGCATACACTTTATGATTGCATAGTTCGTCAGTGCGTTAATTGTTTTGATCATCCACCACAATCCCTCTGGCTAGCTTGCTTCTAGGGAATGGAGCGTCACGCAGCGGCAAGTCTCATTACTTTCTTGACACATACTGTGTGTGAGCATAGTGCTTCACCGCGTTAATTGGTTGGATTATTTACCACAATCCCTCCGGTAGCTTGCTTCAAGAGAATAAAGCGCCACGTAGCGGCGAGGCTCATTATTTTCTTGACACATACTGTGTGTGAGCATAGTGCTTCAGTGCATTATTTGGTTGGATCATCCACCACAATCCCTGCGGGGAACTTGCTTCTAGCGAATGGAGCGCCACGCAGGGGCGAATCTCATTACTTTCTGCATACACATTATGAGGGCAGAGTTCGTCATTGCGTTAATGGTTTTGATCATCCACCACAATCCCTCCGGGTAGCTTGCTTCTAGCGAATGGAGCGCCACGCAGGGGCGAGTCTCATTAATTTCTTGACACATACTGTGTGAGCATAGTGCTTCATTCCGTTAATTGTTTTGATCATCCACCACAATCCCTCTGGGTAGCTTGCTTCTAGCGAATGGAGCGTCACGCAGCGGCTAGTCTCATCATTTTCTTGACACATACTGTGTGTGAGCATAGTGCTTCAGTGCGTTATATGTTTTGATCATCCACCAGAATCCCTCCGGGTAGCTTGCTTCTAGCGAATGGAGCTCCACGCAGCGGCGAGTCTCATTACTTTCTTGACACATACTGTGTGTGAGCATAGTGCTTCACCGCGTTAATTGGTTTGATTATTTACCACAATCCCTCCGGTAGCTTGCTTCAAGAGAATAAAGCGCCACGTAGCGGCGAGGCTCATTATTTTCTTGATACATACTGTGTGTGAGCATAGTGCTTCAGTGCATTATTTGGTTGGATCATCCACCACAATCCCTGCGGGGAACTTGCTTCTAGCGAATGGAGCGCCACGCAGGGGCGAATCTCATTACTTTGTGCATACACATTATGAGGGCATAGTTCGTCATTGCGTTAATTGTTTGACCATCCACCACAATCCCTCCGGGTAGCTTGCTTCTAGCGAATGGAGCGCCACGCAGGGGCGAGTCTCATTAATTTCTTGACACATACTGTGTGAGCATAGTGCTTCATTCCGTTAATTGTTTTGATCATCCACCACAATCCCTCCGGGTACCTTGCTTCTAGCGAATGGAGCTCCACTCAGCGGCGAGGTTCATTATTTTATTGACACATACTGTGTGTGAGCATAGTGCTTCAGTGCGTTAATAGTTTTGATCATCCACCAGAATCCATCCGGGTAGCTTGCTTCTAGCGAATGGAGCGCCACGCAGCGGCGAGTCTCATTGTTTCTTCACACATACTGTGTGTGAGCATAGTGCTATAATGCGTTAATTGGTGGGATCATCCACCACAATCCCTGCGGGGAACTTGCTTCTACCGAATGGAGTGCCACGCATGGGCGAATCTCATTACTTTCAGTGTACACTTTATGAGGGCATAGTTCGTCTGTGCGTTAATTGTTTTGATCATCCACTACAATCCCTCCGGGGAGCTTGCTTCTAGCGAATGGAGCGCTACGCAGCGGCGAGTCTCATTACTTTGTTGAAACAAATTGTGTGTGAGCATAGTGCTTCAGTGCGTTAATTGTTATGATAATCCACCACAATCCCTCCGGGTAGCTTGCTTCTAGCGAATGGAGCTCCACGCAGCGGCGAGTATCATTTCTTTCTGCATACTCTTTATGATTGCATAGTTCGTCAGTGCGTTAATTGTTTTGATCATCCACCACAATCCCTCTGGGTAGCTTGCTTCTAGGGAATGGAGCGTCACGCAGCGGCAAGTCTCATTACTTTCTTGACACATACTGTGTGTGACCATAGTGCTTCACCGCGTTAATTGGTTGGATTATTTACACAATCCTTCCGGGGAGCTTGCTTCAAGAGAATAAAGCGCCACGCAGCGGCGAGTCTCATTACTTTCTGCATAAACTTTATGAGGGCAAAGTTCGTCAGTGCGTTAATTGTTTGGATCATCCACCACAATCCCTCCGGGGAGCTTGCTTCTAGCGAATGGAGCGCCACGCAGCGGCGAGTCTCATTACTTTTTTGAAACAAATTGTGTGTGAGCATAGTGCTTCAGTGCGTTAATTGTTATGATAATCCACCACAATCCCTCCGGGTAGCTTGCTTCTAGCGAATGGAGCGCCACGCAGCGGCGAGTCTCATTTCTTTCTGCATACACTTTATGATTGCATAGTTCGTCAGTGCGTTAATTGTTTTGATCATCCACCACAATCCCTCCGGGTAGGTTGCTTCTAGGGAATGGAGATCCACGCAGCGGCTAGTCTCATTATTTTCTTGACACATACTGTGTGTGAGAATAGTGCTCCAGTGCGTTATATGTTTTATAAAGGGTGTGTGGGGGAGGAAAAACGAAAGGAAACTCCACCTACACACAAGCCGTCAGAAGAACTAAAGTGGGGAATTTAGCTCAGTTCACAGGCACTGGATTCGGACGGCTGTCCTTTAAAGTAAAAGATCATTGGGATATTAGAGTTAATAACGAAGAAATTCTATGAAAGAAGAGAGACAGGGCTAGGGTTAGGATTATCGGTTGGGGTAGGTGTACCTTCATGACGTCCGGGCGTGCGTTGGTCCCTCTCTGGTCTCCTGGTATCTTGCAATGGATCTGGTCCTGGACTATTGGCGGGATATCGCGGGCATCCGCCAGTTCGTAGGAGAAGTCCGAGATTAGCTTCCACTCCGCACCGTTACTCCCGGCTTCAAATCTATATCGCTACTCCTCGAGACGGAAGTAACCGGGGCTATTTAAGGAGGGCCCCCAGGCTCGGTGACTATTCTGGTTGATATCGAAAGCGAGTCCCAGACGTCATAGGAGGTGTGGTTGTAGGTGTTGGGAGGAGTCAGGAAGGTGTCTCTCGTAACTTTATTACAAAAAATACATAACATTCATAAATTGCTGATGTAGCAAAACAACAACCAGTTGGCTGTTGACAGTTCAGGACGCAAGCACTCTACACAGAAACTCCACAAAACACAAATAAAATTAATAGAAACCTGTCACCAACATTATTGTCTGCATAACTCAATGCATTATTAATAACAGTCTTTGTGAATCGAGGGAAAGACACATTGATTCCTTTACACTCCCCCGTCTGGAACTGAAGATATATAAAAAAAACAAGTTTATTTTATATCATCGTTCATTGGATAATATGCACCACTAAATTGATAATCATGAGTATATATACTTATCACCGAAGAAAAAAGACACCAAAATAAAATGAAAACAACACAGAAAACAAAAAAAAAATGTTAATAATTCGATATTTAGGTTAGAAGTTCCAGTCTTCTTCATATTACTGCACTTTTCTTTCTTTGTCTTTTGCGTTAAAAAAAGGACAAAAGCACACATATCCATATATATATATTTGTAAACACAATAAACGTTCACTTGACGTATAAAGAAGCGTTCATTGAAGCACATGTCCATGTAAACACAAAAGCACGTGGAATTGTTTATAACTACGTAAGACCTTAAGAAAAATTTGCTGACTCGTAGCCCTTGAAAATATATCGGTCAGTAGTCTTTGACGATAGCACTTCCAAGAAGAAGATGGCCTGGCTGGCCGTAGTTCAAAAAGCTTCCACTAGGACGGCGCTGTAGTCTGAACAGATACGAAGCACAGATCGTCGAATGATGCAGTGTAACGGAACGAAGACGGGTATTATAATTATTTGTATTAGTTCGTATTCAAAAAAAAAAAAAAAAGTTCAACTGATGAGTATCGAAGAGGAACTCTAGGTAGAATAAATAAGGTAAAGTAGTTATGAAAAGGGTTGAGAAAATAAGCTATGGGTTAGTTAGAACGGGGAGGAAAAAAATAAACAATGTGAATTAAGGAGGGAAGGGAGGGGTCATGTAACTACTGAAGTGTGACAGGGTTTCACGGCAGAATTGTGTGATATAGAAAATAGAGTTATAATCTCCAAAGGTAAAAAGGAGGAAAAAAGGTGAATAATAGAAGATTACGGGTAGAAAACACAGGCACACAGATGAGTTTCTGATGAAAATCCAATATGGCGTCGGTAGACGCTATCCTTGTAACGGTCCATCCGAAGCTTTTATTAATACAAAAAAAGCGCTGCATCTTGCTGGAAAAGTAAAACAGTGATCCACAATCAATCCATATGTACTCGATGTAGCATTCCTGGGGGGGGGGCCTCTTGAAGGTCTACGATGGACGGTAACCTCTTCTTCATTCGCTGCTTAATGAAGGCATGGGAGGGATAAAGAAA
Organism: Thermobia domestica; assembly: GCF_964235325.1. NCBI lineage: Eukaryota > Metazoa > Arthropoda > Insecta > Zygentoma > Lepismatidae > Thermobia > Thermobia domestica. The sequence continues at coordinate 14,561,366 of NC_137459.1, forward strand.
CAGGTTTTAGGTATGAAATTAAAATAGCATAGAATTGACTGGAAAGAACTGAGACTGAGTAGAATGAGAATGTGGGAGGAAAAGTAAAAAAAGGTTACAAAAATGTAGATGCGGTAAAAAAAATTAAAAAAATTTAAGTAGGTGGAACGTAAGTGCAAGGCTAATCTTAGTACAGTAGAAAAACAAAAAGTAAACGTACGGGGGAAGAGAAATAGAGGAAGAACAAGACAAAATTAAAAAAGAAACAAAAATTAAGCATTAATATGACTTGTAATTGGTGCCCAACGACCAAATAATACCATACAACACAGAATCAACACAAGGCAATCTTGGAGGGAGGGAGGGTGTATGAGGGTGGGACCAGAATAATCATAAGGCTGAAACCATTTCCTGTTTCAGCTAATCTTCTCAAAAACAGGAACGGGGCCAGGTTATGCCGCCTAGCACTCGGCTAAAAAAAAAATATTATGATTATTCCAGTAACATGGGGGGGGGGTCGGGGGCACAAAAGGGGGACCGAAGAAAGAAAAATTAATGTAATAAACCAATTGTATGTTTGAAATGTACGTACGCTAGGTTTCATTGTTGAGGGTGGTAGGTATACTCAGAATCAAAATAATTGTGATCCCAGTAGAAGTTTACTTAAATTGATGAAACGTAACCATTCTAACCAAAATACTTGGTAGGCAACTAGCGGCAAAACTACAAATAAGTGAGATAATTACGTAAGAAATGAGTTTTTGTAGAATCTCGTGTGTCGTTGATCATAGGGCGAGATTCCGAAACAGATGTCACTGTAGATAAGGGTAGACATTGCTTATCACTAGTATTTTGACGGAATCGGTCATTAGAATGCCGCTTGTATAGTTTATAAAGTAAGAGAATTCCAATAGATAATAAATATATCTCGAGCACGTGGACAACAACCCAGGCGGTGTCACGGAGTGAGAAGGTTTCTTCCGCTCTCACTGCTAAAAAACAGGAGCAAAAAGCCAGAAGTATCTAAAAATAACAAATGTCTAAATAAGCATGAAAACTGATATTTTGTATCGCTTAGTGGCTAAATCTAGTACCTCCTAAATCTTCAGGGCTAAATCAAAAGCAGAAATTCTAGTGTGAAATATGCATCTTTCAAGACTGCTATTATCCAAAAATAGCTGGGCAAAACGTGCCCACTCAAATAAGGTATCGAAAAAAAGGGTATTGCAACACTTCAACACAAAGGAGAATTACTCAACAAAACTCAAATATTTCTCTTGTCCGAAAAATGGACACATCACGGAAAATAAACTTCACAAAACTCCCTTCTTCCCTTTTTGTGTTGAAGAAAAAAAAAACACTAACTTGACTCATTTAACATAAGGTGGAATTTGACTTCAGACACCAAGGACAGATAAACTAAAACGTCAATAACCTGACAAATCAATCTGTCACGACACAAACAACACTGTATGGTCCTGTAAAACAAAATCATCCCGGGAACACTATGATAAAACAGGAACCAAACAACAGAAGCAAATTCCGATTCCAACAACCATGAGTCATAGATCCAAACAAACATAGACACAAAATAATGCATATAACGATTCTGCTTATACAAAAAAAAAGGGGGGAAAAACTTAAGATTCCCTGGGTTGTGCAGAACGGACTTGACGTCTCAAATTACATATTAAGAAACACTGAATGAACGTTGCCAAACTCAAAATTACGACTAATATTGGGATCACAATAAAATAAGTAGTATGTAAGTTATTAAATCGCTTAACAACAAACTGAGTATGGTTAATTTTCAATTTCTGTAATTCCATATCTAACTCAGTAAGGGTTTTGATAGACGCAGGAAAATTTAGATGAGGGAGAGAAAAATTTAAATCAATGTTCATATATTCATGTTCCATATTTATCGTTTTCCGAGTGGGTAAAACCATATTTTGAATAAGCACTGTTTCAAAATTGTCATATACTATAAATTGGGTCAGGTTAATTCCATATTTGATAGGGGTAGTATGTAAAATATTATGGGAAGTTCTAGAAGTTATATGACCTGGTACTAACGAAGAAAAAAGTAAGCCAGCTGGCGTATATAAATGAACAAATTTTGCATCAGAAGGAAGAATTTCTAGGTTGCAAAAGGTTAAATTCTGATTAAAATATATGTCCGTAAGACATTTTGATCGATTATTGGCGCTTAAACCTGAGGTTTCGCAAAAGTATAAAAATTTCTTCCAAACACACTGTTGATTGTCAATTTCTACAAAATGATTATCTGACAAGTAGGCCTCTTTAGGCAACGAATACCTGACAATCTTGTTTGTCATTAAAATACCTAGGTTGTGAATCATAAAACGCTGGGAAATTTTATCAGGAGTAACTACAGGTGTCTTTAACATTAGATCAATGTTCCATGAATCAAAATTGAAGTTTATAAGAAAAACTGAAGATACCGTATAGAATAGACCAATATCGTGTGGGAAAAGAGTATCCTTTAGAATAGCATGGCTCTTAACTAGAGAAAGTATCTGAACAGAATTTAAAATACGATAGGTTAGTTGATTTTGTAGAATATCAGTTAGCATCTCGGCAACCTTACGTCGGGATTCATAATAATTTTGCATAATCCACAATCGTCTTTCATGGGTAATCACATCGCAAAGAAGGTTCGAAGTCTCGTTTTGAATTTGGAGTACGGCATGCTTGACAGCCAGAACCACGCCACGTACTATTTTCACTTCATTATTAAATGCTTTCTTAATGTTCTGAAGTTCGGATTTCAAATAATCATCGTGGTCTTGTAAAATACTAAGGGATTGCTTTATTCGTTGAGTCTCAACAAAATTGTAGGAAGAAAATCCAAAAGAGGATATTCCTAAGAGCCATGAAACTATGGAACGAGTATTACGGTGTTGATGCATACAGTGTAAAGAACTATTCGAATACTGAAATGCACATGGTATAACAGCTTGTAACTTAGCATAAAAATCTCGTTCCATGGTAACTACATCATTAAAAGGATTTACTTTGTTCTCACATGAAGTAATGTTTAAATTTGAAAGATGAAGGTCCAAATGTATACGTAAAGTAGTATAGACAGTGTCCGTTGTGTGCACAGCGTATCCTGCATGTGAAATGGCGATACCTAATTTTTCCAAGGTTGCTTGCTTGCGGTAGTCTATATCCCACTCGGAAGAAATACAGATAACTTGCAGAGGAAAGAAAACTAATACCCAATACATCTGAAATAAGAGGGAAAAAAAACTAATTTCAGAACCATTGTATTAAATAGATTATACTTGTTACTATTAATGTTAACCCATTTATCAACCTTTACTATAAGTCAAAACTTCTCTATTTCCAGGTACGTCATCTCAAATTATTGTCAGTGAAAAAAAAAATAAGAAAAGACAAGGGAGAAAAAAAAATTCTAGAGGGATTTCTTCGGTTGCACGAATGGTGGTGGTAACTTGCATGTTATTTTTTTCTTTGCTTCTGACACATACAGCAGGACGACTATACATAGTCCGTCCATAACATACACGTACTAATCTATATTATAGTTCCCTGGTAGGCCAGTAACAAACTAATCTAATATAATTAAAATGTGTGTTCTCTTTCAGGTCTATTGTGGAAAGTATACATGCATCAATCGCTCGTACGTTCGTTGATTTTCTTTGTCAAATTGACAGAACACAACCATGTCCACCAAATCCAAATTCTCTTCCAAGAACTTCCGTATGCAATCCAAAGCAATACGGCATGCTTCTTCCTTGGGAAAAAAGAAAATCCCAGTCGCAATGTTTGGAAAGGCTATGGATCTAAAGCCACTTTTCAATGCGAGACTTAAGGCTTTTTCATAGCACGCTTGTAGTTTCCTTGGGTTCTTGTCTGGTGGAGCGCTAACGTGTATGACGTAGGAGGCAGGTAGGTTATAGGCATCGGTGACACAAACATCTCCGACTTTTAGATGACTAATCTTCTCGCAGTCCTGAAGTAAGTCTGGTCCAGCAGCCTGGTGGATCGCTCGGTCAACACCTCCACGTGGCTCCAATGACGTGTTCGTACTGTTCACTATACAGTCTCCGGAGAGCGAGGTAATACTTCCAAAATATAGGGCTATTTTCTTGTTGATCTCGTGGTTGGCTGAAAACTTTGGGCACATTTTATCTTTTAAGTTTGAGGTGGGGGAAGCCATGTCGTACCAAGTCGGTAGGTCCACCATAGAAACTATATCCCTGACAAACATACAATGAGGAACAGCATCATCTCTGTCCAAATTTGGTTCTTCAACTAAGAACTGGGCGAAATCACCATTAACAGCTGGTAACTCGGGATCCTTGGCACCTTCACCTAAGACAGTAGGGGAAGAGGCATCTAGCTTCTGAACATCCTTTTCAGCATCTTTTCCTGGTGGGTAATACTTTTTTAAACGGTCAACAGCGAAAGAATCAATCTTAACTTGCCCATGTCCTGTCCGAAACTTTACATAGTAACTGTTGTCATGTTTGCTTCCTTGAATTATACCTGGACCAAAGTATTTCCCTGAGAAAGCTTTGCAGTTACCTTTCTTAACGGTTGAATCAAAAATCCAAACCAGATCGCCTTTCTTAAAAGTTTGCTGTTTCTTCTTTTTGTTGTACGATTTAGCGGAAATCAAAAATCTTTTATACAAGTTATCATGGGCTCTTTCCCGTATATATCTTAAACGTTCTAAACGATCTTGGTTATCTGAAAATTGACACTGTGTGTCCAACATGGCAGAATGTAACAGTTTAGGAGAAAAACCATGGAGGCACTCAAATGGAGAAATCTGCATACTCAAATTACATGTGACGTTATAGGAAAAAACAATCTGTGGTAAAAGTTCAATCCAATTGGACTGGTTATCTTTGTCCAATGCAAGTTTCAGTTGCTGTTCAATATGTCTTATGGCGACTTCCACCTGACTTAAAGAATAGTGTCCTGCCACATCTGCAAAGTGTAATTGGATATCAAAGATATTACACAGTTCCTTGAAGACTTGACTCGTAAAAGCTGAGCCACGGTCGCATGCCAATTCAGAAAAAAGACCATACTTCAAAATAACTTGCTCGTACAAAAATTGAGATACAGAAGCAGCTGATGTATCGGGCAAAGAAGCAGCTATACAGAATCGAGTTCCCTCGTCGACACAAACAACCAAATAACTGTGTTTAAGGATGTTGTTGCTGGGGTATTTCCCGGAAAAATCTATATATATCCTATAGAAGGGTGGAACGCTGGGATGGGTCTGTAGATTTCCTAGAGGCTTGCCACTCCTCTTCTTCAACACTTGACAAACAATACATTCCTTGCACTTCCGATAGACAAATTTCTTCATGTCCAAAAAGTATACAGACTTTAATAGCAAATTATACGTTTTGGAAAATCCAGCGTGGTTTGCTGCGAGTTTTTCAGCATGGCACTTCTCAAAAACTCGGTCTCTCAAGGACAGTGGCACAGCGACTAAATGAACTTTTCCAAGAGGCGTGGAGTTGACTTTGTATAGGGTAGAGTTCCTCATGGTAAAGTGTGATGCTCTTCGCTCGAAAGCAGGATCCTTGTCAGGAGCATCCTCCAAGTAGGCGATAATCTTGCTAAAGTATTGATCTTCTCGTTGAGCTTTTCTAAGATCAATAGCGTCATTATCTTCAATGAAAAATATACGGGGATCTGCCGCACTTGCGTCCTCATCGGTAATATCACGCTTGTGGTTAACAAAACGGCTGAAAGCATCAGCCTCCACATTGCTGGCTGCGGCGACGTGAGATATAGTAAAATGGTAAGCTTCAATTTCCGTCAGCCAACGAGCTAGTTTTCCAGTTAAGTTCTTGCTATTCTTTAAATATGTTATGGCTTTGGAGTCCGTGTGAAGGAAAAAATGTCTTCCCAAAACAAAATAGCGGAAAGAACGCAAGGCATATAGCAGAGCTAGGAGTTCTAGATGGTAAACAGACAGATTCTTCTCAGCAGGCCCCACTGCACGGGATGCGAATGCAATAGGCACCAGTTCAGATTCGGGATCTTCGGATACGGGTTGTTTTGCGACGGCAGCCAAACTTCGGATCGAAGCATCCGTGTATATGTGCAAGTCACGTTCGGGTTTATAGGCCAATAAGGTGGGAGCTTCCAAGATGGCGGTCTTCAGCGCTTCAAAGGAATCCTGCTGGGATTTACCCCAGGTAAAATCAACATCCTTCTTCATCAACTTCTGAAGAGGATCCGCGATAATCGCAAAATCCTTGACATAACGCCGCAAAAAGGAGCAAACTCCAAGAAAACTCTTGACTTGTTTCTTCGTCCGTGGCCTCTTGTAATCTCTAATGGTGTCCAACATCTTATCGGAAACGGACATCCCAAAACTCCCAAGCTTGTGGCCAAGTACGACCAAAGAGTGGTGAGCGATTTTGGTCTTCTCGGGGGACAACTTTAAACCTCTGGAACGAAGTCGTTCAAACAGAATCTTGCATAAGTCGAGCATTTCAGCCACACTACTGGAAACTACATAAAAGTCGTCCACATAATACATGATGTTTGATGAAGGAACTCCAGCAAACGTTAATTTCACCAACCTATTCAACGCTGCGGCACTGGAAATGTGCCCCATCGGTAGGCAGTTGTATACATAGGATCCGAAGCCTGGAATTGAAAATCCTGTGAATTCCCTACTCTTCTTAGTAAGCTTAATTTGGAAGAATCCGGCTTTCATGTCGGAACTCGTGTAAAAAAGCTTTCCCGCCATGCGTCCTAAGATGTCCTCCATCGGTGGCGTCGGATAATTACAGGGCATCGATTGCAGGTTTAAAAATCTGAGGTCCGAAACGAATCTGAAGTCTCCAGAGCGTTTTCTGACCAAAATAATAGGGTGATTCCATGGGGAAGTCTCTGCCGAGATTACATTCTGACTTAGGAGAAGATCCAACTGTTTTTTGACGACATCTCGAAGGTGGTAAGGTACTGAATACGGAGCCTTGTTCACTGGGGTCTCATCAGATAGCCTAATTTCATGTTCAAAGCCTCTAGCGACGCCCACGTCTGTGTCCGACCAAGAGAAGACATCCGCGAAGGAGCGGATAAGATCGTAAAATTTTTCCTTGTCCTCCGGGGCGAGGTCTTGATTGACGTCCACTCGGGTGGGATCACACATCTTCTGTGATGCTGCTAACTGCTCTGGTGGTGGGGTGTATTCCTCCGTGGTGTTTGCCACAACTTCATCCGAATCAACAGGCACCTCCTCAAAGTCCTCTGCCAGACCAAGAACTGTTCCCATGCGTAACTTCACTGGGGTGGTGGTGGGGTTGGTCACATAAACGACTGGTGTCTCACCATTTACCAAAACTCGTGGGATAAAAATTCCCAATAACTCTTCAATTCGCTGAGACGGGGACAACAACAACTTTCTTCCGGTAATATCAAGCGAATTTCGGAGACGGACCAAAGTATGTGACCGCGGTGGCAACACAGTATTTTCAAAAACTCGAAAAACAGGAGTAGAACAGCTAGCAACTTTACTTGTAAGGACTTTGGATAAATGCACCTCTAAATTTCGCCTCGGCAATGAACGAGACGGTAAACGACCAAAGTAAGAAAGAGTAAAGGTATTACTATCATAATCAATTAAGGCTCTATGAATATTCAAAAAGTCAGCTCCAAGCAAGGGACCATAGTCAAAGTGTGGAATAACTCGAAACACATGAGAGAAACGTCTCCCATTAATATCAAACTGGAGAATCGCCAACTCAGAAACCTGTATAAACTTGCCAGTAACACCTCGTAAACGAGTATTGATGCGATATCTCCTAGCACTTTCTGGTACTAAATTCGAACCGACGCAACTGACCTGGCTGCCACTGTCGAGCATAAATTCAGTCTGGACTCCTCCCATAATAACACTGATATGAGGCAACTCATTCTGGGTGAAAAGAGGGACCGTAATTCGGAGAGAATGGGTAGCAGTGGTCCAATTTGCTACCCTAGCAGTTAGTTTAAAGTCGCCCTGCAATATCTAGCGATATGATTAGGGCCTTTGCATCGAAAACAGATAATAGGTCTTTTTTTTGAGGAGTCGTTGTTTTGGGACGACCCTGTATTTGATTCGGACCGGTTAGGATCGGTTTGGGGCACATGAAAACTATTGGCACCATTATCATTGTTTTGTTGCCTGTTATTACGTGGAAAGTTTCGTCTATTGTTATTTCTTCTATTGCGTGAGCCATTGTCATTGTTTTTGTTTTTACTGCCATCAGAAAGAGCGGATATTTGCAACGTTAACTTAGATAATTGTTGCTGTAATTCAAGCAAACGGCCATTGACGTCATTACTCTGCTGCGTTTGCTCTCGTGGCGAGTCAGCAGCTCTAACAGCTGTTTCCTGTCTATATGCTGCGTCAGCAGCTGTTACATAAGGAAGGCTGTCTGCCGGCTTATTGCTGACCAAGGCAGACTGCAAAAGCACTGAGTTCTTTTTAATGAACTGATCTAATTCCTTCCTCTTTGTCAGCAATCGTGCTTTTTCCTCTAATATTAACTCATCGACGAGTGCAGCGAGATTTTCATATTCTTTTTTAATAACAGCACGAAAATATTCAGGTTGAAGACCTTCGATAATGTACTGTATTTGTGCTTTTTCTGAGGCTGTAGGATCTGATCTAAGAATGAGATCCTGTTTTGAGTAAACGTAGTCCATCACGCTCTCATCCGTACCTTGCTCTCGAGCCCTCATCTGCGCAACAGTAAAGTGGGGAAGCGCATGATCTTTAAAGGTTTGACGGATTCGTTCTTTAAACTGGTCATAATTCCACTGCGCAAATTCGGGTTTCGATTCAATTGCTGAATACCAATCTTCAGCACCTCCTTTCAGTAATGATCCTAAAATTAACTTCTTACGGGCTCCTGTCCAGCCGTTGACTTCGGCCACAGTTTCGTATTTCCTCAAAAATCTGTCCACATCCTCCCCGAAACGAGCATAAAACGGCTCAGGTCTAATAATCGAATTCATATATTGAACGGGACCTTCGCCTCCTGCATTATTCGCTGCAGATGCCATATCTGATACTTTAGGACTTAAAGAAATGGAAGAGGACCCAGAAATCTCGGAGAAGGTATCGGATAAACGTAACTGCCGACGTAAGTTATACAAATATTGGCGCGTAACCTTAGCGGACTTTGGGGAAGAACACGCGGCAGGCTCAAAATATACAGTATTGCTATGGTCTAAAATTTCCTCTGTAGGGACACCTAATTCCTCATGTAAGTAACGCAACATAGACAAAAATCTCTAAGAATTTGGGCACACAACTACACATCACATTAATACTATAACTCAATAATTAACTTAAAAATAATAAAATAATACCGAGAATACGGTAATAGACACAAAAAAATAAGAAACGCACTATACTTCGGAAAGAGTTAGGAAAAAAAAACATCTAGCCAGGACCCAAGTGTCATGCAAAAATAAGAGGAAACATAGGTGAGCTATTTTCCAATTGAGGAGAACCTCTCGGACTCTAGCGCCACTACGCCCCTAAACGAGGAAGTCGGATCGGTCAGAAGTTCCATCTGAACGCAATGACCTCCGTGTGCGGACTCGACCAAAAGGCCTCGACGCTAAAGTAGTACTTTTTGCTCGAAAGTAAGACGCACACCAAAAGAGCATTCACAATAGGGTGAAACCCTCCTCGTACAGTGCTACGCCCTTAGCAAGGTTCTGCTCGGGGTACGTCCATACCTCCGCAATAAACCTCGCACAGACTCGGCAAAAATGCCTCACTGCAAAAGTAGTGAAATGCGAAAGACCCAATAGACAAGAGAGCTTATTGGCCTCCACTCTGGTGAAACCATCCGTCTGTTGCGGAGATACGCCCAATAACTGGTCTCGATCGGGGTGCGTGTGCTACACTCCTGCAAGAAAACCAGTCTAGACTCGGCACTGAAATGCCTGCTCCAACAACAGCTATTGGCCAGAAAAGAAAACAAGAAAAACATGCACTACTAGAAGATTGACCTAAAAACATGCAGAGATAGAACTGACAGGGTAAAAACAATTCTCCACCAAGTAGGACACTAGCAGGGATAAAAAGAAAGAGTAAAAAGCCACATCTCCACCATATAAAGGGTGTGTGGGGGAGGAAAAACGAAAGGAAACTCCACCTACACACAAGCCGTCAGAAGAACTAAAGTGGGGAATTTAGCTCAGTTCACAGGCACTGGATTCGGACGGCTGTCCTTTAAAGTAAAAGATCATTGGGATATTAGAGTTAATAACGAAGAAATTCTAAGAAAGAAGAGAGACAGGGCTAGGGTTAGGATTATCGGTTAGGGTAGGTGTACCTTCATGACGTCCGGGCGTGCGTTGGTCCCTCTCTGGTCTCCTGGTATCTTGCAATGGATCTGGTCCTGGACTATTGGCGGGATATCGCGGGCATCCCCCAGTTCGTAGGAGAAGTCCGAGATTAGCTTCCACTCCGCACCGTTACTCCCGGCTTCAAATCTATATCGCTACTCCTCGAGACGGAAGTAACCGGGGCTATTTAAGGAGGGCCCCCAGGCTCGGTGACTATTCTGGTTGATATCGAAAGCGAGTCCAAGACGTCATAGGAGGTGTGGTTGTAGGTGTTGGGAGGAGTCAGGAAGGTGTCTCTCGTAACTTTATTACAATAAATACATAACATTCATAAATTGCTGATGTAGCAAAACAACAACCAGTTGGCTGTTGACAGTTCAGGACGCAAGCACTCTACACAGAAACTCCAAAAACACAAATAAAATTAATAGAAACCTGTCACCAACATTATTGTCTGCATAACTCAATGCATTATTAATAACAGTCTTTGTGAATCGAAGCAAAGACACATTGATTCCTTTACAGTTTTGATCATCCACCAGAATCCCTCCGGGTAGCTTGCTTCTAGCGAATGGAGCGCCACGAAGCGGCGAGTCTCATTAATTTCTTGACACATACTGTGTGTGAGCATACTGCCTCAGTGCGTTAATTGTTTTGATCATCCACCACAATCTTTCCGGGTAGCTTGCTTCAAGAGAATAAAGCGCCACGCAGCGGCGAGGCTCATTATTTTCTTGACACATACTGTGTGTGAGCATAGTGCTTCAGTGCATTATTTGGTTGGATCATCCACCCCAATCCCTGCGGGGAACTTGCTTCTAGCGAATGTAGCGCCACGCAGTGGCGAATCTCATTACTTTTTGCATACACTTTATGAGGGCATAGTTCGTAAGTGCGTTAATTGCTTTGATCATCCACCACAATCCCTCCGGGTAGCTTGCTTCTAGAGAATAGAGCGCCACGCAGCGGCGATTCTCATTACTTTCTTTACACATAGTGTGTGTGAGCATAGTGCTTCAGTGCGTTAATTATTATTATAATCCACCACAATCCCTCCGGGTAGCTTGCTTCTAGCGAATGGAGCGCCACGCAGCGGCGAGTCTCATTTCTTTCTGCATACACTTTATGAGGGCATAGTTCGTCAGTGAGTTAATTGTTTTGATCATCCACCACAATCCCTCCGGGTAGCTTGCTTCTAGAGAATAGAGTGCCACGCAGCGGCGAGTCTCATTACTTTCTTGACACATACTGTGTGTGAGCATAGTGCTTCACCGCGTTAATTGGTTTGATTATTTACCACAATACCTCCGGTAGCTTGCTTCAAGAGAATAAAGCGCCACGCAGCGGCGAGTCTCATTATTTTCTTGACATATACTGTATGTGAGCATAGTGCTTGAGTGAGTTAATTGTTTTTATCATCCACCACAATCCCTTCGGGTAGCTTTCTTTTAGCGAATGGTGCGCCACGCAGGGCCGAATCTCATTACTTTCTGCATACACTTTATGAGGGCATAGTTCGTCAGTGCGTTAATGGTTTTGATCATCCACCACAATCCCTCTGGGTAGCTTACTTCTAGCGAATGGAGCGCCACGCAGCGGCGAGTCTCATTACTTTCTTGACACATACTGTGTGTCAGCATAGTGCTTCACCGCGTTAATTGGTTTGATTATTTACCACAATCCCTCCGGTAGCTTGCTTCAAGAGAAAAAAAGCGCCACGCAGCGGTGAGGCTCATTATTTTCTTGACACATACTGTGTGTGAGCATAGTGCTTCAGTACATTATTTGGTTGGATCATCCACCACAATCCCTGCGGGGAACTTGCTTCTAGCGAATGTAGCGCCACGCAGTGGCGAATCTCATTACTTTCTGCATACACTTTATGAGGGCATAGTTCGTAATGCGTTAATTGTTTTGACCATCCACCACAATCCCTCCGGGTACCTTGCTTCTAGCGAATGGAGCTCCACTCAGCGGCGAGGTTCATTATTTCCTTGACACATACTGTGTGTGAGCATAGTGCTTCAGTTCGTTAATAGTTTTGATAATCCACCAGAATCCCTCCGGGTAGCTTGCTTCTAGCGAATGGAGCGCCACGCAGCGGCGAGTCTCATTACTTTCTTGACACATACTGTGTGTGAGCATAGTGCTACAATGCGTTGATTGGTGGGATCATCCACCACAATCCCTGCGGGGAACTTGCTTCTACCGAATGGAGTGCCACGCATCGGCAAATCTCATTACTTTCAGTTTACACTTTATGAGGGCATAGTTCGTCTGTGCGTTAATTGTTTTGATCATCCACAACAATCCCTCCGGGGAGCTTGCTCCTAGCGAATAGAGCGCCACGCTGCGGCGAGTCTCGTTACTTTGTTGAAACAAACTGTGTGTGAGCATAGCGCTTCAGTGCGTTAATTGTTATGATAATCCACCACAATCCCTCCGGGTAGCTTGCTTCTGGCGAATGTAGCGCCACTCAGCGGCGAGTCTCATTTCTTTCTGCATACACTTTATGATTGTATAGTTCGTCAGTGCGTTAATTGTTTTGATCATCCACCACAATCCCTCTGGGTACCTTGCTTCTAGCAAATGGAGCGTCACGCAGCGGCGAGTCTCATTACTTTCTTGACACATACTGTGTGTGAGCATAGTGCTTCACCGCGTTAATTGGTTGGATTATTTACCACAATCCCTCCGGGGAGCTTGCTTCAAGAGAATAAAGCGAAACGCAGCGGCGAATCTTATTACTTTCTGCATACACTTAATGAGGGCAAAGTTCGTCAGTGCGTTAATAGTTTGGATAATCCACCACAATCCCTCCTGGTAGGTTGCTTCTAGGGAATGGAGATCCACGCAGCGGCTAGTCTCATCATTTTCTTGACACATACTGTGTGTGACCATAGTGCTTCAGTGCGTTATATGTTTTGATCATCCACCAGAATCCCTCCGGGTAGCTTGCTTCCAGCGAATGGAGCGCCACGCAGCGGCGAGTGTCATTACTTTCTTGACGCATACTGTGTGTGAGCATAGCGCTTCACCGCGTTAATTGGTTTGATTATTTACCACAATCCCTCCGGTAGCTTGCTTCAAGAGAATAAAGCGCCAAGTAGCGGCGAGGCTCATTATTTTCTTGACACATACTGTGTGTGAGCATAGTGCTTCAGTGCATTATTTGGTTGGATCATCCACCACAATCCCTGCGGGAAACTTGCTTCTAGCGAATGTAGCGCCACGCAGTGGCGAATCTCATTACTTTCAGCATACACTTTATGAGGGCATAGTTCGTCAGTGTGTTAATTGTTTTGACTATCCACCACAATCCCTCCGGGTAGCTTGCTTCTAGCGAATGGAGCGCCACGCAGCGGCGAGTCTCATTAATTTCTTGACACATACTGTGTGAGCATAATGCTTCAGTGCGTTAATTGTTTTGATCATACACCACAATCCCTCCGGGTACCTTGCTTCTAGCGAATGGAGCTCCACTCAGCGGCGAGGTTCATTATTTCCTTGACACATACTGTGTGTGAGCATAGTGCTTCAGTTCGTTAATAGTTTTGATAATCCACCAGAATCCCTCCGGGTAGCTTGCTTCTAGCGAATGGAGCGCCACGCAGCGGCGAGTCTCATTACTTTCTTGACACATACTGTGTGTGAGCATAGTGCTACAATGCGTTATTTGGTGGGATCATCTACCAGAATCCCTGCGGGGAACTTGCTTCTACCGAATGGAGTGACACGCATCGGCGAATCTCATTACTTTCAGTTTACACTTTATGAGGGCATAGTTCGTCTGTGCGTTAATTGTTTTGATCATCCACTACAATCCCTCCGGGGAGCTTGCTTCTAGCGAATGGAGCGCCACGCAGCGGCGAGTCTCATTACTTTGTTGAAACAAATTGTGTGTGAGCATAGTGCTTCAGTGCGTTAATTGTTATGATAATCCACCACAATCCCTCCGGGTAGCTTGCTTCTAGCGAATGGAGCGCCACACAGCGGCGAGTCTCATTTCTTTCTGCATACACTTTATTATTGCATAGTTCGTCAGTGCGTTAATTGTTTTGATCATCCACCACAATCCCTCTGGGTAGCTTGCTTCTAGGGAATGGAGCGTCACGCAGCGGCGAGTCTCATTACTTTCTTGACACATACTGTGTGTCAGCATAGTGCTTCACCGCGTTAATTGGTTGGATTAGTTACACAATCCCTCCGGGGAGCTTGCTTCAAGAGAATAAAGCGCCACGCAGCGGCGAGTCTCATTACTTTCTGCATACACTTTAAGAGGGCAAAGTTCGTCAGTGCGTTAATTGTTTGGATCATCCACCACAATCCCTCCGGGGAGCTTGCTTCTAGCGAATGGAGCGCCACGCAGCGGCGAGTCTCATTACTTTGTTGAAACAAATTGTGTGTGAGCATAGTGCTTCAGTGCGTTAATTGTTATGATAATCCACCACAATCCCTCAGGGTACCTTGGTTCTAGCGAATGGAGCGCCACGCAGCGGCGAGTCTCATTTCTTTCTGCATACACTTTATGATTGCATAGTTCGTCAGTGCGTTAATTGTTTTGATCATCCACCACAATCCCTCCGGGTAGGTTGCTTCTAGGGAATGGAGATCCACGCAGCGGCTAGTCTCATTATTTTCTTGACACATACTGTGTGTGAGCATAGTGCTCCAGTGCGCTATATGTTTTGATCATCCACCAGAATCCCTCCGGGTAGCTTGCTTCTAGCGAATGGAGCGCCACGAAGCGGCGAGTCTCATTATTTTCTTGACACATACTGTCTGTGAGCATACTGCTTCAGTGCGTTAATTGTTTTGATCATCCACCACAATCTTTCCGGGTAGCTTGCTTCAAGAGAATAAAGCGCCACGCAGCGGCGAGGCTCATTATTTTCTTGACACATACTGTATGCGAGCATAGTTCTTGAGTGAGTTAATTGTTTTTATCATCCACCACAATCCCTCCGGGTAGCTTTCTTCTAGCGAATGGTGCGCCACGCAGGGCCGAATCTCATTACTTTCTGCATACACTTTATGAGGGCATAGTTCGTAAGTGCGATAATTGCTTTGATCATCCACCACAATCCCTCCGGGTAGCTTGCTTCTAGAGAATAGAGCGCCACGCAGCGGCGATTCTCATTACTTTCTTTACACATAGTGTGTGTGAGCATAGTGCTTCAGTGCGTTAATTATTATTATAATCCACCACAATCCCTCCGGGTAGCTTGCTTCTAGCGAATAGAGTGCCACGCAGCGGCGAGTCTCATTATTTTCTTGACATATACTGTATGCGAGCATAGTTCTTGAGTGAGTTAATTGTTTTTATCATCCACCACAATCCCTCCGGGTAGCTTTCTTCTAGCGAATGGTGCGCCACGCAGGGCCGAATCTCATTACTTTCTGCATACACTTTATGAGGGCATAGTTCGTCAGTGCGTTAATGGTTTTGATCATCCACCACAATCCCTCTGGGTAGCTTGCTTCTAGCGAATGGAGCGCCCCGCAGCGGCGAGTCTCATTACTTTCTTGACACATACTGTCTGTGAGCATACTGCTTCAGTGCGTTAATTGTTTTGATCATCCACCACAATCTTTCCGGGTAGCTTGCTTCAAGAGAATAAAGCGCCACGCAGCGGCGAGGCTCATTATTTTCTTGACACATACTGTGTGTGAGCATAGTGCTTCAGTGCATTATTTGGTTGGATCATCCACCACAAACCCTGCGGGGAACTTGCTTCTAGCGATTGTAGCGCCACGCAGTGGCGAATCTCATTACTTTCTGCATACACTTTATGAGGGCATAGTTCGTAAGTGCGTTAATTGCTTTGAACATCCACCACAATCCCTCCGGGTAGCTTGCTTCTAGAGAATAGAGCGCCACGCAGCGGCGATTCTCATTACTTTCTTTACACATAGTGTGTGTGAGCATAGTGCTTCAGTGCGTTAATTATTATTATAATCCACCACAATCCCTCCGGGTAGCTTGCTTCTAGCGAATGGAGCGCCACGCAGCGGCGAGTCTCATTTCTTTCTGCATACACTTTATGAGGGCATAGTTCGTCAGTGCGTTAATTGTTTTGATCATCCACCACAATCCCTCCGGGTAGCTTGCTTCTAGAGAATAGAGTGCCACGCAGCGGCGAGTCTCATTATTTTCTTGACATATACTGTATGTGAGCATAGTGCTTGAGTGAGTTAATTGTTTTTATCATCCACCACAATCCCACCGGGTAGCTTTCTTCTAGCGAATGGTGCGCCACACAGGGCCGAATCTCATTACTTTCTGCATACACTTTATGAGGGCATAGTTCGTCAGTGCGTTAATGGTTTTGATCATCCACCACAATCCCTCTGGGTAGCTTGCTTGTAGCGAATGGAGCGCCCCGCAGCGGCGAGTCTCATTACTTTCTTGACACATACTGTGTGTGAGCATAGTGCTTCACCGCGTTAATTGGTTTGATTATTTACCACAATCACTCCGGTAGCTTAAATCAAGAGAATAAAGCGCCACGCAGCGGTGAGGCTCATTATTTTCTTGACACATACTGTGTGTGAGCATAGTGCTTCAGTGCATTATTTGGTTTGATCATCCACCACAATCCCTGCGGGGAACTTGCTTCTAGCGAATGTAGCGCCACGCAGTGGCGAATCTCATTACTTTCTGCATACACTTTATGAGGGCATAGTTCGTCAGTTCGTTAATTGTTTTGACCATCCACCACAATCCCTCGGGGTAGCTTGCTTCTAGCGAATGGAGCGAAACGCAGCGGCGAGTCTCATTAATTTCTTGACACATACTGTGTGACCATAGTGCTTCAGTGCGTTAATTGTTTTGATCATCCACCACAATCCCTCCGGGTACCTTCCTTCTAGCGAATGGAGCTCCACTCAGCGGCGAGGTTCATTATTTCCTTGACACATACTGTGTGTGAGCATAGTGCTTCAGTTCGTTAATAGTTTTGATAATCCACCAGAATCCCTCCGGGTAGCTTGCTTCTAGCGAATTGAGCGCCACGCAGCGGCGAGTCTCATTACTTTCTTGACACATACTGTGTGTGAGCATAGTGCTACAATGCGTTAATTGGTGGGATCATCCACCACAATCCCTGCGGGGAACTTGCTTCTACCGAATGGAGTGCCACGCATCGGCGAATCTCATTACTTTCAGTTTACACTTTATGAGGGCATAGTTCGTCTGTGCGTTAGTTGTTTTGATCATCCACTACAATCCCTCCGGGGAGCTTGCTCCTAGCGAATAGAGCGCCACGCTGCGGCGAGTCTCATTACTTTGTTGAAACAAACTGTGTGTGAGCATAGTGCTTCAGTGCGTTAATTGTTATGATAATCCACCACACTCCCTCCGGGTTCCTTGCTTCTAGCGAATGGAGCGCCACGCAGCGGCGAGTCTCATTACTTTCTTCACACATACTGTGTGTGAGCATAGTGCTACAATGCGTTAATTGGTGGGATCATCCACCACAATCCCTGCGGGGAACTTCCTTCTACCGAACGGAGTGCCACGTATCGGATAATCTCATTACTTTCAGTGTACACTTTATGTGGGCATAGTTCGTCTGTGCGTTAATAATTTTGATCATCCACTACATTCCCTCCGGGGAGCTTGCTCCTAGCGAATAGAGCGCCACGATGCGGCGAGTCTCATTACTTTGTTGAAACATACTGTGTGTGAGCATAGTGCTTCAGTGCGTTAATGGTTATGATAATCCACCACAATCCCTCCGGGTAGCTTGCTTCTAGCGAATGGAGCGCCACGCAGCGGCGAGTCTCATTTCTTTCTGCATACACTTTATGATTGCATAGTTCGTCAGTGCGTTAATTGTTTTGATCATCCACCACAATCCCTCTGGGTAGCTTGCTTCTAGCGAATGGAGCGTCACGCAGCGGCGAGTCTCATTACTTTCTTGACACATACTTTGTGTGAGCATAGTGCTTCACCGCGTTAATTGGTTGGATTATTTACCACAATCTCTCCGGGGAGCTTGCTTCAAGAGAATAAAGCGCAACGCAGCGGCGAGTCTCATTACTTTCTGCATACACTTTATGAGGGCAAAGTTCGTTTGTGCGTTAATAGTTTGGATAATCCACCACAATCCCTCCGGGTAGGTTGCTTCTAGGGAATGGAGATCCACGCAGCGGCTAGTCTCATAATTTTCTTGACACATACTGTGTGTGAGCATAGTGCTTCAGTGCGTTATATGTTTTGATCATCCACCAGAATCCCTCCGGGTAGCTTGCTTCTAGGGAATGGAGCGCCACGCAGCGGCGAGTCTTATTAATTTCTTGACACATACTGTGTGTGAGCATACTGCTTCAGTGCTTTATTTGTTTTGATCATCCACCACAATCCCTCCGGGTAGATTGCTTCTAGCGAATGGAGCGCCACGAAGCGGCGAGTCTCATTACTTCCTTGACACATACTGTGTGTGAGCATAGTGCTTCACCGCGTTAATTGGTTTGATTATTTACCACAATCCCTCCGGTAGCTTGCTGCAACAGAATAAAGCGCCACGCAGCGGCGAGGCACATTATTTTCTTGACACATACTGTGTGTGAGCATAGTGCTTCAGTGTATTATTTTGTTGGATCATCCACCACAATCCCTGCGGGAACTTGCTTCTAGCGAATGGAGCGCCACGCAGGGGCGAATCTCATTACTTTCTGCATACACTTTATGAGGGCATAGTTCGTCAGTGCGTTAATTGTTTTGACCATCCACCACAATCCCTCCGGGTAGCTTGCTTCTAGCGAATGGAGCACCACGCAGCGGCGAGTCTCATTAATTTCTTGACACATACTGTGTGAGCATAGTGCTTCATTCCGTTAATTGTTTTGATCATCCACCACAATCTCTCCGGGTACCTTGCTTCTAGCGAATGGAGCTCCAGTCAGCGGCGAGGTTCATTATTTTCTTGACACATACTGTGTGTGAGCATAGTGCTATAATGCGTTAATTGGTGCTATCATCCACCACAATCCCTGCGGGGAACTTGCTTCTACCGAATGGAGTGCCACGCATCGGCGAATCTCATTACTTTCAGTGTACACTTTATGAGGGCATAGTTCGTCTGTGCGTTAATTGTTTTGATCATCCACTACAATCCCTCCGGGGAGCTTGGTTCTAGCGAATGGAGCCCCACGCAGCGGCGAGTCTCATTACTTTGTTGAAACAAATTGTGTGTGAGCATAGTGCTTCTGTGCGTTAATTGTTATGATAATCCACCACAATCCCTCCCGGTAGCTTGCTTCTAGCGAATGGAACGCCACGCAGCGGCGAATCTCATTTCTTTCTGCATACACTTTATGATTGCATAGTTCGTCAGTGCGTTAATTGTTTTGATCATCCACCACAATCCCTCTGGGTAGCTTGCTTCTAGCGAATGGAGCGTCACGCAGCGGCGAGTCTCATTACTTTCTTGACACATACTGTGTGTGAGCATAGTGCTTCACCGCGTTAATTGGTTGGATTATTTACCACAATCCCTCCGGGGAGGTTGCTTCAAGAGGATAAAGCGCCCCGCAGCGGCGAGTCTCATTACTTTCTGCATACACTTTATGAGGGCAAAGTTCGTCAGTGCGTTAATTGTTTGGATCATCCACCACAATCCCTCCGGGTAGGTTGCTTCTAGCGAATGGAGCGTCACGCAGCGGCTAGTCTCATTACTTTCTTGACACATACTGTGTGTGAGCATAGTGCTCCAGTGCGTTATATGTTTTGATCATCCACCAGAATCCCTCCGGGTAGCTTGCTTCTAGCGAAGGGAGCGCCACGCAGGGGCGAGTGTCATTATTTTCTTGCACATACTGTATGTGAGCATAGTGCTTGAGTGCGTTAATTGTTTTGATCATCCACCACAATCCCTCCGGGTATCTTGCTTCTAGCGAATGGAGCGCCACGAAGCGGCGAGTATCATTACTTTCTTGACGCATACTGTGTGTGAGCATAGTTCTTCAGTGCGTTAAATTTTTGATCATCCAACCCAATCCCTCCGAGTAGCATGCTTCTAGCGAATGGAGCGCCACGCAGCGGCGAGTCTCATTACTTTCTGCATATACTTTATGAGGGCGCAGTTCGTCAGTGCGTTATATGTTTTGATCATCCACCAGAATCCCTCCGGGTAGCTTGCTTCTAGCGATTGGAGAGCCACGCAGCGGCGAGTCTCAGTATTTTCTTGACACATACTGTGTGTGATCATATTGCTTCAATGCGTTGTTTTGATCATCCACCAGAATCCCTCCTGGTAGCTTGCTTCTAGCGAATGGAGCGCCACGCTGCGGCAAATCTCATTACTTTCTGCATACACTTATGAGGGCACAGTTCGTCAGTGCGTTAATTATTTTGACCATGCACCACAATCCCTCCGCGTAGCTTGCTTCTAGCGAATGGAGCGCCACGCAGCAGCTCGTCTCATTAATTTCTTTACACATACTGTGTGTGAGCATACTGCTTCACTGCGTTAATTTTTTTGATCATCCACCACAATCCCTCCGGGGAGATTGCTTCAAGAGAATGGAGCGCCACGCAGTGGCGAGTCTCATTACTTTCTGCATACACTTTATGAGGGCATAGTTCGTAAGTGCGTTAATTGTTTTGACCATCCACCACAATCCCTCCGGGTGGCTTGCTTCTAGCGAATGGAGCGCCACGAAGCGGCGAGTATCATTACTTTCTTGACGCATACTGTGTGTGATCATATTGCTTCAATGCGTTGTTTTGATCATCCACCAGAATCCCTCCTGGTAGCTTGCTTCTAGCGAATGGAGCGCCACGCAGTGGCGAGTCTCATTACTTTCTGCATACACTTTATGAGGGCATAGTGCTTCAGCGCGTTAATTGTTTTGATAATCCACCAGAATCCATCCGGGTAGCTTGCTTCTAGCGAATGGAGCGCCACGCAGCTGCGAGTCTCATTTCTTTCTGCATACACTTTGTGATAACATAGTTCGTCAGTGCGTTAATTGTTTTTATCATCCACCACAATCCCTCCGGGTAGCTTGCATCTAGCGAATGGAGCGCCACGCAGCGGCGAGTCTCGTTACTTTCTTGACACATACTGTGTGTGAGCATAGTGCTTCACCGCGTTAATTGGTTGGATTATTTACCACAATCCCTCCGGGGAGCTTGTTCCAAGAGAATAAAGCGCCACGCAGCGGCGAGTCTCATTACTTTCTGCATACACTTTGTGAGGGCATAATTCGTCAGTGCGTTAATTGTTTTGATCTTCCACCACAATGCCACCGGGTAGCTTGCTTCTAGGGAATGGAGCACCACATAGCAGCGAGTCTCATTACTTTCTGGATATATTTTATGAGGGCATAGTTCGTTAGTGCGTTAATTGTTTTGATCATCCACCACAATCCCTCCGTGTAGCTTGCTTCTAGCAAATGGAGCGCCAACCAGCGGCGAGTCTCATTACTTTCTTGACACATACTGTGTGTGAGCATAGTGCTTCACCGCGTTAATTGGTTGGATTATTTACCACAATCAATCCGGGGAGCTTGCTTCAAGAGAATAAAGCGCCACGCCGCGGCAAGTCTCATTACTTTCTGCATACACCTTATGAGGGCACAGTTCGTCAGTGCGTTAATTGTTTTGATCATCCACCACAATCCCTCCGGGTAGCTTGCTTCTAGCGAATGGAGAGCCACGAAGCGGCGAGTATCATCACTTTCTTGACGCATATTGTGGGTGAGCATAGTGCTTCAGTGCGTTAAATTTTTGATCATCCATCGCAATTCCTCCGAGTAGCTTGCTTCCAGCGAATGGAGCGCCACGCAGCGGCGAGTCTCGTTATTTTCCTGACACAGACTGTGAGTCAGCATAGTGCTCCAGTGCCTTAATTGGTTGGATCATCCACCACAATCCCTGCGGGGAACTTGATTCTAGCGAATTGAGCTCCACGCAGGGGCGAATCTCATTACTTTCTGCATACACTTTATGAGGGCATAGTTCGTAAGTGCGTTAATTGCTTTGATCATCCACCACAATCCCTCCGGGTAGCTTGCGTCTAGAGAATAGAGCGCCACGCAGCGGCGATTCTCATTATTTTCTTTACACATAGTGTGTGTGAGCATAGTGCTTCAGTGCGTTAATTATTATTATAATCCACCACAATCCCTCCGGGTAGCTTGCTTCTAGCGAATGGAGCGCCACGCAGCATCGAGTCTCATTTCTTTCTGCATACACTTTATGAGGGCAGAGTTCGTCAGTGCGTTAATTGTTTTGATCATCCACCACAATCCCTCCGGGTAGCTTGCTTCTAGAGACTAGAGTGCCACGCAGCGGCGAGTCTCATTATTTTCTTGACATATACTGTATGTGAGCATAGTGCTTGAGTGAGTTAATTGTTTTTATCATCCACCACAATCCCTTCCGGTAGCTTTCTTCTAGCGAATGGAGCGCCACGCAGGGCCGAATCTCATTACTTTGTGCATACACTTTATGAGGGCATAGTTCGTCAGTGCGTTAATGGTTTTGATCATCCACCACAATCCCTCTGGGTAGCTTGCTTCTAGCGAATGGAGCGCCACGCAGCGGCGAGTCTCATTACTTTCTTGACACATACTGTGTGTGAGCATAGTGCATCACCGCGTTAATTGGTTTGATTATTTACCACAATCCCTCCGGTAGCTTGCTTCAAGAGAATAAAGCGCCACGCAGCGGCGAGGCTCATTATTTTCTTGACACATACTGTCTGTGAGCATAGTGCTTGAGTGCATTATTTGGTTGGATCATCCACCACAATCCCTGCGGGGAACTTGCTTCTAGCGAATGTAGCGCCACGCAGTGGCGAATCTCATTACTTTCTGCATACACTTTATGAGGGCATAGTTCGTCAGTGCGTTAATTGTTTTGACCATCCACCACAATCCCTCCGGGTAGCTTGCTTCTAGCGACTGGAGCGCCACGCAGCGGCGAGTCTCATTAATTTCTTGACACATACTGTGTGAGCATAGTGCTTCAGTGCGTTAATTGTTTTGATCATCCAGCACAATCTTTCCGGGTAGCTTGCTTGTAGCGAATGGAGCGCCACGCAGCGGCGAGCCTCATTATTTTCTTGCACATACTGTATGTTAGCATAGTGCTTGAGTGCATTAATTGTTTTGATCATCCACCACAATTCCTCCGGGTAGCTTGCTTCTAGCAAATGGAGCCCCTCGGAGCGGCGAGTATCATTACTTTCTTGACACATACTGTGTGTGAGCATGGTGCTTCAGTGCGTTAATTATTATTATAATCCACCACAATCCCTCCGGGTAGCTTGCTTCTAGCGAATGGAGCGCCACGCAGCGGCGAGTCTCATTTCTTTCTGCATACACTTTATGAGTGCATAGTTCGTCAGTGCGTTAATTGTTTTGATCATCCACCACAATCCCTCCGGGTAGCTTGCTTCTAGAGAATAAAGCGCCACGCAGCGGCGAGTCTCATTATTTTCTTGACTTATACTGTATGTGAGCATAGTGCTTGAGTGAGTTAATTGTTTTTATCATCCACCACAATCCCTCCGGGTAGTTTTCTTCTAGCGAATGGAGCGCCACGCAGGGCCGAATCTCATTACTTTCTGCATACACTTTATGAGGGCATAGTTCGTCAGTCCGTTAATTGTTTTGACCATCCACCACAATCCTTCCGGGTAGCTTGCTTCTAGCGAATGGAGCGCCACGCAGCGGCGAGTCTCATTAATTTCTTGACACATACTGTGTGAGCATAGTGCTTCAGTGCGTTGATTGTTTTGACCATCCACCAGAATCCCTCCGGGTAGCTTGCTTCTAGCGAATGGAGCGCCACGCAGCGGCGAGTCTCATTACTTTCTTCACATATATTGTGTGTGAGCATAGTGCTACAATGCGCTAATTGGTGGGATCATCCACCACAATCCTTGCGGGGAACTTGCTTCTACCGAATGGAGTGCCACGCATCGGCGAATCTCATTACTTCCAGTGTACACTTTATGAGGGCATAGTTCGACTGTGCGTTAATTGTTTTGATCATCCACTACAATCCCTCCGGGGAGCTTGCTCCTAGCGAATAGAGCGCCACGCTGCGGCGAGTCTCATTACTTTGTTGAAACAAACTGTGTGTGAGCATAGGTCTTCAGTGCGTTAATTGTTATGATAATCCACCACAATCCCTCCGGGTAGCTTGCTTCTAGCGAATGGAGCGCCAAGCAGCGGCAAGTCTCATTTCTTTCTGCATACACTTTATGAGGGCAAAGTTCGTCAGTGCGTTAATAGTTTGGATAATCCACCACAATCCCTCCGGGTAGGTTGCTTCTAGGGAATGGAGATCCACGCAGCGGCTAGTCTCATCATTTTCTTGACACATACTCTGTGTGACCATAGTGCTTCAGTGCGTTATATGTTTTGATCATCCACCAGAATCCCTCCGGGTAGCTTGCTTCCAGCGAATGGAGCGCCACGCAGCGGCGAGTGTCATTACTTTCTTGACGCATACTGTGTGTGAGCATAGTGCTTCACCGCGTTAATTGGTTTGATTATTTACCACAATCCCTCCGGTAGCTTGCTTCAAGAGAATAAAGCGCCAAGTAGCGGCGAGGCTCATTATTTTCTTGACACATACTGTGTGTGAGCATAGTGCTTCAGTGCATTATTTGGTTGGATCATCCACCACAATCCCTGCGGGAAACTTGCTTCTAGCGAATGTAGCGCCACGCAGTGGCGAATCTCATTACTTTCAGCATACACTTTATGAGGGCATAGTTCGTCAGTGTGTTAATTGTTTTGACTATCCACCACAATCCCTCCGGGTAGCTTGCTTCTAGCGAATGGAGCGCCACGCAGCGGCGAGTCTCATTAATTTCTTGACACATACTGTGTGAGCATAATGCTTCAGTGCGTTAATTGTTTTGATCATACACCACAATCCCTCCGGGTACCTTGCTTCTAGCGAATGGAGCTCCACTCAGCGGCGAGGTTCATTATTTCCTTGACACATACTGTGTGTGAGCATAGTGCTTCAGTTCGTTAATAGTTTTGATAATCCACCAGAATCCCTCCGGGTAGCTTGCTTCTAGCGAATGGAGCGCCACGCAGCGGCGAGTCTCATTACTTTCTTGACACATACTGTGTGTGAGCATAGTGCTACAAT
Source organism: Thermobia domestica (assembly GCF_964235325.1). Classification (NCBI taxonomy): domain Eukaryota; kingdom Metazoa; phylum Arthropoda; class Insecta; order Zygentoma; family Lepismatidae; genus Thermobia; species Thermobia domestica. The sequence goes on from NC_137459.1 coordinate 14,586,849, forward strand.
GCGTTAATTGGTGGGATCATCTACCACAATCCCTGCGGGGAACTTGCTTCTACCGAATGGAGTGACACGCATCGGCGAATCTCATTACTTTCAGTTTACACTTTATGAGGGCATAGTTCGTCTGTGCGTTAATTGTTTTGATCATCCACTACAATCCCTCCGGGGAGCTTGCTTCTAGCGAATGGAGCGCCACGCAGCGGCGAGTCTCATTACTTTGTTGAAACAAATTGTGTGTGAGCAAAGTGCTTCAGTGCGTTAATTGTTATGATAATCCACCACAATCCCTCCGGGTAGCTTGCTTCTAGCGAATGGAGCGCCACACAGCGGCGAGTCTCATTTCTTTCTGCATACACTTTATTATTGCATAGTTCGTCAGTGCGTTAATTGTTTTGATCATCCACCACAATCCCTCTGGGTAGCTTGCTTCTAGGGAATGGAGCGTCACGCAGCGGCGAGTCTCATTACTTTCTTGACACATACTGTGTGTCAGCATAGTGCTTCACCGCGTTAATTGGTTGGATTAGTTACACAATCCCTCCGGGGAGCTTGCTTCAAGAGAATAAAGCGCCACGCAGCGGCGAGTCTCATTACTTTCTGCATACACTTTAAGAGGGCAAAGTTCGTCAGTGCGTTAATTGTTTGGATCATCCACCACAATCCCTCCGGGGAGCTTGCTTCTAGCGAATGGAGCGCCACGCAGCGGCGAGTCTCATTACTTTGTTGAAACAAATTGTGTGTGAGCATAGTGCTTCAGTGCGTTAATTGTTATGATAATCCACCACAATCCCTCAGGGTACCTTGGTTCTAGCGAATGGAGCGCCACGCAGCGGCGAGTCTCATTTCTTTCTGCATACACTTTATGATTGCATAGTTCGTCAGTGCGTTAATTGTTTTGATCATCCACCACAATCCCTCCGGGTAGGTTGCTTCTAGGGAATGGAGATCCACGCAGCGGCTAGTCTCATTATTTTCTTGACACATACTGTGTGTGAGCATAGTGCTCCAGTGCGCTATATGTTTTGATCATCCACCAGAATCCCTCCGGGTAGCTTGCTTCTAGCGAATGGAGCGCCACGAAGCGGCGAGTCTCATTATTTTCTTGACACATACTGTCTGTGAGCATACTGCTTCAGTGCGTTAATTGTTTTGATCATCCACCACAATCTTTCCGGGTAGCTTGCTTCAAGAGAATAAAGCGCCACGCAGCGGCGAGGCTCATTATTTTCTTGACACATACTGTGTGTGAGCATAGTGCTTCAGTGCATTATTTGGTTGGATCATCCACCACAATCCCTGCGGGGAACTTGCTTCTAGCGATTGTAGGGCCACGCAGTGGCGAATCTCATTACTTTCTGCATACACTTTATGAGGGCATAGTTCGTAAGTGCGATAATTGCTTTGATCATCCACCACAATCCCTCCGGGTAGCTTGCTTCTAGAGAATAGAGCGCCACGCAGCGGCGATTCTCATTACTTTCTTTACACATAGTGTGTGTGAGCATAGTGCTTCAGTGCGTTAATTATTATTATAATCCACCACAATCCCTCCGGGTAGCTTGCTTCTAGCGAATAGAGTGCCACGCAGCGGCGAGTCTCATTATTTTCTTGACATTTTTTTTTTTTTTTTAGGCTCAGGCCCGTCTTTCAGAACCGGTATCTGAAAATTAAAACCGGCACGGGTTATCATCATTGCCTTTTATTTCTTTAATTTATTTTATTTTTCATTTTGAAATAGGTGAGGGAATTGGGGAGGGAAAGGAAACCACAAACAGGAAACAAGAGACAAGAAAACGAAACAAAAACGAAACAAAACAAAGAATGAACAAAGAATAAACTATGCAAAACTCAACAATTGACTGTTGTAATTTCCAAAGTGCTATAACCATTGAGCTTGACCCTAACATATTCTAATATTAAACTATGCAATACGCAACTATCTACTAATACTATTTCCAGGGTATTTGACCATTGATCTTGATTCTAACATGTTCTGATACTAAATTGTTTGCTAATCAAATCAAGATTATCTAATCTCTTTCTGATCTGCGTTTTCATTTCCTACCTCTGTTTGGTATTTTTATTTATTTGATTTTGATCTTGTTAGTATTTGGTTAGTTACTTCTAACTGTTTAGCTACTTCTATTTTTGGTATATTTATGTCTGTACGTAATATTAGTATTATTATTATTATTACCATTCTTCTTCTTCTTCTTCTTCTTATTCTTATTATTATTATTGGAGTTATTTAAACTTTGTTTCTTTACTTAGCTTGGTTGAGTCTATATTTATTAACTATGATTATTATGTTTTATTTTTTTTAAAATATGCTTTATTTATTTATTCTATTTCTTTTTAATTTAATTTAATATACTTTATTTTTGAATTTAATGTTTATTTAGTGTTTATTTTTTACTATGTTATTTCCTTTACTTTGATGGACTTCTTCTATCTTCAGGTTTCCCCTGTATGAGCTTGGTTTTCACCTGCTATTTCAAGTTTCTCTCCTGTGATCATATTTAATTCTTTCACTAATTATACACTGGTTTTTCCCTGTATATTTTGCCCGTTTCACACACTAAAAGCACTAAGAACACTAAGTTGACACATAAACCGCATTCACCAAAACACACTAAGCCACACTAGTCTTCACTAATCCATACCGCATTCCTCTTAATAGTCCCTTGAGTCTTCGTTTATTGAATGTTCTCGTGGTTGCAATAGATTTCCTCCCAATATCACAGGTTTGAGGTCCAGGGCCCACTCAGAGTACTTAGTGTGGATCCTGGTCCGAGGTATCCTTTCACCTGTGCCAATATAGGGATCAATCTCCATTAACATACCGTTATTGAGTCATTCACGAAGTAAACTTGTCTCCTATGGGGACATAGTCACAGCCAACACGCACACGGACACACAGATGGACCCGCCACCCGAAGGAAAGACACTTCCAAAAACACACTCTAGTGCGTCCGGAGTTCCGTTCCAAGTCACCTATGCCTGGAGACGCACTAGCACAACCACACTCGTCCTCCCCGGCAGATACGGAGTTCCAGTATCTTCCACGAGACGTTCTGAGGTCTCCGGTCCTGAGGAGAAACTGGATTCCATTCATCCTTCCACATTCATTCTGCTCTTGTTTTTCTTATGTGTTTTTCTCTATAGAATTGTTCTTTTTTTAGTTTCGAGTAAAGGTCTGTTATTTTCTTCAGGATATTGTAATCTTTCTCGCTTCTCATTATATCAGCTATCGTCTTCTGTCTTATGTCCACTCTTTCCTTAAATAACTCTTCGAGAAAGGGGCACCAGAGTATATGATGCTCTGGTGTCCCCGTTTCACCACATTCGCAAATTGAATTGTCTTTGACCTGTATTTTTTGTAGGTAGGTTTCATATGGACCATGTCCCGTTAGAAAATGAATGAGTCCTGGGGCTGGGTCAAGAAACTTTATTTGTTCTCTGATTTCTACCGTTGGTATAATATTTCTAAGTCTTTGTGACTTAGCAGAGTGCGTCCATTCAATATTCCACATTTTTTTGATTCTTTCTTCAATCTCTTGGGCGCTTTCAAAAACATCACCCAACAGTGCCCTTACCTCTTCTCTATTATTCCTTTTCATCCAATAATTTGCCGCTCTCTGTACTGCTATTAAGTTCAAAGGCTTGACATCAAGTAACAAACACAGGGCATTGTTGGGGGTGGTGCTATATGCACCACTTAATCTCATCAGAAGGTTTCTTTGTGGTCTGATAAAGTTTTCTTTTATTCTCTTGTTTTGAAGCAGTCTGTGCACCCATATGCTAGATCCGTAAGTCATTGTAGCACATAGCAGGGTTTCGTGATACAATTTTAATATTTTGTTAGGCAATTTATATTTATTTTTACCTAGGGTTATCAATTTATTTGTCACCTTATTTCCTCTCGTAACGGTTTCTTGAATGTGTTTACCATAGTTCAGGTTTTCATCGATTGTTACCCCTAGGTATCTAAATTCTTTAACTCTGTCTATTTTATGATTGCCTAGTTTTATTTGTGGGCCTCTATTCAATTTTCTACCGAAAAGCATGTATTTTGTTTTTTTGACTGATAATTTTAGTTTATTTTCTTGACACCAATTGTTTAGGTCTTCAACTATTGCATTTGTTTTCATTTCTATTTCTCTTCTTGAATTGGCTGATAATATTATCGCAATATCATCTGCAAAGGCTATTATTTTGTCTATTAGATTGTTAGCATTTAATTTTTCTAGGCAGGGTTGTATCAAAATGTCCCACATTAAGGGTCCTAATATTGAGCCCTGTGGGCATCCTTTTTCATTACGAATTTGCAACTCCTCTTGCTCTATTTGTACTGAGATCCATCTGTTCCGAAAATAGTGTTTAATGATATTTATCAAATAGGTTGGCATTTCTAGTTTAACTAATTTATCGACCAATGATGGGACCCATAGGTTGTCGAATGCTCCCTCTATGTCTACGTAGAGCGACAGGACATATTTACTTTCTGAATTACTCATTCGAATTTGTTCTATGTACTTATTCAGAGCGTCTTCTGTTGATCTGCCCGCTCTGAAGCCAAACTGTAGCGTATCTTCACTGATATTCCTATGTTTGTTGATCCTATTTGCTATAATCTTTTCGTATATTTTACTTATGTTTTTTAGCAGGCAAATTGGGCGATATGAGCTTACATCAGTTGGGTCCCTGTCTTCGTTTTTTAGCAGGATTATTAATTTTGACATTTTCCATTAGTCCGGAAATTCTTGCCGTTGTAGTAGTACATTGCAAAGTCTTGTCAGGTACGGGGTCCATATTTCTCTATTTTTCGTGAAGACTTCATTTGGTATTTCATCCAATCCTGGTGATTTTCCTGTTTTTAGTTTCCTAATGATGTTTTCGATTTCTTCATTTGTTGCCATGTCTTCCTTATTTACCGGTTCTACTTGTGTCGGCTCTTCGAATTTTCTTCTTATTCGTTTCTGATCTTCTGTTTCATCTTCCATTATATCATTCGGGAAAAACTTTCGTGTTAAATTTTCAATGGTTTCCTTTCTAGTAACTGTATAAGATCCGTCATTTTTTCTTATCGTGCAAAGTGTTAAGGGGTTTATTTTCTTCATTATTAATTTGTATGGAAATCCCCACTGATCAAGCTGTATGTTTTTGGTTAGGAATAGTTCCCAGCTTCTTTTCTTTGCTTCTATGATTTCTGTTTCATACTCTTCTTTGGCATTCCTATAAGCTAAGAGTCTTCTTTCTTTCAAATTTGGAATTGCTGTGGCTTGGAAACTTTTTCTTTTTGCTCGCACGATTTTTCTTAATCTTTCCAGTTTAGGTGACCAAAAATCGCCATATCCTACTCTCTGCGTGGTTTTAGGAGTGGATGCCTCTATTGCCAATTTAGTAGCCTGTTCAATTTTTTGTACTAATTCGTCACTGCTTTCTTGACATATACTGTATGCGAGCATAGTGCTTGAGTGAGTTAATTGTTTTTATCATCCACCACAATCCCTCCGGGTAGCTTTCTTCTAGCGAATGGTGCGCCACGCAGGGCCGAATCTCATTACTTTCTGCATACACTTTATGAGGGCATAGTTCGTCAGTGCGTTAATGGTTTTGATCATCCACCACAATCCCTCTGGGTAGCTTGCTTCTAGCGAATGGAGCGCCCCGCAGCGGCGAGTCTCATTACTTTCTTGACACATACTGTGTGTGAGCATAGTGCTTCACCGCGTTAATTGGTTTGATTATTTACCACAATCACTCCGGTAGTTTAATTCAAGAGAATAAAGCGCAACTCAGCGGTGAGGCTCATTATTTTCTTGACACATACTGTGTGAGCATAGTGCTTCAGTGCATTATTTGGTTGGATCATCCACCACAATCCCTGCGGGGAACTTGCTTCTAGCGAATGTAGCGCCACGCAGTGGCTAATCTCATTACTTTCTGCATAAACTTTATGAGGGCATAGTTCGTCAGTTCGTTAATTGTTTTGACCATCCATCACAATCCCTCCGGGTAGCTTGCTTCTAGCGAATGGAGCGCCACGCAGCGGCGAGTCTCATTAATTTCTTGACACATACTGTGTGAGCATAGTGCTTCAGTGCATTAATTGTTTTGATCATCAACCACAATCCCTCCGGGTACCTTGCTTCTAGCGAATGGAGCTCCACTCAGCGGCGAGGTTCATTTCTTCCTTGACACATACTGTGTGTGAGCATAGTGCTTCAGTTCGTTAATAGTTTTGATAATCCACCAGAATCCCTCAGGGTAGCTTTCTTCTAGCGAATGGAGCGCCACGCAGCGGCGAGTCTCATTACTTTCTTGACACATACTGTGTGTGAGCATAGTGCTACAATGCGTTAATTGGTGGGATCATCTACCACAATCCCTGCGGGGAACTTGCTTCTACCGAATGGAGTGACACGCATCGGCGAATCTCATTACTTTCAGTTTACACTTTATGAGGGCATAGTTCGTCTGTGCGTTAATTGTTTTGATCATCCACTACAATCCCTCCGGGGAGCTTGCTTCTAGCGAATGAAGCGCCACGCAGCGGCGAGTCTCATTACTTTGTTGAAACAAATTGTGTGTGAACATAGTGCTACAGTGCGTTAATTGTTATGATAATCCACCACAATCCCTCAGGGTAGCTTGGTTCTAGCGAATGGAGCGCCCCGCAGCGGCGAGTCTCATTTCTTTCTGCATACACTTTATGATTGCATAGTTCGTCAGTGCGTTAATTGTTTTGATCATCCACCACAATCCCTCCGGGTAGGTTGCTTCTAGGGAATGGAGATCCACGCAGCGGCTAGTCTCATTATTTTCTTGACACATACTGTGTGTGAGCATAGTGCTCCAGTGCGTTATATGTTTTGATCATCCACCAGAATCCCTCCGGGTAGCTTGCTTCTAGCGAATGGAGCGCCACGAAGCGGCGAGTCTCATTAATTTCTTGACACATACTGTCTCTGAGCATACTGCTTCAGTGCGTTAATTGTTTTGATCATCCACCACAATCTTTCCGGGTAGCTTGCTTCAAGAGAATAAAGCGCCACGCAGCGGCGAGGCTCATTATTTTCTTGACACATACTGTGTGTGAGCATAGTGCTTCAGTGCATTATTTGGTTGGATCATCCACCACAATCCCTGCGGGGAACTTGCTTCTAGCGATTGGAGCGCCACGCAGTGGCGAATCTCATTACTTTCTGCATACACTTTATGAGGGCATAGTTCGTAAGTGCGTTAATTGCTTTGAACATCCACCACAATCCCTCCGGGTAGCTTGCTTCTAGAGAATAGAGCGCCACGCAGCGGCGATTCTCATTACTTTCTTTACACATAGTGTGTGTGAGCATAGTGCTTCAGTGCGTTAATTATTATTATAATCCACCACAATCCCTCCGGGTAGCTTGCTTCTAGCGAATGGAGCGCCACGCAGCGGCGAGTCTCATTTCTTTCTGCATACACTTTATGAGGGCATAGTTCGTCAGTGCGTTAATTGTTTTGATCATCCACCACAATCCCTCCGGGTAGCTTGCTTCTAGAGAATAGAGTGCCACGCAGCGGCGAGTCTCATTATTTTCTTGACATATACTGTATGTGAGCATAGTGCTTGAGTGAGTTAATTGTTTTTATCATCCACCACAATCCCTCCGGGTAGCTTTCTTCTAGCGAATGGTGCGCCACACAGGGCCGAATCTCATTACTTTCTGCATACACTTTATGAGGGCATAGTTCGTCAGTGCGTTAATGGTTTTGATCATCCACCACAATCCCTCTGGGTAGCTTGCTTGTAGCGAATGGAGCGCCCCGCAGCGGCGAGTCTCATTACTTTCTTGACACATACTGTGTGTGAGCATAGTGCTTCACCGCGTTAATTGGTCTGATTATTTACCACAATCACTCCGGTAGCTTAAATCAAGAGAATAAAGCGCCACGCAGCGGTGAGGCTCATTATTTTCTTGACACATACTGTGTGTGAGCCTAGTGCTTCAGTGCATTATTTGGTTGGATCATCCACCACAATCCCTGCGGGGAACTTGCTTCTAGCGAATGTAGCGCCACGCAGTGGCGAATCTCATTACTTTCTGCATACACTTTATGAGGGCATAGTTCGTCAGTTCGTTAATTGTTTTGACCATCCACCACAATCCCTCGGGGTAGCTTGCTTCTAGCGAATGGAGCGCCACGCAGCGGCGAGTCTCATTAATTTCTTGACACATACTGTGTGACCATAGTGCTTCAGTGCGTTAATTGTTTTGATCATCCACCACAATCCTTCCGGGTACCTTCCTTCTAGCGAATGGAGCTCCACTCAGCGGCGAGGTTCATTATTTCCTTGACACATACTGTGTGTGAGCATAGTGCTTCAGTTCGTTAATAGTTTTGATAATCCACCAGAATCCCTCCGGGTAGCTTGCTTCTAGCGAATTGAGCGCCACGCAGCGGCGAGTCTCATTACTTTCTTGACACATACTGTGTGTGAGCATAGTGCTACAATGCGTTAATTGGTGGGATCATCCACCACAATCCCTGCGGGGAACTTGCTTCTACCGAATGGAGTGCCACGCATCGGCGAATCTCATTACTTTCAGTTTACACTTTATGAGGGCATAGTTCGTCTGTGCGTTAGTTGTTTTGATCATCCACTACAATCCCTCCGGGGAGCTTGCTCCTAGCGAATAGAGCGCCACGCTGCGGCGAGTCTCATTACTTTGTTGAAACAAACTGTGTGTGAGCATAGTGCTTCAGTGCGTTAATTGTTATGATAATCCACCACACTCCCTCCGGGTTCCTTGCTTCTAGCGAATGGAGCGCCACGCAGCGGCGAGTCTCATTACTTTCTTCACACATACTGTGTGTGAGCATAGTGCTACAATGCGTTAATTGGTGGGATCATCCACCACAATCCCTGCGGGGAACTTGCATCTACCGAACGGAGTGCCACGTATGGGATAATCTCATTACTTTCAGTGTACACTTTATGTGGGCATAGTTCGTCTGTGCGTTAATAATTTTGATCATCCACTACATTCCCTCCGGGGAGCTTGCTCCTAGCGAATAGAGCGCCACGATGCGGCGAGTCTCATTACTTTGTTGAAACAAACTGTGTGTGAGCATAGTGCTTCAGTGCGTTAATGGTTATGATAATCCACCACAATCCCTCCGGGTAGCTTGCTTCTAGCGAATGGAGCGCCACGCAGCGGCGAGTCTCATTTCTTTCTGCATACACTTTATGATTGCATAGTTCGTCAGTGCGTTAATTGTTTTGATCATCCACCACAATCCCTCTGGGTAGCTTGCTTCTAGCGAATGGAGCGTCACGCAGCGGCGAGTCTCATTACTTTCTTGACACATATTTTGTGTGAGCATAGTGCTTCACCGCGTTAATTGGTTGGATTATTTACCACAATCTCTCCGGGGAGCTTGCTTCAAGAGAATAAAGCGCAACGCAGCGGCGAGTCTCATTACTTTCTGCATACACTTTATGAGGGCAAAGTTCGTTTGTGCGTTAATAGTTTGGATAATCCACCACAATCCCTCCGGGTAGGTTGCTTCTAGGGAATGGAGATCCACGCAGCGGCTCGTCTCATCATTTTCTTGACACATACTGTGTGTGAGCATAGTGCTTCAGTGCGTTATATGTTTTGATCATCCACCAGAATCCCTCCGGGTAGCTTTCTTCTAGGGAATGGAGCGCCACGCAGCGGCGAGTCTTATTAATTTCTTGACACATACTGTGTGTGAGCATACTGCTTCAGTGCTTTATTTGTTTTGATCATCCACCACAATCCCTCCGGGTAGATTGCTTCTAGCGAATGGAGCGCCACGAAGCGGCGAGTCTCATTACTTCCTTGACACATACTGTGTGTGAGCATAGTGCTTCACCGCGTTAATTGGTTTGATTATTTACCACAATCCCTCCGGTAGCTTGCTTCAACAGAATAAAGCGCCACGCAGCGGCGAGGCACATTATTTTCTTGACACATACTGTGTGTGAGCATAGTGCTTCAGTGTATTATTTTGTTGGATCATCCACCACAATCCCTGCGGGAACTTGCTTCTAGCGAATGGAGCGCCACGCAGGGGCGAATCTCATTACTTTCTGCATACACTTTATGAGGGCATAGTTCGTCAGTGCGTTAATTGTTTTGACCATCCACCACAATCCCTCCGGGTAGCTTGCTTCTAGCGAATGGAGCACCACGCAGCGGCGAGTCTCATTAATTTCTTGACACATACTGTGTGAGCATAGTGCTTCATTCCGTTAATTGTTTTGATCATCCACCACAATCCCTCCGGGTACCTTGCTTCTAGCGAATGGAGCTCCAGTCAGCGGCGAGGTTCAATATTTTCTTGACACATACTGTGTGTGAGCATAGTGCTTCAGTGCGTTAATAGTTTTGATCATCCACAAAAATCCATCCGGTTAGCTTGCTTCTAGCGAATGGAGCGCCACGCAGCGGCGAGTCTCATTACTTTCTTCACACATACTGTGTGTGAGCATAGTGCTATAATGCGTTAATTGGTGCTATCATCCACCACAATCCCTGCGGGGAACTTGCTTCTACCGAATGGAGTGCCACGCATCGGCGAATCTCATTACTTTCAGTGTACACTTTATGGGGGCATAGTTCGTCTGTGCGTTAATTGTTTTGATCATCCACTACAATCCCTCCGGGGAGCTTGGTTCTAGCGAATGGAGCCCCACGCAGCGGCGAGTCTCATTACTTTGTTGAAACAAATTGTGTGTGAGCATAGTGCTTCAGTGCGTTAATTGTTATGATAATCCACCACAATCCCTCCGGGTAGCTTGCTTCTAGCGAATGGAACGCCACGCAGCGGCGAATCTCATTTCTTTCTGCATACACTTTATGATTGCATAGTTCGTCAGTGCGTTAATTGTTTTGATCATCCACCACAATCCCTCTGGGTAGCTTGCTTCTAGCGAATGGAGCGTCACGCAGCGGCGAGTCTCATTACTTTCTTGACACATACTGTGTGTGAGCATAGTGCTTCACCGCGTTAATTGGTTGGATTATTTACCACAATCCCTCCGGGGAGGTTGCTTCAAGAGGATAAAGCGCCCCGCAGCGGCGAGTCTCATTACTTTCTGCATACACTTTATGAGGGCAAAGTTCGTCAGTGCGTTAATTGTTTGGATCATCCACCACAATCCCTCCGGGTAGGTTGCTTCTAGCGAATGGAGCGTCACGCAGCGGCTAGTCTCATTACTTTCTTGACACATACTGTGTGTGAGCATAGTGCTCCAGTGCGTTATATGTTTTGATCATCCACCAGAATCCCTCCGGGTAGCTTGCTTCTAGCGAAGGGAGCGCCACGCAGGGGCGAGTGTCATTATTTTCTTGCACATACTGTATGTGAGCATAGTGCTTCATTCCGTTAATTGTTTTGATCATCCACCACAATCCCTCCGGGTAGCTTGCTTGTAGCGAATGGAGCGCCATGAAGCGTCGAGTATCATTACTTTCTTGACGCATACTGTGTGTGAGCATAGTTCTTCAGTGCGTTAAATTTTTGATCATCCAACCCAATCCCTCCGAGTAGCATGCTTCTAGCGAATGGAGCGCCACGCAGCGGCGAGTCTCATTACTTTCTGCATATACTTTATGAGGGCGCAGTTCGTCAGTGCGTTATATGTTTTGATCATCCACCAGAATCCCTCCGGGTAGCTTGCTTCTAGCGATTGGAGAGCCACGCAGCGGCGAGTCTCATTATTTTCTTGACACATACTGTGTGTGATCATATTGCTTCAATGCGTTGTTTTGATCATCCACCAGAATCCCTCCTGGTAGCTTGCTTCTAGCGAATGGAGCGCCACGCTGCGGCAAATCTCATTACTTTCTGCATACACTTATGAGGGCACAGTTCGTCAGTGCGTTAATTATTTTGACCATGCACCACAATCCCTCCGCGTAGCTTGCTTCTAGCGAATGGAGCGCCACGCAGCAGCTCGTCTCATTAATTTCTTTACACATACTGTGTGTGAGCATACTGCTTCACTGCGTTAATTTTTTTGATCATCCACCACAATCCCTCCGGGGAGATTGCTTCAAGAGAATGGAGCGCCACGCAGTGGCGAGTCTCATTACTTTCTGCATACACTTTATGAGGGCATAGTTCGTAAGTGCGTTAATTGTTTTGACCATCCACCACAATCCCTCCGGGTGGCTTGCTTCTAGCGAATGGAGCGCCACGAAGCGTCGAGTATCATTACTTTCTTGACGCATACTGTGTGTGAGCATAGTGCTTCAGCGCGTTAATTGTTTTGATAATCCACCAGAATCCATCCGGGTAGCTTGCTTCTAGCGAATGGAGCGCCACGCAGCTGCGAGTCTCATTTCTTTCTGCATACACTTTGCGATAACATAGTTCGTCAGTGCGTTAATTGTTTTTATCATCCACCACAATCCCTCCGGGTAGCTTGCATCTAGCGAATGGAGCGCCACGCAGCGGCGAGTCTCGTTACTTTCTTGACACATACTGTGTGTGAGCATAGTGCTTCACCGCGTTAATTGGTTGGATTATTTACCACAATCCCTCCGGGGAGCTTGTTCCAAGAGAATAAAGCGCCACGCAGCGGCGAGTCTCATTACTTTCTGCATACACTTTGTGAGGGCATAATTCGTCAGTGCGTTAATTGTTTTGATCTTCCACCACAATGCCACCGGGTAGCTTGCTTCTAGGGAATGGAGCACCACGCAGCAGCGAGTCTCATTACTTTCTGGATATATTTTATGAGGGCATAGTTCGTTAGTGCGTTAATTGTTTTGATCATCCACCACAATCCCTCCGTGTAGCTTGCTTCTAGCAAATGGAGCGCCAACCAGCGGCGAGTCTCATTACTTTCTTGACACATACTGTGTGTGAGCATAGTGCTTCACCGCGTTAATTGGTTGGATTATTTACCACAATCCTTCCGGGGAGCTTGCTTCAAGAGAATAAAGCGCCACGCCGCGGCAAGTCTCATTATTTTCTTGACACAGACTGTGAGTCAGCATAGTGCTCCAGTGCCTTAATTGGTTGGATCATCCACCACAATCCCTCCGGGTAGGTTGCTTCTAGGGAATGGAGATCCACGCAGCGGCTCGTCTCATCATTTTCTTGACACATACTGTGTGTGAGCATAGTGCTTCAGTGCGTTATATGTTTTGATCATCCACCACAATCCCTCCGGGTAGCTTGCTTCTAGCGAATGGAGAGCCACGAAGCGGCGAGTATCATCACTTTCTTGACGCATATTGTGGGTGAGCATAGTGCTTCAGTGCGTTAAATTTTTGATCATCCATCGCAATTCCTCCGAGTAGCTTGCTTCCAGCGAATGGAGCGCCACGCAGCGGCGAGTCTCGTTATTTTCTTGACACAGACTGTGAGTCAGCATAGTGCTCCAGTGCCTTAATTGGTTGGATCATCCACCACAATCCCTGCGGGGAACTTGATTCTAGCGAATTGAGCTCCACGCAGGGGCGAATCTCATTACTTTCTGCATACACTTTATGAGGGCATAGTTCGTAAGTGCGTTAATTGCTTTGATCATCCACCACAATCCCTCCGGGTAGCTTGCGTCTAGAGAATAGAGCGCCACGCAGCGGCGATTCTCATTATTTTCTTTACACATAGTGTGTGTGAGCATAGTGCTTCAGTGCGTTAATTATTATTATAATCCACCACAATCCCTCCGGGTAGCTTGCTTCTAGCGAATGGAGCGCCACGCAGCATCGAGTCTCATTTCTTTCTGCATACACTTTATGAGGGCAGAGTTCGTCAGTGCGTTAATTGTTTTGATCATCCACCACAATCCCTCCGGGTAGCTTGCTTCTAGAGACTAGAGTGCCACGCAGCGGCGAGTCTCATTATTTTCTTGACATATACTGTATGTGAGCATAGTGCTTGAGTGAGTTAATTGTTTTTATCATCCACCACAATCCCCTCCGGTAGCTTTCTTCTAGCGAATGGAGCGCCACGCAGGGCCGAATCTCATTACTTTCTGCATACACTTTATGAGGGCATAGTTCGTCAGTGCGTTAATGGTTTTGATCATCCACCACAATCCCTCTGGGTAGCTTGCTTCTAGCGAATGGAGCGCCACGCAGCGGCGAGTCTCATTACTTTCTTGACACATACTGTGTGTGAGCATAGTGCATCACCGCGTTAATTGGTTTGATTATTTACCACAATCCCTCCGGTAGCTTGCTTCAAGAGAATAAAGCGCCACGCAGCGGCGAGGCTCATTATTTTCTTGACACATACTGTCTGTGAGCATAGTGCTTCAGTGCATTATTTGGTTGGATCATCCACCACAATCCCTGCGGGGAACTTGCTTCTAGCGAATGTAGCGCCACGCAGTGGCGAATCTCATTACTTTCTGCATACACTTTATGAGGGCATAGTTCGTCAGTGCGTTAATTGTTTTGACCATCCACCACAATCCCTCCGGGTAGCTTGCTTCTAGCGACTGGAGCGCCACGCAGCGGCGAGTCTCATTAATTTCTTGACACATACTGTGTGAGCATAGTGCTTCAGTGCGTTAATTGTTTTGATCATCCAGCACAATCTTTCCGGGTAGCTTGCTTGTAGCGAATGGAGCGCCACGCAGCGGCAGCCTCATTATTTTCTTGCACATACTGTATGTTAGCATAGTGCTTGAGTGCATTAATTGTTTTGATCATCCACCACAATTCCTCCGGGTAGCTTGCTTCTAGCAAATGGAGCGCCTCGGAGCGGCGAGTATCATTACTTTCTTGACACATACTGTGTGTGAGCATGGTGCTTCAGTGCGTTAATTATTATTATAATCCACCACAATCCCTCCGGGTAGCTTGCTTCTAGCGAATGGAGCGCCACGCAGCGGCGAGTCTCATTTCTTTCTGCATACACTTTATGAGTGCATAGTTCGTCAGTGCGTTAATTGTTTTGATCATCCACCACAATCCCTCCGGGTAGCTTGCTTCTAGAGAATAGAGCGCCACGCAGCGGCGAGTCTCATTATTTTATTGACATATACTGTATGTGAGCATAGTGCTTGAGTGAGTTAATTGTTTTTATCATCCACCACAATCCCTCCGGGTAGTTTTCTTCTAGCGAATGGAGCGCCACGCAGGGCCGAATCTCATTACTTTCTGCATACACTTTATGAGGGCATAGTTCTTCAGTGCGTTAATGGTTTAGATCATCCACCACAATCCCTCTGGTTAGCTTGCTTCTAGCGAATTGAGCGCCACGCAGCGGCGAGTCTCATTACTTTCTTGACACATACTGTGTGTGAGCATAATGCTTAACCGCGTTAATTGGTTTGATTATTTACCACAATCCCTCCGGTAGCTTGCTTCAAGAGAATAAAGCGCCACGCAGCGGCGAGGCTCATTATTTTCTTGCCACATACTGTGTGTGAGCATAGTGCTTCAGTGCATTATTTTGTTGGATCATCCACCACAATCCCTGCGAGGAACTTGCTTCTAACGAATGTAGCGCCACGCAGTGGCGAATCTCATTACTTTCTGCATACACTTTATGAGGGCATAGTTCGTCAGTCCGTTAATTGTTTTGACCATCCACCACAATCCTTCCGGGTAGCTTGCTTCTAGCGAATGGAGCGCCACGCAGCGGCGAGTCTCATTAATTTCTTGACACATACTGTGTGAGCATAGTGAGTGCTTCAGTGCGTTGATTGTTTTGATCATCCACCACAATCCCTCCGGGTACCTTGTTTCTAGCGAATGGAGCCTCACTCAGCGGCGAGGTTCATTATTTTCTTGACACATACTGTGTGTGAGCATAATGCTTCAGTGCGTTAATAGTTTTGATAATCCACCAGAATCCCTCCGGGTAGTTTGCTTCTAGCGAATGGAGCGCCACGCAGCGGCGAGTCTCATTACTTTCTTCACATATATTGTGTGTGAGCATAGTGCTACAATGCGCTAATTGGTGGGATCATCCACCACAATCCTTGCGGGGAACTTGCTTCTACGGAATGGAGTGCCACGCATCGGCGAATCTCATTACTTCCAGTGTACACTTTATGAGGGCATAGTTCGTCTGTGCGTTAGTTGTTTTGATCATCAAAAGATACTGGACTTGAAAGAGTGTGGACGTGGGTTTTTCGCTCCGTCGTATACCATCGGTAGTGCGGGAGAAACGTGTCATAGAACACTCCTATTTGACGTGCGGGACGTTAAAAGTGTCAAGGTGAAGTGTGTGAAGTGTGTAGGTGGTACCCCTCCCCAAAAGGTGGGTTATCTCAACTTTGTAACCATTCATGATAGAGGTTTGGCGACTGCACCGAATGAAAGAGCGGGTCCTAGAACATAAGGTATGTGAATTTTATTTAATTTTACCGGGACATAAAGACGCTATAAATTTTTAAACTTTTAACGTTATATTTTATTCCTTGAGTGAATGTTTTAAAGTCGCGTCTTTCAGTGACAAGAATTGAACATTTTAACGATTAACAGGAAGCGAGTGCGTTTATTGACTCTTAAGAATGCTGAACAATGATTTTGTTACGATTGACTGCTTAATAGTGTATTTATTCAGTTTCGACTTTGACTCATAACTAGGCAACCCCTTGATCGTTGTGCAAGGTGGCTGCATAACATTTGAGGCGTAATTGCTTCATATTTCATGCATATTTCATATTACGTGTTTGTTTTTTACAAAGATATAGTTCTTATGATTGAAATGACTGGTTGTTGGGCAATCCTCATGGCTTAGGGGTAAGGTGGGTTGCATAGTATTTGAGGTGTTTAATGAGAACTTGTATAAACTGTATATTATAATATTGTTACTTCGCGTTGTGTAAACAGCCTATAGACAACCCGCATTACGCTTGAGTGGAGAGGGTTATCCGTAAAATTAAGGGGCTGAGTTCTTCCGAAGATGGACAAGGACAGAGATAAATCGCGTCTCAGGGATGAAAGAACAGCTAGGGGAAGTTTTGGGAGTTATGAAGAGATGTTGGATGCCCAACTCTCTCAGTCAGGGATCAAATCACCAAGGAGGCAAAATGATTTAGCACCACCCACTTTAAGTACGAGAGACACAGACACAGATGAAGAAGAGGAAGAAAATTGGAAAATATACGAACAATCACTAAAGTTCATAGACAATACGCTCGAATCAAGTAAAGTAGGCAGGTATAAAATAGAAACGTTAAAGAAGAAATATGCGGAATGGCTAGCATACCAATCAAAACTGGAGGGTATCATTACATGTTTAAAGGAACAGGTAAAAGAATTAAAAGAGGAAAACGACAAACTCAAAAAAGAAAATCATGAACTGAAGAATAAGCAGAATTTTATACAATCAAACCATGACCAATTTCCAGCTTTGACATATGCCGAAGCTATCAAAAATGAAGATACATTACGAACAAAGACAATAAAAGAAGCCGTTAAGAAACAACACCCGGCAATCTTTCTCAAAGAAGCCAAAAAAGAGATGGATGCTAAGGAAATTCAGAAGAAGCTGGCTACAAAATTCAATCCTGCAAAAGAGAAAGTTAAAATAATGGCAACTAGAGCAGCAGGAAACACACTTATTATCGAGACTGCCACAAAGGAAGACTTAGAAAAGCTACAGAAAAACAAAGAATTACTGGAAGAGTTCAAAATGGAACAAAGAAAGAAAAGAAATCCTCAGTTTATAGTATATAATATACCATCAACGTATTCCGATGACTTCCTAATTGAGACACTCATTGAACAAAACCTGGAAGAGAATGAGAAAGAGCAAGCAGGGAAAGAGATGAAGGCTAAGTTTCGAACTGGCCCAAAAAATGCAGCTAGATGCCATCTAGTTCTCGAGGCCCCGTTTAATATTTACAGGAAGTTAGTACACAACAAGCGAATTTTCATTATGTATGAGTCGCTTTCGGTAAAGGAATTCTTAAGCGTAGCAAAATGCAGCAAGTGTAAGGATTATGGACACATAGCACGATATTGTCGTGCACAGGAAGTCAGATGTGCCCATTGTGGAGAAGAAAAACATGAGAAAAACGCCTGCAAGAACCTGGAAAAAACAAAAGTATGTGTCCCCTGTCAAATCAGGAAGAAGAAATGCAACGCAAAGGTTGAAAAAGACTGCTTGACGTATAAGTATTTCTACGAAAGGGAGGTAGCCAAGTATGATTATGGCGGCGGAAACTGAGAATAATATGACAGAACAGCATACAAAACAAGCGGAGATAAGCGACAATATCAACATGTCAAGTAGGAGAAACAAATTAGAAGGAAACAATATTTCAAAAATGCAAAGGGACTCATTACGAATGAGAGATTACAATGTAAAGAAAAGTGAAGAAAAGTTTCTGAATTGGGCTATGAACAATATACCTGACGTAACGGTGGGAAAAAATATTCCAAAACCCCTGATTGTGGAACCAGGAACTATCGATGTAAAAATTGAAGGAATATGCATCTTACACTTTATAAATCCAAATTTAAAGACTTTCCCGGCAGGTTTTGCAAGAATTGTAGCCAATTCTCACAAAAAATTTGACATTACAAAATTCAAAGATCTCGAAATACTTGATGGAAAGGGAAAAATAATAAAGGCGTTATATAGCACAAACATATATGGATGTAGTTTCATACACGTTGTTTCATGTAAAGAAACATTTTTAGAGGATCTAGCAACAATTTTGAATTTCTTCGAGAAAAACAACGGGTGCTTAACATATAAGCAAATAATAATTCCGGCAATAGGTATGGGTCTATGGAGAAAACAGCCTAGGGAGGTGCTATCTGTTTTTCAAGATTATTATTGTTTTGAGAGTCAAAAGTTCGTTTTTAAAATGATAACAGATAATACTCATATATATGTTGAAGTGGATTGGCAGCTGAGAAAGTTCGATTATAAACTAAGAAAACCAGATACTACATTACGAGAAGAGACCAGTGAATTGTTGGAGAATCATACTTCTAAGATAACAATGAAGAAGAGTAAAGATGTCGCCACACAAATAACTAGTATAGAAGATCTCAAAGAGGGCACATATGAGAACAAGGAGCAACAAATAAACAAGGTAAGAATCGTGGAAAGTGAGAATAATAAATCACTAGCAGCTGCTGAAGCGGAAGGCACAAACCAGGATAAGAATAAAAATCTTAGCGATCTTCAGGGAGGTGAAAGGAAGGAACTCTCTGACATCACAGAAAATAAACATCCTGGAATTTTGGGAATTTTTAAGAGAAATTGGAAGAAAAAGAACACGAATAAAATCAGTCGTAATACTACGTTGGATTCTGGAAACTCTAAACACGAAGAACGAGAAGCCCAGAAAACAATCATGAAGACGGGAGAAGCTCAAAACAGCAGCAGCTGTAGACAGTCTTCAAATCAAGATGGACAAGAGAGGATTAACGGAATAAATACCACTGATCCTGCAAATATATATGATAACTTTGAGTTAACATTAAAACTCTCCAGATTAGAGCAGTCTGCAATTTTAAGATTAGCCTTGAGACATATAATTCGCAATCTGAAGGAAAATGGAAATCAGATAGTCTTTCCTTTCTCACAAGACGAGGATGAAATGGAATTAAGTCTGAATAACTTGCCTACAAATCCAAGACAACTTCTAGAGCTTGTAGACATGGCTTATGCAAGAAGGAATTTAAATTTAGACTTGAATAGAGTTTATATACATTTTGTACGACTCTACGGCCGCATTATATACAATCACAAAAATGACTGGCCCAATTGCTGGGTTAAAACCTACCATACTTAAGTTTTATGGATAATAACCTGAGAATTTTACAACTAAACACGATGCGGTCAGAGGTCGTTATGGAAGAAATTATTCAAACAAGTATAGAGTGGAAAATCGATATCTTATGTCTACAGGAACCCTATTTTAAAAATGACGAGTTTGAAACTCCAAATTTTAATTATAGAATAATAAGAGAAGATAGACAAGCACTTGCCTCAATAATAGTTTTAAACAATGAACTACAGATTTTAAATATTGTACATTTTTCAAATAAATGGACAAATTGTATACAAATAAAATATGGTTTAATAGATTTTTTATTGATAAATTCTTACTTTCAGTATTCACATCCCATAGAACCATATATAGAAAACATAATGTCAATTTGTAATACATACTCAGAAAAAAGACTGTTAATATGTGCAGATGCAAACGCTAAATCAACTTCTTGGAATTCCAACGTGTTGGATGAAAGAGGAGAAAAGTTGGAAAACATGATAAACGAACTAAATTTAATTATAATAAATCAGCCTAATAATCCACCGACATACAGAAACAGGAATGGAAACGAAACTAACATTGATGTAACACTTGCGTCTACAAACTTTATAGAGGCCATCGCTAACTGGAAGGTATTAGACAGTGAAACAACGAGTGACCACCAAATAATAAGATTTGATATAATTAAACCGGACAACAGCATTAGAAGACTTGATGGGCATGGTATACCCTATAAGATAAAATGGATCGATTGGGAAAAGTTAAATAAAGAAATTCGTTTGCCAGACTTAAACTGTGTTAATGAAAATGAACTAAATGACAAAATAAAAGAAATAGGTAATTCAACGTTGGAAGCAGTTAAAAAATCAATAAAGAAAAGGAGTAAAAACAGGTCAAATGGTACAACCTATTTTTGGAATTTAGGTCTACAAGTGTTAAAAAGGAAATTAAGAGCGAAGAGACGACAGTACCAAAGGGCACAAGATCCATATTTAAAGGATATAAGATTAAATCAATATCTTGAAATTAAAAATGAATATAAAGAAAAACTTAAAATAGACAAAAATAAGGCATGGTCAAATTTTGCCAGGGAAAAACTAAGCATGGACCCATGGGGCATGCCTTATAAAATAATAACAGATAAAGTACAACCGTCCTTGGTGCTGTCTACTATGAAAAAACACGACGAAACATATACAAATGATATGAAAGAAACAATGGAATACATAATAGATACGTTACTCCCCAATGACGACCCATCAACAGACAATGACGAAAACAAGAAGGACAGGGAAAACTATATCAACTATAATCCAGGTGAACTCTCAAATCTAGAAGAAATAAAAACTAATAATGAGGAGATAGAGGAAATTATAAAGGATTTAAAAAGTAACAAAGCGCCAGGACCAGATGGCTTGAAATCCGAAATTTATAAAAATTGCAGACAAAGTTGGGTACCATATTTGGTCAGGTTATATAACAAATGTATTGAATTAGGTTCATTCCCAAGAAACTGGAAGAAAGCCAAATTAATCATATTGCAGAAACAAAAAGCTGGTACGATTACCTCTCCCAAGTCATATAGACCAATATGCCTCTTGGACATTTTATGTTCGTCTGTGCGTTAGTTGTTTTGATCATCCACTACAATCCCTCCGGGGAGCTTGCTCCTAGCGAATAGAGCGCCACGCTGCGGCGAGTCTCATTACTTTGTTGAAACAAACTGTGTGTGAGCATAGTGCTTCAGTGCGTTAATTGTTATGATAATCCACCACACTCCCTCCGGGTTCCTTGCTTCTAGCGAATGGAGCGCCACGAAGCGGCGAGTATCATTACTTTCTTGACGCATACTGTGTGTGAGCATAGTTCTTCAGTGCGTTAAATTTTTGATCATCCAACCCAATCCCTCCGAGTAGCATGCTTCTAGCGAATGGAGCGCCACGCAGCGGCGAGTCTCATTACTTTCTGCATATACTTTATGAGGGCGCAGTTCGTCAGTGCGTTATATGTTTTGATCATCCACCAGAATCCCTCCGGGTAGCTTGCTTCTAGCGATTGGAGAGCCACGCAGCGGCGAGTCTCATTATTTTCTTGACACATACTGTGTGTGATCATATTGCTTCAATGCGTTGTTTTGATCATCCACCAGAATCCCTCCTGGTAGCTTGCTTCTAGCGAATGGAGCGCCACGCTGCGGCAAATCTCATTACTTTCTGCATACTCTTATGAGGGCACAGTTCGTCAGTGCGTTAATTATTTTGACCATGCACCACAATCCCTCCGCGTAGCTTGCTTCTAGCGAATGGAGCGCCACGCAGCAGCTCGTCTCATTAATTTCTTTACACATACTGTGTGTGAGCATACTGCTTCACTGCGTTAATTTTTTTGATCATCCACCACAATCCCTCCGGGGAGATTGCTTCAAGAGAATGGAGCGCCACGCAGTGGCGAGTCTCATTACTTTCTGCATACACTTTATGAGGGCATAGTTCGTAAGTGCGTTAATTGTTTTGACCATCCACCACAATCCCTCCGGGTGGCTTGCTTCTAGCGAATGGAGCGCCACGAAGCGGCGAGTATCATTACTTTCTTGACGCATACTGTGTGTGAGCATAGTGCTTCAGCGCGTTAATTGTTTTGATAATCCACCAGAATCCATCCGGGTAGCTTGCTTCTAGCGAATGGAGCGCCACGCAGCTGCGAGTCTCATTTCTTTCTGCATACACTTTGTGATAACATAGTTCGTCAGTGCGTTAATTATTTTTATCATCCACCACAATCCCTCCGGGTAGCTTGCATCTAGCGAATGGAGCGCCACGCAGCGGCGAGTCTCGTTACTTTCTTGACACATACTGTGTGTGAGCATAGTGCTTCACCGCGTTAATTGGTTGGATTATTTACCACAATCCCTCCGGGGAGCTTGTTCCAAGAGAATAAGGCGCCACGCAGCGGCGAGTCTCATTACTTTCTGCATACACTTTGTGAGGGCATAATTCGTCAGTGCGTTAATTGTTTTGATCTTCCACCACAATGCCACCGGGTAGCTTGCTTCTAGGGAATGGAGCACCACGCAGCAGCGAGTCTCATTACTTTCTGGATATATTTTATGAGGGCATAGTTCGTTAGTGCGTTAATTGTTTTGATCATCCACCACAATCCCTCCGTGTAGCTTGCTTCTAGCAAATGGAGCGCCAACCAGCGGCGAGTCTCATTACTTTCTTGACACATACTGTGTGTGAGCATAGTGCTTCACCGCGTTAATTGGTTGGATTATTTACCACAATCCTTCCGGGGAGCTTGCTTCAAGAGAATAAAGCGCCACGCCGCGGCAAGTCTCATTACTTTCTGCATACACCTTATGAGGGCACAGTTCGTCAGTGCGTTAATTGTTTTGATCATCCACCACAATCCCTCCGGGTAGCTTGCTTCTAGCGAATGGAGAGCCACGAAGCGGCGAGTATCATCACTTTCTTGACGCATATTGTGGGTGAGCATAGTGCTTCAGTGCGTTAAATTTTTGATCATCCATCGCAATTCCTCCGAGTAGCTTGCTTCCAGCGAATGGAGCGCCACGCAGCGGCGAGTCTCGTTATTTTCTTGACACAGACTGTGAGTCAGCATAGTGCTCCAGTGCCTTAATTGGTTGGATCATCCACCACAATCCCTGCGGGGATCTTGATTCTAGCGAATTGAGCTCCACGCAGGGGCGAATCTCATTACTTTCTGCATACACTTTATGAGGGCATAGTTCGTAAGTGCGTTAATTGCTTTGATCATCCACCACAATCCCTCCGGGTAGCTTGCGTCTAGAGAATAGAGCGCCACGCAGCGGCGATTCTCATTATTTTCTTTACACATAGTGTGTGTGAGCATAGTGCTTCAGTGCGTTAATTATTATTATAATCCACCACAATCCCTCCGGGTAGCTTGCTTCTAGCGAATGGAGCGCCACGCAGCATCGGGTCTCATTTCTATCTGCATACACTTTATGAGGCCAGAGTTCGTCAGTGCGTTAATTGTTTTGATCATCCACCACAATCCCTCCGGGTAGCTTGCTTCTAGAGACTAGAGTGCCACGCAGCGGCGAGTCTCATTATTTTCTTGACATATACTGTATTTGAGCATAGTGCTTGAGTGAGTTAATTGTTTTTATCATCCACCACAATCCCTTCCGGTAGCTTTCTTCTAGCGAATGGAGCGCCACGCAGGGCCGAATCTCATTACTTTCTGCATACACTTTATGAGGGCATAGTTCGTCAGTGCGTTAATGGTTTTGATCATCCACCACAATCCCTCTGGGTAGCTTGCTTCTAGCGAATGGAGCGCCACGCAGCGGCGAGTCTCGTTACTTTCTTGACACATACTGTGTGTGAGCATAGTGCATCACCGTGTTAATTGGTTTGATTATTTACCACAATTCCTCCGGTAGCTTGCTTCAAGAGAATAAAGCGCCACGCAGCGGCGAGGCTCATTATTTTCTTGACACATACTGTCTGTGAGCATAGTGCTTCAGTGCATTATTTGGTTGGATCATCCACCACAATCCCTGCGGGGAACTTGCTTCTAGCGAATGTAGCGCCACGCAGTGGCGAATCTCATTACTTTCTGCATACACTTTATGAGGGCATAGTTCGTCAGTGCGTTAATTGTTTTGACCATCCACCACAATCCCTCCGGGTAGCTTGCTTCTAGCGACTGGAGCGCCACGCAGCGGCGAGTCTCATTAATTTCTTGACACATACTGTGTGAGCATAGTGCTTCAGTGCGATAATTGTTTTGATCATCCAGCACAATCTTTCCGGGTAGCTTGCTTGTAGCGAATGGAGCGCCACGCAGCGGCGAGCCTCATTATTTTCTTGCACATACTGTATGTTAGCATAGTGCTTGAGTGCATTAATTGTTTTGATCATCCACCACAATTCCTCCGGGTAGCTTGCTTCTAGCAAATGGAGCGCCTCGGAGCGGCGAGTATCATTACTTTCTTGACACATACTGTGTGTGAGCATGGTGCTTCAGTGCGTTAATTATTATTATAATCCACCACAATCCCTCCGGGTAGCTTGCTTCTAGCGAATGGAGCGCCACGCAGCATCGGGTCTCATTTCTTTCTGCATACACTTTATGAGGGCAGAGTTCGTCAGTGCGTTAATTGTTTTGATCATCCACCACAATCCCTCCGGGTAGCTTGCTTCTAGAGACTAGAGTGCCACGCAGCGGCGAGTCTCATTATTTTCTTGACATATACTGTATTTGAGCATAGTGCTTGAGTGAGTTAATTGTTTTTATCATCCACCACAATCCCTTCCGGTAGCTTTCTTCTAGCGAATGGAGCGCCACGCAGGGCCGAATCTCATTACTTTCTGCATACACTTTATGAGGGCATAGTTCGTCAGTGCGTTAATGGTTTTGATCATCCACCACAATCCCTCTGGGTAGCTTGCTTCTAGCGAATGGAGCGCCACGCAGCGGCGAGTCTCATTACTTTCTTGACACATACTGTGTGTGAGCATAGTGCATCACCGCGTTAATTGGTTTGATTATTTACCACAATTCCTCCGGTAGCTTGCTTCAAGAGAATAAAGCGCCACGCAGCGGCGAGTCTCATTACTTTCAGCATACACTTTAAGAGGGCAAAGTTCGTCAGTGCGTTAATTGTTTGGATCATCCACCACAATCCCTCCGGGGAGCTTGCTTCTAGCGAATGGAGCGCCACGCAGCGGCGAGTCTCATTACTTTGTTGAAACAAATTGTGTGTGAGCATAGTGCTTCAGTGCGTTAATTGTTATGATAATCCACCACAATCCCTCAGGGTACCTTGGTTCTAGCGAATGGAGCGCCACGCAGCGGCGAGTCTCATTTCTTTCTGCATACACTTTATGATTGCATAGTTCGTCAGTGCGTTAATTGTTTTGATCATCCACCACAATCCCTCCGGGTAGGTTGCTTCTAGGGAATGGAGATCCACGCAGCGGCTAGTCTCATTATTTTCTTGACACATACTGTGTGTGAGCATAGTGCTCCAGTGCGCTATATGTTTTGATCATCCACCAGAATCCCTCCGGGTAGCTTGCTTCTAGCGAATATAGCGCCACGAAGCGGCGAGTCTCATTATTTTCTTGACACATACTGTCTGTGAGCATACTGCTTCAGTGCGTTAATTGTTTTGATCATCCACCACAATCTTTCCGGGTAGCTTGCTTCAAGAGAATAAAGCGCCACGCAGCGGCGAGGCTCATTATTTTCTTGACACATACTGTGTGTGAGCATAGTGCTTCAGTGCATTATTTGGTTGGATCATCCACCACAATCCCTGCGGGGAACTTGCTTCTAGCGATTGTAGGGCCACGCAGTGGCGAATCTCATTACTTTCTGCATACACTTTATGAGGGCATAGTTCGTAAGTGCGATAATTGCTTTGATCATCCACCACAATCCCTCCGGGTAGCTTGCTTCTAGAGAATAGAGCGCCACGCAGCGGCGATTCTCATTACTTTCTTTACACATAGTGTGTGTGAGCATAGTGCTTCAGTGCGTTAATTATTATTATAATCCACCACAATCCCTCCGGGTAGCTTGCTTCTAGCGAATAGAGTGCCACGCAGCGGCGAGTCTCATTATTTTCTTGACATATACTGTATGCGAGCATAGTTCTTGAGTGAGTTAATTGTTTTTATCATCCACCACAATCCCTCCGGGTAGCTTTCTTCTAGCGAATGGTGCGCCACGCAGGGCCGAATCTCATTACTTTCGGCATACACTTTATGAGGGCATAGTTCGTCAGTGCGTTAATGGTTTTGATCATCCACCACAATCCCTCTGGGTAGCTTGCTTCTAGCGAATGGAGCGCCCCGCAGCGGCGAGTCTCATTACTTTCTTGACACATACTGTGTGTGAGCATAGTGCTTCACCGCGTTAATTGGTTTGATTATTTACCACAATCACTCCGGTAGTTTAATTCAAGAGAATAAAGCGCAACTCAGCGGTGAGGCTCATTATTTTCTTGACACATACTGTGTGAGCATAGTGCTTCAGTGCATTATTTGGTTGGATCATCCACCACAATCCCTGCGGGGAACTTGCTTCTAGCGAATGTAGCGCCACGCAGTGGCTAATCTCATTACTTTCTGCATAAACTTTATGAGGGCATAGTTCGTCAGTTCGTTAATTGTTTTGACCATCCATCACAATCCCTCCGGGTAGCTTGCTTCTAGCGAATGGAGCGCCACGCAGCGGCGAGTCTCATTACTTTGTTGAAACAAATTGTGTGTGAACATAGTGCTACAGTGCGTTAATTGTTATGATAATCCACCACAATCCCTCAGGGTAGCTTGGTTCTAGCGAATGGAGCGCCCCGCAGCGGCGAGTCTCATTTCTTTCTGCATACACTTTATGATTGCATAGTTCGTCAGTGCGTTAATTGTTTTGATCATCCACCACAATCCCTCCGGGTAGGTTGCTTCTAGGGAATGGAGATCCACGCAGCGGCTAGTCTCATTATTTTCTTGACACATACTGTGTGTGAGCATAGTGCTCCAGTGCGTTATATGTTTTGATCATCCACCAGAATCCCTCCGGGTAGCTTGCTTCTAGCGAATGGAGCGCCACGAAGCGGCGAGTCTCATTAATTTCTTGACACATACTGTCTGTGAGCATACTGCTTCAGTGCGTTAATTGTTTTGATCATCCACCACAATCTTTCCGGGTAGCTTGCTTCAAGAGAATAAAGCGCCACGCAGCGGCGAGGCTCATTATTTTCTTGACACATACTGTGTGTGAGCATAATGCTTCAGTGCATTATTTGGTTGGATCATCCACCACAATCCCTGCGGGGAACTTGCTTCTAGCGATTGTAGCGCCACGCAGTGGCGAATCTCATTACTTTCTGTATACACTTTATGAGGGCATAGTTCGTAAGTGCGTTAATTGCTTTGAACATCCACCACAATCCCTCCGGGTAGCTTGCTTCTAGAGAATAGAGCGCCACGCAGCGGCGATTCTCATTACTTTCTTTACACATAGTGTGTGTGAGCATAGTGCTTCAGTGCGTTAATTATTATTATAATCCACCACAATCCCTCCGGGTAGCTTGCTTCTAGCGAATGGAGCGCCACGCAGCGGCGAGTCTCATTTCTTTCTGCATACACTTTATGAGGGCTTAGTTCGTCAGTGCGTTAATTGTTTTGATCATCCACCACAATCCCTCCGGGTAGCTTGCTTCTAGAGAATAGAGTGCCACGCAGCGGCGAGTCTCATTATTTTCTTGACATATACTGTATGTGAGCATAGTGCTTGAGTGAGTTAATTGTTTTTATCATCCACCACAATCCCTCCGGGTAGCTTTCTTCTAGCGAATGGTGCGCCACACAGGGCCGAATCTCATTACTTTCTGCATACACTTTATGAGGGCATAGTTCGTCAGTGCGTTAATGGTTTTGATCATCCACCACAATCCCTCTGGGTAGCTTGCTTGTAGCGAATGGAGCGCCCCGCAGCGGCGAGTCTCATTACTTTCTTGACACATACTGTGTGTGAGCATAGTGCTTCACCGCGTTAATTGGTTGGATTATTTACCACAATCACTCCGGTAGCTTAAATCAAGAGAATAAAGCGCCACGCAGCGGTGAGGCTCATTATTTTCTTGACACATACTGTGTGTGAGCCTAGTGCTTCAGTGCATTATTTGGTTGGATCATCCACCACAATCCCTGCGGGGAACTTGCTTCTAGCGAATGTAGCGCCACGCAGTGGCGAATCTCATTACTTTCTGCATACA
This sequence comes from Thermobia domestica, assembly GCF_964235325.1. Taxonomy (NCBI): domain Eukaryota; kingdom Metazoa; phylum Arthropoda; class Insecta; order Zygentoma; family Lepismatidae; genus Thermobia; species Thermobia domestica. Next base: position 14,615,351 of record NC_137459.1, read on the forward strand.
CTTTATGAGGGCATAGTTCGTCAGTTCGTTAATTGTTTTGACCATCCACCACAATCCCTCGGGGTAGCTTGCTTCTAGCGAATGGAGCGAAACGCAGCGGCGAGTCTCATTAATTTCTTGACACATACTGTGTGACCATAGTGCTTCAGTGCGTTAATTGTTTTGATCATCCACCACAATCCCTCCGGGTACCTTCCTTCTAGCGAATGGAGCTCCACTCAGCGGCGAGGTTCATTATTTCCTTGACACATACTGTGTGTGAGCATAGTGCTTCAGTTCGTTAATAGTTTTGATAATCCACCAGAATCCCTCCGGGTAGCTTGCTTCTAGCGAATTGAGCGCCACGCAGCGGCGAGTCTCATTACTTTCTTGACACATACTGTGTGTGAGCATAGTGCTACAATGCGTTAATTGGTGGGATCATCCACCACAATCCCTGCGGGGAACTTGCTTCTACCGAATGGAGTGCCACGCATCGGCGAATCTCATTACTTTCAGTTTACACTTTATGAGGGCATAGTTCGTCTGTGCGTTAGTTGTTTTGATCATCCACTACAATCCCTCCGGGGAGCTTGCTCCTAGCGAATAGAGCGCCACGCTGCGGCGAGTCTCATTACTTTGTTGAAACAAACTGTGTGTGAGCATAGTGCTTCAGTGCGTTAATTGTTATGATAATCCACCACACTCCCTCCGGGTTCCTTGCTTCTAGCGAATGGAGCGCCACGCAGCGGCGAGTCTCATTACTTTCTTCACACATACTGTGTGTGAGCATAGTGCTACAATGCGTTAATTGGTGGGATCATCCACCACAATCCCTGCGGGGAACTTCCTTCTACCGAACGGAGTGCCACGTATCGGATAATCTCATTACTTTCAGTGTACACTTTATGTGGGCATAGTTCGTCTGTGCGTTAATAATTTTGATCATCCACTACATTCCCTCCGGGGAGCTTGCTCCTAGCGAATAGAGCGCCACGATGCGGCGAGTCTCATTACTTTGTTGAAACATACTGTGTGTGAGCATAGTGCTTCAGTGCGTTAATGGTTATGATAATCCACCACAATCCCTCCGGGTAGCTTGCTTCTAGCGAATGGAGCGCCACGCAGCGGCGAGTCTCATTTCTTTCTGCATACACTTTATGATTGCATAGTTCGTCAGTGCGTTAATTGTTTTGATCATCCACCACAATCCCTCTGGGTAGCTTGCTTCTAGCGAATGGAGCGTCACGCAGCGGCGAGTCTCATTACTTTCTTGACACATACTTTGTGTGAGCATAGTGCTTCACCGCGTTAATTGGTTGGATTATTTACCACAATCTCTCCGGGGAGCTTGCTTCAAGAGAATAAAGCGCAACGCAGCGGCGAGTCTCATTACTTTCTGCATACACTTTATGAGGGCAAAGTTCGTTTGTGCGTTAATAGTTTGGATAATCCACCACAATCCCTCCGGGTAGGTTGCTTCTAGGGAATGGAGATCCACGCAGCAGCTAGTCTCATAATTTTCTTGACACATACTGTGTGTGAGCATAGTGCTTCAGTGCGTTATATGTTTTGATCATCCACCAGAATCCCTCCGGGTAGCTTGCTTCTAGGGAATGGAGCGCCACGCAGCGGCGAGTCTTATTAATTTCTTGACACATACTGTGTGTGAGCATACTGCTTCAGTGCTTTATTTGTTTTGATCATCCACCACAATCCCTCCGGGTAGATTGCTTCTAGCGAATGGAGCGCCACGAAGCGGCGAGTCTCATTACTTCCTTGACACATACTGTGTGTGAGCATAGTGCTTCACCGCGTTAATTGGTTTGATTATTTACCACAATCCCTCCGGTAGCTTGCTTCAACAGAATAAAGCGCCACGCAGCGGCGAGGCACATTATTTTCTTGACACATACTGTGTGTGAGCATAGTGCTTCAGTGTATTATTTTGTTGGATCATCCACCACAATCCCTGCGGGAACTTGCTTCTAGCGAATGGAGCGCCACGCAGGGGCGAATCTCATTACTTTCTGCATACACTTTATGAGGGCATAGTTCGTCAGTGCGTTAATTGTTTTGACCATCCACCACAATCCCTCCGGGTAGCTTGCTTCTAGCGAATGGAGCACCACGCAGCGGCGAGTCTCATTAATTTCTTGACACATACTGTGTGAGCATAGTGCTTCATTCCGTTAATTGTTTTGATCATCCACCACAATCTCTCCGGGTACCTTGCTTCTAGCGAATGGAGCTCCAGTCAGCGGCGAGGTTCATTATTTTCTTGACACATACTGTGTGTGAGCATAGTGCTTCAGTGCGTTAATAGTTTTGATCATCCACAAAAATCCATCCGGTTAGCTTGCTTCTAGCGAATGGAGCGCCACGCAGCGGCGAGTCTCATTACTTTCTTCACACATACTGTGTGTGAGCATAGTGCTATAATGCGTTAATTGGTGCTATCATCCACCACAATCCCTGCGGGGAACTTGCTTCTACCGAATGGAGTGCCACGCATCGGCGAATCTCATTACTTTCAGTGTACACTTTATGAGGGCATAGTTCGTCTGTGCGTTAATTGTTTTGATCATCCACTACAATCCCTCCGGGGAGCTTGGTTCTAGCGAATGGAGCCCCACGCAGCGGCGAGTCTCATTACTTTGTTGAAACAAATTGTGTGTGAGCATAGTGCTTCTGTGCGTTAATTGTTATGATAATCCACCACAATCCCTCCCGGTAGCTTGCTTCTAGCGAATGGAACGCCACGCAGCGGCGAATTTCATTTCTTTCTGCATACACTTTATGATTGCATAGTTCGTCAGTGCGTTAATTGTTTTGATCATCCACCACAATCCCTCTGGGTAGCTTGCTTCTAGCGAATGGAGCGTCACGCAGCGGCGAGTCTCATTACTTTCTTGACACATACTGTGTGTGAGCATAGTGCTTCACCGCGTTAATTGGTTGGATTATTTACCACAATCCCTCCGGGGAGGTTGCTTCAAGAGGATAAAGCGCCCCGCAGCGGCGAGTCTCATTACTTTCTGCATACACTTTATGAGGGCAAAGTTCGTCAGTGCGTTAATTGTTTGGATCATCCACCACAATCCCTCCGGGTAGGTTGCTTCTAGCGAATGGAGCGTCACGCAGCGGCTAGTCTCATTACTTTCTTGACACATACTGTGTGTGAGCATAGTGGCCAGTGCGTTATATGTTTTGATCATCCACCAGAATCCCTCCGGGTAGCTTGCTTCTAGCGAAGGGAGCGCCACGCAGGGGCGAGTGTCATTATTTTCTTGCACATACTGTATGTGAGCATAGTGCTTGAGTGCGTTAATTGTTTTGATCATCCACCACAATCCCTCCGGGTAGCTTGCTTCTAGCGAATGGAGCGCCACGAAGCGGCGAGTATCATTACTTTCTTGACGCATACTGTGTGTGAGCATAGTTCTTCAGTGCGTTAAATTTTTGATCATCCAACCCAATCCCTCCGAGTAGCATGCTTCTAGCGAATGGAGCGCCACGCAGCGGCGAGTCTCATTACTTTCTGCATATACTTTATGAGGGCGCAGTTCGTCAGTGCGTTATATGTTTTGATCATCCACCAGAATCCCTCCGGGTAGCTTGCTTCTAGCGATTGGAGAGCCACGCAGCGGCGAGTCTCATTATTTTCTTGACACATACTGTGTGTGATCATATTGCTTCAATGCGTTGTTTTGATCATCCACCAGAATCCCTCCTGGTAGCTTGCTTCTAGCGAATGGAGCGCCACGCTGCGGCAAATCTCATTACTTTCTGCATACACTTATGAGGGCACAGTTCGTCAGTGCGTTAATTATTTTAACCATGCACCACAATCCCTCCGCGTAGCTTGCTTCTAGCGAATGGAGCGCCACGCAGCAGCTCGTCTCATTAATTTCTTTACACATACTGTGTGTGAGCATACTGCTTCACTGCGTTAATTTTTTTGATCATCCACCACAATCCCTCCGGGGAGATTGCTTCAAGAGAATGGAGCGCCACGCAGTGGCGAGTCTCATTACTTTCTGCATACACTTTATGAGGGCATAGTTCGTAAGTGCGTTAATTGTTTTGACCATCCACCACAATCCCTCCGGGTGGCTTGCTTCTAGCGAATGGAGCGCCACGAAGCGGCGAGTATCATTACTTTCTTGACGCATACTGTGTGTGATCATATTGCTTCAATGCGTTGTTTTGATCATCCACCAGAATCCCTCCTGGTAGCTTGCTTCTAGCGAATGGAGCGCCACGCAGTGGCGAGTCTCATTACTTTCTGCATACACTTTATGAGGGCATAGTGCTTCAGCGCGTTAATTGTTTTGATAATCCACCAGAATCCATCCGGGTAGCTTGCTTCTAGCGAATGGAGCGCCACGCAGCTGCGAGTCTCATTTCTTTCTGTATACACTTTGTGATAACATAGTTCGTCAGTGCGTTAATTGTTTTTATCATCCACCACAATCCCTCCGGGTAGCTTGCATCTAGCGAATGGAGCGCCACGCAGCGGCGAGTCTCGTTACTTTCTTGACACATACTGTGTGTGAGCATAGTGCTTCACCGCGTTAATTGGTTGGATTATTTACCACAATCCCTCCGGGGAGCTTGTTCCAAGAGAATAAAGCGCCACGCAGCGGCGAGTCTCATTACTTTCTGCATACACTTTGTGAGGGCATAATTCGTCAGTGCGTTAATTGTTTTGATCTTCCACCACAATGCCACCGGGTAGCTTGCTTCTAGGGAATGGAGCACCACGCAGCAGCGAGTCTCATTACTTTCTGGATATATTTTATGAGGGCATAGTTCGTTAGTGCGTTAATTGTTTTGATCATCCACCACAATCCCTCCGTGTAGCTTGCTTCTAGCAAATGGAGCGCCAACCAGCGGCGAGTCTCATTACTTTCTTGACACATACTGTGTGTGAGCATAGTGCTTCACCGCGTTAATTGGTTGGATTATTTACCACAATCAATCCGGGGAGCTTGCTTCAAGAGAATAAAGCGCCACGCCGCGGCAAGTCTCATTACTTTCTGCATACACCTTATGAGGGCACAGTTCGTCAGTGCGTTAATTGTTTTGATCATCCACCACAATCCCTCCGGGTAGCTTGCTTCTAGCGAATGGAGAGCCACGAAGCGGCGAGTATCATCACTTTCTTGACGCATATTGTGGGTGAGCATAGTGCTTCAGTGCGTTAAATTTTTGATCATCCATCGCAATTCCTCCGAGTAGCTTGCTTCCAGCGAATGGAGCGCCACGCAGCGGCGAGTCTCGTTATTTTCTTGACACAGACTGTGAGTCAGCATAGTGCTCCAGTGCCTTAATTGGTTGGATCATCCACCACAATCCCTGCGGGGAACTTGATTCTAGCGAATTGAGCTCCACGCAGGGGCGAATCTCATTACTTTCTGCATACACTTTATGAGGGCATAGTTCGTAAGTGCGTTAATTGCTTTGATCATCCACCACAATCCCTCCGGGTAGCTTGCGTCTAGAGAATAGAGCGCCACGCAGCGGCGATTCTCATTATTTTCTTTACACATAGTGTGTGTGAGCATAGTGCTTCAGTGCGTTAATTATTATTATAATCCACCACAATCCCTCCGGGTAGCTTGCTTCTAGCGAATGGAGCGCCACGCAGCATCGAGTCTCATTTCTTTCTGCATACACTTTATGAGGGCAGAGTTCGTCAGTGCGTTAATTGTTTTGATCATCCACCACAATCCCTCCGGGTAGCTTGCTTCTAGAGACTAGAGTGCCACGCAGCGGCGAGTCTCATTATTTTCTTGACATATACTGTATGTGAGCATAGTGCTTGAGTGAGTTAATTGTTTTTATCATCCACCACAATCCCTTCCGGTAGCTTTCTTCTAGCGAATGGAGCGCCACGCAGGGCCGAATCTCATTACTTTCTGCATACACTTTATGAGGGCATAGTTCGTCAGTGCGTTAATGGTTTTGATCATCCACCAAAATCCCTCTGGGTAGCTTGCTTCTAGCGAATGGAGCGCCACGCAGCGGCGAGTCTCATTACTTTCTTGACACATACTGTGTGTGAGCATAGTGCATCACCGCGTTAATTGGTTTGATTATTTACCACAATCCCTCCGGTAGCTTGCTTCAAGAGAATAAAGCGCCACGCAGCGGCGAGGCTCATTATTTTCTTGACACATACTGTCTGTGAGCATAGTGCTTCAGTGCATTATTTGGTTGGATCATCCACCACAATCCCTGCGGGGAACTTGCTTCTAGCGAATGTAGCGCCACGCAGTGGCGAATCTCATTACTTTCTGCATACACTTTATGAGGGCATAGTTCGTCAGTGCGTTAATTGTTTTGACCATCCACCACAATCCCTCCGGGTAGCTTGCTTCTAGCGACTGGAGCGCCACGCAGCGGCGAGTCTCATTAATTTCTTGACACATACTGTGTGAGCATAGTGCTTCAGTGCGTTAATTGTTTTGATCATCCAGCACAATCTTTCCGGGTAGCTTGCTTGTAGCGAATGGAGCGCCACGCAGCGGCGAGCCTCATTATTTTCTTGCACATACTGTATGTTAGCATAGTGCTTGAGTGCATTAATTGTTTTGATCATCCACCACAATTCCTCCGGGTAGCTTGCTTCTAGCAAATGGAGCCCCTCGGAGCGGCGAGTATCATTACTTTCTTGACACATACTGTGTGTGAGCATGGTGCTTCAGTGCGTTAATTATTATTATAATCCACCACAATCTCTCCGGGTAGCTTGCTTCTAGCGAATGGAGCGCCACGCAGGGCCGAATCTCATTACTTTCTGCATACACTTTATGAGGGCATAGTTCGTCAGTCCGTTAATTGTTTTGACCATCCACCACAATCCTTCCGGGTAGCTTGCTTCTAGCGAATGGAGCGCCACGCAGCGGCGAGTCTCATTAATTTCTTGACACATACTGTGTGAGCATAGTGCTTCAGTGCGTTGATTGTTTTGATCATCCACCACAATCCCTCCGGGTACCTTGTTTCTAGCGAATGGAGCCTCACTCAGCGGCGAGGTTCATTATTTTCTTGACACATACTGTGTGTGAGCATAATGCTTCAGTGCGTTAATAGTTTTGATAATCCACCAGAATCCCTCCGGGTAGCTTGCTTCTAGCGAATGGAGCGCCACAGCGGCGAGTCTCATTACTTTCTTCACATATATTGTGTGTGAGCATAGTGCTACAATGCGCTAATTGGTGGGATCATCCACCACAAACCTTGCGGGGAACTTGCTTCTACCGAATGGAGTGCCACGCATCGGCGAATCTCATTACTTCCAGTGTACACTTTATGAGGGCATAGTTCGACTGTGCGTTAATTGTTTTGATCATCCACTACAATCCCTCCGGGGAGCTTGCTCCTAGCGAATAGAGCGCCACGCTGCGGCGAGTCTCATTACTTTGTTGAAACAAACTGTGTGTGAGCATAGGTCTTCAGTGCGTTAATTGTTATGAAAATCCACCACAATCCCTCCGGGTAGCTTGCTTCTAGCGAATGGAGCGCCCCGCAGCGGCGAGTCTCATTACTTTCTTGACACATACTGTGTGTGAGCATAGTGCTTCACCGCGTTAATTGGTTTGATTATTTACCACAATCACTCCGGTAGTTTAATTCAAGAGAATAAAGCGCAACTCAGCGGTGAGGCTCATTATTTTCTTGACACATACTGTGTGAGCATAGTGCTTCAGTGCATTATTTGGTTGGATCATCCACCACAATCCCTGCGGGGAACTTGCTTCTAGCGAATGTAGCGCCACGCAGTGGCTAATCTCATTACTTTCTGCATAAACTTTATGAGGGCATAGTTCGTCAGTTCGTTAATTGTTTTGACCATCCATCACAATCCCTCCGGGTAGCTTGCTTCTAGCGAATGGAGCGCCACGCAGCGGCGAGTCTCATTAATTTCTTGACACATACTGTGTGAGCATAGTGCTTCAGTGCATTAATTGTTTTGATCATCAACCACAATCCCTCCGGGTACCTTGCTTCTAGCGAATGGAGCTCCACTCAGCGGCGAGGTTCATTATTTCCTTGACACATACTGTGTGTGAGCATAGTGCTTCAGTTCGTTAATAGTTTTGATAATCCACCAGAATCCCTCAGGGTAGCTTTCTTCTAGCGAATGGAGCGCCACGCAGCGGCGAGTCTCATTACTTTCTTGACACATACTGTGTGTGAGCATAGTGCTACAATGCGTTAATTGGTGGGATCATCTACCACAATCCCTGCGGGGAACTTGCTTCTACCGAATGGAGTGACACGCATCGGCGAATCTCATTACTTTCAGTTTACACTTTATGAGGGCATAGTTCGTCTGTGCGTTAATTGTTTTGATCATCCACTACAATCCCTCCGGGGAGCTTGCTTCTAGCGAATGAAGCGCCACGCAGCGGCGAGTCTCATTACTTTTGTTGAAACAAATTGTGTGTGAACATAGTGCTACAGTGCGTTAATTGTTATGATAATCCACCACAATCCCTCAGGGTAGCTTGGTTCTAGCGAATGGAGCGCCCCGCAGCGGCGAGTCTCATTTCTTTCTGCATACACTTTATGATTGCATAGTTCGTCAGTGCGTTAATTGTTTTGATCATCCACCACAATCCCTCCGGGTAGGTTGCTTCTAGGGAATGGAGATCCACGCAGCGGCTAGTCTCATTATTTTCTTGACACATACTGTGTGTGAGCATAGTGCTCCAGTGCGTTATATGTTTTGATCATCCACCAGAATCCCTCCGGGTAGCTTGCTTCTAGCGAATGGAGCGCCACGAAGCGGCGAGTCTCATTAATTTCTTGACACATACTGTCTGTGAGCATACTGCTTCAGTGCGTTAATTGTTTTGATCATCCACCACAATCTTTCCGGGTAGCTTGCTTCAAGAGAATAAAGCGCCACGCAGCGGCGAGGCTCATTATTTTCTTGACACATACTGTGTGTGAGCATAGTGCTTCAGTGCTTTATTTGGTTGGATCATCCACCACAATCCCTGCGGGGAACTTGCTTCTAGCGATTGTAGCGCCACGCAGTGGCGAATCTCATTACTTTCTGCATACACTTTATGAGGGCATAGTTCGTAAGTGCGTTAATTGCTTTGAACATCCACCACAATCCCTCCGGGTAGCTTGCTTCTAGAGAATAGAGCGCCACGCAGCGGCGATTCTCATTACTTTCTTTACACATAGTGTGTGTGAGCATAGTGCTTCAGTGCGTTAATTATTATTATAATCCACCACAATCCCTCCGGGTAGCTTGCTTCTAGCGAATGGAGCGCCACGCAGCGGCGAGTCTCATTTCTTTCTGCATACACTTTATGAGGGCATAGTTCGTCAGTGCGTTAATTGTTTTGATCATCCACCACAATCCCTCCGGGTAGCTTGCTTCTAGAGAATAGAGTGCCACGCAGCGGCGAGTCTCATTATTTTCTTGACATATACTGTATGTGAGCATAGTGCTTGAGTGAGTTAATTGTTTTTATCATCCACCACAATCCCTCCGGGTAGCTTTCTTCTAGCGAATGGTGCGCCACACAGGGCCGAATCTCATTACTTTCTGCATACACTTTATGAGGGCATAGTTCGTCAGTGCGTTAATGGTTTTGATCATCCACCACAATCCCTCTGGGTAGCTTGCTTGTAGCGAATGGAGCGCCCCGCAGCGGCGAGTCTCATTACTTTCTTGACACATACTGTGTGTGAGCATAGTGCTTCACCGCGTTAATTGGTTTGATTATTTACCACAATCACTCCGGTAGCTTAAATCAAGAGAATAAAGCGCCACGCAGCGGTGAGGCTGATTATTTTCTTGACACATACTGTGTGTGAGCATAGTGCTTCAGTGCATTATTTGGTTGGATCATCCACCACAATCCCTGCGGGGAACTTGCTTCTAGCGAATGTAGCGCCACGCAGTGGCGAATCTCATTACTTTCTGCATACACTTTATGAGGGCATAGTTCGTCAGTTCGTTAATTGTTTTGACCATCCACCACAATCCCGCGGGGTAGCTTGCTTCTAGCGAATGGAGCGCCACGCAGCGGCGAGTCTCATTAATTTCTTGACACATACTGTGTGACCATAGTGCTTCAGTGCGTTAATTGTTTTGATCATCCACCACAATCCCTCCGGGTACCTTCCTTCTAGCGAATGGAGCTCCACTCAGCGGCGAGGTTCATTATTTCCTTGACACATACTGTGTGTGAGCATAGTGCTTCAGTTCGTTAATAGTTTTGATAATCCACCAGAATCCCTCCGGGTAGCTTGCTTCTAGCGAATTGAGCGCCACGCAGCGGCGAGTCTCATTACTTTCTTGACACATACTGTGTGTGAGCACAGTGCTACAATGCGTTAATTGGTGGGATCATCCACCACAATCCCTGCGTGGAACTTGCTTCTACCGAATGGAGTGCCACGCATCGGCGAATCTTATTACTTTCAGTTTACACTTTATGAGGGCATAGTTCGTCTGTGCGTTAGTTGTTTTGATCATCCACTACAATCCCTCCGGGGAGCTTGCTCCTAGCGAATAGAGCGCCACGCTGCGGCGAGTCTCATTACTTTGTTGAAACAAACTGTGTGTGAGCATAGTGCCTCAGTGCGTTAATTGTTATGATAATCCACCACACTCCCTCCGGGTTCCTTGCTTCTAGCGAATGGAGCGCCACGCAGCGGCGAGTCTCATTACTTTCTTCACACATACTGTGTGTGAGCATAGTGCTACAATGCGTTAATTGGTGGGATCATCCACCACAATCCCTGCGGGGAACTTGCTTCTACCGAACGGAGTGCCACGTATGGGATAATCTCATTACTTTCAGTGTACACTTTATGTGGGCATAGTTCGTCTGTGCGTTAATAATTTTGATCATCCACTACATTCCCTCCGGGGAGCTTGCTCCTAGCGAATAGAGCGCCACGATGCGGCGAGTCTCATTACTTTGTTGAAACAAACTGTGTGTGAGCATAGTGCTTCAGTGCGTTAATGGTTATGATAATCCACCACAATCCCTCCGGGTAGCTTGCTTCTAGCGAATGGAGCGCCACGCAGCGGCGAGTCTCATTTCTTTCTGCATACACTTTATGATTGCATAGTTCGTCAGTGCGTTAATTGTTTTGATCATCCACCACAATCCCTCTGGGTAGCTTGCTTCTAGCGAATGGAGCGTCACGCAGCGGCGAGTCTCATTACTTTCTTGACACATATTTTGTGTGAGCATAGTGCTTCACCGCGTTAATTGGTTGGATTATTTACCACAATCTCTCCGGGGAGCTTGCTTCAAGAGAATAAAGCGCAACGCAGCGGCGAGTCTCATTACTTTCTGCATACACTTTATGAGGGCAAAGTTCGTTTGTGCGTTAATAGTTTGGATAATCCACCACAATCCCTCCGGGTAGGTTGCTTCTAGGGAATGGAGATCCACGCAGCGGCTAGTCTCATCATTTTCTTGACACATACTGTGTGTGAGCATAGTGCTTCAGTGCGTTATATGTTTTGATCATCCACCAGAATCCCTCCGGGTAGCTTGCTTCTAGGGAATGGAGCGCCACGCAGCGGCGAGTCTTATTAATTTCTTGACACATACTGTGTGTGAGCATACTGCTTCAGTGCTTTATTTGTTTTGATCATCCACCACAATCCCTCCGGGTAGATTGCTTCTAGCGAATGGAGCGCCACGAAGCGGCGAGTCTCATTACTTCCTTGACACATACTGTGTGTGAGCATAGTGCTTCACCGCGTTAATTGGTTTGATTATTTACCACAATCCCTCCGGTAGCTTGCTTCAACAGAATAAAGCGCCACGCAGCGGCGAGGCACATTATTTTCTTGACACATACTGTGTGTGAGCATAGTGCTTCAGTGTATTATTTTGTTGGATCATCCACCACAATCCCTGCGGGAACTTGCTTCTAGCGAATGGAGCGCCACGCAGGGGCGAATCTCATTACTTTCTGCATACACTTTATGAGGGCATAGTTCGTCAGTGCGTTAATTGTTTTGACCATCCACCACAATCCCTCCGGGTAGCTTGCATCTAGCGAATGGAGCACCACGCAGCGGCGAGTCTCATTAATTTCTTGACACATACTGTGTGAGCATAGTGCTTCATTCCGTTAATTGTTTTGATCATCCACCACAATCCCTCCGGGTACCTTGCTTCTAGCGAATGGAGCTCCAGTCAGCGGCGAGGTTCATTATTTTCTTGACACATACTGTGTGTGAGCATAGTGCTTCAGTGCGTTAATAGTTTTGATCATCCACAAAAATCCATCCGGTTAGCTTGCTTCTAGCGAATGGAGCGCCACGCAGCGGCGAGTCTCATTACTTTCTTCACACATACTGTGTGTGAGCATAGTGCTATAATGCGTTAATTGGTGCTGTCATCCACCACAATCCCTGCGGGGAACTTGCTTCTACCGAATGGAGTGCCACGCATCGGCGAATCTCATTACTTTCAGTGTACACTTTATGAGGGCATAGTTCGTCTGTGCGTTAATTGTTTTGATCATCCACTACAATCCCTCCGGGGAGCTTGGTTCTAGCGAATGGAGCCCCACGCAGCGGCGAGTCTCATTACTTTGTTGAAACAAATTGTGTGTGAGCATAGTGCTTCAGTGCGTTAATTGTTATGATAATCCACCACAATCCCTCCGGGTAGCTTGCTTCTAGCGAATGGAACGCCACGCAGCGGCGAATCTCATTTCTTTCTGCATACACTTTATGATTGCATAGTTCGTCAGTGCGTTAATTGTTTTGATCATCCACCACAATCCCTCTGGGTAGCTTGCTTCTAGCGAATGGAGCGTCACGCAGCGGCGAGTCTCATTACTTTCTTGACACATACTGTGTGTGAGCATAGTGCTTCACCGCGTTAATTGGTTGGATTATTTACCACAATCCCTCCGGGGAGGTTGCTTCAAGAGGATAAAGCGCCCCGCAGCGGCGAGTCTCATTACTTTCTGCATACACTTTATGAGGGCAAAGTTCGTCAGTGCGTTAATTGTTTGGATCATCCACCACAATCCCTCCGGGTAGGTTGCTTCTAGCGAATGGAGCGTCACGCAGCGGCTAGTCTCATTACTTTCTTGACACATACTGTGTGTGAGCATAGTGCTCCAGTGCGTTATATGTTTTGATCATCCACCAGAATCCCTCCGGGTAGCTTGCTTCTAGCGAAGGGAGCGCCACGCAGGGGCGAGTGTCATTATTTTCTTGCACATACTGTATGTGAGCATAGTGCTTCATTCCGTTAATTGTTTTGATCATCCACCACAATCCCTCCGGGTAGCTTGCTTGTAGCGAATGGAGCGCCATGAAGCGGCGAGTATCATTACTTTCTTGACGCATACTGTGTGTGAGCATAGTTCTTCAGTGCGTTAAATTTTTGATCATCCAACCCAATCCCTCCGAGTAGCATGCTTCTAGCGAATGGAGCGCCACGCAGCGGCGAGTCTCATTACTTTCTGCATATACTTTATGAGGGCGCAGTTCGTCAGTGCGTTATATGTTTTGATCATCCACCAGAATCCCTCCGGGTAGCTTGCTTCTAGCGATTGGAGAGCCACGCAGCGGCGAGTCTCATTATTTTCTTGACACATACTGTGTGTGATCATATTGCTTCAATGCGTTGTTTTGATCATCCACCAGAATCCCTCCTGGTAGCTTGCTTCTAGCGAATGGAGCGCCACGCTGCGGCAAATCTCATTACTTTCTGCATACACTTATGAGGGCACAGTTCGTCAGTGCGTTAATTATTTTGACCATGCACCACAATCCCTTCGCGTAGCTTGCTTCTAGCGAATGGAGCGCCACGCAGCAGCTCGTCTCATTAATTTCTTTACACATACTGTGTGTGAGCATACTGATTCACTGCGTTAATTTTTTTGATCATCCACCACAATCCCTCCGGGGAGATTGCTTCAAGAGAATGGAGCGCCACGCAGTGGCGAGTCTCATTACTTTCTGCATACACTTTATGAGGGCATAGTTCGTAAGTGCGTTAATTGTTTTGACCATCCACCACAATCCCTCCGGGTGGCTTGCTTCTAGCGAATGGAGCGCCACGAAGCGTCGAGTATCATTACTTTCTTGACGCATACTGTGTGTGAGCATAGTGCTTCAGCGCGTTAATTGTTTTGATAATCCACCAGAATCCATCCGGGTAGCTTGCTTCTAGCGAATGGAGCGCCACGCAGCTGCGAGTCTCATTTCTTTCTGCATACACTTTGTGATAACATAGTTCGTCAGTGCGTTAATTGTTTTTATCATCCACCACAATCCCTCCGGGTAGCTTGCATCTAGCGAATGGAGCGCCACGCAGCGGCGAGTCTCGTTACTTTCTTGACACATACTGTGTGTGAGCATAGTGCTTCACCGCGTTAATTGGTTGGATTATTTACCACAATCCCTCCGGGGAGCTTGTTCCAAGAGAATAAAGCGCCACGCAGCGGCGAGTCTCATTACTTTCTGCATACACTTTGTGAGGGCATAATTCGTCAGTGCGTTAATTGTTTTGATCTTCCACCACAATGCCACCGGGTAGCTTGCTTCTAGGGAATGGAGCACCACGCAGCAGCGAGTCTCATTACTTTCTGCATATATTTTATGAGGGCATAGTTCGTTAGTGCGTTAATTGTTTTGATCATCCACCACAATCCCTCCGTGTAGCTTGCTTCTAGCAAATGGAGCGCCAACCAGCGGCGAGTCTCATTACTTTCTTGACACATACTGTGTGTGAGCATAGTGCTTCACCGCGTTAATTGGTTGGATTATTTACCACAATCCTTCCGGGGAGCTTGCTTCAAGAGAATAAAGCGCCACGCCGCGGCAAGTCTCATTACTTTCTGCATACACCTTATGAGGGCACAGTTCATCAGTGCGTTAATTGTTTTGATCATCCACCACAATCCCTCCGGGTAGCTTGCTTCTAGCGAATGGAGAGCCACGAAGCGGCGAGTATCATCACTTTCTTGACGCATATTGTGGGTGAGCATAGTGCTTCAGTGCGTTAAATTTTTGATCATCCATCGCAATTCCTCCGAGTAGCTTGCTTCCAGCGAATGGAGCGCCACGCAGCGGCGAGTCTCGTTATTTTCTTGACACAGACTGTGAGTCAGCATAGTGCTCCAGTGCCTTAATTGGTTGGATCATCCACCACAATCCCTCCGGGTAGCTTGCGTCTAGAGAATAGAGCGCCACGCAGCGGCGATTCTCATTATTTTCTTTACACATAGTGTGTGTGAGCATAGTGCTTCAGTGCGTTAATTATTATTATAATCCACCACAATCCCTCCGGGTAGCTTGCTTCTAGCGAATGGAGCGCCACGCAGCATCGAGTCTCATTTCTTTCTTCATACACTTTATGAGGGCAGAGTTCGTCTGTGCGTTAATTGTTTTGATCATCCACCACAATCCCTCCGGGTAGCTTGCTTCTAGAGACTAGAGTGCCACGCAGCGGCGAGTCTCATTATTTTCTTGACATATACTGTATGTGAGCATAGTGCTTGAGTGAGTTAATTGTTTTTATCATCCACCACAATCCCCTCCGGTAGCTTTCTTCTAGCGAATGGAGCGCCACGCAGGGCCGAATCTCATTACTTTCTGCATACACTTTATGAGGGCATAGTTCGTCAGTGCGTTAATGGTTTTGATCATTCACCACAATCCCTCTGGGTAGCTTGCTTCTAGCGAATGGAGCGCCACGCAGCGGCGAGTCTCATTACTTTCTTGACACATACTGTGTGTGAGCATAGTGCATCACCGCGTTAATTGGTTTGATTATTTACCACAATCCCTCCGGTAGCTTGCTTCAAGAGAATAAAGCGCCACGCAGCGGCGAGGCTCATTATTTTCTTGACACATACTGTCTGTGAGCATAGTGCTTCAGTGCATTATTTGGTTGGATCATCCACCACAATCCCTGCGGGGAACTTGCTTCTAGCGAATGTAGCGCCACGCAGTGGCGAATCTCATTACTTTCTGCATACACTTTATGAGGGCATAGTTCGTCAGTGCGTTAATTGTTTTGACCATCCACCACAATCCCTCCGGGTAGCTTGCTTCTAGCGACTGGAGCGCCACGCAGCGGCGAGTCTCATTAATTTCTTGACACATACTGTGTGAGCATAGTGCTTCAGTGCGTTAATTGTTTTGATCATCCAGCACAATCTTTCCGGGTAGCTTGCTTGTAGCGAATGGAGCGCCACGCAGCGGCGAGCCTCATTATTTTCTTGCACATACTGTATGTTAGCATAGTGCTTGAGTGCATTAATTGTTTTGATCATCCACCACAATTCCTCCGGGTAGCTTGCTTCTAGCAAATGGAGCGCCTCGGAGCGGCGAGTATCATTACTTTCTTGACACATACTGTGTGTGAGCATGGTGCTTCAGTGCGTTAATTATTATTATAATCCACCACAATCCCTCCGGGTAGCTTGCTTCTAGCGAATGGAGCGCCACGCAGCGGCGAGTCTCATTTCTTTCTGCATACACTTTATGAGTGCATAGTTCGTCAGTGCGTTAATTGTTTTGATCATCCACCACAATCCCTCCGGGTAGCTTGCTTCTAGAGAATAGAGCGCCACGCAGCGGCGAGTCTCATTATTTTATTGACATATACTGTATGTGAGCATAGTGCTTGAGTGAGTTAATTGTTTTTATCATCCACCACAATCCCTCCGGGTAGTTTTCTTCTAGCGAATGGAGCGCCCCGCAGCGGCGAGTCTCATTTCTTTCTGCATACACTTTATGAGGGCATAGTTCTTCAGTGCGTTAATGGTTTAGATCATCCACCACAATCCCTCTGGTTAGCTTGCTTCTAGCGAATTGAGCGCCACGCAGCGGCGAGTCTCATTACTTTCTTGACACATACTGTGTGTGAGCATAATGCTTAACCGCGTTAATTGGTTTGATTATTTACCACAATCCCTCCGGTAGCTTGCTTCAAGAGAATAAAGCGCCACGCAGCGGCGAGGCTCATTATTTTCTTGCCACATACTGTGTGTGAGCATAGTGCTTCAGTGCATTATTTTGTTGGATCATCCACCACAATCCCTGCGAGGAACTTGCTTCTAACGAATGTAGCGCCACGCAGTGGCGAATCTCATTACTTTCTGCATACACTTTATGAGGGCATAGTTCGTCAGTCCGTTAATTGTTTTGACCATCCACCACAATCCTTCCGGGTAGCTTGCTTCTAGCGAATGGAGCGCCACGCAGCGGCGAGTCTCATTAATTTCTTGACACATACTGTGTGAGCATAGTGCTTCAGTGCGTTGATTGTTTTGATCATCCACCACAATCCCTCCGGGTACCTTGTTTCTAGCGAATGGAGCCTCACTCAGCGGCGAGGTTCATTATTTTCTTGACACATACTGTGTGTGAGCATAATGCTTCAGTGCGTTAATAGTTTTGATAATCCACCAGAATCCCTCCGGGTAGTTTGCTTCTAGCGAATGGAGCGCCACGCAGCGGCGAGTCTCATTATTTTCTTCACATATATTGTGTGTGAGCATAGTGCTACAATGCGCTAATTGGTGGGATCATCCACCATCCTTGCGGGGAACTTGCTTCTACCGAATGGAGTGCCACGCATCGGCGAATCTCATTACTTCCAGTGTACACTTTATGAGGGCATAGTTCGTCTGTGCGTTAGTTGTTTTGATCATCAAAAGATACTGGACTTGAAAGAGTGTGGACGTGGGTTTTTCGCTCCGTCGTATACCATCGGTAGTGCGGGAGAAACGTGTCATAGAACACTCCTATTTGACGTGCGGGACGTTAAAAGTGTCAAGGTGATGTGTGTGAAGTGTGTAGGTGGTACCCCTCCCCAAAAGGTGGGTTATCTCAACTTTGTAACCATTCATGATAGAGGTTTGGCGACTGCACCGAATGAAAGAGCGGGTCCTAGAACATAAGGTATGTGAATTTTATTTAATTTTACCGGGACATAAAGACGCTATAAATTTTTAAACTTTTAACGTTATATTTTATTCCTTGAGTGAATGTTTTAAAGTCGCGTCTTTCAGTGACAAGAATTGAACATTTTAACGATTAACAGGAAGCGAGTGCGTTTATTGACTCTTAAGAATGCTGAACAATGATTTTGTTACGATTGACTGCTTAATAGTGTATTTATTCAGTTTCGACTTTGACTCATAACTAGGCAACCCCTTGATCGTTGTGCAAGGTGGCTGCATAACATTTGAGGCGTAATTGCTTCATATTTCATGCATATTTCATATTACGTGTTTGTTTTTTACAAAGATATAGTTCTTATGATTGAAATGACTGGTTGTTGGGCAATCCTCATGGCTTAGGGGTAAGGTGGGTTGCATAGTATTTGAGGTGTTTAATGAGAACTTGTATAAACTGTATATTATAATATTGTTACTTCGCGTTGTGTAAACAGCCTATAGACAACCCGCATTACGCTTGAGTGGAGAGGGTTATCCGTAAAATTAAGGGGCTGAGTTCTTCCGAAGATGGACAAGGACAGAGATAAATCGCGTCTCAGGGATGAAAGAACAGCTAGGGGAAGTTTTGGGAGTTATGAAGAGATGTTGGATGCCCAACTCTCTCAGTCAGGGATCAAATCACCAAGGAGGCAAAATGATTTAGCACCACCCACTTTAAGTACGAGAGACACAGACACAGATGAAGAAGAGGAAGAAAATTGGAAAATATACGAACAATCACTAAAGTTCATAGACAATACGCTCGAATCAAGTAAAGTAGGCAGGTATAAAATAGAAACGTTAAAGAAGAAATATGCGGAATGGCTAGCATACCAATCAAAACTGGAGGGTATCATTACATGTTTAAAGGAACAGGTAAAAGAATTAAAAGAGGAAAACGACAAACTCAAAAAAGAAAATCATGAACTGAAGAATAAGCAGAATTTTATACAATCAAACCATGACCAATTTCCAGCTTTGACATATGCCGAAGCTATCAAAAATGAAGATACATTACGAACAAAGACAATAAAAGAAGCCGTTAAGAAACAACACCCGGCAATCTTTCTCAAAGAAGCCAAAAAAGAGATGGATGCTAAGGAAATTCAGAAGAAGCTGGCTACAAAATTCAATCCTGCAAAAGAGAAAGTTAAAATAATGGCAACTAGAGCAGCAGGAAACACACTTATTATCGAGACTGCCACAAAGGAAGACTTAGAAAAGCTACAGAAAAACAAAGAATTACTGGAAGAGTTCAAAATGGAACAAAGAAAGAAAAGAAATCCTCAGTTTATAGTATATAATATACCATCAACGTATTCCGATGACTTCCTAATTGAGACACTCATTGAACAAAACCTGGAAGAGAATGAGAAAGAGCAAGCAGGGAAAGAGATGAAGGCTAAGTTTCGAACTGGCCCAAAAAATGCAGCTAGATGCCATCTAGTTCTCGAGGCCCCGTTTAATATTTACAGGAAGTTAGTACACAACAAGCGAATTTTCATTATGTATGAGTCGCTTTCGGTAAAGGAATTCTTAAGCGTAGCAAAATGCAGCAAGTGTAAGGATTATGGACACATAGCACGATATTGTCGTGCACAGGAAGTCAGATGTGCCCATTGTGGAGAAGAAAAACATGAGAAAAACGCCTGCAAGAACCTGGAAAAAACAAAAGTATGTGTCCCCTGTCAAATCAGGAAGAAGAAATGCAACGCAAAGGTTGAAAAAGACTGCTTGACGTATAAGTATTTCTACGAAAGGGAGGTAGCCAAGTATGATTATGGCGGCGGAAACTGAGAATAATATGACAGAACAGCATACAAAACAAGCGGAGATAAGCGACAATATCAACATGTCAAGTAGGAGAAACAAATTAGAAGGAAACAATATTTCAAAAATGCAAAGGGACTCATTACGAATGAGAGATTACAATGTAAAGAAAAGTGAAGAAAAGTTTCTGAATTGGGCTATGAACAATATACCTGACGTAACGGTGGGAAAAAATATTCCAAAACCCCTGATTGTGGAACCAGGAACTATCGATGTAAAAATTGAAGGAATATGCATCTTACACTTTATAAATCCAAATTTAAAGACTTTCCCGGCAGGTTTTGCAAGAATTGTAGCCAATTCTCACAAAAAAATTGACATTACAAAATTCAAAGATCTCGAAATACTTGATGGAAAGGGAAAAATAATAAAGGCGTTATATAGCACAAACATATATGGATGTAGTTTCATACACGTTGTTTCATGTAAAGAAACATTTTTAGAGGATCTAGCAACAATTTTGAATTTCTTCGAGAAAAACAACGGGTGCTTAACATATAAGCAAATAATAATTCCGGCAATAGGTATGGGTCTATGGAGAAAACAGCCTAGGGAGGTGCTATCTGTTTTTCAAGATTATTATTGTTTTGAGAGTCAAAAGTTCGTTTTTAAAATGATAACAGATAATACTCATATATATGTTGAAGTGGATTGGCAGCTGAGAAAGTTCGATTATAAACTAAGAAAACCAGATACTACATTACGAGAAGAGACCAGTGAATTGTTGGAGAATCATACTTCTAAGATAACAATGAAGAAGAGTAAAGATGTCGCCACACAAATAACTAGTATAGAAGATCTCAAAGAGGGCACATATGAGAACAAGGAGCAACAAATAAACAAGGTAAGAATCGTGGAAAGTGAGAATAATAAATCACTAGCAGCTGCTGAAGCGGAAGGCACAAACCAGGATAAGAATAAAAATCTTAGCGATCTTCAGGGAGGTGAAAGGAAGGAACTCTCTGACATCACAGAAAATAAACATCCTGGAATTTTGGGAATTTTTAAGAGAAATTGGAAGAAAAAGAACACGAATAAAATCAGTCGTAATACTACGTTGGATTCTGGAAACTCTAAACACGAAGAACGAGAAGCCCAGAAAACAATCATGAAGACGGGAGAAGCTCAAAACAGCAGCAGCTGTAGACAGTCTTCAAATCAAGATGGACAAGAGAGGATTAACGGAATAAATACCACTGATCCTGCAAATATATATGATAACTTTGAGTTAACATTAAAACTCTCCAGATTAGAGCAGTCTGCAATTTTAAGATTAGCCTTGAGACATATAATTCGCAATCTGAAGGAAAATGGAAATCAGATAGTCTTTCCTTTCTCACAAGACGAGGATGAAATGGAATTAAGTCTGAATAACTTGCCTACAAATCCAAGACAACTTCTAGAGCTTGTAGACATGGCTTATGCAAGAAGGAATTTAAATTTAGACTTGAATAGAGTTTATATACATTTTGTACGACTCTACGGCCGCATTATATACAATCACAAAAATGACTGGCCCAATTGCTGGGTTAAAACCTACCATACTTAAGTTTTATGGATAATAACCTGAGAATTTTACAACTAAACACGATGCGGTCAGAGGTCGTTATGGAAGAAATTATTCAAACAAGTATAGAGTGGAAAATCGATATCTTATGTCTACAGGAACCCTATTTTAAAAATGACGAGTTTGAAACTCCAAATTTTAATTATAGAATAATAAGAGAAGATAGACAAGCACTTGCCTCAATAATAGTTTTAAACAATGAACTACAGATTTTAAATATTGTACATTTTTCAAATAAATGGACAAATTGTATACAAATAAAATATGGTTTAATAGATTTTTTATTGATAAATTCTTACTTTCAGTATTCACATCCCATAGAACCATATATAGAAAACATAATGTCAATTTGTAATACATACTCAGAAAAAAGACTGTTAATATGTGCAGATGCAAACGCTAAATCAACTTCTTGGAATTCCAACGTGTTGGATGAAAGAGGAGAAAAGTTGGAAAACATGATAAACGAACTAAATTTAATTATAATAAATCAGCCTAATAATCCACCGACATACAGAAACAGGAATGGAAACGAAACTAACATTGATGTAACACTTGCGTCTACAAACTTTATAGAGGCCATCGCTAACTGGAAGGTATTAGACAGTGAAACAACGAGTGACCACCAAATAATAAGATTTGATATAATTAAACCGGACAACAGCATTAGAAGACTTGATGGGCATGGTATACCCTATAAGATAAAATGGATCGATTGGGAAAAGTTAAATAAAGAAATTCGTTTGCCAGACTTAAACTGTGTTAATGAAAATGAACTAAATGACAAAATAAAAGAAATAGGTAATTCAACGTTGGAAGCAGTTAAAAAATCAATAAAGAAAAGGAGTAAAAACAGGTCAAATGGTACAACCTATTTTTGGAATTTAGGTCTACAAGTGTTAAAAAGGAAATTAAGAGCGAAGAGACGACAGTACCAAAGGGCACAAGATCCATATTTAAAGGATATAAGATTAAATCAATATCTTGAAATTAAAAATGAATATAAAGAAAAACTTAAAATAGACAAAAATAAGGCATGGTCAAATTTTGCCAGGGAAAAACTAAGCATGGACCCATGGGGCATGCCTTATAAAATAATAACAGATAAAGTACAACCGTCCTTGGTGCTGTCTACTATGAAAAAACACGACGAAACATATACAAATGATATGAAAGAAACAATGGAATACATAATAGATACGTTACTCCCCAATGACGACCCATCAACAGACAATGACGAAAACAAGAAGGACAGGGAAAACTATATCAACTATAATCCAGGTGAACTCTCAAATCTAGAAGAAATAAAAACTAATAATGAGGAGATAGAGGAAATTATAAAGGATTTAAAAAGTAACAAAGCGCCAGGACCAGATGGCTTGAAATCCGAAATTTATAAAAATTGCAGACAAAGTTGGGTACCATATTTGGTCAGGTTATATAACAAATGTATTGAATTAGGTTCATTCCCAAGAAACTGGAAGAAAGCCAAATTAATCATATTGCAGAAACAAAAAGCTGGTACGATTACCTCTCCCAAGTCATATAGACCAATATGCCTCTTGGACATTTTATGTTCGTCTGTGCGTTAGTTGTTTTGATCATCCACTACAATCCCTCCGGGGAGCTTGCTCCTAGCGAATAGAGCGCCACGCTGCGGCGAGTCTCATTACTTTGTTGAAACAAACTGTGTGTGAGCATAGTGCTTCAGTGCGTTAATTGTTATGATAATCCACCACACTCCCTCCGGGTTCCTTGCTTCTAGCGAATGGAGCGCCACGAAGCGGCGAGTATCATTACTTTCTTGACGCATACTGTGTGTGAGCATAGTTCTTCAGTGCGTTAAATTTTTGATCATCCAACCCAATCCCTCCGAGTAGCATGCTTCTAGCGAATGGAGCGCCACGCAGCGGCGAGTCTCATTACTTTCTGCATATACTTTATGAGGGCGCAGTTCGTCAGTGCGTTATATGTTTTGATCATCCACCAGAATCCCTCCGGGTAGCTTGCTTCTAGCGATTGGAGAGCCACGCAGCGGCGAGTCTCATTATTTTCTTGACACATACTGTGTGTGATCATATTGCTTCAATGCGTTGTTTTGATCATCCACCAGAATCCCTCCTGGTAGCTTGCTTCTAGCGAATGGAGCGCCACGCTGCGGCAAATCTCATTACTTTCTGCATACTCTTATGAGGGCACAGTTCGTCAGTGCGTTAATTATTTTGACCATGCACCACAATCCCTCCGCGTAGCTTGCTTCTAGCGAATGGAGCGCCACGCAGCAGCTCGTCTCATTAATTTCTTTACACATACTGTGTGTGAGCATACTGCTTCACTGCGTTAATTTTTTTGATCATCCACCACAATCCCTCCGGGGAGATTGCTTCAAGAGAATGGAGCGCCACGCAGTGGCGAGTCTCATTACTTTCTGCATACACTTTATGAGGGCATAGTTCGTAAGTGCGTTAATTGTTTTGACCATCCACCACAATCCCTCCGGGTGGCTTGCTTCTAGCGAATGGAGCGCCACGAAGCGGCGAGTATCATTACTTTCTTGACGCATACTGTGTGTGAGCATAGTGCTTCAGCGCGTTAATTGTTTTGATAATCCACCAGAATCCATCCGGGTAGCTTGCTTCTAGCGAATGGAGCGCAACGCAGCTGCGAGTCTCATTTCTTTCTGCATACACTTTGTGATAACATAGTTCGTCAGTGCGTTAATTATTTTTATCATCCACCACAATCCCTCCGGGTAGCTTGCATCTAGCGAATGGAGCGCCACGCAGCGGCGAGTCTCGTTACTTTCTTGACACATACTGTGTGTGAGCATAGTGCTTCACCGCGTTAATTGGTTGGATTATTTACCACAATCCCTCCGGGGAGCTTGTTCCAAGAGAATAAGGCGCCACGCAGCGGCGAGTCTCATTACTTTCTGCATACACTTTGTGAGGGCATAATTCGTCAGTGCGTTAATTGTTTTGATCTTCCACCACAATGCCACCGGGTAGCTTGCTTCTAGGGAATGGAGCACCACGCAGCAGCGAGTCTCATTACTTTCTGGATATATTTTATGAGGGCATAGTTCGTTAGTGCGTTAATTGTTTTGATCATCCACCACAATCCCTCCGGGTACCTTGTTTCTAGCGAATGGAGCCTCACTCAGCGGCGAGGTTCATTATTTTCTTGACACATACTGTGTGTGAGCATAATGCTTCAGTGCGTTAATAGTTTTGATAATCCACCAGAATCCCTCCGGGTAGCTTGCTTCTAGCGAATGGAGCGCCACAGCGGCGAGTCTCATTACTTTCTTCACATATATTGTGTGTGAGCATAGTGCTACAATGCGCTAATTGGTGGGATCATCCACCACAATCCTTGCGGGGAACTTGCTTCTACCGAATGGAGTGCCACGCATCGGCGAATCTCATTACTTCCAGTGTACACTTTATGAGGGCATAGTTCGACTGTGCGTTAATTGTTTTGATCATCCACTACAATCCCTCCGGGGAGCTTGCTCCTAGCGAATAGAGCGCCACGCTGCGGCGAGTCTCATTACTTTGTTGAAACAAACTGTGTGTGAGCATAGGTCTTCAGTGCGTTAATTGTTATGATAATCCACCACAATCCCTCCGGGTAGCTTGCTTCTAGCGAATGGAGCGCCAAGCAGCGGCAAGTCTCATTTCTTTCTGCATACACTTTATGAGGGCAAAGTTCGTCAGTGCGTTAATAGTTTGGATAATCCACCACAATCCCTCCGGGTAGGTTGCTTCTAGGGAATGGAGATCCACGCAGCGGCTAGTCTCATCATTTTCTTGACACATACTCTGTGTGACCATAGTGCTTCAGTGCGTTATATGTTTTGATCATCCACCAGAATCCCTCCGGGTAGCTTGCTTCCAGCGAATGGAGCGCCACGCAGCGGCGAGTGTCATTACTTTCTTGACGCATACTGTGTGTGAGCATAGTGCTTCACCGCGTTAATTGGTTTGATTATTTACCACAATCCCTCCGGTAGCTTGCTTCAAGAGAATAAAGCGCCAAGTAGCGGCGAGGCTCATTATTTTCTTGACACATACTGTGTGTGAGCATAGTGCTTCAGTGCATTATTTGGTTGGATCATACACCACAATCCCTGCGGGAAACTTGCTTCTAGCGAATGTAGCGCCACGCAGTGGCGAATCTCATTACTTTCAGCATACACTTTATGAGGGCATAGTTCGTCAGTGTGTTAATTGTTTTGACTATCCACCACAATCCCTCCGGGTAGCTTGCTTCTAGCGAATGGAGCGCCACGCAGCGGCGAGTCTCATTAATTTCTTGACACATACTGTGTGAGCATAATGCTTCAGTGCGTTAATTGTTTTGATCATACACCACAATCCCTCCGGGTACCTTGCTTCTAGCGAATGGAGCTCCACTCAGCGGCGAGGTTCATTATTTCCTTGACACATACTGTGTGTGAGCATAGTGCTTCAGTTCGTTAATAGTTTTGATAATCCACCAGAATCCCTCCGGGTAGCTTGCTTCTAGCGAATGGAGCGCCACGCAGCGGCGAGTCTCATTACTTTCTTGACACATACTGTGTGTGAGCATAGTGCTACAATGCGTTAATTGGTGGGATCATCTACCACAATCCCTGCGGGGAACTTGCTTCTACCGAATGGAGTGACACGCATCGGCGAATCTCATTACTTTCAGTTTACACTTTATGAGGGCATAGTTCGTCTGTGCGTTAATTGTTTTGATCGTCCACTACAATCCCTCCGGGGAGCTTGCTTCTAGCGAATGGAGCGCCACGCAGCGGCGAGTCTCATTACTTTGTTGAAACAAATTGTGTGTGAGCATAGTGCTTCAGTGCGTTAATTGTTATGATAATCCACCACAATCCCTCCGGGTAGCTTGCTTTTAGCGAATGGAGCGCCACACAGCGGCGAGTCTCATTTCTTTCTGCATACACTTTATTATTGCATAGTTCGTCAGTGCGTTAATTGTTTTGATCATCCACCACAATCCCTCTGGGTAGCTTGCTTCTAGGGAATGGAGCGTCACGCAGCGGCGAGTCTCATTACTTTCTTGACACATACTGTGTGTCAGCATAGTGCTTCACCGCGTTAATTGGTTGGATTAGTTACACAATCCCTCCGGGGAGCTTGCTTCAAGAGAATAAAGCGCCACGCAGCGGCGAGTCTCATTACTTTCTGCATACACTTTAAGAGGGCAAAGTTCGTCAGTGCGTTAATTGTTTGGATCATCCACCACAATCCCTCCGGGGAGCTTGCTTCTAGCGAATGGAGCGCCACGCAGCGGCGAGTCTCATTACTTTGTTGAAACAAATTGTGTGTGAGCATAGTGCTTCAGTGCGTTAATTGTTATGATAATCCACCACAATCCCTCAGGGTACCTTGGTTCTAGCGAATGGAGCGCCACGCAGCGGCGAGTCTCATTTCTTTCTGCATACACTTTATGATTGCATAGTTCGTCAGTGCGTTAATTGTTTTGATCATCCACCACAATCCCTCCGGGTAGGTTGCTTCTAGGGAATGGAGATCCACGCAGCGGCTAGTCTCATTATTTTCTTGACACATACTGTGTGTGAGCATAGTGCTCCAGTGCGCTATATGTTTTGATCATCCACCAGAATCCCTCCGGGTAGCTTGCTTCTAGCGAATGGAGCGCCACGAAGCGGCGAGTCTCATTATTTTCTTGACACATACTGTCTGTGAGCATACTGCTTCAGTGCGTTAATTGTTTTGATCATCCACCACAATCTTTCCGGGTAGCTTGCTTCAAGAGAATAAAGCGCCACGCAGCGGCGAGGCTCATTATTTTCTTGACACATACTGTGTGTGAGCATAGTGCTTCAGTGCATTATTTGGTTGGATCATCCACCACAATCCCTGCGGGGAACTTGCTTCTAGCGATTGTAGGGCCACGCAGTGGCGAATCTCATTACTTTCTGCATACACTTTATGAGGGCATAGTTCGTAAGTGCGATAATTGCTTTGATCATCCACCACAATCCCTCCGGGTAGCTTGCTTCTAGAGAATAGAGCGCCACGCAGCGGCGATTCTCATTACTTTCTTTACACATAGTGTGTGTGAGCATAGTGCTTCAGTGCGTTAATTATTATTATAATCCACCACAATCCCTCCGGGTAGCTTGCTTCTAGCGAATAGAGTGCCACGCAGCGGCGAGTCTCATTATTTTCTTGACATATACTGTATGCGAGCATAGTGCTTGAGTGAGTTAATTGTTTTTATCATCCACCACAATCCCTCCGGGTAGCTTTCTTCTAGCGAATGGTGCGCCACGCAGGGCCGAATCTCATTACTTTCTGCATACACTTTATGAGGGCATAGTTCGTCAGTGCGTTAATGGTTTTGATCATCCACCACAATCCCTCTGGGTAGCTTGCTTCTAGCGAATGGAGCGCCCCGCAGCGGCGAGTCTCATTACTTTCTTGACACATACTGTGTGTGAGCATAGTGCTTCACCGCGTTAATTGGTTTGATTATTTACCACAATCACTCCGGTAGTTTAATTCAAGAGAATAAAGCGCAACTCAGCGGTGAGGCTCATTATTTTCTTGACACATACTGTGTGAGCATAGTGCTTCAGTGCATTATTTGGTTGGATCATCCACCACAATCCCTGCGGGGAACTTGCTTCTAGCGAATGTAGCGCCACGCAGTGGCTAATCTCATTACTTTCTGCATAAACTTTATGAGGGCATAGTTCGTCAGTTCGTTAATTGTTTTGACCATCCATCACAATCCCTCCGGGTAGCTTGCTTCTAGCGAATGGAGCGCCACGCAGCGGCGAGTCTCATTAATTTCTTGACACATACTGTGTGAGCATAGTGCTTCAGTGCATTAATTGTTTTGATCATCAACCACAATCCCTCCGGGTACCTTGCTTCTAGCGAATGGAGCTCCACTCAGCGGCGAGGTTCATTATTTCCTTGACACATACTGTGTGTGAGCATAGTGCTTCAGTTCGTTAATAGTTTTGATAATCCACCAGAATCCCTCAGGGTAGCTTTCTTCTAGCGAATGGAGCGCCACGCAGCGGCGAGTCTCATTACTTTCTTGACACATACTGTGTGTGAGCATAGTGCTACAATGCGTTAATTGGTGGGATCATCTACCACAATCCCTGCGGGGAACTTGCTTCTACCGAATGGAGTGACACGCATCGGCGAATCTCATTACTTTCAGTTTACACTTTATGAGGGCATAGTTCGTCTGTGCGTTAATTGTTTTGATCATCCACTACAATCCCTCCGGGGAGCTTGCTTCTAGCGAATGAAGCGCCACGCAGCGGCGAGTCTCATTACTTTGTTGAAACAAATTGTGTGTGAACATAGTGCTACAGTGCGTTAATTGTTATGATAATCCACCACAATCCCTCAGGGTAGCTTGGTTCTAGCGAATGGAGCGCCCCGCAGCGGCGAGTCTCATTTCTTTCTGCATACACTTTATGATTGCATAGTTCGTCAGTGCGTTAATTGTTTTGATCATCCACCACAATCCCTCCGGGTAGGTTGCTTCTAGGGAATGGAGATCCACGCAGCG
The DNA here is from genome assembly GCF_964235325.1 of Thermobia domestica. Taxonomy (NCBI): domain Eukaryota; kingdom Metazoa; phylum Arthropoda; class Insecta; order Zygentoma; family Lepismatidae; genus Thermobia; species Thermobia domestica. The sequence goes on from NC_137459.1 coordinate 14,644,278, forward strand.
GCTAGTCTCATTATTTTCTTGACACATACTGTGTGTGAGCATAGTGCTCCAGTGCGTTATATGTTTTGATCATCCACCAGAATCCCTCCGGGTAGCTTGCTTCTAGCGAATGGAGCGCCACGAAGCGGCGAGTCTCATTAATTTCTTGACACATACTGTCTGTGAGCATACTGCTTCAGTGCGTTAATTGTTTTGATCATCCACCACAATCTTTCCGGGTAGCTTGCTTCAAGAGAATAAAGCGCCACGCAGCGGCGAGGCTCATTATTTTCTTGACACATACTGTGTGTGAGCATAGTGCTTCAGTGCATTATTTGGTTGGATCATCCACCACAATCCCTGCGGGGAACTTGCTTCTAGCGAATGTAGCGCCACGCAGTGGCGAATCTCATTACTTTCTGCATACACTTTATGAGGGCATAGTTCGTCAGTTCGTTAATTGTTTTGACCATCCACCACAATCCCTCGGGGTAGCTTGCTTCTAGCGAATGGAGCGCCACGCAGCGGCGAGTCTCATTAATTTCTTGACACATACTGTGTGACCATAGTGCTTCAGTGCGTTAATTGTTTTGATCATCCACCACAATCCCTCCGGGTACCTTCCTTCTAGCGAATGGAGCTCCACTCAGCGGCGAGGTTCATTATTTCCTTGACACATACTGTGTGTGAGCATAGTGCTTCAGTTCGTTAATAGTTTTGATAATCCACCAGAATCCCTCCGGGTAGCTTGCGTCTAGCGAATTGAGCGCCACGCAGCGGCGAGTCTCATTACTTTCTTGACACATACTGTGTGTGAGCACAGTGCTACAATGCGTTAATTGGTGGGATCATCCACCACAATCCCTGCGTGGAACTTGCTTCTACCGAATGGAGTGCCACGCATCGGCGAATCTCATTACTTTCAGTTTACACTTTATGAGGGCATAGTTCGTCTGTGCGTTAGTTGTTTTGATCATCCACTACAATCCCTCCGGGGAGCTTGCTCCTAGCGAATAGAGCGCCACGATGCGGCGAGTCTCATTACTTTTTTGAAACAAACTGTGTGTGAGCATAGTGCTTCAGTGCGTTAATTGTTATGATAATCCACCACACTCCCTCCGGGTTCCTTGCTTCTAGCGAATGGAGCGCCACGCAGCGGCGAGTCTCATTACTTTCTTCACACATACTGTGTGTGAGCATAGTGCTACAATGCGTTAATTGGTGGGATCATCCACCACAATCCCTGCGGGGAACTTGCTTCTACCGAACGGAGTGCCACGTATGGGATAATCTCATTACTTTCAGTGTACACTTTATGTGGGCATAGTTCGTCTGTGCGTTAATAATTTTGATCATCCACTACATTCCCTCCGGGGAGCTTGCTCCTAGCGAATAGAGCGCCACGATGCGGCGAGTCTCATTACTTTGTTGAAACAAACTGTGTGTGAGCATAGTGCTTCAGTGCGTTAATGGTTATGATAATCCACCACAATCCCTCCGGGTAGCTTGCTTCTAGGGAATGGAGCGCCACGCAGCGGCGAGTCTTATTAATTTCTTGACACATACTGTGTGTGAGCATACTGCTTCAGTGCTTTATTTGTTTTGATCATCCACCACAATCCCTCCGGGTAGATTGCTTCTAGCGAATGGAGCGCCACGAAGCGGCGAGTCTCATTACTTCCTTGACACATACTGTGTGTGAGCATAGTGCTTCACCGCGTTAATTGGTTTGATTATTTACCACAATCCCTCCGGTAGCTTGCTTCAACAGAATAAAGCGCCACGCAGCGGCGAGGCACATTATTTTCTTGACACATACTGTGTGTGAGCATAGTGCTTCAGTGTATTATTTTGTTGGATCATCCACCACAATCACTGCGGGAACTTGCTTCTAGCGAATGGAGCGCCACGCAGGGGCGAATCTCATTACTTTCTGCATACAGTTTATGAGGGCATAGTTCGTCAGTGCGTTAATTGTTTTGACCATCCACCACAATCCCTCCGGGTAGCTTGCATCTAGCGAATGGAGCACCACGCAGCGGCGAGTCTCATTAATTTCTTGACACATACTGTGTGAGCATAGTGCTTCATTCCGTTAATTGTTTTGATCATCCACCACAATCCCTCCGGGTACCTTGCTTCTAGCGAATGGAGCTCCAGTCAGCGGCGAGGTTCATTATTTTCTTGACACATACTGTGTGTGAGCATAGTGCTTCAGTGCGTTAATAGTTTTGATCATCCACAAAAATCCATCCGGTTAGCTTGCTTCTAGCGAATGGAGCGCCACGCAGCGGCGAGTCTCATTACTTTCTTCACACATACTGTGTGTGAGCATAGTGCTATAATGCGTTAATTGGTGCTATCATCCACCACAATCCCTGCGGGGAACTTGCTTCTACCGAATGGAGTGCCACGCATCGGCGAATCTCATTACTTTCAGTGTACACTTTATGAGGGCATAGTTCGTCTGTGCGTTAATTGTTTTGATCATCCACTACAATCCCTCCGGGGAGCTTGGTTCTAGCGAATGGAGCCCCACGCAGCGGCGAGTCTCATTACTTTGTTGAAACAAATTGTGTGTGAGCATAGTGCTTCAGTGCGTTAATTGTTATGATAATCCACCACAATCCCTCCGGGTAGCTTGCTTCTAGCGAATGGAACGCCACGCAGCGGCGAATCTCATTTCTTTCTGCATACACTTTATGATTGCATAGTTCGTCAGTGCGTTAATTGTTTTGATCATCCACCACAATCCCTCTGGGTAGCTTGCTTCTAGCGAATGGAGCGTCACGCAGCGGCGAGTCTCATTACTTTCTTGACACATACTGTGTGTGAGCATAGTGCTTCACCGCGTTAATTGGTTGGATTATTTACCACAATCCCTCCGGGGAGGTTGCTTCAAGAGGATAAAGCGCCCCGCAGCGGCGAGTCTCATTACTTTCTGCATACACTTTATGAGGGCAAAGTTCGTCAGTGCGTTAATTGTTTGGATCATCCACCACAATCCCTCCGGGTAGGTTGCTTCTAGCGAATGGAGCGTCACGCAGCGGCTAGTCTCATTACTTTCTTGACACATACTGTGTGTGAACATAGTGCTCCAGTGCGTTATATGTTTTGATCATCCACCAGAATCCCTCCGGGTAGCTTGCTTCTAGCGAAGGGAGCGCCACGCAGGGGCGAGTGTCATTATTTTCTTGCACATACTGTATGTGAGCATAGTGCTTCATTCCGTTAATTGTTTTGATCATCCACCACAATCCCTCCGGGTAGCTTGCTTGTAGCGAATGGAGCGCCATGAAGCGGCGAGTATCATTACTTTCTTGACGCATACTGTGTGTGAGCATAGTTCTTCAGTGCGTTAAATTTTTGATCATCCAACCCAATCCCTCCGAGTAGCATGCTTCTAGCGAATGGAGCGCCACGCAGCGGCGAGTCTCATTACTTTCTGCATATACTTTATGAGGGCGCAGTTCGTCAGTGCGTTATATGTTTTGATCATCCACCAGAATCCCTCCGGGTAGCTTGCTTCTAGCGATTGGAGAGCCACGCAGCGGCGAGTCTCATTATTTTCTTGACACATACTGTGTGTGATCATATTGCTTCAATGCGTTGTTTTGATCATCCACCAGAATCCCTCCTGGTAGCTTGCTTCTAGCGAATGGAGCGCCACGCTGCGGCAAATCTCATTACTTTCTGCATACACTTATGAGGGCACAGTTCGTCAGTGCGTTAATTATTTTGACCATGCACCACAATCCCTCCGCGTAGCTTGCTTCTAGCGAATGGAGCGCCACGCAGCAGCTCGTCTCATTAATTTCTTTACACATACTGTGTGTGAGCATACTGATTCACTGCGTTAATTTTTTTGATCATCCACCACAATCCCTCCGGGTGGCTTGCTTCTAGCGAATGGAGCGCCACGAAGCGTCGAGTATCATTACTTTCTTGACGCATACTGTGTGTGAGCATAGTGTTTCAGCGCGTTAATTGTTTTGATAATCCACCAGAATCCATCCGGGTAGCTTGCTTCTAGCGAATGGAGCGCCACGCAGCTGCGAGTCTCATTTCTTTCTGCATACACTTTGTGATAACATAGTTCGTCAGTGCGTTAATTGTTTTTATCATCCACCACAATCCCTCCGGGTAGCTTGCATCTAGCGAATGGAGCGCCACGCAGCGGCGAGTCTCGTTACTTTCTTGACACATACTGTGTGTGAGCATAGTGCTTCACCGCGTTAATTGGTTGGATTATTTACCACAATCCCTCCGGGGAGCTTGTTCCAAGAGAATAAAGCGCCACGCAGCGGCGAGTCTCATTACTTTCTGCATACACTTTGTGAGGGCATAATTCGTCAGTGCGTTAATTGTTTTGATCTTCCACCACAATGCCACCGGGTAGCTTGCTTCTAGGGAATGGAGCACCACGCAGCAGCGAGTCTCATTACTTTCTGGATATATTTTATGAGGGCATAGTTCGTTAGTGCGTTACTTGTTTTGATCATCCACCACAATCCCTCCGTGTAGCTTGCTTCTAGCAAATGGAGCGCCAACCAGCGGCGAGTCTCATTACTTTCTTGACACATACTGTGTGTGAGCATAGTGCTTCACCGCGTTAATTGGTTGGATTATTTACCACAATCCTTCCGGGGAGCTTGCTTCAAGAGAATAAAGCGCCACGCCGCGGCAAGTCTCATTACTTTCTGCATACACCTTATGAGGGCACAGTTCATCAGTGCGTTAATTGTTTTGATCATCCACCACAATCCCTCCGGGTAGCTTGCTTCTAGCGAATGGAGAGCCACGAAGCGGCGAGTATCATCACTTTCTTGACGCATATTGTGGGTGAGCATAGTGCTTCAGTGCGTTAAATTTTTGATCATCCATCGCAATTCCTCCGAGTAGCTTGCTTCCAGCGAATGGAGCGCCACGCAGCGGCGAGTCTCGTTATTTTCTTGACACAGACTGTGAGTCAGCATAGTGCTCCAGTGCCTTAATTGGTTGGATCATCCACCACAATCCCTGCGGGGAACTTGATTCTAGCGAATTGAGCTCCACGCAGGGGCGAATCTCATTACTTTCTGCATACACTTTGTGAGCGCATAGTTCGTAAGTGCGTTAATTGCTTTGATCATCCACCACAATCCCTCCGGGTAGCTTGCGTCTAGAGAATAGAGCGCCACGCAGCGGCGATTCTCATTATTTTCTTTACACATAGTGTGTGTGAGCATAGTGCTTCAGTGCGTTAATTATTATTATAATCCACCACAATCCCTCCGGGTAGCTTGCTTCTAGCGAATGGAGCGCCACGCAGCATCGAGTCTCATTTCTTTCTGCATACACTTTATGAGGGCAGAGTTCGTCAGTGCGTTAATTGTTTTGATCATCCACCACAATCCCTCCGGGTAGCTTGCTTCTAGAGACTAGAGTGCCACGCAGCGGCGAGTCTCATTATTTTCTTGACATATACTGTATGTGAGCATAGTGCTTGAGTGAGTTAATTGTTTTTATCATCCACCACAATCCCCTCCGGTAGCTTTCTTCTAGCGAATGGAGCGCCACGCAGGGCCGAATCTCATTACTTTCTGCATACACTTTATGAGGGCATAGTTCGTCAGTGCGTTAATGGTTTTGATCATTCACCACAATCCCTCTGGGTAGCTTGCTTCTAGCGAATGGAGCGCCACGCAGCGGCGAGTCTCATTACTTTCTTGACACATACTGTGTGTGAGCATAGTGCATCACCGCGTTAATTGGTTTGATTATTTACCACAATCCCTCCGGTAGCTTGCTTCAAGAGAATAAAGCGCCACGCAGCGGCGAGGCTCATTATTTTCTTGACACATACTGTCTGTGAGCATAGTGCTTCAGTGCATTATTTGGTTGGATCATCCACCACAATCCCTGCGGGGAACTTGCTTCTAGCGAATGTAGCGCCACGCAGTGGCGAATCTCATTACTTTCTGCATACACTTTATGAGGGCATAGTTCGTCAGTGCGTTAATTGTTTTGACCATCCACCACAATCCCTCCGGGTAGCTTGCTTCTAGCGACTGGAGCGCCACGCAGCGGCGAGTCTCATTAATTTCTTGACACATACTGTGTGAGCATAGTGCTTCAGTGCGTTAATTGTTTTGATCATCCAGCACAATCTTTCCGGGTAGCTTGCTTGTAGCGAATGGAGCGCCACGCAGCGGCGAGCCTCATTATTTTCTTGCACATACTGTATGTTAGCATAGTGCTTGAGTGCATTAATTGTTTTGATCATCCACCACAATTCCTCCGGGTAGCTTGCTTCTAGCAAATGGAGCGCCTCGGAGCGGCGAGTATCATTACTTTCTTGACACATACTGTGTGTGAGCATGGTGCTTCAGTGCGTTAATTATTATTATAATCCACCACAATCCCTCCGGGTAGCTTGCTTCTAGCGAATGGAGCGCCACGCAGCGGCGAGTCTCATTTCTTTCTGCATACACTTTATGAGTGCATAGTTCGTCAGTGCGTTAATTGTTTTGATCATCCACCACAATCCCTCCGGGTAGCTTGCTTCTAGAGAATAGAGCGCTACGCAGCGGCGAGTCTCATTATTTTATTGACATATACTGTATGTGAGCATAGTGCTTGAGTGAGTTAATTGTTTTTATCATCCACCACAATCCCTCCGGGTAGTTTTCTTCTAGCGAATGGAGCGCCCCGCAGCGGCGAGTCTCATTTCTTTCTGCATACACTTTATGAGGGCATAGTTCTTCAGTGCGTTAATGGTTTAGATCATCCACCACAATCCCTCTGGTTAGCTTGCTTCTAGCGAATTGAGCGCCACGCAGCGGCGAGTCTCATTACTTTCTTGACACATACTGTGTGTGAGCATAATGCTTAACCGCGTTAATTGGTTTGATTATTTACCACAATCCCTCCGGTAGCTTGCTTCAAGAGAATAAAGCGCCACGCAGCGGCGAGGCTCATTATTTTCTTGCCACATACTGTGTGTGAGCATAGTGCTTCAGTGCATTATTTTGTTGGATCATCCACCACAATCCCTGCGAGGAACTTGCTTCTAACGAATGTAGCGCCACGCAGTGGCGAATCTCATTACTTTCTGCATACACTTTATGAGGGCATAGTTCGTCAGTCCGTTAATTGTTTTGACCATCCACCACAATCCTTCCGGGTAGCTTGCTTCTGGCGAATGGAGCGCCACGCAGCGGCGAGTCTCATTAATTTCTTGACACATACTGTGTGAGCATAGTGCTTCAGTGCGTTGATTGTTTTGATCATCCACCACAATCCCTCCGGGTACCTTGTTTCTAGCGAATGGAGCCTCACTCAGCGGCGAGGTTCATTATTTTCTTGACACATACTGTGTGTGAGCATAATGCTTCAGTGCGTTAATAGTTTTGATAATCCACCAGAATCCCTCCGGGTAGTTTGCTTCTAGCGAATGGAGCGCCACGCAGCGGCGAGTCTCATTACTTTCTTCACATATATTGTGTGTGAGCATAGTGCTACAATGCGCTAATTGGTGGGATCATCCACCATCCTTGCGGGGAACTTGCTTCTACCGAATGGAGTGCCACGCATCGGCGAATCTCATTACTTCCAGTGTACACTTTATGAGGGCATAGTTCGTCTGTGCGTTAGTTGTTTTGATCATCAAAAGATACTGGACTTGAAAGAGTGTGGACGTGGGTTTTTCGCTCCGTCGTATACCATCGGTAGTGCGGGAGAAACGTGTCATAGAACACTCCTATTTGACGTGCGGGACGTTAAAAGTGTCAAGGTGAAGTGTGTGAAGTGTGTAGGTGGTACCCCTCCCCAAAAGGTGGGTTATCTCAACTTTGTAACCATTCATGATAGAGGTTTGGCGACTGCACCGAATGAAAGAGCGGGTCCTAGAACATAAGGTATGTGAATTTTATTTAATTTTACCGGGACATAAAGACGCTATAAATTTTTAAACTTTTAACGTTATATTTTATTCCTTGAGTGAATGTTTTAAAGTCGCGTCTTTCAGTGACAAGAATTGAACATTTTAACGATTAACAGGAAGCGAGTGCGTTTATTGACTCTTAAGAATGCTGAACAATGATTTTGTTACGATTGACTGCTTAATAGTGTATTTATTCAGTTTCGACTTTGACTCATAACTAGGCAACCCCTTGATCGTTGTGCAAGGTGGCTGCATAACATTTGAGGCGTAATTGCTTCATATTTCATGCATATTTCATATTACGTGTTTGTTTTTTACAAAGATATAGTTCTTATGATTGAAATGACTGGTTGTTGGGCAATCCTCATGGCTTAGGGGTAAGGTGGGTTGCATAGTATTTGAGGTGTTTAATGAGAACTTGTATAAACTGTATATTATAATATTGTTACTTCGCGTTGTGTAAACAGCCTATAGACAACCCGCATTACGCTTGAGTGGAGAGGGTTATCCGTAAAATTAAGGGGCTGAGTTCTTCCGAAGATGGACAAGGACAGAGATAAATCGCGTCTCAGGGATGAAAGAACAGCTAGGGGAAGTTTTGGGAGTTATGAAGAGATGTTGGATGCCCAACTCTCTCAGTCAGGGATCAAATCACCAAGGAGGCAAAATGATTTAGCACCACCCACTTTAAGTACGAGAGACACAGACACAGATGAAGAAGAGGAAGAAAATTGGAAAATATACGAACAATCACTAAAGTTCATAGACAATACGCTCGAATCAAGTAAAGTAGGCAGGTATAAAATAGAAACGTTAAAGAAGAAATATGCGGAATGGCTAGCATACCAATCAAAACTGGAGGGTATCATTACATGTTTAAAGGAACAGGTAAAAGAATTAAAAGAGGAAAACGACAAACTCAAAAAAGAAAATCATGAACTGAAGAATAAGCAGAATTTTATACAATCAAACCATGACCAATTTCCAGCTTTGACATATGCCGAAGCTATCAAAAATGAAGATACATTACGAACAAAGACAATAAAAGAAGCCGTTAAGAAACAACACCCGGCAATCTTTCTCAAAGAAGCCAAAAAAGAGATGGATGCTAAGGAAATTCAGAAGAAGCTGGCTACAAAATTCAATCCTGCAAAAGAGAAAGTTAAAATAATGGCAACTAGAGCAGCAGGAAACACACTTATTATCGAGACTGCCACAAAGGAAGACTTAGAAAAGCTACAGAAAAACAAAGAATTACTGGAAGAGTTCAAAATGGAACAAAGAAAGAAAAGAAATCCTCAGTTTATAGTATATAATATACCATCAACGTATTCCGATGACTTCCTAATTGAGACACTCATTGAACAAAACCTGGAAGAGAATGAGAAAGAGCAAGCAGGGAAAGAGATGAAGGCTAAGTTTCGAACTGGCCCAAAAAATGCAGCTAGATGCCATCTAGTTCTCGAGGCCCCGTTTAATATTTACAGGAAGTTAGTACACAACAAGCGAATTTTCATTATGTATGAGTCGCTTTCGGTAAAGGAATTCTTAAGCGTAGCAAAATGCAGCAAGTGTAAGGATTATGGACACATAGCACGATATTGTCGTGCACAGGAAGTCAGATGTGCCCATTGTGGAGAAGAAAAACATGAGAAAAACGCCTGCAAGAACCTGGAAAAAACAAAAGTATGTGTCCCCTGTCAAATCAGGAAGAAGAAATGCAACGCAAAGGTTGAAAAAGACTGCTTGACGTATAAGTATTTCTACGAAAGGGAGGTAGCCAAGTATGATTATGGCGGCGGAAACTGAGAATAATATGACAGAACAGCATACAAAACAAGCGGAGATAAGCGACAATATCAACATGTCAAGTAGGAGAAACAAATTAGAAGGAAACAATATTTCAAAAATGCAAAGGGACTCATTACGAATGAGAGATTACAATGTAAAGAAAAGTGAAGAAAAGTTTCTGAATTGGGCTATGAACAATATACCTGACGTAACGGTGGGAAAAAATATTCCAAAACCCCTGATTGTGGAACCAGGAACTATCGATGTAAAAATTGAAGGAATATGCATCTTACACTTTATAAATCCAAATTTAAAGACTTTCCCGGCAGGTTTTGCAAGAATTGTAGCCAATTCTCACAAAAAAATTGACATTACAAAATTCAAAGATCTCGAAATACTTGATGGAAAGGGAAAAATAATAAAGGCGTTATATAGCACAAACATATATGGATGTAGTTTCATACACGTTGTTTCATGTAAAGAAACATTTTTAGAGGATCTAGCAACAATTTTGAATTTCTTCGAGAAAAACAACGGGTGCTTAACATATAAGCAAATAATAATTCCGGCAATAGGTATGGGTCTATGGAGAAAACAGCCTAGGGAGGTGCTATCTGTTTTTCAAGATTATTATTGTTTTGAGAGTCAAAAGTTCGTTTTTAAAATGATAACAGATAATACTCATATATATGTTGAAGTGGATTGGCAGCTGAGAAAGTTCGATTATAAACTAAGAAAACCAGATACTACATTACGAGAAGAGACCAGTGAATTGTTGGAGAATCATACTTCTAAGATAACAATGAAGAAGAGTAAAGATGTCGCCACACAAATAACTAGTATAGAAGATCTCAAAGAGGGCACATATGAGAACAAGGAGCAACAAATAAACAAGGTAAGAATCGTGGAAAGTGAGAATAATAAATCACTAGCAGCTGCTGAAGCGGAAGGCACAAACCAGGATAAGAATAAAAATCTTAGCGATCTTCAGGGAGGTGAAAGGAAGGAACTCTCTGACATCACAGAAAATAAACATCCTGGAATTTTGGGAATTTTTAAGAGAAATTGGAAGAAAAAGAACACGAATAAAATCAGTCGTAATACTACGTTGGATTCTGGAAACTCTAAACACGAAGAACGAGAAGCCCAGAAAACAATCATGAAGACGGGAGAAGCTCAAAACAGCAGCAGCTGTAGACAGTCTTCAAATCAAGATGGACAAGAGAGGATTAACGGAATAAATACCACTGATCCTGCAAATATATATGATAACTTTGAGTTAACATTAAAACTCTCCAGATTAGAGCAGTCTGCAATTTTAAGATTAGCCTTGAGACATATAATTCGCAATCTGAAGGAAAATGGAAATCAGATAGTCTTTCCTTTCTCACAAGACGAGGATGAAATGGAATTAAGTCTGAATAACTTGCCTACAAATCCAAGACAACTTCTAGAGCTTGTAGACATGGCTTATGCAAGAAGGAATTTAAATTTAGACTTGAATAGAGTTTATATACATTTTGTACGACTCTACGGCCGCATTATATACAATCACAAAAATGACTGGCCCAATTGCTGGGTTAAAACCTACCATACTTAAGTTTTATGGATAATAACCTGAGAATTTTACAACTAAACACGATGCGGTCAGAGGTCGTTATGGAAGAAATTATTCAAACAAGTATAGAGTGGAAAATCGATATCTTATGTCTACAGGAACCCTATTTTAAAAATGACGAGTTTGAAACTCCAAATTTTAATTATAGAATAATAAGAGAAGATAGACAAGCACTTGCCTCAATAATAGTTTTAAACAATGAACTACAGATTTTAAATATTGTACATTTTTCAAATAAATGGACAAATTGTATACAAATAAAATATGGTTTAATAGATTTTTTATTGATAAATTCTTACTTTCAGTATTCACATCCCATAGAACCATATATAGAAAACATAATGTCAATTTGTAATACATACTCAGAAAAAAGACTGTTAATATGTGCAGATGCAAACGCTAAATCAACTTCTTGGAATTCCAACGTGTTGGATGAAAGAGGAGAAAAGTTGGAAAACATGATAAACGAACTAAATTTAATTATAATAAATCAGCCTAATAATCCACCGACATACAGAAACAGGAATGGAAACGAAACTAACATTGATGTAACACTTGCGTCTACAAACTTTATAGAGGCCATCGCTAACTGGAAGGTATTAGACAGTGAAACAACGAGTGACCACCAAATAATAAGATTTGATATAATTAAACCGGACAACAGCATTAGAAGACTTGATGGGCATGGTATACCCTATAAGATAAAATGGATCGATTGGGAAAAGTTAAATAAAGAAATTCGTTTGCCAGACTTAAACTGTGTTAATGAAAATGAACTAAATGACAAAATAAAAGAAATAGGTAATTCAACGTTGGAAGCAGTTAAAAAATCAATAAAGAAAAGGAGTAAAAACAGGTCAAATGGTACAACCTATTTTTGGAATTTAGGTCTACAAGTGTTAAAAAGGAAATTAAGAGCGAAGAGACGACAGTACCAAAGGGCACAAGATCCATATTTAAAGGATATAAGATTAAATCAATATCTTGAAATTAAAAATGAATATAAAGAAAAACTTAAAATAGACAAAAATAAGGCATGGTCAAATTTTGCCAGGGAAAAACTAAGCATGGACCCATGGGGCATGCCTTATAAAATAATAACAGATAAAGTACAACCGTCCTTGGTGCTGTCTACTATGAAAAAACACGACGAAACATATACAAATGATATGAAAGAAACAATGGAATACATAATAGATACGTTACTCCCCAATGACGACCCATCAACAGACAATGACGAAAACAAGAAGGACAGGGAAAACTATATCAACTATAATCCAGGTGAACTCTCAAATCTAGAAGAAATAAAAACTAATAATGAGGAGATAGAGGAAATTATAAAGGATTTAAAAAGTAACAAAGCGCCAGGACCAGATGGCTTGAAATCCGAAATTTATAAAAATTGCAGACAAAGTTGGGTACCATATTTGGTCAGGTTATATAACAAATGTATTGAATTAGGTTCATTCCCAAGAAACTGGAAGAAAGCCAAATTAATCATATTGCAGAAACAAAAAGCTGGTACGATTACCTCTCCCAAGTCATATAGACCAATATGCCTCTTGGACATTTTATGTTCGTCTGTGCGTTAGTTGTTTTGATCATCCACTACAATCCCTCCGGGGAGCTTGCTCCTAGCGAATAGAGCGCCACGCTGCGGCGAGTCTCATTACTTTGTTGAAACAAACTGTGTGTGAGCATAGTGCTTCAGTGCGTTAATTGTTATGATAATCCACCACACTCCCTCCGGGTTCCTTGCTTCTAGCGAATGGAGCGCCACGAAGCGGCGAGTATCATTACTTTCTTGACGCATACTGTGTGTGAGCATAGTTCTTCAGTGCGTTAAATTTTTGATCATCCAACCCAATCCCTCCGAGTAGCATGCTTCTAGCGAATGGAGCGCCACGCAGCGGCGAGTCTCATTACTTTCTGCATATACTTTATGAGGGCGCAGTTCGTCAGTGCGTTATATGTTTTGATCATCCACCAGAATCCCTCCGGGTAGCTTGCTTCTAGCGATTGGAGAGCCACGCAGCGGCGAGTCTCATTATTTTCTTGACACATACTGTGTGTGATCATATTGCTTCAATGCGTTGTTTTGATCATCCACCAGAATCCCTCCTGGTAGCTTGCTTCTAGCGAATGGAGCGCCACGCTGCGGCAAATCTCATTACTTTCTGCATACTCTTATGAGGGCACAGTTCGTCAGTGCGTTAATTATTTTGACCATGCACCACAATCCCTCCGCGTAGCTTGCTTCTAGCGAATGGAGCGCCACGCAGCAGCTCGTCTCATTAATTTCTTTACACATACTGTGTGTGAGCATACTGCTTCACTGCGTTAATTTTTTTGATCATCCACCACAATCCCTCCGGGGAGATTGCTTCAAGAGAATGGAGCGCCACGCAGTGGCGAGTCTCATTACTTTCTGCATACACTTTATGAGGGCATAGTTCGTAAGTGCGTTAATTGTTTTGACCATCCACCACAATCCCTCCGGGTGGCTTGCTTCTAGCGAATGGAGCGCCACGAAGCGGCGAGTATCATTACTTTCTTGACGCATACTGTGTGTGAGCATAGTGCTTCAGCGCGTTAATTGTTTTGATAATCCACCAGAATCCATCCGGGTAGCTTGCTTCTAGCGAATGGAGCGCCACGCAGCTGCGAGTCTCATTTCTTTCTGCATACACTTTGTGATAACATAGTTCGTCAGTGCGTTAATTGTTTTTATCATCCACCACAATCCCTCCGGGTAGCTTGCATCTAGCGAATGGAGCGCCACGCAGCGGCGAGTCTCGTTACTTTCTTGACACATACTGTGTGTGAGCATAGTGCTTCACCGCGTTAATTGGTTGGATTATTTACCACAATCCCTCCGGGGAGCTTGTTCCAAGAGAATAAGGCGCCACGCAGCGGCGAGTCTCATTACTTTCTGCATACACTTTGTGAGGGCATAATTCGTCAGTGCGTTAATTGTTTTGATCTTCCACCACAATGCCACCGGGTAGCTTGCTTCTAAGGAATGGAGCACCACGCAGCAGCGAGTCTCATTACTTTCTGGATATATTTTATGAGGGCATAGTTCGTTAGTGCGTTAATTGTTTTGATCATCCACCACAATCCCTCCGTGTAGCTTGCTTCTAGCAAATGGAGCGCCAACCAGCGGCGAGTCTCATTACTTTCTTGACACATACTGTGTGTGAGCATAGTGCTTCACCGCGTTAATTGGTTGGATTATTTACCACAATCCTTCCGGGGAGCTTGCTTCAAGAGAATAAAGCGCCACGCCGCGGCAAGTCTCATTACTTTCTGCATACACCTTATGAGGGCACAGTTCGTCAGTGCGTTAATTGTTTTGATCATCCACCACAATCCCTCCGGGTAGCTTGCTTCTAGCGAATGGAGAGCCACGAAGCGGCGAGTATCATCACTTTCTTGACGCATATTGTGGGTGAGCATAGTGCTTCAGTGCGTTAAATTTTTGATCATCCATCGCAATTCCTCCGAGTAGCTTGCTTCCAGCGAATGGAGCGCCACGCAGCGGCGAGTCTCGTTATTTTCTTGACACAGACTGTGAGTCAGCATAGTGCTCCAGTGCCTTAATTGGTTGGATCATCCACCACAATCCCTGCGGGGATCTTGATTCTAGCGAATTGAGCTCCACGCAGGGGCGAATCTCATTACTTTCTGCATACACTTTATGAGGGCATAGTTCGTAAGTGCGTTAATTGCTTTGATCATCCACCACAATCCCTCCGGGTAGCTTGCGTCTAGAGAATAGAGCGCCACGCAGCGGCGATTCTCATTATTTTCTTTACACATAGTGTGTGTGAGCATAGTGCTTCAGTGCGTTAATTATTATTATAATCCACCACAATCCCTCCGGGTAGCTTGCTTCTAGCGAATGGAGCGCCACGCAGCATCGGGTCTCATTTCTTTATGCATACACTTTATGAGGGCAGAGTTCGTCAGTGCGTTAATTGTTTTGTTCATCCACCACAATCCCTCCGGGTAGCTTGCTTCTAGAGACTAGAGTGCCACGCAGCGGCGAGTCTCATTATTTTCTTGACATATACTGTATGTGAGCATAGTGCTTGAGTGAGTTAATTGTTTTTATCATCCACCACAATCCCTTCCGGTAGCTTTCTTCTAGCGAATGGAGCGCCACGCAGGGCCGAATCTCATTACTTTCTGCATACACTTTATGAGGGCATAGTTCGTCAGTGCGTTAATGGTTTTGATCATCCACCACAATCCCTCTGGGTAGCTTGCTTCTAGCGAATGGAGCGCCACGCAGCGGCGAGTCTCATTACTTTCTTGACACATACTGTGTGTGAGCATAGTGCATCACCGCGTTAATTGGTTTGATTATTTACCACAATTCCTCCGGTAGCTTGCTTCAAGAGAATAAAGCGCCACGCAGCGGCGAGGCTCATTATTTTCTTGACACATACTGTCTGTGAGCATAGTGCTTCAGTGCATTATTTGGTTGGATCATCCACCACAATCCCTGCGGGGAACTTGCTTCTAGCGAATGTAGCGCCACGCAGTGGCGAATCTCATTACTTTCTGCATACACTTTATGAGGGCATAGTTCGTCAGTGCGTTAATTGTTTTCACCATCCACCACAATCCCTCCGGGTAGCTTGCTTCTAGCGACTGGAGCGCCACGCAGCGGCGAGTCTCATTAATTTCTTGACACATACTGTGTGAGCATAGTGCTTCAGTGCGATAATTGTTTTGATCATCCAGCACAATCTTTCCGGGTAGCTTGCTTGTAGCGAATGGAGCGCCACGCAGCGGCGAGCCTCATTATTTTCTTGCACATACTGTATGTTAGCATAGTGCTTGAGTGCATTAATTGTTTTGATCATCCACCACAATTCCTCCGGGTAGCTTGCTTCTAGCAAATGGAGCGCCTCGGAGCGGCGAGTATCATTACTTTCTTGACACATACTGTGTGTGAGCATGGTGCTTCAGTGCGTTAATTATTATTATAATCCACCACAATCCCTCCGGGTAGCTTGCTTCTAGCGAATGGAGCGCCACGCAGCGGCGAGTCTCATTTCTTTCTGCATACACTTTATGAGTGCATAGTTCGTCAGTGCGTTAATTGTTTTGATCATCCACCACAATCCCTCCGGGTAGCTTGCTTCTAGAGAATAGAGCGCCACGCAGCGGCGAGTCTCATTATTTTCTTGACATATACTGTATGTGAGCAAAGTGCTTGAGTGAGTTAATTGTTTTTATCATCCACCACAATCCCTCCGGGTAGTTTTCTTCTAGCGAATGGAGCGCCACGCAGGGCCGAATCTCATTACTTTCTGCATACACTTTATGAGGGCATAGTTCTTCAGTGCGTTAATGGTTTAGATCATCCACCACAATCCCTCTGGTTAGCTTGCTTCTAGCGAATTGAGCGCCACGCAGCGGCGAGTCTCATTACTTTCTTGACACATACTGTGTGTGAGCATAATGCTTCACCGCGTTAATTGGTTTGATTATTTACCACAATCCCTCCGGTAGCTTGCTTCAAGAGAATAAAGCGCCACGCAGCGGCGAGGCACATTATTTTCTTGCCACATACTGTGTGTGAGCATAGTGCTTCAGTGCATTATTTTGTTGGATCATCCACCACAATCCCTGCGGGGAACTTGCTTCTAACGAATGTAGCGCCACGCAGTGGCGAATCTCATTACTTTCTGCATACACTTTATGAGGGCATAGTTCGTCAGTCCGTTAATTGTTTTGACCATCCACCACAATCCTTCCGGGTAGCTTGCTTCTAGCGAATGGAGCGCCACGCAGCGGCGAGTCTCATTAATTTCTTGACACATACTGTGTGAGCATAGTGCTTCAGTGCGTTGATTGTTTTGATCATCCACCACAATCCCTCCGGGTACCTTGTTTCTAGCGAATGGAGCCTCACTCAGCGGCGAGGTTCATTATTTTCTTGACACATACTGTGTGTGAGCATAATGCTTCAGTGCGTTAATAGGTTTGATAATCCACCAGAATCCCTCCGGGTAGCTTGCTTCTAGCGAATGGAGCGCCACGCAGCGGCGAGTCTCATTACTTTCTTCACACATATTGTGTGTGAGCATAGTGCTACAATGCGCTAATTGGTGGGATCATCCACCACAATCCTTGCGGGGAACTTGCTTCTACCGAATGGAGTGCCACGCATCGGCGAATCTCATTACTTCCAGTGTACACTTTATGAGGGCATAGTTCGACTGTGCGTTAATTGTTTTGATCATCCCCTACAATCCCTCCGGGGAGCTTGCTCCTAGCGAATAGAGCGCCACGCTGCGGCGAGTCTCATTACTTTGTTGAAACAAACTGTGTGTGAGCATAGGTCTTCAGTGCGTTAATTGTTATGATAATCCACCACAATCCCTCCGGGTAGCTTGCTTCTAGCGAATGGAGCGCCAAGCAGCGGCGAGTCTCATTTCTTTCTGCATACACTTTATGATTGCATAGTTCGTCAGTGCGTTAATTGTTTTGACCATCCACCACAATCCCTCTGGGTAGCTTGCTTCTAGCAAACGGAGCGTCACGGAGCGGCGAGTCTCATTACTTTCTTGGCACATACTGTGTGTGAGCATAGTGCTTCACCGCGTTAATTGGTTGGATTATTTACCACAATCCCTCCGGGGAGCTTGCTTCAAGAGAATAAAGCGCCACGCAGCGGCGATTCTCATTACTTTCTGCATACACTTTATGAGGGTAAAGTTCGTCAGTGCGATAATTTTTTGGATCATCCACCACAATCCCTCCGGGTAGGTTGCTTCTAGGGAATGGAGATCCACTCAGTGGCTAGTCTCATCATTTTCTTGACACATACTCTGTGTGAGCATAGTGCTTCAGTGCGTTATATGTTTTGATCATCCACCAGAATCCATCCGGGTAGCTTGCTTCTAGCGAATGGAGCGCCACGCCGCGGCGAGTCTCATTAATTTCTTGACACATACTATGTGTGAGCATACTGCTTCAGTGCGTTAATTGTTTTGATAATCCACCAGAATCCCTCCGGGTAGCTTGCTTCTAGCGAATGGAGCGCCACGCAGCGGCTAGTCTCATCATTTTCTTGACACATACTGTGTGTGAGCATAGTGCTTCAGTGCGTTATATGTTTTGATCATCCACCACAATCCCTCCGGGTAGCTTACTTCTAGCGAATGGAGCGCACGCAGCGGCTACTCTCATCATTTTCTTGACACATACTGTGTGTGAGCATAGTGCTTCAGTGCGTTATATGTTTTGATCATCCACCACAATCCCTCCGGGTAGCTTGCTTCTAGCGAATGGAGCGCCACGAAGCGGCGAGTATCATTACTTTCTTGACGCATACTGTGTGTGAGCATAGTTCTTCAGTGCGTTAAATTTTTGATCATCCAACGTAATCCCTCCTAGTAGCATGCTTCTAGCGAATGGAGCGCCACGCAGCGGCGAGTCTCATTACTTTCTGCATATAGTTTATGAGGGCACAGTTCGTCAGTGCGTTATATGTTTTGATCATCCACCAGAATCCCTCAGGGTAGCTTGCTTCAAGCGAATGGAGCGCCACGCAGCGGCGAGTCTCATTAATTTCTAGACACATACTGTGTGTGAGCATACTGCTTCAGTGCGTTAATTGTTTTGATCATCCAGCACAATCTTGCCGGGTAGCTTGCTTGTAGCGAATGAAGCGCCACGCAGCGGCGAGGCTCATTATTTTCTTGACACATATTGTGTGTGACCATAGTGCTTCAGCTCGTTAATTGTTTTGATCATCCACCAGAATCCATCCGGGTTGCTTGCTTCTAGCGAATGGAGCGCCACGCAGCGGCGAGTCTCGTTTCTTTCTGCATACACTTTATGGTAGCATAGTTCGTCACTGCGTTAATTGTTTTGATCTTCCACCACGATGCCACCGGGTAGCTTGCTTCTAGCAAATGGAGCGCCACCCAGCGGCGAGTCTCATTACTTTCTTGACACATACTGTGTGTGAGCATAGTGCTTCAGTGCGTTAATTGTTTTGATCATCCACCACAATCACTCCGCGTAGCTTGCTTCTAGCGAATGGAGCTCCACGCAGTGGCGAATCTCATTACTTTCTGGATATATTTTATGAGGGCATAGTTCGTCAGTGCGTTAATTGTTTTGATCATCCACCACAATCCCTCCGGGTAGCTTGCTTCTAGCAAATGGAGCGCCACGCAACAGCGAGTCTCATTACTTTCTGGATATATTGTATGAGGGCATAGTTCGTCAGTGCGTTAATTGTTTTGATCATCCACCACAATCCCTCCGTGTAGCTTGTTTCTAGCAAATGGAGGGCCACCCAGCGGCGAGTCTCATTACTTTCTTGACACATAATGTTTGTGAGCATAGTGCTTCAGTGCGTTAATTGTTTTGATCATCCACCACAATCACTCCGGGTAGCTTGCTTCTAGCGAATGGTGCGCCACCCAGTGGCCAGTCTCATTACTTTTTTGGCACATATTGTGTGTGAGCATAGTGCTTCAGTGCGTTAGTTGTTTTGAACGTTTGTCGTGCTCCCAAAAAGGAGCTCGGTTTCGCGAGAAATAGTGCGTTTCGTGTGCAGTGTGTGTGTTCATTGTGTGTGTGAACATTTAGTGAGAGAAACAATGAAAACAGTGTAACAATCGGTTAAGTGGTTCAAAAAAAAGAAGCAAAGAAAACTTTAATATTTTGGATTAGTTACCGTTAGAAAACAGTACACGTATTATTTAAAAGGAACGATGATTGTAAAAAGTAAAAACTCATGAATCGTCACTTCCTGCGTGGCTGTTATGAACTTCAATGTTGAGGTGAGTGATTTGTAATTTCTTATTATTATCGGTAGTTAGGCAATCCTCGTGGGAGCTTAACGGGCCAGGTTGCATAAACACACAGGCGTACGCACACGAACATTAAGATCCCTCAATATAAACCTATAGTCTTCTTAATTTGGAGATGCATCAATGTATAGTGTAGTATAGGCAACCCTCCACACGTGCGCGCGTTGCGGGTTGTCCGTACTTTTTAAGGGGCAAGATGCAAAGAACTCCACCATCGGGGAGAAAACAAAAACAAGCAAGGGAAAAATCACCATTTGGTCACTTAAACCCACAAGACACAACTTTAAGAATGGAGGAAGAGGAAGCGCGCAAGAGAACAAGGGAGGAAGCATCACCAGAGGTTCAACCTCTCAAAAAACAATCAATCACTTCATCATACGGATTTGACACTATAGATCAATATGAAAGCGAATTAAGTTACTTAGAATCATTTCTAGACTGGAAAAAGGTAGGGAAGGTGCATTTAGACAAATTAAAGAAAAGAATGGTGGTTTGGGTTCAAGACAGAACACTGCTTGAGGTGAAACTGCAGCAAATGGAGAAAATAAATGAAGAACTTCAGGGAAAATACGAAGATCTCCAAAAAGAAAGTTAATGATTGAAATGGAAGTCATGGGTGGACAAAAGGGTTCAAGATTAGAGGATAAACAAAGAATCGAGAATCTACAGGAGATCATAAAAGAACAGAAAAAGGAAATAGAAGAATTGAGGAAGGATAAACAAGAAATAAGACAGGAAAGGAACAAACAAATAAAAAAAATGGAAAGCGAACTCAAAGAAAAAAACGTCACAACTGAGTAAATCAGAAGACAAATTGAATCAACTGGAAAAGGAAAATAAAAAACTGAAGGAGGAAATTAAGGAACTTGGCTTAATGGTGAAAGATACGGAAATGAATTCATTGAAACAAATTTCCATCTTAAAAGAAAAAATGGGGAACACAACCAATAACGAAGAACTAAAGGAGATCGCCAAAAAAATTGACAATCTAAAATCAGACAAAATGGAGACAGAAGAAGCGTCTACATCTCAAACATGGTCAGAGGTGGTAAGACAGGGAAGGAAGATCACTGAAAAGGAGAATAAAATCTTGGAGGTATCGGCAAAGACGAAACCGGCACTAATCTTTAGGCCAAAAGAAGGGGAAACCACGAAACAAACAGTTGAAAGATTAGTTGAAGTTATAGACCCAAGGAAAGAAAAGCTAAAGATAACGGGTATGAGAAGTACAAAGGACATAGTAGTACTGGAGGCGGCCACCAAAGAAGACATAAACAGAATCAAATCGAAAGAGGAAATTAAAAGGAACTTCGACTTTGAGGAAAATAGAAAAAGAAACCCACTCATGATCATTTATGGTGTTCCGTCCGACTTGAAAGATGAGGAAATCTTGGAAACAATGATTGAACAAAATTTTGAAGATAATCTTTCGGAAATAGCACAGCAAATTAAGGCCAGATTTCGTGCAAGGAAAAAGAATCAAAAGAAATGTCACTTAGTTATTGAAGTCTCCCCCAATATCAGGAACTACTTGATAAATAAGGATAAAGTCTACATCGAGTACGAATCACATAAAGTTAAGGACTTCCTGGTGGTGCCGAAGTGCTACATCTGTCAGGAGTTTGGGCACATCGCAAAATATTGTCATAATAAAGATAAAGTAAGATGTAGACACTGTGGTACACTGAAGCACAAAAGTGAAGACTGTGACGAAAAGGACAAAAAATTCTGCGTTCCTTGTAAACTAAGACACAAGACATGCCAAACTCCAAATACAGAGGAATATGTATCCTATAGAGTAGCTCGTGAAAGGATAATTAGTAAGATTAATTATGGATAAAGACACCACACATAAAGGTAAATCTAGAAAAAACAAACCCCCAAGCAAAATTAGAAGAGACAAAATAAGACTGGAGGCCTTCCTAGAAAGAAAGAGGAGAGGAAACGTAGCAACACAAAACAAATATATTCAAACAGAAGAATCAGAGGAAGCGAAGACAATTCAGAGTGAATTCACATACTTATTGGAGAATGGAAAGAAAAACAGAAAGAATAAACATAAATTGGAGGAAAAATTGGAAATACCTAAATTGGAAAATTCATTCATAAACGGTAAAGAAAAATACTTATTCCCACCCAACGAAAAGAAAATTCAAGATCAAACAATATCGTCGACATCTCCAGATATTTCAGATAAGTCACCAATATTTAAAGAACCAAGACCACTTTATGAGAAAATGGAGAGGCAATATAAATTAGCCAAGCTGGAAGATAAGCAGATATTAGCGGTTGCGTTTAGACAAATAACCAGGGACCTCCACGGGAAGGGAAAATCTATAACATATCCTGTACTTGAAGAAATAGATAGGATGGAGTTACGTACATATGATTTACCAGCGAATGGTTGGGAATTAGTAGACTTAGTTGACGAAGCATTTGAACGACGCGGAATTTACTGGAACTTAGAAAACGTATATAAACAACTAGTCAATGCTCACGGGCGAATATATTTCGACTTTAGTAAATCCGGCAAGGAGGCATTGGTCCATACCAAATATGCATAATAAAATCACAAAATTAAAATTAGTGCAAAATAATGCTCAAAGATCCAAAGTTGCCACAATGGAATTAAGGAGATTTGCCGAAATAAATGAAATAGACATAGTAAACATCCAGGAACCATATACTGTTAAGAGCAAATAATTAACATTTCCACCTACAGCAAGAATAGTAAAAGAAGGAAATAACCCGAAAGCCATAACTGTAATCATGAATAAAAATATTGAAGTTCTGAAAATAGCGCAATAATGTGATGAATGGACCGTTTGCTTAGAAGTAACGTTTGGTAATAAATTCTTTTGGTTGATAAATTCATACTTCCAATATAGTTTAGACATACAAGATTTCATACAGAAACTACAGAAAATAATCTGGGAAAACCCGAGGAATTATTTTATTATTACAATAGATGCAAATGCAAAATCAAGCATGTGGGGCTCACCGATAACAGACGACAAAGGCGAAATCCTAGAAGATTTTATTCTACAAAATGGTTTAATAGTTCTAAACAAAGGTAATAGACCGACATTCGTAGGATCGAGAGGGAAGTCCTTCATTGATGTAACTATAAGTTCCACTGAAATAGAAAAACAAATAGTGAATTGGGCAGTCCAGGACAGTGTAACAACAAGTGATCATGAAGTCATAACTTTTAACATCGAAGATACTATTCTGGAAACAAAAAGAGAAAATTATAATATACAAAAAATAGACTGGAAACTCTTTGAAAAAAATTTACGTCTACCACAAATTGACGACTACGATGATGTAGAAAAATTAGAAATAGATATAGAAAATAAAACTAAGATCTCTCTAGAGAAATCAATTCTAGAAGGCAAATCAAAGAAAAAATATAACGACTTTTGGTCTCCAAAACTAGAAAGATTAAAGAAAATAACAAAAGCAAAAAGAAAGAGTTACCAATCCATTTTAATTCCCATACTTAAGGAAAGAAGATTAGAGAACTATAGGCTAGCAAAACAAAAATACACAGAAGAACTATTAATCGCCAAAAAGAACAGCTGGGAAACTTTTCTTAAAAATAATATAGAATTGGATCCATGGGGGCTTCCTTACAAACTAATTATGCAGAAAATTAACAATATAACGCTGACAACACTAAAGAATGAAGATAATTCTTTCACAAAAACAAGGGAGGAAACTATACAAAAACTGTCAAGTAAATTCTTCCCAAGAGATAATATAAATGAAGAAACAGATCAACAACAGAAATTAAGGGAAGAATATAGTCAAATTATTTCAAAAGAAAATGAAGAACATATAGACTTAGTAACAAATGAAGAGATGGAACACATAATTAAGAAACTGAAATCAGGAAAGGCCCCAGGTTTGGACGGAGTAAAAAATGAAATTGACAAGAAGAAAAAAGAAATATGGATACCTTACTTAGTTAAACTATGTAATACTCTACTAAGGAAACGGAAGTTTCCGCTCTCTTGGAAGGAATCAAAGTTAATAATTCTAATGAAGGGTAAGGATAGAGACCCAACAGATGTGAGCTCCTACAGACCGATATGCCTCCTCAGGAACATTTCAAAAATTTATGAAAAAAACAAATCTTCCAGATTAAACAAATATAGAAACATTGAAGAAGATAATCTGCAATACGGCTTCAGAAGTGGGAAATCAACTGAGGACGCTCTCAACGCTTTCGTGGAGAAAATCATAGAGTGCCGGAGCGCAAAAAAATATGTATTAACATTGTTCGTAGATATAGAAGGGGCTTTCGACAATCTGTGGATTCCGTCGCTAGTAAGAAGACTAAAAGATCTAAAAATACCAGAATATTTAGTAAATACAATAAAAGATTATTTTCAAAATAGAAACATAATAATAAAAAAGAGAACGGAGATATAATCAATAATACCCAAAAATGATGCCCACAGGGATCTATTTTAGGCCCATTAATGTGGGATATTGAATTTCAGCCATGTTTGGAAGCATTAAATAAAAATAAATGCATAGATCGGGTAATAGCCTTCGCAGATGATCTTGCAGTAATAACCTCGGCAAATACAAGAAGAGAAATAGAAGAGAACTCGAAAGAAATAATAAAGATATTGCAAGACTGTAGTTTACAATGTAAACTAAAATTATCAAAGAAAAAAACTAAATTTATGATGTTCGGAACAAAATTGGTAAGGGATCCAATTATCAAAATTGGAGAAGAAACAATAGAAAAAGTTAATGAATTCAAATACCTTGGCATTCAAATTGATGATAAATTAAATTTTGGACGACACATAAACTATATTATTGATAAAGGTCATAAGGTTACTGACAAACTTATAAATATTGCAAGTAACAAATACAAGCTCCCACGTAAAGTAATAAAAATTTATCATGACTCAATTCTAGGGGCAACCATGAACTATGCTGCTAGCGTGTGGGCCCACAGATTGTTAGAAAATAACACGTTAAAACAGAAAGTAGAAAGACCTCAAAGAAATATAATGATCAGATTAAGCGGGGCTTTCGGTACCACTCCCCACAATGCGTTAGCTGTACTGATGGGGTTAAAGCCGATGCATTTATTAATAATTCAACGGGCGGCAACATACTGGCTCAAAAAAGGGGATAAAAATAGAGTAAAGGACTTAATTGGGATAGAAGTGGATAACATACAAGATATAGAAAAAGGAATATTAGACAAGTGGCAAAGAGATTGGAATAATTCAGAAAAAGCAAGAAGAACATATAGCTTAATCCCAAACATAAGGGAAAGACTTAAATGGCACCACTTTGATCCATCTGCTGGCCTTGTCCACTTTCTCACGGGACATGGCCCCTATGGCCAATACCTTCAAAGATTTGGACTAAAAGAAGACGGGAACTGTGATTGTGGCGAATTTGGCACACCGGAACATTACATAATGTGGTGCCCTCTACTTGAGGATCGAATAAACGACAGGAATATCATAAGAACAAGAAGAATGGAAGATGTTATCTCCGATGAAAGAGACTTCAAAGTAGTAAATAAAATAACCACTGATTTTTCCCAACGGAGTAAAAACAATATGAGGAAAGGAATTTAGCAAATAGGAACCAATAAGGAATCAACAGATTTGAAAGAAAAAGAAACGGAGTGTGTGAATTGTGTGTTTGTGTCTTTCTTTTCGGACCGGAGGTCATCTCCTGGAACGCTGGTATTCCGCGTGCCCCGGAAGGAAACGCGTGAGTGAATGTGGGCTCGACACATCCCCGGCACAAACCGGAATGGAACTCCGGATGCGTCGGGCCGGAGTGAATTTTGAGTTTCGGTGGCGGGACGTCGTGTTCTTTAATAAACAAATATATAAGATATCATGGAACTATATAACGTTACGAATCAATACGAAAGATAACGTGACTCTCCGTGACTAAGCTGCGTAGGCGCCATTTCCGTTTCCGGTGCGACGGCGGTGGGACACCACTGACCAGGGCCCACACTTAGTGCTCTGAGTGGGTCTTGGGCCCCAAGCCGTTGCTTGAGGGATCAAGGACGTACAAAACAACCGAGGAACATAAATTAGAAACATAAGATAAAAAAGGCATTAGAGAAGAATACACGACAGGGGAATGTAGTGAGTGAAATGAGTGTAGTGAAATAGTGTTAAGTTGTGTTTCTCACACAGGAGTGAGATAGTGTGCTAGTGTCCAAACTACAAAAATTCAGTGTGGATAGGGCTAATTAGTGCTAAGCGATGTGTATGATTAGTGATATAATTGGAGAATATGGTGAATTCTCGCACAGGAGAGAGACAAATTACACATACAGGTGAAACCAAAAAAAAAAAAATCATACAGGAAAAAACTTGAACAAAACGGAAAAAAAGAAGAGGAAATAGTACGGGAAAGGCTAAGTATAGATCAGAAGGAACGAATGATGAAAATGATAGGACTGACGTTAAGTTCAACTCGAGTCAGAATCAAAGTAGATTAGTTAGATTATATAAAGGAAGATTATTCATTATTAGATAATAATTAGTGGTTAGGATCCTGTTTTTTTCTGTTTTTTTATCAAATTTTATTGTTTGTTTTGTTTTGTTTGTTCTCTTGTTTTCTTGTTCAAAGTTGTGATTTGTTAAATCCAACCTTGTCCTTGTCCTTGTCCTTGTCCTTGTCCCCGTTCCTCAAATAAACATAAATGATGAAATAAAGGTTGAAGAATGATATTGCAATGATGACAGCCCGTTTCGGTTCAAATCTTCAGGTGCCGAAACCGAAGAGGCGCGTCTGAGCAATGAAAAGAAAAAAAATGTTTTGATCATCCACCACAATCCCACCGGGTAGCTTGCTTCTAGCGAATGGAGCGCCACGCAGCGTCGAGTCTCATTACTTTGTTGAAAAAAACTGTGTGTGAGCATAGGGCTTCAGTGCGTTAATTGTTTTGATCATCCACAACATTCCCACCGGGTAGCTTGCTTCTAGCGAATGGAGCGCCACGCAGCGGCTAGTCTCATTTCTTTCTTGACACATACTGTGTGTGAGCATAATGCTTCAGTGCGTTAATTGTTTTGATCATCCACCACAATCCCTCCGGGTAGCTTCATTCTAGCGAATGGAGCGCCACGCAACGGCGAGTCTCATTACTTTCTGCATACAATTCATGAGGGCATAGTTCGTCAGTGCGTTAATTTTTTCGATCATCCACCACAATCCCTCCGGGTAGTTTGCTTCTTGCGAATGGACCGCCACGCAGCGGCGGTTCTCATTACTTTCTGCATACACTTTATGAGTACATAGTTCGTCAGTGATTTAATTTTTTTGATCATCCACCACAATCCCACCGGTTAGCTTGCTTCTAGCGAACGGAGCGCCACCCAGCGGCGAGTCTCATTACTTTCTTCACACATACTGTGTGTGAGCATAGTGCTACAATGCGTTAATTGGTTAATCATCCACCACAATCCCTTAGGGAACTTGCTTCTACCGAATGGAGTGCCACGCATCGGCGAATCTCATTACTTTCAGTGTACACTTTATGAGGGCATAGTTCGTCTGTGCGTTAATTATTTTGATCATCCACTACAATCCCTCCGAAGAGATTGCTCCTAGCGAATAGAGCGCCACGCTGCGGCGAGTCTCATTACTTTGTTGAAACAAGCGGTGTGTGAGCATAGTGCTTCAGTGCGTTAATTGTTATGATAATCCACCACAATCCCTCCGGGTAGCTTGCTTCTAGCAAATGGAGCGCCACGCAGCGGCGATTCTCATTTCTTTCTGCATACACTTTATGATTGCATAGTTCGTCAGTGCGTTAATTGTTTTGATCATCCACCACAATCCCTCTGGGTAGCTTGCTTCTAGGGAATGGAGCGTCACGCAGCGGCAAGTCTCATTACTTTCTTGACACATACTGTGTGTGAGCATAGTGCTTCACCGCGTTAATTGGTTGGATTATTTACCACAATCCTTCCGGTAGCTTGCTTCAAGAGAATAAAGCGCCACGTAGCGGCGAGGCTCATTATTTTCTTGACACATACTGTGTGTGAGCATAGTGCTTCAGTGCATTATTTGGTTGGATCATCCACCACAATCCCTGCGCGGAACTTGCTTCTAGCGAATGGAGCGCCACGCAGGGGCGAATCTCATTACTTTGTGCATACACATTATGAGGGCATAGTTCGTCATTGCGTTAATTGTTTGACCATCCACCACAATCCCTCCGGGTAGCTTGCTTCTAGCGAATGGAGCGCCACGCAGGGGCGAGTCTCATTAATTTCTTGACACATACTGTGTGAGCATAGTGCTTCATTCCGTTAATTGTTTTGATCATACACCACAATCCCTCTGGGTAGCTTGCTTCTAGCGAATGGAGCGTCACGCAGCGGCTAGTCTCAACATTTTCTTGACACATACTGTGTGTGAGCATAGTGCTTCAGTGCGTTATATGTTTTGATCATCCACCAGAATCCCTCCGGGTAGCTTGCTTCTAGTGAATGGAGCTCCACGCAGCGGCGAGTCTCATTACTTTCTTGACACATACTGTGTGTGAGCATAGTGCTTCACCGCGTTAATTGGTTTGATTATTTACCACAATCCGTCCGGTAGCTTGCTTCAAGAGAATAAAGCGCCACGTAGCGGCGAGGCTCATTATTTTCTTGATACATACTGTGTGTGAGCATAGTGCTTCAGTGCATTATTTGGTTGGATCATCCACCACAATCCCTGCGGGGAACTTGCTTCTAGCGAATGGAGCGCCACGCAGGGGCGAATCTCATTACTTTCTGCATACACATTATGAGGGCATAGTTCGTCATTGCGTTAATTGTTTGACCATCCACCACAATCCCTCCGGGTAGCTTGCTTCTAGCGAATGGAGCGCCACGCAGGGGCGAGTCTCATTAATTTCTTGACACATACTGTGTGAGCATAGTGCTTCATTCCGTTAATTGTTTTGATCATCCACCACAATCCCTCCGGGTACCTTGATTCTAGCGAATGGAGCTCCACTCAGCGGCGAGGTTCATTATTTTCTTGACACTTACTGTGTGTGAGCATAGTGCTTCAGTGCGTTAATAGTTTTGATCATCCACCAGAATCCATCCGGGTAGCTTGCTTCTAGCGAATGGAGCGCCACGCAGCGGCGAGTCTCATTATTTCTTCACACATACTGTGTGTGAGGATAGTGCTATAATGCGTTAATTGGTGGGATCATCCACCACAATCCCTGCGGGGAACTTGCTTCTACCGAATGGAGTGCCACGCATGGGCGAATCTCATTACTTTCAGCGTACACTTTATGAGGGCATAGTTCGTCTGTGCGTTAATTGTGTTTGATCATCCACTACAATCCCTCCGGGGAGCTTGCTTCTAGCGAATGGAGCGCCACGAAGCGGCGAGTCTCATTACTTTGTTGAAACAAATTGTGTGTGAGCATAGTGCTTCAGTGCGTTAATTGTTATGATAATCCACCACAATCCCTCCGGGTAGCTTGCTTCTAGCGAATGGAGCGCCACGCAGCGGCGAGTATCATTTCTTTGTGCATACTCTTTATGATTGCATAGTTCGTCAGTGCGTTAATTGTTTTGATTATCCACCACAATCCCTCTGGGTAGCTTGCTTCTAGGGAATGGAGCGTCACGCAGCGGCAAGTCTCATTACTTTCTTGACACATACTGTGTGTGACCATAGTGCTTCACCGCGTTAATTGGTTGGATTATTTACACAATCCTTCCGGGGAGCTTGCTTCAAGAGAATAAAGCGCCACGCAGCGGCGAGTCTCATTACTTTCTGCATAAACTTTATGAGGGCAAAGTTCGTCAGTGCGTTAATTGTTTGGATCATCCACCACAATCCCTCCGGGGAGCTTGCTTCTAGCGAATGGAGCGCCACGCAGCGGCGAGTCTCATTACTTTTCTGAAACAAATTGTGTGTGAGCATAGTGCTTCAGTGCGTTAATTGTTATGATAATCCACCACAATCCCTCCGGGTAGCTTGCTTCTAGCGAATGGAGCGCCACGCAGCGGCGAGTCTCATTTCTTTCTGCATACACTTTATGATTGCATAGTTCGTCAGTGCGTTAATTGTTTTGATCATCCACCACAATCCCTCCGGGTAGGTTGCTTCTAGGGAATGGAGATCCACGCAGCGGCTAGTCTCATTATTTTCTTGACACATACTGTGTGTGAGCATAGTGCTCCAGTGCGTTATATGTTTTGATCATCCACCAGAATCCCTCCGGGTAGCTTGCTTCTAGCGAATGGAGCGCCACGAAGCGGCGAGTCTCATTAATTTCTTGACACATACTGTGTGTGAGCATACTGCTTCAGTGCGTTAATTGTTTTGATCATCCACCACAATCTTTCCGGGTAGCTTGCTTCAAGAGAATAAAGCGCCACGCAGCGGCGAGGCTCATTATTTTCTTGACACATACTGTGTGTGAGCATAGTGCTTCAGTGCATTATTTGGTTGGATCATCCACCACAATCACTGCGGAAAACTTGCTTCTAGCGAATGTAGCGCCACGCAGTGGCGAATCTCATTACTTTCAGCATACACTTTATGAGGGCATAGTTCGTAAGTGCGTTAATTGCTTTGATCATCCACCACAATCCCTCCGGGTTGCTTGCTTCTAGAGAATAGAGCGCCACGCAGCGGCGATTCTCATTACTTTCTTTACACATAGTGTGTGTGAGCATAGTGCTTCAGTGCGTTAATTATTATTATAATCCACCACAATCCCTCCGGGTAGCTTGCTTCTAGCGAATGGAGCGCCACGCAGCGGCGAGTCTCATTTCTTTCTGCATACACTTTATGAGGGCATAGTTCGTCAGTGCGTTAATTGTTTTGATCATCCACCACAATCCCTCCGGGTAGCTTGCTTCTAGAGAATAGAGTGCCACGCAGCGGCGAGTCTCATTACTTTCTTGACACATACTGTGTGTGAGCATAGTGCTTCACCGCGTTAATTGGTTTGATTATTTACCAAAAACCCTCCGGTAGCTTGCTTCAAGAGAATAAAGCGCCACGCAGCGGTGAGGCTCATTATTTTCTTGACACATACTGTGTGTGAGCATAGTGCTTCAGTACATTATTTGGTTGGATCATCCACCGCAATCCCTGCGGGGAACTTGCTTCTAGCGAATGTAGCGCCACGCAGTGGCGAATCTCATTACTTTCTGCATACACTTTATGAGGGCATAGTTCGTCAGTGCGTTAATTGTTTTGACCATCCACCACAATCCCTCCGGGTAGCTTGCTTCTAGCGAATGGAGCGCCACGCAGCGGCAACTCTCATTAATTTCTTGACAGATACTGTGTGAGCATAGTGCTTCAGTGCGTTAATTGTTTTGATCATCCACCACAATCCCTGCGGGTACCTTGCTTCTAGCGAATGGAGCTCCACTCAGCGGCGAGGTTCATTATTTCCTTGACACATACTGTGTGTGAGCATAGTGCTTCAGTTCGTTAATAGTTTTGATAATCCACCAGAATCCCTCCGGGTAGCTTGCTTCTAGCGAATGGAGCGCCACGCAGCGGCGAGTCTCATTACTTTCTTGACACATACTGTGTGTGAGCATAGTGCTACAATGCGTTGATTGGTGGGATCATCCACCACAATCCCTGCGGGGAACTTGCTTCTACCGAATGGAGTGCCACGCATCGGCAAATCTCATTACTTTCAGTTTACACTTTATGAGGGCATAGTTCGTCTGTGCGTTAATTGTTTTGATCATCCACAACAATCCCTCCGGGGAGCTTGCTCCTAGCGAATAGAGCGCCACGCTGCGGCGAGTCTCATTACTTTGTTGAAGCAAACTGTGTGTGAGCATAGTGCTTCAGTGCGTTAATTGTTATGATAATCCACCACAATCCCTCCGGGTAGCTTGCTTCTAGCGAATGTAGCGCCACTCAGCGGCGAGTCTCATTTCTTTCTGCATACACTTTATGATTGCATAGTTCGTCAGTGCGTTAATTGTTTTGATCATCCACCACAATCCCTTCCGGTAGCTTTCTTCTAGCGAATGGAGCGCCACGCAGGGCCGAATCTCATTACTTTCTGCATACACTTTATGAGGGCACAGTTCGTCAGTGCGTTAATGGTTTTGATCATCCACCACAATCCCTCTGGGTAGCTTGCTTCTAGCGAATGGAGCGCCACGCAGCGGCGAGTCTCATTACTTTCTTGACACATACTGTGTGTGAGCATAGTGCTTCACCGCGTTAATTGGTTTGATTATTTACCACAATCCCTCCGGTAGCTTGCTTCAAGAGAATAAAGCGCCACGCAGCGGCGAGGCTCATTATTTTCTTGACACATACTGTCTGTGAGCATAGTGCTTCAGTGCATTATTTGGTTGGATCATCCACCACAATCCCTGCGGGGAACTTGCTTCTAGCGAATGTAGCGCCACGCAGTGGCGAATCTCATTACCTTCTGCATACACTTTATGAGGGCATAGTTCGTCAGTGCGTTAATTGTTTTGACCATCCACCACAATCCCTCCGGGTAGCTTGCTTCTAGCGAATGGAGCGGCACGCAGCGGCGAGTCTCATTATTTTCTTCACACATACTGTGTGTGATCAAAGTGCTACAATGCGTTAATTTTTGGGATCATCCACCACAATCCCTGCGGGGAACTTGCTTCTACCGAATGGAGTGCCACGCATCGGAGAATCTCATTACTTTCAGTGTATACTTTATGAGGACATAGTTCGTCTGTGCGTTAATTGTTTTGATCATCCACTACAATCCCTCCGGGGAGCTTGCTCCTAGCGAATAGAGCGCTACGCTGCGGCGAGTCTCATTACTTTGTTGAAACAAACTGTGTGTGAGCATAGTGCTTCAGTGCGTTAATTGTTATGATAATCCACCACAATCCCTCCGGTGTGCTTGCTTCTAGCGAATGGAGCGCCACGCAGCGGCGAGTCTCATTTCTTTCTGCATACACTTTATGATTGCATAGTTCGTCAGTGCGTTAATTGTTTTGATCTTCCACCACAATGCCACCGGGTAGCTTGCTTCTAGGGAATGGAGCACCACGCAGCGGAGAGTCTCATTACTTTCTTGACACATACTTTGTCTGAGCATAGTGCTTCACCGCGTTAATTGGTTGGATTATTTACCACAATCCCTCCGGAGAGCTTGCTTCAGAAGAATAAAGCGCCACGCAGTGGCGAATCTCATTACTTTCTGCATACACTTTATGAGGTCAAAGTTCGTCAGTGCGTTAATAGTTCGGATCATCCACCACAATCCCTCCGGGTAGGTTGCTTATAGGGGAATGGAGATCAACGCAGCGGCTAGTCTCATCATTTTCTTGACACATACTGTGTGTGAGCATAGTGCTTCCATGCTTTATATGTTTTGATCATCCACCAGAATCCCTCCGGGTAGCTTGCTTCTAGCGAATGGAGCGCCACGCAGCGGCGAGTCTCATTAATTTCTTGACACATACTGTGTGTGAGCATACTGCTTCAGTGCGTTAATTATTTTGATCATCCACCACAATCCCTGCGGGTAGATTGCTTCTAGCAAATGGAGCGCCACGAAGCGGCGAGTCTCATTACTTTCTTGACACATACTGTGTGTGAGCATAGTGCTTCACCTCGTTAATTGGTTTGATTATTTACCACAATCCCTCCGGTAGCATGCTTCAAGAGAATAAAGCGCCACGCAGCGGCGAGGCTCATTATTTTCTTTACACATACTGTGTGTGAGCATAGTGCTTCAGTGCATTATTTGGTTAGATCATCCACCACAATCCCTGCGGGGAACTTGCTTCTAGCGAATGGAGCGCCACGCAGCGGCGAGTCTCATTAATTTCTTGACACATACTGTGTGAGCATAGTGCTTCATTCCGTTAATTGTTTTGATCATCCACCACAATCCCTCCTGGTACCTTGCTTCTAGCGAATGAAGCTCCACTCAGCGGCGAGGTTCATTATTTTCTTGACACATACTGTGTGTGAGCATAGTGCTTCAGTGCGTTAATAGTTTTGATCATCCACCAGAATCAATCCGGTTAGCTTGCTTCTAGCGAATGGAGCGCCACGCAGCGGCGAGTCTCATTACTTTCTTCACACATACTGTGTGTGAGCATAGTTCTATAATGCGTTAATTGGTGGGATCATCCAGCACAATCCCTGCGGGGAACTTGCTTCTAGCGAATGTAGCGCCACGCAGTGGCGAATCTCATTACTTTCAGCATACACTTTATGAGGGCATAGTTCGTAAGTGCGTTAATTGCTTTGATCATCCACCACAATCCCTCCGGGTTGCTTGCTTCTAGAGAATAGAGCGCCACGCAGCGGCGATTCTCATTACTTTCTTTACACATAGTGTGTGTGAGCATAGTGCTTCAGTGCGTTAATTATTATTATAATCCACCACAATCCCTCCGGGTAGCTTGCTTCTAGCGAATGGAGCGCCACGCAGCGGCGAGTCTCATTTCTTTCTGCATACACTTTATGAGGGCATAGTTCGTCAGTGCGTTAATTGTTTTGATCATCCACCACAATCCCTCCGGGTAGCTTGCTTCTAGAGAATAGAGTGCCACGCAGCGGCGAGTCTCATTACTTTCTTGACACATACTGTGTGTGAGCATAGTGCTTCACCGCGTTAATTGGTTTGATTATTTACCAAAAACCCTCCGGTAGCTTGCTTCAAGAGAATAAAGCGCCACGCAGCGGTGAGGCTCATTATTTTCTTGACACATACTGTGTGTGAGCATAGTGCTTCAGTACATTATTTGGTTGGATCATCCACCGCAATCCCTGCGGGGAACTTGCTTCTAGCGAATGTAGCGCCACGCAGTGGCGAATCTCATTACTTTCTGCATACACTTTATGAGGGCATAGTTCGTCAGTGCGTTAATTGTTTTGACCATCCACCACAATCCCTCCGGGTAGCTTGCTTCTAGCGAATGGAGCGCCACGCAGCGGCAACTCTCATTAATTTCTTGACAGATACTGTGTGAGCATAGTGCTTCAGTGCGTTAATTGTTTTGATCATCCACCACAATCCCTCCGGGTACCTTGCTTCTAGCGAATGGAGCTCCACTCAGCGGCGAGGTTCATTATTTCCTTGACACATACTGTGTGTGAGCATAGTGCTTCAGTTCGTTAATAGTTTTGATAATCCACCAGAATCCCTCCGGGTAGCTTGCTTCTAGCGAATGGAGCGCCACGCAGCGGCGAGTCTCATTACTTTCTTGA
Source organism: Thermobia domestica (assembly GCF_964235325.1). Classification (NCBI taxonomy): domain Eukaryota; kingdom Metazoa; phylum Arthropoda; class Insecta; order Zygentoma; family Lepismatidae; genus Thermobia; species Thermobia domestica. The sequence continues at coordinate 14,679,658 of NC_137459.1, forward strand.
CACATACTGTGTGTGAGCATAGTGCTACAATGCGTTGATTGGTGGGATCATCCACCACAATCCCTGCGGGGAACTTGCTTCTACCGAATGGAGTGCCACGCATCGGCAAATCTCATTACTTTCAGTTTACACTTTATGAGGGCATAGTTCGTCTGTGCGTTAATTGTTTTGATCATCCACAACAATCCCTCCGGGGAGCTTGCTCCTAGCGAATAGAGCGCCACGCTGCGGCGAGTCTCATTACTTTGTTGAAGCAAACTGTGTGTGAGCATAGTGCTTCAGTGCGTTAATTGTTATGATAATCCACCACAATCCCTCCGGGTAGCTTGCTTCTAGCGAATGTAGCGCCACTCAGCGGCGAGTCTCATTTCTTTCTGCATACACTTTATGATTGCATAGTTCGTCAGTGCGTTAATTGTTTTGATCATCCACCACAATCCCTTCCGGTAGCTTTCTTCTAGCGAATGGAGCGCCACGCAGGGCCGAATCTCATTACTTTCTGCATACACTTTATGAGGGCACAGTTCGTCAGTGCGTTAATGGTTTTGATCATCCACCACAATCCCTCTGGGTAGCTTGCTTCTAGCGAATGGAGCGCCACGCAGCGGCGAGTCTCATTACTTTCTTGACACATACTGTGTGTGAGCATAGTGCTTCACCGCGTTAATTGGTTTGATTATTTACCACAATCCCTCCGGTAGCTTGCTTCAAGAGAATAAAGCGCCACGCAGCGGCGAGGCTCATTATTTTCTTGACACATACTGTCTGTGAGCATAGTGCTTCAGTGCATTATTTGGTTGGATCATCCACCACAATCCCTGCGGGGAACTTGCTTCTAGCGAATGTAGCGCCACGCAGTGGCGAATCTCATTACCTTCTGCATACACTTTATGAGGGCATAGTTCGTCAGTGCGTTAATTGTTTTGACCATCCACCACAATCCCTCCGGGTAGCTTGCTTCTAGCGAATGGAGCGGCACGCAGCGGCGAGTCTCATTATTTTCTTCACACATACTGTGTGTGATCAAAGTGCTACAATGCGTTAATTTTTGGGATCATCCACCACAATCCCTGCGGGGAACTTGCTTCTACCGAATGGAGTGCCACGCATCGGAGAATCTCATTACTTTCAGTGTATACTTTATGAGGACATAGTTCGTCTGTGCGTTAATTGTTTTGATCATCCACTACAATCCCTCCGGGGAGCTTGCTCCTAGCGAATAGAGCGCTACGCTGCGGCGAGTCTCATTACTTTGTTGAAACAAACTGTGTGTGAGCATAGTGCTTCAGTGCGTTAATTGTTATGATAATCCACCACAATCCCTCCGGTGTGCTTGCTTCTAGCGAATGGAGCGCCACGCAGCGGCGAGTCTCATTTCTTTCTGCATACACTTTATGATTGCATAGTTCGTCAGTGCGTTAATTGTTTTGATCTTCCACCACAATGCCACCGGGTAGCTTGCTTCTAGGGAATGGAGCACCACGCAGCGGAGAGTCTCATTACTTTCTTGACACATACTTTGTCTGAGCATAGTGCTTCACCGCGTTAATTGGTTGGATTATTTACCACAATCCCTCCGGAGAGCTTGCTTCAGAAGAATAAAGCGCCACGCAGTGGCGAATCTCATTACTTTCTGCATACACTTTATGAGGTCAAATTTCGTCAGTGCGTTAATAGTTCGGATCATCCACCACAATCCCTCCGGGTAGGTTGCTTATAGGGGAATGGAGATCAACGCAGCGGCTAGTCTCATCATTTTCTTGACACATACTGTGTGTGAGCATAGTGCTTCCATGCTTTATATGTTTTGATCATCCACCAGAATCCCTCCGGGTAGCTTGCTTCTAGCGAATGGAGCGCCACGCAGCGGCGAGTCTCATTAATTTCTTGACACATACTGTGTGTGAGCATACTGCTTCAGTGCGTTAATTATTTTGATCATCCACCACAATCCCTCCGGGTAGATTGCTTCTAGCAAATGGAGCGCCACGAAGCGGCGAGTCTCATTACTTTCTTGACACATACTGTGTGTGAGCATAGTGCTTCACCTCGTTAATTGGTTTGATTATTTACCACAATTCCTCCGGTAGCATGCTTCAAGAGAATAAAGCGCCACGCAGCGGCGAGGCTCATTATTTTCTTTACACATACTGTGTGTGAGCATAGTTCTTCAGTGCATTATTTGGTTAGATCATCCACCACAATCCCTGCGGGGAACTTGCTTCTAGCGAATGGAGCGCCACGCAGCGGCGAGTCTCATTAATTTCTTGACACATACTGTGTGAGCATAGTGCTTCATTCCGTTAATTGTTTTGATCATCCACCACAATCCCTCCTGGTACCTTGCTTCTAGCGAATGAAGCTCCACTCAGCGGCGAGGTTCATTATTTTCTTGACACATACTGTGTGTGAGCATAGTGCTTCAGTGCGTTAATAGTTTTGATCATCCACCAGAATCAATCCGGTTAGCTTGCTTCTAGCGAATGGAGCGCCACGCAGCGGCGAGTCTCATTACTTTCTTCACACATACTGTGTGTGAGCATAGTTCTATAATGCGTTAATTGGTGGGATCATCCAGCACAATCCCTGCGGGGAACTTGCTTCTAGCGAATGGAGTGCCACGCATCGGCGAATCTCATTACTTTCAGTGTACACTTTATGAGGGCATAGTTCGTCTGTGCGTTTATTGTTTTGATCATCCACTACAATCCCTCCGGGGAGCTTGCTTCTAGCGAATGGAGCGCCACGCAGCGGCGAGTCTAATTACCTTGTTGAAACAAATTGTGTGTGAGCATAGTGCTTCAGTGCGTTAATTGTTTTGATCATCCACCACAATCACTCCGCGTAGCTTGCTTCTAGCGAATGGAGCTCCACGCAACAGCGAGTCTCATTACTTTCTGGATATATTTTATGAGGGCATAATTCGTCAGTGCGTTAATTGTTTTGATCATCCACCACAATCCCTCCGGGTAGCTTGCTTTTAGCAAATGGAGGGCCACGCAAAAGCGAGTCTCATTACTTTCTGGATATATTGTATGTGGGCATAGTTCGTCAGTGCGTTAATTGTTTTGATCATCCACCACAATCCCTCCGTGTAGCTTGTTTCTAGCAAATGGAGCGCCACCCAGCGGCGAGTCTCATTACTTTCTTGACACATAATGTTTGTGAGCATAGTGCTTCAGTGTGTTAATTGTTTTGATCATCCACCACAATCACTCCGGGTAGCTTGCTTCTAGCGAATGGTGCGCCACCCAGCGGCCAGTCTCATTACTTTTTTGACACATATTGTGTGTGAGCATAGTGCTTCAGTGCGTTAGTTGTTTTGAACGTTTGTCGTGCTCCCAAAAAGGAGCTCGGTTTCGCGAGAAATAGTGCGTTTCGTGTGCAGTGTGTGTGTTCATTGTGTGTGTGAACATTTAGTGAGAGAAACAATGAAAACAGTGTAGCAATCGGTTAAGTGGTTCAAAAAAAAAGAAGCAAAGAAAACTTTAATATTTTGGATTAGTTACCGTTAGAAAACAGTACACGTATTATTTAAAAGGAACGATAATTGTAAAAAGTAAAAACTCATGAATCGTCACTTCCTGCGTGGCTGTTATGAACTTCAATGTTGAGGTGAGTGATTTGTAATTTCTTATTATTATCGGTAGTTAGGCAATCCTCGTGGGAGCTTAACGGGCCAGGTTGCATAAACACACAGGCGTACGCACACGAACATTAAGATCCCTCAATATAAACCTATAGTCTTCTTAATTTGGAGATGCATCAATGTATAGTGTAGTATAGGCAACCCTCCACACGTGCGCGCGTTGCGGGTTGTCCGTACTTTTTAAGGGGCAAGATGCAAAGAACTCCACCATCGGGGAGAAAACAAAAACAAGCAAGGGAAGAATCACCATTTGGTCACTTAAACCCACAAGACACAACTTTAAGAATGGAGGAAGAGGAAGCGCGCAAGAGAACAAGGGAGGAAGCATCACCAGAGGTTCAACCTCTCAAAAAACAATCAATCACTTCATCATACGGATTTGACACTATAGATCAATATGAAAGCGAATTAAGTTACTTAGAATCATTTCTAGACTGGAAAAAGGTAGGGAAGGTGCATTTAGACAAATTAAAGAAAAGAATGGTGGTTTGGGTTCAAGACAGAACACTGCTTGAGGTGAAACTGCAGCAAATGGAGAAAATAAATGAAGAACTTCAGGGAAAATACGAAGATCTCCAAAAAGAAAGTTAATGATTGAAATGGAAGTCATGGGTGGACAAAAGGGTTCAAGATTAGAGGATAAACAAAGAATCGAGAATCTACAGGAGATCATAAAAGAACAGAAAAAGGAAATAGAAGAATTGAGGAAGGATAAACAAGAAATAAGACAGGAAAGGAACAAACAAATAAAAAAAATGGAAAGCGAACTCAAAGAAAAAAAACGTCACAACTGAGTAAATCAGAAGACAAATTGAATCAACTGGAAAAGGAAAATAAAAAACTGAAGGAGGAAATTAAGGAACTTGGCTTAATGGTGAAAGATACGGAAATGAATTCATTGAAACAAATTTCCATCTTAAAAGAAAAAATGGGGAACACAACCATTAACGAAGAACTAAAGGAGATCGGCAAAAAAATTGACAATCTAAAATCAGACAAAATGGAGACAGAAGAAGCGTCTACATCTCAAACATGGTCAGAGGTGGTAAGACAGGGAAGGAAGATCACTGAAAAGGAGAATAAAATCTTGGAGGTATCGGCAAAGACGAAACCGGCACTAATCTTTAGGCCAAAAGAAGGGAAAACCACGAAACAAACAGTTGAAAGATTAGTTGAAGTTATAGACCCAAGGAAAGAAAAGCTAAAGATAACGGGTATGAGAAGTACAAAGGACATAGTAGTACTGGAGGCGGCCACCAAAGAAGTCATAAACAGAATCAAATCGAAAGAGGAAATTAAAAGGAACTTCGACTTTGAGGAAAATAGAAAAAGAAACCCACTCATGATCATTTATGGTGTTCCGTCCGACTTGAAAGATGAGGAAATCTTGGAAACAATGATTGAACAAAATTTTGAAGATAATCTTTCGGAAATAGCACAGCAAATTAAGGCCAGATTTCGTGCAGGGAAAAAGAATCAAAAGAAATGTCACTTAGTTATTGAAGTCTCCCCCAATATCAGGAACTACTTGATAAATAAGGATAAAGTCTACATCGAGTACGAATCACATAAAGTTAAGGACTTCCTGGTGGTGCCGAAGTGCTACATCTGTCAGGAGTTTGGGCACATCGCAAAATATTGTCATAATAAAGATAAAGTAAGATGTAGACACTGTGGTACACTGAGGCACAAAAGTGAAGACTGTGACGAAAAGGACAAAAAATTCTGCGTTCCTTGTAAACTAAGACACAAGACATGCCAAACTCCAAATACAGAGGAATATGTATCCTATAGAGTAGCTCGTGAAAGGATAATTAGTAAGATTAATTATGGATAAAGACACCACACATAAAGGTAAATCTAGAAAACACAAACCCCCAAGCAAAATTAGAAGAGACAAAATAAGACTGGAAGCCTTCCTAGAAAGAAAGAGGAGAGGAAACGTAGCAACACAAAACAAATATATTCAAACAGAAGAATCAGAGGAAGCGAAGACAATTCAGAGTGAATTCACATACTTATTGGAGAATGGAAAGAAAAACAGAAAGAATAAACATAAATTGGAGGAAAAATTGGAAATACCTAAATTGGAAAATTCATTCATAAACGGTAAAGAAAAATACTTATTCCCACCCAACGAAAAGAAAATTCAAGATCAAACAATATCGTCGACATCTCCAGATATTTCAGATAAGTCACCAATATTTAAAGAACCAAGACCACTTTATGAGAAAATGGAGAGGCAATATAAATTAGCCAAGCTGGAAGATAAGCAGATATTAGCGGTTGCGTTTAGACAAATAACCAGGGACCTCCACGGGAAGGGAAAATCTATAACATATCCTGTACTTGAAGAAATAGATAGGATGGAGTTACGTACATATGATTTACCAGCGAATGGTTGGGAATTAGTAGACTTAGTTGACGAAGCATTTGAACGACGCGGAATTTACTGGAACTTAGAAAACGTATATAAACAACTAGTCAATGCTCACGGGCGAATATATTTCGACTTTAGTAAATCCGGCAAGGAGGCATTGGTCCATACCAAATATGCATAATAAAATCACAAAATTAAAATTAGTGCAAAATAATGCTCAAAGATCCAAAGTTGCCACAATGGAATTAAGGAGATTTGCCGAAATAAATGAAATAGACATAGTAAACATCCAGGAACCATATACTGTTAAGAGCAAATAATTAACATTTCCACCTACAGCAAGAATAGTAAAAGAAGGAAATAACCCGAAAGCCATAACTGTAATCATGAATAAAAATATTGAAGTTCTGAAAATAGCGCAATAATGTGATGAATGGACCGTTTGCTTAGAAGTAACGTTTGGTAATAAATTCTTTTGGTTGATAAATTCATACTTCCAATATAGTTTAGACATACAAGATTTCATACAGAAACTACAGAAAATAATCTGGGAAAACCCGAGGAATTATTTTATTATTACAATAGATGCAAATGCAAAATCAAGCATGTGGGGCTCACCGATAACAGACGACAAAGGCGAAATCCTAGAAGATTTTATTCTACAAAATGGTTTAATAGTTCTAAACAAAGGTAATAGACCGACATTCGTAGGATCGAGAGGGAAGTCCTTCATTGATGTAACTATAAGTTCCACTGAAATAGAAAAACAAATAGTGAATTGGGCAGTCCAGGACAGTGTAACAACAAGTGATCATGAAGTCATAACTTTTAACATCGAAGATACTATTCTGGAAACAAAAAGAGAAAATTATAATATACAAAAAATAGACTGGAAACTCTTTGAAAAAAATTTACGTCTACCACAAATTGACGACTACGATGATGTAGAAAAATTAGAAATAGATATAGAAAATAAAACTAAGATCTCTCTAGAGAAATCAATTCTAGAAGGCAAATCAAAGAAAAAATATAACGACTTTTGGTCTCCAAAACTAGAAAGATTAAAGAAAATAACAAAAGCAAAAAGAAAGAGTTACCAATCCATTTTAATTCCCATACTTAAGGAAAGAAGATTAGAGAACTATAGGCTAGCAAAACAAAAATACACAGAAGAACTATTAATCGCCAAAAAGAACAGCTGGGAAACTTTTCTTAAAAATAATATAGAATTGGATCCATGGGGGCTTCCTTACAAACTAATTATGCAGAAAATTAACAATATAACGCTGACAACACTAAAGAATGAAGATAATTCTTTCACAAAAACAAGGGAGGAAACTATACAAAAACTGTCAAGTAAATTCTTCCCAAGAGATAATATAAATGAGGAAACAGATCAACAACAGAAATTAAGGGAAGAATATAGTCAAATTATTTCAAAAGAAAATGAAGAACATATAGACTTAGTAACAAATGAAGAGATGGAACACATAATTAAGAAACTGAAATCAGGAAAGGCCCCAGGTTTGGACGGAGTAAAAAATGAAATTGACAAGAAGAAAAAAGAAATATGGATACCTTACTTAGTTAAACTATGTAATACTCTACTAAGGAAACGGAAGTTTCCGCTCTCTTGGAAGGAATCAAAGTTAATAATTCTAATGAAGGGTAAGGGTAGAGACCCAACAGATGTGAGCTCCTACAGACCGATATGCCTCCTCAGGAACATTTCAAAAATTTATGAAAAAAACAAATCTTCCAGATTAAACAAATATAGAAACATTGAAGAAGATAATCTGCAATACGGCTTCAGAAGTGGGAAATCAACTGAGGACGCTCTCAACGCTTTCGTGGAGAAAATCATAGAGTGCCGGAGCGCAAAAAAATATGTATTAACATTGTTCGTAGATATAGAAGGGGCTTTCGACAATCTGTGGATTCCGTCGCTAGTAAGAAGACTAAAAGATCTAAAAATACCAGAATATTTAGTAAATACAATAAAAGATTATTTTCAAAATAGAAACATAATAATAAAAAAGAGAACGGAGATATAATCAATAATACCCAAAAATGATGCCCACAGGGATCTATTTTAGGCCCATTAATGTGGGATATTGAATTTCAGCCATGTTTGGAAGCATTAAATAAAAATAAATGCATAGATCGGGTAATAGCCTTCGCAGATGATCTTGCAGTAATAACCTCGGCAAATACAAGAAGAGAAATAGAAGAGAACTCGAAAGAAATAATAAAGATATTGCAAGACTGTAGTTTACAATGTAAACTAAAATTATCAAAGAAAAAAACTAAATTTATGATGTTCGGAACAAAATTGGTAAGGGATCCAATTATCAAAATTGGAGAAGAAACAATAGAAAAAGTTAATTAATTCAAATACCTTGGCATTCAAATTGATGATAAATTAAATTTTGGACGACACATAAACTATATTATTGATAAAGGTCATAAGGTTACTGACAAACTTATAAATATTGCAAGTAACAAATACAAGCTCCCACGTAAAGTAATAAAAATTTATCATGACTCAATTCTAGGGGCAACCATGAACTATGCTGCTAGCGTGTGGGCCCACAGATTGTTAGAAAATAACACGTTAAAACAGAAAGTAGAAAGACCTCAAAGAAATATAATGATCAGATTAAGCGGGGCTTTCGGTACCACTCCCCACAATGCGTTAGCTGTACTGATGGGGTTAAAGCCGATGCATTTATTAATAATTCAACGGGCGGCAACATACTGGCTCAAAAAAGGGGATAAAAATAGAGTAAAGGACTTAATTGGGATAGAAGTGGATAACATACAAGATATAGAAAAAGGAATATTAGACAAGTGGCAAAGAGATTGGAATAATTCAGAAAAGGCAAGAAGAACATATAGCTTAATCCCAAACATAAGGGAAAGACTTAAATGGCACCACTTTGATCCATCTGCTGGCCTTGTCCACTTTCTCACGGGACATGGCCCCTATGGCCAATACCTTCAAAGATTTGGACTAAAAGAAGACGGGAACTGTGATTGTGGCGAATTTGGCACACCGGAACATTACATAATGTGGTGCCCTCTACTTGAGGATCGAATAAACGACAGGAATATCATAAGAACAAGAAGAATGGAAGATGTTATCTCCGATGAAAGAGACTTCAAAGTAGTAAATAAAATAACCACTGATTTTTCCCAACGGAGTAAAAACAATATGAGGAAAGGAATTTAGCAAATAGGAACCAATAAGGAATCAACAGATTTGAAAGAAAAAGAAACGGAGTGTGTGAATTGTGTGTTTGTGTCTTTCTTTTCGGACCGGAGGTCATCTCCTGGAACGCTGGTATTCCGCGTGCCCCGGAAGGAAACGCGTGAGTGAATGTGGGCTCGACACATCCCCGGCACAAACCGGAATGGAACTCCGGATGCGTCGGGCCGGAGTGAATTTTGAGTTTCGGTGGCGGGACGTCGTGTTCTTTAATAAACAAATATATAAGATATCATGGAACTATATAACGTTACGAATCAATACGAAAGATAACGTGACTCTCCGTGACTAAGCTGCGTAGGCGCCATTTCCGTTTCCGGTGCGACGGCGGTGGGACACCACTGACCAGGGCCCACACTAAGTGCTCTGAGTGGGTCTTGGGCCCCAAGCCGTTGCTTGAGGGATCAAGGACGTACAAAACAACCGAGGAACATAAATTAGAAACATAAGATAAAAAAGGCATTAGAGAAGAATACACGACAGGGGAATGTAGTGAGTGAAATGAGTGTAGTGAAATAGTGTTAAGTTGTGTTTCTCACACAGGAGTGAGATAGTGTGCTAGTGTCCAAACTACAAAAATTCAGTGTGGATAGGGCTAATTAGTGCTAAGCGATGTGTATGATTAGTGATATAATTGGAGAATATGGTGAATTCTCGCACAGGAGAGAGACAAATTACACATACAGGTGAAACCAAAAAAAAAAAAAAATCATACAGGAAAAAACTTGAACAAAACGAAAAAAAAGAAGAGGAAATAGTACGGGAAAGGCTAAGTATAGATCAGAAGGAACGAATGATGAAAATGATAGGACTGACGTTAAGTTCAACTCGAGTCAGAATCAAAGTAGATTACTTAGATTATATAAAGGAAGATTAGTCATTATTAGATAATAATTAGTGGTTAGGATTCTGTTTTTTTCTGTTTTTTTTTCAAATTTTATTGTTTGTTTTGTTTTGTTTGTTCTCTTGTTTTCTTGTTCAAAGTTGTGATTTGTTAAATCCAACCTTGTCCTTGTCCTTGTCCTTGTCCTTGTCCCCGTTCCTCAAATAAACATAAATGATGAAATAAAGGTTGAAGAATGATATTGCAATGATGACAGCCCGTTTCGGTTCAAATCTTCAGGTGCCGAAACCGAAGAAGCGCGTCTGAGCAATGAAAAGAAAAAAAATGTTTTGATCATCCACCACAATCCCACCGGGTAGCTTGCTTCTAGCGAATGGAGCGCCAGGCAGCGTCGAGTCTCATTACTTTGTTGAAAAAAACTGTGTGTGAGCATAGGGCTTCAGTGCGTTAATTGTTTTGATCATCCACAACATTCCCACCGGGTAGCTTGCTTCTAGCGAATGGAGCGCCACGCAGCGGCTAGTCTCATTTCTTTCTTGACACATACTGTGTGTGAGCATAATGCTTCAGTGCGTTAATTGTTTTGATCATCCACCACAATCCCTCCGGGTAGCTTCATTCTAGCGAATGGAGCGCCACGAAACGGCGAGTCTCATTACTTTCTGCATACAATTCATGAGGGCATAGTTCGTCAGTGCGTTAATTGTTTCGATCATCCACCACAATCCCTCCGGGTAGTTTGCTTCTTGCGAATGGACCGCCACGCAGCGGCGAGTCTCATTACTTTCTTCACAAATACTGTGTGTGAGCATAGTGCTACAGTTCGTTAATTGTTTTGAGCATCCACCACAATCGCACCGGGTAGCTTGCTTCTAGCGAATGGAGCGCCACGCAGCGTCGAGTCTCATTACTTTCTTGACACATACTGTGTGTGAGCATAGTGCTTCAGTGCGTTAATTGTTTGGATCATCCACCACAATCCCTCAGGTGAGCTTGCTTCAAGCGAATGGAGCGCCACGTAGCGGCGGTTCTCATTACTTTCTGCATACACTTTATGAGTACATAGTTCGTCAGTGATTTAATTTTTTTGATCATCCACCACAATCCCACCGGTTAGCTTGCTTCTAGCGAACGGAGCCCCACGCCGCGACGAGTCTCATTACTTTCTTCACACATACTGTGTGGAGCATAATGCTTCAGTGCGTTAATTGGTTGGATCATCCACCACAATCCCTCCGAGGAGCTTGCTTCGAGCGAATGGAGCGCCAAGCAGCAGTGAGTCTCATTTCTTTCTGCATACACTTTATGAGGGCATAGTTCGTCAGTGCGTTAATTCTTTTGATCATCCACGACAATCCCTCCGGGCAGCTTCCTTCTAGCGAATGGAGCGCCACCCAGCGGCGAGTCTCATTACTTTTTTAACACATACTGTGTGTGACCATAATGCTTCAGTCCGTTAATTGTTTTGATCATCCACCACAATCCCACCGGTTAGCTTCATTCTAGCGAATGGAGCGCCACCCAGCGGCGAGTCTCATTACTTTTTTGACACATATTGTGTGTGAGCATAGTGCTTCAGTGCGTTAATTGTTTAGATCATCCACCACAATCCCTCCGGTGAGCTTGCTTCAAGCGAATGGAGAGCCACGCAGCGGCGGTTCTCCTTACTTTCTGCATACACTTTATGAGTACATAGTTCGTCAGTGATTTAATTTTTTTGATCATCCACCACAATCCCACCGGTTAGCTTGCTTCTAGCGAACGGAGCGCCACGCCGCGACTAGTCTCATTACTTTCTTCACACATACTGTGTGAGAGCATAATGCTTCAGTGCGTTAATTGGTTGGATCATCCACCACAATCCCTCCGAGGAGCTTGCTTCGAGCGAATGGAGCGCCACGCAGCAGTGAGTCTCATTTCTTTCTGCATACATTTTATGAGGGCATAGTTCGTCAGTGCGTTAATTCTTTTGATCACCCACCACAATCCCTCCGGGTAGCTTGCTTCTAGCGAATGGAGCGCCACGCAGCGTCGAGTCTCATTACTTTCTTGACACATACTGTGTGTGAGCATAGTGCTTCAGTATGTTAATTGGTTGGATCATCCACCACAATCCCTCCGGTGAGCTTGATTCAAGCGAATGGAGCACCACACAGTGGCGAGTCTCATTACACTCTGCATACAATTTATGAGTGCATAGTTCGTCCGTGCGTTAATTGTCTTGATCATCCACCACAATCCATACGGCTAGCTTGCTTCTAACGAATGGAGCGCAACAAAGCGGCGAGTCTCATTACTTCCTTTACACATTATGCGTGTGAGCATAGTGCTTCAGCGCGTTAATTGGTTGGATCATCCACCACAATCCCTCCGGGGAGCTTGCTTTTAGCGAATGGAGCGCCAGGCAGCGCCGAGTCTCATTACTTTGTTGAAACAAACTGTGTGTGAGCATAGTGCTTCAGTGCCTTAATTGTTTTGATCATTCACAACATTCCCACCGGGTAGCTTGCTTCTAGCGACTAGAGCGCCACGCAGCGGCGAGTCTCATTTCTTTCTTGACACATACTGTGTGTGAGCACAATGCTTCAGTGCGTTAATGGTTTTGATCATCCACCACAATCCGACCTGGTACCATCAATCTAGCGAATGGAGCGCCACGCAGCAAGGAGTCTCATTACTTTCTGCATACAATTTATGAGGGCATAGTTCGTCAGTGCGTTAATTGTTTTGAGCATCCACCACAATACCTCCGGATACCTTGTATCTAGCGAATGGAGCGCCACCCAGCGGCGAGTCTCATTACTTTTTTGATACATACTGTGTGTGAGCATAATGCTTCAGTGCGTTAATTGTTTTGATCATCCACCACAATCCCGCCGGGTAGCTTCATTCTAGCGAATGGAGCGCCACGCAGCGGCGAGTCTCATTACTTTCTGCATACAATTTATGAGGGCATAGTTCGTCAGTGCGTTAATTGTTTTGATCATCCACCACAATTCCTCGGGGTACCTTGTGTCTAGCGAATGGAGCGCCACCCAGCGGCGAGTCTCATTACTTTTTTGATACATATTGTGTGTGAGCATAGTGCTTCAGTGCGTTAATTGTTTAGATCATCCACCACAATCCCTCCGGTGAGCTTGCTTCAAGCGAATGGAGCGCCACGCAGCGGCGAGTCTCATTACTTTCTGCATACAATTTATGAGGGAATAGTTCGTCAGTGCGTTAATTGTTTTGATCATCCACCACAATCTCTCCGGGTACCTTGTGTCTAGCGAATGGAGCGCCACCCAGCGGCGAGTCTCATTATTTTTTTGACACAGATTGTGTGTGAGCATAGTGCTTGAGTGCGTTAATTGTTTAGATCATCCACCACAATCCCTCCGGGTAGCTTGCTTCTAGCGAGTGGAGAGCCACGCAGCGGCGAGTGTCATTACTTTCTGCATACACCTTATGAGGGCATACTTCGTCAGTGATTTAATTGTTTAGATCATCCACCACAATCCTTCCGGGTAGTTTGCTTCTTGCGAATGTACCGCCACGCAGCGGCGAGTCTCATTACTTTCTTCACAAATACTGTGCGTGAGCATAGTGCTACAGTTCGTTAATTGTTTTGATCATCCACCACAATCAGACCGGGTAGCTTGCTTCTAGCGAATGGAGCGCCACCCAGCGGCGAGTCTCATTACTTTCTTGACACATATTGTGTGTGAGCATAGTGCTTCAGTGCGTTAATTGTTTAGATCATCCACCACAATCCCTCCGGGTAGCTTGCTTCTAGCGAATGGAGAGCCACGCAGGGGCGAGTGTCATTACTTTCTGCATACACCTTATGAGGGCATACTTCGTCAGTGATTTAATTGTTTTGATCATCCACCACAATCCCTCCGGGTAGCTTGCTTCTAGCGAATGGAGCGCCTCGCAGCGGCGAGTCTCATTACTTTCTTCACAAATACTGTGCGTGAGCATAGTGCTACAGTTCGTTAATTGTTTTGTTCATCCACCACAATCTCACCGGGTAGCTTGCTTCTAGCGAATGGAGTGCCACGCAGCGTCGAGTCTCATTACTTTCTTGACACATACTGTGTGTGAGCATAGTGCTTCAGTGCCTTAATTGTTTTGATCATCCACCATAATCCTTCCGGGTAGCTTGCTTCTAGCGAATGGAGCGCCACGCAGCGGCGAGTCTCATTACTTTCTTCACAAATACTGTGTGTGAGCATAGTGCTACAGTTCGTTAATTGTTTTGATCATCCACCACATTCCCACTGGGTAGCTTTTTTTTTATCCTCCACTACCCCTGCCTTTGCCGTGTTCATACGGACTTTTTAGCAGACTCATCTGCCCTAACTCTTTTTAATCTCTCTTTTTTTTATCTCTCTACTCTCTCGTTTTTTTCTCATTTCCCAAAAACTGGGTTTGGGGGCTAATTTGTATGCCTGATACCTTAATACAAAATCAGGCCTCTTTATCCCGTAATTTTATTCTCCAATCTGAAAGTATATAAAATATTATTAGTACAATACATACATAAGAAATTATAAACATACAATAAGATACAATACACAACAATACACAAAACAAGGGACAATGTGTTGGTACATGAGAATCATTACAGTTATTTGACTTGTGAAATTTGTCCCCTGTGTGGCTTTGTTTTAATAATATTTGGTCTAGGAATTAATTCGTGCGGGTGGACAAGAGATGGCGCAACGAACGGAGCGTCCCACAGTTCCGTGTATCCACACATGTGTTGCAAACCCCTGTCATCGCGTATCGTTCGTAGTATAGGGCAGTGGATTAAAGCGTCAACAACACCAGTTTGTAGTTAAGTGAACATGGCGCAATTTGTGCCTGATAAAGTGTTTTTGCGGGGTGTCCTGCTGCATTACTTTAACATGCAGAAAAGTGCGACTGAAAGTCATCGTATTTTGGTGGAAGTGTATGGTGACCATGCTCTAGCTGAGCGAACGTGTCAGAAGTGGTTTGCACGGTTTAGAAGTGGTGATTTCGGCTTGGCAGACCAAGAGCGAGCTGGACAGCCAAAAAAATTTCAAGACGAAGAATTGACAGCATTGCTCGAGCAGGATTCGTGTCAAACGCAGGAACAACTTGCAGCAGCATTAGGCGTTGATCAAACAACAGTCTCCAAACGCTTGAAAGCCATGGGAATGATTCAAAAGATGTCACATTGGGTTCCACATGAATTGAAAGACAGAGACGTTGAAAGACGAAAAACCATTTGCGAATTGCTGATTCAACGACAGAGCAGAAAGGGGTTTCTGCATCGAATTATTACGGGTGATGAGAAGTGGATCCATTACGAGAACCCTAAACGAAAAAAGGCCTGGGTGAAACCAGGTGAACCAGGTCCATCACAACCAAAACGAGATATTCACTGTGCAAAGGTTATGCTGTGCATATGGTGGGATATGAAAGGTGTGGTGTACTATGAGCTGCTGCAACCAGGTGAAACTATGAATGGAGAACGTTATCGACGACAATTAATGCGTTTGAAGCAAGCTCTGGCCAGAACACGACCAGAATGGGAGAACAGACATGATAAACTTATTGTTCAACATGATAACGCTCGCCCACATGTCGCAAAACCGGTCAAAACCTATTTAGAAAATGTCGGATGGGAAGTTTTACCCCACCCGCCGTATTCACCAGACGTTGCTCCTTCGGACTACTACTTGTTCGATTGCATGAACAACGATTTGATTGGACAGCGGTTTACTTCTTCAGAAGATATCGAAACATGGGTCTCTGACTGGATCACTTCCAAGGATGAGGACTTCTTTCGCCACGGAATCCGTACATTGCCTGACAGATGGGCGAAAGTGGTGGCTAGTGATGGACAATATTTTTCTTAAGATATTTATGTATTTTGTGTTTGTACTACAGCTTGAATGTGTGCGTACCAACCGCACGAATTAATTCCTAGACCAAATAGTAACAACTTTACATTTTGTCATGTTCTTGTTCATCAGTTCTCCACCTGTTAACAGAAACTAATATAGGCGACTTGTATTTTTCACTTGTTATAATGGTTTCTACCTGTGAGTTATTTCATTTCGTGCACATTGATAAAGTAATGTATTATTGTTAGTATTGCGGACTTCCGCAAATCTTAAGTCACCTGATTACACTTTCAGTAACTAATTAGTTAGTCTGCGGTCCTCCACCAGACTGTATCTATTCTCCAATTCCTTTTCCACCTTAATAACAACACATCACTTAACACCACACACACACAACACACAATCACTTTGTAGTTGATTAAGTTCGTTAAATATATAAAATATTTTGATTATGCTTTTGTATTGATTAAAATTTTTGATGTAGATAGGGTATTGTTTTAGAATAAGTTGAAAAATAAAATAATGTAAGTTGAGTTAAATAAAGTAAAATGAAATAAAGTAAGTGCCGTTCTACCTTCTTCTTCTTGCTAGGTCTATTCCGATTTGCACCTTGTTAATTCCTAAAATTTTTGTACATAATGTATTAAAATTTATTAAGTTATCATCGGTGCAAAGAATGCTACGTATTCCGCCTTGGTTTTTTATCCTTTTTAGATTTCCTCTTATCTCTTCATCTTCCTGAGAAAGATGTATGTTTGTGCAGTCAAACACTAGATGATCTGGTGTTTGCACCTCACCGCAATCGCAATTATCGTAATCCAGTAGGCCAATTTTATAGAAAGTTGTTCGGAATGGGCCATGGCCACTTATATATTGGATTACGTGTTTGTTTATGTCCCAATGTCCTAGCTGCAGCCTGTTCCTGATGTCAGGGAATATTCCGTATACCCTTCTTGCCTTATCGGAATTTTCCCAATGATTTTGCCATCTTGTGATTATTATGGGCTCGATTTCATCTAATGAAGTTATTCTTCTGTCAAGAAGTTGTGACGCTCTTTCGAATTTGCCATGTTTAATCCAATAAGTTGCCGCAGTTCTTAGGACTGTTAGGTGAAGTGGTTCTATGCCGAGTAGTACTTGTAGTGCTTCCACCGGCGTTGTGGCCATAGCGCCAGACATTCTTATTAAAATTGTTCGTTGGGCACTATCAATTTTCCTCCTTATCCTGATGTTCTGATTGATTCTGTGGCCCCAAGCACTGGAGCCATAAGAAGCTATTGCCTGAAAGATTGCTTTATAGTATAATTGACAGTGCTTGGGAGATAGGTTATAGTCTCTTGCCATAACGAGAAATATTTTGTTGGCTATCACTATAATCTTTTCTTTTTTGTTTTGTTACGTGGTAATCAAAGTTAAGTTTCTCGTCTAACCAAATTCCCAAGTATTTAAAGGCTTCCTCTCTACCATTTGAGATGTTCTTTATTTTTATTATCGGGCTTCTCTCCAGTTTGCCCATTGCCAGGATGTACTTTGTTTTGTTCGTTGACAGCTCTAATTTTGCTGATTTCGCCCATGTTAAAAATGTATGCATTGCTATGTTAGCCTTTTCTTCTAACCACTGGCGCAAATCCCGGGGGACGAGGGGGACATGTCCCCCCCAATGTTGGACCTGGAGGGGACTGTCCCCCCCAATAATCTGATTTAAAAAGCGCTTTTTCGGATTTGTGTCCGACTGCCCCAAAGGAATGTAAGATGAAATTGATTTCTCTTGGCTTTTCCATTTTTTTTAAAAAAAGAATCGTATTCTGTAGTATTTCAAACTGAACTTCGTGCTGTAGTGAGTTTAGTAGTCTCATCAATATGTATTAATTCCACTTCCGCTACTTGGGCACAAATTGCAATAAATGCCTGAGGAGGATATGCCCCTCTCCTCATGCTGGAAAGTTGTCTCAGGTGTAGGTACGGGCACAAATTCCGGGGAAATGGGGAGACATGTCCCCCCCAACATTGGAACTAGAGGCTCTCCCAATAATCCGATTTGAAAAGTGCCGATTTGAAAAGTGCATTTTGCAGATAACTGTGATGAGTTGTGTCCGACTGCCACAAAGGAAAGTTAGATGAAATTTGTTTCTCTTGGCTTTTCCATTTATAATGAAAATGAAGGCGTGCGACTGTGCGTGACGTAACCTCATATGAAATCTTATCTCCTCCTCTCCCCTAGGCCTTAGCACACGAAGAGTATATAGACTATCCAATGTCAGTATAACCCATCTTTTCAGTAAATGCGCATTTAATCTATTTGTAGTATCAGCCTAGGCATCTACTCATGCTTCGTAAGCTAACAAACTCTATAGCCTATGGAACTCGGAGGTTCAATGCCGCGTTCACAAAAGCTCTCCACTGACTTCTATTCTCAGCCAACTGGATCCAGTTTCTACTTTGTATTCCTATCTCTGCGAGATTCATCTTAATATTGTCTTCCCATCTGCGCCTAGGTCTTCTTAATAGTCGTTTTCCGATTGGTCTTACCGCTAACATTTTGAAAGCGTTCCTACTTTCTTCCATCCTGGCTACATGTCCTGCCCACCTAAGCCTCCTAGACTTGATGACCTTAACAATGTTTGGTAAGCCATATAATTTACGTAGTTCGTCGTTATGAAGTTTCCACCATTCCCCATTCCCGTTCCTCTTGGTCCGAATATTTCTCTCGGGATCTTGTTCTCAAATACTTTCAGTCTATGCTCTGTACTCAGTAAGCGTATGATTATCGTTTTATACATTTTAAGCTTCAAATCCCTCGACAGAATTCACGACGACAAGAGGTTTTGAACTAAATAATAACACGAATTCCCTGTTTTTAGTCGACATTTAATTTCTTCGTGAATATGATTTTCGTCTGTTAATATTGATCCTAGATGTTTGAAAGTATCCACTTTATCAAAAGTATTATTTAATATTTTAACACATACATAATTTGCCGTATTACGGTCCCGACGCACTTCCATGTATTTAGTTTTCTCTGCATTTACTTCTAAACTCATGTCCATGCAAGCGTGTCTAATAAGACCTCTGCATTTATTTCTATTTTTCTCATATCAACCCCTACTAAACTTACATAATCAGCGTACGCATAACCTGGTGAACACCGTTCTGCTCTAGGCCCTGGTTGCTATCCTTCATCTTCCTTATAGCGTATTCCAGGACAAAGTTGAATAATAATGACGACAACGCATCTTCTTGTTTCAGGCCATTCTTAACGTGAAAGCTCGTGGCCAAAACTTTTCCTACCCGGACTTTACTTTGGGATTCATTTAAACATGCCTTAATTAATCTAATTAGCTTTTTCGGTATTCCAAATTCTGTAAGAACGTTGTACAATGTTTCTCTCCTAACCGAGTTATGAGCCTTTCTAAAATCAATAAATAGTTGATGTACCGGACTACTGTATTCCCGCTTATTTTCGAGTATTTGGCGAATGGTAAATATTTGGTCGATAGTTGATCGATTTCGTCTAAATCCACACTGATAATCTCCAAACATTTCATCTGCGTATGGACTCATTCTTGCTAATAGAATGTTTGAAAGGATTTTATAGGATGTTAACAGAAGAGAGATGCCTCGATAATTATTACAGTCAGTTTTGTCGCCTTTCTTGTGAATTGGAACAATGATTGATTCTTCCCACTCTTGTGGCAATTCTTCCTTGTTGTAGATAAGGAGAATGAGTTTGTGTATCTTGTTCCACAATTTTTTGCCTCCAGCTAAAATTAACTCAGCCGGAATTTCGTTTGCACCCGAGATTTGTGTTTCTTTAATTTCTTTATAGCGAGTTTTACTTCTATTCGATTGGGTTCTGGAATATATGATTCTGCCGTGTGTATCTTCCTTTCTCCACGCACATTAGTTTTTGGCTGCGTGTTAAGCAAATCGTCAAAGAAATCTTTCCATCTATTTAAAATGCTATCTGTATCAGTGAGAACTGTTCCATCAGCTTTCTTTCATATATAAGAACGAGGTTGATAGCCTTTCTTAAATTCGTTGACCCCTTTATACATGTCCCGAATGTTTTTATTTTTACTATCTTCAAGTTCCTAAATTTTAGCTTTCAAAATATCGCGTTTTTTTGTTCTAAAAGTTTTGGAAGTTCCTCGCCTGATGTCTACGAAATTTTGTGTAGTTACTTCATTCGGATTTTGTAGCCAACGTAATTTTGCCTGTTTTCTCTTCTCTGCTAGTTCGAACCATGGTTTGTTCCTACGTATTATTTCCGCGTGTCCCAATTTTTCTCTTGAGAGAAGATGTTCCGTAAGCAAAGAAAAGAATTCAATTGCTGGAATATTTTTCTCTCTAATCTTAAGGTTACATCTGTTAAGTAAAGAGTATGACATGCGTCAGATTTCTGAAACGATTCCTGTAATGCTATTGAGATTATAATCATTTTGCTCAAAGAGTATTGTTGCGTCACACATAATTGATTTCTTTCTTCATAGTTTTGGGGAAGTCGTCATTTATATTATTATATTACTATAAAACAATTTTAACGTGGATCTTTGTGGATGCCTAATTAGAAACATACCAATTATAAATATGCATGTATTCAGATTTCAGAATGTTTTCACGGCAGTGATTTGTAATACTGATATGTACTACTACTTCATCTACATCACCTAATATATAATATACTCTAAAACAGTTGATCAGATTCATCTACCGTAATATGAGTTTCATCTCCCTTATCTAGAATAAGCCTCAAATCTGCCCACCTTCCAATGTTGAAGACAACCAATGGCGTATTTAGGATTTTCTTTTGAGAGCTATGCCCAATACAAGGAAGGAAGTGGGCAATTGCCCACCTGAGTTTGAGAATTAAATATATTTTAATTTATGCATAAATTGAAGTTATAATGACAAGAATTACAGATCGATAAATCCTATATGATATGACACAAAAATTTAAAAGTGAATCTAACCCTTTATTCTATTCATACAAGAAAAAGAAAGCATCCTCTTGGCCGTCCTAATTTCCCGGGCTAATTATTCCCCCGTTTTGATTTTCTTTAATTCAAACATTTCCTTCTTTTAAAAATAACTAAACGATATAATTGTTCCTTTGTTATAATAACTAAAGTCCTGTCATGTTGATATCCGCGCATGTTGGTGTGGAACACTAGTTTCGCTTATCAACTCCTCTTAGTTTTGGTGTTACTGATGACGGCCAACTTCAATCACAACTGACAACGATCGATAAAGTATGATAGGCGAAATGAAAGTAGTAACGTCAAGAAAAAGAAACAGAAAAATAGAAAGGATGACAAAAAGAACAATTAAGGACGCGGTTCTTACATGGAATGAAATTTGACAAATACAGTATTATTTCTAAACAAAAAGCATAAGAAAATGGAAAGTCAATGACATTCTTAGAAATGGTAAGAAGGATTATTGTTGTACGTGGAATGCGTAAAACTAACAAATTATTTCGAGGGGAGAATGAGCCCGATAGCCTCCTAAATTCGTCACTGAAGACAATTCTGCTCCCCTGATCCTTCACAGCATTATTTTTCAACTTCATAAATATTTTGAACATCGCTTATATATATATATATATATATATATATATATATATATATATATATATATACGGAACCGTCTTACCCGTCCCCCCCAATGTTGAAGACAAATTTGCGCCTTTGCTTCTAACTTCGTTCTTGAGTTGGCATTTATAATTAAGGCAAGGTCGTCTGCGTAAGCCACAACACCGTGAATTTCTTTCTGAGCATTTAATCGTTCCAAACCAGATTGCAATGTAGTGTCCCACAAGAGTGGTCCTAAGACCGAACCTTGGGGGCATCCTTTGGTAATTTGCTTGTTTATTGTAAAGGTGCTACCATCGTACCTAACATTACGCTTGGAGCAATAGTCTTTAATTATTTTCAGTATGACTGCGTTGACATTTATTTTCTCTAGTTCTGCAAACATTTTTGGCCACCATAGGTTGTCGAAGGCTCCGGTTATGTCTGCAAATATAATCACCGTGTATTTCTCTCCTATTTCGCTGAGCGTCTCGATGTGGCCTAATAAGGAATTAATTGCCTCTGTCGTTCCTTTCTTTTTTCTGAATCCATATTGTAGTGTACAATTTTCCAGATTCGGTCGACTTGCACTTATTCTGTTTGCTATGATTTTCTCAAATAATTTGCCAAGAATGTTTAAAAGGCAGATTGGACGATATGATTTTGTGAGTTTTGAAGACCTGTGTTATTTTTTTGGAGTATGGTTAGATTTGCAGTTTTCCATCTGTCTGGGAAAGTGCCGAATTCCATGCATTTGTTATATAATTTGGTTAGGTAGGGGGTCCAAAATTGACTGTTATTTTTAAAGATTTCCCCTTTTAGTCCATCTGGTCCTGGAGATTTGTTATTTTTTATGGTTTTTAAAATTATTTCGACTTCCTCGTTTGTTGTCCGTATGTCTTCATAGGAAGCGTCGTTATGCTGATTAAAATCTTCATATCTCCGTCTTAGTTCTTTGTTCTCCGCATTATCCGTCTCGGGATTATCATCGGGAAGTAAACTGGTTATGATGTGATCTAAAGTTTCTTCAATGGTCTTAGTGTATTCCCCATCCTGTTTTTGCATGGTCACAAGAGTTAGTGATGGCTTAACCTTGTCCATTATGATCTTATATGGTAGGCCCCAAGGATCTAAACTGAGTTTATCCTTAACAAAATCACTCCATGCCTTCTTTTTCTTCTCTTGAATTTTCTGCTTGTATTCTGATTGCAATGACAGATATTCCCGAAACCTAATCGATTTTAGAAAAGGGTCTTGTGTCCTCTGATATTGTCTTCTCTTAGCCCTAGTCCTTCTTTTAAAAATTTGTAACTCATTCTTCCAGAAAATTTGTCCATTCCTATGATTTTTGGGTTTACTCTTAATAGTAAGTTTCTTTATTACTTCTATTATTGCTTTTTCCAGATTATTAACTAACATGTTTAATTCTTCTTTGTCCCTGCAATCAATATTGGGTAGCTAGATTAAGTTATTGAATTTTTCCCACGAAATTTTTCGAACATTATAAGTTAGCTTGTTATCTCCAATCGTATGCCCCATGTTCAATATTTGATTTACCATGAAATTTATTATCTGATGGTCGCTAGATGATTCGCTTTCAATCACTCGCCAGTCAGAAATCGCATTTGCGAAGTTGTGGGACACTAACGTGATGTCTATATTTGATACGTGTCCATTTCTATTGGAATACGTTGGAGGATTACCCGCCTCGTTCATGATGTGTAGATTTAGCTCACCGATTAGGTTTTCCAATAATTCTCCTCTTTCATTTAGAACGCCTGAGTGCCACGAGGGAGATTTGGCGTTTGCGTCAGCGCAGATTAAAATCCTATTATTTGGGTAGGTGTTGCAGATAATAGCTACTTCCTCTAGGAACCTGTTAATTGGAAGTGAATATTGGAAATAAACGTTGATAAGGATAAAATCCAACGAACCATACCTGATTTGCAGGCAATTTGTCCAAGTATTACTAAAATGTCTTAAATTTAAAACTTGAATGTTATTGTTTAAAATCAAGGTGGAAGCTAATGCATTTGAACCACAGAAAACGTGCCTAATATTGTGTTGGGGAATTTGTAACCTCTCCTCGTTTATGTATGGCTCTTGTATGCAGACAATGTCAGCATTCCAAGAGATACTTGTTTGCATTATTTCATGCATGGCTAACTCTGAGTGCATGGTGTTTATTTGGAGTATCTTTAAATTAGCATTGTATGTGTTGGGGTCCATCCTATGTATGATAAGTTTTAACCCATGCGTTCGGCCACTCGTTCTTGTGATTATAAACCATGCGACCATACAACCTGACGAAATGTATGTAAATTCTATTTAAGTCAAGGTTTAAGTTGCGCCTGGCATATGCCATGTCGACTAGATCCAGTAACTCTTTTGGATCGGTGGGAAGATTGTTGGAACTTAGTTCCATCAAATCTTCATCTTCCGATTGAGGAAAGATTATTTGTTCCCCGTTTTCTTTTATTTTTCTAACCACGTGTCTCAAGGCAAGCCTCAAAATTGCAGGTTGTTCTAATCTAGATAGTTTCAGTGTAAACTCGAAGGAATCGTATATTTGCTCGGGGTTATGGACTCTTCTAGGTACGGCACTGTCCGTTCCAGTATGTGCTGACTTGAGGTCCGGGGCCCACTCGGAGCACTTAGTGTGGATCCCGGTCCGTTGTATCCTTCCGCCGGCACACCCAGGTTGGTCGTCAGTTCCCTTCGCCTGCCCGGTTCCCTTCGCTTCCTTTTTGTCTTCAGACGGACATACCTGCTGATTTGTCTTGAGGTTTCCAGGCTGGTTCTTATTTCTTTTCTTTCTAAGAAAGCCAAAAATTCTGGAGCGCTTTGTGGTTATAATTACATCCTGTTTTGTTGGTTCCTCTTTTCCTACCTCAACCTCGTCCTTATTTGTTTCAACTGTTTTTTTGGAGCGGTCAACTGGAGCGATTTTTTCTTCAACCTCTTCATTCTTCTCTGTGGTTATCTTAATGACCTCGTTTGTGAGTGCACTACCCTCCTGTAAAATGTCTGAGTTACCAGAAGTGTCGCACGGTTCATCGTTTATCTTATCAATATTCTCCGTGTTCTGTATGGTTAGATCTTGTTTTGCGTCCTTTAGCATCTCCCTAACCACCTCGCGCAGTGTGGTCGCTGGTTTACGAAGATTATAGTCGTATTTTTTGAGTATCCAATCTATTTCAACAAACAATTGAGTCTTCTCAATGTACATTATAAAATTGATAATTTGACTTTGTTTACAGTAATAATTTTTAAAAATCTGTAGGACTTCTTTGGGTTTCTTCTTCCAAAGGCCCATTCCAATCGCTGGGATTGTCAGTAGCCTCGGGTTTGCGCCATCTTCTATTTCCTCGAAGAAGTTTAAGATTGTTCCTAAGTCTCCCAAGAAGGATTCCTTGCTTGAAATAGCATGTATAAAACTGCAGTTATATTTGTTTGTTGAATACAGGATTCTTAAAATTTGTCCATCTTTATTTTCAATTTCTAAGTCGGCGAATTTTTGTATGTCGAATTCCTTGTGTGATCGAGCCACCACTCCCGCGAAGCCGGAGGGGAATGTCTTCAGTAAAGGGTTGATAAAGTGCAATACACACTGCCCTTCCTTAGTAACATCAATTGAATGCGGTTCTATTATTATAGGTTTTCCGCCGGAACTGGAGTGTATTGTACTTAATGGTACATTATTGTGCATCCACAGTAGAAATTTCACCTTACTTTTTTGTAAATTATATTCTTTCATTCTCGGTTAGCTTGCTTCTAGCGAACGCAGCGCCACGCCGCGACGAGTCTCATTACTTTCTTCACACATACTGTGTGAGAGCATAATGCTTCAGTGCGTTAATTGGTTGGATCATCCACCACAATCCCTCCGAGGAGCTTCCTTCGAGCCAATGGAGCGCCACGCAGCAGTGAGTCTCATTTCTTTCTGCATACATTTTATGAGGGCATAGGTCGTCAGTGCGTTAATTCTTTTGATCATTCACCACAATCCCTCTGGGTAGCTTGCTTCTAGCGAATGGAGCGCCACGCAGCGTCGAGTCTCATTACTTTCTTGACACATACTGTGTGTGAGCATAGTGCTTCAGTATGTTAATTGATTGGATCATCCACCACAATCCCTCCGGTGAGCTTGCTTCAAGCGAATGAAGCACCACACAGTGGCGAGTCTCATTACCTTCTGCATAATATTTATGAGTGCATAGTTCGTCCGTGCGTTAATTGCCTTGATCATCCACCACAATCCATCCGGGTAGCTTGCTTCTAACGAATGGAGCGCAACAAAGCGCCCAGTCTTATTACCTTCTTGACACAAACTGTGTGTGAGCATAGTGCTTCAATGCGTTAATTGCTTTGATCATCCACCAGAATCCCTCCGGATAGCTTGCTTCTAGCGAATGGAGCGCCACGCAGCGGCGAGTCTCATTACTTTCTTGACACATACTGTGTGTGAGCATAGTGCTTCAGTGCGTTAATTGTTTTGATCATCCACAAGAATCCATCCGGGTAGCTTGCTTCTAGCAAATAGAGCGCCACGCTGCGGCGAGTCTCATTACTTTCTTGACAGATACTATGTGTGAGCAAATTGATTCAATGCGTTAATTGTTTTGACCATCCACCAGAATCCCTCCGGGTAGCTTGCTTTTAGCGAATGGAGCGCCACGCAGCGGCGAGCCTCATTACTTTCTACATACATTTTATGAGAGCATAATTCGTCAGTGCGCCAATTGTTTTAACCATCCACCACAATTCCTCCGGGTAGCTTCCTTCTGGCGAATGGAGCGCAACGCAGAGGCGAGTCTCATTAATTTCTTCACACATACTGTGTGTGAGCATAGTGCTTCAGTGCGTTAATTTGTTGGATCATCCACCACAATCCCCCCGCGGACCTTGCTTCTGGCGAATGGAGCGCCACGCAGCGGCTAGTCTCATTTTCTTGACACATACTGAGTGTGAGCGTAGTGCTTCATTGCGTTTATTGTTTTAATCATCCAAAAGAATCTCTTCGAGTAGCTTGCTTCTAGCGAATGGAGCTCCACGCAGCGGCGAGTCTCATTTCTTTATGCATACACTTAATGAGGGCATAGTTCGTCAGTGCGTTAATTGTTTGGATCATCCACCAAAATCCCTCCGGGTAGCTTGCTTCTAGGGAATGGAGCGCCACGCAGCGGCGAGTCTCATTATTTTCTTGAAACATACTGTGTTTGAGCATAGTGCTTCAGTGCGTTAATTTGTTGAATCATCCACCACAATCCCCCCGGGGACCTTGCTTCTAGCGAATGGAGCGCCACGAAGCGGCGAGTCCCATTACTTTCTGCTAAAAATTTATGAGGGCAGAGTTCGTCCGTGCGTTAATTGTTTTGATCATCCACCACAATCCCTCCGGGCAGCATGCTTCAAGCGAATGGAGCGCCACGCAGCGGCGGTTCTCATTAATTTGTGCATACACTTTAAGAGTACATAGTTCGTCAGTGGTTTAATTGTTTTGATCATCCACCACAATCCCTCCGGGGAGCTTGCTTCAAGCGAATGGAGCGCCACGCAGCGGCGAGTCTCATTTCCTTCTGCATACACTTAATGGGGGCATAGTTTGTCAGTGCGTTAATTGTTTTGATCATCCACCACAATCCCTCCGGGAAGCTTGCTTCAACCGAATGGAGCACCACGCAGCGGCGAGTCTCATCACTTTCTGCTAAAAATTTATGAGGGCATAGTTCGTCCGTGTGTTAACAGTTTTGATCATCCACCACAATTCCCCCGGGAACCTTGCTTCTGGCGAATGGAGCGCCACGCAGCGGGGAGTCTCATTGTTTTCTGCTAAAAATTTATGAGGGCATAGTTCGCCCGTGCGTTAATTGTTTTGATCATCCACCACAATCCCTCCGGGCAGCATGCTTCAAGCGAATGGAGCGCCACGCAGCGGCTGCTCTCATTAATTTGTGCATACACTTTATGAGTACATAGTTCGTCAGTGGTTTAATTGTTTTGATCATCCACCACAATCCTTCCGGGGAGCTTGCTTGAAGGGAATGCAGCGCCACGCAGCGGCGAGTCTCATTACTTTCTGCATACAATTTATGAGGGTATAGTTCATCAGTGCGTTAATTTTTTTGATCATCCACCACAATCCCTCCGGGTACATAGTATCTAGCGAATGGAGCGCCACCCAGCGGCGAGTCTCATTACTTTTTTTACACATATTGTGTGTGAGCATAGTGCTTCAGTGCGTTAATTGTTTGGATAATCCACCACAATCGCTACGGGTAGCTTGCTTCTAGCGAATGGAACGCCACGCAGCGGCGAGTCTCATTACTTTCTGCATACACTTTATGAGGGCATAGTTCGTCAGATTGTTAATTAATTTGATCATCCACCACAATCCCTCCGGGTAGCATGCTTATAGCGAACGGAGCGCCACGCAGCGGCGAGTCTCATTACTTTCTTCACACATACTGTGTGTGAGCATAGTGCTACAGTGCGTTAATTGTTTTGATCATCCACCACAATCCCTCCGAAGAGCTTGCTTCAAGCGAATGGAGAGCAACGCAGGAGCGAGTCTCATTAGTTTCTGCATTAACTTTATGAGGGCATACTTCACCAGGGATTTAATTGTTTTGATCATCCACCACAATCCCTGCGGGTAGTTTGCTTCTTGCGAATGGACCGCCACGCAGCGGCGAGTCTCATTACTTTCTTGACAATTACTGTGTGTGAGCATAGTGCTACAGTTCGTTAATTGTATTGATCATCCACCACAATCCCACGAGTAGCTTTCTTCTAGCGAATGGAGCGCCACGCAGCGTCGAGTCTCATTACTTTCTTGAAACATACTGTGTGTGAGCATAGTGCTTCAGTGCGTTAATTGTTTGGATCATCCACCACAATCCCTCCGGTGAGCTTGCTTCAAGCGAATGG
This sequence comes from Thermobia domestica, assembly GCF_964235325.1. Lineage (NCBI taxonomy): Eukaryota > Metazoa > Arthropoda > Insecta > Zygentoma > Lepismatidae > Thermobia > Thermobia domestica. Next base: position 14,708,160 of record NC_137459.1, read on the forward strand.
AGCGCCACGCAGCGGCGTTTCTCATTACTTTCTGCATACACTTTATGGGTGCATAGTTCGTCCGTGCGTTAATTGTCTTGATCATCCACCACAATCCATCCGGGTAGCTTGCTTGTAACGAACGGAGTGCAACAAAGGGGCGAGTCTCATTACTTTCTTGACACAAACTGTGTGTGAGCATAGTGCTTCAATGCGTTAATTGTTTTGATCATCCACCACAATCCCTCCGGGTAGCTTGCTTCTAGCGAATGGAGCACCACGCAGCGGCGAGTCTCATTACTTTCTGTACACATTTTTTGAGGGCATAGTTCGTCAGTGCGTTGATTGTTTGGATCATCCACCAAAATCTCTCCGGGTAGCTTTTTTCTAGCGAATGGAGCCCCACGCAGCGGCGAATCTCATTACTTTCTTGACACATACTGTGTGTGAGCATAGTGCTTCAGTGCGTTAATTGTTTTGATCATCCACCAGAATCCCTCCGGGAAGCTTACTTCTAGCGAATGGAGCGCCACGCTGCGGCGAGTCTCATTATTTTCTTGACACATACTGTGTGTGAGCATAGTGCTTCAGTGCGTTAATTGGTTGGATCATCCACCACAATCCCCCGGGGGCCCTTGCTTCTAGCGAATGGAGCGCCACGCAGCGGCGAGTCTCATTACTTTCTGCTAAAAATTTACGAGGGCATAGTTCGTCCGTGCGTTAATTGCTTTGATCATCCACCACAATCCCTCCGGGGAGCTTGCTTCAAGCGAATGGAGCACCACGCAGAGGCGGTTCTCATTACTTTCTGCATACACTTTATGAGTACATAGTTCGTCAGTGGTTTAATTGTTTTGATCATCCACTGCAATCCCTCCGGGGAGCTTGCTTCAAGCGAAGTGAGCGCCAGGCAGCGGCGAGTCTCATTACTTTTTTTGACACATACTGTGTGTGAGCATAGTGCTTCAGTGCGTTAATTGTTTGGATCATCCACCACAATCACTACGGGTAGCTTGCTTCTAGAGAATGGAGCGTCACGCAGCGGCGAGTCTCATTACTTTCTGCATACACTTTATGAGGGCATAGTTCGTCAGTGCGTTAATTAATTTGTTCATCCACCACAATACCTCCGGGAAGAATGCTTAATGCGAACGGAGCGCCACGCAGCGGCGAGTCTGATTACTTTCTTGACACATTCTGTGTGTGAGCATAATGCTTCAGTGCGTTAATTGTTTTGATCATCCACCACAATCCCATCCTGTAGGTTCCTTCTAGCGAATGGAGCGCCACGCGGCGGCGAGTCTCATTACTTTCTTCACACATACTGTGTGTGAGGATAGTGCTACAATGCGTTGATTGGTTGGATCATCCACCACAATCCCTCCGAAGAGCTTGCTTCAAGCGAATGGAGCGCAACGCAGGGGTGAGTCTCATTACTTTCTGCATTCACATAATGAGGGCATAGTTTGTCAGTGCGTTAACTGCTTTGATCATCCACCACAATCCCTCCGGGGAGCTGGCTTCAAGCGAATGGAGCACCACGCAGCGGCGTGTCTCATTACTTTCTGCTAAAATTTTATGAGGGCATACTTCGTCAGTGATTTAATTGTTTTGATCATCCACCACAATTCCTCCGGGTTGCTTGCTTCTTGTGAATGGACCGCCACGCAGCGGCGACTCTCTTTACTTTCTTCACAAATACTGTGTGTGAGCATAGTGCTACAGTTCGTTAATTGTTTTGATCATCCACCACAATGCCACCGGGTAGCTTGCTTCTAGGGAATGGATCGCCACGCAGCGTCGAGTCTCATTACTTTCTTGACACATACTGTGTGTGAGTATATTGCTTCAGTGCGTTAATTCTTTGGATCATCCACCACAATCCCTCCGGTGAGCTTGCTTCAAGCGAATGGAGCGCCACGCAGCGGCAATTCTTATTACTTTCTGCATACACTTTATGAGCACATAGTTCGTCAGTGGTTCAATTGTTTTGATCGTCCACCACAATCCCACCGGTTAGCTTGCTTCTAGCGAACGGAGCGCCACGCCGTAACGAGTCTCATTACTTTCTTCACACGTACTGTGTGTGAGCATAGTTTTTTGGTATGTTAATTGGTTGGATCATCCACCACAATCCCTCCGGTGAGCTTGCTTCAAGCGAATGGAGCACCACACAGCGGCAGGTCTCACTACTTTCTGCACACATATTATGAGGGCATAGTTCGTCCGTGCGTTAATTGTCTTGATCATCCACCACAATCCATCCGGGTAGCTTGCCTCTAACGAATGGAGCCCAACAAAGCGGCGAGTCTCATTACTTTCATGACACATACTGTGTGTGAGCATAGTGCTTTAATGCGTTAATTGTTTTGACCATCAACCAGAATCCCTCCGGGTAGCTTGCTTTTAGCGAATGGAGCGCCACGCAGCGGCTAGTCTCTTTACTTTCTGCATACACTTTATGAGGGCATACTTCGTCAGTGCGTTAATTTTTGATCATTAACCACAATTCCTCCGGATAACTTGCTTCTGGCGAATGGAGCGCCACGCAGCGGCGAGTCTCATTAATTTCTTGCCACATACTGTGTGTGAGCATAGTGCCTCAGTGCGTTAATTGTTTTGATCATGCAAAAGAATCCCTTCGGGTAGCTTGCTTGTAGCGAATGGAGCGCCACGCAGCGGAGAGTATTATTTCTTTCTGCATACACTTAATGAGGGCATAGTTTGTCAGTGCGTTCATTGTTTTGATCATATACCACAATCCCTCCGGGGAGCTGGCTTCAAGCGAATGGAGCATCACGCAGCGGCGAGTCTCATTACTTTCTGCTAAAAATTTATGAGGGCATAGTTCATCAGTGCGTTAATTGTTTTGATCATCCACCACAATTCCTCCGGGTAGCTTGCTTCTGGCGAATGGAGCGCCACGCAGCGGCGAGTCTCATTAATTTCTTGACACATACTCTGTGTGAGCATAGTTCGTCAGTGCGTTAATTCTTTTGATCATCCACCACAATCCCTCTGGGTAGCTTGCTTCTAGCGAATGGAGCGCCGCGCTGCGTCGAGTCTCATTACTTTCTTGACACATACTGTGCGTGAGCATAGTGCTTCAGTATGTTAATTGTTTTGATCATCCTCCACAATCCCTCTGGGTAGCTTGCTTCTGGCGAATGGAGCGCCACGCAGCGGCGAGTCTCATTAATTTCTTGACACATACTGTGTGTGAGCATAGTGCTTCAGTGCGTTAATTTGTTATATCATCCACCACAATCCCCTTGGGGATCTTGCTTACAGCGAATGGAGCACCACACAGCGGCGAGTCTCATTTTCTTGACACATACTGTGTGTGAGCATAGTGCTTCAGTGCGTTGATTGTTTTGATCATCCAAAAGAATCCCTTCGGGTACCTTGCTTCTAGCGAATGGAGCTCCACGCAGCGGCAAGTCTCATTAATTTCTTGACACATACTGTGTGTGAGCATAGTGCTTCAGTGCGTTAATTGGTTGGATCATCCACCACAATCCCCCCGAGGACCTTGCTTACAGCGAATGGAGCACCACACAGCGGCGAGTCTCATTTTCTTGACACATACTGTGTGTGAGCATAGTGCTTCAGTGCGTTGATTGTTTTGATCATCCAAAAGAATCCCTTCGGGGACCTTGCTTCTAGCGAATGGAGCGCCACGCAGCGGCGAGTATCATTTTCTTGACACATACTGTGTGTGAGCATAGTGCTTCAGTGCGTTGATTGTTTTGATCATCCAAAAGAATCCCTTCGGGTACCTTGCTTTTAGCGAATGAAGCGCCACGCAGCGGCAAGTCTCATTTCTTACTGCATACACTTAATGAGGGCATAGTTTGTCAGTGCGTTAATTTTTTTGATCATCCACCACAATCCCTCCGGGGAGCTTGCTTCAAGCGAATGGAGCACCACACAGCGGCGAGTCTCATTACTTTCTGCTAAAAATTTATGAGGGCATAGTTCGTCCGTGCGTTAATTGTTTTGATCATCCACCACAATCCCTCCGGGGAGCTTGCTTCAAGCGAATGGAGCACCACGCAGAGGCGGTTCTCATTACTTTCTGCATACACTTTATGAGGGCATAATTCGTCAGTCCGTTAATTAATTTGATCATCCACCACAATACCTCCGGATAGCATGCTTAATGCGAACGGAGCGCCACGCAGCGGCGAGTCTGATTACTTTCTTGACACATTCTATGTGTGAGCATAATGCTTCAGTGCGTTAATTGTTTTGATCATCCACCACAATCGCATCCTGTAGCTTCCTTCTAGCGAATGGAGCGCCACGCGGCGGCGAGTCTCATTACTTTCTTCACACATACTGTGTGTGAGGATAGTGCTACAATGCGTTGATTGATTGGATCATCCACCGCAATCCATCCGAAGAGCTTACTTCAAGCGAACGGAGCGCAACTCAGGGGTGAGTCTCATTACTTTCTGCATTCACTTTATGAGGGCATACTTCTTCAGTGATTTAAATGTTTTGATCATCCACCACAATTCCTCCGGATAGCTTGCTTCTGGCGAATGGAGCGCCACGCAGCGGCGAGTCTCATTAATTTCTTGACACATACTCTGTGTGAGCATAGTGCTTCAGTGCGTTAATTGTTTTGATCATCCACCACAATCGCATCCTGTAGTTTCCTTCTAGGGAATGGATCGCCACGGAGCGTCGGGTCTCATTACTTTCTTGACACATACTCTGTGTGAGCCTAGTGCTTCAGTGCGTTTATTGTTTGGATCATTCACCACAATCCCTCCGGTGAGCTTGCTTCAAGCCAATGGAGCGCCACGCAGCGGCGAGTCTCATTAATTTCTTGACACATACTCTGTGTGAGCATAGTGCTTCAGTGCGTTAATTGTTTTGATCATCCAGCACAATCCCTCCGGGGAGCTTGCTTCGAGCGAATGGAGCGCGACCCAGCAGTGAGTCTCATTTCTTTCTGCATACACTTTATGAGGGCATAGTTCGTCAGTGCGTTAATTCTTTTGATCATCCACCACAATCTCTCTGGGTAGCTTGCTTCTAGCGAATGGAGCGCCACGCAGCGTCGAGTCTAATTACTTTCTTGACACATACTGTGCGTGAGTATAATGCTTCAGTATGTTAATTGGTTGGACTATCCACCACAATTCCTCCGGTCAGCTTGCTTCAAGCGAATGGAGGACCACACAGTGGCGAGTCTCATAACTTTCTGGATACAATTTATGAGTGCATAGTTCGTCCGTGCGTTAATTGTCTTGATCATCCACCACAATCCATCCGGGTAGTTTGCTTCTAACGAATGGAGCGCAACAAAGCGGCGAGTCTCATTACTTTCTTGACACAAACTGTGTGTGAGCATAGTGCTTCAATGCGTTAATTGTTTTGATCATCCACCAGAATCCCTCCGGGTAGCTTGCTTCTAGCGAATGGAGCGCCACGCTGCGGCGAGTCTCATTACTTTCTGCATACATTTTATGAGGGTATAGTTCGTCAGTGCGTTAATTGTTTTGACCATCCACCACAATTCCTCCGTGTAGCTTGCTTCTGGCGAATGGAGCGCCACGCAGCGGCGAGTCTCATTAATTTCTTGACACATACTGTGTGTAAGCATAGTGCTTCAGTGCGTTAATTGTTTTGATCATCAACCGGAATCCCTCCGGGTAGCTTCCTTCTAGCAAATGGAGCGCCACGCTGCGGCGAGTCTCATTACTTTCTGCATACATTTTATGAGGGCATAGTTCGTCAGTGCGTTAATTCTTTTGACCATCCACCACAATTCCTCCGTGTAGCTTGCTTCAAGCGAATGGAGCACCACGCAGCGGCGAGTCTGATTACTTTCCGCTAAAAATTTATGAGGGCATAGTTCGTCAGTGCGTTAATTGTTTTGATCATCCACCACAATTCCTCTCTGTAGCTTGCTTCTGGCGAATGGAGCGCCAGGCAGCGGCGAGTCTCATTAATTTCTTGACACATACTCTGTGTGAGCATAGTGCTTCAGTGCGTTAATTGTTTTGATCATCCACCACAATCCCTCCGGGGAGCTTGCTTCGAGCGAATGGAGCGCCACGCAGCAGTGAGTCTCATTTCTTTCTGCATACACTTTATGAGGGCATAGTTCGTCAGTGCGTTAATTCTTTTGATCATCCACCACAATCCCTCTGGGTAGCTTGCTTCTAGCGAATGGAGCGCCACGCAGCGTCGAGTCTCATTACTTTCTTGACACATACTGTGCGTGAGCATAGTGCTTTAATATGTTAATTGGTTGGATTATCCACCACAATTCCTCCGGTCAGCTTGCTTCAAGCGAATGGAGGACCACACAGTGGCGAGTCTCATAACTTTCTGGATACAATTTATGAGTGCATAGTTCGTCCGTGCGTTAATTGCCTTGATCATCCACCACAATCCATCCGGGTAGTTTTCTTCTAACGAATGGAGCGGAACAAAGCGTCCAGTCTCATTACTTTCTTGACACAAACTGTGTGTGAGAATAGTGCTTCAATGCGTTAATTGTTTTGATCATCCACCAGAATCCCTCCGGGTAGCTTGCTTCTAGCGAATGGAGCGCCACGCTGCGGAGAGTTTCATTACTTTCTGCATACATTTTATGAGGGTATAGTTCGTCAGTGCGTTAATTGTTTTGACCATCCACCACAATTCCTCCGTGTAGCTTGCTTCTGGCGAATGGAGCGCCACGCAGCGGCGAGTCTCATTAATTTCTTGACACATACTGTGTGTAAGCATAGTGCTTCAGTGCGTTAATTGTTTTGGTCATCAACCAGAATTCCTCCGGGTAGCTTGCTTCTAGCAAATGGAGCGCCACGCTGCGGCGAGTCTCATTACTTTCTGCATACATTTTATTAGGGCATAGTTCGTCAGTGCGTTAATTGTTTTGACCATCCAGCACAGTTCATCCGTGTAGCTTGCTTCTGGCGAATGGAGCGCCACGCAGCGGCGAGTCTCATTAATTTCTAGACACATACTGTGTGTAAGCATAGAGCTTCAGTGCGTTAATTGTTTTGATCATCCTCCACAATCCCTCCGGGTAGCTTGCTTCTGGCGAATGGAGCGCCACGCAGCGGCGAGTCTCATTAATTTCTTGACACATACTGTGTGTGAGCATAGTGCTTCAGTGCGTTAATTGGTTGGATCATCCACCACAATCCAATTAAATTTTTTAAATTATCAAAATATTAGGGGTATTCGAACGAAATTACATAAACTGTACACTGGTATTGCAGCCACTAATTTCGACATTATACTTTTGACCGAAACTTGGTTGTGTGACGGTACATATAATAATGAATTTATTGATGAAAGGTATAATGTATTTAGATATGATAGAACTCACAAAGATGGAGGAGGTGTACTTATAGCAATTTTAAAGAACTATAGTGTTACTGAAATTCCAATTGTTATAAATTATGTTGAAGCATCATGTATAAAATTTAAAATAGCAACTAAATGTATTTATGTCATTGTTGTATACTTTCCACCGAATACTAAAGTGATAAAATATCTTGAATTCTTTGAAAAAATTGAACAAATATTTGATATACAATTTCATAATATTATTATAGTTGGTGATTTTAATATTCCTTCAATTATAGACTGCTCGTTTGATTTGTTAGATGGTGACGTTATCTGTAAGTCCTTGGCAAACTTTATCTCATTTCATAATTTAAGATCAATGAACTCAGTAAAGAATGCGTATGGTAAAACTCTTGACTTAGTTCTCTCTAGTGTTGAGTTGGAAGTTAACGTATCTAGAAATATGTATCCCTTATTAGAAGAAGATAAACATCATCCCTCATTACATTGTCAACTGTACCTTAATAACACTATTTCGCGTATCAAACATACTACTAGTATTGTATATAATTTTAGTAAAGCTAATTTCCTTAATTTATATAGTTCTTTAAGGCAACAAAACTGGTCAGAGTTACTTGCTATAAAAGATGTTAATCTAGCAGTGAATTACTTTTATAATATTTTAAATGTTATTATCGATAGTAATGCGCCCAAGAAGAAAATATTCAAAAGGCACCGTCACCCCTGCTGGTTTACGCCGGAAATTGTTAGTATACATAAAGAAAAAAATTACTATAGAAAACATATGCATGTTTCAGTTTATAATTTGAATAAATTTAAGGAGCTACGAAAACAAGCTAAAACTCTTATTAATAGGGCTTACGAACTTTATATAAGGAAATCAGAAAATGACTTAAGGAGAAACCCTAAATGCGTTTGGAATTACCTTAAGAGCAAAAAGAGTAATAATTTAGAAGTCAGTCATATGGTATATAACAATCAAATACTTACTTCTGATTCTGCCATTGCCAATAATTTTGCTCAATATTTCAAAAGCGTTTACTCTCCATGTCGTCCAAATTATAATGGGTATTATTCTCCCATCCTAAATGTTAATAACTGTCTTGTGATCAATTCCATTACTGAACAAGATTATGTGAACGCCATTAAAAAGTTAAAATCGTCTAAATCCTCTGGTCCTGATTTAATTCCTTCGTACATTGTTAAGGGATGTGGGGAAGTTCTGAAGATACCTCTATGTCACATCTATAATCTCATATTAAAAACTTCTCTCTATCCTGATGTTTGGAAAATTAGCAAAGTCCATCCTATATTAAAGAAGGGAAATCCTACAGCAATAGAAATTTGGGAATTATAGGGATTTGGGAATTATAATCAATAATAGGATGTCTTTTAATGTACATATTGAGAAAGTATGTAATGAGGCTTTTAAGCTTTTGGGATTTGTAATGAGGAACACCAGAGACTTCCACAATGTGGATGCTTTAATAACTATATTTAATACCCTTATTAGAAGTAGACTTGATCACGCTTCTATAGTCTGGGCTCCTTATTACAAAAACTATATTAACAAGGTTGAACGTATCCAAAATAAATTTTTGAGATATCTGTATTATAAGGTTTTTAATATTAATTCTTATGAAGCAAAGGTATCGTACAAATCTCTTCTGAGTATTTTTGGTTGTAGCTCATTGGCAACTAGACATGAGCACTCGCAGCTAATTTTCCTCTACAAATTAGTGAACGGAATTGTCGACAGTTCAGAGTGCCTAACGCTATTGAATTTTAATATAAAATCTAAAAAATTAAGAAATCGATTACCTTTTATCTGCAACAGGTCTCAAACAATGGCACATTTAAACTCACCTATTACGAGAATTTGTCGATTATACAACAAGCTGATACAGGAGAATGTCGACTTAGATTTTGCTATGCCTTATTCAGTCTATGTAAAAACTCTTAAATATAATTTTTGATTAAGAGAGATTTTCAGTTCGAACCTGACATTGATTATGGTATTTTGAAATTAAAAGAGTATTTCTATTAAATGAAAACATTTCTGCTTCTTGACAGAAATCGTATTTCAACATTTATATTTTGGATATTTATATTTTTGTTATGTTCTGTTTGTATTTCATTCATTTTTGTCACGAAGGGCTGATTTCATAGTCCTTACTAGGTTCTATTTGTATATTTGCAATTCTTATTGAAGGAAATAATACAAATATATCTCTTACTTGTATTTTCTCATGTTCGTGATGTTAATTGCATGTTTATTTTCTTTTTTCTTTTTGTTGTGTATCTCAATATTTATAAAGCTTGTAATTATGTAAGCCTATTGTAAATGGGAATATTTTTTCCTGTAAAAGGTGTCCAATAAAAAAATAAATAAATAAATAAATCCCCCCGAGAACCTTGCTTACAGCGAATGGAGCGCCACGCAGCGGCGAGTCTCATTTTCTTGACACATACTGTGCGTGAGCATAGTGCTTCAGTGTGTTTATTGTTTTAATCATCCAAAAGAATCCCTTCGGGTAGCTTGCTTCTAGCGAATGGAGCTCCACGCAGCGGCGAGTCTCATTTCTTTCTGCATACACTTAATGAGGGCATAGTTCGTCAGTGCGTTAATTGTTTGGATCATCCACCAAAACCCCTGCGGGTAGCTTGCTTCTAGGGAATGGAGCGCCACGCAGCGGCGAGTCTCATTATTTTCTTGACACATACTGTGTGTGAGCATAGTGCTTCAATGCGTTGATTGTTTTGATCATCCAAACGAATCCCTTCGGGTAGCTTGCTTCTAGCGAATGGAGCGCCACGCAGCGGCAAGTCTCATTTCTTTCTGCATACACTTAATGAGGGCATAGTTTGTCAGTGCGTTATTTTTTTTTGATCATCCACCACAATCCCTCCAGGGAGCTTGCTTCAAGCGAAGTGAGCGCCACGCAGCGCCGAGTCTCATTACTTTCTTGACACATACTGTGTGTGAGCATAGTGCTTCAGTGCGTTAATTGTTTGGATCATCCACCACGTTCCCATCCTGTAGCTTCCTTCTAGCGAATGGAGCGCCACGCAGCGGCGAGTCTCATTACTTTCTTCACACATACTGTGTGTGAGCGTAGTGCTTCAGTGCGTTAATTGTTTGGATCATCCACCACGTTCCCATCCTGTAGCTTCCTTCTAGCGAATGGAGCGCCACGCAGCGGCGAGTCTCATTACTTTCTTCACATATACTGTGTGTGAGGATAGTGCTACAATGGGTGGATTGGTTGGATCATCCACCACAATCCCTCCGAAAGCTTGCTTCAAGCGAATGGACCGAAACGCAGGGGTGAGTCTCATTACTTTCTGCATTCACTTTATGAGGGCATACTTCGGCAGTGATTTAATTGTTTTGAACATCCACCACAATCCCTCCGTGGAGCTTGCTTCAAGCGAATGGAGCGCCAGGCAGCGGCGAGTCTCATTACTTTCTGCATACACTTTATGAGAGTATAGTTCATCAGTGCGTTAATTGTTTTGATCATCCACAACAATCCCTCCGGGTACCTTGTATCTAGCGAAAGGAGAGCCACCCAGCGGCGAGTCTCATGACTTTTCTGACACATATTGTGTGTTAGCATAGTGATTCAGTGCGTTAATTGTTTGGATCATCCACCACAATCACTACGGGTAGCTTGCTTCTAGCGAATGGAGCGCCAAGCAGCGGCGAGTCTCATTACTTTCTGCATACACTTTATGAGGGCATAGTTCGTCAGTGCGTTAATTAATTTGATCATCCACCACAATTCCTCCTGGTAGCTTGCCTCTAACGAATGGAGCCAAACAAAGCGGCGAGTCAAATTACTTTCTTGACACATACTGTGTGTGAGCATAGTGCTTTAATGCGTTAATTGTTTTGACCATCCATCAGAATCCCTCCGGGTAGCTTGCTTTTAGCGAATGGAGCGCCACGCAGCGGCTAGTCTCTTTACTTTCTGCAGACACTTTTTGAGGGCATAGTTCGTCAGTGCGTTAATTTTTGATCATCCACCACAATTCCTCCTGGTAGCTTGCTTCTGGCGAATGAAGCGCCACGCAGCGGCGAGTCTCATTAATTTCTTGCCACGTACTGTGTGTGAGCATAGTGCTTCAGTGCGTTAATTGTTTTGATCATCCAAAAGAATCCCTTCGGGTAGCTTGCTTGTAGCGAATGGAGCGCCACGCAGCGGCGAGTCTCATTTCTTTCTGCATACACTTACTGAAGGCATAGTTTGTCAGTGCGTTAATTGTTTTGATCATCCACCACAACGCCTCCGGGGAGCTTGCTTCAAGCGAATGGAGCGCCACGCAGCGTCGAGTCTCATTACTTTCTTGACACATACTGTGCGTGAGCATAGTGCTTCAGTATGTTAATTGGTTGGATTATCCACCACAATCCTTCCGGTCAGCTTGCTTCAAGCGAATGGAGCACCACACAGTGGCGAGTCTCATTACTTTCTGGATACAGTTTATGAGTGCATAGTTCGTCCGTGCGTTAATTGTCTTGATCATCCACCACAATCCATCCGGGTAGTTTGCTTCTAACGAATGGAGCGCAACAAAGCGGCGAGTCTCATTACTTTCTTGACACAAACTGTGTGTGGGCATAGTGCTTCAATGCGTTAATTTTTTTGATCATCCACCACAATCCCACCGGTTAGCTTGCTTCTAGCGAACGGAGCGCCACGCCGCAACGAGTCTCATTACTTTCTTCAAACATTCTGTTTGTGAGCATAATCCTTTGGTATGTTAATTGGTTGGATCATCCACCACAATCCCTCCGGTGAGCTTGCTTCAAGCGAATGGAGCACCACACAGCGGCTAGTCTCTTTACTTTCTGCATACACTTTATGAGGGCATAGTTCGTCAGTGCGTTAATTGTTTGTATCATCCACCAAAATCCTTCCGGGAAACTTGTTTCTAGCGAATGGAGCGCCACGCAGCGGCGAGGCTCATTACTTTCTTGACACATACTGTGTGTGAGCATAGTGCTTCAGTGCGTTAATTGTTTTGATCATCAACCAGAACCCTCCGGGTAGCGTGCTTCTGGCAAATGGAGCGCCACGCTGCGGCGAGTCTCTTTACTTTCTGCATACATTTTATGAGGGCATAGTTCGTCAGTGCTTTAATTGTTTTGACTACCCACCACAATTCCTCCGTGTAGCTTGCTTCTGGCGAATGGAGCGCTACGCAGCGGCGAGTCTCCTTAATTCTTGACACATACTGTGTGTGAGCATAGTGCTTCAGTGCGTTAATTGCTTTGATCATCCTCCACAATCCCTCCGGGGAGCTTGCTTCAAGCGAATGGAGCGCCAGGCAGCGGCGAGTCTCATTACTTTCTGCATACACTTTATGAGAGTATAGTTCATCAGTGCGTTAATTGTTTTGATCATCCACAACAATCCCTCCGGGTACCTTGCATCTAGCGAAAGGAGCGCCACCCAGCGGCGAGTCTCATGACTTTTTTTACACATTCTGTGTGTAAGCATAATGCTTCAGTGCGTTGATTGTTTTGATCATCCACCACAATCCCATCCTGTAGCTTCCTTCTAGCGAATGGAGCGCCACGCAGCGGCGAGTCTCATTACTTTCTTCACACATACTGTGTGTGAGCATAGTGCTACAGTGCGTTAATTGGTTGGATCATCCACCACAATCCCTCCGAAGAGCTTGCTTCAAGCGAATGGAGCGCAACGCAGGGGCGAGTCTCATTAGTTTCTGCATTCACTTTATGAGGGCATACTTCGTCAGGGATTTAATTGGTTTGATCATCCACCACAATCCCTCCGGGTAGCTTGCTTTCTGCGAATGTACCGCAACGCAGCGGCGAGTCTCATTTCTTTCTTCACAAATACTGTGTGTGTGCATAGTGCTACAGTTCGTTAACTGTTTTGATCATCCACCACAATTCCACGGGTAGTTTGCTTCTAGCGAATGGAGCGCCACGCAGCGTCGAGTCTCATTACTTTCTTGACACATACTGTGTGTGAGCATAGTGCTTCAGTTCGTTAATTGTTTGGATCATCCACCACAATCTCTCCGGTGAGCTTGCTTCAAGCGAATGGAGCACCACGCAGCTTCGAGTCTCATTACTTTCTGCTAAAAATTTATGAGGGCATAGTTCGTCAGTGCGTTAATTGTTTTGATCATCCACCGCAATTCCTCCGGGTAGCTTGCTTCTGGATAATGGAGCGCTACGCAGCGGAAAGTCTCATTAATTTCTTGACACATACTCTGTGTGAGCATAGTGCTTCAGTGCGTTAATTGTTTTGATCATCCACCACAATCCCTCCGGGGAGCTTGCTTCGAGCGAATGGAGTGCCACGCAGCAGTGAGTCTCATTTCTTTCTGCATACACTTTATGAGGGCATAGTTCGTCAGTGCGTTAATTCTTTTGACCATCCACTACAATTCCTCCGGTCAGCTTATTTCAAGCGAATGGAGCGCAACAAAGAGGCGAGTCTCATTACTTTCTTGACACAAACTGTGTGTGAGCATAGTCCTTCAATGCGTTAATTGTTTTGATCATCAACCAGAATCCCTCCTGGGAGCTTGCTTCTAGCAAATGGAGCGCCACGCTGCGGCGAGTCTCATAAATTTCTTGACACATACTGTGTGTGAGCATATTGCTTCAGTGCGGTTATTGTTTTGACCATCCTCCACAATCCCTCCTGGTAGCTTGCTTCTGGCGAATGGAGCGCCACGCAGCGGCGAGTCTCATTAATTTCTTGACATATCCTGTGTGTGAGCATAGTGCTTCAGTGCGTTAATTGTTTTGATCATCCTCCACAATCCCTCCGGGTAGCTTGCTTCTGGTGAATGGAGCGCCACGCAGCGTCGAGTCTCATTACTTTCTTGACACATACTGTGCGCGAGCATAGTGCTTCAGTATGTTAATTGGTTGGATTATCCACCACAATTCCTCCTGTCAGCTTATTTCAAGCGAATGGAGCGCAACAAAGCGGCGAGTGTCATTACTTTCTTGACACATACTGTGTGTGAGCATAGTGCTTCAGTGCGCTAATTGGTTGGATCATCCACCACAATTCCCCCGGGGACCTTGCTTACAGCGAATGGAGCACCACGCAGCGGCGAGTCTCATTTTCTTGACACATACTGTGTGTGAGCATAGTGCTTCAGTGCGTTGATTGTTTTGATCATCCAAAAGAATCCCTTCGGGTACCTTGCTTCTAGCGAATGGAGCTCCACGCAGCGGCGAGTCTAATTTATTTCTGCATACACTTAATGAGGGCATAGTTCGTCTGTGCGTTAATTTTTGGATCATCCACCAAAATCCCTCCGGGTAGCTTGCTTCTACTGAATGGAGCGCCACGCAGCGGCGAGTCTCATTTTTTTCTTGACACATACTGTGTGTGTGCATAGTGCTTCAGTGCGATAATTTGTTGGATCATCCACCACAATCACCCCGGGGAACTTGCTTCTAGCGAAAGGAGCGCCACGCAGCGGCGAGTATCATTTTCTTGACACATACTGTGTGTGAGCATAGTGCTTCAGTGCGTTGATTGTTTTGATCATCCAAAAGAATCCCTTCGGGTACCTTGCTTCTAGCGAATGAAGCGCCACGCAGCGGCAAGTCTCATTTCTTACTGCATACACTTAACGAGGGCATAGTTTGTCAGTGCGTTAATTTTTTAGATCAACCACCACAATCCCTCCGGGGAGCTTGCTTCAAGCGAATGGAGCACCACACAGCGGCGAGTCTCATTACTTTCTGCTAAAAATTTATGAGGGCATAGTTCGTCCGTCCGTTAATTGTTTTGATCATCCACCACAATCACTCCGGGGAGCTTGCTTCAAGCGAATGGAGCACCACGCAGAGGCGGTTCTCATTACTTTCTGCATACACTTTATGAGTACATAGTTCGTCAGTGGTTTAATTGTTTTGATCATCCACCACAATCCCTCCGGGGAGCTTGCTTCAAGCGAAGTGAGCGCCACGCAGCGGCGAGTCTCATTACTTTCTTGACACATACTGTGTGTGAGCATAGTGCTTCAGTGCGTTTATTGTTTGGATCATCCACCACAATCACTACGGGTAGCTTGCTTCTTGAGAATGGAGCCCCACGCAGCGGCGAGTCTCATTACTTTCTGCATACACTTTATGAGGGCATAATTCGTCAGTCCGTTAATTAATTTGATCATCCACCACAATACCTCCGGATAGCATGCTTAATGCGAACGGAGCGCCACGCAGCGGCGAGTCTGATTACTTTCTTGACACATTCTGTGTGTGAGCATAATGCTTCAGTGCGTTAATTGTTTTGATCATCCACCACAATCCCATCCAGTAGGTTCCTTCTAGCGAATGGAGCGCCACGCGGCGGCGAGTCTCATTACTTTCTTCACACATACTGTGTGTGAGGATAGTGCTACAATGCGTTGATTGGTTGGATCATCCACCGCAATCCCTCCGAAGAGCTTGCTTCAAGCGAATGGAGCGCAACTCAGGGGTGAGTCTCATTACTTTCTGCATTCACTTTATGAGGGCATAGTTCGTCAGTGCGTTAATTATTGATCATCCATCACAATCCATCCGGGTAGTTTGCTTCTAACGAATGGAGCGCAACAAAGCGGCGAGTCTCATTACTTTCTTGACACAAACGGTGTGTGAGCATAGTGCTTCAATTCGTTAATTGTTTTGATCATCCACCAGAATCCCTCCGGGTAGCTTGCTTCTAGCGAATGGAGCGCCACGCAGCGGCGAGTCTCATTACTTTCTGTACACATTTTTTGAGGGCATAGTTCGTCAGTGCGTTAATTGTTTGTATCATCCACCAAAATCCTTCCGGGAAACTTGTTTCTAGCGAATGGAGCGCCACGCAGCGGCGAGGCTAATTACTTTCTTGACACATACTGTGTGTGAGCATAGTGCTTCAGTGCGTTAATTGTTTTGATCATCAACCAGAACCCTCCGGGTAGCGTGCTTCTGGCAAATGGAGCGCCACGCTGCGGCGAGTCTCATTACTTTCTGCATACATTTTATGAGGGCATAGTTCGTCAGTGCTTTAATTGTTTTGACTACCCACCACAATTCCTCCGTGTAGCTTGCTTCTGGCGAATGGAGCGCTACGCAGCGGCGAGTCTCCTTAATTCTTGACACATACTGTGTGTGAGCATAGTGCTTCAGTGCGTTAATTGCTTTGATCATCCTCCACAATCCCTCCGGGGAGCTTGCTTCAAGCGAATGGAGCGCCAGGCAGCGGCGAGTCTCATTACTTTCTGCATACACTTTATGAGAGTATAGTTCATCAGTGCGTTAATTGTTTTGATCATCCACAACAATCCCTGCGGGTACCTTGCATCTAGCGAAAGGAGCGCCACCCAGCGGCGAGTCTCATGACTTTTTTTACACATTCTGTGTGTAAGCATAATGCTTCAGTGCGTTGATTGTTTTGATCATCCACCACAATCCCATCCTGTAGCTTCCTTCTAGCGAATGGAGCGCCACGCAGCGGCGAGTCTCATTACTTTCTTCACACATACTGTGTGTTAGCATAGTGCTACAGTGCGTTAATTGGTTGGATCATCCACCACAATCCCTCCGAAGAGCTTGCTTCAAGCGAATGGAGCGCAACGCAGGGGCGAGTCTCATTAGTTTCTGCATTCACTTTATGAGGGCATACTTCGTCAGGGATTTAATTGGTTTGATCATCCACCACAATCCCTCCGGGTAGCTTGCTTTCTGCGAATGTACCGCCACGCAGCGGCGAGTCTCATTTCTTTCTTCACAAATACTGTGTGTGTGCATAGTGCTACAGTTCGTTAACTGTTTTGATCATCCACCACAATTCCACGGGTAGTTTGCTTCTAGCGAATGGAGCGCCACGCAGCGTCGAGTCTCATTACTTTCTTGACACATACTGTGTGTGAGCATAGTGCTTCAGTGCGTTAATTGTTTGGATCATCCACCACAATCTCTCCGGTGAGCTTGCTTCAAGCGAATGGAGCACCACGCAGCTTCGAGTCTCATTACTTTCTGCTAAAAATTTATGAGGGCATAGTTCGTCAGTGCGTTAATTGTTTTGATCATCCACCGCAATTCCTCCGGGTAGCTTGCTTCTGGATAATGGAGCGCTACGCAGCGGCGAGTCTCATTAATTTCTTGACACATACTCTGTGTGAGCATAGTGCTTCAGTGCGTTAATTGTTTTGATCATCCACCACAATCCCTCCGGGGAGCTTGCTTCGAGCGAATGGAGTGCCACGCAGCAGTGAGTCTCATTTCTTTCTGCATACACTTTATGAGGGCATAGTTCGTCAGTGCGTTAATTCTTTTGACCATCCACTACAATTCCTCCGGTCAGCTTATTTCAAGCGAATGGAGCGCAACAAAGCGGCGAGTCTCATTACTTTCTTGACACAAACTGTGTGTGAGCATAGTCCTTCAATGCGTTAATTGTTTTGATCATCAACCAGAATCCCTCCTGGGAGCTTGCTTCTAGCAAATGGAGCGCCACGCTGCGGCGAGTCTCATTAATTTCTTGACACATACTGTGTGTGAGCATATTGCTTCAGTGCGGTTATTGTTTTGACCATCCTCCACAATCCCTCCTGGTAGCTTGCTTCTGGCGAATGGAGCGCCACGCAGCGGCGAGTCTCATTAATTTCTTGACATATCCTGTGTGTGAGCATAGTGCTTCAGTGCGTTAATTGTTTTGATCATCCTCCACAATCCCTCCGGGTAGCTTGCTTCTGGTGAATGGAGCGCCACGCAGCGTCGAGTCTCATTACTTTCTTGACACATACTGTGCGCGAGCATAGTGCTTCAGTATGTTAATTGGTTGGATTATCCACCACAATTCCTCCTGTCAGCTTATTTCAAGCGAATGGAGCGCAACAAAGCGGCGAGTGTCATTACTTTCTTGACACATACTGTGTGTGAGCATAGTGCTTCAGTGCGCTAATTGGTTGGATCATCCACCACAATTCCCCCGGGGACCTTGCTTACAGCGAATGGAGCACCACGCAGCTGCGAGTCTCATTTTCTTGACACATACTGTGTGTGAGCATAGTGCTTCAGTGCGTTGATTGTTTTGATCATCCAAAAGAATCCCTTCGGGTACCTTGCTTCTAGCGAATGGAGCTCCACGCAGCGGCGAGTCTCATTTATTTCTGCATACACTTAATGAGGGCATAGTTCGTCTGTGCGTTAATTGTTTGGATCATCCACCAAAATCCCTCCGGGTAGCTTGCTTCTAGGGAATGGAGCGCCACGCAGCGGCGAGTCTCATTTTTTTCTTCACACATACTGTGTGTGTGCATAGTGCTTCAGTGCGTTAATTGGTTGGATCATCCACCACAATCCCCCCGGGGACCTTGCTTCTAGCGAATTGAGCGCCACGCAGCGGCGAGTATCATTTTCTTGACACATACTGTTTGTGAGCATAGTGCTTCGGTGCGTTGATTGTTTTGATCATCCAAAAGAATACCTTCGGGTACCTTACTTCTAGGCAATGAAGCGACACGCAGCGGCAAGTCTCATTTCTTACTGCATACACTTAATGAGGGCATAGTTTGTCAGTGCGTTAATTTTTTTGATCATCCACCACAATCCCTCCGGGGAGCTTGCTTCAAGCGAA
Source organism: Thermobia domestica (assembly GCF_964235325.1). NCBI lineage: Eukaryota > Metazoa > Arthropoda > Insecta > Zygentoma > Lepismatidae > Thermobia > Thermobia domestica. The sequence goes on from NC_137459.1 coordinate 14,727,095, forward strand.
TGGAGCACCACACAGCGGTGAGTCTCATTACTTTCTGCTAAAAATTTATGAGGGCATAGTTCGTCCGTGCGTTAATTGTTTTGATCATCCACCAGAATCCCTCCGGGGAGCTTGCTTCAAGCGAATGGAGCACCACGCAGAGGCCGTTCTCATTACTTTCTGCATACACTTTATGAGTACATAGTTCGTCAGTGGTTTAATTGTTTTGATCATCCACCACAATCCCTCCGGGGAGCTTGCTTCAAGCGAAGTGAGCGCCACGCAGCGGCGAGTCTCATTATTTTCTTGACACATACTGTGTGTGAGCATAGAGCTTCAGTGCGTTTATTGTTTGGATCATCCACCACAATCACTACGGGTAGCTTGCTTCTAGAGAATGGAGCCCCACGCAGCGGCGAGTCTCATTACTTTCTGCATACACTTTATGAGGGCATAATTCGTCAGTCCGTTAATTAATTTGATCATCCACCACAATACCTCAGGATAGCATGCTTAATGCGAACGGAGCGCCCCGCAGCGGCGAGTCTGATTACTTTCTTGACACATTCTGTGTGTGAGCATAATGCTTCAGTGCGTTAATTGTTTTGATCATCCACCACAATCCCATCGTGTAGCTTCCTTCTAGCGAATGGTGCGCCACGCGGCGGCGAGTCTCATTACTTTCTTCACACATACTGTGTGTGAGGATAGTGCTACAATGCGTTGATTGGTTGGATCATCCACCGCAATCCCTCCGAAGAGCTTGCTTCAAGCGAATGGAGCGCAACGCAGGGGTGAGTCTCATTACTTTCTGCATTCACTTTATGAGGGCATACTTCGTCAGTGATTTAATTGTTTTGATCATCCACCACAATCCCTCCGGGTACCTTGCTTCTTGTAAATGGACAGCCACGCAGCGGCGACTCTCATTACTTTCTTCACAAATACTGTTTGTGAGCATAGTGCTAAAGTTCGTTAATTGTTTTGATCATCCACCACAATGCCACCGGGTAGCTTGCTTCTAGGGAATGGATCGCCACGCAGAGTCGAGTCTCATTACTTTCTTGACACATACTGTGTGTGAGCATAGTGCTTCAGTGCGTTAATTGTTTGGATCATTCACCAGAATCCCTCCGGTGAGCTTGTTTCAAGCCAATGGAGCGCCACGCAGCGGCTAGTCTCTTTACTTTCTGCATACACTTTATGAGGGCATAGTTCGTCAGTGCGTTAATTATTGATCATCCACGACAATTCCTCAGGGTAGCTTGCTTCTGGCGAATGGAGCGCCACGCAGCGGCGAGTCTCATTAATTTCTTGACACATACTGTGTGTGAGCATAGTGCTTCAGTGCGTTTATTGTTTTGATCATCCTCCACAATCCCTCCGGGTAGCTTGCTTCTGGTGAATGGAGCGCCACGCAACGTCGAGTCTCATTACTTTCTTGACACATACTGTGCGCGAGCATAGTGCTTCAGTATGTTAATTGGTTGGATTATCTACCACAATTCCTCCTGTCAGCTTATTTCAAGCGAATGGAGCGCAACAAAGCGGCGAGTCAAATTACTTTCTTGACACATACTGTGTGTGAGCATAGTGCTTCAGTGCGCTTATTGGTTGGATCATCCACCACAATTCCCCCGGGGACCTTGCTTACAGCGAATGGAGCACCACGCAGCGGCGACTCTCATTTTCTTGACACATACTGTGTGTGAGCATAGTGCTTCAGTGCGTTGATTGTTTTGATCATCCAAAAGAATCCCTTCGGGTACCTTGCTTCTAGCGAATGGAGCTCCACTCAGCGGCGAGTCTCATTTATTTCTGCATACACTTAATGAGGGCATAGTTCGTCTGTGCGTTAATTGTTTGGATCATCCACCAAAATCCCTCCGGGTAGCTTTCTTCTACTGAATTGAGCGCCACGCAGCGGCGAGTCTCATTTTTTTCTTGACACATACTGTGTGTGTGCATAGTGCTTCAGTGCGTTAATTGGTTGGATCATCCACCACAATCCCCCCGGGGAACTTGCTTCTAGCGAAAGAAGCTCCACGCAGCGGCGAGTATCATTTTCTTGACACATACTGTGTGTGAGCATAGTGCTTCAGTGCGTTGATTGTTTTGATCATCCAAAAGAATCCCTTCGGGTACCTTGCTTCTAGCGAATGAAGCGCCACGCAGCGGCAAGTCTCATTTCTTACTGCATACACTTAACGAGGGCATAGTTTGTCAGTGCGTTAATTTTTTAGATCAACCACCACAATCCCTCCGGGGAGCTTGCTTCAAGCGAATGGAGCACCACACAGCGGCGAGTCTCATTATTTCTGCTAAAAATTTATGAGGGCATAGTTCGTCCGTCCGTTAATTGTTTTGATCATCCACCACAATCACTCCGGGGAGCTTGCTTCAAGCGAATGGAGCACCACGCAGAGGCGGTTCTCATTACTTTCTGCATACACTTTATGAGTACATAGTTCGTCAGTGGTTTAATTGTTTTGATCATCCACCACAATCCCTCCGGGGAGCTTGCTTCAAGCGAAGTGAGCGCCACGCAGCGGCGAGTCTCATTACTTTCTTGACACATACTGTGTGTGAGCATAGTGCTTCAGTGCGTTTATTGTTTGGATCATCCACCACAATCACTACGGGTAGCTTGCTTCTTGAGAATGGAGCCCCACGCAGCGGCGAGTCTCATTACTTTCTGCATACACTTTATGAGGGCATAATTCGTCAGTCCGTTAATTAATTTGATCATCCACCACAATACCTCCGGATAGCATGCTTAATGCGAACGGAGCGCCACGCAGCGGCGAGTCTGATTACTTTCTTGACACATTCTGTGTGTGAGCATAATGCTTCAGTGCGTTAATTGTTTTGATCATCCACCACAATCCCATCCTGTAGGTTCCTTCTAGCGAATGGAGCGCCACGCGGCGGCGAGTCTCATTACTTTCTTCACACATACTGTGTGTGAGGATAGTGCTACAATGCGTTGATTGGTTAGATCATCCACCGCAATCCCTCCGAAGAGCTTGCTTCAAGCGAATGGAGCGCAACTCAGGGGTGAGTCTCATTACTTTCTGCATTCACTTTATGAGGGAATACTTCGTCAGTGTTTTAATTGTTTTGACAATCCACCACAATCCCTCCGGGTAGCTTGCTTCTTGTAAATGGACAGCCACGCAGCGGCGACTCTCATTACTTTCTTCACAAATACTGTTTGTGAGCATAGTGCTACAGTTCGTTAATTGTTTTGATCATCCACCACAATGCCACCGGGTAGCTTGCTTCTAGGGAATGGATCGCCACGCAGCGTCGAGTCTCATTACTTTCTTGACACATACTGTGTGTGAGCATAGTGCTTCAGTGCGTTAATTGTTTGGATCATTCACCACAATCCCTCCGGTGAGCTTGCTTCAAGCCAATGGAGCGCCACGCAGCGGCTAGTCTCTTTACTTTCTGCATACACTTTATGAGGGCATAGTTCGTCAGTGCGTTAATTATTGATCATCCATCACAATCCATCCGGGTAGTTTGCTTCTAACGAATGGAGCGCAACAAAGCGGCGAGTCTCATTACTTTCTTGACACAAACGGTGTGTGAGCATAGTGCTTCAATTCGTTAATTGTTTTGATCATCCACCAGAATCCCTCCGGGTAGCTTGCTTCTAGTGAATGGAGCGCCACGCAGCGGCGAGTCTCATTACTTTCTGTACACATTTTTTGAGGGCATAGTTCGTCAGTGCGTTAATTGTTTGTATCATCCACCAAAATCCTTCCGGGAAACTTGTTTCTAGCGAATGGAGCGCCACGCAGCGGCGAGGCTCATTACTTTCTTGACACATACTGAGTGTGAGCATAGTGCTTCAGTGCGTTAATTGTTTTGATCATCAACCAGAACCCTCCGGGTAGCGTGCTTCTGGCAAATGGAGCGCCACGCTGCGGCGAGTCTCATTACTTTCTGCATACATTTTATGAGGGCATAGTTCGTCAGTGCTTTAATTGTTTTGACTACCCACCACAATTCCTCCGTGTAGCTTGCTTCTGGCGAATGGAGCGCTACGCAGCGGCGAATCCCCTTAATCCTTGACACATACTGTGTGTGAGCACAGTGCTTCAGTGCGTTAATTGGTTTGATCATCCACCACAATCCGTCCGGGGAACTTGCTACAAGCGAATGGAGCACCACGCAGCGGCGAGTCTCATTACTTTCTGCATACACTTAATGAGGGCATATTTTGTCAGTGCGTTAATTGTTTTGATCATCCACCACAGTCCCTCCGGGGAGCTTGCTTCAAGCGAATAGAGCGGCAAGCAGCGGTGGTTCTCATTAATTTCTGCATACACTTAGTGAGTACATAGTTCGTCAGTGGTTTAATTGTTTTGATCATCCACCACAATCCCTCCGAGGAGCTTGCTTCGAGCGAATGGAGCGCCAAGCAGCGGCGAGTCTCATTACTTTCTGCATACAATTCATGAAAGTATAGTTCATCAGTGCGTTAATTGTTTTGATCATCCACAACAATCCCACCGGGTACCTTGTATCTAGCGAATGGAGCGCCACCCAGCGGCGAGTCTCATGACTTTTTTGACACATATTGTGTGTTAGCATAGTGCTTCAGTGCGTTAATTGTTTGGATCATCCACCACAATCACTACGGGTAGCTTGCTTCTAGCGAATAGAGCGCCACGCAGCGGCGAGTCTCATTACTTTCTGCATACACTTTATGAAGGCATAGTTCGTCAGTGCGCTAATTAATTTGATCATCCACCACAATCCCTTCGGGTAGCATGCTTATAGCGAACGGAGCGCCACGCAGCGGTGAGTCTGATTACTTTCTTGACACATTCTGTGTGTCAGCATAATGCTTCAGTGCGTTAATTGTTTTGATCAGCCACCACATTCCCATCCTGTAGCTTCCTTCTACCGAATGGAGCGCCACGCAGCGGCGAGTCTCATTACTTTCTTCACACATACTGTGTGTGAGCATAGTGCTACAGTGCGTTAATTGGTTGGATCATCCACCACAATCCCTCCGAAGAGCTTGCTTCAAGCGAATGGAGCGCAACGCAGGGCCGAGTCTCATTAGTTTCTGCATTCACTTTATGAGGGCATACTTCGTCAGGGATTTAATTGGTTTGATCATCCACCACAATCCCTCCGGGTAGCTTGCTTTCTGCGAATGGACCGCCACGCAGCGGCGAGTCTCATTTCTTTCTTCACAAATACTGTGTGTGCGCATAGTGCTACAGTTCGTTAACTGTTTTGATCATCCACCACAATCCCATGGGTAGCTTGCTTCTAGCGAATGGAGCGCCACGCAGCGTCGAGTCTCATTACTTTCTTGACACATACTGTGTGTGAGCATAGTGCTTCAGTGCGTTAATTGTTTGGATCATCCACCACAATCTCTCCGGTGAGCTTCCTTCAAGCGAATGGAGCGCCACGCAGCGGCGGTTCTCATTACTTTCTGCATACACTTTATGAGCAAATAGTTCGTCAGTGGTTTAATTGTTTTGATCATCCACCACAATCCCACAGGTTAGATTGCTTCTAGCGAACGGAGCGCCACTGCGCGACTAGTCTCATTACTTTATTCACACATACTGTGTGAGAGCATAATGCTTCAGTGCGTAAATTGGTTGGATCATCCTCCACAATCCCACCGGGGAGCTGGCTTCAAGCGAATGGAGCACCACGCAGCGGCGAGTCTCATTACTTTCTGCTAAAAATTTATGAGGGCATAGTTCGTTAGTGCGTTAATTGTTTTGATCATCCACCACACTCCCTCCGTGGAGCTTGCTTCGAGCGAATGGAGCGCCACGCAGCAGTGAGTCTCATTTCTTTCTGCATACACTTTATGAGGGCATAGTTCGTCAGTGCGTTAATTCTTTTGATCATCCACCACAATCCCTCTGGTTAGCTTGCTTCTAGCGAATGGAGCGCCGCACAGCGTCGAGTCTCATTAATTTCTTGACACATACTGTGCGTGAGCATAGTGCTTCAGTATGTTAATTGGTTAGATTATCCACCACAATTCCTCCGGTCAGCTTATTTCAAGCGAATGGAGCGCAACAAAGCGGCGAGTCTCATTACTTTCTTGACAAAAACTGTGTGTGAGCATAGTCCTTCAATGCGTTAATTGTTTTGATCATCAACCAGAATCCCTCCGGGTAGCTTGCTTCTAGCAAATGGAGCGCCACGCTGCGGCGAGTCTCATAAATTTCTTGACACATACTGTGTGTGAGCATAGTGCTTCAGTGCGGTTATTATTTTGATCATCCTCCACAATCCCTCCTGGTAGCTTGCTTCTGGCGAATGGAGCGCCACGCAGCGGCGAGTCTCATTAATTTCTTGACATATACTGTGTGTGAGCATAGTGCTTCAGTGCGTTAATTGTTTTGATCATCCTAGACAATCCCTCCGGGTAGCTTGCTTCTGGCGAATGGAGCGCCACGCAGCGGCGAGTCTCATTAATTTCTTGACACATACTGTGTGTGAGCATAGTGCTTCAGTGCGTTAATTAGTTGTATCATCCACCACAATCCCCCCGGGGACCTTGCTTACAGCGAATGGAGCACCACGCAGCGGCGAGTCTCATTTTCTTGACACATACTGTGTGTGAGCATAGTGCTTCAGTGCGTTGATTGTTTTGATCATCCAAAAGAATCCCTTCGGGTACCTTGCTTCTAGCGAATGGAGCTCCACGCAGCGGCGAGTCTCATTTATTTCTGCATACACTTAATGAGGGCATAGTTCGTCTGTGCGTTAATTGTTTGGATCATCCACCAAAATCCCTCCGGGTAGCTTGCTTCTAGGGAATGGTGCGCCACGCAGCGGCGAGTCTCATTTTTTTCTTCACACATACTGTGTTTGTGCATAGTGCTTCAGTGCGTTAATTGGTTGTATCATCCACCACAATCCCCCCGGGGACCTTGCTTCTAGCGAATTGAGCGCCACGCAGCGGCGAGTATCATTTTCTTGACACATACTGTTTGTGAGCATAGTGCTTCGGTGCGTTGATTGTTTTGATCATCCAAAAGAATCCCTTCGGGTACCTTACTTCTAGCCAATGAAGCGACACGCAGCGGCAAGTCTCATTTCTTACTGCATACACTTAATGAGGGCATAGTTTGTCAGTGCGTTAATTTTTTTGATCATCCACCACAATCCCTCCGGGGAGCTTGCTTCAAGCGAATGGAGCACCACACAGCGGTGAGTCTCATTACTTTCTGCATTCACTTTATGAGGGCATACTTCGTCAGTGATTTAATTGTTTTGATCATCCACCACAATCCCTCCGGGTAGCTTGCTTCTTGTAAATGGACAGCCACGCAGCGGCGACTCTCATTACTTTTTTCACAAATACTGTTTGTGAGCATAGTGCTACAGTTCGTTAATTGTTTTGATCATCCACCACAATGCCACCGGGTAGCTTGCTTCTAGGGAATGGATCGCCACGCAGAGTCGAGTCTCATTACTTTCTTGACACATACTGTGTGTGAGCATAGTGCTTCAGTGCGTTAATTGTTTGGATCATTCACCACAATCCCTCCGGTGAGCTTGTTTCAAGCCAATGCAGCGCCACGCAGCGGCTAGTCTCTTTACTTTCTGCATACACTTTATGAGGGCATAGTTCGTCAGTGCGTTAATTATTGATCATCCACGACAATTCCTCCGGGTAGCTTGCTTCTGGCGAATGGAGCGCCACGCAGCGGCGAGTCTCATTAATTTCTTGACACATACTGTGTGTGAGCATAGTGCTTCAGTGCGTAAATTGTTTTGATCATCCAAAAGAATCCCTTCGGGTAGCTTGCTTCTAGCGAATGGAGCGCCACGCAGCGTCGAGTCCCATTTCTTTCTGCATACACTTAATGAGGGCATAGTTTGTCAGTGCGTTAATTGTTTTGATCATCCACCACAATCCCTCCGGGGAGCTTGCTTCAAGCGAATGGAGCACCACGCAGCGGCGAGTCTCATTACTTTCTGCTAAAAATTTATGAGGGCATAGTTCGTCAGTGCGTTAATTGTTTTGATCATCCACCACAATTCCTCCGGGTAGCTTGCTTCTGGCGAATGGAGCTCCACGCAGCGGCGAGTCTCATTACTTTCAGCATACACTTATTTAGGGCATAGTTTGTCAGTGCGTTAATTGTTTTGATCATCCACCACAATTCCTCCGGTCAGCTTGCTTCAAGCGAATGGAGGACCACACAGTGGCGAGTCTCATAACTTTCTGGATACAATTTATGAGTGCATAGTTCGTTCGTGCGTTAATTGTCTTGATCATCCACCACAATCCATCCGGGTAGTTTGCTTCTGGCGAATGGAGCGCCACGCAGCGGCGAGTCTCATTAATTTCTTGACACATACTGTGTGTAAGCATAGTGCTTCAGTGCGTTAATTGTTTTGATCATCAACCAGAATCCCTCCGGGTAGCTTGCTTCTAGCAAATGGAGCGCCACGCTGCGGCGAGTCTCATTACTTTCTGCACACATTTTATGAGGGCATAGTTCGTCAGTGCGTTAATTGTTTTGACCATCCACCACAATTCCTCCGTGTAGCTTGCTTCTGGCGAATGGAGCGCCACGCAGCGGCGAGTCTCATTAATTTCTTGACACATACTGTGTGTAAGCATAGTGCTTCAGTGCGTTAATTGTTTTGATCATCAACCAGAATCCCTCCGGGTAGCTTGCTTCTAGCAAATGGAGCGCCACGCTTCGACGAGTCTCATTACTTTCTGCATACATTTTATGAGGGCATAGTTCGTCAGTGCGTTAATTCTTTTGACCATCCACCACAAATCCTCCGTGTAGCTTGCTTCTGGCGAATGGAGCGCCACGCAGCGGCGAGTCTCATTAATTTCTAGACACATACTGTGTGTAAGCATAGAGCTTCACTGCGTTAATTGTTTTGATCGTCCTCCACAATCCCTCCGGGTAGCTTGCTTCTGGCGAATGGAGCGCCACGCAGCGGCGAGTCTCATTAATTTCTTGACACATACTGTGTGTGAGCATAGTGCTTCAGTGCGTTAATTGGTTGGATCATCCACCACAATCCAATTATTTTTTTTAAATTATCAAAATGTTAGTGGTATTCGAACCAAATTACATAAACTGTACACGGGAATTGCAGCCACTAATTTCGACATTATACTTTTGACCGAAACTTGGTTGTGTGACGGTACATATAATAATGAATTTATTGATGAAAGGTATAATGTATTTAGATATGATAGAACTCACAAAGATGGAAGAGGTGCACTTATAGCAATTTTAAAGAACTATAGTGTTACTGAAATTCCAATTGTTATAAATTATGCTGAAGCATCATGTATAAAAGTTAAAATAGCAACTAAATATATTTATGTCATTGTTGTATACTTTGCACCGAATACTAAAGTGGAAAAATATCTTGAATTCTTTGAAAAAATTGAACAAATATTTGATATACAATTTCATAATATTATTATAGTTGGTGATTTTAATATTCCTTCAATTATAGACTGCTCGTTTGATTTGTTAGATGGTGACGTTATCTGTAAGTCCTTGGCAAACTTTATCTCATTTCATAATTTAAGATCAATGAACTCAGTAAAGAATGCGTATGGTAAAACTCTTGACTTAGTTCTCTCTAGTGTTGAGTTGGAAGTTAACGTATCTAGAAATATGTATCCCTTATTAGAAGAAGATAAACATCATCCCTCATTACATTGTCAACTGTACCTTAATAACACTATTTCGCGTATCAAACATACTACTAGTATTGTATATAATTTTAGTAAAGCTAATTTCCTTAATTTATATAGTTCTTTAAGGCAACAAAACTGGTCAGAGTTACTTGCTATAAAAGATGTTAATCTAGCAGTGAATTACTTTTATAATATTTTAAATGTTATTATCGATAGTAATGTGCCCAAGAAGAAAATATTCAAAAGGCACCGTCACCCCTGCTGGTTTACGCCGGAAATTGTTAGTATACATAAAGAAAAAAATTACTATAGAAAACATATGCATGTTTCAGTTTATAATTTGAATAAATTTAAGGAGCTACGAAAACAAGCTAAAACTCTTATTAATAGGGCTTACGAACTTTATATAAGGAAATCAGAAAATGACTTAAGGAGAAACCCTAAATGCGTTTGGAATTACCTTAAGAGCAAAAAGAGTAATAATTTAGAAGTCAGTCATATGGTATATAACAATCAAATACTTACTTCTGATTCTGCTATTGCCAATAATTTTGCTCAATATTTCAAAAGCGTTTACTCTCCATGTCGTCCAAATTATAATGGGTATTATTCTCCCATCCTAAATGTTAATAACTGTCTTGTGATCAATTCCATTACTGAACAAGATTATGTGAACGCCATTAAAAAGTTAAAATCGTCTAAATCCTCTGGTCCTGATTTAATTCCTTCGTACATTGTTAAGGGATGTGGGGAAGTTCTGAAGATACCTCTATGTCACATCTATAATCTCATATTAAAAACTTCTCTCTATCCTGATGTTTGGAAAATTAGCAAAGTCCATCCTATATTAAAGAAGGGAAATCCTACAGCAATAGAAATTTGGGAATTATAGGGATTTGGGAATTATAATCAATAATAGGATGTCTTTTAATGTACATATTGAGAAAGTATGTAATGAGGCTTTTAAGCTTTTGGGATTTGTAATGAGGAACACCAGAGACTTCCACAATGTGGATGCTTTAATAACTATATTTAATACCCTTATTAGAAGTAGACTTGATCACGCTTCTATAGTCTGGGCTCCTTATTACAAAAACTATATTAACAAGGTTGAACGTATCCAAAATAAATTTTTGAGATATCTGTATTATAAGGTTTTTAATATTAATTCTTATGAAGCAAAGGTATCGTACAAATCTCTTCTGAGTATTTTTGGTTGTAGCTCATTGGCAACTAGACATGAGCACTCGCAGCTAATTTTCCTCTACAAATTAGTGAATGGAATTGTCGACAGTTCAGAGTGCCTAACGCTATTGAATTTTAATATAAAATCTAAAAAATTAAGAAATCGATTACCTTTTATCTGCAACAGGTCTCAAACAATGGCACATTTAAACTCACCTATTACGCGAATTTGTCGATTATACAACAAGCTGATACAGGAGAATGTCGACTTAGATTTTGCTATGCCTTATTCAGTCTATGTAAAAACTCTTAAATATAATTTTTGATTAAGAGAGATTTTCAGTTCGAACCTGACATTGATTATGGTATTTTGAAATTAAAAGAGTATTTCTATTAAATGAAAACATTTCTGCTTCTTGACAGAAATCTTATTTCAACATTTATATTTTGGATATTTATATTTTTGTTATGTTCTGTTTGTATTTCATTCATTTTTGTCACGAAGGGCTGATTTCATAGTCTTTACTAGGTTCTATTTGTATATTTGCAATTCTTATTGAAGGAAATAATACAAATATATCTCTTACTTGTATTTTCTCATGTTCGTGATGTTAATTGCATGTTTATTTTCTTTTTTCTTTTTGTTGTGTATCTCAATATTTATAAAGCTTGTAATTATGTAAGCCTATTGCAAATGGGAATATTTTTTCCTGTAAAAGGTGTCCAATAAATAAATAAATAAATAAATAAATCCCCCCGAGAACCTTGCTTACAGCGAATGGAGCGCCACGCAGCGGCGAGTCTCATTTTCTTGACACATACTGTGCGTGAGCATAGTGCTTCAGTGTGTTTATTGTTTTAATCATCCAAAAGAATCCCTTCGGGTAGCTTGCTTCTAGCGAATGGAGCTCCACGCAGCGGCGAGTCTCATTTCTTTCTGCATACACTTAATGAGGGCATAGTTCGTCAGTGCGTTAATTGTTTGGATCATCCACCAAAACCCTGCGGGTAGCTTGCTTCTAGGGAATGGAGCGCCACGCAGCGGCGAGTCTCATTATTTTCTTGACACATACTGTGTGTGAGCATAGTGCTTCAGTGCGTTGATTGTTTTGATCATCCAAACGAATCCCTTCGGGTAGCTTGCTTCTAGCGAATGGAGCGCCACGCAGCGGCAAGTCTCATTTCTTTCTGCATACACTTAATGAGGGCATAGTTTGTCAGTGCGTTAATTTTTTTTGATCATCCACCACAATCCCTCCAAGGAGCTTGCTTCAAGCGAAGTGAGCGCCACGCAGCGGCGAGTCTCATTACTTTCTTGACACATACTGTGTGTGAGCATAGTGCTTCAGTGCGTTAATTGTTTGGATCATCCACCACGTTCCCATCCTGTAGCTTCCTTCTAGCGAATGGAGCGCCACGCAGCGGCGACTCTCATTACTTTCTTCACATATACTGTGTGTGAGGATAGTGCTACAATGGGTGGATTGGTTGGATCATCCACCACAATCCCTCCGAAAGCTTGCTTCAAGCGAATGGAACGAAACGCAGGGGTGAGTCTCATTACTTTCTGCATTCACTTTATGAGGGCATACTTCGGCAGTGATTTAATTGTTTTGATCATCCACCACAATCCCTCCGGGTAGCTTGCTTCTTGTGAATGGAACGCCACGCAGCGGCGACTCTCATTATTTTCTTCACAAATACTGTGTGTGAGCATAGTGCTACAGTTCGTTAATTGTTTTGATCATCCACCACAATGCCACCGGGTAGCTTGCTTCTAGGGAATGGATCGCCACGCAGCGTCGAGTCTCATTACTTTCTTGACACATACTGTGTGTGAGCGTAGTGCTTCAGTGCGTTAATTGTTTGGATCATCCACCACAATCCCTCCGGTGAGCTTGCTTCAAGCGAATGGAGCGCCACGCAGCGGCGGTTCTTATTACTTTCTGCATACACTTTATGAGCACATAGTTCGTCAGTGGTTCGATTGTTTTGATCATCTACCACAATCCCACCGGTGAGCTTGCTTCAAGCGAATAGAGCACCACACAGCGGCGAGTCTCATTACTTTCTGCACACATATTATGAGTGCATAGTTCGTCCGTGCGTTAATTGTCTTGATCATCCACCACAATCCATCCGGGTAGCTTGCCTCTAACGAATGGAGCCAAACAAAGCAGCGAGTCAAATTACTTTCTTGACACATACTATGTGTGAGCATAGTGCTTTAATGCGTTAACTGTTTTGACCATCCATCAGAATCCCTCCGGGTAGCTTGCTTTTAGCGAATGGAGCGCCACGCAGCGGCTAGTCTCTTTACTTTCTGCATACACTTTATGAGGGCATAGTTCGTCAGTGCGTTAATTTTTGATCATCCACCACAATTCCTCCGGGTAGCTTGCTTCTGGCGAATGGAGCGCCACGCAGCGGCGAGTCTCATTAATTTCTTGCCACGTACTGTGTGTGAGCATATTGCTTCAGTGCGTTAATTGTTTTGATCATCCAAAAGAATCCCTTCGGGTAGCTTGCTTGTAGCGAATGGAGCGCCACGCAGCGGCGAGTCTCATTTCTTTCTGCATACACTTACTGAAGGCATAGTTTGTCAGTGCGTTAATTGTTTTGATCATCCATCACAATTCCTCCGGGGAGCTTGCTTCAAGCGAATGGAGCGCCACGCAGCGTCGAGTCTCATTACTTTCTTGACACATACTGTGCGTGAGCATAGTGCTTCAGTATGTTAATTGGTTGGATTATCCACCACAATCCTTCCGGTCAGCTTGCTTCAAGCGAATGGAGCACCACACAGCGGCGAGTCTCATTACTTTCTGCACACATATTATGAGGGCATAGTTCGTCCGTGCGTTAATTGTCTTGATCATCCACCACAATGCATCCGGGTAGCTTGCCTCTAACGAATGGAGCCCAACAAAGCGGCGAGTCAAATTACTTTCTTGACACATACTGTGTGTGAGCATAGTGCTTCAATGCGTTAATTGTTTGACCATCCATCAGAATCCCTCCGGGTAGATTGGTTTTAGCGAATGGAGCGCCAAGCAGCGGCTAGTCTCTTTACTTTCTGCATACACTTTATGAGGGCATAGTTCGTCAGTGCGTTAATTGTTTGTATCATCCACCAAAATCCTTCCGGGAAACTTGTTTCTAGCGAATGGAGCGCCACGCAGCGGCGAGGCTCATTACTTTCTTGACACATACTGTGTGTGAGCATAGTGCTTCAGTGCGTTAATTGTTTTGATCATCAACCAGAACCCTCCGGGTAGCGTGCTTCTGGCAAATGGAGCGCCACGCTGCGGCGAGTCTCATTACTTTCTGCATACATTTTATGAGGGCATAGTTCGTCAGTGCTTTAATTGTTTTGACTACCCACCACAATTCCTCCGTGTAGCTTGCTTCTGGCGAATGGAGCGCTACGCAGCGGCGAGTCTCCTTAATTCTTGACACATACTGTGTGTGAGCATAGTACTTCAGTGCGTTAATTGTTTTGATCATCCACCAATATCTGTCCGGGGAACTTGCTTCAAGCGAATGGAGCACCACGCAGCGGCGAGTCTCATTACTTTCTGCATACACTTAATGAGGGCATAGTTTGTCAGTGCGTTAATTGTTTTGATCATCCACCACAGTCCCTCCGGGGAGCTTGCTTCAAGCGAATGGAGCGGCAAGCAGCGGCGGTTCTCATTAATTTCTGCATACACTTAATGAGTACATAGTTCGTCAGTGGTTTAATTGTTTTGATCATCCACCACAATCCCTCCGTGGAGCTTGCTTCAAGCGAATGGAGCGCCAGGCAGCGGCGAGTCTCATTACTTTCTGCATACACTTTATGAGAGTATAGTTCATCAGTGCGTTAATTGTTTGGATCATCCACAACAATCCCTCCGGGTACCTTGTATCTAGCGAAAGGAGCGCCACCCAGCGGCGAGTCTCATGACTTTTCTGACACATATTGTGTGTTAGCATAGTGATTCAGTGCGTTAATTGTTTGGATCATCAACCACAATCACTACGGGTAGCTTGCTTCTAGCGAATGGAGCGCCACGCAGCGGCGAGTCTCGTTACTTTCTGCATACACTTTATGAGGGCATAGTTCGTCAGTGCGTTAATTAATTTGATCATCCACCACAATCCCTTCGGGTAGCATGCTTATAGCGAACGGAGCGCCACGCAGCGGCGAGTCTGATTACTATCTTGACACATTCCGTGTGTGAGCATAATGCTTCAGTGCGTTAATTGTTTTGATCATCCACCACGTTCCCATCCTGTAGCTTCCTTCTAGCGAATGGAGCGAAACGCAGGGGTGAGTCTCATTACTTTCTGCATTCACTTTATGAGGGCATACTTCGGCAGTGATTTAATTGTTTTGATCATTCACCACAATCCCTCCGGGTAGCTTGCTTCTTGTGAATGGATCGCCACGCAGCGTCGAGTCTCATTACTTTCTTGACACATACTGTGTGTGAGCGTAGTGCTTCAGTGCGTTAATAGTTTGGATCATCCACCACAATCCCTCCGTTGAGCTTGCTTCAATCGAATGGAGCGCCACGCAGCGGCGGTTCTTATTACTTTCTGCATACACTTTACGAGCAATAGTTCGTCAGTGGTTCAATTGTTTTGATCATCTACCACAATCCCACCGGTTAGCTTGCTTCTAGCGAACGGAGCACCACGCAGCGGCGAGTCTCATTTTCTTGACACATACTGTGTGTGAGCATAGTGCTTCAGTGCGTTGATTGTTTTGATCATCCAAAAGAATCCCTTCGGGTACCTTGCTTCTAGCGAATGGAGCTCCACGCAGCGGCGAGTCTCATTTATTTCTGCATACACTTAATGAGGGCATAGTTCGTCTGTGCGTTAATTGTTTGGATCATCCACCAAAATCCCTCCGGGTAGCTTGCTTCTAGGGAATGGTGCGCCACGCAGCGGCGAGTCTCATTTTTTTCTTCACACATACTGTGTGTGTGCATAGTGCTTCAGTGCGTTAATTGGTTGTATCATCCACCACAATCCCCCCGGGGACCTTGCTTCTAGCGAATTGAGCGCCACGCAGCGGCGAGTATCATTTTCTTGACACATACTGTTTGTGAGCATAGTGCTTCGGTGCGTTGATTGTTTTGATCATCCAAAAGAATCCCTTCGGGTACCTTACTTCTAGCCAATGAAGCGACACGCAGCGGCAAGTCTCATTTCTTACTGCATACACTTAATGAGGGCATAGTTCGTCTGTGCGTTAATTGTTTGGATCATCCACCAAAATCCCTCCGGGTAGCTTGCTTCTAGGGAATGGTGCGCCACGCAGCGGCGAGTCTCATTTTTTTCTTCACACATACTGTGTGTGTGCATAGTGCTTCAGTGCGTTAATTGGTTGTATCATCCACCACAATCCCCCCGGGGACCTTGCTTCTAGCGAATTGAGCGCCACGCAGCGGCGAGTATCATTTTCTTGACACATACTGTTTGTGAGCATAGTGCTTCGGTGCGTTGATTGTTTTGATCATCCAAAAGAATCCCTTCGGGTACCTTACTTCTAGCCAATGAAGCGACACGCAGCGGCAAGTCTCATTTCTTACTGCATACACTTAATGAGGGCATAGTTTGTCAGTGCGTTAATTTTTTTGATCATCCACCACAATCCCTCCGGGGAGCTTGCTTCAAGCGAATGGAGCACCACACAGCGGTGAGTCTCATTACTTTCTGCATTCACTTTATGAGGGCATACTTCGTCAGTGATTTAATTGTTTTGATCATCCACCACAATCCCTCCGGGTAGCTTGCTTCTTGTAAATGGACAGCCACGCAGCGGCGACTCTCATTACTTTTTTCACAAATACTGTTTGTGAGCATAGTGCTACAGTTCGTTAATTGTTTTGATCATCCACCACAATGCCACCGGGTAGCTTGCTTCTAGGGAATGGATCGCCACGCAGAGTCGAGTCTCATTACTTTCTTGACACATACTGTGTGTGAGCATAGTGCTTCAGTGCGTTAATTGTTTGGATCATTCACCACAATCCCTCCGGTGAGCTTGTTTCAAGCCAATGCAGCGCCACGCAGCGGCTAGTCTCTTTACTTTCTGCATACACTTTATGAGGGCATAGTTCGTCAGTGCGTTAATTATTGATCATCCACGACAATTCCTCCGGGTAGCTTGCTTCTGGCGAATGGAGCGCCACGCAGCGGCGAGTCTCATTAATTTCTTGACACATACTGTGTGTGAGCATAGTGCTTCAGTGCGTAAATTGTTTTGATCATCCAAAAGAATCCCTTCGGGTAGCTTGCTTCTAGCGAATGGAGCGCCACGCAGCGTCGAGTCCCATTTCTTTCTGCATACACTTAATGAGGGCATAGTTTGTCAGTGCGTTAATTGTTTTGATCATCCACCACAATCCCTCCGGGGAGCTTGCTTCAAGCGAATGGAGCACCACGCAGCGGCGAGTCTCATTACTTTCTGCTAAAAATTTATGAGGGCATAGTTCGTCAGTGCGTTAATTGTTTTGATCATCCACCACAATTCCTCCGGGTAGCTTGCTTCTGGCGAATGGAGCTCCACGCAGCGGCGAGTCTCATTACTTTCAGCATACACTTATTTAGGGCATAGTTTGTCAGTGCGTTAATTGTTTTGATCATCCACCACAATTCCTCCGGTCAGCTTGCTCCAAGCGAATGGAGGACCACACAGTGGCGAGTCTCATAACTTTCTGGATACAATTTATGAGTGCATAGTTCGTTCGTGCGTTAATTGTCTTGATCATCCACCACAATCCATCCGGGTAGTTTGCTTCTGGCGAATGGAGCGCCACGCAGCGGCGAGTCTCATTAATTTCTTGACACATACTGTGTGTAAGCATAGTGCTTCAGTGCGTTAATTGTTTTGATCATCAACCAGAATCCCTCCGGGTAGCTTGCTTCTAGCAAATGGAGCGCCACGCTGCGGCGAGTCTCATTACTTTCTGCATACATTTTATGAGGGCATAGTTCGTCAGTGCGTTAATTGTTTTGACCATCCACCACAATTCCTCCGTGTAGCTTGCTTCTGGCGAATGGAGCGCCACGCAGCGGCGAGTCTCATTAATTTCTTGACACATACTGTGTGTAAGCATAGTGCTTCAGTGCGTTAATTGTTTTGATCATCAACCAGAATCCCTCCGGGTAGCTTGCTTCTAGCAAATGGAGCGCCACGCTGCGGCGAGTCTCATTACTTTCTGCATACATTTTATGAGGGCATAGTTCGTCAGTGCGTTAATTCTTTTGACCATCCACCACAAATCCTCCGTGTAGCTTGCTTCTGGCGAATGGAGCGCCACGCAGCGGCGAGTCTCATTAATTTCTAGACACATACTGTGTGTAAGCATAGAGCTTCACTGCGTTAATTGTTTTGATCGTCCTCCACAATCCCTCCGGGTAGCTTGCTTCTGGCGAATGGAGCGCCACGCAGCGGCGAGTCTCATTAATTTCTTGACACATACTGTGTGTGAGCATAGTGCTTCAGTGCGTTAATTGGTTGGATCATCCACCACAATCCAATTTTTTTTTTTTAAATTATCAAAATGTTAGTGGTATTCGAACCAAATTACATAAACTGTACACGGGAATTGCAGCCACTAATTTCGACATTATACTTTTGACCGAAACTTGGTTGTGTGACGGTACATATAATAATGAATTTATTGATGAAAGGTATAATGTATTTAGATATGATAGAACTCACAAAGATGGAAGAGGTGCACTTATAGCAATTTTAAAGAACTATAGTGTTACTGAAATTCCAATTGTTATAAATTATGTTGAAGCATCATGTATAAAAGTTAAAATAGCAACTAAATATATTTATGTCATTGTTGTATACTTTGCACCGAATACTAAAGTGGAAAAATATCTTGAATTCTTTGAAAAAATTGAACAAATATTTGATATACAATTTCATAATATTATTATAGTTGGTGATTTTAATATTCCTTCAATTATAGACTGCTCGTTTGATTTGTTAGATGGTGACGTTATCTGTAAGTCCTTGGCAAACTTTATCTCATTTCATAATTTAAGATCAATGAACTCAGTAAAGAATGCGTATGGTAAAACTCTTGACTTAGTTCTCTCTAGTGTTGAGTTGGAAGTTAACGTATCTAGAAATATGTATCCCTTATTAGAAGAAGATAAACATCATCCCTCATTACATTGTCAACTGTACCTTAATAACACTATTTCGCGTATCAAACATACTACTAGTATTGTATATAATTTTAGTAAAGCTAATTTCCTTAATTTATATAGTTCTTTAAGGCAACAAAACTGGTCAGAGTTACTTGCTATAAAAGATGTTAATCTAGCAGTGAATTACTTTTATAATATTTTAAATGTTATTATCGATAGTAATGTGCCCAAGAAGAAAATATTCAAAAGGCACCGTCACCCCTGCTGGTTTACGCCGGAAATTGTTAGTATACATAAAGAAAAAAATTACTATAGAAAACATATGCATGTTTCAGTTTATAATTTGAATAAATTTAAGGAGCTACGAAAACAAGCTAAAACTCTTATTAATAGGGCTTACGAACTTTATATAAGGAAATCAGAAAATGACTTAAGGAGAAACCCTAAATGCGTTTGGAATTACCTTAAGAGCAAAAAGAGTAATAATTTAGAAGTCAGTCATATGGTATATAACAATCAAATACTTACTTCTGATTCTGCTATTGCCAATAATTTTGCTCAATATTTCAAAAGCGTTTACTCTCCATGTCGTCCAAATTATAATGGGTATTATTCTCCCATCCTAAATGTTAATAACTGTCTTGTGATCAATTCCATTACTGAACAAGATTATGTGAACGCCATTAAAAAGTTAAAATCGTCTAAATCCTCTGGTCCTGATTTAATTCCTTCGTACATTGTTAAGGGATGTGGGGAAGTTCTGAAGATACCTCTATGTCACATCTATAATCTCATATTAAAAACTTCTCTCTATCCTGATGTTTGGAAAATTAGCAAAGTCCATCCTATATTAAAGAAGGGAAATCCTACAGCAATAGAAATTTGGGAATTATAGGGATTTGGGAATTATAATCAATAATAGGATGTCTTTTAATGTACATATTGAGAAAGTATGTAATGAGGCTTTTAAGCTTTTGGGATTTGTAATGAGGAACACCAGAGACTTCCACAATGTGGATGCTTTAATAACTATATTTAATACCCTTATTAGAAGTAGACTTGATCACGCTTCTATAGTCTGGGCTCCTTATTACAAAAACTATATTAACAAGGTTGAACGTATCCAAAATAAATTTTTGAGATATCTGTATTATAAGGTTTTTAATATTAATTCTTATGAAGCAAAGGTATCGTACAAATCTCTTCTGAGTATTTTTGGTTGTAGCTCATTGGCAACTAGACATGAGCACTCGCAGCTAATTTTCCTCTACAAATTAGTGAATGGAATTGTCGACAGTTCAGAGTGCCTAACGCTATTGAATTTTAATATAAAATCTAAAAAATTAAGAAATCGATTACCTTTTATCTGCAACAGGTCTCAAACAATGGCACATTTAAACTCACCTATTACGAGAATTTGTCGATTATACAACAAGCTGATACAGGAGAATGTCGACTTAGATTTTGCTATGCCTTATTCAGTCTATGTAAAAACTCTTAAATATAATTTTTGATTAAGAGAGATTTTCAGTTCGAACCTGACATTGATTATGGTATTTTGAAATTAAAAGAGTATTTCTATTAAATGAAAACATTTCTGCTTCTTGACAGAAATCTTATTTCAACATTTATATTTTGGATATTTATATTTTTGTTATGTTCTGTTTGTATTTCATTCATTTTTGTCACGAAGGGCTGATTTCATAGTCTTTACTAGGTTCTATTTGTATATTTGCAATTCTTATTGAAGGAAATAATACAAATATATCTCTTACTTGTATTTTCTCATGTTCGTGATGTTAATTGCATGTTTATTTTCTTTTTTCTTTTTGTTGTGTATCTCAATATTTATAAAGCTTGTAATTATGTAAGCCTATTGCAAATGGGAATATTTTTTCCTGTAAAAGGTGTCCAATAAATAAATAAATAAATAAATAAATCCCCCCGAGAACCTTGCTTACAGCGAATGGAGCGCCACGCAGCGGCGAGTCTCATTTTCTTGACACATACTGTGCGTGAGCATAGTGCTTCAGTGTGTTTATTGTTTTAATCATCCAAAAGAATCCCTTCGGGTAGCTTGCTTCTAGCGAATGGAGCTCCACGCAGCGGCGAGTCTCATTTCTTTCTGCATACACTTAATGAGGGCATAGTTCGTCAGTGCGTTAATTGTTTGGATCATCCACCAAAACCCTGCGGGTAGCTTGCTTCTAGGGAATGGAGCGCCACGCAGCGGCGAGTCTCATTATTTTCTTGACACATACTGTGTGTGAGCATAGTGCTTCAGTGCGTTGATTGTTTTGATCATCCAAACGAATCCCTTCGGGTAGCTTGCTTCTAGCGAATGGAGCGCCACGCAGCGGCAAGTCTCATTTCTTTCTGCATACACTTAATGAGGGCATAGTTTGTCAGTGCGTTAATTTTTTTTGATCATCCACCACAATCCCTCCAAGGAGCTTGCTTCAAGCGAAGTGAGCGCCACGCAGCGGCGAGTCTCATTACTTTCTTGACACATACTGTGTGTGAGCATAGTGCTTCAGTGCGTTAATTGTTTGGATCATCCACCACGTTCCCATCCTGTAGCTTCCTTCTAGCGAATGGAGCGCCACGCAGCTGCGACTCTCATTACTTTCTTCACATATACTGTGTGTGAGGATAGTGCTACAATGGGTGGATTGGTTGGATCATCCACCACAATCCCTCCGAAAGCTTGCTTCAAGCGAATGGAACGAAACGCAGGGGTGAGTCTCATTACTTTCTGCATTCACTTTATGAGGGCATACTTCGGCAGTGATTTAATTGTTTTGATCATCCACCACAATCCCTCCGGGTAGCTTGCTTCTTGTGAATGGAACGCCACGCAGCGGCGACTCTCATTATTTTCTTCACAAATACTGTGTGTGAGCATAGTGCTACAGTTCGTTAATTGTTTTGATCATCCACCACAATGCCACCGGGTAGCTTGCTTCTAGGGAATGGATCGCCACGCAGCGTCGAGTCTCATTACTTTCTGGACACATACTGTGTGTGAGCGTAGTGCTTCAGTGCGTTAATTGTTTGGATCATCCACCACAATCCCTCCGGTGAGCTTGCTTCAAGCGAATGGAGCGCCACGCAGCGGCGGTTCTTATTACTTTCTGCATACACTTTATGAGCACATAGTTCGTCAGTGGTTCGATTGTTTTGATCATCTACCACAATCCCACCGGTGAGCTTGCTTCAAGCGAATAGAGCACCACACAGCGGCGAGTCTCATTACTTTCTGCACACATATTATGAGTGCATAGTTCGTCCGTGCGTTAATTGTCTTGATCATCCACCACAATCCATCCGGGTAGCTTGCCTCTAACGAATGGAGCCAAACAAAGCAGCGAGTCAAATTACTTTCTTGACACATACTATGTGTGAGCATAGTGCTTTAATGCGTTAACTGTTTTGACCATCCATCAGAATCCCTCCGGGTAGCTTGCTTTTAGCGAATGGAGCGCCACGCAGCGGCTAGTCTCTTTACTTTCTGCATACACTTTATGAGGGCATAGTTCGTCAGTGCGTTAATTTTTGATCATCCACCACAATTCCTCCGGGTAGCTTGCTTCTGGCGAATGGAGCGCCACGCAGCGGCGAGTCTCATTAATTTCTTGCCACGTACTGTGTGTGAGCATATTGCTTCAGTGCGTTAATTGTTTTGATCATCCAAAAGAATCCCTTCGGGTAGCTTGCTTGTAGCGAATGGAGCGCCACGCAGCGGCGAGTCTCATTTCTTTCTGCATACACTTACTGAAGGCATAGTTTGTCAGTGCGTTAATTGTTTTGATCATCCATCACAATTCCTCCGGGGAGCTTGCTTCAAGCGAATGGAGCGCCACGCAGCGTCGAGTCTCATTACTTTCTTGACACATACTGTGCGTGAGCATAGTGCTTCAGTATGTTAATTGGTTGGATTATCCACCACAATCCTTCCGGTCAGCTTGCTTCAAGCGAATGGAGCACCACACAGCGGCGAGTCTCATTACTTTCTGCACACATATTATGAGGGCATAGTTCGTCCGTGCGTTAATTGTCTTGATCATCCACCACAATGCATCCGGGTAGCTTGCCTCTAACGAATGGAGCCCAACAAAGCGGCGAGTCAAATTACTTTCTTGACACATACTGTGTGTGAGCATAGTGCTTCAATGCGTTAATTGTTTGACCATCCATCAGAATCCCTCCGGGTAGCTTGGTTTTAGCGAATGGAGCGCCACGCAGCGGCTAGTCTCTTTACTTTCTGCATACACTTTATGAGGGCATAGTTCGTCAGTGCGTTAATTGTTTGTATCATCCACCAAAATCCTTCCGGGAAACTTGTTTCTAGCGAATGGAGCGCCACGCAGCGGCGAGGCTCATTACTTTCTTGACACATACTGTGTGTGAGCATAGTGCTTCAGTGCGTTAATTGTTTTGATCATCAACCAGAACCCTCCGGGTAGCGTGCTTCTGGCAAATGGAGCGCCACGCTGCGGCGAGTCTCATTACTTTCTGCATACATTTTATGAGGGCATAGTTCGTCAGTGCTTTAATTGTTTTGACTACCCACCACAATTCCTCCGTGTAGCTTGCTTCTGGCGAATGGAGCGCTACGCAGCGGCGAGTCTCCTTAATTCTTGACACATACTGTGTGTGAGCATAGTACTTCAGTGCGTTAATTGTTTTGATCATCCACCAATATCTGTCCGGGGAACTTGCTTCAAGCGAATGGAGCACCACGCAGCGGCGAGTCTCATTACTTTCTGCATACACTTAATGAGGGCATAGTTTGTCAGTGCGTTAATTGTTTTGATCATCCACCACAGTCCCTCCGGGGAGCTTGCTTCAAGCGAATGGAGCGGCAAGCAGCGGCGGTTCTCATTAATTTCTGCATACACTTAATGAGTACATAGTTCGTCAGTGGTTTAATTGTTTTGATCATCCACCACAATCCCTCCGTGGAGCTTGCTTCAAGCGAATGGAGCGCCAGGCAGCGGCGAGTCTCATTACTTTCTGCATACACTTTATGAGAGTATAGTTCATCAGTGCGTTAATTGTTTGGATCATCCACAACAATCCCTCCGGGTACCTTGTATCTAGCGAAAGGAGCGCCACCCAGCGGCGAGTCTCATGACTTTTCTGACACATATTGTGTGTTAGCATAGTGATTCAGTGCGTTAATTGTTTGGATCATCAACCACAATCACTACGGGTAGCTTGCTTCTAGCGAATGGAGCGCCACGCAGCGGCGAGTCTCGTTACTTTCTGCATACACTTTATGAGGGCATAGTTCGTCAGTGCGTTAATTAATTTGATCATCCACCACAATCCCTTCGGGTAGCATGCTTATAGCGAACGGAGCGCCACGCAGCGGCGAGTCTGATTACTTTCTTGACACATTCCGTGTGTGAGCATAATGCTTCAGTGCGTTAATTGTTTTGATCATCCACCACGTTCCCATCCTGTAGCTTCCTTCTAGCGAATGGAGCGAAACGCAGGGGTGAGTCTCATTACTTTCTACATTCACTTTATGAGGGCATACTTCGGCAGTGATTTAATTGTTTTGATCATTCACCACAATCCCTCCGGGTAGCTTGCTTCTTGTGAATGGATCGCCACGCAGCGTCGAGTCTCATTACTTTCTTGACACATACTGTGTGTGAGCGTAGTGCTTCAGTGCGTTAATAGTTTGGATCATCCACCACAATCCCTCCGTTGAGCTTGCTTCAATCGAATGGAGCGCCACGCAGCGGCGGTTCTTATTACTTTCTGCATACACTTTACGAGCAATAGTTCGTCAGTGGTTCAATTGTTTTGATCATCTACCACAATCCCACCGGTTAGCTTGCTTCTAGCGAACGGAGCGCCACGCCGCAACGAGTCTCATTACTTTCTTCACACATTCTGTTTGTGAGCATAATCCTTTGGTATGTTAATTGGTTGGATCATCCACCACAATCCCTCCGGTGAGCTTGCTTCAAGCGAATGGAGCACCACAAAGCGGCGAGTCTCATTACTTTCTGCGCACATATTATGAGGGCATAGTTCGTCCGTGCGTTAATTGTCTTGATCATCCACCACAATGCATCCGGGTAGCTTCCCTCTAACGAATGGAGAACAACAAAGCGGCGAGTCAAATTACTTTCTTGACACATACTGTGTGTGAGCATAGTGCTTCAATGCGTTAATTGTTTTGACCATCCATCAGAATCCCTCCGGGTAGCTTGGTTTTAGCGAATGGAGCGCCACGCAGCGGCTAGTCACTTTACTTTCTGCATACACTTTATGAGGGCATAGTTCGTCAGTGCGTTAATTGTTTGTATCATCCACCAATATCCTTCCGGGAAACTTGTTTTTAGCGAATGGAGCGCCACGCAGCGGCGAGGCTCATTACTTTCTTGACACATACTGTGTGTGAGCATAGTGCTTCAGTGCGTTAATTGTTTTGATCATCAACCAGAACCCTCCGGGTAGCGTGCTTCTGGCAAATGGAGCGCCACGCTGCGGCGAGTCTCATTACTTTCTGCATACATTTTATGATGGCATAGTTCGTCAGTGCTTTAATTGTTTTGACTACCGACCACAATTCCTCCGTGTAGCTTGCTTCTGGCGAATGGAGCGCTACGCAGCGGCGAGTCTCCTTAATTCTTGACACATACTGTGTGTGAGCATAGTGCTTCAGTGCGTTAATTGTTTTGATCATCCTCCACAATCCCTCCGGGGAGCTTGCTTCAAGCGAATGGAGCGCCAGGCAGCGGCGAGTCTCATTACTTTCTGCATACACTTTATGAGAGTATAGTTCATCAGTGCGTTAATTGTTTTGATCATCCACAACAATCCCTCCGGGTACCTTGTATCTAGCGAAAGGAGCGCCACCCAGCGGCGAGTCTCATGACTTTTTTGACACATTCTGTGTGTAAGCATAATGCTTCAGTGCGTTAATTGTTTTGATCATCCACCACAATCCCATCCTGTAGCTTCCTTCTAGCGAATGGAGCGCCACGCAGCGGCGAGTCTCATTACTTTCTGCTAAAAATTTATGAGGGCATAGTTCGTCAGTGCGTTAATTGTTTTGATCATCCACCGCAATTCCTCCTTGTAGCTTGCTTCTGGCGAATGGAGCGCTACGCAGCGGCGAGTCTCATTAATTTCTTGACACATACTCTGTGTGAGCATAGTGCTTCAGTGCGTTAATTGTTTTGATCATCCACCACAATCCCTCCGTGGAGCTTGCTTCAAGCGAATGGAGCGCCAGGCAGCGGCGAGTCTCATTTCTTTCTGCATACACTTTATGAGGGCATAGTTAATCAGTGCGTTAATTCTTTTGATCATCCACTACTATCCCTCTGGGTAGCTTGCTTCTAGCGAATGGAGCGCCGCGCAGCGTCGAGTCTCATTACTTTCTTGACACATACTGTGCGTGAGCATAGTGCTTCAGTATGTTAATTGGTTGGATTATCCACCAGAATTCCTCCTGTCAGCTTATTTCAAGCGAATGGAGCGCAACAAAGCGGCGAGTCTCATTACTTTCTTGACACATACTGTGTGTGAGCATAGTGCTTCAGTGCGCTAATTGGTTGGATCATCCACCACAATTCCCCCGGGGACCTTGCTTACAGCGAATGGAGCACCACGCAGCGGCGAGTCTCATTTTCTTGACACATACTGTGTGTGAGCATAGTGCTTCAGTGCGTTGATTGTTTTGATCATCCAAAAGAATCCCTTCGGGTACCTTGCTTCTAGCGAATGGAGCTCCACGCTGCGGCGAGTCTCATTTATTTCTGCATACACTTAATGAGGGCATAGTTCGTCTGTGCGTTAATTGTTTGGATCATCCACCAAAATCCCTCCGGGTAGCTTGCTTCTACTGAATGGAGCGCCACGCAGCGGCGAGTCTCATTTTTTTCTTGACACATACTGTGTGTGTGCATAGTGCTTCAGTGCGTTAATTGGTTGGATCATCCACCACAATCCCCCCGGGGACTTTGCTTCTAGCGAATGGAGCGCCACGCAGCGGCGAGTATCATTTTCTTGACACATACTGTGTGTGAGCATAGTGCTTCAGTGCGTTGATTGTTTTGATCATCCAAAAGAATCTATTCGGGTACCTTGCTTCTAGCGAATGAAGCGCCACGCAGCGGCAAGTCTCATTTCTTACTGCATACACTTAATGAGGGCATAGTTTGTCAGTGCGTTAATTTTTTTGATCATCCACCACAATCCCTCCGGGGAGCTTGCTTCAAGCGAATGGAGCACCACACAGCGGCGAGTCTCATTACTTTCTGCTAAAAATTTATGAGGGCATAGTTCGTCCGTCCGTTAATTGTTTTGATCATCCACCACAATCACTCCGGGGAGCTTGCTTCAAGCGAATGGAGCACCACGCAGAGGCGGTTCTCATTACTTTCTGCATACACTTTATGAGTACATAGTTCGTCAGTGGTTTAATTGTTTTGATCATCCATCACAATCCCTCCGGGGAGCTTGCTTCAAGCGAAGTGAGCGCCACGCAGCGGCGAGTCTCATTACTTTCTTGACACATACTGTGTGTGAGCATAGTGCTTCAGTGCGTTTATTGTTTGGATCATCCACCACAATCACTACGGGTAGCTTGCTTCTAGAGAATGGAGCCCCACGCAGCGGCGAGTCTCATTACTTTCTGCATACACTTTATGAGGGCATAATTCGTCAGTCCGTTAATTAATTTGATCATCCACCACAATACCTCCGGATACCATGGTTAATGCGAACGGAGCGTCACGCAGCGGCGAGTGTGATTACTTTCTTGACACATTCTGTGTGTGAGCATAATGCTTCAGTGCGTTAATTGTTTTGATCATCCACCACAATCCCATCCTGTAGGTTCCTTCTAGCGAATGGAGCGCCACGCGGCGGCGAGTCTCATTACTTTCTTCACACATACTGTGTGTGAGGATAGTGCTACAATGCGTTGATTGGTTGGATCATCCACCGCAATCCCTCCGAAGAGCTTGCTACAAGCGAATGGAGCGCAACGCAGGGGTGAGTCTCATTACTTTCTGCATTCACTTTATGAGGGAATACTTCGTCAGTGATTTAATTGTTTTGATAATCCACCACAATCCCTCTGGGTAGCTTGCTTCTTGTAAATGGACAGCCACGCAGCGGCGACTCTCATTACTTTCTTCACAAATACTGTTTGTGAGCATAGTGCTACAGTTCGTTAATTGTTTTGATCATCCACCACAATGCCACCGGGTAGCTTGCTTCTAGGGAATGGATCGCCACTCAGCGTCGAGTCTCATTACTTTCTTGACACATACTGTGTGTGAGCATAGTGCTTCAGTGCGTTAATTGTTTGGATCATTCACCACAATCCCTCCGGTGAGCTTGCTTCAAGCCAATGGAGCGCCACGCAGCGGCTAGTCTCTTTACTTCCTGCATACACTTTATGAGGGCATAGTTCGTCAGTGCGTTAATTATTGATCATCCATCACAATCCATCCGGGTAGTTTGCTTCTAACGAATGGAGCGCAACAAAGCGGCGAGTCTCATTACTTTCTTGACACAAACGGTGTGTGAGCATAGTGCTTCAATGCGTTAATTGTTTTGATCATCCACCAGAATACCTCCGGGTAGCTTGCTTTTAGCGAATGGAGCGCCACGCAGCGGCGAGTCTCATTACTTTCTGTACACATTTTTTGAGGGCATAGTTCGTCAGTGCGTTAATTGTTTGTATCATCCACCAAAATCCTTCCGGGAAACTTGTTTCTAGCGAATGGAGCGCCACGCAGCGTCGAGGCTCATTACTTTCTTGACACATACTGTGTGTGAGCATAGTGCTTCAGTGCGTTAATTGTTTTGATCATCAACCAGAACCCTCCGGGTAGCGTGCTCCTGGCAAATGGAGCGCCACGCTGCGGCGAGTCTCATTACTTTCTGCATACATTTTCTGAGGGCATAGTTCGTCAGTGCTTTAATTGTTTTGACTACCCACCACAATTCCTACGTGTAGCTTGCTTCTGGCGAATGGAGCGCTACGCAGCGGCGAATCCCCTTAATTCTTGACACATACTGTGTGTGAGCATAGTGCTTCAGTGCGTTAATTGTTTTGATCATCCACCACAATCCGTCCGGGGAACTTGCTTCAAGCGAATGGAGCACCACGCAGCGGCGAGTCTCATTACTTTCTGCATACACTTAATGAGGGCATATTTTGTCAGTGCGTTAATTGTTTTGATCATCCACCACAGTCCCTCCGGGGAGCTTGCTTCAAGCGAATAGAGCGGCAAGCAGCGGTGGTTCTCATTAATTTCTGCATACACTTAATGAGTACATATATTTTGTCAGTGGTTTAATTGTTTTGATCATCCACCACAATCCCTCCGGGGAGCTTGCTTCGAGCGAATGGAGCGCCAGGCAGCGGCGAGTCTCATTACTTTCTGCATACAATTCATGAAAGTATAGTTCATCATCACGTTAATTGTTTTGATCATCCACAACAATCCCACCGGGTACCTTGTATCTAGCGAATGGAGCGCCACCCAGCGGCGAGTCTCATTTCTTTCTTCACAAATACTGTGTGTGTGCATAGTGCTACAGTTCATTAACTGTTTTGATCATCCACCACAATCCCACGGGTAGCTTGCTTCTAGCGAATGGAGCGCCACGCAGCGTCGAGTCTCATTACTTTCTTGACACATACTGTTTGTGAGCATAGTGCTTCAGTGCGTTAATTGTTTGGATCATCCACCACAATCTCTCCGGTGAGCTTGCTTCAAGCGAATGGAGAGCCACGCAGCGGCGGTTCTCATTACTTTCTGCATACACTTTATGAGCACATAGTTCGTCAGTGGTTTAATTGTTTTGATCATCCACCACAATCCCACAGGTTAGATTGCTTCTAGCGAACGGAGCGCCACTGCGCGACTAGTCTCATTACTTTCTTCACACATACTGTGTGAGAGCATAATGCTTCAGTGCGTAAATTGGTTGGATCATCCACCACAATCCCACCGGTGAGCTGGCTTCAAGCGAATGGAGCGCCACGCAGCAGTGAGTCTCATTTCTTTCTGCATACACTTTATGAGGGCATAGTTCGTCAGTGCGTTAATTCTTTTGATCATCCACCACAATCCCTCTGGGTAGCTTGCTTCTAGCGAATGGAGCGCCGCACAGCGTCGAGTCTCATTACTTTCTTGACACATACTGTGCGTGAGCATAGTGCTTCAGTGCGTTAATTGTTTTGATCATCCACCACAATCCCTCCGGGGAGCTTGCTTCGAGCGAATGGAGCGCCACGCAGCGGCGAGTATCATTTTCTTGACACATACTGTTTGTGAGCATAGTGCTTCATTGCGTTGATTGTTTTGATCATCCAAAAGAATCCCTTCGGGTACCTTACTTCTAGCCAATGAAGCGACACGCAGCGGCAAGTCTCATTTCTTACTGCATACACTTAATGAGGGCATAGTTTGTCAGTGCGTTAATTTTTTTGATCATCCACCACAATCCCTCCGGGGAGCTTGCTCCAAGCGAATGGAGCACCACACAGCGGTGAGTCTCGTTACTTTCTGCTAAAAATTTATGAGGGCATAGTTCGTCCGTGCGTTAATTGTTTTGATCATCCACCACAATCCCTCCGGGGAGCTTGCTTCAAGCGAATGGAGCACCACGCAGAGGCGGTTCTCATTACTTTCTGCATACACTTTATGAGTACATAGTTCGTCAGTGGTTTAATTGTTTTGATCATCCACCACAATCCCTCCGGGGAGCTTGCTTCAAGCGAAGTGAGCGCCACGCAGCGGCGAGTCTCATTATTTTCTTGACACATACTGTGTGTGAGCATAGAGCTTCAGTGCGTTTATTGTTTGGATCATCCACCACAATCACTAAGGGTAGCTTGCTTCTAGAGAATGGAGCCCCACGCAGCGGTGAGTCTCATTACTTTCTGCATACACTTTATGAGGGCATAATTCGTCAGTCCGTTAATTAATTTGATCATCCACCACAATACCTCCGGATAGCATGCTTAATGCGAACGGAGCGCCCCGCAGCGGCGAGTCTGATTACTTTCTTGACACATTCTGTGTGTGAGCATAATGCTTCAGTGCGTTAATTGTTTTGATCATCCACCACAATCCCATCCTGTAGTTTCCTTCTAGCGAATGGAGCGCCACGCGGCGGCGAGTCTCATTACTTTCTTCACACATACTGTGTGTGAGGATAGTGCTACAATGCGTTGATTGGTTGGATCATCCACCGCAATCCCTCCGAAGAGCTTGCTTCAAGCGAATGGAGCGCAACGCAGGGGTGAGTCTCATTACTTTCTGCATTCACTTTATGAGGGCATACTTCGTCAGTGATTTAATTGTTTTGATAATCCACCACAATCCCTCCGGGTAGCTTGCTTCTTGTAAATAGACAGCCACGCAGCGGCGACTCTCATTACTTTCTTCACAAATACTGTTTGCGAGCATAGTGCTACAAATCGTTAATTGTTTTGATCATCCACCACAATGCCACCGGGTAGCTTGCTTCTAGGGAATGGATCGCCACGCAGAGTCGAGTCTCCTTACTTTCTTGACACATACTGTGTGTGAGCATAGTGCTTCAGTGCGTTAATTGTTTGGATCATTCACCACAATCCCTCCGGTGAGCTTGTTTCAAGCCAATGGAGCGCCACGCAGCGGCTAGTCTCTTTACTTTTTGCATACACTTTATGAGGGCATAGTTCGTCAGTGCGTTAATTATTGATCATCCACGACAATTCCTCCGGGTAGCTTGCTTCTGGCGAATGGAGCGCCACGCAGCGGCGAGTCTCATTAATTTCTTGACACATACTGTGTGTGAGCATATTGCTTCAGTGCGTAAATTGTTTTGATCATCCAAAAGAATCCCTTCGGGTAGCTTGCTTCTAGCGAATGGAGCGCCACGCAGCGGCGAGTCCCATTTCTTTCTGCATACACTTAATGAGGGCATAGTTTGTCATTGCGTTAATTGTTTTGATCATCCACCACAATCCCTCCGGGGAGCTTGCTTCAAGCGAATGGAGCACCACGCAGCGGCGAGTCTCATTACTTTCTGCTAAAAATTTATGAGGGCATAGTTCGTCAGTGCGTTAATGGTTTTGATCATCCACCACAATTCCTCCGGGTAGCTTGCTTCTGGCGAACGGAGCTCCACGCAGCGGCGAGTCTCATTACTTTCTGCATACACTTAATTAGGGCATAGTTTGTCAGTGCGTTAATTGTTTTGATCATCCACCACAATCCCTCCGGGGAACTTGCTTCGAGCGAATGGAGCGCCACGCAGCAGTGAGTCTAATTTCTTTCTGCATACACTTTATGAGGGCATAGTTCGTCAGTGCGTTAATTCTTTTGATCATCCACCACAATCCCTCTGGGTAGCTTGCTTCTAGCGATTGGAGCGCCACGCAGCGTCGAGTCTCATTACTTTCTTGACACATACTGTGCGTGAGCATAGTGCTTCAGTATGTTAATTGGTTGGATTATCCACCAAAATTCCTCCGGTCAGCTTGCTTCAAGCGAATGGAGCACCACACAGTGGCGAGTCTCATAACTTTCTGGATACAATTTATGAGTGCATAGTTCGTCCGTGCGTTAATTGTCTTGATCATCCACCACAATCCATCCGGGTAGTTTGCTTCTAACGAATGGAGCGCAACAAAGCGGCGAGTCTCATTACTTTCTTGACACAAACTGTGTGTGAGCATAGTGCTTCAATGCGTTAATTGTTTTGATCATCCACCTGAATCCCTCCGGGTAGCTTGCTTCTAGCGAATGGAGCGCCACGCTGCGGCGAGTCTCATTACTTTCTGCATACATTTTATGAGGGTATAGTTCGTCAGTGCCTTAGTTGTCTTGACCATCCACCACAATTCCTCCGTGTAGCTTGCTTCTGGCGAATGGAGCGCCACGCAGCGGCGAGTCTTATTAATTTCTTGACACATACTGTGTGTAAGCATAGTGCTTCAGTGCGTTAATTGTTTTGATCATCAACCAGAATCCCTCCGGGTAGCTTGCTTCTAGCAAATGGAGCGCCACGCTGCGGCGAGTCTCATTACTTTCTGCAATCATTTTATGAGGGCATAGTTCGTCAGTGCGTTAATTGTTTTGACCATCCACCACAATTCCTCCGTGTAGCTTGCTTCTGGCGAATGGAGCGCCACGCAGCGGCGAGTCTCATTAATTTCTAGACACATACTGTGTGTAAGCATAGAGCTTCACTGCGTTAATTGTTTTGATCATCCTCCACAATCCCTCCGGGTAGCTTCCTTCTGGCGAATGGAGCGCCACGCAGCGGCGAGTCTCATTAATTTCTTGACACATACTGTGTGTGAGCATAGTGCTTCAGTGCGTTAATTGGTTGGATCATCCACCACAATCCAATTATTTTTTTTAAATTATCAAAATGTTAGTGGTATTCGAACCAAATTACATAAACTGTACACGGGAATTGCAGCCACTAATTTCGACATTATACTTTTGACCGAAACTTGGTTGTGTGACGGTACATATAATAATGAATTTATTGATGAAAGGTATAATGTATTTAGATATGATAGAACTCACAAAGATGGAGGAGGTGCACTTATAGCAATTTTAAAGAACTATAGTGTTACTGAAATTCCAATTGTTATAAATTATGTTGAAGCATCATGTATAAAAGTTAAAATAGCAACTAAATATATTTATGTCATTGTTGTATACTTTCCACCGAATACTAAAGTGATAAAATATCTTGAATTCTTTGAAAAAATTGAACAAATATTTGATATACAATTTCATAATATTATTATAGTTGGTGATTTTAATATTCCTTCAATTATAGACTGCTCGTTTGATTTGTTAGATGGTGACGTTATCTGTAAGTCCTTGGCAAACTTTATCTCATTTCATAATTTAAGATCAATGAACTCAGTAAAGAATGCGTATGGTAAAACTCTTGACTTAGTTCTCTCTAGTGTTGAGTTGGAAGTTAACGTATCTAGAAATATGTATCCCTTATTAGAAGAAGATAAACATCATCCCTCATTACATTGTCAACTGTACCTTAATAACACTATTTCGCGTATCAAACATACTACTAGTATTGTATACAATTTTAGTAAAGCTAATTTCCTTAATTTATATAGTTCTTTAAGGCAACAAAACTGGTCAGAGTTACTTGCTATAAAGGATGTTAATCTAGCAGTGAATTACTTTTATAATATTTTAAATGTTATTATCGATAGTAATGTGCCCAAGAAGAAAATATTCAAAAGGCACCGTCACCCCTGCTGGTTTACGCCGGAAATTGTTAGTATACATAAAGAAAAAAATTACTATAGAAAACATATGCATGTTTCAGTTTATAATTTGAATAAATTTAAGGAGCTACGAAAACAAGCTAAAACTCTTATTAATAGGGCTTACGAACTTTATATAAGGAAATCAGAAAATGACTTAAGGAGAAACCCTAAATGCGTTTGGAATTACCTTAAGAGCAAAAAGAGTAATAATTTAGAAGTCAGTCATATGGTATATAACAATCAAATACTTACTTCTGATTCTGCCATTGCCAATAATTTTGCTCAATATTTCAAAAGCGTTTACTCTCCATGTCGTCCAAATTATAATGGGTATTATTCTCCCATCCTAAATGTTAATAACTGTCTTGTGATCAATTCCATTACTGAGCAAGATTATGTGAACGCCATTAAAAAGTTAAAATCGTCTAAATCCTCTGGTCCTGATTTAATTCCTTCGTACATTGTTAAGGGATGTGGGGAAGTTCTGAAGATACCTCTATGTCACATCTATAATCTCATATTAAAAACTTCTCTCTATCCTGATGTTTGGAAAATTAGCAAAGTCCATCCTATATTAAAGAAGGGAAACCCTACAGCAATAGAAAATTATAGACCAATCTCATTAATTTCTACAATAGGTAAAGTTTTTGAACACATCCTTTATAATAAAATTTTTAATCATGTTAAACCATATATATCAATTTATCAACATGGTTTTTATCCCAGGAGATCAACAGTTACAAATCTTGTTACTTTCGTTCAGTATATATCAGATTCCCTCAATAATAATCATTCAGTTGATACAATTTATACAGATTTTTCAAAAGCTTTCGACAAATTGGATCACGATATATTAATTATGAAGTTGTCTAGTTTTGGATTTTCGGAACAATTGCTTCTATTGATTTCATCTTACCTAAAAGACAGAAAACAATATGTGGTGTTCAATAATCAAAGATCTACTTTATTTGATGTTTACTCAGGTGTGCCACAAGGATCTAACTTAGGACCTTTATTTTTTGTATTATTTATCAATGATTTGCCGTCTGTTATCAAAAATTCAAATTGCTTATTGTACGCAGATGATATGAAACTGTATAGACAAATAAGAGAACCTAATGATGTTTGGAAGCTTCAAGATGATTTAAATAGCTGTTATAACTGGAGTCTTAAAAATAAACTGCATTTCAATATCAATAAATGTACTGCAATAACCTTTTCAAGAAAAAATAATCCCACTTATTTTGATTATAAGATTAATAACTTAAATATCAAAAGATGCCAAGAGGTAAATGATTTGGGAATTATAATCAATAATAGGATGTCTTTTAATGTACATATTGAGAAAGTATGTAATGATGCTTTTAAGCTTTTGGGATTTGTAATGAGGAACACCAGAGACTTCCACAATGTGGATGCTTTAATAACTATATTTAATACCCTTATTAGAAGTAGACTTGATCACGCTTCTATAGTCTGGGCTCCTTATTACAAAAACTATATTAACAAGGTTGAACGTATCCAAAATAAATTTTTGAGATATCTGTATTATAAGGTTTTTAATATTAATTCTTATGAAGCAAAGGTATCGTACAAATCTCTTCTGAGTATTTTTGGTTGTAGCTCATTGGCAACTAGACATGAGCACTCGCAGCTAATTTTCCTCTACAAATTAGTGAACGGAATTGTCGACAGTTCAGAGTGCCTAACGCTATTGAATTTTAATATAAAATCTAAAAAATTAAGAAATCGATTACCTTTTATCTGCAACAGGTCTCAAACAATGGCACATTTAAACTCACCTATTACGCGAATTTGTCGATTATACAACAAGCTGATACAGGAGAATGTCGACTTAGATTTTGCTATGCCTTATTCAGTCTATGTAAAAACTCTTAATATAATTTTTGATTAAGAGAGATTTTCAGTTCGAACCTGACATTGATTATGGTATTTTGAAATTAAAAGAGTATTTCTATTAAATGAAAACATTTCTGCTTCTTGACAGAAATCTTATTTCAACATTTATATTTTGGATATTTATATTTTTGTTATGTTCTGTTTGTATTTCATTCATTTTTGTCACGAAGGGCTGATTTCATAGTCTTTACTAGGTTCTATTTGTATATTTGCAATTCTTATTGAACGAATTAATACAAATATATCTCTTACTTGTGTTTTCTCATGTTCGTGATGTTAATTGCATGTTTATTTTCTTTTTTCTTTTTGTTGTGTATCTCAATATTTATAAAGCTTGTAATTATGTAAGCCTATTGTAAATGGGAATTTTATTTTTTTTTTTCATTCGCTCAGCCGCGTTACTGTCAGCCGGTGCCTTGAGCATTCAAAACCGGCGAAGTATCATCATTGCGAATGATTTCTCTTTTGGGTTTATTTATTTCTTAATTTTGAAGAAGGAAAGGGAAGGGGAAAAGGACGTGAAACCTAAACAAGGGATTGGAAAAAAAAAATGATGAAACGAACAAAAAACAAAAAAACAAAAAAAATAACTAAACTTAATATTTGCTTAACTCTACTCTCATTTCTAGTCTTGTGAGATTTTGTGTGTTTTTTTGTTTTATTGAGTTTAAGTTTGAGTTTAAGTTTGTTACGTGTGTGTTGTTTTGAATGTCGTATGTTTTGTGTTTTCGTGTTTACCTATTGGTCATCTTCTTCTTTCTTCTTTTCTTCAGGTTTTCACTCTGTATGTTTGGTTTCTCTGGTTTCTGCCTGCATTTCTCTCCTGTGTGTTCTATTTCACATTTGCACTATTTACACTGGCTTTTCACCTTTATATTTTACCTCTTTTCACTATCCTGCATCAACACTACACTACACTCACTATTGACACTGACTGCTTTTGATGAAATCACTAACCTTCACCAACTAGTACTTACACTATGAAACACACACGCTACACTTACTTTTATCTAAATTTTCACATTTTCAAAACTTTTAATTTTCTGATGCTTCTATATAAGCGTTTCCTGTTACTTTTGCTTTGATGCTTTAGTGTTCTCAGTTGCATATCAATGCCAGTTTCCACCCATTTGTGCTGGCTTGAGGTCCAGGGCCCACTCAGAGCACTTAGTGCAGGCCCTGGTCCGTTTTATCCTTCGGCCGGCACGCCCGGGATGGGCCGTCCTATTGGCGAGAGTTGCTCTATTATTTATCTCTGAGACACTATCCTCGCTTCACCTCTACTCATGCACTCACGCAACATTCACTCTTGCACCGGAGTTCCTTTCCAAACCGAGAGGCTGGAGGTGCAGCACGCATTCTGGTCCTCGGCGAAAGCACGGTGATCCAGTGCTTGGATTCCAGGAGTCTTTTCTCCGGTCCGAGGACTTCTTCACACATTCTTCCACTTGCACTCATCCTTCTATTCTTCTTCTGTAAGTTTTTCGTCTTAGTTCGGAGTATTCATTTGTCAAATTTTCCAATTTCTTGCAGTCTTCCTCTACTTCTATTATTTCTTTCAGTGATTTTTCTCTTATTTGAGTTCTTAGTTCTAAAATTTCTTCTAATAATGGACACCACATAACATGGTGCTCAGGAGTTCCTTCTTCTCCGCATTCACACGTTGGGCTGGGTCTTAACTTGATTCTGTGGAGGTGTTGTTCGTATGGTCCATGGCCTGATAGATAATGAACCAATCCATATGTTGGATTTAAAAGGTTTATTTTTAGTCTATCGACGATGCTAGGAAAAATTCTATGTAATCGTTGCGCTCCACTGTATTCCTGCCATTCTTTATCCCATAGTTGTATTATGTTGTCGTTAATTTCTTTCTCATCTTTTAGATCCCTGTTAAAAATTTCTCTAATTTTCCTTTTCTCTTCTTTCCTTAACCAGTAATTAATTGCCCTTTGCAATAACACATAGTTCATTGGTTGGATACCAAGGATTATACAGAGTGCGCTATGCGAAGTAGTGTTAAAAGCTCCAGACATTCTGATTAATAGGTTTCTTTGTGGTCTATTGATTTGATTTCTGTAAGTCTTATTTCTTAATAGTCTATCAATCCAAACGCTGGATGCGTACGCCATGGTAGCTGACAAAATAGTTTCTTGGTATAGTCTTAGTATTTTTAATGGTAGCCTGTATCTGTTTCTTGCAATAGTAGTCAATTTATTCGCTACACTGTTTCCCCTTTTTACTATATATTTCAAATGTTCATCAAATTTTAGTCTATCGTCTAGCATTATGCCAAGGTATTTTATGCTTTGCGCTCGTTCTACTCCTACTCCATTTAATTTTATAGTCGGGTTTCTTTGTAGTTTTGTGCCGAAAATTAGATATTTGGTTTTCTTTGATGATATCCTTAATTTACTCTCCATACTCCATTCTTCAAGTGTTTCTGTTATCTTTTTAACTTTTTCTTCTAATTCCCTTCGGCTGTTTCCTGATGTTGTTATTACGACGTCATCGGCGAATGCCACTATTTTATCGACTTCTTGCTTTTTGTTTATTTTTTCCAAGCAAGGTTGTAATTCTATGTCCCATAGTAGGGGTCCTAATATTGATCCTTGCAGGCATCCTTTCTCTGTTTTAATTATTATGTCGCCCTCTTCATTGGGTATTATTATTTTTCTGTTTTCTAGATAGTTTCTTATCAAATTCAGTAAGTATGCTGGCATTTCCAGTTTTTTTACATTTTCAATTAAGGATGGAAACCATAAATTATCAAATGCTCCTTCGATGTCAATGAAGAGCGCTAATACATATTTCTTTTCGTATATCTTTTCTTTGATATCATCTAGAAGAGTATTTATGGCGTCTTCTGTTGATTTTCCTACTCTGAATCCAAATTGTAGTTTGTCTTCAGTTACGTTTCTGTATTTTTGAATTCTGTTTAATATTACTCTCTCAAAAATTTTTGATATATTTTTTAATAAGCATATAGGTCTATATGAGTTTACTTCTGATGGATCCTTTTCTGGTCCTTTTGAGAGAATAATTAATTTTGATGCTTTCCACGGCTCTGGAATTTCTTGTTTCTTTATTAGTAAATTGAAAAGCTTCGTTAGGTAGGGGACCCATAAATCTTTAGTCTTCTTGTATATTTCGTTTTTGATGCCATCTATACCCGGAGATTTCTTGTTTTTAAGTTTTCTAAAGATCTTTTCTATTTCTTCGTTAGTGACTTTGTCCGATTCTGGTACAGTTCCTGTATGTTGTTCACCCATTTTGTTTCTTAGTACTGTGTTTCTTTCTGTGTCGTTATTGTTTTCATCTCTGGGAAAAAATTTGTTCGCTAAAACTTTTAGAGTTTCTTCTCTGTTTGAGGTGTATGATCCATCTAATTTCTTGACTGTATTTAATACTAATGGGTTTATTTTTTGTGTTATGAGTTTGTATGGAACACCCCATGGATCTATTTCAATATTTTTCTTGAGGTAAAGATCCCAACTTCTTTTCTTAGCCTCTAATATCGCTTCCTTATATTTATTCTTTGCATTTCTATATTTTTCTAATCTTCTTTCCTTTAGTATTGGGTTATAAGTTGCTTGATAACTTTTCCGGGCTGACGTTGCAAGTCTTTTTAATCTTTGTAGTTTAGGTGTCCAAAAGTCTTCATATACTCTTCTTTCTTGACTTTCCGGAGTAGCCTCTTTGAAAGCTTTTTTTGTTGCTTGTTCAATTTCGTTGATTATTTCGGTCAAGTTTTCATCTTCATTTATTTGGAGTAGATTTAATTTGTTCTTGAAAGTAATCCAATTTGTCTTAGCTATATTAAATTTTTTTTGCTCTTTTCCATTTTTCTCAATTTTCATATCAAATAGTATTATTTCGTGGTCGCTGAGAGTGAGTTTATCTCCAATCTGCCAATTTTCAATCCTACTTGTTATTTCAAATACATCCATCCACAACAATCCCTCCGGTGAGCTTGCTTCAAGCGAATGGAGCACCACACAGCGGCGAGTCTCATTACTTTCTGCACACATATTATGAGGGCATAGTTCGTCCGTGCGTTAATTGTCTTGATCATCCACCACAATCCATCCGGGTACCTTGCCTCTAACGAATGGAGCTCAACAAAGCGGCGAGTCTAATTACTTTCTTGACACATACTGTGTGTGAGCATAGTGCTTTAATGCGTTAATTGTTTTGACCATCCATCAGAATCTTTCCGGGTAGCTTGCTTTTAGCGAATGGAGCGCCACGCAGCGGCTAGTCTCTTTACTTTCTGCATACACTTTATGAGGGCATAGTTCGTCAGTGCGTTAATTTTTGATAATCCACCACAATTCCTCCGGGTAGCTTGCTTCTGGCGAATGGAGCGCCACGCAGCGGCGGTATCATTAATTTCTTGCCACATACTGTGTGTGAGCATAGTGCTTCAGTGCGTTAATTGTTTTGATCATCCAAAAGAATCCCTTCGGGTAAGTAGTAGGCCCCCGCGTATGTCCAGCCGAGTCAGCAAAATTTTTTGTGACGTCATAGGTCAAAGGTCAATGACCTTGGCCCGGTGTCAATGACTTAGGGGTACCTAGGACCACCCCCTCTAAATTTTGGCAGGGGTACCTTGTCCCACCCCCTAAATTTTGGCAGGGGTACATAGGACCACCCCCCTTAAATTTTGGAAATTGCCAAATCTAAAAATTTGGTGTGGTAGCCTAGGACCATAGTACAATGGGTGTCTATGTTGTTCCCTTTCATGGGTAAAAAATTGCCAAAAATTCAAATTTCGGGGGTTTTTGACCTAATTTATCCCCTTTGATGAGTTGTTATTACCCTATATAGTTATATGGGCGTACACAGGGATGCATTACCTTTCATAAGACATGGGTATATTAATGCACCCCTTTAAATTTTTGGGAGGGGTACCTTGGCCCACCCCTTCAATTTTGGAAATTGACCAATTTCAACATTGGGTATTATAGTATAGGACCCTAATATGTATTATGATAAATTTGGGTGGTCCACCTCATTCCCTTCTAGGGGTACAAAATTGCCAAATCTATAAACGTAAGCAATACGTTGTACCAGGTGTTTGGTTTTTGACCTAATTTATCTCCTTGGATGAGGTCCTATTACCTTATATGATTATATGGTCATGTATAGGGGTCCATTACCTATCATAAGACATAGGTACGTTTGTGCACCCCTTTAAATTTTTGGGAGGGGTACCTTGGCCCACCCCTTTAATTTTGGAAATTGCCCAATTTAAACATTTGGTATTATAGTACTGGACCTTAACATGTATTATGATAAATTTGGGTGGTCCACCTCGTTCCCTTTTAGGGGTACAAAATTACCAAAATTTTAGTACAACCACGTGTTTGGTATTTGGTACATTTTATCCCCCTTTGATGAGGTTCTATTACCTTATATGGTTATATGGTCATGTATAGGGGTTCATTATCTATCATAAGACATAGGTACATTGGTGCACCCCGGGAGGGGTACCTTGGCCCACCCCTTAAATTTTGGAAATTGCCCAATTTAAACATTTGATATTATAGTACAGGTCCTCAATATGTATCATGATAAATTTGGATGGTCTACATCGTTCCCTTTTAGGGGTACAAAAATTGCCAAAATATAAACGTTGTACCACGTGTTTGTTTTTTTGGTCCATTTTATCCCCTTTGATGAGATCCTATGATTACAAGGGGTCCATATCCTATCATAAGACATGGGTATATTGTTGCACCCTTCTTAAATTTGGCAATGGGGGTCCACTGAAATTGTCCAATTTAAGCATAGTACAGGACCTCAATATGTTTCGGTGGTCCTATTTTCAAATTTTTAAGTACAACCACGTGTTCGGTTACTGAGTCAATATATCCTCTTTGATAAGGTATGGACGGGTATCCCCTTTCAATTTGGTAGTACCCTTCGGGTGTAGTACGGTCACGGGATCAATGATTTGGTTTTGATGCGCGACGAGGTCCCTGGTCAATGTTCTCTAGGAATTATGCGGAAACTTTGAACAAGATTCTTGGCATTTAAAACTTTTTTTTCAACTTTTCAAACTAAAAAAAAAATCAAAACAAAAAATTGAAAACGAAAACTTTTAAACAAAAATCTTGAAACTAAAAAATTTTTCAAAACAAAAATTTGAAACGAAAAATTTTTGAAACGAAAACATTTGAAACAAAAATTTTGAAACGAAAAATTTTCAACAAAAAATTTGAAACGAAAAATTTTCAAACAAAAAATTTTGAAACAAATTTACAAACAAAAAAATTTCAAACGAAAAAATTTGAAAAACATTTGAAACAAAAAATTTTCAAACAAAAATTTTTGAAACAATTTTCAAAACAAATTTCAAACGAAAAATTTTCAATTAGAATTTAAATCAAACAGTGATCAGCTTTCACGGTTAACCGTTAAACTTTATCCGGTTTTTAACTATTCGATTAACAAATAAACGGTTTTCAATTATTCGATTAACAAATAAACGGTTTTCAACTATTCGATAAACAGATGAACTGTTTCTTTCCTTTTCACACCAGTGAGTACAAGAATTTACAATCTAAAACAAAAAGAAAATTTGTACTCTCTTTAAATACGCATCATTTTTGAAACAAGGTGTTAGTGTTCATCATGGATACACAGTGGAAACATCCATTTACCTGTATTCTCGCAGGGCCTAGTGGGTGTGGAAAAACGTATTTTGTGAAGCGATTACTGTCACATCTCCCAACCATGATCAATGCAAAATTTCGTAAGATATACTGGTATTATGCAGAATGGCAAGACGTGTATTCAACAATGCCAGTTCCAGTAGAATTTCATGAAGGACTTCCACGAATGAAAGATTTTCAGCCTCAAGATGGACCACATTTGATTATTATTGATGACCATATGCGAGAAGTGAATAGTGATATTGTTGATATGTTCACAAAAGGATCACATCATCGAAATATTAGTGTGATTTTTATAACACAAAATGTATTTCATCAAAGTAAAGCAAATAGAAATATGAGTTTAAATTGTTCGTATTTGGTGTTGTTTAAAAATCCACGTGACAAGTCACAAATCAAGCATATGAGTTATCAAATCATGCCTGAGCATCCACTGTTTCTACAAGAAAGTTATGCAGACGCAACAAGAAATCCACATGGTTATTTACTGATGGATCTTAAACAAGATACACCCGATGAAAAGCGATTTCGTACAAATATTTTTCCCGACGATTTGCATCATTATGTTTACGTACCAACAAAACATGTTTAAATTATTGTGCATGTGAAAAGAATGACTTAGTCTGTCACGATGTCTCCTACAGTGAAACACGCTGATCTGCTACGTGCTCTGCACAAAGCTAAACCAAGATTGCGTAAAGCTATTATTGCCAATGCAGACGCTTCATTAATTCATAGTATTTGTGAATGTTGTTATAATGTCTTAAAAGGCAATGTTCCACTGACAAGTGCGCAGAAGTCAAGATTAAAGCGTTACAAGAACACGCTCCGCTATCTCGTAGACAATACAAAATCATTGGATAAAAAGAAGAAACATTTAGCCGTACAACAAGGAGGATTCTTACCTGCATTACTTGCACCTATTGTAGGAAGTGTGTTATCCAGTATTTTGTTTAAACAATAAACTTCATGGAACATAGCAAGAAGATGGTTTTAGTGCCACCAGAAATGCTTCAACGAATGCATGCATCATCATCCCGTGTGAGTGAAAATCGAGAATCTAATCTCGATCGTGAAATGCAATCTATATTGAATACATCGTATCCAAGTGATGAAGAAAAATGGAATCAGTACAATAGAATATTACAGAAATATCTTTATGTGATACGTAAACAAGAAGAACCAATACCACTTACAATTACATCAATGAAACCTGATGGTGACGTCCCGAATGTTGACGATAGCACGAAACAAGAAATTTTAGCCGCAATACCACAAATGTATCGTAAGAAAGCCGAACTACTATTCCGTCGTTTGAAACAAGATGACGCAATTACATGGGATCATAAAGGAACAGTGTACATCAACGACAATAAACTACATGGATCCAATATTGTAGATTTAATGTGTGATGTGACTTGACCGAGGAAACATTCTAATCCTCAAGGCTGGGAATTGTTTTGCAACTACCTTGCATCGTCAAACACACCTCAAGAATTGATTGGTAATCCACGAAGATTAAACTATATTGTCAAGCATAATAGTACAACAGCATCTGAAGGATCTGCACCACCAAAACCGGCACCTGAATTATTTTCTTCCGGAGAAGAAGAAGAAGAAGAAGAAGGTGATGATGATGATGTTTTAGAAGTCCGACCAAAAAGAAAACGTATCATTCCACAATGGTCAACGTACAAACCATGAACAAAAAGTTGAAATCCATTTATTACAATCCAGCACATCCTGCATCATTTT
Source organism: Thermobia domestica (assembly GCF_964235325.1). Classification (NCBI taxonomy): domain Eukaryota; kingdom Metazoa; phylum Arthropoda; class Insecta; order Zygentoma; family Lepismatidae; genus Thermobia; species Thermobia domestica. The sequence continues at coordinate 14,771,757 of NC_137459.1, forward strand.
CTACTGCAAAGAAATTATGGCAAGCCACAGGAAAATCTATACCTCTAGCCAAAATAAAACTTTGGTTAAACAAACAACCTACCTACACGTTACACCGTCCTGTACGTCGTCGTTTCCGTAGAGATTTTTATCTTGTCAACAATATTGATGATCAATGGGAATGTGATTTAAATGATTTACAATCACTTCAAAACTATAATGACAATTACCGCTATATTCTTACAGTGATTGATGTGTTTAGTCGGTACGGGTGGGCTGTACCACTAAAATCAAAAAGTGCCGAGGATATAGTGAATGCATTTGAAATGATTTTCCAGGACAGGAAACCAATTGTACTACGTAGTGATCAAGGAACTGAATTTACCAACAAGACAGTACAAAAGTTTCTCAGGAAACACAACGTGCAACATGTTACAACAAAGGATCCAGATATTAAAGCCAGCATCGCAGAAAGATTTAATCAGACATTGAAACATCGTATGTGGAAATACTTTACCAAATATCAAACATACAATTACATCAAAGTATTGCCTTTACTTGTAAAAGCATACAATGAAAGTCGGCATTCCAGTATTAAAATGGCACCTGCAAACGTTTCTCAGGACAATTTACTGGAGGTGTGGCATAACTTATACGACAAAAAGCTACAACGTTCAAAACAAGATACGGATTTATCTGTTGATGATACTGTTCGTATAAGTAAAACAAAACGTATCTTTGACAAGGGTTACCTCGAGAACTGGACTTGGGAAATATTCAGAGTAAAAGCCATTGTACCAAGAAACCCACCAGTGTATCGACTAGAGGATTTAAATCATCAACTTATCGATGGTGTTTTCTACAGAGAAGAATTACAACCAGTACCGCTCCCTTCGACGTTCCTCATCGATAAAATATTACGTACAAGAACAAAAGGTCGCAGAAGGGAGTATCTCGTCCAGTGGAAAGGATATCCTTCCTCATTCAATTCGTGGATCCCTGCAACTTCATTGAAGAAGAAGAAGAATGGAACCTGATCAACATTTTTACGTTACACTTCCCAGTAATAGTTCCATGGATTATTTTCCAGAAAATACATTGACTTCATATATTACGAAATTACAACGACGTGTAGAGTTTCGCCAGAAGTGGGATGTGGCAATTGTAGAGATTCATTATCCACATTCTTTGCTGAACATTAACAGTGAAAACAATAAAATATATTACAAATCATCAAGTAGTAATGATCAAGAACCGTGGAAGGTTGTAACGATCCCTGTACGCTATTATAACAATATACGGGATCTTATTCATGCAATTAATATACATCATAAAGAAACCAATTTATTTATATCTCATGACGCAACTAATAATATATGCCTCATAAGACATCCCAAAAAGGAAATCCATACTTCTGTACAATTGTCACCAAGTGTTAGTTTAATGCTAGGATTTGAACCGAAAAGTGATTTAAAAGATATGGAAAAGGGACAATATACACCGGATGTACGATTAGGCTTACCATCACAAATGTACGTCTATTGTGACATTATTGAATCTGTCATTGTTGGAGATACAATGGTACCCTTGCTACGAATTGTCAACATGGATCCTGTGAATCATACTTTTGGAAGTCATGCAGTACAAATCTTTAATCCTGCACATTATGTTCCGGTGGAAAAAATGAATTTTGAGCAAATACAAATCGATATAAGGGATAGCACAGGTCATCGGATGCCATTCACCTTTGGAACGGTGTGTACAAAACTACATTTCCGTCGTCGTCGTCATGACTGATCCGTATTTGCAATACTACCAAAAACAAGCGTTGTCCGGTATCGGCAACGTCTATGTGGGAAGTCCCTATCAAGCAGGACATGGCATTGGAAGTTTCCTTGGTGGCTTATTTCGTTCAGTGTTACCACTTGTGAAGCAAGGAGCTAAAACTGTGGGAAAAGAATTATTAAAATCAGGTGCCAATATGATTAATGACGTTGTGATCTCGAATCAACCGCTGGAAGAATCGTTTCATCAACGTATGCAAGAGGCAAAATCAAATTTACAAGAAAAAGCTAAAAATAAGTTGAAAACTATGCTGGGAAGTGGATATCATAAACGAAAATGGGATGACTGCTCTCAGTTTGAGGTTGACCTTCCAACGATCAACAACACCATCAATCCTACAAAGAGACGTAAATTATCACATAAGAAGAAGAAGAAATCATTGGCATCGTCACCAGATATTTTTGATTAATTCAACGATGGCTTTCTTACATCATCAATCCTGTGAATGTGTAAAAAGTGAATTGGACATGTTTTCAACTTTGCCCACGCAAACCAGTGTTCTGGACAATCGTATTATAGGCTACAAACCAATTAGTTCAATAGCTGAAAATTCACCAATAGAATTTGTAGTGAGTGGTAGCAGTGATGAATACATTGATTTGCCACAAACCTTATTATAATTCCAAGCACAAATTGTGAAACCAGATGGTTCCTCCTTCACCAATACGGATAAAGCAATTGCACCTGTCAATGATTTTCTAAATGCTATGTTTAGTGAAGTACAAATCTACTTGAACAATAAACTGATTTCATTTCCGTCACATAATCATCCATATCGTTCGTACATGGAAAAACTGCTCAATTATAGTGATGGAGCTAAAAATACACATTTACAAACAGCAATGTGGTTTCAAGATACGGCTGGTCATATGAACGCAACCACAAGTGAGAACAAAGGATTTCAACAACGCTATGAACTGACAAAACAAAGTATGAAATTCGATATGATTGGACATCTTCATTGTGACATTTTTAATCAAGATAAATTTTTAATTCATGGAGTGGAATTACGTGTGAAACTTATTCCTGCAAAACCAAACTTTTGTCTCATGGCCGGTGAAAGTGGTGTCAGTGCAAAAATCAATATTCTAGATGCATCGTTGCAGGTGAAAAAAGTCAGCATCAGCCCTAGTGTTAAATTGGCACACAATAAAATTTTACAATCTACACCGGCAAAGTATCCTCTGACAAGGGTTCAAATGAAATCATTTACCATCCCGAAGGATATACAATCCAAAACTATTGATAACCTGTTTATGGGAACATTGCCAAATCGTATTATTGTAGGATTTACATCGAATGAAGCATCCAGTGGAACTATTACCACCAATCCATTTGAATTTCAACATCTAAACATTAATTTCTTTACACTGTACGTGGATGGAAAAGCTGTACCTTCAAAACCATTGCAACCCAACTTTGAAGAAAATCTCTACATTTCATCGTACCACACATTGTTCTCAGGCTCTGGCATACATTTTACCAATACTGGAAATACAATTTCAAGAGCCGACTACAAGAATGGATATACACTGTTTGTATTTGACCTAACTCCCGATTCTTCTGCTGGAGATTGTCACTATTGGAATTTACAACGACATGGAGCCATCCGATTGGAAGTTCATTTCCAAGAGAAATTAGCAGCACCTGCAAACTGTATTGTGTATGGAGAGTTTTCCTCACTCCTAGAGATCGACCACCAGCGCAACATTATCCTGGACTTTTAAATTACAAGGTACGTATACGTTATGTATCATTTCCATTCACGATGTTGAATACATTACAATTAGCTAGTGCTTTACACGGTAGTCCATTGTTCAGAAATCATTTTACCGGGGTATTTGCAAGCGATGAGTTGCCCTCACGGATTTCTCTTCCTCTGGCAATGATTGTAAATACAGATCCATCCACAAAACTAGGAAGTCATTGGATTGCAATTTATATTGATCATCGCGGTGTTGGAGAATATTTTGACAGCTATGGCCTTCCTCCTTATGTACCACAACATGTTGCATTCTTAAAACTTCATTGTATGTACTATAAATATAATAATAGCCAAATGCAAAGTCTTGGTTCATCCGTATGTGGCTATTATGCTTATTTTTATTTGTGCTGTAAAGCCCAAGGAAAATCTCTGCGTGAAATTCAATACTTGTTCACAACAGTACCCACGGTTAATGATCGTAGACTGCTGCAATATACCTTCCAGGTAATTTTATCATATTTATCATTGCAAATGTATTGTTTAATCATCATCTATTTCTATACTAATCATCTTTTTCCTCGTTCTTTTTTACAGAATTCACAATACGAAGCTTTGCAAACGGGTGCTATGCTGCAAAACATGGAAACAAATCATTACAATCAAGAAGAGGAGGCGGTCTAATGAAGAAACCCAGCTCAATATACAAACATTGTCAATAAGAAAGAAAAAGAAGAAACCAGAAAAATGAATAAAATACAATTTATACTTATTTATGTGTTTTTATTGTCCATTCTATATACATCGTTATCAGATTCTCCTAAAGAACTGTGCGATATAAGACGAGAACCCTGGACAAAGTTTCCACCTAATTCCTAAAGAACATTGACCAGGGACCTCGTCGCGCATCAAAACCAAATCATTGATCACGTGACCGTACTACACCCGAAGGGTACTACCAAATTGAAAGGGGATACCCGTCCAAACCTTATCAAATAGGATACATTGAGTCAGTAACCGAACACGTGGTTGTACTTAAAAATTTGAAAATAGGACCACCGAAACATATTGAGGTCCTGTACTATGCTTAAATTGGACAATTTCAGTGGACCCCCATTGCCAAATTTAAGAAGGGTGCAACAATATACCCATGTCTTATGATAGGATATGGACCCCTTGTAATCATAGGATCTCATCAAAGGGGATAAAATGGACCAAAAAAACAAACACGTGGTACAACGTTTATATTTTGGCAATTTTTGTACCCCTAAAAGGGAACGATGTAGACCATCCAAATTTATCATGATACATATTGAGGACCTGTACTATAATACCAAATGTTTAAATTGGGCAATTTCCAAAATTTAAGGGGTGGGCCAAGGTACCCCTCCCGGGGTGCACCAATGTACCTATGTCTTATGATAGATAATGAACCCCTATACATGACCATATAACCATATAAGGTAATAGAACCTCATCAAAGGGGGATAAAATGTACCAAATACCAAACACGTGGTTGTACTAAAATTTTGGCAATTTTGTACCCCTAAAAGGGAACGAGGTGGACCACCCAAATTTATCATAATACATGTTAAGGTCCAGTACTATAACACCAAATGTTTAAATTGGGCAATTTCCAAAATTAAAGGGGTGGGCCAAGGTACCCCTCCCAAAAATTTAAAGGGGTGCACAAATGTACCTATGTCTTATGATAGGTAATGGACCCCTATACATGACCATATAATCATATAAGGTAATAGGACCTCATCCAAGGAGATAAATTAGGTCAAAAACCAAACACGTGGTACAACGTATTGCTTACGTTTATAGATTTGGCAACTTTGTACCCCTAGAAGGGAATGAGGTGGACCACCCAAATTTATCACAATACATATTAGGGTCCTATAATATAATACCCAATGTTGAAATTGGTCAATTTCCAAAATTGAAGGGGTGGGCCAAGGTACCCCTCCCAAAAATTTAAAGGGGTGCATTAACATAAACATGTCTTATGAAAGGTAATGGACCCCTGTATACGCCAATATAACTATATAGGGTAATAACACCTCATCAAAGGGGATAAATTAGGTCAAAAACCCCCAAAAATTTGAATTTTTGGCAATTTTTTACCCATGAAAGGGAACGACATAGACACCCAATACTGATAGAGGTACATACTATGGTCCTAGGCTACCATACCAAATTTTTAGATTTGGCAATTTCCAAAATTTAAGGGGGGTGGTCCTATGTACCCCTGCCAAAATTTAGGGGGTGGGCCAAGGTACCCCTGCCAAAATTTAGAGGGGGTGGTCCTATATACCCCTAGGTCATTGACCCCGGGCCAAGGTCAATGACCTTTGACCTATGAGGTCACAAAAATTTTTGCTGACTCGGCTGGACATACGCGGGGGGCTACTACTGGGTAGCTTGCTTGTAGCGAATGGAGCGCCACGCAGCGGCGAGTCTCATTTCTTTCTGCATACACTTAATGAGGGCATAGTTTGTCAGTGCGTTAATTGTTTTGATCATCCATCACACTCCCTCCGGGGAGCTTGCTTCTAGCGAATGGAGCGCAACGCAGCGTCGAGTCTCATTACTTTCTTGACACATACTGTGCGTGAGCATAGTGCTTCAATATGGTAATTGGTTGGATTATCCACCACAATTCCTCCGGTCAGCTTGCTTCAAGCGAATGGAGCACCACACAGTGGCGAGTCTCATTTCTTTCTGGATAAAGTTTATGAGTGCATAGTTCGTCCGTGCGTTAATTGTCTTGATCATCCACCACCATCCATCCGGGTAGTTTGCTTCTAACGAATGGAGCGCAACAAAGCGGCGAGTCTCATTACTTTCTTGACACAAACTGTGTGTGAGCATAGTGCTTCAATGCGTTAATTGTTTTGATCATCCACCAGAATCCCTCCGGGTAGCTTGCTTCTAGCAAATGGAGCGCCACGCACCGGCAAGTCTCATTACTTTCTGTACACATTTTTTGAGGGCATAGTTCGTCAGTGCGTTAATTGTTTGTATCATCCACCAAAATCCTTCCGGGAAACTTGTTTCTAGCGAATGGAGTGCCACGCAGCGGCGAGGCTCATTACTTTCTTGACACATACTGTGTGTGAGCATAGTGCTTCAGTGCGTTAATTGTTTTGATCATCAACCAGAACCCTCCGGGTAGCGTGCTTCTGGCAAATGGAGCGCCACGCTGCGGCGAGTCTCATTACTTTCTGCATACATTTTATGAGGGCATAGTTCGTCAGTGCGTTAATTGTTTTGACTCCCCACCACAATTCCTCCGTGTAGCTTGCTTCTGGCGAATGGAGCGCTACGCAGCGGCGAGTCTCCTTAATTCTTGACACATACTGTGTGTGAGCATAGTGCTTCAGTGCGTTAATTGTTTTGATCATCCACCACAATCCGTCCGGGGAACTCGCTTCAAGCGAATGGAGCACCACGCAGCGGCGAGTCTCATTACTTTCTAGATACACTTAATGAGGGCATAGTTTGTCAGTGCGTTAATTTTTTTGATCATCCACCACAGTCCCTCCGGGGAGCTTGCTTCAAGTGAATGGAGCGGCAAGCAGCGGCGGTTCTCATTAATTTCTGCATACACTTAATGAGTACATAGTTCGTCAGTGGTTTAATTGTTTTGATCATCCACCACAATCCCTCCGGGGAACTTGCTTCAAGCGAATGGAGCGCCAGGCAGCGGCGAGTCTCATTACTTTCTGCATACAATTTATGAAAGTATAGTTCATCAGTGCGTTAGTTGTATTGATCATCCACAACAATCCCTCCGGGTACCTTGTGTCTAGCGAATGGAGCGCCACCCAGCGGCGAGTCTCATGACTTTTTTGACACATATTGTGTGTTAGCATAGTGCTTCAGTGCGTTAATTGTTTGGATCATCCACCACAATAACTACGGGTAGCTTGCTTCTAGCAAATGGAGCGCCACGCAGCGGCGGGTCTCATTACTTTCTGCATACACTTTATGAGGGCATAGTTCGTCAGTGCGTTAATTAATTTGATTATCCACCACAATCCCTTCGGGTAGCATGCTTATAGCGAACGGAGCGCCACGCAGCGGCGAGTCTGATTACTTTCTTGACACATTCTGTGTGTGAGCATAATGCTTCAGTGCGTTAATTGTTTTGATCCTCCACCACAATACCATCCTGTAGCTTCCTTCTAGCGAATGGAGCGCCAGGCAGCGGCGAATCTCATTAGTTCTTCACACATACTGTGTGTGAGCATAGTGCTACAGTGCGTTAATTGGTTGGATCATCCACCACAATCCCTCCGAAGAGCTTGCTTCAAGCGAATGGAGCGCAACGCAGGAACGAGTCTCATTAGTTTCTGCATTCACTTTATGAGGGCGTACTTCGTCAGGGATTTAATTGGTTTGATCATCCACCGCAATCCCTCCGGGTAGCTTGCTTTCTGCGAATGGACCGCCACGCAGCGGCGAGTCTCATTTCTTTCTTCACAAATACTGTGTGTGAGCATAGTGCTACAGTTCGTTAACTGTTTTGATCAACAACCACAATCCCACGGGTAGCTTGCTTCTAGCGAATGGAGCGCCACGCAGCGTCGAGTCTCATTACTTTCTTAACACATACTGTGTGTGAGCATAGTGCTTTAGTGCGTTAATTGTTTGGATCTTCCACCACAATCTCTCCGGTGAGCTTGCTTCAAGCGAATAGAGTGCCACGCAGCGGCGGTTCTCATTACTTTCTGCATACACTTTATGAGCACATAGTTCGTCAGTGGTTTAATTGTTTTGATCATCCACCACAATCCCACAGGTTAGCTTACTTCTAGCGAACGGAGCGCCACTGCGCGACTAGTCTCATTACTTTCTTCACACATACTGTGTGAGAGCATAATGCTTCAGTGCGTTAATTGGTTGGATCATCCACCACAATCCCTCCGAGGAGCTTGCTTCGAGCTAATGGAGCGCCACGCAGAAGTGAGTCTCATTATTTTCTGCATACAATTTATGAGTGAATATTTCGTCCGTGCGTTAATTGTCTTGATCATCCACCACAATCCATCCGGGTAGCTTGCTTGTAACGAACGGAGCGCCACGCAGCGGCGAGTCTCATTACTTTCTTGACACATACTGTGTGTGAGCAAAGTGATTCAATGCGTTAATTGTTTTGACCATCCACCAGAATCCTTCCGGGTAGCTTGCTTTTAGCGAATGAAGCGCACGCAGCGGCGAGTCTCATTACTTTCTGCATACACTTTATGAGGGCATAGTTCGTCAGTGCGTTAATTAACTAGATCATCCACCTCAATCCCTCCGGGTAGCATGCTTCTGGTGAATGAAACGCCACGCGGCGGTGAGTCTCACTTATTTCTTGGCACATACTGTGTGTGAGCATAGTGCTTCAGTGCGTTAATTGGTTCGATCATCCACCAAAATCCCCCCGGGGACCTTGCTTCCAGCGAATGGAGCGCCACGCAGCGGCGAGTCTCATATTCTTGGCACATACTGTGTGTGAGCATAGTGCTTCAGTGCGTTAATTGGTTGGATCATCCACCAAAATTACCCCGGGGACCTTGCTTCCAGCGAATAGAGCGCCACGCAGCGGCGAGTCTCATTTTATTGACACATATTGTGTGTGAGCATAGTGCTTCAGTGCGTTAATTGTTTTAATCATGCAAAAGAATCCCTTCGGGTAGCTTGCTTCTAGCGAATGAAGCTCCACGCAGCGGCGAGTCTCATTTCTTTCTGCGTACACTTAATGAGGGCATAGTTCGTCAGTGCGTTAATTGTTGGATAATTCACCAAAATCCCTCCAGGTAGCTTGCATCTAGGGAATGGAGCGCCACGCAGCGGCGAGTCTCATTTCTTTGTGCATACACTTAATGAGGGCATAATTTGTCAGTGCGTTAATTTTCTTGATCATCCACCACAATCCCTCCGGGGAGCTTGCTTCTAGCGAATGGAGCACCACGCAGGGCGAGTCTCATTACTTTCTGCTAAAAATTTATGAGGGCATAATTCGTCCGTGCGTTAATTGTTTTGATCATCCACCACAATCCCTCCGGAGAGCTTGCTTCAAGCGAATGGAGCACCACGCAGAGGCGGTTCTCACTACTTTATTCATACATTTTATGAGTACATAGTTCGTCAGTGGTTTAATTGTTTTGATCATCCACCACAATCCCTCCGGGGAGCTTGCTTCAAGCGAAGTGATCGCCACGCAGCGGCGAGTCTCATTACTTTCTTGACACATACTGTGTGTGAGCATAGTGCTCCAGTGCGTTAATTGTTTGAATCATCCACCACAATGACTACGGGTAGCTTGCTTCTAGCGAATGGAGCGCCACGCAGCGGCGAGTCTCATTACTGTTTGCATACACTTTATGAGGGCATAGTTCGTCAGTGCGTTAATTAACTAGATCATCCACCTCAATCCCTCCGGGTAGCATGCTTCTGGTGAATGAAACGCCACGCGGCGGTGAGTCTCACTTATTTCTTGGCACATACTGTGTGTGAGCATAGTGCTTCAGTGCGTTAATTGGTTCGATCATCCACCAAAATCCCCCCGGGGACCTTGCTTCCAGCGAATGGAGCGCCACGCAGCGGCGAGTCTCATATTCTTGACACATACTGTGTGTGAGGATAGTGCTTCAGTGCGTTGATTGTTTTGATCATCCAAACGAATCCCTTCGTGTAGCTTGCTTCTAGCGAATGGAGCGCCACGCAGCGACAAGTCTCATTTCTTTCTGCATACACTTAATGAGGGCATAGTTTGTCAGTGCGTTAATTTTTTTTGATCATCCACCACAATCCCTCCGGGGAGCTTGCTTCAAGCGAAGTGAGCGCCACGCAGCGGCGAGTCTCATTAATTTCTTGACACATACTGTTTTGTTGTGTTGTGTTGTGGTTGTTGCGTTACCGTATCGTGGTGTAGTGTAAAAGATCAAATATCACCATACGTATAAGTACGGAGGACCGCATAGTACTTTGGAATAGCATAGTAAAATTAAACGGAGGACCGTTGGAATTCGACAGCACCGTTAGCCTCCAATGTGGGAACATATTCATTTTCTTGTTATACACTGGAGGAAACCACTTCATACAGGTGAAATGTGTTATGTTGTTGTTTTGTTTTATTATCATACAGGTGAATCCTCGTTCACATAGCTTTTAAATTTTAACAGTTATTACATGCATGTGTCAATCTAAAGTACATGATAAATTCATATGAGGGAACACAGGAGAGATCCCAAAATATAGTAATACAGTTATAGTACATAATATGTGTATACAAGTAATATTCCAATCAAAAATAAAAAAAAAATAAAAAAAAACAAAATAAAAATAAAAGTAAATAAAAAAAATACTTAAAAATATCCACAGGAGAGAAATAATAATATGGGTGAGATTTAATGTAATTTTGTTTGGTTATAAAATTGTAATTGTTGTGTTTTGTTGTTTGGTGTATGTATGTATGTTGTATTATCTTTATGTGTACTAAAAAATTTGTTTTATATTTTACAGCAATAAAGATGCTCCAAGTAGTAGCAGAGACCCGAGATTAAATTCAGGACTCGGGTTAATAAGAAAGCCCCACCCCCAGTCATGGGTAATTAAAAAACGAAAGAGAGAGAGAGAAAGAAATATTAAGTAGAGAGATTAGAAAGAGTTAGGGGCAGTTGCGACTGCCGATAAGTCCAAAGTTATTGGCAATGGCAGGGGTAGTGGTGGAATTAAAAAAAAAAAAACAGATACTGTGTGTGAGCATAGTGCTTCAGTGCGTTAATTGTTTGGATCATCCACCACAATCCCTCCGGTGAGCTTGCTTCAAGAGAATGGAGCGCCACGCAGCGGCGAGTCTCATTACCTTCTGCATACACTTTATGAGGGCATTGTTCGTCAGTGCGTTAATTAATTTGATCATCCACCACAACACCTCCGGGTAGCATGCTTAATGCGAACGGAGCGCCACGCAGCGGCGAGTCTGATTACTTTCTTCACACATTCTGTGTGTGAGCATGATGTTTCAGTGCGTTAATTGTTTTGATCATCCACCACGTTCCCATCCTGTAGCTTCCTTCTAGCGAATGGAGCGCCACGCAGCGGCGAGTATCATTACTTTCTTCACATATACTGTGTGTGAGGATAGTGCTACAATGGGTTGATTGGTTGGATCATCCACCACAATCCTTCCGGTGAGCTTGCTTCAAGCGAATGGAGCGCAACGCAGCGGCGGTTTTATTACTTTCTGCATACACTTTATGAGCACATAGTTCGTCAGTGGTTCAATTGTTTTGATCATCCACCACAACACCTCCGGGTAGCATGCTTAATGCGAACGGAGCGCCACGCAGCGGCGAGTCTGATTACTTTCTTGACACATTCTGTGTGTGAGCATGATGTTTCAGTGCTTTAATTGTTTTGATCATCCACCACGTTCCCATCCTGTAGCTTCCTTCTAGCGAATGGAGCGCCACGCAGCGGCGAGTCTCATTACTTTCTTCACATATTCTGTGTGTGAGGATAGTGCTACAATGGGTTGATTGGTTGGATCATCCACCACAATCCCACCGGTTAGTTTGCTTCTAGCGAACGGAGCGCCACGCCGCAACGAGTCTCATTACTTTCTTCACACATTCTGTGTGTGAGCATAATCCTTTGGTATGTTAATTGGTTGAATCATCCACCACAATCCCTCCGGTGAGCTTGCTTCAAGCGAATGGAGCACCACACAGCGGCGAGTCTCATTACTTTCTGCACACATATTATGAGGGCATAGTTCGTCCGTGCGTTAATTGTCTTGATCATTCACCACAATCCATCCGGGTAGCTTACCTCTAACGAATGGAGCCCAACAAAGCGGCGAGTCTAATTACTTTCTTGACACATACTGTGTGTGAGCATAGTGCTTTAATGAATTAATTGTTTTGACCATCCACCAGAATCCCTCCGGGTAGCTTGCTTGTAGCGAATGGAGCGCCACGCAGCGGCGAGTCTCATTTCTTTCTGCATACACTTAATGAGGGCATAGTTTGTCAGTGCGTTAATCGTTTTGATCATCCACCACAATCCCTCCGGGGAGCTTGCTTCAAACGAATGGAGCGCCACGCAGCGTCGAGTCTCATTACTTTCTTGACATATACTGTGTGTGAGCGTAGTGCTTCAGTGCGTTAATTGTTCGCACCTTCCACCACAATTCCTCCGGTAAGCTTGCTTCAAGCGAATGGAGCACCACACAGTGGCGAGTCTCATTACTTTCTGGCTACAGTTTATGAGTGCATAGTTCGTCCGTGCGTTAATTGTCTTGATCATCCTCCACAATCAATCCGGGTAGTTTGCTTCTAACGAATGGTGCGCCACGCAGCGGCGAGTCTCTTTACTTTCTGTACACATTTTTTGAGGGCATAGTTCGTCAGTGCGTTAATTGCTTGTATCATCCACCAAAATCCTTCCGGGAAACTTGTTTCTAGCGAATGGAGCGCCACGCAGCGGCGAGGCTCATTACTTTCTTGACACATACTGTGTGTGAGCATAGTGCTTCAGAGCGTTAATTGTTTTGATCATCAACCAGAACCCTCCGGGTAGCTTGCTTCTAGCAAAAGGAGCGCCACGCTGCGGCGAGTCTCATTAATTTCTGCATACATTTTATGAGGGCATAGTTCGTCAGTGCGTTAATTGTTTTGACTACCCACAACAATTCCTCCGTGTAGCTTGCTTCTGGCGAATGGAGCGCCACGCAGCGGCGAGTCTTTTTAATTCTTGACACATACTGTGTGTGAGCATAGTGCTTCAGTGCGTTAATTGTTTTGATCATCCCCCACAAACCGTCCGGGGAACTTGCTTCAAGCGAATGGAGCACCACGCAGCGGCGAGTCTCATTACTTTCTGCATTCACTTAATGAGGGCATAGTTTGTCAGTGCGTTAATTGTTTTGATCATCCACCACAGTCCCTCCAGGGAGCTTGTTTCAAGCGAATGGAGCGGCAAGCAGCGGCGGTTCTCATTAATTTCTGCATACACTTAATGAGTACATAGTTTGTCAGTGGTTTAATTGTTTTGATCATACACCACAATCCTTCCGGGGAACTTGCTTCAAGCGAATGGAGCGCCAGGCAGCGGCGAGTCTCATTAGATTCTGCATACAATTTATGAAAGTATAGTTCATCAGTGCGTTCATTGTTTTGATCATCCACAACAATCCCTCCGGGTACCTTGTATCCAGCGAATGGAGCGCCACCCAGCGACGAGTCTCATGACTTTTTTGACACATATTGTGTGTTAGCATAGTGTTTCAGTGCGTTAATTGTTTGGATCATCCACCACAATCACTACGGGTAGCTTGCTTCTAGCGAATGGAGCGCCACGCAGCGGCGAGTCTCATTACTTTCTGCATACACTTTATGAGGGCATAGTTCGTCAGTGCGTTAATTAATTTGATCATCCACCACAACACCTCCGGGTAGCATGCTTAATGCGAACGGAGCGCCACGCAGCGGCGAGTCTGATTACTTTCTTGACACATTCTGTGTGTGAGCATGATGTTTCAGTGCGTTAATTGTTTTGATCATCCACCACGTTCCCCTCCTGTAGCTTCCTTCTAGCGAATGGAGCGCCACGCAGCGGCGAGTCTCATTACTTTCTTCACATATACTGTGTGTGAGGATAGTGCTACAATGGGTTGATTGGTTGGATCATCCACCACAATCCCTCCGGTGAGCTTGCTTCAAGCGAATGGAGCGCCACGCAACGGCGGTTCATATTACTTTCTGCGTACACTTTATGAGCACATAGTTCGTCAGTGGTTCAGTTGTTTTGATCTTCCACTACAACACCTCCGGGTAGCATGCTTAATGCGAACGGAGCGCCACGCAGCGGCGAGTCTGATTACTTTCTTCACACATTCTGTGTGTGAGCATGATGTTTCAGTGCGTTAATTGTTTTGATCATCCACCACGTTCCCATCCTGTAGCTTCCTTCTAGCGAACGGAGCGCCACGCAGCGGTGAGTCTCATTACTTTCTTCACATATACTGTGTGTGAGGATAGTGCTACAATGGGTTGATTGGTTGGATCATCCACCACATTCCCTCCGGTGAGCTTGCTTCAAGCGAATGGAGCGCAACGCAGCGGCGGTTCATATTACTTTCTGCATACACTTTATGAGCACATAGTTCGTCAGTGGTTCAGTTGTTTTGATCTTCCACCACAACACCTCCGGGTAGCATGCTTAATGCGAACGGAGCGCCACGCAGCGGCGAGTCTGATTACTTTCTTGACACATTTTGTGTGTGAGCATGATGTTTCAGTGCGTTAATTGTTTTGATCATCCACCACGTTCCCATCCTGTAGCTTCCTTCTAGCGAATGGAGCGCCACGCAGCGGCGAGTCTCATTACTTTCTTCACATATACTGTGTGTGAGGATAGTGCTACAATGGGTTGATTGGTTGGATCATCCACCACAATCCCACCGGTTAGCTTGCTTCTAGCGAACGGAGCGCCACGTTGCAACGAGTCTCATTACTTTCTTCACACATTCTGTGTGTGAGCATAATCCTTTGGTATGTTAAATGGTTGGATCATCCACCACAATCCCTCCGGTGAGCTTGCTTCAAGCGAATGGAGCACCACACAGCGGCGAGTCTCATTACTTTCTGCACACATATTATGAGGGCATAGTTCGTCCGTGCGTTAATTGTCTTGATCATTCACCACAATCCATCCGGGTAGCTTGCCTCTAACGAATGGAGCCCAACAAATCGGCGAGTCTAATTACTTTCTTGACACATACTGTGTGTGAGCATAGTGCTTAAATGAATTAATTTTTTTGACCATCCACCAGAATCCCTCCGGGTAGCTTGCTTTTAGCGAATGGAGCGCCACGCAGCGGCTAGTCTCTTTACTTTCTGCATATACTTTATGAGGGCATAGTTCGTCAGTGCGTTAATTTTTGATCATCCACCACAATTCCTCCGGGTAGCTTGCTTCTGGCGAATGGAGCGCCACGCAGCGGCGTGTCTCATTAATTTCTTGCCACATACTGTGTGTGAGCATAGTGCTTCAGTGCGTTAATTGTTTTGATCATCCACCAGAATCCCTCCGCGTAGCTTGCTTCTAGCGAATGGTGCGCCACGCAGCGGCGAGTCTCATTACTTTCTGTACACATTTTTTGAGGGCATAGTTCGTCAGTGCGTTAATTGTTTGTATCATCCACCAAAATCCTTCCGGGAAACTTGTTTCTAGCGAATGGAGCGCCACGCAGCGGCGAAACTCATTACTTTCTTGACACATACTGTGTGTGAGCAGAGTGCTTCAGAGCGTTAATTGTTTTGATCATCAAACCTAACCCTCCGGGTAGCTTGCTTCTAGCAAAAGGAGCGCCACGCTGCGGCGAGTCTCATTACTTTCTGCATACATTTTATGAGGGCATAGTTCGTCAGTGCGTTAATTGTTTTGACTACCCACCACAATTCCTCCGTGTAGCTTGCTTCTGGCGAATGGAGCGCCACGCAGCGGCGAGTCTCCTTAATTCTTGACACATACTGTGTGTGAGCATAGTGCTTCAGTGCGTTAGTTGTTTTGATCTTCCCCCACAATCCGTCCGGGGAACTTGCTTCAAGCGAATGGAGCACCACGCAGCGGCGAGTCTCATTACTTTCTGCATTCACTTAAGTAGGGCATTGTTTGTCAGTGCGTTAATTGTTTTGATCATCCACCACAGTCCCTCCAGGGAGCTTGTTTCAAGCGAATGGAGCGGCAAGCAGCGGCGGTTCTCATTAATTTCCGCATAAACTTAATGAGTACATAGTTTGTCAGTGGTTTAATTGTTTGGATCATCCACCACAATCCCTCCGTGGAGCTTGCTTCAAGCGGATGGAGCGCAACGCAGGGGCGAGTCTCATTGGTTTCTGCATTCACTTTATGAGGGCATACTTCGTCAGGGATTTAATTGGTTTGATCATCCACCACAATCCCTCCGGGTAGCTTGCTTTCTGCGAATGGACCGCCACGCAGCGGCGAGTCTCATTTCTTTCTTCATAAATACTGTGTGTGAGCATAGTGCTACAGTTTGTTAACAGTTTTGATCATCCACCACAATCCCACGGGTAGCTTGCTTCTAGCGAATGGAGCGCCACGCAGCGTCGAGTCTCATTACTTTCTTGACACATACTGTGTGTGAGCATAGTGCTTCAGTGCGTTAGTTGTTTGGATCATCCACCACAATCTCTCCGGTGAGCTTGCTTCAAGCGAATGGAGAGCCACGCAGTTGTGAGTCTCATTACTTTCTGCATTCACTTTATGAGGGCATACTTCGTCAGTGATTTAATTGTTTTGATCATCCACCACAATCCCTCCAGGAAGCTTGCTTCTTGTGAATGGACCGCCACGCAGCGGCGACTCTCATTACTTTCTTCACAAATACTGTGTGTGAGCATAGTGATACAGTTCGTTAATTGTTTTGATCATCCACCACAATGCCACCGGGTAGCTTGCTTCTAGCGAATGGATCGCCACGCAGCGTCGAGTCTCATTACTTTCTTGACACGTACTGTGTGTGAGCATAGTGCTTCAATGCGTTAATTGTTTTGATCATCCACCACAATCCCTCCGGTGAGGTTGCTTCAAGCGAATGGAGCGCCACGCAGCGGCGGTTCTTATTACTTTCTGCATACACTTTATGAGCACATAGTTCGTCAGTGGTTCAATTGTTTTGATCATCCACCACAATCCCAGCGGTTAGCTTTTCGTTCTTGTATATCCCTAACGGTTAGCTTGCTTCTAGCAAACGGAGCGCCACGCCGCGACGAGTATCATTACTTTCTTCACACATACTGTGTGTGAGCATAGTCCTTTGGTATGTTAATTGGTTGGATCATCCACCACAATCCATCCGGGTAGCTTGCTTCTAACGAATGGAACCCAACAAAGCGGCGAATCTCATTACTTTCTTGACACATACTGTGTGTGAGCATAGTGCTTTAATGCGTTAATTGTTTTGATCATCCACCAGAATTCCTCCAGGTTGCTTGTTTCTAGCGAAAGCAGCGCCACGCAGCGGCGAGTCTCATTACTTTCTTGACACATACTGTGTTTGAGCATAGTGCTTCAGTGCGTTAATTGTTTTGATCATCCACCACAATCCCTCCGGGGAGCTTGCTTCAAGCGAACGGAGCGCCACGCAGCGGCGAGTCTCATTTCTTTCTGCATACATTTTATGAGGGCATAGTTCGTCAGTGCGTTGATTGTTTTAATCATCCACCACAATCCTTCCGGGTAGCTTGCTTCTAGCGAATGGAGCGCCACGCAGCGTCCAGTCTCATTACTTTCTTGACAGATACTGTGTGTGAGCATAGTGCTTCAGTATGATAATTGGTTGGATCATCCACCACAATCCCTCCGGTGAGCTTCCTTCAAGCGAATGGAGCGCCACACAGCGGCGAGTCTCATTACTTTCTGCATACAATTTATGAGGGCATACTTCGTCCGTGCGTTAATTGTCTTGATCATCCACCACAATCCACATGGGTAGCTTGCTTCTAACGAATGGAACGCTACAAAGTGGGGAGTCTCATTACTTTCTTGACACATACTGTGTGTGAACATAGTGCTTCAATGCGTTAATTGTTTTGATCATCCACCAGAATCCCTCCGGGTAGCCTGCTTCTAGCGAGTGGAGCGCCACGCAGCGGCGAGTCTCTTTACTTTCTGCATACACTTTATGAGGGCATAGTTCGTCAGTGCGTTAATTGTTTTGATCATCCAACACAATTCCTCCGGGTAGCTTGCTTCTGGCGAATGGAGCGCCACGCAGCGGCGAGTCTCGTTAGTTTTTTGACACATTCTGTGTGTGAGCATGGTGCTTCAGTGCGTTAATTGGTTGGATCATCCACCACAATCTCCCCGCGGACCTTGTTTCTAGCGAATGGAACACCACGCAGCGTCGAGTCTCATTACTTTCTTGACACGTACTGTGTGTGAGCATAGCGCTTCAATGCGTTAATTGTTTTGATCATCCACCACAATCCCACCGGTGAGCTTGCTTCAAGCGAATGGAGCGCCTCGCAGCGGCGGTTCTTATTACTTTCTGCATACACTTTATGAGCACATAGTTCGTCCGTGCGTTAATTAATTTGATCATCCACCACAATCCCTCCGGGGAACTTGCTTCAAGCGAATGGAGCAACACGCACTGGCGAGTCTCATTACTATCTGCTAAAAATTTATGAGGGCATAGTTCGTCCGTGCGTTAATTGTTTGATCATCCACCACCATCCCTCCGGGTAGCTTGCTTCTAACGAATGGAGCGCCACGGAGCGTCGAGTCTCATTACTTTCTTGACACATACTGTGTGTGAGCATAGTGCCTCAGTGCGATAATTGTTTTGATCATTAACCACAATCCCTCCGGGAAGCTTGCTTCTTGTGAATGGACCGCCACGCAGCGGCTACTCTCATTACTATCTTCACAAATACTGTGTGTGAGCATAGTGATACAGTTCGTTAATTGTTTTGATCATCCACCACAATGCCACCGGGTAGCTTGCTTCTAGCGAATGGATCGCCACGCAGCGTCGAGTCTCATTACTTTCTTGACAGGTACTGTGTGTGAGCATAGTGCTTCAATGCGTTAATTTTCTTGATCATCCACCACAATCCCTCCGGTGAGCTTGCTTCAAGCGAATGGAGCGCCTCGCAGCGGCGGTTCTTATTACTTTCTGCATACACTTTATGAGCACATAGTTCGTCAGTGGTTCAATTGTTTTGATCATCCACCACAATCCCAGCGGTTAGCTTTTCGTTCCTGTATATCCCTAACGGTTAGCTTGCTTCTAGCAAACGGAGCGCCACGCCGCGACGAGTATCATTACTTTCTTCACACATACTGTGTGTGAGCATAGTTCTTTGGTATGTTAATTGGTTGGATCATCCACCACAATCCATCCGGGTAGCTTGCTTCTAACGAATGGAACCCAACAAAGCGGCGAGTCTCATTACTTTCTTGACACATAGTGTGTGTGAGCATAGTGCTTTAATGCGTTAACTGTTTTGATCATCCACCAGAATTCCTCCAGGTTGCTTGTTTCTAGCGAAAGCAGCGCCACGCAGCGGCGAGTCTCATTACTTTCTTGACACATACTGTGTGTGAGCAAAATGTTTTAGTGCGTTAATTACTTTGATCATCCACCAAAATCCCTCCGGGTAGCTTGCTTCTAGCGAATGGAGCGCCACGCTGCGGCGAGTCTCATTACTTTCTTCACACATACTGTGTGAGAGCATAATGCTTCAGTGCGTTAACTGTTTGGATCATCCACTACAATCCCTTAGAGGAGCTTGCTTCGAGCGAATGGAGCGCCACGCAGCAGTGAGTCTCATTTCTTTCTGCATACATTTTATGAGGGCATAGTTCGTCAGTGCGTTAATTCTTTTAATCATCCACCACAATCCCTCCGGGTAGCTTGCTTCTAGCGAATGGAGCGCCATGCAGCGTCCAGTCTCATTACTTTCTTGACAGATACTGTGTGTGAGCATAGTGCTTCAGTATGATAATTGGTTGGATCATCCACCACAATCCCTCCGGTGAGCTTCCTTCAAGCGAATGGAGCGCCACACAGCGGCGAGTCTCATTACTTTCTGCATACAATTTATGAGGGCATACTTCGTCCGTGCGTTAATTGTCTTGATCATCCACCACAATCCACATGGGTAGCTTGCTTCTAACGAATGGAACGCTACAAAGTGGCGAGTCTCATTACTTTCTTGACACATACTGTGTGTGAACATAGTGCTTCAATGCGTTAATTGTTTTGATCATCCACCAGAATCCCTCCGGGTAGCCTGCTTCTAGCGAATGGAGCGCCACGCAGCGGCGAGTCTCTTTACTTTCTGCATACACTTTATGAGGGCATACTTCGTCAGTGCGTTAATTGTTTTGATCATCCACCACAATTCCTCCGGGTAGCTTGATTCTGGCGAATGGAGCGCCACGCAGCGGCGAGTCTCGTTAGTTTTTTGACACATACTGTGTGTGAGCATGGTGCTTCAGTGCGTTAATTGGTTGGATCATCCACCACAATCTCCCCGCGGACCTTGTTTCTAGCGAATGGAACACCACGCAGCGGTGAGTCTCATTTTCTTGACACATACTGTGTGTGAGCATAGTGCTTCAGTGCGTTAATTGTTTTGATCTTCCAAAAGAATCCCTTCGGGTAGCTTGCTTCTAGCAAATGGAGCGCCACGCAGCGGCTTGTCTCATTTCTTTCTGCATACACATAATGAGAGCATAGTTTGTCAGTGCGTTAATTTTTTTGATCATCCACCACAATCCCTCCGGGGAACTTGCTTCAAGCGAATGGAGCAACACGCACCGGCGAGACTCATTACTATCTGCTAAAAATTTATGAGGGCATAGTTCGTCTGTGCGTTAATTGTTTTGATCATCCACCACCATCCCTCCTTATAGCTTGCTTCTAACGAATGGAGCGCCACAAAGCGGCGAGTCTCATTACTTTCTTGACATATACTGTGTGTGAGCATAGGGCTTCAGTGCGTTAATTGGTTGGATCATCCACCACAATCCCCCCGGGGACCTTGCTTCTAGCGAATGGAGCGCCACGCAGCGGCGAGTCTCACAACTTTCTGTACACATTTTTTGAGGGCATAGCTCGTCAGTGCTTAATTGTTTGGATCATCCACCAAAATCCCTCCGGGTAGCTTGTTTCTAGCGAATGGAGCGCCACGCAGCGGCGAGTCTCATTACTTTCTTGACGCATACTGTGTGTGAGCATAGTGCTTCAGTGCGATAATTGTTTTGATCATCCACCACAGTCACTCTTGGTATCTTGCTTCTAGCGAATGGTGCCCCACCCAGCGGCCAGTCTCGTTACTTTTTTGACACATATTGTGTGTGAGCATAGTGCTTCAGTGCGTTAGCTGTTTTGAACATCCACCACAATCAGTCCGGGTAGCTTGCTTCTTGCGAATGGTGCGACACGCAGCGGCGAGTCTCATTACTTTCTGCATACAATTTATGAGGGCATAGTTCGTCAGTGCGTTAATTGTTTTGATCATCCACCACAATCCCTCCGTGTAGCTTGCTTCTAGCGAATGGAGCTCTACCCCGCGACGAGTCTCATTACTTTCTTGACACATGTTGCGTGTGAGCATAGTGCTTCAGTGCGTTAATTGTTTTGATCATCCACCACAATCCCTCCGGGTAGCTTGCTTTTAGCGAATAGAGCGCCACGCAGCGGCGAGTCTCATTACTTTCTTTACACATAATGTGTGTGAGCATAGTGCTTCAGCGCGTTAATTGGTTGGATCATCCACCACAATCCCTCCGGGGAGCTTGCTTCTAGCGAATGGAGCGCCAACGCAGCGGCGAGTCTTTTTACTTTGTTGAAACGAACTGTGTGTGAGCATAGTGCTTCAGTGCGTTAATTGTTTTGATCAATACTGTGCAACTTGCAAATTGTTATATGAGAAAACAATAGCAAGAATTGACTTTTAATAGAAGAAAATAGTAAAATAACAAGAAAATCTTTGAAGTATGACAAACCCATATTAACAAAATGAATAACCAAGCTAAAGGAGAAAAAATAACGGTCATTCAACTAAATCCAAAGGGAAGAAAAACAGTAATTGATGAAATCAAAGATTTGGCAGAAAAAGTGGAAGCAGATTTGATTATCCTTCAAGAACCATATACAAGAAACAAAGAATTAACAAACACGGGAACATGGGAAACAATTGTATCTAAAAGTCACACAGGAGGAGACCATAATTTATACAGTACAGGTGAAAAACCACAGGCAGCAGTTATAAATAGGAACAAAAATATAAAGATATTAAATATTACGCAATTCGGAGATAATTGGACAGTGTGTTTAGAGTTAAGGTCTACTTTAGGAAATTTCAAACTAGTAAACTGTTACTGCCAATATAGCATGGATATAGAACCCTTTTTAAACAATATTGATGACTTCTGTCAGATCTACCAGGGAGACAGTATTTTAATATGCATGGACTCGAATGCAAAATCAAATTTATGGCATAGTAATAGAACAGATAAAAGAGGAGAAAGAGTGGAAGATCTAATAATGAACAATAATTTAACAATAATCAACGAAGAAGGAAATCCTCTCACTTATAGAAGCAGTCAAGGAGAGTCAAATATTGATCTAACAATAGCATCAACGAAGATGCACAGCCTAATAAAAAATTGGAAAGTTTTAGATGCGGCCACTGAAAGTGACCACAATATAATTATCTTCGACATAATAAAAACAAAAGCTTAAGAAATAGTCACAAACAAGGGAGAGGAAAGATTTCTATATAACCCAGATAAAATAAATTGGGAAAAATTTTGGAATGAAATAAAATTACCAAAAATAGAAGATGGGAGCAACCTAGATCAACTTGGCCAACAGATAGAGGAAGCAACAAAAAGTGCAATAAAAAAATCAACTAAAACTAAAACAACAACTACATTAGAAATAAATAGTAATACATTTTGGACAAACGAATTACAAAATTTAAAGAGGAAGACAAGAAAAGCGAGAAGATTATACCAAAATACTATAGATAATAATCTAAGAGAAAGAATGTTAAACAAGTACAGAAATTTAAAACAAAACTATCAAAATAAAATAACAGAAAGTAAGAAAAGAAGCTGGCAATCTTATACCGAAAAAAATCTGAATATAGATCCGTGGGGAGAGCCTTATAAAATAATAAGCAAAAAAGTAAAAACACCTACCACTCTTTCAACCTTCAGAAAACAAGACGGGACGTACACAAAAAACTGGAAAGAAACAGTGGAATACCTGATGAACATCTTGCTGCCAAAAGACGATCAGCGGGAAGACAATGAAACACAGACACAACTACGAAATTTAATGACGGTGACTCCAATAAAAGATAAAAATGAAGAAGTTAAGAATGAAGAAATAATAAATCACATTAAAAGATTAAAAAATAAAAAGGCACCAGGTCCAGACTGCATAAAACCAGAAATTTATAAGAAAAACGCGGATAAATGGGCACCATACTTGTCAAAGCTGTTTAATCTATGTTTTAAAAAAGGACAATTACCCAGAAGATGGAAACAGGCTAACTTAGTAATTTTTAAGAAATCTGACGATAAAAAAGATGACGATCCGAAATCCTATAGACCTATATGTTTACTAAATATTATAAGCAAACTGTTTGAAAGAACAGTAACAGAAAGGATTAATCGGACGAGAGTTTTAGAAAATGACTTATTACAATATGGTTTTAGGAAAGGAAAAAACGCAGAAACAGCTATTAAAAGAATGATAGACCTGATAGAAGAGGGAAAAGTAGAAAAATATCAAGTAGTGATTTACGCTGACATAAGTGGAGCATTTGATAATTTATGGTGGCCAGCTTTCTTCAACGAATTAAAGAAAATGAACATCAGTAAAACACTGTATAATATAATGTTAGATTATTGTAGCGGAAGACAAATACAAATACAAACACCGGGAGAAACTATTAAAACAATAAGCACAAAAGGCTACCCACAAGGCTCGATACTCGGGCCCTTAATGTGGGATGTTACACTACAGCCATGTTTAAATCACTTAAATAATATGCAAGAAACAATCGGTGTTGTGGGTTATGCTGATGATCTGGCAGTTGTATTTTCAGCATCATCAAGAAATGAAATAGAAACAACAGGGAAAATAGTATTAACAGAATTAGATAATTGGTGCAAAGAAAATAAGTTAAATTTATCAGCAAGTAAAACTAAATACACGGTCTTTGGTCAAATTTTAAAGAGGGATCCAATAATAAAAATTAATGATACAAAAATTGAACACGTAAATGAATTCAAATATCTTGGAGTATGGATCGATAAGGAATTAAACTTTCATAAACATATAACAGAAATAACAGAAAAAGCAAAAAAGGTAGCCAACAAATTACTAACAGTTGCAACAAAGGACTTTAGATTAGACAAGAAGATTTTCAAGTTATATAACAAGACAATTTTAATGGCAATCTTACAGTACTGCGTGGGCATATGGGGACACCGAATTTTTATGAATATTAAACTAAAAGAAATATTGACAAGAGTACAGAGACTTATTTTAATAAGAATAAATAACATAATGAAGACAATCCCAGCCGAAGTACTGCAATTACTTACATATGAAGAACCGATACATCTCTAAATATTAAGAAAATGTATCAAGACTTGGATCCAAAATAAAGAAATGACGAAGATATTAGAAATCACAGGAGAAATACCAAGCTGCGATGAATATATTGAAAGAATCATCCGAACAAAATGGGAAGAAGAATGGAAAAATTCCAGGAAAGGTGCCAGGACTAGAAATATTATACCAGATTTAAAAACAAGAGAAAGGATGGGAAATATAAGTAAAGATGTGATAGAATATATATCAGGACATGGACCATTTAAAACACATTTTAAAGGACTAAACTTACAAAACGACGATAAATGCTTTTGTGGCGATCTTCACACTCCGGAGCATATTTTCTGGTCTTGCGACAGATATATAAATAACAATACAATAAAAGAAATAAGGAATGAACTGAAAGAAAATAGCATAAAAACGATCATAGAAGAAGAACATAAACTAGAAAAATTTAGTACTCTGGCAAGGCATGTTTTGGAAAACCTTTGGAAAGAAAGACGAGAAGAAAGAAGAAGAAGATAAATTTTGTGTGATACACTAAAAATAAAAATAAAATTAAATAGATTTGATATCAAATAAAAGAATCAGCTCTGAGGAAGCCAAGAGCTAAACACTTTATATGCTTAGTGTTTTAGTGTTAGTGTAGTGTTGTAGTGCAGAATGTGTAGTGTTTGTGTTCTGTCAAGAGGCAAAATTCAAATCTAGATAAGAAGTAAATAAACAATAAAGATAAGTTAATATGAGAATTTTTTTGGGAAATCTGGAGTACCGATTTCCGAACAAACAAGAAGAAAAAACTTTTAGGAAGTCTGGAGTACCGATTTCCTAATAAACGAGAAAAAAATTTTTGTGTTTTTACTATCATAACTATCAATTTTATATATTATATTAATCATTTTTTTTATTTTTAGTATCTTTTCAGCTCTGTCTCTTTTCAGGTTTTATGTCTGTGATCGTCTGTGTATGTACTTTTGTAAAAAATAATAATAATAATAATAATAATTGTAATAAATATAAATAGCAATTTTAAAAAAAGAAGAAAATAAGGCATGGTTTATATAATTAGGTACCATGCCATAAAACAGAGTCTCACCTCAAATCTGTCGAAGACGAAAGCCGAATAGCAGAGAGAGAAAAACTGAAATAAAAGAATATATGAGGGAGAAAAAAGGCAGAAGCAAGTTGCGACTGCCCCATAACAAGACCGTACGAAATCGGCCAAGGCCGGGGGAAGTGAAAAAAAAATGTTTTGATCATATACAACATTCCCACCGGGTAGCTTGCTTCTAGCGAATGGAGCGCCACGCAGCGGCGAGTCTCATTACTTTCTTGAGACATACTGTGTGTGAGCATAATGCTTCAGTGCGTTAATTGTTTTGATCATCCACCACAATCCCTCCGGGGAGTTTCTAGCGAATGGTGCGCCACCCAGCGGCCAGTCTCATTACTTTTTTGACACATATTGCGTGTGACCATAGTGCTTCAGTGCGTTAGCTGTTTTGAACATCCACCACAATCAGTCCGGGTAGCTTGCTTCTTGCGAATGGAGCGCCTCGCAGCGGCGAGTCTCATTACTTTCTTGACACATACTGTGTGTGAGCATAATGCTTCAGTGCGTTAATTGTTTTGATCATCCACCACAATCCCACCGGGTAGCTTCATTCTAGCGAATGGAGCGCCACGCAGCGGCGAGTCTCATTACTTTCTGCATACAATTTATGAGGGCATAGTTCGTCAATATGTTAATTGTTTTGATTATCCACCACAATCCCTCCGGGTACCTTGTATCTAGCGAATGGAGCGCCACCCAGCGGCGAGTCTCATTACTTTCTTGAGACATACTGTGTGTGAGCATCGTGCTTCAGTGCGTTAATTGTTTAGATCATCCAACCCAATTTCTTCGGGTAGCATGCTTCTAGCGAATGGAGCGCCACGCAGCGGCGAGTCTCATTAATTTCTGCATACACTTTATGACGGCATAGTTCGTCAGTGCGTTAATTAATTTGATCATCTACCACAATCCCTCCGGGTAGCATGCTTATAGCGAACGAAGCGCCACGCAGCGGCGAGTCTGATTACTTTCTTGACACATTCTGTGTGTGAGCATAATGCTAAAGTGCGTTAATTGTTTTGATCATCCACCAAAATCCCATCCTGTAGCTTCCTTCTAGCGAATGGAGCGTCACGCAGCGGCGAGTCTCATTACTTTCTTCACACATACTGTGTGTGAGCATAGTGCTTCAGTGCGTTAATTATTTGGATCATCGATCACAATCCCTCCGGTGAGCTTGCTTCAAGCGAATGGAGCGCCACGCAGCGGCAAATCTCATTACTTTCTGCATACACTTTATGAGTACATAGTTCGTCAGTGGTTTAATTGTTTTGATCATCCACCACAATCCCACCGGTTAGCTTGCTTCTAGCGAACGGAGCGCCACGCCGCGACGAGTCTCATTACTTTCTTCACACATACTGTGTGAGAGCATAATGCTTCAGTGCGTTAATTGATTGGATCATCCACCACAATCCCTCCGAGGAGCTTGCTTCGAGCGAATGGAGCACCACGCAGCAGTGAGTCTCCTTTTTTCTGCATACACTTTATGAGGGCATAGTTCGTCAGTTCGTCAGTGCGTTAATTCTTTTGATCATCCATTACAATCCATCCGGGTACCTTGCTTCTAACGAATGGAGAGCAACAAAGGTGCAAGTCTCATTAGTTTCTTGACACATACTGTGTGTGAGCATAGTGCTTCAATGCGTTAATTGTTTTGATCATCCACCCGAATCCCTCCGGGTAGCTTGCTTCTAGCGAATGGAGCGCCACGGAGCGGTGAGTCTCATTAGTTTCTATACACATTTTTTGAGGACATAGTTCATCAGTGCGTTAATTGTTTGGATCATCCACCAAAATCCCTCCGGGTAGCGTGTTTCTAGCGAATGGAGCGCCACGCAGCGGCGAGTCTTATTACTTTCTTGACACATACTGTGTGTGAGCATAGTGTGTCAGTGCTTTAATTGTTTCGATCACCCAACAGAATCCCTCCGGGTAGCTTGCTTCTAGCGAATGGAGCGCCACGCTGCGGCGAGTCTGATTACTTTCTTGACACATTCTGTGTGTGAGCATAATGCTTCAGTGCGTTAACTGGTTGGATCATCCACAACAATCCCTCCGAAGAGCTTGCTTCAAGCGAATGGAGCGCCACGCAGCGTCGAGTCTCATTACTTTCTGCATACACTTTGAGAGGGCATACTTCGTCAGTGATTTAATTCTTTTTATCATTAACCACAATCCCTCCGGGAAGCTTGCTTCTTGCGAATGGACCGCCATGCAGCGGCGAGTCTCATTACTTTCTTCACAAATACTGTGTGTGAGCATAGTCCTTTGGTATGTTAATTGGGTGGATCATCCACCACAATCCATCCGGGTAGCTTGCTTCTAACGAATGGAACCCAACAAAGCGGCGAGTCTCATTACTTTCTTGACACATACTGTGTTTGAGCATAGTGCTTTAATGCGTTAATTGTTTTGATCATCCACCAGAATTCCTCCGAGATGCTTGTTTCTAGCGAAAGCAGCGCCACGCAGCGGCGAGTCTCATTACTTTCTTGACACATACTGTGTGTGAGCAAAGTGATTCAATGCGTTAATTTTTGACAATCCACCAAAAACCCCTTCGGGTAGCTTGCTTCAAGCGAACGGAGCACCACACAGCGGTGAGTCTTATTATATCTGCATACTATTTATGAGGGCATAGTTCGTCCGTGCGTTAATTGTCTTGATCATCCACCACAATCCATCCGGGTAGCTTGCTTCTACCGAATGTAGCGCAACAAAGCGGAGAGTCTCATTATTTTCTTGACACATACTGTGTGTGAGCATAGTGCTTCAATGCGTTAATTGTTTTGATCATCCACCAGAATCCCTCCGGGTAGTCTGCTTCTAGCGAATGGAGCGCCACGCTGCGACGAGTCTCATTACTTTCTTGACCCATACTATGTGTGAGCAAAGTGATTCAATGCGTTAATTTTTGACAATCCACCATAAACCCCTCCGGGTAGCTTGCTTTTAACGAATGGAGCGTCACGCAGCGGCGAGTCTCATTACTTTCTTCATACACTTTATGAGGGCATAGTTCGTCAGTGCGTTAATTGTTTTGACTATCCACCAGAATTCCTCCGGGTAGCTTGCTTCTGGCGAATGGAGTGCCACGCAGCGTTGAGTCTCATTAATTTCTTGACACATACTGTGTGTGAGCATAGTGCTTCAGTGCGTTAATTGTTTTGATCATCCACAACAATCCTTCCGGGTAGCTTGCTTCTGTCGAATGGAGCGCCACGCAGCGGCGAGTCTCATTAATTTCTTGACACATACTGTGTGTGAGCATAGTGCTTCAGCGCGTTAATTGGTTGGATCATCCACCAGAATCCCCCCGGGGACCTTGCTTCCTGCGAATGGAGCGCCACGCTGCAGCGAGTCTCAATACTTTCTTGACACATACTGTGTGTGAGCAAAGTGATTCAATGCGTTAATTGTTTTGACCATCCACCAGAATCCCTACGGGTAGCTTGCTTTTAGCGAATGGAGCGCCACGCAGCGGCGAGTCTCATTACTTTCTGCATACACTTTATGAGGGCGTAGTTCGTCAGTGCGTTAATTGTTTTGACCATCCACCACAATTTCTCCTGATAGCTTGCTTCTGGCGAATGGAGCACCACGCAGCGGCGAGTCTCATTAATTTCTTGACACATACTGTGTGTGAGCATAGTGCTTGAATGCGTTAATTGTTTGGATCATCCACCACAATCACTACGGGTAGCTTGCATCTAGCGAATGGAGCGCCACACAGCGTCGTGTCTTATTACTTTCTTGATACATTCTGTGTGTGAGCATAATGCTTCAGTGCGTTAATTGGTTGGATCATCCACAACAATCCCTCCGAAGATCTTGCTTCAAGCGAATGGAGCGCCACGGAGCGTCGAGTCTCATTACTTTCTGCATACACTTTATGAGAGCATACTTCGTCAGTGATTTAATTCTTTTGATCATTAACCACAATCCCTCCGGGTAGCTTGCGCCTAGCGAATGGAGCACCACGCTTTGTTGAGTCTCATTACTTTCTTCAAAAATACTGTGTGTGAGAATAGTGCTACAGTTCGTTAATTGTTTTGATCATCCACCACAATCCCATCCTGTAGCTTGCTTCTAGCCAATTGAGCGCTACGCAGCGTCGAGTCTCATTACTTTTTTGACACATACTGTGTGTGAGCATAGTGCTTCAGTGCGTTAATTGTTTGGATCATCCACCAAAATCCCTCCGAGGAGCTTGCTTCGAGCGAACGGAGCGCCACGCAGCAGTGAGTCTCATTTCTTTCTGCATGCACTTTATGAGGGCATATTTTTTCAGTGCGTTAATTGTTTTGATAATCCACCACAATCCCTCCGGGTAGCTTGCGCCTAGCGAATGGAGCACCACGCAGCGTTGAGTCTCATTACTTTCTTGACACATACTGTGTGTGAACATAGGGCTTCGGTATGATAATTGGTTGGATCATCCACCACAATCCCTCCGGTGAGCTTGCTTCAAGCGAATGGAGCACCACACAGCGGTGAGTCTTATTATTTCTGCATACTATTTATGAGGGCATAGTTCGTCCGTGCGTTAATTGTCCTGATCATCCACCACAATCCATCCGGGTAGCTTGCTTCTACCGAATGTAGCGCAACAAAGCGGAGAGTCTCATTACTTTCTTGACATACTGTGTGTGAGCATAGTGCTTCAATGAGTTAATTGTTTGGATCGTCTACAAAAATCCCTCCGGGTAGATTGTCTCTAGCGAATGGAGCGCCACGCAGCGGCGAGTCTCATTACTTTCTTGACACATACTGTGTATGAGCATAATGATTCAGTGCGTTAATTGTTTTGATCATCCACCAGAATCCCTCCGGGTAGTCTGCTTCTAGCGAATGGAGCGCCACGCTGCGACGAGTCTCATTACTTTCTTGACCCATACTATGTGTGAGCAAAGTGATTCAATGCGTTAATTTTTGACAATCCATCAGAATCCCTCCGGGTAGCTTGCTTTTAAAGAATGGAGCGTCACGCAGCTGCGAGTCTCATTACTTTCTCCATACACTTTATGAGGGCACAGTTCGTCAGTGCGTTAATTGTTTTGACCATCCACCAGATTTCCTCCGGGTAGCTTGCTTTTGGCGAATGGAGTGCCACGCAGCGGCGAGTCTCATTAAATTTTTAACACATACTGTGTGTGAGCATAGTGCTTCAGTGCGTTAATTGTTTTGATCACCTACCACAATCCCTCCGGGTAGCTTGCTTCTGGCGAATGGAAGGCCACGAAGCGGCGAGTCCATTAATTTCTTGACACATACTGTGTGTGAGCATAGTGCTTCAGCGCGTTAATTGGTTGGATCATCCACCACATCCCCCCGGGGACCATGCTTCCAGCGAATGGAGCTCCACGCTGCGGCGAGTCTCATTACTTTCTTGACACAGACTGTGTGTGAGCAAAGTGATTCAATGCGTTAATTGTTTTGACCATCCACCGGAATCCCTCCGGGAAGCTTGCTTTTAGCGAATGGAGCGCCACGCAGCGGCGAGTCTCATTACTTTCTGCATACACTATGAGGGCATAGTTCGTCAGTGCGTTAATTGTTTTGACGATCCACCACAATTTCTCCGGGTAGCTTGCTTCTGGCGAATGGAGCACCACGCAGCGGCGAGTCTCATTAATTTCTTGACACATACTGTGTGTAAGGATAGTGCTTCAGTGCGTTAATTATTTGGATCATCCACCACAATCACTACGGGTAGCTTGCTTCTAGCGAATGGAGCGCCACGCAGCGGCGAGTCTGATTACTTTCTTGACACATTCTGTGTGTGAGCATAATGCTTCAGTGCGTTAGTTGTTTTGATCATTCACAACAATCCCATCTTGTAGTTTCCTTCTAGCGAATGGTACGCCACGCAGCGGCGAGTCTCATTACTTTCTTCACACATACTGTGTGTGAGCATAGTGCTACAGTGCGTTAATTGGTTGGAACATCCACCACAATCCCTCCGAGGAGCTTGCCTCAAGCGAACGGAGCGCCACGCACCAGTGAGTCTCACTTCTTTCTGCATACAATTTATGAGTTCATAGTTCGTCCGTGCGTTAATTGTCTTGATCATCCACCACAATCCATCCGGGTAGCTTGCTTCTACCGAATGTAGCGCTACAAAATGGAGAGTCTCATTACTTTCTTGACACATACTGTGTGATGGCATAGTGCTTCAATGCGTTAATTCTTTTGATCATCCACCAGAATCCCTCCGGGTTGCCTGCTTGTAGCAAATGGAACGCCACGCACCGGTGAGTCTCATTACTTTCTTGACACATACTGTGTGTGAACATAGTGCTTCGGTATGTTAATTGGTTGGATCATCCACCACAATCCCTCCGGTGAGCTTCCTTCAAGCGAATGGAGCACCACACAGCGGCGAGTCTTATTATTTCTGCATACAATTTATGAGTTCATAGTTCGTCCGTGCGTTTATTGTCTTGACCATCCACCACAATCCATGCGGGTAGCTTGCTTCTACCGAATGTAGCGCAACAAAGCGGAGAGTCTCATTACTTTCTTGACACATACTGTGTGTTAGCATAGTGCTTCAATGCGTTAATTTTTTGGATCATCCACCAGAATCCCTCCGGGTGTCTTTCTTGTAGCGAATGGAGCGTCACGCAGCGGCGAGTCTCATTACTTTCTGTACACATTTTTTGAGGGCATAGTGCGTCAGTCCGTTAATTGTTTGGATCATCCACCAAAATCCCTCCGGGTAGATTGTTTCTAGGGAATGGAGCGCCACGCAGCGGCGAGTCTCATTCTTTCTTGACACATACTGTGTATGAACATAATGATTCAGTGCGTTAATTGTTTTGATCATCCACCAAAATCCCTCCGGGTAGCTTTCTTCTAGCGAATGGAGCGCCACTTTGCGGCGAGTCCCATTACTTTCTTGACACGTACTTTGTGTGAGCAAAGTGATTCAATGCGTTAATTTTTGACCATCCACCATAATCCCTCCGGGTAGTGTGCTTTTAGCGAATGGAGCGCCACGCTGCGGCGAGTCTCGTTACTTTCTGCATACACTTTATGAGGGCGTAGTTCGTCAGTACTTTAATTAATTTGATCATCCACCTCATTCCCTCCGGGTAGCATGCTTATAGCGAGCGGAGCGCCACGCAGCGGCGAGTCTGATTACTTTCTTGACACATTCTGTGTGTGAGCCTAATGCTTCAGTGCGTTAATTGCTTTGATCATCCACCACAATCCCTCCGAAGAGCTTGCTTCTAGCCAATGGAGCGCCACGCAGCGGCGACTCTCATTACTTTCTTGACACATACTGTGTGTGAGCATAGTGCTTCAGTGCGTTAATTGTTTGGATCATCCACCACAATCCCTCCGGTGAGCTCGATTCAAGCGAATGGAGCGCCACGCAGCGGCGGTCCTCATTACTTTCTGCATAACACCACAATCCCACCGGTTAGCTTGCTTCTAGCGAACGCAGCGCCACGCCGCGACGAGTCTCATTACTTTCTTCACACATACTGTGTGAGAGCATAATGCTTCAGTGCGTTAATTGGTTGGATCATCCACCACATTCCCTCCGAGGAGCTTGCTTCGAGCGAACGGAGCACCACGCAGCAGTGAGTATTATTTCTTTCTGCATACACTTTATGAGTTCATAGTTCGTCAGTGCGTTAATTCTTTTGATCATCCACCACTATCCATCCGGGTAGCTTGCTTCTAACGAATGGAGCGCAAGAAAGCTGCAAGTCTCATTACTTTCCTTACACATACTGTGTGTGAGCATAGTGCTTCAATGCGTTAATTGTTTTGATCATCCACCAGAATCCCTCCGGGTAGCTTGCTTGTAGCGAATGGAGCTCCACGCAGCGGCGAGTCTCATTACTTTCTGTACACATTTTTTGAGGTCATAGTTCTTCAGTGCGTTAATTGTTTGGATCATCCACCAAAATCCCTCCCCGTGGCTTGTTTGTAGCGAATAAAGCGCCACGCAGCGGCGAGTCTCATTACTTTCTTGACACATACTGTGTGTGAGCATAGTGCTTCAGTGCGTTAGTTATTTTGATCATCCATCAGAATCCCTCCGGGTAGCTTGCTTCTAGGGAATGTAGCGCCACGCTGCGGCGAGTCTCATTACTTTCTTGACAGATACTGTGTGTGAGCAAAGTGATTCAATCGTTAATTGTTTTGACCATCAACCACAATCTCTCCGGGTAGCTTGCTTCTAGCGAATTGAGCGCCACGCAGCGGCGAGTCTGATTACTTTCTTGACATATTCTGTGTGTGAGCATAATGCTTCAGTGCGTTAATTGTTTGGATCATCCACCACAATCCCTCCGGTGAGCTTGCTTCAAGCGAATGGAGCACGACACAGCGGCGAGTCTCATTATTTCTGCATAAAATTTATGAGTTCATAGTTCGTCCGTGCGTTAATTGTCTTGATCATCCACCACAATCCATCCGGGTAGCTTGCTTCTACCGAATGTAGCCCAACAAAGCGGAGAGTCTCATTACTTTCTTGACACATACTGTGTGTTAGCATAGTGCTTCAATGAGTTAATTCTTTTGATCATCCTCCAGAATCCCTCCGGGTGTCTTTCTTGTAGCGAATGGAGCGGCACGCAGCGGCGAGTCTCATTACTTTCTGTACACATTTTTTGAGGGCATAGTTCGTCAGTCCGTTAATTGTTTGGATCATCCACCAAAATCCCTCCGGGTAGATTGTTTCTAGCGAATGGAGCGCCAAGCAGCGGCGAGTCTCATTCCTTTCTTGATACATACTGTGTATGAGCATAATGATTCAGTGCGTTAATTGTTTTGATCATCCACCAGAATCCCTCCGGGTAGCTTTCTTCTAGCGAATGGAGCGCCACGCTGCGGCGAGTCTCATTACTTTCTTGACACGTACTGTTTGTGAGCAAAGTGATTCAATGCGTTAATTTTTGACCATCCACCAGAATCCCTCCGGGTAGCGTGCTTTTAGCGAATGGAGCGCCACGCAGCGGCGAGTCTCGTTACTTTCTGCATACACTTTATGAGGGCATAGTTCGTCAGTACGTTAATTAATTTAATCATCCACCTCATTCCCTCCGGGTAGCATGCTTATAGCGAGCGGAGCGCCACGCAGCGGCGAGTCTGATTACTTTCTTGACACATTCTGTGTGTGAGCATAGTGCTTCAGTGCGTTAATTGTTTGGATCATCCACCACAATCCCTCCGGTGAGCTCGCTTCAAGCGAATGGAGCGCCACGCAGCGGCGGTTCTCATTACTTTCTGCATACACTTTATGAGTACATAGTTCGTCAGTGGTTTAGTTGTTTTGATCATCCACCACAATCCCACCGGTTAGCTTTTTTTTTTTTTTTTTTTAAATCCTCCACTACCCCTGCCGTTGCCTATAATCAGGTCTTAATGGCAGACGCATCTGCCCCTAACTTTGGTAAATCTCTTTCTTATTTTTGTAATCTCTCTCTCTTTTCGTTCTTGTCTATCCCTAACGGTGGGAGTGGGGCCATTTTTTTTAGCCTGTTTCCTAATATTTAAAACAGGCTTATTATTTATTATATTTTTTTAATATTCTTCTTATTCTGAAATGAAATATTTTTATTATTATACATTATAGACATTAAAACACATATTACAATGAACACGCAGACAAACACAAGACAACACATAGTACACATAGCTTGACGACTCTTGCTGGTAGCCAAATAACTCAAGGTTGAATCCCATTTAATTCATAACATGGTTTTACCTGTATAAGCGAGTGAGCTCTATGGTGGTTTCTCCTTTAGTAAAATCTTGGTTATTTTTGTAAACAATTAAAATTTGGTTTCACCTGTTAAAATGATAGATTTTTCACCTGTTTTACTATCTAAAATTATGTGACTATTTTTGGTCGTGAAATAAAATTTTGGTTTTCACCTGTTAAATTATTTTCCACCTGTATGACTATTTGTAAAATTTGTAACTATTATTAAATTTGAAATACAATTCTTGATATCCACCTGTTAGTTGATAAAATTTTCCACCTGTATGAGCTACCCTCCTTCATACTAACACCAAAACACAAAAATTATACAAAATTGATTCTACGGTCCTCCGTACATTCCATGATCTATTCCCGGTCCTCCGAGTCCGATTGAATTATATGATAAAATTGCACGATGTCAACTAATTAACACGACACAATTTAACACTACACAACACCCTACTCTACATCACACAAAAACTCACACAAACCACATTAAAATAGTATAGTTCCATTATATGATGATTTCTATTACAAATCGTTGAACCATTCCATTTATAGGGACTAATTTTGTTAGGTTTCCTAAGTTTCTTCCTCATCTGTTTTGTCTTCGTCTGGCTAAATCCAATCCAATTTGTACTCGATTGATCTCTAAAATCTTTGAACATAGTCTATTGAAATTCTGTCTATGATCTTCATTAGTGATTAATTCTAGGACACCATGTGATACACTTATACGTTGCAATTCACTTCTTATCTGTTGATCTTCTTCAGGCAGATGTATCATGTCACAATCAAACACCAGATGATCTGGTGTCTGAATCTGTCCACAGTCGCAAGCGTTGGTATCTAACAGTCCAATTTTATTAAATGTTGACCGGAACGGTCCATGACCACTTAGAAATTGTATGACGTGTTTGTTTAGTTCCAGATTTCCTAATTGCAGCCGTTGTCTGATGTTTGGAAAAATTTCAAAAACTCTTCTTGCCTTATTGCTTGAATCCCAGTTCTCTTGCCATTTGTCAATTACATAAAAATTAATGTCGTTATTTAAAATTCTTCCTTGAAAAATTTGCTCTAATTTCTCGGGATTCTGCCTTTGCTGCCAATATTTTCCGGCTGATCTTAGGATAGTAAGGTGAAGTGGTTCAATGCCAAGGATGACTTGTAACGCTTCAACCGGTGTAGTGGCCATGGCCCCTGACATCCTGATTAATATCGATCTTTGAGCACTATCGGTTAGCTTGCTTCTAGCGAACGGAGCGCCACGCCCCGACGAGTCTCATTACTTTCTTCACACATACTGTGTGAGAGCATAATGCTTCAGAGCGTTAATTGGTTGGATCATCCACCAAAATCACTCCGAGGAGCTTGCTTCGAGCGAATGGAGCGCCACGCAGCAGTGAGTCTCACTTCTTTCTGCATACAATTTATGAGTTCATAGTTCGTCCGTGCGTTAATTGTCTTGATCATCCACCACAATCCATCCGGGTAGCTTGCTTCTACCGAATGTAGCGCAACAAAGCGGAGAGTCTCGTTACTTTCTTGACATATACTGTGTGTTAGCATAGTGCTTCAATGCGTTAATTCTTTTGATCATCCACCAGAATCCCTCCAGGTTTCTTTCTTGTAGCGAATGGAGCGGCACGCAGCGGCGAGTCTCATTACTTTCTGTACACATTTTTTGAGGGCATAGTTCGTCAGTCCGTTAATTGTTTGGATCATCCACCAGAATCCCTCCGGGTAGCTTTCTTCTAGCGAATGGAGCGCCACGCTGCGGCGAGTCTCATTACTTTCTTGACACATACTGTGTGTGAGCAAAGTGATTCAATGCGTTAGTTTTTGATCATCCACCAGAATCCCTCCGGGTAGCGTGCTTTTAGCGAATGGAGCGCCACGCAGCGGCGAGTCTCGTTACTTTCTGCATACACTTTATGAGGGCATAGTTCGTCAGTACGTTAATTAATTTGATCATCCACCTCATTCCCTCCGGGTAGCATGCTTATAGCGAGCTGAGCGCCACGCAGCGGCGAGTCTGATTACTTTCTTAACACATTCTTTGTGTGAGCCTAATGCTTCAGTGCGTTAATTGTTTTGATCATCCACCACAATCCCATCCTGTAGCTTCCTTCTAGCGAATAAAGCGTCACGCAGCGACGAGTCTAATTACTTTCTTCACACATACTGTGTGTGAGCATAGTGCTACAGTGCGTTAATTGTTTGGATCATCCACCACAATTCCTCCGAAGAGCTTGCTTCTAGCCAATGGAGCGCCACGCAGTGTCGACTCTCATTACTTTCTTGACACATACTGTGTGTGAGCATAGTGCTTCAGTGCGTTAATTGTTTGGATCATCCACCACAATCCCTCCGAAGAGCTTGCTTCTAGCCAATTGAGCGCCACGCAGCGTCGACTCTCATTTCTTTCTTGACACATACTGTGTGTGAGCATAGTGCTTCAGTGCGTTAATTTGTTGGATCATCCACCACAATCCCTCCGAGGACCTTGCGTCGAGCGAATGGAGCACAACCCAGCAGTGAGTCTTATTTCTTTCTGCATACACTTTATGAGTTCATAGTTCGTCAGTGCGTTAATTCTTTTGATAATCCACCACAATCCATCCGGGTAGCTTGCTTCTAACGAATGGAGCGCAACAAATCTGCAAGTCTCATTACTTTCCTTACACATACTGTGTGTGAGCATAGTGCTTCAATGCGTTAATTGTTTTGATCATCCAACAGAATCCCTCCGGGTAGCTTGCTTGTAGCGAATAGAGCGCCACGCAGCGGCGAGTCTCATTACTTTCTGTACACATTTTTTGAGGTCATAGTTCGCCAGTGCGTTAATTGTTTGGATCATCCACCAAAATCCCTCCCCGTAGCTTGTTTGTAGCGAATGAAGCGCCACGCAGCGGCGAGTCTCATTACTTTCTTGACACATACTGTGTGTGAGCATAGTGCTTCAGTGCGTTAGTTGTTTCGATCATCCATCAGAATCCCTCCGGGTAGCTTGCTTCTAGCGAATGGAGCGCCACGCAGCGGCGAGTCTGATTACTTTCTTGACACATTCTGTGTGTGAGCATGATGCTTCAATGCGTTAATTGTTTTGATCATCCACCACAATGCCATCCTGTAGCTTCCTTCTAGCGAATGGAGCGCCACGCAGCGGCGAGTCTCATTACTTTCTTCACACATACTGTGTGCGAGCATAGTGCTACAGTGCGTTAATTGGTTGCATCATCCACAACAATCCCTCCGAAGAGCTTGCTTCAAGCGAATTGAGCGCCACGCAGCGGCGAGTCTGATTACTTTCTTGACACATTCTGTGTGAGAGCATGATGCTTCAATGCGTTAATTGGTTGGATCATCCACCGCAATCCCTCCGAGGAGCTTGCTTCGAGCGAATGGAGCACCACGCAGCAGTGAGTCTCATTTCTTTCTGCATACACTTTATGAGGGCATAGTTCGTCAGTGCGTTAATTCTTTTGATCATCCACCACAATCCATCCGGGTAGCTTGCTTCTAACGAATGGAGCGCAACAAAGCTGCAAGTCTCATTACTTTCTTGACACATACTGTGTGTGAGCATAGTGATTCAATGCGTTAATTGTTTTGATCATCCACCAGAATCCCTCCGCGTATCTTGTTTCTAGCGAATGGAGCGCCACGCAGCGGCAAGTCTCATTACTTTCTTGACGCATACTGTGTGTGAGCATAGTGCTTCAGTGCGATAATTGTTTTGATCATCCACCACAGTCACTCTTGGTAGCTTGCTTCTAGCGAATGGTGCCCCACCCAGCGGCCAGTGTCGTTACTTTTTTGACACATATTGTGTGTGAGCATAGTGCTTCAGTGCGTTAGCTGTTTTGAACATCCACCACAATCAGTCCGGGTAGCTTGCTTCTTGCGAATGGTGCGACACGCAGCGGCGAGTCTCATTTCTTTCTGCATACAATTTTTGAGGGCATAGTTCGTCAGTGCGTTAACTGTTTTGATCATCCACCACAATCCCTCCGTGTAGCTTGCTTCTAGCGAATGGAGCTGTACCCAGCGACGAGTCTCATTACTTTCTTGACACATGTTGCGTGTGAGCATAGTGCTTCAGTGCGTTAATTGTTTTGATCATCCACCACAATCCCTCCGGGTAGCTTGCTTTTAGCGAATAGAGCGCCACGCAGCGGCGAGTCTCATTACTTTCTTTACACATAATGTGTGTGAGCATAGTGCTTCAGCGCGTTAGTTGGTTGGATCATCCACCACAATCCCTCCGGGGAGTTTGCTTCTAGCGAATGGAGCGCCACGCAGCGGCGAGTCTTTTTACTTTGTTGAAACGAACTGTGTGTGAGCATAGTGCTTCAGTGCGTTAATTGTTTTGATCAATACTGTTCAACTTGCAAATTGTTATATGAGAAAACAATAGCAAGAATTGACTTTTAATAGAAGAAAATAGTAAAATAACAAGAAAATCTTTGAACTATGACAAACCCATATTAACAAAATGAATAACCAAGCTAAAGGAGAAAAAATAACAGTCATTCAACTAAATCCAAAGGGAAGCAAAACAGTAATGGATGAAATCAAAGATTTGGCAGAAAAAGTGGAAGCAGATTTGATTATCCTTCAAGAACCATATACAAGAAACAAATAATTAACAAACACGGGAACATGGGAAACAATTGTATCTAAAAGTCACACAGGAGGAGACCATAATTTATACAGTACAGGTGAAAAACCACAGGCAGCAGTTATAAATAGGAACAAAAATATAAAGATATTAAATATTACGCAATTCGGAGATAATTGGACAGTGTGTTTAGAGTTAAGGCCTACTTTAGGAAATTTCAAACTAGTAAACTGTTACTGCCAATATAGCATGGATATAGAACCCTTTTTAAATAATATTGATGACTTCTGTCAGATCTACCAGGGAGATAGTATTTTAATATGCATGGACTCGAATGCAAAATCAAATTTATGGCATAGTAATAAAACAGATAAAAGAGGAGAAAGAGTGGAGGATCTAATAATGAACAATAATTTAACAATAATCAACGAAGAAGGAAATCCTCTCACTTATAGAAGCAGTCAAGGAGAGTCAAATATTGATCTAACAATAGCATCAACGAAGATGCACAGCCTAATAAAAAATTGGAAAGTTTTAGATGCGGCCACTGAAAGTGACCACAATATAATTATCTTCGACATAATAAAAACAAAAGCTTAAGAAATAGTCACAAACAAGGGAGAGGAAAGATTTCTATATAACCCAGATAAAATAAATTGGGAAAAATTTTGGAATGAAATAAAATTACCAAAAATAGAAGAAGGGAGTAACCTAGATCAACTTGGCCAACAGATAGAGGAAGCAACAAAAAGTGCAATAAAAAAATCAACTAAAACTAAAACAACAACTACATTAGAAATAAATAGTAATACATTTTGGACAAACGAATTACAAAATTTAAAGAGGAAGACAAGAAAAGCTAGAAGATTATACCAAAATACTATAGATAATAATCTAAGAGAAAGAATGTTAAACAAGTACAGAAATTTAAAACAAAACTATCAAAATAAAATAACAGAAAGTAAGAAAAGAAGCTGGCAATCTTATACCGAAAAAAATCTGAATATAGATCCGTGGGGAGAGCCTTATAAAATAATAAGCAAAAAAGAAAAAACACCTACCACTCTTTCAACCTTCAGAAAACAGGACGGGACGTACACAAAAAACTGGAAAGAAACAGTGGAATACCTGATGAACATCTTACTGCCAAAAGACGATCAGCGGGAAGACAATGAAACACAGACACAACTACGAAATTTAATGACGGTGACTCCAATAAAAGATAAAAATGAAGAAGTTAAGAATGAAGAAATAATAAATCACATTAAAAGATTAAAAAATAAAAAGGCACCAGGTCCAGACTGCATAAAACCAGAAATTTATAAGAAAAACGCGGATAAATGGGCACCATACTTGTCAAAGCTGTTTAATCTATGTTTTAAAAAAGGACAATTACCCAGAAGATGGAAACAGGCTAACTTAGTAATTTTTAAGAAATCTGACGATAAAAAAGATGACGATCCGAAATCCTATAGACCTATATGTTTACTAAATATTATAAGCAAACTGTTTGAAAGAACAATAA
This sequence comes from Thermobia domestica, assembly GCF_964235325.1. Lineage (NCBI taxonomy): Eukaryota > Metazoa > Arthropoda > Insecta > Zygentoma > Lepismatidae > Thermobia > Thermobia domestica. The sequence continues at coordinate 14,813,448 of NC_137459.1, forward strand.
CAGAAAGGATTAATCGGACGAGAGTTTTAGAAAATGACTTATTACAATATGGTTTTAGGAAAGGAAAAAAACACAGAAACAGCTATTAAAAGAATGATAGACCTGATAGAAGAGGGAAAAGTAGAAAAATATCAAGTAGTGATTTACGCTGACATAAGTGGAGCATTTGGTAATTTATGGTGGCCAGCTTTCTTCAACGAATTAAAGAAAATGAACATCAGTAAAACACTGTATAATATAATGTTAGATTATTGTAGCGGAAGACAAATACAAATACAAACACCGGGAGAAACTATTAAAACAATAAGCACAAAAGGCTACCCACAAGGCTCGATACTCGGGCCCTTAATGTGGGATGTTACACTACAGCCATGTTTAAATCACTTAAATAATATGCAAGAAACAATCGGTGTTGTGGGTTATGCTGATGATCTGGCAGTTGTATTTTCAGCATCATCAAGAAATGAAATAGAAACAACAGGGAAAATAGTATTAACAGAATTAGATAATTGGTGCAAAGAAAATAAGTTAAATTTATCAGCAAGTAAAACTAAATACACGGTCTTTGGTCAAATTTTAAAGAGGGATCCAATAATAAAAATTAATGATACAAAAATTGAACACGTAAATGAATTCAAATATCTTGGAGTATGGATCGATAAGGAATTAAACTTTCATAAACATATAACAGAAATAACAGAAAAAGCAAAAAAGGTAGCCAACAAATTACTAACAGTTGCAACAAAGGACTTTAGATTAGACAAGAAGATTTTCAAGTAATATAACAAGACAATTTTAATGGCAATCTTACAGTACTGCGTGGGCATATGGGGACACCGAATTTTTATGAATATTAAACTAAAAGAAACATTGACAAGAGTACAGAGACTTATTTTAATAAGAATAAATAACATAATGAAGACAATCCCAGCCGAAGTACTGCAATTACTTACATATGAAGAACCGATACATCTCCAAATATTAAGAAAATGTATCAAGACTTGGATCCAAAATAAAGAAATGACGAAGATATTAGAAATCACAGGAGAAATACCAAGCTGCGATGAATATATTGAAAGAATCATCCGAACAAAATGGGAAGAAGAATGGAAAAATTCCAGGAAAGGTGCCAGGACTAGAAATATTATACCAGATTTAAAAACAAGAGAAAGGATGGGAAATATAAGTAAAGATGTGATAGAATATATATCAGGACATGGACCATTTAAAACACATTTTAAAGGACTAAACTTACAAAACGACGATAAATGCTTTTGTGGCGATCTTCACACTCCGGAGCATATTTTCTGGTCTTGCGACAGATATATAAATAACAATACAATAAAAGAAATAAGGAATGAACTGAAAGAAAATAGCATAAAAACGATCATAGAAGAAGAACATAAACTAGAAAAATTTAGTACTCTGCAAGGCATGTTTTGGAAAACCTTTGGAAAGAAAGACGAGAAGAAAGAAGAAGAAGATAAATTTTGTGTGATACACTAAAAATAAAAATAAAATTAAATAGATTTGATATCAAATAAAAGAATCAGCTCTGAGGAAGCCAAGAGCTAAACACTTTATATGCTTAGTGTTTTAGTGTTAGTGTAGTGTTGTAGTGCAGAATGTGTAGTGTTTGTGTTCTGTCAAGAGGCAAAATTCAAATCTAGATAACAAGTAAATAAACAATAAAGATAAGTTAATATGAGAAATTTTTTGGGAAATCTGGAGTACCGATTTCCGAACAAACAAGAAGAAAAACTTTTAGGAAGTCTGGAGTACCGATTTCCTAATAAACGAGAAGAAAATTTTTGTGTTTTTACTATCATAACTATCACTTTTATATATTATATTAATCATTTTTTATTTTTAGTATCTCTTCAGCTCTGTCTCTTTTCAGGTTTTATGTCTGTGATCGTCTGTGTATGTACTTTTGTAAATAATAATAATAATAATAATAATAATTGTAATAAATATAAATAGCAATTTTAAAAAAAGAAGAAAATAAGGCATGGTTTATATAATTAGGTACCATGCCATACAACAGAGCCTCACCTCAAATCTGTCGAAGACGAAAGCCGAATAGCAGAGAGAGAAAAACTGAAATAAAAGAATATATGAGGGAGAAAAAAAGGCAGAGACAAGTTGCGACTGCAACATAATAAGACCGTAAGAAATCGGCCAAGGCCGGGGGAAGTGGAGGCTTATAAAAAAAATAAAAAAAAAATGTTTTGATCATATACAACATTCCCACCGGGTAGCTTGCTTCTAGCGAATGGAGCGCCACGCAGCGGCGAGTCTCATTACTTTCTTGAGACATACTGTGTGTGAGCATAATGCTTCAGTGCGTTAATTGTTTTGATCATCCACCACAATCCCTCCGGGGAGTTTGCTTCCAGCGAATGGTGCGCCACCCAGCGGCCAGTCTCGTTACTTTTTTGACACATATTGCGTGTGACCATAGTGCTTCAGTGCGTTAGCTGTTTTGAACATCCACCACAATCAGTCCGGGTAGCTTGCTTCTTGCGAATGGAGCGACACGCAGCGGCGAGTCTCATTACTTTCTGCATACAATTTATGAGGGCATAGATCGTCAGTGCGTTAATTGTTTTGATCATCCACCACAATCCCTCCGGGTAGCTTGCTTCTAGCGAATGGAGCGCCACGCAGCGGCGAGTCTCATTACTTTCTTGACACATACTGTGTGTGAGCATAATGCTTCAGTGCGTTAATTGTTTTGATCATCCACCACAATCCCACCGGGTAGCTTCATTCTAGCGAATGGAGCGCCACGCAGCGGCGAGTCTCATTACTTTCTGCATACAATTTATGAGGGCATAGTTCGTCAGTATGTTAATTGTTTTGATTATCCACCACAATCCCTCCGGGTACCTTGTATCTAGCGAATGGAGCGCCACCCAGCGGCGAGTCTCATTACTTTCTTGAGACATACTGTGTGTGAGCATAGTGCTTCAGTGCGTTAATTGTTTAGATCATTCAACCCAATCACTTCGAGTAGCATGCTTCTAGCGAATGGAGCGCCACAGTAGTAATTGCGTTACTTTGCCTAACTTTTTGTCCCCTGGGTCCCTGCCTCAGGACCCATGGTCCCTGGCCGGGGTCAATGACCTAGGGGTACATAGGTCCACCCCCTTTAAATTTTGGCAGGGGTACCATGGCCCACCCCCTAAATTTTGACAGGGGTACATAGGACCACCCCCCTTAAATTTTGGAAATTGCCAAATCTAAAAATTTGGTATGGTAGCCTAGGACCATAGTATGTACCTCTATCCGTATTGGGGGTCTATGTCGTTCCCTTTTATGGGTAAAAAATTGCCAAAAATTCAAATTTCGGGGGTTTTTGACCTAATTTATCCCCTTTGATGAGGTGTTATTACCCTATATAGTTATATGGGCGTATACAGGGGTTCATTACCTTTCATAAGACATGGGTATATTAATGCACCCCTTTAAATTTTTGGGAGGGGTATCTTGGCCCACCCCTTCAATTTTGGAAATTGCCCAACTTCAACATTGGGTATTATAGTATAGGACACTAATATGTACTATGATAAATTTGGGTGGTCCACCTCATTCCCTTTTAGGTGTACATAGGACCCCCCCCTTAAATTTCGGAAATTGCCAAATCTAAAAATTTGGTGTGGTAGCCTAGGACCATAGTATGTACCTCTATCAGTATTGGGTGTCTATGTCGTTCCCTTTTATGGGTAAAAAATTGCCAAAAATTTAAATTTCGGGTTTTTTGACCTAATTTATCCCCTTTGATGAGGTATTATTACCCTATATGGTTATATGGGCGTATACAGGGGTCCATTACCTTTCATAACATATGGGTATATTAATACACCAGTTGAAAAATTTGGGAGGGGTACCTTGGCCCACCCCTTAAATTTTGGAAATTGCCCAATTTAAACATTGGGTATTATAGTACAGGACCCTAATATGTATCATGATAAATTTGGGCGGTCCACATCGTTTTCTTCCAGGGGTACAAAATTGCCAAAATATAAACGTAAGCAATACGTTATACCACGTGTTTGGTTTTTGGTCGATTTTATCCCCTTTGATGAGATGTTATTACCTTATATGGTTATATGGTCATGTATAGGGGTCCATTACCTTTCATAAGATATCGGTATATTTGTACACTCCTTTAAAAATTTGGGAGGGGTACTTTGGCCCACCCCTTAAATTTTGGAAATTGCCCAATTTAAACATTTGGTATTATAGTACCGGACCCTAACATGTATTATGATAAATTTGGGTGGTCCACCTCGTTCCCTTTTAGGGGTACAAAATTGTCAAAATATAAACGTAAGCAATACGTTGTACCACGTGTTTGGTCTTTGGACCAATTTATTCTCTTGGATGAGGTTCTATTACCTTATATGGTTATGTATAGGGGTCTATTCCCTATCATAAGACATAGGTACATTTGTGCAATCCTTTAAACAATTTGGGAGGGGTACTTTGGCCCACCCCTTAAATTTTAGAAATTGCTCATTTTATATATTTGGTATTATAGTACTGGAACCTAACATGTATTATTATGATAAATTTGAGTGGTTCATCTCGTTCCCTTTTAGGGGTACGAAATTGCCAAATTTTAGTACAACCACCTGTTTGGTATTTTGGTCCAATTTATCCCCTTGGATGAGGTCCTATTACCTTATATGATTATATGGTTATGTATATTGGTCCATTCCCTATTATAAGACATGGGTATATTGATGCACCCCGGGAGGAGTACCTTGGCCCACCTCTTTATTTTGGAAATTGCCCAATTTAAACATTTGGTATAATAGTACCGGACCTTAACATGTATTATTATGATAAATTTGGGTGGTCCATCTCGTTCCCTTTCATGGGTACGAAATTGCCAAATTTTAGTACAACCACGTGTTTGGTCTTTTGGCCCAATTTATCCTCTTGGATGAGGTCCTATTACCTAATATGATTATATGGTCATGTATAGGGTCCATTTTCTATCATAAGACATAGGTACATTGATGCACCACTTTAAATTTTTGGGAGGTGTACCACAGCCAATCCCTTTAATTTTGGAAATTGCTCATTTTATATATTTGGTATTATAGTACTGGACCCTAACATGTATTATGATAAATTTGGGTGGTCCACCTTGTTCCCTTTCATGAGTAAAAAAAAATTGCCAAAATATAAAGATAAGCAAAATGTTGTATCACGTGTTTGGTTTTTTGGCCCAATTTCTCCCCATTTGATGAGGTCTTATTACCTTATATGGTTATATGGTCATGTATATAGGTTCATTTCCTATCATAAGATATGGGTACATTGATGCATCCTTTAAAAATTTGGGAGGGGTATTTTGGCTCATCCACTCGGTTTTAGAAATTGTTTAATATAAGCATTTGGTGTCATAGTACAGGACTTCAATATGTACCACTATAAATTTGGATGGTCCACATCGTTCCCTTTCATGGGTAAAGAACTACCAAAAATCAAATTTCGGAGGTTATTGACCCCTATTTAGCATGTTATATGGTTTATTACCTTTATATGTTTATGTTCCCTTTTACATTTGGGAATTATCAAATAACAAAATTCGGTAAACGTTTTCTAGGACCCATTGGTGTTCCTCTTATGGCCAAATATTCAAAATTTAAATGTTATTGACCGGCTTTATTATTGAATAAGTACAGGATTTATTACTTTTTTCATAAGACACAGGTGTATTTGTGTACCAATCTTAAATTTTAGAAGGGGTACATTTCTTATTGTCGTATCAATAATTGGTAATTGGATAGTATCTCATTCATTGGGTAAATCATTATGATCACGTGATCGGTTATTGACCTATGATGGGATTAGTAGTCCAGGACATTGGTACATTGAAACTTTGTAGGATAATTTGATAATGCGTCATTGGTTTTGATTATTCCCGCCAAATATAAACGTAAGCAAGACGTTGTACCACGTGATTGTCCTTGATGAGGTAGTGTACAGGGATTCATTTCCTTTGTTGTGGTACTTCTTAAGTTTGAGTACACACACACTTCTAGAAAACAGTTGGTTCTACTCAGGTAAACAATTGACGGACATTATTGACCTTATTGAACATATAATGATATGATTAACTCTAAGACTTAGGTATATCAAGAGAAGTATTCTTTAAATTTGGGAATGGTGATAAACAGAATTTTAACATAAGGTGCGAAATTTGAAACAATACATTGAACTTTAGTCACAGCTCATAGTCTAAGATCATTGGTGGTGATTGATTTGAAATCTGATAGCTAACCTTATTGAATCTTATGACTCATAGACGAAAGGCAATACATGCTACAACAGTTTAAAATTTAATCATAAGGTGATGTAATTTGACACTAGCAAAGTTATTGTTAATGCAATTTGATTGGATGATCACTATCTTTCCTGCAATCTGATTGGTTGATCACTATCTTTCGTGCAATCTGATTGGTTGATGATTTTCAAATCTTTGCTGTATTCAGTTTTAAGTTTTGTTTAAAATTTAAAAATCTTGGTTTCGTTCAACATTTTGCACTCACTGATAAATATGATCAAAACCGTTTATTTGTTAATCGAATAGTTAAAAACCGGATAAAGTTTGACGGTTAACCGTGAAACGTAAAATTTTTAGTTAGAAATTTTTTTTGTTTGAAAATTTTTTGTTTGAAACTTCTTGCTTTCAAATTTTTGTTTAAATTTTTTGTTTCAAAATTTTGTTTGAAATTTGTTTCAAAATTTTTTTGTTTAAAAATTTTTCGTTTGGATTTTTTTAAAATTTTTTCGTTTCAAAATTTTGTTTAAAATTTTTGTTTGAATTTTTCGTTTCCAAATTTTTTCGTTTGAAATTTCTTGTTTGAAAATTTTTGTTCGAAAATTTTGTTTAAAATTTTTTGTTTGAAATTTTTCGTTTCCAAATTTTTTGTTTGAAATTTTTTGTTTCAAAATTTTGTTGAAATTTTTTCGTTTCCAAATTTTTTGTTTCAAAATTTTGTTTGAAAATTTTTTGCTTTAAAATTTTGTTTGAATTTTTTTCGTTTGAAATTTTTTGTTTGAATTTTTTTCGTTTCAAAATTTTGTTTCAAAGATTTTTGTTTCAAAGTTTGGTTTGACATTTTTAAAAGTTTGTGCACTCATTAGTAAAGAACCGGAAATGTTTAGAACTAAAACCTCTGGCAACATTATGGTGCAATAGTACACGTCAGAACCTGGGGTTGTACTTGAAATGAAAAAACACAATTCATTGAAATGGATCATTTTATTCCACTCCACATACATCCATACCAGATAGTGGTTCTGGATATTGTCGATACAATGTATTTTGAACTTCTTGCACTAGTTTGTCTTTAGCATATAATTTTAACTTCAATTGAAGTCTTTTAAGGTATAATGCAATATCAATTGGTGGAAACTCAATGTCCATTTGATCACAAATAAACTGTTTATCAATACAGGTATGCACCCACGAACGATGTTGACAACCATCACAATATCTAGATACATGTTGTACAATATGCATAACACATTTTTCAAAATAGTACTTTTTCAGGAATATACTAGTTTTGTTGCACACTTCCACTGCATGTTTCACACACTGAAATACGCTGATAAATTTGTTCCATTCCGTTTGTGTTAGATACACCATATTGCGAGGGACATGAAATGTACTCTTTTTACGTAACAGCACCATCTTCTCTTCGAGGACTGTACGCAGCACCACTTCATGATTTGAGCCTAATGATTTGACTATGGTCACATTTAGCTCATCATGAAAATAATCGTTCATTTGGTCGATTCGTGAACATAATATTTGCCATTCTTCACAGGTCAGTTGTACACCAAATTGTTCTGCTTTGCCCAATCGAATCACAGGTTCAAATGTTCTAGCACTGATACCAATCATCACATGTTTTGTTTGAAATATATTTATTGGATAATAGCTTGCGAAGATGAACTCTTTATCGTTAGAAGTACACATCTTTCCTCCTGAAAAGCACTTGCCCAAATGATTTCACGGTATTTGCTGGTTTATAGTTATTGCTGACGTCATTGGTAAGGAATGTGCTGACGTTTGAATTCATGATTTCATCACAGTTGCTGACGTCATGCCGACCAACCAAATTCATACAACTATGTCTGATGTGCTGACGTTTGAATTCATGATTTCATCACAATGGCTGACGAATCTGGCTGTGTACTAAATTCAAGTTGATGACTTCGACCCAAGAATCCTTTGTAACATAAAGATACAGATCCAGTATTTAAGAAACGTAACAGTTCTCCTTGTTTTGATGCTTCCATGGGTAAATATCTTGCTGGTAAAATTATATTCTTATCATTTTCAAGCTTCACTACGATTCTTAATCCAAACTTTGTAGGGATCATTTGGCTAGCTAAGATTCTATAAGGTACATTCTGTTGTAAATCAGTAATCTTGGTAAGTGATTTCATCACATCACGCGTGTTTAGAAACTGCAGACAAGTAGCCATGACGATGTTATCATGAATACTAACTCGAACGATACTTATATATGATGAAAAACTGATGACGTTGCATTATCATGTTCTGACGTGTACTATTGCACCACAATGTTGCCAGAGGTTTTTGCTCTAAACAGTTCCGGTTCTTTACTAATGAGTGCACAAACTTTTAAAAATGTCAAACCAAACTTTGAAACAAAAATCTTTGAAACAAAATTGTGAAACGAAAAAAATTCAAACAAAAAATTTCAAACGAAAAAAATTCAAACAAAATTTTAAAGCAAAAAATTTTCAAACAAAATTTTGAAACAAAAAATTTGGAAACGAAAAAATTTCAACAAAATTTTGAAACAAAAAATTTCAAACAAAAAATTTGGAAACGAAAAATTTCAAACAAAAAATTTTAAACAAAATTTTCGAACAAAAATTTTCAAACAAAAAAATTCAAACGAAAAAATTTGGAAACGAAAAATTCAAACAAAAATTTTAAACAAAATTTTGTAACGAAAAAATTTTAAAAAAATTTCAAACGAAAAATTTTTAAACAAAAAAATTTTGAAACATAAATTTCAAACAAAATTTTGAAACAAAAAATTTAAACAAAAATTTGAAAGCAAGAAGTTTCAAACAAAAAATTTTCAAACAAAAAAATTTCAAACTAAAAATTTTACGTTTCACGGTTAACCGTCAAACTTTATCCGGTTTTTAACTATTCGATTAACAAATAAACGGTTTTGATCATATTTATCAGTGAGTGCAAAATGTTGAACGAAACCAAGATTTTTAAATTTTAAACAAAACTTAAAACTGAATACAGCAAAGATTTGAAAATCATCAACCAATCAGATTGCACGAAAGATAGTGATCAACCAATCAGATTGCAGGAAAGATAGTGATCATCCAATCAAATTGCATTAACAATAACTTTGCTAGTGTCAGATTACATCACCTTATGATTAAATTTTAAACTGTTGTAGCATGTATTGCCTTTCGTCTATGAGTCATAAGATTCAATAAGGTTAGCTATCAGATTTCAAATCAATCACCACCAATGATCTTAGACTATGAGCTGTGACTAAAGTTCAATGTATTGTTTCAAATTTCGCACCTTATGTTAAAATTCTGTTTATCACCATTCCCAAATTTAAAGAATACTTCTCTTGATATACCTAAGTCTTAGAGTTAATCATATCATTATATGTTCAATAAGGTCAATAATGTCCGTCAATTGTTTACCTGAGTAGAACCAACTGTTTTCTAGAAGTGTGTGTGTACTCAAACTTAAGAAGTACCACAACAAAGGAAATGAATCCCTGTACACTACCTCATCAAGGACAATCACGTGGTACAACGTCTTGCTTACGTTTATATTTGGCGGGAATAATCAAAACCAATGACGCATTATCAAATTATCCTACAAAGTTTCAATGTACCAATGTCCTGGACTACTAATCCCATCATAGGTCAATAACCGATCACGTGATCATAATGATTTGCCCAATGAATGAGATACTATCCAATTACCAATTATTGATACGACAATAAGAAATGTACCCCTTCCAAAATTTAAGATTGGTACACAAATACACCTGTGTCTTATGAAAAAAGTAATAAATCCTGTACTTATTCAATAATAAAGCCGGTCAATAACATTTAAATTTTGAATATTTGGCCATAAGAGGAACACCAATGGGTCCTAGAAAACGTTTACCGAATTTTGTTATTTGATAATTCCCAAATGTAAAAGGGAACATAAACATATAAAGGTAATAAACCATATAACATGCTAAATAGGGGTCAATAACCTCCGAAATTTGATTTTTGGTAGTTCTTTACCCATGAAAGGGAACGATGTGGACCATCCAAATTTATAGTGGTACATATTGAAGTCCTGTACTATGACACCAAATGCTTATATTAAACAATTTCTAAAACCGAGTGGATGAGCCAAAATACCCCTCCCAAATTTTTAAAGGATGCATCAATGTACCCATATCTTATGATAGGAAATGAACCTATATACATGACCATATAACCATATAAGGTAATAAGACCTCATCAAATGGGGAGAAATTGGGCCAAAAAACCAAACACGTGATACAACATATTGCTTATCTTTATATTTTGGCAATTTTTTTTACTCATGAAAGGGAACAAGGTGGACCACCCAAATTTATCATAATACATGTTAGGGTCCAGTACTATAATACCAAATATATAAAATGAGCAATTTCCAAAATTAAAGGGACTGGCTGTGGTACACCTCCCAAAAATTTAAAGTGGTGCATCAATGTACCTATGTCTTATGATAGAAAATGGACTCTATACATGACCATATAATCATATTAGGTAATAGGACCTCATCCAAGAGGATAAATTAGGCCAAAAGACCAAACACGTGGTTGTACTAAAATTTGGCAATTTCGTACCCATGAAAGGGAACGAGATGGACCACCCAAATTTATCATAATAATACATGTTAAGGTCCGGTACTATTATACCAAATGTTTAAATTGGGCAATTTCCAAAATAAAGAGGTGGGCCAAGGTACTCCTCCCGGGGTGCATCAATATACCCATGTCTTATAATAGGGAATGGACCAATATACATAACCATATAATCATATAAGGTAATAGGACCTCATCCAAGGGGTAAATTGGACCAAAATACCAAACAGGTGGTTGTACTAAAATTTGGCAATTTCGTACCCCTAAAAGGGAACGAGATGAACCACTCAAATTTATCATAATAATACATGTTAGGTTCCAGTACTATAATACCAAATATATAAAATGAGCAATTTCTAAAATTTAAGGGGTGGGCCAAAGTACCCCTCCCAAATTTTTTAAAGGATTGCACAAATGTACCTATGTCTTATGATAGGGAATAGACCCCTATACATAACCATATAAGGTAATAGAACCTCATCCAAGAGAATAAATTGGTCCAAAAGACCAAACACGTGGTACAACGTATTGCTTACGTTTATATTTTGACAATTTTGTACCCCTAAAAGGGAACGAGGTGGACCACCCAAATTTATCATAATACATGTTAGGGTCCGGTACTATAATACCAAATGTTTAAATTGGGCAATTTCCAAAATTTAAGGGGTGGGCCAAAGTACCCCTCCCAAATTTTTAAAGGAGTGTACAAATATACCGATATCTTATGAAAGGTAATGGACCCCTATACATGACCATATAACCATATAAGGTAATAACATCTCATCAAAGGGGATAAAATCGACCAAAAACCAAACACGTGGTATAACGTATTGCTTACGTTTATATTTTGGCAATTTTGTACCCCTGGAAGAAAACGATGTGGACCGCCCAAATTTATCATGATACATATTAGGGTCCTGTACTATAATACCCAATGTTTAAATTGGGCAATTTCCAAAACTTAAGGGGTGGGCCAAGGTACCCCTCCCAAATTTTTCAACTGGTGCATTAATATACCCATGTCTTATGAAAGGGAATGGACCCCTGTATACGCCCATATAACCATATAGGGTAATAATACCTCATCAAAGGGGATAAATTAGGTCAAAAAAACCCGAAATTTAAATTTTTGGCAATTTTTTACCCATGAAAGGGAACGACATAGACACCCAATACTGATAGAGGTACATACTATGGTCCTAGGCTACCACACCAAATTTTTAGATTTGGCAATTTCCAAAATTTAAGGGGGGGTCCTATGTACCCCTAAAAGGGAATGAGGTGGACCACCCAAATTTATCATAGTACATATTAGGGTCCTATACTATAATACCCAATGTTGAAGTTGGGCAACTTCCAAAATTGAAGGGGTGGGCCAAGATACCCCTCCCAAAAATTTAAAGGGGTGCATTAATATACCCATGTCTTATGAAAGGTAATGAACCCCTGTATACGCCCATATAACTATATAGGGTAATAACACCTCATCAAAGGTGATAAATTAGGTCAAAAACCCCCGAAATTTGAATTTTTGGCAATTTTTTACCCATAAAAGGGAACGACATAGACCCCCAATACGGATAGAGGTACATACTATGGTCCTAGGCTACCATACCAAATTTTTAGATTTGGCAATTTCCAAAATTTAAGGGGGGTGGTCCTATGTACCCCTGTCAAAATTTAGGAGGTGGGCAATGGTACCCCTGCCAAAATTTAAAGGGGGTGGTCCTATGTACCCCTAGGTCATTGACCCCGGCCAGGGACCATGGGTCCTGAGGCAGGGACCCAGGGGCCAAAAAGTTAGGCAAAGTAACGCAATTACTACTGCCACGCAGCGGCGAGTCTCATTACTTTCTGCATACACTTTATGACGGCATAGTTCGTCAGTGCGTTAATTAATTTGATCATCTACCACAATCCCTCCGGCTAGCATGCTTATAGCGAACGAAGCGCCACGCAGCGGCGAGTCTGATTACTTTCTTGACACATTCTGTGTGTGAGCATAATGCTAAAGTGCGTTAATTGTTTTGATCATCCACCAAAATCCCATCCTGTAGCTTCCTTCTAGCGAATGGAGCGTCACGCAGCGGCGAGTCTCATTACTTTCTTGACACATTCTGTGTGTGAGCATAATGCTAAAGTGCGTTAATTGTTTTGATCATCCACCAAAATCCCATCCTGTAGCTTCCTTCTAGCGAATGGAGCGTCACGCAGCGGCGAGTCTCATTACTTTCTTCACACATACTGTGTGTGAGCATAGTGCTTCAGTGCGTTAATTATTTGGATCATCGATCTCAATCCCTCCGGTGAGCTTGCTTCAAGCGAATGGAGCGCCACGCAGCGGCGAATCTCATTACTTTCTGCATACACTTTATGAGTACCAAATTTCACAAAATTAAATCCCCACGTTAAGCGGGTTTGCATATCCAGGCTCCTAACTATGAAAACATTTACGCTCACTCCAACCTCAATCATTTCACGAATTCAACCTGTTTTACGTATATTATTAGGACATAATATCGATTGTGATTTATTCTAAAAACACTTTTATACATTGCAAGAGCTGTAACGTCCAAATATTTACTGAGAACTCATAGTCGTATCGGAATAAACAAAAGCGAGTATGGAACAGTAAACTGCTTTCACATGAGGCAAAAGAAGATGTGCAAAGGCATACGAAACGGTCGAGTGGTTTGGGTCGATACACTATCAATCACGTGTTTGTGTGTTCAAACCCGGTAGTAAGTTGTTTCTTTTTTAAGTGTCTTCCTATTTTCATCCGGAGGCTGAAAATATTTCTTTGAGTAACTCATTGAAAACTTCTTTTGTTTCAAATTCGATTAGAACGGAACATTATATGAATTGCGAATCTTAAATCCATAGCTATAAAAAAAATGAAGTATACTCACTACTTCACTATCCTCTGATTTGTAACGAAAAACTATTTATAAACAGTGGTGACTTCAGAAAATTATCCTCGGGGGGAATTTCAATATGCGGGTGGAGGGTAAACATTGGTAGTCCACATTGAGCACGATCGAATATATGGTCCTGAAGGCGGAAATTTCTTAGCTCGAAAGGGGTCTCAAATTCTTCGTCAAATCACGTCTTGAAAGTATCATTGCTTAAAAGCTTTTCGTAGCAAATATAATATTACACTTGTTTCTCGTTCTACATTTGGAATTGGTAAAATCATAACTTACAGAGGATTATAATTAAAGCATAAAAATTACAATACCAATCATGTATAAATTATCCTGTAAGTTACCAACTTTGGGTCAGATTAAAACTCAAATATTTGTTTTCGGATTGCACTTAGAAGTAAGTCCTCTCTATATAATCCTGATTGGAAAACCATGTATAACTCTAATTAATTAATCAATATTTATACAATTATTTTTTTTTATTTTACTATTTTTACTATTCAATATTATATACACTTCATTTCCAAAATCAAAATCTCGAAAATGTATATTGTACGAGTGCAGATTCGGAAATAAATGATTATTTATCATATATGTTGGTCTCTATTCGAAATTATATTTAATCGAATCCGACAAGAACACAGACAGAAACATTGAGAACAGGTGAAAAAAAGAGAGAAAAAGGTGCTGTACCCGGCGGAGACTCGAACTTAGTTCAAATAGTGCTTTATAAGCCGAACGCCTTAGACCACTCGGCTATGGTAACAACTAGTTATTGTAGCAAAGGCTTCGAGTAGTAGTTCTTATTACAGAATAACGTTTTCTATTGCATAAAATTTAAACTTAATTTACTTTGATATAATATATCTATTAATTTGTTTCATGAACACGTTTTCGTTACTTTGATGAATGATGTATGTTGTTGATATAGATTCTATTACGCGTTCTTTCGTAAATATTATAGAAAGTATTAGGGTTATTTATGATCTTTCATGGAAATTGACTGGCGCATGCGCAGTACACAGACAGTTCAATTGGAAGACGAGGAAGGAAACGCTAACACACTGTTAGAATGTTTCCCTCACAAGCAGTAGTTCCCAACCGAGGGACGGCGGGACGCACTTCCTCCTCCTGGGGTGGCGTGAAGGGTTTACGAAGTCCCTTCGTTGTGTTATATTTCTTGAATGATTATGCACAATATACAGTCACATCTTCGACACATTTGGAAGTGATAAATCGTAGTATAAATAAATCGTCCTCCACACACAGTAATTGTTGCTTTTCCAAGATTATAAACTGGAACACTTTTTATTTCAATAGAATATAAAAGTTTCCATGGGAGGGGTTACAACCCCCTGGGTCTTTGATATGTCACCGCCTAAACTGTAACTTTCAAGTTAGAATCGAAAAATGGAGACATGTGACCTACTAAATATATTTTTAGTTCATTATACATTTTCATAAATAAAATATCCACAATTACAATGACAGTAAATGCTAAGTAATTATTGTAAATGTTTGTACTTTCATTTTCCCTCTTTCTTCTCAACTGAGCTTGAAAAATGGGAGGTTATGAATTTCAAATATTACGTATATTTTAGCGTATTATGAAATTATAATTAATAGAATCCGGCAGGATCACAAACAGAAAGAAGAGGTAAAACCAAATTGTACTGTGGTGGGATTCGAACTACTCTTGAATAGTGCCTCAAAATCTTTAGCCGAATGCCTTAATCCACTCGGCTAATGTCACAAGTTGAAAATATAGTAAGCGTGTTTCGTGTTCAATCTTTTGTTACAGTATGAAATTTATTTTGTATTCTCTGAAGTTTAAGCCTATTTTGGCCTGATGTAATAGTCTGTTGAAATTGTTTTATGTTTACGGCATTCTTTACTTTGACGAATGATGTTGTTAATATAGGTTCTATTACGTATTCGTTCATAAATATTACAACAATTGTCAGGATTATTTATGATCTTTCATGAAAACTGACTGGTGCATGCGCAGTAGAAACAGAAAGATGCACTTTACCGACATTTGTCATACACGCCAGAACGCAAATTTCTAACAGGTTCTGAAAATGCCTCGCTCTAAAGGTTGTGGAGAACTGTCTGTTGCTCTGAGAGGAGAAATCATAGGCCGAGCAAAAATGGGACAAACTGTGCCTCAGATTGCTAGAGATCTGGGATGTGACAAGAAAACGGTCAAGAAATGGGTTCAGCGACATGAAGAAGGTGGTGATGGTTCAGGTCTCGGTCAAGAAGTGGAAGGCCAAAAGTGACAACTGCAGCTCAAGATCAAGCTTTAGTTACAGAAGTAATGAACAGACCTCTACGCCACACGTCAATCCTCTTGGACGAAGCCAGAGAATATAATTGTTCTCACGAAACAATAAGAAGAAGATTATTGGGGCCTGGTCTACACTGTTCAAGACCCGCTAGGAAGACTCTCCTGACTGAAACTCACAAGGCCAGACGAATGGAATGAGCACAGAATAACATAACCCAACCTCAGTCATATTGGGACTTAGTTATCTGGACCGACGAGAAGGTTTTCAAGTCTAACCAACAAGGCAGAGTTATATTGTATAGACCGCGCGGAACCAGGTATGCTGAACAAAATATTATCAGAACTTCTTGTTCAGGACGAATATCAGCACACTTTTGGGGATACATGACGGCTGCTGGTCCTGGAGATTTGGTTGCGGTGCCTGAGAGAATGAACAGCAGTGTTTACATTAATATCCTCGAAAATACGTTGTTACCGTCCTTAGAAAGAAACTTCCCCGAACAGGAAGAATATATATTTATGCATGACAACAGTGCTGTTCACACTTCCCGGCAAACACGAGAGTGGCTAAGTGAACATCCAGAGTTAATTTGAATTGAGTGGCCCCCTCTATCCCCAGATTTGCCCCCTATTGAACATCTCTGGGCCTACATGGTGCAAGAATGGGAAGAGAGACGTGAAGACAGAGACCAAACGTTTCTTCAAAATCATGTTATGGAACTGTGGCAACATTTTCGTGACACACCGTCGTATTGCTCGAGACTTGTATCTAGTATCCCCTCCAGACTTCAAGAAGTTATTGACTCTGGAGGTGATTACACGAAATACTAGTGTGTTATTTTTTGTGTAAACATTTATTTAAGTTTCATTTATTTATTATATTTTTTCAAGAGCAATACTTTCGTTCTTCATTCTTTTCCTTTGCTTGTTTACTTATTAGTTCGTTAAAACGTTAAGGAAGAGTAGTATATCTTCAAAAAGTATTTGTGAATTTACTTTGAACGTTTCTAAGAATACATTTACTTTTTTTTCTTACTCTATATCATACCCAATATTACTTTCATTTCAGTTAATTAATAACTTTATTTTACATCTCGGATAAAAGTATTATTGCCTTTTTAACGATGTTTTTCCTTTTGATTGTGTAATTTCTAGTTTCATTGAATTATCTCAATTCGAATGAATAAATCACATTTTGTTTACTGTCCCTTCCTTAGCTAGGTTCGAATTCGAGAACAATGTGGTGTAATTTACGTTCTTTATTCTTCATATTGTGCAGTAATGACAATATTAATTATTTTTCATGAGTCCAGTTGATCAGTGAGAACTTGGACAAACATTAACCTGGTGATTCTTTACGCAATGACAAGAGTAAAATTCATTTTAGCTGTTCTTTATACTTCACAGCGATGAAACATTCTAACAGTGTGTTAGCGTTTCCTTCCTCGCCTTCCAATTGAACTGTCTGTTTACAGCGCATGCGCCAGTCAATTTCCATGAAAGATCATAAATAACCCTGATACTTTCTATAATATTTACGAAAGAACGCGTAATAGAATCTATATCAACAACATACATCATTCATCAAAGTAACGAAAACGTGTTCATGAAACAAATTAATAGATATATTATATCAAAATAAATTAGGTTTAAATTTTAGGCAATAGAAAACGTTATTCTGTAATAGGAACTACTACTCCAAGGCTTTGCTACAATCACCAGTTGTTACCATAGCCGAGTGGTCTAAGGCGTTCGGCTTATAAAGCACAATTCAAACTAGGTTCGAGTCTCCGCCGGGTACAGCACCTTTTTCTCTCTTTTTTCACCTGTTCTCAATGTTTCTGTCTGTGTTCTTGTCGGATTCGATTAAATATAATTTCGAATAGAGACCAATATATATGATAAATAATCATTTATTTCCGAATCTGCACTCGTACAATATACATTTTCGAGATTTTGATTTTGGAAATGAAGTGTATATAATATTGAATAGTAAAAATAGTAAAATAAAAAAATAATTGTATAAATATTGATTAATTAATTAGAGTTATACATGGCTTTCCAATCAGGATTATATAGAGAGGACTTACTTCTAAGTGCAATCCGAAAACAAATATTTGAGTTTTAATCTGACCCAAAGTTGGTAACTTACAGGATAATTTATACATGATTGGTATTGTAATTTTTATGCTTTTATTATAATCCTCTGTAAGTTATGATTTTACCAATTCCAAATGTAGAACGAGAAACAAGTGTAATATTATATTTGCTACGAAAAGCTTTTAAGCAATGATACTTTCAAGACGTGATTTGACGGAGAATTTGAGACCCCTTTCGAGCTAAGAAATTTCCGCCTTCAGGACCATATATTCGATCGTGCTCAATGTGGACTACCAATGTTTACCCTCCACCCGCATATTGAAATTCCCCCCGAGGATAATTTTCTGAAGTCACCACTGTTTATAAATAGTTTTCGTTACAAATCAGAGGATAATGGAGTAGTGAGTATACTTCATTTTTTTTTATAGCTATTGATTTAAGATTCGCAATTCATATAATGTTCCGTTCTAGTCGAATTTGAAACAAAAGAAGTTTTCAATGAGTTACTCAAAGAAATATTTTCAGCCTCCGGATGAAAATAGGAAGACACTTAAAAAAGAAACAACTTACTACCGGGTTTGAACACACAAACATGTGATTGATAGTGTATCGACCCAAACCACTCGACCGTTTCGTATGCCTTTGCACATCTCCTTTTGCCTCATGTGAAAGCAGTTTACTGTTCCATACTCGCTTTTGTTTATTCCGATACGACTATGAGTTCTCAGTAAATATTTGGACGTTACAGCTCTTGCAATGTATAAAAGTGTTTTTAGAATAAATCACAATCGATATTATGTCCTAATAACATACGTAAAACAGGTTGAATTCGTGAAATGATTGAGGTTGGAGTGAGCGTAAATGTTTTCATAGTTAGGAGCCTCGATATGCAAACCCGCTTAACGTAGGGATTTAATTTTGTGAAATTTGGTACATAGTTCGTCAGTGGTTTAATTGTTCGGATCATCCACCACAATCCCACCGGTTAGCTTGCTTCTAGCGAACGGAGCGCCACGCCGCGACGAGTCTCATTACTTTCTTCACACATACTGTGTGAGAGCATAATGCTTCAGTGCGTTAATTGATTGGATCATCCACCACAATCCCTCCGAGGAGCTTGCTTCGAGCGAATGGAGCACCACGCAGCAGTGAGTCTCATTTTTTCTGCATACACTTTATGAGGGCATAGTTCGTCAGTTCGTCAGTGCGTTAATTCTTTTGATCATCCATTACAATCCATCCGGGTACCTTGCTTCTAACGAATGGAGCGCAACAAAGGTGCAACTCTCATTACTTTCTTGACACATACTGTGTGTGAGCATAGTGCTTCAATGCGTTAATTGTTTTGATCATCCACCCGAATCCCTCCGGGTAGCTTGCTTCTAGCGAATGGAGCGCCACGGAGCGGTGAGTCTCATTACTTTCTGTACACATTTTTTGAGGACATAGTTCATCAGTGCGTTAATTGTTTGGATCATCCACCAAAATCCCTCCGGGTAGCTTGTTTCTAGCGAATGGAGCGCCACGCAGCGGCGAGTCTCATTACTTTCTTGACACAAACTGTGTGTGAGCATAGTGCTTCAGTGCTTTAATTTTTTCGATCACCCAACAGAATCCCTCCGGGTAGCTTGCTTCTAGCGAATGGAGCGCCACGCTGCGGCGAGTCTGATTACTTTCTTGAAACATTCTGTGTGTGAGCATAATGCTTCAGTGCGTTAATTGGTTGGATCATCCACAACAATCCCTCCGAAGAGCTTGCTTCAAGCGAATGGAGCGCCACGCAGCGTCGAGTCTCATTACTTTCTGCATACACTTTATGAGGGCATACTTCGTCAGTGATTTAATTCTTTTGATCATTAACCACAGTCCCTCCGGGAAGCTTGCTTCTTGCGAATGGACCGCCATGCAGCGGCGAGTCTCATTACTTTCTTCACAAATACTGTGTGAGAGCATAGTCCTTTGGTATGTTAATTGGGTGGATCATCCACCACAATCCATCCGGGTAGCTTGCTTCTAACGAATGGAACCCAACAAAGCGGCGAGTCTCATTACTTTCTTGACACATACTCTGTGTGAGCATAGTGCTTTAATGCGTTAATTTTTGACAATCCACCAAAAACCCCTCCGGGTAGCTTGCTTCAAGCGAACGGAGCACCACACAGCGGTGAGTCTTATTATTTCTGCATACTATTTATGAGGGCATAGTTCGTCCGTGCGTTAATTGTCTTGATCATCCACCACAATCCATCCGGGTAGCTTGCTTCTACCGAATGTAACGCAACAAAGCGGAGAGTCTCATTACTTTCTTGACACATACTGTGTGTGAGCATAGTGCTTCAATGGGTTAATTGTTTTGATCATCCACCAGAATCCCTCCCTGTAGTCTGCTTCTAGCGACTGGAGCGCCACGCTGCGAAGAGTCTCATTACTTTCTTGAACCATACTATGTGTGAGCAAAGTGATTCAATGCGTTAATTTTTGACAATCCACCAAAAACCCCTCCGGGTAGCTTGCTTTTAACGAATGGAGCGTCACGCAGCGGCGAGTCTCATTACTTTCTTCATACACTTTATGAGGGCATAGTTCGTCAGTGCGTTAATTGTTTTGACCATCCACCAGAATTCCTCCGGGTAGCTTGCTTCTGGCGAATGGAGTGCCACGCAGCGTTGAGTCTCATTAATTTCTTGACACATACTGTGTGTGAGCATAGTGCTTCGGTGCGTTAATTGTTTTGATCATCCACAACAATCCTTCCGGGTAGCTTCCTTCTGTCGAATGGAGCGCCACGCAGCGGCGAGTCTCATTAATTTCTTGACACATACTGTGTGTGAGCATAGTGTTTCAGCGCGTTAATTGGTTGGATCATCCACCACAATCCCACCGGGGACCTTGCTTCCTGCGAATGGAGCGCCACGCTGCGGCGAGTCTCATTACTTTCTTGACACATACTGTGTGTGAGCAAAGTGATTCAATGCGTTAATTGTTTTGACCATCCACCAGAATCCCTCCGGGTAGCTTGCTTTTAGCGAATGGAGCCCCACGCAGCGGCGAGTCTCATTACTTTCTGCATACACTTTATGAGGGCATAGTTCGTCAGTGCGTTAATTGTTTTGACCATCCACCACAATTTCTCCGGATAGCTTGCTTCTGGCGAATGGAGCACCACGCAGCGGCGAGTCTCATTAATTTCTTGACACATACTGTGTGTGAGCATAGTGCTTGAGTGCGTTAATTGTTTGGATCATCCACCACAATCACTACGGGTAGCTTGCATCTAGCGAATGGAGCGCCACGCAGCGTCGAGTCTTATTACTTTCTTGATACATTCTGTGTGTGAGCATAATGCTTCAGTGCGTTAATTGGTTGGATCATCCAAAACAATCCCTCCGAAGATCTTGCTTCAAGCGAATGGAGCGCCACGGAGCGTGGAGTCTCATTACTTTCTGCATACACTTTATGAGGGCATACTTCGTCAGTGATTTAATTCTTTTGATCATTAACCACAATCTCTCCGGGTAGCTTGCTTCTTGCGAATGGACCGCCATGCAGCGGCGAGTCTCATTACTTTTTTCAAAAACACTGTGTGTGAGAATAGTGCTACAGTTCGTTAATTGTTTTGATCATCCACCACAATCCCATCCTGTAGCTTCCTTCTAGCGAATGGAGCGCCACGCAGCGGCGAGTCTCATAACTTTCTTCACACATAGTGTGTGTGAGCATAGTGCTTCATTGCGTTAATTGTTTGGATCATCCACTACAATCACTACGGGTAGCTTGCTTCTAGCGAATGGAGCGCTACGCAGCGTCGAGTCTCATTACTTTTTTGACACATACTGTGTGTGAGCATAGTGCTTCAGTGCGTTAATTGTTTGGATCATCCACCAAAAACCCTCCGAGGAGCTTGCCTTGAGCGAACGGAGCGCCACGCAGCAGTGAGTCTCATTTCTTTCTGCATGCACTTTATGAGGGCATAGTTTGTCAGTGCGTTAATTGTTTTGATAATCGACCACAATCCCTCCGGGTAGCTTGCGCCTAGCGAATGGAGCACCACGCAGCGTTGAGTCTCATTACTTTCTTGACACATACTGTGTGTGAACATAGTGCTTCGGTATGATAATTGGTTGGATCATCCACCACAATCCCTCCGGTGAGCTTGCTTCAAGCGAATGGAGCACCACACAGCGGTGAGTCTTATTATTTCTGCATACTATTTATGAGGGCATAGTTCGTCCGTGCGTTAATTGTCCTGATCATCCACCATAATCCATCCGGGTAGCTTGCTTCTACCGAATGTAGCGCAACAAAGCGGAGAGTCTCATTACTTTCTTGACACATACTGTGTGTGAGCATAGTGCTTCAATGAGTTAATTGTTTTGATCATCCACCAGAATCCCTCCGGGCTGTTTGCTTCTAGCGAATTGAGCGCCACGCAGCGGAGAGTCTCATTACTTTCTGTACACATTTTTTGAGGGCATAGTTCGTCAGTCCGTTAATTGTTTGGATCATCTACCAAAATCCCTGCTGGTAGATTGTCTCTAGCGAATGGAGCGCCACGCAGCGGCGAGTCTCATTACTTTCTTGACACATACTGTGTATGAGCATAATGATTCAGTGCGTTAATTGTTTTGATCATCCACCAGAATCCCTCCGGGTAGTCTGCTTTTAGCGAATGGAGCGCCACGCTGCGACGAGTCTCATTACTTTCTTGACCCATACTATGTGTGAGCAAAGTGATTCAATGCGTTAATTTTTGACAATCCACCAGAATCCCTCCGGGTAGCTTGCTTTTAACGAATGGAGCGTCACGCAGCGGCGAGTCTCATTACTTTCTCCATACACTTTATGAGGGCACAGTTCGTCAGTGCGTTAATTGTTTTGACCATCCACCAGATTTCCTCCGGGTAGCTTGCTTTTGGCGAATGGAGTGCCACGCAGCGGCGAGTCTCATTAAATTTTTGACACATACTGAGTGTGAGCATAGTGCTTCAGTGCGTTAATTGTTTTGATCATCTACCACAATCCCTCCGGGTAGCTTGCTTCTGGCGAATGGAGCGCCACGAAGCGGCGAGTCTCATTAATTTCTTGACACATACTGTGTGTGAGCATAGTGCTTCAGCACGTTAATTCGTTGGACCATCCACCACATCCCCCCGGGGACCATGCTTCCAGCGAATGGAGCGCCACGCTGCGGCGAGTCTCATTACTTTCTTGACACAGACTGTGTGTGAGCAAAGTGATTCAATGCGTTAATTGTTTTGACCATCCACCAGAATCCCTCCGGGTAGCTTGCTTTTAGCGAATGGAGCGCCACGCAACGGCGAGACTGATTACTTTCTTGACACATACTGTGTGTGAGCATAATGCTTCAGTGCGTTAGTTGTTTTGATCATCCACAACAATCCCATCTTGTAGTTTCCTTCTAGCGAATGGTGCGCCACGCAGCGGCGAGTCTCATTACTTTCTTCACACATACTGTGTGTGAGCATAGTGCTACAGTGCGTTAATTGGTTGGATCATCCACCACAATCCCTCCGGTGAGCTTCCTTCAAGCGAATGGAGCACCACACAGCGGCGAGTCTTATTATTTCTGCATACAATTTATGAGTTCATAGTTCGTCCGTGCGTTAATTGTCTTGATCATCTACCGCAATCCATGCGGGTAGCTTGCTTCTACCGAATGTAGCGCAACAAAGCGGAGAGTCTCATTACTTTCTTGACACATACTGTGTGTTAGCATAGTGCTTCAATGCGTTATATCTTTGGATCATCCACCAGAATCCCTCCGGGTGTCTTTCTTGTAGCGAATGGAGCGGCACGCAGCGGCGAGTCTCATTACTTTCTGTACACATTTTTTGAGGGCATAGTTCGTCAGTCCGTTAATTGTTTGGATCATCCACCAAAATCCCTCCGGGTAGATTGTTTCTAGGGAATGGAGCGCCACGCAGCGGCGAGTCTCATTCTTTCTTGACACATACTGTGTATGAGCATAATGATTCAGTGCGTTAATTGTTTTGATCATCCACCAGAATCCCTCCGGGTAGCTTTCTTCTAGCGAATGGAGCGCCACGCTTCGGCGAGTCTCATTACTTTCTTGACACATATTTTGTGTGAGCAAAGTGATTCAATGCGTTAATTTTTGACCATCCACCAAAATCCCTCCGGGTAGCGTGCTTTTAGCGAATGGAGCGCCACGCAGCGGCGAGTATCGTTACTTTCTGCATACACTTTATGAGGGCATAGTTCGTCAGTACGTTATTTAATTTGATCATCCACCTCATTCCCTCCGGGTAGCATGCTTATATCGAGCGGAGCGCCACGCAGCGGCGAGTCTGATTACTTTCTTGACACATTCTGTGTGTGAGCCTAATGCTTCAGTGCGTTAATTGCTTTGATCATCCACCACAATCCTTCCGAAGAGCTTAATTCTAGCTAATGGAGCGCCACGCAGCGTCGACTCTCATTACTTTCTTGACACATACTGTGTTTGAGCATAGTGCTTCAGTGCGTTAATTGTTTGGATCATCCACCAAAATCCCTCCGGTGAGCTCGATTCAAGCGAATGGAGCGCCACGGAGCGGCGGTCCTCATTACTTTCTGCATAACACCACAATCCCACCGGTTAGCTTGCTTCCAGCGAACGGAGCGCCACGCCGCGACGAGTCTCATTACTTTCTTCAGACATACTGTGTGAGAGCATAACGCTTCAGTGCGTTAATTGGTTGGATCATCCACCACAATCCCTCCGAGGAGCTTGCTTCGAGCGAACGGAGCACCACGCAGCAGTGAGTATTATTTTTTTCTGCATACACTTTATGAGTTCATAGTTCGTCAGTGCGTTAATTCTTTTGATCATCCACCACAATCCATCCGGGTAGCTTGCTTCTAACGAATGGAGCGCAACAAAGCTGCAAGTCACATTACTTTCCTTACACATACTGTGTGTGAGCATAGTGCTTCAATGCGTTAATTGTTTTGATCATCCACCAGAATCCCTCCGGGTCGCTTGCCTGTAGCGAATGGAGCTCCACGCAGCGGCGAGTCTCATTACTTTCTGTACACATTTTTTGACGTCATAGTTCGTCAGTGCGTTAATTGTTTGGATCATCCACCAAAATCCCTCCCCGTAGCTTGTTTGTAGCGAATAAAGCGCCACGCAGCGGCGAGTCTCATTACTTTCTTGACACATACTGTGTGTGAGCATAGTGCTTCAGTGCGTTAGTTACTTTGATCATCCATCAGAATCCCTCCGGGTAGCTTGCTTCTAGGGCATGTAGCGCCACGCTGCGGCGAGTCTCATTACTTTCTTGACAGATACTGTGTGTGAGCAAAGTGATTCAATCGTTAATTGTTTTGACCATCAACCAGAATCCCTCCGGGTAGCTTGCTTCTAGCGAATGGAGCGCCACGCAGCGGCGAGTCTGATTACTTTCTTGACACATTCTGTGTGTGAGCATAATGCTTCAATCCGTTAATTGTTTTGATCATCCACCACAATCCCATCCTGTAGCTTCCTTCAAGCGAATGGAGCGCCAAGCAGCGGCGAGTCTCATTCCTTTCTTGATACATACTGTGTATGAGCATAATGATTCAGTGCGTTAATTGTTTTGATCATCCACCAGAATCCCTCCGGGTAGCTTTCTTCTAGTGAATTTAGCGCCACGCTGCGGCGAGTCTCATTACTTTCTTGACACATACTGTGTGTGAGCAAAGTGATTCAATGCGTTAATTTTTGACCATCCACCAGAATCCCTCCGGGTAGCGTGCTTTTAGCGAATGGAGCGCCACGCAGCGGCGAGTCTCGTTACTTTCTGCATACACTTTATGAGGGCATAGTTCGTCAGTACGTTAATTAATTTAATCATCCACCTCATTCCCTCCGGGTAGCATGCTTATAGCGAGCGGAGCGCCACGCAGCGGCGAGTCTGATTACTTTCTTGACACATTCTGTGTGTGAGCATAGTGCTTCAGTGCGTTAATTGTTTGGATCATCCACCACAATCCCTCCGGTGAGCTCGCTTCAAGCGAATGGAGCGCCACGCAGCGGCGGTTCTCATTACTTTCTGCATACACTTTATGAGTACATAGTTCGTCAGTGGTTTAATTGTTTTGATCATCCACCACAATCCCACCGGTTAGCTTTTTTTTTTTTTTTTTTTTTTTAATCCTGCACTACCCCTGCCGTTGCCTATAATCAGGTCTTAATGGCAGACGCATCTGCCCCTAACTTTGGTAAATCTCTTTCTTATTTTTGTAATCTCTCTCTCTTTTCGTTCTTGTCTATCCCTAACGGTGGGAGTGGGGCCATTTTTTTTTAGCCTGTTTCCTAATATTTAAAACAGGCTTATTATTTATTATATTTTTTTAATATTCTTCTTATTCTGAAATGAAATATTTTTATTATTATACATTATAAACATTAAAACACATATTACAATGAACACGCAGACAAACACAAGACAACACATAGTACACATAGCTTGACGACTCTTGCTGGTAGCCAAATAACTCAAGGTTGAATCCCATTTAATTCATAACATGGTTTTACCTGTATAAGCGAGTGAGCTCTATGGTGGTTTCTCATTTAGTAAAATCTTGGTTATTTTTGTAAACAATTAAAATTTGGTTTCACCTGTTAAAATGATAGATTTTTCACCTGTTTTACTATCTAAAATTATGTGACTATTTTTGGTCGTGAAGTAAAATTTTGGTTTTCACCTGTTAAATTAATTTCCACCTGTATGACTATTTGTAAAATTTGTAACTATTATTAAATTTAAAATAAAATTCTTGATATCCACCTGTTAGTTGATAAAATTTTCCACCTGTATGAGCTACCCTCCTTCATACTAACACCAAAACACAAAAATTATACAAAATTGATTCTACGGTCCTCCGTACATTCCATGATCTATTCCCGGTCCTCCGAGTCCGATTGAATTATATGATAAAATTGCACGATGTCAACTAATTAACACGACACAATATAACACTACACAACACCCTACTCTACATCACACAAAAACTCACACAAACCACATTAAAATAGTATAGTTCCATTATATGATGATTTCTATTACAAATCGTTGAACCATTCCATTTATAGGGACTAATTTTGTTAGGTTTCCTAAGTTTCTTCCTCATCTGTTTTGTCTTCGACTGGCTAAATCCAATCCAATTTGTACTCGATTGATCTCTAAAATCATTGAACATAGTCTATTGAAATTCTGTCTATGATCTTCATTTGTGATTAATTCTAGGACACCATGTGATACACTTATACGTTGCAATTCACTTCTTATCTGTTGATCTTCTTCAGGCAGATGTATCATGTAACAATCAAACACCAGATGATCTGGTGTCTGAATCTGTCCACAGTCGCAAGAATTGGTATCTAACAGTTCAAATTTAATAAATGTTGACCGGAATGGTCCATGACCACTTAGAAATTGTATGACGTGTTTGTTTAGTTCCAGATTTCCTAATTGCAGCCGTTGTCTGATGTTTGGAAAAATTTCAAAAACTCTTCTTGCCTTATTTCTTGAATCCCAGTTCTCTTGCCATTTGTCAATTACATAAAAATTAATGTCGTTATTTAAAATTCTTCCTTGAAAAATTTGCTCTAATTTCTCGGGGAGCTTGCTCCTAGGGAATAGAGCGTCACGCAGCCTCGAGTCTCATTACTTTCTTGACACATACTGTGTGTGAGCATAGTGCTTCACCGCGTTAATCGGTTTGATTATTTACCACAATCCCTCCGGTAGCTTGCTTCAATAGAATAAAGCGCCACGCAGCGGCGAGGCTCGTTATTTTCTTGACACATACTGTGTGTGAGCATAATGCTTCAGTGCATTATTTGGTTGGATCATCCACCACAATCCCTGCGGAGAACTTGCTTCTAGCGAATGTAGCGCCACGCAGTGGCGAATCTCATTACTTTCTGCATACACTTTTTTGAGGGCATAGTTCGTCAGTGCGTTAATTGTTTTGACCATCCACCACAATCCCTCCGGGTAGCTTGCTTCTAGCGAGTGGAGCGCCACGCAGCGGCGAGTTTCATTAATTTCTTGACACATACTGTGTGAGCATAGTGCTTCAGTGCGTTAATTGTTTTGATCATCCACCACAATAGCTCCGGGTACCTTGCTTCTAGCGAATGGAGCTCCACTCAGCGGCGAGGTTCATTATTTTCTTGACACATACTGTGTGTGAGCATAGTGCTTCAGTGCGTTAATAGTTTTGAAAATCCACCAGAGTCCCTCCGGGTAGCTTGCTTCTAGCGAATGGCGCGCCACGCAGCGGCGAGTCTCATTACTTTCTTCACACATACTGTGTGTGAGCATAGTGCTACAATGCGTTAATTGGTTGGATCATCCACCAAAATCCCTGCGGGGAACTTGCTTCTACCGAATGGAGTGCCACGCATCGGCGAATCTCATTACTTTCAGTGTACACTTTATGAGGGCATAGTTCGTCCGTGCGTTAATTGTCTTGATCATCCACTACAATCCCTCCGTGATGCTTGCTCCTAGCGAATAGAGCGCCAGGCTGTGGCGAGTCTCATTACTTTGTTGAAACAAACTGTGTGTGAGCATAGTGCTTCAGTGCGTTAATTGTTATGATAATCCACCACAATCCCTCCGGGTAGCTTGCTTCTAGCGAATCGAGCGCCACGCAGCGGCGAGTCTCATTTCTTTCTGCATACACTTTATGATAGCATAGTTCGTCAGTGCGTTAATTGTTTTGATCATCCACCACAATCCCTCTGGGTAGCTTGCATCTAGCGAATGGAGCGCCACGCAGCGGCGAGTCTCATTAATTTCTTGACACATACTGTCTGAGCATAGTGCTTCAGTGCGTTAATTGTTTTGATCATCCACCACAATTCCGCCGGGTACCTTGCTTCTAGCGAATATAGCGCCACGCAGCGGCGAGTCTCATTAATTTCTTCACACATACTGTGTGTGAGCATAGTGCTACAATGCGTTAATTGGTGGGATCATCCACCACAATCCCTGCGGGGAACTTGCTTCTAACGAATGGAGTACCACGCAGCGGAGAATCTCATTATTTTCAGTGTACACTTTATGAGGGCATAGTTCGTCTGTGCGTTAATTGTTTTGATCATCCACTACAATCCCTCCGGGGAGCTTGCTTCTAGCGAATGGAGCGTCACGCAGCGGCTAGTCTCATTACTCTCTTGACACATACTGTGTGTGAGCATAGTGTTTCACCGCGTTAATTGGTTGGATTATTTACCACAATCCCTCCGGGGAGCTTGCTTCAAGAGAATAAAGCGCCACGCAGCGGCGGGTCTCATTACTTTCCGCATACACTTTATGAGGGCAAAGTTCGTCAGTGCGTTAATAGTTTGGATCATCCACCACAATCCCTCCGGGTAGGTTGCTTCTAGGGAATGGAGATCCACGCAGCGGCTAGTCTCATCATTTTCTGGACACATACTGTGTGTGAGCATAGTGCTTCAGTGCGTTATATGTTTTGATCATCCACCAGAATCCCTCCGGGTAGCTTGCTTCTAGCGAATGGAGCGCCACGCAGCGGCGAGTCTCATTAATTTCTTGACACATACTGTGTGTGAGCATACTGCTTCAGTGCGTTAATTGTTTTGATCATCCACCAAAATCCCTCCGGGTAGCTTGCTTCTAGCGAATGGAGCGCCACGAAGCGGCGAGTCTAATTACTTTCTAGACAAATACTGTGTGTGAGCATAGTGCTTCACCGCGTTAATTGGTTTGATTATTTACCACAATCCCTCCGGTAGCTTGCTTCAAGAGAATAAAGCGCCACGCAGCGGCGAGGCTCATTATTTTCTTGACACATACTGTGTGTGAGCATAGTGCTTCAGTGCATTATTTGGTTGGATCATCCACCACAATCCTTGCGGGGAACTTGCTTCTAGCGAAGGGAGCGCCACGCAGGGGCGAATCTCGTTACTTTCTGCATACATTTTATGATCGCATAGTTCGTCAGTGCGTTATTTGTTTTGATCATCCACCAGAATCCCTCCGGGTACCTTGCTTCTAGCGAATGGAGCTCCACTCAGCGGCGAGGTGCATTATTTTCTTGACACATACTGTGTGTGACCATAGTGCTTCAGTGCGTTAATAGTTTTAATCATCCACCAGAATCCACCCGGGTAGCTTGCTTCTAGCGAATGGAGCGCCACGCAGCGGCGAGTCTCATTACTTTCTTCACACATACTGTGTGTGAGCATAGTGCTATAATGCGTTAATTGGTGGGATCATCCACCACAATCCCTGCGGGGAACTTGCTTCTACCGAATGGAGTACCACGCATCGGCGAATCTCATTACTTTCAGTGTACACTTCATGAGGGCATAGTTCGTCTGTGCGTTAATTGTTTTGATAATCCACTACAATCCCTCTGGGGAGCTTGCTTCTAGGGAATGGAGCGCCACACAGCGGCGAGTCTCATTACTTTGTGAAACAAACTGTGTCTGAACATAGTGCCTCAGTGCGTTAATTGTTATGAAAATCCACCACAATCCCTCCGGGTAGCTTGCTTCTAGCGAATGGAGCGCCACGCAGCGGCGAGTCTCATTTCTTTCTGCATACACTTTATGATTGCATAGTTCGTCAGTGCGTTAATTCTTTTGATCATCCACCACAATCTATCTGGGTAGCTTGCTTCTAGCGAATGGAGCGTCACGCAGCGGCGAGTCTCGTTACTTTTTTTTGACACATACTGTGTGTCAGGAGAGTGCGTCACCGCGTTAATTGGTTGGATTATTTACCACAATCCCTCCGGGGAGCTTGCTTCAAGAGAATAAAGCGCCACGCAGCGGCGACTCTCATTATTTTCTGCATACACTTTATGAGGGCAAAGTTCGTCAGTGCGTTAATTGTTTGGATCATCCACCAGAATCCCTCCAGGTAGGTTGCTTCTAGGGAATGGAGATCCACGGAGCGGCTAGTCTCATTATTTTCTTGACACATACTGTGTTTGAGCATAGTGCTTCAGTGCGTGAATAGTTTTGATCATCCACCACAATCTCTCCGGGTAGCTTGCTTCTAGCGAATGGAGCGCCACGCAGCGGCGAGTCTCATTACTTTCTTCACACATACTGTGTGTGAGCATAGTGCTACAATGCGTTAATTGGTGGGATCATCCACCACAATCCCTGCGGGGAAGTTGCTTCTACCGAATGGAGTGCCACGCATGGGCGAATCTCATTCCTTTCAGTGTACACTTTATGAGGGCATAGTTCGTCTGTGCGTTAATTGTTTTGATCATCCACTACAATCCCTCCGGGGAGCTTGCTTCTAGCGAATGGAGCGCCACGCAGCGGCGAGTCTCATTTCTTTCTGCATACACTTTATGATTGCATAGTTCGTCAGTGCGTTAATTGTTTTGATCATCCACCACAATCCCTCTGGGTAGCTTGCTTCTAGCGAATGGAGCGTCACGCAGCGGCGAGTCCCATTACTTTCTAGACACATACTGTGTTTGAGCATAGTGCTTCACCGCGTTAATTGGTTGGATTATTTACCACAATCCTTCCGGGGAGCTTGCTTCAAGAGAATAAAGCGCCACGCAGCGACGAGTCTCATTACTTTCTGCATACACTTTATGAGGGCAAAGTTCGTCATTGCGTTAATTGTTTGGATCATCCACCACAATCCCTCCAAGTAGGTTGCTTCTAGGGAATGGACATCCACGCAGCGGCGAGTCTCATTACTTTCTAGACACATACTGTGTGTGAGCATAGTGCTTCACCGCGTTAATTGGTTGGATTATTTACCACAATCCTTCCGGGGAGCTTGTTCCATGGGAATAAAGCGCCACGCAGCAGCGAGTCTCATTATTTTCTTGACACATGCTGTATGTGAGCATAGCGCTTGAGTGAGTTAATTGTATTGATCATCCACCACAATCCCTCCGGGTAGCTTGCTTCTAACTAATGGAGAGCCACGAAGCGGCGAGTATCATTATTTTCTTGACGCATATTGTGGGTGAGCATAGTGCTTCGGTGCGTTAAATTTTTGATCATCCATCGCAATTCCTCCGAGTAGATTGCTTCTAGCGAATGGAGCGCCACGCAGCGGCGAGTCTCATTATTTTCTTCACACAGACTGTGTGTCAGCATAGTGCTTCAGAGCATTAATTGGTTGGATCATCCACCACAATCCCTGCGGGGAACTTGCTTGTAGCGAATGGAGCGCCACGGAGGGGCGAATCTCATTACTTTCTGCATACACTTTATGAGGGCATAGTTCGTCAGTGCGTTAATTCTTTTGATGATCCACCACAATCCCTCTGGGTAGCTTGCTTCTAGCGAATGGAGCGCCACGCAGCGGCGAGTCTCATTAATTTCTTGACACATACTCTGTGTGAGCATAGTGCTTTACCGCGTTAATTGGTTGGATTACTTACCACAGTCCCTCCGGGGAGCTTGCTTCAAGAGAATAAAGCGCCACGCAGCGGCAAGTCTCATTACTTTCTGCATACACTTTATGAGGGCAAAGTTCGTCAGTGCGTTAATTGTTTAGATCATCCACCACAATCTTTCCGGGTAGGTTGCTTCTAGGGAATGGAGATCCACGCAGCGGCTAGTCTCATTATTTTCTTGACACATACTGTGTTTGAGCATAGTGCTTCAGTGCGTTAACAGTTTTGATCCTCCACCACAATCCCTCCGGGTAGCTTACTTCTAGCGAATGGAGCGCCACGCAGCGGAGAGTCTCATTTCTTTCTGCATAAACTTTATGAGGGCATAGTTCGTCAGTGCGTTAATTGTTTTGATCATCCACCACAATCCCTACGAGTAGCTTGCTTCTAGAGAATAGAGCGCCACGCAGCGGCGAGTCTCATTATTCTCTTGACATATACTGCATGTGAGCATAGTGCTTGAGTGAGTTAATTGTTTTTATCATCCACCACAATCGCTCCGGTTGCCTTCTTCTAGCGAATGGAGCGCCACGCAGGGGCGAATATCATTACTTTCTGCATACACTTTATGAGGGCATAGTTCGTCAGTGCGTTAATTGTTTTGACCATCCACCACAATCCCTCCTTTTAGCTTGCTTCTAGAGAATGGAGCGCCACGCAGCGGCGAGTCTCATTTCTTTCTGCATACACTTCATGATTGCATAGTTCGTCAGTGCGTTAATTGTTTTGATCATCCACCACAATCCCTCTGGGTAGCTTGCTTCTAGCGAATGGAGCGTCACGCAGCGGCGAGTCTCATTACTTTCTTGACACATACTGTGTGTGAGCATAGTGCTTCACGCGTTAATTGGTTATATTATTTACCACAATCCCTCCGGGGAGCTTGCTTCAAGAGAATAAAGCGCCACGCAGCGGCGAGTCTCATTACTTTCTGCATACACTTTATGAGGGCATAGTTCGTCAGTTCGTTAATTGTTTTGACCATCCACCACAATCCCTACGAGTAGCTTGCTTCTAGAGAATAGAGCGCCACGCAGCGGCGAGTCTCATTATTTTCTTGACATATACTGTATGTGAGCATAGTGCTTGAGTGAGTTAATTGTTTTTATCATCCACCACAATCCCTCCGGGTAGCTTTCTTCTAGCGAATGGAGCGCCACGCAGGGGCGAATATCATTACTTTCTGCATACACTTTATGAGGGCATAGTTCGTCAGTGCGTTAATGGTTTTGATCATCCACCACAATCCCTCTGGGTAGCTTGCTTCTAGCGAATGGAGCGCCACGCAGCGGCGAGTCTCATTACTTTCTTGACACATACTGTGTGTGAGCATAGTACTTTACCGCGTTAATTGGTTTGATTATTTACCACAATCCCTCCGGTATCTTGCTTCAAGAGAATAAAGCGCCACGCAGCGGCGAGGCTCATTATTTTCTTGACACATACTGTGTGTGAGCATAGTGCTTCAGTGCATTATTTGGTTGGATCATCCACCACAATCCCTGCGGGGAACTTGCTTCTAGCGAATGGTGCGCCACGCAGGGGGAATCTCATTACTTTCGGCATACACTTTATGAGGGCATAGTTCGTCAGTGCGTTAATTGTTTTGACCATCCACCACAATCCCTCCTTTTAGCTTGCTTCTAGAGAATGGAGCGCCACGCAGCGGCGAGTCTCGTTTTTTCTGCATACACTTTATGATTGCATAGTTCGTCAGTGCGTTAATTGTTTTGATCATCCACCACAATCCCTCTGGGTAGCTTGCTTCTAGCGAATGGAGCGTCACGCAGCGGCGAGTCTCATTACTTTGTTGACACATACTGTATGTGAGCATAGTGCTTCACGCGTTAATTGGTTGGATTATTTACCACAATCCCTCCGGGGAAATTGCTTCAAGAGAATAAAGCGCCACGCAGCGGCGAGTCTCATTACTTTCTGCATACACTTTATGAGGGCATAGTTTATCAGTTCGTTAATTGTTTTGATCATCCACCACAATCCCTACGAGTAGCTTGCTTCTAGAGAATAGAGCGCCACGCAGCGGCGAGTCTCATTATTTTCTTGACATATACTGTATGTGAGCATAGTGCTTGAGTGAGTTAATTGTTTTTATCATCCACCACAATCCCTCCGGGTAGCTTTCTTCTAGCGAATGGAGCGCCACGCAGGGGCGAATATCATTACTTTCTGCATACACTTTATGAGGGCATAGTTCGTCAGTGCGTTAATGGTTTTGATCATCCACCACAATCCCTCTGGGTAGCTTGCTTCTAGCGAATGGAGCGCCACGCAGCGGCGAGTCTCATTATTTTCTTGACACATACTGTGTGTGAGCATAGTGCTTTACCGCGTTAATTGGTTTTATTATTTTCCACAATCCCTCCGGTAGCTTGCTTCAAGAGAATAAAGCGCCACGCAGCGGCGAGACTCATTATTTTCTTGACACATACTGTGTGTGAGCATAGTGCTTCAGTGCAATATTTGGTTGGATCATCCACCACAATCCCTGCGGGGAACTTGCTTCTAGCGAATGGTGCGCCACGCAGGGGCGAATCTCATTAATTTCGCATACACTTTATGAGGGCATAGTTCGTCAGTGCGTTAATTGTTTTGACCATCCACCACAATCCCTCCTTTTAGCTTGCTTCTAGGGAATGGAGCGCCACGCAGCGGCGAGTCTCATTTCCTTCTGCATACACTTTATGATTGCATAGTTCGTCAGTGCGTTAATTGTTTTGATCATCCACCACAATCTCTCTGGGTAGCTTGGTTCTAGCGAATGGAGCGTCACGCAGCGGCGAGTCTCATTACTTTCTTGACACATACTGTGTGTGAGCATAGTGCTTCACCGCGGTAATTAGTTGGATTATTTACCACAATCCCTCCGGGGAGCTCGCTTCAAGAGAATAAAGCGCCACGCAGCGGCGAGTCTCATTACTTTCTGCATACACTTTATGAGGGCAAAGTTCGTCAGTGCGTTAATTGTTTGGATCGTCCACCACAATCCCTCCGGGTAGGTTGCTTCTAGGGAATGGAGATCCACGCAGCGGCTAGTCTCATTATTTTCTTGACACATACTGTGTTTGAGCATAGTGCTTCAGTGCGTTAATAGTTTTGATCATCCACGAAAATTCCTCTGGGTAGCTTGCTTCTAGCGAATGGAGCGTCACGCAGCGGCGAGTCTCATTACTTTCTTGACACATACTGTGTGTGAGCATAGAGCTTCACCGCGTTAATTCGTTGGATTATTTACCACAATCCTTCCGGGGAGCTTGCTTCAAGAGAATAAAACGTCACGCAGCGGCGAGTCTCATTACTTTCTTGACACATACTGTGTGTGAGCATAGTGCTTCACCGCGTTAATTGGTTGGATTATTTACCACAATCCTTCCGGGGAGCTTGTTCCATGGGAATAAAGCGCCACGCAGCAGCGAGTCTCATTATTTTCTTGACACATGCTGTATGTGAGCATAGCGTTTGAGTGAGTTAATTGTATTGATCATCCACCACAATCCCTCCGGGTAGCTTGCTTCTAACGAATGGAGAGCCACGAAACGGCGAGTATCATTATTTTCTTGACGCATATTGTGGGTGAGCATAGTGCTTCGGTGCGTTAAATTTTTGATCATCCATCGCAATTCCTCCGAGTAGATTGCTTCTAGCGAATGGAGCGCCACGCAGCGGCGAGTCTCATTATTTTCTTCACACAGACTGTGTGTCAGCATAGTGCTTCAGTGCATTAATTGTTTGGATCATCCACCACAATCCCTGCGGGGAACTTGCTTCTAGCGAAAGGAGCGCCACGCAGGGGCGAATCTCATTACTTTCTGCATGCACTTTATGAAGGCATAGTTCGTCAGTGCGTTAATTCTTTTGATGATCCACCACAATCCCTCTGGGTAGCTTGCTTCTAGCGAATGGAGCGCCACGCAGCGGCGAGTCTCATTAATTTCTTGACACATACTCTGTGTGAGCATAGTGCTTTACCGTGTTAATTGGTTGGATTATTTACAACAGTCCCTCCGGGGAGCTTGCTTCAAGAGAATAAAGCGCAACGCAGCGGCGAGTCTAATTACTTTCTGCATACACTTTATGAGGGCAAAGTTCGTCAGTGCGTTAATTGTTTGGATCATCTACCACAATCTTAACGGGTAGGTTGCTTCTAGGGAATGGAGATCCACGCAGCGGCTAGTCTCATTATTTTCTTGACACATACTGTGTTTGAGCATAGTGCTTCAGTGCGTAAATAGTTTTGATCCTCCACCACAATCCCCCCGGGTAGCTTGCTTCTAGCGAATGGAGCGCCACGCAGCGGCGAGTCTCATTAGTTTCTTCACACATACTGTGTGTGAGCATAGTGCTACAATGCGTTAATTGGTGGGATCATACACCACAATCCCTGGGGGGAACTTGCTTCTACCGAATGGAGTGCCACGCATCGGCGAATCTCATTACTTTCAGTGTACAATTTATAAGGGCATAGTTCGTCTGTGCGTTAATTGTTTTGATCATCCACTACAATCCCTCCTGGGAGCTTGCTTCTAGCGAATGGAGCGCCACGCAGCGGCGAGTCTCATTTCCTTCTGCATACACTTTATGATTGCATAGTTCGTCAGTGCGTTAATTGTTTTGATCATCCACCACAATCCCTCTGGGTAGCTTGCTTCTAGCGAATGGAGCGTCACGCAGCGGCGAGTCTCATTACTTTCTATACACATACTGTGTGTGAGCATAGTGCTTCACCGGGTTAATTGGTTGGATTATTTACCACAATCCTACCGGGGAGCTTGCTTCAAGAGAATAAAGCGCCACGCAGCGGCGAGTCTCATTACTTTCTGCATACACTTTATGAGGGCAAAGTTCGTCATTGCGTTAACTGTTTGGATCATCCACCACAATCCCTTCGGGTAGGTTGGTTCTAGGGAATGGAGATCCACCCAGCGGCTAGTCGCATTATATTCTTGACACATACTGTGTGTGAGCATAGTTCTCCAGTGCGTTATATGTTTTTATCATCCACCAGAATCTTTCCGGGTAGTATCCTTCTAGCGAATGGAGCGCCATGCAGCGGCGAGTCTCTTTATTTTCTGGCACATACTGTATGTGAGCATAGTGCTTGAGTGCGTTAATTTTTTTGATCATCCACCACAATCCCTCCGGGTAGCTTGCTTCTAACGAATGGAGAGCCACGAAGCGGCGAGTATCATTACCCTTCTTGACGCATATTGTGGGTGAGCATAGTGCTTCGGTGCGTTAAATTTTTGATCATCCATCGCAATTCCTCGGAGTAGCTTGCTTCTAGCGAATAGAGCGCCACGCAGCTTCGAGTCTCATTATTTTCTTCACACAGACTGTGTGTCAGCATAGTGCTTCAGTGCAATAAATTGGTTGGATCATCCACCACAATCCCTGCGGGGAACTTGCTTCTAGGAAATGGAGCGCCACGCAGGGGCAAATCTCATTACTTTCTGCATACACTTTATGTGGGCATAGTTCGTAAGTGCGTTAATTGCTTTGATCATCCACACAATCCCTCCGGTTAGCTTGCTTCTAGAGAATAGAGCGCCACGCAGCGGCGAGTCTCATCACTTTCTTTACACATAGTGTGTGTGAGCATAGTGCTTCAGTGCGTTAATTGTTATTATAATCCACCACAATCCCTCCGGGTAGCTTGCTTCTAGCGAATGGAGCGCCACGCAGCGGCGAGTCTCATTTCTTTCTGCATACACTTTATGAGGGCATAGTTCGTCAGTGCGTTAATTGTTTTGATCATCCACCACAATCCCTACGAGTAGCTTGCTTCTAGAGAATAGAGCGCCACGCAGCGGCGAGTCTCATTATTTTCTTGACATATACTGTACGTGCGCATAGTGCTTGAGAGAGTTAATTGTTTTTATCATCCACCACAATCCCTCCGGGTAGCTTTCTTCAAGCGAATGTAGCGCCACGCAGGGGCGAATATCATTACTTTCTGCATACACTTTATGAGGGCATAGTTCGTCAGTGCGTTAATGGTTTTGATCATCCACCACAATCCCTGCGGGGAACTTGCTTCTAGCGAATGGTGCGCCACGCAGGGGGAATCTCATTACTTTCGGCATACACTTTATGAGGGCATAGTTCGTCAGTGCGTTAATTGTTTTGACCATCCACCACAATCCCTTCTTTTAGCTTGCTTCTAGAGAATGGAGCGCCACGCAGCGGCGAGTCTCGTTTTTTCTGCATACACTTTATGATTGCATAGTTCGTCAGTGCGTTAATTGTTTTGATCATCCACCACAATCCCTCTGGGTAGCTTGCTTTTAGCGAATGGAGCGTCACGCAGCGGCGAGTCTCATTACTTTCTTGACACATACTGTGTGTGAGCATAGTGCTTCACGCGTTAATTGGTTGGATTATTTACCATAATCCCTCCGGGGAGCTTCCTTCAAGAGAATAAAGCGCCACGCAGCGGCGAGTCTCATTACTTTCTGCATACACTTTATGAGGGCATAGTTCGTCAGTTCGTTAATTGTTTTGATCATCCACCACAATCCCTACGAGTAGCTTGCTTCTAGAGAATAGAGCGCCACGCAGCGGCGAGTCTCATTATTTTCTTGACGTATACTGTATGTGAGCATAGTGCTTGAGTGAGTTAATTGTTTTTATCATCCACCACAATCCCTCCGGGTAGCTTTCTTCTAGTGAATGGAGCGCCACGCAGGGGCGAATATCATTACTTTCTGCATACACTTTATGAGGGCATAGTTCGTCAGTGCGTTAATGGTTTTGATCATCCACCACAATCCCTCTGGGTAGCTTGCTTCTAGCGAATGGAGCGCCACGCAGCGGCGAGTCTCATTATTTTCTTGACACATACTGTGTGTGAGCATAGTGCTTTACCGCGTTAATTGGTTTGATTATTTTCCACAATCCCTCCGGTAGCTTGCTTCAAGAGAATAAAGCGCCTCGCAGCGGCGAGACTCATTATTTTCTTGACACATACTGTGTGTGAGCATAGTGCTTCAGTGCAATATTTGGTTGGATCATCCACCACAATCCCTGCGGGGAACTTGCTTCTAGCGAATGGTGCGCCACGCAGGGGCGAATCTCATTACTTTCCCATACACTTTATGAAGGCATTGTTCGTCAGTGCGTTAATTGTTTTGACCATCCACCACAATCCCTCCTTTTAGCTTGCTTCTAGGTAATGGAGCGCCACGCAGCGGCGAGTCTCATTTCCTTCTGAATACACTTTATGATTGCATAGTTCGTCAGTGCGTTAATTGTTTTGATCATCCACCACAATCCCTCTGGGTAGCTTGCTTCTAGCGAATGGAGCGTCACGCAGCGGCGAGTCTCATTACTTTCTTGACACATACTGTGTGTGAGCATAGTGCTTCACCGCGGTAATTAGTTGGATTATTTACCACAATCCCTCCGGGGAGCTTGCTTCAAGAGAATAAAGCGCCACGCAGCGGCGAGTCTCATTACTTTCTGCATACACTTTATGAGGGCAAAGTTCGTCAGTGCGTTAATTGTTTGGATCATCCACCACAATCCCTCCGGGTAGGTTGCTTCTAGGGAATGGAGATCCACGCAGCGGCTAGTCTCATTATTTTCTTGACACATACTGTGTTTGAGCATAGTGCTTCAGTGCGTTAATAGTTTTGATCATCCACGACAATTCCTCTGGGTAGCTTGCTTCTAGCGAATGGAGCGTCACGCAGCGGCGAGTCTCATTACATTCTTGACACATACTGTGTGTGAGCATAGAGCTTCACCGCGTTAATTGGTTGGATTATTTACCACAATCCTTCCGGGAAGCTTGCTTCAAGAGAATAAAGCGTCACGCAGCGGCGAGTCTCATTACTTTCTTGACACATACTGTGTGTGAGCATAGTGCTCCACCGCGTTAATTGGTTGGATTATTTACCACAATCCTTCCGGGGAGCTTGTTCCATGGGAATAAAGCGCCACGCAGCAGCGAGTCTCATTATTTTCTTGACACATGCTGTATGTGAGCATAGCGTTTGAGTGAGTTAATTGTATTGATCATCCACCACAATCCCTCCGGGCAGCTTGCTTCTAACGAATGGAGAGCCACGAAACGGCGAGTATCATTATTTTCTTGACGCATATTGTGGGTGAGCATAGTGCTTCGGTGCGTTAAATTTTTGATCATCCATCGCAATTCCTCCGAGTAGATTGCTTCTAGCGAATGGAGCGCCACGCAGCGGCGAGTCTCATTATTTTCTTCACACAGACTGTGTGTCAGCATAGTGCTTCAGTGCATTAATTGTTTGGATCATCCACCACAATCCCTGCGGGGAACTTGCTTGTAGCGAAAGGAGCGCCACGCAGGGGCGAATCTCATTACTTTCTGCATACACTTTATGAAGGCATAGTTCGTCAGTGCGTTAATTCTTTTGATGATCCACCACAATCCCTCTGGGTAGCTTGCTTCTAGCGAATGGAGCGCCACGCAGCGGCGAGTCTCATTACTTTCTATACACATACTGTGTGTGAGCATAGTGCTTCACCGGGTTAATTGGTTGGATTATTTACCACAATCCTACCGGGGAGCTTGCTTCAAGAGAATAAAGCGCCACGCAGCGGCGAGTCTCATTACTTTCTGCATACACTTTATGAGGGCAAAGTTCGTCATTGCGTTAACTGTTTGGATCATCCACCACAGTCCCTTCGGGTAGGTTGCTTCTAGGGAATGGAGATCCACCCAGCGGCTAGTCGCATTATTTTCTTGACACATACTGTGTGTGAGCATAGTGCTTGAGTGCGTTAATTGTTTTGATCATCCACCACAATCCCTCCGGGTAGCTTGCTTCTAGCGAATGGAGCGCCACGGAGC
Organism: Thermobia domestica; assembly: GCF_964235325.1. NCBI lineage: Eukaryota > Metazoa > Arthropoda > Insecta > Zygentoma > Lepismatidae > Thermobia > Thermobia domestica. The sequence goes on from NC_137459.1 coordinate 14,854,992, forward strand.
GGCGAGTCTCATTATTTTCTGGCACATACTGTATGTGAGCATAGCGCTTGAGTGAGTTAATTGTATTGATCATCCACCACAATCCCTCCGGGTAGCTTGCTTCTAACGAATGGAGAGCCACGAAGCGGCGAGTATCATTACCCTTCTTGACGCATATTGTGGGTGAGCATAGTGCTTCGGTGCGTTAAATTTTTGATCATCCATCGCAATTCCTCGGAGTAGTTTGCTTCTAGCGAATGGAGCGCCACGCAGCGGCGAGTCTCATTATTTTCTTCACACAGACTGTGTGTCAGCATAGTGCTTCAGTGCAATAAATTGGTTGGATCATCCACCACAATCCCTGCGGGGAACTTGCTTCTAGCAAATGGAGCGCCACGCAGGGGCAAATCTCATTACTTTCTGCATACACTTTATGAGGGCATAGTTCGTAAGTGCGTTAATTGCTTTGATCATCCACACAATCCCTAAGGTTAGCTTGCTTCTAGAGAATAGAGCGCCACGCAGCGGCGAGTCTCATCACTTTCTTTACACATAGTGTGTGTGAGCATAGTGCTTCAGTGCGTTAATTGTTATTATAATCTACCACAATCCCTCCGGGTAGCTTGCTTCTAGCGAATGGAGCGCCACGCAGCGGCGAGTCTCATTTCTTTCTGCATACACTTTATGAGGGCATAGTTCGTCAGTGCGTTAATTGTTTTGATCATCCACCACAATCCCTACGAGTAGCTTGCTTCTAGAGAATAGAGCGCCACGCAGCGGCGAGTCTCATTATTTTCTTGACATATACTGTATGTGAGCATAGTGCTTGAGAGAGTTAATTGTTTTTATCATCCACCACAATCCCTCCGGGTAGCTTTCTTCAAGCGAATGTAGCGCCACGCAGGGGCGAATATCATTACTTTATGCATACACTTTATGAGGGCATAGTTCGTCAGTGCGTTAATGGTTTTGATCATCCACCACAATCCCTCTGGGTAGCTTGCTTCTTGCGAATGGAGCGCCACGCAGCGGCGAGTCTCATTACTTTCTTGACACATACTGTGTGTGAGCATAGTGCTTTACCGCGTTAATTGGTTTGATTATTTTCCACAATCCCTCCGGTAGCTTGCTTCTAGCGAATGGAGCGTCACGCAGCGGCGAGTCTCATTACTTTCTTGACACATACTGTGTGTGAGCATAGTGCTTCAGTGCATTAATTGGTTGAATCATCCACCACAATCTCTGCGGGGATCTTGCTTCTAGCGAATGGTGCGCCACGCAGGGGCGAATCTCATTACTTTCTGCATACACTTTATGAGGGCATAGTTCGTCAGTGCGTTAATGGTTTTGATCATCCACCACAATCCCTCCGGTAGCTTGCTTCTAGCGAATGGAGCGCCACGCAGCGGCGAGTCTCATTTCTTTCTGCATACACTTTATGAGGGCATAGATCGTCAGTGCGTTAATTGTTTTGATCATCCACCACAATCCCTACGAGTAGGTTGCTTCTAGCGAATGGAGCGTCACGCAGCGGCGAGTCTCATTACTTTCTTGACACATACTGTGTTTGAGCATAGTGCTTCAGTGCGTTAATAGTTTTGATCATCCACCACAATCCCTCCGGGTAGCTTGCTTCTAGCGAATGGAGCGCCACGCAGCGGCGAGTCTCATTACTTTTTTCACACATACTGTGTGTGAGCATAGTGCTACAACGCGTTAATTGGTGGAATCATCCACCACAATCCCTGCGGGGAACTTGCTTCTACCGAATGGGGTGCCACGCATCGGCGAATCTCATTACTTTCAGTGTACACTTTATGAGGGCATAGTTCGTCTGTGCGTTAATTGTTTTGATCGTCCACTACAATCCCTCCGGGGAGCTTGCTTCTAGCGAATGGAGCGTCACGCAGCGGCAAGTCTCATTACTTTCTAGACACATACTGTGTGTGAGCATAGTGCTTCACCCCGTTAATTGGTTGGATTGTTTACCACAATCCTTCCGGGGAGCTTGCTTCAAGAGAATAAAGCGCCACGCAGCGGCGAGTCTCATTACCTTCTGCATAAACTTTATGAGGGCAAAGTTCGTCATTGCGTTAATTGTTTGGATCATCCACCACAATCCATCCGGGTAGGTTGCTTCTAGGGAATGGAGATCCACGCGGCGGCTAGTCTCATTATTTTCTTGACACATACTGTGTCTGACCACAGTTCTCCAGTGCGTTATATGTTTTGATCATCCACCAGAATCTTTCCGGGTAGCTTGCTTCTAGCGAATGTAGCGCCACGCAGCGGCGAGTCTCATTATTTTCTGGCACATACTGTATGTGAGCATAGTGCTTGAGTGCGTTAATTGTTTTGATCATCCACCACAATCCCTCCGGGTAGCTTGCTTCTAGCGAATGGAGCCCCACGAAGCGGCGAGTCTCATTATTTTCTGGCACATACTTTATGTGAGCATAGTGCTTGAGTGCGTTAATTGTTTTGATCATCCAACGCAATCCCTCCGAGTAGCATGCTTCTAACGAATGGAGAGCCACGAAGCGACGAGTATCATTACTTTCTTGGCGCAAATTGTGGGTGAGCATAGTGCTTCGGTGCGTTAAATTTTTGATCATCCATCGCAATTCCTCCGAGTAGCTTGCTTCTAGCGAATGGAGCGCCACGCAGCGGCGAGTCTCATTATTTTCTTCACACAGACTGTGTGTCAGCATAGTGCTTCAGTGCATTAATTGGTTGGATCATCCACCACAATCCCTGCGGGGAACTTGCTTCTAGCGAATGGAGCGCCACGCAGGGGCGAATCTCATTACTTTCTGCATACACTTTATGAGGGCATAGTTCGTAAGTGCGTTAAATGCTTTGATCATCCACCACAATCCCTCCGGGTAGCTCGCTTCTAGAGAATAGGGCGCCACGCAGCGGCGAGTCTCATCACTTTCTTTACACATAGTTTTTGTGAGCATAGTGCTTCAGTGCGTTAATTATTATTATAATCACCACAATCCCTCCGGGTAGCTTGCTTCTAGCGAATGGAGCGCCACGCAGCGGCGAGTCTCATTTCTTTCTGCATACACTTTATGAGGGCATAGTTCGTCAGTGTGTTAATTGTTTTGATCATCCACCACAATCCCTACGAGTAGCTTGCTTGTAGAGAATAGAGCGCCACGCAGCGGCGAGTCTCATTATTTTCTTGACATATACTGCATGTGAGCATAGTGCTTGAGTGAGTTAATTGTTTTTATCATCCAAAACAATCCCTCCTTGTACCTTTCTTCTAGCGAATGGAGCGCCACGCAGGGGCGAATATCATTACTTTCTGCATACACTTTATGAGGGCATAGTTCGTCAGTGCGTTAATGGTTTTGATCATCCACCACAATCCCTCTGGGTATTTTGCTTCTAGCGAATGGAGCGCCACGCAGCAGCGAGTCTCATTACTTTCTTGACACATACTGTGTTTGAGCATAGTGCTTTACCGCGTTTATTGGTTTGATTATTTACCACAATCCCTCCGGTAGCTTGCTTCAAGAGAATAAAGCGCCACGACCGGCGAGGCTCATTATTTTCTTGACACATACTGTGTGTGAGCATAGTGCTTCACTGCATTATTTGGTTGGATCATCCACCACAATCCCTGCGGGGAACTTGCTTCTAGCGAATGTAGCGCCACGCAGTGGCGAATCTCATTACTTTCTGCATACACTTTATGAGGGCATAGTTCGTCAGTGCGTTAATTGTTTTGACCATCCACCACAATCCCTCCGGGTAGCTTGCTTCTAGCGAATGGAGCGCCACGCAGCGGCGAGTCTCATTAATTTCTTGACACATACTGTCTGAGCATAGTGCTTCAGTCCGTTAATTGTTTTGATCATCCACCACAATCCCTCCGGGTACCTTGCTTCTAGCGAATGGAGCTCCACTCAGCGGCGAGGTTCATTATTTTCTTGACACATACTGTGTGTGAGCATAGTGCTTCAGTGCGTTAATAGTTTTGATCATCCACCAGAATCCCTCCGGGTAGCTTGCTTCTAGCGAATGGAGCGCCACGCAGCGGCGAGTCTCATTACTTTTTTCACACATACTGCGTGTGAGCATAGTGGTACAATGCGTTAATTGGTGGGATCATCCACCACAATCCCAGCGGGGAACTTGCTTCTACCGAATGGAGTGTCACGCATCGGCGAATCTCATTACTTTCAGTGTACACTTTATGAGGGCATAGTTTGTCTGTGCGTTAATTGTTTTGATCATCCACTACAATTCCTCCGGGAAGCTTTCTTCTAGCGAATGGAGCGACACGCCGCGGCGAGTCTCATTTCTTTCTGCATACACTTTATCATTGCATAGTTCGTCAGTGCGTTAATTGTTTTGATCATCCACCACAATTACTCTGGGTAGCTTGCTTCTAGCGAAAGGAGCGTCACGCAGCGGCGAGTCTCATTACTTTCTTGACACATACTGTGTGTGAGCAGAGTGCTTCACCGCGTTAATTGGTTGGATTATTTACCACAACCCCTAGGGGAACTTGCTTCAAGAGAATAAAGCGCCACGCAGCGGCGAGTCTCATTACTTTCTGCATACACTTTATGAGGGCAAAGTTCGTCAGTGTGTTAATTGTTTGGATCATCCACCACAATCCCTGCGGGTAGGTTGCTAGTCTCATTATTTTCTTGACACATACTGTGTGTGACCATAGTTCTCCAGTGCGTTATATGTTTTGATCATCCACCAGAATCTTTCCGGGTAGCTTGCTTCTAGAGAATCGAGCGCCTCGCAGCGGCGAGTATCATTATTTTCTGGCACATACTGTATGTGAGCATAGTGCTTGAGTGCGTTAATTGTTTTGATCATTCACCACAATCCCTCCGTGTAGTTTGTTTCTAGCGAATGGAGCGCCACGAAGCGGCGAGTCTCATTATTTTCTGGCACATACTGTATGTGAGCATAGTGCTTGAGTGCGTTAATTGTTTTGATCACCCACCACAATCCCTCCGGGTAGCTTGCTTCTAGCGAATGGAGCGCCACGAAGCGGCGAGTATCATTACTTTCTTGACGCATACTGTGTGTGAGCATAGTTCTTCAGTGCGATAAATTTTTATCATCCAACGCAATCCCTTAGAGTAGCATGCATCTAGCGAATGGAGCGCCACGTAGCGGTGAGTCTCATTACTTTCTGCATATACTTTATGAGGGCGCAGTTCGTCAGTGCGTTATATGTTTTGATCATCCACCAGAATCCCTCCGGGTAGCTTGCTTTTAGCGATTGGAGCGCCACGCAGCGGCGAGTCTCATTATTTTCTTGACACATACTGTGTGTGATCATATTGCTTCAATGCGTTTTTTTGATAATCCACCAGAATCCCTCCGGGTATCTTGCTTCTAGCGAATGGAGCGACACGCTGCGGCAAGTATCATTACTTTCTGCATACACTTGTGAGGGCACAGTTCGTCAGTGCGTTAATTATTTTGACCATGCACCACAATCCCTCTGCGTAGCTTTCTTCTAGCGAATGGAGCGCCACGCAGCGGCGAGTCTCATTAATTTCTTGACACATACCGTGTGTGAGCATACTGCTTCACTGCGTTAATTTTTTTGATCATCCACCACAATCCCTCCGGGGAGCTTGCTTCAAGAGAATGGAGCGCCACGCAGTGGCGAGTCTCATTATTTTCTGCATACACTTTATGAGGGCATAGTTCGTCAGTGCGTTAATTGTTTTGACCATCCACCACAATCCCTCCGGGTAGCTTGCTTCTAGTGAAGGGAGCGCCATACAGCGGCGAGTGTCATTAATTTCTTGACACATTCTGTGTGTGAGCATAGTGCTTGAGTGCGTTATATGTTTTGATCATCCACCACAATCCCTCCGGGTAGCTTGCTTCTAGCGAATGGAGGGCCACGAAGCGGCGAGTATCATTACTTTCTTGACGCATACTGTGTGTAAGCATAGTGCTTGAGCGCGTTAATTGTTTTGATCTTCCACCACAATGCCACCGGGTAGCTTGCTTCTAGGGAATGGAGCACCACGCAGCAGCGAGTCTCATTACTTTCTGGATATATTTTATGAGGGCATAGTTCGTTAGTGCGTTAATTGTTTTGATTATCCACCACAATCCGTCCGTGTAGCTTGCTTCTAGCAAATGGAGCGCGAACCAGCGGCGAGTCTCATTATTTTCTTGACACATACTGTGTGTGAGCATAGTGCTTCACCGCGTTAATTGGTTGGATTATTTACCACAATCCCTCCGGGAGCGTGCTTCAAAAGAATAAAGCGCCACGCAGCGGCGAGTCTCATTACTTTCTGCATACACTTTATGAGGGCATAGTTCGTCAGTGCGTTAATTGTTTTGATCTTCCACCACAATTCCACCGGGTAGACTGCTTCTAGCGAATGGAGCGCCACGCTGCGGCGAGTCTCATTACTTTCTGCATACACTTTATGAGGAAACAGTTCGTCAGTGCGTTAATTTTTTTGACCATCCACCTCAATCCCTCCGGGTAGCTTGCTTCTAGCGAATGGAGCGGCACGCAGCGGCGAGTCTCATTATTCTCTTGACACATACTGTTTGTGAGCATTGTGCTTCAGTGCGTTAATTGTTTTGATCATCCACCAGAATCCCTCCGGGTAGCTTGCTTCTAGCGAATGGAGAGCCACGAAGCGGCGAGTATCATAACTTTCTTGACGCATATTGTGGGTGAGCATAGTGTTTCAGTACGTTAAATTTTTGATCATCCATCGCAATTCCTCCGAGTAGCTTGCTTCTAGCGAATGGAGCGCCACGCAGCGGCGAGTCTCATTATTCTCTAGACACAATCTGTGTTTGAGCATTGTGCTTCAGTGCATTAATTGGTTGGATCATCCACCACAATCCCTTGCGGGGAACTTGCTTCTAGCGAATGGAGCGCCACGGAGGGGCGAATCTCATTACTTTCTGCATACACTTTATGAGGGCATAGTTCGTAAGTGCGTTAATTGCTTTGATCATCCACCACAATCCCTCCGGATAGCTTGCTTCTAAAGAATAGAGCGCCACGCAGCGGCGATTCTCATTACTTTCTTTACACATAATGTGTGTGAGCATAGTGCTTCAGTGCGTTAATTATTATTATAATCCACCACAATCCCTCCGGGTAGCTTGCTTCTAGCGAATGGAGCGACACGCAGCGGCGAGTCTCATTACTTTCTTGACACATACTGTGTGTGAGCATAGTGCTTCAGTGCATTATTTGGTTTAATCATCCACCACAATCCCTGCGGAGAACTTGCTTCTAGCGAATGTAGCGCCCCGCAGTGGCGAATCTCATTACTTTCTGCATACACTTTATGAGGCCATAGTTCGTCAGTGCGTTAATTGTTTTGACCATCCACCACAATCCCTCCGGGTAGCTTGCTTCTAGCGAATGGAGCGCCACGCAGAGGAGAGTCTTATTAATTTCTCGACACATACTGTATGAGCATAGTGCTTCAGTGCGTTAATTGTTTTGATCATCCACCAGAATCCCTCAGGGTAGGTTGCTTCTAGCGAATGGAGCGCCACGCAGCGGCGAGTCTCATTACTTTCTTCACACATACTGTGTGTGAGCATAGTGCTACAATGCGTTAATTGGAGGGATCATCCACCACAATCTCTGCGGGGAACTTGCTTCTACCGAATGGAGTGCCACGTATCGGCGAATCTCATTACTTTCAGTGTACACCTTATGAGGGCATAGTTCGTCTGTGCGTTAATTGTTTTGATCATCCACTACAATCCCTCCCGGGAGCTTGCTCCTAGCGAATAGAGCGCCACGCTGCGGCGAGTCTCATTATTTTTTTGGAACAAACTGTGTGTGAGCATAGTGCTTCAGTGCGTTAATTGTTATGATAATCCACCACAATCCCTCCGGGTAGCTTGCTTCTAGCGAATGGAGCGCCAAGCACCGGCGAGTCTCATTTCTTTCTGCATACACTTTATGATTGCATAGTTCGTCAGTGCGTTAATTGTTTTGACCATCCACCACAATCCCTCCGGGTAGCTTGCTTCTAGCGAATGGAGCGCCACGCAGCGGCGAGTCTCATTAATTTCTTGACACATACTGTGTGTGAACATAGTGCTTCAGTGCGTTAACTGTTTTGATCATCCACCAGAATCCCTCCGGGTAGCTTGCTTCTAGCGAATGGAGCGCTACGCAGCGGCGAGTCTCATTACTTTCTTCACACATACTGTGTGTGAGCATAGTGCTACAATGCGTTAATTGGTGGGATCATCCACCACAATCCCTGCGGGGAAATTGCTTCTACGGAATGGAGTGCCACGCATCGGCGAATTCATTTCTTTCAGTGTACACTTTATGAGGGCATAGTTCGTCTGTGCGTTAATTGTTTTGATCATCCACTACAATCCCTCCGGGGAGCTTGCTCGTAGCGAATAGAGAGCCACGCTACGGCGAGTCTCATTACTTTGTTGAAACAAACTGTGTGTGAGGATCGTGCTTCAGTGCGTTAATTGTTATGATAATCCACCACAATCGCTCCGGGTAGCTTGCTTCTAGCGAATGGAGCGCCACGCAGCGGCGAGTCTCATTTCTTTCTGCATACACTTTATGATTGAATAGTTCGTAAGTGCGTTAATTGCTTTGATCATCCACCACAATCCCTCCGGGTAGCTTGCTTCTAAAGAATAGAGCGCCACGCAGCGGCGATTCTCATTACTTTCTTTACACATAATGTGTGTGAGCATAGTGCTTCAGTGCGTTAATTGTTATGATAATCCACCACAATCCCTCCGGGTAGCTTGCTTCTAGCGAATGGAGAGCCACGAAGCGGCGAGTATCATAACTTTCTTGACGCATATTGTGGGTGAGCATAGTGTTTCAGTACGTTAAATTTTTGATCATCCATCGCAATTCCTCCGAGTAGCTTGCTTCTAGCGAATGGAGCGCCACGCAGCGGCGAGTCTCATTATTCTCTTGACACAATCTGTGTGTGAGCATTGTGCTTCAGTGCATTAATTGGTTGGATCATCCACCACAATCCCTTGCGGGGAACTTGCTTCTAGCGAATGGAGCGCCACGGAGGGGCGAATCTCATTACTTTCTGCATACACTTTATGAGGGCATAGTTCGTAAGTGCGTTAATTGCTTTGATCATCCACCACAATCCCTCCGGGTAGCTTGCTTCTAAAGAATAGAGCGCCACGCAGCGGCGATTCTCATTACTTTCTTTACACATAATGTGTGTGAGCATAGTGCTTCAGTGCGTTAATTATTATTATAATCCACCACAATCCCTCCGGGTAGCTTGCTTCTAGCGAATGGAGCGACACGCAGCGGCGAGTCTCATTACTTTCTTGACACATACTGTGTGTGAGCATAGTGCTTCAGTGCATTATTTGGTTGGATCATCCACCACAATCCCTGCGGAGAACTTGCTTCTAGCGAATGTAGCGCCACGCAGTGGCGAATCTCATTACTTTCTGCATACACTTTATGAGGGCATAGTTCGTCAGTGCGTTAATTGTTTTGACCATCAACCACAATCCCTCCGGGTAGCTTGCTTCTAGCGAATGGAGCGCCACGCAGCGGCGAGTCTCATTACTTTCTTCACACATACTGTGTGTGAGCATAGTGCTACAATGCGTTAATTGGTGGGATCATCCACCACAATCTCTGCGGGGAACTTGCTTCTACCGAATGGAGTGCCACGCATCGGCGAATCTCATTACTTTCAGTGTACACCTTATGAGGGCATAGTTCGTCTGTGCGTTAATTGTTTTGATCATCCACTACAATCCCTCCCGGGAGCTTGCTCCTAGCGAATAGAGCGCCACGCTGCGGCGTGTCTCATTACTTTTTTGAAACAAACTGTGTGTGAGCATAGTGCTTCAGTGCGTTAATTGTTATGATAATCCACCACAATCCCTCCGGGTAGCTTGCTTCTAGCGAATGGAGCGCCAAGCAGCGGCGAGTCTCATTTCTTTCTGCATACACTTTATGATTGCATAGTTCGTCAGTGCGTTAATTGTTTTGACCATCCACCACAATCCCTCCGGGTAGCTTGCTTCTAGCGAATGGAGCGCCACGCAGCGGCAAGTCTCATTAATTTCTTGACACATACTGTGTGAGCATAGTGCTTCAGTGCGTTAATTGTTTTGATCATCCACCAGAATCCCTCCGGGTAGCTTGCTTCTAGCGAATGGAGCGCCACGCAGCGGCGAGTCTCATTACTTTCTTCACACATACTGTGTGTGAGCATAGTACTACAATGCGTTAATTGGTGGGATCATCCACCACAATCCCTGCGGGGAACTTGCTTCTACGGAATGGAGTGCCACGCATCGGCGAATCTCATTTCTTTCAGTGTACACTTTATGAGGGCATAGTTCGTCTGTGCGTTAATTGTTTTGATCATCCACTACAATCCCTCCGCGGAGCTTGCTCGTAGCGAATAGAGCGCCACGCTAGGGCGAGTCTCATTACTTTGTTGAAACAAACTGTGTGTGAGGATCGTGCTTCAGTGCGTTAATTGTTATGATAATCCACCACAATCCCTCCGGGTAGCTTGCTTCTAGCGAATGGAGCGCCACGCAGCGGCGAGTCTCATTTCTTTCTGCATACACTTTATGATTGAATAGTTCGTAAGTGCGTTAATTGCTTTGATCATCCACCACAATCCCTCCGGGTAGCTTGCTTCTAGAGAATAGTGCGCCACGAAGCGGCGATTCTCATTACTTTCTTAACACATAGTGTGTGTCAGCATAGTGCTTCAGTGCGTTAATTATTATTATAATCCACCACAATCCCTCCGGGTAGCTTGCTTTTAGCGAATGGAGCGCCACGCAGCGGCGGGTCTCATTACTTTCTTCACACATACTGTGTGTGAGCATAGTGCTACAATGCTTTAATTGGTGGGATCATCCACCACAATCTCTGCGGGGAACTTGCTTCTACCGAATGGAGTGCCACGCATCGGCGAATCTCATTACTTTCAGTGTACACCTTATGAGGGCATAGTTCGTCTGTGCGTTAATTGTTTTGATCATCCACTACAATCCCTCCGGGGAGCTTGCTCCTAGCGAATAGAGCGCCACGCTGCGGCGAGTCTCATTACTTTGTTGAAACAAACTGTGTGTGAGCATAGTGCTTCAGTGCGTTAATTGTTATGATAATCCACCACAATCCCTCCGGGTAGCTTGCTTCTAGCGAATGGAGCGCCACGCAGCGGCGAGTCTCATTTCTTTCTGCATACACTTTATGATTGCATAGTTCGTCAGTGCGTTAATTCTTTTGATCATCCACCACAATCCCTCTGGGTAGCTTGCTTCTAGCGAATGGAGCGTCACGCAGCGGCGAGTCTCATTTCTTTCTTGACATAAATACTGTGTGTGATCATAGTGCTCCGCGGCGAGAGTTAAAAAAGGTGGGAAAAAGTAGGTGTACCGGGCTGAGCGACATATCAAAAAAACCGTGAATGTTTGGAGAACAATACACAAAAAAACAGTATACAAAAAGGACCAGTGGTTCCAAAGTTATAAGCAAAAATTCGTGGATAATTCTCCCATATAAATGTATTAGAACATTAAAACGTGGAAGAAAGATTCTCTAAAAAGTAAAAACTACAAGTCAGCATTTCCGCCTGTGTAGAGTGAACAGTAGTGTGAATGAACTAGTGTGTTGAACCAGTGTGAGTGCATATGTACTGGAAGTGACAGTGGCGGATACAAGGTAAAAAACAGAAAATTTTCACAAGTGTTGGACTTAAAATTTTTCTGGTAGTGCATGTGCATGTATAGCATGGAGAGTTAAATAGCTTTGGGTGGCCATGGTGCTGGAACTATGAGGGCTGGACGATTGGGATTTTGGTGATGGGTCACTGACCCCCCCTTCTCCCCCCCCCCGAGTTCCCGTCTACGGACGTTTGGCGGGGTCATTGACCTCGGACCCCCCCATTTTCTCATGCCCCCCGAGTCCCCGTCTCCGGACGTTTGGCGGGGTCATTGACCTCGGACCCCCCCCCAAATTTTTCTTCTGCCCCCCCTCGAGTCCCCGTCTCCGGACGTTTGGCGGGGTCATTGACCTCGACCCCCCCAAAAGGAAAAATGTGTGCCCCCCCCGAGTCCCCGTCTCCGGACGTTCGGCGGGGTCATTGACCTCGACCCTCCTCCCAATTTTTTTCTTCTGCCCTCCCGTCCCCCCCGAGTTCCCGTCTCCGGACGTTTGGCGGGGTCATTGACCTCGACCCCCCCATTTTTGTTCGCATCCCCCCCAGTCCCCGTCTCCGGACGTTTGGCAGGGTTCTTTAACCTCGACCCCACCACTTTTTTTTTCCGTGTCCTCGTCTCCGGGCGTTTGGTGAGGTCATCGACCTCGACCCCCCAGCCCACCCCCTTGCTTTCTCCCTTTTTCCCTGTCACTCTCCCTTTCCCAAATCCTTGTTTTCAGAAGCATGGCGGGGCCATAGGCCACGTAGTCACCTTTCCCATCCAGTCCCTAAACATCCTAGAGGGGTAAATTACCTCTACATCTCGTACACGCACCCAGTTTACACAACTAGTGCCCACACTTGGTTCTGGCTAGGCCCTCTGGTATAAGGCACCATGGCTCCCGGCCAAGACATTTGTTTAAAAAACACAATAAACATAACAAGATGTACAGATCTCCAACAAATACGCCAACGAGAGATCAATCACCCGCAAATCCCTCGGTTAGGATAGTTAGGATGGAAGATACGGATCAACGAAAAAGGAGTCGCGAAGAAACTACACCCGAGGAGAAACAACTAAAACGACAAACAACTGAAGAATCAAGCTTTGATACGATATCCCAGGCCGATCAAGAAATGGCATTCCTCGAAGGATTACTCGACTGGAAGAAAACTGGAAGAGGACATCTGGAGAAATTGAAAAAACGGGTATTGACTTGGGTTAACGACAGAGCAACACTAATGGGAAAAATAGAAGCACTAAATGAAACTAATAAACAAATACAACAGAAACACGAGGCGCTTCTAAAAGAGAAATTAATAATGGAGATGGAAGTAATGACAGGACCAAGAGGTACAAGACTAGAAGAGAAGAAACAAATTGACGAACTAATAAAAAGAAATGCTAAATTGGAACAGGAAATTGAGGAATTGAAATTGGAAAAATCAGAGATAAAGCAAGACAAAGAGAGGCAATACCAACGATTGGAGGAGGAAAATCTAAAGTTAAACAAAGCCAATGAGGAAACATTAGACAAGCTAAGGGAAAAGGAAAGAAAAATAAGAAAATTGGAAGAAGAACTGCTCTTCGCAGAAAAGAAACATGATAAGCTCAAAGACCAATTAATAGAGGTGCAACAAAGGTTTGGAAATCAGACAATTGAACACCAACAAGCAATAGAAGTCTATAGAACCCAGATAGAAAAACTTAGAGTAAATCAAAACATTGAACCGGGTCAAATCCTACAACAGCTACAGGACATCAATAAGAGGCTAATGGAGGAAAAACAAGAGAAAATGGACACCGAAGAAAATTCACCAACATGGACAGAAGTAGTAAGAAAAGGAACAAGAAAGATAACCGACCGAGAGTAAACAATCATGGAGGTTTCTGCAAAAACGAAACCGGCGATAATAATAAAACCCAACCAAGGTGAAACTACCAGACAAACGGCGCAGAGACTAACAAGCGTAATCGATCCGAGGAAAGAAAAATTAAAAATAACAGGAGTTAAAACAACAAGAGACATTGTAGTGCTCGAAACAGCCACGAAAGAAGATTTGCACAAAATAACGTCAAAAGAGGAAATAAAAAGAGACTTTCAGTTTGAAGAAAACAAGAAGAAAAACCCACTAATGATAATATATAGCATACCGTCAGACATGAAGGACGAGGAAGTAATCGCGGCAATGATTGAGCAGAACTTAGAAGAAGAATATCAAGAAGAAGCGAAAAAAATAAAACCACGCTTCAGAGCCGGGAAAAAGAATCAAAAACGATGCCACCTTGTTATAGAAGTTACACCACAGATAAGAAACTTGCTGTTGAACAAGGAAAAAATTTATATCGACTATGAAGCAAATAGAATCAAAGACTTCATAGTAGTTCCCAAATGCTACATATGCCAAGACTTAGGGCATATAGCAAAGTACTGTACAGATAAAGACTCACCAAGATGCCGATACTGTGGTAGCAAGAGACATCTTAGTCAAGACTGCGATGAAAAGGACAAAAATAACTGTGTCCCATGCTTATTAAGACACAAAAGATGTCAGACACCAAACTCCGACGAATGTGTATCATATAGATATGCAAAAGAAAAGATAATTAGTAAAATAAATTATTTATAAAGTCATAAATAAAAATAAGAGAAATAAGAAAAAAACACCAAGCAAACTGAAAAGAGACAAGGAAAGATTAGAAAGATTCCTAAAGAGGAAATATTGGGAAATGAAAATTGGGAAAATAACAACCAAGAATAAGAGCATACAGACAGACTTGGTAGAAGAGGATAACAATAAAAGAGAATTTAAGCATCTACTTGAAAACAGGGCAAAAAATAGGAAGGATAAAAATAGAGAACAAAAATTAGGAACTATCCCACATATAGAAAAGTCATTTACACATGGAGAGGAGAAATTTCTTTTTCCGACAAAAGAAGAAGCGATTCAAGATAACAAGATAGATTCGACTGTAAAAGACTCAGCAGCAAATTTTGAAGATCCAAAACCACTGTATACCAATATGAACCATATGTACAAACTCGCCAAATTAGAAGATAAAAACATACTGACAATAGCCTTAAGACAAACAATAAGAGATCTTCACCCAAAGGGTAGAACGATAACGTATCCTGCGCTGGAAGAAGTTGATAGAATGGAATTGCGTACGTACGACTTGCCAGCAAATGGATGGGAATTAATAGATTTAATAGACGAAGTATTTGAAAGAAGAGGTATTTATTGGGGCCTGGATAACGTATATAAACAACTAGTAAATGCGTATGGCAGGGTTTTCTTAGACTGCACAAAGAGCGGACCGGATATGTACATACATACCAAATATGCAGGATGACAAAGAGGTATTGAAGATAGCACAAAACAATGCTCAACATGCAAAGGTTGCCACCATGGAATTAAGAAGATTTGCAGAAACAAACGGTATTGATATCCTCAATATACAAGAGCCTTATATGGTAAATGGGAAACTTTTAGCATATCCAGTAAAATCAAGAATAATAACGGAAGGCGATGAACCGAAAGTAGCAACGGTAATTTTTAACAACAATGTGGAAATTCTGAAAATCACGCAATACAGCGACAACTGGATATTAGTTACTGAAATAACATACGGAAACTATACGTTTTGGAACATAAACGCATATTTTCAATATAGCATGAATATAAATTTATTCTTAGATAAACTCAATACCATTCTAGGTAATCACCATGAGAAGAATATATTATTATCAATGGACTCCAATGCCAAATCAGTAATGTGGGGATCAACTGTAACAGACGACAAGGGAGAAAAAATGGAAGAATTCATTGCACAACATGCACTGGAAGTAATAAACACAGGAAAAAAACCTACCTTTGTTGGAATAAGAGGATCTTCACATATAGATGTGACATTAACAACACAAAACCTTAGTTCTAAACTTACAAATTGGAAAGTACATGAAAAAGAAACAACTAGCGATCACGAGGTTATAACTTTTGGCATAGAACTAACAAAAAGAAAAAACGAACCCATACTAATTAACAATAAAAAGACAAACTGGGAAATTTTTAAACAGAAACTAAAACTACCAGACATCAATGAAGAACAGGATACCAATGACCTTATTGAAACAATAGAGAAATCTACAATAGAAGCATTGAGAAAAGCAACGAAGGAAAACACAACAAAAAGAGGATATGGAGAATTTTGGAATTTGGGATTGGAAAGATTGAGGAAAAAAGTAAGAGCTAAAAGGAAGAGTTACCAAATGGCAATCTCGCAGACACTAAGACAAAGAAGATTAGAAGATTATAGGAAAACAAAGGAAGAATACGAAAAAGAGATTTTAATAGCAAAGAAGAATAGCTGGGAGAAGTTTCTATATGAGCAAATCCAAGTAGACCCTTGGGGAACCCCATATAAACTGGCAATGCAAAAGCTGAACCCGCTAATACTATGTACAATTAAAAAACCAGATGGAACGTACACACAAACAAAAGAGGAAGCATTGAATATGCTGTCAAAAAAGTTTTTTCCGGAAGACAAGGAAGACGAGGACACAAAGGGACAAAAAATATTAAGAAGAAGAATCATGGAAAATGGAGAGGACACAAATAACACAGACCAAAAATTAGTAACAAACGAAGAAATAGAAGAAATAATAAGGAAATTAAAGACAGGAAAAGCTCCAGGTCTAGATGGAATAAGAAATGAAGTCTATAAGAAGAACAAAGACGTATGGATTCCGTACTTGGCGAGACTATTCAACTTATTACTAAAAAGAAGTGAATTCCCAAACAATTGGAAGGAGTCCAGATTAATAATACTCCTTAAAAGCGCCGAAAAAAATCCATCAGAAGTAGGATCATATCGGCCAATATGTTTACTAAGGAACGTCAGTAAAATGTTTGAAAAAGTAATAGCAGAGCGGATAAAAAGAACAAGAGACATGACAAACGATAAGCTGCAATTTGGATTTAGAAAGGGTTGCTCAACAGAAGATGCATTAACATCATTTGTCGAACAAGTAAAAACTAGCAGATCAGAAAAGAAATATGCGGTAGCAATATTTGTCGATATCCAAGGAGCGTTCGATAACCTATGGATACCATCACTTATTGAAAACTTGAGAAAAATCAAAGTATCGAATAATATCCTCGAATTAATTAGAAGTTACTTTACAAACAGAAAAATTAGAATACCTACAGAAACAGAAGATCATATAGTGGAAGCAAGAAAAGGATGCCCACAAGGTTCGATACTCGGCCCACTAATGTGGGATATTCAATTACAACCATGCCTAGAAAAACTAAATCGGATGATACAAACAGATAGAGTCATTGCGTTCGCAGATGATATAGCAATTATCACATCAGGAAATTCGAGAAATGAAATTGAAAGAAAAATAAACGAAATACTTCAGGAAATACAAAATTGGTGCCTAGAAAACAAACTAACAGTCTCGGCCAAAAAGACAAAATATATGATCCTAGGAGCAAATCTACAACGAAATCCTATGATAAGAATTGGCGTAGAAAAGATAGAACGAGTAACTGAATTTAAATATTTAGGAGTGCAAATCGACGACAAACTGAACTTTAACTCTCATATACAGTATATTACAGATAAAGGACAAAAGGTTATCAACAAATTAATGACATTTGCAACAAACAAGTATAAAATCCCCATAAAAACTTTTAAATTGTACCAGGAAGCAATCGTTAATGCAACAATGTGCTACGCATCAAGCATATGGGAGCACCGCTTGAGAGAAAACAAAAAACTATTAGGAAAAATAAATCGCCCACAGAGAAACCTGATGCTAAGAATGACAGGTGCATTCAGTACAACCTCCCATATGGCACTATGTGTAATACTTGGGATAAAACCATTGCACCTATGCGTGCGACAGAGAGCAATGATGTACTACCATAAGAAGAATAATTTGGACAGAATAAAAGAAATCGTCGGAAAGGAAACAAACACAAAACAGGATATTGAACAAATAATTATGGAAAAATGGAATGAAGAATGGACGCAGGTAACACACTCTGCTAGGGTGAAGAATATAATACCAACGATAAAGGATAGAATGGAAATGCAACATATGGACGTAAATACAGGGATGGTTCATTTCATCAGTGGACATGGGCCCTATGAGGACTACCTATACAAAATAAATAGAAAACCTACACCAAATTGTGATTGCGGCGAAAGAGGCACACCAGAACATCACATTCTATGGTGTCCAAGAATTATAATAGACCAGCAAAAAAGGGAACTCATCAGGGTAAAGGACATTAACCAAATAATCAGAAACAAAGAGGAATATGAAATTCTAAAATCATTAACAACAGAATATTCAGAAATTAGAAGACTGGCATTTGTGGCCAGAAACAACTGACAAATAACCTAGAAACTTATTAAGATAAATACTTATTCAGGATAAGTGAGTGCGTGAACTGTGTGAAATGCGTGCAAGACGACGAATGAGGTGCCCTCAGGACCGGAGCATCAGCTCCTGGAAGTGCAGGATCTCCGCACGGACCGAGGAACACCAAGTGGGATCAGTTGCATCTTCCGTGGCTAAGCTACAGGTGGGAGTTCCGGATGCGGCTGAAGCGTGAAAGAGAGTGAGTGTGAGTGTGGTGAAGGGAGTAAATGGGAAGAGCCCTGATGGGCGATGAGGAGGGATACTCTGGATCAGGTGAAGCACTAAGTACTCTGAGTGGACCCTGAGCCCCATTCATCGTTATGCGGGACTCGTTAAACGCCATTAGAGCTAATAGTGTAGTGAGAGAAGTGATGTGATGTGAAGTGTGTTTGTCGTTGGGGTGGGAGAAATGGCTTTGTTATACAAGTTAATGTATAAAATTCATACAGGTGAAAAACAGTATAAAATCATCAAGTATAGGTTAGATGGTGATAAGTGTTAATTAAATGTGCAAAAGTATAACTACAGGTGAAAACCATACTAAATAGTGAAATAACATACAGGGAAAAATCTTCATACAGGTGAAACACAGCAAAAGGAGAAAACAGGAAGAGACATCAGGAAGAAGGGAGAAGGTAAAGACAATAAAAACCAAAAGATGCAAGACAAATAAGACGGACAAAGGACAAATTGGACTAGAGTTGAGCACAGTAGGGAAACATCAGCAAAGAAGACTAGAAACAATGTTAATGTTTTTTTCTTTTTTCTTTCTTTCTTTTGTTTTGTTTTGTTTTGTTTTGTTGTTTGTTTGTTTGTTAATGTAGTTGTAGAATGGCTGTGTTTCGCCACATCCAATTCCTTAATCCTTATCCCAAATAAAGATAATATAAACAAGGCTATTGAAACATTTCACTATGATGAGAGCCTTGATCAGCGTTAATTATAAGGTGCTGACAACAAAGGCAACTGAGTGAATTTTTTTTTTTTTTTTTTTTGGCTCAGGCCCGTCTTTCAGATCCGGCATCTGAAACTTTTGACCGGAACGGGTTATCATCATTGCCATTTATTTATTTTCTTATCTTTATTGGGTATCCATGTTTGAAAGAAAAAAGGTGAAAAGGAAAAGGGAAAAAGGAAAGAACAAAAAAAAAAACACAGCACAAGAACAAAACAAACAAAAAACAAAGAACAACAAGAATAAACTATGAGAAAAAAATAACAACAATTTTCTTGCAAAGTGCTACTCAGCTTAAATCTATCTGCACCTATCCTGAACTATACTACTTAGTATTTCAATTCCTGATCCAACAACTGTAATAGTATGGAATACGATATAAAATACTTAAATAATATATTCTATTGTTATTAATTCTTATCTACTTATCTATCTATATTATCTAACTAATCTACTCTTCTATTTTGCTGTTATTTGTTTATTTTTATATATTATTTCCCTATAGTTCTTAACCATTTAATTCCTACTGATTGATTTCTTTTCTTAATTATTAAGATTTTTTTTAAAGATTATAGTCTTATTATGTTTTTTAGTTACCTAGTTTCTAATTTTTATTTTTTAAAAAAATGTAATTATGGTTTCCTATTCTTGTTTAATGGTTTATTATATTATTTATTATCATGTATTAATACATTTATTAATTAGGCTACTATTTATCCTTTTTCCCTCCTGTTATTCCACATGAGTGTTTAATGATGTTGTTTAATTAATTTTATATTTACTTTATTAATTATTTAATTTTTTTTATTTTTTTATTATTTAGTTAAGTTTTATTTAATAATATGTTGCTTCATCTTCTTTCTTCGGTTTTCACCGTATGACAATGGTTCCTCTCCCGTATGCTGTATGATTATTTATCAAACTGCACTTCTCTTCACTTTTCACAGCAAAACAGATCACTATGGTTTTCCACTGTATGATTGGTTCTCTCCTGTGGTCACGGAACACATTTACACTAACATTTCACTTCACTAATAACTTCCACTCTTATATGACATAAATTTAATAGTTATTCATGTAGTGTTCTGTGAGTGTTCTCAGTTTCGTGTCCATGCCATATCACAGTCCTGTATGTGCTGACTTGAGGTCCAGGACCCACTCAGAGCACTTAGTGTGGATCCTGGTCCGTTGTGTCCTTCCGCCCGCACACCCAGGCTGGGACCGTCATTTCGGCCGAGATCGACTGAAGCGGTCACTAAGTTCACTATCTCTGAGACACTCCTCTTCACTTATCGTCCATGACGCAATGAGGTACACCCAAAAACCCGAAAACCGAAAACCCGGAGACCACGAACACAAAAGCACACATGCGACGCACACACACAAGACCATACGCGTCCGGAGTTCCATCCGGTGTAAACCGGGGATGCGATGATCCACTCGCTCCTCTCCCCCGGGGGGCACGGAATACCAGTGCCATCCTGAAGATTTCCTTCGGTCCGGAAGATTTCATTCATTCAAAACACTCAAAGACACATCCACTCTAATTCTATTTACATTTATGCAATGCTTATTCGTTTTCATTGTAATAAGTTCTTCTTCTTATTTCAGAATAGCTGTTTGCTATTCGCTTTAAGATGTTAAAATCATTTTCGTTTTCGATTATTTGTATTAGATTTTTACGTCTGATATTTTCCCTCTCTGGTATTACATCTTCTGTCAGAGGGCACCAAAAGATGTGGTGCTCTGGTGTTCCAATTTCGCCGCATTCACAAATTGTATTTTCTTTGGCCTTTATTCTATACAGGTAAGTTTCATAGGGGCCGTGCCCACTTAGAAAGTGAATGACACCTGGACTTGGATCTAGATGTTTTAACTTTTTCCTTTTATTAATTGTTGGAATAATATCCCATAATCTTCTTGATTTGTTTGAGTTTGTCCATTCTAAGTTCCATATTTCTTCTATAGTTTCTTCGATCTCCTTCTTTGTTGTTACTGCCTTGCCAAGAAGATCTATTAGCTTTTCGTTTTCTTTCTTTTTTAGCCAGTAGAATGCTGCTCTTTGTAGTATTACCAGATGTAGTGGTTTTATATGTAGTAGTATACATAATGCTTCATTTGGCACTGTGTTAAAGGCTCCACTTAGTCTTATAAGTAAATTTCTTTGAGGTCTATTTATGGAATCTCTAATTTTTTTGTTCTCGAAAATTCGATGTACCCATAGACTTGAAGCGTATGCCATAGTCGCACATAGTATTGTATCATGGTATAGCTTTAATATTTTATTTGGTAACTTGTATGTATTTTTGCCAGTTGTCATTAGTTTGTTGGCAATTTTATTACTTTTTTCAACTATATATTGTACATGTTTCTCAAAGTTTAAATTTTCATCTATTGTTACGCCTAAGTATTTAAATTCTGTTACTCTTTTTATTTTTTGATTTAATATTTTTATTTGTGGTTCCCTAGTTAATTTGGTTCCAAAAAGCATAAACTTAGTTTTTTTCGCTGATAGCTTTAATTTATTTTCAGAGCACCAGTTATATAGACTTTCAACTACTTGGTTAGTTTTTGTTTCTATTTCTCTTCTGGAATTTGCCGAGGTTATTATTACAATATCATCAGCAAAGGCTATGATTCTATCTATTGACTCATTCTTTGCCATTTTCTCCAGGCAAGGCTGTAGTTGTATATCCCACATCAGGGGTCCCAAGATTGAACCTTGTGGACAGCCCTTTTCATTTTGTATTTCTTTATCTCCCATTTCTGTTTGTATAACTATTTTTCTGTGTTGGAAATAATCTTTTATTACGTTTTGCAGATATTGTGGAAGCCTTAATTTCTTCAAATTCTCTAATAACGCTGGTATCCATAGATTATCGAATGCTCCCTCAATGTCAACAAACAACGCTAGAGCATATTTCTTTTGGTAGCTACTATTTTGTATTTGTTCTTTAAAAACATTCAGTGCATCCTCAGTCGATCTTCCCGCTCTAAAACCATATTGTAGGGTGTCATTCTGTGTATTTCTATACTTGTTTATCCTATTAGCTATAACTCTCTCATAAATTTTGCTTATGTTCTTTAGTAAACATATTGGTCTGTAGGCACCAATTTCTAAGGGGTCTCTGTCCAGGCTCTTAAGTAGTATAATTAACTTCGAAATTTTCCATTCATTTGGGAATGTTTGTTTCTTTAACAATATGTTGTAAAGTCTTGTTAAGTAAGGGACCCATGTATCTTTATTCCTTTTATATATTTCATTTGTTATTTCATCGAGGCCTGGGGCCTTACCTGTTTTTAGTTTCTTTATAATTTTTTCTACTTCATCATTTGATACCAATTCGGAGTCGTCCACATCTACTACTGTTGCTTCTCTTGCATGATTTCTTCTTAGCTGCATCTGTCCCATTGTATCATCTTCCACCGTATCCTTAGGAAAAAATTTCTGCATTAATTTGTCTAGTGTTTCTTCTCTTGTTTTTGTATACGTTTCATCTGCATTTTTAATTGTGCATAATGTTGTAGGATTAATCTTTTGCATAATTAATTTATATGGAAAACCCCAAGGATCCATTTCTATGTTTTTCGCCAGAAACAGTTCCCAACTTCGTTTTTTCTCCAGTAATACCGCCTGTTCATATTCATCCTTTACCTTTCTATAATTTTGGAGCCTAATATTTTTGAGCCTCGGTTCTAGGGTTGCCTGATAACTTTTTCTTCTTGCTTTTACCAATTTTTTTAATCTTTCCAATTTTGGTTTCCAAAAGCCACCGTATCCTACATTTTGCCCTAATTTCAGAGTGGATTCTCTTATCGCGGTTATTGTGGCTTCTTCTACCTTTATTACCATATTGTTAGCATCTTCTGTTTGTTCTAATTGGGGAAGGTCTAGCTTGTCTTTAAAAACTTCCCAATCTATTTTCTTTATATTTAATCTTTCTTTATTCCTTCCTTTATCCATTTTTACGTCGAAGGTTATGACTTCGTGGTCACTGGTAGTTTGTTTATCGTGAACCATCCAATTTTCTATTTTGTCCATAATGTTTATTGTGCTGATTGTTATGTCTATAAATGATTCACCTCTTGATCCTACGAAGGTTGGCTTGTTTCCAGTATTTATAATTGCAAGATCGTTTTGCATGATAAAATCTCCCAATTCCTCTCCTCTTTGATCGGTATATGGTGAACCCCAGGCTATGTTCTTGGCGTTTGAATCTAACATTATTATGATCTTTTTCCCAGGGTTTTGTCTGATTATTTGCTGTAGTTTATTTAGAAATGGTTTAATTTCCTTACTATATTGAAAATAAGAATTGATTAGCCAGATTGAATCAGTTCCTTGTGTAATTTCAACACATACAGTCCAATTATCACAGTATTGTGAGATTTTTAATACTTCTAGATTTTTGTTCATGATCACAATCACTGCTAGGGAGGCCTCACCACCATAAATTATTCTCGCTGATGCTGGGAAAGCTACTAATCTGTTATTATAAGTATATGGTTCTTGTAGAGCGATTAAATCGATATTTGTTGTTTCCACAAATCTTCTTGCTTCCATTGTCGCGAGTTTCGACCTATGCGAGTTGTTTTGTGCAATTTTTAATGTTAGTAAGCTGTTAAGCATGTTTGGTATATACAAAGGCGTTCATACCAGTTTTGCTGTAGTCGAAACAAATTCTGCCGTGGGCGTTCACCATCTGTTTGTATACGTTCTCTAATTCCCAGTGTATACCTCTTCTCTCATATACTTCATTTATTAAATCTACTAACTCCCATCCATTAGCGGGAAGATCGTATGTTCTCAGTTCTATTCTATCGATTTCTTCTAGCGTAGGGTATGTTATCGTCCGTCCCTTGTCATGTAGATCTCTAATTACTTGTCGAAATGCCACACTAAGAATGTTCTTGTCCTCCAATTTGGCTAATCTATATTGATGGCTCATATTATCATATAATTGTCTTGGTTCCATCAAAATTGGTTTCGTATTTTCTGCTTCTTTCGGAGATTGAGTTGATGTAATTTTGTTATCTTGAATTGGTTCTTCTTTGATTGGAAATAAATATTTCTGCTCGCCATTCACAAAATTTATCTTAAGTGTTGTTTTTTCTTCTGCTGCTGGATCTGGAATAGTTCCTTTGTCTTTTTTCTTCCAATATATGTCAGGTGGTTTCTTAATAGTATTATCATCTTTTTCTATTTCAGTTTGTATACATTTATCCTTTGTAGATACCATAGCTCTTCTTTTTCTATCCAAAAATTCCTCCAAACGTTTTTTGTCCCTTTTGGCCTTGCTTGGTGATTTGTTTTTCTTTTTCTTGCATACTTCTTTGTGTCCTTTATCCATAATTTATTTTACTGATTATCCTTTCACGCGCTACCCGATATGAAACACATTCTTCCGTATTTGGAGTTTGGCATATTTTGTGTCTGAGTTTACATGGAATGCATACCTTTTTGCCTTTATCTTCACAGTCTTCACTTTTGTGGCGAAGGGATCCGCAATATCTGCATCGTACTTTGTCCTTGCTTTCGCAATATTTCGTGATGTGGCCAAATTCTTGGCACGTGTAACATTGTGGTACCACAATGAAATCTTTAACTTTATGTGATTCATAATCGATATATATGCGATCTTTATTAATCAACATTTTCCTTATGTTTGGTGTGACCTCTATAACCAGGTGGCATTTCTTTTGCCCTCTCTTACCAGCTCTAAATCTTGCCTTTATGTTCTGGGCTTCCGCTAATTCTTCCTCCTCAAAGTTCTGTTGGATGATAGCTTCTATGAGGTCGTTGTCTTTTATTTCAGCCGGTACGCCATACACTATCATCAATGGGTTTCGTTTCCTACTTTCCTCAAACTTGAAATCTCTTTTTATTTGTTCTTTATCCTTTATCCTGTTTAGATCTTCTTTTGTTGCGGTTTCCAATACCACAATATCCTTTGTCGTACGCATGCCAGTTATTTTTAACTTTTCCTTCCTTGGATCTATTGTTTCTGTTAGTCTTTGAACAGTTTGTTTAACTGTCTCCCCTTCGTTGGGTCTAAATATTAAGGTAGGTTTGGTTTTAGCTGTTACTTCTAGGATTTTCTTTTCTTTCTCTGTTACTTTTCTCCCTCTCACTACTTCCGACCACGTTTGTCCCTCATCTGTTTCCATCTTTTCCTGCTTTTCTTCAATCTTTTTTGTTAGTGCCTGTATTTCGTGTATTACTGCGTCTGTGTCGGTTCCCTGTTTGTTTCTTAATTCTTCAATCTTGTCCCTGTAGATATTTTTCTGTTTTTCCCATGCTATCTCCTCTCTGCCAAAAGATTGTTGTGTCTGTATTAACTCCTCCTTTACTTGCTCGTATTTTTTCTCCAGATATTTGTATTCATCCTGCAGTTTGTGTACTTGTTTCGTTTTTTCTTGTAATTGTTTCTTTAGCTCGTTTCTACTTTCCGTTATTTCTTGGATTTCTGTTTCAAGCCGTTTATATTGTCTGTCTCTGTCGTTTTTAATTTCTGCCTTCTCATCCTTTAATTCCTCTATTTCTTTCTCTAGTTTTGTATTCTTTTGCCTTAATTCTTCCATTTGCTTTTTGTCTTCGATGCGACCACCTTTTTGTCCCGACATCATTTCCATTTCTGTTATTAATTTTTCTTTTTGAAGGTTGTCGTATTTTTCTTGAAGCTTGACATTTATTTTCTCCATTTGGTCTAGCCTTCCAAGTAACTGGGCCCTATCCTTGACCCAGACTACCGCTCTCTTTTTTAATTTTTCGAGGTGGGACTTCCCTATCTTTTTCCAGTCCAATAAGTTTTCTATGTAATTCATTTCTTGGTCTAGCTGTCCCATTGTGTCGAATTCCAAATCCTCGGTTGTCTTTCCCTTAGTTGGCTCTTCTAGTGCTGTAGACTCCTCTCGTGCTCTTTTTCTTTGTTCATTTTCTTCTGCTCTTGTAAGTCGTATTGCAGGGTTGATTGGAGACTGGTCTCTGGATGGTGTCCCCGGGGGAGAACGATACATCGCCATTTTCGGGTAGCCTATTATAGATGTCTGTGTACAAGTTTTTTAAATCACTATGTAGTATAATGTCAATATTCGTAGTACACTTAAATAATTATAATGAACAAAAGTTTTTTTTTTGTGTGTGTGTGTACCGATTAACTCGAGACTTGGTAGGGACACTTTGGACACACTTTCCGAAAGGGGAGACCTGAGAAGGGTAGGTTGGTCTGGGGGGTTACGCGAAGCTGCTTTTTTTTCGGAAAACGAAAAAAAGAAAAAAAAGAGAAAAGTCGGGGGAGGGGATACCGATATTTCTCCAAAAAAAAAAAGGGTCAAAGGTCAAGACAAATAATTTTGGTCGACTATAATTCGGGAAGGGTAGGAGATGGGGGATAGAGGGAGTGAGGGGGGTTGAGGACCCACCTCCAATGTTTCAGGTCCCTGGCCCTTTCGGTCCATGTGCCATAGTGTCCCAAAGTTAGATTAAAAGCCCATGGTGTACCTCTCCATGCTTGAAATAGTTCTAAGTCCAGAAAAGTGAAAAATTTCCAAGTTACTCACCGGAGTGATGTTCCTATGTGCTCTAGATAACGAGCCGCACTTGGAAGTTCATTCACTGGTTGATCTTCGATCACTGACACAAACTGCTGAGCTGTTTGTTTTTACTTTTTAGAAACTTATTGCCACATGTATGCTGTATATTTATTACAATGTATTTAAATAGGAAAATTTTCGTGTAGTTTTGGGCTTATATCTTGGAGCCACTGTTCTAAATTTTATATGCTTTACACTATAGTGTTCACCAAAAGTTTACGCATTCACTGATATAAAGCACTTCGCACTACTTAGACTTTTTTCCCACTTTTTGTTGCTCCTTTGTGGAGCAGCGAGAATCACACTTCCACACTTAATCACTCTCTCACAGGATTCTCCAGTGAGTGAAATGTCAAAAAAAAAAAAAAAAAAAAACATACTGTGTGTGAGCATAGTGCTACAATGCGTTAATTGGTGGGATCATCCACCACAATCCCTGCGGGGAACTTGCTTCTACCGAATGGAGTGCCACGCATCGGCGAATCTCATTACTTTCAGTGTACACTTTATGAGGGCATAGTATGTCTGTGCGTTAATTGTTTTGATCATCCACCACAATCCCTCTGGGTAGCTTGCTTCTAGCGAATGGAGCGTCACGCAGCGGCGAGTCTCATTACTTTCTTGACACATACTGTGTGTGAGCATAGTGCTTCACCGCGTTAATTGGTTGGATTATTTACCACAATCCCTCCGGGGAGCTTGCTTCAAGAGAATAAAGCGCCACGCAGCGGCGAGTCTCATTACTTTCTGCATACACTTTATGAGGGCAAAGTTCGTCAGTGCGTTAATAGTTTGGATCATCCACCACAATCCCTCCGGGTAGGTTGCTTCTAGGGAATGGAGATCCACGCAGCGGCTAGTCTCATCATTTTCTTGACACATACTGTGTGTGAGCATAGTGCTTCAGTGCGTTATATGTTTTGATCATCCACCAGAATCCCTCCGGGTAGATTGCTTCTAGCGAATGGAGCGCCACGCAGCGGCGAGTCTCATTACTTTCTTGACACATACTGTGTGTGAGCATAGTGCTTCACCGCGTTAATTGGTTTGATTATTTACCACAATCCCTCCGGTAGCTTGCTTCAAGAGAATAAGGCGCCACGTAGCGGCGAGGCTCATTATTTTCTTGACACATACTGTGTGTGAGCATAGTGCTTCAGTGCATTATTTGGTTGGATCATCCACCACAATCCCTGCGGGGAACTTGCTTCTAGCGAATGGAGCGCCACGCAGGGGCGAATCTCATTACTTTCTGCATACACATTATGAGGGCATAGTTCGTCAGTGCGTTTATTGTTTGACCATCCACCACAATCCCTCCGGGTAGCTTGCTTCTAGCGAATGGAGCGCCACGCGGGGGCGAGTCTCATTAATTTCTTGACACATACTGTGTGAGCATAGTGCTTCATTCCGTTAATTGTTTTGATCTTCCACCACAATCCCTCCGGGTACCTTGCTTCTAGCGAATGGAGCTCCACTCAGCGGCGAGGATCATTATTTTGTTGACACATACTGTGTGTGAGCATAGTGCTTCAGTGCATTAATAGTTTTGATCATCCACCAGAATCCATCCGGGTAGCTTGCTTCTAGCGAATGGAGCGCCACGCAGCGGCGAGTCTCATTATTTCTTCACACATACTGTGTGTGAGCATAGTGCTATAATGCGTTAATTGGTGGGATCATCCACAACAATCCCTGCGGGGAACTTGCTTCTACCGAATGGAGTGCCACGCATGGGCGAATCTCATTACTTTCAGTGTACACTTTATGAGGGCATAGTTCGTCTGTGCGTTAATTGTTTTGATCATCCACTACAATCCCTCCGAAGAGATTGCTCCTAGCGAATAGAGCGCCACGCTGCGACCAGTCTCATTACTTTGTTGAAACAAGCTGTGTGTGAGCATAGTGCTTCAGTGCGTTAATTGTTATGATAATCCACCACAATCCCTCCGGGTAGCTTGCTTCTAGCGAATGGAGCGCCACGCAGCGGCATTCTCATTTCTTTCTGCATACACTTTATGATTGCATGATTCGTCAGTGCGTTAATTGTTTTGATCATCCACCACAATCCCTCTGGGTAGCTTGCTTCTAGCGAATGGAGCGTCACGCAGCTTCGAGTCTCATTACTTTCTTGACACATACTGTGTGTGAGCATAGTGCTTCACCGCGTTAATTGGTTGGATTATTTACCACAATCCCTCCGGGGAGCTTGCTTCAAGAGAATAAAGCGCTACGCAGCGGCGAGTTTCATTACTTTCTGCATACACTTTATGAGGGCAAAGTTCGTCAGTGCGTTAATAGTTTGGATCATCCACCACAATCCCTCCGGATATGTTGCTTCTAGGGAATGGAGATCCACGCAGCGGCTAGTCTCATCATTTTCTTGACACATACTGTGTGTGAGCATAGTGCTTCAGTGCGTTATATGTTTTGATCATCCACCAGAATCCCTCCGGGTAGCTTGCTTCTAGCGAATGGAGCGCCACGCAGCGGCGAGTCTCATTACTTTCTTGACACATACTGTGTGTGAGTATAGTGCTTCACCGCGTTAATTGGTTTGATTATTTACCACAATCCCTCCGGTAGCTTGCTTCAAGAGAATAAAGCGCCACGTAGCGGCGAGTATCATTATTTCTTCACACATACTGTGTGTGAGCATAGTGCTATAATGCGTTAATTGGTGGGATCATCCACCACAATCCCTGCGGGGAACTTGCTTCTACCGAATGGAGTGCCACGCATGGGCGAATCTCATTACTTTCAGTGTACACTTTATGAGGGCATAGTTCGTCTGTGCGTTAATTCTTTTGATCATCCACTACAAGCCCTCCGGGGAGCTTGCTTCTAGCGAATGGAGCGCCACGCAGCGGCGAGTCTCATTACTTTGTTGAAACAAATTGTGTGTGAGCATAGTGCTTCAGTGCGTTAATTGTTATGATAATCCACCACAATCCCTCCGGGTAGCTTGCTTCTAGCGAATGGAGCGCCACGCAGCGGCGAGTATCATTTCTTTCTGCATACTCTTTATGATTGCATAGTTCGTCAGTGCGTTAATTGCTTTGATCATCCACCACAATCCCACTGGGTAGCTTGCTTTTAGGGAATGGAGCGTCACGCAGCGGCAAGTCTCATTACTTTCTTGACACATACTGTGTGTGAGCATAGTGCTTCACCGCGTTAATTGGTTGGATTATTTACACAATCCCTCCGGGGAGCTTGCTTCAAGAGAATAAAGCGCCACGCAGCGGCGAGTCTCATTACTTTCTGCATAAACTTTATGAGGGCAAAGTTCGTAAGTGCGTTAATTGTTTGGATCATCCACCACAATCCCTCCGGGGAGCTTGCATCTAGCGAATGGAGCGCCACGCAGCGGCGAGTCTCATTACTTTGTTGAAACAAATTGTGTGTGAGCATAGTGTTTCAGTGCGTTAATTGTTATGATAATCCACCACAATGCCTCCGGGTAGCTTCCTTCTAGCGAATAAAGCGCCCCGCAGCGGCGAGTCTCATTACTTTCTGCATACACTTTATGAGGGCAAAGTTCGTCAGTGCGTTAATAGTTTGGATCATCCACCACAATACCTCCGGGTAGGTTGCTTCTAGGGAATGGAGATACACGCAGCGGCTAGTCTCATCATCTTCTTGACACATACTGTGTGTGAGCATAGTGCTTCAGTGCGTTATATGTTTTTATCATCCACCAGAATCCCTCCGGGTAGCTTGCTTCTAGCGAATGGAGCGCCACGCAGCGGCGAGTCTCATTACTTTCTTGACACATACTGTGTGTGAGCATAGTGCTTCACCGCGTTAATTGGTTTGATTATTTACCACAATCCCTCCGGTAGCTTGCTTCAAGAGAATAAAGCGCCACGTAGCGGCGAGGCTCATTATTTTCTTGACACATACTGTGTGTGAGCATAGTGCTTCAGTGCATTATTTGGTTGGATCATCCACCACAATCCCTGCGGGGAACTTGCTTCTAGCGAATGGAGCGCCACGCAGGGGCGAATCTCATTACTTTCTGCATACACATTATGAGGGCATAGTTCGTCAGTGCGTTAATTGTTTGACCATCCACCACAATCCCTCCGGGTAGCTTGCTTCTAGCGAATGGAGCGCCACGCAGGGGTGAGTCTCATTAATTTCTTGACACATACTGTGTGAGCATAGTGCTTCATTCCGTTAATTGTTTTGATCATCCACCACAATCCCTCCGGTACCT
Source organism: Thermobia domestica (assembly GCF_964235325.1). Lineage (NCBI taxonomy): Eukaryota > Metazoa > Arthropoda > Insecta > Zygentoma > Lepismatidae > Thermobia > Thermobia domestica. The sequence goes on from NC_137459.1 coordinate 14,885,859, forward strand.
TGCTTCTAGCGAATGGAGCTCCACTCAGCGGCGAGGATCATTATTTTGTTGACACATACTGTGTGTGAGCATAGTGCTTCAGTGCGTTAATAGTTTTGATCATCCACCAGAATCCATCCGGGTAGCTTGCTTCTAGCGAATGGAGCGCCACGCAGCTGCGAGTCTCATTATTTCTTCACACATACTGTGTGTGAGCATAGTGCTATAATGCGTTAATTGGTGGGATCATCCACCACAATCTTTGCAGGGAACTTGCTTCTACCGAATGGAGTGCCACGCATGGGCGAATCTCATTACTTTCAGTGTACACTTTATGAGGGCATAGTTCGTCTGTGCGTTAATTGTTTTGATCATCCACTACAATCTCTCCGGGGAGCTTGCTTCTAGCGAATGGAGCGCCACGCAGCGGCGAGTCTCATTACTTTGTTGAAACAAATTGTGTGTGAGCATAGTGCTTCAGTGCGTTAATTGTTATGATAATCCACCACAATCCCTGCGGGTAGCTTGCTTCTAGCGAATGGAGCGCCACGCAGCGGCGAGTATCATTTCTTTCTGCATACTCTTTATGATTGCACAGTTCGTCAGTGCGTTAATTGTTTTGATCATCCACCACAATCCCTCTGGGTAGCTTGCTTCTAGGGAATGGAGCGTCACGCAGCGGCAAGTCTCATTACTTTCTTGACACATACTGTGTGTGAGCATAGTGCTTCGCCGCGTTAATTGGTTGGATTATTTACACAATCCCTCCGGGGAGCTTGCTTCAAGAGAATAAAGCGCAACGCAGCGGCGAGTCTCATTACTTTCTGCATAAACTTTATGACGGCAAAGTTCGCCAGTGCGTTAATTGTTTGGATCATCCACCACAATCCCTCCGGGGAGCTTGCTTCTAGCGAATGGAGCGCCACGCAGCGGCGAGTCTCATTACTTTGTTGAAACAAATTGTGTGTGAGCATAGTGCTTCAGTGCGTTAATTGTTATGATAATCCACCACAATCCCTCCGGGTAGCTTGCTTCTAGCGAATGGAGCGCCACGAAGCGGCGAGTCTCATTTCTTTCTGCATACACTTTATGATTGCATAGTTCGTCAGTGTGTTAATTGCTTTGATCATCCACCAGAATCCCTCCGGGTAGGTTGCTTCTAGGGAATGGAGATCCACGCAGCGGCTAGTCTCATTATTTTCTTGACACATACTGTGTGTGAGCATAGTGCTCCAGTGCGTTATATGTTTTGATCATCCACCAGAATCCCTCCGGGTAGCTTGCTTCAAGAGAATAAAGCGCCACGCAGCGGCGAGGCTCATTATTTTCTTGACACATACTGTGTGTGAGCATAGTGCTTCAGTGCATTATTTGGTTGGACCATGCACCACAATCCCTGCGGGGAACTTGCATCTAGCGAATGTAGCGCCACGCAGTGGCGAATCTCATTACTTTCTGCATACACTTTATGAGGGCATAGTTCGTAAGTGCGTTAATTGCTTTGATCATCCACCACAATCCCTGCGGGTAGCTTGCTTCTAGAGAATAGAGCGCCACGCAGCGGCGAGTTTCATTACTTTCTTGACACATACAGTGTGTGAGCATAGTGCTTCACCGCGTTAATTGGTTTGATAATTTACCACAATACCTCCGGTACCTTGCTTCAAGAGAATAAAGCGCCACGCAGCGGCGAGTCTCAATATTTTCTTGAAATATACTGTATGTGAGCATAGTGCTTGAGTGAGTTAATTGTTTTTATCATCCACCACAATCCCTCCGGGTAGCTTTCTTCTAGGGAATGGTGCGCCACGCAGGGCCGAATCTCATTACTTTCTGCATACACTTTATGAGGGCATAGTTCGTCAGTGCGTTAATGGTTTTGATCATCCACCACAACCCCTCTGGGTAGCTTGCTTCTAGCGAATGGAGCGCCACGCAGCGGCGAGTCTCATTACTTTCTTGACACATACTGTGTGTGAGCATAGTGCTTCACCGCGTTAATTGGTTTGATTATTTACCACAATCCCTCCGGTAGCTTGCTTCAAGAGAATAAAGCGCCACCCAGCGGTGAGGCTCATTATTTTCTTGACACATACTGTGTGTGAGCATAGTGCTTCAGTTCGTTAATAGTTTTGATAATCCACCAGAATCCCTCCGGTTAGCTTGCTTCTAGCGAATGGAGCGCCACGCAGCGGCGAGTCTCATTAATTTCTTGACACATACTGTGTGAGCATAGTGCTTCAGTGCGTTAATTGTTTTGATCATCCACCACAATCCCTCCGGGTACCTTGCTTCTAGCGAATGGAGCTCCACTCAGCGGCGAGGTTCATTATTTCCTTGACACATACTGTGTGTGAGCATAGTGCTTCAGTTCGTTAATAGTTTTGATAATCCACCAGAATCCCTCCGGGTAGCTTGCTTCTAGCGAATGGAGCGCCACGCAGCGGCGAGTCTCATTACTTTCTTGACACATACTGTGTGTGAGCATAGTGCTACAATGCGTTGATTGGTGGGATCATCCACCACAATCCCTGCGGGGAACTTGCTTCTACCGAATGGAGTGCCACGCATCGGCAAATCTCATTACTTTCAGTTTACACTTTATGAGGGCATAGTTCGTCTGTGCGTTAATTGTTTGATCATCCACTACAATCCCTCCGGGGAGCTTGCTTCAAGAGAATAGAGCGCCACGCTGCGGCGAGTCTCATTACTTTGTTGAAACAAACTGTGTGTGAGCATAGTGCTTCAGTGCGTTAATTGTTATGATAATCCACCACAATCACTCCAGGTAGCTTGCTTCTAGCGAATGTAGCGCCACGCAGCGGCGAGTCTCATTTCTTTCTGCATACACTTTATGATTGCATAGTTCGTCAGTGCGTTAATTGTTTTGATTATCCACCACAATCCCTCTGGTTAGCTTGCTTCTAGCGAATGGAGCGCCACGCAGCGGCGAGTATCATTTCTTTGTTGAAACAAATTGTGTGTGAGCATAGTGCTTCAGTGCGTTAATTGTTATGATAATCCACCACAATCCCTCCGGGTAGCTTGCTTCTAGCGAATGGAGCGCCACGCAGCGGCGAGTATCATTTCTTTCTGCATACTCTTTATGATTGCATAGTTCGTCATTGCGTTAATTGTTTTGATCATCCACCACAATCCCTCTGGGTAGCTTGCTTCTAGGGAATGGAGCGTCACGCAGCGGCAAGTCTCATTACTTTCTTGACACATACTGTGTGTGAGCATAGTGCTTCACCGCGTTAATTGGTTGGATTATTTACACAATCCCTCCGGGCAGCTTGCTTCAAGATAATAAAGCGCCACGCAGCGGCGAGTCTCATTACTTTCTGCATAAACTTTATGGGGGCAAAGTTCGTCAGTGCGTTAATTGTTTGGATCATCCACCACAATCCCTCCGGGGAGCTTGCATCTAGCGAATGGAGCGCCACGCAGCGGCGAGTCTCATTACTTTGTTGAAACAAATTGTGTGTGAGCATAGTGCTTCAGTGCGTTAATTGTTATGATAATCCACAACAATCCCTCCGGGTAGCTTGCTTCTAGCGAATAAAGCGCCACGCAGCGGCGAGTCTCATTAATTTCTGCATACACTTTATGAGGGCAAAGTTCGTCAGTGCGTTAATTGTTTGACCATCCACCACAATCCCTCCGGGTAGCTTGCTTCTAGCGAATGGAGCGCCACGCAGGGGCGAGTCTCATTAATTTCTTGACACATACTGTGTGAGTATAGTGCTTCATTCCGTTAATTGTTTTGATCATCCACCACAACCCCTTGGGTACCTTGCTTCTAGCGAATGGAGCTCACTGAGCGGCGAGGATCATTATTTTGTTGACACATACTGTGTGTGAGCATAGTGCTTCAGTGCGTTAATAGTTTTGATCATCCACCAGAATCCATCCGGGTAGCTTGCTTCTAGCGAATGGAGCGCCTCGCAGCTGCGAGTCTCATTATTTCTTCACACATACTGTGTGTGAGCATAGTGCTATAATGCGTTAATTGGTGGGATCATCCACCACAATCCCTGCGGGGAACTTGCTTCTACCGAATGGAGTGCCACGCATGGGCGAATCTCATTACTTTCAGTGTACACTTTATGAGGGCATAGTTCGTCTGTGCGTTAATTGTTTTGATCATCCACTACAATCCCTCCGGGGAGCTTGCTTCTAGCGAATGGAGCGCCACGCAGCGGCGAGTCTCATTACTTTGTTGAAAAAAATTGTGTGTGAGCATAGTGCTTCAGTGCGTTAATTGTTATGATAATCCACCACAATCCCTCCGGGTAGCTTGCTTCTAGCGAATGGAGCGCCACGCAGCGGCGAGTATCATTTCTTTCTGCATACTCTTTATGATTGCATAGTTCGTCAGTGCGTTAATTGTTTTGATCATCCACCACAATCCCTCTGGGTAGCTTGCTTCTAGGGAATGGAGCGTCACGCAGCGGCAAGTCTCATTACTTTCTTGACACATACTGTGTGTGAGCATAGTGCTATAATGCGTTAATTGGTGGGATCATCCACCACAATCCCTGCGGGGAACTTGCTTCTACCGAATGGAGTGCCACGCATGGGCGAATCTCATTACTTTCAGTGTACACTTTATGAGGGCATAGTTCGTCTGTGCGTTAATTGTTTTGATCATCCACCACAATCCCTCCGGGTAGGTTGCTTCTAGGGAATGGAGATCCACGCAGCGGCTAGTCTCATCATCTTCTTGACATATACTGTGTGTGAGCATAGTGCTTCAGTGCGTTATATGTTTTGATCATCCACCATAATCCCTTCGGGTAGCTTGCTTCTAGCGAATGGAGCGCCACGCAGCGGCGAGTCTCATTACTTTCTTGACACATACTGTGTGTGAGCATAGTGCTTCACCGCGTTAATTGGTTTGATTATTTACCACAATCCCTCCGGTCGCTTGCTTCAAGAGAATAAAGCGCCACGTAGCGGCGAGGCTCATTATTTTCTTGACACATACTGTGTGTGAGCATAGTGCTTCAGTGCATTATTTGGTTGGATCATCCACCACAATCCCTGCGGGGAACTTGCTTCTAGCGAATGGAGCGCCACGCAGGGGCGAATCTCATTACTTTCTGCATATACATTACGAGGGCATAGTTCGTCAGTGCGTTAATTGTTTGACCATCCACCACAATCCCTCCGGGTAGCTTGCTTCTAGCGAATGGAGCGCCACGCAGGGGCGAGTCTTATTAATTTCTTGACACATACTGTGTGAGCATAGTGCTTCATTCCGTTAATTGTTTTGATCATCCACCACAATCCCTCCGGTACCTTGCTTCTAGCGAATGGAGCTCCACTCAGCGGCGAGGATCATTATTTTGTTGACACATACTGTGTGTGAGCATAGTGCTTCAGTGCGTTAATAGTTTTGATCATCCACCAGAATCCATCCGGGTAGCTTGCTTCTAGCGAATGGAGCGCCACGCAGCTGCGAGTCTCATTATTTCTTCACACATTCTGTGTGTGAGCATAGTGCTATAATGCGTTAATTGGTGGGATCATCCACCACAATCCCTGCGGGGAACTTGCTTCTACCGAATGGAGTGCCACGCATGGGCGAATCTCATTACTTTCAGTGTACACTTTATGAGGGCATAATTCGTCTGTGCGTTAATTGTTTTGATCATCCACTACAAGCCCTCCGGGGAGCTTGCTTCTAGCGAATGGAGCGCCACGCAGCGGCGAGTCTCATTACTTTGTTGAAACAAATTGTGTGTGAGCATAGTGCTTCAGTGCGTTAATTGTTATGATAATCCACCACAATCCCTGCGGGTAGCTTGCTTCTAGCGAATGGAGCGCCACGCAGCGGTGAGTATCATTTCTTTCTGCATACTTTTTATGATTGCATAGTTCGTCAGTGCGTTAATTGTTTTGATCATCCACCACAATCCCTCTGGGTAGCTTGCTTCTAGGGAATGGAGCGTCACGCAGCGGCAAGTCTCATTACTTTCTTGACACATACTGTGTGTGAGCATAGTGCTTCACCGCGTTAATTGGTTGGATTATTTAAACAATCCCTCCGGGGAGCTTGCTTCAAGAGAATAAAGCGCAACGCAGCGGCGAGTCTCATTACTTTCTGCATAAACTTTATGAGGGCAAAGTTCGCCAGTGCGTTAATTGTTTGGATCATCCACCACAATCCCTCCGGGGAGCTTGCTTCTAGCGAATGGAGCGCCACGCAGCGGCGAGTCTCATTACTTTGTTGAAACAAATTGTATGTGAGCATAGTGCTTCAGTGCGTTAATTGTTATGATAATCCACCACAATCCCTCCGGGTAGCTTGCTTCTAGCGAATGGAGCGCCACGAAGCGGCGAGTCTCATTTCTTTCTGCATACACTTTATGATTGCATAGTTCGTCAGTGTGTTAATTGCTTTGATCATCCACCAGAATCCCTCCGGGTAGGTTGCTTCTAGGGAATGGAGATCCACGCAGCGGCTTGTCTCATTATTTTCTTGACACATACTGTGTGTGAGCATAGTGCTCCAGTGCGTTATATGTTTTGATCATCCACCAGAATCCCTCCGGGTAGCTTGCTTCTAGCGAATGGAGCGCCACGAAGCGGCGAGTCTCATTAATTTCTTGACATATACTGTGTGTGAGCATACTGCTTCAGTGAGTTAATTGTTTTGATCATCCACCACAATCTTTCCGGGTAGCTTGCTTCAAGAGAATAAAGCGCCACGCAGCGGCGAGGCTCATTATTTTCTTGACACATACTGTGTGTGAGCATAGTGCTTCAGTGCATTATTTGGTTGGACCATGCACCACAATCCCTGCGGGGAACTTGCATCTAGCGAATGTAGCGCCACGCAGTGGCGAATCTCATTACTTTCTGCATACACTTTATGAGGGCATAGTTCGTAAGTGCGTTAATTGCTTTGATCATCCACCACAATCCCTCCGGGTAGCTTGCTTCTAGAGAATAGAGCGCCACGCAGCGGCGAGTCTCATTACTTTCTTGACACATACAGTGTGTGAGCATAGTGCTTCACCGCGTTAATTGGTTTGATAATTTACCACAATACCTCCGGTACCTTGCTTCAAGAGAATAAAGCGCCACGCAGCGGCGAGTCTCAATATTTTCTTGACATATACTGTATGTGAGCATAGTGCTTGAGTGAGTTAATTGTTTTTATCATCCACCACAATCCCTCCGGGTAGCTTTCTTCTAGCGAATGGTGCGCCACGCAGGGCCGAATCTCATTACTTTCTGCATACACTTTATGAGGGCATAGTTCGTCAGTGCGTTAATGGTTTTGATCATCCACCACAACCCCTCTGGGTAGCTTGCTTCTAGCGAATGGAGCGCCACGCAGCGGCAAGTCTCATTACTTTCTTGACACATACTGTGTGTGAGCATAGTGCTTCACCGCGTTAATTGGTTTGATTATTTACCACAATCCCTCCGGTAGCTTGCTTCAAGAGAATAAAGCGCCACGCAGCGGTGAGGCTCATTATTTTCTTGACACATACTGTGTGTGAGCATAGTGCTTCAGTTCGTTAATAGTTTTGATAATCCACCAGAATCCCTCCGGTTAGCTTGCTTCTAGCGAATGGAGCGCCACGCAGGGGCGAGTCTCATTAATTTCTTGACACATACTGTGTGAGCATAGTGCTTGAGTGCGTTAATTGATTTGATCATCCACCAATCCCTCCGGGTACCTTGCTTCTAGCGAATGGAGCTCCACTCAGCGGCGAGGTTCAATATTTCCTTGACACATACTGTGTCTGAGCATAGTGCTTCAGTTCGTTAATAGTTTTGATAATCCACCACAATCCCTCCGGGTAGCTTGCTTCTAGCGAATGGAGCGCCACGAAGCGGCGAGTATCATTTCTTTCTGCATACACTTTATGATTGCATAGTTCGTCAGTGTGTTAATTGCTTTGATCATCCACCAGAATCCCTCCGGGTAGGTTGCTTCTAGGGAATGGAGATCCACGCAGCGGCTTGTCTCATTATTTTCTTGACACATACTGTGTGTGAGCATAGTGCTCCAGTGCGTTATATGTTTTGATCATCCACCAGAATCCCTCCGGGTAGCTTGCTTCTAGCGAATGGAGCGCCACGAAGCGGCGAGTCTCATTAATTTCTTGACATATACTGTGTGTGAGCATACTGCTTCAGTGAGTTAATTGTTTTGATCATCCACCACAATCTTTCCGGGTAGCTTGCTTCAAGAGAATAAAGCGCCACGCAGCGGCTAGGCTCATTATTTTCTTGACACATACTGTGTGTGAGCATAGTGCTTCACCGCGTTAATTGGTTTGATTATTTACCACAATCCCTCCGGTAGCTTGCTTCAAGAGAATAAAGCGCCACGCAGGGGCGAGTCTCATTACTTTCTTGACACATACTGTGTGTGAGCATAGTGCTTCACCGCGTTAATTGGTTTGATTATTTACCACAATTCCTCCGGTAGCTTGCTTCAAGAGAATAAAGCGCCACGTAGCGGCGAGGCTCATTATTTTCTTGACACATTCTGTGTGTGAGCATAGTGCTTCAGTGCATTATTTGGTTGGATCATCCACCACAATCCCTGCGGGGAACTTGCTTCTAGCGAATGGAGCGCCACGCAGGGGCGAATCTCATTACTTTCTGCATACACATTATGAGGGCATAGTTCGTCAGTGCGTTAATTGTTTGACCATCCACCACAATCCCTCCGGGTAGCTTGCTTCTAGCGAATGGAGCGCCACGCAGGGGCGAGTCTCATTAATTTCTTGACACATACTGTGTGAACATAGTGCTTCATTCCGTTAATTGTTATGATCATCCACCACAACCCCTTGGGTACCTTGCTTCTAGCGAATGGAGCTCCACTCAGCGGCGAGGATCATTATTTTGTTGACACATACTGTGTGTGAGCATAGTGCTTCAGTGCGTTAATAGTTTTGATCATCCACCAGAATCCATCCGGGTAGCTTGCTTCTAGCGAATGGAGCGCCACGCAGCTGCGAGTCTCATTATTTCTTCACACATACTGTGTGTGAGCATAGTGCTATAATGCGTTAATTGGTAAGATCATCCACCACAATCCCTGCGGGGAACTTGCTTCTACCGAATGGAGTGCCACGCATGGGCGAATCTCATTACTTTCAGTGTACACTTTATGAGGGCATAGTTCGTCTGTGCGTTAATTGTTTTGATCATCCACTACAATCCCTCCGGGGAGCTTGCTTCTAGCGAATGGAGCGCCACGCAGCGGCGAGTCTCATTACTTTGTTGAAAAAAATTGTGTGTGAGCATAGTGCTTCAGTGCGTTAATTGTTATGATAATCCACCACAATCCCTCCGGGTAGCTTGCTTCTAGCGAATGGAGCGCCACGCAGCGGCGAGTATCATTTCTTTCTGCATACTCTTTATGATTGCATAGTTCGTCAGTGCGTTAATTGTTTTGATCATCCACCACAATCCCTCTGGGTAGCTTGCTTCTAGGGAATGGAGCGTCACGCAGCGGCAAGTCTCATTACTTTCTTGACACATACTGTGTGTGAGCATAGTGCTATAATGCGTTAATTGGTGGGATCATCCACCACAATCCCTGCGGGGAACTTGCTTCTACCGAATGGAGTGCCACGCATGGGCGAATCTCATTACTTTCAGTGTACACTTTATGAGGGCATAGTTCGTCTGTGCGTTAATTGTTTTGATCATCCACCACAATCCCTCCGGGTAGGTTGCTTCTAGGGAATGGAGATCCACGCAGCGGCTAGTCTCATCATCTTCTTGACATATACTGTGTGTGAGCATAGTGCTTCAGTGCGTTATATGTTTTGATCATCCACCATAATCCCTTCGGGTAGCTTGCTTCTAGCGAATGGAGCGCCACGCAGCGGCGAGTCTCATTACTTTCTTGACACATACTGTGTGTGAGCATAGTGCTTCACCGCGTTAATTGGTTTGATTATTTACCACAATCCCTCCGGTCGCTTGCTTCAAGAGAATAAAGCGCCACGTAGCGGCGAGGCTCATTATTTTCTTGACACATACTGTGTGTGAGCATAGTGCTTCAGTGCATTATTTGGTTGGATCATCCACCACAATCCCTGCGGGGAACTTGCTTCTAGCGAATGGAGCGCCACGCAGGGGCGAATCTCATTACTTTCTGCATATACATTACGAGGGCATAGTTCGTCAGTGCGTTAATTGTTTGACCATCCACCACAATCCCTCCGGGTAGCTTGCTTCTAGCGAATGGAGCGCCACGCAGGGGCGAGTCTTATTAATTTCTTGACACATACTGTGTGAGCATAGTGCTTCATTCCGTTAATTGTTTTGATCATCCACCACAATCCCTCCGGTACCTTGCTTCTAGCGAATGGAGCTCCACTCAGCGGCGAGGATCATTATTTTGTTGACACATACTGTGTGTGAGCATAGTGCTTCAGTGCGTTAATAGTTTTGATCATCCACCAGAATCCATCCGGGTAGCTTGCTTCTAGCGAATGGAGCGCCACGCAGCTGCGAGTCTCATTATTTCTTCACACATTCTGTGTGTGAGCATAGTGCTATAATGCGTTAATTGGTGGGATCATCCACCACAATCCCTGCGGGGAACTTGCTTCTACCGAATGGAGTGCCACGCATGGGCGAATCTCATTACTTTCAGTGTACACTTTATGAGGGCATAATTCGTCTGTGCGTTAATTGTTTTGATCATCCACTACAAGCCCTCCGGGGAGCTTGCTTCTAGCGAATGGAGCGCCACGCAGCGGCGAGTCTCATTACTTTGTTGAAACAAATTGTGTGTGAGCATAGTGCTTCAGTGCGTTAATTGTTATGATAATCCACCACAATCCCTGCGGGTAGCTTGCTTCTAGCGAATGGAGCGCCACGCAGCGGTGAGTATCATTTCTTTCTGCATACTTTTTATGATTGCATAGTTCGTCAGTGCGTTAATTGTTTTGATCATCCACCACAATCCCTCTGGGTAGCTTGCTTCTAGGGAATGGAGCGTCACGCAGCGGCAAGTCTCATTACTTTCTTGACACATACTGTGTGTGAGCATAGTGCTTCACCGCGTTAATTGGTTGGATTATTTAAACAATCCCTCCGGGGAGCTTGCTTCAAGAGAATAAAGCGCAACGCAGCGGCGAGTCTCATTACTTTCTGCATAAACTTTATGAGGGCAAAGTTCGCCAGTGCGTTAATTGTTTGGATCATCCACCACAATCCCTCCGGGGAGCTTGCTTCTAGCGAATGGAGCGCCACGCAGCGGCGAGTCTCATTACTTTGTTGAAACAAATTGTATGTGAGCATAGTGCTTCAGTGCGTTAATTGTTATGATAATCCACCACAATCCCTCCGGGTAGCTTGCTTCTAGCGAATGGAGCGCCACGAAGCGGCGAGTCTCATTTCTTTCTGCATACACTTTATGATTGCATAGTTCGTCAGTGTGTTAATTGCTTTGATCATCCACCAGAATCCCTCCGGGTAGGTTGCTTCTAGGGAATGGAGATCCACGCAGCGGCTTGTCTCATTATTTTCTTGACACATACTGTGTGTGAGCATAGTGCTCCAGTGCGTTATATGTTTTGATCATCCACCAGAATCCCTCCGGGTAGCTTGCTTCTAGCGAATGGAGCGCCACGAAGCGGCGAGTCTCATTAATTTCTTGACATATACTGTGTGTGAGCATACTGCTTCAGTGAGTTAATTGTTTTGATCATCCACCACAATCTTTCCGGGTAGCTTGCTTCAAGAGAATAAAGCGCCACGCAGCGGCGAGGCTCATTATTTTCTTGACACATACTGTGTGTGAGCATAGTGCTTCAGTGCATTATTTGGTTGGACCATGCACCACAATCCCTGCGGGGAACTTGCATCTAGCGAATGTAGCGCCACGCAGTGGCGAATCTCATTACTTTCTGCATACACTTTATGAGGGCATAGTTCGTAAGTGCGTTAATTGCTTTGATCATCCACCACAATCCCTCCGGGTAGCTTGCTTCTAGAGAATAGAGCGCCACGCAGCGGCGAGTCTCATTACTTTCTTGACACATACAGTGTGTGAGCATAGTGCTTCACCGCGTTAATTGGTTTGATAATTTACCACAATACCTCCGGTACCTTGCTTCAAGAGAATAAAGCGCCACGCAGCGGCGAGTCTCAATATTTTCTTGACATATACTGTATGTGAGCATAGTGCTTGAGTGAGTTAATTGTTTTTATCATCCACCACAATCCCTCCGGGTAGCTTTCTTCTAGCGAATGGTGCGCCACGCAGGGCCGAATCTCATTACTTTCTGCATACACTTTATGAGGGCATAGTTCGTCAGTGCGTTAATGGTTTTGATCATCCACCACAACCCCTCTGGGTAGCTTGCTTCTAGCGAATGGAGCGCCACGCAGCGGCAAGTCTCATTACTTTCTTGACACATACTGTGTGTGAGCATAGTGCTTCACCGCGTTAATTGGTTTGATTATTTACCACAATCCCTCCGGTAGCTTGCTTCAAGAGAATAAAGCGCCACGCAGCGGTGAGGCTCATTATTTTCTTGACACATACTGTGTGTGAGCATAGTGCTTCAGTTCGTTAATAGTTTTGATAATCCACCAGAATCCCTCCGGTTAGCTTGCTTCTAGCGAATGGAGCGCCACGCAGGGGCGAGTCTCATTAATTTCTTGACACATACTGTGTGAGCATAGTGCTTGAGTGCGTTAATTGATTTGATCATCCACCAATCCCTCCGGGTACCTTGCTTCTAGCGAATGGAGCTCCACTCAGCGGCGAGGTTCAATATTTCCTTGACACATACTGTGTCTGAGCATAGTGCTTCAGTTCGTTAATAGTTTTGATAATCCACCACAATCCCTCCGGGTAGCTTGCTTCTAGCGAATGGAGCGCCACGAAGCGGCGAGTATCATTTCTTTCTGCATACACTTTATGATTGCATAGTTCGTCAGTGTGTTAATTGCTTTGATCATCCACCAGAATCCCTCCGGGTAGGTTGCTTCTAGGGAATGGAGATCCACGCAGCGGCTTGTCTCATTATTTTCTTGACACATACTGTGTGTGAGCATAGTGCTCCAGTGCGTTATATGTTTTGATCATCCACCAGAATCCCTCCGGGTAGCTTGCTTCTAGCGAATGGAGCGCCACGAAGCGGCGAGTCTCATTAATTTCTTGACATATACTGTGTGTGAGCATACTGCTTCAGTGAGTTAATTGTTTTGATCATCCACCACAATCTTTCCGGGTAGCTTGCTTCAAGAGAATAAAGCGCCACGCAGCGGCTAGGCTCATTATTTTCTTGACACATACTGTGTGTGAGCATAGTGCTTCACCGCGTTAATTGGTTTGATTATTTACCACAATCCCTCCGGTAGCTTGCTTCAAGAGAATAAAGCGCCACGCAGGGGCGAGTCTCATTACTTTCTTGACACATACTGTGTGTGAGCATAGTGCTTCACCGCGTTAATTGGTTTGATTATTTACCACAATTCCTCCGGTAGCTTGCTTCAAGAGAATAAAGCGCCACGTAGCGGCGAGGCTCATTATTTTCTTGACACATTCTGTGTGTGAGCATAGTGCTTCAGTGCATTATTTGGTTGGATCATCCACCACAATCCCTGCGGGGAACTTGCTTCTAGCGAATGGAGCGCCACGCAGGGGCGAATCTCATTACTTTCTGCATACACATTATGAGGGCATAGTTCGTCAGTGCGTTAATTGTTTGACCATCCACCACAATCCCTCCGGGTAGCTTGCTTCTAGCGAATGGAGCGCCACGCAGGGGCGAGTCTCATTAATTTCTTGACACATACTGTGTGAACATAGTGCTTCATTCCGTTAATTGTTATGATCATCCACCACAACCCCTTGGGTACCTTGCTTCTAGCGAATGGAGCTCCACTCAGCGGCGAGGATCATTATTTTGTTGACACATACTGTGTGTGAGCATAGTGCTTCAGTGCGTTAATAGTTTTGATCATCCACCAGAATCCATCCGGGTAGCTTGCTTCTAGCGAATGGAGCGCCACGCAGCTGCGAGTCTCATTATTTCTTCACACATACTGTGTGTGAGCATAGTGCTATAATGCGTTAATTGGTAAGATCATCCACCACAATCCCTGCGGGGAACTTGCTTCTACCGAATGGAGTGCCACGCATGGGCGAATCTCATTACTTTCAGTGTACACTTTATGAGGGCATAGTTCGTCTGTGCGTTAATTGTTTTGATCATCCACTACAATCCCTCCGGGGAGCTTGCTTCTAGCGAATGGAGCGCCACGCAGCGGCGAGTCTCATTACTTTGTTGAAAAAAATTGTGTGTGAGCATAGTGCTTCAGTGCGTTAATTGTTATGATAATCCACCACAATCCCTCCGGGTAGATTGCTTCTAGCGAATGGAGCGCCACGCAGGGGCGAGTCTCATTAATTTCTTGACACATACTGTGTGAGCATAGTGCTTCATTCCGTTAATTGTTTTGATCATCCACCACAACCCCTTGGGTACCTTGCTTCTAGCGAATGGAGCTCCACTCAGCGGCGAGGATCATTATTTTGTTGACACATACTGTGTGTGAGCATAGTGCTTCAGTGCGTTAATAGTTTTGATCATCCACCAGAATCCATCCGGGTAGCTTGCTTCTAGCGAATGGAGCGAAACGCAGCTGCGAGTCTCATTATTTCTTCACACATACTGTGTGTGAGCATAGTGCTATAATGCGTTAATTGGTGGGATCATCCACCACAATCCCTGCGGGGAACTTGCTTCTACCGAATGGAGTGCCACCCATGGGCGAATCTCATTACTTTCAGTGTACACTTTATGAGGGCATAGTTCGTCTGTGCGTTAATTGTTTTGATCATCCACTACAATCCCTCCGGGGAGCTTGCTTCTAGCGAATGGAGCGCCACGCAGCGGCGAGTCTCATTACTTTGTTGAAAAAAATTGTGTGTGAGCATAGTGCTTCAGTGCGTTAATTGTTATGATAATCCACCACAATCCCTCCGGGTAGCTTGCTTCTAGCGAATGGAGCGCCACGCAGCGGCGAGTATCATTTCTTTATGCATACTCTTTATGATTGCATAGTTCGTCAGTGCGTTAATTGTTTTAATCATCCACCACAATCCCTCTGGGTAGCTTGCTTCTAGGGAATGGAGCGTCACGCAGCGGCAAGTCTCATTACTTTCTTGACACATACTGTGTGTGAGCATAGTGCTATAATGCGTTAATTGGTGGGATCATCCACCACAATCCCTGCGGGGAACTTGCTTCTACCGAATGGGGTGCCACGCATGGGCGAATCTCATTACTTTCAGTGTACACTTTATGAGGGCATAGTTCGTCTGTGCGTTAATTGTTTTGATCATCCACCACAATCCCTCCGGGTAGGTTGCTTCTAGGGAATGGAGATCCACGCAGCGGCTAGTCTCATTATTTTCTTCACACATACTGTGTGTGAGCATAGTGCTCCAGTGCGTTATATGTTTTGATCATCCACCAGAATCCCTCCGGGTAGCTTGCTTCTAGCGAATGGAGCTCCACTCAGCAGCGAGGTTCATTATTTCCTTGACACATACTGTGTGTGAGCATACTGCTTCAGTGAGTTGTTTTGATCATCCACCACAATCTTTCCGGGTAGCTTGCTTCAAGAGAATAAAGCGCCACGCAGCGGCGAGGCTCATTATTTTCTTGACACATACTGTGTGTGAGCATAGTGCTTCAGTGCATTATTTGGTTGGATCATCCACCACAATCCCTGCGGGGAACTTGCATCTAGCGAATGTAGCGCCACGCAGTGGCTAATCTCATTACTTTCTGAATACACTTTATAAGGGCATAGTTCGTAAGTGCGTTAATTGCTTTGATCATCCACCACAATCCCTCCGGGTAGCTTGCTTCTAGAGAATAGAGCGACACGCAGCTGCGAGTCTCATTACTTTCTTGACACATACTGTGTGTGAGCATAGTGCTTCACCGCGTTAATTGGTTTGATTATTTACCACAATACCTCCGGTACCTTGCTTCAAGAGAATAAAGCGCCACGCAGCGGCGAGTCTCAATATTTTCTTGACATATACTGTATGTGAGCATAGTGCTTGAGTGAGTTAATTGTTTTTATCATCCACCACAATCCCTCCGGGTAGCTTTCTTCTAGCGAATGGTGCGCCACGCAGGGCCGAATCTCATTACTTTCTGCATACACTTTATGAGGGCATAGTTCGTCAGTGCGTTAATGGTTTTGATCATCCACCACAACCCCTCTGGGTAGCTTGCTTCTAGCGAATGGAGCGCCACGCAGCGGCGAGTCTCATTACTTTCTTGACACATACTGTGTGTGAGCATAGTGCTTCACCGCGTTAATTGGTTTGATTATTTACCACAATCCCTCCGGTAGCTTGCTTCAAGAGAATAAAGCGCCACGCAGCGGTGAGGCTCATTATTTTGTTGACACATACTGTGTGTGAGCATAGTGCTTCAGTTCGTTAATAGTTTTGATAATCCACCAGAATCCCTCCGGGTAGCTTGCTTCTACCGAATGGAGCGCCACGCAGCGGCGAGTCTCATTAATTTCTTGACACATACTGTGTGACCATAGTGCTTCAGTGCGTTAATTGTTTTGATCATCCACAACAATCCCTCCGGGTACCATGCTTCTAGCGAATGGAGCTCCACTCAGCGGCGAGGTTCATTATTTTCTTGACACATACTGTGTGTGAGCATAGTACTTCAGTTCGTTAATTGTTTTGACCATCCCCCACAATCCCTCCGGGTAGCTTGCTTCTAGCGAATGGAGCGCCACGCAGCGGCGAGTCTCATTAATTTCTTGACACATACTGTGTGAGCATAGTGCTTCAGTGCGTTAGTTGTTTTGATCATCCACCACAATCCCTCCGGGTACCTTGCTTCCAGCGAATGGAGCTCCACTCAGCGGCGAGGTTCATTATTTCCTTGACACATACTGTGTGTGAGCATAGTGCTTCAGTTCGTTAATAGTTTTGATAATCCACCAGAATCCCTCCGGGTAGCCTGCTTCTAGCGAATAGAGCGCCACGCAGCGGCGAGTCTCATTACTTTCTTGACACATACTGTGTGTTAGCATAGTGCTACAATGCGTTAATTGGTGGGAACATCTACCACAATCCCTGCGGGGAACTTGCTTCTACCGAATGGAGTGACACGCATCGGCGAATCTCATTACTTTCAGTTTACACTTTATGAGGGCATAGTTCGTCTGTGCGTTAATTGTTTTGGTCATCCACTACAATCCCTCCGGGGAGCTTGCTTCTAGCGAATGGAGCGCCACGCAGCGGCGAGTCTCATTACTTTGTAGAAACAAATTGCGTGTGAGCATAGTGCTTCATTGCGTTAATTGTTGTGATAATCCACCACAATCCCTCCGGGTTGTTTGCTTCTAGCGAATGGAGCACCACGCAGCGGGGAATCTCATTTCTTTCTGCATACACTTTATGATTGCATAGTTCGTCACTGCGTTAATTGTTTTGATCATCCACCACAATCCCTCTGGGTAGCTTGCTTCTAGCGAATGGAGCCTCACGCAGCGGCGAGTCTCATTACTTTCTTGACGCATACTGTGTGTGAGCATAGTGCTTCACCGCGCTAATTGGTTGGATTATTTACCACAATCCCTCCGGGGAGCTTGCTTCAAGAGAATAAAGCGCCACGCAGCGGCGAGTCTCATTACTTTCTGCATACACTTTATGAGGCCAAAGTTCGTCAGTGCGTTAATTGTTTGGATCATCCACCACAATCCCTCCGGGTAGGTTGCTTCTAGCAAATGGAGCGTCACGCAGCGGCTAGTCTCATTACTTTCTTGACACATACTGTGTGTGAGCATAGTGCTCCAGTGCGTTATATGTTTTGATCATCCACCAGAATCCCTCCGGGTAGCTTGCTTCTAGCGAATGGAGCGCCACGAAGCGGCGAGTCTCATTAATTTCTTGTCACATACTGTGTGTGAACATACTGCTTCAGTGCGTTAATTGTTTTGATCATCCACCACAATCTTTCCGGGTAGCTTGCTTCTAGCGAAGGGAGCGCCACGGAGGGGCGAGTCTCATTATTTTCTTGCACATACTGTATGTGAGCATAGTGCTTGAGTGCGTTAATTGTTTTGATAATCCACCAGAATCCCTCCGGGTAGCTTGCTTCTAGCGAATGGAGCGCCACGAAGCGACGAGTATCATTACTTTCTTGACGCATACTGTGTGTGAGCATAGTTCTTCAGTGCGTTAAATTTTTGATCATCTAACCCAATCCCTCCGAGTAGCATGCTTCTAGCGAATGGAGCGCCACGCAGCGGCGAGTCTCATTACTTTCTGCATATACTTTATGAGGGCGCAGTTCGTCAGTGCGTTATATGTTTTGATCATCCACCAGAATCCCTCCGGGTAGCTTGCTTCTAGCGATTGGAGAGCCACGCAGCGGCGAGTCTCATTATTTTCTTGACACATACTGTGTGTGATCATAATGCTTCAATGCGTTGTTTTGATCATCCACCAGAATCCCTCCTGGTAGCTTGCTTCTGGCGAAAGGAGCGCCACGCTGCGGCAAGTCTCATTACTTTCTGCATACACTTATGAGGGCACAGTTCGTCAGTGCGTTAATTATTTTGACCATGCACCACAATCCCTCCGCGTAGCTTGCTTCTAGCGAATGGAGCGCCACGCAGCAGCGAGTCTCATTAATTTCTTTACACATACTGTGTGTGAGCATACTGCTTCACTGCGTTAATTTTTTTGATCATCCACCACAATCCCTCCGGGGAGATTGCTTCAAGAGAATGGAGCGCCACGCAGTGGCGAGTCTCATTACTTTCTGCGTACACTTTATGAGGGCATAGTTCGTCAGTGCGTTAATTGTTTTGACCATCCACCACAATCCCTCCGGGTAGCTTGCTTCTAGCGAATGGAGCGCCACGAAGCGGCGAGTATCATTACTTTCTTGACGCATACTGTGTGTGAGCATAGTGCTTCAGCGCGTTAATTGTTTTGATAATCCAGCAGAATCCATAGGTTGCTTCTAGGGAATGGAGATCCACGCAGCGGCTAGTCTCATTATTTTCTTGACAGATACTGTGTGTGAGCATAGTGCTCCAGTGCGTTATATGTTTTGATCACCCACCAGAATCCCACCGGGTAGCTTGCTTCTAGCGAATGGAGCGCCACAAAGCGGCGAGTCTCATTAATTTCTTGACACATACTGTGTGTGAGCGTACTGCTTCAGTGCGTTAATTGTTTTGATCATCTACCACAATCTTTCCTGGTAGCTTGCTTCTATTTAATGGAGCGCCACGCAGGGGCGAGTCTCATTATTTTCTTGCACATACTGTATGTGAGCATACTGCTTGAGTGCGTTAATTGTTTTGATCATCCACCACAATCCCTCCGGGTAGCTTGCTTCTAGCGAATGGAGCGCCAAGAAGCGGCGGGTATCATTACTTTCTTGACGCATACTGTGTGTGAGCATAGTTCTTCAGTGCGTTAAATTTTTGATCATCCACCAGAATCCCTCCGGGTAGCTTGCTTCTAGCGAATGGAGCGCCACGCTGCGGCAAGTCTCATTACTTCCTGCATACACTTATGAGGGCACAGTTCGTCCGTGCGTTAATTATTTTGACCATGCACCACAATCCCTCCGCGTAGCTTGCTTCTAGCGAATGGAGCGCCACGCAGCACCGTGTCTCATTAATTTCTTGACACATACTGTGTGCGAGCATACTGCTTCACTGCGTTAATTTTTTTGATCATCCACCACAATCCCTCCGGAAAGATTGCTTCATGAGAATGGAGCGCCACACAGTGGCGACTCTCATTACTTTCTGCATACACTTTATGAGGGCATAGTTCGTCAGTGCGTTAATAGTTTTGACCATCCACCACAATCCCTCCTAGTAGCATGCTTCTAGCGAATGGAGCGCCTCGAAGCGGCGAGTATCATTACTTTCTTGACGCATACTGTGTGTGAGCATAGTGCTTCAGCGCGTTAATTGTTTTGATCATCCACCAGAATCTATCCGGGTAGCTTGCTTCTAGCAAATGGAGCGCCACGCAGCGGCGAGTCTCATTTCTTTCTGCATACACTTTATGATAGCATAGTTCGTCAGTGCGTTAATTGTTTTGATCATCCACCACAATCCCTCCGGGTAGCTTGCTTCTAGCGAATGGAGCGCCACGCAGCGGCGAGTCTCATTACTTTCTTCACACATACTGTGTGTGAGCATACTGCTTCACCGCGTTAATTGGTTGGATTATTTACCACAATCCCTCCGGGGAGCTTGTTCCAAGAGAATAAAGCGCCACGCAGCGGCGAGTCTCATTACTTTCTGCATACACTTTGTGAGGGCATAGTTCCTCAGTGCGTTAATTGTTTTGATCTTCCACCACAATGCCACCGGGTAGCTTGCTTCTAGGGAATGGAGCACCATGCAGCAGCGAGTCTCATTACTTTCTGGATATATTTTATGAGGGCATAGTTCGTTAGTGCGTTAATTGTTTTGATCATCCATCGCAATTCCTCCAAGTAGCTTGCTTCTAGCGAATGGAGCGCCACGCAGCGGCGAGTCTCATTATTTTCTTGACACAGACTGTGAGTCAGCATAGTGCTTCAGTGCATTAATTGGTTGGATCATGCACCACAATCCCTGCGGGGAACTTGCTTCTAGTGAATGGAGCGCCACGCAGGGGCGAATCTCATTACTTTCTGCATACACTTTATGAGGGCATGGTTCGTAAGTGCGTTAATTGCTTTGATCATCCACCACAATCCCTCCGGGTAGCATGCTTCTAGAGAATAGAGCGCCACGCAGCGGCGATTCTCATTACTTTCTTTACACATAGTGTGTGTGAGCATAGTGCTTCAGTGCATTAATTGGTTGGATCATCCACCAAAATCCCTGCGGGGAACGTGCTTCTAGCGAATGGAGCGCCACGCAGGGGCGAATCTCATTACTTTCTGCATACACTTTATGAGGGCATAGTTCGTCAGTGCGTTAAAGGTTTTGATCATCCACCACAATCCCTCCGGGTAGCTTCCTTCTAGCGAATGGAGCGCCACACAGCGGCGAGTCTCATTAATTTCTTGACACATACTGTGTGAGCATAGTTCTTCATTGCGTTAATTGTTTTGATCATCCACCACAATCCCTCCGGGTACCTTGCTTCTAGCGAATGGAGCTCCACTCAGCAGCGAGGTTCATTATTTTCTTGACACATACTGTGTGTGAGCATAATGCTTCAGTGCGTTAATATTTTTTCTAATCCACCAGAATCCCTCCGGGTAGCTTGCTTCTAGCGAATGGAGCACCACGCAGCGGCGAGTCTCATTACTTTATTCACACATACTGTGTGTGAACATGGTGCTACAATGCGTTAATTGGTGGGATCATCCACCATAATCCCTGCGGGGAACTTGCTTCTACCGAATGGAGTGCCACGCATCGCCGAATCTCATTACTTCCAGTGTACACTTTATGAGGGCATAGTTCGTCTGTGCGTTAATTGTTTTGATCATCCACTACAATCCCTCCGGGGAGCTTGATCCTAGCGAATAGAGCGCCACGCTGCGGCGAGTCTCATTACTTTGTTGAAACAAACTGTGTGTGAGCATAGTGCTTCAGTGCGTTAATTGTTATGATAATCCACAACAATCCCTCCGGGTAGCTTGCTTCTAGCGAATGGAGCGCCACGCAGCGGCGAGTCTCATTTCTTTCTGCATACACTTTATGATTGCATAGTTCGTCAGTGCTTTAATTGTTTTGACCATCCACCACAATCCCTCTGGTTAGCTTGCTTCTAGCGAACGGAGCGTCACGGAGCGGCGAGTCTCATTAATTTCTTGACACATACTGTGTGTGAGCATAGTGCTTCACCGCGTTAATTGGTTGGATTATTTACCACAATCCCTCTGGGGAGCTTGCTTCAAGAGAATAAAGCGCCACGCAGCGGAGAGTCTTATTAGTTTCTGCATACACTTTATGAGGGTAAAGTTCGTCAGTGCGTTAATTTTTTGGATCATCCACCACAATCTTTCCAGGTAGGTTGCTACTAGGCAATGGAGATCCACGCAGCGGCTAGTCTCATCATTTTCTTGACACATACTGTGTGTGAGCATAGTGCTTCAGCCCGTTATATGTTTTGATCATCCACCAGAATCCCTCCGGGTAGCTTGCTTCTAGCGAATGGAGCGCCACGCAGCGGCGAGTCTCATTAATTTCTTGACACATACTGTGTGTGAGCATACTGCTTCAGTGCGTTAATTGTTTTGATCATCCACCACAATCCCTCCGGGTAGCTTGCTTCTAGCGAATGGAGCGCCACGAAGCGGCGAGTATCATTACTTTCTTGACGCATACTGTGTGTGAGCATAGTTCTTCAGTGCGTTAAATTTTTGATCATCCAACGGAATCCCTCCTAGTAGCATGCTTCTAGCGAATGGAGCGCCACGCAGCGGCGAGTCTCATTACTTTCTGCATATACTTTATGAGGGCTCAGTTCGTCAGTGCGTTATATGTTTTGATCATCCACCAGAATCCCTCCGGGTAGCTTGCTTCAAGCGAATGGAGCGCCACGCAGCGGCGAGTCTCATTAATTTCTAGACACATACTGTATGTTAGCATAGTGCTTGAGTGCATTAATTGTTTTGATCATCCACCACAATTCCTCCGGGTAGCTTGCTTCTAGCAAATGGAGCGCCTCGAAGCGGCGAGTATCATTACTTTCTTGACACATACTGTGTGTGAGCATGGTGCTTCAGTGCGTTAATTATTATTATAATCCACCACAATCCCCAAGGGTAGTTTTCTTCTAGCGAATGGAGCGCCACGCAGGGCCGAATCTCATTACTTTCTGCATACACTTTATGAGGGCATAGTTCGTCAGTGCGTTAATGGTTTAGATCATCCACCACAATCCCTCTGGGTAGCTTGATTCTAACAAATTGAGCGCCACGCAGCGGCGAGTCTCATTACTTTCTTGACACATACTGTGTGTGAGCATAGTGCTTCACCGCGTTAATTGGTTTGATTATTTACCACAATCCCTCCGGTAGCTTGCTTCAAGAGAATAAAGCGCCACGCAGCGGCGAGTCTCATTATTTTCTTGCCACATACTGTGTATGAGCATAGTGCTTCAGTGCATTATTTTCTTGGATCATACACCACAATCCCTGCGGGGAACTTACTTCTAACGAATGTAGCGCCACGCAGTGGCGAGTCTCATTACTTTCTGCATACACTTTATGAGGGCATAGTTCGTCAGTGCGTTAATTGTTTTGACCATCCACCACAATCCCTCCGGGTAGCTTGCTTCTAGCGAATGGAGCGCCACGCAGCGGCGAGTCTCATTAAATTCTTGACACATACTGTGTGAGCATAGTGCTTCAGTGCGTTAATTGTTTTGATCATCCACCACAATCCCTCCGGGTACCTTGCTTCTAGCGAATGGAGCTCCACTCAGCGGCGAGGTTCATTATTTTCTTGACACATACTGTGTGTGAGCATAATGCTTCAGTGCGTTAATAGTTTTGATAATCCACCAGAATCCCTCCGGGTAGCTCTCTTCTAGCGAATGGAGCGCCACGCAGCGGCGAGTCTCATTACTTTCTTCACACATATTGTGTGTGAGCATAGTGCTACAATGCGTTAATTGGTGGGATCATCCACCACAATCCCTGCGGGGAACTTGCTTCTACCGAATGGAGTGCCACGCATCGGCGAATCTCATTACTTCCAGTGTACACTTTATGAGGGCATAGTTCGTCTGTGCGTTAATTGTTTTGATCATCCACTACAATCCCTCCGGGTAGCTTGCTCCTAGCGAATAGAGCGCCACGCTGCGGCGAGTCTCATTACTTTGTTGAAACAAACTGTGTGTGAGCATAGTGCTTCTGTGCGTTAATTGTTATGATAATCCACCACAATCCCTCTGGGTAGCTTGCTTCTAGCGAATGGAGCGCCACGCAGCGGCGAGTCTCATTTCTTTCTGCATACACTTTATGAGGGCATAGTTCTTCAGTGCGTTAATTGTTTTGACCATCCACCACAATCCCTCTGGGTAGCTTGCTTCTAGCGAATGGAGCCTCACGGAGCGGCGAGTCTCATTACTTTCTTGACACATACTGTGTGTGAGCATAGTGCTTCACCGCGTTAATTGGTTGGATAATTTACCACAATCTCTCCGGGGAGCTTGCTTCAAGAGAATAAAGCGCCAGGCAGCGGCGAGTCTCATTACTTTCTGCATACACTTTATGAGGGCAAAGTTCGTCAGTGCGTTAATTTTTTGGATCATCCACCACAATCCCTCCGGGTAGGTTGCTTCTAGGGAATGGAGATCCACGCAGCGGCTAGTCTCATCATTTTCTTGACACATACTGTGTGTGAGCATAGTGCTTCAGTGCGTTATATGTTTTGATCATCCACCAGAATCCCTCCAAGTAGCTTGCTTCTAGCGAATGGAGCGCCACGCAGCGGCGAGTCTCATTAATTTCTTGACACATACTGTGTGTGAGCATACTGCTTCAGTGCGTTAATTGTTTTGATCATCCAACGTAATCCCTCCTAGTAGCATGCTTCTAGCGAATGGAGCGCCACGCAGCGGCGAGTCTCATTACTTTCTGCATATACTTTATGAGGGCACAGTTCGTCAGTGCGTTATATGTTTTGATCATCCACCAGAATCCCTCGGGGTAGCTTGCTTCAAGCGAATGGAGCGCCACGCAGCGGCGAGTCTCATTAATTTCTAGACACATACTGTGTGTGAGCATACTGCTTCAGTGCGTTAATTGTTTTGATCATCCAGCACAATCTTTCCGGGTAGCTTGCTTGTAGCAAATGAAGCGCCACGCAGCGGCGAGTCTCATTATTTTCTTGACACATATTGTGTGTGAGCATAGTGCTTCAGCTCGTTAATTGGTTGGGTCATACACCGCAATCCCTCCGGGAAGCTTCCTTCATGAGATTGGAGCGCCACGCAGTGGCGAGTCTCATTACTTTCTTGACGCATACTGTGTGTGAGCATAGTTCTTCAGTGCGTTAAATTTTTGATCATCCAACGGAATCCCTCCTAGTAGCATGCTTCTAGCGAATGGAGCGCCACGCAGCGGCGAGTCTCATTACTTTCATCATATACTTTATGAGGGCTCAGTTCGTCAGTGTGTTATATGTTTTGATCATCCACCAGAATCCCTCCGGGTAGCTTGCTTCAAGCGAATGAAGCGCCACGCAGCGGCGAGTCTCATTAATTTCTAGACACATACTGTATGTGAGCATAGTGCTTCAGTGCATTAATTGTTTTGATCATCCACCACAATTCCTCCGGGTAGCTTGCTTCTAGCAAATGGAGCGCCTCGAAGCGGCGAGTATCATTACTTTCTTGACACATACTGTGTGTGAGCATAATGCTTCAGTGCGTTAATAGTTTTGATAATCCACCAGAATCCCTCCGGGTAGCTTGCTTCTAGCGAATGGAGCGCCACGCAGCGGCGAGTCTCATTACTTTCTTCACACATATTGTGTGTGAGCATAGTGCTACAATGCGTTAATTGGTGGGATCATCCACCACAATCCCTGCGGGGAACTTGCTTCTACCGAATGGAGTGCCACGCATCGGCGAATCTCATTACTTCCAGTGTACACTTTATGAGGGCATAGTTCGTCTGTGCGTTAATTGTTTTGATCATCCACTACAATCCCTCCGGGGAGCTTGCTCCTAGCGAATAGAGCGCCACGCTGCTCCGAGTCTCATTACTTTGTTGAAACAAACTGTGTGTGAGCATAGTGCTTCAGTGCGTTAATTGTTATGATAATCCACCACAATCCCTCCGGGTAGCTTGCTTCTAGCGAGTGGAGCGCCACGCAGCGGCGAGTCACATTTCTTTCTGCATACACTTTATGATTGCATAGTTCGTCAGTGCGTTAATTGTTTTGACCATCCACCACAATCCCTCTGGGTAGCTTGCTTCTAGCGAACGGAGCGTCACGGAGCGGCGAGTCTCATTACTTTCTTGACACATACTGTGTGTGAGCATAGTGCTTCACCGCGTTAATTGGTTGGATTATTTACCACAATCCCCCCGTTGAGCTTGCTTCAAGAGAATAAAGCGCCACGCAGCGGCGAGTCTCATTACTTTCTGAATACACTTTATGGGGGTAAAGTTCGTCAGTGCGTTAATTTTTTGGATCATCCACCACAATCCCTCCGGGTAGGTTGCTTCTAGGGAATGGAGATCCACGCAGCGGCTAGTCTCATCATTTTCTTGACACATACTGTGTGTGAGCATAGTGCTTCAGTGCGTTATATGTTTTGATCATCCACCAGAATCCCTCCGGGTAGCTTGCTTCTAGCGAATGGAGCGCCACGCAGCGGCGAGTCTCATTAATTTCATTGACACATACTGTGTGTGAGCATACTGCTTCAGTGCGTTAATTGTTTTGATAATCCACCAGAATCCCTCACGGGTAGCTTGCTTCTAGCGAATGGTGCGCCACGCAGCGGCGAGTCTCATTACTTTCTTCACACATATTGTGTGTGAGCATAGTGCTACAATGCGTTAATTGGTGGGATCATCCACCACAATCCCTGCGGGGAACTTGCTTCTACCGAATGGAGTGCCACGCATCGGCGAATCTCATTACTTCCAGTGTACACTTTATGAGGGCATAGTTCGTCTGTGCGTTAATTGTTTTGATCAACCACTACAATCCCTCCGGGGAGCTTGCTCCTAGCGAATAGAGCGCCACGCTGCGGCGAGTCTCATTACTTTGTTGAAACAAACTGTGTGTGAGCATAGAGCTTCAGTGCGTTAATTGTTATGATAATCCACCACAATCCCTCTGGGTAGCTTGCTTCTAGCGAATGGAGCGCCACGCAGCGGCGAGTCTCATTTCTTTCTGCATACACTTTATGAGGGCATAGTTCTTCAGTGCGTTAATTGTTTTGACCATCCACCACAATCCCTCTGGGTAGCTTGCTTCTAGCGAATGGAGCCTCACGGAGCGGCAAGTCTCATTACTTTCTTGACACATACTGTGTGTGAGCATAGTGCTTCACCGCGTTAATTGATTGGATAATTTACCACAATCTCTCCGGGGAGCTTGCTTCAAGAGAATAAAGCGCCAGGCAGCGGCGAGTCTCATTACTTTCTGCATACACTTTATGAGGGCAAAGTTCGTCAGTGCGTTAATTTTTTGGATCATCCACCACAATCCCTCCGGGTAGGTTGCTTCTAGGGAATAGAGATCCACGCAGCGGCTAGTCTCATCATTTTCTTGACACATACTGTGTGTGAGCATAGTGCTTCAGTGCGTTATATGTTTTGATCATCCACCAGAATCCCTCCAAGTAGCTTGCTTCTAGCGAATGGAGCGCCACGCAGCGGCGAGTCTCATTAATTTCTTGACACATACTGTGTGTGAGCATACTGCTTCAGTGCGTTAATTGTTTTGATCATCCACCACAATCCCTCCGGGTAGCTTACTTCTAGCGAATTGAGCGCCACGAAGCGGCGAGTATCATTACTTTCTTGACGCATACTGTGTGTGAGCATAGTTCTTCAGTGCGTTAAATTTTTGATCATCCAACGGAATCCCTCCTAGTAGCATGCTTCTAGCGAATGGAGCGCCACGCAGCGGCGAGTCTCATTACTTTCTGCATATACTTTATGAGGGCTCAGTTCGTCAGTGCGTTATATGTTTTGATCATCCACCAGAATCCCTCCGGGTAGCTTGCTTCAAGCGAATGGAGCGCCACGCAGCAGCGAGTCTCATTAATTTCTAGACACATACTGTATGTTAGCATAGTGCTTGAGTGCATTAATTGTTTTGATCATCCACCACAATTCCTCCGGGTAGCTTGCTTCTAGCAAATGGAGCGCCTCGAAGCGGCGAGTATCATTACTTTCTTGACACATACTGTGTGTGAGCATGGTGCTTCAGTGCGTTAATTATTATTATAATCCACCACAATCCCTCCGGGTAGTTTTCTTCTAGCGAATGGAGCGCCACGCAGGGCCGAATCTCATTACTTTCTGCATACACTTTATGAGGGCATAGTTCGTCAGTGCGTTAGTGGTTTAGATCATCCACCACAATCCCTCTGGGTAGCTTGATTCTAACAAATTGAGCGCCACGCAGCGGCGAGTCTCATTACCTTCTTGACACATACTGTGTGTGAGCATAGTGCTTCACCGCGTTAATTGGTTTGATTATTTACCACAATCCCTCCGGTAGCTTGCTTCAAGAGAATAAAGCGCCACGCAGCGGCGAGTCTCATTATTTTCTTGCCACATACTGTGTGTGAGCATAGTGCTTCAGTGCATTATTTTGTTGGATCATCCACCACAATCCCTGCGGGGAACTTACTTCTAACGAATGTAGCGCCACGCAGTGGCGAGTCTCATTACTTTCTGCATACACTTTATGAGGGCATAGTTCGTCAGTGCGTTAATTGTTTTGACCATCCACCACAATCCCTCCGGGTAGCTTGCTTCTAGCGAATGGAGCGCCACGCAGCGGCGAGTCTCATTAATTTCTTGACACATACTGTGTGAGCATAGTGCTTCAGTGCGTTAATTGTTTTGATCATCCACCACAATCCCTCCGGGTACCTTGCTTCTAGCGAATGGAGCTCCACTCAGCGGCGAGGTTCATTATTTTCTTGACACATACTGTGTGTGATCATAATGCTTCAGTGCGTTAATAGTTTTGATAATCCACCAGAATCCCTCCGGGTAGCTTGCTTCTAGCGAATGGAGCGCCACGCAGCGGCGAGTCTCATTACTTTCTTCACACATATTGTGTGTGAGCATAGTGCTACAATGCGTTAATTGGTGGGATCATCCACCACAATCCCTGCGGGGAACTTGCTTCTACCGAACGGAGTGCCACGCATCGGCGAATCTCATTACTTCCAGTGTACACTTTATGAGGGCATAGTTCGTCTGTGCGTTAATTGTTTTGATCATCCACTACAATCCCTCCGGGGAGCTTGCTCCTAGCGAATAGAGCGCCACGCTGCTCCGAGTCTCATTACTTTGTTGAAACAAACTGTGTGTGAGCATAGTGCTTCAGTGCGTTAATTGTTATGATAATCCACCACAATCCCTCCGGGTAGCTTGCTTCTAGCGAATGGAGCGCCACGCAGCGGCGAGTCACATTTCTTTCTGCATACACTTTATGATTGCATAGTTCGTCAGTGCGTTAATTGTTTTGACCATCCACCACAATCCCTCTGGGTAGCTTGCTTCTAGCGAACGGAGCGTCACGGAGCGGCGAGTCTCATTACTTTCTTGACACATACTGTGTGTGAGCATAGTGCTTCACCGCGTTAATTGGTTGGATTATTTACCACAATCCCCCCGTTGAGCTTGCTTCAAGAGAATAAAGCGCCACGCAGCGGCGAGTCTCATTACTTTCTGAATACACTTTATGAGGGTAAAGTTCGTCAGTGCGTTAATTTTTTGGATCATCCACCACAATCCCTCCGGGTAGGTTGCTTCTAGGGAATGGAGATCCACGCAGCGGCTAGTCTCATCATTTTCTTGACACATACTGTGTGTGAGCATAGTGCTTCAGTGCGTTATATGTTTTGATCATCCACCAGAATCCCTCCGGGTAGCTTGCTTCTAGCGAACGGAGCGCCACGCAGCGGCGAGTCTCATTAATTTCATTGACACATACTGTGTGTGAGCATACTGCTTCAGTGCGTTAATTGTTTTGATAATCCACCAGAATCCCTCCGGGTAGCTTGCTTCTAGCGAATGGTGCGCCACGCAGCGGCGAGTCTCATTACTTTCTTCACACATATTGTGTGTGAGCATAGTGCTAAAATGCGTTAATTGGTGGGATCATCCACCACAATCCCTGCGGGGAACTTGCTTCTACCGAATGGAGTGCCACGCATCGGCGAATCTCATTACTTCCAGTGTACACTTTATGAGGGCATAGTTCGTCTGTGCGTTAATTGTTTTGATCATCCACTACAATCCCTCCGGGGAGCTTGCTCCTAGCGAATAGAGCGCCACGCTGCGGCGAGTCTCATTACTTTGTTGAAACAAACTGTGTGTGAGCATAGTGCTTCAGTGCGTTAATTGTTATGATAATCCACCACAATCCCTCCGGGTAGCTTGCTTCTAGCGAATGGAGCGCCACGCAGCGGCGAGTCTCATTTCTTTCTGCATACACTTTATGAGGGCATAGTTCTTCAGTGCGTTAATTGTTTTGACCATCCACCACAATCCCTCTGGGTAGCTTGCTTCTAGCGAATGGAGCCTCACGGAGCGGCGAGTCTCATTACTTTCTTGACACATACTGTGTGTGAGCATAGTGCTTCACCGCGTTAATTGGTTGGATAATTTACCACAATCTCTCCGGGGAGCTTGCTTCAAGAGAATAAAGCGCCAGGCAGCGGCGAGTCTCATTACTTTCTGCATACACTTTATGAGGGCAAAGTTCGTCAGTGCGTTAATTTTTTGGATCATCCACCACAATCCCTCCGGGTAGGTTGCTTCTAGGGAATGGAGATCCACGCAGCGGCTAGTCTCATCATTTTCTTGACACATTCTGTGTGTGAGCATAGTGCTTCAGTGCGTTATATGTTTTGATCATCCACCAGAATCCCTCCAAGTAGCTTGCTTCTAGCGAATGGAGCGCCACGCAGCGGCGAGTCTCATTAATTTCTTGACACATACTGTGTGTGAGCATACTGCTTCAGTGCGTTAATTGTTTTGATCATCCACCACAATCCCTCCGGGTAGCTTACTTCTAGCGAATTGAGCGCCACGAAGCGGCGAGTATCATTACTTTCTTGACGCATACTGTGTGTGAGCATAGTTCTTCAGTGCGTTAAATTTTTGATCATCCAACGTAATCCCTCCTAGTAGCATGCTTCTAGCGAATGGAGCGCCACGCAGCGGCGAGTCTCATTACTTTCTGCATATACTTTATGAGGGCACAGTTCGTCAGTGCGTTATATGTTTTGATCATCCACCAGAATCCCTCGGGGTAGCTTGCTTCAAGCGAATGGAGCGCCACGCAGCGGCAAGTCTCATTAATTTCTAGACACATACTGTGTGTGAGCATACTGCTTCAGTGCGTTAATTGTTTTGATCATCCAGCACAATCTTTCCGGGTAGCTTGCTTGTAGCAAATGAAGCGCCACGCAGCGGCGAGTCTCATTATTTTCTTGACACATATTGTGTGTGAGCATAGTGCTTCAGCTCGTTAATTGGTTGGGTCATACACCGCAATCCCTCCGGGGAGCTTCCTTCATGAGATTGGAGCGCCACGCAGTGGCGAGTCTCATTACTTTCTGCATACACTTTTTGAGGGCATAGTTCGTCAGTGCGTTAGTTGTTTTGACCATCCACCACAATCCCTCCGAGTAGCTTGCTTCTAGCGAATGGAGCGCCACGCAGCGGCGAGTCTCATTAATTTCTTGACACATACTGTGTTGAGCATAGTGCTTCGGTGCGTTAATTGTTTTGACCATCCACCACAATCCCTCCGGTAGCTTGCTTCTAGCGAATGGAGCGCCACGTTGCGGCGAGTCTCGTTACTTTCTTGACACATACTGTGTGTGAGCATAGTGCTTCAATGCGTTAATTGTTTTGATCATCCACCAGAATCCATCCGGGTTGCTTGCTTCTAGCGAATGGAGCGCCACGCAGCGGCGAGTCTCATTTCTTTCTGCATACACTTTATGATAGCATAGTTCGTCACTGCGTTAATTGTTCTGATCTTCCACCACAATGCCACCGGGTAGCTTGCTTCTGGCAAATGGAGCGCCACCCAGCGGCGAGTCTCATTACTTTCTTGACACATACTGTGTGTGAGCATAGTGCTTCAGTGCGTTAATTGTTTTGATCATCCACCACAATCACTCCGCGTAGCTTGCTTCTAGCGAATGGAGCTCCACGCAACAGCGAGTCTCATTACTTTCTGGATATATTTTATGAGGGCATAGTTCGTCAGTGCGTTAATTGTTTTGATCATCCACCACAATCCCTCCGGGTAGCTTGCTTCTAGCAAATGGAGCGCCACGCAACAGCGAGTCTCATTACTTTCTGGATATATTTTATGAGGGCATAGTTCGTCAGTGCGTTAATTGTTTTGATCATCCACCACAATCACTCCGGGTAGCTTGCTTCTAGCGAATGGTGCGCCACCCAGTGGCCAGTCTCATTACTTTTTTGACACATATTGTGTGTGAGCATAGTGCTTCAGTGCGTTAGTTGTTTTGAACGTTTGTCGTGCTCCCAAAAAGGAGCTCGGTTTCGCGAGAAATAGTGCGTTTCGTGTGCAGTGTGTGTGTTCATTGTGTGTGTGAACATTTAGTGAGAGAAACAATGAAAACAGTGTAACAATCGGTTAAGTGGTTCAAAAAAAAGAAGCAAAGAAAACTTTAATATTTTGGATTAGTTACCGTTAGAAAACAGTACACGTATTATTTAAAAGGGACGATGATTGTAAAAAGTAAAAACTCATGAATCGTCACTTCCTGCGTGGCTGTTATGAACTTCAATGTTGAGGTGAGTGATTTGTAATTTCTTATTATTATCGGTAGTTAGGCAATCCTCGTGGGAGCTTAACGGGCCAGGTTGCATAAACACACAGGCGTACGCACACGAACATTAAGATCTCTCAATATAAACCTATAGTCTTCTTAATTTGGAGATGCATCAATGTATAGTGTAGTATAGGCAACCCTCCACACGTGCGCGCGTTGCGGGTTGTCCGTACTTTTTAAGGGGCAAGATGCAAAGAACTCCACCATCGGGGAGAAAACAAAACAAGCAAGGGAAGAATCACCATTTGGTCACTTAAACCCGCAAGACACAACTTTAAGAATGGAGGAAGAGGAAGCGCGCAAGAGAACAAGGGAGGAAGCATCACCAGAGGTTCAACCTCTCAAAAAACAATCAATCACTTCATCATACGGATTTGACACTATAGATCAATATGAAAGCGAATTAATTTACTTAGAATCATTTCTAGACTGGAAAAAGGTAGGGAAGGTGCATTTAGACAAATTAAAGAAAAAAATGGTGGTTTGGGTTGAAGACAGACACTGCTTGAGGTGAAACTGCAGCAAATGGAGAAAATAAATTAAGAACTTCAGGGAAAATACGAAGATCTCCAAAAAGAAAGTTAATGATTGAAATGGAAGTCATGGGTGGACAAAAGGGTTCAAGATTAGAGGATAAACAAAGAATCGAGAATCTACAGGAGATCATAAAAGAACAGAAAAAGGAAATAGAAGAATTGAGGAAGGATAAACAAGAAATAAGACAGGAAAGGAACAAACAAATAAAAAAAAATGGAAAGCGAACTCAAAGAAAAAAACGTCACAACTGAGTAAATCAGAAGACAAATTGAATCAACTGGAAAAGGAAAATAAAAAACTGAAGGAAGAAATTAAGGAACTTGGCTTAATGGTGAAAGATACGGAAATGAATTCATTGAAACAAATTTTCATCTTAAAAGAAAAAATGGGGAACACAACCATTAACGAAGAACTAAAGGAGATCGCCAAAAAAATTGACAATCTAAAATCAGACAAAATGGAGACAGAAGAAGCGTCTACATCTCAGACATGGTCAGAGGTGGTAAGACAGGGAAGGAAGATCACTGAAAAGGAGAATAAAATCTTGGAGGTATCGGCAAAGACGAAACCGGCACTAATGTTTAGGCCAAAAGAAGGGGAAACCACGAAACAAACAGTTGAAAGATTAGTTGAAGTTATAGACCCAAGGAAAGAAAAGCTAAAGATAACGGGTATGAGAAGTACAAAGGACATAGTAGTACTGGAGGCGGCCACCAAAGAAGACATAAACAGAATCAAATCGAAAGAGGAAATTAAAAGGAACTTCGACTTTGAGGAAAATAGAAAAAGAAACCCACTCATGATCATTTATGGTGTTCCGTCCGACTTGAAAGATGAGGAAATCTTGGAAACAATGATTGAACAAAATTTTGAAGATAATCTTTCGGAAATAGCACAGCAAATTAAGGCCAGATTTCGTGCAAGGAAAAAGAATCAAAAGAAATGTCACTTAGTTATTGAAGTCTCCCCCAATATCAGGAACTACTTGATAAATAAGGATAAAGTCTACATCGAGTACGAATCACATAAAGTTAAGGACTTCCTGGTGGTGCCGAAGTGCTACATCTGTCAGGAGTTTGGGCACATCGCAAAATATTGTCATAATAAAGATAAAGTAAGATGTAGACACTGTGGTACACTGAGGCACAAAAGTGAAGACTGTGACGAAAAGGACAAAAAATTCTGCGTTCCTTGTAAACTAAGACACAAGACATGCCAAACTCCAAATACAGAGGAATATGTATCCTATAGAGTAGCTCGTGAAAGGATAATTAGTAAGATTAATTATGGATAAAGACACCACACATAAAGGTAAATCTAGAAAACACAAACCCCCAAGCAAAATTAGAAGAGACAAAATAAGACTGGAAGCCTTCCTAGAAAGAAAGAGGAGAGGAAACGTAGCAACACAAAACAAATATATTCAAACAGAAGAATCAGAGGAAGCGAAGACAATTCAGAGTGAATTCACATACTTATTGGAGAATGGAAAGAAAAACAGAAAGAATAAACATAAATTGGAGGAAAAATTGGAAATACCTAAATTGGAAAATTCATTCATAAACGGTAAAGAAAAATACTTATTCCCACCCAACGAAAAGAAAATTCAAGATCAAACAATATCGTCGACATCTCCAGATATTTCAGATAAGTCACCAATATTTAAAGAACCAAGACCACTTTATGAGAAAATGGAGAGGCAATATAAATTAGCCAAGCTGGAAGATAAGTAGATATTAGCGGTTGCGTTTAGACAAATAACCAGGGACCTCCACGGGAAGGGAAAATCTATAACATATCCTGTACTTGAAGAAATAGATAGGATGGAGTTACGTACATATGATTTACCAGCGAATGGTTGGGAATTAGTAGACTTAGTTGACGAAGCATTTGAACGACGCGGAATTTACTGGAACTTAGAAAACGTATATAAACAACTAGTCAATGCTCACGGGCGAATATATTTCGACTTTAGTAAATCCGGCAAGGAGGCATTGGTCCATACCAAATATACATAATAAAATCACAAAATTAAAATTAGTGCAAAATAATGCTCAAAGATCCAAAGTTGCCACAACGGAATTAAGGAGATTTGCCGAAATAAATGAAATAGACATAGTAAACATCCAGGAACCATATACTGTTAAGAGCAAATAATTAACATTTCCACCTACAGCAAGAATAGTAAAAGAAGGAAATAACCCGAAAGCCATAACTGTAATCATGAATAAAAATATTGAAGTTCTGAAAATAGCGCAATAATGTGATGAATGGACCGTTTGCTTAGAAGTAACGTTTGGTAATAAATTCTTTTGGTTGATAAATTCATACTTCCAATATAGTTTAGACATACAAGATTTCATACAGAAACTACAGAAAATAATCTGGGAAAACCCGAGGAATTATTTTATTATTACAATAGATGCAAATGCAAAATCAAGCATGTGGGGCTCACCGATAACAGACGACAAAGGCGAAATCCTAGAAGATTTTATTCTACAAAATGGTTTAATAGTTCTAAACAAAGGTAATAGACCGACATTCGTAGGATCGAGAGGGAAGTCCTTCATTGATGTAACTATAAGTTCCACTGAAATAGAAAAACAAATAGTGAATTGGGCAGTCCAGGACAGTGTAACAACAAGTGATCATGAAGTCATAACTTTTAACATCGAAGATACTATTCTGGAAACAAAAAGAGAAAATTATAATATACAAAAAATAGACTGGAAACTCTTTGAAAAAAATTTACGTCTACCACAAATTGACGACTACGATGATGTAGAAAAATTAGAAATAGATATAGAAAATAAAACTAAGATCTCTCTAGAGAAATCAATTCTAGAAGGCAAATCAAAGAAAAAATATAACGACTTTTGGTCTCCAAAACTAGAAAGATTAAAGAAAATAACAAAAGCAAAAAGAAAGAGTTACCAATCCATTTTAATTCCCATACTTAAGGAAAGAAGATTAGAGAACTATAGGCTAGCAAAACAAAAATACACAGAAGAACTATTAATCGCCAAAAAGAACAGCTGGGAAACTTTTCTTAAAAATAATATAGAATTGGATCCATGGGGGCTTCCTTACAAACTAATTATGCAGAAAATTAACAATATAACGCTGACAACACTAAAGAATGAAGATAATTCTTTCACAAAAACAAGGGAGGAAACTATACAAAAACTGTCAAGTAAATTCTTCCCAAGAGATAATATAAATGAAGAAACAGATCAACAACAGAAATTAAGGGAAGAATATAGTCAAATTATTTCAAAAGAAAATGAAGAACATATAGACTTAGTAACAAATGAAGAGATGGAACACATAATTAAGAAACTGAAATCAGGAAAGGCCCCAGGTTTGGACGGAGTAAAAAATGAAATTGACAAGAAGAAAAAAGAAATATGGATACCTTACTTAGTTAAACTATGTAATACTCTACTAAGGAAACGGAAGTTTCCGCTCTCTTGGAAGGAATCAAAGTTAATAATTCTAATGAAGGGTAAGGATAGAGACCCAACAGATGTGAGCTCCTACAGACCGATATGCCTCCTCAGGAACATTTCAAAAATTTATGAAAAAAACAAATCTTCCAGATTAAACAAATATAGAAACATTGAAGAAGATAATCTGCAATACGGCTTCAGAAGTGGGAAATCAACTGAGGACGCTCTCAACGCTTTCGTGGAGAAAATCATAGAGTGCCGGAGCGCAAAAAAATATGTATTAACATTGTTCGTAGATATAGAAGGGGCTTTCGACAATCTGTGGATTCCGTCGCTAGTAAGAAGACTAAAAGATCTAAAAATACCAGAATATTTAGTAAATACAATAAAAGATTATTTTCAAAATAGAAACATAATAATAAAAAAGAGAACGGAGATATAATCATTAATACCCAAAAATGATGCCCACAGGGATCTATTTTAGGCCCATTAATGTGGGATATTGAATTTCAGCCTTGTTTGGAAGCATTAAATAAAAATAAATGCATAGATCGGGTAATAGCCTTCGCAGATGATCTTGCAGTAATAACCTCGGCAAATACAAGAAGAGAAATAGAAGAGAACTCGAAAGAAATAATAAGGATATTGCAAGACTGGAGTTTACAATGTAAACTAAAATTATCAAAGAAAAAAAATAAATTTATGATGTTCGGAACAAAATTGGTAAGGGATCCAATTATCAAAATTGGAGAAGAAAAAAATAGAAAAAGTTAATGAATTCAAATACCTTGGCATTCAAATTGATGATAAATTAAATTTTGGACGACACATAAACTATATTATTGATAAAGGTCATAAGGTTACTGACAAACTTATAAATATTGCAAGTAACAAATACAAGCTCCCACGTAAAGTAATAAAAATTTATCATGACTCAATTCTAGGGGCAACCATGAACTATGCTGCTAGCGTGTGGGCCCACAGATTGTTAGAAAATAACACGTTAAAACAGAAAGTAGAAGAACCTCAAAGAAATATAATGATCAGATTAAGCGGGGCTTTCGGCACCACTCCCCACAATGCGTTAGCTGTACTGATGGGGTTAAAGCCGATGCATTTATTAATAATTCAACGGGCGGCAACATACTGGCTCAAAAAAGGGGATAAAAATAGAGTAAAGGACTTAATTGGGATAGAAGTGGATAACATACAAGATATAGAAAAAGGAATATTAGACAAGTGGCAAAGAGATTGGAATAACTCAGAAAAGGCAAGAAGAACATATAGCTTAATCCCAAACATAAGGGAAAGACTTAAATGGCACCACTTTGATCCATCTGCTGGCCTTGTCCACTTTCTCACGGGACATGGCCCCTATGGCCAATACCTTCAAAGATTTGGACTAAAAGAAGACGGGAACTGTGATTGTGGCGAATTTGGCACACCGGAACATTACATAATGTGGTGCCCTCTACTTGAGGATCG
The DNA here is from genome assembly GCF_964235325.1 of Thermobia domestica. Lineage (NCBI taxonomy): Eukaryota > Metazoa > Arthropoda > Insecta > Zygentoma > Lepismatidae > Thermobia > Thermobia domestica. Next base: position 14,923,875 of record NC_137459.1, read on the forward strand.
AATAAACGACAGGAATATCATAAGAACAAGAAGAATGGAAGATGTTATCTCCGATGAAAGAGACTTCAAAGTAGTAAATAAAATAACCACTGATTTTTCCCAACGGAGTAAAAACAATATGAGGAAAGGAATTTAGCAAATAGGAACCAATAAGGAATCAACAGATTTGAAAGAGAAAGAAACGGAGTGTGTGAATTGGGTGTTTGTGTCTTTCTTTTCGGACCGGAGGTCATCTCCTGGAACGCTGGTATTCCGCGTGCCCCGGAAGGAAACGCGTGAGTGAATGTGGGCTCGACACATCCCCGGCACAAACCGGAATGGAACTCCGGATGCGTCGGGCCGGAGTGAATTTTGAGTTTCGGTGGCGGGACGTCGTGTTCTTTAATAAACAAATATATAAGATATCATGGAACTATATAACGTTACGAATCAATACGAAAGATAACGTGACTCTCCGTGACTAAGCTGCGTAGGCGCCATTTCCGTTTCCGGTGCGACGGCGGTGGGACACCACTGACCAGGGCCCACACTAAGTGCTCTGAGTGGGTCTTGGGTCCCAAGCCGTTGCTTGAGGGATCAAGGACGTACAAAACAACCGAGGAACATAAATTAGAAACATAAGATAAAAAAGGCATTAGAGAAGAATACACGACAGGGGAATGTAGTGAGTGAAATGAGTGTAGTGAAATAGTGTTAAGTTGTGTTTCTCACACAGGAGTGAGATAGTGTGCTAGTGTCCAAACTACAAAAATTCAGTGTGGATAGGGCTAATTAGTGCTAAGCGATGTGTATGATTAGTGATATAATTGGAGAACATGGTGAATTCTCGCACAGGAGAGAGACAAATTACACATACAGGTGAAACCAAAAAAAAAATCATACAGGAAAAAACTTGAACAAAACGGAAAAAAAGAAGAGGAAATAGTACGGGAAAGGCTAAGTATAGATCAGAAGGAACGAATGATGAAAATGATAGGACTGACGTTAAGTTCAACTCGAGTCAGAATCAAAGTAGATTAGTTAGATTATATAAAGGAAGATTATTCATTATTAGATAATAATTAGTAGTTAGGATCCTGTTTTTTTCTGTTTTTTTTTTCAAATTTCATTGTTTGTTTTGTTTTGTTTGTTCTCTTGTTTTCTTGTTCAAAGTTGTGATTTGTTAAATCCAACCTTGTCCTTGTCCTTGTCCTTGTCCTTGTCCCCGTTCCTCAAATAAACATAAATGATGAAATAAAGGTTGAAGAATGATATTGCAATGATGACAGCCCGTTTCGGTTCAAATCTTCAGGTGCCGAAACCGAAGAGGCGCGTCTGAGCAATGAAAAGAAAAAAAATGTTCCACCACAATCCCACCGGGTAGCTTGCTTCTAGCGAATGGAGCGCCACGCAACGGCGAGTCTCATTACTTTCTGCATACAATTCATGAGGGCATAGTTCGTCAGTGCGTTAATTGTTTCGATCATCCACCACAATCCCTCCGGGTACTTGCTTCTTGCGAATGGACCGCCACGCAGCGGCGAGTCTCATTACTTTCTTCACAAATACTGTGTGTGAGCATAGTGCTACAGTTCGTTAATTGTTTTGAGCATCCACCACAATCCCACCGGGTAGCTTGCTTCTAGCGAATGGAGCGCCACGCAGCGTCGAGTCTCATTACTTTCTTGACACATACTGTGTGTGAGCATAGTGCTTCAGTGCGTTAATTGTTTGGATCATCCACCACAATCCCTCCGGTGAGCTTGCTTCAAGCGAATGGAGCGCCACGCAGCGGCGGTTCTCATTACTTTCTGCATACACTTTATGAGTACATAGTTCGTCAGTGATTTAATTTTTTTGATCATCCACCACAATCCCACCGGTTAGCTTGCTTCTAGCGAACGGAGCGCCACGCCGCGACGAGTCTCATTACTTTCTTCACACAAACTGTGTGGAGCATAATGCCTCAGTGCGTTAATTGGTTGGATCATCCACCACAATCCCTCCGAGGAACTTGCTGCGAGCGAATGCAGCGCCAAGCAGCAGTGAGTCTCATTTATTTCTGCATACACTTTATGAGGGCATAGTTCGTCAGTGCGTTAATTCTTTTGATCATCCACGACAATCCCTCCGGGCAGCTTCCTTCTAGCGAATGGAGCGCCAGGCAGCGTCGAGTCTCATTACGTTCTTGACACATACTGTGTGTGAGCATAGTGCTTCAGTATGTTAATTGGTTGGATCATCCACCACAATCCCTCCGGTGAGCTTGCTTCAAGCAAATGGAGCAAAACACAGTGGCGAGTCTCATTACTTTCTGCATACAATTTATGAGGGCATAGTTCGTCAGTGCGTTAATTGTTTTGATCATCCACCACAATCCCTCCGGATACCTTGTATCTAGCGAATGGAGCGCCACCCAGCGGCGAGTCTCATTACTTTTTTGACACATACTGTGTGTGAGCATAATGCTTCAGTGCGTTAATTGTTTTGATCATCCACCACAATCCCACCGGTTAGCTTCATTCTAGCGAATGGAGCGCCACCCAGCGGCGAGTCTCATTACTTTTTTGACACATATTGTGTGTGAGCATAGTGCTTCAGTGCGTTAATTGTTTAGATCAAACACCACAATCCCTCCGGTGAGCTTGCTTCAAGCGAATGGAGCGCCACGCAGCGGCGGTTCTCCTTACTTTCTGCATACACTTTATGAGTACATAGTTCGTCAGTGATTTGATTTTTTTGATCATCCACCACAATCCCACCGGTTAGCTTGCTTCTAGCGAACGGAGCGCCACGCCGCGACTAGTCTCATTACTTTCTTCACACATACTGTGTGAGAGCATAATGCTTCAGTGCGTTAATTGGTTGGATCATCCACCATAATCCCTCCGAGGAGCTTGCCTCGAGCGAATGGAGCGCCACGCAGCAGTGAGTCTCATTTCTTTCTGCATACATTTTATGAGGGCATAGTTCGTCAGTGCGTTAATTCTTTTGATCACCCACCACAATCCCTCCGCGTAGCTTGCTTCTAGCGAATGGAGCGCCACGCAGCGTCGAGTCTCATTACTTTCTTGACACATACTGTGTGTGAGCATAGTGCTTCAGTATGTTAATTGGTTGGATCATCCACCGCAATCCCTCCGGTGAGCTTGATTTAAGCGAATGGAGCACCACACAGTGGCGAGTCTCATTACTTTCTGCATACAATTTATGAGTGCATAGTTCGTCCGTGCGTTAATTGTCTTGATCATCCACCACAATCCATACGGCTAGCTTGCTTCCAACGAATGGAGCGCAACAAAGCGGCGAGTCTCATTACTTCCTTTACACATTATGTGTGTGAGCATAGTGCTTCAGCGCGTTAATTGGTTGGATCATCCACCACAATCCCTCCGGGGAGCTTGCTTCTAGCGAATGGAGCGCCAGGCAGCGCCGAGTCTCCTTACTTTGTTGAAACAAACTGTGTGTGAGCATAGTGCTTCAGTGCCTTAATTGTTTTGAACATTCACAACATTCCCACCGGGTAGCTTGCTTCTAGCGAATGGAGCGCCACGCAGCGGCGAGTCTCATTTCTTTCTTGACACATACTGTGTGTGAGCACAATGCTTCAGTGCGTTAATTGTTTTGATCATCCACCACAATCCCACCGGGTACCATCAATCTAGCGAATGGAGCGCCACGCAGCAGCGAGTCTCATTACTTTCTGCATACAATTATGAGGGCATAGTTCGTCAGTGCGTTAATTGTTTTGATCATCCACCACAATTCCTCGGGGTACCTTGTGTCTAGCGAATGGAGCGCCACCCAGCGGCGAGTCTCATTACTTTTTTGACACATATTGTGTGTGAGCATAGTGCTTCAGTGCGTTAATTATTTAGATCATCCACCACAATCCCTCCGGTGAGCTTGCTTCAAGCGAATGGAGCGCCACGCAGCGGCGAGTCTCATTACTTTCTGCATACAATTTATGAGGGCATAGTTCGTCAGTGCGTTAATTGTTTTGATCATCCACCCCAATCTCTCCGGGTACCTTGTATCTAGCGAATGGAGCGCCACCCAGCGGCGAGTCTCATTACTTTTTTGACACAGATTGTGTGTGAGCATAGTGCTTGAGTGCGTTAATTGTTTAGATCATCCACCACAATCCCTCCGGGTAGCTTGCTTCTAGCGAATGGAGAGCCACGCAGCGGCGAGTGTCATTACTTTCTGCATTCACCTTATGAGGGCATACTTCGTCAGTGATTTAATTGTTTTGATCATCCACCACAATCCTTCCGGGTAGTTTGCTTCTTGCGAATGGACCGCCACGCAGCGGCGAGTCTCATTACTTTCTTCACAAATACTGTGCGTGAGCATAGTGCTACAGTTCGTTAATTGTTTTGATCATCCACCACAATCAGACCGGGTAGCTTGCTTCTAGCGAATGGAGCGCCACGCAGCGTCGAGTCTGATTACTTTTTTGACACATATTGTGTGTGAGCATAGTGCTTCAGTGCGTTAATTGTTTAGATCATCCACCTCAATCCCTCCGGTGAGCATGCTTCTAGCGAATGGAGCGCCACGCAGCGGCGAGTCTCATTACTTTCTGCATATACTTTATGAGGGCTCAGTTCGTCAGTGTGTTATATGTTTTGATCATCCACCAGAATCCCTCCGGGTAGCTTGCTTCAAGCGAATGAAGCGCCACGCAGCGGCGAGTCTCATTAATTTCTAGACACATACTGTATGTTAGCATAGTGCTTGAGTGCATTAATTGTTTTGATCATCCACCACAATTCCTCCGGGTAGCTTGCTTCTAGCAAATGGAGCGCCTCGAAGCGGCGAGTATCATTACTTTCTTGACACATACTGTGTGTGAGCATAATGCTTCAGTGCGTTAATAGTTTTGATAATCCACCAGAATCCCTCCGGGTAGCTTGATTCTAGCGAATGGAGCGCCACGCAGCGGCGAGTCTCATTACTTTCTTCACACATATTGTGTGTGAGCATAGTGCTACAATGCGTTAATTGGTGGGATCATCCACCACAATCCCTGCGGGGAACTTGCTTCTACCGAATGGAGTGCCACGCATCGGCGAATCTCATTACTTCCAGTGTACACTTTATGAGGGCATAGTTCGTCTGTGCGTTAATTGTTTTGATCATCCACTACAATCCCTCCGGGGAGCTTGCTCCTAGCGAATAGAGCGCCACGCTGCTCCGAGTCTCATTACTTTGTTGAAACAAACTGTGTGTGAGCATAGTGCTTCAGTGCGTTAATTGTTATGATAATCTACCACAATCCCTCCGGGTAGCTTGCTTCTTGCGAATGGAGCGCCACGCAGCGGCGAGTCACATTTCTTTCTGCATACACTTTATGATTGCATAGTTCGTCAGTGCGTTAATTGTTTTGACCATCCACCACAATCCCTCTGGGTAGCTTGCTTCTAGCGAACGGAGCGTCACGGAGCGGCGAGTCTCATTACTTTCTTGACACATACTGTGTGTGAGCATAGTGCTTCACCGCGTTAATTGGTTGGATTATTTACCACAATCCCCCCGTTGAGCTTGCTTCAAGAGAATAAAGCGCCACGCAGCGGCGAGTCTCATTACTTTCTGAATACACTTTATGGGGGTAAAGTTCGTCAGTGCGTTAATTTTTTGGATCATCCACCACAATCCCTCCGGGTAGGTTGCTTCTAGGGAATGGAGATCCACGCAGCGGCTAGTCTCATCATTTTCTTGACACATACTGTGTGTGAGCATAGTGCTTCAGTGCGTTATATGTTTTGATCATCCACCAGAATCCCTCCGGGTAGCTTGCTTCTAGCGAATGGAGCGCCACGCAGCGGCGAGTCTCATTAATTTCATTGACACATACTGTGTGTGAGCATACTGCTTCAGTGCGTTAATTGTTTTGATAATCCACCAGAATCCCTCACGGGTAGCTTGCTTCTAGCGAATGGTGCGCCACGCAGCGGCGAGTCTCATTACTTTCTTCACACATATTGTGTGTGAGCATAGTGCTACAATGCGTTAATTGGTGGGATCATCCACCACAATCCCTGCGGGGAACTTGCTTCTACCGAATGGAGTGCCACGCATCGGCGAATCTCATTACTTCCAGTGTACACTTTATGAGGGCATAGTTCGTCTGTGCGTTAATTGTTTTGATCAACCACTACAATCCCTCCGGGGAGCTTGCTCCTAGCGAATAGAGCGCCACGCTGCGGCGAGTCTCATTACTTTGTTGAAACAAACTGTGTTTGAGCATAGAGCTTCAGTGCGTTAATTGTTATGATAATCCACCACAATCCCTCTGGGTAGCTTGCTTCTAGCGAATGGAGCGCCACGCAGCGGCGAGTCTCATTTCTTTCTGCATACACTTTATGAGGGCATAGTTCTTCAGTGCGTTAATTGTTTTGACCATCCACCACAATCCCTCTGGGTAGCTTGCTTCTAGCGAATGGAGCCTCACGGAGCGGCAAGTCTCATTACTTTCTTGACACATACTGTGTGTGAGCATAGTGCTTCACCGCGTTAATTGGTTGGATAATTTACCACAATCTCTCCGGGGAGCTTGCTTCAAGAGAATAAAGCGCCAGGCAGCGGCGAGTCTCATTACTTTCTGCATACACTTTATGAGGGCAAAGTTCGTCAGTGCGTTAATTTTTTGGATCATCCACCACAATCCCTCCGGGTAGGTTGCTTCTAGGGAATGGAGATCCACGCAGCGGCTAGTCTCATCATTTTCTTGACACATACTGTGTGTGAGCATAGTGCTTCAGTGCGTTATATGTTTTGATCATCCACCAGAATCCCTCCAAGTAGCTTGCTTCTAGCGAATGGAGCGCCACGCAGCGGCGAGTCTCATTAATTTCTTGACACATACTGTGTGTGAGCATACTGCTTCAGTGCGTTAATTGTTTTGATCATCCACCACAATCCCTCCGGGTAGCTTACTTCTAGCGAATTGAGCGCCACGAAGCGGCGAGTATCATTACTTTCTTGACGCATACTGTGTGTGAGCATAGTTCTTCAGTGCGTTAAATTTTTGATCATCCAACGGAATCCCTCCTAGTAGCATGCTTCTAGCGAATGGAGCGCCACGCAGCGGCGAGTCTCATTACTTTCTGCATATACTTTATGAGGGCTCAGTTCGTCAGTGCGTTATATGTTTTGATCATCCACCAGAATCCCTCCGGGTAGCTTGCTTCAAGCGAATGGAGCGCCACGCAGCAGCGAGTCTCATTAATTTCTAGACACATACTGTATGTTAGCATAGTGCTTGAGTGCATTAATTGTTTTGATCATCCACCACAATTCCTCCGGGTAGCTTGCTTCTAGCAAATGGAGCGCCTCGAAGCGGCGAGTATCATTACTTTCTTGACACATACTGTGTGTGAGCATGGTGCTTCAGTGCGTTAATTATTATTATAATCCACCACAATCCCTCCGGGTAGTTTTCTTCTAGCGAATGGAGCGCCACGCAGGGCCGAATCTCATTACTTTCTGCATACACTTTATGAGGGCATAGTTCGTCAGTGCGTTAGTGGTTTAGATCATCCACCACAATCCCTCTGGGTAGCTTGATTCTAACAAATTGAGCGCCACGCAGCGGCGAGTCTCATTACCTTCTTGACACATACTGTGTGTGAGCATAGTGCTTCACCGCGTTAATTGGTTTGATTATTTACCACAATCCCTCCGGTAGCTTGCTTCAAGAGAATAAAGCGCCACGCAGCGGCGAGTCTCATTATTTTCTTGCCACATACTGTGTGTGAGCATAGTGCTTCAGTGCATTATTTTGTTGGATCATCCACCACAATCCCTGCGGGGAACTTACTTCTAACGAATGTAGCGCTACGCAGTGGCGAGTCTCATTACTTTCTGCATACACTTTATGAGGGCATAGTTCGTCAGTGCGTTAATTGTTTTGACCATCCACCACAATCCCTCCGGGTACCTTGCTTCTAGCGAATGGAGCTCCACTCAGCGGCGAGGTTCATTATTTTCTTGACACATACTGTGTGTGAGCATAATGCTTCAGTGCGTTAATAGTTTTGATAATCCACCAGAATCCCTCCGGGTAGCTTGCTTCTAGCGAATGGAGCGCCACGCAGCGGCGAGTCTCATTACTTTCTTCACACATATTGTGTGTGAGCATAGTGCTACAATGCGTTAATTGGTGGGATCATCCACCACAATCCCTGCGGGGAACTTGCTTCTACCGAATGGAGTGCCACGCATCGGCGAATCTCATTACTTCCAGTGTACACTTTATGAGGGCATAGTTCGTCTGTGCGTTAATTGTTTTGATCATCCACTACAATCCCTCCGGGGAGCTTGCTCCTAGCGAATAGAGCGCCACGCTGCTCCGAGTCTCATTACTTTGTTGAAACAAACTGTGTGTGAGCATAGTGCTTCAGTGCGTTAATTGTTATGATAATCCACCACAATCCCTCCGGGTAGCTTGCTTCTAGCGAATGGAGCGCCACGCAGCGGCGAGTCACATTTCTTTCTGCATACACTTTATGATTGCATAGTTCGTCAGTGCGTTAATTGTTTTGACCATCCACCACAATCCCTCTGGGTAGCTTGCTTCTAGCGAACGGAGCGTCACGGAGCGGCGAGTCTCATTACTTTCTTGACACATACTGTGTGTGAGCATAGTGCTTCACCGCGTTAATTGGTTGGATTATTTACCACAATCCCCCCGTTGAGCTTGCTTCAAGAGAATAAAGCGCCACGCAGCGGCGAGTCTCATTACTTTCTGAATACACTTTATGAGGGTAAAGTTCGTCAGTGCGTTAATTTTTTGGATCATCCACCACAATCCCTCCGGGTAGGTTGCTTCTAGGGAATGGAGATCCACGCAGCGGCTAGTCTCATCATTTTCTTGACACATACTGTGTGTGAGCATAGTGCTTCAGTGCGTTATATGTTTTGATCATCCACCAGAATCCCTCCGGGTAGCTTGCTTCTAGCGAACGGAGCGCCACGCAGCGGCGAGTCTCATTAATTTCATTGACACATACTGTGTGTGAGCATACTGCTTCAGTGCGTTAATTGTTTTGATAATCCACCAGAATCCCTCCGGGTAGCTTGCTTCTAGCGAATGGTGCGCCACGCAGCGGCGAGTCTCATTACTTTCTTCACACATATTGTGTGTGAGCATAGTGCTAAAATGCGTTAATTGGTGGGATCATCCACCACAATCCCTGCGGGGAACTTGCTTCTACCGAATGGAGTGCCACGCATCGGCGAATCTCATTACTTCCAGTGTACACTTTATGAGGGCATAGTTCGTCTGTGCGTTAATTGTTTTGATCATCCACTACAATCCCTCCGGGAAGCTTGCTCCTAGCGAATAGAGCGCCACGCTGCGGCGAGTCTCATTACTTTGTTGAAACAAACTGTGTGTGAGCATAGTGCTTCAGTGCGTTAATTGTTATGATAATCCACCACAATCCCTCCGGGTAGCTTGCTTCTAGCGAATGGAGCGCCACGCAGCGGCGAGTCTCATTTCTTTCTGCATACACTTTATGAGGGCATAGTTCTTCAGTGCGTTAATTGTTTTGACCATCCACCACAATCCCTCTGGGTAGCTTGCTTCTAGCGAATGGAGCCTCACGGAGCGGCGAGTCTCATTACTTTCTTGACACATACTGTGTGTGAGCATAGTGCTTCACCGCGTTAATTGGTTGGATAATTTACCACAATCTCTCCGGGGAGCTTGCTTCAAGAGAATAAAGCGCCAGGCAGCGGCGAGTCTCATTACTTTCTGCATACACTTTATGAGGGCAAAGTTCGTCAGTGCGTTAATTTTTTGGATCATCCACCACAATCCCTCCGGGTAGGTTGCTTCTAGGGAATGGAGATCCACGCAGCGGCTAGTCTCATCATTTTCTTGACACATTCTGTGTGTGAGCATAGTGCTTCAGTGCGTTATATGTTTTGATCATCCACCAGAATCCTTCCAAGTAGCTTGCTTCTAGCGAATGGAGCGCCACGCAGCGGCGAGTCTCATTAATTTCTTGACACATACTGTGTGTGAGCATACTGCTTCAGTGCGTTAATTGTTTTGATCATCCACCACAATCCCTCCGGGTAGCTTACTTCTAGCGAATTGAGCGCCACGAAGCGGCGAGTATCATTACTTTCTTGACGCATACTGTGTGTGAGCATAGTTCTTCAGTGCGTTAAATTTTTGATCATCCAACGTAATCCCTCCTAGTAGCATGCTTCTAGCGAATGGAGCGCCACGCAGCGGCGAGTCTCATTACTTTCTGCATATACTTTATGATGGCACAGTTCGTCAGTGCGTTATATGTTTTGATCATCCACCAGAATCCCTCGGGGTAGCTTGCTTCAAGCGAATGGAGCGCCACGCAGCGGCAAGTCTCATTAATTTCTAGACACATACTGTGTGTGAGCATACTGCTTCAGTGCGTTAATTGTTTTGATCATCCAGCACAATCTTTCCGGGTAGCTTGCTTGTAGCAAATGAAGCGCCACGCAGCGGCGAGTCTCATTATTTTCTTGACACATATTGTGTGTGAGCATAGTGCTTCAGCTCGTTAATTGGTTGGGTCATACACCGCAATCCCTCCGGGGAGCTTCCTTCATGAGATTGGAGCGCCACGCAGTGGCGAGTCTCATTACTTTCTGCATACACTTTTTGAGGGCATAGTTCGTCAGTGCGTTAGTTGTTTTGACCATCCACCACAATCCCTCCGAGTAGCTTGCTTCTAGCGAATGGAGCGCCACGCAGCGGCGAGTCTCATTAATTTCTTGACACATACTGTGTTGAGCATAGTGCTTCGGTGCGTTAATTGTTTTGACCATCCACCACAATCCCTCCGGTAGCTTGCTTCTAGCGAATGGAGCGCCACGTTGCGGCGAGTCTCGTTACTTTCTTGACACATACTGTGTGTGAGCATAGTGCTTCAATGCGTTAATTGTTTTGATCATCCACCAGAATCCATCCGGGTTGCTTGCTTCTAGCGAATGGAGCGCCACGCAGCGGCGAGTCTCATTTCTTTCTGCATACACTTTATGATAGCATAGTTCGTCACTGCGTTAATTGTTCTGATCTTCCACCACAATGCCACCGGGTAGCTTGCTTCTGGCAAATGGAGCGCCACCCAGCGGCGAGTCTCATTACTTTCTTGACACATACTGTGTGTGAGCATAGTGCTTCAGTGCGTTAATTGTTTTGATCATCCACCACAATCACTCCGCGTAGCTTGCTTCTAGCGAATGGAGCTCCACGCAACAGCGAGTCTCATTACTTTCTGGATATATTTTATGAGGGCATAGTTCGTCAGTGCGTTAATTGTTTTGATCATCCACCACAATCCCTCCGGGTAGCTTGCTTCTAGCAAATGGAGCGCCACGCAACAGCGAGTCTCATTACTTTCTGGATATATTTTATGAGGGCATAGTTCGTCAGTGCGTTAATTGTTTTGATCATCCACCACAATCACTCCGGGTAGCTTGCTTCTAGCGAATGGTGCGCCACCCAGTGGCCAGTCTCATTACTTTTTTGACACATATTGTGTGTGAGCATAGTGCTTCAGTGCGTTAGTTGTTTTGAACGTTTGTCGTGCTCCCAAAAAGGAGCTCGGTTTCGCGAGAAATAGTGCGTTTCGTGTGCAGTGTGTGTGTTCATTGTGTGTGTGAACATTTAGTGAGAGAAACAATGAAAACAGTGTAACAATCGGTTAAGTGGTTCAAAAAAAAGAAGCAAAGAAAACTTTAATATTTTGGATTAGTTACCGTTAGAAAACAGTACACGTATTATTTAAAAGGGACGATGATTGTAAAAAGTAAAAACTCATGAATCGTCACTTCCTGCGTGGCTGTTATGAACTTCAATGTTGAGGTGAGTGATTTGTAATTTCTTATTATTATCGGTAGTTAGGCAATCCTCGTGGGAGCTTAACGGGCCAGGTTGCATAAACACACAGGCGTACGCACACGAACATTAAGATCTCTCAATATAAACCTATAGTCTTCTTAATTTGGAGATGCATCAATGTATAGTGTAGTATAGGCAACCCTCCACACGTGCGCGCGTTGCGGGTTGTCCGTACTTTTTAAGGGGCAAGATGCAAAGAACTCCACCATCGGGGAGAAAACAAAAACAAGCAAGGGAAGAATCACCATTTGGTCACTTAAACCCGCAAGACACAACTTTAAGAATGGAGGAAGAGGAAGCGCGCAAGAGAACAAGGGAGGAAGCATCACCAGAGGTTCAACCTCTCAAAAAACAATCAATCACTTCATCATACGGATTTGACACTATAGATCAATATGAAAGCGAATTAATTTACTTAGAATCATTTCTAGACTGGAAAAAGGTAGGGAAGGTGCATTTAGACAAATTAAAGAAAAAAATGGTGGTTTGGGTTGAAGACAGAACACTGCTTGAGGTGAAACTGCAGCAAATGGAGAAAATAAATGAAGAACTTCAGGGAAAATACGAAGATCTCCAAAAAGAAAGTTAATGATTGAAATGGAAGTCATGGGTGGACAAAAGGGTTCAAGATTAGAGGATAAACAAAGAATCGAGAATCTACAGGAGATCATAAAAGAACAGAAAAAGGAAATAGAAGAATTGAGGAAGGATAAACAAGAAATAAGACAGGAAAGGAACAAACAAATAAAAAAAAATGGAAAGCGAACTCAAAGAAAAAAACGTCACAACTGAGTAAATCAGAAGACAAATTGAATCAACTGGAAAAGGAAAATAAAAAACTGAAGGAAGAAATTAAGGAACTTGGCTTAATGGTGAAAGATACGGAAATGAATTCATTGAAACAAATTTTCATCTTAAAAGAAAAAATGGGGAACACAACCATTAACGAAGAACTAAAGGAGATCGCCAAAAAAATTGACAATCTAAAATCAGACAAAATGGAGACAGAAGAAGCGTCTACATCTCAGACATGGTCAGAGGTGGTAAGACAGGGAAGGAAGATCACTGAAAAGGAGAATAAAATCTTGGAGGTATCGGCAAAGACGAAACCGGCACTAATGTTTAGGCCAAAAGAAGGGGAAACCACGAAACAAACAGTTGAAAGATTAGTTGAAGTTATAGACCCAAGGAAAGAAAAGCTAAAGATAACGGGTATGAGAAGTACAAAGGACATAGTAGTACTGGAGGCGGCCACCAAAGAAGACATAAACAGAATCAAATCGAAAGAGGAAATTAAAAGGAACTTCGACTTTGAGGAAAATAGAAAAAGAAACCCACTCATGATCATTTATGGTGTTCCGTCCGACTTGAAAGATGAGGAAATCTTGGAAACAATGATTGAACAAAATTTTGAAGATAATCTTTCGGAAATAGCACAGCAAATTAAGGCCAGATTTCGTGCAAGGAAAAAGAATCAAAAGAAATGTCACTTAGTTATTGAAGTCTCCCCCAATATCAGGAACTACTTGATAAATAAGGATAAAGTCTACATCGAGTACGAATCACATAAAGTTAAGGACTTCCTGGTGGTGCCGAAGTGCTACATCTGTCAGGAGTTTGGGCACATCGCAAAATATTGTCATAATAAAGATAAAGTAAGATGTAGACACTGTGGTACACTGAGGCACAAAAGTGAAGACTGTGACGAAAAGGACAAAAAATTCTGCGTTCCTTGTAAACTAAGACACAAGACATGCCAAACTCCAAATACAGAGGAATATGTATCCTATAGAGTAGCTCGTGAAAGGATAATTAGTAAGATTAATTATGGATAAAGACACCACACATAAAGGTAAATCTAGAAAACACAAACCCCCAAGCAAAATTAGAAGAGACAAAATAAGACTGGAAGCCTTCCTAGAAAGAAAGAGGAGAGGAAACGTAGCAACACAAAACAAATATATTCAAACAGAAGAATCAGAGGAAGCGAAGACAATTCAGAGTGAATTCACATACTTATTGGAGAATGGAAAGAAAAACAGAAAGAATAAACATAAATTGGAGGAAAAATTGGAAATACCTAAATTGGAAAATTCATTCATAAACGGTAAAGAAAAATACTTATTCCCACCCAACGAAAAGAAAATTCAAGATCAAACAATATCGTCGACATCTCCAGATATTTCAGATAAGTCACCAATATTTAAAGAACCAAGACCACTTTATGAGAAAATGGAGAGGCAATATAAATTAGCCAAGCTGGAAGATAAGCAGATATTAGCGGTTGCGTTTAGACAAATAACCAGGGACCTCCACGGGAAGGGAAAATCTATAACATATCCTGTACTTGAAGAAATAGATAGGATGGAGTTACGTACATATGATTTACCAGCGAATGGTTGGGAATTAGTAGACTTAGTTGACGAAGCATTTGAACGACGCGGAATTTACTGGAACTTAGAAAACGTATATAAACAACTAGTCAATGCTCACGGGCGAATATATTTCGACTTTAGTAAATCCGGCAAGGAGGCATTGGTCCATACCAAATATACATAATAAAATCACAAAATTAAAATTAGTGCAAAATAATGCTCAAAGATCCAAAGTTGCCACAACGGAATTAAGGAGATTTGCCGAAATAAATGAAATAGACATAGTAAACATCCAGGAACCATATACTGTTAAGAGCAAATAATTAACATTTCCACCTACAGCAAGAATAGTAAAAGAAGGAAATAACCCGAAAGCCATAACTGTAATCATGAATAAAAATATTGAAGTTCTGAAAATAGCGCAATAATGTGATGAATGGACCGTTTGCTTAGAAGTGACGTTTGGTAATAAATTCTTTTGGTTGATAAATTCATACTTCCAATATAGTTTAGACATACAAGATTTCATACAGAAACTACAGAAAATAATCTGGGAAAACCCGAGGAATTATTTTATTATTACAATAGATGCAAATGCAAAATCAAGCATGTGGGGCTCACCGATAACAGACGACAAAGGCGAAATCCTAGAAGATTTTATTCTACAAAATGGTTTAATAGTTCTAAACAAAGGTAATAGACCGACATTCGTAGGATCGAGAGGGAAGTCCTTCATTGATGTAACTATAAGTTCCACTGAAATAGAAAAACAAATAGTGAATTGGGCAGTCCAGGACAGTGTAACAACAAGTGATCATGAAGTCATAACTTTTAACATCGAAGATACTATTCTGGAAACAAAAAGAGAAAATTATAATATACAAAAAATAGACTGGAAACTCTTTGAAAAAAATTTACGTCTACCACAAATTGACGACTACGATGATGTAGAAAAATTAGAAATAGATATAGAAAATAAAACTAAGATCTCTCTAGAGAAATCAATTCTAGAAGGCAAATCAAAGAAAAAATATAACGACTTTTGGTCTCCAAAACTAGAAAGATTAAAGAAAATAACAAAAGCAAAAAGAAAGAGTTACCAATCCATTTTAATTCCCATACTTAAGGAAAGAAGATTAGAGAACTATAGGCTAGCAAAACAAAAATACACAGAAGAACTATTAATCGCCAAAAAGAACAGCTGGGAAACTTTTCTTAAAAATAATATAGAATTGGATCCATGGGGGCTTCCTTACAAACTAATTATGCAGAAAATTAACAATATAACGCTGACAACACTAAAGAATGAAGATAATTCTTTCACAAAAACAAGGGAGGAAACTATACAAAAACTGTCAAGTAAATTCTTCCCAAGAGATAATATAAATGAAGAAACAGATCAACAACAGAAATTAAGGGAAGAATATAGTCAAATTATTTCAAAAGAAAATGAAGAACATATAGACTTAGTAACAAATGAAGAGATGGAACACATAATTAAGAAACTGAAATCAGGAAAGGCCCCAGGTTTGGACGGAGTAAAAAATGAAATTGACAAGAAGAAAAAAGAAATATGGATACCTTACTTAGTTAAACTATGTAATACTCTACTAAGGAAACGGAAGTTTCCGCTCTCTTGGAAGGAATCAAAGTTAATAATTCTAATGAAGGGTAAGGATAGAGACCCAACAGATGTGAGCTCCTACAGACCGATATGCCTCCTCAGGAACATTTCAAAAATTTATGAAAAAAACAAATCTTCCAGATTAAACAAATATAGAAACATTGAAGAAGATAATCTGCAATACGGCTTCAGAAGTGGGAAATCAACTGAGGACGCTCTCAACGCTTTCGTGGAGAAAATCATAGAGTGCCGGAGCGCAAAAAAATATGTATTAACATTGTTCGTAGATATAGAAGGGGCTTTCGACAATCTGTGGATTCCGTCGCTAGTAAGAAGACTAAAAGATCTAAAAATACCAGAATATTTAGTAAATACAATAAAAGATTATTTTCAAAATAGAAACATAATAATAAAAAAGAGAACGGAGATATAATCATTAATACCCAAAAATGATGCCCACAGGGATCTATTTTAGGCCCATTAATGTGGGATATTGAATTTCAGCCTTGTTTGGAAGCATTAAATAAAAATAAATGCATAGATCGGGTAATAGCCTTCGCAGATGATCTTGCAGTAATAACCTCGGCAAATACAAGAAGAGAAATAGAAGAGAACTCGAAAGAAATAATAAGGATATTGCAAGACTGGAGTTTACAATGTAAACTAAAATTATCAAAGAAAAAAAATAAATTTATGATGTTCGGAACAAAATTGGTAAGGGATCCAATTATCAAAATTGGAGAAGAAAAAAATAGAAAAAGTTAATGAATTCAAATACCTTGGCATTCAAATTGATGATAAATTAAATTTTGGACGACACATAAACTATATTATTGATAAAGGTCATAAGGTTACTGACAAACTTATAAATATTGCAAGTAACAAATACAAGCTCCCACGTAAAGTAATAAAAATTTATCATGACTCAATTCTAGGGGCAACCATGAACTATGCTGCTAGCGTGTGGGCCCACAGATTGTTAGAAAATAACACGTTAAAACAGAAAGTAGAAGAACCTCAAAGAAATATAATGATCAGATTAAGCGGGGCTTTCGGCACCACTCCCCACAATGCGTTAGCTGTACTGATGGGGTTAAAGCCGATGCATTTATTAATAATTCAACGGGCGGCAACATACTGGCTCAAAAAAGGGGATAAAAATAGAGTAAAGGACTTAATTGGGATAGAAGTGGATAACATACAAGATATAGAAAAAGGAATATTAGACAAGTGGCAAAGAGATTGGAATAACTCAGAAAAGGCAAGAAGAACATATAGCTTAATCCCAAACATAAGGGAAAGACTTAAATGGCACCACTTTGATCCATCTGCTGGCCTTGTCCACTTTCTCACGGGACATGGCCCCTATGGCCAATACCTTCAAAGATTTGGACTAAAAGAAGACGGGAACTGTGATTGTGGCGAATTTGGCACACCGGAACATTACATAATGTGGTGCCCTCTACTTGAGGATCGAATAAACGACAGGAATATCATAAGAACAAGAAGAATGGAAGATGTTATCTCCGATGAAAGAGACTTCAAAGTAGTAAATAAAATAACCACTGATTTTTCCCAACGGAGTAAAAACAATATGAGGAAAGGAATTTAGCAAATAGGAACCAATAAGGAATCAACAGATTTGAAAGAGAAAGAAACGGAGTGTGTGAATTGGGTGTTTGTGTCTTTCTTTTCGGACCGGAGGTCATCTCCTGGAACGCTGGTATTCCGCGTGCCCCGGAAGGAAACGCGTGAGTGAATGTGGGCTCGACACATCCCCGGCACAAACCGGAATGGAACTCCGGATGCGTCGGGCCGGAGTGAATTTTGAGTTTCGGTGGCGGGACGTCGTGTTCTTTAATAAACAAATATATAAGATATCATGGAACTATATAACGTTACGAATCAATACGAAAGATAACGTGACTCTCCGTGACTAAGCTGCGTAGGCGCCATTTCCGTTTCCGGTGCGACGGCGGTGGGACACCACTGACCAGGGCCCACACTAAGTGCTCTGAGTGGGTCTTGGGTCCCAAGCCGTTGCTTGAGGGATCAAGGACGTACAAAACAACCGAGGAACATAAATTAGAAACATAAGATAAAAAAGGCATTAGAGAAGAATACACGACAGGGGAATGTAGTGAGTGAAATGAGTGTAGTGAAATAGTGTTAAGTTGTGTTTCTCACACAGGAGTGAGATAGTGTGCTAGTGTCCAAACTACAAAAATTCAGTGTGGATAGGGCTAATTAGTGCTAAGCGATGTGTATGATTAGTGATATAATTGGAGAACATGGTGAATTCTCGCACAGGAGAGAGACAAATTACACATACAGGTGAAACCAAAAAAAAAAAATCATACAGGAAAAAACTTGAACAAAACGGAAAAAAAGAAGAGGAAATAGTACGGGAAAGGCTAAGTATAGATCAGAAGGAACGAATGATGAAAATGATAGGACTGACGTTAAGTTCAACTCGAGTCAGAATCAAAGTAGATTAGTTAGATTATATAAAGGAAGATTATTCATTATTAGATAATAATTAGTAGTTAGGATCCTGTTTTTTTCTGGTTTTTTTTTCAAATTTCATTGTTTGTTTTGTTTTGTTTGTTCTCTTGTTTTCTTGTTCAAAGTTGTGATTTGTTAAATCCAACCTTGTCCTTGTCCTTGTCCTTGTCCTTGTCCCCGTTCCTCAAATAAACATAAATGATGAAATAAAGGTTGAAGAATGATATTGCAATGATGACAGCCCGTTTCGGTTCAAATCTTCAGGTGCCGAAACCGAAGAGGCGCGTCTGAGCAATGAAAAGAAAAAAAATGTTCCACCACAATCCCACCGGGTAGCTTGCTTCTAGCGAATGGAGCGCCACGCAACGGCGAGTCTCATTACTTTCTGCATACAATTCATGAGGGCATAGTTCGTCAGTGCGTTAATTGTTTCGATCATCCACCACAATCCCTCCGGGTACTTGCTTCTTGCGAATGGACCGCCACGCAGCGGCGAGTCTCATTACTTTCTTCACAAATACTGTGTGTGAGCATAGTGCTAGAGTTCGTTAATTGTTTTGAGCATCCACCACAATCCCACCGGGTAGCTTGCTTCTAGCGAATGGAGCGCCACGCAGCGTCGAGTCTCATTACTTTCTTGACACATACTGTGTGTGAGCATAGTGCTTCAGTGCGTTAATTGTTTGGATCATCCACCACAATCCCTCCGGTGAGCTTGCTTCAAGCGAATGGAGCGCCACGCAGCGGCGGTTCTCATTACTTTCTGCATACACTTTATGAGTACATAGTTCGTCAGTGATTTAATTTTTTTGATCATCCACCACAATCCCACCGGTTAGCTTGCTTCTAGCGAACGGAGCGCCACGCCGCGACGAGTCTCATTACTTTCTTCACACATACTGTGTGGAGCATAATGCCTCAGTGCGTTAATTGGTTGGATCATCCACCACAATCCCTCCGAGGAACTTGCTGCGAGCGAATGCAGCGCCAAGCAGCAGTGAGTCTCATTTATTTCTGCATACACTTTATGAGGGCATAGTTCGTCAGTGCGTTAATTCTTTTGATCATCCACGACAATCCCTCCGGGCAGCTTCCTTCTAGCGAATGGAGCGCCAGGCAGCGTCGAGTCTCATTACTTTCTTGACACATACTGTGTGTGAGCATAGTGCTTCAGTATGTTAATTGGTTGGATCATCCACCACAATCCCTCCGGTGAGCTTGCTTCAAGCAAATGGAGCAAAACACAGTGGCGAGTCTCATTACTTTCTGCATACAATTTATGAGGGCATAGTTCGTCAGTGCGTTAATTGTTTTGATCATCCACCACAATCCCTCCGGATACCTTGTATCTAGCGAATGGAGCGCCACCCAGCGGCGAGTCTCATTACTTTTTTGACACATACTGTGTGTGAGCATAATGCTTCAGTGCGTTAATTGTTTTGATCATCCACCACAATCCCACCGGTTAGCTTCATTCCAGCGAATGGAGCGCCACCCAGCGGCGAGTCTCATTACTTTTTTGACACATATTGTGTGTGAGCATAGTGCTTCAGTGCGTTAATTGTTTAGATCAAACACCACAATCCCTCCGGTGAGCTTGCTTCAAGCGAATGGAGCGCCACGCAGCGGCGGTTCTCCTTACTTTCTGCATACACTTTATGAGTACATAGTTCGTCAGTGATTTGATTTTTTTGATCATCCACCACAATCCCACCGGTTAGCTTGCTTCTAGCGAACGGAGCGCCACGCCGCGACTAGTCTCATTACTTTCTTCACACATACTGTGTGAGAGCATAATGCTTCAGTGCGTTAATTGGTTGGATCATCCACCATAATCCCTCCGAGGAGCTTGCTTCGAGCGAATGGAGCGCCACGCAGCAGTGAGTCTCATTTCTTTCTGCATACATTTTATGAGGGCATAGTTCGTCAGTGCGTTAATTCTTTTGATCACCCACCACAATCCCTCCGCGTAGCTTGCTTCTAGCGAATGGAGCGCCACGCAGCGTCGAGTCTCATTACTTTCTTGACACATACTGTGTGTGAGCATAGTGCTTCAGTATGTTAATTGGTTGGATCATCCACCGCAATCCCTCCGGTGAGCTTGATTTAAGCGAATGGAGCACCACACAGTGGCGAGTCTCATTACTTTCTGCATACAATTTATGAGTGCATAGTTCGTCCGTGCGTTAATTGTCTTGATCATCCACCACAATCCATACGGCTAGCTTGCTTCCAACGAATGGAGCGCAACAAAGCGGCGAGTCTCATTACTTCCTTTACACATTATGTGTGTGAGCATAGTGCTTCAGCGCGTTAATTGGTTGGATCATCCACTACAATCCCTCCGGGGAGCTTGCTTCTAGCGAATGGAGCGCCAGGCAGCGCCGAGTCTCATTACTTTGTTGAAACAAACTGTGTGTGAGCATAGTGCTTCAGTGCCTTAATTGTTTTGATCATTCACAACATTCCCACCGGGTAGCTTGCTTCTAGCGAATGGAGCGCCACGCAGCGGCGAGTCTCATTTCTTTCTTGACACATACTGTGTGTGAGCACAATGCTTCAGTGCGTTAATTGTTTTGATCATCCACCACAATCCCACCGGGTACCATCAATCTAGCGAATGGAGCGCCACGCAGCAGCGAGTCTCATTACTTTCTGCATACAATTATGAGGGCATAGTTCGTCAGTGCGTTAATTGTTTTGAGCATCCACCACAATACCTCCGGATACCTTGTATCTAGCGAATGGAGCGCCACCCAGCGGCGAGTCTCATTACTTTTTTGATACATACTGTGTGTGAGCATAATGCTTCAGTGCGTTAATTGTTTTGATCATCCACCACAATCCCAGCGGGTAGCTTCATTCTAGCGAATGGAGCGCCACGCAGCGGCGGGTCTCATTACTTTCTGCATACAATTTATGAGGCATAGTTCGTCAGTGCGTTAATAGTTTTGATCATCCACCACAATTCCTCGGGGTACCTTGTGTCTAGCGAATGGAGCGCCACCCAGCGGCGAGTCTCATTACTTTTTTGACACATATTGTGTGTGAGCATAGTGCTTCAGTGCGTTAATTATTTAGATCATCCACCACAATCCCTCCGGTGAGCTTGCTTCAAGCGAATGGAGCACCACGCAGCGGCGAGTCTCATTACTTTCTGCATACAATTTATGAGGGCATAGTTCGTCAGTGCGTTAATTGTTTTGATCATCCACCCCAATCTCTCCGGGTACCTTGTATCTAGCGAATGGAGCGCCACCCAGCGGCGAGTCTCATTACTTTTTTGACACAGATTGTGTGTGAGCATAGTGCTTGACTGCGTTAATTGTTTAGATCATCCACCACAATCCCTCCGGGTAGCTTGCTTCTAGCGAATGGAGAGCCACGCAGCGGCGAGTGTCATTACTTTCTGCATTCACCTTATGAGGGCATACTTCGTCAGTGATTTAATTGTTTTGATCATCCACCACAATCCTTCCGGGTAGTTTGCTTCTTGCGAATGGACCGCCACGCAGCGGCGAGTCTCATTACTTTCTTCACAAATACTGTGCGTGAGCATAGTGCTACAGTTCGTTAATTGTTTTGATCATCCACCACAATCAGACCGGGTAGCTTGCTTCTAGCGAATGGAGCGCCACGAAGCGTCGAGTCTGATTACTTTTTTGACACATATTGTGTGTGAGCATAGTGCTTCAGTGCGTTAATTGTTTAGATCATCCACCTCAATCTCTCCGGTGAGCTTGCTTCAAGCGAATGGAGCGCCACGCAGCGGCGAGTCTCATTACTTTCTGCATACAATTTATGAGGGCATAGTTCGTCAGTGCGTTAATTGTTTTGATCATCCACCCCAATCTCTCCGGGTACCTTGTATCTAGCGAATGTAGCGCCACCCAGCGGCGAGTCTCATTACTTTCTTGACACATATTGTGTGTGAGCATAGTGCTTCAGTGCGTTAATTGTTTAGATCATCCACCACAATCCCTCCGGGTAGCTTGCTTCTAGCGAATGGAGAGCCACGCAGCGGCGAGTGTCATTACTTTCTGCATACACCTTATGAGGGCATACTTCGTCAGTGATTTAATTGTTTTGATCATCCACCACAATCCCTCCGGGTAGCTTGCTTCTAGCGAATGGAGCGCCACGCAGCGGCGAGTCTCATTACTTTCTTCACAAATACTGTGCTTGAGCAAAGTGCTACAGTTCGTTAATTTTTTTGTTCATCCACCACAATCTCACCGGGTAGCTTGCTTCTAGCGAATGGAGCGCCACGCAACGTCGAGTCTCATTACTTTCTTGACAAATACTGTGTGTGAGCATAGTGCTTCAGTGCCTTAATTGTTTTGATCATCCACCATAATCCTTTCGGGTAGCTTGCTTCTAGCGAATGGACCGCCACGAAGCGGCGAGTCTCATTACTTTCTTCACAAATACTGTGTGTGAGCATAGTGCTACAGTTCGTTAATTGTTTTGATCATCCACCACATTCCCACTGGGTAGCTTTTTTTTATCCTCCACTACCCCTGCCTTTGCTGTGTTCATACGGACTTATTAGCAGACTCATCTGCCCTAACTCTTTTTAATCTGTCTTTTTTTTATCTCTCTACTCTCTCGTTTTTTTCTCACTTCCCAAAAACTGGGTGTGGGGGCTAATTTGTATGCCTGATACCTTAATACAAAATCAGGCCTCTTTATCCCGTAATTTTATTCTCCAATCTGAAAGTATATAAAATATTATTAGTACAATACATACATAAGAAATTATAAACATACAATAACATACAATACACAACAATACACAAAACAAGGGACAATGTGTTGGTACATGAGAATCATTACAGTTATTTGACTTGTGAAGTTTGTCTCCTGTGTGGCTTTGTTTTAATAATAGTAACAACTTTACATTTTGTCATGTTCTTGTTCATCGGTTCTCCACCTGTTAACAGAAACTAATATAGGCGACTTGTATTTTTCACTTGTTATAATGGTTTCTACCTGTGAGTTATTTCATTTCGTGCACATTGATAAAGTAATGTATTATTGTTAGTATTGCGGACTTCCGCAAATCTTAAGTCACCTGATTACACTTTCAGTAACTAATTAGTTAGTCTGCGGTCCTCCACCAGACTGTATCTGTACTCCAATTCCTTTTCCACCTTAATAACAACACATCACTTAACACCACACACACACAACACACAATCACTTTGTAGTTGATTAAGTTCGTTAAATATATAAAATATTTTGATTATGCTTTTGTATTGATTAAAATTTTTGATGTAGATAGGGTATTGTTTTAGAATAAGTTGAAAAATAAAATAATGTAAATTGAGTAAAATAAAGTAAAATGAAATAAAGTAAGTGCCGTTCTACCTTCTTCTTCTTGCTAGGTCTATTCCGATTTGCACCTTGTTAATTCCTAAAATTTTTGTACATAATGTATTAAAATTTATTAAGTTATCATCGGTGCAAAGAATGCTACGTATTCCGCCTTGGTTTTTTATCCTTTTTAGATTTCCTCTTATCTCTTCATCTTCCTGAGAAAGATGTATGTTTGTGCAGTCAAACACTAGATGATCTGGTGTTTGCACCTCACCGCAATCGCAATTATCGTAATCCAGTAGGCCAATTTTATAGAAAGTTGTTCGGAATGGGCCATGGCCACTTATATATTGGATTACGTGTTTGTTTATGTCCCAATGTCCTAGCTGCA
The DNA here is from genome assembly GCF_964235325.1 of Thermobia domestica. Taxonomy (NCBI): domain Eukaryota; kingdom Metazoa; phylum Arthropoda; class Insecta; order Zygentoma; family Lepismatidae; genus Thermobia; species Thermobia domestica. The sequence continues at coordinate 14,947,970 of NC_137459.1, forward strand.
GCCTGTTCCTGATGTCAGGGAATATTCCGTATACCCTTCTTGCCTTATCGGAATTTTCCCAATGATTTTGCCATCTTGTGATTATTATGGGCTCGATTTCATCTAATGAAGTTATTCTTCTGTCAAGAAGTTGTGACGCTCTTTCGAATTTGCCATGTTTAATCCAATAAGTTGCCGCAGTTCTTAGGACTGTTAGGTGAAGTGGTTCTATGCCGAGTAGTACTTGTAGTGCTTCCACCGGCGTTGTGGCCATAGCGCCAGACATTCTTATTAAAATTGTTCGTTGGGCACTATCAATTTTCCTCCTTATCCTGATGTTCTGATTGATTCTGTGGCCCCAAGCACTGGAGCCATAAGAAGCTATTGCCTGAAAGATTGCTTTATAGTATAATTGACAGTGCTTGGGAGATAGGTTATAGTCTCTTGCCATAACGAGAAATATTTTGTTGGCTATCACTATAATCTTTTCTTTTGGTTTTGTTACGTGGTAATCAAAGTTAAGTTTCTCGTCTAACCAAATTCCCAAGTATTTAAAGGCTTCCTCTCTACCAATTGAGATGTTATTTATTTTTATTATCGGGCTTCTCTCCAGTTTGCCCATTGCCAGGATGTACTTTGTTTTGTTCGTTGACAGCTCTAATTTTGCTGATTTCGCCCATGTTAAAAGTGTATGCATTGCTATGTTAGCCTTTTCTTCTAACCACTGGCGCAAATCCCGGGGGGACGAGGGGGACATGTCCCCCCAATGTTGGACCTGGGGGGGACTGTCCCCCCAATAATCTGATTTAAAAAGCGCTTTTTCGGATTTGTGTCCGACTGCCTCACAGGAATGTAAGATGAAATTGATTTCTCTTGGCTTTTCCATTTTTTAAAAAAAAAGAATCGTATTCTGTAGTATTTCAAACTGAACTTCGTGCTGTAGTGAGTTTAGTAGTCTCATCAATATGTATTAATTCCACTTCCGCTACTTGGGCACAAATTGCAATAAATGCCTGAGGAGGATATGCCCCTCTCCTCATGCTGGAAAGTTGTCTCAGGTGTAGGTACGGGCACAAATTCCGGGGAAATGGGGAGACATGTCCCCCCCAACATTGGAACTAGAGGCTCTCCCAATAATCCGATTTGAAAAGTGCCGATTTGAAAAGTGCATTTTGCAGATAACTGTGTTGAGTTGTGTCCGACTGCCACAAAGGAAAGTTAGATGAAATTTGTTTCTCTTGGCTTTTCCATTTATAATGAAAATGAAGGCGTGCGACTGTGCGTGACGTAACCTCATATGAAATCTTATCTCCTCCTCTCCCCTAGGCCCTAGCACACGAAGAGTATATAGACTATCCAATGTCAGTATAACCCATCTTTTCAGTAAATGCGCATTTAATCTATTTGTAGTATCAGCCTAGGCATCTACTCATGCTTCGTAAGCTAACAAACTCTATAGCCTATGGAACTCGGAGGTTCAATGCCGCGTTCACAAAAGCTCTCCACTGACTTCTATTCTCAGCCAACTGGATCCAGTTTCTACTTTGTATTCCTATCTCTGCGAGATTCATCTTAATATTGTCTTCCCATCTGCGCCTAGGTCTTCTTAATAGTCGTTTTCCGATTGGTCTTACCGCTAACACTTTGAAAGCGTTCCTACTTTCTTCCATCCTGGCTACATGTCCTGCCCACCTAAGCCTCCTAGACTTGATGACCTTAACAATGTTTGGTAAGCCATATAATTTACGTAGTTCGTCGTTATGAAGTTTCCACCATTCCCCATTCCCGTTCCTCTTGGTCCGAATATTTCTCTCGGGATCTTGTTCTCAAATACTTTCAGTCTATGCTCTGTACTCAGTAAGCGTATGATTATCGTTTTATACATTTTAAGCTTCAAATCCCTCGACAGAATTCACGACGACAAGAGGTTTTGAACTAAATAATAACACGAATTCCCTGTTTTTAGTCGACATTTAATTTCTTCGTGAATATGATTTTCGTCTGTTAATATTGATCCTAGATGTTTGAAAGTATCCACTTTATCAAAAGTATTATTTAATATTTTAACACATACATAATTTGCCGTATTACGGTCCCGACGCACTTCCATGTATTTAGTTTTCTCTGCATTTACTTCTAAACTCATGTCCATGCAAGCGTGTCTAATAAGACCTCTGCATTTATTTCTATTTTTCTCATATCAACCCCTACTAAACTTACATAATCAGCGTACGCATAACCTGGTGAACACCGTTCTGCTCTAGGCCCTGGTTGCTATCCTTCATCTTCCTTATAGCGTATTCCAGGACAAAGTTGAATAATAATGACGACAACGCATCTTCTTGTTTCAGGCCATTCTTAACGTGAAAGCTCGTGGCCAAAACTTTTCCTACCCGGACTTTACTTTGGGATTCATTTAAACATGCCTTAATTAATCTAATTAGCTTTTTCGGTATTCCAAATTCTGTAAGAACGTTGTACAATGTTTCTCTCCTAACCGAGTTATTAGCCTTTCTAAAATCAATACATAGTTGATGTACCGGACTACTGTATTCCCGCTTATTTTCGAGTATTTGGCGAATGGTAAATATTTGGTCGATAGTTGATCGATTTCGTCTAAATCCACACTGATAATCTCCAAACATTTCATCTGCGTATGGACTCATTCTTGCTAATAGAATGTTTGAAAGGATTTTATAGGATGTTAACAGAAGAGAGATGCCTCGATAATTATTACAGTCAGTTTTGTCGCCTTTCTTGTGAATTGGAACAATGATTGATTCTTCCCACTCTTGTGGCAATTCTTCCTTGTTGTAGATAAGGAGAATGAGTTTGTGTATCTTGTTCCACAATTTTTTGCCTCCAGCTAAAATTAACTCAGCCGGAATTTCGTTTGCACCCGAGATTTGTGTTTCTTTAATTTCTTTATAGCGAGTTTTACTTCTATTCGATTGGGTTCTGGAATATATGATTCTGCCGTGTGTATCTTCCTTTCTCCACGCACATTAGTTTTTGGCTGCGTGTTAAGCAAATCGTCAAAGAAATCTTTCCATCTATTTAAAATGCTATCTGTATCAGTGAGAACTGTTCCATCAGCTTTCTTTCATATATAAGAACGAGGTTGATAGCCTTTCTTAAATTCGTTGACCCCTTTATACATGTCCCGAATGTTTTTATTTTTACTATCTTCAAGTTCCTAAATTTTAGCTTCCAAAATATCGCGTTTTTTTGTTCTAAAAGTTTTGGAAGTTCCTCGCCTGATGTCTACGAAATTTTGTGTAGTTACTTCATTCGGATTTTGTAGCCAACGTAATTTTGCCTGTTTTCTCTTCTCTGCTAGTTCGAACCATGGTTTGTTCCTACGTATTATTTCCGCGTGTCCCAATTTTTCTCTTGAGAGAAGATGTTCCGTAAGCAAAGAAAAGAATTCAATTGCTGGAATATTTTTCTCTCTAATCTTAAGGTTACATCTGTTAAGTAAAGAGTATGACATGCGTCAGATTTCTGAAACGATTCCTGTAATGCTATTGAGATTATAATCATTTTGCTCAAAGAGTATTGTTGCGTCACACATAATTGATTTCTTTCTTCATAGTTTTGGGGAAGTCGTCATTTATATTATTATATTACTATAAAACAATTTTAACGTGGATCTTTGTGGATGCCTAATTAGAAACATACCAATTATAAATATGCATGTATTCAGATTTCAGAATGTTTTCACGGCAGTGATTTGTAATACTGATATGTACTACTACTTCATCTACATCACCTAATATATAATATACTCTACAACAGTTGATCAGATTCATCTACCGTAACGTGAGTTTCATCTCCCTTATCTAGAATAAGCCTCAAATCTGCCCACCTTCCAATGTTGAAGACAACCAATGGCGTATTTAGGATTTTCTTTTGAGAGCTATGCCCAATACAAGGAAGGAAGTGGGCAATTGCCCACCTGAGTTTGAGAATTAAATATATTTTAATTTATGCATAAATTGAAGTTATAATGACAAGAATTACAGATCGATAAATCCTATATGATATGACACAAAAATTTAAAAGTGAATCTAACCCTTTATTCTATTCATACAAGAAAAAGAAAGCATCCTCTTGGCCGTCCTAATTTTCCGGGCTAATTATTCCCCCGTTTTGATTTTCTTTAATTCAAACATTTCCTTCTTTTAAAAATAACTAAACGATATAATTGTTCCTTTGTTATAATAACTAAAGTCCTGTCATGTTGATATCCGCGCATGTTGGTGTGGAACACTAGTTTCGCTTATCAACTCCTCTTAGTTTTGGTGTTACTGATGACGGCCAACTTCAATCACAACTGACAACGATCGATAAAGTATGATAGGCGAAATGAAAGTAGTAACGTCAAGAAAAAGAAACAGAAAAATAGAAAGGATGACAGAAAGAACAATTAAGGACGCGGTTCTTACATGGAATGAAATTTGACAAATACAGTATTATTTCTAAACAAAAAGCATAAGAAAATGGAAAGTCAATGACATTCTTAGAAATGGTAAGAAGGATTATTGTTGTACGTGGAATGCGTAAAACTAACAAATTATTTCGAGGGGAGAATGAGCCCGATAGCCTCCTAAATTCGTCACTGAAGACAATTCTGCTCCCCTGATCCTTCACAGCATTGTTTTTCAACTTCATAAATATTTTGAACATCGCTTATATATATATATATATATAGTTTTGCTACTATGGTGCGTCCGTACATTACGAAGATTGCATTACATGTGGCGTCCAGGTACATATGACGTCCGTATACCGGACGCCAGATGACAATCCTCAATATTTTTCTTCCTGTGTGTGTTTCATAGAAAATGATGCTTTTTCTGATTGTTGGTTGTAAAAAATAATATATTTTATTTACCGAAAATATTCTTCGACGAGTAATAACTTTGATATTTAAAGTTCGTCGGACGTCGAATGGATAGCATATTGTATACCTATATTCTGCTTTTAGTTCCGCCGTTTACCACCTTGGCGCTCGAGTCGCAAAGTTTGTATATTTTTTTTTGTATACTTCCTTTGAAATTGCTGACTATATGGCGTCCGAAGTGTGGCAACAGCGCAAAGTGCCTGAACGCTTGTATCTCCTGCGTTTACATGCATTCCTTTGTAACGCTCCGGCACTTGGGAGTGGAAGTGACGGTTTAAAAGTTGGATAGCCGTTTCAACAACGGTCTTGAGTGGCGTTTTATAATCTTTCTTTGAATTGCAATAAACAAAACCTTAAAATTTGTTTTTCGTAAATAGATAATGCTTTGATAATTTCTGTTAGAAAATAGGAAACAAGTTTATGATTTCACTGCCCATAACTCGTATTTGTTATTTGGTCCCCCACGATTTTCTTTTATACTTTTGAAGCGATTTTGATATGTCAGATCAGATAGATGGATCGATATAGGCTTGTCGTTTTGTATTTTTTTTAAATTTTCAGTTTCTGAAAACAAAGTGACGATCTTAAAAATTCCAAATTTACTAACGCATAGGTTCCCTTCTCTTCGAGTAACTTCTTTGCATGTCAATCAATGTTATCGAAACTTGCACGATAGCTACATAAATTAAAATCCTTTTGTATGAATATCGTCCCATTAACATGACTTTGAAACAGAACGATAATTGTTAGAAAATTAAATGTTAATAATTGTCCTGCAGAAACTAATTATCCTACCGGACTAATTTCATAGGAAAACAAATCTTTCAGATTATATGTAAATCTATACTTGTCATAAATACTAAAAGTTTGTTTGACATTTAAATGTTAGTCGTGTTGTTCACTATTTTGATTCAAAACCGTGAAAAGCATTTTCTATCATTTTTCAGGTCTACTGTGCGAATTGAATGAAATTTTTAGAATATGTCCAGAACTTTGGAAAATAACGTAATATGCACAGGTACATAACAGAGATATGACTAAGCTGGGGCAACCGGGGTAGTGTCCCTGGGCTCACTAGTTGAATCCCGAATAAGTGCAAATCATAATTATATAATCTACAGTTTAATGTGTTTAGAGGCTCAGTTCAACTTCTGCTCGGTTCCCTGCTGGGCCTAGTTATGCCATTGTGACAATTATCATTCTCTATGGGTTCTTAAACCAAAATGGTGGACATCATAATATCATAAATATTCACTATTGTATATCCCGTAACTCGGATAATAATTGTTATATGAAAATCAAATTGCAGAATGTATACAGATAGATGAAATAACCTATAGCAATGTCAGTGTTGTTCGTTATTTTGATTAAAAATGGTAAACAGTATTTTCTGTCATAATTGATTAGTGATTAGGATCCAATTGAAATCAAATTTTTAGAACATGTGCACCATTTCATTTTAAATTTTATAAGTATTGATGCGCACGAGTCGAGACATGTCTCGAACCTCAACTCAAGTCGACTCGAATTCGAGTCGAGATTCGAGTTTAGGCACATTTTGTAAAATTCGAGACGAGTCGAGACAAATTTATTTCTTCACTCAAATTTCGAGTAGATACTGATCGTAAAAATCTCGACACGACTCGAATGTCCCGAAAATCTTTAATATTATTTTTAATATTATTTTGAAGAAAGTATATGTATGCAATTAATTCTTTGTAAATACAACTATATAGTATCTGAAACGGCTTGAGTCGGATTGAATGAAAAAGTGGACATGTATTCGAACTGCGCCATGTATTGTTAATTATCGTGAATTAGAAAAAGTTAGTAAAGAAAATGAAAGCTTGACTGATTAGCACCAAACAAGGCATGAAATATTTGTTGACGTCAAAGCCGCACATCTCAAAAACCTGAAAAATGATTGCCTCATCAACTATTCTTGTCTTGTCCAAGCCAGTTGCTTCTTGCCATAACTTGTGAAATTTCCTGCAAATTAGTCAGAATGTTGAAAATTTTCTACATTTTAAATTTATTTCTTATACTCCAGCCGGAATATTATGATCATCTACCTACTATCGATATAAACCCATTCAGGCGATAGCAGCGTCACCTACCTAGGAATGCCTGCTAGTCAGACACACGTACAGTGCATGCAGTATCAGTGAGAGTGCTGGCCGTCTGTAGAATGGGAAACGCGTACAATCTATCTTAGTTTGAATGAGAGCATGTTGTAATGACCCGAAGACTCGGCACGATTATTTTGGAACTGCAGGATTTGTCGGGTGTTCGAGGAGTGCTGTGGTGAGTGCCGTCAACAAGTGGCGATACCAAGGGGAAACAACGTCCAAACGTCGAGGAGTTAGGCGCCCCACTTCAATACAGATGTCGGACGTTGTAATTTGGGCAGACTGGTAAAACAGGACAGGCAGGGAACTGTGATGGAACTAACATCAGACTTTAATGCTGGGCAAAGTACAAGTGTGTCTGAACACACAATGCCCCGAACACTCCTAATGATGGGCATCCGCAGCCGACGACACATGATCTGCAAATGTCAACACCACAGATTGGCAACTACGAATGAAATGAACACGTTGCAATCGCCAAAGGACCTTGGCGCAGTGGCAGAGCGATGCATTGTCTGATGAATCCCGATACCATCTTCATCATGATAATGGAAGGGTGCGAATCCGTCGTGTTTCAAGGGAACAGCTCCTTGACACCTGTACTGCGGGACGGAGGCAAGCTGGCAGCGTTTATTTATGCTCTGGGGAACATTCATGTAAGCATCCACGTGTCCAGTGTAGGGATGCGTACGAGTCGAGTCGAGTCGATATTTAAGCCTGTCTCGACTTGTCTCGAGAAAATGTTTCAACTCGAAAAAATGTTTCTCTCTTGACTCGATAGTTTTTTGTTTCGACCCGACTCGAATTCGAGACAAGACGTGTCGAAATTCGAGTCGAGACAAAGTATACGAGTTAAAATATACGTACACATCAGCCAGAATGTTATGTCTACCTACCTAATTGTCAGTATGTCAACCTTTGACACGGATAAGAAACGAGATGCGTCTTGACAGGAATGCAGTGATCTTTGGTAGGTCGCTGGAGAGATTTTTCACCACATGTGCACACATATAACCTAAATCCCGTAAATTCCGGGGTGGAGGTCGATGCGCTCTGACGTCATGTTCAATCACATCCCAGATGTGTTAGATTGAGTTCAAATCCAGCGAGTTGGGGGGCCAGCACATCACTTGGAACTCGCCCCTGCATTCCTCGAACCACTCCATCACACTCCTGGTCTTGTGACATCGTGCATTATCTTGTCGGAGATTGCCACTACTGTTGGGAAACATTGCCGTCATGCTCACGTGAAGGTTCCCCAGTGCATAATTAAGCCGCCAACAGCTTGTATCAGTTCTTCACATTACAGGAGTCGAAGTGCTGTTCCCTTGTAACACGATGGATTCGCACCCTCCCATCTTCATGATGAACAAAGTATTGGGATTCATCAAACAATGCAACACTCCGACACTGCGTCAAGGTCCAATGGCGATGGTCAGGTATTCATTTCAGTCGTAGTTGCGGATGTCGTGATTGTTATCTGTCGTGACGTGGATGGGTCGTCGGCTGCGTAAGCCCATCTTTAGGAGCGTTTGGTGCACTGTGTGTTCAGACACACTTGTACTTTGCCCAGCATTAATTCTGAATTATAGAAAGATTTTCGGGACATTCGAGTCGAGTCCAGATTTTTACGACCAGTCTCAACTCGACTCGTATCTCGACCTCAAAATTCAAGTCGAGAAATACATTTGTCTCCACTCGTCTCGAATTTCAAAAGTGTGTCTCGACTCGAATTTAGACTCGAATTCGAGTGGATCGAGTCGAAATTCGAGACATATCTCCACTTGTGCGCATATCTAGTATAATCGAGCTCGAGCAAGGCAGCATGACGGCCGAGGCGTATCACACACTGCTTGAAGACTACGTATACCTCTTCATGACGACCGTGTTTTCCAACGGTAGTGGTATTTTTCGACAAGATAATGCACCATGACACAAGGCCAGAAGTGTGATGGAGTGGTTCGCGGAACACAGGGATGACTTCTAAGTGAGGTACTCGTCCCAACTCGCAGCATCTGAACCCAATCGAAGATATTTAGGATGTGATACAACGTGACGTCAGACCGCATCGCCCCTCCCCGGAATTTACGAGAATTCGGTGACCTGTGTGTGCACATGTGGTGCCAGCTCTCACCAGCGACCTACTAAGGATCATTGCGTCCATGCCAAGAAGCGTGCAGTTGTTATCCGTACCAAAGGTGGACATACTGACAATTAAATAGGTAGTCATATTATTCTGGCTGATGTATGGGTATATTTCGACTCTTACATTCTGTCTGGATTCGAATTTCGAGGCGTCTCGAATTAGATTCGAGTCTAGACCGAATCATATTTTCGAGTCGAGATAACATTTTCTCGAGACCAGTCGAGAAAGGCTTAAATCTCGTCTCGACTTAATTCGTGTGCATCCCTATTTATAAGTATAATCATCATTATTAAGGTACTCCAGAACGAAAATTACGGCATTATAATTGGGCAAATATTCAATGTTTTATACCTGTAACTCTGACATTAATAGTTGAATTTAATATTGTAAAATGTATAATTACACAGGTAAGAACATTAGTAATATTAGTGTCCGCTCCATTAAAGAAAATAGGAGACACTACTTCTATAATAGATAATAGACAAGTGTTAAAAGAATTCACGAAGTATGTATACGTTCGTACGTTTCTTTAATGAAGATTTTATCAAATTGGTACTGTTGTTTTATTTTTTTCTAAAACAAATGTTAGGGCTGTTTTTTTAAAATATATGAAGCAGTACGAGCAATGAGATATATGAAGGAGAAAGGCTACTGGAGACGACAACATACTAGTAGATTTGCTCAAGGGATTAGGAGTCAACGCAATGTTGACTTTTTTTATTAACAAAATTTACCTGAGTGTAACATCAACAAAGGATTTTCTTGATGTTACAGTGATCGCATTGCCCAAGAAGAAGGGAGCAAAAAAGTGCAGTGATCATAGAACCATTACTTTGATTTCCCACACTGGAAAAATTATTGCACGCATACTGAACAGGCAGCTGGAAAGTAAGATAGATGAGAAATTAGAAGATCAATTTGGATTCCGGAAAGGAAAAGGCACAAGAGATGCTACTGGATCGATGAGAATTATATCAGAAAGAGTTCTTGATGTAAAGGAAGAGCTGTGATTGTGCTTCACCGACTGGCGAAAAGATTTCGACCTGGTCAATTGGACGAAACTTTTGAAAATACGTAAACAAATCGGATTCAATTTGAGAGATAGACGACTCATTCAAAACCTTACATAGGACAACGAGTGAAGTTGCGCCTGAATAGAGTAGAAACCAATAGTGTGTACATTGCAAGAGGAGTCGGACAAGGAGGTAGTATATCACCCCAATTATTCAACATTTACAGTGAATGATTAATGAGGGAAACATTAATGGGAATTGGAGATTTCAAGATTCGAGGGCAGATCATTAACAAGATCAGATATTAAGAAAATAGGTTATAATAGCTAAAAACCGAAGGCGGACTACAGGAGATGGTTGACACTGCAAAACTATTTGGAATGGAAATCAACATTGGGAAGTCGAAAGTCATAAGAATATCCCGTGGAAACACTCCCTTACGGATCAGAGTAGAAGAAAGAAAACTTCAAGAGGTCGATAATTTCAAGTATCTGGGAAGTATTTTGACAAGAGGCGCGTACTTCACCAAAGAGATCCGGTCAAGAACTGCCATAGCTAAAGAAGCATTTAACAAAAAATATCACTCTTAACTAATAGGCTCAATATTGGACTCAAACAAAAATTGGTCAAGTGCTATATATATATATATGGAGCATTGGACTGTATGGCTCAGAGACTTGGACATAAAGGAAGTGAGAGAAGAAATATTTGGAGAACTTCGAAATGTGGTGTTGGAGGAAAATGGTGAAGATTAAATGGACATACAGAGTAACAAACGAAGAAGTTTTGAAACGTATAGGAGAGAAGAGGACACTTCTATTAAGCATCATTCGTAGGAAGGCCAATTGAATTGCACACATCTTGAGAAGAAATTGTCTTCTTTGCAATTGCCATAAAACGAAAGATAGAAGGAAAGCGAATAATAATGAGAAGAACACAGCTGATTGATGATTTCAAAAATAGGAAAAAATATTGGGAGTTAAAATAGGAAGCTGAAGATCGAGAAACGTGGAAGAAACATTTCAGACCTAAATAGGAAACCCGCTGAAATGCAGAATACTTAATAATAATAATAATAATAATAATAATAATAATAATAATAATAATAATAATAATAATAATAATAATAATAATAACTGAAAAGAACGCACGCATTAGTTATACCCTCTGTCCTGTTTATAAGTAAATATTTGTAACAGTCATTACACCATAGTTATGAGTAGGATTCGGACTGAACAAATGCTGGAATTACGTTCGGAATGTTAAGGGTTCGATATCTGTGACATTGTCTTCATTATGATTCTTCAAAATAGACCAAAGTAAACTTGTAAGTTTACACACACACATATGTATATATAGAAATTTTGCCCTTAACGCATGCCCCAACTTTCTTAATAGTTTCCACTTCTATTGCTATATCATATCTGAAAGACCTTTCGGCTGCATTTGATCAACACGCGTAAATAAATAAACCAATTAATATTCAATATAGCCACATGAATAATATACATTCAATAAATTATCATAGTTTCAATTGATCTCAAATGTGAAAGTTAGAAGATGATTATTAAACACCGAACTTCTAAAAATTGCTTTCGAAATTATGCAAGTCTTTAAAGTCACACCCAAGTTTAAGGGAGCATTGCCCTTCTGTTTTTATTCTAAATTTCGTAACTTTTTGCTTTGATTTGAACAACAAAACCTTGTGGAAACCAAAATTCTTAAACCCAATACGAATGACAAGCCGAAATCTCCATTTGTTATATCTTTTTTTCCTTGTTAATAAGAGTTAATGAATAGCACTAACTACGTCCGTGTTTGCAGTAAGCTTAATCATTAGGGTTATAGGCAAGTACAAAATTATTATTCTATTTCGTTTACATTATTAACAACATAAATATAACTTCAAGTGTTTTCTTAAATTTGCAGAATTCTTAACAGTTGGTAATTTATTTCTAACGCATAATAAAAATCTCGCTTTGAATAGTTTCTCATTTATTTCTTTTCCGTGGAAATAATTCTTGAGTTATCCAAGCCAAAGAAGGGTTTCTTCCATCATTTCTAAATTACAAGGTCACTGATGGACAAATTTCACAGGCAAACACAGTTTAATGTACAACTCCTACTTCGAAACTTCAGAGTAAATTCGCTTACAACATCTACAAGAATTCCCCAGAGGGGCTGAACTAGATCAATTCTTTTCACATCTTGTATTCTGAGAAGCTATGGGGTTAATCCACGCATTGCGGTTACTCTCTGCTTTGTGTTCAGAATATCCCTTTGCGCTTGGCTGTCTATTTTCATCTCATTATTTTCCTGAAGTTCACGTTGATAAAAATCAAAGTTGTATAGTAGTATTTATGAGTAAAACGTGGAAGCAAAGCCTTACTTATGATAAAAGTAACTAGTTATTTTATAAATACTAATGCTTTGCCAATAAAAATTACTGTGTTACTTCTCAAGACTGATGAAATGTGAATGTAATTACCATTTCACCAATTTTTCATCATCTAATTTTCTGAAACTTAGTTTTCTTGTAGTCTTTGTCACCTAATTTCCAGTGCAGTGACACTGAACAATGTATTTGTATGTACACTTTGAACAAAATCTCTTTGATGAAAGGTTGGAATCGGTTTCAAGGAAAAGAGGTTATACTTCGTGAAGTTTGTCCCTCGTGAAGTGCGAACCCGAATATATTTTATTATTGTACTGTCAGGGACAATGACGTCTTTGGCGTGGGAGACTCGGGTTCGATCCCCAACGAAAGCTCATGTGGTTCAGATTACACGTTAATCCTTAGATTCACGTCTTATATAGCCTAGCTGTTGAAAGGACGTTAAACTCAAATCAACTTAACTCATCGACAATGAACTTGTGTGCAAATTTTAAACTAAATCGGTTTGATGGAACTGAGTAAAACCCATTGTTAGAAAGGGTGATGAAAAACAAATTAACTTAAGCGAAAGCATTCAAATAGTAAAAGAATAAATATATTGGACATAAAATATACTGTTAAACTGGCGGGAGAAAACTGAGATTATGACAAAACTACAATCTCAAACGAAACCAATGTGCTCTCAAGTTTCTTTGTTTATATATTACGGGACGTTTTCGTCTACTATTTGTGCAACAACAGTTTTCTTCCGATAATTCGAGAGCTCGTTGGGTAAGCAGCTTCAGTATTTTTATTCATCTAATGGAAAGACATCGCAATTTTTTCTAATACTGTTAAGAAGTGACCATTCGAAATTTAAAAAAAAAATAAAATCCTATTTTCTCCACCTACTAAAAAGTATTTTCATTAAACTTTTACGAAGTTAGGCTACTTATTCAATGGCTTTCCGAAGATATAGTAAGTTATTGCTTGCATATACTTCGAATACAAATTCCTGTTGTGCTAACAGGGAATTAAAAAAAAAAGTATTTATCTTTAGAGTAACTGGAAGACAGGCATCAGAACAGAAAATTATCAATATTAAATGCTTTACTGGGCTTGGTTTCTGCTGATACTTTCAAAACTTTAATTAACTGTTTTTCTTTATCATTTTAGTGATAGTTTAACCTACGTGCACAGGTCTATATCCAAGTAAAAGCTTGAGATTTGAAAGGAAATAGTGTTGCTCAGGAGACGAGACGAGAAATAAGGTTATCTCGTCTCGTCCCGTAAATATTTGTTGCATTTTGTCTTGGTGATCTAAACAGAATATAGATAGGTATGAAGCCCTCACATGCCAGCAAGCAACAAAATCAAACTACTTTTTATAACAATCGGAATATTGTAGTTTTAGGTGCCGAGTCAGCCCATCATTTGCTGTATGAATGAATACCATTGATCCATGTTCCGTTACTATTTTCTCGGGTTCGATATTTGCCATTTTCCTCAAATGGCGCACAACAACTATTTTACATCATCCATCATAACAAAAATTTGACATTAATCACAATAATTTAAGTAAAAAATAAATAAGTGCATAGCCACAGATCACTGCTGAGCTACATTGAGGAAATCATTACTTTCTGGATTCAAGAAATTAGTTTCACACAAAACTTAGTTTAATAAATTACTTATTGAATATATTAGTGGCTCATTCTATAACTAGATTTCTAAAAATGTGGACTAAAACACGGTAGAACGCTCATCTCTGGTGCATAGAATCCCTGGTTCGACTTCTGGCCAAGTAAATTTGTGGAGGACAAGATCGTGCTCTTGCGTTTTCTCGGGGTACTCCCGTTTCTTCCCAATTTGTCATTCTACCAATTCTTCCATCATCATTCACTTGTTTAATCATCGTCTTCCTTAGCCTAACAGGCAAAGCCTTGGGGAAACCTCAAATATTTCAATTTCTATAAATTTGCTCATAGATACAAATCTCATACGTGGTAATTAATATGAAAAAAGTGTAAGCATTACATGAAGCCAGAGATTAAGAAAAAATAATTTAATGTGTTATATAACCCGTCTTTGATGCTCTCAACTCGTGATAAATTATAAATAATTCACACATGAATATGGAAATTAAACGTGTTAGTCAGAGCTGAGGATGGTCAATGGGGGTGGAAGAAAGGAACTTGTTTTTTTTAATTTCCCGAGGTATTGGAGAAATGTTATGACTATTGTGTAATCAAGCATATCAGAATATCTCAACTGAAACATTTGTTCTTTAGTCATTAAAGAGAGAGAGGAAGAGCACAGGTGCTCAACCCTAGCAGAGTTAAAAGGATCAAAACATTTTGGGTGCTGAAAGCATGGTAATGTGTCGTGAGCTTAAAATACATACACAAGGAGCACGATAAGCAAATAACAACTAATACCTGTTTCTAAAGAAAACAAATACACTATGCTCTAAATATTTTTTGTTTTTCTTTTGTTCGAACAGCGGATTTCGTTATACTTTTGTTAGGTAAAATACACTTTGTACTGAGTAGTGTAATAAATTGTTGTGTATGTTAAGGTTCAATAAAGTGTTCATTGTAAGATCGAAATGTCCTGAAATACATAAACAAAGAAACATGAGAAAATATTGGTACATTTAAAATTGTATTTTTTAAAAATAAAATATGCTATTTATATTGTGAAAGCATCGTCGAAAAATCATCTTCAACAAACGAAAATCTGTGCCATTTATATGAAACATTAATTTGTTCCTCCCTTAATACTACTACTAGTAATAATAATAATAATAATAATAATAATAATAATAATAATAATAATAATAATAATAATAATAATCCACTAAAGAGTACGACTTCGTAACATTATTTTATGCCGTTCCAGTTCTGAACACTTTACTTATTTTCTGAAGATGGAATGACCGGGCTGAACAGAGTGATTTTCTTTCAAGAATTTTGTAGAAGTTATGTACAGCACTATTGTCTTCGTAAAAATCGCAATGTTTCTTTTTATTATAGTTGAAAAGAAGACAATGCAAGCCTTTTCCCTTTAACAAAATTAAGATGGAAAGGTAAACACATACAATGATAGTGGAGCTTGAAATATGTTGAACGAAATATATATCACTCGTTTTTGTAGCGACTACCTGGCAGATGTTCGTACATTTCTTTGCATGAATAATCAATGTTATGGCATATCAATCTGCAAGCATATAATCAATCTTTACGCCATTATTGGGGAATAGAGCACTGTAGAATGCATTCGGTTATTATTTAGAAATGAAATGAAATCTTTGAGTTTTACGTCCCACAGTTATGTCGGCTAGGCTAAAAGACACGGTAATGATCAGAGTGAATGAAATGGTAGAATGAAGAAAGTTTGAGCGAACAGAAAATCCCCGAGAAAATCCATACACATGTGTTTGTCCACCACAAAGCCCACTTGGTGCGATCTGGGATCGAACCGGCCACCCCACACACCAGGGGTGAGCTGTCAGAGATATCGAGTAATTTTCGGGAATTCATACAGCGTGTCAAGAATAGGTTATCTTTCTTCCGTTAACCTTGCATTCAAACCAGAAGAAATCAACCGTTTTCGCATAGCATTGATCGCCATAAAACTAAATTGGTAGTAGATAACGACAGTTGTCGAAAGTCGATTGAGCATCTGAAGAAAAATACCATCTTCTCCTGTATCTCTCTCCTGAAACAGGAAATGGCAAAACAATTTCACTCTTCCTGTTTCAAGCTCCATAGAGCCCCTCGGGGCTATGTGGATAGTGTATGCGTCTTGTTGCGGGAGATCCGAGTTGAATTTCCGGCGAGTTTGCTATTCAGTTCACTATACAGTTCAAAACTATTTTTATAAGATGAACAGTTTCCTCACTTGAAAGTAACACAGAGAGCTTTTCTGAAACTTTCGTACGTCGTTAGTTCCAATATGCTTCTACAGGTAACGATTCGCCGAGATGTTTACGCAGAATCAATGAAATCTTTGTGATCTATGAGGAGAGAGAAAACTAACTTTGCTCTTATCTGCTGTCAATCTGCATTCCATTGGTATCTTCGTCTGCGGGGACAACCCAAAGTTCACGCACGTGACCTAGCCGGGGGCAGAGAATGAAAGAAACTACCTGCTTAGCCTCCTATCTGCTGTTCTGCGTTCTTGCAACATAAAGACCATAAATTAAACAGCTTTTAAATGGAAGAAAATTAATTTTTAATTAGCGCGCTTTAATATTACCCTAGCAAAAAAAGTAAAAGTGAACATGCTTATTAATACTAACAAACATTTGGACGAATTTCGAAATGTTTAGAATAAATAGTTTTCATAATATTTTGGAAAGAAATATACTATGTTATTATATAGGGAAATCCCATCGCATTCCGAGTGTCGAACACAGCCTTAACAGTCAAGGACTTTCACGAGTTTTATTTCTCCGTCCAGAGATGGAGTTAGCATCGCAGTCGGTCTTGCCTCCGCTCGCAAAAACATGTGTGAAAATGTTTGTTGTTTAATTCGATGTTGCCATCTCAATAATGAAAAAGTGTTAAATACAGTCAAATCAGTTGACAAATAATGAACATAAAGAACATAATTGTTTTATATATACACAATTCTTTTGTATATTTATACGTGTATGTCTGTGTGTATTGGTAAAATAAGTCATAGTTTTCGTCTAATAATAAGAAAACAGTCTATAACATGTCATGAAATCTCAAACACTCTCCAATCGCCCCTTTTTGTTCCAAGCCTCGTTTAGAAAGGAAAACGCCTGTGGGGGCGTTAAGCCATTGTTAAGAACCAGTGACCGAAATAATGAAAATATTTTCAAGATTCTCATCATTATTCGGACCCCCTTGAAGTCTCAGAAAAAGGAAAAAAAGTATTGAAAGTTTGTGATAAATGGAAATTTCTTGTTTTATCTTCATTCTTGTACATTTTCAGAATACGAAATACCAGTAAATTAAATACATTTAATAAATACCTGCAGAGAAAAGGAGGAAATGAAATGATTACTTGTTCTGTATTGCTTGGTACATAATGTGTTTCTATGGAGTATCTGATACGTTTTATTATTATTATTATTATTATTATTATTATTATTATTATTATTATTATTATTATTATTATTATTATTATTATTATTATTATTATTTCTCTGTGCACGAAAACGCGTACTAATGAGCGCAATATCGTGCTAATACACTTACGTTATTTTTATTTTTGTAAGTAACCCTTTAACTTCTTCCTTCTGTTCCCAATATTTATATATTTTCAACCCATCAAGTCTTTTCTTCTGTTACGAAATAAAATACTAAAGTATTTAAAAACAGATTTTGTTCGATTTAGAGATGGAAATTGTACAGTAATTTTGCTGTCCGCAGATGTACATCCAAACCCGATTACCCTACGGAAAAGTGCGATAATTTTAAATCTTGAGCTCTTATTCCTCAATACAGTTTTAAAAACTATTACTGTTTGTAATAAAACAGTAATACTACTTTTTAAAGAAGGAAAACGTTCCGTTTAGCTGATTTTGAGAAAACAAGAAAACACTACTCAGCCGAGTAACGAAGTTTAAAATGTCGGGGGAAATCTATTTTATTACGCTTCCCTAACAGATAGATAAAGGGAGTAAGGCATATGTTTACATCTCCTGTGACTGCAATATTACATAGCATTATTTATTATTTTATTCATGTTTATTTATACATTATGTTTGGAGGGTTCATTTCAGTAGTAGTGGTCCGCGTATGGCTCGCCGAGTCAGCAAAATTTTTTTTTGTGACGTCATAGGTCAAAGGTCAATGACCTTGGCCCGGGGTCAATGACCTAGGGGTACCTAGGACCACCCCCTCTAAATTTTGGCAGGGGTACCATGGCCCACCCCCTAAATTTTGGCAGGGGTACCTAGGACCACCCCCCTTAAATTTTGGAAATTGCCAAATCTAAAAATTTGGTATGGTAGCCTAGGACCATAGTATGTACCTCTATTAGTATTGGGTGTCTATGTCGTTCCCTTTCATGGGTAAAAAATTGCCAAAAATTCAAATTTCGGGGGTTTTTGACCTAATTTATCCCCTTTGATGAGGTGTTATTACCTTATATAGTTATATGGGCGTATACAGGGGTACATTCCCTTTCATAAGACATGGGTATATTAATGCACCCCTTGAAAAATATGGGAGGGGTACCTTGGCCCACCCCTTAAATTTTGGAAATTGACCAATTTAAACATTGGGTATTATAGGACAGGACCCTAATATGTATTATGATAAATTTGGGTGGTCCACCTCATTTCCTTCTAGGGGTACAAAATTGCCAAAATATAAACGTAAGCAATACGTTGTACCACGTGTTTGGTTTCGACCTAAGTTATCCCTTTGATGAGATGTTATTACCCTATATGGTTATATGGGCGTATACAGGGGTCCATTACCTTTCATAAGACATGGGTATATTAATGCACCCCCTTTAAAAATTTGGGAGGGGTACCTTGGCCCACCCCTTCATTTTTAGAAATTGCCCAATTTAAACATTTGGTATAATAGTATAGAACCCTAGTATGTATCACTATAAATTTGGGTGGTCCACCTTGTTCCCTTTCATGGGTACAAAATTACCAAATTTTAGTACAACCACGTGTTTGGTCTTTTCACCTAATTTATCGCGTTTGATGAGGTGTTATTATCCTATATGATTATATGGGTGTATACAGGGGTTCATTACCTTTCATAAAACATGTGTATATTGGTGCACCCCTTGAAAAATTTGGGAGGGGTACCTTGGCCCACCCCTTAAATTTTGGAAATTGCCCAATTTAAACATTTGGTATAATAGTATAGAACCCTATTATGTATCACTATAAATTTGGGTGGTCCACCTCGTTCCCTTTTATGGGTACACAATTGCCAAATTTTAGTACAACCACGTGTTTGGTCTTTTCACCTAATTTATCACCTTTGATGAGGTGTTATTATCTTATATCGTTATATGGACGTATACAGGGGTTCATTACCTTTCATAAAACATGTGTATATTGGTGCACCCCTTGAAAATTTTGGGATGGGTACCTTGGATCACCCTTTAATTTTGGAAATTGCCCAATTTAAACATTTGGTATAATAGTATAGGACCCTAATATATATTACTATAACCTCGTTCCCTTTTAGGGGTACAAAATTGCCAAAATATAAACGTAAGCAATACGTTGTACCACGTGTTTCGTTTTTTTTACCTAATTTATTCCATTGGATGAGGTCCTATTACCTTATACGTTATATGGTCACGTATGGGGATTCATTTCCTATCATAAGACATAGGTACATTTGTGCACCCGGGAGGGGTACTTTGACCCACCCCTTTAATTTTGGAAATTGTCCCTTTTATATGTTTGGTATTATAGTATAGGACCCTAATATAAATTACTATAAATTTTGATGGTTCACCACGTTCCCTTTCATGGGTACACAATTGCCAAATTTTAGTACAACGTGTTTGGTTTTGGCTCAATTTATCTCCTTGGATGAGGTCCTATTACCTTATATGGTTATATGGTCATGTATATATTGGTCCATTTCCTATTATAAGACATGGGTACATTTGTGCACCCCGGGAGGGGTACCATGGCCAACCCCTTAAATTTTGGAAATTTTCCAATTTGAGCATTCGGTATCATAGTACATGCCTCAACATGTATCATGATAAATTTGGGTGGTCCATCTTGTCCCCTTTCATGGGTAAAAATTGTTAAAATATAAACATAAGCAATATGTTGTACCATGTGTTTGGTTTTTGGCCCAATTTCTCCCCTTTGATGAGGTTCTATTACCTTATATGGTTATATGGTCATGTATATGGGTTCATTTCCTATCATAAGACATGGGTACATTGACGCACCCCTTGAAAAATTTGGGAGGGGTATCTTGACTCATCCACTCGGTTTTAGAAATTGTTTAATATAAGCATTTGGTATCTTCGTACAGGTCTTCAATATGTACCACTATAAATTTGGATGGTCCACATCGTTCCCTTTCATGGGTAAAGAACTACCAAAAATCAAATTTCGGAAGTTATTGACCCCTATTTAGCACGTTATATGGTTTATTACCTTTATATATTTATGTTCCCTTTTAAATTTGGGAATTATCAAATAACAAAATTCGGTAAACGTTTTCTAGGACCCATTGGTATTCCTCTTATGACCAAATATTCAAAATTTAAAGGTTATTGACCGGCTTTATTATTGAATAAGTACAGGATTTATTACTTTTTCATAAGACACAGGTGTATTTGTGTACCAATCTTAAATTTTGGGAGGGGGTACATTTCTTATTGTCATATCAATAATTGATAATTGGATAGTATTTCATTCATTGGGTAAATCATTGTCAAATATGAGTATGATCACGTGATCAGTTATTAACCTATGATGGGATTAGGAGTCCAGAACATTGGTACATTGAAACTTTGTAGGATAATTTGAGAATTCGTCATTGGTTTTGATTATTCCCGCCAAATATAAACGTAAGCAAGACGTTGTACCACGTGATTGTCCTTGATGAGGTAGTGTACAGGGATTCATTTCCTTTGTTGTGGTACTTCTTAAGTTTGAGTACACACACTTTTAGAAAACAGTTGGTTCTACTCAGGTAAACAATTGACGGACATTATTGACCTTATTGAACATATAATGATATGACTTAGGTATATCAAGAGAAGTATTCTTTAAATTTGGGAATGGTGATAAACAGAATTTTAACATAAGGCGCGAAATTTGAAACAATACATTGAACTTTAGTCACAGCTCATAGTCTAAGATCATTGGTGGTGATTGATTTGAAATCTGATAGCTAACCTTATTGAATCTTATGACTCATAGACGAAAGGCAATACATGCTACAACAGTTTGAAATTTAATCATAAGGTGATGTAATCTGACACTAGCAAAGTTATTGTTAATGCAATTTGATTGGATGATCACTATCTTTCCTGCAATCTGATTGGTTGATCACTATCTTTCGTGCAATCTGATTGGTTGATGAGTTTCAAATCTTTGCTGCATTCAGTTTTAAGTTTTGTTTAACATTTAAAAATCTTGGTTTCGTTCAACATTTTGCACTCACAGATAAATATGATCAAAACCGTTTATTTGTTAATCGAATAGTTAAAAACCGGATAAAGTTTGACGGTTAACCGTGAAACGTAAAATTTTTTGAAACTTTTTGTTTGAAAATTCTTGCTTTCAAATTTTTGTTTGAATTTTTTGTTTCAGAATTTTATTTGAAATTTTTTCTGACAACTTTTGTTTCAAATTTTTTGTTTAAAAATTTTTCGTTTGAAATTTTAAAAAATTTTTCGTTTCAAAATTTTGTTTAAAATTTTTTGTTTGAAATTTTTTCGTTTCCAAATTTTTTGTTTGAAATTTTTTGTTTGAAATTTTTTCGTTTCAAAGTTTTGTTTGATTTTTTTTCGTTTGAAATTCTTTTGTTTGAATTTTTTCGTTTCCAATTTTTTTCGTTTCAAAATTTTTTTTCAAACTTTTGTTTCAAAGATTTTTGTTCGAAATTTTTGTTTCAAAGTTTGGTTTGACATTTTTAAAAGTTTGTGCACTCATTAGTAAAGAACCGGAACTGTTTAGAACAAAAACCTCTGGCAACATTGTGGTGCAATAGTACACGTCAGAACATGGGGTTGTACTTGAAATGAAAAAAACACAATTCATTGAAATGGATCATTTTATTACACTCCACATACATCCATACCAGATATATGATCTGGATATTGTCGATACAATGTATTTTGAACTTCTTGCACTAGTTTGTCTTTATCATATAATTTTAATTCCAATTGAAGTCTTTTAAGGTCTATTGCAATATCAATTGGTGGAAACTCAATGTCCATTTGATCACAAATAAACTGTTTATCAATACAGGTATGCACCCACGAACGATGTTGACAATAGTACACGTCAGAACACGATCATGCAACGTCATCAGTTTTGCATCATCGTTCGAGTTAGTTAGTATTCACGATAACATCATCATGGCTACTTGTCTGCAGTTTCTAAACACGCGTGATGTGATGAAATCATTTACCAAGATTACTGATTTACAACAGAATGTACCTTATAGAATCTTAGCTAGCCAAATGGTCCCTACAAAGTTTGGATTAAGAATCGTAGTGAAGCTTGAAAATGATAAGAATATAATTTTACCAGCAAGATATTTACTCATGGAAGCATCAAAACAAGAAGAACTGCTGCGTTTCTTAAATTCTGGATCTGTATCTTTATGTTACAAAGGATTCTTGGGTCGAAGTCATCAATTTGAATTTAGTACACAGCCAGATTCGTCAGCAATTGTGATGAAATCATGAATTCAAACGTCAGCACATCAGCCGTAGTTGTATGAATGTGGTTGGTCGGCATGACGTCAGTAACTGTGATGAAACCATGAATTCAAATGTCAGCACATGACGTCAGCAATAACTATAAATCAACCAATACACTGTCATCCCACGAAATCATTTGAGCTAGTGCGTTTCAGGAGGAAAGATGTGTACTTCTAACGATAAAGAGTTCATCTTCGCAAGCTATTATCCAATAAATATATTTCAAACAAAACATGTGATGATTGGTATCAGTGCTAGAACATTTGAACCAGTGATTCGATTGGGCAAAGCAAAACAATTTGGTGTACAACTGACCTGTGAAGAATGGCACGAATCGACCAAATGAATGATGAGCTAAATGTGACCATAGTCAAATCATTAGGCTCAAATCATGAAGTGGTGCTGCGTACAGTCCTCGAAGAGAAGATGGTGCTGTTACGTAAAAAGAGTACATTCCATGTCCCTCGCAACATGGTGTATCTAACGCAAACGGAATGGAACAAATTCATCAGCGTATTCCAGTGTGTGAAACATGCAGTGGAAGTGTGCAACAAAACTAGTATATTCCTGAAAAAGTACTATTTTGAAAAATGTGTTATGCATATTGTACAACATGTATCTAGATATTGTGATGGTTGTCAACATCGTTCGTGGGTGCATACCTGTATTGATAAACAGTTTATTTGTGATCAAATGGACATTGAGTTTCCACCAATTGATATTGCAATAGACCTTAAAAGACTTCAATTGGAATTAAAATTATATGCTAAAGACAAACTAGTGCAAGAAGTTCAAAATACATTGTATCGACAATATCCAGATCATATATCTGGTATGGATGTATGTGGAGTGTAATAAAATGATCCATTTCAATGAATTGTGTTTTTTTCATTTCAAGTACAACCCCATGTTCTGACGTGTACTATTGCACCACAATGTTGCCAGAGGTTTTTGTTCTAAACAGTTCCGGTTCTTTACTAATGAGTGCACAAACTTTTAAACATGTCAAACCAAACTTTGAAACAAAAATTTCGAACAAAAATCTTTGAAACAAAAGTTTGAAAAAAAATTTTGAAACGAAAAAAATTGGAAACGAAAAAATTCAAACAAAAGAATTTCAAACGAAAAAAAATCAAACAAAACTTTGAAACGAAAAAATTTCAAACAAAAAATTTCAAACAAAAAATTTGGAAACGAAAAAATTTCAAACAAAAAATTTTAAACAAAATTTTGAAACGAAAATTTTTTTAAAATTTCAAACGAAAAATTTTTAAACAAAAAAATTTGAAACAAAAGTTGTCAGAAAAAATTTCAAATAAAATTCTGAAACAAAAAATTCAAACAAAAATTTGAAAGCAAGAATTTTCAAACAAAAAGTTTCAAAAAATTTTACGTTTCACGGTTAACCGTCAAACTTTATCCAGTTTTTAACTATTCGATTAACAAATAAACGGTTTTGATCATATTTATCTGTGAGTGCAAAATGTTGAACGAAACCAAGATTTTTAAATGTTAAACAAAACTTAAAACTGAATGCAGCAAAGATTTGAAACTCATCAACCAATCAGATTGCACGAAAGATAGTGATCAACCAATCAGATTGCAGGAAAGATAGTGATCATCCAATCAAATTGCATTAACAATAACTTTGCTAGTGTCAGATTACATCACCTTATGATTAAATTTCAAACTGTTGTAGCATGTATTGCCTTTCGTCTATGAGTCATAAGATTCAATAAGGTTAGCTATCAGATTTCAAATCAATCACCACCAATGATCTTAGACTATGAGCTGTGACTAAAGTTCAATGTATTGTTTCAAATTTCGCGCCTTATGTTAAAATTCTGTTTATCACCATTCCCAAATTTAAAGAACACTTCTCTTGATATACCTAAGTCATATCATTATATGTTCAATAAGGTCAATAATGTCCGTCAATTGTTTACCTGAGTAGAACCAACTGTTTTCTAAAAGTGTGTGTACTCAAACTTAAGAAGTACCACAACAAAGGAAATGAATCCCTGTACACTACCTCATCAAGGACAATCACGTGGTACAACGTCTTGCTTACGTTTATATTTGGCGGGAATAATCAAAACCAATGACGAATTCTCAAATTATCCTACAAAGTTTCAATGTACCAATGTTCTGGACTCCTAATCCCATCATAGGTTAATAACTGATCACGTG
Organism: Thermobia domestica; assembly: GCF_964235325.1. Classification (NCBI taxonomy): domain Eukaryota; kingdom Metazoa; phylum Arthropoda; class Insecta; order Zygentoma; family Lepismatidae; genus Thermobia; species Thermobia domestica. The sequence goes on from NC_137459.1 coordinate 14,973,120, forward strand.
ATCATACTCATATTTGACAATGATTTACCCAATGAATGAAATACTATCCAATTATCAATTATTGATATGACAATAAGAAATGTACCCCCTCCCAAAATTTAAGATTGGTACACAAATACACCTGTGTCTTATGAAAAAGTAATAAATCCTGTACTTATTCAATAATAAAGCCGGTCAATAACCTTTAAATTTTGAATATTTGGTCATAAGAGGAATACCAATGGGTCCTAGAAAACGTTTACCGAATTTTGTTATTTGATAATTCCCAAATTTAAAAGGGAACATAAATATATAAAGGTAATAAACCATATAACGTGCTAAATAGGGGTCAATAACTTCCGAAATTTGATTTTTGGTAGTTCTTTACCCATGAAAGGGAACGATGTGGACCATCCAAATTTATAGTGGTACATATTGAAGACCTGTACGAAGATACCAAATGCTTATATTAAACAATTTCTAAAACCGAGTGGATGAGTCAAGATACCCCTCCCAAATTTTTCAAGGGGTGCGTCAATGTACCCATGTCTTATGATAGGAAATGAACCCATATACATGACCATATAACCATATAAGGTAATAGAACCTCATCAAAGGGGAGAAATTGGGCCAAAAACCAAACACATGGTACAACATATTGCTTATGTTTATATTTTAACAATTTTTACCCATGAAAGGGGACAAGATGGACCACCCAAATTTATCATGATACATGTTGAGGCATGTACTATGATACCGAATGCTCAAATTGGAAAATTTCCAAAATTTAAGGGGTTGGCCATGGTACCCCTCCCGGGGTGCACAAATGTACCCATGTCTTATAATAGGAAATGGACCAATATATACATGACCATATAACCATATAAGGTAATAGGACCTCATCCAAGGAGATAAATTGAGCCAAAACCAAACACGTTGTACTAAAATTTGGCAATTGTGTACCCATGAAAGGGAACGTGGTGAACCATCAAAATTTATAGTAATTTATATTAGGGTCCTATACTATAATACCAAACATATAAAAGGGACAATTTCCAAAATTAAAGGGGTGGGTCAAAGTACCCCTCCCGGGTGCACAAATGTACCTATGTCTTATGATAGGAAATGAATCCCCATACGTGACCATATAACGTATAAGGTAATAGGACCTCATCCAATGGAATAAATTAGGTAAAAAAAACGAAACACGTGGTACAACGTATTGCTTACGTTTATATTTTGGCAATTTTGTACCCCTAAAAGGGAACGAGGTTATAGTAATATATATTAGGGTCCTATACTATTATACCAAATGTTTAAATTGGGCAATTTCCAAAATTAAAGGGTGATCCAAGGTACCCATCCCAAAATTTTCAAGGGGTGCACCAATATACACATGTTTTATGAAAGGTAATGAACCCCTGTATACGTCCATATAACGATATAAGATAATAACACCTCATCAAAGGTGATAAATTAGGTGAAAAGACCAAACACGTGGTTGTACTAAAATTTGGCAATTGTGTACCCATAAAAGGGAACGAGGTGGACCACCCAAATTTATAGTGATACATAATAGGGTTCTATACTATTATACCAAATGTTTAAATTGGGCAATTTCCAAAATTTAAGGGGTGGGCCAAGGTACCCCTCCCAAATTTTTCAAGGGGTGCACCAATATACACATGTTTTATGAAAGGTAATGAACCCCTGTATACACCCATATAATCATATAGGATAATAACACCTCATCAAACGCGATAAATTAGGTGAAAAGACCAAACACGTGGTTGTACTAAAATTTGGTAATTTTGTACCCATGAAAGGGAACAAGGTGGACCACCCAAATTTATAGTGATACATACTAGGGTTCTATACTATTATACCAAATGTTTAAATTGGGCAATTTCTAAAAATGAAGGGGTGGGCCAAGGTACCCCTCCCAAATTTTTAAAGGGGGTGCATTAATATACCCATGTCTTATGAAAGGTAATGGACCCCTGTATACGCCCATATAACCATATAGGGTAATAACACCTCATCAAAGGGATAACTTAGGTCGAAACCAAACACGTGGTACAACGTATTGCTTATGTTTATATTTTGGCAATTTTGTACCCCTAGAAGGAAATGAGGTGGACCACCCAAATTTATCATAATACATATTAGGGTCCTGTCCTATAATACCCAATGTTTAAATTGGTCAATTTCCAAAATTTAAGGGGTGGGCCAAGGTACCCCTCCCAAATTTTTCAAGGGGTGCATTAATATACCCATGTCTTATGAAAGGGAATGTACCCCTGTATACGCCCATATAACTATATAAGGTAATAACACCTCATCAAAGGGGATAAATTAGGTCAAAAACCCCCGAAATTTGAATTTTTGGCAATTTTTTACCCATGAAAGGGAACGACATAGACACCCAATACTAATAGAGGTACATACTATGGTCCTAGGCTACCATACCAAATTTTTAGATTTGGCAATTTCCAAAATTTAAGGGGGGTGGTCCTAGGTACCCCTGCCAAAATTTAGGGGGTGGGCCATGGTACCCCTGCCAAAATTTAGAGGGGGTGGTCCTAGGTACCCCTAGGTCATTGACCCCGGGCCAAGGTCATTGACCTTTGACCTATGACGTCACAAAAAAAAATTTTGCTGACTCGGCGAGCCATACGCGGACCACTACTACTATTTCACATATACGGTACAAAGAAAATTTATATAGTAACTACTTTATGTACAAAAAGATTCTACCGAAGGCGGACCGTAGTCAGTCAGCGCCGACAAAAGAAATAACTAATATACTTATTTTCTTTGTTTGTAATATTGCCTCCTTTTTGTTTTATTGAGGGCTGCAAAATGAATCTTATGTACCTTTGACGCCCCTCAAACTCTATCAGAATTGAGGGAGGGGCACCCCTCTTGGTCTTTCATCTTGTTACGCCACTTATTCTGCTGGACAAAATATTTTCTATTTATGTCACTGAATACTTGTCAGAATCATTTTATTGAATAGTTTATTTCCCAAAAGTATATGCCACACATAGGCGTAAATTGCCCCCCACAAGCCTTGCGGCCCAGGGGGCACATAATCAAGGGCTATGGGGACTCTGAGGCTTCAAGTTACGCTACTGTTGCCACATATATTATAACGTTTAAAATATTGTGGAATGTTTTTAGCTGAATCTAATATAATCTATATTATAAAAGAGAACGTACAAATCCTTTGTTCCCTCATCATGCTAATACGGCTGAACCAATTTCTTTTATTTTTGGGGGGTTATTAGGATTTGGACCCTAGATGGTTTTTATCATATCACTTTAATTTTTAATTACCAGTGTCTTGAGATAATTGACCATTCAAGTGTCCATAACGTACAAATCCTTTGTTAGTTCATCATAGGTAAAAATAAACGTATTTATATGCAACCCGCATGACCGTGTCACTCGGCGGGTTAACATAAATGACAGGCGCTATAATGTTAACATTTACTGCAATTTGAAAGCGAAAAAGTAAAAATTATCTAAGTAACAAAGTTTATTGCGTTCCGGGGTGACCGCAGCGAAGCGGGGTGAACGCTGCTAGTATCTTATAAATCAGAAAACAATCTTAACAAATCATGAAACTTATTCAAAAGAGTACAGTAATGTTAAATATGCCTATATAAAATTTTGTTTATATTATTTATTACGAAAAACCGAATTCAGATATAGTCTTCACCAGAGACGTACGCCGGAATTTATTTCGGGAGGGGTCGAAAGCTTTTGGGCGGGTTCAAATACAATTTGAGGCTAAATTATATTAAACTTTGTAAATTTGCCCCTAAAATTAGACTAAATTTACAAAAATGTTGGGATATTGTGGGGTCCGGACCCACTCCCTGCGTACGTCCCTTGTCTTCACAATCCTGATGTGATGTGATGTGAAATTGGTCATCTCAAAATTTTATCTTTTAGAACATGTTATGCTCTCCTGGTCTGTAGTTTGAATACATGTATCCATGTATCAAGTTCGGATACATGAGAACTTATTTGATTTGATGGGAATTTAATCACTATATATTAAGCACTTATCCAGGTTTTCTTTTCGCGGGGGGAGGGGGTGACAAGGGGAAGTCTCGTAAGCACGTAATTCTAATGTTTTAAAATATCAATTTGTTTTCAAAATAATAATAATAATATAATGCAACAGTTCTATTCTTGCTTAAACTTTTCCTTACTTTTCATTATAAGAACCAGTTTAGTTTGAATGAACTGTATTGTGGCACAAAGAAAGTCAAATATTTCCGAGAGATATGTAACTGGATAAGGAAACTGTCTGCGATAGCATATAACAAGAATAACAAGAAAACACTGAGTGTATAGTTCTATTACATTTAAAGTTGTAAACAGAACAGAAACGAAATTTTAATCCTATTTAAAAGTGTTCTTTTTTTTTATTCCACGAAGGGGCAATGGCATCACGGTATGTTCTTGGACTTAAAGGAAGACGACAACACATTGCCCAAAATTTTGACAAACTCGAAGTAATTTGAAACAAAAGAATCTCAAAAACGTAAAAGTATGTTTATTAAAAACGTGCTTCAGTTTCGGAGGGGACATGAGCCCCCAGGTCCCCCCTGGATACGTGCCTGCTATAGAATATATGCTTGCTGTGATGGAAGCTTCACGTTGATCTGTCTCAATAGTTTGAATGGTTGTTGCCATAATTCATCGTTGGATACAGAGAAAAATGCATAGCCTTTCATATCACCCCTAAAGATAAAGTATCTGTATTTGCTAATATCTGTATCTGCCTCAGAGACGTACGCAGGAATTTATTTTGGGAGGGGTCCAAACCATTTCGGGAGGTTCCGAATACAACCCCAGACAGGGACTGTGACAGGACACGCTGCCCCATCAGCATTTGTGTACCCGTTGTTTTCGCAAATTTTGCGTTTCGCTCACTTCGAGCAGTGTGACTGAGCGCTCCGCTCAGTAACCTTCTGAACTCCACCAATGTCTAAACTTCACTGGCAACACTGTCAACACATGATCAGGAAACAGCAGGTTGAATCGAGAGCAGGAGGAGCAGGTTGCAGGTAGACAGAAGAAGAGAAATGCAGCGGAAAAATAAGTGAAGTAATCATCCAGTGAGAAGCGTATGAGGACAATTAAATGTAAACATGTAATTTCACCTGCCGATCGAGGTAAGAAAAACTGAACATGTTTAAAGATAACAAGTAAGCCGTGTTCGTGAAAAAGCAAGACCCTGCAAGTAAACATCGCATGTCACGTACTAATGTCAACGAAAAGAATTAAAACAGGTGATATGTGTATACGGTATACGACACACTAAAGCATGCTTAGCATTCGTAACCTTATAGAATTCTTTTGATATTACCGTAAAAACATATGCGCATATAAAAAGTGAATCTAAAATATTAATACATTATTTATATAAGCCGACATAATAATATCCATTTCAAATACTTCATTCATGACATAATCTATTTTATTGGATACTGCATATCAGTGCTACAAAAAGTAAATAATTAAGTTTCTTGCGCCAGTCAATATTAATAAAAGTTAATAATTTATAAACACTCTAAAGGATCAGTAAATATAAAACGTCGTGTATATAATGAGCGCACAATATGAACGCATTCCTTTGTATTGAATTATTTTAGTCGTAAGCTCAAGTTTAAAACATATATACATAAAAAGCGCTTAAAACAAAATCAATCTATATTTGATATAGGCCTATATAATAGCGGAATATTACTTCAATTTATAGCTATAAAAATATCCAACAACCACAGTAGTACTATAACATCGTTACATAACCGCATTATTTCTGGAAACTGTGCTAGCTAACATATTTATCTGTAAAAAATGTTTAAAGTATCAGTACTAAGTTAAATTCAATTTAAATAAAAGTTCGCCAGTCGCAACTATCAAGTGTCAGTCAGTTAGTCACTTTGCATTCAAATTAGAATTTCACTAGTGAATCATCTGTTCGGGCAAAGACAGAACGGAAGATAGAAACAATTATATCAAGTGGCAAGTATATTATAATAGTTAAGTGCATCCGTAAAAAGGAAATAATTAAAAATAATAAATGAATAATAAATACAAATATAAATAAGAGATCAAACTTCTTTCTAGACATTTAAAATAATATAATTTGCTACTGTCATCTGGACTTGCATTTCTTCTGAAAAGACTAAATAGTAGAGAAACCTTATTGCATGTATTATTATTATTTTTGTTGTATATAGTATTTTGTATGTTTCCTTGTTTGATATATCTTATTTCTTTTAATTACTTGTCAATCTCAGTTTTATGTTGAACGGTATCAATAATTAAAGTAAGTGACGTTATCAAATCATTATTAAAACAACTGTTTACGTCAAAATATTGTTCGTTTGTAGTTAGCATTATCTGTTGTGTATATAAATACTATTTTGTAATAAAATGTGGTATTATAGAAACAAATATAGTAAATAAATACATATAGGTTTTAATAGCAAGTTTACGCAATTGTATTCTGAAAATTCTGAGTCTAAATTGCATCATTTCTCTACGTCCACGCTACGTCTTACAACTTCGTAAATAACATCAGTGTAAAAATTTATATTAAAGGCTCAAATGGTAAGTTGTCAATTACAAACCAAAAGTGTTGTAGTATTAATATTGATATTCTTATTTAAGTTCACTATTTCTTAATACACTGTTTTCGGAGCGTGCGCTCCTGCTACCGAAATTCCAGATAACGGGAGGTTATTAAAAATTTGTTTCATATTTTAACCACTAATACCCTCCACCGTTACCGTCACCGTTACATTTTAGATTATGAGACTCAGACGCTTGTGAAGAATAGTGGCAATCAAGAGTGTGAATTTCGTGGACCGTTAGTTGTGTAGTATACTTCGTCGTAAAAAAAATGAACATGGGTGGAAATCGGCGTAATCGACAAAAAGACAGTGCAAGTGCACGTGAATCTGGTGGTGCGGCCATGTCAGACTCAGATCAAGTAGTGTGTTGTGAGGATTCAGCTAGAGATGAGTATCATGTACAATGTTGTCTGTGTGATCGCTGGTATCACCGCGTGTGTAGCCAAATGACGGAGGAAGAATGGAATGCTCAAAATGAACTCGAGGATGATGCACCTATTGAAGCATTATGGAAGTGCGGACAGTGCAAACCACGTAAGGTGATGGAGAAGGGAGAACGAAGTTTGTCTTTGGATGCGATGGAGCAGATGCTTATCCGTATGTTTAAGAAGTATAATGAAAAGGGACAATGTGAATTGAGGTCGAAAATCAAGGAAGATTTTCAGATTGAGATGAAGGTTATTCAGGAGGATTTACGGGATAGTAGAGAGCAATTGGAGAACAAGATTGAAGAAGTTAGCAAAAAGTGTGACAGGACGAGCGCCTCGTTAACTCATCAGGTAAATGAATTGTCACGAAAGATGGACAGAACTCAGCAGGAGATTCAAGGTTTGAAGAATACTGTCTGCAAACTCGAGGAAGTGGTAATACTAACAGAGAAAACGGCGAGTCAGCAATTTAAAGAAGTAAATAAAAGAATCGATCAAGTATCGAAGAGCTGTGTAGCAGGTATGGCACAATGTCAGGACACGATGCAGGATGAGATTGCAGATGTGAAGCATGAGGTGTTGCAGATGACTACGACACAGATAGAAGATCGTTTAGCCAAAGAACAGTTAAAAGTCATGCAGAAGACTGATGAATGTAGAAAGGTGATAGAAGAGGTTTCTGGAAGAGTGATTAGAGCCAACGCGCTGATGAATAACCAACTGCAAGAGTGTCGCGCGGAAGTGAGTCAGTCGAAGGCTGTCATGTGGCAAAACACTTCGGAACTGTGGAAAGTACAAGAAAAGTTGGCTTGTCAGGAGGTAGCAATCGCGTCACTTCAACAAAGGATCGAGGAGGAATGGCGAAGACATAGTTCAGGCGTAGAAGAGGAAACAGAAGTGAAGCGGCCATACAATCTTGCTCAATCTCCAAGCTTAGATGGAAGGCGCAATAAAAGCGATTCCAGTGGTACCTGCTGTGGAAAAAGTGCCCTCAATAGTACGGCGGCTTCTCGGAGCAAGGAACCTGAGGAGCACCCAAGTTATCGGAGAAGACGAAGGAGACGGATCAAGACCAGTTCGTCTGATGAGAGCGGGTATTCAGAAGAAGATGGATGGTCCCCGAAGACGGAAAGAAGAAAGAATCGACAAAGAAGACAGCTTCCTTCTTATGGCAACGAGAATAGAAACGCCAGAAGACTAACGAATCGTCGCGGAGCATATCCGGAAGCAGCTCAAAACTATAGGGAGGAAATGGAAAAGGAAGAAGACGAAGAGGAATTAAAATTGCGATTAACGGATATAAAATCGTTCACGCATTATCCACCAGAGAGAGGTAATTTGTCAGCTCAAGCATTTATCATACAGTTTGAACGAGAGTGTGCTCTAATGGGGGTGCGACCTAGTCAGGCGCTTAAGGTATTACCGTTCGTACTAAGAGACGCAGTGCTGTCATGGTATTATTCAAATGTGAATAAGTTCCTCACGCTTGAAATGTGAATAAGTTCCTCATTTTAAGAGCATAAAATATTGGAATACCAGGTTATATAGGTGGTGTATTGAAATGCAAGATGTAGAGTTGAAAATCCAATACATACCTGGAGTAACCAATGTAGCAGCGGATACTTTGTCTCGTATCACCGTATGCCAATCACCTAGAATTGTTACAATTTTCAATTTTCATGTCCTTCCAGGAGATTTAGCAAATATGACCAGTGAAGACTGAAAGCAATACCAGCGTGAAGATCCACAGTTGATGAAGTATATTGATGCTCTGGAGCAAGATCAGACAAATGTACCAGAAATAAGTTGGGGTAAATCTGTACGTCTGTATTACAAGATCCAACAAGGTGTGCTGTTAAAACGTGATTTTCATTTGAAAGATAAATGGAGGATAGTTGTACCCAAAAGTTTAGTAAAGAGAGTACTGAGATGTTACCATGATGACAGGGGTCATTTTGGATATGCGAAGACACACACGATGCTTCTGGAAAATTTCGTTTGGGAAGACATGTATACTGATGTGCGACGATACATCCGCAATTGTGTATTGTGTATGAGACACAAAACTGATCCTCATCCTCTCTCAAGGAAGTTACAATCAGTCACCGTCTCGAGAGCCCGAGAGTTAGTATCAGTTGATGTGGTAGGGAAGCTTCCAACCAGCAAGTCAAACATGGCATATGTATGCACATGCATGGATGCATGGATGCAGGCATCTAGTAGCGTACCCAATGAGACGAGCTACAACTGCTGCAATTCTGAGGTGCCTGGATTTGTATTTTATGCATTTAGGCATTCCAGACGCCATTATATGTGACAACGGTCCATGTTTTGTATCTAGTAAGTTCTTAGGATCAATGGCTAGTAAGGGAGTTAAAGTGTATCACATCACACCATACCATCCTCAAGCAAATCCCGTGGAGAGGATGCATAAAGAAATGAACAGGCTTTGAAGGTTGTATTGTGCTGGACAACATGTGGATTGGAGTAAGCACTTATGGAATATCGTTATGTTACTAAATTATACTATTGTGGAAAATCTGAACGTTGCTCCAGTCCAAGCACATCTAAACGTGAAGGATGTAACGCCTGTGATGAAACAACTGTTCCATGAGGAGACTGATGAAAACGGAAATTCGTGGAACAACCGGCTACTTATGATTGCACACCGTAAGAAGTCTCAGATAGCGAAGAAGAATCAACGTACTAACGAAAAAATGACATCGAATCGGCATGCTAATGTAGGCAATCTTATATTCCTCAGGGCACATCCCATCAGTGATGCAGCAGCACACCAGATAAAAAAGATGTTCGATCTGTACTCAGGTCCATACTTATGTGTTCGTAAGCCAAGTCTTAAGGTTGTGGAGCTGATTGATCCAAACAATGGGAAATCGATAGGACACCGATCCGAACATCAGTGTAAATTGTAAAAGCCTACTAAGGAAGAATACTGGAAGTAGCGGAAGAAGGCAGAGGAGAATTGTGCCAGTCAACTTTTGAAGAACTTACCTGATGAATACTGCGAATAAATTGCGGGCAGTACATATTCGAAATATGGTGTATATATGTATATAAGTGTATGTGTCAGGTTTCATTTGTTTGTGTATTATCTTGTTCTTATAAGTATATGTAAAACTAAGTGAAAGTTAATCTGTGAGTGCTTAGTGACGGCGCAGGGATCAACCTATTCGGACGCCATATGTGACAGGACACGCTGCCCCATCAGCATTTGTGTACCCGTTGTTTTCGCAAATTTTGCGTTTCGCTCACTTCGAGCAGTGTGACTGAGCGCTCCGCTCAGTAACCTTCTGAACTCCACCAATGTCTAAACTTCACTGGCAACACTGTCAACACATGATCAGGAAACAGCAGGTTGAATCGAGAGCAGGAGGAGCAGGTTGCAGGTAGACAGAAGAAGAGAAATGCAGCGGAAAAATAAGTGAAGTAATCATCCAGTGAGAAGCGTATGAGGACAATTAAATGTAAACATGTAATTTCACCTGCCGATCGAGGTAAGAAAAACTGAACATGTTTAAAGATAACAAGTAAGCCGTGTTCGTGAAAAAGCAAGACCCTGCAAGTAAACATCGCATGTCACGTACTAATGTCAACGAAAAGAATTAAAACAGGTGATATGTGTATACGGTATACGACACACTAAAGCATGCTTAGCATTCGTAACCTTATAGAATTCTTTTGATATTACCGTAAAAACATATGCGCATATAAAAAGTGAATCTAAAATATTAATACATTATTTATATAAGCCGACATAATAATATCCATTTCAAATACTTCATTCATGACATAATCTATTTTATTGGATACTGCATATCAGTGCTACAAAAAGTAAATAATTAAGTTTCTTGCGCCAGTCAATATTAATAAAAGTTAATAATTTATAAACACTCTAAAGGATCAGTAAATATAAAACGTCGTGTATATAATGAGCGCACAATATGAACGCATTCCTTTGTATTGAATTATTTTAGTCGTAAGCTCAAGTTTAAAACATATATACATAAAAAGCGCTTAAAACAAAATCAATCTATATTTGATATAGGCCTATATAATAGCGGAATATTACTTCAATTTATAGCTATAAAAATATCCAACAACCACAGTAGTACTATAACATCGTTACATAACCGCATTATTTCTGGAAACTGTGCTAGCTAACATATTTATCTGTAAAAAATGTTTAAAGTATCAGTACTAAGTTAAATTCAATTTAAATAAAAGTTCGCCAGTCGCAACTATCAAGTGTCAGTCAGTTAGTCACTTTGCATTCAAATTAGAATTTCACTAGTGAATCATCTGTTCGGGCAAAGACAAAACGGAAGATAGAAACAATTATATCAAATGGCAAGTATATTATAATAGTTAAGTGCATCCGTAAAAAGAAAATAATTAAAAATAATAAATAAATAATAAATACAAATATAAATAAGAGATCAAACTTCTTTCTAGACATTTAAAATAATATAATTTGCTACTGTCATCTGGACTTGCATTTCTTCTGAAAAGACTAAATAGTAGAGAAACCTTATTGCATGTATTATTATTATTTTTGTTGTATATAGTATTTTGTATGTTTCCTTGTTTGATATATCTTATTTCTTTTAATTACTTGTCAATCTCAGTTTTATGTTGAACGGTATCAATAATTAAAGTAAGTGACGTTATCAAATCATTATTAAAACAACTGTTTACGTCAAAATATTGTTCGTTTGTAGTTAGCATTATCTGTTGTGTATATAAATACTATTTTGTAATAAAATGTAGTATTATAAAAACAAATATAGTAAATAAATACATATAGGTTTTAATAGCAAGTTTACGCAATTGTATTCTAAAAATTCTGAGTCTAAATTGCATCATTTCTCTACGTCCACGCTACGTCTTACAACTTCGTAAATAACATCAATGTAAAAATTTATATTAAAGGCTCAAATGGTAAGTTGTCAATTACAAACCAAAAGTGTTGTAATATTAATATTAATATTCTTATTTAAGTTCACTATTTCTTAATACACTGTTTTCGGAGCGTGCGCTCCTGCTACCGAAATTCCAGATAACGGGAGGTTATTAAAAATTTGTTTCATATTTTAACCACTAATACCCTCCACCGTTACCGTCACCGTTACAGGATAACTTTTCCCCTCTCTTACGTGTGTGATGGCTGGGTGCGTATATAAGTTAAATTCATCTGCCCTGGGAAAAATATTCAATTCGCACACTGACCCGTCCAGTTATCCCAATTTTATATAACGTAGTGAAGAATATTTTTTTGCGAAATAAAGTAATGTTTATTTTGCGAAATAAAGTATTGAGGAATCTACTTACATAGTCGTCAACAGGCCCGCAACTACGGCGAGGGTTAGGAGGCCTGGTTCCTTCCTAAATTTTTTTAGCCCCTCAAACCACAATGCATCCGTAAGATATTGATACAGAGACCTAGAATTGTTACGATTGCCCCCCTAGCATATTTATGTCCCCCAAACTTCAGTGGCTGGTTGCGGGCCTGGTCAACAAGGTTTTCACAGGTATTGCGTAATTTAAACAAATTTGTATAATGCAAAATAAATTTACTACTAAATCATGCTCAATTTTAAAATAAGCCAACATCATTTAGTTACAAGAGCATAAAATGTTGCATTAGCCGTTACCCAGCTTTATCAAACTTGGTTCTCTTCTGTTCGAACTCACAATGAAAGTTTGCACAAGATATTTCACACGAATTTGATCTTATACGGGTGTACTTATGCACATGATACCTAGGTAGAATCCCAAGCGTTCAGGCGCCTTGCGAAATTCATTTATTAGAAAAAAAAAACTAAAATTAAAATAGGAAATGCTAGTGTGAACATTACATGGATCTATATTTTCTTCCTTCTGCACTTCCAGGAAAAGGGAGATGCAGATATTACACATGAGTATACGGTAATTTATAATATTGTATTGTCACCAGACATATGTGAGTGAAAAATTAAAAAAAAAAAAGTTATAGTTCTAGATAGTATAGAAGTGGCCATGTGGACAGGCAACAAAGAACGAAAGTGATTTTTTAAAAAAAAACAGGGCCTAGGAATTTTATCCACATACCATTTCACTTGATCATATTTCCCTCAAAAATTATTCATGTAATTATCTTTCAATTATTTCTGAAAGGGTTTTGACCTCGCTTTCAAAGGGTAAATTTGTCCTAGATTGATTCCAATATGTTTTATATAATCTTTCCCAAAGATCACAAACTGACATCTGTACTATGTTATTTTGCGGAAATGGTAAGCTGACAAGTGACAACTACCCTTTCCAGGAATTCGCAGAATGAAAAGAAAGAAAAAAAGAAAGAGGGAGAGAGATGAGAAAAGGTTTGGGTTGTACCGCTGTTTATTAGTCACCTGATTGGAAAAACTTCAGCGAGGCAGAGAACTAAACTTGCCGCTCGACTCGGGCGGAAAGGAAAAACTAAGATTTATTCATCACTTTCAGTAAGGTTGAGTCATAGTAGCGAATGAACATACCCCCAAATCATTAATCCCTTCATAAACATTGAAGACCTTTTTCCTGTTTTCGCCAAAATACTACGAATTTTCTCACACTAGTGACACTTGTAGTACATTCTTAATTTTAACCACATGAACTCATTTTATTTACAGATACTTTATCAAAATGAGATAGTAGATTTTGTCACTCGCTATAGGTTAACATATACAATACATCTAATTTTAAACGCACACGCACAATACGATGCTGCCTGATTGGTTTGTGTGCATGTGTCTGGATAAATATAGAACAACAACAACAACAACAACAACAACAACAACAAAAAAGACTAACAGATTCAAGTTTCTCTTCAATGATAGTGAACATAGTCTTGCTCATGCATGCAATATCTAAAATGCTGAGGAATTCTTCTAGGTGAGAGTAACCACTTCCAATAGATACCGTGGCCCAAACTGCTGACGTATTAACAGTATTAACAGTTGACACTTTCGTTTTTGAGTCCAATTTCTCAGTAGAATGGCTAACTTCCCGGTTGCATGCTCGACATTTGAAGTACAAATAACTAACAAGTCCTAGTCGCCGTTCTTTTATAAAGTCCAATTTACCGCCAGTGCATATTCTTCTATGGTTATCTTGAAGTGTTAATGCCCATTGAAGAAAATGTTCCAAGTTAACAATTCGATAGCCGCTTGGGACGCCATTTCGTGTCACATTTCCACGCTGTCTCAAATATGAAAGTTTCAGAATCAAAGCTGCAAAGAAGAAACATGAGAGTATCGTTCCACAGTGTGAAACTACGGTAGACTTCCAAACTATACCAATTACATAGTAAAACTGGAAATAGTAGAGACCGGAAGTAGTTGATTTCTACCACTTCCGGTTTAAATAGAAGATTGGTGAAGGAGATTGTACCTATTCTTGGAACGATGAATCGATTCTCAGAAACCTCTTGTCGATAAATTTACCTCTTACCGTTTTTGAGTTATGACAAATACTGTTGAAACCGGAAGTGGCCGATTTGTATAGCTTCCGGTTTAACTTAAGATTGGTGAAGGAGATAGGACATATTCTTAAGATGCTGAATGGATTTCTGAAAACTGCTTGTCGATAACTCTTACAGTTTTGTCAATGAAAATCAATATTGAAACCGGAAGTAGTAGTGAATTTCTACCACTTCCGGTTTTAGTGGAAATACAGAAGTCGAAGTGTTTTGTTTCCTTCACACCTTGAATCGATTTCTGAGAACCGTTTGACGCTAGCTATTATCGTTTCTGGGTTATGACTATTACTGTTGAAACAGGAAGTGGTAAAAATCGACTCTTCCGGTTTAAGTAGGAGGTTGTTGAAGGAGATGGAATCTGTTCATGGGATGCTGAATCGATACCCGAAAACCACTTGTCGGTAGATTTTACCGCTTTAATTGTATGACAATAAACTGAAACCGGAAGTAATAGTGAATATGTACCACTTTCGGTTCTAGTAGAAATGCAGAAGTGGAAGTGGTTTGCTTCCTTGAGACCCTGAATCAATTTCCGAAAACCGTTTGTCGATAGCTGTTACGGTACCGTTTTATGAGTTATGAGTTAAAACCGCAAATTGCCGATTTCTACCACTTCTGGTAAGTAGGAGGTTTCTGAAGGAGATGGAATCTATTCTTAGGATGCTGGAACGACCGCTTGTCGATAGCTCTTATCGTTTTTGCTGTGATACCTGTTGACAGACAGATAGATAGACAGACGGACGGACACAGCCGTTCTAAAGAACTTCAATTTCTTATGCAGCATAGAGGCATCATTGTGTTACAATGATAGCTACGTGATATATATAGAGACGTGCAGATAAACGGGGGTCTATGGGTTCATACACACCCCTCCCAGAAAATTCTGAGCAAATGAAAAAAAAATACTCCTATAGAAAAATAAATAGCAAATTCCACATTTTAGAAGTTGGAAAAGTCGGATCTCACTGAGAAATGATTTTTTTCTTCTATCATACCACTTTTGTGATGCAATTATCATCAGAGCTGGTAATTGAGCGTCAAAAGTTTTTTTTTTTTTTTTTTTTTTTTTTTTTTTTTTTTTTGCGAATCACGTTTTTGGACGTTTAAAATGCTCAGCAATTACATTTTTTTAGTTTCTACCAGGAACGTAGCCAGAGTTCTGATTTGAGTGGGGGGGCATATATACTAAATTAGTAGTATAAATAGCAAACTAGTATTTATATACTAGTTTAAATATTTGGAAGGCAAGTCAAGATTTGGACCCCGTGCTCCCCCTAGCTACATCCTTGGTTTCTACACAACTTTTTTCCGCTAGAAAGTACCCAAGTGAATTAAATAGCTGCATAAATTGCTTGCTATAGTACATGTAAATAAATTTTAGAAAAAAAAAAATCATTCAAGTCATAGCCTACGATGCGGGGGCTTACGAATATGATTCCCGATGTGAACACTTGGTCGACGTTGAAAAAAAAAAAAAATGGTGAATCAAGACGACTAAAACTATAAACCAGATAAGAGGGTAGAGACGCCATGGAGAATACACTCATTTGTAGCTACAATATATGAAATGCACTACTTTTCGTAGTGACTCTGGCGTTTTTACCATGCCTTGAAAGAAAGAAAGCGACCCGCGGCTGAGTCAATACTTAGGAACAATTTTGGCGGAACAAGAATGAGGAAAACCAGTCCGGCAGGAGGGGGAGTAGAAATGACATGCCAATTCCAATGTGAAAACCCTCTGTGCAGCACAAATGAAAAAAAAGGTCTTATCAGATCCCCTCGTTTGCTTGCTTCTTCTCAATTCTTGGAATTCTAACCCGAAGCTAGTCAGTCACGTGATGTGCAAAGCAGAGAAATTCTTGGTTCATCTGCATGTCCCACCGTACCATTTGTGAGATAGGATGTACTCATAACTGATAGATGAGACTTATTATTATTATTATTATTATTATTATTATTATTATTATTATTATTATTATTATTAGTATTATTATTATTATTCAAACTAATGAAATAAGGGGCGGGACAACTTCACACTTACCTGTCCGATTTTGAGATTTTTCTCCTCAAATCGTTAGTTTAGGTTAGTTGCTAAAATTATTATTTTCGAAAGAGTTCTTTTATACTAGAAATAAATTAGGGAGAGGAGGGATAGTGTGAAGTTGTCCACCCATGAACAATATCCATATAGTTATACTGCATTATATAACTAGTTGCTCGTCAGTTTACGCAGTTCTGAAGCTGCCTATCTCAGTTTTGCAAAAGTAAATATTTTATTTGACAAATATGTTTGAGGACCAAGTGGCATGTAATTATAATCGTACTTCTTCTCTTTAATCAACATCATATTCGTATACATCGCTCTTTGTCATGATATGTATCATCATCATAATGAATTCCACATAATCTCTAGTCTATTAACATTAAATTATTATTATATTGTGCTAAAGATCGAACAAAATGACACGCACAAATTTTATACGTACCATGGAATATTTCAGAACGAAAATGATTCTCGCATGTTAATATTATTATATTATTTAATCGTCAACATTATTTATATCTTGCTTACTGTCCGATCCTAATTGACAAATATTATACCTACGTAAACCAAGATTTCGAAGATAGACCCCCCTGGTATGGCTTACGGTTCACGGGTATCCTTGCGAGCCACTGTTCTTAGCACTCTAATTTATTGAAATAACTTATAGTACACTGGTACCCTTATTTGGTTCGCAGTGAGAGAGTATTAAATGTAGTACAATATTCCGTCCCAGTCTAAATAGTGAGTCAATATATTACAGATTGTATATAGAAACTGGTAGGTACTGAGAACAGATGCTAAACAACGAAAACAAAACATAATTAAAAACCAGAGACAAAAATAATGTAAATATACATTAAATAATAAGTAAAACGAATACAAAAAGTTATCTACTAACATACTCCAGTAACACGAAGCTTATATATATATATCAGCTTGAATCTTGAATCTTCAGCGGTTTCTTGTTCTTGATAACATGGAGAAGAATCATCAACAGAAACAACAATTTCAGTTTTGCGACGTTTAGCGGCGGCTCGAGCAGATTTTGAGCGTTTAGGCGGATTTTCATGTGTCCTTTACCTCCGTGAGTTGCGAGCGATTGTGCTAAACAGCCAATGAAATCACGTATCGGAGATGGCGCGCTACACTCGCGTCAGAGTAGAAATTTGTTCAATTCTGACGGAAGTAGCGCGCGTACACTATTGTATTCACTGACTAACATGGCGGAGGTAAGAACAGCGTTTGAAGAACTGCTCGTAGAACAAGTAAGAGAAAACAAAATTTGGACAACCTTAAGTATCCGAAATACAAGGATTCAGTATTAAGGACAAAAACATGCCATCAAATTGCTGAAAATATTGGTATCGATGGTTAGTACTTTTATATTTGTGTAATTAATTAGTTGTATTACCGGGAACAATAGATAGTTCATACAATAACTGGTATGTACAAATTATCAATCCCTATATAAAATAAAAGCAATGTAATTTGAAACATGCTTTAGTATGATTTATAAATATTTTTATTTGTTTTATAAAATTTATCCGGATCGGATTTTAATTCAAAGAAAAGGTTCCTGTATATTCCGTATTCTCGTCGAAGCTGGAAAATGGGGTGAACCCACCACATTTTCCTAACATACTTCTGACGGCGGCGTTTTGAAATATAATATATTCCAGCTAAAACGATAGCTCTCCTTCGGGAATCCATTATCACAAACTAAAGTCGCAAACTTTCTATTTTACGCATGCGCATTAGCTAGCGAGTAGTAATTTGGCGCAATACACGCACGGATGTATGAAAACGAAAATAATGTACGATGAATACGCTACATGTGATGCTTCCGTTCTAACGCGGGCATGAAAATCCGCCTTTTATTTCGTTTTCTTGGTTTTGATAAAGGTCGTTTACGAGCCATTATGTATTTGCAGTATATCAGCTCACGCCTGATTGGTAACACCTTCAACTCGTTAGCTACACTGCGAAATAGGTGATAGTAGGACCTTGTAGTTGTAGAACATTCCGTCGAAAATGCGAGTGGCGCTAGCGTACAGATGTTCCTTTTAAAATCTTAATACTTTGCGCATTTATTCTCGAAATACATAAAGTACGTTGGTAATACATGATGAAATATAATATCGAGAGGAAGAAGACATTTCAGTGTTTAGAACGATATATAAATGTTGAAGATCGCTGGCCTCTTTCGACAAATATAAGTAATCAAAAAACGGATTTGTGCTGTGGTGTGCAGTTTAGTTGCATTTTTTCATTCTAATATCTAGTTCTTAAGATAATTAAAAACAAATCAAGCTTCAAGAAAAATTTAATACCATTTCATTCTAATCAATAATAATCAGGGAATAACATATTCAAGTTTCGGAACGAAATTTTTATTAATTATTGCACTAAATTGGAACAAATTTTAATTAATTATTAATTAATTATATGAGCGCATATTGATTATATCAACATAAAATTAATCATTACTACTATTAAATATATTGCTATAATGTTATATACTCAGATCATTTCGATAAATTGCGTTCTTTAGTAATTCTGAGTAGAGTGCCAACGCCCTTAAGTAATAGATAGCAGAATTTTCAGTTTTCTCTTTTTATACACAAAAAATTACTCTTAAAAATTTCAACTAAGGAAGACAAACTTTCGGGCTCAAAGGCTTCATTCATAGGGACCGCGGTGGTTCATCAGCTCACCTCTGGTGCTTCGGGTCCCTGGTTCGATTACACTCGCGCCAAATGAACTTTGTGGTGGACAAAAACCGTGGATTTTCTCGTGTTTCTCCCGTTTCCCCCACTTTCTTCATTCCACCATTTCATTCATTTCTCACCATCACCGTCTCCTTTAGCCTAGCCGTCTTAACCTGGGACGTAAAACTTACAAATTTCATTTTTCATTTCCAAAGGCTTCATAACGCTTTGAAGAGTGCAATACGTGCTAAGTTCTGATTTTGTACCTTTCAAAATATAAATAAAACAATCTCTTTGTTGAAATAAGTGTTAAAAATATGTATGCGTTCACTGAACATTTTTTGCGGGGTGCAAAAAATACATGGGATAGATAGGGAGAATTCTGATTCCATCTGTTGATACAGGCTCCCACGTTTCGCACAGCTTCAGATTATACTAGCACTCTTTAAATAGTGTATGTTTTATACTTGGACATCTACCACTGATTAGAATTACATGATATTTTATTGTTATAAAAATAAAATCATTTCTGATAACATCGGATGTACGTTTGATTGAAAGAATGACAAGAGTCGCAGATAGAATGTTGAATAGTAAGAACAGTAGCAACTTGTGGGGACACCTTATCATCAAATTAACACACAGGTTACCAAATACAATATTTGTGAGGTTACTATAAATTCGCAGAAATCAAACTTTACATGTCATTCAAGGAGCATTGAAAGAAAAACAAAGCATGTCCTTTTGAGATTATATTTTCAAAACAATGGAGGTGGAATGGCTTTACTCATTGAAGGACCAACTAACGTAACTCCCTGGCTTTAGATAACGAAAGGGCCATCGCTGGCCACAGCTTTTTGTTGAGGAGTGTGTGTGTTCAACACATCGGCTCACTTCATCCTATTTATGCTGCTCTGTTGACCAGAGTTGCAAAGTATTTGTAGAACGATGTTCAATGATAATTGTATTAACAATAACAATTCTCGTTCCCCTTTCTAGAAGAAACACTAAGTTCTCGCTGGTAATAGATAGCACCGCAGGCAAGTTTATAATATGACCTGTTTGAGTGAATGATGTGGCATTGACACGGGTGCTTTTCCAGGAATTCAGACCTAAACATTTGCTGACTTTTCCAACCCTTCAACCTTCTTCAAATTGCTCCTTGCCAAAACATTGTACTTTCCGCATGAATAGATAAATATTTCAAGAAACAAAAGTGTGTGATTCTAACCGCTACAAAAAGGCTGAGAAGTGAAATCTTTAATAAAATGTTTAAATTCAATTAAAAGTGTTTTCTTAGTTTGGCTAGCCAAAATAAGTCATTTCATCTATCTTCGTAACCATTCGCAAAAAATGTAGAGGAGGGAAAGTTATAACTGCCAGAGATGAAAATTTTCTTCTTCAGGGAGATACATTTCCTGAATGGGGAACTTTCTAGCACCTCAATGAAGTTGCACAGTGAGGGTAACTTTGAAAAGTCAGAATTAAGTCGTTAACTTATTATCAAAACTATTCTCAGAAACGAGGAAAACGCATTTGCTCTTGACCATCTTTAGATGTTTATTGAAAATAAATAAAAACAGCGATTTGTATTATTGCTTGGAACAATTACCTCAGATTTTTTTTCAATTTGTAACAGCTTCTGAAAATTGTAAATTGATTACGGCATGAATTTGTAATTCTAACAGTGAATGTAAAGAATTTGGCTGCATTTGAAAGACAAAAGAGTCTGGAACCCTCATGAAAGGAAATAAAAAATAGCAGGACATTCAAGCTAACACTATAAATGAAATGCTGTTTCCGATCAAACACATGAATTCTTTGAAAACTAGAGAAATTTTCTTCCCAAAATAGCAGTACCTCTGAAATCATCACTGAGCCAAAGAAATGAGGTGAATTCAACCCTAACTTTGGAGTTTCCGCATATAATGTGGGAACAGGTGACTTTTCTAATCGCTTTGGTAAAAAGTTTTAATTTTGATGTAACATAGTCTGAGGTTTACCTACCATTATCATTGCTTCAAGATGATTAATCATGCGCAAGAGAATTTTCCATGTTTATTTTAAATATTCTTGTAATACAGTATTGCATTTCACAAACAAGTTCACTGTGTGTTCAGACCTGTATGTTACAAACCGTGTTCTTATAGTTCTTATGTTCTTATAGTGCATTTTTTAAACTTATGTCGAGTAACATTGCTTAAATTAAATGTATTAACATATCATCAACCTGTATCTGTGTTATAAGAGAAGATCGCAAAACTATGTCAAAATACTCTTTCAGTTTTACGTCCCAATTTCGGTTTATGTTCTGTAGGTTAAAGGAGAAGGATGGTTAATGGAACGAATGATTGCGTAAGAATTAGTGGAATGGCAATATTGGAGAAAAAGCAAGAACCGAGATAAAATCCACAGACAAGATTTTGTCCTCCATAAATTCATATAAACTGAGATCCAACTAGGAGGGATTCTCGTATGAACACCATATCTCTGAGCCACCATATCCCCAATACCCAGTCATTCCTACCACCAACTGTTGCTAATAGATGAGTTCATTACAAAGCTCCCTCATTACTATATGGTTATCATGGAGACCTGGGTTCGATTTTCGGTGAGTGCTCATGTAGTTCGGATCACATGTTAAGCTGTAGGCTTAAATCTTATATAGCTCCGGTGCTGAAAGGAACGCTCAACTCAAAAAAAAGAAATAAATAAATAAAAAAAAATAAATGCCAATCTTAGCCTAACATTTCACACGAAACTATATGAGATTTGATTCTAAATATAGATGTGAAATCATAATCTTATTAGCTCCCACGAAAGACAAGAATACTTATCAGTTAGTATTTCTTAGTATTGGTTTTAGTATTCTATTCATTCTATCTTAGAAAATTTCATGTATTTTTCAAATGTAATAATAATAATAATAATAATAATAATAATAATAATAATAATAATAATAACATGTTTCATTTCAGATAATGGTAGATTTGAAAATTTATGCAATTTAATATGAACTTGAAGTAGCACATCTATACTATAACTACTGGTTGTTTATTTATACTTTATTTATACATATTTCTGGGTACTAGGGACGACGTCCATCGGCGAGCACATTATCGGGGAAAGCAAGGAAATGTCCTGGGGCCTGTATATTAGGTACTATCCCGCTATTTGCTTAGTAGGAATGAGGAAAGCCCAAGGAAAACCTCACTTACAGTCAGGATGGCTAGTCTGAGAAACCTTTTGGACCGAGGCCCTCTACTATGAATTGAACTCGGGACCGCTCGCCCCAAAATACCAATATTAAGTTGACTGCTATCCTACGCAGGGCAATGTGCTACTGATTGTAATAGAGAAATAAGATCAAAGGTAGAATCTGTTCCTCGAACTCTGAATCTATATGGAGAAGGCCATTACCCGATATCTCTTACTATTTTTCTCTATGAAAATCAACATTTAAACCAGATGTGTTCATTGATGTTTAACACTTTCGGTGTGTGAGATATGTATATACAATCAGAAACAATATTAAGTATAAGTTGGAGCTATAAGAAATGATAGCTCCAATCTATGCCTAATATTGTTTTTGATTGTACAACGTAACTAATGAAAATAAGTGCTATAGGAGCAAAGTTATATGTAATGTTTAAAAATGCATTATATAAATGGTTTAAAAGAACGAATCGCGTTTAGACTCCAGAGCCGAAAAGAATATAGATTTAAACACTTCTGGACAGGGGCGTCATTTGGGGAGGAAAGGGGCATTTGCATCCTTCTGAGTTTGAAGAAACCATATATATTTAATCAATGCAATAAGGATTTCGGAGTGCATTTTCAAATTTACCGGATTGACGTGCTATTGCCTCCTGCAGATGATGTTAATATTTTAATGGCTGTGTAGTTCCGAGGAACTATTTTATTTATTTTATTCAGTTGATTTACAATTTTATGGGCTTGTTTTATTTAGTTGATAAACCTTAAATTATATTTGCTTTTCATGTAATGTTTATTTATCTTTTTTTCCTTAAAGACCTATACTGGTAGTCATATTCTGTTAACTATATATAGCATATAGCAGGTGCGCACACGGATTTTTTGTTCGGAGAGGTCCAGTTTTTTTTTTTTTTTTTTTTTTTTTTTTTTAAACGTTTATGTAGTATTATACCTGTGGTTTTCGGCACCCGGAAAAACGATAAGTAATCGTTAATTATTGCCACCTATATTCACAGAAAATCTGATAGGACTAGATTTATTTTTACGAGGAAAGGAAGAGTACAGATGAGGAGTATAATCAAGTCATTTCTCTGTGACAAATGTGTACAAATGATAGTCGAGTTACGAAGTTTAGGTGAGAAAATGAAATGAAATCTGAGTTTTGGGATCTGGACCCGGTGGACACCATGTGGGTGCGCCCCTGGCGTAGGTCTATTGGCCTATAACCATTGAAAATCCGGTATGTTTGCAAATCTGGCACTCCAAAGATAGGAGTTTTTTTTTTTTTTTTTTTTTTGCCAACCTGTACTTACAAAATGCACTAATATTTATTTCCAGGAATGCCTTATAATGTTGGAAAACTCGACAATTATGTCATGACTGGTTATCCTTATTGATGCCTATAAGAAAAGTCCTACAAATTGTGGTTCTGTGGTCTAATTCCTTATGCCCCAATTGGAAGTCCTGTCTGTCATGGTATTGAATCCCGCTCAAAGCATGTTAGCTATGTATTATCATCCTTTCCTTATTCATGTATAGTCCGTTTCGCGGACATAAGCTAACCGGCAAAAAGCTCACCGGACATAAAATCACCTATGTTAACTAATTACATTTATAGGTTAACTAATTTAATTGCAAAGGAAAATAAACCTGAATAAAATTAATACGCAACGGGAAAATGGCAAGCCGGAAATATGTCAAAAATGAAAACTAGATTTTGAATATTAAAATGAAGTAAATTTTGAATGTTAAAATATAAATTGAAAACAGATTTGGTCAAACAAAAGAATACTACATTCTTTTAATGAAGAGAGCAATCCAACCCCCTCCCCTGTGCTGAAACTTTCGGTGCAGGATATTTTGCAGCAAAGAAATGTGGGTAAACGAAATTTTGAGGGGAGGATATCTCCTTGTTATTTTTTTTCTCACCATGGCTGAAAGTATCTGAGATATACATTTGATTTTGCTTTAGAAAAACGTGTGATGGGTATGAAGAGGTATTAAAATTTTGATTTTGACTAGTAGTAGGCCTAATTCAGTAGAAAATAGAGCTACTAATGCTATATATCAGTTGGTAGACATCAGAAAACAATAAGAAGGATGTAGCAGGATTTAATGTGTTAAACGAGGGCAGGCTTTGAGTAACTTGTAATAAAATGCTCCGGATATTTAAATCTGGGCTTTGTCTACTAGTAAGCCTAGTTCCTCAATAGAAAATAGGCTATATGACTAATGTCATATACAGGGTGTCTACTGGAATACCAGAAAGTAAATTCATGACTTTTTCATGACTTTTCATGACCTTTTTGTTCAAATTTTCATGACCATGGCGATAAAAATTTATCATTAGTAATAATAAACCCCTATCATCAGTGGTGCATCGGAACTATGCGGGTTGCTAATCTTAAATATCACTTATTGTGAATCTTAAAGAAAGAATCTAAAATTCTGCCGCCTTGTGCTCGAGCACAGAATAGCACTTACCTAAATACGGGTCTGCTCTTACCAGTGAATCACTCTATACTGTATTTGAAGTTTTAATTCTGAGTATAATTATCCATCTAGCAGAAATTTGTCTGAAATTAAGCACTCAGAGAACTGCCCAAAGACAAAACAAATTATAAAAGAAATTCGTTTTAAAAAAATAGATCATCAAATTTAAAATCTGCAAACTCAAACGAATAATATTATTTGCATAAGTCTAAAGGCCCAAAAATACACAATTTACATTTCTTAGAAGTGAAGAAATAGCAGATCAGAAAGTTGGACAGTAAAAAGTTGTTACTATATTACAGAGACTAGAAGATGAAATGGGGAGCAGCTAGGAAGACAGTAAAGTACCAGTTAGCCAGCACTAACTGGTGGGGGAAATTCTCACAATTACTGACCTGATACAACTGTTTCAGTACATGCAGTATGAGGTATAAAAGTATGAAGTATGAAAATATACTCTGAGATTTCAGATTTCCATGACCAGTTGGGTAAATAAAGGACTTTTTCATGGCTTTCATGACCACTAAGCAAAATATATGACTTTTTCATGACTTTCATGACTTTCATGACCAGTAGACACCCTGAAGGAGTTATCAGAATAAAATATTAAGAATGATGCAGAGTTTAAGTCTTAATACATCTGAGTATGATGAAATTGTAAAAAAAAAAAAAAAAAAAAAAAAAAAAAAGCAGAATTACCAGTCGAGTTAGCAAGAAAATTCTATTATGTAAGTATTCATGCCTAATCATGAAATTATTGTCCGGCCTATAAGAAAAATTTGGTTCCAAAATTTCCAGGGCCAAAATTAGGCCTACTGCCACCTATGCTTAGCACATTAAACTTGCAACATCTCTATTTTATTCTGATATCTGATAACTGCTATACGACATTAGTAGCTCTACTTTCTACTATTATTAGGCTTACTTGTAATTTTAGTCAATGGTTAGATTTTAATATCCAGGACATTTTAGTGCAAGTTCCTCAAGGTCTGCCTACGTTTAATATAGGCAGCAACGTCTTTATTATTTTTTATATATGATAAGTAATGTAAGATAGTAGCTCCATTTTCTGCTTAGGAAATAGCCAAAGCCTAAATTTCAACATTCGGGGAATTTTATTACAAGTGAGCTTTTGTCTGCTCCTGTAATATAAGACTGCCAATGAGCTTTGTGCCGGTGAGCTTATGCCCGGTGAGCTTATGTCCGACACCCGTATAGTCCCTTTACTGTAAAAAATCGTTTTGTTATTTTAAGGACGTGCCTATGTGTTAACATGATTGTGTTAAAATATAACAGAAACAGATGGTTAGAACAATTCACTCTCCATTCGGAGTTGTGTATCAAATGCCGATAGTTGAAATGTCACAAAGCTTGTGTGTTAAATTAACACAAATGTAGAAAATCGGTATTGTTTTCTGCGTGATTTTCCAATATGTTGAGCATCTAATTATAAAGGCTTACGCAGAAGATACAGACAAACACAGTAGAACGAAATACTTAAACAAATCCAGGTATTCGCAAAATTTCAACATGCCAACCTCGCGATGTGTTTTCAATTGTCTTACATAATGTTTCTGAAGAAATATGTCAACAGCGAGAAACAACACCATATTACTGTGTTACTTCTTCACTGCACTAGAGCTCACAAGTCAACAACGTAGACTGTGCTTCAAAAATGGAGGAAAACAATTAAGAGGCAAACACATTATAAGGATATAGATAAGAGTTTCCTATCATTCTTTAACATGATGTTGTTGAAGGTTGTGTTTCGCACCATCAAGAAATTAAAAAAAATGAAATGAAATGTTTGAGTTGTACGTCCCATGGTTATGCCGGTTAGGCTAAAGGAGACGGTGATGATGAGAGATGAGTGAAATGGTGGAATGAAGAAAGTGGGAGGAAACGGGAGAACCCCGAGAAAACCCACGAGCACGGTGTTTGTCCACCACAAAGTTCACTTGGCAGGGGCTGGCATCGAACCCGTGACCCCAAGCACCAGAGGTGAACGCTCTACCACTGAGCCACCGCGCCCCATTCATCAAGAAATACTTCACAATAAATGTTGGGGAGGACAACAAAAAATTTTTGATGCTTTTCTGAATGAAACGTTCTGTAGTTTACTATTCTTATTTTAATATTAAAATCCTCGGTAAGCGTAAGCATGCATACCACAAGGCTTTGGTCCAACATATGGTTACATCAACACCGCACACGGAGTTATTTAAACGCCGAAATAGGTGTCATAGTAACACAGAAGTGGAGCCGAACTAACACTAAAAACGGTGTTAATCTGGTGGTCTGACTTCGAATTTTAACACAGAGAATGTTGAATTAACACCAGAACGGTGTAACTTATATGGCTTTGACCTTGAATTATAACACAGATTGCGTATTGAAATAAGAAATTGATGTTGAAATAACACAGAGACCGTGTTATATTGATACATGACATGGTGTAATATTAAAACAAAATAGTTAACACACTACACACTGTGTTATTTTCTGCGTGTTGGTGCAACACCTCCACAAGTAACACTCAAAACGTTTCCCCACACTACCTACCCTGACATGATGTCGAATCAATACCGAAAATACTAACACATCAGAGTTTAAGACCGCTCAACACCGGTTGTGTGTTAAAAACGTAACACCTCCTGTGTTAAAAGCCAACATCGCGGGCTGTGTGTTGAAGTAACATCGCATAGTGAAACCACTGCCCTGTGTTAAAATTCAGTTGAATTAACACAACCATTTTACTGTGTATAGTCTCGTTTAACCAAAAGGGAACAATCATTTAATATTATGCAAAGTTAAAAATATCGGCAGTACTTACTTACTCATTTACGTATGTATTTTCTGTTTATGATTGAATCTACATTCATTACGAACCTAGAAATTGCTTGGTTGACCAGTTTAATGCTTGTATTGTCATTAATACATTTGTTTAAATATTACTTAATTTTGCGTTTCACAATTATGCTCTGTAGGCCAAAGGAGATGGATGATTAATAAAAGTGTGAATCGTATTTTGGAAACATCTGTAGAATAATAATCTGAAAGGGAAAGGGAGAACACGCAGAAAAACATGGAAACGACGTTATCTACCACAATTTTACATTGCCTGTGATCGAACTAATTACTTTTTGCACCAGAATGACAAAAGTACGACAAAACGTAACCATTAAGAAAGGAAGAATTATAAAATACTAAATAAATGAAGATTGCTCTAATTTTTCTTTATTTATCTTTGTAAGTAGGTAGGCGCTATATTCTTATAAACGGTCAGGAGTCGAAAGTACTCACTACAAATATTAGCATTATAATTCATTTAATTCCAGAAAGCATGCGGTGTCTAAACAAAGTTACTTCCTTATTATTTTTCCGCCTACGACTTAAAAAAAAAAAAAAAAAACTTCCAGCTTAAATTCGAAAGAATGAAACGCTAATAAGGCGTTTCAAACAGTTCAAATAAAACTTAGAAGTAATTTAAAGGTTAAGGCCCAATTTAGCACAAGGGATATGTTAGACCTACAAAGATCGATAGCTTGTCATGAAATTCGAACACATGGATTCCTACCAGGAACCGAAGCCGATCTCCAGTAGGGAAGGCGCTTACGTACGTTACTATACAGCTACGAGTAACCTATGAAATAATACTTACTGTAGGAGTAATTTACCGATATTTGTCAATATAATGTTCTATGGTGAATACATCAATCAAAAAAGAAAAAGAAGAAGGAGAAGAATGAATGATAAATTAAAATTTCAAGCGTAAAGTTTGCATGGTGCTACAATTCAAGGAGTGCTTCCATCTATAAGTTGTTTATCTGGAATTGAAGAGCATTGATTCATTTTGGTCTCAACAGTGTAGATCTACTGCTTAGAAGGAGATCAGATCCTTATTTATATTTTTATTGAAGGTTTCGTATTTTCACAGATATCGGTGTACATAAGAGTGCTTGAAGCTTTTAACTCATTTTTGACTGAGATAATATGCAAAACTAAAAATTTACCATGTTAAGATATGTTCACAAACACCTTGAATTAAAACTTGGGAGATTGAACTTTTCTTGACGAATTCCTGTGTCCGTCACTACACATGGGATCGAACCTGTAATCACACGCACAGAAACAAAAACAGCACTCATTTGATGAAGGGATATATAAACTACAACAATTCTGCAATAAAGAATAATGTAAAAAATAAGTGAAAACGACATATTATAAAAATTATACTGCTTATTCTATACATTTTTCTTTATTTCACACAAAAATTGTTTTGAGACTATCGGGACGAGACGGAGACCGAAACGGCGATTTTCGACTCGGGATGTGACAAAGACCAATACAACTATTTGTCAATTAAGACGAGAATGAGAACAAGTAGAAAAAAGACCAGAAATAACAAGTTCAACAGGTTGATATGCGATTGAAGCAGGGATTCTTTGATATGGGTAAACCTTTTACCACTTTCCCCTGATAAGGGGATCGTCTCAAAAATGGAATGTAATAAAGGGGTGGATAACTTAATTCTATCCACAATATTTGCAATTCATTGTCCGTTTCCGTTTCCTAACCCATTTCTGCACATGGTAAATAACGTTATTAGTCAGCGTAACTTCTAAAATGGTATCTCTGAATAACGTTATTCGCCGGAATATCCTTTACTTTGGTACTGTAGCTGAGTTGATTTTGAGTTTAACGTCCCTTTCAGCAGCGAGACAATATGAGATGTGTCTGTAGTTAGTCACCAAGGTAATAACGTTATGTTTAAATCTACCTGTGTCTTAATAACGTTATTTGGAAGGCTACCTGTGTCTTGCCTGTTTCAGATTATTAAGGTACCATCTCTCTCTCGAACCCAAGTTGTTTTGTTCTTTGGTTTAACGCTACGAAACGTATTGGATTTTCCAGACCATTTTTGTGTAAGCAGACATATTTTCGTTGTGATGCATACCATTTCTATTACTTTCTTTTCTTTTTCGACTACCTTTTATAAATGCATTTCTTTTTCTCCAAATTCTGATGCTCTTGGTGTTACGCTTGAATAATGTTCAAACATAAGAATCTCCATTATGATGGTAAACTCTAAGTTTTTGAGTTTGCTTTTTTCATACTGAAGGTTGAATAAGTACACTAGGACCAAGGCACATGTCCTATTCCTTTGAGAATAGAAGAGATTTTCAAACAGGTTAACAGTGAAATTTTTAATTCAAACTTGTTGATAGGACTTTTATTTCCTTCTGATGATAGTGCCGATAAGGCTTGAGTTGACTTAACACTAGGAATCGAATCCGGAACCACATACGCCAAACGCACACGCACTAGCCACTAGACAAGCGGCAAGGGCTTTTCATTTGCTTGTTCATTTGCTTGGTAGCAATTTTATTTATCTTTACAATACTGTCGATATATCAAATATGATCTACAGCTTAATGTGATATCAAAATTACGGAAACCTATCTCGCGTATCATAGTTTGAACTAGCTATTTAGTCACAAGATAGCCTTCCTCATGATTCGCATAGTTAGGTAAACTGTTCATGTAAAAAACCAAATAATTACAAACATTCTAGATGAGTGATTTCTAACCTCTAGGTGGCCAGATGTCCCGGTTTTGCCGGTACAGTCCCTTTTTTTCAACCGTTGTCCCGTTTTTTCTGATTCTCGAACGGGAGGCCTAAATGTCCCGTTTTTAAGTAAAATTGACCTAGGTGTCCCGTAATAATTATTCAAAATATAAATCGTAAATGGAAATTCTATTCTCTTCCGTACCAACATTCGTTGCCAAGGTTCAGCCGTGTCTAGAACTTCTGAATTTTCAAATGAGAATTGAGTGTTCGTGGTTCAAGTGGGAATTGAGTGGGAATTTTGTGTGTTCAACTAGTTAAAAGAATTGTTGGGTAGAACTTGCAATCGAGAACCATTGTGTAGTTTGTAAATTGAGAACACTGCTGAGTCCCAAACTGCAATCTAGAAGTCAGATACCCCTCCCCCCGTAGCCGATTCATATGCGTCCCGTTTTCGCAAGTGAAAATTCTGGTCACTTGTCTAACCTGGACGGCAGGAGTGTGAAAATCGATCAAGGGGATGCAAGCAAGCAATTGACAGAAATGATCTGTTAAAATACTGTATTTAAAAATATATATACTGAAAAAATACATAAGCAAAATTTAAACAATTTATAACTGATTTACAAAGAGCCAAGAATGTAAATTAAAATTAAGCTGTTTCCTATGATTATTCAACTGACAAATATTACGAATGTTGTGACAAAGAGGTTTTAAATACCAAACACAAAGTAACTACTGAGTAAAAACTGTAGTTTCAACAAAGCTGGTGTATCATAATAATAATAATATTACTAATACTAATAATAATAATAATAATACTGCACTATAGTGGTATGCAGAAGTCTTTATGGAAATAAAAATAAATTGTCCAAAATGTCATCATCATCATCATCATTATTATTATTATTATTATTATTATTATTATTATTATTATTATTATTATTATTATTATTATTATTATTATTATTATTATTATTATTATTATTATTATTATTTAAGATTCGAGAAATCATGTTCCATCTGAAATCGTAAAATGGGTCGAACATAAACACGTATGAACAACGAGCGGGAAGAGGGTGCATAAAGTAGGCAGGATTTATTGAAGGGAACGCGAGAGTTCAAAATGAAGAACTTCGTGAATAAGAAAGGATTGTCTCTGTCAAGCTAAACTGAAGTAAGTTTTTGAGATGGAAGAATTCTTTAGTGCGATACCGCCAGACATCAGCATCAGAAGTAAAAATATTTGCAGGGAACTCTGCAGTCCATTCATAAGAAGGGTTGAAACCGGTTGTGGAGTTGATTGGCAGGTTACAAGGTCAGCCATCCTTATTTATTATTATTATTATTATTATTATTATTATTATTATTATTACAACCAGTAATGCTATGCTTGAAGTAGCAAGCGATACTTTTACTGCATCACACTAATTAGAACGCAAAACTATAGGAGTAAATCTTTAAGCTGGAACAAGACAAATATACATTGGGACAGAAAGAGATGGTTCTTTTTTCCAGGAATTCTGAAAACCCTGTCCACCCCTCTCAACCTTCGGCTAAGTAGTCTCCGCGACACGTGGTAGAGATTTATGATCCCTTCTGGCTAAAAACCAATGTTGCCTCAATTCCTTTTTCCTAGTTGATTTTTTTTTTTTAATTTTTGTTTTTAACTGAGAATAGGAAGGAAAGCTTTTTCCTTATTTTGCCGGACTTTAACTACACAAGTGGATCGCAGGTAAGGCAACATTGACAGCAGTGACAGCAGTGACAGCTCTTATACCTTTTACTAGTGGTTTCTCAGTCCCCATAAGATAACATGTAAATTTTACTAAATGAATGTCTAACGAAATATGGAACGTAACAACTTAAAATCTTCCATATGAATAGAGAAAATCAATAGAAATTAATTAGTTGTTTCAATTTCACGCTTAATGACGTAGATCGCGAGTAATGAACTTTTTTTTTTGGTAACATTGTAGTGGACTATATATTACATAGTGGTTGAAAGCATCTGCTCCAATTTGGTCCTCACCAACAGATGTGCTGCTGACAGACAGGGATTTCCCTCCCCCTCTCAAGTCCTTTTCGAATGGGTGTGGTAGAACGCCCCGGGGTGCCACCCTCATCCTATTTGTTTCATTCGTTTCTGCAGAGCAGGTAGATTTTCTTGTAAACGCCAGAAAGAAGGAACACGACAATTTGAACTCTTTGCTTCTTACGATTTCCTGCTGCTGCATTAGTTAGTTCCAACTTTATAATAGCACTGCCTCAACTGTAAAAAATATACTTTGTGTAGTAGGATCAACAGTTCGATACAGATCATGGCTGAAATTTAGCGTTCTTTTGCAGCACTAAGTTTGTATGAGACATTTACATGAATACAAAATACATAATTCTCTCTAGTGACTGGAATTTGAAATTCGTAGCGGGTAGTTACTTCCACTTCCTGGCAACATTATTCAAATTTTCAGGAAGTAATGAAAAATTCAACTTTACTTCAAGATCCATTCAACAGAAACGATGGACTGAAACCCATGAACCAAACTGCCTGTGAATAAACATACGTAAGTAACATTTAAAAAATACATCAGCTCTTCCCGTTGGTATAGTGCCTAACTCGCTCATTTTGGATCATGGATCTCGGGTTTGATACCCGGTGGAAGAGAATTGAAATTTCAATGCGTTACTAAGAATACGGATCCCACTGAAGTCTCCGTAATCACCAGTATCTTACAACATTGGTGCAGAAAGAGAAGCTAAACTCTAAACCCACAAAACCAACCAAGCTAATAAAGAACGGACTCAGTAATGTCACCATAATGACTACGTGGGTGATTTTATAATGTTTCAGACTATGGTCATAAATATAAGTGGAACTAGGGTTTCGAACATTTCTAGTTCTTGTTACTGAAAAGTAAGTGTAATATATACACATGGTGTTAGGAAATAACTTTGGGAAGTGAATCCTCACACGTAAACGTGAACAAGCCTATAGACCAATCTTGTTGCACAAATGCGTTATTTCAGAGATATAGTCCGCAGAAAGTTTGTTGTAATTAAAAAAAAACAAAAAAACTAGGGAGCGAAATGTTGGACAAGTGATTATTTTCAGCCTAGATTCTAGTGGATATATTAAGTGTGAATTTTCCAGTTTTCTCCAGGAAAGGGGTTGCATTTCTTGTACCTCTAAAAATAAAAGTAGTTTCCTGAAGGGTGAAATTTAGGGAGAAAAAAGATCTTCTCGGAAACGTCTCCAACGGATTTTGTTTGTTTCATACATCAATATTGTATTTACAAGCCTATACTGTGTTATAAGTTATTTAGGAAAAAAAAAAGACGTATTAGTCTTGGGCTATTGTTTTCTGATGATAAAAAAAAAGCCATTCTGTTTGTAACCTGACAGTGTTCATTTGTCCTACAAAAAAGAACCCACGGGGTAGTTTACTCTTGGAAATAAGTTTCGATTTTCTAAAAATCATGACCCAGACAACTTTGTTAAATAAATATTTTATTAATAACTGCAAACCGGTCCAACTCGAGATCAAAGGTCAACTAGCTCTTTTCGCTCAGAATCAAGACTTTCCTTACAAAAATGAGCAAGCGCTTACGAATTTTATTGAAGATTATGTAACCCAATTCTTTGTCGTAGAATGTTATACCGGAAGGTTTTAAACATCCTAACTTAGCTCTAACCTAATGTATCTTAGGCTCTTATCTATTTCTTAACTGTAACTGTATGAACAAATAATCTCTCAGATGTTTACAATTTCTTATGCCTTATTACAAATCTAAAGTAGATTTAACTTCATGCAAATAATTTTATATATTAGTTTCCATAACTCACAATCCCTTCTTCAAACGCGCTAATCGGTTCGACTTAGTCAATCTTGAACAGTGCTGAATGGGCAGGCTAGTAAATAATTTCTGCTCTACTGGCAACTAGTTTACGTATGGCATCGAGTTTGACTTATTTTATGGTTTAAAAAAATAGAGGACACGATTATCCATAAGGTAAAAAAACATGGTTCAAAACAAGTAGCAGTGCCACATGTACACCACGCAAAGGAGTTTGGTTTCTTTGGTAAGATATTTTCACAATTAATATTGAAACTGGAAATTGTAGTAGATTTCTACCACTTCCGGTTTTAGTAGAGAGACTAGACTAGAGACGAAATAGATTCTTGTGATGCCTAATTGATTGCAGAAAACCGCTTTTGTTGTCTATTACAGTTTTTATTCTATAGCTATCACCGTTAAAACCGGAAGTGGTTGATTTCCATCTCTTATGGTTTGAATAGAGGCTTAAGACTGAAGATAGTAGTTATTTTTAGAACGCTGAATAGAAAGTAAAAAAAAACCGCTTCTCGCTTTTACCATTCCTGTTCTATGGAAATCACTATTGAAACCGGAAGTGGTTAATTTTTACGACTTCAGGTTTCAATTGAAACCAGAAATTATAGTTGATTTGAATCATTTTCAGTTTTAGTAGAAAGTTAATAATAGAGATTAAATGTGTTCTTACGAAACACAAAACCGGATCTCACTACATATTACCGTTTTCGATTTATGGTGATCAATGATCAAACCGGAAATGGTTTATTTAAACCCTTCCGGTTTGAGTATATGGTTTCAATAACACACTCAATTCCTGACTCTTGACTATATTTTGATCAAATTTGGTGATGATCCAGGAAGTGGTTCTTTAGTTTTTTTTTTTCACACACACGGACAGACATGCATGCACGGGTATGGTAAATATATAAAGGAGTTTTGGTAAACCAAACTAGTTATTTAAAAACAAAAGGACAATTTGGTTTTTGCCACCCCTGCATACAATTAATTCGTTCTAAGCGCAGGAACATTATATTGTGGTTCTCTGTGATGAATAATATAAAACGAAACGAAACCTATCCATCCAGACAACAAAACAAATGGCAAATAAGAAACATTTAGACTTTCTTTGGTTGTACCTAGAACCTAGGTATAGTACTATAGTTGTCAGTGGCAGAGGTGAAAGCCGTTTCGAGAATCTGTCCGCTTGAAGCAACAAAAGATGTAGAAAAGCAATCGGAAACATGTTCGATACTGAGGTTTCAAAGATCATTATCTTTGTTCTATAGTTGCCGTTGTAAAGTTGTAGGAACTCAGTAGGGAAGTGGGGGTAGGGGTGGGAACGAAGCTGCTCACGGCGTAAATGACTATGAAAATGGAGGTGGTGGACACGAGTTTCGCTCCTTAAATTGCCACAATGCATTCCTCCCCAGCATGAGTTCTTCAAAGAATGTCACCCGTAGTAATTTATGAAGTATGAAAGTGGTCTTTTGATCCTTTACCTGAAATAGTGATTCCGTCATTACGGAAGTAATTATTACAATTAATCTAAGTCATTAAGTTTAGAATTGAGATAACCACCTCCTTTGTATTGGTCTTTGACATTCGTATAGAAAATTGCAAGTTAGTTTCTAAGTGCAGTATTTTGTAAGATATTTATGAATTAAATTTTACATGTTATCTTATGGAGATTCTGAAGCCCCTGATGATGGGTAGACATCCCCTTAAACGCTCGCGAGGACTAACCGAGGGTTGTGGGGGTGAAAAGATGCAGTGGTTGGGGAAAGAGCCCTTTAAAGCTGTCCCGATGTATACTATGTTTTATAAAACTCGAAGCTTTTTGCTTTCAAACAAAATTTCAGAGACGTGTTTTATTTAAAATGGCTTGCTTTATCACATAACTGATCTAGTTCAACTCTAAGCAGAAGAAATGGTTGGAATTCCTCAGAAAAAAAATATATTCCACCAAAATAGAATGATTATGGAATATTTCAACAGGGGGCATTCAATTTAATAGTTGCAAGCACGCATGACTTTTGCGTCCATATCTTAATATAACAAATAAGTATTACTCCGTATCATCTCAAGTATTGAAGGTTAAAACCTGGCACTCTCCCTAGCATACACCACTGGTGGAATGTGTATTTTTTAATCGTACGAGTAAGGTGATAAAATTAGACCTCACTTTTGACTGACTTCCAACGTTGCGAATTTGGGAAAGCCTCATATTGTATCAAAATCAAATTGATTTTAACACGTTTTTATGTAAGATGTTTTTAAACTTGTAGTAAGAATAACTTCAGTTTCTCGCTTTCGATTGATTTTAATTGAATGATTGAAAAAAAAAGGACCCTTGTCGTTGAACAGGAATGCATGAAAGCACGCCATGGAAAGCTCATAAATGCGACTGGTGTTTTCTTTTTAAGAGTCCAAGTTGGACCATTATTCACTTCTTGCTGCGAAATACAAACAGTGCATTTGGTCCAAGAGTGGTGACTAAACACACTATATGTTATCAGTTTGTAAAATTTCATGCCAGTGACAACATTGGAAAATGAACCCCGCATACGCTGACCAACAGCAGTTCTGATGAACTCCTTAGGAACAGTGTGAAAGCGTCCCTTGAAAACGTGTTCCTGAAATTGCAGACAAATTTGATACATGTCATGGATATCGTTCACGGCTCCACGTAATCGGCAAGCAGGAAAAGTTTGATTCATGCTATGCGAGTTGATATCGGCTAATGAGTGTCGCCAATAAAAGGTATGCGATTCTCTAAGTATATGGAATAACCGGGAAAGTTTCTTGCATTTGATTGTCACAATTATGAAAAATAGATCTGCAATTGTAAACGATAAGGACTCTAGATGACAATCGTAAACGGCCAGGACAGTACTTGCATCATGACCACTTCCAGTAGCAGTTTCCAAAATCACCATCCACTCACAGGTGATTATGTAATGGTCTGTAGTGGAGGTTGGAACGGTACACATAAAATTTTATTATTGATATTTATATGAACAATTTTCTTTTCATTTCGGAAATCCTTGAACTCGATCTACACTGCTCCATGCCACAGATTTCTCCCCGCAGGATATTCTTATTCTTTATCTGGTAGATTGAATTGGTAGGCAATATTGTTTTATATAATCATAAAGTTTTCTTTCGATTGCTCTTGTCCAACAACACTGTGCTTCTCACACGTATAGTTTCATTCAAGTCTAATGTCAACTTCAGGAGATTTGTTGTCTTCTCACTTAAATTTATAGAAGAATCAACTGGCTCTACACGCCAAAAGCACAACCTTTTATAAATATCACAAAAAAAATACTTTCTCATCTCTTACCTGCAATTTTCGAAAGCATCTGCAGAAGCGTCGCTTCTTCTCAATCTAGACATATTCAGTTTTCTTCTAAAATCCGTCAAATTCTATAAAGCAATCCAAATTTTGAAAATAGCAGTGAGTTAAGGAAATAGCTAATCAACTTTAAAGAGCTTTGTAAAGAAACCAGAAAGGGAGGATAAGATTGTTTCCAAAATAGCTCCAGTTCCTTATATTTCAGTAGAGATGCATAGATAGAAATTCGATTGAAATGAAATGAAATGAAATCTTTGAGTTTTACGTCCCACGGTTATGCCGGTTAGGCTAAAGGAGACGGTGATGATGATTAACGAATGAAATAGTGGAATGAAGAAAGTGGGAGGAAACGGGAGAACCCCGAGAAAACTCACGCACACGGTGTTTGTCCACCACAAAGTTCACTTGGCGGGGGCTGGGATCGAACCCGGGACCCCAAGCACCAGAGGTGAACGCTCTACCACTGAGCCACCGTGGCCCCCTAAATTCGATTGAGTAAATGTTTTAAGTTAGATAATGTGGCACTCATATGTTGAGCTTCTTTCCTGTAGCCAGCTTTCTCCAAATGGTTTATCACGTTTGGTGATGAATGATTAGGTCAGGGATAATGTCATAACTTTTTACACACCAGTCTTACTTGACTTTCACCAAAAGCAGACTAGCATACATGTTTTCTTTAATTTCGCCTTCTGTGAGTGGAAATTTGGACATCAATATTCCTAGAATGAAACCATCTGAAACGTCTTTAGTTTCTTGACTTGTCATGAGCAACCTTTCGGTTGGTTTTGATAACTTATCTTACCCATGAACATACAAAATTTCTTTACAGGCCTGCTCATCATTCGCGCCTTTATTGAAACAAAATTGTAAATTGAGGCTCAGTTTTGTTGGAAGTTCATGACTTTCATGGCGCAATACCATAAATCTGATTGCAAAACACTTTTTTTTGCACTCTACTAGCATCAAATGTCACCTGTCAAATGACGTTAAGCTTAACCCGCTGCGACCCATATACTCTGGCATTTTTGGGACACTACGGTCATCTCGTGTTCAAAAAGGTTCAACATTTTGCACTAGTTGATTCCTCTATTTAGTGATAAGAAGAAACTAACTATATGTACGGTAAAAGACTGTTAGATAATAGTGTTCTTTCTAAGTAACTTAGAGAACAACGATTTGTTTCCTAGTGAAGGGCAAGTCATATCAATGTAAAGGCTAAGAAAGTTATCTATGGTAAGCTAAACATATATTGTCACTCTTTAGAAGGTTTTCTACAGACTATTTATATACTTATGTAGGAAGTTTTAAATAATAACAATTATTATTATTATTATCATTATTATTATATGTTTCAGAAGCATTAATTCTACAAGGTGAATTAGTGGAGCTATACTAACTAAGAATGAGTGTTACATTTACTACAACCTAATTTAGGAACTTCAATTTGCTTTCCACCAACGATTATTATACGCTGATTAAAATTTTAAACAAATGTGATAGTCATTTCATACAGGAAATTAAAATACTTAGGACTCTTTAACATAGATGATCAGTCAGCATTCTTGTTTCACAATTTAAAGTAGTGCCGATCGACTCCCGCACTAGTTTATCCTTACATGTTTTCCTTGGGTTTATCTTCACAAACAAAGACGAAAAAGGTGCGGATTATAATATAGAAACTGTTTGTCTATCCAAAGGAGTACGCCAGGGATGTATGGGGGTTTACATACTCCCTTGAGTGACACATTATGAAAAATAAGCATTTGTTATATTACCACATGAAATGTCCGTTTTTGACACGAGCTAAATAGATTTGGGGAAAACATTTCAGTTTCACCTCTACAATATTGTTTTTCAGATTTAAGTCATATGTACACCAAATTGGTTGAAATTGCTTCAGGTGCTTCAGAGCTATGTTGGAGCATAAACCCACAAAGCGAGACACATTCATCCACATTTTCATTTATATTGAATAATGATGGCCAGTTTCTAACGCACCATAGGTCAGGGCATAATAAGAATCAAACCTGGGGACCTTTTTGCACTTTCCTTCCATTTTGAAGCCAGAGTTCGGACAAGTGAAAATGAGCACCATCACATCAGATTAAAATAGAAGTCGAAGGGATATTCTGCAGAATATTGCTACATAAATTTCCTCATATTTCAGTCTCTCTCTTTTACTTAACTCTTGCACCAGCTACATCTTATAAGGATGCATTTTACAGCTCTATGAAGGATTCTTCTAACACTCCGGGTAGATAATTCAAGTTCAGAAGCGTGCTTGCGTGTAGAACACTTGGGGGATTGGAAGACTGAAAGCCGCACTCTAGCCACAATTGCTGCTGATAAAGTCCTGGTTCAGCCTGAACATTTTAAAAGGCTATGTTGAATGCAAGTAGTGCATTGTGAACTGTGTACTCTCTGCCATGTGAAAAAAATGTATTTACTGACATTCTGTTGTGGTAGAATGTTTCTCACATGTTCAAGTTTTATAAGGTTGCCTACACAAGTCCACAGCAGAGCTCCTTCGTGGCTAAGCGGTTAGCGTACGCGCATTTGGCTTGGGAGACCCGCATTCAACTCCCGGTGCGAGCTCATGTTGTTCGGATTCCACGTTAATCAGAAGGTCAACGTCTCATATAACGTCGCTACTGAACGAGGCGTAAAACTTAAAACACCTTACAAGTCCACACTGTGATTAATTTAGCTCCTACGGGAGATTTTCCTTCACAAAGGATTTTTAGGAACCCGCTATACAGCTGTCCCTAATTATTATCTAGTATTATTAGTTATCAGCAATCATTGTCGTAATTAGCTTATACCATTAAGCTTACATGCTCAATCCTTTCACTGGGGCGTGGCAATGGTATTTGTGGCTGTTGGTTAGAACCTATTTTCAAAATTAAGAATTATTTATGCTTAGAATGTAATGCTTTTAAAATAAATTCATGGCATAGTTGCGTACGAGGGGGAGACCGGGAAATACCACTGGAGACGACGTGGTAGGTGCTTTCGTGGGACCAGAGTAGAAAGAGATATCGAGAGGGAAAGGAAATTCTTGAAAGTTTACACTTGTACCTCGTAGTACATAGAAGAAAGAAAAAAAGCAGTTGAGAATGCTCTAAGAGCATTGCCAGAATGAACTTTAAAAAGAAACATTTGCTGTCCATGGCTAATTGCTTTTATTAAAAAAATGGTAGGCTATTAGGGAGAGTAATTGCATATGGAAAGCTGGAATACCTAAAAAGCATGTTGCTTGAACCATGAACCTGGATATTAAAACAGTAAGATATTCAATTGAACGATTCGAAGTAGAATGGGAATAGGGATTACATACTAAACAGAAGCTGAGTAGACCGCAAGCGGCAGCGGGATACGAAAATGTTTCGACTATTATTGAAGCTAACGCTTCAAGCCCGTTCGCTGCTGCAACAAACCTGAAAACAACTTTAGATCTGGAATGCAGTGCAGAGACCTGTAACTATACTCATATTATTTGTTCTGCTTTGCAGGTCAAACTAACAGATGCACATATACATGCTGACTTAGAGTTCGCAAGGACGCACATCAACAAGCAACAGGAAGCTTGTAATCGGGAGCAGTGTTGAATTCAGACATATTCACCCCGGAACGGGGGGGGAGGGGGAAGAACTCCTGGGAGGAGAGGAGTTTGGATGAAGTAATTTCTACATTTTGTGATTGAAATTTTGGGAGTGTCTCCGGGGGGCAATGGATTTTCTTCGGGGGAGAGATTTCCTCCGGGCTACCTCCTGAATTAATCCCTGATCGGGAGTGATAAGAAAGTGTTTAGTTTATACCAAGGATGGTAACTGTTAAGAAGATCTACGATAAGATTGACGCAGACATGTGATCAAAATAGTAGGCTCAAAATTTAAAAATAGGCAAAATATAATCTATGACTTACGGTTCACGAGATATGGCTCCTTAAATCTCCAGAAATTGGATTTTTTCTCCCATATCTCGGAAACGGTAAGAGTGACGCTAAAAATTCCACCACTTTCTCTGATAGCTTTTGATGCTCTAACGAATAGATTGTTCAAAATTGAAAAAAATCGCAAATAACGCGCACACACACACACACACACACACACACACACAGACACACACACACACACACACACAGACGTGGAGAATTCAGTGACGAATTTTTCAAGTTCGTTGAAAAATAGCCATTATCGGTTGGGGGAAAAATTGCATCTACGTATGATTTTTTCTCTAATGTCTCAATTTGTAGTATAAAAGTATATTATAAGAGGCAGAGTGTGGATGCAAGGACAGGGGGCAGTTCTTGTAATCTTGTAATTGAATAAACTCGTTTTTGGCCTAAAAATAAACACAAGCTTCATACAGTCAGTGCTGTTATTAACAGGCTCAGCTCTAGGCAGTCAATTCCCTTGACACGTTGCTCCAATACAGACATCCCCACCAATACCTGATTATTTGTAACACATTAGAAGACTGTGTGGATCTGTTGTGGTATGAGCCTGATCTTGTTACGTTATAATCAAGATGTAGCTGAGGGGGATCGAATCTATCCGAGCCTAACTATACTGTTTCAGAGTTCGTAACCTATTTAACTACATTTTGGTAAACATAAAGAAGGTTCCCATGTCAGCTTCTCCCAAACATGTTTCCCGTCACTGGATAGCACTATGAATTATGAAGCGTTATCTGTTCAAAAAGCAAAATCGAGTCAGGTGCGAATAATCTTTATAATAAAATTTGACAGAAAAAAAATACATAGTAACACGTATGTGATACTACACGTACTCCTAGACTCTATGTAGTACTGTAAGAATGTTAAAGAAATCCCTAGAAGCTTATAGATGCATGATTATCATTATTTTATATAAATTTCAATAGTTTTCGGTAAATCAAAATATTTCAATTATGTTTACGATTCTTAGCCGTTATGTATTCACCAATTATCAAAAAAAAAAAAAAAATAAAATAAAAAAACACGGATTTGGGCGATAGAGAGTTTATTATTATGCTACTCTTTATTCTTGTTAAAGATTAAAAGGAAAGCGTCAAAATACCTGTATCATTAAGCAAAAGTTATAGAATACCACCGAATATAGTTATAAAAATTTCGTTTAACAACACATTGTTTCAAACCACAAGCATTGTTAATTTAATTAATGTATTAGTAATGATTTTTTTTACAGAAAATGAAATTGAATTATTCCTGTCCTTTATTTTTCTGATTGCTATCTGAATCCAACCAAAAGTGTCTCGAATTCTTGTTACCATGAATGTTAGCATGGAAATTAATAAAGGACAGGAATACAATTTCAACAAGTAAGCTCTCTGTGTAGCAGTCTTAAAAATAATATGCTATTTTGTTTTTTCTTCTAAAAATAACAGACATAAAGCAAATCTTAGAAATATAATAATAGCTACAAATTGGCTCTCTACATGTTAAGAATATATTATACTGTAAATAAAGTAATAGGAACATTTTACTTCATTTGGCGCATAATACATAAAATTGAAACCTAATACTATAAAATAAAACTGTCTCATGAACTTCCGAATGAAAATTAGGGATGCGCACCTGACAAGATTTGTGGCTGTCTCGTCTCAAAAATGTGTGGTAAAAGTGGTCTCGACTCGAAAAATGTATATTTTACTATTGAAAGAGCCGTGTCTCGACACGAATTTTGTCAAAAAAAATCCTGTTTCGATTCGTCTTGTGCGCATCTCTAATGAAAATTCTGAATCTCCAAAGATTTTCTTACGGATAATCCTTGGGATTCATCCCTGTTCAGTTTTTACTAATAGTATACAGTATATGTATATACAATGATGTAAGTTAATAGCATATACTGACATGCCAGAGGCTGCGGAACCGTCCGGGCTGGTAGGTTATTGCCCGGTCAATATTTAGGAAGGTATCAATTTAAAAATTCACGATGCATTCAGAATAGTAATAGGAATCATTTAATGAATAACTATTTTCAGTTTCCCGTGAAATGAATTATTGACAAGAACGTGACAATAAAATAATATTCTGTTTTTAAAGATCATATGTTTTGCTTTTGTTTTTCAGTCACCATCCCTACCTCCGAATAGTTGTCCTTTTCTTTCTTTCTTCAGTTTTACCCACTCAAAAACTGTGTAATTCTGTGAAATAAACTAGAGTAGAATTACAGAAGCATAAGCTGTGTAGTTTGGCTTTCGCTTTGTCATTTCTCTGTTCCCTCCCTTTCCCTGTTGAGCTCAGTATCCAAAGGGAGATTGACCACACATGGACACATAAATGAACAAGAAAGGAAAACTTCGGAAATAAATTCGTTCGTGAGATCATTTCAAAAATGAAAATCTTTGAGTTTTACGTCCCACGGTTATGCCGATTAGGCTAAAGGAGAAAGTGATTATGAGCAATGAGTGAATTGGTGGAATGAAGAAAGTGGGAGGAAACGGGATAACCCCGAGAGAACCCACGCACACGGTGTTTGTCCACCACAAAGTTCACTTGGCGGGAGCAGGGTTTGAACCTGGGACCCCATGCACTAGAGGTGAACGCTCTACCACTGAGCCACCGCGGCCTCCGAGATCATTTCAAATAATAATAATAATAATAATAATAATAATAATAATAATAATAATAATAATAATAATAATAATAATAATAATAATAATAATAATAATAATAACGTAAATTCTACATAGTGTAGTTTACGCTTGAAATCAAAATTATTTAATACGTAATGCAAACTTAGAAATAAATTAAACACAACCCTTTTGCACTCCATTCGATAAAGTAAATAAAATATATGTAACTAAAAATAATGTGAGCATGCAAAAAAAATCTAATCTAGTCGACATAATCTTCCCAAAATTCAAATTTTAAAAAAAATATTCATTAGTAAAAATTAGCTATCCTTTCCATTGAAGTTTGAAGGCGTGAAAATGATTTCGAGAAGATGGAAGTTTTTGCGATTATGTGTGCGAAAGGTTAAGTGAAGGTTAAGTCGAAATGAGATCACCGTGAGGTTGAGTGAGTTGAATTGAATGCGAATGAGTGTGATGGTGGACTAATAATATAAGCATGAGGTTGAGTAAGTGTGATATCGGACTAGTGATGCGTGGGCGTGATATATA
This sequence comes from Thermobia domestica, assembly GCF_964235325.1. Classification (NCBI taxonomy): domain Eukaryota; kingdom Metazoa; phylum Arthropoda; class Insecta; order Zygentoma; family Lepismatidae; genus Thermobia; species Thermobia domestica. Next base: position 15,018,046 of record NC_137459.1, read on the forward strand.
AAAGATATTGTGAGCATGAAGTCAAGTGAGGAGAATGTTTGGTTGACGATATGAGCGTGAGGTTTAGTAAGTGTGATGTCGAAATGAATTAGTAAGTGTGAGGTCGAAATGACATAATAAGCGTGTTTGAGTTTAGTCCAAAGTGAGTATATTTGAATATGTCATATTCATGTTCTGTTAGGTATAGTTTTCCGTCTGTTCCAAATTTTGCGTTTAAGTCCTATAGTGTGAAGAAATGATACTTCTATTTTAATACTAAGTAAATAACAACAAATGTCATGTGTACACCACATGAAGAAGTGTAGACTGAATGGTGTGATAAATCTTGATTATTATTTAAACCCGAAGTGGTAGTAGATTTATATCACTTTCGGGTTTACTAGAGAGATAAGAATGCACTTGGAATTTATTCTTCATAGGATTAAATGCTTGCAGAAAAACTGTTTGAATCTATCACTTATACTCTATAGCTATCAACGTTAAAACCGGAAGGGTTTGATTTCTGTTACTTTCGGTTTGAATAGCTATGAGTGCACATGAATCATTTTTGAAAGTAAAGTCTGTTCCTAAAACAGACTCTATAGATCAATACTTATCTATACATCTTTACTTATCTAGACATCTTTACTTATGTTTACTCTATAGATCAATACTGAAGCTGGAAGTTGTGGTGATTTTCTACACTTCCGGTTTTAATAGAGTGTTAATGATAGAGACAAATGGTATTTCAGGACCATTTGAAAAAGAATTCTAGAGGGGTGGAATTTTTCCTGTCAGGATTGAGAATGTTCTCCAGGAGGAACACATTTTTGTCACAGGGTATATCACTTTTACCTTCTCCACCATTTCGTACACTGAGGCAGCTGATGGTTTACGATCAAATTAGGCTCTCTGTGTCAACCAGGCTCTGTATTATAACCTCTAACAATAGAGTTCAGCGCTCGATTTGGCACTACTGTCGCAACGAAACACTGTGCACGAGTAACGACACGTGCCGCCACTGTGGACCCACCGTTGTTCAGTTGTGAGTCAACTGTGGTCTCTGTGAGGCGCGTTAACCCAAGTGGGTGTTAGTGTGTCCGGTTCCAAACTGATAACGGTAAAATGAACGAACAAAGGATCAATTTGAAGTTTTGTTTCAAAATTAGCAAGACACTGAAAGAAACCCATGATATGCTGGTACAGGTTTATGAAGATCAAGCAGTGTCCTTGAAGTGTGCTTACGAGTGGTTCGGCTGTTTTCGAAAAGGACGAGATAATGTTTCTCATAGCCCCGTAGCGGAAGGTCGTCAAGTTTGCACAGGCGAAAATATTGAAAAGGTTAGGACATTAATCACGAACGATCGCCGATTAACTGTGTGAATAATAGCTGAGGAATCGAACATTAGCCGTGAATCTGCGAGACTTAACCTCATCAACGACTTACGGGAAAGGAAAACGTGTTGTGGACTAGTGTCACATTACTTGGCTGATGACCAGAAACACGCACGTGTTCTTGCCTCACAAGATTTTATCGCTATGGCGGATGAAAATCCAAATTTCTCCAACTGTAATGATGCTGAGCATGAATCCTGGTGTGTGAGGTACGATCCGGAACAAAACGCCAAAGCACGGAATGGGTCAAAATGACACTAGTCGCCTTTTTGACAGCAATGGCATAATCATCAATGAATTTCTACCTGAAGGAACAACATTGAATGCTGATACGTACGTTGAAAGTTTGAGACGTTTCATGTAACGTGTACAAAGGGTACGACCCCAGTACTAAGAACAAGGTTCATGATTTCTGGTTCACGACAATGCTCACTTTCACAGAGCTAGTCTCGTCAGACAATTCACGTTCCATAAGGGGTGGTGCAAACTGACCATCCACCATTCTTGCCAAATCTGAATCCTTCCGAATTTTTCCTGTTCCCATGTCTCAAATTTGCGTTGAAAGTGTAGATATTTGACAATATTCCAGACATCCAACGAAACGTGACGAGGTTCCTGAGTACCATCTCGAAAGAAGATTTCTCAAAAAGTTTTCAGGACATGTACATCCGTGCTCAGCGTTGCATAGCTGTGAGAATAGACTACTTCGAAGAACAGTAAGGTAAGTTTCATTCATATTGTAACTACCTTTTATTTACGGGATCATTCACCGAACTTTATTGTCAGAGGTTGTATTTCAATCATTATCCAAACATAATAACTTCTCAAACAGACATCTTTTGGAAATTCATTTTGATGATAGGTATTTAACTTAACCCTTATTCGACTCCCTCAAACTCACACTGACTCGCCATGATCCTCAATAGACTCCTTCACACTCACTCGCTCTCGCACACAATCAACTCTCTCACGCTCACATGCACCCGCCCTCACACTCAAATTATTGTCGATGCTCTCACCCTCTCTCACCGCCAATCAACTTCCTCGCACTCACTCTCTCTACCAAAATTATAGTGAGTGAAGATGAATATGGCCTTCTTGAGGACAAAAATGTGCTTTCAATCTCTAGTTAGGAGTGCTATGTATTTATATTTTCACTCAATCCAAAAATCATATATTCGCTCTAGATAGAAGAGGGTTGAGTAAAGTATAACGATAATAACTAATATGCTCGCTTTTACATTAGTTGTTCCGAACATGATTCCCGATTGAAACTTATTGTCTAGGATATCAAAGCCTACATAACAAAACACAATTTTTCTCTAAACACTATATTTCCCCTGTTATCCTCTCTTTTGAATAGGCGTTATAGTTCACCTGTACTTAGCTGCCTTATTAATTGAAGTATGATATATTTCAGTTTCATAGTCATTTAAGGCTCCCATGGTTTCATATACGCAGTGGCGTATTTAAGGGGGGCTTCCGGACATGAGCCACCCCCGAAATCTTACTTAATATAGTAAAGTAAATTAAATATCTTGCAGGATTTTCGAATTTCCAGGCAAAGCCCTTTCAAAAGTTTGCAAAACCACCCCGAAACAAAATCGTAAATACGCCAGTGCGTGTGCGTATAATTGCGTTACTTCTGAGATTTGAAATGCAGGATATTTTCTCCCAATAGACTTAATCATACTATATTGCTTATTATAGATGCAGCTATTATTCATTATTAAAGTCGTATCTCGTGCCTCAAACTGCGTACATATTTCGTTATGATAATATTGTCCCACAAAACAATTTCAGAGTTAAACGAAGATTTTCATGAGCAGGTCCGCTATATTAGCTTCGCTGACAGATCTAATGGCAGATATGTATGTAACTCTCACTGCTATTATTAATTTCAAACCTTCCTTGTATTTTCTATCAATCCTTATTTATTCTTTTTCTCTACTTAACTACATTTTTCTTTGGGCCCGTTCGGCAAAATTTACAGCCCATATGAGACCTTTTGAACTTGATTTTATATAGTTTAAAGACGATTTGATTTTAACATCAATATACCAGCAACAAGAAAATAACTTTCTGCAACTTTTGTTATCATTCCATTGGCTATAGATGCAGCAATTCTTGTGTAATACAAGAGAAAGTCTTAGTGTTCCTGCTTCTGATGGCGGAGAAGAAGCAGGTGAAAAAGAAAATGCTGAACTATTATATCACCGTCACAAAATTAAGTAAATCACTGAACTTTTACCTTCAAATCCCAGTTTCAATTTAGATATTAAGTACTTTGTAGGGAATTAAAGATTTGATAGTTTCTTTAATTTTCAAGTATCCTTTTCTATTATTGAAGTGAATATTCATTGCTTATTTTAAGAATAAATAGAACTGTCAATATAATTTCTTACTGATGTCAAAATGTTTAAAGAAAACGCCTACCGGAAGATGGACGTTTTAATTAATGTATTGTTACTGTAACAGACTACAGATATCTCGTGTATAGTAGAACAGACTATCCAGTACATTCGTGTAAAATTCCCTGTAATTTCTAAATTACTAAAGCGATTACTCTATCATTATCGACATCAAAAAATATGCATCATATCTACCATTACATAACATGTACATTATCTAAATAAGTTTTAAAGATAAATGTCTAATACATTCTTCATTAGAAAGTTTTTGAAGTACCCAACGATGATTATTTGGAATTGTTGGTATTCATAGCGCTTACGAAGATATTTGACCTTAAGCATGAAGAACACTTGGAAATCACCCGTTCTCTCACTTCCTTGCACAATATTTAAAATTGATGGCAACATTTGGAACCAGTTTATCCTAGAAAGTAATTTCTAATATGTTCTCTTAAAAGCCATACAAGAATATAGTCGCCATCTTAAAATATATAATAGTTATAACAATTTCAAATTTAAGAGACGACTTCCGCTGGCAGCCATATTGATAACGGCATACCTGTTTCGCTAAGTGGGATTCGTTGTGACTTTTATTATGATTATTCATAAGCAGGGGTGTAGCCAGCAGGTTTGTGTAGGAGGGCCCGTCGTTTATGAAGTGAATATTCATTACAATGTACAAAGCCAAAAATGTGTTGCTTCTAGTGTTTTTGAGGCCTGAAAGAAAGGAAAATTTTGGTTTCCTTCTGGAAAACTAAAAGCACTATTTTAGCTTCTTCTTCTTCTTATTATTATTATTATTATTATTATCATTATTATTATTATTATTATTATTATTATTATTATTATCCATAAATTATATTCAAGATAGTTTTTATTATGTTTAATCAAGAACTACTGTCCGGGACCAAACGCAATAGTTTTGTACATAACTATAAAAGTAAGCAAGAAAGTTCAGTCCCTTTTCTTGGAGGTTTGTGTTCAATTGAACCTCACACCGTGAGTTGATGCGAGTGGAGATAAGGCGAACGTCAGTTGTTGGTGTGGGTATATCCAATATACTACCTGGTTGTGGCCATTCAGACACACCGTGAACTTGCGTAAAGACAGAGGGAACATGGGACATCCACAGAGCGTCATAAGAGCATGTATGCTGAACGAGTTCAAATGGAGGTCAAACGCCGCTGTAGCGGGACAGAAGATATGCCAGGCCTTTGGTGAGGGTGTCGTGACGACGCGAACATTGCAGCGATGGTTTAACAAGTTTAAGGACGATGACGAAACACCCGAAAGCACCACGTGCCAAAAGACCAACACATGTACAAAGAGGAACTGGGACTACAATTCAGTGTGTGGAGAAAGCATTCGGCAGCACATCCATCAACTTGTTAAGCACTACAAGTTGGGTTGATGGGTCTCTCATATTTTGACTCCGGGCTAGAAGGCAACGCGGAAGTCGCCTGTGTTTATTTACTGTTTCGGAGCCATTTCTGGACAGGGCGTTGACATGTCATAAAAAAGTGTGTCCTATTCGAAGCTCCACGGCGCCGTCATCGTTGATTAGCATCCCATGAACCCATTTCAAAACAGCCGAAACCAGCACTGTACCAGAAGAAGGTCCTTCTGTGTGTTTGGTGCATCGTGCATCGGGAACTGCTACCAGCTGGTCAGAATATCAATGCAACTGTGTAGTGTCAGCAGTTGAGCTGTACTCAACAAAAACTCAAAACTCTGGAGCCATCACTTCTGAATTGCAAGTGAGTCCTCGTTTACGGGACAACGCTAAGTCCCACATGGCTAGGATGACTCAGGACACCATTTTTCTCGTTGGATGGGAAACAATATTGCAACCACTATATTCCCCGGGTATTGAACCGTCCGATTTTCACCTGTTCCATTCTTTGGACGATCACCTTAGAGGACACCAGTTCAAATCCCCAGTAAAAGTCCTAAATGCACCTGATACTTTCTTCTTTTCACGGCCCACCAAGGTCTACCGTGATGGATTCCATGGCGTTCCAGAACGTTTTCAGAAGGTCGTCGATGCTGATGGGGACAATTTTTGATCTTCCAGATTAGGTGACATATCGATGTGCGAAGGTGGTGGGTGAAAAAGCAACAAAACTTTTCTTGGTTACCTTTATATTTAAATTTAAGGCCTTGTATACAGAACCTATCTACACAAGATTGATTTTCTTTGAAATTTCACTTAATTTCTTTACGGTTTCCTGACAAAAATATTTATATATTATTCTAGATTAAAAAAAAAAACATAATTATTTTATTACACTGAGTAGAAATAAAAGAGAGAGCGAATGAAATCCAAATTGAATAAAAACATTGTTTCTCACAAAATTTTCGATCCTCTATGTCTTTTAAAAGACTTGTTAAAGCATATAAAAATATTCTGTATTTATAAATCAGTTTAGTACCTTTGTTTTATGGCTGTATTTGTAGTACCTTGTTAAAACGTTTGTCTTCAAACTGTCAAATATAAATCGCAGTAAATTGTGTAATCTGCTGTCACAAAAAAGTATGCTATTTTTCAATCGGTATAAGGAAGAGATATTATACTATTTTTCGATCGGTATAAGGAAAAGATACTATACTATTTTTCGATCGGTTTGGAAAAAACAATAATTCTCCATACTATTTTACCATAAATTTTGTGAATAAACTTTGTTACTTTTAAATGAATGAAGCGGGATAATTTTACTATGATGCTTTGAAAGCTGGTCATTTGGGGGGGCAGGAAACCATTTGGGGGGCCTGGCCCGATGCCTCCCTTGGCTACACCCCTGTTCATAAGTATAGTGGAATTGATACTGCAAACTTCAGTTTGTTATTCCGAATTTCCACATTTAACCACATGTGATCTAACTTTACTGAACTAATACATGGATAATACCACTGGCGGCTCAAGTATTTTCTGCCAGGGAACACAATTCATGAGTGTGCAATGCGCCCCGAACCATCATCACTTTCTTTGTTGCCGTAATCGATGTTGTACAACTTGGCGTCTTTGCGAAATACTACAATGTATATAAAAATAATATAACTTGTAAATTTTAAGAGATAGAACAAAAACTTAAAGATTCTTCTTAGATCTACAGTAAAAATTATATTTCTCTGCTTGATCAAGATAAAAATTATTGCTCTCCTTAGATATGTATTTGATTTAGTTCCTCAAATTTTGAATATTTTACGATTTCTGCGTATAATTGGAAAGCACATTCTGAATGTAAATTAAATACATGTTAAATGAACAAACTAACACTCGTTACTATTTAGTGTAAAGGCCAGTCCAGCTCTAAGGTTCGGTAACATAAACAGCCACCTACGACTAGGCAATTCTTTAATAATGACAAAATTAGTAGCTGAGACTGAAAGATATATCCATTCTCCCTCCTATAAGGGCTCCAAGGGTTCGGTAGTTATCGACAAAGGTGGAGGAAATATTCTCAGTTCACTTTCACTTATAAACGGACGTAAGCAAAAACATTTGCAGCCTTCCCCTACAAATAAACCTGATTTGTTCCAATATAATCACGTTCAGGCAGTCTAGACAAAAACACATACTTTCTTGATTTGAAACTTACGCCACGCTCATACACGTTACACCCGAGCTGTGCATGCGTAAACATAACACAACAATTATCCAATTAAACTATTATTAGCCACCATATTAGTATTGGAGATATGTAGCTATCATCATTGGAGATTTTTCCTTTAGAGTGTTATTCGCTAATTACTGAAATTAATATTTGTAGCAAGGAATTACTTTACAGAAGCCCATTGGAGTAGGTAGGCTAAGAAGCAATGGAAATGTTATAGCTTACGTACTTTTGTTTTCGTCCTTTTAGAGGTGAAAGTGAACAGGAAATAGGATAGTATAAACTTCTATATTCTGAAAAATTAGCACCGTTTTGGGAAGATTCGCAGATTGTAAGATTTTGAACTTTCGCCCTTGATTCAACACTTGGAGCCCCCAGTAATAACTATACTTTAAAATAGATAGATATGTAATATCATGTTATACAACTCATTTATTTAAAATAAAATGTTGCCTGTTACTTACAATATCTATTTCTGGATAGCTTTGTGATATATCATTTTGCAGTAAACACATTCTTTGTGTTACTCAGCAACCGCATTAGTGTTTCATTTGGTATTCTATCTTTAGGCTAATTTGAAACTGCTCAGAAGTGAACCTACAGTTTAAAATTAACGAACATTCAGAATTCCTTAAACTTGAACCCGAGACCACGCTCACGAAAAGCAAGCGAATTTACTAACCAATAGGTTAAGCGTGAACCTTGACCGTATTTGTGCACTGCGTTCCCTAAGAACTACTTCCTCTCCGTATCAATGCGTATTAAAATACAAGGATGGTGGATGGCGTAGTGTTATATCAAACCCGTTGAATAATACAATAAAACTATTTCCGCCTAACTGTACAGCTAATGTGTTGATTTTGAACGAGAAGTCTAGTACAAAGTCCAGTTTTCTATTTCCATTAAGTATTCATCAAGAGCTAATTGGGATTCCAGTATAAACTGTCTAACCCCTCTTACAGGTGCTGAACGGGAGAAAAGTTAAGCTATGTTATTCATAATGGTTATTTGGATGTTTTATAAACAACATCACTTCAAATCCTCAGTCAATTCTACCCTCAGCTGCGCTTCTGACTTCATAAAAGAAACATGTACAGTATATCGTTTTACAATATAAGAAATGCGGCATCCGCTAGAAATGAAAATCTGGCAACAGCGCTGGATTCCATATGACTTTAAATTCTACATAAATATACTCAAAAAGACGCCAAATGGTAATAAACTTATAAATGGAATATTCTCGGACGCAAGTTGACTTCAAAATGAAAAGACGCCACATGGAATGTATTATGTAAACAGCTGAATTTATTATTTTATCGAAAATCTGAGAACGGGACATGATTCTCCATATCTATAAACTATATATATACTGTAATCAAAATGTAATATACTCCAGTATTTCAAGGGGATGCCCAATGACTGCAATATGAAAAGACGCCACATGGATAGCGAGATGTATATATATATATATATATATATATATATATATATATATATATATATATATATATATATATATACGGGACCGTCTTACCCGTCCCCCCCAATGTTGAAGACAGATTTGCGCCTTTGCTTCTAACTTCGTCCTTGAGTTTTAATTTATAATTAAGGCAAGGTCGTCTGCGTAAGCCACAACACCGTGAATTTCTTTCTGAGCATTTAATCGTTCCAAACCAGATTGCAATGTAGTGTCCCACAAGAGTGGTCCTAAGACCGAACCTTGGGGGCATCCTTTGGTAATTTGCTTGTTTATTGTAAAGGTGCTACCATCGTACCTAACATTACGATTGGAGCAATAGTCTTTAATTATTTTCAGTATGACTGCGTTGACATTTATTTTCTCTAGTTCTGCAAACATTTTTGGCCACCATAGGTTGTCGAAGGCTCCGGTTATGTCTGCAAATATAATCACCGTGTATTTATCTCCTATTTCGCTGAGCGTCTCGATGTGGCCTAATAAGGAATTAATTGCCTCTGTCGTTCCTTTCTTTTTTCTGAATCCATATTGTAGTGTACAATTTTCCAGATTCGGTCGACTTGCACTTATTCTGTTTGCTATGATTTTCTCAAATAATTTGCCAAGAATGTTTAAAAGGCAGATTGGACGATATGATTTTGGTGAGTTTTGAAGACCTGTGTTATTTTTTTGGAGTATGGTTAGATTTGCAGTTTTCCATCTGTCTGGGAAAGTGCCGAATTCCATGCATTTGTTATATAATTTGGTTAGGTAGGGGGTCCAAAATTGACTGTTATTTTTAAAGATTTCCCCTTTTAGTCCATCTGGTCCTGGAGATTTGTTATTTTTTATGGTTTTTAAAATTATTTCGACTTCCTCGTTTGTTGTCCGTATGTCTTCATAGGAAGCGTCGTTATGCTGATTAAAATCTTCATATCTCCGTCTTAGTTCTTTGTTCTCCGCATTATCCGTCTCGGGATTATCATCGGGAAGTAAACTGGTTATGATGTGATCTAAAGTTTCTTCAATGGTCTTAGTGTATTCCCCATCCTGTTTTTGCATGGTCACAAGAGTTAGTGATGGCTTAACCTTGTCCATTATGATCTTATATGGTAGGCCCCAAGGATCTAAACTGAGTTTATCCTTAACAAAATCACTCCATGCCTTCTTTTTCTTCTCTTGAATTTTCTGCTTGTATTCTGATTGCAATGACAGATATTCCCGAAGCCTAATCGATTTTAGAAAAGGGTCTTGTGTCCTCTGATATTGTCTTCTCTTAGCCCTAGTCCTTCTTTTAAAAATTTGTAACTCATTGTTCCAGAAAATTTGTCCATTCCTATGATTTTTGGGTTTACTCTTAATAGTAAGTTTCTTTATTACTTCTATTATTGCTTTTTCCAGATTATTAACTAACATGTTTAATTCTTCTTTGTCCCTGCAATCAATATTAGGTAGCTTGATTAAGTTATTGAATTTTTCCCACGAAATTTTTCGAACATTATAAGTTAGCTTGTTATCTCCAATCGTATGCCCCATGTTCAATATTTGATTTACCATGAAATTTATTATCTGATGGTCGCTAGATGATTCGCTTTCAATCACTCGCCAGTCAGAAATCGAATTTGCGAAGTTGTGGGACACTAACGTGATGTCTATATTTGATACGTGTCCATTTCTATTGGAATACGTTGGAGGATTACCCGCCTCGTTCATGATGTGTAGATTTAGCTCACCGATTAGGTTTTCCAATAATTCTCCTCTTTCATTTAGAACGCCTGAGTGCCACGAGGGAGATTTGGCGTTTGCGTCAGCGCAGATTAAAATCCTATTATTTGGGTAGGTGTTGCAGATAATAGCTACTTCCTCTAGGAACCTGTTAATTGGAAGTGAATATTGGAAATAAACGTTGATAAGGATAAAATCCAACGAACCATACCTGATTTGCAGGCAATTTGTCCAAGTATTACTAAAATGTCTTAAATTTAAAACTTGAATGTTATTGTTTAAAATCAAGGTGGAAGCTAATGCATTTGAACCACAGAAAACGTGCCTAATATTGTGTTGGGGAATTTGTAACCTCTCCTCGTTTATGTATGGCTCTTGTATGCAGACAATGTCAGCATTCCAAGAGATACTTGTTTGCATTATTTCATGCATGGCTAACTCTGAGTGCATGGTGTTTATTTGGAGTATCTTTAAATTAGCATTGTATGTGTTGGGGTCCATCCTATGTATGATAAGTTTTAACCCATGCGTTCGGCCACTCGTTCTTGTGATTATAAACCATGCGACCATACAACCTGACGAAATGTATGTAAATTCTATTTAAGTCAAGGTTTAAGTTGCGCCTGGCATATGCCATGTCGACTAGATCCAGTAACTCTTTTGGATCGGTGGGAAGATTGTTGGAACTTAGTTCCATCAAATCTTCATCTTCCGATTGAGGAAAGATTATTTGTTCCCCGTTTTCTTTTATTTTTCTGACCACGTGTCTCAAGGCAAGCCTCAAAATTGCAGGTTGTTCTAATCTAGATAGTTTCAGTGTAAACTCGAAGGAATCGTATATTTGCTCGGGGTTATGGACTCTTCTAGGTACGGCACTGTCCGTTCCAGTATGTGCTGACTTGAGGTCCGGGGCCCACTCGGAGCACTTAGTGTGGATCCCGGTCCGTTGTATCCTTCCGCCGGCACACTCAGGTTGGTCGTCAGTTCCCTTCGCCTGCCCGGTTCCCTTCGCTTCCTTTTTGTCTTCAGACGGACATACCTGCTGATTTGTCTTGAGGTTTCCAGGCTGGTTCTTCTTTCTTTTCTTTCTAAGAAAGCCAAAAATTCTGGAGCGCTTTGTGGTTATAATTACATCCTGTTTTGTTGGTTCCTCTTTTCCTATCTCAACCTCGTCCTTATTTGTTTCAACTGTTTTTTTGGAGCGGTCAACTGGAGCGGTTTTTTCTTCAACCTCTTCATTCTTCTCTGTGGTTATCTTAATGACTTCGTTTGTGAGTGCACTACCCTCCTGTAAAATGTCTGAGTTACCAGAAGTGTCGCACGGTTCATCGTTTATCTTATCAATATTCTCCGTGTTCTGTATGGTTAGATCTTGTTTTGCGTCCTTTAGCATCTCCCTAACCTCCTCGCGCAGTGTGGTTGCTGGTTTACGAAGATTATAGTCGTATTTTTTGAGTATTCAATCTATTTCAACAAACAATTGAGTCTTCTCAATGTACATTATAAAATTGATAATTTGACTTTGTTTACAGTAATAATTTTTAAAAATCTGTAGGACTTCTTTGGGTTTCTTCTTCCAAAGGCCCATTCCAATCGCTGGGATTGTCAGTAGCCTCGGGTTTGCGCCATCTTCTATTTCCTCGAAGAATTTTAAGATTGTTCCTAAGTCTCCCAAGAAGGATTCCTTGCTTGAAATAGCATGTATAAAACTGCAGTTATATTTGTTTGTTGAATACAGGATTCTTAAAATTTGTCCATCTTTATTTTCAATTTCTAAGTCGGCGAATTTTTGTATGTCGAATTCCTTGTGTGATCGTTCGATTCCCGGCGGGAGCTCATGTGGTTCGGATTCCACGTAAATCAGTAGGTCCACGTCTCATATAGCCTCGCTGCTGAACGGGACGTTAAACTCAAAATCAACTCAACTCCTTGTGTGATCGAGCCACCACTCCCGCGAAGCCGGAGGCGAATGTCTTCAGTAAAGGGTTGATAAAGTGCAATACACACTGCCCTTCCTTAGTAAAATCAATTGAATGCGGTTCTATTATTATAGGTTTTCCGCCGGAACTGGAGTGTATTGTACTTAATGGTACATCATTGTGCATTCACAGTAGAAATTTCAACCTTACTTTTTTGTAAATTATATTCTTTCATTCTCGGTTAGCTTGCTTCTAGCGACCGCAGCGCCAAGGCGCGACGAGTCTCATTACTTTCTTCACACATACTGTGTGAGAGCATAATGCTTCAGTGCGTTAATTGGTTGGATCATCCACCACCATCCCTCCGAGGAGCTTGCTTCAAGCGAATGGATCGCCACGCAGCAGTGAGTCTCATTTCTTTCTGCATACATTTTATGAGGGCATAGTTCGTCAGTGCGTTAATTTTTTTGATCATTCACCACAATCCCTCCGGGTAGCTTGCTTCTAGCGAATGGAGCGCCACGCTGCGGCGAGTCCCATTACTTTCTTGACACATACTGTGTGTGAGCATAGTGCTTCAGTATGTTAATTGGTTGGATCATCCACCACAATCCCTCCGAGGAGCTTGCTTCAAGCGAATGGAGCGCCACGCAGCAATGAGTCTCATTTATTTCTGCATAATATTTATGAGTGCATAGTTCGTCCGTGCGTTATTTGTCTTGATCATCCACCACAATCCATCCGGGTAGCTTGCTTCTAACGAATGGAGCGCAACAAAGCGCCGACTCTTATTACTTTCTTGACACAAACTGTGTGTGAGCATAGTGCTTCAATGCCTTAATTGCTTTGATCATCCACCAGAATCCCTCCGGGTAGCTTGCTTCTAGCGAATGGAGCGCCACGCAGCGGCGAGTCTCATTACTTTCTTGACACATACTGTGTGTGAGCATAGTGCTTCAGTGCGTTAATTGTTTTGATCATCCACAAGAATCCCTCCGGGTAGCTTGCTTCTAGCAAATACAGCGCCATTCTGCGGCGAGTCTCATTACTTTCTTGACACATACTATGTGTGAGCAAATTGATTCAATGCGTTAATTGTTTTGACCATCCACCAGAATCCCTCCGGGTAGCTTGCTTTTAGCGAATGGAGCGCCACGCAGCGACGAGTCTCATTACTTTCTACATACATTTTATGAGGGCATAGTTCGTCAGTGCGTTAATTGTTTTGACCATCCACCACAATTCCTCCGGGTAGCTTCCTTCTGGCGAATGGAGCGCAACGCAGCGGCGAGTCTCATTAATTTCTTCACACATACTGTGTGTGAGCATAGTGCTTCAGTGCGTTAATTGGTTGGATCATCCACCACTATCCCCCCGCGGACCTTGCTTCTGGCGAATGGAGCGCCACGCAGCGGCTAGTCTCATTTTCTTGACACATACTGTGTGTGAGCATAGTGCTTCATTGCGTTTATTGTTTTAATCATCCAAAAGAATCCCTTCGAGTAGCTTGCTTCTAGCGAATGGAGCTCCATGCAGCGGCGAGTCTCATTTCTTTCTGCATACACTTAATGAGGGCATAGTTCGTCCGTGCGTTAATTGTCTTGATCATCCACCACAATCCGTCCAGGTAGCTTGCTTGTAACGAAAGGAGCGCAACGCAGGGGCGAGCCTCATTAGTTTCTGCATTCACTTTATGAGGGCATACTTCATCAGGGATTTAATTGTTTTGATCATCCACCACAATCCCTCCGGTGAGCTTGCTTCAAGCGAATGGAGCGCCACGCAGCGGCGGTTCTCATTACTTTCTGCATACACTTTATGAGCACATAGTTCGTCAGTGGTTTAATTCTTTTGATCATCCACCACAATCCCACAGGTTAGCTTGCTTCTAGCGAACGGAGTGCCACGGCGCGACTAGTCTCATTACTTTCTTCACACATACTGTGTGAGAGCATAATGCTTCAGTGCGTTGATTGGTTGGATCATCCACCACAATCCCAAAGAGGAGCTTGCTTCGAGCAAATGGAGCGCCACGCAGCAGTGAGTCTCATTACTTTCTGCATACAATTTATGAGTGCATAGTTCGTCCGTGCGTTAATTGTCTTGATCATCCACCACAATCCGTCCAGGTAGCTTGCTTGTAACGAACGGAGCGCAACAAAGGGGCGAGTCTCATCACTTTCTTGACACAAACTGTGTGTGAGCATAGAGCTTCAATGCGTTAATTCTTTTGATCATCCACCAGAATCCCTCCGGGTAGCTTGCTTCTAGCGAATGGAGCGCCACGCAGCGGCGAGTCTCATTACTTTGTGTACACATTTTTTGAGGGCATAGTTCGTGAGTGCGTTAATTGTTTGGATCATCCACCAAAATCTCTCCGGGTAGGTTTTTTCAAGCGAATGGAGCGCCACGCAGCGGCGAATCTCATTACTTTCTTCACACATACTGTGTGTGAGCATAGTGCTTCAGTGCGTTAAATGGTTGGATCATCCACCACAATCCCCCCGGGGATCTTGCTTCTAGCGAATGGAGCGCCACGCAGCGGAGAGTCTCATTACTTTCTGCTAAAAATTTATGAGGGCATAGTTCGTCCGTGCGTTAATTGTTTTGATCATCCACCACAATCCCTCCAGGCAGCATGCTTCAAGCGAATGGAGCGCCACGCAGCGGCGGTTCTCATTAATTTGTGCATACACTTTATGAGTACATAGTTCGTCAGTGGTTTAATTGTTTTGATCATCCACCACAATCCACCGGGGGACCTTGCTTCCGGCGAATGGAGCGCCACGCAGCGGCGAGACTCATTATTTTCTGGTAAAAATTTATGAGGGCATAGTTCGCCCGTGCGCTAATTGTTTTGATCATCCACCACAATCCTTCCGGGTACCTAGTATCTAGCGAATGGAGCGCCACCCAGCGGCTAGTCTCATTACTTTTTTTACACATATTGTGTGTGAGCATAGTGCTTCAGTGCGTTAATTGTTTGGATCATCCACTACAATCGCTACGGGTAGCTTGCTTCTAGCGAATGGAGCGCCACGCAGCGGCGAGTCTCATTACTTTCTGCATACACTTTATGAGGGCATAGTTCGTCAGTGCGTTAATTAATTTGATCATCCACCACAATCCCTCCGCGTAGCATGCTTATAGGGAACGGAGCACCACGCAGCGGCGAGTCTCATTACTTTCTTCACACATACTGTGTGTGAGCATAGTGCTACAGTGCGTTAATTATTTTGATCATCCACCACAATTCCTCCGAAGAGCTTGCTTCAAGCGAATGGAGCGCAACGCAGGGGCGACCCTCATTAGTTTCTGCATTCACTTTATGAGGGCATACTTCATCAGGGATTTAATTCTTTTGATCATCCACCACAATCCCTCCGGGTAGTTTGCTTCTTGCGAATGAACCGCCACGCAGCGGCGAGTCTCATTACTTTCCTCAAAAATACTGTGTGTGAGCATAGTGCTACAGTTCGTTAATTGTTTTGATCATCCACCACAATCCCACGGGTAGCTTGCTTCTAGCGAATGGAGCGCCACGCAGCGTCGAGTCTCATTACATTCTTCACACATACTGTGTGTGAGCATAGTGCTTCAGTGCGTTAATTGTTTGGATCATCCACCACAATCCTTCCGGTGAGCTTGCTTCAAGCGAATGAAGCGCCACGCAGCGGCGGTTCTCATTACTTTCTGCATACACATTATGAGCACATAGTTCGTCAGTGGTTTAATTGTTTTGATCATCAACCACAATCCCACAGGTTAGCTTGCTTCTAGCGAACGGAGCGCCACGGCGCGAGTAGTCTCATTACTTTCTTCACACATACTGTGTGAGAGCATAATGCTTCAGTGCGTTGATTGGTTGGATCATCCACCACAATCCCTAAGAGGAGCTTGCTTCGAGCGAATAGAGCGCCACGCAGCAGTGAGTCTCATTAATTTCTGCATACAATATATGAGTGCATAGTTCGTCCGTGCGTTAATTGTCTTGATCATCCACCACAATCCGTCCGGGTAGCTTGCTTGTAACGAACGGAGCGCAACAAAGGGGCGAGTCTCATCACTTTCTTGACACAAACTGAGTGTGAACATAGTGCTTCAATGCGTTAATTGTTTTGATCATCCACCAGAATCCCTCCGGGTAGCTTGCTTCTAGCGAATGGAGCGCCACGCAGCGGCGAGTTTCATTACTTTCTCTACACATTTTTTGAGGGCATAGTTCGTCAGTGCGTTAATTGTTTGGATCATCCACCAAAATCTCTCCGGGTAGCTTTTTCTAGCGAATGGAGCGCCACGCAGCGGCGAATCTCATTACTTTCTTGACACATACTGTGTGTGAGCATAATGCTTCAGTGCGTTAATTGTTTTGATCATCCACCACAATCCTATCCTGTAGCTTCCTTATAGCGAATGGAGCGCCACGCAGCGGCGAGTCTCATTACTTTCTTCACACATCCTGTGTGTGAGGATAGTGCTACAATGCGTTGATTGGTTGGATCATCCACCACAATACCTCCGAAGAGCTTGCTTCAAGCGAATGGAGCGCAACGCAGGGGTGAGTCTCATTACTTTCTGCATACACTTTATAAGGGCATACTTCGTCAGTGATTTAATTGTTTTGATCATCCACCATATTCCCTCCGGGTAGCTTGCTTCTTGTGAATGGACCGCCACGCAGCGGCGACTCTCATTACTTTCTTCACAAATACTGTGTGTGAGCATAGTGCTACAGTTCGTTAATTGTTTTGATCATCCACCACAATGCCACTTGTAGTTTGCTTCTAGGGAATGGATCGCCACGCAGCGTCGATTCTCATTACTTTCTTGACACATACTGTGTGTGAGCATAGTGCTTCAGTGCGTTAATTGTTTGGATCATCCACCACAATCCCTCCGGTGAGCTTGCTTCAAGCGAATGGAGCGCCATGCAGCGGCATTTCTTATTACTTTCTGCATACACTTTATGAGCACATAGTTCGTCAGTGGTCCAAATGTTTGATCGTCCACCACAATCCCACCCGTTAGCTTGCTTCTAGCGAACGTAGCGCCACGCCGTAACGAGTCTCATTACTTTCTTCACACATACTGTGTGTGAGCATAGTCCTTTGGTATGTTAATTGGTTGGATCATCCACCACAATCCCTACATTGAGCTTGCTTCAAGCGAATGGAGCACCACACAGCGGCGAGTCTCATTACTTTCTGCACACATATTATGAGGACATAGTTCGTCCGTGCGTTACTTGTCTTGATCATCCACCACAATCCGTCCAGGTAGCTTGCCTCTAACGAATGGAGCCCAACAAAGCGTCGAGTCTCATTACTTTCTTGACACATACTGTGTGTGAGCATAGTGCTTTAATGCGTTAATTCTTTTGACCATCCACCACAATCCCTCCGGGTAGTTTGCTTTTAGCGAATGGAGCGCCACGCAGCGGCTAGTCTCTTTACTTTCTGCATACAGTGTATGAGGGCATAGTTCGTCAGTGGTTTAATTGTTTTGATCATCCACCAAAATCCCACAGGTTAGCTTGCTTCTAGCAAATGGAGCGCCACCCAGCGGCGAGTCTCATTATTTTCTTGACGCATATTGTTTATGAGCATAGTGCTTCAGTGCGTTAATTGTTTTGATCATCCACCACAATCACTCCGGGTAGCTTGCTTGTAACGAACGGAGCGCAACAAAGGGGCGAGTCTCATTACTTTCTTGACACAAACTGTGTGTGAGCATAGTGCTTCAATGCGTTAATTGTTTTGATCATCCAACAGAATCACTCCGGGTAGCTTGCTTCTAGCGAATTGGGCGCCACGCAGCGGCGAGTCTCATTACTTTCTGTACACATTTTTTGAGGGCATAGTTCGTCAGTGCGTTAATTGTTTTGATCATCCACCAAAATCCCCCCGGGGACCTTGCTTCCAGCGAATGGAGCGCCACGCAGCGGCGAGTCTCATTTTCTTGACACATACTGTGTGTGAGCATAGTGCTTCAGTGCGTTAATTGTTTTAATCATCCAAAAGAATCCCTTCGGGTAGCTTGCTTCTAGGGAATGAAGCTCCACGCAGCGGCGAGTCTCATTTCTTTCTGCGTACACTTAATGAGGGCATAGTTCGTCAGTGCGTTAATTGTTGGATAATCCACCAAAATCCCTCCGGGTAGCTTGCATCTAGGGAATGGAGCGCCACGCAGCGGCGAGTCTCATTATTTTCTTGACACATACTGTGTGTGAGCATAGTGCTTCAGTGCGTTAATTGGTTGGATCATCCACCACAATCCCCCCTTGGACCTTGCTTCTAGCGAATGGAGCGCCACGCAGCGGCGAGTCTCATTTTCTTGACACATACTGTGTGTGAGCCTAGTGCTTTAGTGCGTTAATTGTTTTGATCATCCAAAAGAATCCCTTCGGGTAGCTTGCTTCTAGGGAATGAAGCTCCACGCAGCGGCGAGTCTCATTTCTTTCTGCGTACACTTAATGAGGGCATAGTTCGTCAGTGCGTTAATTGTTGGATAATCCACAAAAACCTCTCCGGGTAGCTTTTTTCTAGCGAATGGAGCGCCACGCAGCGGCGAGTCTCATTAGTTTCTTGACACATACTGTGTGTGAGCAAAGTGATTCAATGCGTTAATTGTTTTGACCATCAACCAGAATCCCTCCGGGTATCTTGCTTTTAGCGAATGAAGCGCACGCAGCGGCAAGTCTCATTACTTTCTGCATACACTTTACGAGGGCATAGTTCGTCAGTGCGTTAAATGTTTTGACAATCCACCACAATTCCTTCGGGTAGCTTGCTTCTGGTGAATGGAACGCCACGCGGCGGCGAGTCTCATTAATTTCTTGGCACATACTGTGTGTCAGCATAGTGCTTCAGTGCGTTAATTGGTTGGATCATCCACCAAAATCCCCCCGGGGGCCTTGCTTCCAGCGAATGGAGCGCCACGCAGCGGCGAGTCTCATTTTCTTGACACATACTGTGTGTGAGCATAGTGCTTCAGTGCGTTAATTGTTTTAATCATCCAAAAGAATCCCTTCGGGTAGCTTGCTTCTAGGGAATGAAGCTCCACGCAGCGGCGAGTCTCATTTCTTTCTGCGTACATTTAATGAGGGCATAGTTCGTCAGTGCGTTAATTGTTGGATAATCCACCAAAATCCCTCCGGGTAGCTTGCATCTAGGGAATGGAGCGCCACGCAGCGGCGAGTCTCATTATTTTCTTGACACATAATGTGTGTGAGCATAGTGCTTCAGTACGTTAATTGGTTGGATCATCCACCACAATCCCCCCTTGCACCTTGCTTCTATGCGAATGGAGCGCCACGCAGCGGCGAGTCTCATTTTCTTGACACATACTGTGTGTGAGCCTAGTTCTTCAGTGCGTTAATTGTTTTGATCATCCAAAAGAATCCCTTCGAGTAGCTTGCTTCGAGCGAATAGAGCGCCACGCAGCAGTGAGTCTCATTACTTTCTGCATACAATATATGAGTGCATAGTTCGTCCGTGCGTTAATTGTCTTGATCATCCACCACAATCCGTCCGGGTAGCTTGCTTGTAACGAACGGAGCGCAACAAAGGGGCGAGTCTCATCACTTTCTTGACACAAACTGAGTGTGAACATAGTGCTTCAATGCGTTAATTGTTTTGATCATCCACTAGAATCCCTCCGGGTAGCTTGCTTCTAGCGAATGGAGCGCCACGCAGCGGCGAGTTTCATTACTTTCTCTACACATGTTTTGAGGGCATAGTTCGTCAGTGCGTTAATTGTTTGGATCATCCACCAAAATCTCTCCGGGTAGCTTTTTTCTAGCGAATGGAGCGCCACGCAGCGGCGAATCTCATTACTTTCTTGACACATACTGTGTGTGATGTAACGTGTGAACGTTCCAAGTTTAAAAAAAAAAAAAAAAAAAAGAAAATGAAATGCAATAAATCATGGACTTAAAATAATAACAGAAATGGAAAATACTGAAAAATCTAAGGACATTCAATTTACATTGAAATGGTCGTTTAAATGAAAATTTAAAAATGTTATTCTTTTTTTTACTTTTTAAGATTGTGAAAATAGCTTCTTTTGCTGAGTTGTTCTTCGAAGTAAAGGTGTGTTGTAAACAGCTGCTCTGGAGGCAATGAGGTGTACGCGTGATGACAGTTGTCGGTTGCGCTGATCTGGCCTTGGTGGGTGGGCGGAGTCTTCCCTCCCTAGCAGGCTTCGTTCATGCGAGCGAGCGACGGCTGAGTCATTACGCATGGAAAAACATAGCAGTGAAGTTGTCTTCTCGGCTGGATTTTGTGCCTCTAGTGCGAATTGTGTGATATTGAGTTTAAAGGGATTTGACTTTATGAGTTAAAAAGTTTCTATTACGGAATCTATAATATTAATTTTGATACTAAATCGGAGGTTAATTGTCTTTAAAATGCTTAAATCAGATGGGTTAGTTTCCTAGCTTAAATAATTCGTGACTGAAAGTAAAAAAAAAAGGCTGTGATTCAATGTTCTTACTACATTAGTAGTTAAAAAAAAAAAAAAAGATAGGAATAAAAATTTAGTAGTGAATATCAGTTTAATATGTGAGTTAAATACACTAAAGTTAGCCGGTAATTTAATTTTTGTAGGAGAATTGTGCCTAATTGGAGTACTCGGGAGGGGAGTTCAGACCCTTTGACCAAACTAAAACAAGCTTGTAAAATTCGGTTAAAACAGATAGTTATGTCGCTTTGTCACTTAACTAACTACAGTAGATAACCTGTTTGACTATCATAAATATAACTTTAAACAGTAGTAATTTTGTTTAGAATTGATAAAATTGTGTTGAATTATAGTAGTAATACTCAATCTTATGCAGGTTATAAATCTTATAATTTCAAGAATTAATTGATCTTTATAAAATGGTTTGAATTAATACCTGAATTTAAAGTGTATAATATTCTATTGCAGTAAAATTAAGTAATTAAAATCCGGAAGTTTGAAGTAAATTATAAAGGGAGAGCTCTGAACTGTAGCTATACTTCCTAGCTTAAAGTTTCAAATATATTTTTTTTAAATCCAATTAACTTTCTGATTCTAGAATGAGCTTGTAATTAAATCGTTAAATTTTGCAATTAATATTGTTGGGGAAAATTGGGACTTATTCATTTTTGTATGGCAGTTGGTTTTTAAGTAGGGAAAGTCAACTTCCAATCCATGGTGGTGATGTGGAGTCTCTGGATAAAGGCGTAAGAATGTTTTTTTTATATTAGATATTTGAATCTGGTGAGTATTACAGAGTATTTAATATTACTGGTTACGGTTGAGTAGAGTAGTGGTAGAGTAAGTTTTGGTAGAATTTCATCTTACTCATTACCCAATTGCGTTAATAGTATTCATAAAAATAAACGTAATAGATTGCGGTCTGGTTGAAATAAGTAAAATATAAATTAAAATAAACTAAAACCGATTAGAGTCAAATCATCAATCTCATTTTCCGGGTGATTAAAATTATAGATTACGAAGAATTAAAATTGGACTCACAAAAAATTATACTTTATTCCTTCTAGAGCAGTCTGTAGTGTTTTTCAAGAAGCTATTGTAATTAAAGATTTGATGATATTAAGCTTGCTTCAATCCAGAGTTACGACCATTTTCATTTTTTTTTATCTGTGATAATTTCCTTAATTTATTAAATTCAAGAGATATATTTAGTTAATTTTCAACGAAAAGTTTTGATTGGAATTTTTGTATATAGAAGTCTCAATAATTATTAAAGGTCTTGAATTGAAAATAAAATTTTATTTCTACCTGAATAAATTCAATCAGTGTTTGAAAGAAACGGGTAATGTTAAATGGAAGAGGCGGAATAGTTTATTTTTGTGGGGGTTTACAGGTGCAGCTGAGAGGTACTGCTTCGGCTGAAGTCACTCGCACTTTAAATAATCCAACCAAAGAATTTCTTTTTTGCTTTATTGCGAATTATGGTTGTAGTAAAGTGTGATAGCGATAATTGTGACAGTGAGCATAATGCTTCAGTGCGTTAATTGTTTTGATCATCCACCACAATCCCATCCTGTAGCTTCCTTATAGCGAATGGAGCGCCACGCAGCGGCGAGTCTCATTACTTTCTTCACACATCCTGTGTGTGCGGATAGTGCTACAATGCGTTGATTGGTTGGATCATCCACCACAATACCTCCGAAGAGCTTGCTTCAAGCGAATGGAGCGCAACGCAGGGGTGAGTCTCATTACTTTCTGCATACACTTTATAAGGGCATACTTCGTCAGTGATTTAATTGTTTTGATCATCCACCATATTCCCTCCGGGTAGCTTGCTTCTTGTGAATGGACCGCCACGCAGCGGCGACTCTCATTACTTTCTTCACAAATACTGTGTGTGAGCATAGTGCTACAGTTCGTTAATTGTTTTGATCATCCACCACAATGCCACTTGTAGTTTGCTTCTAGGGAATGGATCGCCACGCAGCGTCGATTCTCATTACTTTCTTGACACATACTGTGTGTGAGCATAGTGCTTCAGTGCGTTAATTGTTTGGATCATCCACCACAATCCCTCCGGTGAGCTTGCTTCAAGCGAATGGAGCGCCATGCAGCGGCATTTCTTATTACTTTCTGCATACACTTTATGAGCACATAGTTCGTCAGTGGTCCAAATGTTTGATCGTCCACCACAATCCCACCCGTTAGCTTGCTTCTAGCGAACGTAGCGCCACGCCGTAACGAGTCTCATTACTTTCTTCACACATACTGTGTGTGAGCATAGTCCTTTGGTATGTTAATTGGTTGGATCATCCACCACAATCCCTACATTGAGCTTGCTTCAAGCGAATGGAGCACCACACAGCGGCGAGTCTCATTACTTTCTGCACACATATTATGAGGACATAGTTCGTCCGTGCGTTACTTGTCTTGATCATCCACCACAATCCGTCCAGGTAGCTTGCCTCTAACGAATGGAGCCCAACAAAGCGTCGAGTCTCATTACTTTCTTGACACATACTGTGTGTGAGCATAGTGCTTTAATGCGTTAATTCTTTTGACCATCCACCACAATCCCTCCGGGTAGTTTGCTTTTAGCGAATGGAGCGCCACGCAGCGGCTAGTCTCTTTACTTTCTGCATACAGTGTATGAGGGCATAGTTCGTCAGTGGTTTAATTGTTTTGATCATCCACCAAAATCCCACAGGTTAGCTTGCTTCTAGCAAATGGAGCGCCACCCAGCGGCGAGTCTCATTATTTTCTTGACGCATATTGTTTATGAGCATAGTGCTTCAGTGCGTTAATTGTTTTGATCATCCACCACAATCACTCCGGGTAGCTTGCTTGTAACGAACGGAGCGCAACAAAGGGGCGAGTCTCATTACTTTCTTGACACAAACTGTGTGTGAGCATAGTGCTTCAATGCGTTAATTGTTTTGATCATCCACCAGAATCACTCCGGGTAGCTTGCTTCTAGCGAATTGGGCGCCACGCAGCGGCGAGTCTCATTACTTTCTGTACACATTTTTTGAGGGCATAGTTCGTCAGTGCGTTAATTGTTTTGATCATCCACCAAAATCCCCCCGGGGACCTTGCTTCCAGCGAATGGAGCGCCACGCAGCGGCGAGTCTCATTTTCTTGACACATACTGTGTGTGAGCATAGTGCTTCAGTGCGTTAATTGTTTTAATCATCCAAAAGAATCCCTTCGGGTAGCTTGCTTCTAGGGAATGAAGCTCCACGCAGCGGCGAGTCTCATTTCTTTCTGCGTACACTTAATGAGGGCATAGTTCGTCAGTGCGTTAATTGTTGGATAATCCACCAAAATCCCTCCGGGTAGCTTGCATCTAGGGAATGGAGCGCCACGCAGCGGCGAGTCTCATTATTTTCTTGACACATACTGTGTGTGAGCATAGTGCTTCAGTGCGTTAATTGGTTGGATCATCCACCACAATCCCCCCTTGGACCTTGCTTCTAGCGAATGGAGCGCCACGCAGCGGCGAGTCTCATTTTCTTGACACATACTGTGTGTGAGCCTAGTGCTTCAGTGCGTTAATTGTTTTGATCATCCAAAAGAATCCCTTCGGGTAGCTTGCTTCTAGGGAATGAAGCTCCACGCAGCGGCGAGTCTCATTTCTTTCTGCGTACACTTAATGAGGGCATAGTTCGTCAGTGCGTTAATTGTTGGATAATCCACAAAAACCTCTCCGGGTAGCTTTTTTCTAGCGAATGGAGCGCCACGCAGCGGCGAGTCTCATTAGTTTCTTGACACATACTGTGTGTGAGCAAAGTGATTCAATGCGTTAATTGTTTTGACCATCAACCAGAATCCCTCCGGGTATCTTGCTTTTAGCGAATGAAGCGCACACAGCGGCAAGTCTCATTACTTTCTGCATACACTTTATGAGGGCATAGTTCGTCAGTGCGTTAAATGTTTTGACAATCCACCACAATTCCTCCGGGTAGCTTGCTTCTGGTGAATGGAACGCCACGCGGCGGCGAGTCTCATTAATTTCTTGGCACATACTGTGTGTCAGCATAGTGCTTCAGTGCGTTAATTGGTTGGATCATCCACCAAAATCCCCCCGGGGGCCTTGCTTCCAGCGAATGGAGCACCACGCAGCGGCGAGTCTCATTTTCTTGACACATACTGTGTGTGAGCATAGTGCTTCAGTGCGTTAATTGTTTTAATCATCCAAAAGAATCCCTTCGGGTAGCTTGCTTCTAGGGAATGAAGCTCCACGCAGCGGCGAGTCTCATTTCTTTCTGCGTACACTTAATGAGGGCATAGTTCGTCAGTGCGTTAATTGTTGGATAATCCACCAAAATCCCTCCGGGTAGCTTGCATCTAGGGAATGGAGCGCCACGCAGCGGCGAGTCTCATTATTTTCTTGACACATACTGTGTGTGAGCATAGTGCTTCAGTACGTTAATTGGTTGGATCATCCACCACAATCCCCCCTTGCACCTTGCTTCTAGCGAATGGAGCGCCACGCAGCGGCGAGTCTCATTTTCTTGACACATACTGTGTGTGAGCCTAGTGCTTCAGTGCGTTAATTGTTTTGATCATCCAAAAGAATCCCTTCGAGTAGCTTGCTTCTAGCGAATGGAGCGCCACGCAGCGGCGAGTCTCATTTCTTTCTGCATACACTTAATGAGGGCATAGTTTGTCAGTGCGTTAATTTTCTTGACCATCCACCACAATCCCTCCGGGGAGATTGCTTCTAGCGAATGGTGCACCACGCAGGGCGAGTCTCATTACTTTCTGCTAAGAATTTATGAGGGCATAATTCGTCCGTGCGTTAATTGTTTTGATCATCCACCACAATCCCTCCGGAGAGCTTGCTTCAGGCGAATGGTGCACCACGCAGAGGCGGTTCTCATTACTTTATTCATACATTTTTTATGAGTACATAGTTCGTCAGTGGTTTAATTCTTTTGATCATCCACCACAATCCCTCAGGGGAGCTTGCTTCAAGGGAAGTGATCGCCACGCAGCGGCGAGTCTCATTACTTTCTTGACACATACTGTGTGTGAGCATAGTGCTTCAGTGCGTTAATTGTTTGGATCATCCACCACAATCACTACGGGTAGCTTGCTTCTAGCGAATGGAGCTCCACGCAGCGTCGAGTCTCATTACTTTCTGCATACACTTTATGAGGGCATAGTTCGTCAGTGCGTTAATAAACTTGATCATCCACCTCAATCCCTCCGGGTAGCATGCTTAATGCGAACGGAGCGCCACGCAGCTGCGAGTCTGATTAATTCCTTGACATATTCTGTGTGTGAGCAAAGTGCTTCAGTGCGTTAATTGTTTTGATCATCCACCACAATCCCATCCTGTAGCTTCCTTCTAGGGAATGGACCGCCACGCAGCGGCGACTCTCATTACTTTCTCCACAAATACTGTGTGTGAGCATAGTGCTACAGTTCGTTAATTGTTTTGATCATCCACCACAATGCCACCGGGTAGCTTGCTTCTAGCGAATGGATCGCCACGCAGCGTCGAGTCTCATTACTTTCTTGACACGTACTGTGTGTGAGCATAGTGCTTCAGTGCGTTAATTGTTTGGATCATCCACCACAATCCCTCCGGTGAGCTTGCTTTAAGCGAATGCTGCGCCTCGCAGCGGCGGTTCTTATTACTTTCTGTACACATTTTTTGAGGGCATAGTTCGTCAGTGCTTAATTGTTTGGATCATCCACCAAAATCACTCCGGGTAGCTTGTTTCTAGCGAATGGAGCGCCACGAAGCGGCGAGTCTCGTTACTTTTTTGACACATATTGTGTGTGAGCATAGTGCTTCAGTGCGTTAGCTGTTTTGAACATCCACCACAATCAGTCCGGGTAGCTTGCTTCTTGCGAATGGAGCGACACGCAGCGGCGAGTCTCATTACTTTCTGCATACAATTTATGAGGGCATAGTTCGTCAGTTCGTTAATTGTTTTGATCATCCACCACAATCCCTTCGTGTAGCTTGCTTCTAGCGAATGGAGCTCCATCCAGCGACGAGTCTCATTACTTTCTTGACACATGTTGCGTGTGAGCATAGTGCTTCAGTGCGTTAATTGTTTTGATCATCCACCACAATACCTCCGGGTAGCATGCTTTTAGCGAATGGAGCGCCACGCAGCGGCGAGTCTCATTACTTTCTTTACACATAATGTGTGTGAGCATAGTGCTTCAGCGCGTTAATTGGTTGGATCATCCACCACAATCCCTCCGGAGAGCTTGCTTCTAGCGAATGGAGCGCCACGCAGCGGCGAGTCTTTTTACTTTGTTGACACGTACTGTGTGTGAGCATAGTGCTTCAGTGCGTTAATTGTTTGGATCATCCACCACAATCCCTCCGGTGAGCTTGCTTCAAGCGAATGGAGCTCCTCGCAGCGGCGGTTCTTATTACTTTCTGTACACATTTTTTGAGGGCATAGTTCGTCAGTGCTTAATTGTTTGGATCATCCACCAAAATCACTCCGGGTAGCTTGTTTCTAGCGAATGGAGCGCCACGAAGCGGCGAGTCTCATTACTTTCTTGACACATACTGTGTGTGAGCATAGTGCTTCAGTGCGTTAATTGTTTTGATCATCCACCACAGTCACTCTTGGTAGCTTGCTTCTAGCGAATGGAGCGCCTCGCAGCGGCGGTTCTTATTACTTTCTGTACACATTTTTTGAGGGCATAGTTCGTCAGTGCTTAATTGTTTGGATCATCCACCAAAATCACTCCGGGTAGCTTGTTTCTAGCGAATGGAGCGCCACGCAGCGGCGAGTCTCATTACTTTCTTTACACATAATGTGTGTGAGCATAGTGCTTCAGCGCGTTAATTGGTTGGATCATCCACCACAATCCCTCCGGAGAGCTTGCTTCTAGCGAATGGAGCGCCACGCAGCGGCGAGTCTTTTTACTTTGTTGAAACAAACTGTGTGTGAGCATAGTGCTTCAGTGCGTTAATTGTTTTGATCAATACTGTACAACTTGCAAATTGTTATATGAGAAAACAATAGCAAGAATTGACTTTTAATAGAAGAAAATAGTAAAATAACAAGAAAATCTTTGAAGTATGACAAACCCATATTAACAAAATGAATAACCAAGCTAAAGGAGAAAAAATAACGGTCATTCAACTAAATCCAAAGGGAAGAAAAACAGTAATGGATGAAATCAAAGATTTGGCAGAAAAAGTGGAAGCAGATTTGATTATCCTTCAAGAACCATATACAAGAAACAAAGAATTAACAAACACGGGAACATGGGAAACAATTGTATCTAAAAGTCACACAGGAGGAGACCATAATTTATACAGTACAGGTGAAAAACCACAGGCAGCAGTTATAAATAGGAACAAAAATATAAAGATATTGAATATTACGCAATTCGGAGATAATTGGACAGTGTGTTTAGAGTTAAGGTCTACTTTTGGAAATTTCAAACTAGTAAACTGTTACTGCCAATATAGCATGGATATAGAACCCTTTTTAAACAATATTGATGACTTCTGTCAGATCTACCAGGGAGACAGTATTTTAATATGCATGGACTCGAATGCAAAATCAAATTTATGGCATAGTAATAGAACAGATAAAAGAGGAGAAAGAGTGGAAGATCTAATAATGAACAATAATTTAACAACAATCAACGAAGAAGGAAATCCTCCCACTTATAGAAGCAGTCAAGGAGAGTCAAATATTGATCTAACAATAGCATCAACGAAGATGCACAGCCTAATAAAAAACTGGAAAGTTTTAGATGCGGCCACTGAAAGTGACCACAATATAATAATCTTCGACATAATAAAAACAAAAACTCAAGAAATAGTCACAAACAAGGGAGAGGAAAGATTTCTATATAACCCAGATAAAATAAATTGGGAAAAATTTTGGAATGAAATAAAATTACCAAAAATAGAAGAAGGGAGTAACCTAGATCAACTTGGCCAACAGATAGAGGAAGCAACAAAAAGTGCAATAAAAAAATCAACTAAAACTAAAACAACAACCAGATTAGAAATAAATAATAATACATTTTGGACAAACGAATTACAAAATTTAAAGAGGAAGACAAGAAAAGCGAGAAGATTATACCAAAATACTATAGATAATAATCTAAGAGAAAGAATGTTAAACAAGTACAGAAATTTAAAACAAAACTATCAAAATAAAATAACAGAAAGTAAGAAAAGAAGCTGGCAATCTTATACCGAAAAAATCTGAATATAGATTCGTGGGGAGAGCCTTATAAAATAATAAGCAAAAAAGTAAAAACACCTACCACTCTTTCAACCTTCAGAAAACAGGACGGGACGCACACAAAAAACTGGAAAGAAACAGTGGAATACCTGATGAACATCTTGCTGCCAAAAGACGATCAGCGGGAAGACAATGAAACACAGACACAACTACGAAATTTAATGACGGTGACTCCAATAAAAGATAAAAATGAAGAAGTTAAGAATGAAGAAATAATAAATCACATTAAAAGATTAAAAAATAAAAAGGCACCAGGTCCAGACTGCATAAAACCAGAAATTTATAAGAAAAACGCGGATAAATGGGCACCATACTTGTCAAAGCTGTTTAATATATGTTTTAAAAAAGGACAAATACCCAGAAGATGGAAACAGGCTAACTTAGTAATTTTTAAGAAATCTGACGATAAAAAAGATGACGATCCGAAATCCTATAGACCTATATGTTTACTAAATATTATAAGCAAACTGTTTGAAAGAACAATAACAGAAAGGATTAATCGGACGAGAGTTTTAGAAAATGACTTATTACAATATGGTTTTAGGAAAGGAAAAAACACAGAAACAGCTATTAAAAGAATGATAGACCTGATAGAAGAGGGAAAAGTAGAAAAATATCAAGTAGTGATTTACGCTGACATAAGTGGAGCATTTGATAATTTATGGTGGCCAGCTTTCTTCAACGAATTAAAGAAAATGAACATCAGTAAAACACTGTATAATATAATGTTAGATTATTGTAGCGGAAGACAAATACAAATACAAACACCGGGAGAAACTATTAAAACAATAAGCACAAAAGGCTACCCACAAGGCTCGATACTCGGGCCCTTAATGTGGGATGTTACACTACAGCCATGTTTAATTCACTTAAATAATATGCAAGAAACAATCGGTGTTGTGGGTTATGCTGATGATCTGGCAGTTGTATTTTCTGCATCATCAAGAAATGAAATAGAAACAAAAGGGAAAATAGTATTAACAGAATTAAATAATTGTTGAAAAGAAAATAAGTTAAATTTATCAGCAAGTAAAACTAAATACACGGTCTTTGGTCAAATCTTAAAGAGGGATCCAATAATAAAAATTAATGATAAAAAAATTGAACACGTAAATGAATTCAAATATCTTGGAGTAAGGATCGATAAAAAATTAAACTTTCATAAACATATAACAGAAATAACAGAAAAAGCAAAAAAGGTAGCCAACAAATTACTAACAGTTGCAACAAAGGACTTTAGATTAGACAAGAAGATTTTCAAATTATATAACAAGACAATTTTAATGGCAATCTTACAGTACTGCGTGGGCATATGGGGACACCGAATTTTTATGAGCATTAAACTAAAAGAAACATTGACAAGAGTACAGAGACTTATTTTAATAAGGGTAAACAACATAATGAAGACAATCCCAGCCGAAGTACTGCAATTACTTACATATGAAGAACCGATACATCTCCAAATATTAAAAAAATGTATCAAGACTTGGATCCAAAATAAAGAAATGACGAAGATATTAGAAATCACAAGAGAAATACCAAGCTGCGATGACGATATTGAAAGAATCATTCGAACAAAATGGGAAGAAGAATGGAAAAATTCCAGGAAAGGTGCCAGGACTAGAAATATTATACCAGATTTAAAAACAAGAGAAAGATGTGATAGAATATATATCAGGACATGGACCATTTAAAACACATTTTAAAAGACTAAACTTCCAAAACGACGATAAATGCTTTTGTGGCGATCTTCACACTCCGGAGCATATTTTCTGGTCTTGCGACAGATATATAAATAACAATACAATAAAAGAAATAAGAAATAAACTGAAACAAGCTAGCATAAAAACGATCATAGAAGAAGAACATAAACTAGAAAAATTTAGTACCCTGGCTAGGCATGTTTTGGAAAACCTTTGGAAAGAAAGACGAGAAGAAATAAGAAGAAGATAAATTTTGTGTGATACACTAAAAATAAAAATAAAATTAAATAGATTTGATATCAAATAAAAGAATCAGCTCTGAGGAAGCCAAGAGCTAAACACTTTATATGCTTAGTGTTTTAGTGTTAGTGTAGTGTTGCAGTGCAGAATGTGTAGTGTTTGTGTTCTGTCAAGAGGCAAAATTCAAACCTAGATAAGAAGTAAATAAACAATAAAGATAAGTTAATATGAGAATTTTTTTGGGAAATCTGGAGTACCGATTTCCGAACAAACAAGAAGAAAAACTTTTAGGAAGTCTGGAGTACCGATTTCCTAATAAACGAGAAGAAAATTTTTGTGTTTTTACTATCATAACTATCACTTTTATTTATTATATTAATCATTTTTTATTTTTAGTATCTTTTCAGCTCTGTCTCTTTTCAGGTTTTATGTCTGTGATCGTCTGTGTATGTACTTTTGTAAAAAATAATAATAATAATAATAATAATTGTAATAAATATAAATAGTAATTTTAAAAAAGAAGAAAATAAGGCATGGTTTATATAATTAGGTACCATGCCATAAAACAGAGCCTCACCTCAAATCTGTCGAAGACGAAAGCCGAATAGCAGAGAGAGAAAAACTGAAATAAAATAATATATGAGGGAGAAAAAAAAGGCAGAGGCAAGTTGCGACTGCCCCATAATAAGACCGTAAGAAATCGGCCAAGGCAGGGGGAAGTGGAGGCTTATAAAAAAATAAAAAAAAATGTTTTGATCATATAAAACATTCCCACCGGGGAGTTTGCTTCTAGCGAATGGTGCGCCACCCAGCGGCCAGTCTCATTACTTTTTTGACACATATTGCGTGTGACCATAGTGCTTCAGTGCGTTAGCTGTTTTGAACATCCACCACAATCAGTCCGGGTAGCTTCCTTCTTGCGAATGGAGCGACACGCAGCGGCGAGTCTCGTTACTTTCTGCATACAATTTATGATGGCATAGTTCGTCAGTGCGTTAATTGTTTTGATCATCCACCACAATCCCTCCGGGTAGCTTGCTTCTAGCGAATGGAGCGCCACGCAGCGGAGAGTCTAATTACTTTCTTGACACATACTGTGTGTGAGAATAATGCTTCAGTGCGTTAATTGTTTGGATCATCCACCACATTCCCACCGGGTAGCTTCATTCTAGCGAATGGAGCGCCACGCAGCGGCGAGTCTCATTACTTTCTGCATACAATTTATGAGGGCATAGTTCGTCAGTACGTTAATTGTTTTGAATATCCACCACAATCCCTCCGGGTACCTTTTATCTAGCGAATGGAGCGCCACCCAGCGGCGAGTCTCATTACTTTCTTGACACATACTGTGTGTGAGCATAGTGCTTCAGTGCGTTAATTGTTTAGATCATCCAACCCAATCACTACGGGTAGCTTGCTTCTAGCGAATGGAGCGCCATGCAGCGGCGAGTCTCATTACTTTCTGCATACACTTTATGACGGCATAGTTCGTCAGTGCGTTAATTAATTTGATCATCTACCACAATCCCTCCGGGTAGCATGCTTATAGCGAACGAAGCGCCACGCAGCGGCGAGTCTGATTACTTTCTTGACACATTCTGTGTGTGAGCAGAATGCTAAAGTGCTTTAATTGTTTTGATCATCCACCAAAATCCCATCCTGTAGCTTACTTCTAGCGAATGGAGCGTCACGCAGCGGCGAGTCTCATTACTTTCTTCACACATACTGTGTGTGAGCATAGTTCGTCAGTGCTTAATTGTTTGGATCATCCACCACAATCCCACCGGGTAGCTTGCTTCTAGCGAATGGAGCGCCACGCAGCGTCGAGTCTCATTACTTTCTTGACACATACTGTGTGTGAGGATAGTGCTTCAGTGCGTTAATTATTTGGATCATCCACCACAATCCCTCCGGTGAGCTTGCTTCAAGCGAATGGAGCGCCATGAAGCGGGGAGTCTCATTACTTTCTGCATACACTTTATGAGTACATAGTTCGTCAGTGGTTTAATTGTTTTGATCATCCACCACAATCCCACCGGTTAGCTTGCTTCTAGCGAACGGAGCGCCACGCCGCGACGAGTCTCATTACTTTCTTCACACATACTGTGTTAGAGCATAATGCTTCAGTGCGTTAATTGATTGGATCATCCACCACAATCCCTCCGAGGAGCTTGCTTCGAGCGAATGGAGCACCACGCAGCAGTGAGTCTCATTTTTTCTGCATACACTTTATGAGGGCATAGTTCGTCAGTGCGTTAATTCTTTTGATCATCCACCAAAATTCCTCCGGGTAGCTTGTTTCTAGCGAATGGAGCGCCACGTTGCGGCGAGTCTGATTACTTTCTTGACACATTCTGTGGGTGAGCATAATGCTTCAGTGCGTTAATTG
This sequence comes from Thermobia domestica, assembly GCF_964235325.1. Taxonomy (NCBI): domain Eukaryota; kingdom Metazoa; phylum Arthropoda; class Insecta; order Zygentoma; family Lepismatidae; genus Thermobia; species Thermobia domestica. The sequence continues at coordinate 15,051,583 of NC_137459.1, forward strand.
GTTGGATCATCCACAACAATCCCTCCGAAGAGCTTGCTTCAAGCGAATGGAGCGCCACGCAGCGTCGAGTCTCATTACTTTCTGCATACACTTTATGAGGGCATACTTCGTCAGTGATTTAATTCTTTTGATCATTAACCACAATCCCTCGCGGTAGCTTGCTTCTTGCGAATGGACCGCCATGCAGCGGCGAGTCTCATTTCTTTCTTGACACTTACTGTGTGTGAGCATAGTGCTTCAGTGCGTTAATTGTTTCGATCACCCAACAGAATCCCTCCGGGTAGCTTGCTTCTAGCGAATGGAGCGCTAGGTTGCGGCGAGTCTGATTACTTTCTTGACACATTCTGTGTGTGAGCATAATGCTTCAGTGCGTTAATTGGTTGGATCATCAACAACAATCCCTCCGAAGAGCTTGCTTCAAGCGAATGGAGCGCCACGCAGCGTCGAGTCTCATTACTTTCTGCATACACTTTATGAGGGCATACTTAGTCAGTGATTTAATTCTTTTGATCATAAATCACAATCCCTCGGGGTAGCTTGCTTCTAGCGAATGGAGCGCCACGCAGCGGCGAGTCTTTTTACTTTGTTGACACGTACTGTGTGTGAGCATAGTGCTTCAGTGCGTTAATTGTTTGGATCATCCACCACAATCCCTCCGGTGAGCTTGCTTCAAGCGAATGGAGCGCCTCGCAGCGGCGGTTCTTATTACTTTCTGTACACATTTTTTGAGGGCATAGTTCGTCAGTGCTTAATTGTTTGGATCATCCACCAAAATCACTCCGGGTAGCTTGTTTCTAGCGAATGGAGCGCCACGAAGCGGCGAGTCTCATTACTTTCTTGACACATACTGTGTGTGAGCATAGTGCTTCAGTGCGTTAATTGTTTTGATCATCCACCACAGTCACTCTTGGTAGCTTGCTTCTAGCGAATGGAGCGCCTCGCAGCGGCGGTTCTTATTACTTTCTGTACACATTTTTTGAGGGCATAGTTCGTCAGTGCTTAATTGTTTGGATCATCCACCAAAATCACTCCGGGTAGCTTGTTTCTAGCGAATGGAGCGCCACGCAGCGGCGAGTCTCATTACTTTCTTTACACATAATGTGTGTGAGCATAGTGCTTCAGCGCGTTAATTGGTTGGATCATCCACCACAATCCCTCCGGAGAGCTTGCTTCTAGCGAATGGAGCGCCACGCAGCGGCGAGTCTTTTTACTTTGTTGAAACAAACTGTGTGTGAGCATAGTGCTTCAGTGCGTTAATTGTTTTGATCAATACTGTACAACTTGCAAATTGTTATATGAGAAAACAATAGCAAGAATTGACTTTTAATAGAAGAAAATAGTAAAATAACAAGAAAATCTTTGAAGTATGACAAACCCATATTAACAAAATGAATAACCAAGCTAAAGGAGAAAAAATAACGGTCATTCAACTAAATCCAAAGGGAAGAAAAACAGTAATGGATGAAATCAAAGATTTGGCAGAAAAAGTGGAAGCAGATTTGATTATCCTTCAAGAACCATATACAAGAAACAAAGAATTAACAAACACGGGAACATGGGAAACAATTGTATCTAAAAGTCACACAGGAGGAGACCATAATTTATACAGTACAGGTGAAAAACCACAGGCAGCAGTTATAAATAGGAACAAAAATATAAAGATATTGAATATTACGCAATTCGGAGATAATTGGACAGTGTGTTTAGAGTTAAGGTCTACTTTTGGAAATTTCAAACTAGTAAACTGTTACTGCCAATATAGCATGGATATAGAACCCTTTTTAAACAATATTGATGACTTCTGTCAGATCTACCAGGGAGACAGTATTTTAATATGCATGGACTCGAATGCAAAATCAAATTTATGGCATAGTAATAGAACAGATAAAAGAGGAGAAAGAGTGGAAGATCTAATAATGAACAATAATTTAACAACAATCAACGAAGAAGGAAATCCTCCCACTTATAGAAGCAGTCAAGGAGAGTCAAATATTGATCTAACAATAGCATCAACGAAGATGCACAGCCTAATAAAAAACTGGAAAGTTTTAGATGCGGCCACTGAAAGTGACCACAATATAATAATCTTCGACATAATAAAAACAAAAACTCAAGAAATAGTCACAAACAAGGGAGAGGAAAGATTTCTATATAACCCAGATAAAATAAATTGGGAAAAATTTTGGAATGAAATAAAATTACCAAAAATAGAAGAAGGGAGTAACCTAGATCAACTTGGCCAACAGATAGAGGAAGCAACAAAAAGTGCAATAAAAAAATCAACTAAAACTAAAACAACAACCAGATTAGAAATAAATAATAATACATTTTGGACAAACGAATTACAAAATTTAAAGAGGAAGACAAGAAAAGCGAGAAGATTATACCAAAATACTATAGATAATAATCTAAGAGAAAGAATGTTAAACAAGTACAGAAATTTAAAACAAAACTATCAAAATAAAATAACAGAAAGTAAGAAAAGAAGCTGGCAATCTTATACCGAAAAAATCTGAATATAGATTCGTGGGGAGAGCCTTATAAAATAATAAGCAAAAAAGTAAAAACACCTACCACTCTTTCAACCTTCAGAAAACAGGACGGGACGCACACAAAAAACTGGAAAGAAACAGTGGAATACCTGATGAACATCTTACTGCCAAAAGACGATCAGCGGGAAGACAATGAAACACAGACACAACTACGAAATTTAATGACGGTGACTCCAATAAAAGATAAAAATGAAGAAGTTAAGAATGAAGAAATAATAAATCACATTAAAAGATTAAAAAATAAAAAGGCACCAGGTCCAGACTGCATAAAACCAGAAATTTATAAGAAAAACGCGGATAAATGGGCACCATACTTGTCAAAGCTGTTTAATATATGTTTTAAAAAAGGACAAATACCCAGAAGATGGAAACAGGCTAACTTAGTAATTTTTAAGAAATCTGACGATAAAAAAGATGACGATCCGAAATCCTATAGACCTATATGTTTACTAAATATTATAAGCAAACTGTTTGAAAGAACAATAACAGAAAGGATTAATCGGACGAGAGTTTTAGAAAATGACTTATTACAATATGGTTTTAGGAAAGGAAAAAACACAGAAACAGCTATTAAAAGAATGATAGACCTGATAGAAGAGGGAAAAGTAGAAAAATATCAAGTAGTGATTTACGCTGACATAAGTGGAGCATTTGATAATTTATGGTGGCCAGCTTTCTTCAACGAATTAAAGAAAATGAACATCAGTAAAACACTGTATAATATAATGTTAGATTATTGTAGCGGAAGACAAATACAAATACAAACACCGGGAGAAACTATTAAAACAATAAGCACAAAAGGCTACCCACAAGGCTCGATACTCGGGCCCTTAATGTGGGATGTTACACTACAGCCATGTTTAATTCACTTAAATAATATGCAAGAAACAATCGGTGTTGTGGGTTATGCTGATGATCTGGCAGTTGTATTTTCTGCATCATCAAGAAATGAAATAGAAACAAAAGGGAAAATAGTATTAACAGAATTAAATAATTGTTGAAAAGAAAATAAGTTAAATTTATCAGCAAGTAAAACTAAATACACGGTCTTTGGTCAAATCTTAAAGAGGGATCCAATAATAAAAATTAATGATAAAAAAATTGAACACGTAAATGAATTCAAATATCTTGGAGTAAGGATCGATAAAAAATTAAACTTTCATAAACATATAACAGAAATAACAGAAAAAGCAAAAAAGGTAGCCAACAAATTACTAACAGTTGCAACAAAGGACTTTAGATTAGACAAGAAGATTTTCAAATTATATAACAAGACAATTTTAATGGCAATCTTACAGTACTGCGTGGGCATATGGGGACACCGAATTTTTATGAGCATTAAACTAAAAGAAACATTGACAAGAGTACAGAGACTTATTTTAATAAGGGTAAACAACATAATGAAGACAATCCCAGCCGAAGTACTGCAATTACTTACATATGAAGAACCGATACATCTCCAAATATTAAAAAAATGTATCAAGACTTGGATCCAAAATAAAGAAATGACGAAGATATTAGAAATCACAAGAGAAATACCAAGCTGCGATGACGATATTGAAAGAATCATTCGAACAAAATGGGAAGAAGAATGGAAAAATTCCAGGAAAGGTGCCAGGACTAGAAATATTATACCAGATTTAAAAACAAGAGAAAGATGTGATAGAATATATATCAGGACATGGACCATTTAAAACACATTTTAAAAGACTAAACTTCCAAAACGACGATAAATGCTTTTGTGGCGATCTTCACACTCCGGAGCATATTTTCTGGTCTTGCGACAGATATATAAATAACAATACAATAAAAGAAATAAGAAATAAACTGAAACAAGCTAGCATAAAAACGATCATAGAAGAAGAACATAAACTAGAAAAATTTAGTACCCTGGCTAGGCATGTTTTGGAAAACCTTTGGAAAGAAAGACGAGAAGAAATAAGAAGAAGATAAATTTTGTGTGATACACTAAAAATAAAAATAAAATTAAATAGATTTGATATCAAATAAAAGAATCAGCTCTGAGGAAGCCAAGAGCTAAACACTTTATATGCTTAGTGTTTTAGTGTTAGTGTAGTGTTGCAGTGCAGAATGTGTAGTGTTTGTGTTCTGTCAAGAGGCAAAATTCAAACCTAGATAAGAAGTAAATAAACAATAAAGATAAGTTAATATGAGAATTTTTTTGGGAAATCTGGAGTACCGATTTCCGAACAAACAAGAAGAAAAACTTTTAGGAAGTCTGGAGTACCGATTTCCTAATAAACGAGAAGAAAATTTTTGTGTTTTTACTATCATAACTATCACTTTTATTTATTATATTAATCATTTTTTATTTTTAGTATCTTTTCAGCTCTGTCTCTTTTCAGGTTTTATGTCTGTGATCGTCTGTGTATGTACTTTTGTAAAAAATAATAATAATAATAATAATAATTGTAATAAATATAAATAGTAATTTTAAAAAAGAAGAAAATAAGGCATGGTTTATATAATTAGGTACCATGCCATAAAACAGAGCCTCACCTCAAATCTGTCGAAGACGAAAGCCGAATAGCAGAGATTGAAAAACTGAAATAAAATAATATATGAGGGAGAAAAAAAAGGCAGAGGCAAGTTGCGACTGCCCCATAATAAGACCGTAAGAAATCGGCCAAGGCAGGGGGAAGTGGAGGCTTATAAAAAAATAAAAAAAAATGTTTTGATCATATAAAACATTCCCACCGGGGAGTTTGCTTCTAGCGAATGGTGCGCCACCCAGCGGCCAGTCTCATTACTTTTTTGACACATATTGCGTGTGACCATAGTGCTTCAGTGCGTTAGCTGTTTTGAACATCCACCACAATCAGTCCGGGTAGCTTCCTTCTTGCGAATGGAGCGACACGCAGCGGCGAGTCTCGTTACTTTCTGCATACAATTTATGATGGCATAGTTCGTCAGTGCGTTAATTGTTTTGATCATCCACCACAATCCCTCCGGGTAGCTTGCTTCTAGCGAATGGAGCGCCACGCAGCGGAGAGTCTAATTACTTTCTTGACACATACTGTGTGTGAGCATAGTGCTTCAGTGCGTTAATTGTTTAGATCATCCAACCCAATCACTACGGGTAGCTTGCTTCTAGCGAATGGAGCGCCATGCAGCGGCGAGTCTCATTACTTTCTGCATACACTTTATGACGGCATAGTTCGTCAGTGCGTTAATTAATTTGATCATCTACCACAATCCCTCCGGGTAGCATGCTTATAGCGAACGAAGCGCCACGCAGCGGCGAGTCTGATTACTTTCTTGACACATTCTGTGTGTGAGCAGAATGCTAAAGTGCTTTAATTGTTTTGATCATCCACCAAAATCCCATCCTGTAGCTTACTTCTAGCGAATGGAGCGTCACGCAGCGGCGAGTCTCATTACTTTCTTCACACATACTGTGTGTGAGCATAGTTCGTCAGTGCTTAATTGTTTGGATCATCCACCACAATCCCACCGGGTAGCTTGCTTCTAGCGAATGGAGCGCCACGCAGCGTCGAGTCTCATTACTTTCTTGACACATACTGTGTGTGAGGATAGTGCTTCAGTGCGTTAATTATTTGGATCATCCACCACAATCCCTCCGGTGAGCTTGCTTCAAGCGAATGGAGCGCCATGAAGCGGGGAGTCTCATTACTTTCTGCATACACTTTATGAGTACATAGTTCGTCAGTGGTTTAATTGTTTTGATCATCCACCACAATCCCACCGGTTAGCTTGCTTCTAGCGAACGGAGCGCCACGCCGCGACGAGTCTCATTACTTTCTTCACACATACTGTGTTAGAGCATAATGCTTCAGTGCGTTAATTGATTGGATCATCCACCACAATCCCTCCGAGGAGCTTGCTTCGAGCGAATGGAGCACCACGCAGCAGTGAGTCTCATTTTTTCTGCATACACTTTATGAGGGCATAGTTCGTCAGTGCGTTAATTCTTTTGATCATCCACCAAAATTCCTCCGGGTAGCTTGTTTCTAGCGAATGGAGCGCCACGTTGCGGCGAGTCTGATTACTTTCTTGACACATTCTGTGGGTGAGCATAATGCTTCAGTGCGTTAATTGGTTGGATCATCCACAACAATCCCTCCGAAGAGCTTGCTTCAAGCGAATGGAGCGCCACGCAGCGTCGAGTCTCATTACTTTCTGCATACACTTTATGAGGGCATACTTCGTCAGTGATTTAATTCTTTTGATCATTAACCACAATCCCTCGGGGTAGCTTGCTTCTTGCGAATGGACCGCCATGCAGCGGCGAGTCTCATTTCTTTCTTGACACTTACTGTGTGTGAGCATAGTGCTTCAGTGCGTTAATTGTTTCGATCACCCAACAGAATCCCTCCGGGTAGCTTGCTTCTAGCGAATGGAGCGCTAGGTTGCGGCGAGTCTGATTACTTTCTTGACACATTCTGTGTGTGAGCATAATGCTTCAGTGCGTTAATTGGTTGGATCATCAACAACAATCCCTCCGAAGAGCTTGCTTCAAGCGAATGGAGCGCCACGCAGCGTCGAGTCTCATTACTTTCTGCATACACTTTATGAGGGCATACTTAGTCAGTGATTTAATTCTTTTGATCATAAATCACAATCCCTCGGGGTAGCTTGCTTCTTGCGAATGGACCGCCATGCAGCGGCGAGTCTCATTACTTTCTTCACAAATACTGTGTGTGAGAATAGTGCTACAGTTCGTTAATTGTTTTGATCATCCACCACAATCCAATCCTTTAGCTTCCTTCTAGCGAATGGAGCGCCACGTTGCGGCGAGTCTGATTACTTTCTTGACACATTCTGTGGGTGAGCATAATGCTTCAGTGCGTTAATTGGTTGGATCATCCACAACAATCCCTCCGAAGAGCTTGCTTCAAGCGAATGGAGCGCCACGCAGCGTCGAGTCTCATTACTTTCTGCATACACTTTATGAGGGCATACTTCGTCAGTGATTTAATTCTTTTGATCATTAACCACAATCCCTCGCGGTAGCTTGCTTCTTGCGAATGGACCGCCATGCAGCGGCGAGTCTCATTTCTTTCTTGACACATACTGTGTGTGAGCATAGTGCTTCAGTGCGTTAATTGTTTCGATCACCCAACAGAATCCCTCCGGGTAGCTTGCTTCTAGCGAATGGAGCGCCAGGTTGCGGCGAGTCTGATTACTTTCTTGACACATTCTGTGTGTGAGCATAATGCTTCAGTGCGTTAATTGGTTGGATCATCAACAACAATCCCTCCGAAGAGCTTGCTTCAAGCGAATGGAGCGCCACGCAGCGTCGAGTCTCATTACTTTCTGCATACACTTTATGAGGGCATACTTAGTCAGTGATTTAATTCTTTTGATCATAAATCACAATCCCTCGGGGTAGCTTGCTTCTTGCGAATGGACCGCCATGCAGCGGCGAGTCTCATTACTTTCTTCACAAATACTGTGTGTGAGAATAGTGCTACAGTTCGTTAATTGTTTTGATCATCCACCACAATCCAATCCTTTAGCTTCCTTCTAGCGAATGGAGCGCCACGCAGCGGCGAGTCTCACTACTTTCTTCGCACATACTGTGTGTGAGCATAGTGCTTCAGTGCGTTAATTGTTTGGATCATCCACTACAATCACTACGGGTAGCTTGCTTCTAGCGAATGGAGCGCTACGCAGCGTCGAGTCTCATTACTTTTTTGACACATACTGTGTCTGAGCATAATGCTTCAGTGCGTTATTTGGTTGGATCATCCACAACAATCCCTCCGAAGAGCTTGCTTCAAGCGAATGGAGCGCCACGCAGCGTCGAGTATCATTACTTTCTGCATACACTTTATGAGGGCATACTTCGCCAGTGATTTAATTCTTTTGATAATTAACCACAATCCCTCCGGGTAGCTATGTTCTTGCGAATGGACCGCCATGCAGCGGCAAGTCTCATTACTTTCTTCACAAATACTGAGTGTGAGAATAGTGCTACAGTTCGTTAATTGTTTTGATCATCCACCACAATCCCATCCTGTAGCTTCCTCCTAGCGAATGGAGCGCCACGCAGCGGCGAGTCTCATTACTTTCTTCACACATACTGTGTGTGAGCATAGTGCTTCAGTGCGTTAATTGTTTGGATCATCCACTACAATCACTACGGGTAGCTGGCTTCTAGCGAATGAAGCGCTACGCAGCGTCGAGTCTCATTACTTTTTTGACACATACTGTGTGTGAGCATAGTGCTTCAGTGCGTTAATTGTTTGGATCATCCACCACAATCCCTCCGGTGAGCTTGCTTCAAGCGAATGGAGCGCCACGCAGCGGCGGTTCTCATTACTTTCTGCATACACTTTATGAGCACGTAGTTCGTCAGTAGTTTAATTGTTTTGATCATCCACCACAATCCCACCGGTTAGCTTGCTTCTAGCGAACGGAGCGCCACGCCGCGACGAGTCTCATTACTTTCTTCACACATACTGTGTGAGAGCATAATGCTTCAGTGCGTTAATTGGTTGGATCATCCACCACAATCCCTCCGAAGAGCTAGCTTAGAGCGAACGGAACGCCACGCAGCAGTGAGTCTCATTTCTTTCTGCATACACTTTATGAGAGCATAGTTCGTCAGTGCGTTAATTGTTTTGATCATCCACCACAATCCCTCCGGGTAGCTTGCGTCTAGCGAATGGAGCGCCACGCAGCGTCGAGTCTCATTACTTTCTTGACACACACTGTGTGTGAACATAGTGCTTCGGTAAGACAATTGGTTGGATCATCCACCACAATCCCTCCGGTGAGCTTGCTTCAAGCGAATGGAGCACCACACAGCGGTGAGTCTTATTATTTCTGCATACTATTTATGAGCGCATAGTTCGTCCGTGCGTTAATTGTCTTGATCATCCACCACAATCCATCCGGGTAGCTTGCTTCTACCGAATATAGCGCATAAAAGCGGAGAGTCTCATTACTTTCTTGACACATACTGTGTGTGAGCATAGTGCTTCAATGCGTTAATTGTTTTGATCATCCACCAGAATACCTCCGGGTAGTCTGCTTCTAGCGAATGGAGCGCCACGCTGCGACGAGTCTCATTACTTTCTTGACCCATACTATGTGTGAGCAAAGTGATTAAATGCGTTAATTTTTGACAAACTACCAAAAACCTTTCCGGGTAGCTTGCTTTTAACGAATGGAGCGTCACGCAGCGGCGAGTCTCATTACTTTCTTCATACACTTTATGAGGGCATAGTTCGTCAGTGCGTTAATTGTTTTGACCATCCACCAGAATTCCTCCGGGTAGCTTGCTTCTGGCGAATGGAGTGCCACGCAGCGTTGAGTCTCATTAATTTCTTGACACATACTGTGTGTGAGCATAGTGCTTCAGTGCGTTGTTTTGATCATGCACAACAATCCTTCCGGGTAGCTTGCTTCTGTCGAATGGAGCGCCACGCAGCGGCGAGTCTCATTAATTTCTTGACACATACTGTGTGTGAACATAGTGCTTCAGCGCGTTAATTGGTTGGATCATCCACCACAATCCCCCCGGGGACCTTGCTTCCTGCGAATGGAGCGCCATGCTGCGGCGAGTCTCATTACTTTCTTGACACATACTGTGTGTGAGCAAAGTGATTCAATGCGTTAATTGTTTTGACCATCCACCAGATCCCTCCGGGTAGCTTGCTTTTAGCGAATGGAGCGCCACGCAGCAGCGAGTCTCATTACTTTCTGCATACACATTATGAGGGCATAGTTTGTCAGTGCGTTAATTGTTTTGACCATCCACCACAATTTCTCCGGATAGCTTGTTTCTGGCGAATGGAGCACCACGCAGCGGCGAGTCTCATTAATTTCTTGACACATACTGTCTCTGAGCATAGTGCTTCAGTGCGTTAATTGTTTGGATCATCCACCACAATCACTACGGGTAGCTTGCTTTTAGCGAATGGAGCGCCACGCAGCGTCGAGTCTTATTACTTTCTTGACACATTCTGTGTGTGAGCATAATGCTTCAGTGCGTTAATTGGTTGGATCATCCACAACAATCCATCCGAAGATCTTGCTTCAAGCAAATGGAGCGCCGAGTCTCATTACTTTCTGCATACACTTTATGAGGGCATACTTCGTCAGTGATTTAATTCTTTTGATCATTAACCTCAATCCCTCCGGGTAGCTTGCTTCTTGCGAATGGACCGCCATGCAGCGGCGAGTCTCATTACTTTCCTGAGACATACTGTGTGTGAGCATAATGCATCAGTGCGTTAATTGTTTTGATCATCCACCACAATCCCTCCGGGGAGTTTGCTTCTAGCGAATGGTGCGCCACCCAGCGGCCAGTCTCATTACTTTTTTGACACATATTGCGTGTGACCATAGTGCTTCAGTGCGTTAGCTGTTTTGAACATCCACCACAATCAGTCCGGGTAGCTTCCTTCTTGCGAATGGAGCGACACGCAGCGGCGAGTCTCGTTACTTTCTGCATACAATTTATGATGGCATAGTTCGCCAGTGCGTTAATTGTTTTGATCATCCACCACAATCCCTCCGGGTAGCTTGCTTCTAGCGAATGGAGCGCCACCCAGCGGCGAGTCTCATTACTTTCTTGACACATACTGTGTGTGAGCATAGTGCTTCAGTGCGTTAATTGTTTAGATCATCCAACCCAATCACTACTGGTAGCTTGCTTCTAGCGAATGGAGCGCCATGCAGCGGCGAGTCTCATTACTTTCTGCATACACTTTATGACGGCATAGTTCGTCAGTGCGTTAATTAATTTGATCATCTACCACAATCCCACCGGGTAGCATGCTTATAGCGAACGAAGCGCCACGCAGCGGCGAGTCTGATTACTTTCTTGACACATTCTGTGTGTGAGCATAATGCTAAAATGCTTTAATTGTTTTGATCATCCACCAAAATCCCATCCTGTAGCTTACTTCTAGCGAATGGAGCGTCACGCAGCGGCGAGTCTCATTACTTTCTTCACACATACTGTGTGTGAGCATAGTGCTACAGTGCGTTAATTGTTTTGATCATCCACCACAATCCCACCGGGTAGCTTGCTTCTAGCGAATGGAGCGCCACGCAGCGTCGAGTCTCATTACTTTCTTGACACATACTGTGTGTGAGGATAGTGCTTCAGTGCGTTAATTATTTGGATCATCCACCACAATCCCTCCGGTGAGCTTGCTTCAAGCGAATGGAGCGCCACGCAGCGGCGAGTCTCATTACTTTCTGCATACACTTTATGAGTACATAGTTCGTCAGTGGTTTAATTGTTTTGATCATCCACCACAATCCCACCGGTTAGCTTGCTTCTAGCGAACGGAGCGCCACGCCGCGACGAGTCTCATTACTTTCTTCACACATACTGTGTGAGAGCATAATGCTTCAGTGCGTTAATTGATTGGATCATCCACCACAATCCCTCCGAGGAGCTTGCTTCGAGCGAATGGAGCACCACGCAGCAGTGAGTCTCATTTTTTCTGCATACACTTTATGAGGGCATAGTTGGTCAGTGCGTTAATTCTTTTGATCATCCATCACAATCCATCCGGGTACCTTGCTTCTAACGAATGGAGCGCAACAAAGGTGCAAGTCTCATTACTTTCTTGACACATACTGTGTGTGAGCATAGTGCTTCAATGCGTTAATTGTTTTGATCATCCACCAGAATCCCTCCGGGTAGCTTGCTTCTAGCGAATGGAGCTCCGCGGAGCGGTGAGTCTCATTACTTTCTGTACACATTTTTTGAGGACATAGTTCATCAGTGCGTTAATTGTTTGGATCATCCACCAAAATCTCTCCGGGTATCTTGTTTCTAGCGAATGGAGCGCCACGTTGCGGCGAGTCTGATTACTTTCTTGACACATTCTGTGGGTGAGCATAATGCTTCAGTGCGTTAATTGGTTGGATCATCCACAACAATCCCTCCGAAGAGCTTGCTTCAAGCGAATGGAGCGCCACGCAGCGTCGAGTCTCATTACTTTCTGCATACACTTTATGAGGGCATACTTCGTCAGTGATTTAATTCTTTTGATCATTAACCACAATCCCTCGGGGTAGCTTGCTTCTTGCGAATGGACCGCCATGCAGCGGCGAGTCTCATTACTTTCTTGACACATACTGTGTGTGAGCATAGTGCTTCAGTGCGTTAATTGTTTCGATCACCCAACAGAATCCCTCCGGGTAGCTTGCTTCTAGCGAATGGAGCGCCACGTTGCGGCGAGTCTGATTACTTTCTTGACACATTCTGTGTGTGAGCATAATGCTTCAGTGCGTTAATTGGTTGGATCATCCACAACAATCCCTCCGAAGAGCTTGCTTCAAGCGAATGGAGCGCCACGCAGCGTCGAGTCTCATTACTTTCTGCATACACTTTATGAGGGCATACTTCGTCAGTTATTTAATTCTTTTGATCATAAATCACAATCCCTCGGGGTAGCTTGCTTCTTGCGAATGGACCGCCATGCAGCGGCAAGTCTCATTACTTTCTTCACAAATACTGAGTGTGAGAATAGTGCTACAGTTCGTTAATTGTTTTGATCATCCACCACAATCCCATCCTGTAGCTTCCTTCTAGCGAATGGAGCGCCACGCAGCGGCGAGTCTCATTACTTTCTTCACACATACTGTGTGTGAGCATAGTGCTTCAGTGCGTTAATTGTTTGGATCATCCACCACAATCCCTCCGGTGAGCTTGCTTCAAGCGAATGGAGCGCCACGCAGCGGCGGTTCTCATTACTTTCTGCATACATTTTATGAGCACGTAGTTCGTCAGTAGTTTAATTGTTTTGATCATCCACCACAATCCCACCGGTTAGCTTGCTTCTAGCGAACGGAGCGCCACGCCGCGACGAGTCTCATTACTTTCTTCACACATACTGTGTGAGAGCATAATGCTTCAGTGCGTTAATTGGTTGGATCATCCACCACAATCCCTCCGAAGAGCTTGCTTAGAGCGAACGGAACGCCACGCAGCAGTGAGTCTCATTTCTTTCTGCATACACTTTATGAGAGCATAGTTCGTCAGTGCGTTAATTGTTTTGATCATCCACCACAATCCCTCCGGGTAGCTTGCGTCTAGCGAATGGAGCGCCACGCAGCGTCGAGTCTCATTACTTTCTTGACACACACTGTGTGTCAACATAGTGCTTCGGTAAGACAATTGGTTGGATCATCCACCACAATCCTTCCGGTGAGCTTGCTTCAAGCGAATGGAGCACCACACAGCGGTGAGTCTTATTATTTCTGCATACTATTTATGAGCGCATAGTTCGTCCGTGCGTTAATTGTCTTGATCATCCACCACAATCCATCCGGGTAGCTTGCTTCTACCGAATATAGCGCAACAAAGCGGAGAGTCTCATTACTTTCTTGACACATACTGTGTGTGAGCATAGTGCTTCAATGCGTTAATTGTTTTGATCATCCACCAGAATACCTCCGGGTAGTCTGCTTCTAGCGAATGGAGCGCCACGCTGCGACGAGTCTCATTACTTTCTTGACCCATACTATGTGTGAGCAAACTGACTAAATGCGTTAATTTTTGACAAACCACCAAAAACCTTTCCGGGTACCTTGCTTTTAACGAATGGAGCGTCACGCAGCGGCGAGTCTCATTACTTTCTTCATACACTTTATGAGGGCATAGTTCGTCAGTGCGTTAATTGTTTTGACCATCCACCAGAATTCCTCTGGGTAGCTTGCTTCTGGCGAATGGAGTGCCACGCAGCGTTGAGTCTCATTAATTTCTTGACACATACTGTGTGTGAGCATAGTGCTTCAGTGCGTTAATTGTTTTGATCATCCACAACAATCCTTTCGGGTAGCTTGCTTCTGTCGAATGGAGCGCCACGCAGCGGCGAGTCTCATTAATTTCTTGACACATACTGTGTGTGAGCATAGTGCTTCAGCGCGTTAATTGGTTGGATCATCCACCACAATCCCCCCGGGGACCTTGCTTCCTGCGAATGGAGCGCCATGCTGCGACGAGTCTCATTACTTTCTTGACCCATACTATGTGTGAGCAAACTGACTAAATGCGCTAATTTTTGACAAACCACCAAAAACCTTTCCGGGTAGCTTGCTTTTAACGAATGGAGCGTCACGCAGCGGCGAGTCTCATTACTTTCTTCATACACTTTATGAGGGCATAGTTTGTCAGTGCGTTAATTGTTTTGACCATCCACCACAATTTCTCCGGATAGCTTGTTTCTGGCGAATGGAGCACCACGCAGCGGCGAGTCTCATTAATTTCTTGACACATACTGTCTCCGAGCATAGTTCTTCAGTGCGATAATTGTTTGGATCATCCACCACAATCACTACGGGTAGCTTGCTTTTAGCGAATGGAGCGCCACGCAGCGTCGAGTATCATTACTTTCTGCATACACTTTATGAGGGCATACTTCGTCAGTGATTTAATTCTTTTGATCATTAACCACAATCCCTCCGGGTAGCTATCTTCTTGCGAATGGACCGCCATGCAGCGGCAAGTCTCATTACTTTCTTCACAAATACTGAGTGTGAGAATAGTGCTACAGTTCGTTATTTGTTTTGATCATCCACCACAATCCCATCCTGTAGCTTCTTTCTAGCGAATGGAGCGCCACGCAGCGGCGAGTCTCATTACTTTCTTCACACATACTGTGTGTGAGCATAGTGCTTCAGTGCGTTAATTGTTTGGATCATCCACTACAATCACTACGGGTAGCTTGCTTCTAGCGAATGAAGCGCTACGCAGCGTCGAGTCTCATTACTTTTTTGACACATACTGTGTGTGAGCATAGTGCTTCAGTGCGTTAATTGTTTGGATCATCCACCACAATCCCTCCGGTGAGCTTGCTTCAAGCGAATGGAGCGCCACGCAGCGGCGGTTCTCATTACTTTCTGCATACACTTTATGAGCACGTAGTTCGTCAGTAGTTTAATTGTTTTGATCATCCACCATAATCCCACCGGTTAGCTTGCTTCTAGCGAACGGAGCGCCACGCCGCGACGAGTCTCATTACTTCCTTCACACATACTGTGTGAGAGCATAATGCTTCAGTGCGTTAATTTTTTGGATCATCCACCACAATCCCTCCGAGGAGCTTGCTTAGAGCGAACGGAACGCCACGCAGCAGTGAGTCTCATTTCTTTCTGCATACACTTTATGAGAGCATAGTTCGTCAATGCGTTAATTGTTTTGATCATCCACCACAATCCCTCCGGGTAGCTTGCGTCTAGCGAATGGAACGCCACGCAGCGTCGAGTCTCATTACTTTCTTGACACACTATGTGTGAACATAGTGCTTCGGTATGACAATTGGTTGGATCATCCACCACAATCCCTCCGGTGAGCTTGCTTCAAGCGAATGGAGCGCCACGCAGTGTTGAGTCTCATTAATTTCTTGACACATACTGCGTGTGAGCATAGTGCTTCAGTGCGTTAATTGTTTTGATCATCCACAACAATCCTTCCGGGTAGCTTGCTTCTGTCGAATGGAGCGCCACGCAGCGGCGAGTCTCATTAATTTCTTGACACATACTGTGTGTGAGAATAGTGTTTCAGCGCGTTAATTGGTTGGATCATCCACCACAATCCCCCCGGGGACCTTGCTTCCTGCGAATGGAGCGCCATGCTGCGGCGAGTCTCATTACTTTCTTGACACATACTGTGTGTGAGCAAAGTGATTCAATGCGTTAATTGTTTTGACCATCCACCAGATCCCTCCGGGTAGCTTGCTTTTAGCGAATGGAGCGCCACGCAGCGGCGAGTCTCATTACTTTCTGCATACACTTTATGACGGCATAGTTTGTCAGTGCGTTAATTGTTTTGACCATCCACCACAATTTCTCCGGATAGCTTGTTTCTGGCGAATGGAGCACCACGCAGCGGCGAGTTTCATTAATTTCTTGACACATACTGTCTCTGAGCATAGTGCTTCAGTGCGATAATTGTTTGGATCATCCACCACAATCACTACGGGTAGCTTGCTTTTAGCGAATGGAGCGCCACGCAGCGTCGAGTCTTTTTACTTTCTTGACACACTCTGTGTGTGAGCATAACGCTTCAGTGCGTTAATTGGTTGGATCATCCACAACAATCCATCCGAAGATCTTGCTTCAAGCGAATGGAGCGCCACGGAGCGTCGAGTCTCATTACTTTCTGCATACACTTTATGAGGGCATACTTCGTCAGTGATTTAATTCTTTTGATCATTAACCACAATCCCTCCGGGTAGCTTGCTTCTTGCGAATGGACCGCCATGCAGTGGCGAGTCTCATTACTTTCTTCGCAAATACTGTGTGTGAGAATAGTGCTACAGTTCGTTAATTGTTTTGATCATCCACCACAATCCCATCCTGTAGTTTCCTTCTAGCCAATGGAGCGCCACGCAGCGGCGAGTCTCATAACTTTCTTCACACATAATGTGTGTGAGCATAGTGCATCAGTGCGTTAATTGTTTGGATCATCCACTACAATCACTACGGGTAGCTTGCTTCTAGGGAATGGAGCGCTACGTAGCGTCGAGTCTCATTACTTTCTTGACACATACTGTGTGTGAGGATAGTGCTTCAGTGTGTTAATTATTTGGATCATCCACCACAATCCCTCCGGTGAGCTTGCTTCAAGCGAATGGAGCGCCACGCAGCGGCGAGTCTCATTACTTTCTGCATACACTTTATGAGTACATAGTTCGTCAGTGGTTTAATTGTTTTGATCATCCACCACAATCCCACCGGTTAGCTTGCTTCTAGCGAACGGAGCGCCACGCCGCGACGAGTCTCATTTCTTTCTTCACACATACTGTGTGAGAGCATAATGCTTCAGTGCGTTAATTGATTGGATCATCCACCACAATCCCTCCGAGGAGCTTGCTTCGAGCGAATGGAGCGCCACGGAGCGGTGAGTCTCATTACTTTCTGTACACATTTTTTGAGGACATAGTTCATCAGTGCGTTAATTGTTTGGATCATCCACCAAAATCCCTCCGGGTAGCTTGTTTCTAGCGAATGGAGCGCCACGCAGCGGCGAGTCTCATTACTTTCTTGACACATACTGTGTGTGAGCATAGTGCTTCAGTGCGTTAATTGCTTCGATCACCCAACAGAATTCCTCCGGGTAGCTTGCTTCTAGCGAATGGAGCGCCACGTTGCCGTGAGTCTGATTACTTTCTTGACACATTCTGTGTGTGAGCATAATGCTTCAGTGCGTTAATAGGTTGGATCATCCACAACAATCCCTCCGAAGAGCTTGCTTCAAGCGAATGGAGCGCCACGCAGCGTCGAGTCTCATTACTTTCTGCATACACTTTATGAGGGCATACTTCGTCAGTGATTTAATTCTTTTGATCATTAACCACAATCCCTCGGGGTAGCTTGCTTCTTGCGAATGGACCGCCATGCAGGGGCGAGTTTCATTACATTTCTTCACAAATACTGTGTGTGAGAATAGTGCTACAGTTCGTTAATTGTTTTGGTCGTCCACCACAATCCAATCCTGTAGCTTCCTTCTAGCGAATGGAGCGCCACGCAGCGGCGAGTCTCACTATTTTCTTCGCACATACTGTGTGGGAGCATAGTGCTTCAGTGCGTTAATTGTTTGGATCATCTACTACAATCACTACGGGTAGCTTGCTTCTAGCGAATGGAGCGCTACGCAGCGTCGAGTCTCATTACTTTTTTGACACATACTGAGTCTGAGCATAATGCTTCAGTGCGTTATTTGGTTGGATCATCCACAACAATCCCTCCGAAGAGCTTGCTTCAAGCGAATGGAGCGCCACGCAGCGTCGAGTCTCATTACTTTCTGCATACACTTTATGAGGGCATACTTCGTCAGTGATTTAATTCTTTTGATCATTAACCACAATCCCTCGCGGTAGCTTGCTTCTTGCGAATGGACCGCCATGCAGCGGCGAGTCTCATTTCTTTCTTGACACATACTGTGTGTGAGCATAGTGCTTCAGTGCGTTAATTGTTTCGATCACCCAACAGAATCCCTCCGGGTAGCTTGCTTCTAGGGAATGGAGCGCTACGCAGCGTCGAGTCTCATTACTTTCTTGACACATACTGTGTGCTAGCATAGTGCTTCAATGCGTTAATTCTTTTGATCATCCACTAGAATCCCTCCGGGTTGCTTGCTTGTAGCGAATGTAGCGCCACGCACCGGCGAGTCTCATTACTTTCTTTGCACATACTGTGTGTGAGCATAGTGCTTCAGCGCGTTAATTGGTTGGATCATCCACCACAATCCCCCCGGGGAACTTGCTTCCTGCGAATGGAGGGCCATGCTGCGGCGAGTCTCATTACTTTCTTGACACATACTGTGTGTGAGCAAAGTGATTCAATGCGTTAATTGTTTTGACCATCCACCAGATCCCTCCGGGTAGCTTGCTTTTAGCGAATGGAGCGCCACGCAGCGGCGAGTCTCATTACTTTCTGAATACACTTTATGACGGCATAGTTTGTCAGTGCGTTAATTGTTTTGACCATCCACCACAATTTTTCCGGGATGGTTGCTTCTGGCGAATGGAGCACCACGCAGCGGCGAGTCTCATTAATTTCTTGACATATACTGTCTCTGAGCATAGTGCTTCAGTGCGTTAATTGTTTGGATCATCCACCACAATCACTACGGGTAGCTTGCTTCTAGCGAATGGAGCGCCACGCAGCGTCGAGTCTTATTACTTTCTTGTCACATTCTGTGTGTGAGCATAATGCTTCAGTGCGTTAATTGGTTGGATCATCCACAACAATCCCTCCGAAGATCTTGATTCAAGCGAATGGAGCGCCACGGAGCGTCGAGTCTCATTACTTTCTGCATACACTTTATGAGGGCATACTTCGTCAGTGATTTAATTCTTTTGATCATTAACCACAATCCCTCCGGGTAGCTTGCTTCTTGCGAATGGACCGCCATGCAGCGGCGAGTTTCATTACTTTCTTCACAAATACTGTGTGTGAGAATAGTGCATCAGTGCGTTAATTGTTTGGATCATCCACTACAATCACTACGGGTAGCTTGCTTCTAGGGAATGGAGCGCTACGCAGCGTCGAGTCTCATTACTTTCTTGACACATACTGTGTGCTAGCATAGTGCTTCAATGCGTTAATTCTTTTGATCATCCACCAGAATCCCTCCGGGTTGCTTGCTTGTAGCGAATGTAGCGCCACGCACCGGCGAGTCTCATTACTTTCTTTGCACATACTGTGTGTGAACATAGTGCTTCGGTATGTTAATTGGTTGGATCATCCACCACAATCCCTCCGGTGAGCTTCCTTCAAGCGAATGGAGCACCACACAGCGGCGAGTCTTATAATTTCTGCATACAATTTATGAGTTCATAGTTCGTCCGTGCGTTAATTGTCTTGATCATCCACCACAATCCATGCGGGTAGCTTGCTTCTACCGAATGTAGCGCAACAAAGCGGAGAGTCTCATTACTTTCTTGACACATACTGTGTGTTAACATAGTGCTTCTATGCGATAATTCTTTTGATCATCCACCAGAATCCCTCCGGGTTTCTTTCTTGTAGCGAATGGAGCGGCACGCAGCGGCGAGTCTCATTACTTTCTGTGCACATTTTTTGAGGGCATAGTTCGCCAGTGCGTTAATTGTTTGGATCATCCAACAAAATCTATCCGGGTAGATTGTTTCTAGCGAATGGAGCGCCACGTAGCGTCGACTCTCATTACTTTCTTGACACATACTGTGTGTGAGCATAGTGCTTCAGTGCGTTAATTGTTTGGATCATCCAGCACAATACCTCCGGTGAGCTCGCTTCAAGCGAAAGGAGCGCCACGCAGCGGCGGTCCTCATTACTTTCTGCATACCACCACAATCCCACCGGTTACCTTGCTTCAAGCGAAGGGAGCGCCACGCCGCGACGAGTCTCATTAATTTCTTCACACATACTGTGTGAGAGCATAATGCTTCAGTGCGTTAATTTGTTGGATCATCCACCACAATCCCTCGGAGGAGCTTGCTTCGAGCGAATGGAGCACCACGTAGCAGTGAGTCTTATTTCTTTCTGCATACACTTTATGAGTTCATACTTCGTCAGTGCGTTAATTCTTTTGATCATCCAACACAATCCATCCGGGTAGCTTGCTTCTAACGAATGGAGCGCAACAAAGCTGCAAGTCTCATTACTTTCCTTACACATACTGTGTGTGAGCATAGTGCTTCAATGCGTTAATTGCTTTGATCATCCACCAGAATCCCTCCTGGTAGCTTGCTTGTAGCGAATGGAGGGCCACGCAGCGGCGAGTCTCATTATTTCTGTACACATTTTTGAGGTCATAGTTCGTCAGTGCGTTAATATTTTGGATCATCCACCAAAATCCCTCCCCGTAGCTTGTTTGTAGCGAATGGAGCGCCACGCAGCGGCGAGTCTCATTACTTTCTTGACACATACTGTGTGTGAGCATAGTGCTTCGGTGCGTTAGTTGTTTTGATCATCCATCAGAATCCCTCCGTGTAGCTTGCTTCTAGGGAATGCAGCGACACGCTGCGGCGAGTCTCATTACTTTCTTGACAGATACTGTGTGTGAGCAAAGTGATTCAATGCGTTAATTGTTTAGACCATCAACCACAATCCCACCGGGTAGCTTGCTTCTAGCGAATGGAGCGCCACGCAGCGGCGAGTCTGATTAGTTTCTTGACACATTCTGTGTATGAGCATGATGCTTCAATGCGTTAATTGTTTTGATCATCCACCACAATCCCATCCTGTAGCTTCCTTCTAGCGAATGGAGCGCCACGCAGCGGCGAGTCTCATTACTTTCTTCACACATACTGTGTGCGAGCATAGTGCTACAGTGCGTTAATTGGTTGCATCATCCACAACAATCCCTCCGAAGAGCTTGCTTCAAGCGAATTGAGCGCCACGCACCGTCGAGTCTCATTACTTTTTTGACGCATACTGTGTGTGAGCATAGTCCTTCAGTGCGTTAATTGTTTGGATCATCCACCACAATCCCTCCGGTGAGCGTGCTTCAAGCGAATGGAGCACGAAACAGCGGCGAGTCTTATTATTTCTGCATACAATTTATGAGTTCATAGTTCGTCCGTGCGTTAATTGTCTTGATCATCCACCACAATCCATCCGGGTAGCTTGCTTCTACCGAATGTAGCCCAACAAAGCGGAGAGTCTCATTACTTTCTTGACACATACTGTGTGTTAGAATAGTGCTTCAATGCGTTAATTCTTTTGATCATCCACCAGAATCCCTCCTGGTTGCATGCTTGTAGCGAATGGAGCGGCACGCAGCGGCGAGTCTCATTACTTTCTTGACACATACTGTGTGTGAGCATAGTGCTTCAGTGCATTAATTGTTTGGATCATCCACCACAATCCCTCCGGTGAGCTCGCTTAAAGCGAATGGAGCACCACGCAGCGGCGGTTCTCATTACTTTCTGGATACACTTTATGAGTACATAGTTCGTCAGTGGTTTAATTGTTTTATCATCCACCACAATCCCACCGGATAGCTTGCTTCTAGCGAACGGAGCGCCACGCCCCGTCGAGTCTCATTACTTTCTTCACACATACTGTGTGAGAGCATAATGCTTCAGTGCGTTAATTGGTTGGATCATCCACCACAATTCCTCCGAGGAGCTTGCTTCGAGCGAATGGAACACCACGCAGCAGTGAGTCTTATTTCTTTCTGCATACACTTTATGAGGTCATAGTTCGTCAGTGCGTGAATTCTTTTGATCATCCACCACAATCCATCCGGGTAGCTTGCTTCTAACGAATGGAGCGCAACAAAGCTGCAAGTCTCATTACTTTCCTTACACATACTGTGTGTGAGCATAGTGCTACAGTGCGCTAATTGGTTGGATCATCCACCACAATCCCTCCGAAGAGCTTGCTTCAAGCGAATGGAGCGCCACGCAGCGTCGAGTCTCATTACATTCTGCATACATTTTATGAGGGCATACTTCGTCAGTGATTTAATTCTTTTGATCATTCACCACAATCCCGCCGGGTAGCTTCCTTCTTGCGAATGGACTGCCATGCAGCGGCGAGTCTCATTACTTTCTTCACAAACACTGTGTGTGAGAATAGTGCTACAGTTCGTTAATTGTTTTGATCATCCACCACAATCCCACCGGGTAGGTTGCTTCTAGCGAATGGAGCGCCACGCAGCGTCGAGTCTCATTACTCTCTTGACACATACTGTGTGTGAGTATAGTGATTCAGTGCGTTAATTCTTTTGATCATTCACCACAATCCCTCCGGGTAGCTTCCTTCTTGCGAATGGACCGCCATGCAGCGGCGAGTCTCATTACTTTCTTCACAAATACTGTGTGTGAGAATAGTGCTACAGTTCATTAATTGTTTTGATCATCCACCACAATCCCACCGGTTAGCTTGCTTCTAGCGAATGGAGCGCCACGGCGCGACGAGTCTTATTACTTTCTTCACACATACTGTGTGAGAGCATAATGCTTCAGTGCGTTAATTGTTTGGATCTTCCACCACAATCCCTCCGGTGTGCTTGCTTCTAGCGAATGGAGCACCACACAGCGGCGAGTCTTATTATTTCTGCATTCAATTTATGAGGGCATAGTTCGTCCGAGCGTTAATTGTCTTGATCATCCACCACAATCCATCCGGGTAGCTTGCTTCTACCGAATGTAGCCCAACAAAGCGGCGAGTCTCATTACTTTCTTGACAGATACTGTGTGTGAGCAAAGTGATTCAATGCGTTAATTGTTTAGACCATCAACCACAATCCCACCGGGTAGCTTGCTTCTAGCGAATGGAGCGCCACGCAGCGGCGAGTCTGATTAGTTTCTTGACACATTCTGTGTATGAGCATGATGCTTCAATGCGTTAATTGTTTTGATCATCCACCACAATCCCATCCTGTAGCTTCCTTCTAGCGAATGGAGCGCCACGCAGCGGCGAGTCTCATTACTTTCTTCACACATACTGTGTGCGAGCATAGTGCTACAGTGCGTTAATTGGTTGCATCATCCACAACAATCCCTCCGAAGAGCTTGCTTCAAGCGAATTGAGCGCCACGCACCGTCGAGTCTCATTACTTTTTTGACGCATACTGTGTGTGAGCATAGTCCTTCAGTGCGTTAATTGTTTGGATCATCCACCACAATCCCTCCGGTGAGCGTGCTTCAAGCGAATGGAGCACGAAACAGCGGCGAGTCTTATTATTTCTGCATACAATTTATGAGTTCATAGTTCGTCCGTGCGTTAATTGTCTTGATCATCCACCACAATCCATCCGGGTAGCTTGCTTCTACCGAATGTAGCCCAACAAAGCGGAGAGTCTCATTACTTTCTTGACACATACTGTGTGTTAGAATAGTGCTTCAATGCGTTAATTCTTTTGATCATCCACCAGAATCCCTCCTGGTTGCATGCTTGTAGCGAATGGAGCGGCACGCAGCGGCGAGTCTCATTACTTTCTTGACACATACTGTGTGTGAGCATAGTGCTTCAGTGCATTAATTGTTTGGATCATCCACCACAATCCCTCCGGTGAGCTCGCTTAAAGCGAATGGAGCACCACGCAGCGGCGGTTCTCATTACTTTCTGGATACACTTTATGAGTACATAGTTCGTCAGTGGTTTAATTGTTTTATCATCCACCACAATCCCACCGGATAGCTTGCTTCTAGCGAACGGAGCGCCACGCCCCGTCGAGTCTCATTACTTTCTTCACACATACTGTGTGAGAGCATAATGCTTCAGTGCGTTAATTGGTTGGATCATCCACCACAATTCCTCCGAGGAGCTTGCTTCGAGCGAATGGAACACCACGCAGCAGTGAGTCTTATTTCTTTCTGCATACACTTTATGAGGTCATAGTTCGTCAGTGCGTGAATTCTTTTGATCATCCACCACAATCCATCCGGGTAGCTTGCTTCTAACGAATGGAGCGCAACAAAGCTGCAAGTCTCATTACTTTCCTTACACATACTGTGTGTGAGCATAGTGCTACAGTGCGCTAATTGGTTGGATCATCCACCACAATCCCTCCGAAGAGCTTGCTTCAAGCGAATGGAGCGCCACGCAGCGTCGAGTCTCATTACATTCTGCATACATTTTATGAGGGCATACTTCGTCAGTGATTTAATTCTTTTGATCATTCACCACAATCCCGCCGGGTAGCTTCCTTCTTGCGAATGGACTGCCATGCAGCGGCGAGTCTCATTACTTTCTTCACAAACACTGTGTGTGAGAATAGTGCTACAGTTCGTTAATTGTTTTGATCATCCACCACAATCCCACCGGGTAGGTTGCTTCTAGCGAATGGAGCGCCACGCAGCGTCGAGTCTCATTACTCTCTTGACACATACTGTGTGTGAGTATAGTGATTCAGTGCGTTAATTCTTTTGATCATTCACCACAATCCCTCCGGGTAGCTTCCTTCTTGCGAATGGACCGCCATGCAGCGGCGAGTCTCATTACTTTCTTCACAAATACTGTGTGTGAGAATAGTGCTACAGTTCATTAATTGTTTTGATCATCCACCACAATCCATCCGGGTAGCTTGCTTCTACCGAATGTAGCCCAACAAAGCGGAGAGTCTCATTACTTTCTTGACACATACTGTGTGTGATCATAGTGCTTCAATGCGTTAATTGTTTTGATCATCCATCAGAATCCCTCCGGGTTGCTTGCTTCTAGCGAATGGAGCGGCACGCAGCGGCGAGTCTCATTAGTTTCTGTACACATTTTTTGAGGGCATAGTTCGTCAGTCCGTTAATTGTTTGGATCATCCACCAAAATCCCTCCGGGTAGATTGTTTCTAGTGAATGGAGCGCCACGCAGCGGCGAGTCTCATTACTTTCTTGACACATACTGTGTATGAGCATAAAGATTCAGTGCGTTAATTGTTTTGATCATCCACCAGAATCCCTCTGGGTAGCTTGCTTCTAGCGAATGGAGCGCCACGCTGCGGCGATTCTCATTACTTTCTTGACACATACTGTGTGGGAGCAAAGTGATTCAATGCGTTAATTTTTGACCATCCACCAGAATCCCTCCGGGTTGCTTGCTTCCAGCGAATGGAGCGTCACGCAGCGGCGAGTCTCATTACTTTCTGCATACACTTAGTAGATGTACCCCACCTCGGATGGCCGAGTCAGCGAAATTTGATCCTGATTTCTTAGAATTCGGTATCATTTCTTGGAATTGGGGGCAAGTTTCGACAAGCCTTTAGTTGGTATGATCATAGCCTTTTACGGCTACCACAGAAGTGACTGGGAAAATTTTGTTTTTTTTGACCCCCCGTCACCCTCCTACTCCTCCTGGAAAGCCCAAGAGCATAAGCGATTAAGCCCCTTGGTCCTATTCCCACGAGATGTCTGGAGAATATGAACTGAAAGCATAATATTCAAATGAACGAAGCTTCTCAGGAGATTGTATGAAATGACACAGTATATGAGTTTCAGAACGAAACACATACCCATGCAAAATCGTGTTGCTTAGCCCCTTGGCCCTATTCCCACAAAGTGTCTGTAGAAGACGTGATAGTCAAATGATCAAAGCTTCTCACGAAATTGGCTTAGTTGCTAAGGTAAATATTGTATTTCACATTTTTTTTAAAGACGTGAGACATGAAACCACATATGAGTCTCATAACGAAACACATACCTATACACTCCTTCCCCCAGACCTCCTGCGAATGGATTCCAATGATTGAGCAAATTCTAATAATGGAAACTTCTCATAGCATATCATATTTTTTAAAACGTAGGATGTGAAGTGTGTTATATGAATATTCACATGATGATGTCTGCTATGACAAGTAAATCGATATCACTTCCTGTTTAGTTGTTATGTTCATAGCCTTTGAGAACATCATGTTGCTAAAACAAGAGGAAACATGCCTTTTAAGGTTACCATCAGCTATAGGTTCATGAAAAAACGTGCCTTTTCTAGTCGTCTTGTATTGGTTAGCTAATTTGAATTCCCAAGCCCCGCCCTCCTCCCGCAAAGACTCTTGAACGCCTACCGGATCTTCATCAGAGTCGTTTCAGCTATCACGATTGAAGCCTGCCAATTGATTGTGTTTTCAGCTTAAAGCTGTAGTGTGTGTTTTGTGCTTTAAGTTATTACGATTAAATTCTATCAATTGATTGTGTTTTCAACCTAAAACTGAAGTGTATGTGTGTTTTGTGATACCGGTCGTTCTTATTAAAATAGGTAATATATATATATATATATATATATATATATATATATATATATATGTTCTTTCTTCATTTAGTTATAAAGGCAGTTGAAAGAACAAGTGTATTTATTCAAAGTTCCGTTCATGTTCTAACATTTAAAAAAAAACAGACACACATATGTGAATGTCTGTTTTGCTAGTCTCTTTCTTTCTCTGTTTGTTAGAACATTGAACTTCATCTTAAAATGGTTTAGTTTCAAGAGCAACAGATAAGATGCAATTGTCCAATGTTTTGATGATTCGTATTGCAACGAGATAAGACTGGCCTAGTTAAAAACACACATATATAAGTGAGCTTGCATGATACTTCTGTTCGCTGATTTCTAAGAAAATGATAAGATGGAATTCTTGAATGTTTTCTGGCTCGCATTGCAATTATGTATATCAGCTGACACGTGCTTTAATTTTGATAATATGATGAAAACCTTAATGTCTTTCTGTCTGTAAATGAAATATTTGAACAATGAAGAGTTTTACGTCCAATAATAAAGCCAACAAGATCTGTCTGTAAATGAAATCTTTGAGTTTTACGTCCTACGATTATGCCAACAAGGTTAATGGGAAATCTTTGAGTTTTACGTTCCCCGGTTGGAAATCTTTAAGTTTTACGTCCCACAGTTATATCGGCTATGCTAATGGAGGCGGTGATGATGAGTTGATTTTAGTTTAGCGTCCCTTTTAGCAGCGACGCTATATGAGACGTGGACCTACTGATTAACGTGGAATCCGAATCACATGAGCTCCCGCCGGGACGGTGGTGATGAGAAATGAATGAAATGTTGGAAAGGAAAGAGTTGGATTAAATTCACGTACACGGTGTTTGTTCACCACAAGTTCATTCTGATTGGAACAGGATTTTGAACCTACGACCTTTCATGTAAACGGTGTTTGTCCACCACAAAGTTCACTTGATGGGAACAGGATATTGAACCTACGACCTTTCATGTATACGGTGTTTGTCCACCACAAAGTTCACTTGATGGGAACAGGATATTGAACCTGTGGCCCCATACCCCAGAGGTGAACGCTTTACCAGTGAACCACCGTCAACCCCAAATCACCTCCGAGCTAAGATCTTGGATTAAATTCACGTACACGGTGTTTGTCCACCACAAAGTTCATTCTGATTGGCGCTTTACCAGTGAACACCCTTCACATCCTGCCTCGTTTTCAACTGTTAAAAAATTGTGGATAGCTACAAAGAAGAAAATTCCTATACATTGTATAAGAAGATGGTTACTGCAACAAACAACATATACGTTACACAAACCTGTACGTCGTCGTTTTAAAAGAGATTTCTATGTAGTGAATAACATTGATGATGAGTGGGAAAGTGATATTAATGATTTTCAATCTCTTCATAAATTTAATGATGGATATCGTTATATTCTTACAGTGATAGATGTGTTCAGTCGATATGCATGGGCTGTGCCATTAAAATCTAAAAGTACAAATGATGTCTTAAAAGCATTGCAAATTTTGTTCAATGATAGAAAACCAATTACATTCCGAACAGATAAAGGAAGTGAGTTTACTAATAAAACAATACAGAAGTACTTAGTGCACAACAAAATAAAACATATTACAACTAAAAATCCTGATATAAAAGCTAGTATTGTAGAACGTTTTAACAGAACTCTAAAAGAAAAATGTGGAAGTATTTTACAAAGTATCAAACGTATAATTATTTAAATGTATTACCTCTTCTTGTGAAATCATACAATGAAGGTTATCATTCAAGCATAAAGATGTCACCTGCAAATATTTCTCAAAATAACCTATTACAAGTATGGCATAATCAATATGATAATAAAATAAAGAAGAAGAAGAAGAAGAAGAAGAAGAAGAAGAATCCAAATTTCTCAAAACATCTTAAGATTGGTGATACAGTACGAATTAGTAAAACTAAACGTACATTTGATAAAGGATATATGCAAAATTGGACTTGGGAAATATTTAAAGTGAAGAAGATAATACCAAGAGATCCACCTGTTTATGAAATTGAAGATTTAAACAAGGAACCACTGGATGGATTATTTTACAGAGAGGAATTATAACCTGTGACGTTATCAAAGACATTTTACATAGATAAAATCATACGTACAAGAAGAAAAGGCAGCAGAAAAGAATATCTTGTTCATTGGAAAGGATATCCTTCTTCTTTCGATTCCTGGATACCTGCATCATCCGTAAAGAAGATCGAGAAGTACAATGGAACCTGATGGAGGTTTTTACGTTACGCTTCCCAGTGATAGTTCTATGGAATATTTTCCTGACAACACCTTAACATCATACACTACGAAACTTCATCAAAGAATGGAATTCCATGAAAAGTGGGAAGTGGCTATTGTTGAAATTCATTATCCTCATTCAATATTAAATATTAATGACGAAAATAATATTTTTTTTTACAAACCTGCAAAAAGTGATGAATGGAAATTTATAACTAATCCTGTACGTTATTACACTGACATATCAGAATTAATAAAGATAATAAATACGTACAACAGATTCAGAAATTTACATATTTCTTATACTCGTGAGAGTAATACCTGTTTTATACGACGTCTTCATAAAGACATAGATGTAGACGTTGCATTATCACCAAGTGTTAGTGCGATGTTGGGGTTTGATCCAAGCGTTGATTTAAAAGATATGCAACAAGGCCAAAGCATTCCAAATTTACGTTTAGGACTTCCATCTACAATGTATGTGTATTGTGATATAATTCAATCTGTATTTGTTGGAGATACAGTAGCACCAATATTACGTATCATAAATATGAATCCTGTGAATCATACATTTGGAAGTAGTGTTATAGAAATTTTTAATCCTCCACATTATGTGCCTATAGAGAAGATGCATTTTGAACACATCAAAATAGATATAAGAGATAGTACAGGCTCTCCACTGGCATTCACTTTCGGAACTGTATGCGTTAAACTACATTTTCGACCAGTGCGTCAACATCGACAAATATGAATAATCCATATTTACAATATTATCAAAAACAAGCTCTTTCTGGAACTGGAAACGTTTATGTTGGCTCCCCTTATCAAGTCTACATGGTATTGGAAGTTTCCTTGGAGGATTATTTCGTTCTGTCATGCCACTAGTAAAACAAGGAGCTAAAACAGTAGGAAAGGAATTATTAAAATCTGGAGCAAACGTTATTACTGATGTCATCATCGACAATCAACCTATTAACGAATCCTTTCATCAACGAATGGGTGAAGCGAGATCCGTCTTGCAAGACAAAGCAAAAAATAAACTGAAATCTATGCTAGGATCTGGATATCAACGAAGGAAGAGAAGAATTACACATCATTCCATCTTTAACCATTCACCATTACACATCATCAAGCGCAAGAAGAAGAAGAAGGGCAAGAGGAAACGTACACAGAAAACAAAGAAAAATCAGTCTTATAAGAAGAGGAAGTTATCACACGATATCTTTGATTAAATCATCACCATTATGGCTTTCTTACATCATCAATCCTGCGAGTGTGTAAAAAGTGAACTAGATATTTTTTCTACAAAACCAACGCAAACCAGTATATTGGATAATCATGTTGCTACATACAAACCAATCAGTTCACTAGCTGATAATGATCCTATAGAGTTTGTCATCCCAGGAACAAGTGATGAATACATAGATCTACCACATACTCTTCTTTACATCGAAGCTCAAATCGTTAAGCCTGATGGATCAGCATTTGGTGAAAGTGATAAAGCTGTGGCTCCTATTAATGACTTTTTAAATTCTATGTTCAGTGAAGTGGAAGTGTATTTAAATAACAAACTGATTTCATTTCCATCTCATAATCATCCACATCGATCATACATTGAAAAACTGTTAAATTATGATGATTCTGCTAAAAATACTCATCTTCAATGTGCATTCTGGTTTCAAGATACTGCTGGACATATGAATGCAACATCTAGTGGTAATAAAGGATTTCAACAACGTTATGAATTAACAAAAAAAAGTGCAAAATTCGACATGCTTGGACATCTTCATTGTGATATTTTAATCAAGATAAATTTTTAATCCAAGGAGTAGAATTACGTCTCAAGTTAATTCCTGCAAAGCCAAACTTTTGTCTCATCGCTAGTGATGCGTCTGTTGAGGCTAAAGTGAACATTTTAGACGCTGCTTTACATATTAAAAAGATTAATGTTAGTCCTACAATAAAACTATCACATAACAAGCTTCTACAATCAACAACAGCCAAATATCCTCTCACAAGAGTGCAAATGAAGTCATTCGTCATTCCAAAGGATCTTCAATCAAAAACAATTGATAATTTATTTATGGGAGTATTACCAACTCGAGTGATTGTGGCGTTTACACAAAATGATGCCTATACAGGAACAATAACTTCAAATCCATTTCATTTCAAACATTTTGACATCAATTTCTTCTCTCTATACATTGATGGAAAACCTGTACCTTCAAAACCATTACAACCAATTTTCGAAAACAACCTCTATGTTTCATCATATCATACCTTATTCTGTGGATCAGGCATTCACTTTTCCAATCATGGCAACAATATTCCTCGCCTTGACTTTCCTCAAGGATACACTATCTTTGTTTTCGACATTACTCAAGATGGAGAAGCCAGCGCTGTGCAGCATTGGAATCTAATACGTCATGGCTGAGTTCGTCTGGAAGTTCATTTTACGAAGCCTCTACCAGCACCTATCTCCTGCATTGTGTATGGAGAATTCCAATCTCTCTTAGAAGTGGATCATCAGAGGAACATCATCATGGATTTTTAAAGGTACGTTATTTAAATATCATATCATATATGTACATGTCTGCATTTTTATACATGATGTCCTCTACACTAGATTTATTGAATGCTTTGCAAACAAATTCTTTATTTCACAACCATTTCGTTGGCGTATATGCAGCCAATGAATTACCAGCACATGTTCCACTACCTGCAGCTATCATCATAAATACAGATCCCTCGAACAAACTTGGCACACACTGGATTTCCGTATATATTCATACTGACGGACGTGCCCACTACTTCGATACATTTGGATTTCCTCCATATGTAATGCAACATATTCAATTTCTACGTAGAAATTCCACTTCTTATACATTTAATAATAAACAAATTCAAAGTGTGAAATCGTCCCTATGTGGGCATTATTCATATCTTTTCCTATGCTTCAAAGCTAAAGGAAAGTCCTTAAATGAATTTCATTACACTTTCTCATCAACTCCAGAAAAAAATGATCGTAGCTTGCTGTATTTACTTTTACAGGTAATCATGTCTTCATTCTTCTTCTTCGTTTGTTTTGATTACTTTCTTTTCATATTATTTGCAGGTAGCCATTTCTTCTTCTTCTTCTTCTTTTTTATAATGTGTTTGTATGTATTATTATTTGTTGTTTTATTTGTTCATGATTATGGATAAAATAAATTTTAAGTTTGTTTTCAATTTTTTCATTTCAGAGAGTAAAATATCGTCATCGTGTGTATGGACATCATCTTCATTCTACAGATTGACTTCTATCTACCTTGCATCACCAACATCAACAGCAGTAGTATCATCAGTGAACAGTATATGGCAGTTGTGATGTTATCAACACATGAACAATGAAAACAAAATCTAACGTTCTTTTAAAATGTACTATACTTACCGTCGTTTTTATTGTGTAAATAGTTTCATCAGCAATAAACACTTTGTATTATTTTTTCTCTTTGAAAACAAATGTTTTATTTCTTATTTTCTCCGTTTCCTAATAAATAAATATGCTTTATGATCAGTTATGTAATTAAATACACATATCATAAAACATATTTTTAAGTCATTGAATTAAAGAATTTCATAGTGATTTTAAGAAAAAAAGATTCTAAAACTGATTTTTAATTCAATTATGTAATCATATAACTACATATTAATAATAATGAATTCAAATACTTAATCAGTTATTCTTTCGTAAATTAAATCAAGTATGTGAATTCAATATTATTATTATTATGATAGGACTTTTGTTTTTAAAATTTTAATATTAATTATTTTAGTTCCTTTTTTAAAAAAATAAAAAGTCCTATCATACTTAAGACAAAGTTGTATAATAATAATAATAATAATAATAATAATGATAATTTCAAATACTAATTTTGGTTTTAACATTCATTTCAAGAATTTGAATTCATCATTATTATTATTATTATTATTATTATTATTATTATACTTATCACTTATAATATACGAGGAAAAAAATATGTTA
Organism: Thermobia domestica; assembly: GCF_964235325.1. Taxonomy (NCBI): domain Eukaryota; kingdom Metazoa; phylum Arthropoda; class Insecta; order Zygentoma; family Lepismatidae; genus Thermobia; species Thermobia domestica. Next base: position 15,084,556 of record NC_137459.1, read on the forward strand.
GGATTTTTTTCTTATAAAAAACTTTAAAATCCTATCCTATTCAGGTGTATGAAACGAACACAAAACACACACACAAATAAAACATTTCACTTTTCCCTATATATATTTTTTTACATTTGATATTACGTTGTTTAGCATACATGAAAAAAACAAATCAATTTTCTTCTTCTTCTTTATGAAGAGACGTTCACTTCATTGATACCCTCCGAAGGTTGAGTATCGGTTTCCCCCCACCATGGCTGTGTCGATACACTATCAAATAAATCAGCCATAATTGAATCTATGAGTTTTTGTTTGCAAAATACTTTCATTTCCAATTTTAATCGTTCACCATCAATGTTCACATCACTGTTCTTATCAAGAGAGACACTTGGAAAACTAATGTTCATGCCATTAATAATACTCTGTTCATCTACACAGGTATGGATTCCGGCAAGTCCTCTGCATGTAAGACACTGCGATTGTACATGATTACGAATAGTATATGTACACAAGTCAAAATATTCACGTAGCACAACACTACACACTTTACTGTTTTTCACAGCATGTTCAACACACCTTAATATTTCCAAGAAATAAAGCCAATCACTTGAAGTTAAGTACACAGTGTTTCGAGGAGCATGAAGTGTTCCTTTCTTCTCTAACATCACTAATTTTTCACCCATTAGTTTTCGCACCACCAGTTCGTTTTTTCCACCAAGAGATTTTATAAATGTAATTTCCACTTGAGAATTTAAATAGTCCGTAACAAATGGGGTTAAATGTACAAGTTTCTCCCACTCTGCCAAATTTAACTCCACTCCAAACACAAGTCCTTTGCCAACACGAATCACTGGTTCAAATGTATCGCTATCCAATCCAATACAAATTAATTTGGTTTTCATTGAATTAAGTCCATATTCAACATTTAACAAGTACTCTTTCTTGGTATCCACAGTTGACGCACAAGCACTCAAAGACATGTTACTCCAGTCGCTGGTCAGCACAGAATAAGGACACTATGCATACAGATGACTGTGTTGGCATGAAGAGGAAGGGGCGAAGAGGAAAATTCATGTTTCATCTTGTGTGTACATGCTACCATACACTTACGATGAGTAAACCAGTTCAGTAAATTCAAGATCATGCATATTACGTCCAGATACATTAATCTTCATTCCTTTATATATTAAACAGACATTCCCACTTTGCAAATACGTTGATAATGCACCATTATCTGCTTCCAATTTTTCAGTACAACGTCCAGGTAAAATCACTTTTTCACCTCCTTCAAATGTCACACATGCCTTCCTACCATACACCGTTGTAATTATCTCACAGTTTACAATACGAAATGGTACTCCAATCTCCAAATCTCGCATTTTTGTAAAGGGTACCATTGATGGCTTATTAAACTTATCTAATAAACTCATTGCCGATGACATCTTTAAAATTTTTGACGTTTCTTCCTTTACAACAGCTGCTAACAGAATGATCTACACAATCACAAACGTTCCGCTTACACACTTCGCAAGAGGGGTGAGGGGTTTGGGGATTCAAATTATTAGCCAATAAACGACAAGAACACGAAAATTCATGTTTTATCTTGCTTTCTAAATCTAGTAGGCGTCCAAGACTATGAGCATAGCAACAGCAAACCAACATTTTCCCACGGGCTTCTGTCGTAACCGTAAAAGGCTATGAACATAGCAACTAGAGAGGAGTAGGGGGTGACGGGGGGTCAAATAAACCAAAATTTTTCCACACACTTCTGTGGTAGCCGTAAAAGGCTATGACCATAGCAACTAAAGGCTTATCGAAACTTGCCTCCCAATTCCAGGAAATGATACCGAATTCTAGGAAAACAGGATAAAATTTCGCTGACTCGGCCATCCGAGGTGGGGTACATCTACTCACTTTATGAGGGCATAGTTCGTCAGTGCGTTAATTGTTTTGACCATCCACCACAATTCCACCGGGTAGCTTGCTTCTGGCGAATGGAGCGCCACGCAGCGGCGAGTCTCATTAATTTCTTGACACATACTGTGTGTGAGCATAGTGCTTCAGTGTTTTAATTGTTTTGATCATCCACCACAATCCTTCCGGGTAGCTTGCTTCTGGCGAATGGAGCGCCACGCAGCGGCGAGTCTCATTAATTTCTTTGCACATACTGTGTGTGAGCATAGTGCTTCAGCGCGTTAATCGGTTGGATCATCCACCACAATCCCCCCGGGGACCTTGCTTCCAGCGAATGGAGCGCCACGAAGAGGCGAGTCTCATTTTCTTGACACATACTGTGTGTGAGCATATTGCTTCAGTGCGTTAATTGTTTTAATCATCAAAAGAATCATTTCGGGTAGCTTGCTTCTAGCGAAAGGAGCTCCACGCAGCGGCGAGTCTCATTTCTTTCTGCATACACTTAATAAAGGCATAGCTCGTCAGTGCGTTAATTGTTTGGATCATCCACCTCAATCCCACCGGTTAGCTTGCTTCTAGCGAACGGAGCGCCACACCGCGACGAGTCTCATTACTTTCTTCACACATACTGTGTGAGAGCATAATGCTTCAGTGCGTTAATTGGTTGGATCATCCACCAAAACCCCTCCAAGGAGCTTGCTTCGAGAGAATGGAGCGCCAAGCAGCAGTGAGCCTCATTTCTTTCTGCATACACTTTATGAGGGCATAGTTTCTCAGTGCGTTAATTTTTTTGATCATTCACCACAATCCATCCGGGTAGCTTGCTTCTAAGGAATGGAGCGCAACAAAGCTGCAAGTCTCATTACTTTCTTCACAAATACTGTGTGTGAGAATAGAGCTTCAATGCGTTAATGGTTTTGATCATCCACCATAATCCCTCCGGGTAGCTTGCTTCTAGCGAATGGAGCGCTACGCAGCGTTGAGTCTCATTACTTTTTTGACACCTACTGTGTGTGAGCATAGTGCTTCAGTGCGTTAATTGTTTGGATCATCCACCACAATCCCTCCGTTGAGCTTGATTCAAGCGAATGGAGTGCCACGCAGCGGCGGTTCTCATTACTTTCTGCATACACTTGATGAGCACATAGTTCGTCAGTAGTTTAATTGTTTTGATCGTTAACCACAATCCCACCGGTTAGCTTGCTTCTAGCGAACGGAGCGCCACGCCGCGACGAGTCTCATTACTTTCTTCACACATATTGTGTGAGAGCATAATGCTTCAGTGCGTTAATTGGTTGGATCATCCACCACAATCCCTCCGAGGAGCTTGCTTAGAGCGAACGGAACGCCACGCAGCAGTGAGTCTCATTTCTTTCTGCAAACACTTTATGAGGGCATAGTTCAACAGTGCGTTAATTGTTTTGATCATGCACCACAATCCCTCCGGGTAGCTTACGTCTAGCGAATGGAGCGCCACGCAGCGTCGAGTCTCATTACTTTCTTGACACATACTGTGTGTGAACATAGTGCTTCGGTATGTTAATTGGTTGGATCATCCACCACAATCCCTCCGGTGAGTTTTCTTCAAGCGAATGGAACAACACACAGCGGCGAGTCTTATTATTTCTGCATACAATTTATGAGGGCATAGTTCGTAGGTGCGTCAACTGTTTTGATCATCCACCACAATCCATCCGGGTAGCTTGCGTCTAGCGAATGGAGCGCCACGCAGCGTCGAGTCTCATTACTTTCTTGACACATACTGTGTGTGAGCATAGTGCTTCAATGAGTTAATTGTTTTGATCATCCACCAGAATCCCTCCGGGTTGCTTCCTTCTAGTAAATGGAGCGCTACGCTGCGGCGAGACTCATTACTTTCTGTACACATTTTTTGAGGGCATAGTTCGTCAGTCCGTTAATTGTTTGGATCATCCACCATAATCCCTCTGGGTAGATTGTTTCTAGCGAATGGAGCGCCACGCAGCGGCGAGTCTCTTTACTTTATTGACACATACTATGTATAAGCATAATGATTCAGTGCGTTAATTGTTTTGATCATCCACCAGAATCCCTCCGGGTAGCTTGATTCTAGCAAATGAAGCGCCACGCTGCGGCGAGTCTCATTACTTTCTTGACCCATACTGTGTGTGAGCAAAGTGATTCAGTGCGTTAATTGTTTGTATCATCCACCACAATCACTACGGGTAGCTTGCTTCTAGCGAATGGAGCGCCACGCAGCGGCGTGTCTCATTACTTTCTTCACACATACTGTGTGTGAGCATAGTGCTACAGTGCGTTAATTGGTTGGATCATCCACCACAATCCCTCCGAAAAGCTTGCTTCATGAGAATTGAGCGCCACGCAGCGTCGAGTCTCATTACTTTCTGCATACACTTTATGAGGGCATAATTCGTCAGTGATTTAATTATTTTGATCATTCACCACAATCCCTCCGGGTAGCTTCCTTCTTGCGAATGGACCGCCATGCAGCGGCGAGTCTAATTACTTTCTTCACACATACTGTGTGTGAGAATAGTGCTACAGTTCTTGAAATGTTTTGATCATCCACCACAATCCCACCAGGTAGCTTGCTTCTAGCGAATGGAGCGCCACGCAGCGTCGAGTCTCATTACTTTTTTGACACATACTGTGTGTGAGCATAGTGCTTCAGTGCGTTAATTGTTTCGATCATCCACCACAATCACTACGGGTAGCTTGCTTCTAGCGAATGGAGCGCCACGCAGCGGCGTGTCTCATTACTTTCTTCACACATACTGTGTGTGAGCATAGTGCTACCGTGCGTAAATTGCTTGGATCATCCACCACAATCCCCCCGGGGACCTTGCTTCCAGCGAATGGAGCGCCACGAAGCGACGAGTCTCATTTTCTTGACACATACTGTGTGTGAGCATATTGCTTCAGTGCGTTAATTGTTTTAATCATCAAAAGAATCCCTTCGGGTAGCTTGCTTCTAGCGAATGGAGCTCCACGCAGCGGCCAGTCTCATTTCTTTCCGCATACACTTAATGAGGGCATAGTTCGTCAGTGCGTTAATTGTTTGGATCATCCACCTCAATCCCACCGGTTAGCTTGCTTCTAGCGAAAGGAGCGCCAAGCCGCGACGAGTCTCATTACTTTCTTCACACATACTGTGTTAGAGCATAATGCTTCAGTGCGTTAATTGGTTGGATCATCCACCACAATCCCTCCGAGGAGCTTGCTTCGAGCGAACGGAGCGCCACGCAGCAGTGAGTCTCATTTCTTTCTGCATACATTTTATGAGGGCATAGTTTGTCAGTGCGTTAATTCTTTTGATCATCCACCATAATCCTTCCGGGTAGCTTGCTTCTAGCGAATGGAGCGCCACGCAGCGGCGAGTCTCATTACTTTCTTCACACATACTGTGCGTGAGCATAGTGCTACAGTGGGTTAATTGGTTTTATCATCCACCACAATCCCTCCGAAGAGCTTGCTTCAAGCGAATGGAGCGAAACGCAGCGGCGAGTCTCTTTACTTTCTGCATACACTTTATGAGGGCATACTTCATCAGTGATTTAATTCTTTTGATCATTCACCACAATCCCTCCCGGTAGCTTGCTTCTTGCGAATGGACCGCCATGCAGCGGAGTAGTAATCGCGTCAGTTTGCCTAACTTTTTGGCCCCTGGGTCCCTGCCTCAGGACCCATGGTCCCTGGCCGGGGTCAATGACCTAGGGGTACATAGGACCACCTCCTCTAAATTTTGGCAGGGGTACCATGGCCCACCCCCTAAATTTTGGCAGGGGTACATAGGACCACCCCCCTTAAATTTTGGAAATTCCAAATCTAAAAATTTGGTATAGTAGCCTAGGACCATAGTATGTACCTCTATTAGTATTGGGTGTCTATGTCGTTCCCTTTCATGAGTAAAAAATTGCCAAAAATTCAAATTTCGGAGATTTTTGACCTAATTTATCCCCTTTGATGAGGTGTTATTACCCTATATAGTTATATGGGCGTATACAGGGGTCCATTACCCTTCATAAGACATGGGTATATTAATGCACCCCTTTAAATTTTTGGGAGGGGTACCTTGGCCCACCCCTTCTGTTTTGGAAATTGCCCAATTTCAACATTGGGTATTATAGTATAGGACCCTAATATGTACTATGATAAATTTGGGTGGTCCACCTCATTCCCTTTTAGGGGTACATAGGACCACCCCCCCTTAAATTTTGGAAATTGCCAAATCTAAAAATTTGGTGTGGTAGCCTAGGACCATAGTATGTACCTCTATCAGTATTGGGTGTCTATGTCGTTCCCTTTCATGGGTAAAAAATTGCCAAAAATTTAAATTTCGGGGTTTTTTGACCTAATTTATCCCCTTTGATGTGGTATTATTACCCTATATAGTTATATGGACGTATACAGGGGTCCATTACTTTTCATAACATATGGGTATATTAATGCACCCCTTGAAAAATTTGGGAGGGGTACCTTGGCCCACCCCTTAAATTTTGGAAATTGACCAATTTAAACATTGGGTATTATAGTACAGGACCCTAATATGTATCATGATAAATTTGGGCGGTCCACCTCGTTTCCTTCCAGGGGCACAAAATTGCCAAAATATAAACGTAAGCAATACGTTATACCACGTGTTTGATTTTTGGTCGATTTTATCCCCTTTGATGAGATGTTATTACCTTATATGGTTATATGGTCATGTATAGGGGTCCATTCCCTTTCATTAGATATCGGTATATTTGTACACTTCTTTAAAAATTTGGGAGGGGTACTTTGGCCCACCCCTTAAATTTTAGAAATTGCCCAATTTAAACATTTGGTATTATAGTACCGGACCTTAACATGTATTATGATAAATTTGGGTGTTCCACCTCGTTCCCTTTTAGGGGTACAAAATTGTCAAAATATAAACGTAAGCAATACGTTGTACCACGTGTTTGGTCTTTTGGCCCAATTTATCCTCTTGGATGAGGTTCTATTACCTTATATGGTTATATGGTTATGTATAGGGGTCTATTCCCTATCATAAGACATAGGTACATTTGTGCACTCCTTTAAAAATTTGGGAGGGGTACTTTGGCCCACCCCTTAAATTTTGGAAATTGACCAATTTAAACATATGGTATTATAGTACTGGACCTTAACATGTATTATGATAAATTTGCGTGTTCCACCTCGTTCCCTTTTAGGGGTACAAAATTGTCAAAATATAAACGTAAGCAATACGTTGTACCACGTGTTTGGTTTTTTTGGCCCAATTTATCCTCTTGGATGAGGTTCTATTACCTTATATGGTTATATGGTTATGTATAGGGGTCTATTCCCTATCATAAGACATAGGTACATTTGTGCACTCCTTTAAAAATTTGGGAGGGGTACTTTGGCCCACCCCTTAAATTTTGGAAATTGCCCAATTTAAACATTTGGTATTATAGTACCGGACCTTAACATGTATTATTATGATAAATTTGGGTGTTCCACCTCGTTCCCTTTTAGGGGTACAAAATTGTCAAAATATAAACGTAAGCAATACGTTGTACCACGTGTTTGGTCTTTTGGCCCAATTTATCCTCTTGGATGAGGTTCTATTACCTTATATGGTTATATGGTTATGTATAGGGGTCTATTCCCTATCATAAGACATAGGTACATTTGTGCACTCCTTTAAAAATTTGGGAGGGGTACTTTGGCCCACCCCTTAAATTTTGGAAATTGCTCATTTTATATATTTGGTATTATAGTACCGGACCTTAACATGTATTATTATGATAAATTTGGGTGTTCCACCTCGTTCCCTTTTAGGGGTACGAAATTGCCAAATTTTAGTACAACCACGTGTTTGGTCTTTTGGCCCAATTTATCCTCTTGGATGAGGTCCTATTACCTTATATGGTTATATGGTCATGTATAGGGGTCCATTACCTATCATAAGACATAGGTACATTTGTGCACTCTTTAAATTTTTTGGGAGGGGTACTTTGGCCCACCCCTTAAATTTTGGAAATTGCTCATTTTATAGATTTGGTATTATAGTACTGGACCCTAACATGTATTATGATAAATTTGGGTAGTTCACCTTGTTCTCTTTCATGCGTAAAAAAAATTGCCAAATTTTACTACAACCACGTGTTTGGTATTTTGGTTCACCCCTTGGATGAGGTCCTATTACCTTATATGATTATATGGTTATGTATATTGGTCCATTCCCTATTATAAGACATGGGTATATTGATGCACCCTTTAAAAAATTTGGGAGGGGTATCTTGACTCATCCACTCAGTTTTAGAAATTGATTAATATAAGCATTGGTATCTTCGTACAGGTCTTCAATATGTACCACTATAAATTTGGATGGTCCACATCGTTCCCTTTCATGGGTAAAGAACTACCAAAAATCAAATTTCGGATGTTATTGACCCCTATTTAATACGTTATATGGTTTATTACCTCTATATGTTTATGTTCTCTTTTAAATTTGGGAATTATCAAATAACAAAATTCGGTAAACGTTTTCTAGGACCCATTGGTATTCCTCTTATGGCCAAATATTCAAAATTTAAAGGTTATTGACCGGCTTTATTATTGAATAAGTACAGGATTTATTACTTTTTCATAAGACACAGGTGTATTTGTGTACCAATCTTAAATTTTGGGAGGGGTACATTTCTTATTGTCATATCAATAATTGGTAATTGTTCTTTGGGTAAATCATTGTGAAATATGAGTATGATCACGTGATCAGTTATTGACCTATGATGGGATTAGGAGTCCAGGACATTGGTACATTTAAACTTTGTAGGATAATTTGAGAATGCGTCATTGGTATTGATTATTCCCCGCCAAATATAAACGTAAGCAATACGATGTACCACGTGATTGACCTTGATAAGGTAGTGTACAGGGATACATAGCTATCCTTATTGAATCTTATGACTCATAGTCTTAAGGGAATACATGCTACAACACTGGCAAAGTTATTGTTAATGCAATTTCATTGGTTGACCACTATCTTTCGTGCAATCTGATTGGTTGCTGATTTTCAAATCTTTGCTGTATTCAGTTTTAAGTTTTGTTGTTTGAAAATTTTTTGTTTCGAAATTTTTTGTTTGAAACTTTGGTTTGAAATTTTTTCGTTTGAAATTTTTAGTTTGAAAATTTTGTTTCTAGTTTTGTTTAAAAAAAATTTTTGTTTGAAATTTTTGTTTCAATTTTTTTTGTTTAAAAATTTTTTGTTTTGAAATTTTTTGTTTCAAAATTTTGTTTGAAATTTTTTTTGTTTCAAAACTAAAAAAATATTTGTTTGAAATTTTAGTTTAAAAAATGTTCGAATTTTTTTCTGTTTAAAATTTTTTGTTTGAACATTTTTGTTTCGAAATTTTTGTTTCAAATTTTTAAGTTTATGCACTCATTAGTGAAGAACCGGAACTGCTTAGAAGAAAATTTGGTTTGAATTTTTTTCTTTGAAAATTTGTTTCGAAATTTTTCGTTTCCAAATTTTTTTGTTTAAATTTTTTTTTGTTTCGAAAGTTTTGTTTGAAATTTTTTGTTTGAAACTTTGGTTTGACATTTTTAAAAGTTTGTGCACTCATTAGTAAAGAACCGGAACTGTTAGAACTAAAACCTCTGGCAACATTGTGGTGCAATAGTACACGTCAGAACATGGTGCAATAGTACACGTCAGAACATGGTGCAATAGTACACGTCAGAACATGATAACGCAACGTCATCAGTTTTGCATCATATATAAGTATCGTTCGAGTTAGTATTCATGATAAAGTCATCATGGCTACTTGTCTGCAGTTTCTAAACACACGTGATGTGATGAAATCATTTACCAAGATTACTGATTTACAACAGAATGTACCTCATAGAATCTTAGCTAGCCAAACGATCCCTACAAATTTTGGATTAAGAATCGTAGTGAAGCTTGAAAATGATAAGAATATAATTTTACCAGCAAGATATTTTCCCATGGAAACATCAAAACAAGAAGAAGTGCTGCGTTTCTTAAATACTGGATCTGTATCTTTATGTTACAAAGGATTCTTGGGTCGGTCATCAATTTGAATTTAGTACATAGCCGGATTCGTCAGCAATTGTAATTCAAACGTCAGCACATCAGACATAGTTGTATGAATTTGGTTGGGCAGCATGACGTCAGCAACTGTGATGAAACCATGAATTCAAATGTCAGCACATTCCTTTCCAATGACGTCAGCCGTAGTTCTATAAATCAACCAATACCCTGTCATCCCACGAAATCATTTGTGCAAGTGCTTTTCAGGAGGAAAGATGTGTACTTCTAACGATAAAGAGTTCATCTTCGCAAGCTATTATCCAATAAATATATTTCAAACAAAACATGTGATGATTGGTATCAGTGCTAGAACATTTGAACCAGTGATTCGATTGGGCAAAGCAGAACAATTTGGTGTACAACTGACCTGTGAAGAATGGCAAATATTATGTTCACGAATCGACCAAATGAACGATTATTTTCATGATGAGCTAAATGTGACCATAGTCAAATCATTAGGCTCAAATCATGAAGTGGTGCTGCGTACAGTCCTCGAAGAGAAGATGGTGCTGTTACGTAAAAAGAGTACATTCCATGTCCATCGCAACATGGTGTATCTAACGCAAACAGAATGGAACAAATTCATCAGCGTATTTCAGTGTGTGAAACATGCAGTGGAAGTGTGTAACAAAACAAGTATATTCCTGAAAAAGTACTATTTTGAAAAATGTGTTATGCATATTGTACAACATGTATCTAGATATTGTGATGGTTGTCAACATCGTTCGTGGGTGCATACCTGTATTGATAAACAGTTTATTTGTGATCAAATGGACATTGAGTTTCCACCAATTGATATCGCAAAAGACCTTAAAAGACTTCAATTGGAATTAAAATTATATGCTAAAGACAAACTAGTGCAAGAAGTTCAAAATACATTGTATCGACAATATCCAGAACCACTATCTGGTATGGATGTATGTGGAGTGTAATAAAATGATCCATTTCAATGAATTGTGTTTTTTTCATTTCAAGTACAACCCTATGTTCTGACGTGTACTATTGCACCACAATGTTGCCAGAGGTTTTAGTTCTAACAGTTCCGGTTCTTTACTAATGAGTGCACAAACTTTTAAAAATGTCAAACCAAAGTTTCAAACAAAAAATTTCAAACAAAACTTTCGAAACAAAAAAATTTAAACAAAAAAATTTGGAAACGAAAAATTTCGAAACAAATTTTCAAAGAAAAAAAATTCAAACCAAATTTTCTTCTAAGCAGTTCCGGTTCTTCACTAATGAGTGCATAAACTTAAAAATTTGAAACAAAAATTTCGAAACAAAAATGTTCAAACAAAAAATTTTAAACAGAAAAAAATTCGAACATTTTTTAAACTAAAATTTCAAACAAATACTTTTCAGTTTTGAAACAAAAAAAATTTCAAACAAAATTTTGAAACAAAAAATTTCAAAACAAAAAATTTTTAAACAAAAAAAAATTTGAAACAAAAATTTCAAACAAAAATTTTTTTAAACAAAACTAGAAACAAAATTTTCAAACTAAAAATTTCAAACGAAAAAATTTCAAACCAAAGTTTCAAACAAAAAATTTCGAAACAAAAAATTTTCAAACAACAAAACTTAAAACTGAATACAGCAAAGATTTGAAAATCAGCAACCAATCAGATTGCACGAAAGATAGTGATCAACCAATCAGATTGCACGAAAGATAGTGGTCAACCAATGAAATTGCATTAACAATAACTTTGCCAGTGTTGTAGCATGTATTCCCTTAAGACTATGAGTCATAAGATTCAATAAGAATAGCTATGTATCCCTGTACACTACCTCATCAAGGTCAATCACGTGGTACATCGTATTGCTTACGTTTATATTTGGCGGGGAATAATCAATACCAATGACGCATTCTCAAATTATCCTACAAAGTTTAAATGTACCAATGTCCTGGACTCCTAATCCCATCATAGGTCAATAACTGATCACGTGATCATACTCATATTTCACAATGATTTACCCAAAGAACAATTACCAATTATTGATATGACAATAAGAAATGTACCCCTCCCAAAATTTAAGATTGGTACACAAATACACCTGTGTCTTATGAAAAAGTAATAAATCCTGTACTTATTCAATAATAAAGCCGGTCAATAACCTTTAAATTTTGAATATTTGGCCATAAAAGGAATACCAATGGGTCCTAGAAAACGTTTACCGAATTTTGTTATTTGATAATTCCCAAATTTAAAAGAGAACATAAACATATAGCGGTAATAAACCATATAACGTATTAAATAGGGGTCAATAACATCCGAAATTTGATTTTTGGTAGTTCTTTACCCATGAAAGGGAACGATGTGGACCATCCAAATTTATAGTGGTACATATTGAAGACCTGTACGAAGATACCAAATGCTTATATTAATCAATTTCTAAAACTGAGTGGATGAGTCAAGATACCCCTCCCAAATTTTTTAAAGGGTGCATCAATATACCCATGTCTTATAATAGGGAATGGACCAATATACATAACCATATAATCATATAAGGTAATAGGACCTCATCCAAGGGGTGAACCAAAATACCAAACACGTGGTTGTAGTAAAATTTGGCAATTTTTTTTACGCATGAAAGAGAACAAGGTGAACTACCCAAATTTATCATAATACATGTTAGGGTCCAGTACTATAATACCAAATATATAAAATGAGCAATTTCCAAAATTTAAGGGGTGGGCCAAAGTACCCCTTCCAAAAAATTTATAGGAGTGCACAAATGTACCTATGTCTTATGATAGGGAATAGACCCCTATACATGACCATATAACCATATAAGGTAATAGGACCTCATCCAAGAGGATAAATTGGGCCAAAAGACCAAACACGTGGTTGTACTAAAATTTGGCAATTTCGTACCCCTAAAAGGGAACGAGGTGGAACACCCAAATTTATCATAATAATACATGTTAAGGTCCGGTACTATAATACCAAATATATAAAATGAGCAATTTCCAAAATTTAAGGGGTGGGCCAAAGTACCACTCCCAAAAATTTTATAGGAGTGCACAAATGTACCTATGTCTTATGATAGGGAATAGACCCCTATACATAACCATATAACCATATAAGGTAATAGAACCTCATCCAAGAGGATAAATTGGGCCAAAAGACCAAACACATGGTACAACGTATTGCTTACGTTTATATTTTGACAATTTTGTACCCCTAAAAGGGAACGAGGTGGAACACCCAAATTTATCATAATAATACATGTTAAGGTCCGGTACTATAATACCAAATGTTTAAATTGGGCAATTTCCAAAATTTAAGGGGTGGGCCAAAGTACCCCTCCCAAATTTTTAAAGGAGTGCACAAATGTACCTATGTCTTATGATAGGGAATAGACCCCTATACATAACCATATAACCATATAAGGTAATAGAACCTCATCCAAGAGGATAAATTGGGCAAAAAAAACCAAACACGTGGTACAACGTATTGCTTACGTTTATATTTTGACAATTTTGTACCCCTAAAAGGGAACGAGGTGGAACACCCAAATTTATCATAATACATGTTAAGGTCCAGTACTATAATACCATATGTTTAAATTGGTCAATTTCCAAAATTTAAGGGGTGGGCCAAAGTACCCCTCCCAAATTTTTAAAGGAGTGCACAAATTTACCTATGTCTTATGATAGGGAATAGACCCCTATACATAACCATATAACCATATAAGGTAATAGAACCTCATCCAAGAGGATAAATTGGGCCAAAAGACCAAACACGTGGTACAACGTATTGCTTACGTTTATATTTTGACAATTTTGTACCCCTAAAAGGGAACGAGGTGGAACACCCAAATTTATCATAATACATGTTAAGGTCCGGTACTATAATACCAAATGTTTAAATTGGGCAATTTCCAAAATGTAAGGGGTGGGCCAAAGTACCCCTCCCAAATTTTTAAAGAAGTGTACAAATATACCGATATCTAATGAAAGGGAATGGACCCCTATACATGACCATATAACCATATAAGGTAATAACATCTCATCAAAGGGGATAAAATCGACCAAAAATCAAACACGTGGTATAACGTATTGCTTACGTTTATATTTTGGCAATTTTGTGCCCCTGGAAGGAAACGAGGTGGACCGCCCAAATTTATCATGATACATATTAGGGTCCTGTACTATAATACCCAATGTTTAAATTGGTCAATTTCCAAAAGTTAAGGGGTGGGCCAAGGTACCCTTCCCAAAAATTTAAAGGGGTGCATTAATATACCCATGTCTTATGAAAGGTAATGGACCCCTGTATACGCCCATATAACTATATAGGGTAATAACACCTCATCAAAGGGGATAAATTAGGTCAAAAACCTCCGAAATTTGAATTTTTGGCAATATTTTACTCATGAAAGGGAACGACATAGACACCCAATACTAATAGAGGTACATACTATGGTCCTAGGCTACTATAGAAAATTTTTAGATTTGGCAATTTCCAAAATTTAAGGGGGGTGGTCCTATGTACCCCTGCCAAAATTTAGGGGGTGGGCCAAGGTACCCCTGCCAAAATTTAGAGGGGGTGGTCCTATGTACCCCTAGGTCATTGACCCCGGCCAGGGACCAAGGGTCCTGAGGCAGGGACCCAGGGGCCAAAAAGTTAGGCAAAGTGACGCGATTACTACTAGCGGCGTGTCTCATTACTTTCTTCACAAATACTGTGTGTGAGAATTGTGCTACAGTTCGTTAATTGTTTGGATCATCCACCACAATCCCTCCGGTGAGCTTGCTTCAAGCGAATAGAGCGCAACGCTGCGGCGGTTCTCATTACTTTCTGCATAAACTTTATGAGCACATAGTTCGTCACTGGTTTAATTGTTTTGATCATCCACCACAATCCCTCCGGGTAGCTTGCGTCTAGCGAATGCAGCCCAACGAAGCGGAGAGTCTCATTACTTTCTTGACACATACTGTGTGTGAACATAGTGCTTCGGTATGTTAATTGGTGGGATCATCCACCACAATCCCTCCGGTGAGCTTGCTACAAGCGAATAGAGCACCACAAAGCTTCGAGTCTCATTATTTCTGCATACAATTTATGAGGGCATAGTTCGTCCGTGCGATAATTGTCTTGATCATCCACCACAATCCATCCGGGTAGCTTGCTTCTACCGAATGCAGCCCAACAAAGCGGAGAGTCTCATTACTTTCTTGACACATACTGTGTGTGAGCATAGTGCTTCAATGCGTTAATTGTTTTGATCATCCACCACAATCCCTCCGGGTTGCTTGCTTCTAGCGAATGGAGCGCCACGCAGCGGCGAGTCTCATTACTTTCTTCACACATACTGTGTGTGAGCATAGTGCTACAGTGGGTTAACTGGTTGGATCATCCACTACAATCCCTCCGAAGAGCTTGCTTCTAGCGAATGGAGCGCCACGCAGCGGCGAGTCTCATTACTTTCTGTACACATTTTTTGAGGGTATAGTTCGTCAGTGCGTTAATTGTTTGGATCAACCACAAAAATCCCTCCGGGTAGATAGTTTCTAGCGAATGGAGCGCCACGCAGCGGCGAGTCTCATTACTTTCTTGACACATACTGTGCAACTGTGCAAGTAATGGGCAGTTGCACATACTGTGTATGAGCATAATGTTTCAATGCGTTAATTTTTGACCATCCACCAGAATCCCCCCGGGTAGCTTGCTTCTAGCGAATTTAGCGCCACGCAGCGGCGACTCTCATTAATTTCTTGACACATACCGTGTGTGAGCATAGTGCTTCAGCGCGTTAATTTGTTGGATCATCCACCACAATCCCCCCGGGGACCTTGCTTCCAGCGAATGAAGCGCCACGAAGCGGCGAGTCTCATTTTCTTGACACATACTGTGTGTGAGCATATTGCTTGAGTGCGTTAATTGTTTTAATCATCAAAAGAATCCCTTTGGGTAGCTTCCTTCTAGCGAATGGAGCTCCACGAAGCGGCGAGTCTCATTTCTTTCTGCATACACTTAATGAGGGCATAGATCGTCAGTGCGTTAATTGTTTGGATCATCCACCAAAATCGCTCCGGGTAGCTTGCTTCTAGGGAATGGAGCGCGGCGCAGCGGCGAGTCTCGTTATTTTCTCGACACTTACTGTGTGAGAGCATAATGCTTCAGTGCGTTAATTTGTTGGATCATCCACCACAATCCCTCCGAGGAGCTTGTTTCGAGCGAATGGAGCGCCACGCAGCAGTGAGTCTCATAACTTTCTTGACACATACTGTGTGTGAGCATACTGCTTCAGTATGTTAATTGGTTGGATCAACCACCACAATCCCTCCGGGTAGCTTGCTTCTAGCGAATGGAGCGCAACGCAGCCGCGAGTCTCATTACTTTCTGTACACATTTTTTGAGGGCATAGTTCCTCAGTGCGTTAATTGTTTTGATCATCCACCACAATCCCTCCGGGTAGCTTGCTTCTAGCGAATGGAGCGGAACGCAGCCGCGAGTCTCATTACTTTCCGTACACATTTTTTGAGGGCATAGTTCTTCAGTGCGTTAATTGTTTGGATCATCCACCAAAATACCTCCGGGTAGCTTGCTTATTGCGAATGGACAGCCATGCAGCGGCGAGTCTCACTACTTTCTTCACAAATACTGTGTGTGAGAATAGTGCTACAGTTCGTTAATTGTTTTGATCATCCACCACAATCACTCCGGGGAGCTTGCTTCAAGCGAATGGAGCACCACGCAGCGGCGACTCTCATTACTTTCTGCTTAAAATTTATGAGGGCATAGTTCGTCCGTGCGTTAATTGTTTTGATTATCAACTACGATCCCTCCGGGTAGCTTTCTTCTAACGAATGGAGCGCCACAAAGCGGCGAGTGTCGTTAATTTCTTGACACATACTGTGTGTGAACATAGTGCTTCAGTGCGTTAATTGTTTGGATCATCCACCACAATCCCTCCGGTGAGCTTGCTTCAAGCGAATGTAGCGCCACGCTGCGGCGAGTCTCATTACTTTCTGCATATACTTTATGAGGGCATAGTTCGTCAGTACGTTAATTCTTTTGATCATCCACAACAATCCCTCCAGGTAGCTTGCTTCTAGCGAATGGAGCGCCACGCAGCGTCGAGTCTCATCACTTTCTTGACACATACTGTGTGTGAGCATAGTGCTTCAGTATGTTAATTGGTTGGATCATCCACCACAATCCCTCCGGTGAGCTTGCTTCAAGCGAATGGAGCATCACACAGAGGCGAGTCTCATTACTTTCTGCATACAATTTATGAGGGCATAGTTCGTCCGTGCGTTAATTGTCTTGATCATCGTCCACAATCCATCCGGGTAGCTTGCTTCTAAAGAATGGAACGCCACGCAGCGGCGAGTCTCATTATTTTCTTGACACATTCTGTGTGTGAGCATAATGCTTCAGTGCGTTAATTGGTTTGATCATCCACCACAATCCCCCCGGGACCTTGCTTCTAGCGAATGGAGCGCCACGCAGCGGCGAGTCTCATTTTCTTGACCCATACTGTGTGTGAGCATAGTGCTTCAGTGCGTTAATTGTTTGGATCATCCACCAAAATCCCTCCGGTGAGCTTGCTTCAAGCGAATGGAGCGCCACGAAGCGTCGGTTGTCATTACTTTCTGCATACACTTTATGAGCACATAGTTCGTCAGTGGTTTAATTGTTCTGATCATCCAACACAATCCCACCGGTTAGCTTGCTTTTAGCGAATGGAGCGCCAGGCTGCGGCGAGTGTCATTACTTTCTGTACACATACTGTGTGTTAGCATAGTGCTTCTGTTCGTCAATTGTTTGGATCATCGACCACAATCACTCCGGGGCGTTTGCTTCAAGCGAATGGAGCACCACGCAGCGGCGAGTCTCATTACTTTCTGCTTAAAATTTATGAGGGCATAGTTCGTCCGTGCGCTAATTGTTTTTGAGGGCATAGTGAGTCAGTGCGTCAATTGTTTGGATCATCCACCAAAATCAATCCGGGTAGCTTGTTTCTATCGAATGGAGCGCCACGAAGCGACGATTCTCATTTCTTTCTTGACACATACTGTGTGTGAGCATAGTGCTTCAGTGCGTTAATTGTTTTGACCATCCACCACATTTCCTCCGGGTAGCTTGCTTCTGGCGAATGGAGCACCACGCAGCGGCGAGTCTGATTAATTTCTTGACACATACTGTGTGTTAGCATAGTGCTTCTGTTCGTCAATTGTTTGGATCATCGACCACAATCACTCCGGGGAGTTTGCTTCAAGCGAATGGAGCACCACGCAGCGGCGAGTCTCATTACTTTCTGCTTAAAATTTATGAGGGCATAGTTCGTCCGTGCGCTAATTGTTTTGATTGTCAACTACGATCCCTCCGGGTAGCTTTCTTCTAACGAATGGAACGCCACAAAGAGGCGAGTCTCGTTAATTTCTTGACACATACTGTGTTCGAACATAGTGCTTCAGTGCGTTAATTGTTTGGATCATCCACCACAATCCCTCTGGTGAGCTTGCTTCAAGCTAATGGAGAGCCACGCTGCGGCGAGTCTCATTACTCTCTGCATATACTTTGTGAGGGCATAGTTCGTCAATGCGTTAATTCTTCTGATCATCCACCACAATCCCTCCGGGTAGCTTGCTTCTAGCGAATGGAGCGCCACGCAGCGTCGAGTCTCATCACTTTCTTGACACATACTGTGTGTGAGCATAGTGCTTCAGTATGTTAATTGGTTGGATCATCCACCACAATCCCTCCGGTGAGCTTGCTTCAAGCGAATTGAGCACCACACAGCTGCGAGTCTCATTACTTTCTGCATACAATTTATGAGGGCATAGTTCTTCAGTGCGTTAATTGTTTTGATCATCCACCAGAATCCTTCCGGGTAGCTTGCTTCTAGCGAATGGAGCGCAACGCAGCCGCGAGTCTCATTACTTTCCGTACACATTTTTTGAGGGCATAGTTCTTCAGTGCGTTAATTGTTTGGATCATCCACCAAAATACCTCCGGGTAGCTTGCTTCTAGCGAATGGAGCACCACGCAGCTGCGAGTCGCATTAATTTCTTGACAAATACTGTGTGTGAGCATAGTGCTTCTGTGCGTCAATTGTTTGGATGATCGACCACAATCACTACGGGTAGCTTGCTTCTAGCGAATGGAGCGCCACGCAGCGGCAAGTCTGATTACTTTCTTGACACATCTGTGTGTGAGCATAATGCTTCAGTGCGTTAATTGTTTTAATCATCCACCACAATCCCATCCTGTAGCTTCCTTTTAGAGAATGGAGCGCCACGCAGCGGCGAGTCTCATTTCTTTCTTAACACTTGCTGTGTGTGAGCATAGTGCTTTCGTGCGTTATTTGTTTTGATCATCCACCACAATTCCTGCGGGTAGCTTCCTTCTAGCGAATGGAGCGCCACGCAGCGGCGAGTCTCATTACTTTCTTAACACATACTGTGTGTGAGCGTAGTGCTACAGTGCGTTAATTGGTTGGATCATCCAGCACAATCACTCCGGGGAGCTTCCTTCAAGCGAATGGAGCACCACGCAGCGGCGAGTCTCATTATTTTCTGCTTAAAATTTATGAGGGCATAGTTCGTCCGTGCGTTAATAGTTTTGATTATCAACTACGATCCCTCCGGGTAGCTTTTCTTCTAACGAATGGAGCGCCACAAAGCGGCGAGTCTCGTCAATTTTTTGCACACAGTGTGTGTGAGCATAGTGCTTCAGTGCGTTAATTGTTTGGATCATCCACCACAATCTCTCCGGTGAGCTTGCTTCAAGCGAATGGAGCGCCACGCAGCGGCGAGACTCATTACTTTCTGCATATACTTTATGAGGGCATAGTTCGTCAGTGCATTGATTGTTTTGATCATCCAGCCCAATCCCTCCGAGTAGCTTGCTTCTAGCGAATGGAGCGCAACGCAGCGGCGAGTCTCATTACTTTCTTTAGATTTTCTGTGTGTGTGCATAGTGCTTCAGTGCGTTAATTACTATGATCTTCCACTAGAATCCCTCCGGGTAGCTTGCTTCTAGTGAATGGAGCGCCACGCTGCGGCGAGTTTCATTACTTTCTGCATATACTTTATAACGGCATAGTTCGTCTGTGCGTTAATTGTTTTGATCATCTACCACAATCCCTCCGGCTAGCTTGCTTCCAGCGAATGGAGGGCCACGCAGCGGCGAGTCTCATTAATTTCTTGACACATACTGTGTGAGAGCATAGTGCTTCAATGAGTTAATTGGTTGGATCATCCACCACAATCCCTCCGAGGAGCTTGCTTCGAGCGTATGGAGCGCCACGCAGCGGCGAGACTCATTACTTTCTGCATATACTTTATGAGGGCATAGTTCGTCAGTGCATTAATTGTTTTGATCATCCAGCCCAATCCCTCCGAGTAGTTTGCTTCTAGCGAATGGAGCGCAACGCAGCGGCGAGTCTCATTACTTTCTTTACATTTTCTGTGTGTGTGCATAGTGCTTCACTGCGTTAATTACTTTGATCTTCCACTAGAATCCCTCCGGGTAGCTTGCTTCTAGTGAATGGAGCGCCACGCTGCGGCGAGTTTCATTACTTTCTGCATATACTTTATAACGGCATAGTTCGTCTGTGCGTTAATTGTTTTGATCATCTACCACAATCCCTCCGGCTAGCTTGCTTCCAGCGAATGGAGGGCCACGCAGCGGCGAGTCTCATTAATTTCTTGACACATACTGTGTGAGAGCATAGTGCTTCAATGCGTTAATTGGTTGGATCATCCACCACAATCCCTCCGAGGAGCTTGCTTCGAGCGTATGGAGCGCCACGGAGCAGTGAGTCTCATTTCTTTCTGCATACACTTTAAGAAGGAATACTTCGTCAGTGCGTTAATTCTTTTGATCATCCGCCACAATCCCTCCGGGTAGCTTGCTTCTAGCGAATGCAGCGCCACGCAGCGGCGAGTCTCATAATTTTTTTGACACATACTCTGTGTGAGCATAGTGCTTCAGTGCGTTAATTCTTTTGATCATCCGCCACAATCTCTCCGGGTAGCTTTTCTTCTAACGAATGGAGCGCCACAAAGCGGCGAGTCTCGTTAATTTTTTGACACATAGTGTGTGTGAGCATAGTGCTTCAGTGCGTTAATTGTTTGGATCATCCACCACAATCTCTCCGGTGAGCTTGCTTCAAGCGAATGGAGCGCCACGCAGCGGCGAGACTCATTACTTTCTGCATATACTTTATGAGGGCATAGTTCGTCAGTGCATTAATTGTTTTGATCATCCAGCCCAATCCCTCCGAGTAGCTTGCTTCTAGCGAATGGAGCGCCAAGAAGCGGCGAGTCTCATTACCTTATTACCACACTGTGTGTGAGCATAGTGCTTCAGTGCGTTAAATTTTTGATCATCCACCACAATCTCTCCGGGTAGCTTGCTTTTAGCGAATAGAATGCCACGCTACGGCGAGTCTCATTGCTTTCTTGACACATACTGAGTGTGAGGATACTGCTTCAACGCGTTAATTGTTCTGATCTTCCACTAGAATCCCTCCGGGTAGCTTGCTTCTAGTGAATGGAGCGCCACGCTGCGGCGAGTTTCATTTCTTTCTGCATATACTTTATAACGGCATAGTTCGTCTGTGCGTTAATTGTTTTGATCATCTACCACAATCCCTCCGGCTAGCTTGCTTCCAGCGAATGGAGGGCCACGCAGCGGCGAGTCTCATTAATTTCTTGACACATACTGTGTGAGAGCATAGTGCTTTAATGCGTTAATTGGTTGAATCATCAACCACAATCCCTCCGAGGAGCTTGTTTCGAGCGTATGGAGCGCCACGGAGCAGTGAGTCTCATTTCTTTCTGCATACACTTTAAGAAGGAATACTTCGTCAGTGCGTTAATTCTTTTGATCATCCGCCACAATCCCTCCGGGTAGCTTGCTTCTAGCGAATGGAGCGCCACGCAGCGGCGAGTCTCATAATTTTTTTTGACACATACTCTGTGTGAGCATAGTGCTTCAGTGCGTTAATAGTTTTTATCATCCACCAGAATCCTTCCGGGTAGCTTGCTTCTTGCGAATGAGGCGTCATGCAGCGGCGAGTCTCATTACTTCTTGCATACAATTTATGAGGGCATAGTTAGTCAGTGCGTTAATTGTTTTGATCATCCACCACAATCCTGCAGGGTAGCTTGCATCTAGCGAATGGAGCGCCGCCCACCGGCGAGTATCATTACTTTTTTGACACATATTGTGTGTGAGCATAGTGCTTCAGTGCGTTAATTGTTTTGATCATCCACCACAATCACTCCGAGGAGCTTGCTTCTAGCGAATGGAGCGCCACGCAGCGGCGAATCTCATTAATTTCTGCATACTTTTTGTGAGGGCATAATTCGTCAGTGCGTTAATTAATTTGATCATCCACCACAATCCCTGCGGGTAGCATGCTTAATACGAACGGAGCGCCACGCAGCGGCGAATCTGATTACTTTCTTGACACATTCTGTGTTTGAGCATAATGCTTCAGTGCGTTAATCGTTTTGATCATCCACCACAATCCCACTGGGTAGCTTCTTTCTAGCGAATGGAGCGCCACGTAGCGGCGAGTCTCATTACTTTCTTCACACATACTGTGTGTGAGCATAGTGCAACAGTGCGTTAATTTGTTGGATCATCCACCACAATAACTCCGAAGAGCTAGCTTCAAGCGAATGGAGCGCAACTCAGCGGCGAGTCTCATTACTTTCTGCATACAGTTTATGAGCGCATACTTCGTCAGTGATTTAATTGTTTTGATCATCCACCACAATCCCTCCGGGTAGCTTGCTTCTTGCGAACGGGCCGCCACGAAGCGGCGAGTCTCATTACTTTCTTCACAACATACTGTGTGTGAGCATAGTGCTACAGTTCGTTAATTGTTTTGATCATCCACAACAATCCCACCGGTTTGCTTGCTTCTAGCGAATGGAGCGCCACGGAGCGTCGAGTCACATTACTTTCTTCACACATACTGTGTGTGAGCATAGTGCTTCAGTGCGTTAATTGGTTGGATCATCCACAACTATCCCTCCGGGGCCTTGCTCCTAGCAAATGGAGTGCCACGCAGCAGTGAGTCTCATTTCTTTCTGCATACAATTTATGAGGGCATACTTCGTCAGTGCGTTAATTCTTTTGATCACCCACCACAATCCCTCCGGGTAGCTTGCTTCTAGCGAACGGAGCGCCACGCCGGGACGAGTCCTATTACTTACTTCACACATACTGTATGAGAGCATAATGCTTCAGTGCGTTAATTGGTTGGAGGATCCACCACAATCCCTCCAACTAGCTTGCTTCGAGCGAATGGAGTTCCACGCAGCAGTGAGTTTCATTTCTTTCTGCATACACTTTATGAGGGCATACTTCGTCAGCGCGTTAATTCTTTTGATCACCCACCACAATCCCTCCGGGTAGCTTGCTTCTAGCGAGTAGAGCGCCACGCAGCGGCGAGTCTCGTTATTTTCTTAACACATACTCTGTGTGACCATGGTGCTACAGTGCGTTAATAGTTTTGATCATCCACCAGAATGCTTCCAGGTAGCTTGCTTCTAGAGAATGGAGCGCCACGCGGCGGCGAGTCTCATTACTTTCTTGACACATACTGTGTGTGAGCATAGTGCTTCAATGCGTTAATTGTTTAGATCATCCACCAGAATCCCTCCGGGTAGCTTGCTTCTAGCGAATGGAGCGCCACGCAGCGGCGAGTCTCATTTCTTTCTGTTCACATTTTTTCAGGGCATAGTTCGTCAGTGCGTTAATTGTTTGGATCACCCACCAAAATCTCTCCGGGTAGCTTGCTTCTAGCGAATGGAGCGCCATGCTGCGGCGAGTCTCATTACTTTTTTGACACATACTGTGTGTGAGCATAGTGCTTCTGTGCGTTAATTGTTTTGATCATCCACCAGAATCCCTCCGGGTAGCTTGCTTCTAGCGAATGGAGCGCCACGCAGCGGCGAGTCTCATTTCTTTCTGTACAAATTTTTTCAGGGCATAGTTCGTCAGTGCGTTAATTGTTTGGATCACCCACCAAAATCTGTCCGGGTAGCTTGCTTCTAGCGAATGGGGCGCCACGCAGCGGCGTGTCTCATTATTTGCTTGACACACACTGTGTGTGAGCATAGTGCTTCAGTGCGTTAAATTTTTGATCATCCACCACACTTCCTCCGGGTAGCTTGCTTCTAGCGAATGGAGCGCCAGGAAACGGTGAGTCTCATTACTTTATTGACACACACTGTGTGTGAGCATGGTGCTTCAGTGCGTTAAATTTTTGATCATCCACCACAATACCTCTGTTTAACTTGCTTCTAACGAATAGAACGCCACGCTGCGGCGAGTCTCATTACTTTCTTTACACATACTGTGTGTGAGCAAGGTGCTTCAATGCGTTAATTGTTTTGATCAATCACCAGGATCCCTCCGGGTAGCTTGCTTTTTGCGAATGGAGCGCAACGCAGCGGCGAGTCACATTACATTCTGCATACATTTATGAGGGCATAGTTAGTCAGTGGTTTAATTGTTTTGATCATCCACCACAATCCCACCGGGTAGCTTGCTTCTAGCGAACGGAGCGCCACGCCGCGATGAATCTCATTACTTCCTTCACACATACTGTGTGAGAGCATAATCCTTCAGTGGGTTAATTGATGAATCATCCACCACAATCTGTCCGAGGAGCTTGCTTCGAGCGTATGGAGCGCCACGGAGCAGTGAGTCTCATTTCTTTCTGCATACACTTTATGAGGGAATACTTCGTCAGTGAGTTAATTCTTTTGACCAACAACCACAATCCCTCCGGGTAGCTTTCTTCTAGCGAATGGAGCGCCAGGCAGCGGCGAATCTCATTCTTTTCTTGACACATAGTCTGTGTAAGCATAGTGCTTCAGTGCGTTAATAGTTTTGATCATCCACCAGAATGATTCCGGGTAGCTTGCTTCTAGAGAATGGAGCGCCACGCTGCGGCGAGTCTCCTTACTTTCTTGACAAATACGGTGTGTGAGCATAGTGCTTCAGTGCGTTAATTGTTTTGACCATCCACAACATTCCCACCGGGTAGCTTGCTTCTAGTGAATGGAGCGCCACGCAGCGGCGAGTCTCATTTCTTTCTTGTCACATACTGTGTTTGAGCATATTGCTTCAGTGCGTTAATTGTTTTGATCATCCACCACAATCACTCCGGGTACCTTGCATCTAGCGAATGGAGCGTCACCCACCGGCGACTCTCATTACTTTTTTTGACACATATTGTGTTTGAGCATAGTGCTTCAGTGCGTTAATTGTTTTGATCATCAACCACAATCACTCCGGGTTGCTTGCTTCTAGCGAATGGAGCACCACACAGCGGACAGTATCATTACTTTCTGCATACACTTTATGAGTACATAATTCGTCAGTGGTTTAATTGTTTTGTTCATCCACCACAATCCCACCGGGTAGCTTGCCTCTAGCGAACGGAGCGCCACGCAGCGATTAGTCTCATTACTATCTTCACACATACAGTGTGAGAGCATAATCTTTCAGTGCGTTAATTGGTTGGATCATCCACCACAATCTTTCCGAGGAGCTTGCTTCAAGCGTATGGAGCGCCACGGAGCAGTGAGTCTCATTTCTTTCTGCATACACTTTAAGAGGGAAAACTTCGTCAGTGCGTTAATTCTTTTGATCATCCACCACAATCCCTCCGGGTAGCTTGCTTCTAGCGAATGGAGCGCCAGGCAGCGGCGAATCTCATTCTTTTCTTGACACATAGTCTGTGTAAGCATAGTGCTTCAGTGCGTTAATAGTTTTGATCATCCACCAGAATGATTCCGGGTAGCTTGCTTCTAGCGAATGGAGCGCCACGCAGCGGCGAGTCTCATTACTTTCTGCATACACTTTGTGAGGGCATAGTTCGTCAGTGCGTTAATTAATTTGATCATCCACCACAATCCGTCCGGGTAGCATGCTTAATACAAACAGAGCGCCACGCAGCGGCGAGTCTGATTACTTTCTTCACACATACTGTGTGTGAGCATAAAGCTACAGTGCGTTAATTGGTTGGATCATCCACCAGAATCCCTCCGAGGAGCTTGCTTCGAGCGTATGGAGCGCCACGGAGCAGTGAGTCTCATTTCTTTCTGCATACACTTTAAGAGGGAATACTTCCTCAGTGGGTTAATTGTTTTGATCATCCACCACAATCCCTCCGGGTAGCTTGCTTCTAGAGAATGGAGCGCCACGCTGCGGCGAGTCTCCTTACTTTATTGACAAATACGGTGTGTGAGCATAGTGCTTCAGTGCGTATATAGTTTTGATCATCCACAACAATCCCACCGGTTTGCTTGCTTCTAGCGAATGGAGCGCCACGGAGCGTCGAGTCTCATTACTTTCTTCACACATACTGTGTGTGAGCATAGTGCTTCAGTGCGTAAATTAGTTGGATCATCCACAACAATCCCTGCGGGGACCTTGTTTCTAGCGAATGGTGCGCCACGCAGCGGCGAGTCTCATTACTTTCTGCATACACTTTATGCGTACATAGTTCGCCAGTGGTTTAATTGTTTTGATCATCCACAACAATCCCACCGGGTAGCTTGCTTCTAGCGAACGGAGCGCCACGCCGGGACGAGTCCCATTACTTTCTTCACACATACTGTGTGAGAGCATAATGCTTCAGTGCGTTAATTGGTTGGAGGATCCACCACAATCCGTTCGACTAGCTTGCTTCGAGCGAATGGAGTGCCAGGCAGCAGTGAGTCTCATTTCTTTCTGCATACACTTTATGAGGGCATACTTCGTCAGTTCGTTAATTCTTTTGATCACCCACCACAATCCCTCCGGGTAGCTTGCTTCTAGCGAATGGAGCGCCTTGGTGCGGCGAGTCTCATTACTTTCTTGACACATACTCTGTGTGTGCATAGTACTTCAGTGCGTTAATAGTTTTGATCATCCACCAGAATGCTTCCGGGTAGCTTGCTTCTAGAGAATGGAGCGCCACGCTGCTGCGAGTCTCATTACTTTCTTGACACATACTGTGTGTGGGCATAGTGCTTCAATGCGTTAATTGTTTTGATCATCCACCAGAATGCTTCCGGGTAGCTTGCTTCTAGCGAATGGAGCGCCACGCAGCGGCGAGTCTCATTACTTTCTGCATACATTTTATGAGGGCATACATCGTCAGTGATTTAATTCTTTTGATCATTCACCACAATCCCTCCGGGTAGCTTGCTTCTTGCGAATGGAGCACCACGCAGCGGCGAGTCTCATTAATTTCTTGACACATACTGTGTGTGAGCATAGTGCTTCTGTGCGTCAATTGTTTGGATCATCGACCACAATCACTACGGGTAGCTTGCTCCTAGCGAATGGAGCGCCACGTAACGGCGAGTCTGATTACTTTCTTGACACATCTGTGTGTGAGCATAATGCTTCAGTGCGTTAATTGTTTTGATCATCCACCACAATCCCATCCTGTAGCTTCCTTCTAGCGAATGGAGCGCCACGCAGCGGCGAGTCTCATTACTTTGTTCACACGTACTGTGTGAGAGCATAATGCTTCAGTGCGTTAATTGGTTGGATCCTCCACCACAATCCCTCCGAGGAGTTTGCTTCGAGCGAATTGAGGGCCACGCAGCAGTTAGTCTCATTTCTTTCTGCATACACTTTATGAGGGCATAGTTCGTCAGTGCGTTAATTCTTTTGATCATCCACTAAAATCCATCCGGGTACCTTGCTTCTAACGAATGGAGCGAAACAAAACTGGAAGTCTCATTACTTTCTTGACACATACTGTGTGTGAGCATAGTGCTTCAATGCGTTAATTGTTTTGATCATCCACCAGAATCCCTCATGGTAGCTTGCTTCTGGCGAATGGAGCACCACGCAGCGGCGAGTCTCATTAATTTCTTGACACATACTGTGTGTGAGCATAGTGCTTCTGTGAGTCAATTGTTTGGATCATCGACCACAATCACTACGGGTAGCTTGCTTCTAGCGAATGGAGCGCCACGCAGCGGCGAGTCTGATTACTTTCTTGACACATCTGTGTGTGAGCATAATGCCTCAGCGCGTTAATTGTTTTCATCATCCACCACAATCCCATCCTGTAGCTTCCTTCTAGCGAATGGAGCGCCACAAAGCGGCGAGTCTCGTAAATTTTTTGACACATACTCTGTGCGAGCATAGTGCTTCAGTGCGTTAATTGTTTGGATCACCCACCACATTCCCTCCCGTGAGCTTGCTTCAAGCGAATGGAGCGCCACGCAGCGGCGAGTCTCATTACTTTCTGCATATACTTTATGAGGGCATAGTTCGTCAGTGCATTAATTGTTTTGATCATCCAGCCCAATCCTTCCGGGTAGCTTGCTTCTAGCGAATAGAGTGCCAAGAAACGGCGAGTCTCATTACCTTATTAACACACTGTGTGTGAGCATAGTGCTTCAGTGCGTTAAATTTTTGATCATCCACCACAATCCCTTAGGGTAGCTTGCTTCTAGCGAATGGAGCGCCACGCAGTGGCGAGTCTCATTACTTTCTTGACACATAATGTGTATGAGCAAAGTGCTTCAGTGCGTTAATTACTTTGATGATCTAAAACAATCCCTCCAGGTAGCTTGCTTTTAGCGAATAGAATGCCACGCTACGGCGAGTCTCATTGCTTTCTTGACACATACTATGTGTGAGCATAGTGTTTCAATGCGTTAATTGTTCTGATCATCCACCAGAATCCCTCCGGGTAGCTTGCTTCTAGCGAATGGAGCGCCACGCTGCGGCGAGTCTCATTACTTTCTGCATACACTTTATAACGGCATAGTTCGTCTGTGCGTTAGTTGTTTTCATCATCTACCACAATCCCTCCGGGTAGCTTGCTTCCAGCGAATGGAGGGCCACGCAGCGGCGAGTCTCATTACTTTCTTGACACATACTGTGTGTGAGCATAGAGGTTCACTGCGTTAATTGGTTGGATCATCCAATACAATCCCTCCGGGTAGCTTTCTTCTAGCGAATGGAGCGCCACGCAACGGCGAGTCTGATTACTTTCTGACACATACTGTGTGTGTGCATAGTGCTTCAGTGCGTTATTTGGTTACATCATCCACCAGAATTTCCCGGGGAGCTTGCTTCGAGCGAATGGAGCGCCACGCACCGGAGAGTCTGATTACTTTCTGCATACACTTTATTAGTACATAGTTCGTCAGTTTTTTAATTCTTTTAATCATCCACCACAATCAGTCCGGGTAGCTTGCTTCTAGAGAATGGAGCCCCACGCAGCGGCGAGTCTCATTATTTTCTTGTCGCATACTGTGTGTGAGCATAGTGATTCAGTGCGTTGATAGTTTTGATCATCCACCAGAATCCCTTCTGATAGCTTGCTTCTAACGATTGGAGCGCCACGCTGCGGCGAATCTCATTACTTTCTTGACACATACTGTGTGCGAGCATAGTGCTTCAATGCGTTAATTGTTTTGATCATCAACCACAATCCCTCCGGGTGGCTTGCTTCCAGCGAATGGAGGCCACGCAGCGCCGAGTCTCATTACTTTCTTGACACATACTGTGTGTGAGCATAGAGAATCACTGCGTTAATTGGTTGGATCATCTAATATAATCCCTCCGGGTAGCTTTCTTCTAGCGAATGGAGCGCCACGCAACGGCGAGTCTCATTACTTTCTGACACATACTGTGTGTGTGCATAGTGCTTCAGTGCGTTAATTGGTTACTTCATCCACCAGAATTTCCCGGCGAGCTTGCTTCGAGCGAATGGAGCGCCACGCACCGGAGAGTCTGATTACATTCTGCATACACTTTATTAGTACATAGTTCGTCAGTGCGTTAATTGTTTTGATCTTCCACCACAATCCATCCGGTTAGCTTGTTTTTAGCGAATGGGGCGCCACGCAGCGGCGTGTCTCATTATTTGCTTGACACATACTATGTGTGAGCATTGTGTTTCAGTGCGTTAAATTTTTGATCATCCACCACAATCCATCCGTTTAACTTGCTTCTAGCGAATATAATGACACGTTGCGGCGAGTCTCATTACTTTCTTGAGACATACTGTCTGTGAGCATAGTGCTTCAATGCGTTAATTGTTTTGATCATCCACCAGAATTCCTCCGGGTAGCTTCCTTCTTGCGAATGAAGCGCCACGCAGCTTCGAGTCTTGTTTCTTTCTTGACACATACTGTGTGTGAGCATAGTGATTCAGTGCGTTGATAGTTTTGATCATCCACCAGAATCCCTCCTGTTAGCTTGCTTCTAGCGAGTGGAGCGCCACGCTGCGGCGAGTCTCATTACTTTCTTGACACATACTGTGTGTGAGCATATTGCTTCAATGCGTTAATTGTTTTGATCATCATCAAGCAGAATCCCTCCTGGTTGCTTGCTTCTAGCAAATGGAGCGCCACGCAGCGGCAAGTCTCATTACTTTCTGCATACACTTTATGAGAGCGTAGTTCGTCAGTGCGTTAATTGTTTTGATCATCCACCACAATCCCTCCGGGTAGCTTGCTTCTAGCGAATGGTGAGCCACGCAGCGGCGAGTCTCATTACTTTTTGCATACATTTATGAGGGCATAGATCGTCTGTGCGTTAATTGTTTTGATCATCCACCACAATCCCTCCGGGTAGCTTGCTTCCAGCGAATGGAGGGCCACGCAGCGGCGAGTCTCATTACTTTCTTGACACATGCTGTGTGTGAGCATAGTGATTCAGTGCGTTAATTCTTTTGATCATCCACCACAATCCCTCCGGGTAGCTTGCTTCTAGCAAATGGAGAGCAACGCAGCGGTGGGTCTCGTGCTTCAAGCGAATGGAGCGCAACGCAACGAAGAGACTCATTAATTTCTGCATACACTTTATTAGTACATAGTTCGTCACTGGTTTAATTCTTTTGATCATCCACCACAATCAGTCCGGGTAGCTTGCTTCTACCGAATGGAGCGCCACGCAGCGGCGAGTCTCATTATTTTCTTGTCACATACTGTGTGTGAGCATAGTGATTCAGTGCGTTGATAGTTTTGATCATGCACCAGAATCCCACCTGTTAGCTTGCTTCTAGCGAGTGGAGCGCCCTGCTACGGCGTGTCTCATTACTTTCTTGACACATACTCTGTGTGAGCATAGTGCTTCAATGCGTTAATTCTTTTGATCATCAACCAGAATCATTCCTGGTATCTTGCTTCTAGCAAATGCAGCGCCACGTAGGGGCAAGTTTCATTACTTTCTGCATACAGTTTATAAGGGCATAGTTTGTCAGTGCGTTAATTGTTTTGATCATCCATCACAATCCCTCCGGGTACCATGCATCTAGCGAATGGAGCGCCACGCAGCGGCGAGTCTCATTACTTTCTTGACACATAATGTGTATGAGCAAAGTGCTTCAGTGCGTTAATTACTTTGATGATCTAAAACAATCCCTCCAGGTAGCTTGCTTTTAGCGAATAGAATGCCACGCTACGGCGAGTCTCATTGCTTTCTTGACACATACTGTGTGTGAGCATAGTGTTTCAATGCGTTAATTGGTCTGATCATCCACCAGAATCCCTCTGGGTAGCTTGCTTCTAGCGAATGGAGCGCCACGCTGCGGCGAGTCTCATTACTTTCATTCCTGGTATCTTGCTTCTAGCAAATGCAGCGCCACGCAGGGGCAAGTTTCATTACTTTCTGCATACACTTTATAACGGCATAGTTCGTCTGTGCGTTAGTTGTTTTCATCATCTACCACAATCCCTCCGGGTAGCTTGCTTCCAGCGAATGGAGGGCCACGCAGCGGCGAGTCTCATTACTTTCATTCCTGGTATCTTGCTTCTAGCAAATGCAGCGCCACGCAGGGGCAAGTTTCATTACTTTCTGCATACAGTTTATGAGGGCATAGTTTGTCAGTGCGTTAATTGTTTTGATTATCCATCACAATCCCTCCGGGTACCTTGCATCTAGCGAACGGAGCGCCACGCCGCGACGAATCTCATTACTTTCTTCACACATACTGTGTGAGAGCATAATCCTTCAGTGCGTTAATTGCTTTGAATTTCCACCACAATCCCTCCGGGAAATTTGCTTATAGCGAATGCAGGGCCACGCAGCGGCGAGTCTCATTACTTTCTGCATACACTTTATGCGTACATAGTGCTCCAGTTGTTTAATTGTTTTGATCATCCACCACAATCCCACCGGGTAGCTTGCTTCTACGAACGGAGCGCCACGCCGCGACGAATCTCATTACTTCCTTCACACATACTGTGTGAGAGCATAATCCTTCAGTGGGTTAATTGGTTGAATCATCCACCACAATCTGTCCGAGGAGCTTGCTTCGAGCGTATGGAGCGCAACGGAGCAGTGAGTCTCATTTCTTTCCGCATACACTTTATGAGGGAATACTTCGTCAGTGAGTTAATTCTTTTGATCATCCACCACAATCTCTCCGGGTAGCTTTCTTCTAGCGAATGGAGCACCACGCAGGGGCGAGTCTCATTATTTTCTTGACACATACTATGTGTGAACATAGTGCTTCAGTGCGTTAATAGTTTTGATCATCCACCAGAATCCTTCCGGTTTGTTAGTCTTTAAAGAATGGAGCGCGACGCTGCGGCGAGTCTCATTACTTTTTTGACACATACGGTGTGTGAGCATAGTGCTTCAGTGCGTTAATTGTTTTGACCATCCACAACATTCCCACCGGGTAGCTTGCTTCTAGCGAATGGAGCGCCACGCAGCGGCGAGTCTCATTTCTTTCTTGTCACATACTGTGTTTGAGCATATTGCTTCAGTGCGTTTATTGTTTTGATCATCCACCACAATCCCACCGGTTACCTTATTTTTAGCATTTGGAGCGCTATGCAGCGGCGAGTCTCATTACTTTCTGCATAGGATTTATGAGGGCATAGTTTGTCAGTGCGTTAATTGTTTTGATCATCCACCACAATCCCTCCGGGAACCTTGCATCTAGCGAATGGAGCGCCACCCACCGGCGAGTCTCGTTTCTTTTTTGACACATATTGTGTTTGAGCATAGTGCTTCAGTGCGTTAATTGTTTTGAACATCAACCACAATCACTCCGGGTATCTTGCTTCTAGCTAATGGAGCACCACACAGCGGCCAGTATCATTAATTTCTGCATACACTTTATGAGTACATAATTCGTCAGTGGTTTAATTGTTTTGATCATCCACCACAATCCCACCGGGTAGCTTGCCTCTAGCGAACGGAGCGCCACGGCGCGACAAGTCTCATTACCTTCTTCACACATACTGTGTGAGAGCATAATCCTTCAGTGCGCTAATTGGTTGGATCATCCACCACAATCCCTCCGAGGAGCTTGCTTCGAGCGTATGGAGCGCCACGGAGCAGTGAGTCTCATTTCTTTCTGCATACACTTTATGAGGGAATACTTCGTCAGTGCGTTAATTCTTTTGATCATCCACCAGAATCCTTCCGGGTAGCTTGCTTCTCTCGAATGGAGCGCCACGCAGCGACGAGTCTCATTGATTTCTGCATACACTTTGTGAGGGCAAAGTTCGTCAGTGCGTTAATTAATTTGATCATCCACCACAATCCCTCCGGGTAGCATGCTTAATACGAACGGAGCGCCACGCAGCGGCGAGTCTGATTACTTTCTTGACACATTCTGTGTATGAGCATAATGCTTCAGTGCGTTAATTGGTTGGATCATCCACAACAATCCCTCCGGTGACCTTGCTTATAGCGAATGGAGCGCCACGCAGCGGCGAGTCTTATTACTTTCTGCATACACTTTATGCGTACATAGTTCGCCAGTGGTTTAATTGTTTTGATCATCCACCACAATCTCACCGGGTAGGTTGCGCCTAGCGAACGGAGCACCACGCCGCGACGAGTCTCATTACTTTCTTCTCACATACTGTGTGAGAGCATAATGCTTCAGTGCGTTGATTGGTTGGATCATCCACCACAATCCCTCCAAGGAGCTTGCTTCGAGCGAATGGAACGCCACGCAGCAGTGAGTCTCATTTCTTTCTGCATACACTTTATGAGGGCATAGTTTGTCAGACGTTAATTCTTTTGATCATCCACCATAATCCCTCCGGGTAGCTTGCTTCTAGCGAATGGAGCGCCACGCTGCGGCGTGTCTCATTACTTTATTGAAACATACTGTGTGTGAGCAAAGTAATTCAATGCGTTTATTGTTTTGACCATCCACCAGAATCCTTCCGGGTAGCTTGCTTTTAGCGAATGGAGCGCCACGCA
Source organism: Thermobia domestica (assembly GCF_964235325.1). Taxonomy (NCBI): domain Eukaryota; kingdom Metazoa; phylum Arthropoda; class Insecta; order Zygentoma; family Lepismatidae; genus Thermobia; species Thermobia domestica. Next base: position 15,118,708 of record NC_137459.1, read on the forward strand.
GCGGCTAGTCTCATTACTTTCTGCATACACTTTATGAGGGCATAGTTCGTCAGTGCGTTAATTTTTTTGACCATCCACCCCAATTCCTCCGTGTAGCTTGCTTCTGGCGAATGGACCACCACGCAACCTCGAGTCTCATTAATTTCTTGACACATACTGTGTGTGAGCATAGTGCTTCAGTACGTTAATTGTTTGGATCATCCACCAGAATCACTACGGGTAGCTTTCTTCTGGCGAATGGAGCATCACGCAGCGGCGAATCTTATTACTTTCTTCACACATTCTCTGTGTGAGCATAATGCTTCAGTGCGTTAATTGTTTAGATCATCCACCACAATCCCATCCTGTAGCTTCCTTCTATCGAATGGAGCGCCACGCAGCGGCGAGTCTCATTACTTTCTTCACACATACTGTGTGTGAGCATAGTGCTACAGTGCGTTAATTGGTTGGATCATCCACCACAATCCCTCCGGGTTGCTTGCTTCTAGCGAATGGAGCGCCACGCAGCGGCGAGTCTCATTACTATCTGTACACATTTTTTGAGGGTATAGTTCGTCAGTGCGTTAATTGTTTGGATCAACCACCAAAATCCCTCCGGTTAGATAGTTTCTAGCAAATGGAGCGCCACGCATCGGCGAGTCTCATTGCTTTCTTGACATATACTGTGTATGAGCATAATGTTTCAGTGCGTTAATTGTTTTGATCATCCACCAGAATCTTTCCGGGTACCTTGCTTCTAGCGAATGGAGCGCCACGCTGCGGCGAGTCTCATTACTTTCATGACACATACTGTGTGTGAGCAAAGTGATTCAATGCGTTAATTTTTGACCATCGAGCAGAATCCCTCCGGGTAGCTTGCTTCTAGCGAATGGATCGCCACGAAGCGGCGAGTCTCTTTTTCTTGACACATACTGTGTGTGAGCATAGTGCTTCACTGCGTTAATTGGTTGGATCATCCACCACAATCCCTCCGGGTAGCTTGCTTCTAGCAAATGGAGAGCAACGCAGCGGCGAGTCTCATTACTTTCTGACACATATTGTGTGTGAGCATAGTGCTTCAGTGCGTTAATTGGTTGCATCATCCACCAGAATCCCTCGGGTAGCGTGCTTCATGCGAATGGAGCGCCACGCAGCGGTGGGTCTCGTGCTTCATGCGAATGGAGCGCAACGCAACGAAGAGACTCATTAATTTCTGCATACACTTTATTAGTACATAGTTCGTCAGTGGTTTAATTCTTTTGATCATCCACCACAATCAGTCCGGGTAGCTTGCTTCTAGCGAATGGAGCGCCACGCAGCGGCGAGTCTCATTATTTTCTTGTCACATGCTGTGTGTGAGCATAGTGATTCAGTGCGTTGATAGTTTTGATCATGCACCAGAATCCCACCTGTTAGCTTGCTTCTAGCGAGTGGAGCGCCCCGCTGCGGCGTGTCTCATTACTTTCTTGACACATAATCTGTGTGAGCATAGTGCTTCAATGCGTTAATTCTTTTGATCATCAACAAGAATCATTCCTGGTATCTTGCTTCTAGCAAATGCAGCGCCACGCAGGGGCAAGTTTCATTACTTTCTGCATACAGTTTATGAGGGCATAGTTTGTCAGTGCGTTAATTGTTTTGATCATCCATCACAATCCCTCCGGGTACCTTGCATCTAGCGAATGGAGCGCCACCCACCGGCGAGTCTCATTACTTTTTTTTACACATATTGTTTTTGAGCATAGTGCTTCAGTCTGTTAATTGTTTTCATCATCCACCACAATCACTCCGGGTAGCTTTCTTCTAGCGAATGGAGCACCACACAGCGGCCAGTTTCATTACTTTCTGCATACAATTTATGAGTATATAATTCGTCAGTGGTTTAATTGTCTTGATCATCTACCACAATCCCACCGGGTAGCTTGCCTCTAGCGAACGGAGCGCCACGTCGCGACGAGTCTCATTACTTTCTTCACACATACTGTGTGAGAGCATAATCCTTCAGTGCGTTAATTGGTTTGATCTTCCACCACAATCCCTCCGGGAAGTTTGCTTATAGCGAATGCAGGGCCACGCAGCGGCGAGTCTCATTACTTTCTTCACACATACGGTGTGTGAGCATAGTGCTTCAGTGCGTTAATTGTTTTGACAATCCACAACATTCCCACCGGGTAGCTTGCTTCTAGCGAATGGAGCGCCACGCAGCGGCGAGTCTCATTTCTTTCTTGTCACATACTGTGTTTGAGCATATTGCTTGAGTGCGTTAATTGTTTTGATCATCCACCACAATCCCACCTGGTAGCTTAAGTCTAGCGAATGGAGCGCTATGCAGCGGCGAGTCTCATTACTTTCTGCATACAATTTATGAGCTCATAGTTTGTCAGTGCATTAATTGTCTTGATCATCCGCCACAATCCCTGCGGGTAGCTTGCTTCTAGCGAATGGAGCGCCACGCAGCGGCGAGTCTCATTATATTCTTGACACATACTCTGTGTGAGCATAGTGCTTTAGTGCGTTAATAGTTTTGATCATCCACCAGAATCCTTCCGGGTAGCTTGCTTCTTGCGAATGGGGCGTCATGCAGCGGCGAGTCTCATTACTTCTTGCATACAATTTATGAGGGCATAGTTAGTCAGTGCGTTAATTGTTTTGATCATCCACCACAATCCTGCAGGGTAGCTTGCATCTTGCGAATGGAGCGCCACCCACCGGCGAGTATCATTACTTTTTTGACACATATTGTGTGTGAGCATAGTGCTTCAGTGCGTTAATTGTTTTGATCATCCACCACAATCACTCCGTGGAGCTTGCTTCTAGCGAATGGAGCGCCACGCAGCGGCGAATCTCATTAATTTCTGCATACACTTTGTGAGGGCATACTTCGTCAGTGCGTTAATTAATTTGATCATCCACCACAATCCCTCCGGGTAGCATGCTTAATACGAACGGAGCGCCACGCAGCGGCGAGTCTGATTACTTTCTTGACAAATTCTTTGTATGAGCATAATGCTTCAATGCGTTAATCGTTTTGATCATCCACAGCAATCCCTCCGGGGACCTTGCTTCTAGCAAATGGAGCGCCACTTAGCGGCGAGTCTCATTACTTTCTGCATACACTTTATGCGTACATAGTTCGCCAGTGGTTTAATTGTTTTGATCATCTACCACAATCCCACCGGGTAGCTTGCTTCTAGCGAACGGAGCGCCACGCCGGGACGAGTCTCATTACTTTCTTCACACATACTGTGTGAGAGCTTAATGCTTCAGTGCGTTAATTGGTTGGAGGATCCACCACAATCCCTCCGACTGGCTTGCTTCTAGCGAATGGAGTGCGACGCAGCAGTGAGTCTCATTTCTTTCTGCATACACTTTATGAGGGCATACTTCGTCAGTGCGTTAATTCTTTTGATCACCCACCACAATCCCTCCGGGTAGCTTGCTTCTAGCGAATGGAGCGCCACGCAGGGTCGAGTCTCGTTATTTTCTTGACACATACCCTGTGTGAGCATAGTGCTTCAGTGCGTTAAAAGTTTTGATCATCCACCAGAATGCTTCCGGGTAGCTTGCTTCTAGAGAATGGAGCGCCACGCTGAAGCGAGTCTCATTACTTTCTTGACACATACTGTGTGTGAGCATAGCGCTTCAGTGCGTTAATTGTTTTGATCATCCACAAGAATCCCACCGGGTAGCTTGCTTCTAGCGAATGGAGCGCCATGCTGCGGCGAGTCTCATTAATTTCTGCATACACTTTGTGAGGGCATAGTTCGTCAGTGCGTTCATTAATTTTGGTCATCCACCACAATCCCTCCGGGTCGCATGCTTAATACGAACGGAGCGCCACGCAGCGGCGAGTCTGATTCCTTTCTTGACACATTCTGTGTATGGGGATAATGCTTCAGTGCGTTAATCGTTTTGATCATCCACCACAATCCCACTGGGTAGCATCCTTCTAGCGAATGGAGCGCCACGCAGCGGCGAGTCTCATTTCTTTCTTCACACATACTGTGTGTGAGCATAATGCTACAGTGCGTTAATTGGTTGGATCATCCACCACAATCCCTCCGAGGAGCTTGCTTCGAGCGTATGGAGCGCCACGGAGCAGTGAGTCTCATTTCTTTCTGCATACACTTTAAGAGGGAATACTTCTTCAGTGCGTTAATTCTTTTGATCATCCACCACAATCCCTCCGGGTAGCTTGCTTCTAGCGAATGGAGCGCCACCCACCGGCGAGTATAATTACTTTTTTGACATATATTGTGTGTGAGCATATGCTTCAGTGCGTTAATTGTTTTGATCCTCCACCACAATCACTCCGGGGAGCTTGCTTCTAGAGAATGGAGCGCCACGCAGCGACGAGTCTCATTAATTTCTGCATACACTTTGTGAGGGCATCGATCGTCAGTGCGTTAATAAATTTGATCATCCACCACAATCCCTCCGGGTAGCTTGCTTCTTCCGAACGGACCGCCACGCAGCGGCGAGTCTCATTACTTTCTTCAAACATACTGTGTGTGAGCATACTGCTATAGTTCGTTTATTGTTTTGATCATCCACAACAGTCCCACCGGTTTGCTTGCGTGTAGCGAATGGAGCGCCACGAAAAGGCAAGTATCATTACTTTATTGACACACACTGTGTGTGAGCATAGTGCTTCAGTGCGTTAAATTTTTTATCTTCCACCACAATCCCTCCGTTTAACTTGCTTCTAGCGAATAGAACGCCACGCTGCGGCGAGTCTCATTGCTTTCTTGACACATACTGTGTGTGAGCATAGTGCTTCAATGCGTTAATTGTTTTGATCAATCACCACAATTTCTCCGGGTAGCTTGCTTCTTGCGAATGGAGCGCAACGCAGCGGCGAGTCGAATTACATTCTGCATACATTTATGAGGGCATAGTTAGTCAGTGCGTTAATTGTTTTGATCATCCACAACAATTCCTCCGGGTAGCTTGCTTCTAGCGAATGGAGCGCCACGAAAAGGCGAGTCTCATTACTTTATTGGCACACACTGTGTGTGAGCATAGTGCTTCAGTGCGATAAATTTTTTATCATCCACCACAATCCCTCCGTTTAACTTGCTTCTAGCGAATAGAACGCCACGCTGCGGCGAGTCTCATTGCTTCTTTAACACATATTGTGTGTGAGCATAGTGCTTCAGTTGTTTAATTGTTTTGATCATCCACCACAATCCCACCGGGTAGCTTGCTTCTACGAACGGAGCGCCACGCCGCGACGAATCTCATTACTTCCTTCACACATACTGTGTGAGAGCATAATCCTTCAGTGGGTTAATTGGTTGAATCATCCACCACAATCTGTCCGAGGAGCTTGCTTCGAGCGTATGGAGCGCAACGGAGCAGTGAGTCTCATTTCTTTCCGCATACACTTTATGAGGGAATACTTCGTCAGTGAGTTAATTCTTTTGATCATCCACCACAATCTCTCCGGGTAGCTTTCTTCTAGCGAATGGAGCACCACGCAGGGGCGAGTCTCATTATTTTCTTGACACATACTATGTGTGAACATAGTGCTTCAGTGCGTTAATAGTTTTGATCATCCACCAGAATCCTTCCGGGTTGTTAGTCTTTAAAGAATGGAGCGCGACGCTGCGGCGAGTCTCATTACTTTTTTGACACATACTGTGTTTGAGCATATTGCTTCAGTGCGTTTATTGTTTTGATCATCCACCACAATCCCACCGGTTAGCTTAATTTTAGCATTTGGAGCGCTATGCAGCGGCGAGTCTCATTACTTTCTGCATAGGATTTATGAGGGCATAGTTTGTCAGTGCGTTAATTGTTTTGATCATCCACCACAATCCCTCCGGGAACCTTGCATCTAGCGAATGGAGCGCCACCCACCGGCGAGTCTCGTTTCTCTTTTGACACATATTGTGTTTGAGCATAGTGCTTCAGTGCGTTAATTGTTTTGAACATCAACCACAATCACTCCGGGTATCTTGCTTCTAGCGAATGGAGCACCACACAGCGGCCAGTATCATTACTTTCTGCATACACTTTATGAGTACATAATTCGTCAGTGGTTTAATTATTTGATCATCCACCACAATCCCACCGGGTAGCTTGCCTCTAGCGCCGGAGCGCCACGGCGCGACAAGTCTCATTACCTTCTTCACACATACTGTGTGAGAGCATAATCCTTCAGTGCGCTAATTGGTTGGATCATCCACCACAATCCCTCCGAGGAGCTTGCTTCGAGCGTATGGAGCGCCACGGAGCAGTGAATCTCATTTCTTTCTGCATACACTTTATGAGGGAATACTTCGTCAGTGCGTTAATTCTTTTGATCATCCACCATAATCCCTCCGGGTAGCTTGCTTCTAGCGAATGGAGCGCCACGCAGCGACGAGTCTCATTAATTTCTGCATACACTTTGTGAGGGCAAAGTTCGTCAGTGCGTTAATTAATTTGATCATCCACCACAATCCCTCCGGGTAGCATGCTTAATACGAACGGAGCGCCACGCAGCGGCGAGTCTGATTACTTTCTTGACACATTCTGTGTATGAGCATAATGCTTCAGTGCGTTAATTGGTTGGATCATCCACAACAATCCCTCCGGTGACCTTGCTTATAGCGAATGGAGCGCCACGCAGCGGCGAGTCTTATTACTTTCTGCATACACTTTATGCGTACATAGTTCGCCAGTGGTTTAATTGTTTTGATCATCCACCACAATCTCACCGGGTAGCTTGCGCCTAGCGAACGGAGCACCACGCCGCGACGAGTCTCATTACTTTCTTCTCACATACTGTGTGAGAGCATAATGCTTCAGTGCGTTGATTGGTTGGATCATCCACCACAATCCCTCCAAGGAGCTTGCTTCGAGCGAATGGAACGCCACGCAGCAGTGAGTCTCATTTCTTTCTGCATACACTTTATGAGGGCATAGTTTGTCAGACGTTAATTCCTTTGATCATCCACCATAATCCCTCCGGGTAGCTTGCTTCTAGCGAATGGAGCGCCACGCTGCGGCGTGTCTCATTACTTTATTGAAACATACTGTGTGTGAGCAAAGTAATTCAATGCGTTTATTGTTTTGACCATCCACCAGAATCCTTCCGGGTAGCTTGCTTTTAGCGAATGGAGCGCCACGCAGCGGCGAGTCTCATTACTTTCTGCATACACTTTATGAGGGCATAGTTCGTCAGTGCGTTATTTTTTTTGACCATAAACCCCAATTCCTCCGTGTAGCTTGCTTCTGGCGAATGGACCACCACGCAACCTCGAGTCTCATTAATTTCTTGACACATACTGTGTGTGAGCATAGTGCTTCAGTACGTTAATTGTTTGGATCATCCACCAGAATCACTACGGGTAGCTTTCTTCTGGCGAATGGAGCATCACGCAGCGGCGAATCTGATTACTTTCTTCACACATTCTCTGTGTGAGCATAATGCTTCAGTGCGTTAATTGTTTAGATCATCCACCACAATCCCATCCTGTAGCTTCCTTCTATCGAATGGAGCGCCACGCAGCGGCGAGTCTCATTACTTTCTTCACACATACTGTGTGTGAGCATAGTGCTACAGTGCGTTAATTGGTTGGATCATCCACCACAATCCCTCCGAAGAGCTTGCTTCAAGCGAATGGAGCGCAACGCAGCGGCGAGTCTCATTACTTTCTGCATACACTTTATGAGGTCATACATGGACAGTGATTTAATTCTTTTGATCACTCACCACAATCCCTCCGGGTAGCTTGCTTCTTGCGAATGGACCGCCATGCAGCGGCGAGTGTCATTACTTTCTTCACAAATACTGTGTGTGAGAATTGTGCTACAGTTCGTTAATTGTTTGGATCATCCACCACAATCCCTCCGGTGAGCTTGCTTCAAGCGAATGGAGCGCCACGCAGCGGCGGTTCTCATTACTTTCTGCATAAACTTTATGAACACATAGTTCGTCCGTGCGATAATTGTCTTGACCATTCACCACAATCCATCCGGGTAGCTTGCTTCTACCGAATGCAGCCCAACAAAGCGGAGAGTCTCATTACTTTCTTGACACATACTGTGTGTGAACATAGTGCTTCAATGCGTTAATTGTTTTGATCATCCACCACAATCCCTCCGGGTTGCTTGCTTCTAGCGAATCGAGCGCCACGCAGCGTCGAGTCTCATTACTTTCTTGACACATACTGTGTGTGTACATAGTGCTTCAATGCGTTAATTGTTTTGATCATCCACCACGATCCCTCCGGGTTGCTTGCTTCTAGCGAATGGAGCGCCACGCAGCGGCGAGTCTCATTACTATCTGTACACATTCTTTGAGGGTATAGTTCGTCAGTGCGTTAATTGGTTGGATCATCCACCAAAATCTATCCGGTGAGCTTGCTTCGAGCGAATGGAGAACCACACAGCTTCGAGTCTCATTATTTCTGCATACAATTTATGAGGGCATAGTTCGTCCGTGCGATAATTGTCTTGACCATTCACCACAATCCATCCGGGTAGCTTGCTTCTACCGAATGCAGCCCAACAAAGCGGAGAGTCTCATTACTTTCTTGACACATACTGTGTGTGAGCATAGTGCTTCAATGCGTTAATTGTTTTGATCATCCACCACAATCCCTCCGGGTTGCTTGCTTCTAGCGAATGGAGCGCCACGCAGCGGCGAGTCACATTACTATCTGTACACATTTTTTGAGGGTATAGTTCGTCAGTGCGTTAATTGTTTGGATCAACCACCAAAATCCCTCCGGTTAGATAGTTTCTAGCAAATGGAGCGCCACGCATCGGCGAGTCTCATTGCTTTCTTGACACATACTGTGTATGAGCATAATGTTTCAGTGCGTTAATTGTTTTGATCATCCAACAGAATCTTTCCGGGTAGCTTGCTTCTAGCGAATGGAGCGCCACGCTGCGGCGAGTCTCATTACTTTCATGACACATACTGTGTGTGAGCAAAGTGATTCAATGCGTTAATTTTTGACCATCGAGCAGAATCCCTCCGGGTAGCTTGCTTCTAGCGAATGGATCGCCACGAAGCGGCGAGTCTCATTTTCTTGACACATACTGTGTGTGAGCATAGTGCTTCACTGCGTTAATTGGTTGGATCATCCACCACAATCCCTCCGGGTAGCTTGCTTCTAGCAAATGGAGAGCAACGCAGCGGCGAGTCTCATTACTTTCTGACACATATTGTGTGTGAGCATAGTGCTTCAGTGCGTTAATTGGTTGCATCATCCACCAGAATCCCTCGGGTAGCGTGCTTCATGCGAATGGAGCGCCACGCAGCGGTGGGTCTCATTATTTTCTTGTCACATGCTGTGTGTGAGCATAGTGATTCAGTGCGTTGATAGTTTTGATCATGCACCAGAATCCCACCTGTTAGCTTGCTTCTAGCGAGTGGAGCGCCCCGCTGCGGCGTGTCTCATTACTTTCTTGACACATACTCTGTGTGAGCATAGTGCTTCAATGCGTTAATTCTTTTGATCATCAACAAGAATCATTCCTGGTATCTTGCTTCTAGCAAATGCAGCGCCACGCAGGGGCAAGTTTCATTACTTTCTGAATACAGTTTATGAGGGCATAGTTTGTCAGTGCGTTAATTGTTTTGATCATCCATCACAATCCCTCCGGGTACCTTGCATCTAGCGAATGGAGCGCCACCCACCGGCGAGTCTCATTACTTTTTTTTTACACATATTGTTTTTGAGCATAGTGCTTCAGTCCGTTAATTGTTTTCATCATCCACCACAATCACTCCGGGTAGCTTTCTTCTAGCGAATGGAGCGCCACCCACCGGCGAGTCTCATTACTTTTTTTTACACATATTGTTTTTGAGCATAGTGCTTCAGTCCGTTAATTGTTTTCATCATCCACCACAATCACTCCGGGTAGCTTTCTTCTAGCGAATGGAGCACCACACAGCGGCCAGTTTCATTACTTTCTGCATACAATTTATGAGTACATAATTCGTCAGTGGTTTAATTGTCTTGATCATCTACCACAATCCCACCGGGTAGCTTGCCTCTAGCGAACGGAGCGCCACGTCGCGACGAGTCTCATTACTTTCTTCACACATACTGTGTGAGAGCATAATCCTTCAGTGCGTTAATTGGTTTGATCTTCCACCACAATCCCTCCGGGAAGTTTGCTTATAGCGAATGCAGGGCCACGCAGCGGCGAGTCTCATTACTTTCTTCACACATACGGTGTGTGAGCATAGTGCTTCAGTGCGTTAATTGTTTTGACAATCCACAACATTCCCACCGGGTAGCTTGCTTCTAGCGAATGGAGCGCCACGCAGCGGCGAGTCTCATTTCTTTCTTGTCACATACTGTGTTTGAGCATATTGCTTGAGTGCGTTAATTGTTTTGATCATCCACCACAATCCCACCTGGTAGCTTAAGTCTAGCGAATGGAGCGCTATGCAGCGGCGAGTCTCATTACTTTCTGCATACAATTTATGAGCTCATAGTTTGTCAGTGCATTAATTGTCTTGATCATCTACCACAATCCCACCGGGTAGCTTGCCTCTAGCGAACGGAGCGCCACGCCGCGACGAGTCTCATTACTTTCTTCCCACATACTGTGTGAGAGCATAATTTTTCAGTGCGTTAATTGGTTGGATCATCCTTCACAATCCCTGCGGGTAGCTTGCTTCTAGCGAATGGAGCGCCACGCAGCGGCGAGTCTCATTATATTCTTGACACATACTCTGTGTGAGCATAGTGCTTTAGTGCGTTAATAGTTTTGATCATCCACCAGAATCCTTCCGGGTAGCTTGCTTCTTGCGAATGGGGCGTCATGCAGCGGCGAGTCTCATTACTTCTTGCATACAATTTATGAGGGCATAGTTAGTCAGTGCGTTAATTGTTTTGATCATCCACCACAATCCTGCAGGGTAGCTTGCATCTTGCGAATGGAGCGCCACCCACCGGCGAGTATCATTACTTTTTTGACACATATTGTGTGTGAGCATAGTGCTTCAGTGCGTTAATTGTTTTGATCATCCACCACAATCACTCCGTGGAGCTTGCTTCTAGCGAATGGGGTGCCACGCAGCGGCGAATCTCATTAATTTCTGCATACACTTTGTGAGGGCATAATTCGTCAGTGCGTTAATTAATTTGATCATCCACCACAATCCCTCCGGGTAGCATGCTTAATACGAACGGAGCGCCACGCAGCGGCGAGTCTGATTACTTTCTTGACAAATTCTTTGTATGAGCATAATGCTTCAATGCGTTAATCGTTTTGATCATCCACAGCAATCCCTCCGGGGACCTTGCTTCTAGCAAATGGAGCGCCACTTAGCGGCGAGTCTCATTACTTTCTGCATACACTTTATGCGTACATAGTTCGCCAGTGGTTTAATTGTTTTGATCATCTACCACAATCCCACCGGGTAGCTTGCTTCTAGCGAACGGAGCGCCACGCCGGGAGGAGTCCCATTACTTTCTTCACACATACTGTGTGAGAGCTTAATGCTTCAGTGCGTTAATTGGTTGGAGGATCCACCACAATCCCTCCGACTAGCTTGCTTCTAGCGAATGGAGTGCGACGCAGAAGTGAGTCTGATTTCTTTCTGCATACACTTTATGAGGGCATACTTCGTCAGTGCGTTAATTCTTTTGATCACCCACCACAATCCCTCCGGGTAGCTTGCTTCTAGAGAATGGAGCGCCACGCAGGGGCGAGTCTCATTACTTTCTTGACACATACTGTGTGTGAGCATAGCGCTTCAGTGCGTTAATTGTTTTGATCATCCACAAGAATCCCTCCGGGTAGCTTGCTTCTAGCGAATGGAGCGCCATGCTGCGGCGAGTCTCATTAATTTCTGCATACACTTTGTGAGGGCATAGTTCGTCAGTGCGTTAATTAATTTTGGTCATCCACCACAATCCCTCCGGGTCGCATGCTTAATACGAACGGAGCGCCACGCAGCGGCGAGTCTGATTCCTTTCTTGACACATTCTGTGTATGGGCATAATGCTTCAGTGCGTTAATCGTTTTGATCATCCACCACAATCCCACTGGGTAGCATCCTTCTAGCGAATGGGGCGCCACGCAGCGGCGAGTCTCATTTCTTTCTTCACACATACTGTGTGTGAGCATAATGCTACAGTGCGTTAATTGGTTGGATCATCCACCACAATCCCTCCGAGGAGCTTGCTTCGAGCGTATGGAGCGCCACGGAGCAGTGAGTCTCATTTCTTTCTGCATACACTTTAAGAGGGAATACTTCTTCAGTGCGTTAATTCTTTTGATCATCCACCACAATCCCTCCGGGTAGCTTGCTTCTAGCGAATGGAGCGCCACCCACCGGCGAGTATCATTACTTTTTTGACATATATTGTGTGTGAGCATATGCTTCAGTGCGTTAATTGTTTTGATCCTCCACCACAATCACTCCGGGGAGCTTGCTTCTAGAGAATGGAGCGCCACGCAGCGACGAGTCTCATTAATTTCTGCATACACTTTGTGAGGGCATCGTTCGTCAGTGCGTTAATAAATTTGATCATCCACCACAATCCCTCCGGGTAGCTTGCTTCTTCCGAACGGACCGCCACGCAGCGGCGAGTCTCATTACTTTCTTCAAACATACTGTGTGTGAGCATACTGCTACAGTTCGTTTATTGTTTTGATCATCCACAACAGTCCCACCGGTTTGGTTGCTTGTAGCGAATGGAGCGCCACGGAGCGTCGAGTCTCATTACTTTCTTCACACATACTGAGACTGGCATTGAGACATGTGACTAGAAAAATAAAAGAAAACGGGGATCAAATAATTTTTCCTCAATCAGAAGATGAAGATCTGATGGAACTGAGCTCCAATAATCTTCCCACAGATCCAAAAGAACTATTGGATCTAGTTGACATGGCATACGCCAGACGCAACTTAAATTTGAACTTAAATAGAATCTATGTACATTTCGTCAGGTTGCATGGTCGCATGGTTTATAATCACAAGAACGAGTGGCCGAACGCATGGGTCAAAACTTATCATACATAGGATGGACCCCAACGTGTATCACGCTAATCTAAAGATACTTCAAATAAACACCATGCATTCAGAGTTAGCCATGAACGAGATAATACAAACAAGTATCTCTTGGAATGCTGACATTGTCTGCATACAAGAGCCATACATAAATGAGGAGAGACTACAAGTTCCCCGACACAATATTAGGCATGTTTTTAGTGGTTCAAACGCATTAGCTTCTATTTTGATTTTAAACAATAACATTCAAGTTTTAAATGTAAGACACTTTAGCAATATTTGGACGAATTGCCTGCAAATCAGATATGGTTTGTTAGATTTTATGCTTATTAACGTTTATTTCCAATATTCACTTCCAATCAACAGGTTCCTAGAGGAAATAGCTATCATCTGCAACACCTACTCAAATAAAAGGATTTTAATCTGCGCTGACGCAAACGCCAAATCTCCCTCGTGGCACTCAGGCGTTCTAAATGAAAGAGGAGAATTATTGGAAAACCTAATCGGTGAGCTAAATTTACACATTATAAACGAGGCGGGCAATCCCCCAACGTATTCCAATAGAAATGGACACGAATCAAATATAGACGTTACGTTAGTGTCTCACAACTTCGCAAATGTGATATCTGACTGGCGCGTGATTGGAAACGAATCATCTAGCGACCACCAGATAATAAGTTTTAAAATAAATCAAATATTGAATGTGGGGCATACGCTTGGAGAAAACAAGCTAACTTATAATGTTCGAAAAATCTCGTGGGAGAAATTCAATAACGTAATCAAGTTGCCTAACATTGACTGCAGGAACAAAGAAGAATTAAACATGTTAGTTAATAATCTAGAAAAAGCAATAATAGAAGCAATAAAGAAACTTACTATCAAGAAAAAAACCAAAAATAACGTGAATGGACAAAACTTCTGGAACAATGAGCTACAAATCTTTAAAAGAAGGACTAGGGCCAAAAGAAGACAATATCAGAGGACACAAGACCCTTTTCTAAAATCGATTAGGCTTCGGGAATATCTGACATTGCAATCAGAATACAAGTAGAAAATTCAAGAAAGGAGAAAGAAGGCATGGAGCGATTTTGTCAAGGATAAGCTCAACTTAGATCCTTGGGGCCTACCGTACAAGATCATAATGGATAAGGTTAAGCCATCACTAACTCTTGTGACCATGCCAAAACAGGATGGGGAACACACTAAGACTATTGAAGAAACTTTAAATTACATCATTACCAGTTTGCTTCCCGATGATAATCCCGAAACGGATAACGCGGAGAACAAAGAACTAAGACGGAGATATGAAGATTTTAATCAGCACAACGACGCTTCCTTCGAGGACATGCGGACTACAAACGAGGAAGTCGAAACAATTTTAAAAAACATAAAAAACAACAAATCTCCAGGACCAGATGGACTAAAAGGGGAAATTTTTAAAAATAATAGTCAATTTTGGATCCCCTACCTAACCAGATTATATAACAAATGCATGGAATTCAGCACTTTCCCAGACGGATGGAAAACCGCAAATCTAACCATACTTCAAAAAAATAACACAGGCCTTCAAAACTCACCAAAATCGTATCGTCCAATCTGCCTTTTAAACATTCTTGGAAAATTATTTGAGAAAATTATTGCAAACAGAATAAGTGCAAGTCGACCGAATCTGGAAAATTGTACACTACAATATGGATTCAGAAAAAAGAAAGGAACGACAGAGGCAATTAATTCCCTATTAGGCCACATAGAAACACTCGGCGATATAGGAGATAAATACACGGTGATTATATTTGCAGACATAACCGGAGCCTTCGATAATCTATGGTGGCCAAAAATGTTTGCGGAACTAGAGAAATTAAACGTCAACGCAGTCATACTGAAAATAATTAAAGACTATTGCTCCAATCGTAATGTTAGGTACGATGGTAGCACCTTTACAATAAACAAGCAAATTACCAAAGGATGCCCCCAAGGTTCGGTCTTAGGGCCACTCTTGTGGGACACTACATTGCAAACTGGTTTGGAACGATTAAATGCTCAGAAAGAAATTCACGGTGTTGTGGCTTATGCAGAAGACCTTGCCTTAATTATAAATGCCAATTCAAGAAGGAAGTTAGAAGAAAAGGCTAACATAGCAATGCACACACTTTTAACATGGGCGAAATCAGCCAAATTAGAACTGTCAACGAATAAAACAAAATACATCCTGGCAATGGGCAAACTGGAGAGAAGCCCGATCATAAAAATAAACAACACCTCAATTGGCAGAGAGGTAGCCTTTAAATACTTGGGAATTTGGTTAGACGAGAATCTTAACTTTGATTACCACGTAACAAAGCAAAAAGAGAAGATCATAGCGATAGCCAACAAAATATTCCTTGTCATGGCAAGAGACTATAACCTATCTCCCAAGCACTGTCAATTATACTATAAAGCAATCTTTCAGGCAATAGCTTCTTATGGCTCCAGTGCTTGGGGCCACAGAATCAATCAGAACATCAGGATAAGGAAGAAAATTGATAGTGCCCAACGAACAATTCTAATAAGAATGTCTGGCGCTATGGCCACAACGCCGGTGGAAGCACTACAGGTAATACTCGGTATAGAACCACTTCACCTAACGGTCCTAAGAACTGCAGCAACATATTGGTTTAAACATGGCAAATTCGGAAGAGTATCACAACTACTTGACAGAAGAATAACTTCATTAGATGAAATCGAGCCCATAATAATTACAAGATGGCAAAGTCAATGGGAAAATTCTGATAAGGCAAGAAGGGTATATGGAATATTCCCTGACATTAGGAACAGGCTGCAGCAAGGACATTGGGATATAAACAAAAACGTGATCCAATATATAAGTGGCCATGGCCCATTCCGAACAACCTTTTACAAAATTGGCCTACTGGATTACGATAATTGCGATTGCGGTGAGGTGCAAACACCAGATCATTTAGTGTTTGACTGCACAAACATACATCTTTCTGAGGAAGATGAAGAGATAAGAGGAAATCTAAAAAGGATTAAAAACCAAAGCGGAATACGTAGCATTCTTTGCACCGATGATAACTTAACAAATTTTAATAAATTATGTACAAAAATTTTAGGAATTAATAAGGTGCAAATCGGAATAGACCTCGCAAGAAGAAGGAGATAGACGGCACTGATCTTACTTCATTTTATTTTTTTTTTTTTTACTCAATTCACATTATTTTATTTTTCAACTTACTTTTAAAACAAAACCCTATCTATATCAAAATTTTAATCAATACAAAGTATAATCAAAATATTTTATATATTAACCAACTTAATCAACTATAAAGTTAATTGTGTGTTGTGTGTGTGTAGTGTTAAGTGGTGTGCGTTTTCAATGGTGGAAAAGGATTTGGTGTACAGATATAGTCTGGTGGAGGACCGCAGACTAAAAAATCAGTTAACGAAAGTGTAATAGGTGACTTAAGCTTTACGGAAGACCGTAATAATAACAATAATACATTACTTATCAATGTGCATGAAATAAAATAATTCACAGGTGGAAACCATTATAAAAGTGAAATATAAGTTGCCTATATTAGTTTTCAGTCAACAGGTGGAGAACCGATGAATAAGACTATTGATAAATGTAAAGTTGTTACTATTATTAAAACAAGCCACACAGGAGAGAAACTACACAAGTCAAACAACTTTACTGGTTCTCACGTACCAACACCATTGTCCTTTGTTATGTGTATTTTGTGCTGTTGTATGTTGTATTGTATGTTTGTTATTTCTTATGTATGTATTGTACTAATAATATGTTTATATATTTCAGATTGCAGAATAAAATTACATGATAATAAGGCCTGATTTTGTATCAAGGTATCAGGCATAAAAAAAAAGCCCCCACACCAAGCTTTTGGGAAGTGAGAAAAAAAAAACGAATGAGTAGAGAGATATTAAATGGAGAGAGATTAAAAAGAGTTAGGGCAGACGCGTCTGCTAATAAGACCGTATGAACACGGCAAAGGCAGGGGTAGTGGCGGAATTTAAAAAAAAAACACATACTGTGTGTGAGCATAGTGCTTCAGTGCGTTAATAGATTTTATCTTCCACCAGAATGCTTCCAGGTAGCTTGTTTCTAGAGAATGGAGCGCCACGCAGCGGCGAGTGTCATTTCTTTCTGTACACATTTTTTCAGGGCATAGTTACTCAGTGCGTTATATGTTTGTATCAACCATCAAAATCCCTCCGTGTAGCTTACTTCTAGCGAATGGAGCGCCACGCAGCGGCGAGTCTCATTACTTTCTAACACATACTGTGTGTGAGCGTAGTGCTTCAGTGCGTTAATTGTTTTGATCATCCACCAGAATCCCACCGGGTAGCTTGCTTCTAGCGAATGGAGCGCCACGCAGCGGCGAGTGTCATTTCTTTCTGTACACATTTTTTCAGGGCATAGTTACTCAGTGCGTTATATGTTTGTATCAACCACCAAAATCCCTCCGTGTAGCTTACTTCTAGCGAATGGAGCGCCACGCAGCGGCGAGTCTCATTACTTTCTAACACATACTGTGTGTGAGCGTAGTGCTTCAGTGCGTTAATTGTTTTGATCATCCACCAGAATCCCTCCGGGTAGCTTGTTTGTAGCGAATGTAGCGCCATGCTGCGGCGAGTCATATTACTTTTTTGACACATACTGTGTCTGAGCATAGTGCTTCAGTGCGTTAATTGGTTGGAACATCCACAAGAATCCCTCCGGGTTGCTTGCTTCTAGCGAAAGGAGCGCCACGCAGCGGCGAGTCTCATTACTTTCTTGACACATAATGTGTATGAGCATAGTGCTTCAGTGCGTTAATTGTTTGGATCATCCACCACAATTCCTCCGGGTAGCTTGCTTCTAGCGAATGGATCGCCACGAAACGGCGAGTCTCATTACCTTATTGACACACACTGTGTGTGAGCATAGTGCTTCAGTGAGTTAAATTTTTGATCATCCACCACAATCCCTCCGGGTTGCTTGCTTCTAACGAATAGAGCGCAACAAAGCGGCGAGTCTCATTACTTTCTTGACACATACTGTGTGTGAGCATAGTGCTTCAATGCGTTAATTGTTTTGATCATCCACCACAATCCCCCCGGGGACCTTGCTTCCAGCGAATGAAGCGTCACGCAGCGGCGAGTCTCATTTTCTTGACACATACTATGTGTGAGCATAGTGCTTCAGTGCGTTGTTTTAATCATCCAAAAGAGTCCCTTCGGATAGCTTGCATCTAGCGAATAGAGCTCCACGCAGCGGCGAGTATCATTTCTTTCTGCATACACTTAATGAGGGCATAGTTCTTCAGTGCGTTAATTGTTTGGATCATTCACCAAAATACCTCCGGGTAGCTTGCTTCTAGCGAATGGAGCGCCACGCAGCGGCGAGTCTCATTTTCAGGACCCATACTGTGTGTGAGCATAGTGCTTCAGTGCGTTAATTGTTTGGATCATCCACCACAATTCCTTCGGTGAGCTTGCTTCAAGCGAATGGAGCGCCACGCAGCGGCGGTTCTCATTACTTTCTGCATACACTTTATGAGTACATAGTTCGTCAGTGGCTTAATTGTTTTGATCATCCACCACAATCCCACCGGTTAGCTTGCTTCTAGCAAACATAGCGCCACGCCGCGACGAGTCTCATTACTTTCTTCACACGTACTGTGTGAGAGCTTAATGCTTCAGAGCGTTAATTGGTTGGATCTTCCAACACAATCCCTCCGAGGAGTTTGCTTCGAGCGAATGGAGAGCCACGCAGCAGTGAGCCTCATTTCTTTCTGCATATACTTTATGAGGGCATACTTCGTCAGTGCGTTAATTCTTTTGATCATCCACCACAATCCATCCGGGTAGCTTGCTTCTAACGAGAGGAGCGCAACAAATCTGCAAGTTTCATTACTTTCTTGACACATACTGTGTGTGAGCATAGTGCTTCAATGCGTTAATTGTTTTGATCATCCAACAGAATCTCTCCGGTTAGCTTGCTTCTAGCGAATGGAGCGCCACGCTGCGGCGAGTCTCGTTACTTTCTGTACACATTTTTTGAAGGCATAGTAAGTCAGTGCGTTAATTGTTTGGATCATCCACCAAAAATCAATCCGGGTAGCTTGTTTCTATCGAATGGAGCGCCAAGAAGCGGCGAGTCTCATTACTTTCTCGACACATACTGTGTGTGAGCATAGTGCTTCAGTGCGTTAATAGTTTTGACCATCCACCACAATTCCTCCGGGTAGCTTGCTTCTGGCGAATGGAGCACCACGCAGCGGCGAGTCTCATTAATTTCTTGACACATACTGTGTGTGAACATAGTGTTTCTGTGCGTCAATTGTTTGGATCATCGACCACAATCACTACGGGTAGCTTGCTTCTAGCGAATGGAGCGCCACGCAGCGGCGAGTCTGATTACTTTCTTGACACATCTGTGTGTGAGCATAATGCTTCAGTGCGTTAATTGTTTTGATCATCCACCACAATCCCATCCTGTAGCTTCCTTCTAGCGAATGGAGCGCCACTCCGCGGCGAGTCTCATTACTTTCTTAACACATACTGTGTGTGAGCGTAGTGCTACAGTGCGTTAATTGGTTGGATCATCCACCACAATCACTCCGGGGAGCTTCCTTCAAGCGAATGGAGCACCACGCAGCGGCGAGTCTCATTATTTTCTGCTTAAAATTTATGAGGGCATAGTTCGTCCGTGCGTTAATAGTTTTGATTATCAACTACGATCCTTCCGGGTAGCTTTTCTTCTAACGAATGGAGCGCCACAAAGCGGCGAGTCTCGTTAATTTTTTGACACATAGTGTGTGTGAGCATAGTGCTTCAGTGCGTTAATTGTTTGGATCATCCACAACAATCCCTCCGGTGAGCTTCCTTCAAGCGAATGGAGCGCCACGCAACGGCGAGTCTCATTACTTTCTGCATATACTTTATGAGGGCATAGTTCGTCAGTGCATTAATTGTTTTGATCATCCAGCCCAATCCCTCCGGGTAGCTTGCTTCTAGCGAATGGAGCGCCACGCAGCGGCGAGTTTCATTACTTTCTTTACATTTACTGTGTGTGTGCATAGTGCTTCAGCGCGTTAATTGGTTGGATCATCCACCACAAACCCTCCGGGTAGCTTGCTTCTAGCGAATGGAGCGCCAAGAAACGGCGAGTCTCATTACCTTATTACCACACTGTGTGTGAGCATAGTGCTTCAGTGCGTTAAATTTTTGATCATCCACCACAATCCCTCCGGGTAGCTTGCTTCTAGCGAATGGAGCGCCACGCTGCGGCGAGTCTCATTACTTTCTTGACACATACTGTGTGTGGGCATAGTGCTTCAATGCGTTAATTGTTTTGATCATCCACCAGAATGCTTCCGGGTAGCTTGCTTCTAGCGAATGGAGCGCCACGCAGCGGCGAGTCTCATTACTTTCTGCATACATTTTATGAGGGCATACATCGTCAGTGATTTAATACTTTTGATCATTCACCACAATCCCTCCGGGTAGCTTGCTTCTTGCGAATGGACCGCCATGCAACGGCGAGTCTCACTACTTTCTTCACAAATACTGTGTGTGAGAATAGTGCTACTGTTCATTAATTGTTTTGATCATCCACCACAATCCCACCGGGTAGCTTGCTTCTAGCGAATGGAGCACCACACAGCGGCGAGTCTCATTAATTTCTTGACACATACTGTGTGTGAGCATAGTGCTTCTGTGCGTCAATTGTTTGGATCATCGACCACAATCACTACGGGTAGCTTGCTTCTTGCGAATGGAGCGCCACGTAACGGCGAGTCTGATTACTTTCTTGACACATCTGTGTGTGAGCATAATGCTTCAGTCCGTTAATTGTTTTGATCATCCACCACAATCCCATCCTATAGCTTCCTTCTAGCGAATGGAGCGCCACGCAGCGGCGAGTCACATTACTTTCTTAACACATACTGTGTGTGAGCGTAGTGCTACAGTATGATAATTGGTTGGATCATCAACCACAATCACTCCGGGGAGCTTCCTTCAAGCGAATGGAGCACCACGCAGCGGCGAGTCTCATTACTTTCTGCTTAAAATTTTTGAGCGCATAGCTCGTCCGTGCGTTAATTCTTTTGATCATCCACCACAATCCCTCCGGGTAGCTTGCTTCTAGCGAACATAGCGCCACTCCGCGACGAGTCTCATTACTTTGTTCACACGTACTGTGTGAGAGCATAATGCTTCAGTGCGTTAATTGGTTGGATCCTCCACCACAATCCCTCCAAGGAGTTTGCTTCGAGCAAATGGAGGGCCACGCAGCAGTGAGTCTCATTTCCTTCTGCATACACTTTATGAGGGCATAGTTCGTCAGTGCGTTAATTGTTTGGATCATCCACCAAAATCAATCCGGGTAGCTGGTTTCTATCGAATGGAGCGCCACGAAGCGGCGAGTCTCATTTCTTTCTTGACGCATACTGTGTGTGAGCATAGTGCTTCAGTGCGTTAATTGTTTTGACCATCCACCACTATTCCTCCGGGTAGCTTGCTTCTGGCGAATGGAGAACCACGCAGCGGCGAGTCTCATTAATTTCTTGACACATACTGTGTGTGAGCATAGTGCTTCTGTGCGTCAATTGTTTGTATCATCGACCACAATCACTACGGGTAGCTTGCTTCTAGCGAATGGAGCGCCACGCAGCGGCGAGTCTGATTACTTTCTTGACACATCTGTGTGTGAGCATAATGCCTCAGCGCGTTAATTGTTTTCATCATCCACCACAATCCCATTCTGTAGCTTCCTTCTAGCGAATGGAGCGCCACAAAGCGGCGAGTCTCGTAAATTTTTTGACACATACTGTGTGCGAGCATAGTGCTTCTGTGCGTCAATTGTTTGTATCATCGACCACAATCACTACGGGTAGCTTGCTTCTAGCGAATGGAGCGCCACGCTGCGGCGTGTCTCATTACTTTCTTGAAACATACTGTGTGTGAGCAAAGTAATTCAATGCGTTTATTGTTTTGACCATCCACCAGAATCCTTCCGGGTAGCTTGCTTTTAGCGAATGGAGCGCCACGCAGCGGAGAGTCTCATTACGTTCTGCATACACTTTATGAGGGCATAGTTCGTCAGTGCGTTAATTTTTTTGACCATCCACCCCAATTCCTTCGTGTAGCTTGCTTCTGGCGAATGGACCACCACGCAACCTCGAGTCTCATTAATTTCTTGACACATACTGTGTGTGAGCATAGTGCTTCAGTACGTTGTTTGGATCATCCACCAGAATCACTACGGGTAGCTTTCTTCTGGCGAATGGAGCATCACGCAGCGGCGAATCTGATTACTTTCTTCACACGTTCTGTGTGTGAGCATAATGCTTCAGTGCGTTAATTGTTTTGATCATCCACCACAATCCCATCCTGTAGCTTCCTTCTATCGAATGGAGCGCCACGCAGCGGCGAGTCTCATTACTTTCTTCACACATACTGTGTGTGAGCATAGTGCTACAGTGCGTTAATTGGTTGGATCATCCACCACAATCCCTCCGAAGAGCTTGCTTCAAGCGAATGGAGCGCAACGCAGCGGAGAGTCTCATTACTTTCTGCATACACTTTATGAGGTCATACATCGACAGTGATTTAATTCTTTTGATCATTCACCACAATACCTCCGGGTAGCTTGCTTCTTGCGAATGGACAGCCATGCAGCGGCGAGTGTCATTACTCTCTTCACAAATACTGTATGTGAGAATTGTGCTACAGTTCGTTAATTGTTTGGATCATCCACCACAATCGCTCCGGTGAGCTTGCTTCAAGCGAATGGAGCGCCACGCAGCGGCGGTTCTCATTACTTTCTGCATAAACTTTATGATCACATAGTTCGTCAGTGGTTTAATTTTTTTGATCATCCACCACAATCCCTCCGGGTAGCTTGCGTCTAGCGAACGGAGCGCAACGCAGCGTCGAGTCTCATTACTTTCTTGACACATACTGTGTGTGTACATACTGCTTCGGTATGTTAATTGGTTGGATCATCCACCAAAATCTCTCCGGTGAGCTTGCTTCGAGCGAATGGAGTACCACACAGCTTCGAGTCTCATTATTTCTGCATACAATTTATGAGGGCATAGTTCGTCCGTGCGATAATTGTCTTGACCATTCACCACAATCCATCCGGGTAGCTTGCTTCTACAAAATGCAGCCCAACAAAGCGGAGAGTCTCATTACTTTCTTGACACATACTGTGTGCGAGCATAGTGCTTCAATGCGTTAATTGTTTGATCATCCACCACAATCCCTCCGGGTTGCTTTCTTCTAGCGAATGGAGCGCCACGCAGCGGCGAGTCTCATTTCTTTCTTGTCACATACTGTGTTTGAGCATATTGCTTCAGTGCGTTAATTGTTTTGATCATCCACCACAATCCCACCGTTTAGCTTAATTTTAGCATTTGGAGCGCTATGCAGCGGCGAGTCTCATTACTTTCTGCATACAATTTATGAGCTCATAGTTTCTCAGTGCGTTAATTGTTTTGATCATCCACCACAATCCCTCCGGGAACCTTGCATCTAGCGAACGGAGCGCCACGCAGCGGCGAGTCTGATTACTTTCTTGGCAAATTCTTTGTATGAGCATAATGCTTCAATGCGTTAATCGTTTTGATCATCCACAGCAATCCCTCCGGGGACCTTGCTTCTAGCAAATGGAGCGCCACTTAGCGGCGAGTCTCATTACTTTCTGCATACACTTTATGCGTACATAGTTCGCCAGTGGTTTAATTGTTTTGATCATCTACCACAATTCCACCGGGTAGCTTGCTTCGAGCGAACGGAGCGCCACGCCGGGACGAGTCCCATTACTTTCTTCACACATACTGTGTGAGAGCTTAATGCTTCAGTGCGTTAATAGGTTGGAGGATCCACCACAATCCCTCCGACTAGCTTGCTTCTAGCGAATGGAGTGCGACGCAGCAGTGAGTCTCATTTCTTTCTGCATACACTTTATGAGGGAATACTTCGTCAGTGCGTTAATTCTTTTGATCACCCACCACAATCTTTCCGGGTAGCTTGCTTCTAGCGAATGGAGCGCCACGCAGGGTCGAGTCTCGTTATTTTCTTGACTCATACCCTGTGTGAGCATAGTGCTTCAGTGCGTTAAAAGTTTTGATCATCCACCAGAATGCTTCCGGGTAGCTTGCTTTTTGCGAATGGAACGCCACGCAGCGGCGAGTCTCATTACTTTCTTGACACATACTGTGTGTGAGCATAGCGCTTCAGTGCGTTAATTGTTTTGATCATCCACCAGAATCCCTCCGGGTAGCTTGCTTCTAGCGAATGGAGCGCCATGCTGCGGCGAGTCTCATTAATTTCTGCATACACTTTGTGAGGGCATAGTTCGTCACTGCGTTAATTAATTTTGGTCATCCACCACAATCCCTCCGGGTCGCATGCTTAATACGAACGGGGCGCCACGCAGCGGCGAGTCTGATTACTTTCTTGACACATTCTGTGTATGGGCATAATGCTTCAGTGCGTTAATCGTTTTGATCATCCACCACAATCTCACTGGGTAGCTTCCTTCTAGCGAATGGAGCGCCACGAAGCGGCGAGTCTCAATTCTTTCTTCACACATACTGTGTGTGAGCATAATGCTACAGTGCGTTAATTGGTTGGATCATCCACCACAATCCCTCCGAGGAGCTTGCTTCGATAGTATGGAGCGCCACGGAGCAGTGAGTCTCATTTCTTTCTGCATACACTTTAAGAGGGAATACTTCTTCAGTGCGTTAATTCTTTTGATCATCCACCACAATCCCTCCGGGTAGCTTGCTTCTAGCGAATGGAGCGCCACGCAGCGGCGAGTGTCATTTCTTTCTGTACACATTTTTTCAGGGCATAGTTACTCAGTGCGTTATATGTTTGTATCAACCACCAAAATCCCTCCGTGTAGCTTACTTCTAGCGAATGGAGCGCCACGCAGCGGCGAGTCTCATTACTTTCTAACACATACTGTGTGTGAGCGTAGTGCTTCAGTGCGTTAATTGTTTTGATCATCCACCAGAATCCCTCCGGGTAGCTTGTTTGTAGCGAATGTAGCGCCATGCTGCGGCGAGTCATATTACTTTCTTGACACATACTGTGTCTGAGCATAGTGCTTCAGTGCGTTAATTGGTTGGAACATCCACAAGAATCCCTCCGGGTTGCTTGCTTCTAGCGAAAGGAGCGCCACGCAGCGGCGAGTCTCATTACTTTCTTGACACATAATGTGTAAGAGCATAGTGCTTCAGTGCGTTAATTGTTTGGATCATCCACCACAATTCCTCCGGGTAGCTTGCTTCTAGCGAATGGATCGCCACGAAACGGCGAGTCTCATTACCTTATTGACACACACTGTGTGTGAGCATAGTGCTTCAGTGAGTTAAATTTTTGATCATCCACCACAATCCCTCCGGGTTGCTTGCTTCTAACGAATAGAGCGCAACAAAGCGGCGAGTCTCATTACTTTCTTGACACATACTGTGTGTGAGCATAGTGCTTCAATGCGTTAATTGTTTTGATCATCCACCAGAATCCCTCCGGGTTGCTTGCTTCTAAAGAATAGAGCGCAACAAAGCGGCGAGTTACATTACTTTCTTGACACATACTGTGTGTGAGCATTGTGCTTCTGTGCGTTAATTGGTTGGATCTTCCACCACAATCCCCCCGGGGACCTTGCTTCCAGCGAATGAAGCGTCACGCAGCGGCGAGTCTCATTTTCTTGACACATACTGTGTTTGAGAATAGTGCTTCAGTGCGTTGTTTTAATCATCCAAAAGAGTCCCTTCGGATAGCTTGCATCTAGCGAATAGAGCTCCACGCAGCGGCGAGTATCATTTCTTTCTGCATACACTTAATGAGGGCATAGTTCTTCAGTGCGTTAATTGTTTGGATCATTCACCAAAATACCTCCGGGTAGCTTGCTTCTAGCGAATGGAGCGCCACGCAGCGGCGAGTCTCATTTTCAGGACCCATACTGTGTGTAAGCATAGTGCTTCAGTGCGTTAATTGTTTGGATCATCCACCACAATTCCTCCGGTGAGCTTGCTTCAAGCGAATGGAGCGCCACGCAGCGGCGGTTCTCATTACTTTCTGCATACACTTTATGAGTACATAGTTCGTCAGTGGCTTAATTGTTTTGATCATCCACCACAATCCCACCGGTTAGCTTGCTTCTAGCAAACATAGCGCCACGCCGCGACGAGTCTCATTACTTTCTTCACACGTACTGTGTGAGAGCTTAATGCTTCAGAGCGTTAATTGGTTGGATCTTCCAACACAATCCCTCCGAGGAGTTTGCTTCGAGCGAATGGAGAGCCACGCAGCAGTGAGCCTCATTTCTTTCTGCATATACTTTATGAGGGCATACTTCGTCAGTGCGTTAATTCTTTTGATCATCCACCACAATCCATCCGGGTAGCATGCTTCTAACGAGAGGAGCGCAACAAATCTGCAAGTTTCATTACTTTCTTGACACATACTGTGTGTGAGCATAGTGCTTCAATGCGTTAATTGTTTTGATCATCCAACAGAATCTCTCCGGTTAGCTTGCTTCTAGCGAATGGAGCGCCACGCTGCGGCGAGTCTCGTTACTTTCTGTACACATTTTTTGAGGGCATAGTAAGTCAGTGCGTTAATTGTTTGGATCATCCACCAAAAATCAATCCGGGTAGCTTGTTTCTATCGAATGGAGCGCCAAGAAGCGGCGAGTCTCATTTATTTCTCGACACATACTGTGTGTGAGCATTGTGCTTCAGTGCGTTAATAGTTTTGACCATCCACCACAATTCCTCCGGGTAGCTTGCTTCTGGCGAATGGAGCACCACGCAGCGGCGAGTCTCATTAATTTCTTAACACATACTGTGTGTGAGCGTAGTGCTACAGTGCGTTAATTGGTTGGATCATCCACCACAATCACTCCGGGGAGCTTCCTTCAAGCGAATGGAGCACCACGCAGCGGCGAGTCTCATTATTTTCTGCTTAAAATTTATGAGGGCATAGTTCGTCCGTGCGTTAATAGTTTTGATTATCAACTACGATCCCTCCGGGTAGCTTTTCTTCTAACGAATGGAGCGCCACAAAGCGGCGAGTCTCGTTAATTTTTTGACACATAGTGTGTGTGAGCATAGTGCTTCAGTGCGTTAATTGTTTGGATCATCCACAACAATCCCTCCGGTGAGCTTCCTTCAAGCGAATGGAGCGCCACGCAGCGGCGAGTCTCATTACTTTCTGCATATACTTTATGAGGGCATAGTTCGTCAGTGCATTAATTGTTTTGATCATCCAGCCCAATCCCTCCGGGTAGCTTGCTTCTAGCGAATGGAGCGCCACGCAGCGGCGAGTTTCATTACTTTCTTTACATTTACTGTGTGTGTGCATAGTGCTTCAGCGCGTTAATTGGTTGGATCATCCACCACAAACCCTCCGGGTAGCTTGCTTCTAGCGAATGGAGCGCCAAGAAACGGCGAGTCTCATTACCTTATTACCACACTGTGTGTGAGCATAGTGCTTTAGTGCGTTAAATTTTTGATCATCCACCACAATCCCTCCGGGTAGCTTGCTTCTAGCGAATGGAGCGCCACGCTGCGGCGAGTCTCATTACTTTCTTGACACATACTGTGTGTGGGCATAGTGCTTTAGTGCGTTAAATTTTTGATCATCCACCACAATCCCTCCGGGTAGCTTGCTTCTAGCGAATGGAGCGCCACGCTGCGGCGAGTCTCATTACTTTCTTGACACATACTGTGTGTGGGCATAGTGCTTCAATGCGTTAATTGTTTTGATCATCCACCAGAATGCTTCCGGGTAGCTTGCTTCTTGCGAATGGACCGCCATGCAACGGCGAGTCTCACTACTTTCTTCACAAATACTGTGTGTGAGAATAGTGCTACTGTTCATTAATTGTTTTGATCATCCACCACAATCCCACCGGGTAGCTTGCTTCTAGCGAATGGAGCACCACACAGCGGCGAGTCTCATTAATTTCTTGACACATACTGTGTGTGAGCATAGTGCTTCTGTGCGTCAATTGTTTGGATCATCGACCACAATCACTACGGGTAGCTTGCTTCTTGCGAATGGAGCGCCACGTAACGGCGAGTCTGATTACTTTCTTGACACATCTGTGTGTGAGCATAATGCTTCAGTCCGTTAATTGTTTTGATCATCCACCACAATCCCATCCTATAGCTTCCTTCTAGCGAATGGAGCGCCACGCAGCGGCGAGTCACATTACTTTCTTAACACATACTGTGTGTGAGCGTAGTGCTACAGTATGATAATTGGTTGGATCATCCACCACAATCACTCCGGGGAGCTTCCTTCAAGCGAATGGAGCACCACGCAGCGGCGAGTCTCATTACTTTCTGCTTAAAATTTTTGAGCGCATAGCTCGTCCGTGCGTTAATTCTTTTGATCATCCACCACAATCCCTCCGGGTAGCTTGCTTCTAGCGAACATAGCGCCACTCCGCGACGAGTCTCATTACTTTGTTCACACGTACTGTGTGAGAGCATAATGCTTCAGTGCGTTAATTGGTTGGATCCTCCACCACAATCCCTCCAAGGAGTTTGCTTCGAGCAAATGGAGGGCCACGCAGCAGTGAGTCTCATTTCCTTCTGCATACACTTTATGAGGGCATAGTTCGTCAGTGCGTTAATTGTTTGGATCATCCACCAAAATCAATCCGGGTAGCTGGTTTCTATCGAATGGAGCGCCACGAAGCGGCGAGTCTCATTTCTTTCTTGACGCATACTGTGTGTGAGCATAGTGCTTCAGTGCGTTAATTGTTTTGACCATCCACCACTATTCCTCCGGGTAGCTTGCTTCTGGCGAATGGAGAACCACGCAGCGGCGAGTCTCATTAATTTCTTGACACATACTGTGTGTGAGCATAGTGCTTCTGTGCGTCAATTGTTTGTATCATCGACCACAATCACTACGGGTAGCTTGCTTCTAGCGAATGGAGCGCCACGCAGCGGCGAGTCTGATTACTTTCTTGACACATCTGTGTGTGAGCATAATGCCTCAGCGCGTTAATTGTTTTCATCATCCACCACAATCCCATCCTGTAGCTTCCTTCTAGCGAATGGAGCGCCACAAAGCGGCGAGTCTCGTAAATTTTTTGACACATACTGTGTGCGAGCATAGTGCTTCTGTGCGTCAATTGTTTGTATCATCGACCACAATCACTACGGGTAGCTTGCTTCTAGCGAATGGAGCGCCACGCTGCGGCGTGTCTCATTACTTTCTTGAAACATACTGTGTGTGAGCAAAGTAATTCAATGCGTTTATTGTTTTGACCATCCACGAGAATCCTTCCGGGTAGCTTGCTTTTAGCGAATGGAGCGCCACGCAGCGGCGAGTCTCATTACGTTCTGCATACACTTTATGAGGGCATAGTTCGTCAGTGCGTTAATTTTTTTGACCATCCACCCCAATTCCTCCGTGTAGCTTGCTTCTGGCGAATGGACCACCACGCAACCTCGAGTCTCATTAATTTCTTGACACATACTGTGTGTGAGCATAGTGCTTCAGTACGTTAATTGTTTGGATCATCCACCAGAATCACTACGGGTAGCTTTCTTCTGGCGAATGGAGCATCACGCAGCGGCGAATCTGATTACTTTCTTCACACGTTCTGTGTGTGAGCATAATGCTTCAGTGCGTTAATTGTTTTGATCATCCACCACAATCCCATCCTGTAGCTTCCTTCTATCGAATGGAGCGCCACGCAGCGGCGAGTCTCATTACTTTCTTCACACATACTGTGTGTGAGCATAGTGCTACAGTGCGTTAATTGGTTGGATCATCCACCACAATCCCTCCGAAGAGCTTGCTTCAAGCGAATGGAGCGCAACGCAGCGGCGAGTCTCATTACTTTCTGCATACACTTTATGAGGTCATACATCGACAGTGATTTAATTCTTTTGATCATTCACCACAATACCTCCGGGTAGCTTGCTTCTTGCGAATGGACAGCCATGCAGCGGCGAGTGTCATTACTCTCTTCACAAATACTGTATGTGAGAATTGTGCTACAGTTCGTTAATTGTTTGGATCATCCACCACAATTCCTCCGGGTAGCTTGCTTCTAGCGAATGGATCGCCACGAAACGGCGAGTCTCATTACCTTATTGACACACACTGTGTGTGAGCATAGTGCTTCAGTGAGTTAAATTTTTGATCATCCACCACAATCCCTCCGGGTTGCTTGCTTCTAACGAATAGAGCGCAACAAAGCGGCGAGTCTCATTACTTTCTTGACACATACTGTGTGTGAGCATAGTGCTTCAATGCGTTAATTGTTTTGATCATCCACCAGAATCCCTCCGGGTTGCTTGCTTCTAAAGAATAGAGCGCAACAAAGCGGCGAGTTTCATTACTTTCTTGACACATACTGTGTGTGAGCATTGTGCTTCTGTGCGTTAATTGGTTGGATCTTCCACCACAATCCCCCCGGGGACCTTGCTTCCAGCGAATGAAGCGTCACGCAGCGGCGAGTCTCATTTTCTTGACACATACTGTGTTTGAGAATAGTGCTTCAGTGCGTTGTTTTAATCATCCAAAAGAGTCCCTTCGGATAGCTTGCATCAAGCGAATAGAGCTCCACGCAGCGGCGAGTATCATTTCTTTCTGCATACACTTAATGAGGGCATAGTTCTTCAGTGCGTTAATTGTTTGGATCATTCACCAAAATACCTCCGGGTAGCTTGCTTCTAGCGAATGGAGCGCCACGCAGCGGCGAGTCTCATTTTCAGGACCCATACTGTGTGTGAGCATAGTGCTTCAGTGCGTTAATTGTTTGGATCATCCACCACAATTCCTCCGGTGAGCTTGCTTCAAGCGAATGGAGCGCCACGCAGCGGCGGTTCTCATTACTTTCTGCATACACTTTATGAGTACATAGTTCGTCAGTGGCTTAATTGTTTTGATCATCCACCACAATCCCACCGGTTAGCTTGCTTCTAGCAAACATAGCGCCACGCCGCGACGAGTCTCATTACTTTCTTCACACGTACTGTGTGAGAGCTTAATGCTTCAGAGCGTTAATTGGTTGGATCTTCCAACACAATCCCTCCGAGGAATTTGCTTCGAGCGAATGGAGAGCCACGCAGCAGTGAGCCTCATTTCTTTCTGCATATACTTTATGAGGGCATACTTCGTCAGTGCGTTAATTCTTTTGATCATCCACCACAATCCATCCGGGTAGCTTGCTTCTAACGAGAGGAGCGCAACAAATCTGCAAGTTTCATTACTTTCTTGACACATACTGTGTGTGAGCATAGTGCTTCAATGCGTTAATTGTTTTGATCATCCAACAGAATCTCTCCGGTTAGCTTGCTTCTAGCGAATGGAGCGCCACGCTGCGGCGAGTCTCGTTACTTTCTGTACACATTTTTTGAGGGCATAGTAAGTCAGTGCGTTAATTGTTTGGATCATCCACCAAAAATCAATCCGGGTAGCTTGTTTCTATCGAATGGAGCGCCAAGAAGCGGCGAGTCTCATTTATTTCTCGACACATACTGTGTGTGAGCATTGTGCTTCAGTGCGTTAATAGTTTTGACCATCCACCACAATTCCTCCGGGTAGCTTGCTTCTGGCGAATGGAGCACCACGCAGCGGCGAGTCTCATTACTTTCTTAACACATACTGTGTGTGAGCGTAGTGCTACAGTGCGTTAATTGGTTGGATCATCCACCACAATCACTCCGGGGAGCTTCCTTCAAGCGAATGGAGCACCACGCAGCGGCGAGTCTCATTATTTTCTGCTTAAAATTTATGAGGGCATAGTTCGTCCGTGCGTTAATAGTTTTGATTATCAACTACGATCCCTCCGGGTAGCTTTTCTTCTAACGAATGGAGCGCCACAAAGCGGCGAGTCTCGTTAATTTTTTGACACATAGTGTGTGTGAGCATAGTGCTTCAGTGCGTTAATTGTTTGGATCATCCACAACAATCCCTCCGGTGAGCTTCCTTCAAGCGAATGGAGCGCCACGCAGCGGCGAGTCTCATTACTTTCTGCATATACTTTATGAGGGCATAGTTCGTCAGTGCATTAATTGTTTTGATCATCCAGCCCAATCCCTCCGGGTAGCTTGCTTCTAGCGAATGGAGCGCCACGCAGCGGCGAGTTTCATTACTTTCTTTACATTTACTGTGTGTGTGCATAGTGCTTCAGCGCGTTAATTGGTTGGATCATCCACCACAAACCCTCCGGGTAGCTTGCTTCTAGCGAATGGAGCGCCAAGAAACGGCGAGTCTCATTACCTTATTACCACACTGTGTGTGAGCATAGTGCTTCAGTGCGTTAAATTTTTGATCATCCACCACAATCCCTCCGGGTAGCTTGCTTCTAGCGAATGGAGCGCCACGCTGCGGCGAGTCTCATTACTTTCTTGACACATACTGTGTGTGGGCATAGTGCTTCAATGCGTTAATTGTTTTGATCATCCACCAGAATGCTTCCGGTTAGCTTGCTTCTAGCGAATGGAGCGCCACGCAGCGGCGAGTCTCATTACTTTCTGCATACATTTTATGAGGGCATACATCGTCAGTGATTTAATACTTTTGATCATTCACCACAATCCCTCCGGGTAGCTTGCTTCTTGCGAATGGACCGCCATGCAACGGCGAGTCTCACTACTTTCTTCACAAATACTGTGTGTGAGAATAGTGCTACTGTTCATTAATTGTTTTGATCATCCACCACAATCCCACCGGGTAGCTTGCTTCTAGCGAATGGAGCACCACACAGCGGCGAGTCTCATTAATTTCTTGACACATACTGTGTGTGAGCATAGTGCTTCTGTGCGTCAATTGTTTGGATCATCGACCACAATCACTACGGGTAGCTTGCTTCTTGCGAATGGAGCGCCACGTAACGGCGAGTCTGATTACTTTCTTGACACATCTGTGTGTGAGCATAATGCTTCAGTCCGTTAATTGTTTTGATCATCCACCACAATCCCATCCTATAGCTTCCTTCTAGCGAATGGAGCGCCACGCAGCGGCGAGTCACATTACTTTCTTAACACATACTGTGTGTGAGCGTAGTGCTACAGTATGATAATTGGTTGGATCATCCACCACAATCACTCCGGGGAGCTTCCTTCAAGCGAATGGAGCACCACGCAGCGGCGAGTCTCATTACTTTCTGCTTAAAATTTTTGAGCGCATAGCTCGTCCGTGCGTTAATTCTTTTGATCATCCACCACAATCCCTCCGGGTAGCTTGCTTCTAGCGAACATAGCGCCACTCCGCGACGAGTCTCATTACTTTGTTCACACGTACTGTGTGAGAGCATAATGCTTCAGTGCGTTAATTGGTTGGATCCTCCACCACAATCCCTCCAAGGAGTTTGCTTCGAGCAAATGGAGGGCCACGCAGCAGTGAGTCTCATTTCCTTCTGCATACACTTTATGAGGGCATAGTTCGTCAGTGCGTTAATTGTTTGGATCATCCACCAAAATCAATCCGGGTAGCTGGTTTCTATCGAATGGAGCGCCACGAAGCGGCGAGTCTCATTTCTTTCTTGACGCATACTGTGTGTGAGCATAGTGCTTCAGTGCGTTAATTGTTTTGACCATCCACCACTATTCCTCCGGGTAGCTTGCTTCTGGCGAATGGAGAACCACGCAGCGGCGAGTCTCATTAATTTCTTGACACATACTGTGTGTGAGCATAGTGCTTCTGTGCGTCAATTGTTTGTATCATCGACCACAATCACTACGGGTAGCTTGCTTCTAGCGAATGGAGCGCCACGCAGCGGCGAGTCTGATTACTTTCTTGACACATCTGTGTGTGAGCATAATGCCTCAGCGCGTTAATTGTTTTCATCATCCACCACAATCCCATCCTGTAGCTTCCTTCTAGCGAATGGAGCGCCACAAAGCGGCGAGTCTCGTAAATTTTTTGACACATACTGTGTGCGAGCATAGTGCTTCTGTGCGTCAATTGTTTGTATCATCGACCACAATCACTACGGGTAGCTTGCTTCTAGCGAATGGAGCGCCACGCTGCGGCGTGTCTCATTACTTTCTTGAAACATACTGTGTGTGAGCAAAGTAATTCAATGCGTTTATTGTTTTGACCATCCACGAGAATCCTTCCGGGTAGCTTGCTTTTAGCGAATGGAGCGCCACGCAGCGGCGAGTCTCATTACGTTCTGCATACACTTTATGAGGGCATAGTTCGTCAGTGCGTTAATTTTTTTGACCATCCACCCCAATTCCTCCGTGTAGCTTGCTTCTGGCGAATGGACCACCACGCAACCTCGAGTCTCATTAATTTCTTGACACATACTGTGTGTGAGCATAGTGATTCAGTACGTTAAATGTTTGGATCATCCACCAGAATCACTACGGGTAGCTTTCTTCTGGCGAATGGAGCATCACGCAGCGGCGAATCTGATTACTTTCTTCACACGTTCTGTGTGTGAGCATAATGCTTCAGTGCGTTAATTGTTTTGATCATCCACCACAATCCCATCCTGTAGCTTCCTTCTATCGAATGGAGCGCCACGCAGCGGCGAGTCTCATTACTTTCTTCACACATACTGTGTGTGAGCATAGTGCTACAGTGCGTTAATTGGTTGGATCATCCACCACAATCCCTCCGAAGAGCTTGCTTCAAGCGAATGGAGCGCAACGCAGCGGCGAGTCTCATTACTTTCTGCATACACTTTATGAGGTCATACATCGACAGTGATTTAATTCTTTTGATCATTCACCACAATACCTCCGGGTAGCTTGCTTCTTGCGAATGGACAGCCATGCAGCGGCGAGTGTCATTACTCTCTTCACAAATACTGTATGTGAGAATTGTGCTACAGTTCGTTAATTGTTTGGATCATCCACCACAATCGCTCCGGTGAGCTTGCTTCAAGCGAATGGAGCGCCACGCAGCGGCGGTTCTCATTACTTTCTGCATAAACTTTATGATCACATAGTTCGTCAGTGGTTTAATTTTTTTGATCATCCACCACAATCCCTCCGGGTAGCTTGCGTCTAGCGAACGGAGCGCAACGCAGCGTCGAGTCTCATTACTTTCTTGACACATACTGTGTGTGTACATACTGCTTCGGTATGTTAATTGGTTGGATCATCCACCAAAATCTCTCCGGTGAGCTTGCTTCGAGCGAATGGAGCACCACACAGCTTCGAGTCTCATTATTTCTGCATACAATTTATGAGGGCATAGTTCGTCCGTGCGATAATTGTCTTGACCATTCACCACAATCCATCCGGGTAGCTTGCTTCTACAAAATGCAGCCCAACAAAGCGGAGAGTCTCATTACTTTCTTGACACATACTGTGTGCGAGCATAGTGCTTCAATGCGTTAATTGTTTGATCATCCACCACAATCCCTCCGGGAACCTTGCATCTAGCGAACGGAGCGCCACGCAGCGGCGAGTCTGATTACTTTCTTGGCAAATTCTTTGTATGAGCATAATGCTTCAATGCGTTAATCGTTTTGATCATCCACAGCAATCCCTCCGGGGACCTTGCTTCTAGCAAATGGAGCGCCACTTAGCGGCGAGTCTCATTACTTTCTGCATACACTTTATGCGTACATAGTTCGCCAGTGGTTTAATTGTTTTGATCATCTACCACAATTCCACCGTGTAGCTTGCTTCGAGCGAACGGAGCGCCACGCCGGGACGAGTCCCATTACTTTCTTCACACATACTGTGTGAGAGCTTAATGCTTCAGTGCGTTAATAGGTTGGAGGATCCACCACAATCCCTCCGACTAGCTTGCTTCTAGCGAATGGAGTGCGACGCAGCAGTGAGTCTCATTTCTTTCTGCATACACTTTATGAGGGCATACTTCGTCAGTGCGTTAATTCTTTTGATCACCCACCACAATCTTTCCGGGTAGATTGCTTCTAGTGAATGGAGCGCCACGCAGGGTCGAGTCTCGTTATTTTCTTGACACATACCCTGTGTGAGCATAGTGCTTCAGTGCGTTAAAAGTTTTGATCATCCACCAGAATGCTTCCGGGTAGCTTGCTTTTTGCGAATGGAACGCCACGCAGCGGCGAGTCTCATTACTTTCTTGACACATACTGTGTGTGAGCATAGCGCTTCAGTGCGTTAATTGGTTTGATCATCCACCAGAATCCCTCCGGGTAGCTTGCTTCTAGCGAATGGAGCGCCATGCTGCGGCGAGTCTCATTAATTTCTGCATACACTTTGTGAGGGCATAGTTCGTCACTGCGTTAATTAATTTTGGTCATCCACCACAATCCCTCCGGGTCGCATGCTTAATACGAACGGAGCGCCACGCAGCGGCGAGTCTGATTACTTTCTTGACACATTCTGTGTATGGGCATAATGCTTCAGTGCGTTAATCGTTTTGATCATCCACCACAATCTCACTGGGTAGCTTCCTTCTAGCGAATGGAGCGCCACGAAGCGGCGAGTCTCAATTCTTTCTTCACACATACTGTGTGTGAGCATAATGCTACAGTGCGTTAATTGGTTGGATCATCCACCACAATCCCTCCGAGGAGCTTGCTTCGATAGTATGGAGCGCCACGGAGCAGTGAGTCTCATTTCTTTCTGCATACACTTTAAGAGGGAATACTTTTTCAGTGCGTTAATTCTTTTGATCATCCACCACAATCCCTCCGGGTAGCTTGCTTCTAGCGAATGGAGCGCCACGCAGCGGCGAGTGTCATTTCTTTCTGTACACATTTTTTCAGGGCATAGTTACTCAGTGCGTTATATGTTTGTATCAACCACCAAAATCCCTCCGTGTAGCTTACTTCTAGCGAATGGAGCGCCACGCAGCGGCGAGTCTCATTACTTTCTAACACATACTGTGTGTGAGCGTAGTGCTTCAGTGCGTTAATTGTTTTGATCATCCACCAGAATCCCTCCGGGTAGCTTGTTTGTAGCGAATGTAGCGCCATGCTGCGGCGAGTCATATTACTTTCTTGACACATACTGTGTCTGAGCATAGTGCTTCAGTGCGTTAATTGGTTGGAACATCCACAAGAATCCCTCCGGGTTGCTTGATTCTAGCGAAAGGAGCGCCACGCAGCGGCGAGTCTCATTACTTTCTTGACACATAATGTGTATGAGCATAGTGCTTCAGTGCGTTAAGTGTTTGGATCATCCACCACAATTCCTCCGGGTAGCTTGCTTCTAGCGAATGGATTGCCACGAAACGGCGAGTCTCATTACCTTATTGACACACACTGTGTGTGAGCATAGTGCTTCAGTGAGTTAAATTTTTGATCATCCACCACAATCCCTCCGGGTTGCTTGCTTCTAACGAATAGAGCGCAACAAAGCGGCGAGTCTCATTACTTTCTTGACACATACTGTGTGTGAGCATAGTGCTTCAATGCGTTAATTGTTTTTATCATCCACCAGAATCCCTCCGGGTTGCTTGCTTCTAACGAATAGAGCGCAACAAAGCGGCGAGTTACATTACTTTCTTGACACATACTGTGTGTGAGCATTGTGCTTCTGTGCGTTAATTGGTTGGATCTTCCACCACAATCCCCCCGGGGACCTTGCTTCCAGCGAATGAAGCGTCACGCAGCGGCGAGTCTCATTTTCTTGACACATACTGTGTGTGAGCATAGTGCTTCAGTGCGTTGTTTTAATCATCCAAAAGAGTCCCTTCGGATAGCTTGCATCTAGCGAATAGAGCTCCACGCAGCGGCGAGTATCATTTCTTTCTGCATACACTTAATGAGGGCATAGTTCTTCAGTGCGTTAATTGTTTGGATCATTCACCAAAATACCTCCGGGTAGCTTGCTTCTAGCGAATGGAGCGCCACGCAGCGGCGAGTCTCATTTTCAGGACCCATACTGTGTGTGAGCATAGTGCTTCAGTGCGTTAATTGTTTGGATCATCCACCACAATTCCTCCGGTGAGCTTGCTTCAAGCGAATGGAGCGCCACGCAGCGGCGGTTCTCATTACTTTCTGCATACACTTTATGAGTACATAGTTCGTCAGTGGCTTAATTGTTTTGATCATCCACCACAATCCCACCGGTTAGCTTGCTTCTAGCAAACATAGCGCCACGCCGCGACGAGTCTCATTACTTTCTTCACACGTACTGTGTGAGAGCTTAATGCTTCAGAGCGTTAATTGGTTGGATCTTCCAACACAATCCCTCCGAGGAGTTTGCTTCGAGCGAATGGAGAGCCACGCAGCAGTGAGCCTCATTTCTTTCTGCATATACTTTATGAGGGCATACTTCGTCAGTGCGTTAATTCTTTTGATCATCCACCACAATCCATCCGGGTAGCTTGCTTCTAACGAGAGGAGCGCCACAAATCTGCAAGTTTCATTACTTTCTTGACACATACTGTGTGTGAGCATAGTGCTTCAATGCGTTAATTGTTTTGATCATCCAACAGAATCTCTCCGGTTAGCTTGCTTCTAGCGAATGGAGCGCCACGCTGCGGCGAGTCTCGTTACTTTCTGTACACATTTTTTGAAGGCATAGTAAGTCAGTGCGTTAATTGTTTGGATCATCCACCAAAAATCAATCCGGGTAGCTTGTTTCTATCGAATGGAGCGCCAAGAAGCGGCGAGTCTCATTACTTTCTCGACACATACTGTGTGTGAGCATAGTGCTTCAGTGCGTTAATAGTTTTGACCATCCACCACAATTCCTCCGGGTAGCTTGCTTCTGGCGAATGGAGCACCACGCAGCGGCGAGTCTCATTAATTTCTTGACACATACTGTGTGTGAACATAGTGTTTCTGTGCGTCAATTGTTTGGATCATCGACCACAATCACTACGGGTAGCTTGCTTCTAGCGAATGGAGCGCCACGCAGCGGCGAGTCTGATTACTTTCTTGACACATCTGTGTGTGAGCATAATGCTTCAGTGCGTTAATTGTTTTGATCATCCACCACAATCCCATCCTGTAGCTTCCTTCTAGCGAATGGAGCGCCACTCCGCGGCGAGTCTCATTACTTTCTTAACACATACTGTGTGTGAGCGTAGTGCTACAGTGCGTTAATTGGTTGGATCATCCACCACAATCACTCCGGGGAGCTTCCTTCAAGCGAATGGAGCACCACGCAGCGGCGAGTCTCATTATTTTCTGCTTAAAATTTATGAGGGCATAGTTCGTCCGTGCGTTAATAGTTTTGATTATCAACTACGATCCTTCCGGGTAGCTTTTCTTCTAACGAATGGAGCGCCACAAAGCGGCGAGTCTCGTTAATTTTTTGACACATAGTGTGTGTGAGCATAGTGCTTCAGTGCGTTAATTGTTTGGATCATCCACAACAATCCCTCCGGTGAGCTTCCTTCAAGCGAATGGAGCGCCACGCAACGGCGAGTCTCATTACTTTCTGCATATACTTTATGAGGGCATAGTTCGTCAGTGCATTAATTGTTTTGATCATCCAGCCCAATCCCTCCGGGTAGCTTGCTTCTAGCGAATGGAGCGCCACGCAGCGGCGAGTTTCATTACTTTCTTTACATTTACTGTGTGTGTGCATAGTGCTTCAGCGCGTTAATT
Organism: Thermobia domestica; assembly: GCF_964235325.1. Taxonomy (NCBI): domain Eukaryota; kingdom Metazoa; phylum Arthropoda; class Insecta; order Zygentoma; family Lepismatidae; genus Thermobia; species Thermobia domestica. The sequence goes on from NC_137459.1 coordinate 15,158,169, forward strand.
GGTTGGATCATCCACCACAAACCCTCCGGGTAGCTTGCTTCTAGCGAATGGAGCGCCAAGAAACGGCGAGTCTCATTACCTTATTACCACACTGTGTGTGAGCATAGTGCTTCAGTGCGTTAAATTTTTGATCATCCACCACAATCCCTCCGGGTAGCTTGCTTCTAGCGAATGGAGCGCCACGCTGCGGCGAGTCTCATTACTTTCTTGACACATACTGTGTGTGGGCATAGTGCTTCAATGCGTTAATTGTTTTGATCATCCACCAGAATGCTTCCGGGTAGCTTGCTTCTAGCGAATGGAGCGCCACGCAGCGGCGAGTCTCATTACTTTCTGCATACATTTTATGAGGGCATACATCGTCAGTGATTTAATACTTTTGATCATTCACCACAATCCCTCCGGGTAGCTTGCTTCTTGCGAATGGACCGCCATGCAACGGCGAGTCTCACTACTTTCTTCACAAATACTGTGTGTGAGAATAGTGCTACTGTTCATTAATTGTTTTGATCATCCACCACAATCCCACCGGGTAGCTTGCTTCTAGCGAATGGAGCACCACACAGCGGCGAGTCTCATTAATTTCTTGACACATACTGTGTGTGAGCATAGTGCTTCTGTGCGTCAATTGTTTGGATCATCGACCACAATCACTACGGGTAGCTTGCTTCTTGCGAATGGAGCGCCACGTAACGGCGAGTCTGATTACTTTCTTGACACATCTGTGTGTGAGCATAATGCTTCAGTCCGTTAATTGTTTTGATCATCCACCACAATCCCATCCTATAGCTTCCTTCTAGCGAATGGAGCGCCACGCAGCGGCGAGTCACATTACTTTCTTAACACATACTGTGTGTGAGCGTAGTGCTACAGTATGATAATTGGTTGGATCATCAACCACAATCACTCCGGGGAGCTTCCTTCAAGCGAATGGAGCACCACGCAGCGGCGAGTCTCATTACTTTCTGCTTAAAATTTTTGAGCGCATAGCTCGTCCGTGCGTTAATTCTTTTGATCATCCACCACAATCCCTCCGGGTAGCTTGCTTCTAGCGAACATAGCGCCACTCCGCGACGAGTCTCATTACTTTGTTCACACGTACTGTGTGAGAGCATAATGCTTCAGTGCGTTAATTGGTTGGATCCTCCACCACAATCCCTCCAAGGAGTTTGCTTCGAGCAAATGGAGGGCCACGCAGCAGTGAGTCTCATTTCCTTCTGCATACACTTTATGAGGGCATAGTTCGTCAGTGCGTTAATTGTTTGGATCATCCACCAAAATCAATCCGGGTAGCTGGTTTCTATCGAATGGAGCGCCACGAAGCGGCGAGTCTCATTTCTTTCTTGACGCATACTGTGTGTGAGCATAGTGCTTCAGTGCGTTAATTGTTTTGACCATCCACCACTATTCCTCCGGGTAGCTTGCTTCTGGCGAATGGAGAACCACGCAGCGGCGAGTCTCATTAATTTCTTGACACATACTGTGTGTGAGCATAGTGCTTCTGTGCGTCAATTGTTTGTATCATCGACCACAATCACTACGGGTAGCTTGCTTCTAGCGAATGGAGCGCCACGCAGCGGCGAGTCTGATTACTTTCTTGACACATCTGTGTGTGAGCATAATGCCTCAGCGCGTTAATTGTTTTCATCATCCACCACAATCCCATTCTGTAGCTTCCTTCTAGCGAATGGAGCGCCACAAAGCGGCGAGTCTCGTAAATTTTTTGACACATACTGTGTGCGAGCATAGTGCTTCTGTGCGTCAATTGTTTGTATCATCGACCACAATCACTACGGGTAGCTTGCTTCTAGCGAATGGAGCGCCACGCTGCGGCGTGTCTCATTACTTTCTTGAAACATACTGTGTGTGAGCAAAGTAATTCAATGCGTTTATTGTTTTGACCATCCACCAGAATCCTTCCGGGTAGCTTGCTTTTAGCGAATGGAGCGCCACGCAGCGGAGAGTCTCATTACGTTCTGCATACACTTTATGAGGGCATAGTTCGTCAGTGCGTTAATTTTTTTGACCATCCACCCCAATTCCTTCGTGTAGCTTGCTTCTGGCGAATGGACCACCACGCAACCTCGAGTCTCATTAATTTCTTGACACATACTGTGTGTGAGCATAGTGCTTCAGTACGTTGTTTGGATCATCCACCAGAATCACTACGGGTAGCTTTCTTCTGGCGAATGGAGCATCACGCAGCGGCGAATCTGATTACTTTCTTCACACGTTCTGTGTGTGAGCATAATGCTTCAGTGCGTTAATTGTTTTGATCATCCACCACAATCCCATCCTGTAGCTTCCTTCTATCGAATGGAGCGCCACGCAGCGGCGAGTCTCATTACTTTCTTCACACATACTGTGTGTGAGCATAGTGCTACAGTGCGTTAATTGGTTGGATCATCCACCACAATCCCTCCGAAGAGCTTGCTTCAAGCGAATGGAGCGCAACGCAGCGGAGAGTCTCATTACTTTCTGCATACACTTTATGAGGTCATACATCGACAGTGATTTAATTCTTTTGATCATTCACCACAATACCTCCGGGTAGCTTGCTTCTTGCGAATGGACAGCCATGCAGCGGCGAGTGTCATTACTCTCTTCACAAATACTGTATGTGAGAATTGTGCTACAGTTCGTTAATTGTTTGGATCATCCACCACAATCGCTCCGGTGAGCTTGCTTCAAGCGAATGGAGCGCCACGCAGCGGCGGTTCTCATTACTTTCTGCATAAACTTTATGATCACATAGTTCGTCAGTGGTTTAATTTTTTTGATCATCCACCACAATCCCTCCGGGTAGCTTGCGTCTAGCGAACGGAGCGCAACGCAGCGTCGAGTCTCATTACTTTCTTGACACATACTGTGTGTGTACATACTGCTTCGGTATGTTAATTGGTTGGATCATCCACCAAAATCTCTCCGGTGAGCTTGCTTCGAGCGAATGGAGTACCACACAGCTTCGAGTCTCATTATTTCTGCATACAATTTATGAGGGCATAGTTCGTCCGTGCGATAATTGTCTTGACCATTCACCACAATCCATCCGGGTAGCTTGCTTCTACAAAATGCAGCCCAACAAAGCGGAGAGTCTCATTACTTTCTTGACACATACTGTGTGCGAGCATAGTGCTTCAATGCGTTAATTGTTTGATCATCCACCACAATCCCTCCGGGTTGCTTTCTTCTAGCGAATGGAGCGCCACGCAGCGGCGAGTCTCATTTCTTTCTTGTCACATACTGTGTTTGAGCATATTGCTTCAGTGCGTTAATTGTTTTGATCATCCACCACAATCCCACCGTTTAGCTTAATTTTAGCATTTGGAGCGCTATGCAGCGGCGAGTCTCATTACTTTCTGCATACAATTTATGAGCTCATAGTTTCTCAGTGCGTTAATTGTTTTGATCATCCACCACAATCCCTCCGGGAACCTTGCATCTAGCGAACGGAGCGCCACGCAGCGGCGAGTCTGATTACTTTCTTGGCAAATTCTTTGTATGAGCATAATGCTTCAATGCGTTAATCGTTTTGATCATCCACAGCAATCCCTCCGGGGACCTTGCTTCTAGCAAATGGAGCGCCACTTAGCGGCGAGTCTCATTACTTTCTGCATACACTTTATGCGTACATAGTTCGCCAGTGGTTTAATTGTTTTGATCATCTACCACAATTCCACCGGGTAGCTTGCTTCGAGCGAACGGAGCGCCACGCCGGGACGAGTCCCATTACTTTCTTCACACATACTGTGTGAGAGCTTAATGCTTCAGTGCGTTAATAGGTTGGAGGATCCACCACAATCCCTCCGACTAGCTTGCTTCTAGCGAATGGAGTGCGACGCAGCAGTGAGTCTCATTTCTTTCTGCATACACTTTATGAGGGAATACTTCGTCAGTGCGTTAATTCTTTTGATCACCCACCACAATCTTTCCGGGTAGCTTGCTTCTAGCGAATGGAGCGCCACGCAGGGTCGAGTCTCGTTATTTTCTTGACTCATACCCTGTGTGAGCATAGTGCTTCAGTGCGTTAAAAGTTTTGATCATCCACCAGAATGCTTCCGGGTAGCTTGCTTTTTGCGAATGGAACGCCACGCAGCGGCGAGTCTCATTACTTTCTTGACACATACTGTGTGTGAGCATAGCGCTTCAGTGCGTTAATTGTTTTGATCATCCACCAGAATCCCTCCGGGTAGCTTGCTTCTAGCGAATGGAGCGCCATGCTGCGGCGAGTCTCATTAATTTCTGCATACACTTTGTGAGGGCATAGTTCGTCACTGCGTTAATTAATTTTGGTCATCCACCACAATCCCTCCGGGTCGCATGCTTAATACGAACGGGGCGCCACGCAGCGGCGAGTCTGATTACTTTCTTGACACATTCTGTGTATGGGCATAATGCTTCAGTGCGTTAATCGTTTTGATCATCCACCACAATCTCACTGGGTAGCTTCCTTCTAGCGAATGGAGCGCCACGAAGCGGCGAGTCTCAATTCTTTCTTCACACATACTGTGTGTGAGCATAATGCTACAGTGCGTTAATTGGTTGGATCATCCACCACAATCCCTCCGAGGAGCTTGCTTCGATAGTATGGAGCGCCACGGAGCAGTGAGTCTCATTTCTTTCTGCATACACTTTAAGAGGGAATACTTCTTCAGTGCGTTAATTCTTTTGATCATCCACCACAATCCCTCCGGGTAGCTTGCTTCTAGCGAATGGAGCGCCACGCAGCGGCGAGTGTCATTTCTTTCTGTACACATTTTTTCAGGGCATAGTTACTCAGTGCGTTATATGTTTGTATCAACCACCAAAATCCCTCCGTGTAGCTTACTTCTAGCGAATGGAGCGCCACGCAGCGGCGAGTCTCATTACTTTCTAACACATACTGTGTGTGAGCGTAGTGCTTCAGTGCGTTAATTGTTTTGATCATCCACCAGAATCCCTCCGGGTAGCTTGTTTGTAGCGAATGTAGCGCCATGCTGCGGCGAGTCATATTACTTTCTTGACACATACTGTGTCTGAGCATAGTGCTTCAGTGCGTTAATTGGTTGGAACATCCACAAGAATCCCTCCGGGTTGCTTGCTTCTAGCGAAAGGAGCGCCACGCAGCGGCGAGTCTCATTACTTTCTTGACACATAATGTGTAAGAGCATAGTGCTTCAGTGCGTTAATTGTTTGGATCATCCACCACAATTCCTCCGGGTAGCTTGCTTCTAGCGAATGGATCGCCACGAAACGGCGAGTCTCATTACCTTATTGACACACACTGTGTGTGAGCATAGTGCTTCAGTGAGTTAAATTTTTGATCATCCACCACAATCCCTCCGGGTTGCTTGCTTCTAACGAATAGAGCGCAACAAAGCGGCGAGTCTCATTACTTTCTTGACACATACTGTGTGTGAGCATAGTGCTTCAATGCGTTAATTGTTTTGATCATCCACCAGAATCCCTCCGGGTTGCTTGCTTCTAAAGAATAGAGCGCAACAAAGCGGCGAGTTACATTACTTTCTTGACACATACTGTGTGTGAGCATTGTGCTTCTGTGCGTTAATTGGTTGGATCTTCCACCACAATCCCCCCGGGGACCTTGCTTCCAGCGAATGAAGCGTCACGCAGCGGCGAGTCTCATTTTCTTGACACATACTGTGTTTGAGAATAGTGCTTCAGTGCGTTGTTTTAATCATCCAAAAGAGTCCCTTCGGATAGCTTGCATCTAGCGAATAGAGCTCCACGCAGCGGCGAGTATCATTTCTTTCTGCATACACTTAATGAGGGCATAGTTCTTCAGTGCGTTAATTGTTTGGATCATTCACCAAAATACCTCCGGGTAGCTTGCTTCTAGCGAATGGAGCGCCACGCAGCGGCGAGTCTCATTTTCAGGACCCATACTGTGTGTAAGCATAGTGCTTCAGTGCGTTAATTGTTTGGATCATCCACCACAATTCCTCCGGTGAGCTTGCTTCAAGCGAATGGAGCGCCACGCAGCGGCGGTTCTCATTACTTTCTGCATACACTTTATGAGTACATAGTTCGTCAGTGGCTTAATTGTTTTGATCATCCACCACAATCCCACCGGTTAGCTTGCTTCTAGCAAACATAGCGCCACGCCGCGACGAGTCTCATTACTTTCTTCACACGTACTGTGTGAGAGCTTAATGCTTCAGAGCGTTAATTGGTTGGATCTTCCAACACAATCCCTCCGAGGAGTTTGCTTCGAGCGAATGGAGAGCCACGCAGCAGTGAGCCTCATTTCTTTCTGCATATACTTTATGAGGGCATACTTCGTCAGTGCGTTAATTCTTTTGATCATCCACCACAATCCATCCGGGTAGCATGCTTCTAACGAGAGGAGCGCAACAAATCTGCAAGTTTCATTACTTTCTTGACACATACTGTGTGTGAGCATAGTGCTTCAATGCGTTAATTGTTTTGATCATCCAACAGAATCTCTCCGGTTAGCTTGCTTCTAGCGAATGGAGCGCCACGCTGCGGCGAGTCTCGTTACTTTCTGTACACATTTTTTGAGGGCATAGTAAGTCAGTGCGTTAATTGTTTGGATCATCCACCAAAAATCAATCCGGGTAGCTTGTTTCTATCGAATGGAGCGCCAAGAAGCGGCGAGTCTCATTTATTTCTCGACACATACTGTGTGTGAGCATTGTGCTTCAGTGCGTTAATAGTTTTGACCATCCACCACAATTCCTCCGGGTAGCTTGCTTCTGGCGAATGGAGCACCACGCAGCGGCGAGTCTCATTAATTTCTTAACACATACTGTGTGTGAGCGTAGTGCTACAGTGCGTTAATTGGTTGGATCATCCACCACAATCACTCCGGGGAGCTTCCTTCAAGCGAATGGAGCACCACGCAGCGGCGAGTCTCATTATTTTCTGCTTAAAATTTATGAGGGCATAGTTCGTCCGTGCGTTAATAGTTTTGATTATCAACTACGATCCCTCCGGGTAGCTTTTCTTCTAACGAATGGAGCGCCACAAAGCGGCGAGTCTCGTTAATTTTTTGACACATAGTGTGTGTGAGCATAGTGCTTCAGTGCGTTAATTGTTTGGATCATCCACAACAATCCCTCCGGTGAGCTTCCTTCAAGCGAATGGAGCGCCACGCAGCGGCGAGTCTCATTACTTTCTGCATATACTTTATGAGGGCATAGTTCGTCAGTGCATTAATTGTTTTGATCATCCAGCCCAATCCCTCCGGGTAGCTTGCTTCTAGCGAATGGAGCGCCACGCAGCGGCGAGTTTCATTACTTTCTTTACATTTACTGTGTGTGTGCATAGTGCTTCAGCGCGTTAATTGGTTGGATCATCCACCACAAACCCTCCGGGTAGCTTGCTTCTAGCGAATGGAGCGCCAAGAAACGGCGAGTCTCATTACCTTATTACCACACTGTGTGTGAGCATAGTGCTTTAGTGCGTTAAATTTTTGATCATCCACCACAATCCCTCCGGGTAGCTTGCTTCTAGCGAATGGAGCGCCACGCTGCGGCGAGTCTCATTACTTTCTTGACACATACTGTGTGTGGGCATAGTGCTTTAGTGCGTTAAATTTTTGATCATCCACCACAATCCCTCCGGGTAGCTTGCTTCTAGCGAATGGAGCGCCACGCTGCGGCGAGTCTCATTACTTTCTTGACACATACTGTGTGTGGGCATAGTGCTTCAATGCGTTAATTGTTTTGATCATCCACCAGAATGCTTCCGGGTAGCTTGCTTCTTGCGAATGGACCGCCATGCAACGGCGAGTCTCACTACTTTCTTCACAAATACTGTGTGTGAGAATAGTGCTACTGTTCATTAATTGTTTTGATCATCCACCACAATCCCACCGGGTAGCTTGCTTCTAGCGAATGGAGCACCACACAGCGGCGAGTCTCATTAATTTCTTGACACATACTGTGTGTGAGCATAGTGCTTCTGTGCGTCAATTGTTTGGATCATCGACCACAATCACTACGGGTAGCTTGCTTCTTGCGAATGGAGCGCCACGTAACGGCGAGTCTGATTACTTTCTTGACACATCTGTGTGTGAGCATAATGCTTCAGTCCGTTAATTGTTTTGATCATCCACCACAATCCCATCCTATAGCTTCCTTCTAGCGAATGGAGCGCCACGCAGCGGCGAGTCACATTACTTTCTTAACACATACTGTGTGTGAGCGTAGTGCTACAGTATGATAATTGGTTGGATCATCCACCACAATCACTCCGGGGAGCTTCCTTCAAGCGAATGGAGCACCACGCAGCGGCGAGTCTCATTACTTTCTGCTTAAAATTTTTGAGCGCATAGCTCGTCCGTGCGTTAATTCTTTTGATCATCCACCACAATCCCTCCGGGTAGCTTGCTTCTAGCGAACTTAGCGCCACTCCGCGACGAGTCTCATTACTTTGTTCACACGTACTGTGTGAGAGCATAATGCTTCAGTGCGTTAATTGGTTGGATCCTCCACCACAATCCCTCCAAGGAGTTTGCTTCGAGCAAATGGAGGGCCACGCAGCAGTGAGTCTCATTTCCTTCTGCATACACTTTATGAGGGCATAGTTCGTCAGTGCGTTAATTGTTTGGATCATCCACCAAAATCAATCCGGGTAGCTGGTTTCTATCGAATGGAGCGCCACGAAGCGGCGAGTCTCATTTCTTTCTTGACGCATACTGTGTGTGAGCATAGTGCTTCAGTGCGTTAATTGTTTTGACCATCCACCACTATTCCTCCGGGTAGCTTGCTTCTGGCGAATGGAGAACCACGCAGCGGCGAGTCTCATTAATTTCTTGACACATACTGTGTGTGAGCATAGTGCTTCTGTGCGTCAATTGTTTGTATCATCGACCACAATCACTACGGGTAGCTTGCTTCTAGCGAATGGAGCGCCACGCAGCGGCGAGTCTGATTACTTTCTTGACACATCTGTGTGTGAGCATAATGCCTCAGCGCGTTAATTGTTTTCATCATCCACCACAATCCCATCCTGTAGCTTCCTTCTAGCGAATGGAGCGCCACAAAGCGGCGAGTCTCGTAAATTTTTTGACACATACTGTGTGCGAGCATAGTGCTTCTGTGCGTCAATTGTTTGTATCATCGACCACAATCACTACGGGTAGCTTGCTTCTAGCGAATGGAGCGCCACGCTGCGGCGTGTCTCATTACTTTCTTGAAACATACTGTGTGTGAGCAAAGTAATTCAATGCGTTTATTGTTTTGACCATCCACGAGAATCCTTCCGGGTAGCTTGCTTTTAGCGAATGGAGCGCCACGCAGCGGCGAGTCTCATTACGTTCTGCATACACTTTATGAGGGCATAGTTCGTCAGTGCGTTAATTTTTTTGACCATCCACCCCAATTCCTCCGTGTAGCTTGCTTCTGGCGAATGGACCACCACGCAACCTCGAGTCTCATTAATTTCTTGACACATACTGTGTGTGAGCATAGTGCTTCAGTACGTTAATTGTTTGGATCATCCACCAGAATCACTACGGGTAGCTTTCTTCTGGCGAATGGAGCATCACGCAGCGGCGAATCTGATTACTTTCTTCACACGTTCTGTGTGTGAGCATAATGCTTCAGTGCGTTAATTGTTTTGATCATCCACCACAATCCCATCCTGTAGCTTCCTTCTATCGAATGGAGCGCCACGCAGCGGCGAGTCTCATTACTTTCTTCACACATACTGTGTGTGAGCATAGTGCTACAGTGCGTTAATTGGTTGGATCATCCACCACAATCCCTCCGAAGAGCTTGCTTCAAGCGAATGGAGCGCAACGCAGCGGCGAGTCTCATTACTTTCTGCATACACTTTATGAGGTCATACATCGACAGTGATTTAATTCTTTTGATCATTCACCACAATACCTCCGGGTAGCTTGCTTCTTGCGAATGGACAGCCATGCAGCGGCGAGTGTCATTACTCTCTTCACAAATACTGTATGTGAGAATTGTGCTACAGTTCGTTAATTGTTTGGATCATCCACCACAATTCCTCCGGGTAGCTTGCTTCTAGCGAATGGATCGCCACGAAACGGCGAGTCTCATTACCTTATTGACACACACTGTGTGTGAGCATAGTGCTTCAGTGAGTTAAATTTTTGATCATCCACCACAATCCCTCCGGGTTGCTTGCTTCTAACGAATAGAGCGCAACAAAGCGGCGAGTCTCATTACTTTCTTGACACATACTGTGTGTGAGCATAGTGCTTCAATGCGTTAATTGTTTTGATCATCCACCAGAATCCCTCCGGGTTGCTTGCTTCTAAAGAATAGAGCGCAACAAAGCGGCGAGTTTCATTACTTTCTTGACACATACTGTGTGTGAGCATTGTGCTTCTGTGCGTTAATTGGTTGGATCTTCCACCACAATCCCCCCGGGGACCTTGCTTCCAGCGAATGAAGCGTCACGCAGCGGCGAGTCTCATTTTCTTGACACATACTGTGTTTGAGAATAGTGCTTCAGTGCGTTGTTTTAATCATCCAAAAGAGTCCCTTCGGATAGCTTGCATCAAGCGAATAGAGCTCCACGCAGCGGCGAGTATCATTTCTTTCTGCATACACTTAATGAGGGCATAGTTCTTCAGTGCGTTAATTGTTTGGATCATTCACCAAAATACCTCCGGGTAGCTTGCTTCTAGCGAATGGAGCGCCACGCAGCGGCGAGTCTCATTTTCAGGACCCATACTGTGTGTGAGCATAGTGCTTCAGTGCGTTAATTGTTTGGATCATCCACCACAATTCCTCCGGTGAGCTTGCTTCAAGCGAATGGAGCGCCACGCAGCGGCGGTTCTCATTACTTTCTGCATACACTTTATGAGTACATAGTTCGTCAGTGGCTTAATTGTTTTGATCATCCACCACAATCCCACCGGTTAGCTTGCTTCTAGCAAACATAGCGCCACGCCGCGACGAGTCTCATTACTTTCTTCACACGTACTGTGTGAGAGCTTAATGCTTCAGAGCGTTAATTGGTTGGATCTTCCAACACAATCCCTCCGAGGAATTTGCTTCGAGCGAATGGAGAGCCACGCAGCAGTGAGCCTCATTTCTTTCTGCATATACTTTATGAGGGCATACTTCGTCAGTGCGTTAATTCTTTTGATCATCCACCACAATCCATCCGGGTAGCTTGCTTCTAACGAGAGGAGCGCAACAAATCTGCAAGTTTCATTACTTTCTTGACACATACTGTGTGTGAGCATAGTGCTTCAATGCGTTAATTGTTTTGATCATCCAACAGAATCTCTCCGGTTAGCTTGCTTCTAGCGAATGGAGCGCCACGCTGCGGCGAGTCTCGTTACTTTCTGTACACATTTTTTGAGGGCATAGTAAGTCAGTGCGTTAATTGTTTGGATCATCCACCAAAAATCAATCCGGGTAGCTTGTTTCTATCGAATGGAGCGCCAAGAAGCGGCGAGTCTCATTTATTTCTCGACACATACTGTGTGTGAGCATTGTGCTTCAGTGCGTTAATAGTTTTGACCATCCACCACAATTCCTCCGGGTAGCTTGCTTCTGGCGAATGGAGCACCACGCAGCGGCGAGTCTCATTACTTTCTTAACACATACTGTGTGTGAGCGTAGTGCTACAGTGCGTTAATTGGTTGGATCATCCACCACAATCACTCCGGGGAGCTTCCTTCAAGCGAATGGAGCACCACGCAGCGGCGAGTCTCATTATTTTCTGCTTAAAATTTATGAGGGCATAGTTCGTCCGTGCGTTAATAGTTTTGATTATCAACTACGATCCCTCCGGGTAGCTTTTCTTCTAACGAATGGAGCGCCACAAAGCGGCGAGTCTCGTTAATTTTTTGACACATAGTGTGTGTGAGCATAGTGCTTCAGTGCGTTAATTGTTTGGATCATCCACAACAATCCCTCCGGTGAGCTTCCTTCAAGCGAATGGAGCGCCACGCAGCGGCGAGTCTCATTACTTTCTGCATATACTTTATGAGGGCATAGTTCGTCAGTGCATTAATTGTTTTGATCATCCAGCCCAATCCCTCCGGGTAGCTTGCTTCTAGCGAATGGAGCGCCACGCAGCGGCGAGTTTCATTACTTTCTTTACATTTACTGTGTGTGTGCATAGTGCTTCAGCGCGTTAATTGGTTGGATCATCCACCACAAACCCTCCGGGTAGCTTGCTTCTAGCGAATGGAGCGCCAAGAAACGGCGAGTCTCATTACCTTATTACCACACTGTGTGTGAGCATAGTGCTTCAGTGCGTTAAATTTTTGATCATCCACCACAATCCCTCCGGGTAGCTTGCTTCTAGCGAATGGAGCGCCACGCTGCGGCGAGTCTCATTACTTTCTTGACACATACTGTGTGTGGGCATAGTGCTTCAATGCGTTAATTGTTTTGATCATCCACCAGAATGCTTCCGGTTAGCTTGCTTCTAGCGAATGGAGCGCCACGCAGCGGCGAGTCTCATTACTTTCTGCATACATTTTATGAGGGCATACATCGTCAGTGATTTAATACTTTTGATCATTCACCACAATCCCTCCGGGTAGCTTGCTTCTTGCGAATGGACCGCCATGCAACGGCGAGTCTCACTACTTTCTTCACAAATACTGTGTGTGAGAATAGTGCTACTGTTCATTAATTGTTTTGATCATCCACCACAATCCCACCGGGTAGCTTGCTTCTAGCGAATGGAGCACCACACAGCGGCGAGTCTCATTAATTTCTTGACACATACTGTGTGTGAGCATAGTGCTTCTGTGCGTCAATTGTTTGGATCATCGACCACAATCACTACGGGTAGCTTGCTTCTTGCGAATGGAGCGCCACGTAACGGCGAGTCTGATTACTTTCTTGACACATCTGTGTGTGAGCATAATGCTTCAGTCCGTTAATTGTTTTGATCATCCACCACAATCCCATCCTATAGCTTCCTTCTAGCGAATGGAGCGCCACGCAGCGGCGAGTCACATTACTTTCTTAACACATACTGTGTGTGAGCGTAGTGCTACAGTATGATAATTGGTTGGATCATCCACCACAATCACTCCGGGGAGCTTCCTTCAAGCGAATGGAGCACCACGCAGCGGCGAGTCTCATTACTTTCTGCTTAAAATTTTTGAGCGCATAGCTCGTCCGTGCGTTAATTCTTTTGATCATCCACCACAATCCCTCCGGGTAGCTTGCTTCTAGCGAACATAGCGCCACTCCGCGACGAGTCTCATTACTTTGTTCACACGTACTGTGTGAGAGCATAATGCTTCAGTGCGTTAATTGGTTGGATCCTCCACCACAATCCCTCCAAGGAGTTTGCTTCGAGCAAATGGAGGGCCACGCAGCAGTGAGTCTCATTTCCTTCTGCATACACTTTATGAGGGCATAGTTCGTCAGTGCGTTAATTGTTTGGATCATCCACCAAAATCAATCCGGGTAGCTGGTTTCTATCGAATGGAGCGCCACGAAGCGGCGAGTCTCATTTCTTTCTTGACGCATACTGTGTGTGAGCATAGTGCTTCAGTGCGTTAATTGTTTTGACCATCCACCACTATTCCTCCGGGTAGCTTGCTTCTGGCGAATGGAGAACCACGCAGCGGCGAGTCTCATTAATTTCTTGACACATACTGTGTGTGAGCATAGTGCTTCTGTGCGTCAATTGTTTGTATCATCGACCACAATCACTACGGGTAGCTTGCTTCTAGCGAATGGAGCGCCACGCAGCGGCGAGTCTGATTACTTTCTTGACACATCTGTGTGTGAGCATAATGCCTCAGCGCGTTAATTGTTTTCATCATCCACCACAATCCCATCCTGTAGCTTCCTTCTAGCGAATGGAGCGCCACAAAGCGGCGAGTCTCGTAAATTTTTTGACACATACTGTGTGCGAGCATAGTGCTTCTGTGCGTCAATTGTTTGTATCATCGACCACAATCACTACGGGTAGCTTGCTTCTAGCGAATGGAGCGCCACGCTGCGGCGTGTCTCATTACTTTCTTGAAACATACTGTGTGTGAGCAAAGTAATTCAATGCGTTTATTGTTTTGACCATCCACGAGAATCCTTCCGGGTAGCTTGCTTTTAGCGAATGGAGCGCCACGCAGCGGCGAGTCTCATTACGTTCTGCATACACTTTATGAGGGCATAGTTCGTCAGTGCGTTAATTTTTTTGACCATCCACCCCAATTCCTCCGTGTAGCTTGCTTCTGGCGAATGGACCACCACGCAACCTCGAGTCTCATTAATTTCTTGACACATACTGTGTGTGAGCATAGTGATTCAGTACGTTAAATGTTTGGATCATCCACCAGAATCACTACGGGTAGCTTTCTTCTGGCGAATGGAGCATCACGCAGCGGCGAATCTGATTACTTTCTTCACACGTTCTGTGTGTGAGCATAATGCTTCAGTGCGTTAATTGTTTTGATCATCCACCACAATCCCATCCTGTAGCTTCCTTCTATCGAATGGAGCGCCACGCAGCGGCGAGTCTCATTACTTTCTTCACACATACTGTGTGTGAGCATAGTGCTACAGTGCGTTAATTGGTTGGATCATCCACCACAATCCCTCCGAAGAGCTTGCTTCAAGCGAATGGAGCGCAACGCAGCGGCGAGTCTCATTACTTTCTGCATACACTTTATGAGGTCATACATCGACAGTGATTTAATTCTTTTGATCATTCACCACAATACCTCCGGGTAGCTTGCTTCTTGCGAATGGACAGCCATGCAGCGGCGAGTGTCATTACTCTCTTCACAAATACTGTATGTGAGAATTGTGCTACAGTTCGTTAATTGTTTGGATCATCCACCACAATCGCTCCGGTGAGCTTGCTTCAAGCGAATGGAGCGCCACGCAGCGGCGGTTCTCATTACTTTCTGCATAAACTTTATGATCACATAGTTCGTCAGTGGTTTAATTTTTTTGATCATCCACCACAATCCCTCCGGGTAGCTTGCGTCTAGCGAACGGAGCGCAACGCAGCGTCGAGTCTCATTACTTTCTTGACACATACTGTGTGTGTACATACTGCTTCGGTATGTTAATTGGTTGGATCATCCACCAAAATCTCTCCGGTGAGCTTGCTTCGAGCGAATGGAGCACCACACAGCTTCGAGTCTCATTATTTCTGCATACAATTTATGAGGGCATAGTTCGTCCGTGCGATAATTGTCTTGACCATTCACCACAATCCATCCGGGTAGCTTGCTTCTACAAAATGCAGCCCAACAAAGCGGAGAGTCTCATTACTTTCTTGACACATACTGTGTGCGAGCATAGTGCTTCAATGCGTTAATTGTTTGATCATCCACCACAATCCCTCCGGGAACCTTGCATCTAGCGAACGGAGCGCCACGCAGCGGCGAGTCTGATTACTTTCTTGGCAAATTCTTTGTATGAGCATAATGCTTCAATGCGTTAATCGTTTTGATCATCCACAGCAATCCCTCCGGGGACCTTGCTTCTAGCAAATGGAGCGCCACTTAGCGGCGAGTCTCATTACTTTCTGCATACACTTTATGCGTACATAGTTCGCCAGTGGTTTAATTGTTTTGATCATCTACCACAATTCCACCGTGTAGCTTGCTTCGAGCGAACGGAGCGCCACGCCGGGACGAGTCCCATTACTTTCTTCACACATACTGTGTGAGAGCTTAATGCTTCAGTGCGTTAATAGGTTGGAGGATCCACCACAATCCCTCCGACTAGCTTGCTTCTAGCGAATGGAGTGCGACGCAGCAGTGAGTCTCATTTCTTTCTGCATACACTTTATGAGGGCATACTTCGTCAGTGCGTTAATTCTTTTGATCACCCACCACAATCTTTCCGGGTAGATTGCTTCTAGTGAATGGAGCGCCACGCAGGGTCGAGTCTCGTTATTTTCTTGACACATACCCTGTGTGAGCATAGTGCTTCAGTGCGTTAAAAGTTTTGATCATCCACCAGAATGCTTCCGGGTAGCTTGCTTTTTGCGAATGGAACGCCACGCAGCGGCGAGTCTCATTACTTTCTTGACACATACTGTGTGTGAGCATAGCGCTTCAGTGCGTTAATTGGTTTGATCATCCACCAGAATCCCTCCGGGTAGCTTGCTTCTAGCGAATGGAGCGCCATGCTGCGGCGAGTCTCATTAATTTCTGCATACACTTTGTGAGGGCATAGTTCGTCACTGCGTTAATTAATTTTGGTCATCCACCACAATCCCTCCGGGTCGCATGCTTAATACGAACGGAGCGCCACGCAGCGGCGAGTCTGATTACTTTCTTGACACATTCTGTGTATGGGCATAATGCTTCAGTGCGTTAATCGTTTTGATCATCCACCACAATCTCACTGGGTAGCTTCCTTCTAGCGAATGGAGCGCCACGAAGCGGCGAGTCTCAATTCTTTCTTCACACATACTGTGTGTGAGCATAATGCTACAGTGCGTTAATTGGTTGGATCATCCACCACAATCCCTCCGAGGAGCTTGCTTCGATAGTATGGAGCGCCACGGAGCAGTGAGTCTCATTTCTTTCTGCATACACTTTAAGAGGGAATACTTTTTCAGTGCGTTAATTCTTTTGATCATCCACCACAATCCCTCCGGGTAGCTTGCTTCTAGCGAATGGAGCGCCACGCAGCGGCGAGTGTCATTTCTTTCTGTACACATTTTTTCAGGGCATAGTTACTCAGTGCGTTATATGTTTGTATCAACCACCAAAATCCCTCCGTGTAGCTTACTTCTAGCGAATGGAGCGCCACGCAGCGGCGAGTCTCATTACTTTCTAACACATACTGTGTGTGAGCGTAGTGCTTCAGTGCGTTAATTGTTTTGATCATCCACCAGAATCCCTCCGGGTAGCTTGTTTGTAGCGAATGTAGCGCCATGCTGCGGCGAGTCATATTACTTTCTTGACACATACTGTGTCTGAGCATAGTGCTTCAGTGCGTTAATTGGTTGGAACATCCACAAGAATCCCTCCGGGTTGCTTGATTCTAGCGAAAGGAGCGCCACGCAGCGGCGAGTCTCATTACTTTCTTGACACATAATGTGTATGAGCATAGTGCTTCAGTGCGTTAAGTGTTTGGATCATCCACCACAATTCCTCCGGGTAGCTTGCTTCTAGCGAATGGATTGCCACGAAACGGCGAGTCTCATTACCTTATTGACACACACTGTGTGTGAGCATAGTGCTTCAGTGAGTTAAATTTTTGATCATCCACCACAATCCCTCCGGGTTGCTTGCTTCTAACGAATAGAGCGCAACAAAGCGGCGAGTCTCATTACTTTCTTGACACATACTGTGTGTGAGCATAGTGCTTCAATGCGTTAATTGTTTTTATCATCCACCAGAATCCCTCCGGGTTGCTTGCTTCTAACGAATAGAGCGCAACAAAGCGGCGAGTTACATTACTTTCTTGACACATACTGTGTGTGAGCATTGTGCTTCTGTGCGTTAATTGGTTGGATCTTCCACCACAATCCCCCCGGGGACCTTGCTTCCAGCGAATGAAGCGTCACGCAGCGGCGAGTCTCATTTTCTTGACACATACTGTGTGTGAGCATAGTGCTTCAGTGCGTTGTTTTAATCATCCAAAAGAGTCCCTTCGGATAGCTTGCATCTAGCGAATAGAGCTCCACGCAGCGGCGAGTATCATTTCTTTCTGCATACACTTAATGAGGGCATAGTTCTTCAGTGCGTTAATTGTTTGGATCATTCACCAAAATACCTCCGGGTAGCTTGCTTCTAGCGAATGGAGCGCCACGCAGCGGCGAGTCTCATTTTCAGGACCCATACTGTGTGTGAGCATAGTGCTTCAGTGCGTTAATTGTTTGGATCATCCACCACAATTCCTCCGGTGAGCTTGCTTCAAGCGAATGGAGCGCCACGCAGCGGCGGTTCTCATTACTTTCTGCATACACTTTATGAGTACATAGTTCGTCAGTGGCTTAATTGTTTTGATCATCCACCACAATCCCACCGGTTAGCTTGCTTCTAGCAAACATAGCGCCACGCCGCGACGAGTCTCATTACTTTCTTCACACGTACTGTGTGAGAGCTTAATGCTTCAGAGCGTTAATTGGTTGGATCTTCCAACACAATCCCTCCGAGGAGTTTGCTTCGAGCGAATGGAGAGCCACGCAGCAGTGAGCCTCATTTCTTTCTGCATATACTTTATGAGGGCATACTTCGTCAGTGCGTTAATTCTTTTGATCATCCACCACAATCCATCCGGGTAGCTTGCTTCTAACGAGAGGAGCGCCACAAATCTGCAAGTTTCATTACTTTCTTGACACATACTGTGTGTGAGCATAGTGCTTCAATGCGTTAATTGTTTTGATCATCCAACAGAATCTCTCCGGTTAGCTTGCTTCTAGCGAATGGAGCGATACGCTGCGGCGAGTCTCGTTACTTTCTGTACACATTTTTTGAGGGCATAGTAAGTCAGTGCGTTAATTGTTTGGATCATCCACCAAAAATCAATCCGGGTAGCTTGTTTCTATCGAATGGAGCGCCAAGAAGCGGCGAGTCTCATTTCTTTCTCGACACATACTGTGTGTGAGCATAGTGCTTCAGTGCGTTAATAGTTTTGACCATCCACCACAATTCCTCCGGGTAGCTTGCTTCTGGCGAATGGAGCACCACGCAGCGGCGAGTCTCATTAATTTCTTGACACATACTGTGTGTGAACATAGTGTTTCTGTGCGTCAATTGTTTGGATCATCGACCACAATCACTACGGGTAGCTTGCTTCTAGCGAATGGAGCGCCACGCAGCGGCGAGTCTGATTACTTTCTTGACACATCTGTGTGTGAGCATAATGCTTCAGTGCGTTAATTGTTTTGATCATCCACCACAATCCCATCCTGTAGCTTCCTTCTAGCGAATGGAGCGCCACTCCGCGGCGAGTCTCATTACTTTCTTAACACATACTGTGTGTGAGCGTAGTGCTACAGTGCGTTAATTGGTTGGATCATCCACCACAATCACTCCGGGGAGCTTCCTTCAAGCGAATGGAGCACCACGCAGCGGCGAGTCTCATTATTTTCTGCTTAAAATTTATGAGGGCATAGTTCGTCCGTGCGTTAATAGTTTTGATTATCAACTACGATCCCTCCGGGTAGCTTTTCTTCTAACGAATGGAGCGCCACAAAGCGGCGAGTCTCGTTAATTTTTTGACACATAGTGTGTGTGAGCATAGTGCTTCAGTGCGTTAATTGTTTGGATCATCCACAACAATCCCTCCGGTGAGCTTCCTTCAAGCGAATGGAGCGCCACGCAGCGGCGAGTCTCATTACTTTCTGCATATACTTTATGAGGGCATAGTTCGTCAGTGCATTAATTGTTTTGATCATCCAGCCCAATCCCTCCGGGTAGCTTGCTTCTAGCGAATGGAGCGCCACGCAGCGGCGAGTTTCATTACTTTCTTTACATTTACTGTGTGTGTGCATAGTGCTTCAGCGCGTTAATTGGTTGGATCATCCACCACAAACCCTCCGGGTAGCTTGCTTCTAGCGAATGGAGCGCCAAGAAACGGCGAGTCTCATTACCTTATTACCACACTGTGTGTGAGCATAGTGCTTCAGTGCGTTAAATTTTTGATCATCCACCACAATCCCTCCGGGTAGCTTGCTTCTAGCGAATGGAGCGCCACGCTGCGGCGAGTCTCATTACTTTCTTGACACATACTGTGTGTGGGCATAGTGCTTCAATGCGTTAATTGTTTTGATCATCCACCAGAATGCTTCCGGGTAGCTTGCTTCTAGCGAATGGAGCGCCACGCAGCGGCGAGTCTCATTACTTTCTGCATACATTTTATGAGGGCATACATCGTCAGTGATTTAATACTTTTCATCATTCACCACAATCCCTCCGGGTAGCTTGCTTCTTACGAATGGACCGCCATGCAACGGCGAGTCTCACTACTTTCTTCACAAATACTGTGTGTGAGAATAGTGCTACTGTTCATTAATTGTTTTGATCATCCACCACAATCCCACCGGGTAGCTTGCTTCTAGCGAATGGAGCGCCACGCTGCGGCGAGTCTCATTACTTTCTTGACACATACTGTGTGTGAGCATAGTGCTTCTGTGCGTCAATTGTTTGGATCATCGACCACAATCACTACGGGTAGCTTGCTTCTTGCGAATGGAGCGCCACGTAACGGCGAGTCTGATTACTTTCTTGACACATCTGTGTGTGATCATAATGCTTCAGTCCGTTAATTGTTTTGATCATCCACCACAATCCCATCCTATAGCTTCCTTCTAGCGAATGGAGCGCCACGCAGCGGCGAGTCACATTACTTTCTTAACACATACTGTGTGTGAGCGTAGTGCTACAGTATGATAATTGGTTGGATCATCCACCACAATCACTCCGGGGAGCTTCCTTCAAGCGAATGGAGCACCACGCAGCGGCGAGTCTCATTACTTTCTGCTTAAAATTTTTGAGCGCATAGCTCGTCCGTGCGTTAATACTTTTGATCATCCACCACAATCCCTCCGGGTAGCTTGCTTCTAGCGAACATAGCGCCACTCCGCGACGAGTCTCATTACTTTGTTCACACGTACTGTGTGAGAGCATAATGCTTCAGTGCGTTAATTGGTTGGATCCTCCACCACAATCCCTCCAAGGAGTTTGCTTCGAGCAAATGGAGGGCCACGCAGCAGTGAGTCTCATTTCCTTCTGCATACACTTTATGAGGGCATAGTTCGTCAGTGCGTTAATTGTTTGGATCATCCACCAAAATCAATCCGGGTAGCTGGTTTCTATCGAATGGAGCGCCACGAAGCGGCGAGTCTCATTTCTTTCTTGACGCATACTGTGTGTGAGCATAGTGCTTCAGTGCGTTAATTGTTTTGACCATCCACCACTATTCCTCCGGGTAGCTTGCTTCTGGCGAATGGAGCACCACGCAGCGGCGAGTCTCATTAATTTCTTGACACATACTGTGTGTGAGCATAGTGCTTCTGTGCGTCACTTGTTTGTATCATCGACCACAATCACTACGGGTAGCTTGCTTCTAGCGAATGGAGCGCCACGCAGCGGCGAGTCTGATTACTTTCTTGACACATCTGTGTGTGAGCATAATGCATCAGCGCGTTAATTGTTTTCATCATCCACCACAATCCCATCCTGTAGCTTCCTTCTAGCGAATGGAGCGCCACAAAGCGGCGAGTCTCGTAAATTTTTTGACACATACTGTGTGCGAGCATAGTGCTTCTGTGCGTCAATTGTTTGTATCATCGACCACAATCACTACGGGTAGCTTGCTTCTAGCGAATGGAGCGTCACGCTGCGGCGTGTCTCATTACTTTCTTGAAACATACTGTGTGTGAGCAAAGTAATTCAATGCGTTTATTGTTTTGACCATCCACCAGAATCCTTCCGGGTAGCTTGCTTTTAGCGAATGGAGCGCCACGCAGCGGCGAGTCTCATTACGTTCTGCATACACTTTATGAGGGCATAGTTCGTCAGTGCGTTAATTTTTTTGACCATCCACCCCAATTCCTCCGTGTAGCTTGCTTCTGGGGAATGGACCACCACGCAACCACGAGTCTCATTAATTTCTTGACACATACTGTGTGTGAGCATAGTGCTTCAGTACGTTAATTGTTTGGATCATCCACCAGAATCACTACGGGTAGCTTTCTTCTGGCGAATGGAGCATCACGCAGCGGCGAATCTGATTACTTTCTTCACACGTTCTGTGTGTGAGCATAATGCTTCAGTGCGTTAATTGTTTTGATCATCTACCACAATCCCATCCTGTAGCTTCCTTCTATCGAATGGAGCGCCACGCAGCGGCGAGTCTCATTACTTTCTTCACACATACTGTGTGTGAGCATAGTGCTACAGTGCGTTAATTGGTTGGATCATCCACCACAATCCCTCCGAAGAGCTTGCTTCAAGCGAATGGAGCGCAACGCAGCGGCGAGTCTCATTACTTTCTGCATACACTTTATGAGGTCATACATCGACAGTGATTTAATTCTTTTGATCATTCACCACAATACCTCCGGGTAGCTTGCTTCTTGCGAATGGACCGCCATGCAGCGGCGAGTGTCATTACTCTCTTCACAAATACTGTATGTGAGAATTGTGCTACAGTTCGTTAATTGTTTGGATCATCCACCACAATCGCTCCGGTGAGCTTGCTTCAAGCGAATGGAGCGCCACGCAGCGGCGGTTCTCATTACTTTCTGCATAAACTTTATGATCACATAGTTCGTCAGTTGTTTAATTTTTTTGATCATCCACCACAATCCCTCCGGGTAGCTTGCGTCTAGCGAACGGAGCGCAACGCAGCGTCGAGTCTCATTACATTCTTGACACATACTGTGTGTGTACATAGTGCTTCGGTATGTTAATTGGTTGGATCATCCACCAAAATCTCTCCGGTGAGCTTGCTTCGAGCGAATGGAGCACCACACAGCTTCGAGTCTCATTATTTCTGCATACAATTTATGAGGGCATAGTTCGTCCGTGCGATAATTGTCTTGACCATTCACCACAATCCATCCGGGTAGCTTGCTTCTACAAAATGCAGCCCAACAAAGCGGAGAGTCTCATTACTTTCTTGACACATACTGTGTGCGAGCATAGTGCTTCAATGGGTTAATTGTTTGATCATCCACCACAATCCCTCCGGGTTGCTTGCTTCTAGCGAATGGAGCGCCACGCAGCGGCGAGTCTCATTTCTTTCTTGTCACATACTGTGTTTGAGCATATTGCTTCAGTGCGTTAATTGTTTTGATCATCCACCACAATCCCACCGTTTAGCTTAATTTTAGCATTTGGAGCGCTATGCAGCGGCGAGTCTCATTACTTTCTGCATACAATTTATGAGGGCATAGTTTCTCAGTGCGTTAATTGTTTTGATCATCCACCACAATCCCTCCGGGAACCTTGCATCTAGCGAACGGAGCGCCACGCAGCGGCGAGTCTGATTACTTTCTTGGCAAATTCTTTGTATGAGCATAATGCTTCAATGCGTTAATCGTTTTGATCATCCACAGCAATCCCTCCGGGGACCTTGCTTCTAGCAAATGGAGCGCCACTTAGCGGCGAGTCTCATTACTTTCTGCATACACTTTATGCGTACATAGTTCGCCAGTGGTTTAATTGTTTTGATCATCTACCACAATTCCACCGGGTAGCTTGCTTCGAGCGAACGGAGCGCCACGCCGGGACGAGTCCCATTACTTTCTTCACACATACTGTGTGAGAGCTTAATGCTTCAGTGCGTTAATAGGTTGGAGGATCCACCACAATCCCTCCGACTAGCTTGCTTCTTGCGAATGGAGTGCGACGCAGCAGTGAGTCTCATTTCTTTCTGCATACACTTTATGAGGGCATACTTCGTCAGTGCGTTAATTCTTTTGATCACCCACCACAATCTTTCCGGGTAGCTTGCTTCTAGCGAATGGAGCGCCACGCAGGGTCGAGTCTCGTTATTTTCTTGACACATACCCTGTGTGAGCACAGTGCTTCAGTGCGTTAAAAGTTTTGATCATCCACCAGAATGCTTCCGGGTAGCTTGCTTTTTGCGAATGGAACGCCACGCAGCGGCGAGTCTCATTACTTTCTTGACACATACTGTGTGTGAGCATAGCGCTTCAGTGCGTTAATTGTTTTGATCATCCACCAGAATCCCTCCGGGTAGCTTGCTTCTAGCGAATGGAGCGCCATGCTGCGGCGAGTCTCATTAATTTCTGCATACACTTTGTGAGGGCATAGTTCGTCACTGCGTTAATTAATTTTGGTCATCCACCACAATCCCTCCGGGTCGCATGCTTAATACGAACGGAGCGCCACGCAGCGGCGAGTCTGATTACTTTCTTGACACATTCTGTGTATGGGCATAATGCTTCAGTGCGTTAATCGTTTTGATCATCCACCACAATCTCACTGGGTAGCTTCCTTCTAGCGAATGGAGCGCCACGAAGCGGCGAGTCTCAATTCTTTCTTCACACATACTGTGTGTGAGCATAATGCTACAGTGCGTTAATTGGTTGGATCATCCACCACAATCCCTCCGAGGAGCTTGCTTCGATAGTATGGAGCGCCACGGAGCAGTGAGTCTCATTTCTTTCTGCATACACTTTAAGAGGGAATACTTCTTCAGTGCGTTAATTCTTTTGATCATCCACCACAATCCCTCCGGGTAGCTTGCTTCTAGCGAATGGAGCGCCACGCAGCGGCGAGTCTCATTATTTTCTTGACACATACTCTGTGTGAGCATAGTGCTTCAGTGCGTTAATAGTTTTGATCATCCACCAGAATCCATCCGGGTAGCTTGCTTCTTGCGAATGGGGCGCCATGCAGCGGCGAGTCTCATTACTTTCTTCAAACATACTGTGTGTGAGCATACTGCTACAGTTCGTTTATTGTTTTGATCATCCACAACAATCCCTCCGAGGAGCTTGCTTTGAGCGTATGGAGCGCCATGGAGCAGTGAGTCTCATTTCTTTCTGCTTACACTTTTTTTTTTTTTTTTTTGGCTCAGGCCCGTCTTTCAGATCCGGCATCTGAAACTTTTGACCGGAACGGGTTATCATCATTGCCATTTATTTATTTTCTTATCTTTATTGGGTATCCATGTTTGAAAGAAAAAAGGTGAAAAGGAAACGGGAAAAAGGAAAGAACAAAAAAAACACAGCACAAGAACAAAACAAACAAAAAACAAAGAACAACAAGAATAAACTATGAGAAAAAAATAACAACAATTTTCTTGCAAAGTGCTACTCAGCTTAAATCTATCTGCACCTATCCTGAACTATACTACTTAGTATTTCAATTCCTGATCCAACAACTGTAATAGTATGGAATACGATATAAAATACTTAAATAATATATTCTATTGTTATTAATTCTTATCTACTTATCTATCTATATTATCTAACTAATCTACTCTTCTATTTTGCTGTTATTTGTTTATTTTTATATATTATTTCCCTATAGTTCTTAACCATTTAATTCCTACTGATTGATTTCTTTTCTTAATTATTAAGATTTTTTTTAAAGATTATAGTCTTATTATGTTTTTTAGTTACCTAGTTTCTAATTTTTATTTTTTTTAAAATGTAATTATGGTTTCCTATTCTTGTTTAATGGTTTATTATATTATTTATTATCATGTATTAATACATTTATTAATTAGGCTACTATTTATCCTTTTTCCCTCTTGTTATTCCACATGAGTGTTTAATGATGTTGTTTAATTAATTTTATATTTACTTTATTAATTATTTATTTTTTTATTTTTTTATTATTTAGTTAAGTTTTATTTAATAATATGTTGCTTCATCTTCTTTCTTCGGTTTTCACCGTATGACAATGGTTCCTCTCCCGTATGCTGTATGATTATTTATCAAACTGCACTTCTCTTCACTTTCTCACAGCAAAACAGATCACTATGGTTTTCCACTGTATGATTGGTTCTCTCCTGTGGACACGGAACACATTTACACTAACATTTCACTTCACTAATAACTTCCACTCTTATATGACATAAATTTAATAGTTATTCATGTAGTGTTCTGTGAGTGTTCTCAGTTTCGTGTCCATGCCATATCACAGTCCTGTATGTGCTGACTTGAGGTCCAGGACCCACTCAGAGCACTTAGTGTGGATCCTGGTCCGTTGTGTCCTTCCGCCCGCACACCCAGGCTGGGACCGTCATTTCGGCCGAGATCGACTGAAGCGGTCACTAAGTTCACTATCTCTGAGACACTCCTCTTCACTTATCGTCCATGACGCAATGAGGTACACCCAAAAACCCGAAAACCGAAAACCCGGAGACCACGAACACAAAAGCACACATGCGACGCACACACACAAGACCATACGCGTCCGGAGTTCCATCCGGTGTAAACCGGGGATGCGATGATCCACTCGCTCCTCTCCCCCGGGGGGCACGGAATACCAGTGCCATCCTGAAGATTTTCTTCGTTCCGGAAGATTTCATTCATTCAAAACACTCAAAGACACATCCACTCTAATTCTATTTACATTTATGCAATGCTTATTCGTTTTCATTGTAATAAGTTCTTCTTCTTATTTCAGAATAGCTGTTTGCTATTCGCTTTAAGATGTTAAAATCATTTTCGTTTTCGATTATTTGTATTAGATTTTTACGTCTGATATTTTCCCTCTCTGGTATTACATCTTCTGTCAGAGGGCACCAAAAGATGTGGTGCTCTGGTGTTCCAATTTCGCCGCATTCACAAATTGTATTTTCTTTGGCCTTTATTCTATACAGGTAAGTTTCATAGGGGCCGTGCCCACTTAGAAAGTGAATGACACCTGGACTTGGATCTAGATGTTTTAACTTTTTCCTTTTATTAATTGTTGGAATAATATCCCATAATCTTCTTGATTTGTTTGAGTTTGTCCATTCTAAGTTCCATATTTCTTCTATAGTTTCTTCGATCTCCTTCTTTGTTGTTACTGCCTTGCCAAGAAGATCTATTAGCTTTTCGTTTTCTTTCTTTTTTAGCCAGTAGAATGCTGCTCTTTGTAGTATTACCAGATGTAGTGGTTTTATATGTAGTAGTATACATAATGCTTCATTTGGCACTGTGTTAAAGGCTCCACTTAGTCTTATAAGTAAATTTCTTTGAGGTCTATTTATGGAATCTCTAATTTTTTTGTTCTCGAAAATTCGATGTACCCACAGACTTGAAGCGTATGCCATAGTCGCACATAGTATTGTATCATGGTATATCTTTAATATTTTATTTGGTAACTTGTATGTATTTTTGCCAGTTGTCATTAGTTTGTTGGCAATTTTATTACTTTTTTCAACTATATATTGTACATGTTTCTCAAAGTTTAAATTTTCATCTATTGTTACGCCTAAGTATTTAAATTCTGTTACTCTTTTTATTTTTTGATTTAATATTTTTATTTGTGGTTCCCTAGTTAATTTGGTTCCAAAAAGCATAAACTTAGTTTTTTTCGCTGATAGCTTTAATTTATTTTCAGAGCACCAGTTATATAGACTTTCCACTACTTGGTTAGTTTTTGTTTCTATTTCTCTTCTGGAATTTGCCGAGGTTATTATTACAATATCATCAGCAAAGGCTATGATTCTATCTATTGACTCATTCTTTGCCATTTTCACCAGACAAGGCTGTAGTTGTATATCCCACATCAGGGGTCCCAAGATTGAACCTTGTGGACAGCCCTTTTCATTTTGTATTTCTTTATCTCCCATTTCTGTTTGTATAATTATTTTTCTGTGTTGGAAATAATCTTTTATTACGTTTTGCAGATATTGTGGAAGCCTTAATTTCTTCAAATTCTCTAATAACGCTGGTATCCATAGATTATCGAATGCTCCCTCAATGTCAACAAACAACGCTAGAGCATATTTCTTTTGGTAGCTACTATTTTGTATTTGTTCTTTAAAAACATTCAGTGCATCCTCAGTCGATCTTCCCGCTCTAAAACCATATTGTAAGGTGTCATTCTGTGTATTTCTATACTTCTTTATCCTATTAGCTATAACTCTCTCATAAATTTTGCTTATGTTCTTTAGTAAACATATTGGTCTGTAGGCACCAATTTCTAAGGGGTCTCTGTCCAGGCTCTTAAGTAGTATAATTAACTTCGAAATTTTCCATTCATTTGGGAATGTTTGTTTCTTTAACAATATGTTGTAAAGTCTTGTTAAGTAAGGGACCCATATATCTTTATTCCTTTTATATATTTCATTTGTTATTTCATCGAGGCCTGGGGCCTTACCTGTTTTTAGTTTTTTTTATAATTTTTTCTACTTCATCATTTGATACCAATTCGGAGTCGTCCACATCTACTACTGTTGCTTCTCTTGCATGATTTCTTCTTAGCTGCATCTGTCCCATTGTATCATCTTCCACCGTATCCTTAGGAAAAAATTTCTGCATTAATTTGTCTAGTGTTTCTTCTCTTTTTTTTGTATACGTTCCATCTGCATTTTTAATTGTGCATAATGTTGTAGGATTAATCTTTTGCATAATTAATTTATATGGAAAACCCCAAGGATCCATTTCTATGTTTTTCGCCAGAAACAGTTCCCAACTTCGTTTTTTCTCCAGTAATACCGCCTGTTCATATTCATCCTTTACCTTTCTATAATTTTGGAGCCTAATATTTTTGAGCCTCGGTTCTAGGGTTGCCTGATAACTTTTTCTTCTTGCTTTTACCAATTTTTTTAATCTTTCCAATTTTGGTTTCCAAAAGCCACCGTATCCTACATTTTGCCCTAATTTCAGAGTGGATTCTCTTATTGCGGTTATTGTGGCTTCTTCTACCTTTATTACCATATTGTTAGCATCTTCTGTTTGTTCTAATTGGGGGAGGTCTAGCTTGTCTTTAAAAACTTCCCAATCTATTTTCTTTATATTTAATCTTTCTTTATTCCTTCCTTTATCCATTTTTACGTCGAAGGTTATGACTTCGTGGTCACTGGTAGTTTGTTTATCGTGAACCATCCAATTTTCTATTTTGTCCATAATGTTTATTGTGCTGATTGTTATGTCTATAAATGATTCACCTCTTGATCCTACGAAGGTTGGCTTGTTTCCAGTATTTATAATTGCAAGATCGTTTTGCATGATAAAATCTCCCAATTCCTCTCCTCTTTGATCGGTATATGGTGAACCCCAGGCTATGTTCTTGGCGTTTGAATCTAACATTATTATGATCTTTTTCCCAGGGTTTTGTCTGATTATTTGCTGTAGTTTATTTAGAAATGGTTTAATTTCCTTACTATATTGAAAATAAGAATTGATTAGCCAGATTGAATCAGTTCCTTGTGTAATTTCAACACATACAGTCCAATTATCACAGTATTGTGAGATTTTTAATACTTCTAGATTTTTGTTCATGATCACAATCACTGCTAGGGAGGCCTCACCACCATAAATTATTCTCGCTGATGCTGGGAAAGCTACTAATCTGTTATTGTAAGTATATGGTTCTTGTAGAGCGATTAAATCGATATTTGTTGTTTCCACAAATCTTCTTGCTTCCATTGTCGCGAGTTTCGACCTATGCGAGTTGTTTTGTGCAATTTTTAATGTTAGTAAGCTGTTAAGCATGTTTGGTATATACAAAGGCGTCCATACCAGTTTTGCTGTAGTCGAAACAAATTCTGCCGTGGGCGTTCACCATCTGTTTGTATACGTTCTCTAATTCCCAGTGTATACCTCTTCTCTCATATACTTCATTTATTAAATCTACTAACTCCCATCCATTAGCGGGAAGATCGTATGTTCTCAGTTCTATTCTATCGATTTCTTCTAGCGTAGGGTATGTTATCGTCCGTCCCTTGTCATGTAGATCTCTAATTACTTGTCGAAATGCCACACTAAGAATGTTCTTGTCCTCCAATTTGGCTAATCTATATTGATGGCTCATATTATCATATAATTGTCTTGGTTCCATCAAAATTGGTTTCGTATTTTCTGCTTCTTTCGGAGATTGAGTTGATGTAATTTTGTTATCTTGAATTGGTTCTTCTTTGATTGGAAATAAATATTTCTGCTCGCCATTCACAAAATTTATCTTAAGTGTTGTTTTTTCTTCTGCTGCTGGATCTGGAATAGTTCCTTTGTCTTTTTTCTTCCAATATATGTCAGGTGGTTTCTTAATAGTATTATTATCTTTTTCTATTTCAGTTTGTATACATTTATCCTTTGTAGATACCATAGCTCTTCTTTTTCTATCCAAAAATTCCTCCAAACGTTTTTTGTCCCTTTTGGCCTTGCTTGGTGATTTGTTTTTCTTTTTCTTGCATACTTCTTTGTGTCCTTTATCCATAATTTATTTTACTGATTATCCTTTCACGCGCTACCCGATATGAAACACATTCTTCCGTATTTGGAGTTTGGCATATTTTGTGTCTGAGTTTACATGGAATGCATACCTTTTTGCCTTTATCTTCACAGTCTTCACTTTTGTGGCGAAGGGATCCGCAATATCTGCATCGTACTTTGTCCTTGCTTTCGCAATATTTCGTGATGTGGCCAAATTCTTGGCACGTGTAACATTGTGGTACCACAATGAAATCTTTAACTTTATGTGATTCATCCGCTTACACTTTAAGAGGGAATACTTCGTCAGTGCGTTAATTGTTTCGATCATCCACCACAATCCTGCAGGGTAGCTTGTATCTAGCGAATGGAGCGCCACCCACCGGCGAGTATCATTACTTTTTTGACATATATTGTGTGTGAGCATATGCTTCTGTGCGTTAATTGTTTTGATCCTCCACCACAATCACTCGGGGGAGCTTGCTTCTAGAGAATGGAGCGCCACGCAGCCACGAGTCTCATTAATTCCTGCATACACTTTGTGAGGGCATCGTTCGTCAGTGCGTTAATAAATTTGATCATCCACCACAATCCCTCCGGGTAGCTTGCTTCTTCCGAACGGACCGCCACGCAGCGGCGAGTCTCATTACTTTCTTCAAACATACTGTGTGTGAGCATACTGCTAGAGTTCGTTTATTGTTTTGATCATCCACAACAATCCCACCGGTTTGCTTGCTTGTAGCGAATTGAGCGCCACGGAGCGTCGAGTCTCATTACTTTCTTCACACATACTGTGTGTGAGCATAGTGCTTCAATGGGTTAATTGTTTTGATCATCCACCAGAATCCCTCCGGGTAGCTTGCTTCTAGCGAATGGAGCGCCTTCCTGTGGCGATTCTCATTACTTTCTTGACACATACTCTGTGTGAGCATAGTACTTCAGTGCGTTAATAGTTTTTATCATCCACCAGAATGCTTCCGGGTAGCTTGTTTCTAGAGAATGGAGCGCCACGCTGCGGCGAGTCTCATTACTTTCTTGACACATACTGTGTGTGAGCATAGTGCTTCAATGCGTTAATTGTTTTGATCATCCACCAGAATCCCACCGGGTAGCTTGCTTCTAGCGAATGGAGCGCCACGGAGCGGCGAGTGTCATTTCTTTCTGTACACATTTTTTCAAGGCATAGTTACTCAGTGCGTTAATTGTTTGTATCAACCACCGAAATCCCTCCGTGTAGCTTGCTTCTAGCGAATGGAGCGCCACGCAGCGGCGAGTCTCATTACCTTCTAACACATACTGTGTGTGAGCATAGTGCTTCAGTGCGTTAATTGTTTTGATCATCCACCAGAATCCCTCCGGGTAGCTTGTTTCTAGCGAATGTAGCGCCATGCTGCGGCGAGTCATATTACTTTCTTGACACATACTGTGTGTGAGCATAGTGCTTCAGTGCGTTAATTGGTTGGAACATCCACAAGAATCCCTCCGGGTTGCTTGCTTCTAGCGAAAGGAGCGCCACGCAGCGGCGAGTCTCATTACTTTCTTGACACATAATGTGTATGAGCATAGTGCTTCAGTGCGTTAATTGTTTTGATCATCCACCACAATTCCTCCGGGTAGCTTGCTTCTAGCGAATGGATCGCCACGAAACGGCGAGTCTCATTACCTTATTGACACACACTGTGTGTGAGCATAGTGCTTCAGTGAGTTAAATTTTTGATCATCCACCACAATCCCTCCGGGTTGCTTGCTTCTAACGAATAGAGCGGAACAAAGCGGCGAGTCTCATTACTTTCTTGACACATACTGTGTGTGAGCATAGTGCTTCAATGCGTTAATTGTTTTGATCATCCACCAGAATCCCTCCGGGTAGCTTGCTTCTAGCGAATGGAGCGCCACGCAGCGTCGAGTATCATTAATTTCTTCACACATTTTTTGTAGGGCATAGTTCGTCAGTGCGTTAATTGTTTGGATCATCCAGTAAAATCCCTCCGGGTAGATTGTTTCTAGCGAATGGAGCGCCACGCTGCGGCGAGTTACATTACTCTCTTGAGACATACTGTGTGTGAGCATTGTGCTTCTGTGCGTTAATTGGTTGGATCTTCCACCACAATCCCCCCGGGGATCTTGCTTCCAGCGAATGAAGCGCCACGCAGCGGTGAGTCTCATTTTCTTGACACATACTGTGTGTGAGCATAGTGCTTCAGTGCGTTGTTTTAATCATCCAAAAGAATCCCTTCGGATAGCTTGCTTCTAGCGAATAGAGCTCCACGCAGCGGCGAGTATCATTTCTTTCTGCATACACTTAATGAGGGCATAGTTCTTCAGTGCGTTAATTGTTTGGATCATAAACCAAAATACCTCCGAGTAGCTTGCTTCTAGCGAATGGAGCGCCACGCAGCGGCGAGTCTCATTTTCCGGACCCATACTGTGTGTGAGCATAGTGCTTCAGTGCGTTAATTGTTTGGATCATCCACCACAATCCCTCCGGTGAGCTTGCTTCAAGCGAATGGAGCGCCACGCAGCGGCGGCTCTCATTACTTTCTGCATACACTTTATGAGTACATAGTTCGTCAGTGGCTTAATTTTTTCGATCATCCACCACAATCTCACCGTTAGCTTGCTTCTAGCAAACATAGCGCCACGCCGCGACGAGTCTCATTACTTTCTTCACACGTACTGTGTGAGAGCAAAATGCTTCAGAGCGTTAATTTGTTGGATCTTCCACCACAATCCCTCCGAGGAGTTTGCTTCGAGCGAATGGAGAGCCACGCAGCAGTGAGTCTCATTTCTTTCTGCATATACTTTATGAGGGCATACTTCGTCAGTGCGTTAATTCTTTTATCATCCACCACAATCCATCCGGGTAGCTTGCTTCTAACGAGAGGAGCGCAACAAAGCTGCAAGTCTCATTACTTTCTTGACACATACTATGTGTGAGCATAGTGCTTCAATGCGTTAAGTGTTTTGAAAATCCAACAGAATCTCTCCGGGTAGCTTGCTTCTAGCGAATGGAGCGCCACGCTGCGGCGAGTCTCATTACTTTCTGTACACATTTTTTGAGGGCATAGTAAGTCAGTGCGTTAATTGTTTGGATCATCCACCGAAATCAATCCGGGTAGCTTGTTTCTATCGAATGGAGCGCCACGAAGCGGCGAGTCTCATTTCTTTCTTGACACATACTGTGTGTGAGAATAGTGCTTCAGTGCGTTAATTGTTTTGACCATCCACCACAATCCCTCCGAGGAGCTTGCTTCTAGCGAATGGGGCGCCACGCAGCGGCGAATCTCATTAATTTCTGCATACACTTTAAGAAGGAATACTTCGTCAGTGCGTTAATTCTTTTGATCATCCGCCACAATCCCTCCGGGTAGCTTGCTTCTAGCGAATGGAGCGCCACGCAGCGGCGAGTCTCATAATTTTTTTGACACATACTCTGTGTGAGCATAGTGCTTCAGTGCATTAATAGTTTTGATCATCCACCAGCATCCTTCCGGGTAGCTTGCTTCTTGCGAATGGGGCGTCATGCAGCGGCGAGTCTCATTACTTCTTGCATACAATTTATGAGGGCATAGTTAGTCAGTGCGTTAATTGTTTTGATCATCCACCACAATCCTGCAGGGTAGCTTGCATCTAGCGAATGGAGCGCCGCCCACCGGCGAGTATCATTACTTTTTTGACACATATTGTGTGTGAGCATAGTGCTTCAGTGCGTTAATTGTTTTGATCATCCACCACAATCACTCCGGGGAGCTTGCTTCTAGCGAATGGGGCGTCATGCAGCGGCGAGTCTCATTACTTCTTGCATACAATTTATGAGGGCATAGTTAGTCAGTGCGTTAATTGTTTTGATCATCCACCACAATCCTGCAGGGTAGCTTGCATCTAGCGAATGGAGCGCCGCCCACCGGCGAGTATCATTACTTTTTTGACACATATTGTGTGTGAGCATAGTGCTTCAGTGCGTTAATTGTTTTGATCATCCACCACAATCCCTGCGGGTAGCATGCTTAATACGAACGGAGCGCCACGCAGCGGCGAATCTGATTACTTTCTTGACACATTCTGTGTTTGAGCATAATGCTTCAGTGCGTTAATCGTTTTGATCATCTACCACAATCCCACTGGGTAGCTTCTTTCTAGCGAATGGAGCGCCACGCAGCGGCGAGTCTCATTACTTTCCTCACACATACTGTGTGTGAGCATAGTGCTACAGTGCGTTAATTTGTTGGATCATCCACCACAATAACTCCGAAGAACTAGCTTCTAGCGAATGGAGCGCCACGCAGCGGCGAGTCTCATAATTTTTTTGACACATACTCTATGTGAGCATAGTGCTTAAGTGCATTAATAGTTTTGATCATCCACCAGCATCCTTCCGGGTAGCTTGCTTCTTGCGAATGGGGCGTCATGCAGCGGCGAGTCTCATTACTTCTTGCATACAATTTATGAGGGCATAGTTAGTCAGTGATTTATTTGTTTTGATCATCCACCACAATCCCTCCGGGTAGCTTGCTTCTTGCAAACGGACCGCGACGCAGCGGCGAGTCTCATTACTTTCTTCACAACATACTGTGTGTGAGCATAGTGCTACAGTTCGTTAATTGTTTTGATCATCCACAACAATCCCACCGGTTTGCTTGCTTCTAGCGAATGGAGCGCCACGGAGCGTCGAGTCTCATTACATTCTTCACACATACTGTGTGTGAGCATAGTGCTTCACTGCGTTAATTGGTTGGATCATCCACAACAATCCCTCCGGGGACCTTGCTTCTAGCAAATGGAGTGCCACGCAGCAGTGAGTCTCATTTCTTTCTGCATACAATTTATGAGGGCATACTTCGTCAGTGCGTTAATTCTTTTGATCACCCACCAAAATCCCTCCGGGTAGCTTGCTTCTAGCGAACGGAGCGCCAGGACGGGACGAGTCCTATTACTTTCTTCACACATACTGTGTGAGAGCATAATGCTTCAGTGCGTGAATTGGTTGGAAGACCCACCACAATCCCTCCGACTAGCTTGCTTCGAGCGAATGGAGTGCCACGCAGCAGTGAGTCTCATTTCTTTCTGCATACACTTTATGAGGGAATACTTCTTCGGCGCGTTAATTCTTTTGATCACCCACCACAATCCCTCCGGGAAGCTTGCTTCTAGCGAATAGAGCGCCACGCAGCGGCGAGTCTCGTTATTTTCTTAACACATACTCTGTGTGACCATAGTGCTACAGTGCGTTAATAGTTTTGATCATCCACCAGAATGCTTCCGGGTAGCTTGCTTCTAGAGAATGGAGCGCCACGCTGCGGCGAGTCTCATTACTTTCTTGACACATACTGTGTGTGAGCATAGTGCTTCAATGCGTTAATTGCTTTGATCATCCACCAGAATCCCTCCGGGTAGCTTGCTTCTAGCGAATGGAGCGTCACGCAGCGGCGAGTCTCATTTCTTTCTGTACACATTTTTTCAGGGCATAGTTCGTCAGTGCGTTAATTGTTTAGATCACCCACCAAAATCTCTCCGGGTAGCTTGCTTCTAGCGAATGGAACGCCACGCAGCGGCGAGTCTCATTACTTTCTTAACACATACTGTGTGTGAGCATAGTGCTTCAGTGCGTTAATTGTTTTGATCATTCACCAGAATCCCTCCGGGTAGCTTGCTTCTAGCGAATGGAGCGCCATGCTGCGGCGAGTCTCATTACTTTTTTGACACATACTGTGTGTGAGCATAGTGCTTCTGTGCGTTAATTGTTTTGATCATCCACCAGAATCCGTCCGGGTAGCTTGCTTCTAGCGAATGGAGCGCCACGCAGCGGCGAGTCTTATTTCTTTCTGTACAAATTTTTTCAGGGCATAGTTCGTCAGTGCGTTAGTTGTTTGGATCACCCACCAAAATCTCTCCGGGTAGCTTGCTTCTAGCGAATGGGGCGCCACGCAGCGGCGTGTCTCATTATTTGCTTGACACACACTGTGTGTGAGCATAATGCTTCAGTGCGTTAAATTTTTGATCATCCACCACAATTCCTCCGGGTAGCTTGCTTCTAGCGATTGGAGCGCCAGGAAACGGTGAGTCTCATTACTTTATTGACACACACTGTGTGTGAGCATAGTGCTTCAGTGCGTTAAATTTTTGATCATCCACCACAATACCTCCGTTTAACTTGCTTCTAGCGAATAAAACGCCACGCTGCGGCGAGTCTCATTACTTTCTTGACACATACTGTGTGTGAGCAAGGTGCTTCAATGCGTTAATTGTTTTGATCAAACACCAGAATCCCTCCGGGTAGCTTGCTTTTTGCGAATGGAGCGCAACGCAGCGGCGAGTCACATTACATTCTGCATACATTTATGAGGGAATAGTTAGTCAGTGGTTTAATTGTTTTGATCATCCACCACAATCCCACCGGGTAGCTTGCTTCTAGCGAACGGAGCGCCACGCCGCGATGAATCTCATTACTTCCTTCACACATACTGTGTGAGAGCATAATCCTTCAGTGGGTTAATTGATGAATCATCCACCACAATCTTTCCGAGGAGCTTGCTTCGAGCGTATGGAGCGCCACCGAGCAGTGAGTCTCATTTCTTTCTGCATACACTTTATGAAGGAATACTTCGTCAGTGAGTTAATTCTTTTGACCATCCACCACAATCCCTCCGGGAAGCTTTCTTCTAGCGAATGGAGCACTACGCAGCGGCGAGTCTCATTACTTTCTTGACACATACTATGTGTGAACATTGTGCTTCAGTGCGTTAATAGTTTCGATAATCCACCAGAATCCTTCCGAGTAGCTTGCTTCTAGAGAATGGAGCGCCACGCTGCGGCGAGTCTCATTACTTTCTTGACAAATACGGTGTGTGAGCATACTGCTTCAGTGCGTTAATTGTTTTGACCATCCACAACATTCCCACCGGGTAGCTTGCTTCTAGCGAATGGAGCGCCACGCAGCGGCGAGTCTCATTTCTTTCTCTCCACATACTGTGTTTGAGCATATTGCTTCAGTGCGTTAATTGTTTTGATCATCCACCACAATCCCACGGGGTAGCTTAATTTTTTCGAATGGAGCGCTATGCAGCGGCGAGTCTCATTACTTTCTGCATACAATTTATGAGGGCATAGTTTGTCAGTGGGGTAATTGTTTTGATCATCCACCACAATCCCTCCGCGTACCTTGCGTTTAGCGAATGGAGCGTCACCCACCGGCGACTCTTATTACTTTCTTTGACACATATTGTGTTTGAGCATAGTGCTTCAGTGCGTTAATTGTTTTGATCATCAACCACAATCACTCCGGGTTGCTTGCTTCTAGCGAATGGAGCACCACACAGCGGACAGTATCATTACTTTCTGCATACACTTTATGAGTACATAATTCGTCAGTGGTTTAATTGTTTTGATCATCCACCACAATCCCACCGGGTAGCTTGCCTCTAGCGAACGGAGCGCCACGCAGCGGCTAGTCTCATCATTTTCTTGACACATACTGTGTTTGAGCATAGTGCTTCAGTGCGTTATATGTTTTGATCATCCACCAGAATCCCACCGGGTAGCTTGCCTCTCGCGAACGGAGCGCCACGCAGCGATTAGTCTCATTACTCTCTTCACACATACTGTGTGAGAGCATAATCTTTCAGTGCGTTAATTGGTTGGATCATCCACCACAATCTTTCCGAGGAGCTTGCTTCAAGCGTATGGAGCGCCACGGAGCAGTGAGTCTCATTTCTTTCTGCATACACTTTAAGAGGGAATACTTCGTCAGTGCGTTAATTCTTTTGATCATCCACCACAATCCCTCCGGGTAGCTTGCTTCTAGCGAATGGAGCGCCACGCAGCGGCGAGTCTCATTCTTTTCTTGACACATAGTCTGTGTAAGCATAGTGCTTCAGTGCGTTAATAGTTTTGATCATCCACCAGAATCATTCCGGGTAGCTTGCTTCTTGCGAATGGGGCGCCATGCAGCGGCGAGTCTCATTACTTCCTGCATACAATTTTTGAGGGCATAGTTAGTCAGTGCGTTATTGTTTTGATCATCCACCACAATCCTGCAGGGTAGCTTGAATCTATCGAATGGAGCACCACCCAGCGGCGAGTATCATTACTTTTTTGACACATATTGTGAGTGAGCATAGTGCTTCAGTGCGTTAATTGTTTTGATCATCCACCACAATCATTCCGGGGAGCTTGCTGCTAGCAAATGGAGCGCCACGCAGCGGCGAGACTCATTAATTTCTGCATACACTTTGTGAGGGCATAGTTCGTCAGTGCGTTAATTAATTTGATCATCCACCACAATCCCTCCGGGTAGCATGCTTAATACAAACGGAGCGCCACGCAGCGGCGAGTCTGATTACTTTCTTGACACATTCTGTGTATGAGCATAATGCTTCAGTGCGTTAATCGTTTTGATCGTCCACCACAATCCCACTGGGTAGCTTCTTTTTAGCGAATGGAGCGCCACGCAGCGGCGAGTCTCATTACTTTCTTCACACATACTGTGTGTGAGCATAATGGTATAGTGCGTTAATTGGTTGGATCATCCACCAGAATCCCTCCGAGGAGCTTGCTTCGAGCGTATGGAGCGCCACGGAGCAGTGAGTCTCATTTTTTTCTGCATACACTTTAAGAGGGAATACTTCGTCAGTGGGTTAATTCTTTTGATCATCCACCACAATCCCTCCGGGTAGCTTGCTTCTTGCGAACGGACAATCACGCAGCGGCGAGTCTCATTACTTTCTTCACAACATACTGTGTGTGAGCATACTGCTACAGTTCGTTTATTGTTTTGGTCATCCACAACAATCCCACCGGTTTGCTTGCTTCTAGCGAATGGAGCGCCACGGAGTGTCGAGTCTCATTACTTTCTTCACACATACTGTGTGTGAGCATAGTGCTTCAGTGCGTTAATTAGTTGGATCATCCACAACAATCCCTCCGGGGACCTTGCTTCTAGCGAATGGTGCGCCACGCAGCGGCGAGTCTCATTACTTTCTGCATACACTTTATGCGTACATAGTTCGCCAGTGGTTTAATTGTTTTGATCATCCACAACAATCCCACCGGGTAGCTTGCTTCTGGCGAACGGAGCGCCACGCCGGGACGAGTCCCATTACTTTCTTCACACATACTGTGTGACAGCATAATGCTTCAGTGCGTTAATTGGTTGAAGGATCCACCACAATCCGTCCGACTAGCTTGCTTCGAGCGAATGGAGTGCCACGCTGCTGCGAGTCTCATTACTTTCTTGACACATACTGCGTGTGGGCATAGTGCTTCAATGCGTTAATATTTTTGATCATCCACCAGAATGCTTCCGGGTAGCTTGCTTCTAGCGAATGGAGCGCCACGCAGCGGCGAGTCTCATTACTTTCTGCATACATTTTATGAGGGCATACATCGTCAGTGATTTAATTCTTTTGATCATTCACCACAATCCCTCCGGGTAGCTTGCTTCTTGCGAATGGACCGCCATGCAACGGCGTGTCTCACTACTTTCTTCACAAATACTGTGTGTGAGAATAGTGCTACTGTTCATTAATTGTTTTGATCATCCACCACAATCCCACCGGGTAGCTTGCTTCTAGCGAATGGAGGACCACGCAGCGGCGAGTCTCATTAATTTCTTGACACATACTGTGTGTGAGCATAGTGCTTCTGTGCGTCAATTGTTTGGATCATCGACCACAATCACTACGGGTAGCTTGCTTCTAGCGAATGGAGCGCCACGTAACGGCGAGTCTGATTACTTTCTTGACACATCTGTGTGTGAGCATAATGCTTCAGTGCGTTAATTGTTTTGATCATCCACCACAATCCCATCCTGTAGCTTCCTTCTAGCGAATGGAGCGCCACGCAGCGGCGAGTCACATTACTTTCTTAACACATACTGTGTGTGAGCGTAGTGCTACAGTATGATAATTGGTTGGATCATCCACCACAATCACTCCGGGGAGCTTCCTTCAAGCGAATGGAGCACCACGCAGCGGCGAGTCTCATTACTTTCTGCTTAAAATTTATGAGGGCATAGTTCGTCAGTGGTTTAATTGTTTTGATCATCCACCACAATCCCTCCGGGTAGCTTGCTTCCAGCGAACATAGCGCCACTCTGCGACGAGTCTCATTACTTTGTTCACACGTACTGTGTGAGAGCATAATGCTACAGTGCGTTAATTGGTTGGATCCTCCACCACAATCCCTCCGAGGAGTTTGCTTCGAGCGAATGGAGGGCCACGCAGCAGTGAGTCTCATTTCTTTCTGTATACACTTTATGAGGGCATAGTTCGTCAGTGCGTTAATTCTTTTGATCATCCACTAAAATCCATCCGGGTACCTTGCTTCTAACGAATGGAGCGCAACAAAACTGCAAGTCTCATTACTTTCTTGACACATACTGTGTGTGAGCATAGTGCTTCAATGCGTTAATTGTTTTGATCATCCACCACTATTCCTCCGGGTAGCTTGCTTCTGGCGAATGGAGCACCACGCAGCGGCTAGTCTCATTAATTTCTTGACACATACTGTGTGTGAGCATAGTGCTTCTGTGCGTCAATTGTTTGGATCATCGACCACAATCACTACGGGTAGCTTGCTTCTAGCGAATGGAGCGCCACGCAGCGGCGAGTCTGATTACTTTCTTGACACATCTGTGTGTGAGCATAATGCCTCAGCGCGTTAATTGTTTTCATCATCCACCACAATCCCATCCTGTAGCTTCTCTCTAGCGAATGGAGCGCCACAAAGCGGCGAGTCTCGTAAATTTTTTGACACATACTGTGTGTGAGCATAGTGCTTCAATGCGTTAATTGTTTTGATCATCCACCACTATTCCTCCGGGTAGCTTGCTTCTGGCGAATGGAGCGCCACGCAGCGGCGAGTCTCATTACTTTCTGCATATACTTTATGAGGGCATAGTTCGTCCGTGCGTTAATTCTTTTGATCATCCACCACAATCCCTCCGGGTAGCTTGCTTCTAGCGAATGGAGCGCCACGCAGCGGCGAGTCTCATTACTTTCTTTACATTTACTGTGTGTGTGCATAATGCTTCAGCGCGTTAATTGGTTGGATCATCCACCAATATCCCTCCGGGTAGCTTGCTTCTAGCGAATGGAGTTTTAAGAAACGGCGAGTCTCATTACCTTATTAACACACTGTGTTTGAGCATAGTGCTTCAGTGCGTTAAATTTTTGATCATCCACCACAATCCCTCCGGGTAGCTTGCTTCTAGCGAATGGAGCGCCACGCAGCGGCGAGTCTCATTACTTTCTTGAGACATAATGTGTATGAGCAAAGTGCTTCAGTGCGTTAATTACTTTGACGATCTAAAACAATTCCTCCGGGTAGCTTGCTTTTAGCGAATAGAATGCCACGCTACGGGAGTCTCATTGCTTTCTTGACACATACTGTGTGTGAGCATAGTGTTTCAATGCGTTAATTGTTCTGATCATCCTCCAGAATCCCTCCGGGTAGCTTGCTTCTAGCGAATGGAGCGCCACGCTGCGGCGAGTCTCATTACTTTCTGCATACACTTTATAACGGCATAGTTCGTCTGTGCGTTAGTTGTTTTCATCATCTACCACAATCCCTCCGGGTAGCTTGCTTCCAGCGAATGGCGGGCCACGCAGCGGCGAGTCTCATTACTTTCTTGACACATACTGTGTGTGAGCATAGAGGTTCACTGCGTTAATTGGTTGGATCATCCAATACAATCCCTCCGGGTAGCTTTCTTCTAGCGAATGGAGCGCCACGCAACGGTGAGTCTGAATACTTTCTGACACATAGTAGTATGGGCCCCACTCTGCCGAACTCTTAATAATTCAATTTGGGTCTCCATGGACCATAATGAATGAATTAGGGATGCTTTGGCCGGGATTACGTCACCTATTGAAATTTTGCTTATGCTTATTCAGGGGCCATGCACGCTGGTACGAATGAATCAGAGGTACCTTGGCCAGGCTATGACGTCATTGAATTGGGAGTATTGGATCAGAGGTCATGATGATTCTTTAAAATTACTAAAAATATGGTCTTGATGATTCATTACGTTATGAAATAGTACAGGTTTACGAATGTTTTCGTTCCCTTTTATGGCATAAAATTTGGAGATTGTTATGCATGGACTAACACGGATGCAAATGAAATCTTTTAGTTTTACGTCCCACGCTTATGCCATTTAGGCTAAAGGAGATGGTGACGATAAGAAAGGAATGAAAGTGTGGGAGAAAATTGGAGCATAATGTTGCCCACCACAAAACTATTTTCGAGGTGTTTAAATCAGGGACCACATACAGCAGAGGTGAACGCTCTACCACTGAGCCACCGCACCTCTACTGGTATGAATGAATTAGAGGTAGTTGGTTCGATCTAATATGTTCGTTTGACGTCACTGAACAGGGATTTTTAGCTTGGAACTTATGATGGCTTGTTTCGTTTCCTTTTATGAGTATAAAATTTCCAAAACAAGGTTTGATTTCTTTCTTGATGACCTATTACATTATGAATTAGTAGACCTCAGTAATAGTATAAATTAGTATTAGTATTAATATGAAACTCGAAAACTTTGGAGTTCCTTTGTGGCTAACCGGTTAGCGTATGCGTCTTTAACGTGGGAGACCAGGGTTCGATTCCCGGCAGGAGCTCATGCGGTTCGGATTGTTATCCCTTTGATGAGATGGACTAACACTGGTGCAAATGAAATCTTTAGTTTACGTCCCACGATTAGACTAAAGGTGACGATGAGAAAGGAATGAAAGTGTGGGAGGAAAACTGGAGCATAATGTTGCTTACCACAAAATTACTTTGAACCAGGGACCCCATACAGCAGAGGTGAACGCTCTACCACTGAGCCACCACCTTCCTTACTGGTGCGAATGAAGTAGAGGTATTTGGTTTGAGCTAATGTGTTTGTTTGACGTCGGGCAGACCCTATTTCACTTTTGGGACCCCCACACATGGACCATAGCGAATGAATTAGAGATGTTTTGCCCCGGGATTGCATTACCTATTGAAAGTTTTGCTTAGGTTTACTCAGGGGGCAGGGATCACTCAGGACACATAAGATCACATTGATTTACATCAGGAGTTGGGGAGGAAGGGAGGGGAGTATCGCACCTCGTACTCTTTGATGAGTATAAAATATTAAAATTTGGACGTTTTTTAACTTATCCTATTATCTTTCACGAGACATTTTCGTTGTATAATAGAGTACAATGATTTATTTTGGGAGTTGTCGTTCCCTTTGGAGCCTTATTACGTTATATGGAGACATATTTAAAATTATTCCATTAAATTTGATAAGTACTTTGTGATCCATTTTGTTCCGCTTCAGGGTTGAACATGGATACCTTGCAATGGTCCCGAGTTCGATTCTTGGTGCTAGTTTCAGGAAATGTTAGCGTCCCCTTGAAACGATGATGAGAAATGAGAAAACATCATAAACTTACTTGCTTGCGGATTGAAGCAGAGATCTCACACATCAGAAATAAGAGCTGAGTCACCATGGCCCATTGAAAAGTTCAGTTTGTTGATTACTATGTCATGGTCCCGAGTTCGATTTTTGTGTTAGTTTAAGAAATGTTGAGTTTAACGTCCCCTTGAAACGATGATGAAAAATGATAGGAGGAAACATGAACTTACTTCGTTGTGGATTGAAGCGCTGAGCCGCCGTACTCCATTCAGTCCAAACAGTTTCGCGTATGAAAAGAAGACGAGCAGATTATGTTACATTACACATTTCAGTGCGAGCAGTTTATACTAGGTTTATGTTTCATATAGAAAGATAGAAGATCTGCGTTGTCATCTTTTTTACTTCGTGTGCAACTTTGACCTTGAAGAAAACCTTGTTGACTCAGTGCAAAGCATTGACGTATACACATAATCTTATTGTTTAGTTGGCTGTATTTAGAGATGAATCAGACATGTAAGGTTGTTGGTTCGAATCTAGTTGTGTTCGCTGTAACTCAGGGTCTGAGCGATACTTACCGAAATTTTTCCAGTGTTGCCAACACTATCAGAATGAATCGATTCATTTAGTCGGAGCAGTTTCGTGACGAAAACTGATTTTTGTTTTGCACACAAAAAATTTTCTGAAACAGAATTTTGTTTATACATAAAAATGTTTCTGAAACAGAATTTTGTTTGTACATAAAAATTTTTCTGAAACAGTTTTTGTTTTGTACAC
Organism: Thermobia domestica; assembly: GCF_964235325.1. NCBI lineage: Eukaryota > Metazoa > Arthropoda > Insecta > Zygentoma > Lepismatidae > Thermobia > Thermobia domestica. The sequence continues at coordinate 15,202,075 of NC_137459.1, forward strand.
ACAAAAAAATTTCTGAAACAGAATTTTGTTTTCGTACACAAAAAATTTTTCTGAAAACATTTTTTTTTCGTACACAAAAATTTTCTGAATCAGTTTTTTTTTCGTACACAAAAAATTTTCTGAAACAAAAATTTAGTTTGATTTTTTTTTCGTAAAACATTGATTTATTTTACCGGTAAACTGATTCAGAAAAAAAGAAATTGAAATCGCAGTACAGGAAAAAGAATTTGATTTTAGGATGTGAAATAAAAACACAGAATCATGTTTTTGTACATTTATTTTTAGCATGTGAAATAGAATACAGAATTTCTTTTTTCTTCAAAGGAAGATGTGTCCGTGACGGGTACAAATTCTGTAAAGAGAAAATAAAACATATGAATATACATGGTAATATTTATTTTGTTTCCTGTGAAAGAAGAAAAACAGATTATTAACATCGAACTAACTGATCAAGAGAGAGTGAGGTGAGAAAAGAAACGCAAATGTGACGTACCTGAATTCCTTTTTTTTTTCTCCACGGGTTTCTGCAAGGTGATGTCATTTGAGTTTTTGTTTCCGCTGTGGCCTCGTTGAAGCATGTCCCGTGTTGCGTTGATTCTTTGCCCCGTCTTTGGGAAGTGATGTTGGTGGGATTAGGGAAAAATATGGCTGTTATTCTGTTCTGGCTTTTTTATACCCATAGGGCAATGTCTCGTATGTGTCTGGTATTAATCGGCGTTTTTTATAGTTGAAACTGTACTTCTTTTCTTCAGGTTTTGTGACAAGATGATGGTCGTGGGTTCTGTAAATTTTGTGCGGCGTGCTAATGGAGATTTTTTCATTCGATTGATTTATGATCATTTGCTCCAGACTATTGAAATTTAACTTTTGACTTGCAGTATAATTGAGTGTGAATCCACGAATTTTGCATACATAACTGGTTGATTTCGTGTCGGGGTTGTAGATTTCCAAGGCGTACTGTTTTGGGCCACCAGACACGAATTTTTTAATGTATGCTTTTGGTCCAATTGATTCCAGTTCATTTGACATTGAACCAAGAAATACTTCTGGTTCTATTGTGGGCTGTGATGGTCGCTGCGTGAATATTACGGAATCTGTATCGAAATATAATACTCTTTCTTGCAGCAGTTCTAAATATTTGTAGAGTTCCAGACGAGCTTGACACGTTGTAAATGCTCCAAGGACAACATTAGCATTGTGATTTTGTACTGGAACATCATCTTCATACTGCCAATAAAGGTATAACAACGAATCATTAACAGGTAAAATTTGGTTGACTTTTATGTCTGGAGCAGTTAATTTTTGATACAGTTCTTTGGGGTCGTTAATGATGGTCGTTTGGCTGAAATTGTCTCTTATAGCGAGTCGTCCCCAGAAGGCATTCAAACAGAGTTTTGCAAGACTACGACGTGCTGAATTTGTCATTATATTTGCTGCATCTAAAGTTATGCCTTCCCGTTGTTGTACCACTTGAATATACTGCTGCTTTTCTTCTTCGGTGACGCAATTGGCAGGCCATCCAGAAGCTTCCAGCTTCGATTTCAAAAATGTATTAATGTATTCGCTGAATAATCCGCCAGTCTTGGTTTCTGGATCATATACGGTGATGTCGTAATCCCAAATTTCGTAAATTTCAATGACTTGATACCCAAGTTCAATGGCTTTTTGAATTTCATAGGACACCCATGTTCCTGTTAGGCTTCGTTCACTGTCCGAATGTGTACATTCAGAATCTTGATTTAATGCTGTGGCACAGGCAGCACAAAGTGGAAACAACAACTTCTTATTTGAACGAAATGGCAGCACTGGATGAAACACATTTCTGCTAGGCAAAATCTTCAACTTGACCAATCCGTTGACATCTTGAATGTCGGGCATTTCTGGATCTCCCTGTAGATATATTCGTGGATGCCCTATTGGATACCGTCCACATTTATTGACATAAGGATACAGGGAGACGATATCCAAGAATTTTATTTCTTCGCCTTCATTTTCATTTGCGACGTGATACAATTTAATGGCATTAACACGGCCACCATAGAAGCTGTCTCTTGGATTTAATGGTGTCTTATTAGTATAAGGATGTGTGCTTAAAGAAGAGGCCAATGCTGGATTGGATTTTAACACTTGACGAAATTCACATTCCCACATTTCATGTACTTTATATCCCATGGATCGTAATAATTTCATTTTACGCTGTGTTCTCTCGTAGCGATAGTTCATCGTTTCTTCGGAGTTCTCATAAATGGGTTGATCACGGCCTGTAGGGACACATAGAGGACAGCCGTGGAATCTGCACCCTTCAAATTCATACACGTGTTCCTCTTTAGTGTCGGGATGTTTGTAGTAACCGTCCAGATGAAAACCAGCAACATAAACTTCTTTTCCTCTCGCAGCATGTTGAATTGAATGACCCTCTTTTTCTTCCATGTAGGCAAGCCACTGCAAAGCAATCCGTGACTGATTGTTTCTGTGACGATATCCACGTGCAGGGAGAATGCTAATAGTATTAGGTTTTAAGAAATTTCGTCGAAATACTAAATTGCACGCACTCGCCAAAGTGATAGCCTCCAGGAAAGGATTGACGTGAGTTTCTTGTTCAAAAGTGATCATGAAAGATATACAAGCCATTCGAAGTACGTTGACGTCCTGGATACAATAGTTCACCAATTCTTTTTGGAAAATAAACGTATCGTTCTGGTGTTCGTTGTACCATGTCATGAATTTCTCTCGTTCATCCACTTTCATTTCATCTGCACCATAATAATGGATGTCCGGTAATTTTCCCACATACGCTTGATTTGCAGCAGTATTAAAAAAGTGTGGAAAATATCCTTTGGTCGCTGGTAAATGAAATGCCTTGGATAATTTACTTAAAGCCATTGGCATGAAATTTAAGGAGTCAATAAACGATAAGTGATTCACTTTCATGCTTAAAATTTTTGCTCCGTTCAAGATCAAAGTAGGTTTCAATTCATGTTCTTCCACTAAAGATTTAAGAATAAAATGACCATCATATCCCTTACAGTTATGTGCCAAAGATACAATAAGTTTGATGTTGGGTCGTGGTTGACGTAAATACTCAAGAAAGGCATTGATCGGATCATCTTGAAAAACATGTTCCCGCTGTCCACAAACTTCACACGGATGATGTATATCTTCATCTTGAACACAGTTGTAACATACTTGTTGGGCCACCAGTAAATTGGGCTTATGAATGAACGTGTCTTCATCGAAGAAAGTATCCTGTGTGGCTTCGATATCATAGAAGACAATCATAGCTTTCTTGGCATGTAACACTGATGGAACTCCATGTTTTAATTGAGTCGTATCAGGCTTCATGTAGCATTGGTGGGTAGACGTAACGTGTTTATGGCACACATTACAAAAATAATCAGTACAATGATGTTTTCTTTCCCCTGTACGGACAAACGAATAAATGCGTAGACATTTGGCACACTGTTTCACCATCTTGCATATTGGTTGGCCTTTATGATATGGTACAGTCAGATGATTTGTATAACATGTTTCACCATAAAATTCACGATTGCATTCTGGGCACTGCTTCTCCTTATTGGTCTTACTGCATGGCGGTTTCTGCAAACATTTCTCACACATGGCCGAACAGTTCTTGACGTGTCTATTAAGATGATCATATTTTTTGTGGCATGCAACACAATAGTACTTAGTAGAAAAAACGGCCGTTAATGACGTGATGATGTCATAATGAGAATTGATGCACATTAAATTGATTGGAATCTTGTCTTCGCCACCCGGTCCTTCATACAGAATATCTTCTCCTGAAAAACTGGTGTATACGGTAAGTTTATAATCGGTTAAGTAGCGTTGCAATTGTCGTAATTCTTCCACAGATCCCCCATGATCTAAATTCACTGATGATCTGGACAAAAGTTCATGTACGGCTGGGAGAACAACACACTTGCTCTGGTCCTGGTATTGTCTGTACAGTTTCTTGTTCGTATCCTTATATTTCTTTAGGCCAATAGCAATCACAATTGCATACGCTAAACATTTCTTGTCGGTGTTTTTTACACGTAAAATGCCAGTCTTGCGTTTTAATAATTCGTCGTTTGATAAAAGACCTCGACGCATTCTTCCAAATCCACGGGGCACATCCGCATGATGAAAATGGACAATGAACGGTTCGTTCATGAGAAAACTATCGTTACTTTGAAGGATGCGATCAAAGGATGCCCATAAAGTTTCCAGTGTCAAATTACTTGCATGCCGGAAAGATAAATAAAATGGCTTGTTCTTCTCATCGTGGGATAAAATCGACAATCCAACCATCGATGATTCGTCGACGTTTTCCAATAAATAATCCAACATCTGTTGAAAGGAGGCCTGAACCCACTCCACAATATCGGTGCCACTGGCCGGAGCATTAATTTGAATTTCCAGCATTCGTCCTTCAAGATTAAAACGCCGATAATGTCTATTGATTTCTCGCAAGACAGTAAAGCCAGAAGTAGCCATATTCAAATAGGAAAAGGTAAGGTAAGCAAAAAAAGGAATAGGCAAAGAAAACAAATATCTAAAACGAGAAGAGAAAAAAATGAGCACGAATTAAAATTGAATTCAAAGATCACTACATTATCAAAATGACTACACGATCAATCCTAAAAGAATGATCATATCTCAAATAGTTCTACTACTGAAACGTTTTATTGTCGTCAAACCCGGACCAACATCAACATGTAAATGACCTAAGTTTCTGTAGTGATAAAAAGAATGAATGAAATTGTTTTTCTAACTGTGCTGAAAGAATCATTGTAGTAAGCATTTTTCCTCTGACACTGAACTTTAAAACGTATGACGAACATGAAACGAAAACAAAATCTCATGCGCTTGCTTTTTTTTTTCGAGCTAAGGCAAGAAAGACTCGAATTCGTTTCTCGGCGGGAGATCAGATCCCACATTAAACTGCAAGTCCACGTCTCACGTTGTAGGGAACAAATTCGTGCGTAGTTTCTTTGATTACTTTCAGAAACTGAGCTAAGTGGTTAGCGTTACGCAACTCTGGCCCGGGTTCAACACCCAGTATGCGCTCAAATTCAACATTAAGCTGTATTCCTAGCACCCCACTACTGAAGGGACGCTAAACCAAAATCAACAATTTTCTCGTGCTTACTTCTAATGTGTGGGATTCCCGGTCAAGTAAGTGAGGGTTATTCTTCCATTTGCTAAAATAATTCATGTTAAATAAAAAACAGTGATAACAATGTTATCCTCATGCAAAACACTCCATTGATATTAAGAAACGCGGTTGATACTTACCTCAAATTCAAGGAACGGAGTAAAGTCACGCTGTCACTAGAGGTACACCTACGTTCATTCAAGATCTTCGTGGAAGTAGGACTTGAAAATGAAAATTAAGAATTTTATTTAGATCTGAAACGGTTCAACTATAAAGTGACAACACTATCAGCCAATCAGAAACGAGGAAATGAATCAATGACATCACGGAGAACCAATGAAAACACAGCTTTCATCATGTATCATGAGCCGAAACGTGATGTAAGAAGCAATCTGATTGGTTGTGACATTATTCACGTTTTTTCTCCTTACACATCAATCGTTACGACATCTAGTATCGCAATTTTGATAATGACATCATACCGTTGACTCGTTAGTTTCTTACGACATTCAAATTACCACATCTAAAATGTGATTCATTTTCCTTAAACTTGATTGAAAAAAATGTAACACTCATCGATATGTTACGAAACTGTCTTTGACATAAATGTAAAGTTGAGCTTTAAAAGTCCGTCAGCTGAGAAAAATGCTGATGTAGTAAAAGCACATGCTGCAATTTCACAATAACAAACTTCTATGCTTAACAACGAGCAGAAATGTGTAATGTAACATAATCTGATCATGTTCTTTTTCATACGCAAAACTGCTCGCACTGAAGTTGGCATGATGGCTCAGCGTTTTTTTTCTGATGTGTGAGGTCTCTGCTTCAATCCGCAAGCAAGTAAGTTTATGATGTTTTCTCATTTCTCATCATCGTTTCAAGGGGACATTAAATTCAACATTTCCAAGAATCGAACTGGGGACGATTCCAAGGTATCCATGTTCACCCCTGAACCGGAACAAAATAGATCACAAAGTGCTTATCAAATTTAAGGGAATATTTAAATACGCCTCCATATAACGTAATAAGGCTCCAAAGGGAACGACAACTCCCAAAATAAATCATTGTATTCTATTATACAACGAAAATGTCTCGTGAGAGATAATAGGATAAGTTAAAAAAACGTCCAAATTTTAATATTTTATACTCATCAAAGAGTACGAGGTGCGATACTCCCCTCCCTTCCTCCCCAACTCCTGATGTAAATCAATGTGATCTTATGTGTCCTGAGTGATCCCTGCCCCCTGAGTAAACCTAAGCAAAACTTTCAATAGGTAATGCAATCCCGGGGCAAAACATCTCTAATTCATTCGCTATGGTCCATGTGTGGGGGTCCCAAAAGTGAAATAGGGTCTGCCCGACGTCAAACAAACACATTAGCTCAAACCAAATACCTCTACTTCATTCGCACCAGTAAGGAAGGTGGTGGCTCAGTGGTAGAGCGTTCACCTCTGCTGTATGGGGTCCCTGGTTCAAAGTAATTTTGTGGTAAGCAACATTATGCTCCAGTTTTCCTCCCACACTTTCATTCCTTTCTCATCGTCACCTTTAGTCTAATCGTGGGACGTAAACTAAAGATTTCATTTGCACCAGTGTTAGTCCATCTCATCAAAGGGATAACAATCCGAACCGCATGAGCTCCTGCCGGGAATCGAACCCTGGTCTCCCACGTTAAAGACGCATACGCTAACCGGTTAGCCACAAAGGAACTCCAAAGTTTTCGAGTTTCATATTAATACTAATACTAATTTATACTATTACTGAGGTCTACTAATTCATAATGTAATAGGTCATCAAGAAAGAAATCAAACCTTGTTTTGGAAATTTTATACTCATAAAAGGAAACGAAACAAGCCATCATAAGTTCCAAGCTAAAAATCCCTGTTCAGTGACGTCAAACGAACATATTAGATCGAACCAACTACCTCTAATTCATTCATACCAGTAGAGGTGCGGTGGCTCAGTGGTAGAGCGTTCACCTCTGCTGTATGTGGTCCCTGATTTAAACACCTCGAAAATAGTTTTGTGGTGGGCAACATTATGCTCCAATTTTCTCCCACACTTTCATTCCTTTCTTATCGTCACCATCTCCTTTAGCCTAAATGGCATAAGCGTGGGACGTAAAACTAAAAGATTTCATTTGCATCCGTGTTAGTCCATGCATAACAATCTCCAAATTTTATGCCATAAAAGGGAACGAAAACATTCGTAAACCTGTACTATTTCATAACGTAATGAATCATCAAGACCATATTTTTAGTAATTTTAAAGAATCATCATGACCTCTGATCCAATACTCCCAATTCAATGACGTCATAGCCTGGCCAAGGTACCTCTGATTCATTCGTACCAGCGTGCATGGCGCCTGAATAAGCATAAGCAAAATTTCAATAGGTGACGTAATCCCGGCCAAAGCATCCCTAATTCATTCATTATGGTCCATGGAGACCCAAATTGAATTATTAAGAGTTCGGCAGAGTGGGGCCCATACTACTCACATACTGTGTGTGTGCATAGTGCTTCAGTGCGTTAATTGGTTACATCATCCACCAGAATTTCCCGGGGAGCTTGCTTCGAGCGAATGGAGCGCCACGCACGGGAGAGTCTGATTACTTTCTGCATACACTTTATTAGTACATAGTTCGTCAGTGGTTTAATTCTTTTAATCATCCACCACAATCAGTCCGGGTAGCTTGCTTCTAGAGAATGGAGCCCCACGCAGCGGCGAGTCTCATTATTTTCTTGTCGCATACTGTGTGTGAGCATAGTGATTCAGTGCGTTGATAGATTTGATCATCAACCAGAATCCCTTCTGATAGCTTGCTTCTAACGAAAGGAGCGCCACGCTGCGGCGAGTCTCATTACTTTCTTGACACATACTGTGTGCGAGCATAGTGCTTCAGTGCGTTAATTGGTTACATCATCCACCAGAATTTCCCGGCGAGCTTGCTTCGAGCGAATTGAGCGCCACGCACCGGAAAGTCTGAATACTTTCTGCATACACTTTATTAGTACATAGTTCGTCAGTGCGTTAATTGTTTTGATCTTCCACCACAATCCATCCGGTTAGCTTGTTTTTAGCGAATGGGGCGCCACGCAGCGGCGTGTCTCATTATTTGCTTGACACATACTGTGTGTGAGCATTGTGTTTCAGTGCGTTAATTGGTTGGAACTTCCACCTGAATCCCTCTGGGTCGCTTGCTTCAAGCGAATGGAGCACCACGCTGCTTCGAGTTTCATTACTTTCTTGACACATAATGTGCATGAGCATAGTGCTTCAGTGCGTTAATTGTTTTGATCATCCACCACAATTCCTCCGGGTAGCTTGCTTCAAGCGAATGGAGCGCCACGAAACGGCGAGTCTCATTGCTTTATTGACACACACTGTGTGTGAGCATAGTGCATCAGTGCGTAAATTTTTTGATCATCCACCACAATCCATCCGTTTAACTTCCTTCTAGCGAATATAATGACACGCTGCGGCGAGTCTCATTACTTTCTTGAGACATACTGTCTGTGAGCATAGTGCTTCAATGCGTTAATTGTTTTGATCATCATCCACCAGAATTCCTCCGGGTAGCTTCCTTCTTGCGAATGAAGCGCCACGCAGCTTCGAGTCTTGTTTCTTTCTTGACACATACTGTGTGTGAGCATAGTGATTCAGTGCGTTGATAGTTTTGATCATCCACCATAATCCCTCCTGTTAGCTTGCTTCTAGCGAGTGGAGCGCCACGCTGCGGCGAGTCTCATTACTTTCTTGACACATACTGTGTGTGAGCATAGTGCTTCAATGCGTTAATCGTTTTGATCATCATCAAGCAGAATCCCTCCTGGTTGCTTGCTTCTAGCAAATGGAGCGCCACGCAGCGGCAAGTTTCATTACTTTCTGCATCCACTTTATGAGAGCGTAGTTCGTCAGTACGTTAATTGTTTTGATCATCCACCACAATCCCTCCGGGTAGCTTGCTTCTAGCGAATGGAGAGCCACGCAGCGGCGAGTCTCATTACTTTTTGCATACATTTATGAGGGCATAGATCGTCTGTGCGTTAATTGTTTTGATCATCCACCACAATCCCTCCGGGTAGCTTGCTTCCAGCGAATGGAGGGCCACGCAGCGGCGAGTCTCATTACTTTCTTGACACATACTGTGTGTGAGCATAGTTCTTCACTGCGTTAATTGGTTGGATCATCCACCACAATCCCTCCGGGTAGCTTGCTTCTAGCAAATGGAGAGCAACGCAGCGGCGAGTCTCATTACTTTCTGACACATATTGTGTGTGAGCATAGTGCTTCAGTGCGTTAATTGGTTGCATCATCCACCAGAATCCCTCGGGTAGCGTGCTTCATGCGAATGGAGCGCCACGCAGCGGTGGGTCTCGCGCTTCAAGCGAATGGAGCGCAACGCAACGAAGAGACTCATTAATTTCTGCATACACTTTATTAGTACATAGTTCGTCAGTGGTTTAATTCTTTTGATCATCCACCACAATCAGTCCGGGTAGCTTGCTTCTAGCGAATGGAGCGCCACGCAGCGGCGAGTCTCATTATTTTCTTCTCACATACTGTGTGTGAGCATAGTGATTCAGTGCGTTGATAGTTTTGATCATGCACCAGAATCCCACCTGTTAGCTTGCTTCTAGCGAGTGGAGCGCCCCGCTGCGGCGTGTCTCATTACTTTTTGACACATACTCTGTGTGAGCATAGTGCTTCAATGCGTTAATTCTTTTGATCATCAACCAGAATCATTCCTGGTATCTTGCTTCTAGCAAATGCAGCGCCACGCAGGGGCAAGTTTCATTACTTTCTGCATACAGTTTTTTTTTTTTTTTTTGGCTCAGGCCCGTCTTTCAGATCCGGCATCTGAAACTTTTGACCGGAACGGGTTATCATCATTGCCATTTATTTATTTTCTTATTTTTATTGGGTATCCATGTTTGAAAGAAAAAAGGTGAAAAGGAAAAGGGAAAAAGGAAAGAACAAAAAAAAACACAGCACAAGAACAAAACAAACAAAAAACAAAGAACAACAAGAATAAACTATGAGAAAAAAAATAACAACAATTTTCTTGCAAAGTGCTACTCAGCTTAAATCTATCTGCACCTATCCTGAACTATACTACTTAGTATTTCAATTCCTGATCCAACAACTGTAATAGTATGGAATACGATATAAAATACTTAAATATATATTCTATTGTTATTAATTCTTATCTACTTATCTATCTATATTATCTAACTAATCTACTCTTCTATTTTGCTGTTATTTGTTTATTTTTATATATTATTTCCCTATAGTTCTTAACCATTTAATTCCTACTGATTGATTTCTTTTCTTAATTATTAAGATTTTTTTTAAAAGATGATAGTCTTATTATGTTTTTTAGTTACCTAGTTTCTAATTTTTATTTTAAAAAATGTAATTATGGTTTCCTATTCTTGTTTAATGGTTTATTATATTATTTATTATCATGTGTTAATACATTTATTAATTAGGCTACTATTTATCCTTTTTCCCCTCTTGTTATTCCACATGAGTGGTTAATGATATTGTTTAATTAATTTTATATTTACTTTATTAATTGTTTAAATTGTTATATTATTTAGTTAAGTTTTATTTAATAATGTGTTGCTTCATCTTTCTTCGGTTTTCACCGTATGACAATGGTTCCTCTCCCGTATGTTGTATGATTATTTATCAAACTGCACTTCTCTTCACTTTTCACAGCAAAACAGATCACTATGGTTTTTCACTGTATGGTTGGTTCTCTCCTGTGGACACGGAACACATTTACACTAACATTTCACTTCACTAATAACTTCCACTCTTATATGACATAAATTTAATAGTTATTCATGTAGTGTTCTGTGAGTGTTCCCAGTTTCGTGTCCATGTCATATCACAGTCCTGTATGTGCTGACTTGAGGTCCAGGACCCACTCAGAGCACTTAGTGTGGATCCTGGTCCGTTGTGTCCTTCCGCCCGCACACCCAGGCTGGGACCGTCATTTCGGCCGAGATCGACTGAAGCGGTCACTAAGTTCACTATCTCTGAGACACTCCTCTTCACTTATCGTCCATGACGCAATGAGGTACACCCAAAAACCCGAAAACCGAAAACCCGGAGACCACGAACACAAAAGCACACATGCGACGCACACACGCAAGACCATACGCGTCCGGAGTTCCATCCGGTGTAAACCGGGGATGCGATGATCCACTCGCTCCTCTCCCCCGGGGGGCACGGAATACCAGTGCCATCCTGAAGATTTTCTTCGTTCCGGAAGATTTCATTCATTCAAAACACTCAAAGACACATCCACTCTAATTCTATTTACATTTATGCAATGCTTATTCGTTTTCATTGTAATAAGTTCTTCTTCTTATTTCAGAATAGCTGTTTGCTATTCGCTTTAAGATGTTAAAATCATTTTCGTTTTCGATTATTTGTATTAGATTTTTACGTCTGATATTTTCCCTCTCTGGTATTACATCTTCTGTCAGAGGGCACCAAAAGATGTGGTGCTCTGGTGTTCCAATTTCGTCGCATTCACAAATTGTATTTTCTTTGGCCTTTATTCTATACAGGTAAGTTTCATAGGGGCCGTGCCCACTTAGAAAGTGAATGACACCTGGACTTGGATCTAGATGTTTTAACTTTTTCCTTTTATTAATTGTTGGAATAATATCCCATAATCTTCTTGATTTGTTTGAGTTTGTCCATTCTAAGTTCCATATTTCTTCTATAGTTTCTTCGATCTCCTTCTTTGTTGTTACTGCCTTGCCAAGAAGATCTATTAGCTTTTCGTTTTCTTTCTTTTTTAGCCAGTAGAATGCTGCTCTTTGTAGTATTACCAGATGTAGTGGTTTTATATGTAATAGTATACATAATGCTTCATTTGGCACTGTGTTAAAGGCTCCACTTAGTCTTATAAGTAAATTTCTTTGAGGTCTATTTATGGAATCTCTAATTTTTTTGTTCTCGAAAATTCGATGTACCCACAGACTTGAAGCGTATGCCATAGTCGCACATAGTATTGTATCATGGTATATCTTTAATATTTTATTTGGTAACTTGTATGTATTTTTGCCAGTTGTCATTAGTTTGTTGGCAATTTTATTACTTTTTTCAACTATATATTGTACATGTTTCTCAAAGTTTAAATTTTCATCTATTGTTACGCCTAAGTATTTAAATTCTGTTACTCTTTTTATTTTTTGATTTAATATTTTTATTTGTGGTTCCCTAGTTAATTTGGTTCCAAAAAGCATAAACTTAGTTTTTTTTCGCTCATAGCTTTAATTTATTTTCAGAGCACCAGTTATATAGACTTTCCACTACTTGGTTAGTTTTTGTTTCTATTTCTCTTCTGGAATTTGCCGAGGTTATTATTACAATATCATCAGCAAAGGCTATGATTCTATCTATTGACTCATTCTTTGCCATTTTCTCCAGGCAAGGCTGTAGTTGTATATCCCACATCAGGGGTCCCAAGATTGAACCTTGTGGACAGCCCTTTTCATTTTGTATTTCTTTATCTCCCATTTCTGTTTGTATAACTATTTTTCTGTGTTGGAAATAATCTTTTATTACGTTTTGCAGATATTGTGGAAGCCTTAATTTCTTCAAATTCTCTAATAACGCTGGTATCCATAGATTATCGAATGCTCCCTCAATGTCAACAAACAACGCTAGAGCATATTTCTTTTGGTAGCTACTATTTTGTATTTGTTCTTTAAAAACATTCAGTGCATCCTCAGTCGATCTTCCCGCTCTAAAACCATATTGTAAGGTGTCATTCTGTGTATTTCTATACTTCTTTATCCTATTAGCTATAACTCTCTCATAAATTTTGCTTATGTTCTTTAGTAAACATATTGGTCTGTAGGCACCAATTTCTAAGGGGTCTCTGTCCAGGCTCTTAAGTAGTATAATTAACTTCGAAATTTTCCATTCATTTGGGAATGTTTGTTTCTTTAACAATATGTTGTAGAGTCTTGTTAAGTAAGGGACCCATATATCTTTATTCCTTTTATATATTTCATTTGTTATTTCATCGAGGCCTGGGGCCTTACCTGTTTTTAGTTTTTTTTATAATTTTTTCTACTTCATCATTTGATACCAATTCGGAGTCGTCCACATCTACTACTGTTGCTTCTCTTGCATGATTTCTTCTTAGCTGCATCTGTCCCATTGTATCATCTTCCACCGTATCCTTAGGAAAAAATTTCTGCATTAATTTGTCTAGTGTTTCTTCTCTTGTTTTTGTATACGTTCCATCTGCATTTTTAATTGTGCATAATGTTGTAGGATTAATCTTTTGCATAATTAATTTATATGGAAAACCCCAAGGATCCATTTCTATGTTTTTCGCCAGAAACAATTCCCAACTTCGTTTTTTCTCCTGTAATACCGCCTGTTCATATTCATCCTTTACCTTTCTATAATTTTGGAGCCTAATATTTTTGAGCCTCGGTTCTAGGGTTGCCTGATAACTTTTTCTTCTTGCTTTTACCAATTTTTTTAATCTTTCCAATTTTGGTTTCCAAAAGCCACCGTATCCTACATTTTGCCCTAATTTCGGAGTGGATTCTCTTATCGCGGTTATTATGGCTTCTTCTACCTTTATTACCATATTGTTAGCATCTTCTGTTTGTTCTAATTGGGGGAGGTCTAGCTTGTCTTTAAAAACTTCCCAATCTAATTTCTTTATATTTAATCTTTCTTTATTCCTTCCTTTATCCATTTTTACGTCGAAGGTTATGACTTCGTGGTCACTGGTAGTTTGTTTATCGTGAACCATCCAATTTTCTATTTTGTCCATAATGTTTATTGTGCTGATTGTTATGTCTATAAATGATTCACCTCTTGATCCTACGAAGGTTGGCTTGTTTCCAGTATTTATAATTGCAAGATCGTTTTGCATGATAAAATCTCCCAATTCCTCTCCTCTTTGATCGGTATATGGTGAACCCCAGGCTATGTTCTTGGCGTTTGAATCTAACATTATTATGATCTTTTTCCCAGGGTTTTGTCTGATTATTTGCTGTAGTTTATTTAGAAATGGTTTAATTTCCTTACTATATTGAAAATAAGAATTGATTAGCCAGATTGAATCAGTTCCTTGTGTAATTTCAACACATACAGTCCAATTATCACAGTATTGTGAGATTTTTAATACTTCTAGATTTTTCTTCATGACCACAATCACTGCTAGGGAGGCCTCACCACCATAAATTATTCTCGCTGATGCTGGGAAAGCTACTAATCTGTTATTATAAGTATATGGTTCTTGTAGAGCGATTAAATCGATATTTGTTGTTTCCACAAATCTTCTTGCTTCCATCTTCCATACAAATCTGCTTGCATACAGTTTATGAGGGCATAGTTTGTCAGTGCGTTAATTGTTTTGATCATCCATCACAACCTCTCCGGGTACCTTGCATCTAGCGAATGGAGCGCCACCCACCGGCGAGTCTCATTACTTTTTTTTACACATATTGTTTTTGAGCATAGTGCTTCAGTGCGTTAATTGTTTTCATCATCCACCACAATCACTCCGGGTAGCTTGCTTCTAGCGAATGGAGCACCACACAGCGGCGAGTCTCATTACTTTCTGCATACATTTTATGAGTACATAGTTCGTCAGTGGTTTAATTGTTTTGATCATCCACCACAATTCCACCGGGTAGCTTGCTTCTAACGAACGGAGCGCCACGTCGCGACGAATCTCATTACTTCCTTTACACATAGTGTGTGAGAGCATAATCCTTCAGTGGGTTAATTGGTTGAATCATCCACCACAATCTGTCCGAGGAGCTTGCTTCGAGCGTATGGAGCGCCAAGGAGCAGTCAGTCTCATTTCTTTCTTTATACACTTTATGACAGAATACTTCGTCAGTGAGTTAATTCTTTTGATCATCCACCACAATCTCTCCGGGTAGCTTTCTTCTAGCCAATGGAGCACCACACAGCGGCCAGTTTCATTACTTTCTGCATACACTTTATGAGAACATAATTCGTCAGTGGTTTAATTGTCTTGATCATCTACCACAATCCCACCGGGTAGCTTGCCTCTAGCGAACGGAGCGCCACGCCGCGATGAGTCTCATTACTTTCTTCACACATACTGTGTGAGAGCATAATCCTTCAGTGCGTTAATTGGTTTGATCTTCCACCACAATTCCTCCGGGAAGTTTGCTTATAGCGAATGCAGGGCCACGCAGCGGCGAGTCTCATTACTTTCTGCATACACTTTATGCGTACATAGTTCGCCAGTGGTTTAATTGTTTTGATCATCCACCACAATCTCACCGGGTAGCTTGCGCCTAGCGAACGGAGCACCACGCCGCGACGAGTCTCATTACTTTCTTCTCACATACTGTGTGTGAGCATAGTGCTTCAGTACGTTAAATTTTTGATCATCCACCACAATCCCTCCGTTTAACTTGCTTCTAGCGAATAGAACGCCACGCTGCGGCGAGTCTCATTGCTTTCTTGAGACATACTGTGTGTGAGCATAGTGCTTCAATGCGTTAATTGTTTTGATCAATCACCACAATCTCTCCGGGTAGTTTGCTTCTTGCGAATGGAGCGCAACGCAGCGGCGAGTCGAATTACATTCTGCATACATTTATGAGGGCATAGTTAGTCAGTGCGTTAATTGTTTTGATCATCCACCACAATTCCTCCGGGTAGCTTGCTTCTAGCGAATGAAGCGCCACGAAAAGGCAAGTCTCATTACTTTATTGGCACACACTGTGTGTGAGCATAGTGCTTCAGTGCGTTAAATTTTTTATCATCCACCACAATCCCTCCGTTTAACTTGCTTCTAGCGAATAGAACGCCACGCTGCGGCGAGTCTCATTGCTTTTTTTAACACATATTGTGTGTGAGCATAGTGCTTCAGTGGTTTAATTGTTTTGATCATCCACCACAATCCCACCGGGTAGCTTGCTTCTACGAACGGAGCGCCACGCCGCGACGAATCTCATTACTTCCTTCAAACATACTGTGTGAGAGCGTAATCCTTCAGTGGGTTAATTGGTTGAATCATCCACCACAATCTGTCCGAGGAGCTTGCTTCTAGCAAATGGAGCACCACGCAGGGGCGAGTCTCATTACTTTCTGCATAAACTTTATGAACACATAGTTCGTCAGTGGTTTAATTGTTTTGATCATCCACCACAATCCCTCCTGGTAGCTTGCGTCTAGCGAATGGAGCGCAACGCAGCGTCGAGTCTCATTACTTTCTTGACACATACTGTGTGTGTACATACTGCTTCGGTATGTTAATTCGTTGGATCATCCACCAAAATCTCTCCGGTGAGCTCGCTTCGAGCGAATGGAGCACCACACAGCTTCGAGTCTCATTATTTCTGCATACAATTTATGAGGGCATAGTTCGTCCGTGCGATAATTGTCTTGACAATTCACCACAATCCATCCGGGTAGCTTGCTTCTACCGAATGCAGCCCAACAAAGCGGAGAGTCTCATTACTTTCTTGACACATACTGTGTGTGAGCATAGTGCTTCAATGCGTTAATTGTTTTGATCATCCACCACAATCCCTCCGGGTTGCTTGCTTCTAGCGAATGGAGCGCCACGCAGCGGCGAGTCTCATTACTATCTGTACACATTTTTTGAGGGTATAGTTCGTCAGTGCGTTAATTGTTTGGATCAACCACCAAAATCCCTCCGGGTAGATAGTTTCTAGCAAATGGAGCGCCACGCATCGGCGAGTCTCATTACTTTCTTGACACATACTGTGTATGAGCATAATGTTTCAGTGCGTTAATTGTTTTGATCATCCACCAGAATCTTTCCGGGTAGCTTGCTTCTATCGAATGCAGCGCCACGCTGCGGCGAGTCTCATTACTTTCATGACACATACTGTGTGTGAGCAAAGTGATTCAATGCGTTAATTTTTGACCATCGACCGGAATCCCTCCGGGTAGCTTGCTTCTAGCGAATGGATCGCCACGCAGCGGCGAGTCTCATTAATTTCTTGACACATACCGTGCGTGAGCATAGTGCTTCAGCGCGTTAATTGGTTGGGTCATCCACCACAATCCCCCCGGGGACCTTGCTTCCAGCGAATGGAGCGCCAAGAAGCGGCGAGTCTCATTTTCTTGACACATACTGTGTGTGAGCATAGTGCTTCACTGCGTTAATTGGTTGGATCATCCACCACAATCCCTCCGGGTAGCTTGCTTCTAGCAAATGGAGAGCAACGCAGCGACGAGTCTCATTACTTTCTGACACATTTTGTGTGTGTGAGCATAGTGCTTCAGTGCGTTAATTGGTTGCATCATCCACCAGAATCCCTCGGGTAGCGTGCTTCATGCAAATGGAGCGCCACGCAGCGGTGGGTCTCGTGTTTCAAGCGAATGGAGCGCAACTCATCGAAGAGACTCATTAATTTCTGCATACACTTTATTAGTACATAGTTCGTCAGTGGTTTAATTCTTTTGATCATCCACCACAATCAGTCCGGGTAGCTTGCTTCTAGCGAATGGAGCGCCACGCAGCGGCGAGTCTCATTATTTTCTTGTCACATACTGTGTGTGAGCATAGTGATTCAGTGCGTTGATAGTTTTGATCATGCACCAGAATCCCACCTGTTAGCTTGCTTCTAGCGAGTGGAGCGCCCCGCTGCGGCGTGTCTCATTACTTTCTTGACACATACTCTGTGTGAGCATAGTGCTTCAATGCGTTAATTCTTTTGATCATCAACCAGAATCATTCCTGGTATCTTGCTTCTAGCAAATGCAGCGCCACGCAGGGGCAAGTTTCATTACTTTCTGCATACACTTTATGAGTACATAGTTCGTCAATGGTTTAATTGTTTTGATCATCCATCACAATCCCTCCGGGTACCTTGCATCTAGCGAATGGAGCGCCACCCACCGGCGAGTCTCATTACTTTTTTTACACATATTGTTTTTGAGCATAGTGCTTCAGTGCGTTAATTGTTTTCATCATCCACCAGAATCACTCCGGGTAGCTTGCTTCTAGCGAATGGAGCACCACACAGCGGCGAGTCTCATTACTTTCTGCATACACTTTATCAGTACATAGTTCGTCAGTGGTTTAATTGTTTTGATCATCCACCACAATTCCACCGGGTAGCTTGCCTCTAGCGAACGGAGCGCCTCGCCGCAACGAGTCTCATTACTTTCTTCCCACATACTGTGTGAGAGCATAATTTTTCAATGCGTTATTTGGTTGGATCATCCTTCACAATCCCTCCGAGGAGCTTGCTTCGAGCGTATGGAGCGCCACGGAGCAGTGAGTCTCATTTCTTCCTGCATACACTTTATGAGGGAATACTTCGTCAGTGCGTTAATTCTTTTGATCATCCGCCACAATCCCTCCGGGTAGCTTGCTTCTAGCGAATGGAGCGCCACGCAGCGGCGAGTCTCATTACTTTCTTGACACATACTGTGTGTGAGCATAGTGCTTCAGTGCGTTAATTGTTTTGATCATCCACCAGAATCCTTCCGGGTAGCTTGCTTCTTGCGAATAGGGCGTCATGCAGCGGCGAGTCTCATTACTTCTTGCATACAATTTATGAGGGCATAGTTAGTCAGTGCGTTAATTGTTTTGATCATCCACCACAATCCTGCAGGGTAGCTTGCATCTTGCGAATGGAGCGCCACCCACCGGCGAGTATCATTACTTTTTTGACACATATTGTGTGTGAGCATAGTGCTTCAGTGCGTTAATTGTTTTGATCATCCACCACAATCACTCCGGGGAGCTTGCTTCTAGCGAATGGAGCGCCACGCAGCGGCGAATCTCATTAATTTCTGCATACACTTTGTGAGGGCATAATTCGTCAGTGCGTTAATTAATTTGATCATCCACCACAATCCCTCCGGGTAGCATGCTTAATACGAACCGAGCGCCACGCAGCGGCGAGTCTGATTACTTTCTTGACAAATTCTTTGTATGAGCATAATGCTTCAATGCGTTAATCGTTTTGATCATCCACAGCAATCCCTCCGGGGACCTTGCTTCTAGCAAATGGAGCGCCACTTAGGGGCGAGTCTCATTACTTTCTGCATACACCTTATGCGTACATAGTTCGCCAGTGGTTTAATTGTTTTGATCATCTACCACAATCCCACCGGTAGCTTGCTTCTAGCGAACGGAGCGCCACGCCGGGACGAGTCCCATTACTTTCTTCACACATACTGTGTGAGAGCTTAATGCTTCAGTGCGTTAATTGGTTGGAGGATCCACCACAATCCCTCCGACTAGCTTGCTTCTAGCGAATGGAGTGCGACGCAGCAGTGAGTCTCATTTCTTTCTGCATACACTTTATGAGGGCATACTTCGTCAGTAAGTTAATTCTTTTGATCACCCACCACAATCCCTCCGGGTAGCTTGCTTCTAGCGAATGGAGCGCCACGCAGGGGCGAGTCTCGTTATTTTCTTGACACATACTGTGTGTGAGCATAGTGCTTCAGTGCGTTAAAAGTTTTGATCAACCACCAGAATGCTTCCGGGTAGCTTGCTTCTAGAGAATGGAGCGCCACGCTGAAGCGAGTCTTATTACTTTCTTGACACATACTGTGTATGAGCATAGTGTTTCAATGCCTTAATTGTTTTGATCATCCACCAGAATAGCTCCGGGTAACTTGCTTCTAGCGAATGGAGCGCCACGCAGCGGCTAGTCTCATTTCTTTCTGTGCATATTTCTTCAGGGCATAGTTCGTCAGTGCGTTAATTGTTTGGAACAACCACAAAAACCCCTCCGGGTAGCTTGCTTCTTGCGAATGGAACGCCACGCAGCGGCGAGTCTCATTACTTTCTTGACACATACTGTATGTGAGCATAACGCTTCAGTGCGTTAATTGTTTTGATCATCCACCAGAATCCCTCCGGGTAGCTTGCTTCTAGCGAATGGAGCGCCATGCTGCGGCGAGTCTCATTAATTTCTGCATACACTTTAAGAGGGAATACTTCGTCAGTGCGTTAATTAATTTTGGTCATCCACCACAATCCCTCCGGGTCGCATGCTTAATACGAACGGAGCGCCACGCAGCGGCGAGTCTGATTACTTTCTTGACACATTCTGTGTATGGGCATAATGCTTCAGTGCGTTAATCGTTTTGATCATCCACCACAATCCCACTGGGTAGCTTCCTTCTAGCGAATGGAGCGCCACGCAGCGGCGAGTCTCATTTCTTTCTTCACACATACTGTGGTTGAGCATAATGCTACAGTGCGTTAATTGGTTGGATCATCCACCACAATCCCTCCGAGGAGCTTGCTTCGAGCGTATGGAGCGCCACGGAGCAGTGAGTCTCATTTCTTTCTGCATACACTTTAAGAGGGAATACTTCTTCAGTGCGTTAATTCTTTTGATCATCCACCACAATCCCTCCGGTAGCTTGCTTCTAGCGAATGGAGCGCCATGCTGCGGCGAGTCTCATTAATTTCTGCATACACTTTGTGAGGGCATACTTCGTCAGTGCGTTAATTAATTTTGGTCATCCACCACAATCCCTCCGGGTCGCATGCTTAATACGAACGGAGCGCCACGCAGCGGCGAGTCTGATTACTTTCTTGACACATTCTGTGTATGGGCATAATGCTTCAGTGCGTTAATCGTTTTGATCATCCACCACAATCCTACTGGGTAGCTTCCTTCTAGCGAATGGAGCGCCACGCAGCGGCGAGTCTCATTTCTTTCTTCACACATACTGTGGTTGAGCATAATGCTACAGTGCGTTAATTGGTTGGATCATCCACCACAATCCCTCCGAGGAGCTTGCTTCGAGCGTATGGAGCGCCACGGAGCAGTGAGTCTCATTTCTTTCTGCATACACTTTAAGAGGGAATACTTCTTCAGTGCGTTAATAGTTTTGATCATCCACCAGAATCCTTCCGGGTAGCTTGCTTCTTGCGATCGGACCGCCATGCAGCGGCGAGTCTCATTACTTCCTGCATACAATTTAGGAGGGCATCGTTCGTCAGTGCGTTAATGAATTTGATCATCCACCACAATCCCTCCGGGTAGCTTGCTTCTTGCGAACGGACCGCCACGCAGCGGCGAGTCTCATTACTTTCTTCAAACATACTGTGTGTGAGCATACTGCTACAGTTCGTTTATTGTTTTGATCATCCACAACAATTTCTCCGAGGAGCTTGCTTTGAGCGTATGGAGCGCCACGGAGCAGTGAGTCTCATTTCTTTCTGCATACACTTTAAGAGGGAATACTTCGTCAGTGCGTTAATTGTTTCGATCATCCACCACAATCCTGCAGGGTAGCTTGCATCTAGCGAATGGAGCGCTACCACCGGCGAGTATTATTACTTTTTTGACATATATTGTGTGTGAGCATATGCTTCAGTGCGTTAATTGTTTTGATCCTCCACCACAATCACTCCGGGGAGCTTGCTTCTAGAGAATGGAGCGCCACGCACCGACGAGTCTCATTAATTTCTGCATACACTTTGTGAGGGCATCGTTCGTCAGTGCGTTAATAAATTTGATCATCCACCACAATCCCTCCGGGTAGCTTGCTTCTTCCGAACGGATCGCCACGGAGCGGCGAGTCTCATTACTTTCTTCAAACATTCTGTGTGTGAGCATACTGCTACAGTTCGTTTATTGTTTTGATCATCCACAACAATCCCACCGGTTTGCTTGCTTGTAGCGAATAGAGCGCCACGGAGCGTCGAGTCTCATTACTTTCTTCACACATACTGTGTGTGAGCATAGTGCTTCAGTGCGTTAATTGGTTGGATCATCCACAACAATCCCTCCGGGGACCTTGCTTCTAGCGAATGGAGCGCCACGCAGCGGCGAGTCTCATTACTTTCTGCATACACTTTATGCGTACATAGTTCGCAAGTGGTTTAATTTTTTTGATCATCCACCGGAATCCCTCCGGGTAGCTTGCTTCTAGCAAATGGAGCGCCACGCATCGGCGAGTCTCATTACTTTCTTGACACATACTCTGTGTGAGCATAGTGCTTCAATGCGTTAATTGTTTTGATCATCCACCAGAATCCCTCCGGGTAGCTTGCTTCTAGCGAATGGAGCGCATTGCTGCGGCGATTCTAATTACTTTCTTGACACATACTCTGTGTGAGCATAGTGCTTCAGTACGTTAATTGTTTGGATCATCCACGAGAATCACTACGAGTAGCTTTCTTCTAGCGAATGGAGCATCACGCAGCGGCGAATCTGATTACTTTCTTCACACATTCTGTGTGTGAGAATAATGCTTCAGTGCGTTAATTGTTTTGATCATCCACCACAATCCCATCCTGTAGCTTCCTTCTATCGAATGGAGCGCCACGCAGCGGCGAGTCTCATTACTTTCTTCACACATACTGTGTGTGAGCATAGTGCTACAGTGCGTTAATTGGTCTCATTAATATCTGTACACATTTTTTGAGGGTATAGTTCGTCAGTGCGTTAATTTTTTGGATCAACCACCAAAATCCCTCCGAGTAGATAGTTTCTAGCAAATGGAGCGCCACGCATCGGCGAGTCTCATTACTTTCTTGACACATACTGTGTATGAGCATAATGTTTCAGTGCGTTAATTGTTTTGATCATCCACCAGAATCTTTCCGGGTAGCTTGCTTCTAGCGAATGGAGCGCCACGCTGCGGCGAGTCTCATTACTTTCATGACACATACTGTGTGTGAGCAAAGTGATTCAATGCGTTAATTTCGAGCATCCACCAGAATCCCTCCGGGTAGCTTGCTTCATGCGAATGGATCGCCACGCAGCGGCGAGTCTCATTAATTTCTTGACACATACCTTGCGTGAGCATAGTGCTTCAGCGCGTTAATTGGTTGGATCATCCACCACAATCCCTCCGGGTAGCTTGCTTCTAGCAAATGGAGAGCAACGCAGCGGCGAGTCTCATTACTTTCTGACACATATTGTGTGTGAGCATAGTGCTTCAGTGCGTTTATTGGTTGCATCATCCACCAGAATCCCTAGGGTAGCGTGCTTCATGCGAATGGAGCGCAACGCAACGAAGAGACTAATTAATTTCTGCATACACTTTATTAGTACATAGTTCGTCAGTGGTTTAATTCTTTTGATCATCCACCACAATCGTTCCTGGTATCTTGCTTCTAGCAAATGCAGCGCCACGCAGGGGCAAGTTTCATTACTTTCTGCATACATTTTATGAGGGCATAGTTTGTCAGTGCGTTAATTGTTTTGATCATCCATCACAATCCCTCCGGGTACCTTGCATCTAGCGAATGGAGCGCCACCCACCGGCGAGTCTCATGACTTTTTTTTACACATATTGTTTTTGAGCATAGTGCTTCATTTCGTTAATTGTTTTGATCATCCACCACAATCACTCCGGGTAGCTTGCTTCTAGGGAATGGAGCACCACACAGCGGCGAGTCTCATTACTTTCTGCATACACTTTATGAGTACATAGTTCGTCAGTGGTTTAATTGTTTTGATCATCCACCACAATCCCACCGGGTAGCTTGCTTCTAGCGAACGGAGAGCCACGCCGCGACGAATCTCATTTCTTCCTTCACACATAGTGTGTGAGAGCATAATCCTTCAGTGGGTTAATTGGTTGAATCATCCAACACAATCTGTCCGAGGAGCTTGCTTCGAGCGTATGGAGCGCCAAGGAGCAGTCAGTCTCATTTCTTTCTTTATACACTTTATGAGGGAATACTTCGTCAGTGAATTAATTCTTTTGATCATCCATCACAATCCCTCCAGGTAGCTTTCCTCTAGCGAATGGAGCACCACACAGCGGCCAGTTTCATTACTTTCTGCATACACTTCATGAGTACATAATTCGTCAGTGGTTTAATTGTCTTGATCATCTACCACAATCCCACCAGGTAGCTTGCCTCTAGCGAACGGAGCGCCACGCCGCGACGAGTCCCATTACTTTCTTCACACATACTGTGTGAGAGCATAATCCTTCAGTGCGTTAATTGGTTTGATCTTCCACCACAATCCCTCCGGGAAGTTTGCTTATAGCGAATGCAGGGCCACGCAGCGGCGAGTCTCATTACTTTCTTGACACATACGGTGTGTGAGCATAGTGCTTCAGTGCGTTAATTGTTTTGACAATCCACAACATTCCCATCGGGTAGCTTGCTTCTAGCGAATGGAGCGCCACGCAGCGGCGAGTCTCATTTCTTTCTTGTCACATACTGTGTTTGAGCATATTGCTTGAGTGCGTTAATTGTTTTGATCATCCACCACAATCCCACCTGGTAGCTTAATTCTAGCGAATGGAGCGCTATGCAGCGGCGAGTCTCATAACTTTCTGCATAGAATTTATGAGCTCATAGTTTGTCAGTGCATTAATTGTCTTGATCATCTACCACAATCCCACCGGGTAGCTTGCCTCATGCGAACGGAGCGCCACGCCGCGACGAGTCTCATTACTTTCTTCACACATACTGTGTGAGAGCATAATCCTTTAGTGCGTTAATTGGATCATCCACCACAATCCCTCCGAGGAGTTTCCTTCGAGCGTATGGAGCGCCACGGAGCAGTGAGTCTCATTTCTTTCTGCATACACTTTATGAGGGAATACTTCGTCAGTGCGTTAATTGTTTTGATCATCCACCACAATCACTCCGTGGAGCTTGCTTCTAGCGAATGGAGCGCCACGCAGCGGCGAATCTGATTAATTTCTGCATACACTTTGTGAAGGCATAATTCGTCAGTGCGTTAATTAATTTGATCATCCACCACAATCCTTCCGGGTAGCATGCTTAATACGAACGGAGCGCCACGCAGCGGCGAGTCTGATTACTTTCTTGACAAATTCTTTGTATGAGCATAATGCTTCAATGCGTTAATCGTTTTGATCATCCACAGCAATCCCTCCGGGGACCTTGCTTCTAGCAAATGGAGCGCCACTTAGCGGCGAGTCTCATTACTTTCTGCATACACTTTATGCGTACATAGTTCGCCAGTGGTTTAATTTTTTTGATCATCCACCACAATCCCACGGGGTAGCTTGCTTCTAGCGAACGGAGCGCCACGCCGGGACGAGTCCCATTACTTTCTTCACACATAGTGTGAGAGCTTAATGCTTCAGTGCGTTAATTGGTTGGAGGATCCACCACAATCCCTCCGACTAGCTTGCTTGTAGCGAATGGAGTGCGACGCAGCAGTGAGTCTCATTTCTTTCTGCATACACTTTATGAGGGCATACTTCGTCAGTGCGTTAATTCTTTTGATCACCCACCACAATCCCTCCGGGTAGCTTGCTTCTAGCGAATGGAGCGCCACGCAGCGGCGAGTCTCGTTATTTTCTTGACACATACCCTGTGTGAGCATAGTGCTTCAGCGCGTTAATAGTTTTGATCATCCACAAGAATGCTTCCGGGTTGCTCGCTTCTAGAGAATGGAGCGCCACGCTGAAGCGAGTCTCATTACTTTCTTGACACATACTGTGTGTGAGCATAGTGCTTCAATGCGTTAATTGTTTTGATCATCCACCAGAATCCCTCTGGGTAGCTTGCTTCTAGCGAATGGAGCGCCACGCAGCGCCGAGTCTCATTTCTTTCTGTACACATTTCTTCAGGGCATAGTTCCTCAGTGCGTTAATTGTTTGGAACAACCACTAAAATCCCTCCGGGTAGCTTGCTTCTTGCGAATGGAACGCCACGCAGCGGCGAGTCTCATTACTTTCTTGACACATACTGTGTGTGAGCATAGCGCTTCAGTGCGTTAATTGTTTTGATCATCCACCAGAATCCCTCCGGGTAGCTTGCTTCTAGCGAATGGAGCGCCATGCTGCGGCGAGTCTCATTAATTTCTGCATACACTTTGTGAGGGCATAGTTCGTCAGTGCGTTAATTAATTTGGTCATCCACTAATATCCCTCCGGGTCGCATGCTTAATACGAACGGAGCGCCACGCAGCGGCGAGTCTGATTACTTTCTTGACACATTCTGTGTATGGGCATAATGCTTCAGTGCGTTAATCGTTTTGATCATCCACCACAATCCCACTGTGTAGCTTCCTTCTAGCGAATGGAGCGCCACGCAGCGGCGAGTCTAATTTTTTTCTTCACACATACTGTGTGTGAGCATAATGCTACAGTGCGTTGATTGGTTAGATCATCCACCACAATCCCTCCGAGGAGCTTGCTTCGAGCGAATGGAACGCCACGCAGGAGTGAGTCTCATTTCTTTCTGCATACACTTATGAGGGCATAGTTTGTCAGACGTTAATTCTTTTGACCATCCACCATAATCCCTCCGGGTAGCTTGCTTCTAGCGAATGGAGCGCCACGCAGCGGCGAATCTGATTACTTTCTTCACACATTCTGTGTGTGAGCATAATGCTTCAGTGCGTTAATTGTTTTGATCATCCACCACAATCCCATCCTGTAGCTTCCTTCTATCGAATGGAGCGCCACGCAGCGGCGAGTCTCATTACTTTCTTCACACATACTGTGTGTGAGCATAGTGCTACAGTGCGTTAATTGGTTGGATCATCCACCACAATCCCTCCGAAGAGCTTGCTTCAAGCGAATGGAGCGCAACGCAGCGGCGAGTCTCATTACTTTCTGCATACACTTTATGAGGTCATACATCGACAGTGATTTAATTCTTTTGATCATTCACCACAATCCCTCCGGGTAGCTTGAATCTTGCGAATGGACCGCCATGCAGCGGCGAGTGTCATTACTCACTTCACAAATACTGTGTGTGAGAATTGTGCTACAGTTCGTTAATTGTTTGGATCATCCACCACAATCCCTCCGGGTAGCTTGCGTCTAGCGAATGGAGCGCTACGCAGCGTCGAGTCTCATTACTTTCTTGACACATACTGTGTGTGTACATAGTGCTTCGGTATGTTAATTGGTTGGATCATCCACCAAAATCTCTCCGGTGAGCTTGCTTCGAGCGAATGGAGTACCACACATCTTCGAGTCTTATTATTTCTGCATACAATTTATGAGGGCATAGTTCGTCCGTGCGATAATTGTCTTGACCATTCACCACAATCCATCCGGGTAGGTTGCTTCTACCGAATGCAGCCCAACAAAGCGGAGAGTCTCATTACTTTCTTGACACATACTGTCTGTGAGCATAGTGCTTCAATGCGTTAATTGTTTTGATCATCCACCACAATCCCTCCGGGTTGCTTGCTTCTAGCGAATGGAGCGCCACGCAGCGGCGAGTCTCATTACTATCTGTACACATTTTTTGAGGGTATAGTTCGTCAGTGCGTTAATTTTTTGGATCAACCACCAAAATCCCTCCGGGTAGATAGTTTCTAGCAAATGGAGCGCCATGCATCGGCGAGTCTCATTACTTTCTTGACACATACTGTGTATGAGCATAATGTTTCAGTGCGTTAATTGTTTTGATCATCCACCAGAATCTTTCCGGGTAGCTTGCTTCTAGCGAATGGAGCGCCACGCTGCGGCGAGTCTCATTACTTTCATGACACATACTGTGTGTGAGCAAAGTGATTCAATGCGTTAATTTTTGAGCATCCACCAGAATCCCTCCGGGTAGCTTGCTTCATGCGAATGGATCGCCACGCAGCGGCGAGTCTCATTAATTTCTTGACACATACCTTGCGTGAGCATAGTGCTTCAGCGCGTTAATTGGTTGGATCATCCACCACAATCCCTCCGGGTAGCTTGCTTCTAGCAAATGGAGAGCAACGCAGCGGCGAGTCTCATTACTTTCTGACACATATTGTGTGTGAGCATAGTGCTTCAGTGCGTTTATTGGTTGCATCATCCACCAGAATCCCTAGGGTAGCGTGCTTCATGCGAATGGAGCGCAACGCAACGAAGAGACTCATTAATTTCTGCATACACTTTATTAGTACATAGTTCGTCAGTGGTTTAATTCTTTTGATCATCCACCACAATCGTTCCTGGTATCTTGCTTCTAGCAAATGCAGCGCCACGCAGGGGCAAGTTTCATTACTTTCTGCATACAATTTATGAGGGCATAGTTTGTCAGTGCGTTAATTGTTTTGATCATCCATCACAATCCCTCCGGGTACCTTGCATCTAGCGAATGGAGCGCCACCCACCGGCGAGTCTCATTACTTTTTTTTTACACATATTGTTTTTGAGCATAGTGCTTCATTTCGTTAATTGTTTTGATCATCCACCACAATCACTCCGGGTAGCTTTCTTCTAGCGAATGGAGCACCACACAGCGGCCAGTTTCATTACTTTCTGCATACACTTTATGAGTACATAGTTCGTCAGTGGTTTAATTCTTTTGATCATTCACCACAATCCCTCCGGGTAGCTTACTTCTTGCGAATGGACCGCCATGCAGCGGTGAGTGTCATTACTCTCTTCACAAATACTGTGTGTGAGCATAATGCTACAGTGCGTTAATTGGTTGGATCATCCACCACAATCCCTCCGGGTAGCTTGCTTCTTGCGTACGGACCGCCACGCAGCGGCAAGTCTCATTGCTTTCTTCAAACATACTGTTAGTGAGCATACTGCTACAGTTCGTTTATTGTTTTGATCATCCACAACAATCCCTCCGAGGAGCTTGCTTCGAGCGTATGGAGCGAAACGGAGCAGTGAGTCTCATTTCTTTCTGCATACACTTTAAGAGGGAATACTTCGTCAGTCCGTTAATTGTTTCGATCATCGACCACAATCACTCCGGGGAGCTTGCTTCTAGCGAATGGAGCGCCACACAGCGACGAGTCTCATTAATGTCTGCATACACTTTGTGAGGGCATCGTTCGTCAGTGCGTTAATAAATTTGATCATCCACCACAATCCCTCCGGGTAGCTTGCTTCTTGCGAACGGACCGCCACGCAGCGGCGAGTCTCATTACTTTCTTCAAACATACTTTGTGTGAGCATACTGCTACAGTTCGTTTATTGTTTTGATCATCCACAACAATCCCACCGGTTTGCTTGCTTGTAGCGAATGGAGCGCCACGGAGCGTCGAGTCTCATTACTTTCTTCACACATAGTGTGTGTGAGCATAGTGCTTCAGTGCGTTAATTGGTTGGATCATCCACAACAATCCCTCCGGGGACCTTGCTTCTAGCGAATGGAGCGCCACGCAGCGGCGAGTCTCATTACTTTCTGCATACACTTTATGCGTACATAGTTCGCCAGTGGTTTAATTGTTTTGATCATCCACCACAATCCCTCCGGGTAGCTTGCTTCTTGCGAACGGACCGCCACGCAGCGGCGAGTCTCATTACTTTCTTCAAACATACTTTGTGTGAGCATACTGCTACAGTTCGTTTATTGTTTTGATCATCCACAACAATCCCACCGGTTTGCTTGCTTGTAGCGAACGGAGCGCCACGCCGGGACGAGTCCCATTACTTTCTTGACACATACTGTGTGTGAGCATAGTGCTTCAATGCGTTAATTTTTTGATCATCCACCAGAATCCCTCCTGGTAGCTTGCTTCTAGCAAATGGAGCGCCACGCATCGGCGAGTCTCATTACTTTCTTTACACATACTGTGTGTGAGCATAGTGCTTCAATGCGTTAATTGTTTTGATCATCCACCACAATCCCTCCGGGTAGCTTGCTTCTAGCGAATGGAGCGCATTGCTGCGGCGATTCTCATTACTTTCTTGACACATACTCTGTGTGAGCATAGTACTTCAGTGCGTTAATAGTTTTGATCATCCACCAGAATGCTTCCGGGTAGCTTGCTTCTAGAGAATGGAGCGCCACGCTGCGGCGAGTCATATTACTTTCTTGACACATACTGTGTGTGAGCATAGTGCTTCAGTGCGTTAATTATTTTGATCATCCACCAGAATCCCTCCGGGTAGCTTGTTTCTAGCGAATGAAGCGCCATGCTGCGGCGAGTCATATTACTTTCTTGACACATACTGTGTGTGAGCATAGTGCTTCAGTGCGTTAATTGGTTGGAACATCCACAAGAATCCCTCCGGGTTGCTTGCTTCTAGCGAAAGGAGCGCCACGCAGCGGCGAGTCTCATTACTTTCTTGACACATAATGTGTATGAGCATAGTGCTTCAGTGCGTTAATTGTTTGTATCAACCACCAAATCCCTCCGTGTAGCTTGCTTCTAGCGAATGGAGCGCCACGCAGCGGCGAGTCTCATTACTTTCTAACACATACTGTGTGTGAGCATAGTGCTTCAGTGCGTTAATTATTTTGATCATCCACCAGAATCCCTCCGGGTAGCTTGTTTCTAGCGAATGAAGCGCCATGCTGCGGCGAGTCATATTACTTTCTTGACACATACTGTGTGTGAGCATAGTGCTTCAGTGCGTTAATTGGTTGGAACATCCACAAGAATCCCTCCGGGTTGCTTGCTTCTAGCGAAAGGAGCGCCACGCAGCGGCGAGTCTCATTACTTTCTTGACACATAATGTGTATGAGCATAGTGCTTCAGTGCGTTAATTGTTTTGATGATCCAAAACAATCTCTCCGGGTAGCTTGCTTTTAGCGAATAGAATGCCACGCTGCGGTGAGTCTCATTGCTTTCTTGACACATACTGAGTGTGAGGATAGTGCTTCAATGCGTTAATTGTTCTGATCATCCACTAGAATCCCTCCGGGTAGCTTGCTTCTAGTGAATGGAGCGCCACGCTGCGGCGAGTTTCATTACTTTCTGCATATACTTTACAACGGCATAGTTCGTCTGTGCGTTAATTGTTTTGATCATCTACCACAATCCCTCCGGCTAGCTTGCTTCCAGCGAATGGAGGGCCACGCAGCGGCGAGTCTCATTAATTTCTTGACACATACTGTGTGAGAGCATAGTGCTTCAATGCGTTAATTGGTTGGATCATCCACCACAATCCCTCCGAGGAGCTTGCTTCGAGCGTATGGAGCGCCACGGAGCAGTGAGTCTCATTTCTTTCTGCATACACTTTAAGAAGGAATACTTCGTCAGTGCGTTATATCTTTTGATCATCCGCCACAATCCCTCCGGGTAGCTTGCTTCTAGCGAATGGAGCGCCACGCAGCGGCGAGTCTCATAATTTTTTTGACACATGCTCTGTGTGAGCATAGTGCTTCAGTGCGTTAATAGTTTTGATCATCCAACAGAATCCTTCCGGGTAGCTTGCTTCTTGCGAATGGGGCGTCATGCAGCGGCGAGTCTCATTACTTCTTGCATACAATTTATGAGGGCATAGTTAGTCAGTGCGTTAATTGTTTTGATCATCCACCACAATCCTGCAGGGTAGCTTGCATCTAGCGAATGGAGCGCCGCCCACCGGCGAGTAAAATTACTTTTTTGACACATATTGTGTTTGAGCATAGTGCTTCAGTGCGTTAATTGTTTTGATCATCCACCACAATCACTCCGGGGAGCTTGCTTCTAGCGAATGGAGCGCCACGACGCGGCGAGTCTCATTACTTTCTTCACACATACTGTGTGTGAGCATAGTGCTACAGTGCGTTAATTTGTTGGATCATCCACCACAATAACTCCGAAGAGCTAGCTTCAAGCGAATGGAGCGCAACGCATCGGCGAGTCTCATTACTTTCTGCATACACTTTATGAGCGCATACTTCGTCAGTGATTTAATTGTTTTGATCATCCACCACAATCCCACCGGGTAGCTTAATTCTTTCGAATGGAGCGCTATGCAGCGGCGAGTCTCATTACTTTCTGCATACAATTTATGAGGGCAAAGTTTGTCAGTGGGGTAATTGTTTTGATCATCCACCACAATCCCTCCGGGTACCTTGCATCTAGCGAATGGAGCGTCACCCACCGGCGACTCTCATTACTTTCTTTGACACATGTTGTGTTTGAGCATAGTGCTTCAGTGCGTTAATTGTTTTGATCATCAACCACAATCACTCCGGGTTTCTTGCTTCTAGCGAATGGAGCACCACACAGCGGACAGTATCATTACTTTCTGCATACACTTTATGAGTATATAATTCGTCAGTGGTTTAATTGTTTTGATCATCCATCACAATCCCACCGGGTAGCTTGCCTCTAGCGAACGGAGCGCCACGCAGCGATTAGTCTCATTACTCTCTTCACACATACTGTGTGAGAGCATAATCTTTCAGTGCGTTAATTGGTTGGATCATCCACCACAATCTTTCCGAGGAGCTTGCTTCAAGCGTATGTAGTGCCACGGAGCAGTGAGTCTCATTTCTTTCTGCATACACTTTAAGAGGGAATACTTCGTCAGTGCGTTAATTCTTTTGATCATCCACCACAATCCCTCCGGGTAGCTTGCTTCTAGCGAATGGAGCGATAGGCAGCGGCGAGTCTCATTCTTTTCTTGACACATAGTCTGTGTAAGCATAGTGCTTCAGTGCGTTAATAGTTTTGATCATCCACAACATTCCCAACGGGTAGCTTGCTTCTAGCGAATGGAGCGCCACGCAGCGGAGAGTCTCATTTCTTTCTTGTCACATACTGTGTTTGAGCATATTGCTTGAGTGCGTTAATTGTTTTGATCATCCACCACAATCCCACCTGGTAGCTTAATTCTAGCGAATGGAGCGCTAGGCAGCGGCGAGTCTCATAACTTTCTGCATAGAATTTATGAGCTCATAGTTTGTCAGTGCATTAATTGTCTTGATCATCTACCACAATCCCACCGGGTAGCTTGCCTCATGCGAACGGAGCGCCACGCCGCGACGAGTCTCATTACTTTCTTCACACATACTGTGTGAGAACATAATCCTTTAGTGCGTTAATTGGATCATCCAACACAATCCCTCCGAGGAGTTTCCTTCGAGCGTATGGAGCGCCACGGAGCAGTGAGTCTCATTTCTTTCTGCATACACTTTATGAGGGAATACTTCGTCAGTGCGTTAATTGTTTTGATCATCCACCACAATCACTCCGGGGAGCTTGCTTCTAGCGAATGGAGCGCCACGCAGCGGCGAATCTGATTAATTTCTGCATACACTTTGTGAAGGCATAATTCGTCAGTGCGTTAATTAATTTGATCATCCACCACAATCCTTCCGGGTAGCATGCTTAATACGAACGGAGCGCCACGCAGCGGCGAGTCTGATTACTTTCTTGACAAATTCTTTGTATGAGCATAATGCTTCAATGCGTTAATCGTTTTGATCATCCACAGCAATCCCTCCGGGGACCTTGCTTCTAGCAAATGGAGCGCCACTTAGCGGCGAGTCTCATTACTTTCTGCATACACTTTATGCGTACATAGTTCGCCAGTGGTTTAATTTTTTTGATCATCCACCACAATCCCACGGGGTAGCTTGCTTCTAGCGAACGGAGCGCCACGCCGGGACGAGTCCCATTACTTTCTTCACACATAGTGTGAGAGCTTAATGCTTCAGTGCGTTAATTGGTTGGAGGATCCACCACAATCCCTCCGACTAGCTTGCTTGTAGCGAATGGAGTGCGACGCAGCAGTGAGTCTCATTTCTTTCTGCATACACTTTATGAGGGCATACTTCGTCAGTGCGTTAATTCTTTTGATCACCCACCACAATCCCTCCGGGTGGCTTGCTTCTAGCGAATGGAGCGCCACGCAGCGGCGAGTCTCGTTATTTTCTTGACACATACCCTTAGTGAGCATAGTGCTTCAGTGCGTTAATAGTTTTGATCATCCACAAGAATGCTTCCGGGTAGCTCGCTTCTAGAGAATGGAGCGCCACGCTGAAGCGAGTCTCATTACTTTCTTGACACATACTGTGTGTGAGCATAGTGCTTCAATGCGTTAATTGTTTTGATCATCCACCAGAATCCCTCTGGGTAGCTTGCTTCTAGCGAATGGAGCGCCACGCAGCGCCGAGTCTCATTTCTTTCTGTACACATTTCTTCAGGGCATAGTTCCTCAGTGCGTTAATTGTTTGGAACAACCACTAAAATCCCTCCGGGTAGCTTGCTTCTTGCGAATGGAACGCCACGCAGCGGCGAGTCTCATTACTTTCTTGACACATACTGTGTGTGAGCATAGCGCTTCAGTGCGTTAATTGTTTTGATCATCCACCAGAATCCCTCCGGGTAGCTTGCTTCTAGCGAATGGAGCGCCATGCTGCGGCGAGTCTCATTAATTTCTGCATACACTTTGTGAGGGCATAGTTCGTCAGTGCGTTAATTAATTTGGTCATCCACTAATATCCCTCCGGGTCGCATGCTTAATACGAACGGAGCGCGTCGCAGCGGCGAGTATGATTACTTTCTTGACACATTCTGTGTATGGGCATAATGCTTCAGTGCGTTAATCGTTTTGATCATCCACCACAATCCCACTGTGTAGCTTCCTTCTAGCGAATGGAGCGCCACGCAGCGGCGAGTCTAATTTCTTTCTTCACACATACTGTGTGTGAGCATAATGCTACAGTGCGTTGATTGGTTGGATCATCCACCACAATCCCTCAGAGGAGCTTGCTTCGAGCGAATGGAACGCCACGCAGCAGTGAGTCTCATTTCTTTCTGCATACACTTATGAGGGCATAGTTTGTCAGACGTTAATTCTTTTGACCATCCACCATAATCCCTCCGGGTAGCTTGCTTCTAGCGAATGGAGCGCCACGCAGCGGCGAATCTGATTACTTTCTTCACACATTCTGTGTGTGAGCATAATGCTTCAGTGCGTTAATTGTTTTGATCATCCACCACAATCCCATCCTGTAGCTTCCTTCTATCGAATGGAGCGCCACGCAGCGGCGTGTCTCATTACTTTCTTCACACATACTGTGTGTGAGCATAGTGCTACAGTGCGTTAATTGGTTGGATCATCCACCACAATCCCTCCGAAGAGCTTGCTTCAAGCGAATGGAGCGCAACGCAGCGGCGAGTCTCATTACTTTCTGCATACACTTTATGAGGTCATACATCGACAGTGATTTAATTCATTTGATCATTCACCACAATCCCTCCGGGTAGCTTGAATCTTGCGAATGGACCGCCATGCAGCGGCGAGTGTCATTACTCACTTCACAAATACTGTGTGTGAGAATTGTGCTACAGTTCGTTAATTGTTTGGATCATCCACCACAATCCCTCCGGTGAGCTTGCTTCAAGCGAATGGAGCGCCACGCAGCCGCGGTTCTCATTACTTTCTGCATAAACTTTATGAGCACATAGTTCGTCAGTGGTTTAATTGTATTGATCATCCACCACAATCCCTCCGGGTAGCTTGCGTCTAGCGAATGGAGCGCTACGCAGCGTCGAGTCTCATTACTTTCTTGACACATACTGTGTGTGTACATAGTGCTTCGGTATGTTAATTGGTTGGATCATCCACCAAAATCTCTCCGGTGAGCTTGCTTCGAGCGAATGGAGTACCACACAGCTTCGAGTCTTATTATTTCTGCATACAATTTTTGAGGGCATAGTTCGTCCGTGCGATAATTGTCTTGACCATTCACCACAATCCATCCGGGTAGGTTGCTTCTACCGAATGCAGCCCAACAAAGCGGAGAGTCTCATTACTTTCTTGACACATACTGTGTGTGAGCATAGTGCTTCAATGCGTTAATTGTTTTGATCATCCACCACAATCCCTCCGGGTTGCTTGCTTCTAGCGAATGGAGCGCCACGCAGCGGCGAGTCTCATTACTATCTGTACACATTTTTTGAGGGTATAGTTCGTCAGTGCGTTAATTTTTTGGATCAACCACCAAAATCCCTCCGGGTAGATAGTTTCTAGCAAATGGAGCGCCATGCATCGGCGAGTCTCATTACTTTCTTGACACATACTGTGTATGAGCATAATGTTTCAGTGCGTTAATTGTTTTGATCATCCACCAGAATCTTTCCGGGTAGCTTGCTTCTAGCGAATTTAGCGCCACGCTGCGGCGAGTCTCATTACTTTCATGACACATACTGTGTGTGAGCAAAGTGATTCAATGCGTTAATTTTTGAGCATCCACCAGAATCCCTCCGGGTAGCTTGCTTCATGCGAATGGATCGCCACGCAGCGGCGAGTCTCATTAATTTCTTGACACATACCTTGCGTGAGCATAGTGCTTCAGCGCGTTAATTGGTTGGATCATCCACCACAATCCCTCCGGGTAGCTTGCTTCTAGCAAATGGAGAGCAACGCAGCGGCGAGTCTCATTACTTTCTGACACATATTGTGTGTGAGCATAGTGCTTCAGTGCGTTTATTGGTTGCATCATCCACCAGAATCCCTAGGGTAGCGTGCTTCATGCGAATGGAGCGCAACGCAACGAAGAGACTCATTAATTTCTGCATACACTTTATTAGTACATAGTTCGTCAGTGGTTTAATTCTTTTGATCATCCACCACAATCGTTCCTGGTATCTTGCTTCTAGCAAATGCAGCGCCACGCAGGGGCAAGTTTCATTACTTTCTGCATACAATTTATGAGGGCATAGTTTGTCAGTGCGTTAATTGTTTTGATCATCCATCACAATCCCTCCGGGTACCTTGCATCTAGCGAATGGAGCGCCACCCACCGGCGAGTCTCATTACTTTTTTTTACACATATTGTTTTTGAGCATAGTGCTTCATTTCGTTAATTGTTTTGATCATCCACCACAATCACTCCGGGTAGCTTTCTTCTAGCGAATGGAGCACCACACAGCGGCCAGTTTCATTACTTTCTGCATACACTTTATGAGTACATAGTTCGTCAGTGGTTTAATTCTTTTGATCATTCACCACAATCCCTCCGGGTAGCTTACTTCTTGCGAATGGACCGCCATGCAGCGGTGAGTGTCATTACTCTCTTCACAAATACTGTGTGTGAGCATAATGCTACAGTGCGTTAATTGGTTGGATCATCCACCACAATCCCTCCGGGTAGCTTGCTTCTTGCGTACGGACCGCCACGCAGCGGCAAGTCTCATTGCTTTCTTCAAACATACTGTTAGTGAGCATACTGCTACAGTTCGTTTATTGTTTTGATCATCAACAACAATCCCTCCGAGGAGCTTGCTTCGAGCGTATGGAGCGAAACGGAGCAGTGAGTCTCATTTCTTTCTGCATACACTTTAAGAGGGAATACTTCGTCAGTCCGTTAATTGTTTCGATCATCGACCACAATCACTCCGGGGAGCTTGCTTCTAGCGAATGGAGCGCCACACAGCGACGAGTCTCATTAATGTCTTAATACACTTTGTGAGGGCATCGTTCGTCAGTGCGTTAATAAATTTGATCATCCACCACAATCCCTCCGGGTAGCTTGCTTCTTGCGAACGGACCGCCACGCAGCGGCGAGTCTCATTACTTTCTTCAAACATACTTTGTGTGAGCATACTGCTACAGTTCGTTTATTGTTTTGATCATCCACAACAATCCCACCGGTTTGCTTGCTTGTAGCGAATGGAGCGCCACGGAGCGTCGAGTCTCATTACTTTATTCACACATAGTGTGTGTGAGCATAGTGCTTCAGTGCGTTAATTGGTTGGATCATCCACAACAATCCCTCCGGGGACCTTGCTTCTAGCGAATGGAGCGCCACGCAGCGGCGAGTCTCATTACTTTCTGCATACACTTTATGCGTACATAGTTCGCCAGTGGTTTAATTGTTTTGATCATCCACCACAATCCCTCCGGGTAGCTTGCTTCTTGCGAACGGACCGCCACGCAGCGGCGAGTCTCATTACTTTCTTCAAACATACTTTGTGTGAGCATACTGCTACAGTTCGTTTATTGTTTTGATCATCCACAACAATCCCACCGGTTTGCTTGCTTGTAGCGAACGGAGCGCCAAGCCGGGACGAGTCCCATTACTTTCTTGACACATACTGTGTGTGAGCATAGTGCTTCAATGCGTTAATTTTTTGATCATCCACCAGAATCCCTCCTGGTAGCTTGCTTCTAGCAAATGGAGCGCCACGCATCGGCGAGTCTCATTACTTTCTTAACACATACTGTGTGTGAGCATAGTGCTTCAATGCGTTAATTGTTTTGATCATCCACCACAATCCCTCCGGGTAGCTTGCTTCTAGCGAATGGAGCGCATTGCTGCGGCGATTCTCATTACTTTCTTGACACATACTCTGTGTGAGCATAGTACTTCAGTGCGTTAATAGTTTTGATCATCCACCAGAATGCTTCCGGGTAGCTTGCTTCTAGAGAATGGAGCGCCACGCTGCGGCGAGTCTCATTACTTTCTTGACACATACTGTGTGTGAGCATAGTGCTTCAATGCGTTAATTGTTTTGATCATCCACCAGAATCACACCGGGTAGCTTGCTTCTAGCGAATGGAGCGCCATGCTGCGGCGAGTCATATTACTTTCTTGACACATACTGTGTGTGAGCATAGTGCTTCAGTGCGTTAATTGTTTTGATCATCCACCAGAATCCCTCCGGGTAGCTTGTTTCTAGCGAATGAAGCGCCATGCTGCGGCGAGTCATATTACTTTCTTGACACATACTGTGTGTGAGCATAGTGCTTCAGTGCGTTAATTGGTTGGAACATCCACAAGAATCCCTCCGGGTTGCTTGCTTCTACCGAAAGGAGCGCCACGCAGCGGCGAGTCTCATTACTTTCTTGACACATAATGTGTATGAGCATAGTGCTTCAGTGCGTTAATTGTTTTGATGATCCAAAACAATCTCTCCGGGTAGCTTGCTTTTAGCGAATAGAATGCCACGCTACGGTGAGTCTCATTGCTTTCTTGACACATACTGAGTGTGAGGATAGTGCTTCAATGCGTTAATTGTTCTGATCATCCACTAGAATCCCTCCGGGTAGCTTGCTTCTAGTGAATGGAGCGCCACGCTGCGGCGAGTTTCATTACTTTCTGCATATACTTTACAACGGCATAGTTCGTCTGTGCGTTAATTGTTTTGATCATCTACCACAATCCCTCCGGCTAGCTTGCTTCCAGCGAATGGAGGGCCACGCAGCGGCGAGTCTCATTAATTTCTTGACACATACTGTGTGAGAGCATAGTGCTTCAATGCGTTAATTGGTTGGATCATCCACCACAATCCCTCCGAGGAGCTTGCTTCGAGCGTATGGAGCGCCACGGAGCAGTGAGTCTCATTTCTTTCTGCATACACTTTAAGAAGGAATACTTCGTCAGTGCGTTATATCTTTTGATCATCCGCCACAATCCCTCCGGGTAGCTTGCTTCTAGCGAATGGAGCGCCACGCAGCGGCGAGTCTCATAATTTTTTTGACACATGCTCTGTGTGAGCATAGTGCTTCAGTGCGTTAATAGTTTTGATCATCCAACAGAATCCTTCCGGGTAGCTTGCTTCTTGCGAATGGGGCGTCATGCAGCGGCGAGTCTCATTACTTCTTGCATACAATTTATGAGGGCATAGTTAGTCAGTGCGTTAATTGTTTTGATCATCCACCACAATCCTGCAGGGTAGCTTGCATCTAGCGAATGGAGCGCCGCCCACCGGCGAGTAAAATTACTTTTTTGACACATATTGTGTTTGAGCATAGTGCTTCAGTGCGTTAATTGTTTTGATCATCCACCACAATCACTCCGGGGAGCTTGCTTCTAGCGAATGGAGCGCCACGCAGCGGCGAGTCTCATTACTTTCTTCACACATACTGTGTGTGAGCATAGTGCTACAGTGCGTTAATTTGTTGGATCATCCACCACAATAACTCCGAAGAGCTAGCTTCAAGCGAATGGAGCGCAACGCATCGGCGAGTCTCATTACTTTCTGCATACACTTTATGAGCGCATACTTCGTCAGTGATTTAATTGTTTTGATCATCCACCACAAACCCTCCGGGTAGCTTGCTTCTAGCGAATAGAGCGCCACGCAGCGGCGAGTCTCGTTATTTTCTTAACACATACTCTGTGTGACCATAGTGCTACAGTGCGTTAATAGTTTTGATCATCCACCAGAATGCTTCCGGGTAGCTTGCTTCTAGAGAATGGAGCGCCACGCTGCGGCGAGTCTCATTACTTTCTTGACACATACTGTGTGTGAGCATAGTGCTTCAATGCGTTAATTGTTTTGATCATCCATCAGAATCCCTCCGGGTAGCTTGCTTCTAGCGAATGGAGCGCCACGCAGCGGCGAGTCTCATTTCTTTCTGTACACTTTTTTTCAGGGCATAGTTCGTCAGTGCGTTAATTGCTTGGATCACCCACCAAAATCTCTCCGGGTAGCTTCCTTCTAGCGAATGGAACGCCACGCAGCGGCGAGTCTCATTACTTTCTTGACACATACTGTGTGTGAGCATAGTGCTTCAGTGCGTTAATTGTTTTGATCATCCACCAGAATCCCTCCGGGTAGCTTGCTTCCAGCGAATGGAGCGCTATGCTGCGGCGAGTCTCATTACTTTTTTGACACATACTGTGTGTGAGCATAGTGCTTCTGTGCGTTAATTGTTTTGATCATCCACCAGAATCTTTCCGTGTAGCTTGCTTCTAGCGAATGGAGCGCCACGCAGCGGCGAGTCTCATTTCTTTCTGTACAAATTTTTTCAGGGCATAGTTCGTCAGTGCGTTAATTGTTTGGATCACCCACCAAAATCTCTCCGGGTAGCTTGCTTCTAGCGAATGGGGCGCCACGCAGCGGCGTGTCTCATTATTTGCTTGACACACACTGTGTGTGAGCATAGTGCTTCAGTGCGTTAAATTTTTGATCATCCACCACAATTCCTCCGGGTAGCTTGCTTCTAGCGAATGGAGCGCCAAGCTGCGGCGAGTCTCATTACTTTCTTGACACATACTGTGTGTGAGCAAGGTGCTTCAATGCGTTAATTGTTTTGATCAATCACCAGAATCCCTCGGGGTAGCTTGCTTTTTGCGATGGGAGCGCAACGCAGCGGCGAGTGACATTACATTCTGCATACATTTATGAGGGCATAGTTAGTCAGTGGTTTAATTGTTTTGATCATCCACTACAATCCTACCGGGTAGCTTGCTTCTAGCGACCGGAGCGCCACGGAGCAGTGAGTCTCATTTCTTTCTGCATACTTTTTATGAGGGAATACTTCGTCAGTGAGTTCATTCTTTTGACCATCCACCACAATCCCTCCAGGTAGCTATCTTCTAGCGAATGGAGCACCACGCAGCGGCGAGTCTCATTACTTTCTTGACACATACTATGTGTGAACATAGTGCTTCAGTGGGTTAATAGTTTCGATAATCCACCAGAATCCTTCCGAGTAGCTTGCTTCTAGAGAATGGAGCGCCACGCTGCGGCGAGTCTCATTACTTTCATGACAATTACGGTGTGTGAGCATAGTGCTTCAGTGCGTTAATTGTTTTGACCATCCACAACATTCCCACCGGGTAGCTTGCTTCTAGCGAATGGAGCGCCACGCAGCGGCGAGTCTCATTTCTTTCTTGTCACATACTGTGTTTGAGCATATTGCTTCAGTGCGTTAATTGTTTTGATCATCCACCACAATCCCACCGGGTAGCTTAATTCTTTCGAATGGAGCGCTATGCAGCGGCGAGTCTCATTACTTTCTGCATACAATTTATGAGGGCAAAGTTTGTCAGTGGGGTAATTGTTTTGATCATCCACCACAATCCCTCCGGGTACCTTGCATCTAGCGAATGGAGCGTCACCCACCGGCGACTCTCATTACTTTCTTTGACACATGTTGTGTTTGAGCATAGTGCTTCAGTGCGTTAATTGTTTTGATCATCAACCACAATCACTCCGGGTTGCTTGCTTCTAGCGAATGGAGCACCACACAGCGGACAGTATCATTACTTTCAGCATACACTTTATGAGTATATAATTCGTCAGTGGTTTAATTGTTTTGATCATCCACCACAATCCCACCGGGTAGCTTGCTCTCGCGAACGGAGCGCCACGCAGCGATTAGTCTCATTACTCTCTTCACACATACTGTGTGAGAGCATAATCTTTCAGTGCGTTAATTGGTTGGATCATCCACCACAATCTTTCCGAGGAGCTTGCTTCAAGCGTATGGAGTGCCACGGAGCAGTGAGTCTCATTTCTTTCTGCATACACTTTAAGAGGGAATACTTCGTCAGTGCGTTAATTGTTTGGATCATCCACCACAATCCCTCCGGGTAGCTTGCTTCTAGCGAATGGAGCGATAGGCAGCGGCGAGTCTCATTCTTTTCTTGACACATAGTCTGTGTAAGCATAGTGCTTCAGTGCGTTAATAGTTTTGATCATCCACCAGAATCATTCCGGGTAGCTTGCTTCTTGCGAATGGGGCGCCATGCAGCGGCGAGTCTCATTACTTCCTGCATACAATTTTTGAGGGCATAGTTAGTCAGTGCGTTATTGTTTTGATCATCCACCACAATCCTGCAGGGTAGCTTGAATCTAGCGAATGGAGCACCACCCACCGGCGAGTATCATTACTTTTTTGACACATATTGTGAGTGAGCATAGTGCTTCAGTGCGTTAATTGTTTTGATCATCCACCACAATCATTCCGGGGAGCTTGCTGCTAGCAAATGGAGCGCCACGCAGCGGCGAGACTCATTAATTTCTGCATACACTTTGTGAGGGCATAGTTCGTCAGTGCGTTAATTAATTTGATCATCCACCACAATCCCTCCGGGTAGCATGCTTAATACAAACGGAGCGCCACGCAGCGGCGAGTCTGATTACTTTCTTGACACATTCTGTGTATGAGCATAATGCTTCAGTGCGTTAATCGTTTTGATCATCCACCACAATCCCACTGGGTAGCTTCCTTCT
Source organism: Thermobia domestica (assembly GCF_964235325.1). Classification (NCBI taxonomy): domain Eukaryota; kingdom Metazoa; phylum Arthropoda; class Insecta; order Zygentoma; family Lepismatidae; genus Thermobia; species Thermobia domestica. The sequence continues at coordinate 15,244,757 of NC_137459.1, forward strand.
AGCGAATGGAGCGCCACGCAGCGGCGAGTCTCATTTCTTTCGTCACACATGGTGTCTGTGAGCATAATGCTACAGTGCGTTAATTGGTTGGATCATCCACCAGAATCCCTCCGAGGAGCTTGCTTCGAGCGTATGGAGCGCCACGGAACAGTGAGTCTAATTTCTTTCTGCATACACTTTAAGAGGGAATACTTCGTCACTGGGTTAATTCTTTTGATCATCCACCACAATCCCTCCGGGTAGCTTGCTTCTAGCGAACGGACCGTCACGCAGCGGCGAGTCTCATTACTTTCTTCACAACATACTGTGTGTGAGCATACTGCTACAGTTCGTTTATTGTTTTGATCATCCACAACAATCCCACCGGTTTGCTTGCTTCTAGCGAATGGAGCGCCACGGAGCGTCGAGTCTCATTACTTTCTTCACACATACTGTGTGTGAGCATAGTTCTTCAGTGCGTTAATTAGTTGGATCATCCACAACAATCCCTCCGGGGACCTTGCTTGTAGCGAATGGTGCGCCACGCAGCGGCGAGTCTCATTACTTTCTGCATACACTTTATGCGTACATAGTTCGCCAGTCGTTTAATTGTTTTGATCATCCACAACAATCCCACCGGGTAGCTTGCTTCTAGCGAACGGAGCGCCACGCCGGGACGAGTCCCATTACTTTCTTCACACATACTGTGTGAGAGCATAATGCTTCAGTGCGTTAATTGGTTGGAGGATCCACCACAATCCGTCCGACTAGCTTGCTTCGAGCGAACGGAGTGCCACGCAGCTGTGAGTCTCATTTCTTTCTGCATACACTTTATGAGGGCATACTTCGTCAGTTCGTTAATTCTTTTGATCACCCACCACAATCCCTCCGGGTAGCTTGCTTCTAGCGAATGGAGCGCCTTGGTGCGGCGAGTCTCATTACTTTCTTGACACATACTCTGTGTGTGCATAGTACTTCAGTGCGTTAATTGTTTTGATCATCCACCAGAATGCTTCCGGGTAGCTTGCTTCTAGAGAATGGAGCGCCACGCTGCTGCGAGTCTCATTACTTTCTTGACACATACTGTGTGTGGGCATAGTGCTTCAATGCGTTAATTGTTTTGATCATCCACCAGAATGCTTCCGGGTAGCTTGCTTCTAGCGAATGGAGCGCCACGCAGCGGCGAGTCTCATTACTTTCTGCATACATTTTATGAGGGCATAAATCGTCAGTGATTTAATACATTTGATCATTCACCACAATCCCTCCGGGTAGCTTGCTTCTTGCGAATGGACCGCAATGCAACGGCGAGTCTCACTACTTTCTTCACAAATACTGTGTGTGAGAATAGTGCTACTGTTCATTAATTGTTTTGATCATCCACCACAATCCCACCGGGTAGCTTGCTTCTAGCGAATGGAGCACCACGCAGCGGCGAGTCTCTTTAATTTCTTGACACATACTGTGTGTGAGCATAGTGCTTCTGTGCGTCAATTGTTTGGATCATCGACCACAATCACTACGGGTAGCTTGCTTCTAGCGAATGGAGCGCCACGTAACGGCGAGTCTGATTACTTTCTTGACACATCTGTGTGTGAGCATAATGCTTCAGTGCGTTAATTGTTTTGATCATCCACCACAATCCCATCCTATAGCTTCCTTCTAGCGAATGGAGCGCCACGCAGCGGCGAGTCACATTACTTTCTTAACACATACTGTGTGTGAGCGTAGTGCTACAGTATGATAATTGGTTGGATCATCCACCACAATCACTCCGGGGAGCTTCCTTCAAGCGAATGGAGCACCACGCAGCGGCGAATCTCATTACTTTCTGCTTAAAATTTATGAGCGCATAGTTCGTCCGTGCGTTAATTCTTTTGATCATCCACCACAATCCCTCCGGGTAGCTTGCTTCTAGCGAACATAGCGCCACTCCGCGACGAGTCTCATTACTTTGTTCACACGTACTGTGTGAGAGCATAATGCTTCAGTGCGTTAATTGGTTGGATCCTCCACCACAATCCCTCCAAGGAGTTTGCTTCGAGCGAATGGAGGGCCACGCAGCAGTGAGTCTCATTTCTTTCTGCATACACTTTATGAGGGCATAGTTCGTCAGTGCGTTAATTCTTTTGATCATCCACTAAAATCCATCCGGGTACCTTGCTTCTAACGAATGGAGCGCAACAAAACAGCAAGTCTCATTACTTTCTTGACACATACTGTGTGTGATCATAGTGCTTCAATGCGTTAATTGTTTTGATCATCCACCACAATCCCTCCGGGTAGCTTGCTTCTAGCGAATGGAGCGCCACGCTGCGGCGAGTCTCATTACTTTCTGTACACATTTTTTGAGGCCATAGTAAGTCAGTGCGTTAATTGTTTGGATCATCCACCAAAATCAATCCGGGTAGCTGGTTTCTATCGAATGGAGCGCCACGAAGCGGCGAGTCTCATTTCTTTCTTGACGCATACTGTGTGTGAGCATAATGCTTCAGTGCGTTAATTGTTTTGACCATCCACCACTATTCCTCCGGGTAGCTTGCTTCTGGCGAATGGAGCACCACGCAGCGGCGAGTCTCATTAATTTCTTGACACATACTGTGTGTGAGCATAGTGCTTCTGTGCGTCAATTGTTTGTATCATCGACCACAATCACTACGGGTAGCTTGCTTCTAGCGAATGGAGCGCCACGCAGCGGCGAGTCTGATTACTTTCTTGACACATCTGTGTGTGAGCATAATGCCTCAGCGCGTTAATTGTTTTCATCATCCACCACAATCCCATCCTGTAGCTTCCTTCTAGCGAATGGAGCGCCACAAAGCGGCGAGTCTCGTAAATTTTTTGACACATACTGTGTGCGAGCATAGTGCTTCAGTGCGTTAATTGTTTGGATCACCCACCACAGTCCCTCCCGTAAGCTTGCTTCAAGCGAATGGAGCGCCACGCAGCGGCGAGTCTCCTTACTTTCCGCATATACTTGTTGCGGGCATAGTTCGTCAGTGCATTAATTGTTTTGATCATCCAGCCCAATCCTTCCGGGTAGCTTGCTTGTAGCGAATGGAGCGCCACGCAGCGGCGAGTCTCATTACTTTCTTTACATTTACTGTGTGTGTGCATAATGCCTCAGCGCGTTAATTTGTTGGATCATCCACCAATATCCCTCCGTGTAGCTTGCTTCTAGCGAATGGAGCGCCACGCAGCGGCGAGTCTCATTAATTTCTTGACACATAATGTGTATGAGCAAAGTGCTTCAGTGCGTTAATTACTTTGATGATCTAAAACAATCCCTCCGGGTAGCTTACTTTTAGCGAATAGAATGCCACGCTACGGCGAGTCTCATTGCTTTCTTGACACATACTGTGTGTGAGCATAGTGTTTCAATGCTTTAATTGTTCTGATCATCCACCAGAATCCCTCCGGGTAGCTTGCTTCTAGCGAATGGAGCGCCACGCTGCGGCGAGTCTCTTTACATTCTGCATACACTTTATAACGGCATAGTGCGTCTGTGAGATAGTTGTTTTCATCATCTACCACAATCCCTCCTGGTAGCTTGCTTCCAGCGAATGGAGGGCCACGCAGCGGCGAGTCTCATTACTTTCTTGACACATACTGTGTGTGAGCATAGAGGTTCACTGCGTTAATTGGTTGGATCATCCAATACAATCCCTCCGGGTAGCTTTCTTCTAGCGAATGGAGCGCCACGCAACGGCGAGTCTGATTACTTTCTGACACATACTGTGTGTGTGCATAGTGCTTCAGTGCGTTAATTGGTTACATCATCCACCAGAATTTCCCGGGGAGCTTGCTTCGAGCGAATGGAGCGCCACGCACCGGAGAGTCTCATTGCTTTCTTGACACATACTGTGTGTGAGCATTGTGTTTCAGTGCGTTAGTTGGTTGGAACTTCCACCTGAATCCCTCTGGGTCGCTTGCTTCAAGCGAATGGAGCACCACGCTGCTTCGAGTTTCATTACTTTCTTGACACATAATGTGCAAGAGCATAGTGCTTCAGTGCGTTAATTGTTTTGATCATCCACCACAATTCCTCCGGGTAGCTTGCTACAAGCGAATGGAGCGTCATGAAACGGCGAGTCTCATTACTTTATTGACACACACTGTGTGTGAGCATAGTGCATCAGTGCGTTAAATTTTTGATCATCCACCACAATCCCTCCGTTTAACTTGCTTCTATCGAATATAATGACACGCTGCGGCGAGTCTCATTACTTTCTTGAGACATACTGTCTGTGAGCATAGTGCTTCAATGCGTTAATTGTTTTGATCATCCACCAGAATTCCTCCGGGTAGCTTCCTTCTTGCGAATGAAGCGCCACGCAGCTTCGAGTCTTGTTTCTTTCTTGACACATACTGTGTGTGAGCATAGTGATTCAGTGCGTTGATAGTTTTGATCATCCACCATAATCCCTCCTGTTAGCTTGATTCTAGCGAGTGGAGCGCCACGCTGCGGCGAGTCTCATTATTTTCTTGACACATACTGTGTATGAGCATAGTGCTTCAATGCGTTAATTGTTTTGATCATCATCAAGCAGAATCAATCCTGGTTGCTTGCTTCTATCAAATGGAGCGCCACGCAGCGGCAAGTCTCATTACTTTCTGCATCCACTTTATGAGAGCGTAGTTCGTCATTACGTTAATTGTTTTGATCATCCACCACAATCCCTCCGGGTAGCTTGCTTCTTGCGAATGGAGAGCCACGCAGCGGCGAGTCTCATTACTTTTTGCATACATTTATGAGGGCATAGATCGTCTGTGCGTTAATTGTTTTGATCATCCACCACAATCCCTCCGGGTAGCTTGCTTCCAGCGAATGGAGGGCCACGCAGCGGCGAGTCTCATTACTTTCTTGACACATACTGTGTGTGAGCATAGTTCTTCACTGCGTTAATTGGTTGGATCATCCACCACAATCCCTCCGGGTAGCTTGCTTCTAGCAAATGGAGAGCAACGCAGCGGCGAGTCTCATTATTTTCTTGTCACATACTGTGTGTGAGCATAGTGATTCAGTGCGTTGATAGTTTTGATCATGCACCAGAATCCCACCTGTTAGCTTGCTTCTAGCGAGTGGAGCGCCACGCAGCGGCAAGTCTCATTTCTTTCTTTAAACACTTTATGACAGAATACTTCGTCAGTGAGTTAATTCCTTTGATCATCCACCACAATCTCTCCGGGTAGCTTTCTTCTAGCGAATGGAGCACCACACAGCGGCCAGTTTCATTACTTTCTGCATACACTTTATGAGTACATAATTCGTCAGTGGTTTAATTGTCTTGATCATCTACCACAATCCCACCGGGTAGCTTGCCTCTAGCGAACGGAGCGCCACGCCGCGACGAGTCTCATTACTTTCTTCACACATACTGCGTGAGAGCATAATCCTTCAGTGCGTTAATTGGTTTGATCTTCCACCACAATCCCTCCGGGAAGTTTGCTTATAGCGAATGCAGGGCCACGCAGCGGCGAGTCTCATTACTTTCTGCATACACTTTATGCGTACATAGTTCGCCAGTGGTTTATGTTTTGATCATCCACCACAATCTCACAGGGTAGCTTGCGCCTAGCGAACGAAGCACCACGCCGCGACGAGTCTCATTACTTTCTTCTCACATACTGTGTGTGAGCATAGTGCTTCAGTGCGTTAAATTTTTGATCATCCACCACAATTCCTCCGGGTAGCTTGCTTCTAGCGAATGAAGCGCCACGAAAAGACAAGTCTCATTACTTTATTGACACACACTGTGTGTGAGCATAGTGCTTCAGTGCGTTAAATTTTTTATCTTCCACCATAATCCCTCCGTTAAACTTGCTTCTAGCGAATAGAACGCCACGCTGCGGCGAGTCTCATTGCTTTCTTGACACATACTGTGTGTGAGCATAGTGCTTCAATGCGTTAATTGTTTTGATCAATCACCACAATCTCTCCGGGTAGCTTGCTTCTTGCGAATGGAGCGCAACGCAGCGGCGAGTCGAATTACATTCTGCATACATTTATGAGGGCATAGTTAGTCAGTGCGTTAATTGTTTTGATCATCCACCACAATTCCTCCGGGTAGCTTGCTTCTAGCGAACGGAGAGCCACGCCGCGACGAATCTCATTTCTTCCTTCACACATAGTGTGTGAGAGCATAATCCTTCAGTGGGTTAATTGGTTGAATCATCCACCACAATCTGTCCGAGGAGCTTGCTTCGAGCGTATGGAGCGCCAAGGAGCAGTCAGTCTCATTTCTTTCTTTATACACTTTATGAGGGAATACTTCGTCAGTGAGTTAATTCTTTTGATCATCCATCACAATCCCTCCGGGTAGCTTTCTTCTAGCGAATGGAGCACCACACAGCGGCCAGTTTCATTACTTTCTGCATACACTTTATGAGTACATAATTCGTCAGTTTTTTAATTGTCTTGATCATCTACCACAATCCCACCGGGTAGCTTGCCTCTAGCGAACGGAGCGCCACGCCGCGACGAGTCTCATTACTTTCTTCACACATACTGTGTGAGAGCATAATCCTTCAGTGCGTTAATTGGTTTGATCTTCCACCACAATCCCTCCGGGAAGTTTGCTTATAGCGAATGCAGGGCCACGCAGCGGCGAGTCTCATTACTTTCTTCACACATACGGTGTGTGAGCATAGTGCTTCAGTGCGTTAATTGTTTTGACAATCCACAACATTCCCACCGGGTAGCTTGTTTCTAGCGAATGGAGCGCCACGCAGCGGCGAGTCTCATTTCTTTCTTGTCACATTCTGTGTTTGAGCATATTGCTTGAGTGCGTTAATTGTTTTGATCATCCACCACAATCCCACCTGGTAGCTTAATTCTAGCGAATGGAGCGCTATGCAGCGGCGAGTCTCATTACTTTCTGCATAGAATTTATGAGCTCATAGTTTGTCAGTGCATTAATTGTCTTGGTCATCTACCACAATCCCACAGGGTAGCTTGCCTCTAGCGAACGGAGCGCCACGCCGCGACGAGTCTCATTACTTTCTTCACACATACTGTGTGAGAGCATAATCCTTAAGTGCGTTAATTGGTTGGATCTTCCACCACAATCCCTCCGGGAAGTTTGCTTATAGCGAATGCAGGGCCACGCAGCGGCGAGTCTCATTACTTTCTTCACACATACGGTGTGTGAGCATAGTGCTTCAGTGCGTTAATTGTTTTGACAATCCACAACATTCCCACCGGGTAGCTTGTTTCTAGCGAATGGAGCGCCACGGAGCAGTGAGTCTCATTTCTTTCTGCATACACTTTATGAGGGAATACTTCGTCAGTGCGTTAATTCTTTTGATCATCCGCCACAATCCCTCCGGGTAGCTTGCTTCTAGCGAATGGAGCGCCACGCAGTGGCGAGTCTCATTATTTTCTTGACACATACTCTGTGTGAGCATAGTGCTTCAGTGCGTTAATAGTTTTGATCATCCACCAGAATCCTTCGGGGAGCTTGCTTCTTGCGAATGGGGCGTCATGCAGCGGCGAGTCTCATTACTTCTTGCATACAATTTATGAGGGCATAGTTAGTCAGTGCGTTAATTGTTTTGATCATCCACCACAATCCTGCAGGGTAGCTTGCATCTTGCGAATGGAGCGCCACCCACCGGCGAGTATCATTACTTTTTTGACACATATTGTGTGTGAGCATAGTGCTTCAGTGCGTTAATTGTTTTGATCATCCACCACAATCACTCCGGGGAGCTTGCTTCTAGCGAATGGAGCGCCACGCAGCGGCGAATCTCATTAATTTCTGCATACACTTTGTGAGGGCATAATTCGTCAGTGCGTTAATTAATTTGATCATCCCCCACAATCCCTCCGGGTAGCATGCTTAATACGAACGGAGCGCCACGCAGCGGCGAGCCTGATTACTTTCTTGACAAATTCTTTGTATGAGCATAATGCTTCAATACGTTAATCGTTTTGATCATCCACAGCAATCTTTCCGGGGACCTCGCTTCTAGCAAATGGAGCGCCACATAGCGGCGAGTCTCATTACTTTCTGCATACACTTTATGCGTACATAGTTCGCCAGAGTTTTAATTGTTTTGATCATCCACCACAATCCCACGGGGTAGCTTGCTTCTAGCGAACGGAGCGCCACGCCGGGACGAGTCCCATTACTTTCTTCACACATAGTGTGTGAGAGCTTAATCCTTCAGTGCGTTAATTGGCTGGAGGATCCACCACAATCCCTCCGACTAGCTTGCTTGTAGCGAATGGAGTGCGACGCAGCAGTGAGTCTCATTTCTTTCTGCATACACTTTATGAGGGCATACTTCGTCAGTGCGTTAATTCTTTTGATCACCCACCACAATCCCTCCGGGTAGCTTGCTTCTAGCGAATGGAGCGCCAAGCAGCGGCGAGTCTCGTTATTTTCTTGACACATACCCTGTGTGAGCATAGTGCTTCAGTGCGTTAATAGTTTTGATCATCCACCAGAATGCTTCCGGGTAGCTCGCTTCTAGAGAATGGAGCGCCACGCTGAAGCGAGTCTCATTACTTTCTTGACACATACTGTGTGTGAGCATAGTGCTTCAATGCGTTAATTGTTTTGATCATCCACCAGAATCCCTCTGGGTAGCTTGCTTCTAGCGAATGGAGCGCCACGCAGCGCCGAGTCTCATTTCTTTCTGTACACATTTCTTCAGGGCATAGTTCCTCAGTGCGTTAATTGTTTGGAACAACCGCTAAAATCCCTCCGGGTAGCTTGCTTCTTGCGAATGGAACGCCACGCAGCGGCGAGTGTCATTACTTTCTTGACACATACTGTGTGTGAGCATAGCGCTTCAGTGCGTTAATTGTTTTGATCATCCACCACAATCCCACTGTGTAGCTTCCTTCTAGCGAATGGAGCGCCACGCAGCGGCGAGTCTAATTTCTTTCTTCACACATACTGTGTGTGAGCATAATGCTACAGTGCGTTAATTGGTTGGATCATCCACCACAATCCCTCCGAGGAGCTTGCTTCGAGCGTATGAAGCGCCACGGAGCAGTGAGTCTCATTTCTTTCTGCATACACTTTAAGAGGGAATACTTCGTCAGTGCGTTAATTCTTTTGATCATCCACCACAATCCCTCCGGGTAGCTTGCTTCTAGCGAATGGAGCGCCACGCAGCGGCGAGTCTCATTCTTTTCTTGACACATACTCTGTGTGAGCATAGTGCTTCTGTGCGTTAATAGTTTTGATCATCCACCAGAATCCTTCCGGGTAGCTTGCTTCTTGCGAATGGGGCGCCATGCAGCGGCGAGTCTCATTACTTCCTGCATACAATTTATGAGGGCATCGTTCGTCAGTGCGTTAATAAATTTGATCATCCACCACAATCCCTCCGGGTAGCTTGCTTCTTGCGAACGGACCGCCACGCAGCGGCAAGTCTCATAACTTTCTTCAAACATACTGTGTGTGAGCATACTGCTACAGTTCGTTTATTGTTTTGATCATCCACAACAATCCCACCGGTTTGCTTGCTTGTAGCGAATGGAGCGCCACGGAGCGTCGAGTCTCATTACTTTCTTCACACATACTGTGTGTGAGCATAGTGCTTCAGTGCGTTAATTGGATGGATCATCCACAACAATCCCTCCAGGGACCTTGCTTCTAGCGAATGGAGCGCCACGCAGCGGCGAATCTCATTACGTTCTGCATACACTTTATGCGTACATAGTTCGCCAGTGGTTTAATTGTTTTGATCATCCACCACAATCCCACCGGGTAGCTTGTTTCTAGCAAACGGAGCGCCACGCCGGGACGAGTCCCATTACTTTCTTGACACATACTGTGTGTGAGCATAGTGCTTCAATGCGTTAATTTTTTTGATCATCCACCAGAATCTTTCCGGGTAGCTTGCTTCTAGCAAATGGAGCGCCACGCCTCGGCGAGTCTCATTACTTTCTTAACACATACTGTGTGTGAGCATAGTGCTTCAATGCGTTAATTGCTTTGATCATCCACCACAATCCCTCCGGGTAGCTTGCTTTTAACGAATGGAGCGCATTGCTGCGGCGATTCTCATTACTATCTTGACACATACTCTGTGTGAGCATAGTACTTAAGTGCGTTAATAGTTTTGATCATCCACCAGAATGCTTCCGGGTAGCTTGCTTCTAGAGAATGGAGCGCCACGCTGCGGCGAGTCTCATTACTTTCTTGACACATACTGTGTGTGAGCATAGTGCATCAGTGCGTTAATTGGTTGGAACATCCACAAGAATCCCTCCGGGTTGCTTGCTTCTTGCGAAAGGAGCGCCACGCAGCGGCGAGTCTCATTACTTTCTTGACTCATAATGTGTATGAGCATAGTGCTTCAGTGCGTTAATTGTTTTGATCATCCACCACAATTCCTCCGGGTAGCTTGCTTCTAGCGAGTGGATCCCCACGAAACGGCGAGTCTCATTACCTTATTGACACACGCTGTGTGTGAGCATACTGCTTCAGAGAGTTAAATTTTTCATCATCCACCACAATCCCTCCGGGTTGCTTGCTTCTAACGAAAGGAACGCCACGCAGCGGCGAGTCTCATTACTTTCTTGACACATAATGTGTATGAGCATAGTCCTTCAGTGCGTTAATTGTTTTGATCATCCACCACAATTCCTCCGGGTAGCTTGCTTCTAGCGAGTGGATCCCCACGAAACGGCGAGTCTCATTACCTTATTGACACACGCTGTGTGTGAGCATACTGCTTCAGAGAGTTAAATTTTTGATCATCCACCAGAATCCCTCCGGGTAGGTTGCTTCTAGCGAATGGAGCGCCACGCAACGACAAGTCTCATTACTTTCTGCATACACTTTATGAGAGCGTAGTTCCTCAGTGCTTTAATTGTTTTGATCATCCAGCACAAACCCTCCGGGTAGCTTGCTTCTAGCGAATGGAGCGCCACGCAGCGGCGAGTCTCATTACTTTCTTAACACATACGGTGTGTGAGCATAGTGCTTCAATGCGTTAATTGTTTTGATCATCCACCACAATCCCTCCGGGTAGCTTGCTTCTAGCGAATGGAGCGCATTGCTGCGGCGATTCTCATTACTATCTTAACACATACTCTGTGTGAGCATAGTACTTAAGTGCGTTAATAGTTTTGATCATCCACCAGAATGCTTCCGGGTAGCTTGCTTCTAGAGAATGGAGCGCCACGCTGCGGCGAGTCTCATTACTTTCTTGACACATACTGTGTGTGAGCATAGTGCTTCAATGCGTTAATTGTTTTGATCGTCCACCACAATCCCTCCGGTTAGCTTGTATTTAGCGAATGGGGCACCATGCAGCGGCGTGTCTCATTATTTGCTAGACAAACACTGTGTGTGAGCATAGTGCTTCAGTGCGTTAAATTTTTGATCATCCACCACAATTCCTCCGGGTAGCTTGCTTCGAGCGTATGGAGCGCCACGGAGCAGTGAGTATCATTTCTCTCTGCATACACTTTATGAGGGAATACTTCGTCAGTGAGTTAATTCTTTTGATCATCCACCACAATCAATCCGGGTAGCTTTCCTCTAGCGAATGGAGCACCACGCAGGGGCGAGTCTCATTATTTTCTTGACACATACTATGTGTGAACATAGTGCTTCAGTGCGTTAATAGTTTTGATCATCCACCAGAATCCTTCCGGGTAGTTAGCTTCTAGAGCATGGAGCGCGACGCTGCGGCGAGTCTCATTACTTTCTTGACACATACGGTGTGTGAGCATAGTGCTCCAGTGCGTTAATTGTTTTGACCATCCACAACATTCCCACCGGTTAGCTTAATTTTAGCGAATGGAGCGCTATGCAGTGGCGAGTCTCATTACTTTCTGCATACAATTTATGAGGGCATAGTTTGTCAGTGCGTTAATTGGTTTGATCATCCACCACAATCCCTCCGGGAACCTTGCATCTAGCGAATGGAGCGCCACCCACCGGCGAGTCTCATTTCTTTTTTGACACATATTTTGTTTGAGCATAGTGCTTCAGTGCGCTAATTGTTTTGATCATCAACCACAATCACTCCGGGTAGCTTGCTTCTAGCGAATGGAGCACCACACAGCAGCCAGTATCTTTACTTTCTGCATACACTTTATGAGTACATAATTCGTCAGTGGTTAGTTGTTTTGATCATCCACCACAATCCCACCGGGTAGCTTGCCTCTAGCGAACGGAGCGCCACGCCGCGACGAGTCTCATTACCTTCTTCACACATACTGTGTGAGAGCATAAACCTTCAGTGCGTTAGTTGGTTGGATCATCCACCACAATCCCTCCGAGGAGCTTGCTTCGAGCGTATGGAGCGCCACGGAGCAGTGAGTCTCATTTCTTTCTGCATACACTTTATGAGGGAATACTTCGTCAGTGCGTTAATTCTTTTTATCATCCGCCACAATCCCTCCGGGTAGCTTGCTTCTAGCGAATGGAGCGCCACGCAGCGGCGAGTCTCATTATTTTCTTGACACATACTCTGTGTGAGCATAGGGCTTCAGTGCGTTAATAGTTTTGATCATTAACCAGAATCCTTCCGGGTAGCTTGCTTCTTGCGAATGGGGCTCCATGCCGTGGCGAGTCTCATTTCTTTCTGTACACATTTCTTCAGGGCATAGTTCCTCAGTGCGTTAATTGTTTGGAACAACCGCTAAAATCCCTCCGGGTAGCTTGCTTCTTGCGAATGGAACGCCACGCAGCGGCGAGTGTCATTACTTTCTTGACACATACTGTGTGTGAGCATAGCGCTTCAGTGCGTTAATTGTTTTGATCATCCACCACAATCCCACTGTGTAGCTTCCTTCTAGCGAATGGAGCGCCACGCCGGGACGAGTCTGATTACTTTCTTGACACATTCTGTGTATGAGCATAATGCTTCAGTGCGTTAATTGGTTGGATCATCCACAACAATCCCTCCGGGGACCTTGCCTATAGCGAATGGAGCGTCACGCAGCGGCGAGTCTCATTACTTTCTGCATACACTTTATGCGTACATAGTTCGCCAGTGGTTTAATTGTTTTGATCATCCACCACAATCTCACCGGGTAGCTTGCGCCTAGTGAACGGAGCACCACGCCGCGACGAGTCTCATTACTTTCTTCTCACATACTGTGTGTGAGCATTGTGGCACAGTGCGTTAATTGGTTGGATCATCCACCACAATCCCTCCGAAGAGCTTGCTTCAAGCGAATGGAGCGCAACGCAGCGGCGAGTCTCATTACTTTCTGCATACACTTTATGAGGGCATACTTCATCAGTGATTTAATTCTTTTGATCATTCACTACAATCCCTCCGGGTAGCTTGCTTCTTGCGAATGGACCGCCATGCAGCGGCGCGTCTCATTACTCTCTTCACAAATACTGTGTGTGAGAATTGTGCTAGAGTTCGTTAATTGTTTGGATCATCCACCAGAATCCCTCCGCTGAGCTTGCTTCAAGCGAACGAAGCACCACGCCGCGACGAGTCTCATTACTTTCTTCTCACATACTGTGTGTGAGCATAGTGCTTCAGTGCGTTAAATTTTTGATCATCCACCACAATTCCTCCGGGTAGCTTGCTTCTAGCGAATGAAGCGCCACGAAAAGACAAGTCTCATTACTTTATTGACACACACTGTGTGTGAGCATAGTGCTTCAGTGCGTTAAATTTTTTATCTTCCACCATAATCCCTCCGTTAAACTTGCTTCTAGCGAATAGAACGCCACGCTGCGGCGAGTCTCATTGCTTTCTTGACACATACTGTGTGTGAGCATAGTGCTTCAATGCGTTAATTGTTTTGATCAATCACCACAATCTCTCCGGGTAGCTTGCTTCTTGCGAATGGAGCGCAACGCAGCGGCGAGTCGAATTACATTCTGCATACATTTATGAGGGCATAGTTAGTCAGTGCGTTAATTGTTTTGATCATCCACCACAATTCCTCCGGGTAGCTTGCTTCTAGCGAACGGAGAGCCACGCCGCGACGAATCTCATTTCTTCCTTCACACATAGTGTGTGAGAGCATAATCCTTCAGTGGGTTAATTGGTTGAATCATCCACCACAATCTGTCCGAGGAGCTTGCTTCGAGCGTATGGAGCGCCAAGGAGCAGTCAGTCTCATTTCTTTCTTTATACACTTTATGAGGGAATACTTCGTCAGTGAGTTAATTCTTTTGATCATCCATCACAATCCCTCCGGGTAGCTTTCTTCTAGCGAATGGAGCACCACACAGCGGCCAGTTTCATTACTTTCTGCATACACTTTATGAGTACATAATTCGTCAGTTTTTTAATTGTCTTGATCATCTACCACAATCCCACCGGGTAGCTTGCCTCTAGCGAACGGAGCGCCACGCCGCGACGAGTCTCATTACTTTCTTCACACATACTGTGTGAGAGCATAATCCTTCAGTGCGTTAATTGGTTTGATCTTCCACCACAATCCCTCCGGGAAGTTTGCTTATAGCGAATGCAGGGCCACGCAGCGGCGAGTCTCATTACTTTCTTCACACATACGGTGTGTGAGCATAGTGCTTCAGTGCGTTAATTGTTTTGACAATCCACAACATTCCCACCGGGTAGCTTGTTTCTAGCGAATGGAGCGCCACGCAGCGGCGAGTCTCATTTCTTTCTTGTCACATTCTGTGTTTGAGCATATTGCTTGAGTGCGTTAATTGTTTTGATCATCCACCACAATCCCACCTGGTAGCTTAATTCTAGCGAATGGAGCGCTATGCAGCGGCGAGTCTCATTACTTTCTGCATAGAATTTATGAGCTCATAGTTTGTCAGTGCATTAATTGTCTTGGTCATCTACCACAATCCCACAGGGTAGCTTGCCTCTAGCGAACGGAGCGCCACGCCGCGACGAGTCTCATTACTTTCTTCACACATACTGTGTGAGAGCATAATCCTTAAGTGCGTTAATTGGTTGGATCTTCCACCACAATCCCTCCGGGAAGTTTGCTTATAGCGAATGCAGGGCCACGCAGCGGCGAGTCTCATTACTTTCTTCACACATACGGTGTGTGAGCATAGTGCTTCAGTGCGTTAATTGTTTTGACAATCCACAACATTCCCACCGGGTAGCTTGTTTCTAGCGAATGGAGCGCCACGGAGCAGTGAGTCTCATTTCTTTCTGCATACACTTTATGAGGGAATACTTCGTCAGTGCGTTAATTCTTTTGATCATCCGCCACAATCCCTCCGGGTAGCTTGCTTCTAGCGAATGGAGCGCCACGCAGTGGCGAGTCTCATTATTTTCTTGACACATACTCTGTGTGAGCATAGTACTTCAGTGCGTTAATAGTTTTGATCATCCACCAGAATCCTTCGGGGAGCTTGCTTCTTGCGAATGGGGCGTCATGCAGCGGCGAGTCTCATTACTTCTTGCATACAATTTATGAGGGCATAGTTAGTCAGTGCGTTAATTGTTTTGATCATCCACCACAATCCTGCAGGGTAGCTTGCATCTTGCGAATGGAGCGCAACCCACCGGCGAGTATCATTACTTTTTTGACACATATTGTGTGTGAGCATAGTGCTTCAGTGCGTTAATTGTTTTGATCATCCACCACAATCACTCCGGGGAGCTTGCTTCTAGCGAATGGAGCGCCACGCAGCGGCGAATCTCATTAATTTCTGCATACACTTTGTGAGGGCATAATTCGTCAGTGCGTTAATTAATTTGATCATCCCCCACAATCCCTCCGGGTAGCATGCTTAATACGAACGGAGCGCCACGCAGCGGCGAGCCTGATTACTTTCTTGACAAATTCTTTGTATGAGCATAATGCTTCAATACGTTAATCGTTTTGATCATCCACAGCAATCTTTCCGGGGACCTCGCTTCTAGCAAATGGAGCGCCACATAGCGGCGAGTCTCATTACTTTCTGCATACACTTTATGCGTACACAGTTCGCCAGAGTTTTAATTGTTTTGATCATCCACCACAATCCCACGGGGTAGCTTGCTTCTAGCGAACGGAGCGCCACGCCGGGACGAGTCCCATTACTTTCTTCACACATAGTGTGTGAGAGCTTAATCCTTCAGTGCGTTAATTGGCTGGAGGATCCACCACAATCCCTCCGACTAGCTTGCTTGTAGCGAATGGAGTGCGACGCAGCAGTGAGTCTCATTTCTTTCTGCATACACTTTATGAGGGCATACTTCGTCAGTGCGTTAATTCTTTTGATCACCCACCACAATCCCTCCGGGTAGCTTGCTTCTAGCGAATGGAGCGCCAAGCAGCGGCGAGTCTCGTTATTTTCTTGACACATACCCTGTGTGAGCATAGTGCTTCAGTGCGTTAATAGTTTTGATCATCCACCAGAATGCTTCCGGGTAGCTCGCTTCTAGAGAATGGAGCGCCACGCTGAAGCGAGTCTCATTACTTTCTTGACACATACTGTGTGTGAGCATAGTGCTTCAATGCGTTAATTGTTTTGATCATCCACCAGAATCCCTCTGGGTAGCTTGCTTCTAGCGAATGGAGCGCCACGCAGCGCCGAGTCTCATTTCTTTCTGTACACATTTCTTCAGGGCATAGTTCCTCAGTGCGTTAATTGTTTGGAACAACCGCTAAAATCCCTCCGGGTAGCTTGCTTCTTGCGAATGGAACGCCACGCAGCGGCGAGTGTCATTACTTTCTTGACACATACTGTGTGTGAGCATAGCGCTTCAGTGCGTTAATTGTTTTGATCATCCACCACAATCCCACTGTGTAGCTTCCTTCTAGCGAATGGAGCGCCACGCAGCGGCGAGTCTAATTTCTTTCTTCACACATACTGTGTGTGAGCATAATGCTACAGTGCGTTAATTGGTTGGATCATCCACCACAATCCCTCCGAGGAGCTTGCTTCGAGCGTATGAAGCGCCACGGAGCAGTGAGTCTCATTTCTTTCTGCATACACTTTAAGAGGGAATACTTCGTCAGTGCGTTAATTCTTTTGATCATCCACCACAATCCCTCCGGGTAGCTTGCTTCTAGCGAATGGAGCGCCACGCAGCGGCGAGTCTCATTCTTTTCTTGACACATACTCTGTGTGAGCATAGTGCTTCTGTGCGTTAATAGTTTTGATCATCCACCAGAATCCTTCCGGGTAGCTTGCTTCTTGCGAATGGGGCGCCATGCAGCGGGGAGTCTCATTACTTCCTGCATACAATTTATGAGGGCATCGTTCGTCAGTGCGTTAATAAATTTGATCATCCACCACAATCCCTCCGGGTAGCTTGCTTCTTGCGAACGGACCGCCACGCAGCGGCAAGTCTCATAACTTTCTTCAAACATACTGTGTGTGAGCATACTGCTACAGTTCGTTTATTGTTTTGATCATCCACAACAATCCCACCGGTTTGCTTGCTTGTAGCGAATGGAGCGCCACGGAGCGTCGAGTCTCATTACTTTCTTCACACATACTGTGTGTGAGCATAGTGCTTCAGTGCGTTAATTGGATGGATCATCCACAACAATCCCTCCAGGGACCTTGCTTCTAGCGAATGGAGCGCCACGCAGCGGCGAATCTCATTACGTTCTGCATACACTTTATGCGTACATAGTTCGCCAGTGGTTTAATTGTTTTGATCATCCACCACAATCCCACCGGGTAGCTTGTTTCTAGCAAACGGAGCGCCACGCCGGGACGAGTCCCATTACTTTCTTGACACATACTGTGTGTGAGCATAGTGCTTCAATGCGTTAATTTTTTTGATCATCCACCAGAATCTTTCCGGGTAGCTTGCTTCTAGCAAATGGAGCGCCACGCCTCGGCGAGTCTCATTACTTTCTTAACACATACTGTGTGTGAGCATAGTGCTTCAATGCGTTAATTGCTTTGATCATCCACCACAATCCCTCCGGGTAGCTTGCTTTTAGCGAATGGAGCGCATTGCTGCGGCGATTCTCATTACTATCTTGACACATACTCTGTGTGAGCATAGTACTTAAGTGCGTTAATAGTTTTGATCATCCACCAGAATGCTTCCGGGTAGCTTGCTTCTAGAGAATGGAGCGCCACGCTGCGGCGAGTCTCATTACTTTCTTGACACATACTGTGTGTGAGCATAGTGCATCAGTGCGTTAATTGGTTGGAACATCCACAAGAATCCCTCCGGGTTGCTTGCTTCTAGCGAAAGGAGCGCCACGCAGCGGCGAGTCTCATTACTTTCTTGACTCATAATGTGTATGAGCATAGTGCTTCAGTGCGTTAATTGTTTTGATCATCCACCACAATTCCTCCGGGTAGCTTGCTTCTAGCGAGTGGATCCCCACGAAACGGCGAGTCTCATTACCTTATTGACACACGCTGTGTGCGAGCATACTGCTTCAGAGAGTTAAATTTTTCATCATCCACCACAATCCCTCCGGGTTGCTTGCTTCTAACGAAAGGAACGCCACGCAGCGGCGAGTCTCATTACTTTCTTGACACATAATGTGTATGAGCATAGTCCTTCAGTGCGTTAATTGTTTTGATCATCCACCACAATTCCTCCGGGTAGCTTGCTTCTAGCGAGTGGATCCCCACGAAACGGCGAGTCTCATTACCTTATTGACACACGCTGTGTGTGAGCATACTGCTTCAGAGAGTTAAATTTTTGATCATCCACCAGAATCCCTCCGGGTAGGTTGCTTCTAGCGAATGGAGCGCCACGCAACGACAAGTCTCATTACTTTCTGCATACACTTTATGAGAGCGTAGTTCCTCAGTGCTTTAATTGTTTTGATCATCCAGCACAAACCCTCCGGGTAGCTTGCTTCTAGCGAATGGAGCGCCACGCAGCGGCGAGTCTCATTACTTTCTTAACACATACGGTGTGTGAGCATAGTGCTTCAATGCGTTAATTGTTTTGATCATCCACCACAATCCCTCCGGGTAGCTTGCTTCTAGCGAATGGAGCGCATTGCTGCGGCGATTCTCATTACTATCTTAACACATACTCTGTGTGAGCATAGTACTTAAGTGCGTTAATAGTTTTGATCATCCACCAGAATGCTTCCGGGTAGCTTGCTTCTAGAGAATGGAGCGCCACGCTGCGGCGAGTCTCATTACTTTCTTGACACATACTGTGTGTGAGCATAGTGCTTCAATGCGTTAATTGTTTTGATCGTCCACCACAATCCCTCCGGTTAGCTTGTATTTAGCGAATGGGGCACCATGCAGCGGCGTGTCTCATTATTTGCTAGACAAACACTGTGTGTGAGCATAGTGCTTCAGTGCGTTAAATTTTTGATCATCCACCACAATTCCTCCGGGTAGCTTGCTTCGAGCGTATGGAGCGCCACGGAGCAGTGAGTATCATTTCTCTCTGCATACACTTTATGAGGGAATACTTCGTCAGTGAGTTAATTCTTTTGATCATCCACCACAATCAATCCGGGTAGCTTTCCTCTAGCGAATGGAGCACCACGCAGGGGCGAGTCTCATTATTTTCTTGACACATACTATGTGTGAACATAGTGCTTCAGTGCGTTAATAGTTTTGATCATCCACCAGAATCCTTCCGGGTAGTTAGCTTCTAGAGCATGGAGCGCGACGCTGCGGCGAGTCTCATTACTTTCTTGACACATACGGTGTGTGAGCATAGTGCTCCAGTGCGTTAATTGTTTTGACCATCCACAACATTCC
The DNA here is from genome assembly GCF_964235325.1 of Thermobia domestica. Lineage (NCBI taxonomy): Eukaryota > Metazoa > Arthropoda > Insecta > Zygentoma > Lepismatidae > Thermobia > Thermobia domestica. The sequence continues at coordinate 15,264,304 of NC_137459.1, forward strand.
CACCGGTTAGCTTAATTTTAGCGAATGGAGCGCTATGCAGTGGCGAGTCTCATTACTTTCTGCATACAATTTATGAGGGCATAGTTTGTCAGTGCGTTAATTGGTTTGATCATCCACCACAATCCCTCCGGGAACCTTGCATCTAGCGAATGGAGCGCCACCCACCGGCGAGTCTCATTTCTTTTTTGACACATATTTTGTTTGAGCATAGTGCTTCAGTGCGCTAATTGTTTTGATCATCAACCACAATCACTCCGGGTAGCTTGCTTCTAGCGAATGGAGCACCACACAGCAGCCAGTATCTTTACTTTCTGCATACACTTTATGAGTACATAATTCGTCAGTGGTTAGTTGTTTTGATCATCCACCACAATCCCACCGGGTAGCTTGCCTCTAGCGAACGGAGCGCCACGCCGCGACGAGTCTCATTACCTTCTTCACACATACTGTGTGAGAGCATAAACCTTCAGTGCGTTAGTTGGTTGCATCATCCACCACAATCCCTCCGAGGAGCTTGCTTCGAGCGTATGGAGCGCCACGGAGCAGTGAGTCTCATTTCTTTCTGCATACACTTTATGAGGGAATACTTCGTCAGTGCGTTAATTCTTTTTATCATCCGCCACAATCCCTCCGGGTAGCTTGCTTCTAGCGAATGGAGCGCCACGCAGCGGCGAGTCTCATTATTTTCTTGACACATACTCTGTGTGAGCATAGGGCTTCAGTGCGTTAATAGTTTTGATCATTAACCAGAATCCTTCCGGGTAGCTTGCTTCTTGCGAATGGGGCTCCATGCCGTGGCGAGTCTCATTACTTCCTGCATACAATTTATGAGGGCATAGTTTTTCAGTACGTTAATTGTTTTGATCATCCAGCACAATTCTGCCGGGTACCTTGCATCTAGCGAATGGAGCGCCACCCACCGGCGAGTATCATTACTTTTTTGACACATATTGTGTGTGAGCATAGTGCTTCAGTGCGTTAATTGTTTTGATCATCCACCACAATCACTCCGGGTAGCATGCTTAATACGAACGGAGCACCACGCTGCGACGAGTCTCATTACTTTCTTCTCACATACTGTGTGAGCGCATAATGCTTCAGTACGTTGATTGGTTGGATCATCCACCACAATCCCTCCGAGGAGCTTGCTTCGAGCGAATGGAACGCAGCGCAGCAGTGAGTCTCATTTCTTTCTGCATACACTTTATGAGGGCATAGTTTGTCAGACGTTAATTTTTTTGATCATCCACCATAATCCCTCCGGGTAGCTTGCTTCTAGCGAATGGAGCGCCACGCTGCGGCGAGTCTCATTACTTTCTTGAAACATACTGTGTGTGAGCAAAGTAATTCAATGCGTTAATTGTTTTGACCATCCACCAGAATCCTTCCGGGTAGCTTGCTTTTAGCGAATGGTGCGCCACGCAGCGGCGAGTCTCATTACTTTCTGCATACACTTTATGAGGGCATAGTTCGTCAGTGCGTTAATTTTTTTGATCATCCACCCCAATTCCTCCGTGTAGCTTGCTTCTGGCGAATGGACCACCACGCAACCTCGAGTCTAATTAATTTTTGACACATACTGTGTGTGAGCATAGTGCTTCAGTACGTTAATTGTTTGGATCATCCACCAGAATCACTACGGGTAGCTTTCTTCTAGCGAATGGAGCACCACGCAGCGGCGAATCTGATTACTTTCTTCACACATTCTGTGTGTGTGCATAATACTTCAGTGCGTTAATTGTATTGATCATCCACCACAATCTCATCCTGTAGCTTCCTTCTAGCGAATGGAGCGCCACGCAGCGACGAGTCTCATTATTTTCTTGACACATACTCTGTGTGAGCATAGTGCTTCAGTGCGTTAATAGTTTTGATCATCCACCAGAATCCTTCCGGGTAGCTTGCTGCTTGCGAATGGGGCGCCATGCAACGGCGAGTCTCATTACTTCCTGCATACAATTTATGAGGGCATAGTTTTTCAGTACGTTAATTGTTTTGATCATCCAGCACAATTCTGCAGGGTAGCTTGCATCTAGCGAATGGAGCGCCACCCACCGGCGAGTATCATTACTTTTTTGACACATATTGTGTGTGAGCATAGTGCTTCAGTGCGTTAATTGTTTTGATCATCCACCACAATCACTCCGGGTAGCTTGCTTAATACGAACGGAGCGCCACGCAGCGGCGAGTCTGATTACTTTCTTGACACATTCTGTGTATGAGCATAATGCTTCAGTGCGTTAATTGGTTGGATCATCCACAACAATCCCTCCGGGGACCTTGCCTATAGCGAATGGAGCGTCACGCAGCGGCGAGTCTCATTACTTTCTGCATACACTTTATGCGTACATAGTTCGCCAGTGGTTTAATTGTTTTGATCATCCACCACAATCTCACCGGGTAGCTTGCGCCTAGTAAACGGAGCACCACGCCGCGACGAGTCTCATTACTTTCTTCTCACATACTGTGTGTGAGCATTGTGGCACAGTGCGTTAATTGGTTGGATCATCCACCACAATCCCTCCGAAGAGCTTGCTTCAAGCGAATGGAGCGCAACGCAGCGGCGAGTCTCATTACTTTCTGCATACACTTTATGAGGGCATACTTCATCAGTGATTTAATTCTTTTGATCATTCACTACAATCCCTCCGGGTAGCTTGCTTCTTGCGAATGGACCGCCATGCAGCGGCGCGTCTCATTACTTTCTTGACACATACTGTGTGTGAAGATAGGGCTTCGGTATGTTAATTGGTTGGATCATCCACCCCTATCCCTCCGTTGAGCTTGCTTCAAGAGAATGGAGAACCACACAGCTTCGAGTCTCATTATTTCTGCATACAATTTATGAGGGCATAATTCGTCCGTGCGATAATTGTCTTGATCATCCACCACAATCCATCCGGGTAGCTTGCTTCTACCGAATGCAGCCCAACAAAGCGGAGAGTCTCATTACTTTCTTGACATACTGTGTGTGAGCATAGTGCTTCAATGCGTTAATTGTTTTGATCATCCACCACTATCCCTCCAAGTTGCTTGCTTCTAGCGAATCGAGCGCCACGCAGCGGCGAGTCTCATTACTTTCTGTACACATTTTTTGAGGGTATAGTTCGTCAGTCGTTAATTGTTTGGATCAACCACCAAAATCCCTCCGGGTAGATAGCTTCTAGCGAATGGAGCGCCACGCAGCGGCGAGTCTCATTACTTTCTTCACACATACTGTGTATGAGCATAATGTTTCAGTGCGTTAATTGTTTTGATCATCCACCAGAATCCCTCCGGGTAGCTTGCTTCTAGCGAATGGAGCGCCACGCTGCGGCGAGTCTCATTACTTTCATGACACATACTGTGTGTGAGCAAAGTGATTCAATGCGTTAATTTTTGACCATCCACCAGAATCCCTCCGGGTAGCTTGCTAATAGCGAATGGTCCGCCACGCTGCGGCGAGTCTCATTAATTTTTTTGACACATACCGTGTGTGAGCATAGTGCTTCAGCGCGTTAATTGGTTGGATCATCCACCAGAATCCCTCCGGGTAGCTTGCTTCTAGCGAATGGAGCTCCACGAAGCGGCGAGTCTCATTTCTTTCTGCATACACTTAATGAGGGCATAGTTCGTCAGTGCGTTAATTGTTTGGATCATCCACCAAAATCGCTAAGGGAAGCTTGTTTCTAGCGAATGGAGCGCCACGCAGCGGCGAGTCTCATTATTTTCTCGACACATAATGTGTGTGAGCATAGTGCTTCAGTGCGTTAATTGGTTGGATCATCCACCACAATTCCCCCGGGGATCTTGCTTCTAGCGAATCGAGAGCCACGCAGCGGCGAGTCTCATTTTCTTGACACATACTGTGTTTGGGCATAGTGCTTCAGTGCGTTAATTGTTTGATCATCCAAAAGAATAACTTCGGGTAGCTTGCTTCTAGCGAATGGAGCACCACGCAGCGGCGAGTCTCATTTCTTTCTGCATACACTTAATGAGGGCATAGTTTGTCAGTGCGTTAATAGTTTTGATCATCCACCACAATCCCTCCTGGGAGCTTGCTTCAAGCGAATGGAGCGCCACTCAGCGGCTGTTCTCATTACTTTTTGCATACAATTTATGAGTACATAGTTCGTCAGTGGCTTAGTTGTTTTGATTCTGCACCACAATCCCACCGGTTAGCTTGCTTCTAGCGAAAGGAGCGCCACGCCGCGACGAGTCTCATTAATTTCTTCACACATACTGTGTGAGAGCATAATGCTTCAGTGCGTTAATTGGTTGGATCATCCACCACAATCCCTCCGAGGAGCTTGCTTCGAGCGAATGGAGCGCCACGCAGCAGTGAGTCTCATCAATTTCTTGACACATACTGTGTGTGAGCATAGTGCTTCAGTATGTTAATTGGTTGAATCATCCACCACAATCCCTCCGGTGAGCTTGCTTCAAGCGAATGGAGCACCACACAGCGGCGAGTCTCATTACTTTCTGCATACAATTTATGAGGGCATAGTTCTTCACTGCGTTAATTGTTTGGATCATCCACGAAAATAACTCTGGGTAGCTTGCTTCTAGGGAATGGAGCGCCACGCAGCGGCGAGTCTCATTATTTTCTTGACACATTCTGTGTGTGAGCATAGTGCTTCAGTGCGTTAATTAGTTTGATCATCCACCACAATACCCCCGCGGACCTTGCTTCTAGCGAATGGAGCGCCACGCAGCGGCGAGTCTCATTTTATTGACGCATACTGTGTGAGAGCATAATGCTTCAGTGCGTTATTTGGTTGGATCCCACACCACAATCCATCCGAGGAGTTTGCTTCGAGCGAATGGAGCGCCACGCAAGAGTGAGTCTCATTTCTTTGTGCATACACTTTATGAGGGCATAGTTCGTCAGTGAGTTAATTCTTTTGATCATCCACCACAATCCATCCAGGTAGCTTGCTTCTAACGAATGGAGCGCAACAAAGCTGCAAGTTTCATTACTTTCTTGACACATACTGTGTGTGAGCATAGTGCTTCAGTGCGTTAATTGTTTGGATCATCCACCACAATCCCTCCTGTGAGCTTTCTTCAAGCGAATGGAGCGCCACGCAGTGGCGGTTCTCATTACTTTCTGCAAACACTTTATGAGTACATAGTTCGTCAGTGGTTTAATTGTTTTGATCATCCATCACAATCCCACCGGTTAGCTTGCTTCTAGCGAATGGAGCGCCACGCAGCGACGAGTCTCATTACTTTCTTCACACATACCGTGTGAGAGCATAATGCTTCAGTGCGTTATTTGGTTGGATCCTACACCACAATCCCTCCGAGGAGTTTGCTTCGAGCGAATGGAGCGCCATGCAGCAGTGAGTCTCATTTCTTTCTGCATACACTTTATGAGGGCATAGTTCATCTGTGCGTTAATTGTCTTGATCATCGTCCACAATCCATCCGGGTAGCTTGCTTCCAACGAATGGAGAGCAACAAAGTGGCGAGTCTTGTTACTTTCTTGACACATACTGTGTGTGAGCATAGTGCTTCAATGAGTCAATTGTTTTGATCATCCACCAGAATCCCTCCGGGTAGCTTGCTTCTAGCGAATGGAGCGCCACGCAGCGGCGAGTCTCATTACTTTCTGTACACATTTATTGAGGGCATAGTTCTTCACTGCGTTAATTGTTTGGATCATCCACGAAAATAACTCTGGGTAGCTTGCTTCTAGGGAATGGAGCGCCACGCAGCGGCGAGTCTCATTATTTTCTTGACACATTCTGTGTGTGAGCATAGTGCTTCAGTGCGTTAATTAGTTTGATCATCCACCACAATACCCCCGCGGACCTTGCTTCTAGCGAATGGAGCGCCACGCAGCGGCGAGTCTCATTTTATTGACGCATACTGTGTGAGAGCATAATGCTTCAGTGCGTTATTTGGTTGGATCCCACACCACAATCCATCCGAGGAGTTTGCTTCGAGCGAATGGAGCGCCACGCAAGAGTGAGTCTCATTTCTTTGTGCATACACTTTATGAGGGCATAGTTCGTCAGTGAGTTAATTCTTTTGATCATCCACCACAATCCATCCAGGTAGCTTGCTTCTAACGAATGGAGCGCAACAAAGCTGCAAGTTTCATTACTTTCTTGACACATACTGTGTGTGAGCATAGTGCTTCAGTGCGTTAATTGTTTGGATCATCCACCACAATCCCTCCTGTGAGCTTTCTTCAAGCGAATGGAGCGCCACGCAGTGGCGGTTCTCATTACTTTCTGCAAACACTTTATGAGTACATAGTTCGTCAGTGGTTTAATTGTTTTGATCATCCATCACAATCCCACCGGTTAGCTTGCTTCTAGCGAATGGAGCGCCACGCAGCGACGAGTCTCATTACTTTCTTCACACATACCGTGTGAGAGCATAATGCTTCAGTGCGTTATTTGGTTGGATCCTACACCACAATCCCTCCGAGGAGTTTGCTTCGAGCGAATGGAGCGCCATGCAGCAGTGAGTCTCATTTCTTTCTGCATACACTTTATGAGGGCATAGTTCATCTGTGCGTTAATTCTTTTGATCATCCACCACAATCCATCCAGGTAGCTTGCTTCTAACGAATGGAGCGCAACAAAGCTGCAAGTCTCATTACTTTCTTGACACATACTGTGTGTGGGCATAGTGCTTCAATGCGTTAATTGTTTTGATCATCCACCAGAATCCCTCTGGATAGCTTGCTTCCAGCGAGTGGAGCGCCACGCAACGGCGAGTCTCATTACTTTCTGTACACATTTTTTGAGGGCATAGTTCGTCAGTGCGTTAATTGTTTGGATCATCCACTAAAATCAATCCGGGTAGCTTGTTTCTAGCGAATGGAGCGCCACGAAGCGGCGAGTCTCATTTCTTTCTTGACACATACTGTGTGTGAGCATAGTGCTTCAGTGCGTGAATTGTTTTGACCATCCACCACAATTCCTCCGGGTAGCTTGCTTCTGGCGAATGGAGCACCACGCAGCGGCGAGTCTCATTAATTTTTTGGCACATACTGTGTGTGAGCATAGTGCTTCTGTGCGTCAATTGTTTGGATCATCGACCACAATCACTATGGGTAGCTTGCTTCTAGCGAATGGAGCGCCACAAAGCGGCGAGTCCCACTTCTTTCTTGACACATACTGTGTGTGAGCATAGTGCTTCAGTGCGTTAATTGTTTTGATCATCCACCACAATCCCATCCTGTAGCTTCCTTCTAGCGAATGGAGCGCCACGCAGCGGCGAGTCTCATTACTTTCGTAACACACACTGTGTGTGAGCGTAGTGCTACAGTGCGTTAATTGGTTGGATCATCCACCACAATCCCTCCGAAGAGCTGGCTTCAAGCGAATAGAGAGCAACGCAGCGGCAAGTCTCATTACTTTCTGCATACACTTTATGAGGGCATACATCCTCAGTGATTTAATTCTTTTGATCATTCACCACAATCCCTCCGGGTAGCTTGCTTCTTGCGAATGGACCGCCATGCAGCGGCGAGTCTCACTACTTTCTTCACAAGTACTGTGTGTGAGAATAGTGCTATAGTTCGTTAATTGTTTTGATCATCCACCACAATCCTACCGGGTAGCTTGCTTCTAGCGAATGGAGCACCACGAACGGGCGAGTCTCATTAATTTCTTGACACATACTGTGTGTGAGCATTGTGCTTCTGTGCGTCAATTGTTTGGATCATCGACCACAATCACTACGGGTAGCTTGCTTCTAGCGAATGGAGCGCCACGCAGCGGCGAGTCTGATTACTTTCTTGACACATCTGTGTGTGAGCATAATGCTTCAGTGCGTTAATTGTTTTGATCATCCACCACAATCCCATCCTGTAGCTTCCTTCTAGCGAATGGAGCGCCACAAAGCGGCGAGTCTCGTTAATTTCTTGACACATACTGTGTGTGAACATAGTGCTTCAGTGCGTTAATTGTTTGAATCATACACCACAATCCCTCCGGTGAGCTTGCTTCAAGCGAATGGAGCACCACACCGCGGCGAGTCTCATTACTTTATGCATACAATTTATGAGGGCATAGTTCGTCCGTGCGTTAATTGTCTTGATCATCGTCCACAATCCATCCGGGTAGCTTGCTTCTAACGAATAGAGCGCAACAAAGCGGCGAGTCTCATTACTTTCTTGACACATACTGTGTGTGAGCATAGTGCTTCAGTGCGTTAATTGGTTGGATCTTCCACCACAATCCCCCCGGGGACCTTGCTTCCAGCGAATGGAGCACCACGCAGCGTCGAGTCTCATCACTTTCTTGACACATATTGTGTGTGAGCATAGTGCTTTAGTATGTTAATTGGTTGGATCATCCACCACAATCCCTCCGGTGAGCTTGCTTCAAGCGAATGGAGCACCACACCGCGGCGAGTCTCATTACTTTATGCATACAATTTATGAGGGCATAGTTCGTCCGTGCGTTAATTGTCTTGATCATCGTCCACAATCCATCCGGGTAGCTTGCTTCTAACGAATAGAGCGCAACAAAGCGGCGAGTCTCATTACTTTCTTGACACATACTGTGTGTGAGCATAGTGCTTCAGTGCGTTAATTGGTTGGATCTTCCACCGCAATCCCCCCGGGGACGTTGCTTCCAGCGAATGGAGCACCACGCAGCGGCGAGTCTCATTTTCTTGACACAAACTGTGTGTGAGCTTAGTGCTTCAGTGCGTTAATTGTTTGGATCATCCACCACAATCCCTCCGGTGAGCTTGCTTCAAGCGAATGGAGCGTCACGCAGCGGCGGTTCTCATTACTTTCTGCATACACTTTATGAATACATAGTTCATCAGTGGTTTAATTGTTTTGACAATCCACCACAATCCCACCGGTTAGCTTGCTTCTAGCGAACATAGCGTCACGCCGCGACGAGTCTCATTACTTTCTTCACACGTACTGTGTGAGAGCATAATGCTTCAGTGCGTTAATTGGTTGGATCCTTCACCACAATCCCTCCGAGGAGTTTGCTTCGAGCGAATGGAGCGCCACGCAGCAGTGAGTCTCATTTCTTTATGCATAAACTTTATGAGGGCATAGTTCGTCAGTGCGTTAATTCTTTTGATCATCCACCACAATCCATCCGGGTAGCTTGCTTCTAACGAATGGAGCGCCACGAAGCGGCGAGTCTCATTTCTTTCTTGACACATACTGTGTGTGAGCATAGTGCTTCAGTGCGTTAATTGTTTTGACCATCCACCACAATTCCTCCGGGTAGCTTTCTTCTGGCGAATGGAGCACCACGCCGCGACGAGTCTCATTAATTTCTTCACACATACTGTGTGAGAGCATAATGCTTCAGTGCGTTAATTGGTTGGATCATCCACCACAATCCCTCCGAGGAGCTTGCTTCGAGCGAATGGAGCGCCACGCAGCAGTGAGTCTCATCAATTTCTTGACACATACTGTGCGTGAGCATAGTGCTTCAGTATGTTAATTGGTTGAATCATCCACCACAATCCCTCCGGTGAGCTTGCTTCAAGCGAATGGAGCACCACACAGCGGCGAGTCTCATTACTTTCTGTACACATTTTTTGAGGTCATAGTTCGTCAGTGCGTTAATTGTTTGGATCATCCACCAAAATCAATCCGGGTAGCTTGTTTCTATCGAATGGAGCGCCACGAAGCGGCGAGTCTCATTTCTTTCTTGACACATACTGTGTGTGAGCATAGTGCTTCAGTGCGTTAATTGTTTTGACCATCCACCACAATTCCTCCGGGTAGCTTTCTTCTGGCGAATGGAGCACCACGCCGCGACGAGTCTCATTAATTTCTTCACACATACTGTGTGAGAGCATAATGCTTCAGTGCGTTAATTGGTTGGATCATCCACCACAATCCCTCCGAGGAGCTTGCTTCGAGCGAATGGAGCGCCACGCAGCTGTGAGTCTCATCAATTTCTTGACACATACTGTGCGTGAGCATAGTGCTTCAGTATGTTAATTGGTTGAATCATCCACCACAATCCCTCCGGTGAGCTTGCTTCAAGCGAATGGAGCACCACACAGCGGCGAGTCTCATTACTTTCTGCATACAATTTATTAGGGCATAGTTCGTCCGTGCGTTAATTGTCTTGATCATCGTCCACAATCCATCCGGGTAGTTTGCTTCCAACGAATGGAGCGCAACAAAGTGGCGAGTCTCGTTACTTTCTTGACACATACTGTGTGTGAGCATAGTGCTTCTATGCGTCAATTCTTTTGATCATCCACCAGAATCCCTCCGGGTAGCTTGCTTCTAGCGAATGGAGCGCCACGCAGCGGCGAGTCTCATTACTTTCTGTACACATTTATTGAGGGCATAGTTCTTCACTGCGTTAATTGTTTGGATCATCCACGAAAATAACTCTGGGTAGCTTGCTTCTAGGGAATGGAGCGCCACGCAGCGGCGAGTCTCATTATTTTCTTGACACATTCTGTGTGTGAGCATAGTGCTTCAGTGCGTTAATTAGTTTGATCATCCACCAAAATCCCCCCGCGGACCTTGCTTCTAGCGAATGGAGTGCCACGCAACAGTGAGTCTCATTTCTTTGTGCATACACTTTATGAGGGCATAGTTCATCAGTGAGTTAATTCTTTTGATCATCCACCACAATCCATCCGGGTAGCTTGCTTCTAGCGAATGGAGCGCCACGCAGCGGCGAGTCTGATTACTTTCTTGACACATCTGTGTGTGAGCATAATGCTTCAGTGCGTTAATTGTTTTGATCATCCACCACAATCCCATCCTGTAGCTTCCTTCTAGCGAATGGAGCGCCACAAAGCGGCGAGTCTCGTTAATTTCTTGACACATACTGTGTGTGAACATAGTGCTTCAGTGCGTTAATTGTTTGAATCATACACCACAATCCCTCCGGTGAGCTTGCTTCAAGCGAATGCAGCGCCACGCAGCGGCGAGTCTCATTACTTTCTGCATACACTTTATGAGGGCATAGTTCGTCAGTGCGTTAATTCTTTTGATCATCCACCACAATCATTCCGGGTAGCTTGCTTCTACCGAATGGAGCGCCACGCAGCGTCGAGTCTCATCACTTTCTTGACACATACTGTGTGTGAGCATAGTGCTTTAGTATGTTAATTGGTTGGATCATCCACCACAATCCCTCCGGTGAGCTTGCTTCAAGCGAATGGAGGACCACACCGCGGCTAGTCTCATTATTTTATGCATACAATTTATGAGGGCATAGTTCGTCCGTGCGTTAATTGTCTTGATCATCGTCCACAATCCATCCGGGTAGCTTGCTTCTAACGAATAGTGCGCAACAAAGCGGCGAGTCTCATTACTTTCTTGACACATACTTTGTGTGAGCATAGTGCTTCAGTGCGTTAATTGGTTGGATCTTCCACCACAATCCCCCCGGGGACCTTGCTTCCAGCGAATGGAGCACCACGCAGCGCCGAGTCTCATTTTCTTGACACAAACTGTGTGTGAGCATAGTGCTTCAGTGCGTTAATTGTTTGGATCATCCACCACAATCCCTCCGGTGAGCTTGCTTCAAGCGAATGGAGCGTCACGCAGCGGCGGTTCTCATTACTTTCTGCATACACTTTATGAATACATAGTTCGTCAGTGGTTTAATTGTTTTGACAATCCACCACAATCCCACCGGTTAGCTTGCTTCTAGCGAACATAGCGTCACGCCGCGACGAGTCTCATTACTTTCTTCACACGTACCGTGTGAGAGCATAATGCTTCAGTGCGTTAATTGGTTGGATCCTTCACCACAATCCCTCCGAGGAGTTTGCTTCGAGCGAATGGAGCGCCACGCAGCAGTGAGTCTCATTTCTTTATGCATACACTTTATGAGGGCATAGTTCGTCAGTGCGTTAATTCTTTTGATCATCCACCACAATCCATCCGGGTAGCTTGCTTCTAACGAATGGAGCGCAACAAAGCTGCAAGTCTCATTACTTTCTTTACACATACTGTGTGTGAGCATAGTGCTTCAATGCGTTAATTGTTTTGATCATCCACCACAATCACTACGGGTAGCTTGCTTCTGGCGAATGGAGCACCACGCAGCGGCGAGTCTTATTACTTTCTGTACACATTTTTTGAGGTCATAGTTCGTCAGTGCGTTAATTGTTTGGATCATCCACCAAAATCAATCCGGGTAGCTTGTTTCTATCGAATGGAGCGCCACGAAGCGGCGAGTCTCATTTCTTTCTTGACACATACTGTGTGTGAGCATAGTGCTTCAGTGCGTTAATTGTTTTGACCATCCACTACAATTCCTCCGGATAGCTTTCTTCTGGCGAATGGAGCACCACGCAGCGGCGAGTCTCATTATTTTCTTGACACATTCTGTGTGTGAGCATAGTGCTTCAGTGCGTTAATTAGTTTGATCATCCACCAAAATCCCCCCGCGGACCTTGCTTCTAGCGAATGGAGCGCCACGCAGCAGTGAGTCTCATTTCTTTGTGCATACACTTTATGAGGGCATAGTTCATCAGTGCGTTAATTCTTTTGATCATCCACCACAATCCATCCGGGTAGCTTGCTTCTAGCGAATGGAGCGCCACGCAGCGGCGAGTCTGATTACTTTCTTGACACATCTGTGTGTGAGCATAATGCTTCAGTGCGTTAATTGTTTTGATCATCCACCACAATCCCATCCTGTAGCTTCCTTCTAGCGAATGGAGCGCCACAAAGCGGCGAGTCTCGTTAATTTCTTGACACATACTGTGTGTGAACATAGTGCTTCAGTGCGTTAATTGTTTGAATCATACACCACAATCCCTCCGGTGAGCTTGCTTCAAGCGAATGCAGCGCCACGCAGCGGCGAGTCTCATTACTTTCTGCATACACTTTATGAGGGCATAGTTCGTCAGTGCGTTAATTCTTTTGATCATCCACCACAATCATTCCGGGTAGCTTGCTTCTACCGAATGGAGCGCCACGCAGCGTCGAGTCTCATCACTTTCTTGACACATACTGTGTGTGAGCATAGTGCTTTAGTATGTTAATTGGTTGGATCATCCACCACAATCCCTCCGGTGAGCTTGCTTCAAGCGAATGGAGGACCACACCGCGGCGAGTCTCAATTTTTTATGCATACAATTTATGAGGGCATAGTTCGTCCGTGCGTTAATTGTCTTGATCATCGTCCACAATCCATCCGGGTAGCTTGCTTCTAACGAATAGTGCGCAACAAAGCGGCGAGTCTCATTACTTTCTTGACACATACTTTGTGTGAGCATAGTGCTTCAGTGCGTTAATTGGTTGGATCTTCCACCACAATCCCCCCGGGGACCTTGCTTCCAGCGAATGGAGCACCACGCAGCGCCGAGTCTCATTTTCTTGACCCAAACTGTGTGTGAGCATAGTGCTTCAGTGCGTTAATTGTTTGGATCATCCACCACAATCCCTCCGGTGAGCTTGCTTCAAGCGAATGGAGCGTCACGCAGCGGCGGTTCTCATTACTTTCTGCATACACTTTATGAATACATAGTTCGTCAGTGGTTTAATTGTTTTGACAATCCACCACAATCCCACCGGTTAGCTTGCTTCTAGCGAACATAGCGTCACGCCGCGACGAGTCTCATTACTTTCTTCACACGTACCGTGTGAGAGCATAATGCTTCAGTGCGTTAATTGGTTGGATCCTTCACCACAATCCCTCCGAGGAGTTTGCTTCGAGCGAATGGAGCGCCACGCAGCAGTGAGTCTCATTTCTTTATGCATACACTTTATGAGGGCATAGTTCGTCAGTGCGTTAATTCTTTTGATCATCCACCACAATCCATCCGGGTAGCTTGCTTCTAACGAATGGAGCGCAACAAAGCTGCAAGTCTCATTACTTTCTTTACACATACTGTGTGTGAGCATAGTGCTTCAATGCGTTAATTGTTTTGATCATCCACCACAATCACTACGGGTAGCTTGCTTCTGGCGAATGGAGCACCACGCAGCGGCGAGTCTTATTACTTTCTGTACACATTTTTTGAGGTCATAGTTCGTCAGTGCGTTAATTGTTTGGATCATCCACCAAAATCAATCCGGGTAGCTTGTTTCTATCGAATGGAGCGCCACGAAGCGGCGAGTCTCATTTCTTTCTTGACACATACTGTGTGTGAGCATAGTGCTTCAGTGCGTTAATTGTTTTGACCATCCACCACAATTCCTCCGGGTAGCTTTCTTGTGGCGAATGGAGCACCACGCAGCGGCGAGTCTCATTACTTTTTGCATACACTTTGTGAGTACATAGTTCGTCAGTGGTTTAGTTGTTTTGATTCTGCACCACAATCCCACCGGTTAGCTTGCTTCCAGCGAAAGGAGCGCCACGCTGCGACGAGTCTCATTAATTTCTTCACACATACTGTGTGAGAGCATAATGCTTCAGTGCGTTAATTGGTTGGATCATCCACCACAATCCCTCCCAGGAGCTTGCTTCGAGCGAATGGAGCGCCACGCAGCAGTGAGTCTCATCAATTTCTTGACACATACTGTGCGTGAGCATAGTGCTTCAGTATGTTAATTGGTTGAATCATCCACCACAATCCCTCCGGTGAGCTTGCTTCAAGCGAATGGAGCACCACACAGCGGCGAGTCTCATTACTTTCTGCATACAATTTATTAGGGCATAGTTCGTCCGTGCGTTAATTGTCTTGATCATCGTCCACAATCCATCCGGGTAGCTTGCTTCCAACGAATGGAGCGCAACAAAGTGTCGAGTCTCGTTACTTTCTTGACACATACTCTGTGTGAGCATAGTGCTTCTATGCGTCAATTGTTTTGATCATCCACCAGAATCCCTCCGGGTAGCTTGCTTCTAGCGAATGGAGCGCCACGCAGCGGCGAGTCTCATTACTTTCTGTACACATTTATTGAGGGCATAGTTCTTCACTGCGTTAATTGTTTGGATCATCCACGAAAATAACTCTGGGTAGCTTGCTTCTAGGGAATGGAGCGCCACGCAGCGGCGAGTCTCATTATTTTCTTGACACATTCTGTGTGTGAGCATAGTGCTTCAGTGCGTTAATTAGTTTGATCATCCACCAAAATCCCCCCGCGGACCTTGCTTCTAGCGAATGGAGCGCCACGCAGCAGTGAGTCTCATTTCTTTATGCATACACTTTATGAGGGCATAGTTCGTCAGTGCGTTAATTCTTTTGATCATCCACCACAATCCATCCGGGTAGCTTGCTTCTAACGAATGGAGCGCAACAAAGCTGCAAGTCTCATTACTTTCTTTACACATACTGTGTGTGAGCATAGTGCTTGAATGCGTTAATTGTTTTGATCATCCACCACAATCACTACGGGTAGCTTGCTTCTGGCGAATGGAGCACCACGCAGCGGCGAGTCTTATTACTTTCTGTACACATTTTTTGAGGTCATAGTTCGTCAGTGCGTTAATTGTTTGGATCATCCACCAAAATCAATCCGGGTAGCTTGTTTCTATCGAATGGAGCGCCACGAAGCGGCGAGTCTCATTTCTTTCTTGACACATACTGTGTGTGAGCATAGTGCTTCAGTGCGTTAATTGTTTTGACCATCCACCACAATTCCTCCGGGTAGCTTTCTTGTGGCGAATGGAGCACCACGCAGCGGCGAGTCTCATTACTTTTTGCATACACTTTGTGAGTACATAGTTCGTCAGTTGTTTAGTTGTTTTGATTCTGCACCACAATCCCACCGGTTAGCTTGCTTTTAGCGAAAGGAGCGCCACGCCGCGACGAGTCTCATTAATTTCTTCACACATACTGTGTGAGAGCATAATGCTTCAGTGCGTTAATTGGTTGGATCATCCACCACAATCCCTCCGAGGAGCTTGCTTCGAGCGAATGGAGCGCCACGCAGCAGTGAGTCTCATCAATTTCTTGACCCATACTGTGCGTGAGCATAGTGCTTCAGTATGTTAATTGGTTGAATCATCCACCACAATCCCTCCGGTGAGCTTGCTTCAAGCGAATGGAGCACCACACAGCGGCGAGTCTCATTACTTTCTGCATACAATTTATTAGGGCATAGTTCGTCCGTGCGTTAATTGTCTTGATCATCGTCCACAATCCATCCAGGTAGCTTGCTTCCAACGAATGGAGCGCAACAAAGTGGCGAGTCTCGTTACTTTCTTGACACATACTGTGTGCGAGCATAGTGCTTCTATGCGTCAATTGTTTTGATCATCCACCAGAATCCCTCCGGGTAACTTGCTTCTAGCGAATGGAGCGCCACGCAGCGGCGAGTCTCATTACTTTCTGTACACATTTATTGAGGGCATAGTTCTTCACTGCGTTAATTGTTTGGATCATCCACGAAAATAACTCTGGTTATCTTGCTTCTAGGGAATGGAGCACCACGCAGCGGCGAGTCTCATTATTTTCTTGACACATTCTGTGTGTGAGCATAGTGCTTCAGTGCGTTAATTAGTTTGATCATCCACCAAAATCCCCCCGCGGACCTTGCTTCTAGCGAATGGAGCGTCACGCAGCGGCGAGTCTCATTTTATTGACGCATACTATGTGAGAGCATAATGCTTCAGTGCGTTATTTGGTTGGATCCCACACCACAATCCCTCCGAGGAGTTTGCTTCGAGCGAATGGAGTGCCACGCAACAGTGAGTCTCATTTCTTTGTGCATACACTTTATGAGGGCATAGTTCATCAGTGCGTTAATTCTTTTGATCATCCACCACAATCCATCCGGGTAGCTTGCTTCTAGCGAATGGAGCGCCACGCAGCGGCGAGTCTGATTACTTTCTTGACACATCTGTGTGTGAGCATAATGCTTCAGTGCGTTAATTGTTTTGATCATCCACCACAATCCCATCCTGTAGCTTCCTTCTAGCGAATGGAGCGCCACAAAGCGGCGAGTCTCGTTAATTTCTTGACACATACTGTGTGTGAACATAGTGCTTCAGTGCGTTAATTGTTTGAATCATCCACCACAATCCCTCCGGTGAGCTTGCTTCAAGCGAATGGAGCGTCACGCAGCGGCGGTTCTCATTACTTTCTGCATACACTTTATGAATACATAGTTCGTCAGTGGTTTAATTGTTTTGACAATCCACCACAATCCCACCGGTTAGCTTGCTTCTAGCGAACATAGCGTCACGCCGCGACGAGTCTCATTACTTTCTTCACACGTACTGTGTGAGAGCATAATGCTTCAGTGCGTTAATTGGTTGGATCCTTCACCACAATCCCTCCGAGGAGTTTGCTTCGAGCGAATGGAGCGCCACGCAGCAGTGAGTCTCATTTCTTTATGCATACACTTTATGAGGGCATAGTTCGTCAGTGCGTTAATTCTTTTGATCATCCACCACAATCCATCCGGGTAGCTTGCTTCTAACGAATGGAGCGCAACAAAGCTGCAAGTCTCATTACTTTCTTTACACATACTGTGTGTGAGCATAGTGCTTCAGTGCGTTAATTAGTTTGATCATCCACCAAAATCCCCCCGCGGACCTTGCTTCTAGCGAATGGAGCACCACGCAGCGGCGAGTCTCATTACTTTCTGTACACATTTTTTGAGGGCATAGTTCGTCAGTGCGTTAATTGTTTGGATCATCCACCAAAATCAATCCGGGTAGCTTGTTTCTAGCGAATGGAGCGCCACGAAGAGGCGAGTCTCATTTATTTCTTGACACATACTGTGTGTGAGCATAGTGCTTCAGTGCGTGAATTGTTTTGACCATCCACCACAATTCCTCCGGGTAGCTTGCTTCTGGCGAATGGAGTACCACGCAGCGGCGAGTCTCATTAATTTCTTGACACATACTGTGTGTGAGCATAGTGCTTCTGTGCGTCAATTGTTTGGATCATCGACCACAATCACTATAGGTAGCTTGCTTCTAGCGAAAGGAGCGCCACAAAGCGGCGAGTCCCACTTCTTTCTTGACACATACTGTGTGTGAGTATAGTGCTTCAGTGCGTTAATTGTTTTGACCATCCACCACAATTCCTCCGGGTAGCTTCCTTCAAGCGAATGGAGTGCCACGCAGAGGCGAGTATCATTACTTTCATAACGCATACTGTGTGTGAGCGTAGAGCTACAGTGCGTTAATTGGTTGGATCATCCACCACAATCCCTCCGAAGAGCTGGCTTCAAGCGAATAGAGAGAAACGCAGCGGCAAGTCTCATTACTTTCTGCATACACTTTATGAGGGCATACATCCTCAGTGATTTAATTCTTTTGATCATTCACCACAATCCCTCCGGGTAGCTTGCTTCTTGCGAATGGACCGCCATGCAGCGGCGAGTCTCACTACTTTCTTCACAAATACTGTGTGTGAGAATAGTGCTATAGTTCGTTAATTGTTTTGATCATCCACCACAATCCTACCGGGTAGCTTGCTTCTAGCGAATGGAGCACCACGCAGGGGCGAGTCTTATTACTTTCTTGACACATATTGTGTGTGAGCATAGTGCTTCTGTGCGTCAATTGTTTTGATCATCGACCACAATCACTACGGGTAGCTTGCTTCTAGCGAATGGAGCGCCACGCAGCGGCGAGTCTGATTACTTTCTTGACACATCTGTGTGTGAGCATAATGCTTCAGTGCGTTAATTGTTTTGATCATCCACCACAATCCCATCCTGTAGCTTCCTTCTAGCGAATGGAACGCCACAAAGCGGCGAGGCTCGTTAATTTCTTGACACATACTGTGTGTGAACATAGTGCTTCAGTGCGTTAATTGTTTGAATCATACACCACAATCCCTCCGGTGAGCTTGCTTCAAGCGAATGCAGCGCCACGCAGCGGCGAGTCTCATTACTTTCTGCATATACTTTATGAGGGCATAGTTCGTCAGTGCGTTAATTCTTTTGATCATCCACCACAATCATTCCGGGTAGCTTGCTTCTACCGAATGGAGCGCCACGCAGCGTCGAGTCTCATCACTTTCTTGACACATACTGTGTGTGAGCATAGTGCTTTAGTATGTTAATTGGTTGGATCATCCACCACAATCCCTCCGGTGAGCTTGCTTCAAGCGAATGGAGCACCACACCGCGGTGAGTCTCATTACTTTATGCATACAATTTATGAGGGCATAGTTCGTCCGTGTGTTAATTGTCTTGATCATCGTCCACAATCCATCCGGGTTGCTTGCTTCTAACGAATAGAACGCAACAAAGCGGCGAGTCTCATTACTTTCTTGACACATACTTTGTGTGAGCATAGTGCTTCAGTGCGTTAATTGGTTGGATCTTCCACCACAATCCCCCCGGGGACCTTGCTTCCAGCGAATGGAGCGCCACGCAGCGGCGAGTCTCATTTTCTTGACACAAACTGTGTGTGAGCATAGTGCTTCAGTGCGTTAATTGTTTGGATCATCCACCACAATCCCTCCGGTGAGCTTGCTTCAAGCGAATGGAGCGCCACGCAGCGGCGGTTCTCATTACTTTCTGCATACACTTTATGAATACATAGTTCGTCAGTGGTTTAATTGTTTTGACAATCCACCACAATCCCACCGGTTTGCTTGCTTCTAGCGAACATAGCGTCACGCCGCGACGAGTCTCATTACTTTCTTCACACGTACTGTGTGAGAGCATAATGCTTCAGTGCGTTAATTGGTTGGATCTTCCACCACAATCCCCCCGGGGACCTTGCTTCCAGCGAATGGAGCGCCACGCAGCGGCGAGTCTCATTTTCTTGACACAAACTGTGTGTGAGCATAGTGCTTCAGTGCGTTAATTGTTTGGATCATCCACCACAATCCCTCCGAAGAGCTGGCTTCAAGCGAATAGAGAGGAACGCAGCGGCAAGTCTCATTACTTTCTGCATACACTTTATGAGGGCATACATCCTCAGTGATTTAATTCTTTTGATCATTCACCACAATCCCTCCGGGTAGCTTGCTTCTTGCGAATGGACCGCCATGCAGCGGCGAGTCTCACTACTTTCTTCACAAATACTGTGTGTGAGAATATTGCTATAGTTCGTTAATTGTTTTGATCATCCACCACAATCCTACCGGGTAGCTTGCTTCTAGCGAATGGAGCACCACGCAGGGGCGAGTCTTATTAATTTCTTGACACATACTGTGTGTGAGCATAGTGCTTCTGTGCGTCAATTGTTTGGATCATCGACCACAATCACTACGGGTAGCTTGCTTCTAGCGAATGGAGCGCCACGCAGCGTCGAGTCTGATTACTTTCTTGACACATCTGTGTGTGAGCATAATGCTTCAGTGCGTTAATTGTTTTGATCATCCACCACAATCCCATCCTGTAGCTTCCTTCTAGCGAATGGAACGCCACAAAGCGGCGAGTCTCGTTAATTTCTTGACACATACTGTGTGTGAACATAGTGCTTCAGTGCGTTAATTGTTTGAATCATACACCACAATCCCTCCGGTGAGCTTGCTTCAAGCGAATGCAGCGCCACGCAGCGGCGAGTCTCATTACTTTCTGCATATACTTTATGAGGGCATAGTTCGTCAGTGCGTTAATTCTTTTGATCATCCACCACAATCATTCCGGGTAGCTTGCTTCTACCGAGTGGAGCGCCACGCAGCGTCGAGTCTCATCACTTTCTTGACACATACTGTGTGTGAGCATAGTGCTTTAGTATGTTAATTGGTTGGATCATCCACCACAATCCCTCCGGTGAGCTTGCTTCAAGCGAATGGAGCACCACACCGCGGCGAGTCTCATTACTTTATGCATACAATTTATGAGGGCATAGTTCGTCCGTGTGTTAATTGTCTTGATCATCGTCCACAATCCATCCGGGTAGCTTGCTTCTAACGAATAGAACGCAACAAAGCGGCGAGTCTCATTACTTTCTTGACACATACTTTGTGTGAGCATAGTGCTTCAGTGCGTTAATTGGTTGGATCTTCCACCACAATCCCCCCGGGGACCTTGCTTCCAGCGAATGGAGCGCCACGCAGCGGCGAGTCTCATTTTCTTGACACAAACTGTGTGTGAGCATAGTGCTTCAGTGCGTTAATTGTTTGGATCATCCACCACAATCCCTCCGGTGAGCTTGCTTCAAGCGAATGGAGCACCACACCGCGGCGAGTCTCATTACTTTATGCATACAATTTATGAGGGCATAGTTCGTCCGTGTGTTAATTGTCTTGATCATCGTCCACAATCCATCCGGGTAGCTTGCTTCTAACGAATGGAGCGCAACAAAGCTGCAAGTCTCATTACTTCCTTTACACATACTGTGTGTGAGCATAGTGCTTCAATGCGTTAATTGTTTTGATCATCCACCACTATCACTACGGGTAGCTTGCTTCTGGCGAATGGAGCACCAAGCAGCGGCGAGTCTTATTACTTTCTGTACACATTTTTTGAGGTCATAGTTCGTCAGTGCGTTAATTGTTTGGATCATCCACCAAAATCAATCCGGGTAGCTTGTTTCTATCGAATGGAGCGCCACGAAGCGGCGAGTCTAATTAATTTCTTCACACATACTGTGTGAGAGCATAATGCTTCAGTGCGTTAATTGGTTGGATCATCCACCACAATCCCTCCGAGAAGCTTGCTTCGAGCGAATGGAGCGCCACGAAGCGGCGAGTCTCATTTCTTTCTTGACACATACTGTGTGTGAGCATAGTGCTTCAGTGCGTTAATTGTTTTGACCATCCACCACAATTCCTCCGGGTAGCTTTCTTCTGGCGAATGGAGCATCACGCAGCGGCGAGTCTCATTACTTTTTGCATACACTTTATGAGTACATAGTTCGTCAGTGGTTTAGTTGTTTTGATTCTGCACCACAATCCCACCGGTTAGCTTGCTTCTAGCGAAAGGAGCGCCACGCCGCGACGAGTCTAATTAATTTCTTCACACATACTGTGTGAGAGCATAATGCTTCAGTGCGTTAATTGGTTGGATCATCCACCACAATCCCTCCGAGAAGCTTGCTTCGAGCGAATGGAGCGCCACGAAGCGGCGAGTCTCATTTCTTTCTTGACACATACTGTGTGTGAGCATAGTGCTTCAGTGCGTTAATTGTTTTGACCATCCACCACAATTCATACGTGTAGGTTTCTTCTGGCGAATGGAGCACCAAGCAGCGGCGAGTCTCATTAATTTCTTGACACATACTGTGTGTGAGCATAGTGCTTCTGTGCATCAATTGTTTGGATCATCGACCACAATCACTACGGGTAGCTTGCTTCTAGCGAATGGAGCGCCACGCAGAGGCGAGTCTGATTACTTTCTTGACACATCTGTGTGTGAGCATAATGATTCAGTGCGTTAATAGTTTTGATCATCCTCCACAATCCCATCCTGTAGCTTCCTTCTAGCGAATGGAGCGCCACGCAGCGGCGAGTCTCATTACTTTCTTAACACATACTGTGTGTGAGCGTAGTGCTACAGTGCGTTAATTGGTTGGATCATCCACCACAATCCCTTCGAAGAGCTGGCTTCAAGCGAATGGAGCGTAACGCAGCGGCGAGTTTCATTACTTTCTGCATACATTTTTTAAGAGGGCATACATCGACAGTGATTTAATTCTTTTGATCATTCAACACAATCCCTCCGGGTAGCTTGCTTCTTGCGAATGGACCGCCATGCAGCGGCGAGTCCCACTACGTTCTCATAAAATACTTTGTGTGAGAATAGAGCTACAGTTCGTTAATTGTTTTGATCATCCACCACAATCCCACCGGGTAGCTTGCTTCTAGCGAATGGAGCACCACGCAGCGGCGAGGCTCATTAATTTCTTGACACATACTGTGTGTGAGCATAGTGCTTCTGTGCGTCAATTGTTTGGATCATCGACCACATTCACTACGATTAGCTTGCTTCTAGCGAATGGAGCGCCACGCAGCGGCGAGTCTGATTACTTTCTTGACACATCTGTGTGAGAGCATAATGCTTCAGTGCGTAAATTGTTTTGATCATCCACCACAATGCCATCCCGTAGCTTCCATCTAGCGAATGGAACGCCACTCTGCGGCGAGTCTCATTACTTTCTTAACACATACTGTGTGCGAGCGTAGTGCTACAGTGCGGTAATTGGTTGGATCATCCACCACAATCACTCCGGGGAGCTTGCTTCAAGCGAATGGAGCACCACGCAGCGGCGAGTCTCATTACTTTTTGGTTAAAACTTATGAGGGCATAGTTCGTCCGTGTTTTAATTGTTTTGATTATCAACTACGATCCCTCCGGGTAGCTTTCTTCTAGCGTATGGAGCGCAACGCAGCGGCGTGTCTCATTACTTTCTGACACATACTCTGTGTGGGCATAGTGCTTCAGTGCGTTAATTGGTTGCATCATACACCAGAATCCCTCCGGGTAGCTTGCTTCTAGCGGATGGAGCGCCACGCTGCAGCGACTCTCATTACTTTCTTGACACATAATGTGTATGAGCATAGTGCTTCAGTGCGATAATTACTTTGATGATCCAAAACAATCCCTCCGGGTACCTTGCTTTTAGCGAACAGAATGCCACGCTACGGCGAGTCTCATTGCTTTCTTGACACATACTGTGTGTGAGCATAGTGCTTCAATGCCTTAATTGTTCTGATCATCCACCAGAATCCCTCCGGGTAGCTTGCTTCTAGCGAATGGAGCGCCACGCAACGGAGAGTCAGATTACTTTCTGCATACACTTTATTAGTACATAGTTCGTCGGTGGTTTAATTCTTTTGATCATCCACCACAATCAGTCCGGGTAGCTTGCTTCTAGAGAATGGAGCGCCACGCAGCGGCGAGTCTCATTATTTTCTTGTCGCATACTGTGTGTGAGCATAGTGATTCAGTGCGTTGATAGTTTTGATCATCCACCAGAATCCCTTCTGTTACCATGCTTCTAGCGAGTGGAGCGCCACGCTGCGGCGAGTCTCATTACTTTCTTGACACATACTGTGTGTGAGCATAGTGCTTCAATGCGTTAATTGTTTTGATCATCAACCAGAATCCCTCCTGTTTGTTTGCTTCTAGCAAATGAAGCGCCACGCAGCGGCAAGTCTCATTACTTTCTGCATACACTTTATGAGAGCGTAGTTCGTCAGTGCGTTAATTGTTTTGATCATCCACCACAATCCCTACGGGTAGCTTGCTTGTAGCGAATGGAGCGCCGCGCAGCGGCGAGTATCATTACTTTCTGCATACATTTACGAGGGCATAGTTCGTCAGTGCGTTAATTGTTTTGATCTTCCACCACAATCCATCCGGTTAGCTTGTTTTTAGCGAATGGGGCGCCACGCAGCGGCGTGTCTAATTATTTGCTTGACACATACTGTGTGTGAGCATAGTGTTTCAGTGCGTTAATTGGTTGGAACATCCACCTGAATCCCTCCGGGTCGCTTGTTTCTAGCGAATGGAGCACCACGCTGCTTCGAGTTTCATTACTTTCTAGACACATAATGTGCATGAGCATAGTGCTTCAGTGCGTTAATTGTTTTGATCATCCACCACAATTGCTCCGGGTAGCTTGCTTCTAGCGAATGGAGCGCCACGAAACGGCCAGTCTCATTACTTTATTGACACACACTGTGTGTGAGCATAGTGCATCAGTGCGTTAAATTTTTGATCATCCAACACAATCCCTCCCTTCAACTTGCTTCTAGCGAATAGAATGACACGCTGCGGCGAGTCTCATTACTTTCTTGAAACATACTGTGTGTGAGCATAGTGCTTCAATGCGTTAATTGTTTTGATCATCAACCAGAAGCACTCCTGGTAGCTTGCTTCTAGCAAATGCAGCGCCACGCAGGGGCGAGTCTCATTACTTTCTGCATACACTTTATGAGAGCGTACTTCGTCAGTGCGTTAATTGTTTTGATCATCCACCACAATCCCTCCGGGTAGCTTGCTTCTAGCAAATGGAGCGCCACGAAACGGCGAGTCTCATTACTTTATTGACACACACTGTGTGTGAGCATAGTGATTCAGTGCGTTGATAGTTTTCATCATGCAGCAGAATCCCACCTGTTAGCTTGCTTCTAGCGAGTGGAGCGCCCCGCTGCGGCGAGTCTCATTATTTTCTTGACACATACTCTGTGTGAACATAGTGCTTCAGTGCGTTAATAGTTTTGATCATCCACCAGAATCCTTCCGGGTAGCTAGCTTCTAGAAAGTTGAGCACCACGCTGCGGCGAGTCTCATTACTTTCTTGACACATACGGTGTGTGAGCATAGAGCATAAGTGCGTTAATTGTTTTGACCATCCACAACATTCCCACCGGGTAGCTTGCTTCTAGCGAATGGAGCGCCACGCAGCGGCGAGTCTCATTTCTTTCTGGTCACATACTGTGTTTGAGCATATTGCTTCAGTGAGTTAATTGCTTTGATCATCCACCACAATCCCACCGGGTAGCTTAATTCTAGAGAATGGAGCGCCACGCTGCGGCGAGTGTCATTATTTTCTTGACACATTCTGTGTGTGAGCATAGTGCTTCAATGCGTTAATTGTTTTGATCATCCACCAGTATCCCTCAGGGTAGCTTGCTTCAAGCGAATGTAGCGAAACGCAGCGGCGAGTCTCATTACTTTCTGCATACACTTTATTAGGGCATACTTCGTCAGTGCTTTAATTCTTGTGATCACCCACCACAATCCCTCCAGGTAGCTTGCTTCTAGCGAATGGAGCGCCACGCAGCGGCGAGTCTCATGATTTTCTTGACACATACTCTGTGTGAGCATAGTGCTTCCATGCGTTAATTGTTTTGATCATCCACCAGAATGCTTCCGGGTAGCTTGCTTCTAGCGAATGGAACGCCAGCCAGCGGGGAGTCTCATTAATTTCTTGACACATACTGTGTGTGAGCATAGTGCTTCTGTGCATTATTTGGTTGGAACATCCACAAGAATCCCTCCGGGTTGCTTGCTTCTAGCGAAAGGAGCGCCACACAGCGGCGAGTCTCATTACTTTCTTGACACATAATGTGTATGAGCATAGTGCTTCAGTGCGTTAATTGTTTTGAACATCCACCACAATTCCTGCGGCTAGCTTGCTTCTAACGAATGGATCGCCACGAAACGGCGAGTCTCATCACCTCCTTGACACATAATGTGTATGAGCATAATGCTTCAGTGCGTTAATTATTTTCATCATCCACCAGAATCCCTCCTGGTTGCTTGGTTCTAGCAAATGGAGCGCCAAGCAACGGCAAGTCTCATTACTTTCTGCATACACTATATGAGAGCGTAGTTCGTCAGTGCGTTAATTGTTTTCATCATCCACCACAATCCCTCCGGGTAGCTTGCTTCTAGCGAATGAAGCGCCACGCAGCGCCGAGTCTCATTACTTTCTGCATACAATTTATGAGCTCATAGTTTGTCAGTGCGTTAATTGTTTTGATCATCAACCCCAATCCCTCCGGGTACCTTGCATCTAGCGAATGGAGCGCCACCCACCGGCGAGTCTCATTACTTTTTTGACACATATTGTGTTTGAGCATAGTGCTTCAGTGCGTTAATTGTTTTGATCATCAACCACAATCCCACCGGGTAGCTTGCCTCTAGCGAACGGAGCGCCACGCCGCGACGAGTCTCATTACTTTCTTCACACATACTGTGTGAGAGCATAAACCTTCAGTGCGTTAATTGTTTTGATCATCCACCACAATCCTGCAGGGTAGCTTGCATCTAGCGAATGGAGCGCCACCCACCGACGAGTATCATTACTTTTTTGACACATATTGTGTGTGAGGATAGTGCTTCAGGGCGTTAATTCTTTTGATCGTCCACCAGAATCCTTCCGGGTAGCTTACTTCTTGCCAATGGGGCGTCATGCTGCGGCGGGTCTCATTACTTCTTGCACACAATATATGAGAGCATAGTTAGTCAGTGCGTTAATTGTTTTGATCATCCACCACAATCCTGCAAAGTAGCTTGCATCTAGCGAATGGAGCGCCACCCACCGACGAGTATCATTACTTTTTTGACACTTATTGTGTGTGAGGATAGTGCTTCAGTGAGTTAATTCTTTTGATCGTCCACCACAATCACTCCGGGGAGCTTGCTTCTAGCGAATGGAGCGCCACGCAGCGGCGAGTCTCATTAATTTCTGCATACACTTTGTGAGGGCATAGTTCGTCAGTGCGTTAATTAATTTGATCATCCACCACAATCCCTCCGGGTAGCATGCTAAATACGAACGGAGCGCCACGCAGCGGGGAGTCTGATTACTTTCTTGACACATTCTGTGTATGAGCATAATGCTACAGTGCGTTAATCGTTTTGATCATCCACCACAATCCCACTGGGTAGCTTCCTTCTAGCGAATGGAGCGCCACGCAGCGACGAGTCTCATTATTTTCTTCACACATACTGTGTGTGAGCATAGTGCTACAGTGCGTTAATTGGTTGGATCATCCACCACAATCCCTTCGAAGAGCTTGCTTCAAGCGAAAGGAGCGCAACGCAGCGGCGAGTCTCATTACTTTCTGCATACACTTTATGAGCCCATACTTCGTCAGTGCGTTAATTCTTTTGATCACCCACCACAATCCTTCCAGGTAGCTTGCTTCTACCGAATAGAGCGCCACGCAGCGGCGAGTCTCATTATTTTCTTGACACATACTCTGTGTGAGCATAGTGCTTCAGTGCGTTAATAGTTTTGATCATCCACCAGAATGCTTCCGGGTAGCTTGCTTCTAGAGAATGGAGCGCCACGCTGCGGCGAGTCTCATTACTTTCTTGACACATACTGTGTGTGAGCATAGTGCTTCAATGCGTTAATTGTTTTGATCATCCACCAGAATCCCTCAGGGTAGCTTGCTTCTAGCAAATGGAGCGCCACACAGCGGCGAGTCTCATTACTTTCTTGACAAATACTGTGTGTGAGCATAGTGCTTCTATGCGTTAATTGGTTGGAACATCCACAAGAATCCCTGCGGTTTGATTTCTTCTAGCGAAAGGAGCGCCACACAGCGGCGAGTCTCATTACCTTTTTGGCACATAATGTGTATGAGCACACTGCTTCAGTGCGTTAATTGTTTTGATCATCCACCACAATTCCTGCGGCAAGCTTGCTTCTAGCGAATGGATCGCCATGAAACGGCGAGTCTCATTACCTTATTGACACACACTGTGTGTGAGCATAGTCCTTCAGTGCGTTAAATTTTTAATCATCCACCACAAGCCTTCCGGGTTGCTTGCTTCTAGCGAAAGGAGCGCCACGCAGCGGCCAGTCTCATTACTTTCTTGACACATAATGTGTATGAGCATAGTGCTTCAGTGCGTTAATTATTTTCATCATCCACCAGAATCCCTCCTGGTTGCTTGCTTATTGCGAATGGAGCGCAACGCAACGGCGAGTCTCATTACATTCTGCATAAATTTATGAGGGCATAGTTAGTCAGTGCGTTAATAGTTTTGATCATCCACCACAATCCCTCCGGTACCTTGCATCTAGCGAATGGAGCGCCACCCACCGGCGAGTCTCATTACCTTTTTAACACATATTGTGTGTGAGCATAGTGCTTCAGTGCGTTAATTGATTTGATCATCCACCACAATCCCACCGGGTTGCTTGCTTCTAGCGAACGGAGCGCCACGCCGCGACGAATCTCAATACTTCCTTCACACATACTGTGTGACAGCATAATCCTTCAGTGGGTTAATTGGTTGAATCATCCACCACAATCTGTCCGAGGAGCTTGCTTCGAGCGTATGGAGCGTCACGGGGCAGTGAGTCTCATTTCTTTCTGCATACACTTTATGAGGGAATACTTCGTCAGTGAGTTAATTCTTTTGATTATCCATCACAAGCTCTCCGGGTAGCTTTCTTCTAGCGAATGGAGCACCACGCAGGGGCGAGTCTCATTATTTTCTTGATACATACTCTGTGTGAACATAGTGCTTCAGTGGTTTAATAGTTTTGATCATCCACCAGAATCCTTCCGGGTAGCTTGCTTCTAGAAAATGGAGCGCCACGCAGCGGCGAGTCTCATTACTTTCTTGACGCATACGGTGTGTGAGCATAGTGCTTCTGTGCGTGTATTGTTTTGACGATCCACAACATTCTCACCGGGTAGCTTGCTTCTAGCGAATGGAGAGCCCCGCAGCGCCGAGTCTCATTTCTTTCTTGTCACATACTGTGTTTGAGCATATTGCTTCAGTGCGTTAATTGTCTTGATCATCCACCACAATCCCACCGGTTAGCTTAATTCTAGCGAATGGAGCGCTGCGCAGCGGCGAGTCTCATTATTTTCTGCATACAATTTATGAGGGCATAGTTTGTCAGTGCGTTAATAGTTTTGATCATCCACCACAATCTCTCCGGTACCTTGCATCTAGCGAATGGAGCGCCACCCGCCGGCGAGTCTCATTACCTTTTTAACACATATTGTGTGTGAGCATAGTGCTTCAGTGCGTTAATTGATTTGATCATCCACCACAATCCCACCGGGTTGCTTGCTTCTAGCGAACGGAGCGCCACGCCGCGACGAATCTCAATACTTCCTTCACACATACTGTGTGACAGCATAATCCTTCAGTGGGTTAATTGGTTGAATCATCCACCACAATCTGTCCGAGGAGCTTGCTTCGAGCGTATGGAGCGCCACGGGGCAGTGAGTCTCATTTCTTTCTGCATACACTTTATGAGGGAATACTTCGTCAGTGAGTTAATTCTTTTGATTATCCATCACAAGCTCTCCGGGTAGCTTTCTTCTAGCGAATGGAGCACCACGCAGGGGCGAGTCTCATTATTTTCTTGATACATACTCTGTGTGAACATAGTGCTTCAGTGCGTTAATAGTTTTGATCATCCACCAGAATCCTTCCGGGTAGCTTGCTTCTAGAGAATGGAGCGCCACGCAGCGGCGAGTCTCATTACTTTCTTGACACATACGGTGTGTGAGCATAGTGCTTCTGTGCGTGTATTGTTTTGACGATCCACAACATTCCCACCGGGTACCTTGCATCTAGCGAATGGAGCGCCACCCACCGGCGAGTCTCATTAATTTTTTGACACATATTGCGTTTGAGCATAGTGCTTCAGTGCCTTAATTGTTTTGATCATCAACCACAATCACTCCGGGTAGCTTGCTTCTAGCGAATGGAGCACCACACAGCGGCCAGTATCATTACTTTCTGCATACACTTTATGAGTACATAATTCGTCAGTTGTTTAATTGTTTTGATCATCCACCACAATCCCACCCGGTAGCTTGCCTCTAGCGAGCGGAGCGCCACGCTGCGACGAGACTCGTTACTTTCTTCACACATACTGTGTGAGAGCATAATCCTTCAGTGCGTTAATTGGTTGGATCATCCACCACAATCCCTCCGAGGAGCTTGCTTCGAGCGTATGGAGCGCCACCCACCGGCGAGTATCATTACTTTTTTGACACATATTATGTGTGAGCATAGTGCTTCAGTGCGTTAGTTGTTTGAATCATACACCACAATCCCTCCGGTGAGCTTGCTTCAAGCGAATGGAGCGCCACGCAGCGGCGAGTCTCATTACTTTCTGCATATACTTTATGAGGGCATAGTTCGTCAGTGCGTTAATTCTTTTGATCATCCACCACAATCCCTCCGGGTAGCTTGCTTCTAGCGAATGGAGCGCCACGCAGCGTCGAGTCTCATCACTTTCTTGACACATAGTGTGTGTGAGCATAGTGCTTTAGTATGTTAATTGGTTGGATCATCCACCACAATCCCTCCGGTGAGCTTGCTTCTAGCGAATGGAGCGCCACGCAGCGGCGAGTCTCATTATTTTCTTGTCGCATACTGTGTGTGAGCATAGTGATTCAGTGCGTTGATAGCTTTGATCATCCACCAGAATCCCTTCTGTTAGCTTGCTTCTAGCGAGTGGAGCGCAACCCTGCGGAGTTTCTCATTACTTTCTTGACACATACTGTGTGTGAGCATAGTGCTTCAGTGCATTAATAGTTTTAATCATCCAAAAGAATCCCTTCGGATAGCTTGCTTCTAGTGAATAGAGCTCCAAGCAGCGGCGAGTATCATTTCTTTCTGCATACACTTATTGAGGGCATAGTTGTTCAGTGCGTTAATTGTTTGGATCATCCACCAATATACCTCCGGGTAGCTTGCTTCTAGGGAATGGAGCGCCACGCAGCGGCGAGTCTCAATATTTTCTTGTCACATTCTGTGTGTGAGCATAGTGCTTCAGTGCGTTAATTGGTTTGATCATCCACCACAATCCCCCCGGGGACCTTGCTTCTAGAGAATGGAGCGCCACGCTGCGGCGAGTGTCATTATTTTCTTGACACATTCTGTGTGTGAGCATAGTGCTTCAATGCGTTAATTGTTTTGATCATCCACCAGTATCCCTCAGGGTAGCTTGCTTCAAGCGAATGTAGCGAAACGCAGCGGCGAGTCTCATTACTTTCTGCATACACTTTATTAGGGCATACTTCGTCAGTGCTTTAATTCTTGTGATCACCCACCACAATCCCTCCAGGTAGCTTGCTTCTAGCGAATGGAGCGCCACGCAGCGGCGAGTCTCATGATTTTCTTGACACATACTCTGTGTGAGCATAGTGCTTCCATGCGTTAATTGTTTTGATCATCCACCAGAATGCTTCCGGGTAGCTTGCTTCTAGCGAATGGAACGCCAGCCAGCGGGGAGTCTCATTAATTTCTTGACACATACTGTGTGTGAGCATAGTGCTTCTGTGCATTATTTGGTTGGAACATCCACAAGAATCCCTCCGGGTTGCTTGCTTCTAGCGAAAGGAGCGCCACACAGCGGCGAGTCTCATTACTTTCTTGACACATAATGTGTATGAGCATAGTGCTTCAGTGCGTTAATTGTTTTGAACATCCACCACAATTCCTGCGGCTAGCTTGCTTCTAACGAATGGATCGCCACGAAACGGCGAGTCTCATCACCTCCTTGACACATAATGTGTATGAGCATAATGCTTCAGTGCGTTAATTATTTTCATCATCCACCAGAATCCCTCCTGGTTGCTTGGTTCTAGCAAATGGAGCGCCAAGCAACGGCAAGTCTCATTACTTTCTGCATACACTATATGAGAGCGTAGTTCGTCAGTGCGTTAATTGTTTTCATCATCCACCACAATCCCTCCGGGTAGCTTGCTTCTAGCGAATGAAGCGCCACGCAGCGCCGAGTCTCATTACTTTCTGCATACAATTTATGAGCTCATAGTTTGTCAGTGCGTTAATTGTTTTGATCATCAACCCCAATCCCTCCGGGTACCTTGCATCTAGCGAATGGAGCGCCACCCACCGGCGAGTCTCATTACTTTTTTGACACATATTGTGTTTGAGCATAGTGCTTCAGTGCGTTAATTGTTTTGATCATCAACCACAATCCCACCGGGTAGCTTGCCTCTAGCGAACGGAGCGCCACGCCGCGACGAGTCTCATTACTTTCTTCACACATACTGTGTGAGAGCATAAACCTTCAGTGCGTTAATTGTTTTGATCATCCACCACAATCCTGCAGGGTAGCTTGCATCTAGCGAATGGAGCGCCACCCACCGACGAGTATCATTACTTTTTTGACACATATTGTGTGTGAGGATAGTGCTTCAGGGCGTTAATTCTTTTGATCGTCCACCAGAATCCTTCCGGGTAGCTTACTTCTTGCCAATGGGGCGTCATGCTGCGGCGGGTCTCATTACTTCTTGCACACAATATATGAGAGCATAGTTAGTCAGTGCGTTAATTGTTTTGATCATCCACCACAATCCTGCAAAGTAGCTTGCATCTAGCGAATGGAGCGCCACCCACCGACGAGTATCATTACTTTTTTGACACTTATTGTGTGTGAGGATAGTGCTTCAGTGAGTTAATTCTTTTGATCGTCCACCACAATCACTCCGGGGAGCTTGCTTCTAGCGAATGGAGCGCCACGCAGCGGCGAGTCTCATTAATTTCTGCATACACTTTGTGAGGGCATAGTTCGTCAGTGCGTTAATTAATTTGATCATCCACCACAATCCCTCCGGGTAGCATGCTAAATACGAACGGAGCGCCACGCAGCGGGGAGTCTGATTACTTTCTTGACACATTCTGTGTATGAGCATAATGCTACAGTGCGTTAATCGTTTTGATCATCCACCACAATCCCACTGGGTAGCTTCCTTCTAGCGAATGGAGCGCCACGCAGCGACGAGTCTCATTATTTTCTTCACACATACTGTGTGTGAGCATAGTGCTACAGTGCGTTAATTGGTTGGATCATCCACCACAATCCCTTCGAAGAGCTTGCTTCAAGCGAAAGGAGCGCAACGCAGCGGCGAGTCTCATTACTTTCTGCATACACTTTATGAGCCCATACTTCGTCAGTGCGTTAATTCTTTTGATCACCCACCACAATCCTTCCAGGTAGCTTGCTTCTACCGAATAGAGCGCCACGCAGCGGCGAGTCTCATTATTTTCTTGACACATACTCTGTGTGAGCATAGTGCTTCAGTGCGTTAATAGTTTTGATCATCCACCAGAATGCTTCCGGGTAGCTTGCTTCTAGAGAATGGAGCGCCACGCTGCGGCGAGTCTCATTACTTTCTTGACACATACTGTGTGTGAGCATAGTGCTTCAATGCGTTAATTGTTTTGATCATCCACCAGAATCCCTCAGGGTAGCTTGCTTCTAGCAAATGGAGCGCCACACAGCGGCGAGTCTCATTACTTTCTTGACAAATACTGTGTGTGAGCATAGTGCTTCTATGCGTTAATTGGTTGGAACATCCACAAGAATCCCTGCGGTTTGATTTCTTCTAGCGAAAGGAGCGCCACACAGCGGCGAGTCTCATTACCTTTTTGGCACATAATGTGTATGAGCACACTGCTTCAGTGCGTTAATTGTTTTGATCATCCACCACAATTCCTGCGGCAAGCTTGCTTCTAGCGAATGGATCGCCATGAAACGGCGAGTCTCATTACCTTATTGACACACACTGTGTGTGAGCATAGTCCTTCAGTGCGTTAAATTTTTAATCATCCACCACAAGCCTTCCGGGTTGCTTGCTTCTAGCGAAAGGAGCGCCACGCAGCGGCCAGTCTCATTACTTTCTTGACACATAATGTGTATGAGCATAGTGCTTCAGTGCGTTAATTATTTTCATCATCCACCAGAATCCCTCCTGGTTGCTTGCTTATTGCGAATGGAGCGCAACGCAACGGCGAGTCTCATTACATTCTGCATAAATTTATGAGGGCATAGTTAGTCAGTGCGTTAATAGTTTTGATCATCCACCACAATCCCTCCGGTACCTTGCATCTAGCGAATGGAGCGCCACCCACCGGCGAGTCTCATTACCTTTTTAACACATATTGTGTGTGAGCATAGTGCTTCAGTGCGTTAATTGATTTGATCATCCACCACAATCCCACCGGGTTGCTTGCTTCTAGCGAACGGAGCGCCACGCCGCGACGAATCTCAATACTTCCTTCACACATACTGTGTGACAGCATAATCCTTCAGTGGGTTAATTGGTTGAATCATCCACCACAATCTGTCCGAGGAGCTTGCTTCGAGCGTATGGAGCGTCACGGGGCAGTGAGTCTCATTTCTTTCTGCATACACTTTATGAGGGAATACTTCGTCAGTGAGTTAATTCTTTTGATTATCCATCACAAGCTCTCCGGGTAGCTTTCTTCTAGCGAATGGAGCACCACGCAGGGGCGAGTCTCATTATTTTCTTGATACATACTCTGTGTGAACATAGTGCTTCAGTGGTTTAATAGTTTTGATCATCCACCAGAATCCTTCCGGGTAGCTTGCTTCTAGAAAATGGAGCGCCACGCAGCGGCGAGTCTCATTACTTTCTTGACGCATACGGTGTGTGAGCATAGTGCTTCTGTGCGTGTATTGTTTTGACGATCCACAACATTCTCACCGGGTAGCTTGCTTCTAGCGAATGGAGAGCCCCGCAGCGCCGAGTCTCATTTCTTTCTTGTCACATACTGTGTTTGAGCATATTGCTTCAGTGCGTTAATTGTCTTGATCATCCACCACAATCCCACCGGTTAGCTTAATTCTAGCGAATGGAGCGCTGCGCAGCGGCGAGTCTCATTATTTTCTGCATACAATTTATGAGGGCATAGTTTGTCAGTGCGTTAATAGTTTTGATCATCCACCACAATCTCTCCGGTACCTTGCATCTAGCGAATGGAGCGCCACCCGCCGGCGAGTCTCATTACCTTTTTAACACATATTGTGTGTGAGCATAGTGCTTCAGTGCGTTAATTGATTTGATCATCCACCACAATCCCACCGGGTTGCTTGCTTCTAGCGAACGGAGCGCCACGCCGCGACGAATCTCAATACTTCCTTCACACATACTGTGTGACAGCATAATCCTTCAGTGGGTTAATTGGTTGAATCATCCACCACAATCTGTCCGAGGAGCTTGCTTCGAGCGTATGGAGCGCCACGGGGCAGTGAGTCTCATTTCTTTCTGCATACACTTTATGAGGGAATACTTCGTCAGTGAGTTAATTCTTTTGATTATCCATCACAAGCTCTCCGGGTAGCTTTCTTCTAGCGAATGGAGCACCACGCAGGGGCGAGTCTCATTATTTTCTTGATACATACTCTGTGTGAACATAGTGCTTCAGTGCGTTAATAGTTTTGATCATCCACCAGAATCCTTCCGGGTAGCTTGCTTCTAGAGAATGGAGCGCCACGCAGCGGCGAGTCTCATTACTTTCTTGACACATACGGTGTGTGAGCATAGTGCTTCTGTGCGTGTATTGTTTTGACGATCCACAACATTCCCACCGGGTACCTTGCATCTAGCGAATGGAGCGCCACCCACCGGCGAGTCTCATTAATTTTTTGACACATATTGCGTTTGAGCATAGTGCTTCAGTGCCTTAATTGTTTTGATCATCAACCACAATCACTCCGGGTAGCTTGCTTCTAGCGAATGGAGCACCACACAGCGGCCAGTATCATTACTTTCTGCATACACTTTATGAGTACATAATTCGTCAGTTGTTTAATTGTTTTGATCATCCACCACAATCCCACCCGGTAGCTTGCCTCTAGCGAGCGGAGCGCCACGCTGCGACGAGACTCGTTACTTTCTTCACACATACTGTGTGAGAGCATAATCCTTCAGTGCGTTAATTGGTTGGATCATCCACCACAATCCCTCCGAGGAGCTTGCTTCGAGCGTATGGAGCGCCACCCACCGGCGAGTATCATTACTTTTTTGACACATATTATGTGTGAGCATAGTGCTTCAGTGCGTTAGTTGTTTGAATCATACACCACAATCCCTCCGGTGAGCTTGCTTCAAGCGAATGGAGCGCCACGCAGCGGCGAGTCTCATTACTTTCTGCATATACTTTATGAGGGCATAGTTCGTCAGTGCGTTAATTCTTTTGATCATCCACCACAATCCCTCCGGGTAGCTTGCTTCTAGCGAATGGAGCGCCACGCAGCGTCGAGTCTCATCACTTTCTTGACACATAGTGTGTGTGAGCATAGTGCTTTAGTATGTTAATTGGTTGGATCATCCACCACAATCCCTCCGGTGAGCTTGCTTCTAGCGAATGGAGCGCCACGCAGCGGCGAGTCTCATTATTTTCTTGTCGCATACTGTGTGTGAGCATAGTGATTCAGTGCGTTGATAGCTTTGATCATCCACCAGAATCCCTTCTGTTAGCTTGCTTCTAGCGAGTGGAGCGCAACCCTGCGGAGTTTCTCATTACTTTCTTGACACATACTGTGTGTGAGCATAGTGCTTCAGTGCATTAATAGTTTTAATCATCCAAAAGAATCCCTTCGGATAGCTTGCTTCTAGTGAATAGAGCTCCAAGCAGCGGCGAGTATCATTTCTTTCTGCATACACTTATTGAGGGCATAGTTGTTCAGTGCGTTAATTGTTTGGATCATCCACCAATATACCTCCGGGTAGCTTGCTTCTAGGGAATGGAGCGCCACGCAGCGGCGAGTCTCAATATTTTCTTGTCACATTCTGTGTGTGAGCATAGTGCTTCAGTGCGTTAATTGGTTTGATCATCCACCACAATCCCCCCGGGGACCTTGCTTCTAGAGAATGGAGCGCCACGCAGCGGCGAGTCTCATTTTCTTGACACAAACTGTGTGTGAGCATAGTGCTTCAGTGCGTTAATTGTTTGGATCATCCACCACAATCCATCCGGTGAACTTGCTTCAAGCGAATGGAGCGCCACGCAGCGGCGGTTCTCATTACTTTCTGCATACACTTTATGAATACATAGTTCGTCAGTGGTTTAATTGTTTTGATCGTCCACCACAATCCCACCGGTTAGCTTGCTTCTAGCGAACATAGCGTCACGCCGCGACGAGTCTCATTACTTTCTTCACACGTACTGTGTGAGAGCATAATGCTTCAGTGCGTTAATTGGTTGGATCCTTTACACAATCTCTCCGAGGAGTTTGCTTCGAGCGAATGGAGCGCCACGCAGCAGTGAGTCTCATTAATTTCTTGACACATACTGTGTGTGAGCATAGTGCTTCTGTGCGTCAATTGTTTGGATCATCGACCACAATCACTACGGGTAGCTTGCTTCTATTGAATGGTGCACCACACAGCGGCCAGTATCATTACTTTCTGCATACACTTTATGAATACATAATTCGTCAGTGGTTTAATTGTTTTGATCATCCACCACAATCCCACCGGGTAGCTTGCCTCTAGCGAACGGAGCGCCACGCCGCGACGAGTCTCATTACTTTCTTCACACATACTGTGTGAGAGCATAAACCTTCAGTGCGTTAATTGGTTGGATCATCCACCACAATCCCTCCGAGGAGCTTGCTTCGAGCCTATGGAGCGCCACGGAGCAGTGAGTCTCATTTCTTTCTGCATACACTTTGAGAGGGAATACTTCGTCAGTGCGTTAATTCTTTTGATCATCCGCCACAATCCCTCCGGGTAGCTTGCTTCTAGCGAATGGAGTGCCACGCAGCGGCAAGTCTCATTATTTTCTTGACACATGCTCTGTGTGAGCATAGTGCTTCAGTGCATTAATAGTTTTGATCATCCACCAGAATCCTTCCGGGTAGCTTGCTTCTTGCCAATGGGGCGTCATGCAGCGGCGGGTCTCATTACTTCTTGCACACAATATATGAAAGCATAGTTAGTCAGTGCGTTAATTGTTTTGATCATCCACCACAATCCCACCGGGTAGCTTGCTTCTAGCGAATGGAGCACCACGCAGCGGCGAGTCTCATTAATTTCTTGACACATACTGTGTGTGAGCATAGTGCTTCTGTGCGTCAATTGTTTGGATCATCGACCACAATCACTACGGGTAGCTTGCTTCTAGCGAATGGAGTGCCACGCAGCGGCGAGTCTGATTACTTTCTTGACACATCTGTGTGTGAGCATAATGCTTGAGTGCGTTAATTGTTTTGATAATCCACCACAATCCCATCCTGTAGCTTCCTTCTAGCGAATGGAGCGCCACTCAGCGGCGAGTCTCATTACTTTCTTAACACATACTGTGTGTGAGCGTAGTGGTACAGATCGTTAATTGGTTGGATCATCCACCATAATCACTCCGGGGAGCTTGCTTCAAGCGAATGGAGCACCACGCAGCGGCGAGTCTCATTACTTTTTGCTTAAAATTTATGAGGGCATAGCTCGTCCGTGCGTTAATTGTTTTGATTATCAACTACGATCCCTCCGGGTAGCTTTCTTCTAACGAATGGAGCGTCACGTAGCGGCGAGTCTCATTACTTTCTTGACACATACTGTGTGTGAGCATAGAGGTTCACTGCGTTAATTGGTTGGATCATCCACCACAATCCCTCCAGGTAGCTTGCTTCTAGCGAATGGAGCGCCACGCAGCAGCGTGTCTCATTACTTTTTGACACATACTGTGTCTGGGCATAGTGCTTCAGTGCGTTAATTGGTTGCATCATCCACCAGATTCCCTCCGGGTAGCTTGCTTCTAGCGAATGGAGCGCCACGCTGCGGCGAGTCTCATTACTTTCTTGACACATAATGTGTATGAGCATAGTGCTTCAGTGCGTTAATTACTTTGATGATCCAAAACAATCCCTCCGGGTACCTTGCTTTTAGCGAACAGAATGCCACGCTACGGCGAGTCTCATTGCTTTCTTGACACATACTGTGCGTGAGCATAGTGCTTCAATGCGTTAATTGTTGTGATCATCCACCAGAATCCCTTGTGTTAGCTTGTTTCTAGCGAGTGGAGCGCCACGCAGCGGCGTGTCTCATTACTTTTCAACACATACTTTGTCTGGGCATAGTGCTTCAGTGCGTTAATTGGTTGCATCATCCACCAGAATCCCTCCGGGGAGCTTGCTTCGAGCGAATGGAGCGCCACGCAACGGAGAGTTAGACTACTCTATGCATACCCTTTTTAGTACATAGTTCGTCAGTGGTTTAATTCTTTTGATCATCCACCACAATCAGTCCGGGTAGCTTGCTTCAAGAGAATGGAGCGCCACGCAGCGGCGAGTCTCATTATTTTCTTGTCGCATACTGTGTGTGAGCATAGTGATTCAGTGCGTTGATAGCTTTGATCATCCACCAGAATCCCTTCTGTTAGCTTGCTTCTAGCGAGTGGAGCGCCACCCTGCGGCGTTTCTCATTACTTTCTTTACACATACTGTGTGTGAGCATAGTGCTTCAATGCGTTAATTGTTTTGATCATCAACCAGAATCCCTCCTGGTTGCTTGCTTCTAGCAAATAGAGCACCACGCAGCGGCAAGTCTCATTACTTTCTGCATACACTTTATGAGAGCGTAGTTGGTCAGTGCGTTAATTGTTCTGATCATCCACCACAATCCCTACGGGTAGCTTGCTTGTAGTGAATGGAGCGCCGCGCAGCGGCGAGTCTCATTACTTTCTGCATACATTTACGAGGGCATAGTTCGTCAGTGCGTTGATTGTTTTGATCTTCCACCACAATCCATCCGGTTAGCTTGTTTTTAGCGAATGGGACGCCACGCAGCGGCGTGTCTCATTATTTGCTTGACACATACTGTGTGTGAGCATAGTGTTTCAGTGCGTTAATTGGTTGGAACATCCACCTGAATCCGTCCGGGTCGCTTATTTCTAGCGAATGGAGCACAACGCTGCTTCGAGTTTCATTACTTTCTTGACACATAATGTGCATGAGCATAGTGCTTCAGTGCGTTAATTGTTTTGATCATCCACCACAATTCCTCCGGGTAGCTTGCTTCTAGCGAATGGAGCGCCACGAAACGGCGAGTCTCATTACTTTCTTGACACATACTGTGTGTGAGCATAGTGCTTCAATGCGTTAATTGTTTGATCATCAACCAGAAGCATTCCTGGTAGCTTGCTTCTAGCAAATGCAGCGCCACGCAGGGGCGAGTCTCATTACTTTCTGCATACACTTTATGAGAGCGTAGTTCGTCAGTGCGTTAATTGTTTTGATCATCCACCACAATCCCTCCGGGTAGCTTGCTTCTAGCGAATGGAGCGCCATGCAGCGACGAGTCTCATTAACTTCTGCATACACTTTATGAGTGCAAAGTTCGTTACTGAGTTAATTGTTTTGATCATCCACCAGAAAATCTCCAGGTAGCTTGCTTCTAGCGAATGGAGCGCCACGCAGCGGCGAGTCTCATTACTTTTTAACACATATTGTGTGTGAGCATAGTGCTTCAGTGCGTTAATTGTTTTGATCATCCACCACAATCACTCCGGGTAGCTTGCTTCTAGCGAATGGAGCACCACACAGCGGACAGTATCATTACTTTCTGCATACACTTTATGAGTACATAATTCGTCAGTGGTTTAATTGTTTTGATCATCCACCATAATCCCACCGGGTAGCTTGCCTCTAGCGAACGAAGCCCAACGCCGCGACGAGTCTCATTACCTTCTTCACACATACTGTGTGAGAGCATAATCCTTCAGTGCGTTAATCGGTTGGATCATCAATCACAATCCCTCCGGGTAGCTTGCTTCTAGCGAATGGAGCGCCACGCAGCGGCGAGTCTCATTATTTTCTTGACACATACTCTCTGTGAGCATAGTGCTTCAGTGCGTTAATAGTTTTGATCATCCACCAGAATCCTTCCGGGTAGCTTGCTTCTTGCGAATGGGGAGCCATGCAGCGGCGAGTCTCATTACTTCCTGCATACAATTTATGAGGGCATAGTTAGTCAGTACGTTAATTGTTTTGATCATCCAGCACAATTCTGCAGGGTAGCTTACATCTAGCGAATGGAGCGCCACCCACCGGCGAGTATCATTACTTTTTTGACACATATTGTGTGTGAGCATAGTGCTTCAGTGCGTTAATTGTTTTGATCATCCACCACAATCACTCCGGGGAGCTTGCTTCTCTCGAATGGAGCGCCACGCAGCGACGAGTCTCATTAATTTCTGCATACACTTTGTGAGGGCATAGTTCGTCAGTGCGTTAATTAATTTGATCATCCACCACAATCCCTCCGGGTAGCATGCTTAATACGAACGGAGCGCCACGCAGCGGCGAGTCTGATTACTTTCTTGACACATTCTGTGTATGAGCATAATGCTTCAGTGCGTTAATTGGTTGGATCATCCACAACAATCCCTCCGGTGACCTTGCTTATAGCGAATGGAGCGCCACGCAGCGGCGAGTCTCATTACTTTCTGCATACACTTTATGCGTACATAGTTCGCCAGTGGTTTAATTGTTTTGATCATCCACCACAATCTCACCGGGTAGCTTGCGCCTAGCGAACGGAGCACCACGCCGCGACGAGTCTAATTACTTTCTTCTCACATACTGTGTGAGAGCATAATGCTTCAGTGCGTTGATTGGTTGGATCATCCACCACAATCCCTCCGAGGAGCTTGCTTCGAGCGAATGGAACGCCACGCAGCAGTGAGTCTCATTTCTTTCTGCATACACTTATGAGAGCATAGTTTGTCAGACGTTAATTCTTTTGATCATCCACCATAATCCCTCCGGGTAGCTTGCTTCTAGCGAATGGAGCGCCACGCTGCGGCGAGTTTCATTACTTTCTTCAAACATACTGTGTGTGAGCAAAGTAATTCAATGCGTTTATTGTTTTGACCATCCACCAGAATCCTTCCGGGTAGCTTGCTTTTAGCGAATGGAGCGCCACGCAGCGGCGAGTCTCATTACTTTCTGCATACACTTTATGAGGGCATTGTTCGTCAGTGCGTTAATTTTTTTGACCATCCAATCCAATTCCTCCGTGTATCTTCCTTCTGGCGAATGGACCACCACGCAACCTCGAGTCTCATTAATTTCTTGACACATACTGTGTGTGAGCATAGTGCTTCAGTACGTTAATTGTTTGGATCATTCACCAGAATCACTACGGGTAGCTTTCTTCTAGCGAATGGAGCATCACGCAGCGGCGAATCTGATTACTTTCTTCACACATTCTGTGTGTGAGCATAATGCTTCATTGCGTTAATTGTTTTGATCATCCAGCACAATCCCATCCTGTAGCTTCCTTCTATCGAATGGAGCGCCACGCAGCGGCGAGTCTCATTACTTTCTTCACACATACTGTGTGTGAACATAGTACTACAGTGCGTTAATTGGTTGGATCATCCACCACAATCCCTCCGAAGAGCTTGCTTCAAGCGAATGGAGCGCAACGCAGCGGCGAGTCTCATTACTTTCTGCATACACTTTATGAGGTCATACATCGACAGTGATTTAATTCTTTTGATCATTCACCACAATCCCTCCGGGTAGCTTGCTTCTTGCGAATGGACCGCCATGCAGCGGCGAGTGTCATTACTCTCTTCACAAATACTGTGTGTGAGAATTGTGCTACAGTTCGTTAATTGTTTGGATCATCCACCACAATCCCTCCGGTGAGCTTGCTTCAAGCGAATGGAGCGCCACGCAGCGGCGGTTCTCATTACTTTCTGCATAAACTTTATGAGCACATAGTTCGTCAGTGGTTTAATTGTTTTGATCATCCACCACAATTCCTCCGGGTAGCTTGCGTCTAGCGAATGGAGCGCTACGCAGCGTCGAGTCTCATTACTTTCTTGACACATACTGTGTGTGTACATAGTGCTTCGGTATGTTAATTGGTTGGATCATCCACCAAAATCTCTCCGGTGAGCTTGCTTCGAGCGAATGGAGCAAAACACAGCTTCGAGTCTTATTATTTCTGCATACAATTTATGAGGGCATAGTTCGTCCGTGCGATAATTGTCTTGACCATTCACTACAATCCATCCGGGTAGGTTGCTTCTACCGAATGCAGCCCAACAAAGCGGAGAGTCTCATTATTTTCTTGACACATACTGTGTGTGAACATTGTGCTTCAATGCGTTAATTGTTTTGATCATCCACCACAATCCCTCCGGGTTGCTTGCTTCTAGCGAGTGGAGCGCCACGCAGCGGCGAGTCTCATTACTTTCTGCATACACTTTATGAGGGTATACTTCGTCAGTGCGTTAATTCTTGTGATCACCCACCACAATCCCTCCAGGTAGCTTGCTTCTAGCGAATGGAGCGCCACTCAGCGGCGAGTCTCATTATTTTCTTGACACCTACTCTGTGTGAGCATAGTGCTTCCATGCGTTAATTGTTTTGATCATCCACCAGAATGCTTCCGGGTAGCTTGCTTCTAGCGAATGGTACGCCAGCAAGCGGCGAGTCTCATTACTTTCTTGACACATACTGTGTGTGAGCATAGTGCTTCTGTGCATTATT
The DNA here is from genome assembly GCF_964235325.1 of Thermobia domestica. Taxonomy (NCBI): domain Eukaryota; kingdom Metazoa; phylum Arthropoda; class Insecta; order Zygentoma; family Lepismatidae; genus Thermobia; species Thermobia domestica. The sequence goes on from NC_137459.1 coordinate 15,307,791, forward strand.
TGGTTGGAACATCCACAAGAATCCCTCCGGGTTGCTTGCTTCTAGCGAAAGGAGCGCCACACAGCGGCGAGTCTCATTACTTTCTTGACACATAATGTGTATGAGCATAGTGCTTCAGTGCGTTAATTGTTTGAACATCCACCACAATTCCTGCGGGTAGCTTGCTTCTAACGAATGGATCGCCACGAAACGGCGAGTCTCATCACTTCCTTGACACATAATGTGTATGAGCATAATGCTTCAGTGCGTTAATTATTTTCATCATCCACCAGAATCCCTCCTGGTTTCTTGGTTCTAGCAAATGGAGCGCCAAGCAACGGCAAGTCTCATTACTTTCTGCATACACTATATGAGAGCGTAGTTCGTCAGTGCGTTAATTGTTTTCATCATCCACCACAATCCCTCCGGGTAGCTTGCTTCTAGCGAATGAAGCGCCACGCAGCGCCGAGTCTCATTACTTTCTGCATACAATTTATGAGCTCATAGTTTGTCAGTGCGTTAATTGTTTTGATCATCAACCCCAGTCCCTCCGGGTACCTTGCATCTAGCGAATGGAGCGCCACCCACCGGCGAGTCTCATTACTTTTTTGACACATATTGTGTTTGAGCATAGTGCTTCAGTGCGTTAATTGTTTTGATCATTAACCACAATCACTCCGGGTAGCTTTCTTCTATTGAATGGTGCACCACACAGCGGCCAGTATCATTACTTTCTGCATACACTTTATGAATACATAATTCGTCAGTGGTTTAATTGTTTTGATCATCCACCACAATCCCACCGGGTAGCTTGCCTCTAGCGAACGGAGCGCCACGCCGCGACGAGTCTCATTACTTTCTTCACACATACTGTGTGAGAGCATAAACCTTCAGTGCGTTAATTGGTTGGATCATCCACCACAATCCCTCCGAGGAGCTTGCTTCGAGCCTATGGAGCGCCACGGAGCAGTGAGTCTCATTTCTTTCTGCATACACTTTGAGAGGGAATACTTCGTCAGTGCGTTAATTCTTTTGATCATCCGCCACAATCCCTCCGGGTAGCTTGCTTCTAGCGAATGGAGTGCCACGCAGCGGCAAGTCTCATTATTTTCTTGACACATACTCTGTGTGAGCATAGTGCTTCAGTGCATTAATAGTTTTGATCATCCACCAGAATCCTTCCGGGTAGCTTGCTTCTTGCCAATGGGGCGTCATGCAGCGGCGGGTCTCATTACTTCTTGCACACAATATATGAAAGCATAGTTAGTCAGTGCGTTAATTGTTTTGATCATCCACCACAATCCTGCAGGGTAGCTTGCATCTAGCGAATTGAGCGCCACCCACCGACGAGTATCATTACTTTTTTGACACATATTGTGTGTGAGGATAGTCCTTCAGTGCGTTAATTGTTTTGATCGTCCACCACAATCACTCCGGGGAGCTTGCTTCTAGCGAATGGAGCGCCACGCAGCGGCGAGTCTCATTAATTTCTGCATACACTTTGTGAGGGCATAGTTCGTCAGTGCGTTAATTATTTTGATCATCCACCACAATCCCTCCGGGTAGCATGCTTAATACGAAAGGAGCGCCACGCAGCGGGGAGTCTGATTACTTTCTTGACACATTCTGTGTATGAGCATAATGCTACAGTGCGTTAATCGTTTTGATCATCCACCACAATCCCACTGGGTAGCTTCCTTCTAGCGAATGGAGCGCCACGCAGCGGCTAGTCTCATTACTTTCTGCGTACACTTTATGAGGGCATACTTCGTCAGTGCGTTAATTCTTGTGATCACCCACCACAATCCCTCCAGGTAGCTTGCTTCTAGCGAATGGAGCGCCACTCAGCGGCGAGTCTCATTATTTTCTTGACACCTACTCTGTGTGAGCATAGTGCTTCAGTGCGTTAATAGTTTTGATCATCCACCAGAATGCTTCCGGGTGGCTTGCTTCTAGAGAATGGAGCGCCACGTTGCGGCGAGTGTCATTACTTTCTTGACACATTCTGTGTGTGAGCATAGTGCTTCAATGCGTTAATTGTTTTGATCATCCACCAGTATCCCTCAGGGTAGCTTGCTTCAAGCGAATGTAGCGAAACGCAGCGGCGAGTCTCATTACTTTCTGCATACACTTTATGAGGGCATACTTCGTCAGTGCTTTAATTCTTGTGATCACCCACCACAATCCCTCCAGGTAGCTTGCTTCTAGCGAATGAAGCGCCACGCAGCGGCGAGTCTCATTATTTTCTTGACACATACTCTGTGTGAGCATAGTGCCTCCATGCGTTAATTGTTTTGATCATCCACCAGAATGCTTCCGGGTAGCTTGCTTCTAGCGAATGGAACGCCAGCCAGCGGCGAGTCTCATTACTTTCTTGACACATAATGTGTATGAACATAGTGCTTCAGTGCGTTAATTGTTTTGAACATCCACCACAATTCCTGCGGGTAGCTTGCTTCTAACGAATGGATCGCCACGAAACGGCGAGTCTCATCACTTCCTTGACACATAATGTGTATGAGCATAATGCTTCAGTGCGTTAATTATTTTCATCATCCACCAGAATCCCTCCTGGTTGCTTGGTTCTAGCAAATGGAGCGCCAAGTAACGGCAAGTCTCATTACTTTCTGCATACACTATATGAGAGCGTAGTTCGTCAGTGCGTTAATTGTTTTCATCATCCACCACAATCCCTCCGGGTAGCTTGCTTCTAGCGAATGAAGCGCCACGCAGCGCCGAGTCTCATTACTTTCTGCATACAATTTATGAGCTCATACTTTGTCAGTGCGTTAATTGTTTTGATCATCAACCCCAATCCCTCCGGGTACCTTGCATCTAGCGAATGGAGCGCCACCCACCGGCGAGTCTCATTACTTTTTTGACACATACTGTGTGTGAGCATAGTGCTTCTGTGCATTATTTGGTTGGAACATCAACAAGAATCCCTCCGGGTTGCTTGCTTCTAGCGAAAGGAGCGCCACACAGCGGCGAGTCTCATTACTTTCTTGACACATAATGTGTATGAACATAGTGCTTCAGTGCGTTAATTGTTTTGAACATCCACCACAATTCCTGCGGGTAGCTTGCTTCTAACGAATGGATCGCCTCGAAACGGCGAGTATCATCACTTCCTTGACACATAATGTGTATGAGCATAATGCTTCAGTGCGTTAATTATTTTCATCATCCACCAGAATCCCTCCTGGTTGCTTGGTTCTAGCAAATGGAGCGCCAAGCAACGGCAAGTCTCATTACTTTCTGCATACACTATATGAGAGCGTAGTTCGTCAGTGCGTTAATTGTTTTCATCATCCACCACAATCCCTCCGGGTAGCTTGCTTCTAGCGAATGAAGCGCCACGCAGCGCCGAGTCTTATTACTTTCTGCATACAATTTATGAGCTCAGTTTGTCAGTGCGTTAATTGTTTTGATCATCAACCCCAATCCCTCCGGGTACCTTGCATCTAGCGAATGGAGCGCCACCCACCGGCGAGTCTCATTACTTTTTTGACACATATTGTGTTTGAGCATAGTGCTTCAGTGCGTTAATTGTTTTGATCATTAACCACAATCACTCCGGGTAGCTTTCTTCTATTGAATGGAGCACCACACAGCGGCCAGTATCATTACTTTCTGCATACACTTTATGAATACATAATTCGTCAGTGGTTTAATTGTTTTGATCATCCACCACAATCCCACCGGGTAGCTTGCCTCTAGCGAACGGAGCGCCACGCCGCGACGAGTCTCATTACTTTCTTCACACATACTGTGTGAGAGCATAAACCTTCAGTGCGTTAATTGGTTGGATCATCCACCACAATCCCTCCGAGGAGCTTGCTTCGAGCGTATGGAGCGCCACGGAGCAGTGAGTCTCATTTTTATCTGCATACACTTTGAGAGGGAATACTTCGTCAGTGCGTTAATTCTTTTGATCATCCGCCACAATCCCTCCGGGTAGCTTGCTTCTAGCGAATGGAGCGCCACGCAGCGGCAAGTTTCATTATTTTCTTGACACATACTCTGTGTGAGCATAGTGCTTCAGTGCATTAATAGTTTTGATCATCCACCAGAATCCTTCCGGGTAGCTTGCTTCTTGCCAATGGGGCGTCATGCAGCGGCGGGTCTCATTACTTCTTGCACACAATATATGAGAGCATAGTTAGTCAGTGCGTTAATTGTTTTGATCATCCACCACAATCCTGCAGGGTAGCTTGCATCTAGCGAATGGAGCGCCACCCACCGACGAGTATCATTACTTTTTTGACACATATTGTGTGTGAGGATAGTGCTTCAGTGCGTTAATTGTTTTGATCGTCCACCACAATCACTCCGGGGAGCTTGCTTCTAGCGAATGGAGCGCCACGCAGCGGCGAGTCTCATTAATTTCTGCATACATTTTGTGAGGGCATAGTTCGTCAGTGCGTTAATTAATTTGATCATCCACCACAATCCCTCCGGGTAGCATGCTTAATACGAACGGAGCGCCACGCAGCGGGGAGTCTGATTACTTTCTTGACACATTCTGTGTATGAGCATAATGCTACAGTGCGTTAATCGTTTTGATCATCCACCACAATCCCACTGGGTAGCTTCCTTCTAGCGAATGGAGCGCCACGCAGCGACGAGTCTCATTATTTTCTTCACACATACTGTGTGTGAGCATAGTGCTACAGTGCGTTAATTGGTTGGATCATCCACCACAATCCCTTCGAAGAGCTTGCTTCAAGCGAATGGAGCGCAACGCAGCGGCGAGTCTCATTACTTTCTGCATACACTTTATGAGCCCATACTTCGTCAGTGATTTAATTGTTTTGATCATCCACCACAATCCCTCCGGGTAGCTTGCTACTTGCGAACTGACCGCCACGCAGCGGCCAGTCTCATTACTGTCTTCACAACATGCTGTGTGTGAGCATAGTGCTACAGTTCGTTAATTGTTTTGATCATCCACAACAATCCCACCGGTTTGCTTGCTTCTAGCGAATGGAGCGCCACGGAGCGTCGAGTCTCATTATTTTCTTCACACATACTGAGTGTGAGCATAGTGCTACAGTGCGTTAATTGGTTGGATCATCCACCACAATCCCTCCGAGGAGCTAGCTTCAAGCGAATGGAGCGCAACGCAGCGGCGAGTCTCATTACTTTCTGCATACACTTTATGAGCCCATACTTCGTCAGTGCGTTAATTCTTTTGATCACCCACCACAATCCTTCCAGGTAGCTTGCTTCTAGCGAATAGAGCGCCACGCAGCGGCGAGTCTCATTATTTTCTTGACACGTACTCTGTGTGAGCATAGTGCTTCAGTGCGTTAATAGTTTTGATAATCCACCAGAATGCTTCCGGGTAGCTTGCTTCTAGAGAATGGAGCGCCACGCTGCGGCGAGTCTCATTACTTTCTTGACACATACTGTGTGTGAGCATAGTGCTTCTGTGCGTTAATTGGTTGGAACATCCACAAGAATCCCTCCGGTTTGCTTTCTTCTAGCGAAAGGAGCGCCACACAGCGGCGAGTCTCATTAATTTTTTGGCACATAATGTGTATGAGCACAGTGCTTCAGTGCGTTAATTGTTGTGAACATCCCCAACAATTCCTGCGGGTAGCTTGCTTCTAGCGAATGGATCGCCACGAAACGGCGAGTCTCATTACCTAATTGACACACACTGTGTGTGAGCATAGTCCTTCAGTGCGTTAAATTTTTAATCATCCACCACAATCCTTCCGGGTTGCTTGCTTCTAGCGAATGGAGCGCAACGCAGCGGCGAGTCTCATTACTTTCTGCATACACTTTATGAGGGAATACTTCGTCAGTGCGTTAATTCTTGTGATAACCAACCACAATCCCTCCAGGTAGCTTGCTTCTAGCGAATGGAGCGCCACGCAGCGGCGAGTCTAATTATTTTCTTGACACATACTCTGTGTGAGCATAGTGCTACAGTGCGTTAATAGTTTTGATCATCCACCAGAATGCTTCCGGGTAGCTTGCTTCTAGAGAATGGAGCGTCACGCTGCGGCGAGTGTCATTACTTTCTTGACACATTCTGTACGTGAGCATAGTGCTTCAATGCGTTAATTGTTTTGATCATCCACCAGAATCTTTCAGGGTAGCTTGCTTTTAGCGAATGGAACGCCATGCAGCGGCGAGTCTCATTTCTTTCTGTACACATTTTTTGAGGGCATAGTGCTTCAGTGCGTTAATTGTTTTGATCATCCACCACAATCCCTGCGCGTAGCTTGCTTCTAACGAATGGATCACCACGAAACGGCGAGTCTCATTATTTCCTTGACCCATAATGTGTATGAGCATAATGCTTCATTGCGTTAATTATTTTCATCATCCACCAGAATTTCTCCTGGTTGCTTGGTTCTAGCAAATGGAGCGCCACGCAGCGTCGAGTCTCATTAATTTCTGCATACAATTTATGAGCTCATAGTTTGTCAGTGCGTTAATTGTTTTGATCATCAACCCCAATTCCTCCGGGTAACTTGCATCTAGCGAATGGAGCGGCACCCACCGGCGAGTCTCATTACTTCCTTGACACATAATGTATATGAGCATAATGCTTCAGTGCGTTAATTATTTTCATCATCCACCACAATCCCTCCGGGTAGCTTGCTTCTTGCGAATGGTGCGCAACACAACGGCGAGTCTCATTACATTCTGCATAAATTTATGAGGGCATAGTTAGTCAGTGCGTTAATAGTTTTGATCATCCACCACAATCCCTCCGGTACCTTGCATCTAGCGAATGGAGCGCCACCCACCGGCGAGTCTCATTACCTTTTTAACACATATTGTGTGTGAGCATAGTGCTTCAGTGCGTTAATTGATTTGATCATCCACCACAATCCCACCGGGTTGCTTGCTTCTAGCGAACGGAGCGCCACGCCGCGACGAATCTCAATACTTCCTTCACACATACTGTGTGACAGCATAATCCTTCAGTGGGTTAATTGGTTGAATCATCCACCACAATCTGTCCGAGGAGCTTGCTTCGAGCGTATGGAGCGCCACGGGGCAGTGAGTCTCATTTCTTTCTGCATACACTTTATGAGGGAATACTTCGTTAGTGAGTTAATTCTTTTGATTATCCATCACAAGCTCTTCGGGTAGCTTTCTTCTAGCGAATAGAGCACCACGCAGGGGCGAGGCTCATTATTTTCTTGATACATACTCTGTGTGAACATAGTGCTTCAGTGGTTTAATAGTTTTGATCATCCACCAGAATCCTTCCGGGTAGCTTGCTTCTAGAGAATGCAGCGCCACGCAGCGGCGAGTCTCATTACTTTCTTGACACATACGTTGTGTGAGCATAGTGCTTCTGTGCGTGTATTGTTTTGACGATCCACAACATTCCCACCGGGTAGCTTGCTTCTAGCGAATGGAGCGCCACGCAGCGCCGAGTCTCATTTCTTTCTTGTCACATACTGTGTTTGAGCATATTGCTTCAGTGCGTTAATTGTCTTGATCATCCACCAATATCTCACCGGTTAGCTTAATTCTAGCGAATGGAGCGCTGCGCAGCGGCGAGTCTCATTACTTTCTGCATACAATTTATGAGGGCATAGTTTGTCAGTGCGTTAATAGTTTTGATCATCCACCACAATCCCTCCGGTCCCTTGCATCTAGCGAATGGAGCGCCACCCACCGGCGAGTCTCATTACCTTTTTAACACATATTGTGTGTGAGCATAGTGCTTCAGTGCGTTAATTGATTTGATCATCCACCACAATCCCACCGGGTTGGTTGCTTCTAGCGAACGGAGCGCCACGCCGCGACGAATCTCAATACTTCCTTCACACATACTGTGTGACAGCATAATCCTTCAGTGGGTTAATTGGTTGAATCATCCACCACAATCTCTCCGAGGAGCTTGCTTCGAGCGTATGGAGCGCCACGGGACAGTGAGTCTCATTTCTTTCTGCATACACTTTATGAGGGAATACTTCGTCAGTGAGTTAATTCTTTTGATTATCCATCACAAGCTCTCCGGGTAGCTTTCTTCTAGCGAATGGAGCACCACGCAGGGGCGAGTCTCATTATTTTCTTGATACATACTCTGTGTGAACATAGTGCTTCAGTGCGTTAATAGTTTTGATCATCCACCAGAATCCTTCCGGGTAGGTTGCTTCTAGAGAATGGAGCGCCACGCAGCGGCGAGTCTCATTACTTTCTTGACACATACGGTGTGTGAGCATAGTGCTTCTGTGCGTGTATTGTTTTGACGATCCACAACATTCCCACCGGGTACCTTGCATCTAGCGAATGGAGCGCCACCCACCGGCGAGTCTCATTAATTTTTTGACACATATTGTGTTTGAGCATAGTGCTTCAGTGCCTTAATTGTTTTGATCATCAACCACAATCACTCCGGGTAGCTTGCTTCTAGCGAATGGAGCACCACACAGCGGCCAGTATCATTACTTTCTGCATACACTTTATGAGTACATAATTCGTCAGTTGTTTAATTGTTTTGATCATCCACCAGAATCCCACCCGGCAGCTTGCCTCTAGCGAACGGAGCGCCACGCCGCGACGAGACTCATTACTTTCTTCACACATACTGTGTGAGAGCATAATCCTTCAGTGCGTTAATTGGTTGGATCATCCACCACAATCCCTCCGAGGAGCTTGCTTCGAGCGTATGGAGCGCCACCCACCGGCGAGTATCATTACTTTTTTGACACATATTATGTGTGAGCATAGTGCTTCAGTGCGTTAATAGTTTGAATCATACACCACAATCCCTCCGTTGAGCTTGCTTCAAGCGAATGGAGCGCCACGCAGCGGCGAGTCTCATTACTTTCTGCATATACCTTATGAGGGCATAGTTCGTAAGTGCGTTAATTCTTTTGATCATCCACCAAAATCCCTCCGGGTAGCTTGCTTCTACCGAATGGAGCGCCACGCAGCGTCGAGTCTCATCACTTTCTTGACACATAGTGTGTGTGAGCATAGTGCTTTAGTATGTTAATTGGTTGGATCATCCACCACAATCCCTCCGGTGAGCTTGCTTCTAGCGAATGGAGCGCCACGCAGCGGCGAGTCTCATTACTTTCTGTACACATTTTTTGAGGGCATAGTTCGTCAGTGCGTTAATTGTTTGGATCATCCACCAAAATCTCTGGGGGTAGATTGTTCCTAGCGAATGGAGCGCCACGCTGCGGCGAGTCTCATTACTTTCTTGACACATACTGTGTGTGAGCATAGTGCTTCAGTGCATTAATAGTTTTAATCATCCAAAAGAATCCCTTCGGATAGCTTGCTTCTAGCGAATAGAGCTCCACGCAGCGGCGAGTATCATTTCTTTCTGCATACACTTAATGACGGCATAGTTCTTCAGTGCGTTAATTGTTTGGATCATCCACCAAAATCTCTGGGGGTAGCTTGCTTCTAGGGAATGGAGCGCCACGCAGCGGCGAGTCTCAATATTTTCTTGTCACATTCTGTGTGTGAGCATAGTGCTTCAGTGCGTTAATTGGTTTGATCATCCACCACAATCCCCCCGGGGACCTTGCTTCTAGCGAATGGAGCGCCACGGGGCAGTGAGTCTCATTTCTTTCTGCATACACTTTATGAGGGAATACTTCGTCAGTGAGTTAATTCTTTTGATTATCCATCACAAGCTCTCCGGGTAGCTTTCTTCTAGCGAATGGAGCACCACGCAGGGGCGAGTCTCATTATTTTCTTGATACATACTCTGTGTGAACATAGTGCTTCAGTGCGTTAATAGTTTTGATCATCCACCAGAATCCTTCCGGGTAGCTTGCTTCTAGAGAATGGAGCGCCACGCAGCGGCGAGTCTCATTACTTTCTTGACACATACGGTGTGTGAGCATAGTGCTTCTGTGCGTGTATTGTTTTGACGATCCACAACATTCCCACCGGGTACCTTGCATCTAGCGAATGGAGCGCCACCCACCGGCGAGTCTCATTAATTTTTTGACACATATTGTGTTTGAGCATAGTGCTTCAGTGCCTTAATTGTTTTGATCATCAACCACAATCACTCCGGGTAGCTTGCTTCTAGCGAATGGAGCACCACACAGCGGCCAGTATCATTACTTTCTGCATACACTTTATGAGTACATAATTCGTCAGTTGTTTAATTGTTTTGATCATCCACCACAATCCCACCCGGTAGCTGGCCTCTAGCGAACGGAGCGCCACGCCGCGACGAGACTCATTACTTTCTTCACACATACTGTGTGAGAGCATAATCCTTCAGTGCGTTAATTGGTTGCATCATCCACCACAATCCCTCCGGGTAGCATGTTTAATACGAACGGAGCGCCACGCAGCGGCGAGTCTGATTACTTTCTTGACACATTCTGTGTATGAGCATAATGCTTCAGTGCGTTAATTGGTTGGATCATCCACAACAATCGCTCCGGTGACCTTGCTTATAGCGAATGGAGCGCCACGCAGCGGCGAGTCTCACTACTTTCTGCATACACTTTATGCGTACATAGTTCGCCAGTGGTTTAATTGTTTTGATCATCCACCACAATCTCACCGGGTAGCTTGCGCCTAGCGAACGGAGCACCACGCCGCGACGAGTCTCATTACTTTCTTCTCACATACTGTGTGAGAGCATAATGCTTCAGTGCGTTGATTGGTCGGATCATCCACCACAATCCCTCCGAGGAGCTTGCTTCGAGCGAATGGAACGCCACGCAGCAGTGAGTCTCATTTCTTTCTGCATACACTTATGATGGCATAGTTTGTCAGACGTTAATTCTTTTGATCATCCACCATAATCCCTCCGGGTAGCTTGCTTCTAGCGAATGGAGCGCCACGCTGCGGCGAGTCTCATTACTTTCTTCAAACATACTGTGTGTGAGCAAAGTAATTCAATGCGTTTATTGTTTTGACCATCCACCAGAATCCTTCCGGGTAGCTTGCTTTTAGCGAATGGAGCGCCACGCAGCGGCGAGTCTAATTACTTTCTGCATACACTTTATGAGGGCATTGTTCGTCAGTGCGTTAATTTTTTTTTAACCGTCCAATCCAATTCCTCCGTGTAGCTTCCTTCTGGCGAATGGACCACCACGCAACCTCGAGTCTCATTAATTTCTTGACACATACTGTGTGTGAGCATAGTGCTTCAGTACGTTAATTGTTTGGATCATTCACCAGAATCATTACGGGTAGCTTTCTTCTAGCGAATGGAGCATCACGCAGCGGCGAATCTGATTACTTTCTTCACACATTCTGTGTGTGAGCATAATGCTTCACTGCGTTAATTGTTTTGATCATCCACCACAATCCCATCCTGTAGCTTCCTTCTATCGAATGGAGCGCCACGCAGCGGCGAGTCTCATTACTTTCTTCACACATACTGTGTGTGAGCATAGTGCTACAGTGCGTTAATTGGTTGGATCATCCACCACAATCCCTCCGAAGAGCTTGCTTCAAGCGAATGGAGCGCAACGCAGCGGCGAGTCTCATTACTTTCTGCATACACTTTATGAGGTCATACATCGACAGTGATTTAATTCTTTTGATCATTCACCACAATCCCTCCGGGTAGCTTGCTTCTTTCGAATGGACCGCCATGCAGCGGCGAGTGTCATTACTCTCTTCACAAATACTGTGTGCGAGAATTGTGCTAGAGTTAGTTAATTGTTTGGATCATCCACCACAATCCCTCCGGTGAGCTTGCTTCAAGCGAATGGAGCGCCACGCAGCGGCGGTTCTCATTACTTTCTGCATAAACTTTATGAGCACATAGTTCGTCAGTGGTTTAATTGTTTTGATCATCCACCACAATCCCTCCGGGTAGCTTGCGTCTAGCGAATGGAGCGCTACGCAGCGTCGAGTCTCATTACTTTCTTGACACATACTGTGTGTGTACATAGTGCTTCGGTATGTTAATTGGTTGGATCATCCACCAAAATCTCTCCGGTGAGCTTGCTTCGAGCGAATGGAGCACCACACAGCTTCGAGTCTTATTATTTCTGCATACAATTTATGAGGGCATAGTTCGTCCGTGCGATAATTGTCTTGACCATTCACCACAATCCATCCGGGTAGGTTGCTTCTACCGAATGCAGCCCAACAAAGCGGAGAGTCTCATTACTTTCTTGACACATACTGTGTGTGAACATAGTGCTTCAATGCGTTAATTGTTTTGATCATCCACCACAATCCCTCCGGGTTGCTTGCTTCTAGCGAATGGAGCGCCACGCAGCGGCGAGTCTCATTACTATCTGTACACATTTTTTGAGGGTATAGTTCGTCAGTGCGTTAATTGTTTGGATCAACCACCAAAATCCCTCCGGGTAGATAGTTTCTAGCAAATGGAGCGCCACGCATCGGCGAGTCTCATTACTTTCTTGACACATACTGTGTATGAGCATAATGTTTCAGTGCGTTAATTGTTTTGATCAACCACCAGAATCTTTCCGGGTAGCTTGCTTCTAGCGAATGGAGCGCCACGCTGCGGCGAGTCTCATTACTTTCATGACACATACTGTGTGTGAGCAAAGTGATTCAATGCGTTAATTTTTGAGCATCCACCAGAATCCCTCCGGGTAGCTTGCTTCATGCGAATGGATCGCCACGCAGCGGCGAGTCTCATTAATTTCTTGACACATACCGTGCGTGAGCATAGTGCTTCAGCGCGTTAATTGGTTGGATCATCCACCACAATCCCTCCGGGTAGCTTGCTTCTAACGAATGGAGCGCAACAAAGCTGCAAGTCTCATTACTTTCTGACACATATTGTGTGTGAGCATAGTGCTTCAGTGCGTTTATTGGTTGCATCATCCACCAGAATCCCTCGGGTAGTGTGCTTCATGCGAATGGAGCGCAACGCAACGAAGAGACTCATTAATTTCTGCATGCACTTTATTAGTACATAGTTCGTCAGTGGTTTAATTCTTTTGATCATCCACCACAATCATTCCTGGTATATTGCTTCTAGCAAATGCAGCGCCACGCAGGGGCAAGTTTCATTACTTTCTGCATACAATTTATGAGGGCATAGTTTGTCAGTGCGTTAATTGTTTTGATCATCCATCACAATCCCTCCGGGTACCTTGCATCTAGCGAATCGAGCGCCACCCACCGGCGAGTCACATTACTTTTTTTTACACATATTGTTTTTGAGCATTGTGCTTCATTTCGTTAATTGTTTTGATCATCCACCACAATCACTCCGGGTAGCTTGCTTCTAGCGAATGGTGCACCACACAGCGGCGAGTCTCATTACTTTCTGCATACACTTTATGAGTACATAGTTCGTCAGTGGTTTAATTGTTTTGATCATCCACCACAATCCCACCGGGTAGCTTGCTTCTAGCGAACGGAGAGCCACGCCGCGACGAATCTCATTTCTTCCTTCACACATAGTGTGTGAGAGCATAATCCTTCAGTGGGTTAATTGGCTGAATCATCCACCACAATCTGTCCGAGGAGCTTGCTTCGAGCGTATGGAGCGCCAAGGAGCAGTCAGTCTCATTTCTTTCTTTATACACTTTATGAGAGAATACTTCGTCAGTGAGTTAATTCTTTTGATCATCCATCACAATTTCTCCGGGTAGCATTCTTCTAGCGGATGGAGCACCACACAGCGGCCAGTTTCATTACTTTCTGCATATACTTTATGAGTACATAATTCGTCAGTGGTTTAATTGTCTTGATCATCTACCACAATCCCACCGGGTAGCTTGCCTCTAGCGAACGGAGCGCCACGCCGCGACGAGTCTCATTACTTTCTTCACACATACTGTGTGAGAGCATAATCCTTCAGTGCGTTAATTGGTTTGATCTTCCACCACAATCCCTCCGGGAAGTTTGCTTATAGCGAATGCAGGGCCACGCAGCGGCGAGTCTCATTACTTTCTTGACACATACGGTGTGTGAGCATAGTGCTTCAGTGCGTTAATTGTTTTGACAATCCACAACATTCCCACCGGGTAGCTTGCTTCTAGCGAATGGAGCGCCACGCAGCGGCGAGTCTCATTTCTTTCTTGTCACATACTGTGTTTGAGCATATTGCTTGAGTGCGTTAATTGTTTTGATCATCCACCACAATCTCACCTGGTAGCTTAATTCTAGCGAATGGAGCGCTATGCAGCGGCGAGTCTCATTACTTTCTGCATAGAATTTATGAGCTCATAGTTTGTCAGTGCATTAATTGTCTTGGTCATCTACCACAATCCCACCGGGTAGCTTGCCTTTAGCGAACGGAGCGCCACGCCGCGACGAGTCTCATTACTTTCTTCACACATACTGTGTGAGAGCATAATCCTTCAGTGCGTTAACTGGTTGGATCATCCACTACAACCCCTCCGAGGAGCTTGCTTCGAGCGTATGGAGCGCCACGGAGCAGTGAGTCTCATTTCTTTCTGCATACACTTTATGAGGGAATACTTCGTCAGTGCGTTAATTCTTTTGATCATCCGCCACAATCCCTCCGGGTAGCTTGCTTCTAGCGAATGGAGCGCCACGCAGTGGCGAGTCTCATTATTTTCTTGACACATACTCTGTGTGAGCATAGTGCTTCAGTGCGTTAATAGTTTTGATCATCCACCAGAATCCTTCGGGGAGCTTGCTTCTTGCGAATGGGGCGTCATGCAGCGGCGAGTCTCATTACTTCTTGCATACAATTTATGAGGGCATAGTTAGTCAGTGCGTTAATTCTTTTGATCACTCACCACAATCCTGCAGGGTAGCTTGCATCTTGCGAATGGAGCGCCACCCACCGGCGAGTATCATTACTTTTTTGACACATATTGTGTGTGAGCATATTGCTTCAGTGCGTTAATTGGTTTGATCATCCGCCACAATCACTCCGGGGAGCTTGCTTCTAGCGAATGGAGCGCCACGCAGCGGCGAATCTCATTAATTTCTGCATACACGTTGTGAGAGCATAATTCGTCAGTGCGTTAATTAATTTGATCATCCACCACAATCCCTCCGGGTAGCATGCTTAATACGAACGGAACGCCACGCAGCGGCGAGTCTGATTACTTTCTTGACAAATTCTTTGTATGAGCATAATGCTTCAATGCGTTAATCGTTTTGATCATCCACAGCAATCCCTCCGGGGACCTTGCTTCTAGCAAATGGAGCGCCACGTAGCGGCGAGTCTCATTACTTTCTGCATACACTTTATGCGTACATAGTTCGCCAGTGGTTTAATTGTTTTGATCATCCACCACAATCCCACGGGGTAGCTTGCTTCTAGCGAACGGAGCGCGACGCCGGGACGAGTCCCATTACTTTCTTCACACATAGTGTGTGAGAGCTTAATCCTTCAGTGCGTTAATTGGTTGGAGGATCCACCACAATCCCTCCGACTAGCTTGCTTGTAGCGAATGGAGTGCGACGCAGCAGTGAGTCTCATTTCTTTCTGCATACACTTTATGAGGGCATACTTCGTCAGTGCGTTAATTCTTTTGATCACCCACCACAATCCCTCCGGGTAGCTTGCTTCTAGCGAATGGAGCGCCACGCAGCGGCGAGTCTCATTACTTTCTGTACACATTTATTGAGGGCATAGTTCTTCACTGCGTTAATTGTTTGGATCATCCACGAAAATAACTCTGGGTAGCTTGCTTCAAGGGAATGGAGCGCCACGCAGCGGCGAGTCTCATTATTTTCTTGACACATTCTGTGTGTGAGCATAGTGCTTCAGTGCGTTAATTAGTTTGATCATCAACCACAATCCCCCCGCGGACCTTGCTTCTAGCGAATGGAGCGCCACGCAGCGGCGAGTCTCATTTTATTGACGCATACTGTGTGAGAGCATAATGCTTCAGTGCGTTATTTTGTTGGATCCCACACCACAATCCCTCCGAGGAGTTTTCTTCGAGCGAATGGAGCGCCACGCAAATGAGACTCATTTCTTTGTGCATACACTTTATGAGGGCATAGTTCGTCAGTGCGTTAATTCTTTTGATCATCCACCACAATCCATCCAGGTAGCTTGCTTCTAACGAATGGAGCGCAACAAAGCTGCAAGTTTCATTACTTTCTTGACACATACTGTGTGTGAGCATAGTGCTTCAGTGCGTTAATTATTTGGATCATCCACCACAATCCCTCCTGTGAGCTTTCTTCAAGCGAATGGAGCGCCACGCAGCGGCGGTTCTCATTACTTTCTGCAAACACTTTATGAGTACATAGTTCGTAAGTGGTTTAATTGTTTTGATCATCCATCACAATCCCACCGGTTAGCTTGCTTCTAGCGAATGGAGCGCCACGCAGCGACGAGTCTCATTACTTTCTTCACACATACTGTGTGAGAGCATAAGGCTTCAGTGCGTTATTTGGTTGGATCCTACACCACAATCCCTCCGAGGAGTTTGCTTCAAGCGAATGGAGCGCCACGCAGCAGTGAGTCTCATTTCTTTCTGCATACACTTTATGAGGGCATAGTTCATCTGTGCGTTAATTCTTTTGATCATCCACCACAATCCATCCAGGTAGCTTGCTTCTAACGAATGGAGCGCAACAAAGCTGCAAGTCTCATTACTTTCTTGACACATACTGTGTGTGGGCATGGTGCTTTAATGCGTTAATTGTTTTGATCATCCACCAGAATCCCTCAGGGTAGCTTGCTTCCAGCGAGTGGAGCGCCAAGCAACGGCGAGTCTCATTACTTTCTGTACACATTTTTTGAGGGCATAGTTCGTCAGTGCGTTAATTGTTTGGATCATCCACCAAAATCAATCCGGGTAGCTTGTTTCTAGCGAATGGAGCGCCACGAAGCGGCGAGTCTCATTTCTTTCTTGACAAATACTGTGTGTGAGCATAGTGCTTCAGTGCGTGAATTGTTTTGACCATCCACCACAATTCCTCCGGGTAGCTTGCTTCTGGCGAATGGAGCACCACGCAGCGGCGAGTCTCATTAATTTCTTGGCACACACTGTGTGTGAGCATAGTGCTTCTGTGCGTCAATTGTTTTGATCATCCACCACAATCCCATCCTGTAGCTTCCTTCTAGCGAATGGAGCGCCACGCAGCGGCGAGTCTCATTACTTTCATAACACACACTGTGTCTGAGCGTAGTGCTACAGTGCGTTAATTGGTTGGATCATCCACCACAATCCCTCCGAAGAGCTGGCTTCAAGCGAATAGAGAGCAACGCAGCGGCAAGTCTCATTACTTTCTGCATACACTTTATGAAGGCATACATCCTCAGTGATTTAATTCTTTTGATCATTCACCACAATCCCTCCGGGTAGCTTGCTTCTTGCGAATGGACCGCCATGCAGCGGCGAGTCTCACTTCTTTCTTCACAAATACTGTGTGTGAGAATAGTGCTATAGTTCGTTAATTGTTTTGATCATCCACCACAATCCTACCGGGTAGCTTGCTTCTAGCGAATGGAGCACCACGCAGGGGCGAGTCTTATTAATTTCTTGACACATACTGTGTGTGAGCATAGTGCTTCTGTGCGTCAATTGTTTGGATCATCGACCAAAATCACTACGGGTAGCTTGCTTCTAGCGAATGGAGCGCCACGCAGCGGCGAGTCTGATTACTTTCTTCACACATCTGTGTGTGAGCATAATGCTTCAGTGCGTTAATTGTTTTGATCATCCACCACAATCCCATCCTGTAGCTTCCTTCTAGCGAATGGAGCGCCACAAAGCGGCGAGTCTCGTTAATTTCTTGACACATACTGTGTGTGAACATAGTGCTTCAGTGCGTTAATTGTTTGAATCATACACCACAATCCCTCCGGTGAGCTTGCTTCAAGCGAATGCAGCGCCACGCAGCGGCGAGTCTCATTACTTTCTGCATATACTTTATGAGGGCATAGTTCGTCAGTGCGTTAATTCTTTTGATCATCCACCACAATCATTCCGGGTAGCTTGCTTCTACCGAATGGAGCGCCACGCAGCGTCGAGTCTCATCACTTTCTTGACACATACTGTGTGTGAGCATAGTGCTTTAGTATGTTAATTGGTTGGATCATCCACCACAATCCCTCCGTTGAGCTTGCTTCAAGCAAATGGAGCACCACACCGCGGCGAGTCTCATTACTTTATGCATACAATTTATGAGGGCATAGTTCGTCCGTGCGTTAATTGTCTTGATCATCGTCCACAATCCATCCGGGTAGCTTGCTTCTAACGAATAGAGCGCAACAAAGCGGCAAGTCTCATTACTTTCTTGACACATACTGTGTGTGAGCATAGTGCTTCAGTGCGTTAATTGGTTGGATCTTCCACCACAATCCCCCCGGGGACCTTGCTTCCAGCGAATGGAGCGCCACGCAGCGGCGAGTCTCATTTTCTTGACACAAACTGTGTGTGAGCATAGTGCTTCAGTGCGTTAATTGTTTGGATCATCCACCACAATCCCTCCGGTGAGCTTGCTTCATGCGAATGGAGCGTCACGCAGCGGCGGTTCTCATTACTTTCTGCATACACTTTATGAATACATAATTCGTCAGTGGTTTAATTGTTTTGAAAATCCACCACAATCCCACCGGTTAGCTTGCTTCTAGCGAACATAGCGTCACGCCGCGACGAGTCTCATTACTTTCTTCACACGTACTCTGTGAGAGCATAATGCTTCAGTGCGTTAATTGGTTGGATCCTTCACCACAATCCCTCCGAGGAGGTTGCTTCGAGCGAATGGAGCGCCACGCAGCAGTGAGTCTCATTTCTTTATGCATACACTTTATGAGGGCATAGTTCGTCAGTGCGTTAAATCTTTTGATCATCCACCACAATCCATCCGGGTAGCTTGCTTCTAACGAATGGAGCGCAACAAAGCTGCAAGTCTCATTACTTTCTTTACACATACTGTGTGTGAGCATAGTGCTTCAATGCGTTAATTGTTTTGATCATCCACCACAATCACTACGGGTAGCTTGCTTCTGGCGAATGGAGCACCACGCAGCGGCGAGTCTTATTACTTTCCGTACACATTTTTTGAGGTCATAGTTCGTCAGTGCGTTAATTGTTTGGATCATCCACCAAAATCAATCCGTGTAGCTTGTTTCTATCGAATGGAGCGCCACGAAGCGGCGTGTCTCATTTCTTTCTTGACACATACTGTATGTGAGCATAGTGCTTCAGTGCGTTAATTGTTTTGACCATCCACCACAATTCCTCCGGGTAGCTTTCTTCTGGCGAATGGAGCACCACGCAGCGGCGAGTCTCATTACTTTTTGCATACACTTTGTGAGTACAAGGTTCGTCAGTGGTTTAGTTGTTTTGATTCTGCACCACAATCCCACCGGTTAGCTTGCTTCTAGCGAAAGGAGCGCCACGCCGCGACGAGTCTCATTAATTTCTTCACACATACTTTGTGAGAGCATAATGCTTCAGTGCGTTAATTGGTTGGATCATCCACCACAATCCCTCCGAGGAGCTTGCTTCGAGCGAATGGAGCGCCACGCAGCAGTGAGTCTCATCAATTTCTTGACACATACTGTGTGTGAGCATAGTGCTTCAGTATGTTAATTGGTTGAATCATCCACCACAATCCCTCCGGTGAGCTTGCTTCAAGCGAATGGAGCACCACACAGCGGCGAGTCTCATTACTTTCTGCATACAATTTATGAGGGCATAGTTCGTCCGTGCGTTAATTGTCTTGATCATCGTCCACAATCCATCCGGGTAGCTTGCTTCCAACGAATGGAGCGCAACAAAGTGGCGAGTCTCGTTACTTTCTTGACACATACTGTGTGTGAGCATAGTGCTTCTATGCGTCAATTGTTTTGATCATCCACCAGAATCCCTCCGGGTAGCTTGCTTCTAGCGAATGGAGCGCCATGCAGCGGCGAGTCTCATTACTTTCTGTGCACATTTATTGAGGGCATAGTTCTTCACTGCGTTAATTGTTTGGTTCATCCACGAAAATAACTCTGGGTAGCTTGCTTCTAGGGAATGGAGCGCCACGCAGCGGCGAGTCTCATTATTTTCTTGACACATTCTGTGTGTGAGCATAGTGCTTCAGTGCGTTAATTAGTTTGATCCTCCACCAAAATCCCCCCGCGGACCTTGCTTCTAGCGAATGGAGCGCCACGCAGCGGCGAGTCTCATTTTATTGACGCATACTGTGTGAGAGCATAATGCTTCAGTGCGTTATTTAGTTGGATCCCACACAACAATCCCTCCGAGGAGTTTGCTTCGAGCGAATGGAGCGCCACGCAACAGTGAGTCTCATTTCTTTGTGCATACACTTTATGAGGGCATAGTTCATCAGTGCGTTAATTCTTTTGATCATCCACCACAATCCATCCAGGTAGCTTGCTTCTAACGAATGGAGCGCAACAAAGCTGCAAGTCTCATTACTTTCTTGACACATACTGTGTGTGAGCATAGTGCTTCAATGCGTTAATTGTTTTGATCATCAACCAGAAGCACTCCTGGTAGCTTGCTTCTAGCAAATGCAGCGCCACGCAGGGGCGAGTCTCATTACTTTCTGCATACACTTAATGAGATCGTACTTCGTCAGTGCGTTAATTGTTTTGATCATCCACCACAATCCCTCCGGGTAGCTTGCTTCTAGCGAATGGAGCGCCACGCAGCGGCGAGTCTCATTAACTTCTGCATACACTTTATGAGTGCAACGTTCGTTACAGCGTTAATTGTTTTGACCATCCACCACAATCCCTCCGGGTAGCTTGCTTCTAGCGAATGGAGCGCCACGCAGCGGCGATTCTCATTATTTTTTAACACATATTGTGTGTGAGCATAGTGCTTCATTGCGTTAATTGATTTGATCATCCACCACAATCACTCCGGGTAGCTTGCTTCTAGCGAATGGAGCACCACACAGCGGCGAGTCTCATTACTTTCTGCATACACTTTATGAGTACCTAGTTCGTCAGTGGTTTCATTGTTTTGATCATCCACCACAATCCCACCGGGTAGCTAGCTTCTAGCGTTTGGAGCGCCACGCCGCGACGAATCTCATTACTTCCTTCACACATACTGTGTGAGAGCATAATCCTGCAGTGGGTTAATTGGTTGAATCATCCACCACAATCTGTCCGAGGAGCTTGCTTCGAGCGTATGGAGCGCCACGGAGCAGTGAGTCTCATTTCTTTCTGCATACACTTTATGAGGGAATACTTCGTCAGTGAGTTAATTATTTTGATCATCCACCACAATCCCTCCGGGTAGCTTACTTCTAGCGAATGAAGCGCCACGCAGGGGCGAGTCTCATTATTTTCTTGACACATACTCTGTGTGAACATAGCGCTTCAGTGCGTTAATAGTTTTGATCATCCACAAGAATCCTTCCGGGTAGCTAGCTTCTAGAAAGTGGAGCACCACGCTGCGGCGAGTCTCATTACTTTCTTGACACATACGGTGTGTGAGCATAGAGCATAAGTGCGTTAATTGTTTTGACCATCCACAACATTCCCACCGGGTAGCTTGCTTCTAGCGAATGGAGCGCCACGCAGCAGCGAGTTTCATTTCTTTCAGGTCACATACTGTGTTTGAGCAGATTGCTTCAGTGAGTTAATTGCTTTGATCATCCACCACAATCCCACCGGGTAGCTTAATTCCAGAGAATGGAGCGCCACGCTGCGGCGAGTGTCATTACTTTCTTGACACATTCTGTGTGTGAGCATAGTGCTTCAATGCGTTAATTGTTTTGATCATCCACCAGAATCTCTCCGAGGAGCTTGCTTCGAGCGTATGGAGCGCCACGGAGCAGTGAGTCTCTTTTCTTTCTGCATACACTTAATAGGGAATACTTCGTCAGTGCGTTAATTCTTTTGATCCTCCGCCACAATCCCTCCGGGTAGCTTGCTTCTAGCGAATGGAGCGCCACGCAGCGGCAAGTCTCATTATTTTCTTGACACATACTCTGTGTGAGCATAGTGCTTCAGTGCATTAATAGTTTTGATCATCCACCAGAATTTTTCCGGGTAGCTTGCTTCTTGCCAATGGGGCGTCATGCAGCGGCGGGTCTCATTACTTCTTGCACACAATATATGAGAGCATAGTTAGTCAGTGCGTTAATTGTTTTGATCATCCACCACAATCCTGCAGGGTAGCTTGCATCTAGCGAATGGAGCGCCACCCACCGACGAGTATCATTACTTTTTTGACACATATTGTGTGTGAGGATAGTGCTTCAGTGCGTTAATTGTTTTGATCTTCCACCACAATCCATCCGGTTAGCTTGTTTTTAGCGAATGGGGCGCCACGCAGCGGCGTGTATCATTATTTGCTTGACACATACTGTGTGTGAGCACAGTGTTTCAGTGCGTTAATTGGTTGGAACATCCACCTGAATTTCTCCGGGTCGCTTGTTTCTAGCGAATGGAGCACCACGCTGCTTCGAGTTTCATTACTTTCTTGACACATAATGTGCATGAGCATAGTGCTTCAGTGCGTTAATTGTTTTGATCATCCACCACAATTGCTCCGGGTAGCTTGCTTCTAGCGAATGGAGCGCCACGAAACGGCCAGTCTCATTACTTTATTGACACACACTGTGTGTGAGCATAGTGATTCAGTGCGTTAAATTTTTGATCATCCACCACAATCCCTCCGTTCAACTTGCTTCTAGCGAATAGAATGACACGCTGCGGCGAGTCTCATTACTTTCTTGACACATACTGTGTGTGAGCATAGTGCTTCAATGCGTTAATTGTTTTGATCATCAACCGGAAGCACTCCTGGTAACTTGCTTCTAGCAAATGCAGCGCCACGCAGGGGCGAGTCTCATTACTTTCTGCATACACTTTATGAGAGCGTACTTCGTCAGTGCGTTAATTGTTTTGATCATCCACCACAATCCCTCCGGGTAGCTTGCTTCTAGCAAATGGAGCGCCACGAAACGGCGAGTCTCATTACTTTATTGACACACACTGTGTGTGAGCATAGTGATTCAGTGAGTTGATAGTTTTCATCATGCAGCAGAATCCCACCTATTAGCTTGCTTCTAGCGAGTGGAGCGCCCCGCTGCGGCGAGTCTCATTACATTCTTGACACATACTGTGTGTGAGCATAGTGCTTCAATGCGTTAATTGTTTTGATCATCAACCAGAAGCACTCCTGGTAGCTTGCTTCTAGAGAATGGAGCGCCACGCAGCGGCGAGTCTCATTACTTTCTTGACACATACGGTGTGTGAGCATAGTGCTTCTGTGCGTGTATTGTTTTGACGATCCACAACATTCCCACCGGGTACCTTGCATCTAGCGAATGGAGCGCCACCCACCGGCGAGTCTCATTAATTTTTTGACACATATTGTGTTTGGGCATAGTGCTTCAGTGCCTTAATTGTTTTGATCATCAACCACAATCACTCCGGGTAGCTTGCTTCTAGCGAATGGAGCACCACACAGCGGCCAGTATCATTACTTTCTGCATACACTTTATGAGTACATAATTCGTCAGTTGTTTAATTGTTTTGATCATCCACCACAATCCCACCCGGTAGCTGGCCTCTAGCGAACGGAGCGCCACGCCGCGACGAGACTCATTACTTTCTTCACACATACTGTGTGAGAGCATAATCCTTCAGTGCGTTAATTGCTGGATCATCCACCACAATCCCTCCGAGGAGCTTGCTTCAAGCGAATGGAGCGCCACGCAGCGGCGAGTCTCATTACTTTCTGCATATACTTTATGAGGGCATAGTTCGTCAGTGCGTTAATTCTTTTGATCATCCACCACAATCCCTCCGGGTAGCTTGCTTCTAGCGAATGGAGCGCCACGCAGCGTCGAGTCTCATCACTTTCTTGACACATAGTGTGTGTGAGCATAGTGCTTTAGTATGTTAATTGGTTGGATCATCCACCACAATCCCTCCGGTGAGCTTGCTTCTAGCGAATGGAGCGCCACGCAGCGGCGAGTCTCATTACTTTCTGTACACATTTTTTGAGGGCATAGTTCGTCAGTGCGTTAATTGTTTGGATCATCCACCACAATCTCTGGGGGTAGATTGTTCCTAGCGAATGGGGCGCCACGCTGCGGCGAGTCTCATTACTTTCTTGACACATACTGTGTGTGAGCATAGTGCTTCAGTGCATTAATAGTTTTAATCATCCAAAAGAATCCCTTCGGATAGCTTGCTTCTAGCGAATAGAGCTCCACGCAGCGGCGAGTATCATTTCTTTCTGCATACACTTAATGAGGGCATAGTTCTTCAGTGCGTTAATTGTTTGGATCATCCACCTATATACCTCCGGGTAGCTTGCTTCTAGGGAACGGAGCGCCACGCAGCGGCGAGTCTCAATATTTTCTTGTCACATTCTGTGTGTGAGCATAGTGCTTCAGTGCGTTAATTGGTTTGATCATCCACCACAATCCCCCCGGGGACCTTGCTTCTAGCGAATGGAGCGCCACGCAGCGGCGAGTCTCATTTTCTTGACACAAACTGTGTGTGAGCATAGTGCTTCAGTGCGTTAATTGTTTGGATCATCCACCACAATCCATCCGGTAAACTTGCTTCAAGCGAATGGAGCGCCACGCAGCGGCGGTTCTCATTACTTTCTGCATACACTTTATGAGGGCATAGTTCGTCAGTGCGTCAATTCTTTTGATCGTCCACCACAATCCATCCGGTTAGCTTGCTTCTAACGAATGGAGCGCAACAAAGCTGCAAGTCTCATTACTTTCTTGACACATACTGTGTGTGAGCATAATGCTTTAATGCGTTAATTGTTTTGATCATCCACCACAATCCCTACGGTAGCTTGCTTCTTGCGAATGGACCGCCATGCAGCGGCGAGTCTCACTACGTTCTTCACAAATACTTTGTGTGAGAATAGTGCTACAGTTCGTTAATTGTTTTGATCATCCACCACAATCCCACCGGGTAGCTTGCTTCTAGCGAATGGAGCACCACGCAGCGGCGAGTCTCATTAATTTCTTGACACATACTGTGTGTGAGCATGGTGCTTCTGTGCGTCAATGGTTTGGATCATCGACCACAATCACTACGGGTAGCTTGCTTCTAGCGAATGGAGTGCCACGCAGCGGCGAGTCTGATTACTTTCTTGACACATCTGTGTGTGAGCATAATGCTTGAGTGCGTTAATTGTTTTGATAATCCACCACAATCCCATCCTGTAGCTTCCTTCTAGCGAATGGAGCGCCACTCAGCGGCGAGTCTCATTACTTTCTTAACACATACTGTGTGTGAGCGTAGTGCTACAGTGCGTTAATTGGTTGGATCATCCACCATAATCACTCCGGGGAGCTTGCTTCAAGCGAATGGAGCACCACGCAGCGGCGAGTCTCGTTACTTTTTGCTTAAAATTTATGAGGGCATAGTTCGTCCGTGCGTTAGTTGTTTTGAATATCAACTACGATCCCTCCGGGTAGCTTTCTTCTAACGAATGGAGCGCCACGTAGCGGCGAGTCTCATTACTTTCTTGACACATACTGTGTGTGAGCATAGAGGTTCACTGCGTTAATTGGTTGGATCATCCACCACAATCTTTCCAGGTAGCTTGCTTCTAGCGAATTTAGCGCCACGCAGCGGTGTGTCTCATTACTTTTTGACACATACTGTGTCTGGGCATAGTGCTTCAGTGCGTTAATTGGTTGCATCATCCACCAGATTCCCTCCGGGTAGCTTGCTTCTAGCGAATGGAGCGCCACGCTGCGGCGAGTCTCATTACTTTCTTGACACATAATGTGTATGAGCATAGTGCTTCAGTGCGTTAATTACTTTGATGATCCAAAACAACCCCTCCGGGTACCTTGCTTCTAGCGAACAGAATGCCACGCTACGGCGAGTCTCATTGCTTTCTTGACACATACTGTGCGTGAGCATAGTGCTTCAATGCGTTAATTGTTGTGATCATCCACCAGAATCCCTTCTGTTAGCTTGCTTCTAGCGAGTGGAGCGCCACGCAGCGGCGTGTCTCATTACTTTTTAACACATACTTTGTCTGGGCATAGTGCTTCAGTGCGTTAATTGTTTGCATCATCCACCAGAATCCCTCCGGGGAGCTTGCTTCGAGCGAATGGAGCGCCACGCAACGGAGAGTTAGATTACTCTATGCATACCCTTTTTTAATACATAGTTCGTCAGTGGTTTAATTCTTTTTATCATCCACCACAATCAGTCCGGGTAGCTTGCTTCTAGATAATCTAGCGCCACGGAGCGGCGAGTCTCATTATTTTCTTGTCGCATACTGTGTGTGAGCATAGCGATTCAGTGCGTTGATAGCTTTTATCATCCACCAGAATCCCTTCTGTTAGCTTGCTTCTAGCGAGTGGAGCGCCACGCTGCGGCGAGTCTCATTACTTTCTTTACACATACTGTGTGTGAGCATAGTGCTTCAATGCGTTAATTGTTTTGATCATCAACCAGAATCCCTCCTGGTTGCTTGCTTCTAGCAAATGGAGCACCACGCAGCGGCAAGTCTCATTACTTTCTGCATACACTTTATGAGAGCGTAGTTGGTCAGTGCGTTAATTGTTTTGATCTTCCACCACAATCCATCCGGTTAGCTTGTTTTTAGCGAATGGGACGCCACGCAGCGGCGTGTCTCATTATTTGCTTGACACATACTGTGTGTGAGCATAGTGTTTCAGTGCGTTAATTGGTTGGAACATCCACCTGAATCCGTCCGGGTCGCTTGTTTCTAGCGAATGGAGCACAACGCTGCTTCGAGTTTCATTACTTTCTTGACACATAATGTGCATGAGCATAGTGCTTCAGTGCGTTAATTGTTTTGATCATCCACCACAATTCCTCCGGGTAGCTTGCTTCTAGCGAATGGAGCGCCACGGAGCGGCGAGTCTCATTTCTTGCTTGTCACATACTGTGTTTGAGCATATTGCTTCAGTGCGTTAATTGTTTTGATCATCCACCACAATCACTCCGGGTAGCTTGCTTCTAGCGAATGGAGCACCACACAGCGGACAGTATCATTACTTTCTGCATACACTTTATGAGTACATAATTCGTCAGTGGTTTAATTGTTTTGATCATCCACCACAATCCCACCAGGTAGCTTGCCTCTAGCGAACGGAGCCCCACGCCGCGACGAGTCTCATTACCTTCTTCACACATACTGTGTGAGAGCATAATCCTTCAGTGCGTTAATTGGTTGGATCATCAACCACAATCACTCCGGGTAGCTTGCTTCTAGCGTACTGAGCGCCACGGAGCAGTGAGTCTCATTTCTTTCTGCATACACTTTATGAGAGAATAATTCGTCAGTGCGTTAATTCTTTTGATCATCCGCCACAATCCCTCCGGGTAGCTTGCTTCTAGCGAATGGAGCGCCACGCAGCGGCGAGTCTCATTATTTTCTTGACACATACTCTGTGTGAGCATAGTGCTTCAGTGCGTTAATAGTTTTGATCATCCACCAGAATCCTTCCGGGGAGCTTGCTTCTTGCGAATGGGGAGCCATGCAGCGGCGAGTCTCATTACTTCCTGCATACAATTTATGAGGGCATAGTTAGTCAGTACGTTAACTGTTTTGATCATCCAGCACAATTCTGCAGGGTAGCTTGCATCTAGCGAATGGAGCGCCACCCACCGGCGAGTATCATTACTTTTTTTGACACATATTGTGTGTGAGCATAGTGCTTCAGTGCGTTAATTGTTTTGATCACCACCACAATCACTCCAGTGAGCTTGCTTCTCCCGAATGGAGCGCCACGCAGCGACGAGTCTCATTAATTTCTGCATACACTTTGTGAGGGCATAGTTCGTCAGTGCGTTAATTAATTTGATCATCCACCACAATCCCTCCGGGTAGCATGTTTAATACGAACGGAGCGCCACGCAGCGGCGAGTCTGATTACTTTCTTGACACATTCTGTGTATGAGCATAATGCTTCAGTGCGTTAATTGGTTGGATCATCCACAACAATCGCTCCGGTGACCTTGCTTATAGCGAATGGAGCGCCACGCAGCGGCGAGTCTCATTACTTTCTGCATACACTTTATGCGTACATAGTTCGCCAGTGGTTTAATTGTTTTGATCATCCACCACAATCTCACCGGGTAGCTTGCGCCTAGCGAACGGAGCACCACGCCGCGACGAGTCTCATTACTTTCTTCTCACATACTGTGTGAGAGCATAATGCTTCAGTGCGTTGATTGGTTTATCATCCACCACAATCCCTCCGAGGAGCTTGCTTCGAGCGAATGGAACGCCACGCAGCAGTGAGTCTCATTTCTTTCTGCATACACTTATGAGGGCATAGTTTGTCAGACGTTAATTCTTTTGATCATCCACCATAATCCCTCCGGGTAGCTTGCTTCTAGCGAATGGAGCGCCACGCTGCGGCGAGTCTCATTACTTTCTTCAAACATACTGTGTGTGAGCAAAGTAATTCAATGCGTTTATTGTTTTGACCATCCACCAGAATCCTTCCGGGTAGCTTGCTTTTAGCGAATGGAGCGCCACGCAGCGGCGAGTCTAATTACTTTCTGCATACACTTTATGAGGGCAGTGTTCGTCAGTGCGTTAATTTTTTTTTAACCATCCAATCCAATTCCTCCGTGTAGTTTCCTTCTGGCGAATGGACCACCACGCAACCTCGAGTCTCATTAATTTCTTGACACATACTGTGTGTGAGCATAGTGCTTCAGTACGTTAATTGTTTGGATCATTCACCAGAATCATTACGGGTAGCTTTCTTCTAGCGAATGGAGCATCACGCAGCGGCGAATCTGATTACTTTCTTCACACATTCTGTGTGTGAGCATAATGCTTCAGTGCGTTAATTGTTTTGATCATCCACCACAATCCCATCCTGTAGCTTCCTTCTATCGAATGGAGCGCCACGCAGCGGCGAGTCTCATTACTTTCTTCACACATACTGTGTGTGAGCATAGTGCTACAGTGCGTTAATTGGTTGGATCATCCACCACAATCCCTCCGAAGAGCTTGCTTCAAGCGAATGGAGCGCAACGCAGCGGCGAGTCTCATTACTTTCTGCATACACTTTATGAGGTCATACATCGACAGTGATTTAATTCTTTTGATCATTCACCACAATCCCTCCGGGTAGCTTGCTTCTTTCGAATGGACCGCCATGCAGCGGCGAGTGTCATTACTCTCTTCACAAATACTGTGTGTGAGAATTGTGCTAGAGTTAGTTAATTGTTTGGATCATCCACCACAATCCTTCCGGTGAGCTTGCTTCAAGCGAATGGAGCGCCACGCAGCGGCGGTTCTCATTACTTTCTGCATAAACTTTATGAGCACATAGTTCGTCAGTGGTTTAATTGTTTTGATCATCCACCACAATCCCTCCGGGTAGCTTGCGTCTAGCGAATGGAGCGCTACGCAGCGTCGAGTCTCATTACTTTCTTGACACATACTGTGTGTGTACATAGTGCTTCGGTATGTTAATTGGTTGGATCATCCACCAAAATCTCTCCGGTGAGCTTGCTTCGAGCGAATGGAGCGCCACGCAGCGGCGAGTCTCATTACTATCTGTACACATTTTTTGAGGGTATAGTTCGTCAGTGCGTTAATTGTTTGGATCAACCACCAAAATCCCTCCGGGTAGATAGTTTCTAGCAAATGGAGCGCCACGCATCGGCGAGTCTCATTACTTTCTTGACACATACTGTGTATGAGCATGTTGTTTCAGTGCGTTAATTGTTTTGATCATCCACCAGAATCTTTCCGGGTAGCTTGCTTCTAGCGAATGGAGCGCCACGCTGCGGCGAGTCTCATTACTTTCATGACACATACTGTGTGTGAGCAAAGTGATTCAATGCGTTAATTTTTGAGCATCCACCAGAATCCCTCCGGGTAGCTTGCTTCATGGGAATGGATCGCCACGCAGCGGCGAGTCTCATTAATTTCTTGACACATACCGTGCGTGAGCATAGTGCTTCAGCGCGTTAATTGGTTGGATCATCCACCACAATCCCTCCGGGTAGCTTGCTTCTAGCAAATGGAGAGCAACGCAGCGGCGAGTCTCATTACTTTCTGACACATATTGTGTGTGAGCATAGTGCTTCAGTGCGTTTATTGGTTGCATCATCCCCCAGAATCCCTCGGGTAGTGTGCTTCATGCGAATGGAGCGCAACGCAACGAAGAGACTCATTAATTTCTGCATACACTTTATTAGTACATAGTTCGTCAGTGGTTTAATTCTTTTGATCATCCACCACAATCATTGCAGCGCCACGCAGGGGCAAGTTTCATTACTTTCTGCATACAATTTATGAGGGCATAGTTTGTCAGTGCGTTAATTGTTTTGATCATCCATCACAATCCCTCCGGGTACCTTGCATCTAGCGAATGGAGCGCCACCCACCGGCGAGTCACATTACTTTTTTTTACACATATTGTTTTTGAGCATTGTGCTTCATTTCGTTAATTGTTTTGATCATCCACCACAATCACTCCGGGTAGCTTGCTTCTAGCGAATGGAGCACCACACAGCGGCGAGTCTCATTACTTTCTGCATACACTTTATGAGTACATAGTTCGTCAGTGGTTTAATTGTTTTGATCATCCACCACAATCCCACCGGGTAGCTTGCTTCTAGCGAACGGAGAGCCACGCCGCGACGAATCTCATTTCTTCCTTCACACATAGTGTGTGAGAGCATAATCCTTCAGTGGGTTAATTGGCTGAATCATCCACCACAATCTGTCCGAGGAGCTTGCTTCGAGCGTATGGAGCGCCAAGGAGCAGTCAGTCTCATTTCTTTCTTTATACACTTTATGAGAGAATACTTCGTCAGTGAGTTAATTCTTTTGATCATCCATCACAATCCCTCCGGGTAGCATTCTTCTAGCGGATGGAGCACCACACAGCGGCCAGTTTCATTACTTTCTGCATACACTTTATGAGTACATAATACGTCAGTGGTTTAATTGTCTTGATCATCTACCACAATCCCACCGGGTAGCTTGCCTCTAGCGAACGGAGCGCCACGCCGCGACGAGTCTCATTACTTTCTTCACACATACTGTGTGAGAGCATAATCCTTCAGTGCGTTAATTGGTTTGATCTTCCACCACAATCCCTCCGGGAAGTTTGCTTATAGCGAATGCAGGGCCACGCAGCGGCGAGTCTCATTACTTTCTTGACACATACGGTGTGTGAGCATAGTGCTTCAGTGCGTTAATTGTTTTGACAATCCACAACATTCCCACCGGGTAGCTTGCTTCTAGCGAATGGAGCGCCACGCAGCGGCGAGTCTCATTTCTTTCTTGTCACATACTGTGTTTGAGCATATTGCTTGAGTGCGTTAATTGTTTTGATCATCCACCACAATCTCACCTGGTAGCTTAATTCTAGCGAATGGAGCGCTATGCAGCGGCGAGTCTCATTACTTTCTGCATAGAATTTATGAGCTCATAGTTTGTCAGTGCATTAATTGTCTTGGTCATCTACCACAATCCCACCGGGTAGCTTGCCTTTAGCGAACGGAGCGCCACGCCGCGACGAGTCTCATTACTTTCTTCACACATACTGTGTGAGAGCATAATCCTTCAGTGCGTTAACTGGTTGGATCATCCACTACAACCCCTCCGAGGAGCTTGCTTCGAGCGTATGGAGCGCCACGGAGCAGTGAGTCTCATTTCTTTCTGCATACACTTTATGAGGGAATACTTCGTCAGTGCGTTAATTCTTTTGATCATCCGCCACAATCCCTCCGGGTAGCTTGCTTCTAGCGAATGGAGCGCCACGCAGTGGCGAGTCTCATTATTTTCTTGACACATACTCTGTGTGAGCATAGTGCTTCAGTGCGTTAATAGTTTTGATCATCCACCAGAATCCTTCGGGGAGCTTGCTTCTTGCGAATGGGGCGTCATGCAGCGGCGAGTCTCATTACTTCTTGCATACAATTTATGAGGGCATAGTTAGTCAGTGCGTTAATTCTTTTGATCACTCACCACAATCCTGCAGGGTAGCTTGCATCTTGCGAATGGAGCGCCACCCACCGGCGAGTATCATTACTTTTTTGACACATATTGTGTGTGAGCATAGTGCTTCAGTGCGTTAATTGTTTTGATCATCCACCACAATCACTCCGGGGAGCTTGCTTCTAGCGAATGGAGCGCCACGCAGCGGCGAATCTCATTAATTTCTGCATACACTTTGTGAGAGCATAATTCGTCAGTGCGTTAATTAATTTGATCATCCACCACAATCCCTCCGGGTAGCATGCTTAATACGAACGGAACGCCACGCAGCGGCGAGTCTGATTACTTTCTTGACAAATTCTTTGTATGAGCATAATGCTTCAATGCGTTAATCGTTTTGATCATCCACAGCAATCCCTCCGGGGACCTTGCTTCTAGCAAATGGAGCGCCACGTAGCGGCGAGTCCCATTACTTTCTTCACACATAGTGTGTGAGAGCTTAATCCTTCAGTGCGTTAATTGGTTGGAGGATCCACCACAATCCCTCCGACTAGCTTGCTTGTAGCGAATGGAGTGCGACGCAGCAGTGAGTCTCATTTCTTTCTGCATACACTTTATGAGGGCATACTTCGTCAGTGCGTTAATTCTTTTGATCACCCACCACAATCCCTCCGGGTAGCTTGCATCTAGCGAATGGAGCGCCACGCAGCGGCGAGTCTCATTACTTTCTGTACACATTTATTGAGGGCATAGTTCTTCACTGCGTTAATTGTTTGGATCATCCACGAAAATAACTCTGGGTAGCTTGCTTCTAGGGAATGGAGCGCCACGCAGCGGCGAGTCTCATTATTTTCTTGACACATTCTGTGTGTGAGCATAGTGCTTCAGTGCGTTAATTAGTTTGATCATCCACCACAATCCCCCCGCGGACCTTGCTTCTAGCGAATGGAGCGCCACGCAGCGGCGAGTCTCATTTTATTGACGCATACTGTGTGAGAGCATAATGCTTCAGTGCGTTATTTTGTTGGATCCCACACCACAATCCCTCCGAGGAGTTTGCTTCGAGCGAATGGAGCGCCACGCAACAGTGAGACTCATTTCTTTGTGCATACACTTTATGAGGGCATAGTTCGTCAGTGCGTTAATTCTTTTGATCATCCACCACAATCCATCCAGGTAGCTTGCTTCTAACGAATGGAGCGCAACAAAGCTGCAAGTTTCATTACTTTCTTGACACATACTGTGTGTGAGCATAGTGCTTCAGTGCGTTAATTATTTGGATCATCCACCACAATCCCTCCTGTGAGCTTTCTTCAAGCGAATGGAGCGCCACGCAGCGGCGGTTCTCATTACTTTCTGCAAACACTTTATGAGTACATAGTTCGTAAGTGGTTTAATTGTTTTGATCATCCATCACAATCCCACCGGTTAGCTTGCTTCTAGCGAATGGAGCGCCACGCAGCGACGAGTCTCATTACTTTCTTCACACATACTGTGTGAGAGCATAAGGCTTCAGTGCGTTATTAGGTTGGATCCTACACCACAATCCCTCCGAGGAGTTTGCTTCGAGCGAATGGAGCGCCACGCAGCAGTGAGTCTCATTTCTTTCTGCATACACTTTATGAGGGCATAGTTCATCTGTGCGTTAATTCTTTTGATCATCCACCACAATCCATCCAGGTAGCTTGCTTCTAACGAATGGAGCGCAACAAAGCTGCAAGTCTCATTACTTTCTTGACACACACTGTGTGTGGGCATAGTGCTTTAATGCGTTAATTGTTTTGATCATCCACCAGAATCCCTCAGGGTAGCTTGCTTCCAGCGAGTGGAGCGCCACGCAACGGCGAGTCTCATTACTTTCTGTACACATTTTTTGAGGGCATAGTTCGTCAGTGCGTTAATTGTTTGGATCATCCACCAAAATCAATCCGGGTAGCTTGTTTCTAGCGAATGGAGCGCCACGAAGCGGCGAGTCTCATTTCTTTCTTGACAAATACTGTGTGTGAGCATAGTGCTTCAGTGCGTGAATTGTTTTGACCATCCACCACAATTCCTCCGGGTAGCTTGCTTCTGGCGAATGGAGCACCACGCAGCGGCGAGTCTCATTAATTTCTTGGCTCACACTGTGTGTGAGCATAGTGCTTCTGTGCGTCAATTGTTTGGATCATCGACCACAATCACTATGGGTAGCTTGCTTCTAGCGAATGGAGCGCCACAAAGCGGCGAGTCGCACTTCTTTCTTGACACATACTGTGTGTGAGCATAGTGCTTCAGTGCGTTAATTGTTTGAATCATACACCACAATCCCTCCGGTGAGCTTGCTTCAAGCGAATGCAGCGCCACGCAGCGGCGAGTCTCATTACTTTCTGCATATACTTTATGAGGGCATAGTTCGTCAGTGCGTTAATTCTTTTGATCATCCACCACAATCATTCCGGGTAGCTTGCTTCTACCGAATGGAGCGCCACGCAGCGTCGAGTCTCATCACTTTCTTGACACATACTGTGTGTGAGCATAGTGCTTTAGTATGTTAATTGCTTGGATCATCCACCACAATCCCTCCGTTGAGCTTGCTTCAAGCAAATGGAGCACCACACCGCGGCGAGTCTCATTACTTTATGCATACAATTTATGAGGGCATAGTTCGTCCGTGCGTTAATTGTCTTGATCATCGTCCACAATCCATTCGGGTAGCTTGCTTCTAACGAATAGAGCGCAACAAAGCGGCAAGTCTCATTACTTTCTTGACACATACTGTGTGTGAGCATAGTGCTTCAGTGCGTTAATTGGTTGGATCTTCCACCACAATCCCCCCGGGGACCTTGCTTCCAGCGAATGGAGCGCCACGCAGCGGCGAGTCTCATTTTCTTGACACAAACTGTGTGTGAGCATAGTGCTTCAGTGCTTTAATTGTTTGGATCATCCACCACAATCCCTCCGGTGAGCTTGCTTCAAGCGAATGGAGCGTCACGCAGCGGCGGTTCTCATTACTTTCTGCATACACTTTATGAATACATAATTCGTCAGTGGTTTAATTGTTTTGAAAATCCACCACAATCCCACCGGTTAGCTTGCTTCTAGCGAATATAGCGTCACGCCGCGACGAGTCTCATTACTTTCTTCACACGTACTGTGTGAGAGCATAATGCTTCAGTGCGTTAATTGGTTGGATCCTTCACCACAATCCCTCCGAGGAGGTTGCTTCGAGCGAATGGAGCGCCACGCAGCAGTGAGTCTCATTTCTTTATGCATACACTTTATGAGGGCATAGTTCGTCAGTGCGTTAATTCTTTTGATCATCCACCACAATCCATCCGGGTAGCTTGCTTCTAACGAATGGAGCGCAACAAAGCTGCAAGTCTCATTACTTTCTTTACACATACTGTGTGTGAGCATAGTGCTTCAATGCGTTAATTGTTTTGATCATCCACCACAATCACTACGGGTAGCTTGCTTCTGGCGAATGGAGCACCACGCAGCGGCGAGTCTTATTACTTTCCGTACACATTTTTTGAGGTCATAGTTCGTCAGTGCGTTAATTGTTTGGATCATCCACCAAAATCAATCCGGGTAGCTTGTTTCTATCGAATGGAGCGCCACGAAGCGGCGTGTCTCATTTCTTTCTTGACACATACTGTATGTGAGCATAGTGCTTCAGTGCGTTAATTGTTTTGACCATCCACCACAATTCCTCCGGGTAGCTTTCTTCTGGCAAATGGAGCACCACGCAGCGGCGAGTCTCATTACTTTTTGCATACACTTTGTGAGTACAAGGTTCGTCAGTGGTTTAGTTGTTTGATTCTGCACCACAATCCCACCGGTTAGCTTGCTTCTAGCGAAAGGAGCGCCACGACGCGACGAGTCTCATTAATTTCTTCACACATACTGTGTGAGAGCATAATGCTTCAGTGCGTTAATTGGTTGGATCATCCACCACAATCCCTCCGAGGAGCTTGCTTCGAGCGAATGGAGCGCCACGCAGCAGTGAGTCTCATCAATTTCTTGACACATACTGTGTGTGAGCATAGTGCTTCAGTATGTTAATTGGTTGAATCATCCACCACAATCCCTCCGGTGAGCTTGCTTCAAGCGAATGGAGCACCACACAGCGGCGAGTCTCATTACTTTCTGCATACAATTTATGAGGGCATAGTTCGTCCGTGCGTTAATTGTCTTGATCATCGTCCACAATCCATCCGGGTAGCTAGCTTCCAACGAATGGAGCGCAACAAAGTGGCGAGTCTCGTTACTTTCTTGACACATACTGTGTGTGAGCATAGTGCTTCTATGCGTCAATTGTTTTGATCATCCACCAGAATCCCTCCGGGTAGCTTGCTTCTAGCGAATGGAGCGCCATGCAGCGGCGAGTCTCATTACTTTCTGTGCACATTTATTGAGGACATAGTTCTTCACTGCGTTAATTGTTTGGATCATCCACGAAAATAACTCTGGGTAGCTTGCTTCTAGGGAATGGAGCGCCACGCAGCGGCGAGTCTCATTATTTTCTTGACACATTCTGTGTGTGAGCATAGTGCTTCAGTGCGTTAATTAGTTTGATCATCCACCAAAATCCCCCCGCGGACCTTGCTTCTAGCGAATGGAGCGCCACGCAGCGGCGAGTCTCATTTTATTGACGCATACTGTGTGAGAGCATAATGCTTCAGTGCGTTATTTAGTTGGATCCCACACAACAATCCCTCCGAGGAGTTTGCTTCGAGCGAATGGAGCGCCACGCAACAGTGAGTCTCATTTCTTTGTGCATACACTTTATGAGGGCATAGTTCATCAGTGCGTTAATTCTTTTGATCATCCACCACAATCCCTCCAGGTAGCTTGCTTCTAGCGAATGGAGCGCCACGCAGCGGCGGGTCACATTACTTTTTGACACATACTGTGTCTGGGCATAGTGCTTCAGTGCGTTAATTGGTTGCATCATCCACCAGATTCCCTCCGGGTAGCTTGCTTCTAGCGAATGGAGCGCCACGCTGCGGCGAGTCTCATTACTTTCTTGACACATAATGTGTATGAGCATAGTGCTTCAGTGGGTTAATTACTTTGATGATCCAAAGCAATCCCTCCGGGCACCTTGCTTTTAGCGAACAGAATGCCACGCTACGGCGAGTCTCATTGCTTTCTTGACACATACTGTGCGTGAGCATAGTGCTTCAGTGCGTGAATTGTTTTGACCATCCACCACAATTCCTCCGGGTAGCTTGCTTCTGGCGAATGGAGCACCACGCAGCGGCGAGTCTCATTAATTTCTTGACACATACTGTGTGTGAGCATAGTGCTTCTGTGCGTCAATTGTTTGGATCATCGACCACAATCACTATGGGTAGCTTGCTTCTAGCGAATGGAGCGCCACAAAGCGGCGAGTCCCACTTCTTTCTTGACACATACTGTGTGTGAGCATAGTGCTTCAGTGCGTTAATTGTTTTGACCATCCACCACAATTCCTCAGGGTAGCTTCCTTCAAGCGAATGGAGCGCCACGCAGCGGCGAGTCCCATTACTTTCATAACGCATACTGTGTGTGAGCGTAGTGCTACAGTGCGTTAATTGGTTGGATCATCCACCACAATCCCTCCGAAGAGCTGGCTTCAAGCGAATAGAGAGCAACGCAGCGGCAAGTCTCATTACTTTCTGCATACACTTTATGAGGGCATACATCCTCAGTGATTTAATTCTTTTGATCATTCAACACAATCCCTCCGGGTAGCTTGCTTCTTGCGAATGGACCGCCATGCAGCGGCGATTCTCACTACTTTCTTCACAAATACTGTGTGTGAGAATAGTGCTATAGTTCGTTAATTGTTTTGATCATCCACCACAATCCTACCGGGTAGCTTGCTTCTAGCAAATGGAGCACCACGCAGGGGCGAGTCTTATTAATTTCTTGACACATACTGTGTGTGAGCATAGTGCTTCTGTGCGTCAATTGTTTGGATCAACGACCACAATCACTACGGGTAGCTTGCTTCTAGCGAATGGAGCGCCACGCAGCGGCGAGTCTGATTACTTCTTGACACATCTGTGTGTGAGCATAATGCTTCAGTGCGTTAATTGTTTTGATCATCCACCACAATCCCATCCTGTAGCTTCCTTCTAGCGAATGGAGCGCCACAAAGCGGCGAGTCTCGTTAATTTCTTGACACATACTGTGTGTGAACATAGTGCTTCAGTGCGTTAATTGTTTGAATCATACACCACAATCCCTCCTGTGAGCTTGCTTCAAGCGAATGGAGCACCACACCGCGGCGAGTCTCATTACTTTATGCATACAATTTATGAGGGCATAGTTCGTCCGTGCGTTAATTGTCTTGATCATCGTCCACAATCCATCCGGGAAGCTTGCTTCTAACGAATAGAACGCAACAAAGCGGCGAGTCTCATTACTTTCTTGACACATACTGTGTGTGAGCATAGTGCTTCAGTGCGTTAATTGGTTGGATCTTCCACCACAATCCCCCCGGGGACCTTGCTTCCAGCGAATGGAGCGCCACGCAGCGGCGAGTCTCATTTTCTTGACACAAACTGTGTGTGAGCATAGTGCTTCAGTGCGTTAATTGTTTGGATCATCCACCACAATCCCTCCGGTGAGCTTGCTTCAAGCGAATGGAGCGCCACGCAGCGGCGGTTCTCATTACTTTCTGCATACACTTTATGAATACATAGTTCGTCAGTGGTTTAATTGTTTTGACAATCCACCACAATCCCACCGGTTAGCTTGCTTCCAGCGAACATAGCGTCACGCCGCGACGAGTCTCATTACTTTCTTCACACGTACTGTGTGAGAGCATAATGCTTCAGTGCGTTAATTGGTTGGATCCTTCACCACAATCCCTCCGAGGAGTTTGCTTCGAGCGAATGGAGCGCCACGCAGCTGTGAGTCTCATTTCTTTATGCATACACTTTATGAGGGCATAGTTCGTCAGTGCGTTAATTCTTTTGATCATCCACCACAATCCATCCGGGTAGCTTGCTTCTAACGAATGGAGCGCAACAAAGCTGCAAGTCTCATTACTTTCTTTACACATACTGTGTGTGAGCATAGTGCTTCAATGCGTTAATTGTTTTGATCATCCACCACAATCACTACGGGTAGCTTGCTTCTGGCGAATGGAGCACCACGCAGCGGCGAGTCTTATTACTTTCTGTACACATTTTTTGAGGTCATAGTTCGTCAGTGCGTTAATTGTTTGGATCATCCACCAAAATCAATCCGGGTAGCTTGTTTCTAGCGAATGGAGCGCCACGAAGCGGCGAGTCTCATTTCTTTCTTGACACATACTGTGTGTGAGCATAGTGCTTCAGTGCGTTAATTGTTTTGACCATCCACCACAATTCCTCCGGGTAGCTTTCTTCTGGCGAATGGAGCACCACGCAGCGGCGAGTCTCATTACTTTTTGCATACACTTTATGAGTACATAGTTCGTCAGTGGTTTAGTTGTTTTGATTCTGCACCACAATCCCACCGGATAGCTTGCTTCTAGCGAAAGGAGCGCCACGCCGCGACGAGTCTCATTAATTTCTTCACACATACTGTGTGAGAGCATAATGCTTCAGTGCGTTAATTGGTTGGATCATCCACCACAATCCCTCCGAGGAGCTTGCTTCGAGCGAATGGAGCGCCACGAAGCGGCGAGTCTCATTTCTTTCTTGACACATACTGTGTGTGAGCAGTGTGCTTCAGTGCGTTAATTGTTTTGACCATCCACCACAATTCCTAAGGGTAGCTTTCTTCTGGCGAATGGAGCACCAAGCAGCGGCGACTCTCATTAATTTCTTGACACATACTGTGTGTGAGCATAGTGCTTCTGTGCATCAATTGTTTGGATCATCGACCACAATCAGTACGGGTAGCTTGCTTCTAGCGAATGGAGCGCCAAGCAGAGGCGAGTCTGATTACTTTCTTGACACATCTGTGTGTGAGCATAATGATTCAGTGCGTTAATAGTTTTGATCATCCTCCACAATCCCATCCTGTAGCTTCCTTCCAGCGAATGGAGCGCCACGCAACGGCGAGTCTCATTACTTTCTGTACACATTTTTTGAGGGCATAGTTCGTCAGTGCGTTATTGTTTGGATCATCCACCAAAATCAATCCGGGTAGCTTGTTTCTAGCGAATGGAGCGCCATGAAGCGGCGAGTCTCATTTATTTCTTGACACATACTGTGTGTGAGCATAGTGCTTCAGTGCGTGAATTGTTTTGACCATCCACCACAATTCCTCCGGGTAGCTTGCTTCTGGCGAATGGAGCACCACGCAGCGGCGAGTCTCATTAATTTCTTGACACATACTGTGTGTGAGCATAGTGCTTCTGTGCGTCAATTGTTTGGATCATCGACCAAAATCCCTACGGGTAGCTTGCTTGTAGCGAATGGAGCGCCGCGCAGCGGCGAGTATCATTACTTTCTGCATACATTTACGAGGGCATAGTTCGTCAGTGCGTTAATTGTTTTGATCTTCCACCACAATCCATCCGGTTAGCTTGTTTTTAGCGAATGGGGCGCCACGCAGCGGCGTGTCTCATTATTTGCTTGACACATACTGTGTGTGAGCATAGTGTTTCAGTGCGTTAATTGGTTGGAACATCCACCTGAATCCCTCCGGGTCGCTTGTTTCTAGCGAATGGAGCACCACGCTGCTTCGAGTTTCACTACTTTCTTGACACATAATGTGCATGAGCATAGTGCTTCAGTGCGTTAATTGTTTTGATCATCCACCACAATTGCTCCGGGTAGCTTGCTTCTAGCGAATGGAGCGCCACGAAACGGCCAGTCTCATTACTTTATTGACACACACTGTGTGTGAGCATAGTGTATCAGTGCGTTAAATTTTTGATCATCCACCACAATCCCTCCGTTCAACTTGCTTCTAGCGAATAGAATGACACGCTGCGGCGAGTCTCATTACTTTCTTGACACATACTGTGTGTGAGCATAGTGCTTCAATGCGTTAATTGTTTTGATCATCAACCAGAAACACTCCTGGTAGCTTGCTTCTAGCAAATGCAGCGCCACGCAGGGGCGAGTCTCATTACTTTCTGCATACACTTTATGAGAGCGTACTTCGTCAGTGCGTTAATTGTTTTGATCATCCACCACAATCCCTCCGGGTAGCTTGCTTCTAGCAAATGGAGCGCCACGAAACGGCGAGTCTCATTACTTTATTGACACACACTGTGTGTGAGCATAGTGATTCAGTGCGTTGATAGTTTTCATCATGCAGCAGAATCCCACCTGTTAGCTTGCTTCTAGCGAGTGGAGCGCCCCGCTGCGGCGAGTCTCATTACATTCTTGACACATACTGTGTGTGAGCATAGTGCTTCAATGCGTTAATTGTTTTGATCATCAACCAGAAGCACTCCTGGTAGCTTGCTTCTAGCAAATGCAGCGCCACACAGGGGCGAGTCTCATTACTTTCTGCATACACTTAATGAGATCGTACTTCGTCAGTGCGTTAATTGTTTTGATCATCCACCACAATCCCTCCGGGTAGCTTGCTTCTAGCGAATGGAGCGCCACGCAGCGGCGAGTCTCATTAACTTCTGCATACACTTTATGAGTGCAACGTTCGTTACAGCGTTAATTGTTTTGACCATCCACCACAATCCCTCCGGGTAGCTTGCTTCTAGCGAATGGAGCGCCACGCAGCGGCGATTCTCATTATTTTTTAACACATATTGTGTGTGAGCATAGTGCTTCAGTGCGTTAATTGATTTGATCATCCACCACAATCACTCCGGGTAGCTTGCTTCTAGCGAATGGAGCACCACACAGCGGCGAGTCTCATTACTTTCTGCATACACTTTATGAGTACCTAGTTCGTCAGTGGTTTCATTGTTTTGATCATCCACCACAATCCCACCGGGTAGCTAGCTTCTAGCGTTTGGAGCGCCACGCCGCGACGAATCTCATTACTTCCTTCACACATACTGTGTGAGAGCATAATCCTGCAGTGGGTTAATTGGTTGAATCATCCACCACAATCTGTCCGAGGAGCTTGCTTCGAGCGTATGGAGCGCCACGGAGCAGTGAGTCTCATTTCTTTCTGCATACACTTTATGAGGGAATACTTCGTCAGTGAGTTAATTATTTTGATCATCCACCACAATCCCTCCGGGTAGCTTACTTCTAGCGAATGGAGCGCCACGCAGGGGCGAGTCTCATTATTTTCTTGACACATACTCTGTGTGAACATAGTGCTTCAGTGCGTTAATAGTTTTGATCATCCACAAGAATCCTTCCGGGTAGCTAGCTTCTAGAAAGTGGAGCACCACGCTGCGGCGAGTCTCATTACTTTCTTGACACATACGGTGTGTGAGCATAGAGCATAAGTGCGTTAATTGTTTTGACCATCCACAACATTCCCACCGGGTAGCTTGCTTCTAGCGAATGGAGCGCCACGCAGCGGCGAGTTTCATTTCTTTCAGGTCACATACTGTGTTTGAGCATATT
Source organism: Thermobia domestica (assembly GCF_964235325.1). NCBI lineage: Eukaryota > Metazoa > Arthropoda > Insecta > Zygentoma > Lepismatidae > Thermobia > Thermobia domestica. The sequence continues at coordinate 15,349,984 of NC_137459.1, forward strand.
GCTTCAGTGAGTTAATTGCTTTGATCATCCACCACAATCCCACCGGGTAGCTTAATTCTAGAGAATGGAGCGCCACGCTGCCGCGAGTGTCATTACTTTCTTGACACATTCTGTGTGTGAGCATAGTGCTTCAATGCGTTAATTGTTTTGATCATCCACCAGAATCTCTCCGAGGAGCTTGCTTCGAGCGTATGGAGCGCCACGGAGCAGTGAGTCTCTTTTCTTTCTGCATACACTTTAAGAGGGAATACTTCGTCAGTGCGTTAATTCTTTTGATCCTCCGCCACAATCCCTCCGGGTAGCTTGCTTCTAGCGAATGGAGCGCCACGCAGCGGCAAGTCTCATTATTTTCTTGACACATACTCTGTGTGAGCATAGTGCTTCGGTGCATTAATAGTTTTGATCATCCACCAGAATTTTTCCGGGTAGCTTGCTTCTTGCCAATGGGGCGTCATGCAGCGGCGGGTCCCATTACTTCTTGCACACAATATATGAGAGCATAGTTAGTCAGTGCGTTAATTGTTTTGATCATCCACCACAATCCTGCAGGGTAGCTTGCATCTAGCGAATGGAGCGCCACCCACCGACGAGTATCATTACTTTTTTGACACATATTGTGTGTGAGGATACTGCTTCAGTGCGTTAATTGTTTTGATCTTCCACCACAATCCATCCGGTTAGCTTGTTTTTAGCGAATGGGGCGCCACGCAGCGGCGTGTCTCATTATTTGCTTGACACATACTGTGTGTGAACATAGTGTTTCAGTGCGTTAATTGGTTGGAACATCCACCTGAATTTCTCCGGGTCGCTTGTTTCTAGCGAATGGAGCACCACGCTGCTTCGAGTTTCATTACTATCTTGACACATAATGTGCATGAGCATAGTGCTTCAGTGCGTTAATTGTTTTGATCATCCACCAGAATCTCTCCGAGGAGCTTGCTTCGAGCGTATGGAGCGCCACGGAGCAGTGAGTCTCTTTTCTTTCTGCATACACTTTAAGAGGGAATACTTCGTCAGTGCGTTAATTCTTTTGATCCTCCGCCACAATCCCTCCGGGTAGCTAGCTTCTAGAAAGTGGAGCACCACGCTGCGGCGAGTCGCATACGGTGTGTGAGCATAGAGCATAAGTGCGTTAATTGTTTTGACCATCCACAACATTCCCACCGGGTAGCTTGCTTCTAGCGAATGGAGCGCCACGCAGCGGCGAGTCTCATTTCTTTCTATTCACATACTGTGTTTGAGCATATTGCTTCAGTGAGTTAATTGCTTTGATCATCCACCACAATCCCACCGGGTAGCTTAATTCTAGAGAATAAAGCGCCACGCTGCGGCGAGTGTCATTACTTTCTTGACACATTCTGTGTGTGAGCATAATGCTACAGTGCGTTAATCGTTTTGATCATCCACCGCAATCCCACTGGGTAGCTTCCTTCTAGCGAATGGAGCGCCACGCAGCGACGAGTCTCATTATTTTCTTCACACATACTGTGTGTGAGCATAGTGCTACAGTGCGTTAATTGGTTGGATCATCCACCACAATCCCTTCGAAGAGCTTGCTTCAAGCGAATGTAGCGCAACGCAGCGGCGAGTCTCATTACTTTCTGCATACACTTTATGAGCCCATACTTCGTCAGTGATTTAACTGTTTTGATCATCAACCACAATCCCTCCGGGTAGCTTGCTACTTGCGGACGGACCGCCACGCAGCTGCCAGTCTCATTACTTTCTTTACAACATGCTGTGTGTGAGCATAGTGCTACAGTTCGTTAATTGGTTGGAACATCCACAAGAATCCCTCCGGTTTGCTTTCTTCTAGCGAATGGAGCGCCACGCAGCGGCGAGTCTCATTTTCTTGACACAAACTGTGTGTGAGCATAGTGCTTCAGTGCGTTAATTGGTTGGATCCTTCACCACAATCCCTCCGAGGAGTTTGCTTCGAGCGAATGGAGCGCCATGCAGCAGTGAGTCTCATTTCTTTATGCATACACTTTATGAGGGCATAGTTCGTCAGTGCGTTAATTCTTTTGATCATCCACCACAATCCATCCGGGTAGCTTGCTTCTAACGAATGGAGCGCAACAAAGCTGCAAGTCTCATTACTTTCTTTACACATACTGTGTGTGAGCATAGTGCTTCAATGCGTTAAATGTTTTGATCATCCACCACAATCACTACGGGTAGCTTGCTTCTGGCGAATGGAGCACCACGCAGCGGCGAGTCTTATTACTTTCTGTACACATTTTTTGAGGTCATAGTTCGTCAGTGCGTTAATTGTTTGGATCATCCACCAAAATCAATCCGGGTAGCTTGTTTCTATCGAATGGAGCGCCACGAAGCGGCGAGTCTCATTTCTTTCATGACACATACTGTGTGTGAGCATAGTGCTTCAGTGCGTTAATTGTTTTGACCATCCACCACAATTCCTCCGGGTAGCTTTCTTCTGGCGAATGGAGCACCACGCAGCGGCGAGTCTCATTACTTTTTGCATACACTTTATGAGTACATAGTTCGTCAGTGGTTTAGTTGTTTTGATTCTGCACCACAATCCCACCGGATAGCTTGCTTCTAGCGAAAGGAGCGCCACGCCGCGACGAGTCTCATTAATTTCTTCACACATACTGTGTGAGAGCATAATGCTTCAGTGCGTTAATTGGTTGGATCATCCACCACAATCCCTCCGAGGAGCTTGCTTCGAGCGAATGGAGCGCCACGAAGCGGCGAGTCTCATTTCTTTCTTGACACATACTGTGTGTGAGCATAGTGCTTCAGTGTGTTAATTGTTTTGACCATCCACCACAATTCCTACGGGTAGCTTTCTTCTGGCGAATGGAGCACCAAGCAGCGGCGACTCTCATTAATTTCTTGACACATACTGTGTGTGAGCATAGTGCTTCTGTGCATCAATTGTTTGGATCATCGACCACAATCACTACGGGTAGCTTGCTTCTAGCGAATGGAGCGCCACGCAGAGGCGAGTCTGATTACTTTCTTGACACATCTGTGTGTGAGCATAATGATTCAGTGCGTTAATAGTTTTGATCATCCTCCACAATCCCATCCTGTAGCTTCCTTCCAGCGAATGGAGCGCCACGCAACGGCGAGTCTCATTACTTTCTGTACACATTTTTTGAGGGCATAGTTCGTCAGTGCATTAATTGTTTGGATCATCCACCAAAATCAATCCGGGTAGCTTGTTTCTAGCGAATGGAGCGCCACGAAGCGGCGAGTCTCATTTATTTCTTGACACATACTGTGTGTGAGCATAGTGCTTCAGTGCGTGAATTGTTTTGACCATCCACCACAATTCCTCCGGGTAGCTTGCTTCTGGCGAATGGAGCATCACGCAGCGGCGAGTCTCATTAATTTCTTGACACATACTGTGTGTGAGCATAGTGCTTCTGTGCGTCAATTGTTTGGATCATCCACCACAATCACTATGGGTAGCTTGCTTCTAGCGAATGGAGCGCCACAAAGCGGCGAGTCCCACTTCTTTCTTGACAGATACTGTGTGTGAGCATAGTGCTTCAGTGCGTTAATTGTTTTGACCATCCACCACAATTCCTCCGGGTAGCTTCCTTCAAGCGAATGGAGCGCCACGCAGCGGCGAGTCTCATTACTTTCATAACGCATACTGTGTGTGAGCGTAGTGCTAAAGTGCGTTAATTGGTTGGATCATCCACCACAATCCCTCCGAAGAGCTGGCTTCAAGCGAATAGAGAGCAACGCAGCGGCAAGTCTCATTACTTTCTGCATACACTTTAAGAGGGCATACATCCTCAGTGATTTAATTCTTTTGATCATTTACCACAATCCCTCCGGGTAGCTTGCTTCTTGCGAATGGAGCGCCACGCAACAGTGAGTCTCATTTCTTTATGCATACACTTTATGAGGGCATAGTTCGTCAGTGCGTTAATTCTTTTGATCATCCACCACAATCCATCCGGGTAGCTTGCTTCTAACGAATGGAGCGCAACAAAGCTGCAAGTCTCATTACTTTCTTTACACATACTGTGTGTGAGCATAGTGCTTCAATGCGTTAATTGTTTTGATCATCCACCACAATCACTACGGGTAGCTTGCTTCTGGCGAATGGAGCACCACGCAGCGGCGAGTCTTATTACTTTCTGTACACATTTTTTGAGGTCATAGTTCGTCAGTGCGTTAATTGTTTGGATCATTAACCAAAATCAATCCGGGTAGCTTGTTTCTATCGAATGTAGCGCCACGAAGCGGCGAGTCTCATTTCTTTCTTGACACATACTGTGTGTGAGCATAGTGCTTCAGTGCGTTAATTGTTTTGACCATCCACCACAATCCCTCCGGGTAGCTTTCTTCTGGCGAATGGAGCACCACGCAGCGGCGAGTCTCATTACTTTTTGCATACACTTTATGAGTACATAGTTCGTCAGTGGTTTAGTTGTTTTGATTCTGCACCACAATCCCACCGGATAGCTTGCTTCTAGCGAAAGGATCGCCACGCCGCGACGAGTCTCATTAATTTCTTCACACATACTGTGTGAGAGCATAATGCTTCAGTGCGTTAATTGGTTGGATCATCCACCACAATCCCTCCGAGGAGCTTGCTTCTAGCGAATGGAGCGCCACGAAGCGGCGAGTCTCATTTCTTTCTTGACACATACTGTGTGTGAGCATAGTGCTTCAGTGCGTTAATTGTTTTGACCATCCACCACAATTCCTACGGGTAGTTTTCTTCTGGCGAATGGAGCACCAAACAGCGGCGAGTCTCATTAATTTCTTGACACATACTGTGTGTGAGCATAGTGCTTCTGTGCATCAATTGTTTGGATCATCGACCACAATCACTACGGGTAGCTTGCTTCTAGCGAATGGAGCGCCACGCAGAGGCGAATCTGATTACTTTCTTGACACATCTGTGTGTGAGCATAATGATTCAGTGCGTTAATAGATTTGATCATCCTCCACAATCCCATCCTGTAGCTTCCTTCTAGCGAATGGAGCGCCACGCAGCGGCGAGTCTCATTACTTTCTTAACACATATTGTGTGTGAGCGTAGTGCTACAGTGCGTTAATTGGTTGGATCATCCACCACAATCCCTTCGAAGAGCTGGCTTCAAGCGAATGGAGCGTAACGCAGCGGCGAGTCTCATTACTTTCTGCATACATTTTTTAAGAGGGCATACATCGACAGTGATTTAATTCTTTTGATCATTCAACACAATCCCTCCGGGTAGCTTGCTTCTTGCGAATGGACCGCCATGCAGCGGCGAGTCTCACTACGTTCTTCATAAAATACTTTGTGTGAGAATGGAGCTACAGTTCGTTAATTGTTTTGATCATCCACCACAATCCCACCGGGTAGCTTGCTTCTAGCGAATGGAGCACCACGCAGCGGCGAGGCTCATTAATTTCTTGACACATACTGTGTGTGAGCATAGTGCTTCTGTGCGTCAATTGTTTGGATCATCGACCAAAATCACTACGGGGAGCTTGCTTCAAGCGAATGGAGCACCACGCAGCGGCGAGTCTCATTATTTTTGGTTAAAATTTATGAGGGCATAGTTCGTCCGTGTTTTAATTGTTTTGATTATCAACTACGATCCCTCCGGGTAGCTTTCTTCTAACGATTGGAGCGCAACGCAGCGGCGTGTCTCATTACTTTCTGACACATACTCTGTGTGGGCATAGTGCTTCAGTGCGTTAATTGGTTGCATCATACACCAGAATCCCTCCGGGTAGCTTGCTTCTAGCGGATGGAGCGCCACGCTGCAGCGACTCTCATTACTTTCTTGACACATAATGTGTATGAGCATAGTGCTTCAGTGCGATAATTACTTTGATGATCCAAAACAATCCCTCCGGGTACCTTGCTTTTAGCGAACAGAATGCCACGCTACGGCGAGTCTCATTGCTTTCTTGACACATACTGTGTGTGAGCATAGTGCTTCAATGCCTTAATTGTTCTGATCATCCACCAGAATCCCTCCGGGTAGCTTGCTTCTAGCGAATGGAGCGCCACGCAACGGAGAGTCAGATTACTTTCTGCATACACTTTATTAGTACATAGTTCGTCAGTGGTTTAATTCTTTTGATCATCCACCACAATCAGTCCGGGTAGCTTGCTTCTAGAGAATGGAGCGCCACGCAGCGGCGAGTCTCATTATTTTCTTGTCGCTTACTGTGTGTGAGCATAGTGATTCAGTGCGTTGATAGTTTTGATCATCCACCAGAATCCCTTCTGTTACCTTGCTTCTAGCGAGTGGAGCGCCACGCTGCGGCGAGTCTCATTACTTTCTTGACACATACTGTGTGTGAGCATAGTGCTTCAATGCGTTAATTGTTTTGGTCATCAACCAGAATCCCTCCTGTTTGTTTGCTTCTAACAAATGGAGCGCCACCCAGAGGCAAGTCTCATTACTTTCTGCATACACTTTATGAGAGCGTAGTTCGTCAGTGCGTTAATTGTTTTGATCATCCACCACAATCCCTACGGGTAGCTTGCTTGTAGCGAATGGAGCGCTGCGCAGCGGCGAGTATCATTACTTTCTGCATACATTTACGAGGGCATAGTTCGTCAGTGCGTTAATTGTTTTGATCTTCCACCACAATCCATCCGGTTAGCTTGTTTGTAGCGAATGGGGCGCCACGCAGCGGCGTGTCTCATTATTTGCTTGACACATACTGTGTGTGAGCATAGTGTTTCAGTGCGTTAATTGGTTGGAACATCCACCTGAATCCCTCTGGGTCGCTTGTTTCTAGCGAATGGAGCACCACGCTGCTTCGAGTTTCACTACTTTCTTGACACATAATGTGCATGAGCATAGTGCTTCAGTGCGTTAATTGTTTTGATCATCCACCACAATTGCTCCGGGTAGCTTGCTTCTAGCGAATGGAGCGCCACGAAACGGCCAGTCTCATTACTTTATTGACACACACTGTGTGAGCATAGTGTATCAGTGCGTTAAATTTTTGATCATCCACCACAATCCCTCCGTTCAACTTGCTTCTAGCGAATAGAATGACACGCTGCGGCGAGTCTCATTACTTTTTTGACACATACTGTGTGTGAGCATAGTGCTTCAATGCGTTAATTGTTTTGATCATCAACCAGAAGCACTCCTGGTAGCTTGGTTCTAGCAAATGCAGCGCCACGCAGGGGCGAGTCTCATTACTTTCTGCATACACTTTATGAGAGCGTACTTCGTCAGTGCGTTAATTGTTTTGATCATCCACCACAATTCCTCCGGGTAGCTTGCTTCTAGCAAATGGAGCGCCACGAAACGGCGAGTCTCATTACTTTATTGACACACACTGTGTGTGAGCATAGTGATTCAGTGCGTTGATAGTTTTCATCATGCAGCAGAATCCCACCTGTTAGCTTGCTTCTAGCGAGTGGAGCGCCCCGCTGCGGCGAGTCTCATTACATTCTTGACACATACTGTGTGTGAGCATAGTGCTTCAATGCGTTAATTGTTTTGATCATCAACCAGAAGCACTCCTGGTAGCTTGCTTCTAGCAAATGCAGCGCCACGCAGGGGCGAGTCTCATTACTTTCTGCATACACTTAATGAGATCGTACTTCGTCAGTGCGTTAATTGTTTTGATCATCCACCACAATCCCTCCGGGTAGCTTGCTTCTAGCGAATGGAGCGCCACGCAGCGGCGAGTCTCATTAACTTCTGCATACACTTTATGAGTGCAACGTTCGTTACAGCGTTAATTGTTTTGACCATCCACCACAATCCCTCCGGGTAGCTTGCTTCTAGCGAATGGAGCACCACACAGCGGCGAGTCTGATTACTTTCTGCATACACTTTATGAGTACCTAGTTCGTCAGTGGTTTCATTGTTTTGATCATCCACCACAATCCCACCGGGTAGCTAGCTTCTAGCGTTTGGAGCGCCACGCCGCGACGAATCTCATTACTTCCTTCACACATACTGTGTGAGAGCATAATCCTGCAGTGGGTTAATTGGTTGAATCATCCACCACAATCTGTCCGAGGAGCTTGCTTCGAGCGTATGGAGCGCCACGGAGCAGTGAGTCTCATTTCTTTCTGCATACACTTTATGAGGGAATACTTCGTCAGTGAGTTAATTATTTTGATCATCCACCACAATCCCTCCGGGTAGCTTACTTCTAGCGAATGGAGCGCCACGCAGGGGCGAGTCTCATTATTTTCTTGACACATACTCTGTGTGAACATAGTGCTTCAGTGCGTTAATAGTTTTGATCATCCACCAGAATCCTTCCGGGTAGCTAGCTTCTAGAAAGTGGAGCACCACGCTGCGGCGAGTCTCATTACTTTCTTGACACATACGGTGTGTGAGCATAGAGCATAAGTGCGTTAATTGTTTTGACCATCCACAACATTCCCACCGGGTAGCTTGCTTCTAGCGAGTGGAGCGCCACGCAGCGGCGAGTCTCATTTCTTTCAGGTCACATACTGTGTTTGAGCATATTGCTTCAGTGAGTTAATTGCTTTGATCATACACCACAATCCCACCGGGTAGCTTAATTCTAGAGAATGGAGCGCCACGCTGCGGCGAGTGTCATTACTTTCTTGACACATTCTGTGTGTGAGCATAGTGCTTCAATGCGTTAATTGTTTTGATCATCCACCAGAATCCCTCCGAGGAGCTTGCTTCGAGCGTATGGAGCGCCACGGAGCAGTGAGTCTCATTTCTTTCTGCATACACTTTAAGAGGGAATACTTTGTCAGTGCGTTAATTCTTTTGATCATCCGCCACAATCCCTCCGGGTAGCTTGCTTCTAGCGAATGGAGCGCCACGCAGCGGCAAGCCTCATTATTTTCTTGACACATACTCTGTGTGAGCATAGTGCTTCAGTGCATTAATAGTTTTGATCATCCACCAGAATTTTTCCGGGTAGCATGCTTCTTGCCAATGGGGCGTCATGCAGCGGCGGGTCTCATTACTTCTTGCACACAATATATGAGAGCATAGTTAGTCAGTGCGTTAATTGTTTTGATCATCCACCACAATCCTGCAGGGTAGCTTGCATCTAGCGAATGGAGCGCCACCCACCGACGAGTATCATTACTTTTTTGACACATATTGTGTGTGAGGATAGTGCTTCAGTGCGTTAATTGTTTTGATCTTCCACCACAATCCATCCGGTTAGCTTGTTTTTAGCGAATGGGTCGCCACGCAGCGGCGTGTCTCATTATTTGCTTGACACATACTGTGTGTGAGCATAGTGTTTCAGTGCGTTAATTGGTTGGAACATCCACCTGAATCCCTCCGGGTCGCTTGTTTCTAGCGAATGGAGCACCACGCTGCTTCGAGTTTCATTACTTTCTTGACACATAATGTGCATGAGCATAGTGCTTCAGTGCGTTAATTGTTTTGATCATCCACCACAATTGCTCCGGGTAGCTTGCTTCTAGCGAATGGAGCGCCACGAAACGGCCAGTCTCATTACTTTATTGACACACACTGTGTGTGAGCATAGTGTATCAGTGCGTTAAATTTTTGATCATCCACCACAATCCCTCCGTTCAACTTTCTTCTAGCGAATAGAATGACACGCTGCGGCGAGTCTCATTACTTTCTTGACACATACTGTGTGTGAGCATAGTGCTTCAATGCGTTAATTGTTTTGATCATCAACCGGAAGCACTCCTGGTAGCTTGCTTCTAGTAAATGCAGCGCCACGCAGGGGCGAGTCTCATTACTTTCTGCATACACTTTATGAGAGCGTACTTCGTCAGTGCGTTAATTGTTTTGATCATCCACCACAATCCCTCCGGGTAGCTTGCTTCTAGCAAATGGAGCGCCACGAAACGGCGAGTCTCATTACTTTATTGACACACACTGTGTGTGAGCATAGTGATTCAGTGCGTTGATAGTTTTCATCATGCAGCAGAATCCCACCTGTTAGCTTGCTTCTAGCGAGTGGAGCGCCCCGCTGCGGCGAGTCTCATTACATTCTTGACACATACTGTGTGTGAGCATAGTGCTTCAATGCGTTAATTGTTTTGATCATCAACCAGAAGCACTCCTGGTAGCTTGCTTCTAGCAAATGCAGCGCCACGCAGGGGCGAGTCTCATTACTTTCTGCATACACTTAATGAGATCGTACTTCGTCAGTGCGTTAATTGTTTTGATCATCCACCACAATCCCTCCGGGTAGCTTGCTTCTAGCGAATGGAGCGCCACGCAGCGGCGAGTCTCATTAACTTCTGCATACACTTTATGAGTGCAACGTTCGTTACAGCGTTAATTGTTTTGACCATCCACCACAATCCCTCCGGGTAGCTTGCTTCTAGCGAATGGAGGGCCACGCAGCGGCGAGTCTCATTATTTTTTAACACATATGGTGTGTGAGCATAGTGCTTCAGTGGTTTCATTGTTTTGATCATCCACCACAATCCCACCGGGTAGCTAGCTTCTAGCGTTTGGAGCGCCACGCCGCGACGAATCTCATTACTTCCTTCACACATACTGTGTGAGAGCATAATCCTGCAGTGTGTTAATTGGTTGAATCATCCACCACAATCTGTCCGAGGAGCTTGCTTCGAGCGTATGGAGCGCCACGGAGCAGTGAGTCTCATTTCTTTCTGCATACACTTTATGAGGGAATACTTCGTCAGTGAGCTAATTATTTTGATCATCCACCACAATCTCTCCGGGTAGCTTACTTCTAGCAAATGGAGCGCCACGCAGGGGCGAGTCTCATTATTTTCTTGACACATACTCTGTGTGATCATAGTGCTTCAGTGCGTTAATAGTTTTGATCATCCACCAGAATCCTTCCGGGTAGCTAGCTTCTAGAAAGTGGAGCACCACGCTGCGGCGAGTCTCATTACTTTCTTGGCACATACGGTGTGTGAGCATAGAGCATAAGTGCGTTAATTGTTTTGACCATCCACAACATTCCCACCGGGTAGCTTGCTTCTAGCGAATGGAGCGCCACGCAGCGGCGAGTCTCATTTCTTTCTGGTCACATACTGTGTTTGAGCATATTGCTTCAGTGAGTTAATTGCTTTGATCATCCACCACAATCCCACCGGGTAGCTTAATTCTAGAGAATGGAGCGCCACGCTGCGGCGAGTGTCATTACTTTCTTGACACATTCTGTGTGTGAGCATAATGCTACAGTGCGTTAATCGTTTTGATCATCCACCACAAAACCCACTGGGTAGCTTCATTCTAGCGAATGGAGCGCCACGCAGCGACGAGTCTCATTATTTTCTTCACACATACTGTGTGTGAGCATAGTGCTACAGTGCGTTAATTGGTTGGATCATCCACCACAATCCCTTCGAAGAGCTTGCTTCAAGCGAATGTAGCGCAACGCAGCGGCGAGTCTCATTACTTTCTGCATACACTTTATGAGCCCATACTTCGTCAGTGATTTAACTGTTTTGATCATCAACCACAATCCCTCCGGGTAGCTTGCTTCTAGCGAATGAAGCGCCACGCAGCGGTGAGTCTCATTACTTTTTTGGCACATAATGTGTATGAGCACAGTGCTTCAGTGCGTTAATTTTTTTGATCATCCACCACAATTCCTGCGGGAAGCTTGCTTCTAGCGAATGGATCGCCATGAAACGGCGAGTCTCATTAACTTATTGACACACACTGTGTGTGAGCATAGTCCTTCAGTGCCTTAAATTTTTAATCATCCACCACAATCCTTCCGGGTTGCTTGCTTCTAGCGAAAGGAGCGCCACGCAGCGGCGAGTCTCATTACTTTTTTGGCACATAATGTGTATGAGCACAGTGCTTCAGTGCGTTAATTGTTTTGATCATCCACCACAATTCCTGCGGGAAGCTTGCTTCTAGCGAATGGATCGCCATGAAACGGCGAGTCTCATTAACTTATTGACACACACTGTGTGTGAGCATAGTCCTTCAGTGCCTTAAATTTTTAATCATCCACCACAATCCTTCCGGGTTGCTTGCTTCTAGCGAAAGGAGCGCCACGCAGCGGCGAGTCTCATTACTTTCTTGACACATAATGTGTATGAGCATAGTGCTTCAGTGCGTTAATTATTTTCATAATCCACCAGAATCCCTCCTGGTTGCTTGGTTCTAGCAAATAGAGCGCCAAGCAACGGCAAGTCTCATTACTTTCTGCATACACTATATGAGAGCGTAGTTCGTCAGTGCGTTAATTGTTTTCATCATCCACCACAATCCCTCCGGGTAGCTTGCTTCTAGCGAATAAAGCGCCACGCAGCGGTGAGTCTCATTACCTTCTGCATACATTTATGAGGGCATAGTCCGTCAGTGCGTTAATTGTTTTGATCATCCACCACAACCCTTCCGGTTAGCTTGTTTATAGCGAATGGGGCGCCACGCAGCGGCGTGTCTCATTATTTGCTTGACACACACTGTGTGTGAGCATAGTGCTTCAGTGCGTTAAATTTTTGATCATCCACCACAATTCCTCCGGGTAGCTTGCTTCTAGCGAATGGAGCGCCACGAAACGGCGAGTCTCATTACTTTATTGACACACACTGTGTGTGAGCATAGTGCTTCAGTGCGTTAAATTTTTGATCATCCACCACAATCCCTCCGTTTAACTTGCTTCTAGCGAATAGAACGCCACGCTGCGGCGAGTCTCATTACTTTCTTGACACATACTGTGTGTGAGCATAGTGCTTCTGTGCGTTAATTGATTGGAACATCCACAAGAATCCCTCCGGGTTGCTTTCTTCTAGCGAAAGGAGCGCCACACAGCGGAGAGTCTCATTACTTTTTTGGCACATAATGTGTATGAGCATAGTGCTTCAGTGCGTTAATTGTTTTGAACATCCCCCACAATTCCTGCGGGTAGCTTGCTTCTAGCGAATGGATCGCCACGAAACGGCGAGTCTCATTACCTAATTGACACACACTGTGTGTGAGCATAGTCCTTCAGTGCGTTAAATTTCTAATCATCCACCACAATCCTTCCGGGTTGCTTGCTTCTAGCGAATGGAGCGGAACGCAGCGGCGAGTCTCATTACTTTCTGCATACACTTTATGAGGGCATACTTCGTCAGTGCGTTAATTCTTGTGATCACCCACCACAATCCCTCCAGGTAGCTTGCTTCTAGCGAATGGAGCGCCACGCAGCGGCGAGTCTCATTTCTTTCTGTACACATTTTTTGAGGGCATAGTGCTTCAGTGCGTTAATTGTTTTGATCATCCACCACAATTCCTGCGGGTAGCTTGCTTCTAACGAATGGATCGCCACGAAACGGCGAGTCTCATTACTTCCTTGACCCATAATGTGTATGAGCATAATGCTTCATTGCGTTAATTATTTTCATCATCCACCAGAATTTCTCCTGGTTGCTTGGTTCTAGCAAATGGAGCGCCAAGCAACGGCAAGTCTCATTACTTTCTGCATACACTATATGAGAGCGTTTTCGTCAGTGCGTTAATTGTTTTCATCATCCACCACAATCCCTCCGGGTAGCTTGCTTCTAGCGAATGGAGCGCCACCCACCGGCGAGTCTCATTACTTCCTTGACACATAATGTGTATGAGCATAGTGCTTCAGTGCGTTAATTATTTTCATCATCCATTACAATCCCTCCGGGTAGCTTGCTTCTTGCGAATGGAGCGCAACGCAACGACGAGTCTCATTTCTTTCTGTACACATTTTTTGAGGGCATAGTGCTTCAGTGCGTTAATTGTTTTGATCATCCACCACAATTCCTGCGGGTAGCTTGCTTCTAACGAATGGATCGCCACGAAACGGCGAGTCTCATTACTTCCTTGACCCATAATGTGTATGAGCATAATGCTTCATTGCGTTAATTATTTTCATCATCCACCAGAATTTCTCCTGGTTGCTTGGTTCTAGCAAATGGAGCGCCAAGCAACGGCAAGTCTCATTACTTTCTGCATACACTATATGAGAGCGTTTTCGTCAGTGCGTTAATTGTTTTCATCATCCACCACAATCCCTCCGGGTAGCTTGCTTCTAGCGAATGGAGCGCCACCCACCGGCGAGTCTCATTACTTCCTTGACACATAATGTGTATGAGCATAGTGCTTCAGTGCGTTAATTATTTTCATCATCCATTACAATCCCTCCGGGTAGCTTGCTTCTTGCGAATGGAGCGCAACGCAACGACGAGTCTCATTACATCCTGCATAAATTTATGAGGGCATAGTTAGTCAGTGCGTTAATAGTTTTGATCATCCACCACAATCCCTCCGGTACCTTGCATCTAGCGAATGGAGCGCCACCCACCGGCGAGTCTCATTACCTTTTTAACACATATTGTGTGTGAGCATAGTGCTTCAGTGCGTTAATTGATTTGATCATCCACCACAATCCCACCGGGTTGCTTGCTTCTAGCGAACGGAGCGCCACGCCGCGACGAAAATCAATACTTCCTTCACACATACTGTGTGACAGCATAATCCTTCAGTGGGTTAATTGGTTGAATCATCCACCACAATCTGTCCGAGGAGCTTGCTTCGAGCATATGGAGCGCCACGGGGCAGTGAGTCTCATTTCTTTCTGCATACACTTTATGAGGGAATACTTCGCCAGTGAGTTAATTCTTTTGATTATCCATCACAAGCTCTCCGGGTAGCTTTCTTCTAGCGAATGGACGCAGGGGCGAGTCACATTATTTTCTTGATACATACTCTGTGTGAACATAGTGCTTCAGTGCGTTAATAGTTTTGATCATCCACCAGAATCCTTCCGGGTAGCTTGCTTCTAGAGAATGGAGCGCCACGCAGCGGCGAGTCTCATTACTTTCTTGACACATACGGTGTGTGAGCATAGTGCTTCTGTGCGTGTATTGTTTTGACGATCCACAACATTCCCACCGGGTAGCTTGCTTCTAGCGAATGGAGCGCCACGCAGCGCCGAGTCTCATTTCTTTCTTGTCACATACTGTGTTTGAGCATATTGCTTCAGTGCGTTAATTGTCTTGATCATCCACCACAATCCCACCGGTTAGCTTAATTCTAGCGAATGGAGCGCTGCGCAGCGGCGAGTCTCATTACTTTCTGCATACAATTTATGAGGGCATAGTTTGTCAGTGCGTTAATAGTTTTGATCATCCACCACAATCCCTCCGGTACCTTGCATCTAGCGAATGGAGCGCCACCCACCGGCGAGTCTCATTACCTTTTTAACACATATTGTGTGTGAGCATAGTGCTTCAGTGCGTTAATTGATTTGATCATCCACCACAATCCCACCGGGTTGCTTGCTTCTAGCGAACGGAGCGCCACGCCGCGACGAATCTCAATACTTCCTTCACACATACTGTGTGACAGCATAATCCTTCAGTGGGTTAATTGGTTGAATCATCCACCACAATCTGTCCGAGGAGCTTGCTTCGAGCGTATGGAGCGCCACGGGGCAGTGAGTCTCATTTCTTTCTGCATACACTTTATGAGGGAATACTTCGTCAGTGAGTTAATTCTTTTGATTATCCATCACAAGCTCTCCGGGTAGCTTTCTTCTAGCGAATGGAGCACCACGCAGGGGCGAGTCTCATTATTTTCTTGATATATACTCTGTGTGAACATAGTGCTTCAGTGCGTTAATAGTTTTGATCATCCACCAGAATCCTTCCGGGTAGCTTGCTTCTAGAGAATGGAGCGCCACGCAGCGGCGAGTCTCATTACTTTCTTGACACATACGGTGTGTGAGCATAGTGCTTCTGTGCGTGTATTGTTTTGACGATCCACAACATTCCCACCGGGTACCTTGCATCTAGCGAATGGAGCGCCACCCACCGGCGAGTCTCATTAATTTTTTGACACATATTGTGTTTGAGCATAGTGCTTCAGTGCCTTAATTGTTTTGATCATCAACCACAATCACTCCGGGTAGCTTGCTTCTAGCGAATGGAGCACCACACAGCGGCCAGTATCATTACTTTCTGCATACACTTTATGAGTACATAATTCGTCAGTTGTTTAATTGTTTTGATCATCCACCACAATCCCACCCGGTAGCTTGCCTCTAGCGAACGGAGCGCCACGCCGCGACGAGACTCATTACTTTCTTCACACATATTGTGTGAGAGCATAATCCTTCAGTGCGTTAATTGGTTGGATCATCCACCACAATCCCTCCGAGGAGCTTGCTTCGAGCGTATGGAGCGCCACCCACCGGCGAGTATCATTACTTTTTTGACACATATTATGTGTGAGCATAGTGCTTCAGTGCGTTAATTGTTTGAATCATACACCACAATCCCTCCGGTGAGCTTGCTTCAAGCGAATGGAGCGCCATGCAGCGGCGAGTCTCATTACTTTCTGCATATACTTTATGAGGGCATAGTTCGTCAGTGCGTTAATTCTTTTGATCATCCACCAAAATCTCTCCGGGTAGATTGTTCCTAGCGAATGGAGCTCCACGCTGCGGCGAGTCTCATTACTTTCTTGACACATACTGTGTGTGAGCATAGTGCTTCAGTGCATTAATAGTTTTAATCATCCAAAAGAATCCCTTCGGATAGCTTGCTTCTAGCGAATAGAGCTCCACGCAGCGGCGAGTATCATTTCTTTCTGCATACACTTAATGAGGGCATAGTTCTTCAGTGTGTTAATTTTTTGGATCATCCACCAATATACCTCCGGGTAGCTTGCTTCTAGGGAATGGAGCGCCACGCAGCGGCGAGTCTCAATATTTTCTTGTCACATTCTGTGTGTGAGCATAGTGCTTCAGTGCGTTAATTGGTTTGATCATCCACCACAATCCCCCCGGGGACCTTGCTTCTAGCGAATGGAGCGCCACGCAGCGGCGAGTCTCATTTTCTTGACACAAACTGTGTGTGAGCATAGTGCTTCAGTGCGTTAATTGTTTGGATCATCCACCACAATCCATCCGGTGAACTTGCTTCAAGCAAATGGAGCGCCACGCAGCGGCGGTTCTCATTACTTTCTGCATACACTTTATGAATACATAGTTCGTCAGTGGTTTAATTGTTTTGATCGTCCACCACAATCCCACCGGTTAGCTTGCTTCTAGCGTACATAGCGTCACGCCGCGACGAGTCTCATTACTTTCTTCACACGTACTGTGTGAGAGCATAATGCTTCAGTGCGTTAATTGGTTGGATCCTTTACACAATCTCTCCGAGGAGTTTGCTTCGAGCGAATGGAGCGCCACGCAGCAGTGAGTCTCATTTCTTTATGCATACACTTTATGAGGGCATAGTTCGTCAGTGCGTCAATTCTTTTGATCGTCCACCACAATCCATCCGGGTAGCTTGCTTCTAACGAATGGAGCGCAAAAAAGCTGCAAGTCTCATTACTTTCTTGACACATACTGTGTGTGAACATAATGCTTCAATGCGTTAATTGTTTTGATCATCCACCACAATCCCTACGGTAGCTTGCTTCTTACGAATGGACCGCCATGCAGCGGCGAGTCTCAATACGTTCTTCACAAATACTTTGTGTGAGAATAGTGCTACAGTTCGTTAATTGTTTTGATCATCCACCACAATCCCACCGGGTAGCTTGCTTCTAGCGAATGGAGCACCACGCAGCGGCGAGTCTCATTAATTTCTTGACACATACTGTGTGTGAGCATAGTGCTTCTGTGCGTCAATTGTTTGGATCATCGACCACAATCACTACGGGTAGCTTGCTTCTAGCGAATGGAGCACCACTCAGCGGCGAGTTTTATTACTTTCTTAACACATACTGTGTGTGAGCGTAGTGCTACAGTGCGTTAATTTGTTGGATCATCCACCATAATCACTCCGGGGAGGTTGCTTAAGCGAATGGAGCACCACGCAGCGGCGAGTCTCATTACTTTTTGCTTAAAATTTATGAGGGCATAGTTCGTCCGTGCGTTAATTGTTTTGATTATCAACTACGATCCCTCCGGGTAGCTTTCCTCTAACGAATGGAGCGCCACGTAGCGGCGAGTCTCATTACTTTCTTGACACATACTGTGTGTGAGCATAGAGGTTCACTGCGTTAATTGGTTGGATCATCCACCACAATCCCTCCAGGTAGCTTGCTTCTAGCGAATGGAGCGCCACGCAGCGGCGGGTCTCATTACTTTTTGACACATTCTGTGTCTGGGCATAGTGCTTCAGTGCGTTAATTGGTTGCATCATCCACCAGATTCCCTCCGGGTAGCTTGCTTCTAGCGAATGGAGCGCCACGCTGCGGCGAGTCTCATTACTTTCTTGACACATAATGTGTATGAGCATAGTGCTTCAGTGCGTTAATTACTTTGATGATCCAAAACAATCCCTCCGGGTACCTTGCTTTTAGCAAACAGAATGCCACGCTACGGCGAGTCTCATTGCTTTCTTGACACATACTGTGCGTGAGCATAGTGCTTCAATGCGTTAATTGTTGTGATCATCCACCAGAATCCCTTCTGTTAACTTGCTTCTAGCGAGTGGAGCGCCACGCAGCGGCGTGTCTCATTACTTTTTAACACATACTTTGTCTGGGCATAGTGGTTCAGTGCGTTAATTGGTTGCATCATCCACCAGAATCCCTCCGGGGAGCTTGCTTCGAGCGAATGGAGCGCCACGCAACGGAGAGTTAGATTACTCTATGCATACCCTTTTTTAGTACATAGTTCGTCAGTGGTTTAATTCTTTTTATCATCCACCACAATCAGTCCGAGTAGCTTGCTTCTAGAGAATGGAGCGCCACGCAGCGGCGCGTCTCATTATTTTCTTGTCGCATACTGTGTGTGAGCATAGTGATTCAGTGCGTTGATAGCTTTGATCATCCACCAGAATCCCTTCTGTTAGCTTGCTTCTAGCGAGTGGAGCGCCACGCTGCGGCGAGTCTCATTACTTTCTTTACACATACTGTGTGTGAGCATAGTGCTTCAATGCGTTAATTGTTTTGATCATCAACCAGAATCCCTCCTGGTTGCTTGCTTCTAGCAAATGTATCACCACGCAGCGGCAAGTCTCATTACTTTCTGCATACACTTTATGAGAGCGTAGTTGGTCAGTGCGTTAATTGTTTTGATCATCCACCACAATCCTGACGGGTAGCTTGCTTGTAGTGAATGGAGCGCCGCGCAGCGGCGAGTCTCATTACTTTCTGCATACATTTACGAGGGCATAGTTCGTCAGTGCGTTAATATTTTTGATCTTCCACCACAATCCATCCGGTTAGCTTGTTTTTAGTGAATGGGACGCCACGCAGCGGCGTGTCTCATTATTTGCTTGACACATACTGTGTGTGAGCATAGTGTTTCAGTGCGTTAATTGGTTGGAACATCCACCTGAATCCGTCCGGGTCGCTTGTTTCTAGCGAATGGAGCACAACGCTGCTTCGAGTTTCATTATTTTCTTGACACATAATGTGCATGAGCATAGTGCTTCAGTGCGTTAATTGTTTTGATCATCCACCACAATCTGTCCGAGGAGCTTGCTTCGAGCGTATGGAGCGCCACGGAGCAGTGAGTCTCATTTCTTTTTGCATACACTTTATGAGGGAATACTTCGTCAGTGAGTTAATTCTTTTGATTATCCATCACAAGCTCTCCGGGTAGCTTTCTTCTAGCGAATGGAGCACCACGCAGCGGCGAGTCTCATTACTTTCTTGACACATACGGTGTGTGAGCATAGTGCTTCTGTGCGTGTATTGTTTTGACGATCCACAACATTCCCACCGGGTACCTAGCATCTAGCGAATGGAGCGCCACCCACCGGCGAGTATCATTACTTTTTTGAAACATATTATGTGTGAGCATAGTGCTTCAGTGCGTTAATTGTTTGAATCATACACCACAATCCCTCCGGTGAGCTTGCTTCAAGCGAATGGAGCGCCACGCAGCGGCGAGTCTCATTACTTTCTGCATATACTTTATGAGGGCATAGTTCGTCAGTGCGTTAATTCTTTTGATCATCCACCACAATCCCTCCGGGTAGCTTGCATCTAGCGAATGGAGCGCCACGCAGCGTCGAGTCTCATCACTTTCTTGACACATAGTGTGTGTGAGCATAGTGCTTTAGTATGTTAATTGGTTGGATCATCCACCACAATCCCTCCGGTGAGCTTGCTTCTAGCGAATGGAGCGCCACGCAGCGGCGAGTCTCATTACTTTCTGTACACATTTTTTGAGGGCATAGTTCGTCAGTGCGTTAATTGTTTGGATCATCCACCAAAATCTCTCCGGGTAGATTGTTCCTAGCGAATGGAGCGCCACGCTGCGGCGAGTCTCATTACTTTCTTGACACTTACTGTGTGTGAGCATAGTGCTTCAGTGCATTAATTGTTTTAATCATCCAAAAGAATCCCTTCGGATAGCTTGCTTCTAGCGAATAGAGCTCCACGCAGCGGCGAGTATCATTTCTTTCTGCATACACTTAATGAGGGCATAGTTCTTCAGTGTGTTAATTGTTTGGATCATCCACCAATATACCTCCGGGTAGCTTGCTTCTAGGGAATGGAGCGCCACGCAGCGGCGAGTCTCAATATTTTCTTGTCACATTCTGTGTGTGAGCATAGTGCTTCAGTGCGTTAATTGTTTGGATCATCCACCACAATCCATCCGGTGAACTTGCTTCAAGGGAATGGAGCGCCACGCAGCGGCGGTTCTCATTACTTTCTGCATACACTTTATGAATACATAGTTCGTCAGTGGTTTAATTGTTTTGATCGTCCACCACAATCCCACCGGTTAGCTTGCTTCTAGCGTACATAGCGTCACGCCGCGACGAGTCTCATTACTTTCTTCACACGTACTGTGTGAGAGCATAATGCTTCATTGCGTTAATTGGTTGGATCCTTTACACAATCTCTCCGAGGAGTTTGCTTCGAGCGAATGGAGCGCCACGCAGCAGTGAGTCTCATTTCTTTATGCATACACTTTATGAGGGCATAGTTCGTCAGTGCGTCAATTCTTTTGATCGTCCACCATAATCCATCCGGGTAGCTTGCTTCTAACGAATGGAGCACCACGCAGAGGCGAGTCTCATTAATTTCTTGACACATACTGTGTGTGAGCATAGTGCTTCTGTGCGTCAATTGTTTGGATCATCGACCACAATCACTACGGGTAGCTTGCTTCTAGCGAATGGAGCACCACTCAGCGGCGAGTCTCATTACTTTCTTAACACATACTGTGTGTGAGCGTAGTGCTACAGTGCGTTAATTGGTTGGATCATCCACCATAATCACTCCGGGGAGCTTGCTTCAAGCGAATGGAGCAACACGCAGCGGCGAGTCTCATTACTTTTTGCTTAAAATTTATGAGGGCATAGTTCGTCCGTGCGTTAATTGTTTTGATTATCAACTACGATCCCTCCGGGTAGCTTTCTTCTAACGAATGGAGCGCCACGTAGCGGCGAGTCTCGTTACTTTCTTGACACATACTGTGTGTGAGCATAGAGGTTCACTGCGTTAATTGGTTGGATCATCCACCACAATCCCTCCAGGTAGCTTGCTTCTAGCGAATGGAGCGCCACGCAGCGGCGGGTCTCATTACTTTTTGACACATACTGTGTCTGGGCATAGTGCTTCAGTGCGTTAATTGGTTGCATCATCCACCAGATTCCCTCCGGGTAGCTTGCTTCTAGCGAATGGAGCGCCACGCTGCGGCGAGTCTCATTACTTTCTTAACACATAATGTGTATGAGCATAGTGCTTCAGTGGGTTAATTACTTTGATGATCCAAAACAATCCCTCCGGGCACCTTGCTTTTAGCGAACAGAATGCCACGCTACGGCGAGTCTCATTGCTTTCTTGACACATACTGTGCGTGAGCATAGTGCTTCAATGCGTTAATTGTTGTGATCATCCACCAGAATCCCTTCTGTTAGCTTGCTTCTAGCGAGTGGAGCGCCACGCAGCGGCGTGTCTCATTACTTTTTAACACATACTTTGTCTGGGCATAGTGCTTCAGTGCGTTAATTGGTTGCATCATCCACCAGAATCCCTCCGGGGAGCTTGCTTCGAGCGAATGGAGCGCCACGCAACGGAGAGTTAGATTACTCTATGCATACCCTTTTTTAGTACATAGTTCGTCAGTGGTTTAATTCTTTTGATCATCCACCACAATCAGTCCGGGTAGCTTGCTTCTAGAGAATGGAGCGCCACGCAGCGGCGAGTCTCATTATTTTCTTGTCGGATACTGTGTGTGAGCATAGTGATTCAGTGCGTTGATAGCTTTGATCATCCACCAGAATCCCTTCTGTTAGCTTGCTTCTAGCGAGTGGAGCGCCACGCTGCGGCGAGTCTCATTACTTTCTTTACACATACTGTGTGTGAGCATAGTGCTTCAATGCGTTAATTGTTTTGATCATCAACCAGAATCCCTCCTGGTTGCTTGCTTCTAGCAAATGGAGCACCACGCAGCGGCAAGTCTCATTACTTTCTGCATACACTTTATGAGAGCGTAGTTGGTCAGTGCGTTAATTGTTTTGATCATCCACCACAATCCCTACGGGTAGCTTGCTTGTAGTGAATGGAGCGCCGCGCAGCGGCGAGTCTCATTACTTTCTGCATACATTTACGAGGGCATAGTTCGTCAGTGCGTTAATATTTTTGATCTTCCACCACAATCCATCCGGTTAGCTTGTTTTTAGTGAATGGGACGCCACGCAGCGGCGTGTCTCATTATTTGCTTGACACATACTGTGTGTGAGCATAGTGTTTCAGTGCGTTAATTGGTTGGAACATCCACCTGAATCCGTCCGGGTCGCTTGTTTCTAGCGAATGGAGCACAACGCTGCTTCGAGTTTCATTACTTTCTTGTCACATAATGTGCATGAGCATAGTGCTTCAGTGCGTTAATTGTTTTGATCATCCACCACAATCTGTCCGAGGAGCTTGCTTCGAGCGTATGGAGCGCCACGGAGCAGTGAGTCTCATTTCTTTCTGCATACACTTTATGAGGGAATACTTCGTCAGTGAGTTAATTCTTTTGATTATCCATCACAAGCTCTCCGGGTAGCTTTCTTCTAGCGAATGGAGCACCACACAGCGGCCAGTATCATTACTTTCTGCATACACTTTATGAGTACGTAATTCGTCAGTTGTTTAATTGTTTTGATCATCCACCACAATCCCACCCGGTAGCTTGCCTCTACGAACGGAGCGCCACGCCGCGACGAGTCTCATTTCTTTCTTCTCACATACTGTGTTTGAGCATATTTCTTCAGTGCGTTAATTGTTTTGATCATCCACCACAATCCCACCGGTTAGCTCAATTCTAGCGAATGGAGCGCTGCGCAGCGGCGAGTCTCATTACTTTCTCCATACAATTTATGAGGGCATAGTTTGTCAGTGCGTTAATTGTTTTGATCATCCACCACAATCCCTCCGGGTACCTTGCATCTAGCGAATGGAGCGCCACCCACCGGCGAGTGTCATTAATTTTTTGACACATATTGTGTTTGAGCATAGTGCTTCAGTGCCTTAATTGTTTTGATCATAAACCACAATCACTTCGGGTAGCTTGCTTCTAGCGAATGGAGCACCACACAGCGGCCAGTATCATTACTTTCTGCATACACTTTATGAGTACGTAATTCGTCAGTTGTTTAATTGTTTTGATCATCCACCACAATCCCACCCGGTAGCTTGCCTCTAGCGAAGGGAGCGCCACGCCGCGACGAGTCTCATTACTTTCCTCACACATACTGTGTGAGAGCATAATCCTTCAGTGCGTTAATTGGTTGGATCATCCACCACAATCCCTCCGAGGAGCTTGCTTCGAGCGTATGGAGCGCCACCCACCGGCGAGTATCAGTACTTTTTGACACATATTATGTGTGAGCATAGTGCTTCAGTGCGTTAATTATTTTGATCATCCACCACATTCATTCCGGGGAGCTTGATGCTAGCGAATGGAGCGCCACGCAGCGGCGAGTCTCATTAATTTCTGCATACACTTTGTGAGGGCATAGTTCGTCAGTGCGTTATTTAATTTGATTATCCACCACAATCCCTCCGGGAAGCATGCTTAATACGAACGGAGCGCCACGCAGCTGCGAGTCTGATTACTTTCTTGACACATTCTGTGTATGAGCATAATGCTTCAGTGCGTTAATCGTTTTGATCATCCACCACAATCCCACTGGGTAGCTTCCTTCTAGCGAATGGAGCGCCACGCAGCGGAGAGTCTCATTACTTTATTCACACATACTGTGTGTGAGCATAATGCTACAGTGCGTTAATTGGTTGGATCATCCACCAGAATCCTTCCGGGAAGCTTCCTTGTTGCGAATGTGGCGCCATGCAGCGGCGAGTCTCATTACTTAATGCATACAATTTATGAGGGCATAGTTAGTCAGTGCGTTAATTGTTTTGATCATCCACCACAATCCTGCAGGGTAGCTTGCATCTAGCGAATGGAGCGACACCCACCGGCGAGTATCATTACTTTTTTGACACATATTGTGTGTGAGAATAGTGCTTCAGTGTGTTAATTGTTTTGATCATCCACCACAATCACTCCGAAGA
This sequence comes from Thermobia domestica, assembly GCF_964235325.1. Taxonomy (NCBI): domain Eukaryota; kingdom Metazoa; phylum Arthropoda; class Insecta; order Zygentoma; family Lepismatidae; genus Thermobia; species Thermobia domestica. The sequence continues at coordinate 15,374,358 of NC_137459.1, forward strand.
GCTTGCTTAATACGAACGGAGCGCCACCCATTGGCGAGTCTGATTACTTTTTTGACACATTCTGTGTATGAGCATAATGTTTCAGTGCGTTAATCGTTTTGATCATCCACCACAATCCCACTGGGTAGCTTCTTTCTAGCGAATGGAGCGCCATGCAGCGGCGAGTCTCATAACTTTCTTCACACATACTGTGTGAGCATAGTGCTACAGTGGGTTAAATGGTTGGATCATCCACCACAATCCCTCCGAAGAGCTTGCTTCAAGCGAATGGAGCGCAACGCAGCGGCGAGTCTCATTACTTTCTGCATACACTTTATGAATACATAGTTCGTCAGTGGTTTAATTGTTTTGATGATCCACCAGAATCCCTCCGGGTAGCTTGCTTCTGGCGAATGGAGCGCCACGCAGCGGCGAGTTTCATTACTTTTTGACACATACGGTGTGTGAGCATAGTCCTTCTGTGCGTGTATTGTTTTGACGATCCAGAACATTCCCACCGGGTAGCTTGCTTCTAGCGAATGGAGCGCCACGCAGCGCCGAGTCTCATTTCTTTCTTGTCACATACTGTGTTTGAGCATATTTCTTCAGTGCGTTAATTGTTTTGATCATCCACCACAATCCCACCGGTTAGCTCAATTCTAGCGAATGGAGCGCTGCGCAGCGGCGAGTCTCATTACTTTCTCCATACAATTTATGAGGGCATAGTTTGTCAGTGCGTTAATTGTTTTGATCATCCACCACAATCCCACCGGGTACCTTGCATCTACCGAATGGAGCGCCACCCACCGGCGAGTGTCATTAATTTTTTGACACATATTGTGTTTGAGCATAGTGCTTCAGTGCCTTAATTGTTTTGATCATAAACCACAATCACTTCGGGTAGCTTGCTTCTAGCGAATGGAGCACCACACAGCGGCCAGTATAATTACTTTCTGCATACACTTTATGAGTACGTAATTCGTCAGTTGTTTAATTGTTTTGATCATCCACCACAATCCCACCCGGTAGCTTGCCTCTACGAACGGAGCGCCACGCCGCGACGAGTCTCATTACTTTCTTCACACATACTGTGTGAGAGCATAATCCTTCAGTGCGTTAATTGGTTGGATCATCCACCACAATCCCTCCGAGGAGGTTGCTTCGAGCGTATGGAGCGCCACCCACCGGCGAGTATCAGTACTTTTTTGACACATATTATGTGTGAGCATAGTGCTTCAGTGCGTTAATTATTTTGATCATCCACCACATTCATTCCGGGGAGCTTGATGCTAGCGAATGGAGCGCCACGCAGCGGCGAGTCTCATTAATTTCTGCATACACTTTGTGAGGGCATAGTTCGTCAGTGCGTTATTTAATTTGATTATCCACCACAATCCCTCCGGTTAGCATGCTTAATACGAACGGAGCGCCACGCAGCTGCGAGTCTGATTACTTTCTTGACACATTCTGTGTATGAGCATAATGCTTCAGTGCGTTAATCGTTTTGATCATCCACCACAATCCCACTGGGTAGCTTCCTTCTAGCGAATGGAGCGCCACGCAGCGGAGAGTCTCATTACTTTATTCACACATACTGTGTGTGAGCATAATGCTACAGTGCGTTAATTGGTTGGATCATCCACCAGAATCCTTCCGGGAAGCTTCCTTCTTGCGAATGTGGCGCCATGCAGCGGCGAGTCTCATTACTTCCTGCATACAATTTATGAGGGCATAGTTAGTCAGTGCGCCAATTGTTTTGATGATCCACCACAATCCTGCAGGGTAGCTTGCATCTAGCGAATGGAGCGCCACCCACCGGCGAGTATCATTACTTTTTTGACACATATTGTGTGTGAGCATAGTGCTTCAGTGCGTTAATTGTTTTTATCATCCACCACAATCACTCCGAAGAGCTTGCTTAACACGAACGGAGCGCCACCCATTGGCAAGTCTGATTACTTTTTTGACACATTCTGTGTATGAGCATAATGTTTCAGTGCGTTAATCGTTTTGATCATCCACCACAATCCCACTGGGTAGCTTCTTCCTAGCGAATGGAGCGTCACGCAGCGGCGAGTCTCATTACTTTCTTCACACATACTATGTGTGAGCATAGTGCTACAGTGGGTTAAATGGTTGGATCATCCACCACAATCCCTCCGAAGAGCTTGCTTCAAGCGAAAGGAGCGCAACGCAGCGGCGAGTCTCATTACTTTCTGCATACACTTTATGAATACATAGTTCGTCAGTGGTTTAATTGTTTTGATGATCCACCAGAATCCCTCCGGGTAGCTTGTTTCTGGCGAATGGAGCGCTACGCAGCGGCGAGTCTCATTACTTTCTGTACACATTTTTTGAGGGCATAGTTCGTCAGTGCGTTAATTGTTTGGATCATCCACCAAAATCAATACGGGTAGCTTGTTTCTATCGAATGGAGCGCCACGAAGCGGCGAGTCTCATTAATTTCTTGACACATACTGTGTGTGAGCATAGTGCTTCAGTGCGTTAATTGTTTTGACCATCCACCACAATTCCTCCGGATAGCTTTCTTCTGGCGAATGGACCGCAATGCAGCGGCGAGTCTCATTACTTTCTGCATACACTTTATGAGGGCATACATCGTCTGTGATTTAATTCTTTTGATCATTCACCACAATCCCTCCGTGTAGCTTCCTTCTTGCGAATAGACCGCCATGCAGCACGGAGTCTCACTACGTTCTGCACAAATACTTTGTGTGAGAATAGTGATACAGTTGGTTAATTATTTTGATCATCCACCACAATCCCACCAGGTAGCTTGCTTCTACCGAATGGAGCACCACGCAGCGGCGAGTCTCATTAATTTCTTGACACATACTGTGTGTGAGCATAGTGCTTCTGTGCGTCAATTGTTTGGATCATCAACCACAATCACTACGGGTAGCTTGCTTCTAGGGAATGGAGCGCCACGCAGCGGCGAGTCTGATTACTTTCTTGAAACATCTGTGTGTGAGCATAATGCTTCAGTGCGTTAATTGTTTTGATCATCCACCACAATCCCATTCTGTAGCTTCCTTCTAGCGAATGGAGCGCCACTCAGCGGCGAGTCTCATTACTTTCTTAACACATACTGAGTGTGAGCGTAGTGCTACAGTGCGTTAATTGGTTGGATCATACACCAAAATCACTCCGGGGAGCTTGCTTCAAGCGAATGGAGCACCACGCAGCGGCGAGTCTCATTACTTTCTGCTTAAAATTTATGAGGGCATAGTTCGTCCGTGCGTTAATTGTTTCGATTATCAACTACGATCCCTCCGGGTAGCTTCCTTCTAGCGAATGGAGCGCCACTCAGCGGCGAGTCTCATTACTTTCTTAACACATACTGTGTGTGAGCGTAGTGCTACAGTGCGTTAATTGGTTGGATCTTCCACCACAATCACTCCGAGGAGCTTGCTTCTAGCGAATGTAGCGCCACGCTGTGGCGAGTCTCATTACTTTCTGCATACACTTTATAACGGCATAGTTCGTCTGTGCGTTAATTGTTTTGATCATCTACCACAATCCGTCCGGGTAGCTTGCTTCCAGCGAATGGAGGGCCACGCAGCGGCGAGTCTCATTACTTTCTTGACACATACTGTGTGTGAGCATAAAGGTTCACTGCGTTAATTGGTTGGATCATCCACCACAATCCCTCCGGGTAGCTTTCTTCTAGCGAATGGAGCGCCACGCAGCGGCATGTCTCATTACTTTCTGACACATACTGTGTGTGGGCATAGTTCTTCAGTGCGTTAATTGGTTGCATGATCCACCAGAATCCCTCCGGGGAGCTTGCTTCGAGCGAATGGAGCGCCACGCAACGGAGAGTCTGATTACTTTCTGCATACACTTTATTAGTACATAGTTCGTCAGTGGTTTAATTCTTTTGATCATCCACCACAATCAGTCCGGTTAGCTTGCTTCTAGGGAATGGAGCGCCACGCAGCGGCGAGTCTCATTATTTTCTTGTCTCATACTGTGTGTGAGCATAGTGATTCAGTGCGTTGATAGTTTTGATCATCCACGAGAATCCTCTCTGTTAGTTTGCTTCTAGCGAGTGGAGCGCCACGCTGCGGCGAGTCTCATTACTTTCTTGACACATACTGTGTGTGAGCATAATGCTTCAATGCGTTAATTGTTTTGATCATTAACCAGAATCCCTCCTGGTTGCTTGCTTCTAGCAAATGGAGCGCCACACAGCGGCAAGTCTCATTACTTTCTGCATACAATTTATGAGAGCGTAGTTCGTCAGTGCGTTAATTGTTTTGATCATCCACCACAATCCCTCCGGGTAGCTTGCTTCTAGCGAGTGCAGCGCCGCTCAGCGGCGAGTCTCATTACTTTCTGCTTACATTTACGAGGGCGTAGTTCGTCAGTGCGTTAATTGTTTTGATCTTCTGCCACAATCCATCCGGTTAGCTTGTTTTTAGCGAATGGTGCGCCACGCAGCGGCGTGTCTCATTATTTGCTTGACACATACTGTGTGTGAGCATAGTGTTTCAGTGCGTTAATTGGTTGGAACATCCACCTGAATCCCTCAAGGTCGCTTGTTTCTAGCGAATGGAGCATAACGCTGCTTCGAGTTTCATTACTTTCTTGACACATAATGTGCATGAGCATAGTGCTTCAGTGCGTGAATTGTTTTGATCATCCACCACAATTCCTCCGGGTAGCTTGCTTCTAGCGAATGGAGCGCCACGAAACGGCGAGTCTCATTACTTTATTGACACACACTGTGTGTGAGCATAGTGCATCAGTGCGTTCATTGTTTTGATCATACACCAGAATCCCTCCGGGTAGCTTGCTTCTTGCGAATGGAGCGCCACGCAGCGGCGAGTCTCGTTACTTTCTTGACATATACTGTGTGTGAGCATAGTGATTCAGTGCGTTAATTGTTTTGATCATCCACCACAATCCCTCCGTTTAACTTGCTTCTAGCGAATAGAGTGACACGCTGCGGCGAGTCTCATTACTTTCTTGACACATACTGTCTGTGAGCATAGTGCTTCAATGCGTTCATTGTTTTGATCATACACCAGAATCCGTCCGGGTAGCTTGCTTCTTGCGAATGGAGCGCCACGCAGCGGCGAGTCTCGTTACTTTCTTGACATATACTGTGTGTGAGCATAGTTATTCAGTGCGTTAATTTATTTGATCATCCACCACAATCACTCCGGGTAGCTTGCTTCTTGCGAATGGAGCGCCACGCAGCGGCGAGTCTCGTTACTTTCTTGACACATACTGTGTGTGAGCATAGTGTTTCAGTGCGTTAATTGTTTTGATCATCAACCAGAATCCCTCCTGGTTGCTTGCTTCTAGCAAATGGAGCGCCACGCAGCGGCAAAGTCTCATTACTTTCTGCATACACTTTATGAGAGCGTAGTTCGTCAGTTCGTTGTTTTGATCATCCACCACAATCCCTCCGGGTAGCTTGCTTCTAGCGAATGGAGCGCCACGCAGCGGCGAGTCTCATTAACTTCTGCATACACTTTATGAGTGCAAAGTTCGTTACTGCGTTAATTGTTTTGATCATCCACCAGAATCCCTCCGGGTAGCTTGCTTCTAGCGAATGGAGCGCCACGCAGCGGCGAGTCTCATTACTTTTTTAACACATATTGTGTGTGAGCATAGTGCTTCAGTGCGTTAATTGATTTGATCATCCACCACAATCACTCCGGGTAGCTTGCTTCTAGCGAATGGAGCACCACACAGCGGCGAGTCTCATTACTTTCTGCATACACTTTATGAGTACATAGTTCGTCAGTGGTTTAATTGTTTTGATCATCCAGCACAATCCCACCGGGTAGCTAGCTTCTAGCGAACGGAGCGCCACGCCGCGACGAGTCTCATTACTTTCTTCACACATACTGTGCAACTTTTTGAGTGTTGCTACCTGCTCCAAATGCAAGGACTTCGGCCACGTTGCAAAGTTTTGTAAATCAGAGGAAGCCAGATGCGGACACTGTGGTGAGGTAAAGCACGAGAAGAACAATTGCAAAAACTTAGAAAGGCCAAAAGTATGTATTCCCTGCTATATCAGGAAAAAGAAGTGCAATGCCAATACCGAGAAAGATTGCCTGACATACAAATATTTTTACGATAGGGAAGTAGCTAAATTTGATTATGGCTACGGAAATTAACGACTGTTTGCGAGAAGAAGCCAAATTAGTAAGAACATCTACAGAAGTGGGTATTTCAGGCAATGAAAATGTTAAAAATATATGTACTGGGATAAATTCCCCTAGACACAGAACTAGAGATTCTTTCAGTATGAGGGAATACAATTTGAGAAAAAGCAGTGAAAATTTCTTACACTGGGCAGAAAACAATATACCGAACTTAACCGATCATAAGAATTTTCCAAAACCTCTAACGGTGATACCGGGAACTATAGATTTAACCATAAAGGGTCAGTGTATTTTACATTTCATTAACCCGAATCTTAAGACTTTTCCGGGAGGCTTCGCTAGGCTTGTGGCAAGTTCTCATGATGAATTTGACATTGCCAAATTTAAAGATCTGGAAATGTCAGACGGCAACGATAAGATAGTCAGAGCCCTCTACTCAACTAATAAATTCGAATGTAATTTTATACATGTCATTTCGAGCAGAGAGGAATTCCTTCAGGATTTGGCAATAACCTTAGCCTTTTTGCAAAGTAAAAATGAAGATGTAAATGATAAAGTAATTATCTTACCTGCAATAGGTATGGGGTTGTGGAAATGGCCACCTAGGGAGGTAATGTCAGTGTTTTATGACTACTACGGTGTTCCCAACCAAAAGTTTAAACTTGTGATGTATATAGAAAACATGCATATTTATGCTGAATTAGATTGGCAAATAAGAAAGTTTGACTATAAACTAAGGAAACCCGATACTACGGTACAAGAAGAAATGAAAAATCTGTCTCTCACAATCGTACCTTATAGAAACCCGAAACAAATCCAAGAAGCTAAGTCTCATGAGTCCCACCTACAAGCAAATGAAACAGCAGTAAATGATGAAGAGTCAAAAGGGAAAGCTACGGGAGATAATGGAACCGGAATAATAACAACAGACAATATAAGTGTAGGGTCCCTAAAAGAAGAAACGGCAAACCCGGAAGCCCAAATTGAGGAAAATAAACGCTCGGGAATACTTAGGGCTCTGATACGATTTGGGAGAACGAGGGAAAACAAGATGGAGAAAAGTGTAATCCATTATAATACCATCACGAAAGTAGAGAAGGGAACTAGGCAGGCGAGAACTGGTGACCAACCTGGATGTGTGGGTGGAAGGATACAACGGACCGGGACCTACACTAAGTGCTCCGAGTGGATCCCGGACCTCAAACCAGCACATACTGGAATGGATATCACTGTGCCTAGGGAAAGATCAGAATCCCAAACAGACGTATGATGATTTTGAGCATACTCTCAGGCTGTCGCGCCTGGAACAGTCGGATACCCTTAGGTTAGCCCTGCGACATATAATAAGGAAACTAAAAGAACATGGTGACCAGATAGTTTTCCCATTTTCTGAAGATGAGGACTTAATGCAGCTAAGCACAAACAATTTACCGACAGATCCTAAAGAACTGCTCGACTTGGTGGATATGGCCTATGCAAGGAGAAATATAAACCTCGACCTTAACAGGACCTACACACATTTCGTGAGACAATATGGTCGCATGGTGTATAATCATAAAAGTGAGTGGCCTAACGCTTGGGTCAGAACTTACCATACATAATGGATAAAATTGTGGATAATAAGTTAAACATTTTACAATTAAACACCATGCGATCTGAAGCGGCCATGGAAGAGATAATACAAACTGCCATAACCTGGGAGGCAGACATAATATGCATTCAGGAATCATTTTTAACAGAAGACAAATTGGAATTTCCCAATGATAAATTTAGAATAATTACTGAAGATAAGAAGTCGTTAGCTTCCATTATTATTTTAAACAATAACATTCAGGTTTTAAAAATTAAACACTACTGCAGTAAATGGACTAATTGCGTACAAATAGTATTAGGTGATCTAGATTTTATTTTAATCAACTCATACTTTCAATACTCATTACCTATTCACGGCTTTCTAGAAGAAATAACAACTATATGCAATGCATATAAGGAAAAACGCATCCTTTTATGTGCGGATGCAAATGCCAAATCTCCATCCTGGCACTCTGGCATCCTGGATCAAAAAGGAGAAATGCTGGAAAATGTAATAGACGAACTAAATTTGTTAGTAATAAATCAACCTAATAATCCTCCAACTTTCAGAAATAGAAATGGCCACGAATCTAACATAGATGTTACACTAGCCTCAGCTAATTTTATAAGTGCAATAACAAACTGGGAAGTAGTTGAGGGAGAATCTATCAGTGATCACCAAATAATACGGTTCACCATCACGGAACCTAACAACAGAAGTGCAACTAGTGTAACAAATAGAATAAATTATGCTGTTAAACGTATAAACTGGGAGAACTTTAAAAAACATCTCACATTACCGAATATAGAATGTCCAGGTGAAAGGGAATTAAATAATACAGTTACTAAGATTGAGAACACGATCAAAACCGCGATTATAAACTCAAGTAGGCAAGGAAATAGACTGAAAACCCTGAAAAGCAACCATAATTACTTTTGGACCAATGCCCTACAAATAATTAAAAGACAAGTCAGAGCTAAGAGAAGAAGATACCAAAGATGTAATGATCCTTATTTAAAAGAAATAAGGTTACAACAATATTTACAGGCAAAAAATGAATATAAAGATAAACTTAAACAAGAGAAACATAGAGCATGGTCTAATTTCGCGAAAGAAAATCTTAGTTTAGATCCATGGGGCACACCATATAAACTGGTAATGAATAAAATAAAACCGTCAGTAAGTTTGACGACTATGAAGAGACCAGATGGATCCTTCACAACGGACACAAGAAGTACGATGGAATACGTAATAAACTGCTTACTCCCAGAAGATGACTACACTACAGATAATGACGAAAACAGAATTGACAGAATAAACTTTGAAAGAATACCTACCGTTAGTGATCAAAAATGGCCAAACGCAACAACGAATGAGGAGGTGCAAGATATAATCAAGAATTTAAAAAACAACAAGGCACCAGGTCCGGATGGCATTAAAGCCGAGATATTGAAACATGACAGAGAACTATGGACGCCATATTTAACAAAGTTGTATAATACTTGTCTCGCATTGGGGATATTTCCAAAGAATTGGAAGATAGCAAATCTAATAATACTACAGAAAAGCAAAATTGGGGAGCCTATCTCCCCTAAGTCGTACAGGCCAATCTGTCTTCTTAATATTCTGGGAAAAATATTTGAAAAGATAATTGCAAACAAGATTAATGAGAAACGGGAAAATTTGGAGTTATGTAACCTACAATTTGGCTTCAGAAAACATAAAGGAACCACAGATGCAATAAATAAATTACTGGATACTATAGAAAGAATGGAGGACATCGGCGGAAGATATACAATAGTCATATTTGTGGATATTGCTGGCGCATTTGACAATCTCTGGTGGCCGGCAATGTTTAAGGAATTAAAACATCTAAGGATTGATCAAGGCCTTCAGACAATAATTAAAAATTACTGTAAGGACAGAAAGGTCGTTTTCAGTAACAATAACGTTAACATAGAAAAAAGCATAAGCAAGGGTTGTCCACAAGGGTCAGTGTTAGGTCCACTTCTATGGGATGTGACTCTCCAACCAGGTCTTGTAAAACTAAACAGCTTAACAGAAACGAAAGGTGTAATCGCATACGCAGACGACTTAGCATTAATTACAAATGCTAATACTAGAAGAGAGCTGGAACGGAATGCTTGTGTAATAATGAATACGTTTTCGGACTGGTGTAAATCCACAAAACTTAAAATATCTGCGGATAAGACCAAATATATCATGGTTAAAGAAAAGTTGGAGAGAAACCCCACAGTGAAAATTGAGGATAAATCTATCAAACGCGAGGAGGCATTCAAATGTTTAGGAGTGTGGATAGATGAATCGCTCAACTTCAATATGCACGTCGAAAAACAAAAGGAAAAAATAGTGCGCATAGCAAATAAAATATTCTATATACTGGCCAAAGATTTCAAGCTGACACCCAGAGATGCTAGCCTCTACTACAAAGCCATATTTATGTCAATAATCTCCTATGGATCTAGTGTTTGGGGACACAGAATTAAAGAAAATATTAAGAGAAGAAATAAACTCGACAGTGCCCAAAGGAAAATTTTAATAAGAATGACAGGTGCCATGGCAACTACGCCTGTTGAAGCACTACAAATCATTTTAGGAATAGAACCCTTTCATCTGTCGATACTCAGAATTGCTGCAAGGTATTGGTTACAGAGAGGAAGACTAGACAAAGTCGATCGTCTTCTACAAAGAAGAGTGTCAACTATGACAGAAATAGAAGAACAGATGTCTAATATGTGGCAGGATAATTGGGACAACTCTCAAAAATCAAGAAGGGTGTATCAGATCTTCCCACAAATCAAGAATAGACTAGAAATTGGAGAATTACAATTAAACAAACATACAATTCAATTCATTACCGGCCACGGACCCTTCAGAACAACATTCAACAAACTTGGCCTTCTAAATTCAGATTTGTGCGACTGTGGAGAAGTACAGTCCCCAGATCATTTACTTTATGAATGTGACAATATAGTATTACAGCAAGAGGATCAAAAAGACAGGACTGAGTTAAGAAGAATTAAAGACAGGGAAGGACTATTTCGCATTATACAAAATCTGGACTTGAGACGCACTCTAAATAGACTATGCAAAACAATCTTGGAAATAAATAGAATAATAATCAGTATGGACTTAGCCAGGAGGAGACAAGAAAACCAGAATAATTAAACTACTACATCTATCTACTATCTGATGTTTAGTGTTTAGTGTCTTGTGTGTTGTGTTGTGTTATCGTACTATATTGTGTTGTGTTCAGTGTGCATGGCAGTAAAGGAATATCAAATGCATGATTGTCAAATATTGTGCGGAGGACCGCTATAAATGGATAAATGGATATATGACTTCGGAGGACCGGAAGTCATATAATTTCGGAAGACCGAAAGTCATACAGGTGGAACCATAAGTAATTAGTTAATTAATATAATGTGTCAGTGTTAGTGTGTTTATATCTGTACCTTAAAAGCAGGTGAAAACCAAACAACTCAGGTGAAAACCGATAAAAGTATCTCGAAATAGGTGTTTATTAGTGTGTCAACGTGAATATCTAAGAAGCGGTGAAAACCAATAATTAAGCGATATATTTTCTTTTACTCTAATGACACAGGTGAAAACCAACTTATTTCAGCAGCTGATAAACAACTGTGCTAAATATTATTATATGTGAATGTGTATTATGTGTTGTCTTGCATTATGTATGTATTAAATATTTGTTTTCTTTTTCTTTCAGAAAATAAATAAAAGAAAAGAAGAAATATATATATATACAAAAAAAAGGAAATCAGACCTGAGCTAGCTTACAAGAACTCAGGTTAAGAAAGACCACCCCCCTACCTAAATAGGGTTGGAGAATTTACCAAAAGAGAAGAGAGATAAAATAATAAGTACAGAGAGATTAACACTAATGGGCAGTTGCGTCTGCCGTCAGTCCATAAGCAATTGGCAAAGGCAGGGGTAGTGGAGGAAAAAAAACACATACTGTGTGAGACCATAATCCTTCAGTGCGTTAATTGGTTGGATCATCCACCACAATCCCTCCGGGAAGCTTGCTTATAGCGAATACAGGGCCACGCAGCGGCGAGTCTCATTACTTTCTTGACACATACGGTGTGTGAGCATAGTGGTTCACTGCGTTAATTGGATGGATCATCCACCCCAATCCCTCCGGGTAGCTTCCTTCTAGCAAATGGGGCGCCACGCAGCGGCGTGTCTCATTACTTTTTTAACACATATTGTGTGTGAGCATAGTGCTTCAGTGCGTTAATTGATTTGATAATCCACCACAATCACTCCGGGTTGCTTGCTTCTAGCGAATGGAGCACCACACAGCGGCGAGTCTCATTAATTTCTGCATACACTTTATGAGTACATAGTTCGTCAGTGGTTTAATTGTTTTGATCATCCACCACCATCCCACCGGGTAGCTAGCTTCTAGCGAACGGAGCGCCACGCCGCGACGAATCTCATTACTTCCTTCACACATACTGTGTGAGAGCATAATCCTTCAGTGGGTTAATTGGTTGAATCATCCACCACAATCTGTCCGAGGAGCTTGCTTCGAGCGTATGGAGCGCCACGGAGCAGTGAGTCTCATTTCTTTCTGCATACACTTTATGAAAGAATACTTCGTCAGTGAGTTAATTCTTTTGATCATCCACCACAATCCCTCCGGGTAGCTTTCTTCTAGCGAATGGAGCACCACGCAGAGGCGAGTCTCATTATTTTCTTGACACATACTCTGTGTGAACATAGTGCTTCAGTGCGTTAATAGTTTTGATCATCCACCAGAATCCTTCCGGGTAGCTTGCTTCTAGAAAATGGAGCGCCACGCTGCGGCGAGTCTCCTTACTTTCTTGACACATACGGTGTGTGAGCATAGTGCTTCAGTGCGATAATAGTTTTGATCATCCACCAGAATGCTTCCGGGTAGTTTGCTTCTAGAGAATGGAGCGCCACGCTGCGGCGAGTCTCATTACATTCTTGACACATACTGTGTGTGAGCATAGTGCTTCAGTGCGTTAATTGTTTTCATCATCCACTAGAATCCCTCAGGGTAGCTTGCTTCTAGCGAATGGAGCGCCACGCAGCGGCGAGTCTCATTACATTATTGACACACACTGTGTGTGAGCATAGTGCTTAAGTGCGTTAAATATTTAATCATCCACCACAATCCTTCCGGGTTGCTTGCTTCTAGCGAAAGGAGCGCCAAGCAGCGGCGAGTCTCATTACTTTCTTGACACATAATGTGTATGAGCATAGTGCTTCAGTGCGTTAATTGTTTTGATCATCCACCACAATTCCTCAGGGTAGATTGCTTCTAGCGAATGGATCGCCACGAAACGGCGAGTCTCATTACATTATTGACACACACTGTGTGTGAGCATAGTGCTTCAGTGCGTTAAATTTTTAATCATCCACCACAATCCTTCCGGGTTGCTTGCTTCTAGCGAAAGGAGCGCCACGCAGCGGCGAGTCTCATAACTTTCTTGACACATAATGTGTATGAGCATAGTGCTTAAGTGCGTTAATTATTTTCATCATCCACCAGAATCCCTCCTGGTTGCTTGGTTCTAGCAAATGGAGCGCCACGCAACGGTAAGTCTCATTACTTTCTGCATACACTATATGAGAGCGTAGTTCGTCAGTGCGTTAATTGTTTTGATCATCCACCACAATTCCTCCGGGTAGCTTGCTTCTAGCGAATGGAGCGCCACGCAGCGGCGAGTCTCATTTCTTTCTGCATACATTTACGAGGGCATAGTTCGTCAGTGCGTTAATTGTTTTGATCATCCACCACAATCCCTCCGGTTAGCTTGTTTATAGCGAATGGGGCGCCACGCAGCGTCGTGTCTCATTATTTGCTTGACACACACTGTGTGTGAGCATAGTGCTTCAGTGCGTTAAATTTTTGATCATCCACCACAATTCCTCCTGGTAGCTTGCTTCTAGCGAATGGAGCGCCACGAAACGGCGAGTCTCATTACTTTATTGACACACACTGTGTGTGAGCATAGTGCTTCAGGGCGTTAAATTTTTGATCATCCACCACAATCCCTCCGGGAAGCTTGCTTCTTGCGAATGGAACGCAACGCAGCGGCGAGTCTCATTACTAAGGCCCGGATTTTTATGTTTTTACATATTTTTTCCTTTGTATGTACGCTGGTGAAAATATGAAATGTTTGCAAATTACGAAGTAAGGAGCCATATAAACCACAATCACGTTACATATTTTTACATATTTTGAAGTCTGTTACATATTTTCCGTCTACTGTACATATTTTTACATAAATTCAGTTTCCTTGCTCCTTTTCGCTAATTTTCTTTAAATAACACGCAAATAAAAATAGGCTTATATATGGAACAATATCTCAAAAAGTACTTTATTTAATTGTCTATATCTTTTCTCTCACTTTGTTCAACCGATTTGCATTGCGAGAAAGCTGAGTTAAAACAAATCGTACACTCTACAATATGCAAAGAAATGTCGTCAGTTATCGCTTTCGATCCTGAAAAAAAGAAGAAAATCTTATATATATAGTGGGGGTGGAGGTGGCGGTGAGAGGGAGGTGATTGGAGCGGTTAGGCTTTTTCACTTGTTTCTTAAATCGAATTAAAAATCGCTTTTGTATGACTCGATGGCTACTCCGCCACTTCTTCCTTCAAACAAAGGGGAGAAGTATTCAGTTTCGCGACCGGTTTGTTAGTGTGCACGCTCGTGACCGAGTCAGTTTCTTGTTTTCAATGATGGCTTCCTCTTTAGCATCAAAATTGAAATCGTGGATAACTATGAATGACGCTTATACCACAGACCGTAAAATTGTTTTTTGTTAAGTATGCGATAAGAAATTGGGCTGTTCAATGAAGTCGCAATTGGATCAGCATATGCAAACGGCTACTCACATGAAAAACAAGGTGTTACAGCGTGCCGCAAAGCAAAAACTTTTAACCCAAACAAAACCAGCACCTGAAAACAGCAGTGAATTTTACAAAGACCTTGCCAATGCGTTCATAGCAGCAGACATACCGTGGTACAAATTGCAAGTCCCACAGTTCTCGTCCTTTTTGGAAAAATATTGCAAGAAACGAATCTACTATCCGCAAGAATTATTTCGATGCGTGCTATGAAGATACTATCAAACACATTCGAGCTGAAATTGGTGATTCGCATATATGATTTGCGGTGGATGAAACTACAGACGGATTAGGACGTTTCGTTGCCAATCTGGTGGTAGGAAAGCTTGTGGTACGTATCTGTAGAAAGTTATTTACTGCTTAATCTTTTATTACGTAAATATGTTACAGTATATTTATTAGCTAAGAAAATAGCACAGACACAAAATAAACACGAGAAAATATTTTTACATATTTTCATATTTTTAACATATTTCTTACATATTTCACTGATTTTTGTTACATATTTATGTACATATTTCGGTACTTTGTACTACATAAAAATCCGGGCCTTACTCATTACATTCTGCATACATTTATGAGGGCATAGTTAGTCAGTGCGTTAATTGTTTTGATCATCCAAAACAATCCCTCCGGGTAAGTTGCATCTAGCGAATGGAGCGCCACCCACCGGCGAGTCTCATTACTTTTTTAACACATATTGTGTGTGAGCATAGTGCTTCAGTGCGTTAATTGATTTGATCATCCACCACAATCCCACCGGGTAGCTTGCTTCTAGCGAACGGAGCGCCACGACGCGACGAATCTCATTACTTCCCTCACACATACTGTGTGAGAGCATAATCCTTCAGTGGGTTAATTGGTTGAATCATCCACCACAATCTGTCTGAGGAGCTTGCTTCGAGCGTATGGAGCGCCACGGAGCAGTGAGTCTCATTTCTTTCTGCATACACTTTATGAGGGAATACTTCGTCAGTGAGTTAATTCTTTTGATTATGCATCACAATCTATCCGGGTGGCTTTCTCCTAGCGAATGGAGCACCACGCAGGGGCGAGTCTCATTATTTTCTTGATACATACTCTGTGTGAACATAGTGCTTCAGTGCGTTAATAGTTTTGATCATCCACCAGAATCCTTCCGGGTAGCTTGCTTCTAGAGAATGGAGCGCCACGCTGCGGCTAGTCTCATTACTTTCTTGACACATACGGTGTGTGAGCATAGTGCTTCAGTGCGTTAATTGTTTTGACCATCCACAACATTCCCACCGGGTAGCTAGCTTCAAGCGAATGGAACGCCACGCAGCGGCGAGTCTCATTTCTTTCTTGTCACATACTGTGTTGGAGCATATTTCTTCAGTGCGTTAATTGTTTTGATCATCCACCACAATCCCACCGGTTAGCTTAATTCTGGCGAATGGAGCGCTGTACAGCGCGAGTCTCATTACTTTCTGCATACAATTTATGAGGGCATAGTTTGTCAGTGCCTTAATTGTTTTGATCATCCACCACAATCCCTCCGGGTACCTTGCATCTAGCGAATGGAGCGAAACCCAACGGCGAGTCTCATTACTATTTTGACACATTTTGTGTTTGAGCATTGAACTTCAGTGCGTTAATTGTTTTGATCATCAACCACAATCACTCCGGGTAGCTTGCTCCTAGCGAACGGAGCACCACACAGCGGCCAGTATCATTACTTTCTGCATATACTTTATGAGTACATAATTCGTCAGATGTTTAATTGTTTTGATCATCCACCACAATGCCACCGGGTAGCTTGCCTCTAGCGAACGGAGCGCCACGCCGCGACGAGTCTCATTACTTTTTTCACACATACTGTGTGAGAGCATAATCCTTCACTACGTTAATTGGTTGGATCATCCACCACAATCCCTCCGGTACCTTACATCTAGCGAATGGAGCGGCACCCACCGGCGAGTCTCATTACTTTTTTAACACATATTGTGTGTGAGCATAGTGCTTCAGTGCGTTAATTGATTTGATCATCCACCACAATCCCACCGAGTAGCTTGCTTCTAGCGAATGGAGCGCCACGCAGCGGCGAGTTTCATTATTTTCTTGACACATACGGTGTGTGAGCATTGTGCTTCTGTGCGTGTATTGTTTTGACGATCCACAACATTCCCACCGGGTAGCTTGTTTCTAGCGAATGGAGCGCCACGCGGCGCCGAGTCTCATTTCTTTCTTGTCACATACTGTGTTTGAGCATATTGCTTCAGTGCGTTAATTGATTTGATCATCCACCACAATCCCACCGGTTAGCTTAATTCTAGCGAATGGAGCGCTGCGCAGCGGCGAGTCTCATTACTTTCTGCATACAATTTATGAAGGCATAGTTTGTCAGTGTGTTAATTGTTTTCATCATCCACCACAGTCCCTCCGGGTACCTTGCATCTAGCGAATGGAGCGCCACCCACCGGCGAGTGTCATTAATTTTTTCACAAATATTGTGTTTGAGCATAGTGCTTCAATGCCTTAATTGTTTTGATCATCAACCATAATCACTCCGTGTAGCTTGCTTCTAGCGAATGGAGCACCACACAGCGGCCAGTATCATTACTTTCTGCATACACTTTATGAGTACATAATTCGTCAGTTGTTTAATTGTTTTTATCATCCACCACAATCCCACCCGGTAGCTTGCCTCTAGCGAATGGAGCGCCACCCACCGGCGAGTATCATTACTTTTTTGACACATAATATGTGTGAGCATAGTGCTTCAGTGCGTTAATTGTTTTGATCATCCACCACATTCATTCCGGGGAGCTTGCTGCTAGCGAATGGAGTGCCACGCAGCGGCGAGTCTCATTAATTTCTGCATACACTTTGTGAGGGCATAGTTCGTCAGTGCGTTATTTAATTTGATTATCCACCACAATCCCTTCGGGTAACATGCTTAATACGAACGGAGTGCCACGCAGCTGCGAGTCTGATTACTTTCTTGACACATTCTGTGTATGAGCATAATGCTGCAGTGCGTTAATCGTTTTGATCATCCACCACAATCCCACTGGGTAGCTTCCTTCTAGCGAATGGAGCGCCACGCAGCGGAGAGTCTCATTACTTTCTTCACACATACTGTGTGTGAGCATAATGCTACAGTGCGTTAATTGGTTGGATTATCCACCAGCATCCTTCCGGGAAGCTTCCTTCTTGCGAGTGTGGCGCCATGCAGCGGCGAGTCTCTTACTTCCTGCATACAATTTATGAGGGCATAGTTAGTCAGTGCGTTAATTGTTTTGATCATCCACCACAATCCTGCAGGGTAGCTTGCATCTAGCGAATGGAGCGCCACCCACCGGCGAGTATCATTACTTTTTTGACACATATTGTGTGTTAGCATAGTGCTTCAGTGCGTTAATTGTTTTGATCATCCACCACAATCACTCCGGGGAGCTTGCTTAATACGAACGGAGCGCCACCCATTGGCTAGTCTGATTACTTTTTTGACACATTCTGTGTATGAGCATAATGTTTCAGTGCGTTAATCGTTTTGATCATCCACCACAATCCCACTGGGTAGCTTCCTTCTAGCGAATGGAGCGCCACGCCGCGACGAGTCTCATTACTTTCTTCACACATACTGTGTGAGAGCATAATCCTTCAGTGCGTTAATTGGTTGGATCATCCACCACAATCCCTCCGAAGAGCTTGCTTCAGGCGAATGGAGCGCAACGCGGCGGCGAGTCTCATTACTTTCTGCATACACTTTATGAATACATAGTTCGTCAGTGGTTTAATTGTTTTGATGATCCACCAGAATCCCTCCGGGTAGCTTGCTTCTAGCGAATGGAGCGCCACGCAGCGGCGAGTCTCATTACTTTCTGTACACATTTTTTGAGGGCATAGTTCGTCAGTGCGTTAATTGTTTGGATCATCCACCAAAATCAATCCGGGTAGCTTGTTTCTATCGAATGGAGCGCCACGAAGCGGCGAGTCTCATTTCTTTATTGACACATACTGTGTGTGAGAATAGTGCTTCAATGCGTTAATTGTTTTGAACATCCACCACAATTCCTCCGGGTAGCTTTCTTCTGGCGAATGGACCACCATGCAGCGCCGAGTCTATTTACTTTCTGCATACACTTTATGAGGGCATACATCGTCAGTGATTTAATTCTTTTGATCATTCACCACAATCCCTCCGGGTAGCTTGCTTCTTGCGAATGGACCGCCATGCAGCGCCGAGTCTCACTACGTTCTTCACAAATACTTTGTGAGAGAATAGTGCTACAGTTCGTTAATTATTTTGATCATCCACCACAATCCCACCGGGTAGCTTGCTTCTACCGAATGGAGCACCACGCAGCGGCGAGTCTCATTAATTTCTTGACACATACTGTGTGTGAGCATAGTGCTTCTGTGCGTCAATTGTTTGGATCATCGACCACAATCACTACGGGTAGCTTGCTTCTAGGGAATGGAGCGCCACGCAGCGGCGAGTCTGATTACTTTCTTCACACATCTGTGTGTGAGCATAATGCTTCAGTGCGTTAATTGTTTTGATCATCCACCACAATCCCATCCTGTAGCTTCCTTCTAGCGAATGGAGCGCCACTCAGCGGCGAGTCTCATTACTTTCTTAACACATACTGTGTGTGAGCGTAGTGCTACAGTGCGTTAATTGGTTGGATCATCCACCACAGTCACTCCGGGGAGCTTGCTTCAAGCGAATGGAGCACCACGCAGCGGCGAGTCTCATTACTTTCTGCTTAAAATTTATGAGGGCGTAGTTCGTCCGTGCGTTAATTGTTTTGATTATCAACTACGATCCCCCGGGTGGCTTTCTTCTAACGAATGGAGCGCCACAAAGCGGCGAGTCTCGTTAATTTCTTGACACATACTGTGTGTGAGCATAGTGCTTCAGTGCGTTAATTGTTTGGATCATCCACCACAATCCCTCCGGTGAGCTTGCTTCAAGCGAATGGAGCGCCACGCAGCGGCGAGTCTCATTACTTTCTGCATATACTTTATGAGGGCATAGTTCGTCAGTGCATTAATTGTTTTGATCATCCAGCCTAATCCCTCCGGGTAGCTTGCTTCTAGCGAATGGAGCGCCACGCAGCGGCGAATCTCATTACTTTCTTTACATTTACTGTGTGTGTGCATATTGCTTCAGCGCGTTAATTGGTTGGATCATCCACCAGAATCCCTCCGGGTAGCTTGCTTCTAGCGAATGTAGCGCCACGCTGCGGCGAGTCTCATTACTTTCTGCATACACTTTATAACGGCATAGTTCGTCTGTGCGTTAATTGTTTTGATCATCTACCACAATCCCTCCGGGTAGCTTGCTTCTAGAGAATGGAGCGCCACGCAGCGGCTAGTCTCATTTTTTTTCTTGTCGCATACTGTGTGTGAGCATAGTGATTCAGTGCGTTGATAGTTTTGATCATCCACGAGAATCTCTTCTGTTAGTTTGCTTCTAGCGAGTGGAGCGCCACGCTGCGGCGAGTCTCATTACTTTCTTGACACATACTGTGTGTGAGCATAGTGCTTCAATGCGTTAATTGTTTTGATCATCAACCAGAATCCTTCCTGGTTGCTTGCTTCTAGCAAATGGAGCGCCACGCAGCGGCAAGTCTCATTACTTTCTGCATACACTTTATGAGAGCGTAGTTCGTCAGTGCGTTAATTGTTTTGACCATCCACCACAATCCCTCCGGGTAGCTTGCTTCTAGCGAATAGAATGACACGCTGCGGCGAGTCTCATTACTTTCGTGACAAATACTTTGTGTGAGAATAGTGCTACAGTTCGTTAATTATTTTGATCATCCACCAGAATCCCACCGGGTAGCTTGCTTCTAGCGAATGGAGCGCCATGAAACGGCCAGTCTGATTACTTTCTTGACACATCTGTGTGTGAGCATAATGCTTCAGTGCGTTAATTGTTTTGATCATCCACCACAATTCCTCCGGGTAGCTTGCTTCTAGAGAATGGAGCGCCACGCTGCGGCGAGTCTCATTACTTTCTTGACACATACTGTGTGTGAGCATAGTGCTTCAATGCGTTAATTGTTTTGATCATCAACCAGACCCCTCCTGGTTGATTGCTTCTAGCAAATGGAGCGCCACGCAGCGGCAAGTCTCATTACTTTCTGCATACACTTTATGAGAGCGTAGTTCGTCAGTGCGTTAATTGTTTTGATCTTCCACCACAATCCCTCCGGGTAGCTTGCTTCTAGCGAATAGAATGATACGCTGCGGCGAGTCTCATTACTTTCTTGACACATACTTTGTGTGAGAATTGTGCTACAGTTCGTTAATTATTTTGATCATGCACCACAATCCCACCGGGTAGCTTGCTTCTACCGAATGGAGCACCACGCAGCGGCGAGTCTCATTAATTTCTTGACACATACTGTGTGTGAGCATAGTGCTTCTGTGCGTCAATTGTTTGGATCATCGACCACAATCACTACGGGTAGCTTGCTTCTAGGTAATGGAGCGCCACGAAACGGCGAGTCTCATTAATTTATTGACACACACTGTGTGTGAGCATAGTGCACCAGTGCGTTAAATTTTGATCATCCACCACAATCCCTCCGTTTAACTTGCTTCTAGCGAATAGAATGACACGCTGCTGCGAGTCTCATTACTTTCTTGACACATACTGTCTGTGAGCATAGTGCTTCAATGCGTTAATTGTTTTGATCATCCACCAGAATCCCTCCGGGTAGCTTGCTTCTTGCGAATGAAGCGCCACGCAGCGGCCAGTCTCGTTACTTTCTTGAAATATACTGTGTGTGAGCATAGTGATTCAGTGCGTTAATTGTTTTGATCATCAACCAGAATCCCTCCTGGTTGCTTGCTTCTAGCGAATGGAGCGCCACGCAGCGGCGAGTCTGATTACTTTCTTGAAATATACTGTGTGTGAGCATAGTGATTCAGTGCGTTAATTGTTTTGATCATCAACCAGAATCCCTCCTTGTTGCTTGCTTCTAGCGAATGAAGCGCCACGCAGCGGCGAGTCTCGTTACTTTCTTGAAATATACTGTGTGTGAGCATTGTGATTCAGTGCGTTAATTGTTTTGATCATCAACCAGAATCCCTCCTGGTTGCTTGCTTCTAGCGAATGGAGCGCCACGCAGCGGCGAGTCTGATTACTTTCTTGGCACATCTGTGTGTGAGCAGTGTTTCAGTGCGTTAATTGGTTGGAACATCCACCTGAATCCCTCCGGGTAGCTTGCTTCTAGCGAATGGAGCGCCACGAAACGGCGAGTCTCATTACTTTATTGACACACACTGTGTGTGAGCATAGTGCACCAGTGCGTTAAATTTTGATCATCCACCACAATCCCTCCGTTTAACTTGCTTCTAGCGAATAGAATGACACGCAGCGGCGAGTTTCATTACTTTCTTGACACATACTGTCTGTGAGCATAGTGCTTCAATGTGTTAATTGTTTTGATTATCCACCAGAATCCCTCCGGGTAGCTTGCTTCTAGCGAATGGAGCGCCACGCAGCGGCAAATTCTCATTACTTTCTGCATACACTTTATGAGAGCGTAGTTCGTCAGTGCGTTAATTGTTTTGATCATCCACCACAATCCCTCCGGGTAGCTTGCTTCTAGCGAATGGAGCGCCACGCAGCGGCGAGTCTCATTAACTTCTGCATACACTTTATGAGTGCAAAGTTCGTTACTGCGTTAATTGTTTTGATCATCCACCAGAATCTATCCGGGTAGCTTGCTTCTAGCGAATGGTGCGCCACGCAGCGGCGAGTCTCATTACTTTTTTAACACATATTGTGTGTGAGCATAGTGCACCAGTGCGTTAAATTTTGATCATCCACCACAATCCCTCCGTTTAACTTGCTTCTAGCGAATAGAATGACACGCTGCTGCGAGTCTCATTACTTTCTTGACACATACTGTCTGTGAGCATAGTGCTTCAATGCGTTAATTGTTTTGATCATCCACCAGAATCCCTCCGGGTAGCTTGCTTCTTGCGAATGAAGCGCCACGCAGCGGCCAGTCTCGGTACTTTCTTGAAATATACTGTGTGTGAGCGTAGTGATTCAGTGCGTTAATTGTTTTGATCATCAACCAGAATCCCTCCTGGTTGCTTGCTTCTAGCGAATGGAGCGCCACGCAGCGGCAAAGTCTCATTACTTTCTTGAAATATACTGTGTGTGAGCATAGTGATTCAGTGCGTTAATTGTTTTGATCATCAACCAGAATCCCTCCTGGTTGCTTGCTTCTAGCGAATGGAGCGCCACGCAGCGGCGAGTCTGATTACTTTCTTGAAATATACTGTGTGTGAGCATAGTGATTCAGTGCGTTAATTGTTTTGATCATCAACCAGAATCCCTCCTGGTTGCTTGCTTCTAGCGAATGAAGCGCCACGCAGCGGCGAGTCTCGTTACTTTCTTGAAATATACTGTGTGTGAGCATTGTGATTCAGTGCGTTAATTGTTTTGATCATCAACCAGAATCCCTCCTGGTTGCTTGCTTCTAGCGAATGGAGCGCCACGCAGCGGCGAGTCTGATTACTTTCTTGGCACATCTGTGTGTGAGCATAGTGTTTCAGTGCGTTAATTGGTTGGAACATCCACCTGAATCCCTCCGGGTAGCTTGCTTCTAGCGAATGGAGCGCCACGAAACGGCGAGTCTCATTACTTTATTGACACACACTGTGTGTGAGCATAGTGCACCAGTGCGTTAAATTTTGATCATCCACCACAATCCCTCCGTTTAACTTGCTTCTAGCGAATAGAATGACACGTAGCGGCGAGTCTCATTATTTTCTTGACACATACTGTCTGTGAGCATAGTGCTTCAATGTGTTAATTGTTTTGATTATCCACCAGAATCCCTCCGGGTAGCTTGCTTCTAGCGAATGGAGCGCCACGCAGCGGCAAAGTCTCATTACTTTCTGCATACACTTTATGAGAGCGTAGTTCGTCAGTGCGTTAATTGTTTTGATCATCCACCACAATCCCTCCGGGTAGCTTGCTTCTTGCGAATGGACCGCCATGCAGCGCCGAGTCTCACTTCGTTCTTCACAAATACTTTGTGTGAGAATAGTGCTACAGTTCGTTAATTATTTTGATCATCCACCACAATCCCACCGGGTAGCTTGCTTCTACCGAATGGAGCACCACGCAGCGGCGAGTCTCATTAATTTCTTGACACATACTGTGTGTGAGCATAGTGCTTCTGTGCGTCAATTGTTTGGATCATCGGCCACAATCACTACGGGTAGCTTGCTTCTAGGGAATGGAGCGCCACGCAGCGGCGAGTCTGATTACTTTCTTGACACATCTGTGTGTGAGCATAATGCTTCAGTGCGTTAATTGTTTTGATCATCCACCACAATCCCATCCTGTAGCTTCCTTCTAGCGAATGGAGCGCCACACAGCGGAGAGTCTCATTACTTTCTTAACACATACTGTGTGTGAGCGTAGTGCTACAGTGCGTTAATTGGTTGGATCATCCACCACAATCCCTCCGGTGAGCTTGCTTCAAGCGAATGGAGCACCACGCAGCGGCGAGTCTCATTAATTTCTGCTTAAAATTTATGAGGGCATAGTTCGTCCGTGCGTTAATTGTTTTGATTATCAACTACGATCCCTCCGGGTAGCTTTCTTCTAACGAATGGAGCGCCACAAAGCGGCGAGTCTCGTTAATTTCTTGACACATACTGTGTGTGAGCATAGTGCTTCAGTGCGTTAATTGCTTGGATCATCCACCACAATCCCTCCGGTGAGCTTGCTTCAAGCGAATGGAGCGCCACGCAGCGGCGAGTCTCATTACTTTCTGCATATACTTTATGAGGGCATAGTTCGTCAGTGCATTAATTGTTTTGATCATCCAGCCTAATCCCTCCGGGTAGCTTGCTTCTAGCGACTGGAGCGCCACGAAGCGGCGAATCTCATTACTTTCTTTACATTTACTGTGTGTGTGCATAGTGCTTCAGCGCGTTAATTGGTTAGATCATCCACCAGAATCCCTCCGGGTAGCTTGCTTCTAGCGAATGTAGCGCCACGCTGCGGCGAGTCTCATTACTTTCTGCATACACTTTATAACGGCATAGTTCGTCTGTGCGTTAATTGTTTTGATCATCTACCACAATCCCTCCGGGTAGCTTGCTTCCAGCGAATGGAGGGTCACGCAGCGGCGAGTCTCATTACTTTCTTGACACATACTGTGTGTGAGCATAGAGGTTCACTGCGTTAATTGGTTGGATCATCCACCACAATCCCTCCGGGTAGCTTTCTTCTAGCGAATGGAGCGCCACGCAGCGGCGTGTTTCATTACTTTCTGACAAATACTGTGTGTGGGCATAGTTCTCCAGTGCGTTAATTGGTTGCATCATCCACCAGAATCCCTCCGGAGAGCTTACTTCGAGCGAATGGAGCGCCACGCAACGGAGAGTCTGATTACTTTCTGCATACACTTTATTAGTACATAGTTCGTCAGTGGTTTAATTCTTTTGATCATCCACCACAATCAGTCCGGGTAGCTTGATTCTAGAGAATGGAGCGCCACGCAGCGGCGAGTCTCATTTTTTTCTTGTCGCATACTGTGTGTGAGCATAGTGATTCATTGCGTTGATAGTTTTGATCATCCACGAGAATCTCTTCTGTTAGTTTGCTTCTAGCGAGTGGAGCGCCACGCTGCGGCGAGTCTCATTACTTTCTTGACACATACTGTGTGTGAGCATAGTGCTTCAATGCGTTAAATGTTTTGATCATCAACCAGAATCATTCCTGGTTGCTTGCTTCTAGCAAATTTAGCGCCACGCAGCGGCAAGTCTCATTACTTTCTGCTTACATTTACGAGGGCATAGTTCGTCAGTGCGTTAATTGTTTTGATCTTCTACCACAATCCATCCGGTTAGCTTGTTTTTAGCGAATGGGGCGCCACGCAGCGGCGTGTCTCATTATTTGCTTGACACATACTGTGTGTGAGCATAGTGTTTCAGTGCGTTATTTGGTTGGAACATCCACCTGAATCCCTCCGGGTCGTTTTTTTCTAGCGAATGGAGCACCACGCTGCTTCGACTTTCATTACTTTCTTGACACATAATGTGCATGAGCATAGTGCTTCAGTGCGTTAATTGTTTTGATCATCCACCACAATTCCTCCGGGTATCTTGCTTCTAGCGAATGGAGCGCCACGAAACGGCGAGTCTCATTACTTTATTGACACACACTGTGTGTGAGCATAGTGCATCAGTGCGTTAAATTTTTGATCATCCACCACAATCTTTCCGTTTAACTTGCTTCTAGCGAATAGAATGACACGCTGCTGCGAGTCTCATTACTTTCTTGACACATACTGTCTGTGAGCATAGTGCTTCAATGCGTTAATTGTTTTGATCATCCACCAGAATCCCTCCGGGTAGCTTGCTTCTTGCGAATGAAGCGCCACGCAGCGGCCAGTCTCGTTACTTTCTTGAAATATACTGTGTGTGAGCATAGTGATTCAGTGCGTTAATTGTTTTGATCATCAACCAGACCCCTCCTGGTTGCTTGCTTCTAGCAAATGGAGCGCCACGCAGCGGCAAGTCTCATTACTTTCTGCATACACTTTATGAGAGCGTAGTTCGTCAGTGCGTTAATTGTTTTGATCTTCCACCACAATCCCTCCGGGTAGCTTGCTTCTAGCGAATAGAATGACACGCTGCGGCGAGTCTCATTACTTTCTTGACACATACTTTGTGTGAGAATTGTGCTACAGTTCGTTAATTATTTTGATCATGCACCACAATCCCACCGGGTAGCTTGCTTCTACCGAATGGAGCACCACGCAGCGGCGAGTCTCATTAATTTCTTGACACATACTGTGTGTGAGCATAGTGCTTCTGTGCGTCAATTGTTTGGATCATCGACCACAATCACTACGGGTAGCTTGCTTCTAGGTAATGGAGCGCCACGAAACGGCGAGTCTCATTAATTTATTGACACACACTGTGTGTGAGCATAGTGCACCAGTGCGTTAAATTTTGATCATCCACCACAATCCCTCCGTTTAACTTGCTTCTAGCGAATAGAATGACACGCTGCTGCGAGTCTCATTACTTTCTTGACACATACTGTCTGTGAGCATAGTGCTTCAATGCGTTAATTGTTTTGATCATCCACCAGAATCCCTCCGGGTAGCTTGCTTCTTGCGAATGAAGCGCCACGCAGCGGCCAGTCTCGTTACTTTCTTGAAATATACTGTGTGTGAGCATAGTGATTCAGTGCGTTAATTGTTTTGATCATCAACCAGAATCCCTCCTGGTTGCTTGCTTCTAGCGAATGGAGCGCCACGCAGCGGCGAGTCTGATTACTTTCTTGAAATATACTGTGTGTGAGCATAGTGATTCAGTGCGTTAATTGTTTTGATCATCAACCAGAATCCCTCCTGGTTGCTTGCTTCTAGCGAATGGAGCGCCACGCAGCGGCGAGTCTGATTACTTTCTTGGCACATCTGTGTGTGAGCATAGTGTTTCAGTGCGTTAATTGGTTGGAACATCCACCTGAATCCCTCCGGGTAGCTTGCTTCTAGCGAATGGAGCGCCACGAAACGGCGAGTCTCATTACTTTATTGACACACACTGTGTGTGAGCATAGTGCACCAGTGCGTTAAATTTTGATCATCCACCACAATCCCTCCGTTTAACTTGCTTCTAGCGAATAGAATGACACGCAGCGGCGAGTCTCATTACTTTCTTGACACATACTGTCTGTGAGCATAGTGCTTCAATGTGTTAATTGTTTTGATTATCCACCAGAATCCCTCCGGGTAGCTTGCTTCTAGCGAATGGAGCGCCACGCAGCGGCAAAGTCTCATTACTTTCTGCATACACTTTATGAGAGCGTAGTTCGTCAGTGCGTTAATTGTTTTGATCATCCACCACAATCCCTCCGGGTAGCTTGCTTCTAGCGAATGGAGCGCCACGCAGCGGCGAGTCTCATTAACTTCTGCATACACTTTATGAGTGCAAAGTTCGTTACTGCGTTAATTGTTTTGATCATCCACCAGAATCTATCCGGGTAGCTTGCTTCTAGCGAATGGTGCGCCACGCAGCGGCGAGTCTCATTACTTTTTTAACACATATTGTGTGTGAGCATAGTGCACCAGTGCGTTAAATTTTGATCATCCACCACAATCCCTCCGTTTAACTTGCTTCTAGCGAATAGAATGACACGCTGCTGCGAGTCTCATTACTTTCTTGACACATACTGTCTGTGAGCATAGTGATTCAGTGCGTTAATTGTTTTGATCATCAACCAGAATCCCTCCTGGTTGCTTGCTTCTAGCGAATGGAGCGCCACGCAGCGGCAAAGTCTCATTACTTTCTTGAAATATACTGTGTGTGAGCATAGTGATTCAGTGCGTTAATTGTTTTGATCATCAACCAGAATCCCTCCTGGTTGCTTGCTTCTAGCGAATGGAGCGCCACGCAGCGGCGAGTCTGATTACTTTCTTGAAATATACTGTGTGTGAGCATAGTGATTCAGTGCGTTAATTGTTTTGATCATCAACCAGAATCCCTCCTGGTTGCTTGCTTCTAGCGAATGAAGCGCCACGCAGCGGCGAGTCTCGTTACTTTCTTGAAATATACTGTGTGTGAGCATTGTGATTCAGTGCGTTAATTGTTTTGATCATCAACCAGAATCCCTCCTGGTTGCTTGCTTCTAGCGAATGGAGCGCCACGCAGCGGCGAGTCTGATTACTTTCTTGGCACATCTGTGTGTGAGCATAGTGTTTCAGTGCGTTAATTGGTTGGAACATCCACCTGAATCCCTCCGGGTAGCTTGCTTCTAGCGAATGGAGCGCCACGAAACGGCGAGTCTCATTACTTTATTGACACACACTGTGTGTGAGCATAGTGCACCAGTGCGTTAAATTTTGATCATCCACCACAATCCCTCCGTTTAACTTGCTTCTAGCGAATAGAATGACACGTAGCGGCGAGTCTCATTATTTTCTTGACACATACTGTCTGTGAGCATAGTGCTTCAATGTGTTAATTGTTTTGATTATCCACCAGAATCCCTCCGGGTAGCTTGCTTCTAGCGAATGGAGCGCCACGCAGCGGCAAAGTCTCATTACTTTCTGCATACACTTTATGAGAGCGTAGTTCGTCAGTGCGTTAATTGTTTTGATCATCCACCACAATCCCTCCGGGTAGCTTGCTTCTTGCGAATGGACCGCCATGCAGCGCCGAGTCTCACTTCGTTCTTCACAAATACTTTGTGTGAGAATAGTGCTACAGTTCGTTAATTATTTTGATCATCCACCACAATCCCACCGGGTAGCTTGCTTCTACCGAATGGAGCACCACGCAGCGGCGAGTCTCATTAATTTCTTGACACATACTGTGTGTGAGCATAGTGCTTCTGTGCGTCAATTGTTTGGATCATCGGCCACAATCACTACGGGTAGCTTGCTTCTAGGGAATGGAGCGCCACGCAGCGGCGAGTCTGATTACTTTCTTGACACATCTGTGTGTGAGCATAATGCTTCAGTGCGTTAATTGTTTTGATCATCCACCACAATCCCATCCTGTAGCTTCCTTCTAGCGAATGGAGCGCCACTCAGCGGAGAGTCTCATTACTTTCTTAACACATACTGTGTGTGAGCGTAGTGCTACAGTGCGTTAATTGGTTGGATCATCCACCACAATCCCTCCTATGAGCTTGCTTCAAGCGAATGGAGCACCACGCAGCGGCGAGTCTCATTAATTTCTGCTTAAAATTTATGAGGGCATAGTTCGTCCGTGCGTTAATTGTTTTGATTATCAACTACGATCCCTCCGGGTAGCTTTCTTCTAACGAATGGAGCGCCACAAAGCGGCGAGTCTCGTTAATTTCTTGACACATACTGTGTGTGAGCATAGTGCTTCAGTGCGTTAATTGCTTGGATCATCCACCACAATCCCTCCGGTGAGCTTGCTTCAAGCGAATGGAGCGCCACGCAGCGGCGAGTCTCATTACTTTCTGCATATACTTTATGAGGGCATAGTTCGTCAGTGCATTAATTGTTTTGATCATCCAGCCTAATCCCTCCGGGTAGCTTGCTTCTAGCGACTGGAGCGCCACGAAGCGGCGAATCTCATTACTTTCTTTACATTTACTGTGTGTGTGCATAGTGCTTCAGCGCGTTAATTGGTTAGATCATCCACCAGAATCCCTCCGGGTAGCTTGCTTCTAGCGAATGTAGCGCCACGCTGCGGCGAGTCTCATTACTTTCTGCATACACTTTATAACGGCATAGTTCGTCTGTGCGTTAATTGTTTTGATCATCTACCACAATCCCTCCGGGTAGCTTGCTTCCAGCGAATGGAGGGTCACGCAGCGGCGAGTCTCATTACTTTCTGACAAATACTGTGTGTGGGCATAGTCCTCCAGTGCGTTAATTGGTTGCATCATCCACCAGAATCCCTCCGGAGAGCTTACTTCGAGCGAATGGAGCGCCACGCAACGGAGAGTCTGATTACTTTCTGCATACACTTTATTAGTACATAGTTCGTCAGTGGTTTAATTCTTTTGATCATCCACCACAATCAGTCCGGGTAGCTTGATTCTAGAGAATGGAGCGCCACGCAGCGGCGAGTCTCATTTTTTTCTTGTCGCATACTGTGTGTGAGCATAGTGATTCAGTGCGTTGATAGTTTTGATCATCCACGAGAATCTCTTCTGTTAGTTTGCTTCTAGCGAGTGGAGCGCCACGCTGCGGCGAGTCTCATTACTTTCTTGACACATACTGTGTGTGAGCATAGTGCTTCAATGCGTTAAATGTTTTGATCATCAACCAGAATCCCTCCTGGTTGCTTGCTTCTAGCAAATTTAGCGCCACGCAGCGGCAAGTCTCATTACTTTCTGCTTACATTTACGAGGGCATAGTTCGTCAGTGCGTTAATTGTTTTGATCTTCTACCACAATCCATCCGGTTAGCTTGTTTTTAGCGAATGGGGCGCCACGCAGCGGCGTGTCTCATTATTTGCTTGACACATACTGTGTGTGAGCATAGTGTTTCAGTGCGTTATTTGGTTGGAACATCCACCTGAATCCCTCCGGGTCGTTTTTTTCTAGCGAATGGAGCACCACGCTGCTTCGACTTTCATTACTTTCTTGACACATAATGTGCATGAGCATAGTGCTTCAGTGCGTTAATTGTTTTGATCATCCACCACAATTCCTCCGGGTATCTTGCTTCTAGCGAATGGAGCGCCACGAAACGGCGAGTCTCATTACTTTATTGACACACACTGTGTGTGAGCATAGTGCATCAGTGCGTTAAATTTTTGATCATCCACCACAATCTTTCCGTTTAACTTGCTTCTAGCGAATAGAATGACACGCTGCTGCGAGTCTCATTACTTTCTTGACACATACTGTCTGTGAGCATAGTGCTTCAATGCGTTAATTGTTTTGATCATCCACCAGAATCCCTCCGGGTAGCTTGCTTCTTGCGAATGAAGCGCCACGCAGCGGCCAGTCTCGTTACTTTCTTGAAATATACTGTGTGTGAGCATAGTGATTCAGTGCGTTAATTGTTTTGATCATCAACCAGACCCCTCCTGGTTGCTTGCTTCTAGCAAATGGAGCGCCACGCAGCGGCAAGTCTCATTACTTTCTGCATACACTTTATGAGAGCGTAGTTCGTCAGTGCGTTAATTGTTTTGATCTTCCACCAAAATCCCTCCGGGTAGCTTGCTTCTAGCGAATAGAATGACACGCTGCGGCGAGTCTCATTACTTTCTTGACACATACTTTGTGTGAGAATTGTGCTACAGTTCGTTAATTATTTTGATCATGCACCACAATCCCACCGGGTAGCTTGCTTCTACCGAATGGAGCACCACGCAGCGGCGAGTCTCATTAATTTCTTGACACATACTGTGTGTGAGCATAGTGCTTCTGTGCGTCAATTGTTTGGATCATCGACCACAATCACTACGGGTAGCTTGCTTCTAGGTAATGGAGCGCCACGAAACGGCGAGTCTCATTAATTTATTGACACACACTGTGTGTGAGCATAGTGCACCAGTGCGTTAAATTTTGATCATCCACCACAATCCCTCCGTTTAACTTGCTTCTAGCGAATAGAATGACACGCTGCTGCGAGTCTCATTACTTTCTTGACACATACTGTCTGTGAGCATAGTGCTTCAATGCGTTAATTGTTTTGATCATCCACCAGAATCCCTCCGGGTAGCTTGCTTCTTGCGAATGAAGCGCCACGCAGCGGCCAGTCTCGTTACTTTCTTGAAATATACTGTGTGTGAGCATAGTGATTCAGTGCGTTAATTGTTTTGATCATCAACCAGAATCCCTCCTGGTTGCTTGCTTCTAGCGAATGGAGCGCCACGCAGCGGCGAGTCTGATTACTTTCTTGAAATGTACTGTGTGTGAGCATAGTGATTCAGTGCGTTAATTGTTTTGATCATCAACCAGAATCCCTCCTTGTTGCTTGCTTCTAGCGAATGAAGCGCCACGCAGCGGCGAGTCTCGTTACTTTCTTGAAATATACTGTGTGTGAGCATTGTGATTCAGTGCGTTAATTGTTTTGATCATCAACCAGAATCCCTCCTGGTTGCTTGCTTCTAGCGAATGGAGCGCCACGCAGCGGCGAGTCTGATTACTTTCTTGGCACATCTGTGTGTGAGCATAGTGTTTCAGTGCGTTAATTGGTTGGAACATCCACCTGAATCCCTCCGGGTAGCTTGCTTCTAGCGAATGGAGCGCCACGAAACGGCGAGTCTCATTACTTTATTGACACACACTGTGTGTGAGCATAGTGCACCAGTGCGTTAAATTTTGATCATCCACCACAATCCCTCCGTTTAACTTGCTTCTAGCGAATAGAATGACACGCAGCGGCGAGTCTCATTACTTTCTTGACACATACTGTCTGTGAGCATAGTGCTTCAATGTGTTAATTGTTTTGATTATCCACCAGAATCCCTCCGGGTAGCTTGCTTCTAGCGAATGGAGCGCCACGCAGCGGCAAAGTCTCATTACTTTCTGCATACACTTTATGAGAGCGTAGTTCGTCAGTGCGTTAATTGTTTTGATCATCCACCACAATCCCTCCGGGTAGCTTGCTTCTAGCGAATGGAGCGCCACGCAGCGGCGAGTCTCATTAACTTCTGCATACACTTTATGAGTGCAAAGTTCGTTACTGCGTTAATTGTTTTGATCATCCACCAGAATCTATCCGGGTAGCTTGCTTCTAGCGAATGGTGCGCCACGCAGCGGCGAGTCTCATTACTTTTTTAACACATATTGTGTGTGAGCATAGTGCACCAGTGCGTTAAATTTTGATCATCCACCACAATCCCTCCGTTTAACTTGCTTCTAGCGAATAGAATGACACGCTGCTGCGAGTCTCATTACTTTCTTGACACATACTGTCTGTGAGCATAGTGATTCAGTGCGTTAATTGTTTTGATCATCAACCAGAATCCCTCCTGGTTGCTTGCTTCTAGCGAATGGAGCGCCACGCAGCGGCAAAGTCTCATTACTTTCTTGAAATATACTGTGTGTGAGCATAGTGATTCAGTGCGTTAATTGTTTTGATCATCAACCAGAATCCCTCCTGGTTGCTTGCTTCTAGCGAATGGAGCGCCACGCAGCGGCGAGTCTGATTACTTTCTTGAAATATACTGTGTGTGAGCATAGTGATTCAGTGCGTTAATTGTTTTGATCATCAACCAGAATCCCTCCTGGTTGCTTGCTTCTAGCGAATGAAGCGCCACGCAGCGGCAAGTCTCGTTACTTTCTTGAAATATACTGTGTGTGAGCATTGTGATTCAGTGCGTTAATTGTTTTGATCATCAACCAGAATCCCTCCTGGTTGCTTGCTTCTAGCGAATGGAGCGCCACGCAGCGGCGAGTCTGATTACTTTCTTGGCACATCTGTGTGTGAGCATAGTGTTTCAGTGCGTTAATTGGTTGGAACATCCACCTGAATCCCTCCGGGTAGCTTGCTTCTAGCGAATGGAGCGCCACGAAACGGCGAGTCTCATTACTTTATTGACACACACTGTGTGTGAGCATAGTGCACCAGTGCGTTAAATTTTGATCATCCACCACAATCCCTCCGTTTAACTTGCTTCTAGCGAATAGAATGACACGTAGCGGCGAGTCTCATTATTTTCTTGACACATACTGTCTGTGAGCATAGTGCTTCAATGTGTTAATTGTTTTGATTATCCACCAGAATCCCTCCGGGTAGCTTGCTTCTAGCGAATGGAGCGCCACGCAGCGGCAAAGTCTCATTACTTTCTGCATACACTTTATGAGAGCGTAGTTCGTCAGTGCGTTAATTGTTTTGATCATCCACCACAATCCCTCCGGGTAGCTTGCTTCTTGCGAATGGACCGCCATGCAGCGCCGAGTCTCACTTCGTTCTTCACAAATACTTTGTGTGAGAATAGTGCTACAGTTCGTTAATTATTTTGATCATCCACCACAATCCCACCGGGTAGCTTGCTTCTACCGAATGGAGCACCACGCAGCGGCGAGTCTCATTAATTTCTTGACACATACTGTGTGTGAGCATAGTGCTTCTGTGCGTCAATTGTTTGGATCATCGGCCACAATCACTACGGGTAGCTTGCTTCTAGGGAATGGAGCGCCACGCAGCGGCGAGTCTGATTACTTTCTTGACACATCTGTGTGTGAGCATAATGCTTCAGTGCGTTAATTGTTTTGATCATCCACCACAATCCCATCCTGTAGCTTCCTTCTAGCGAATGGAGCGCCACTCAGCGGAGAGTCTCATTACTTTCTTAACACATACTGTGTGTGAGCGTAGTGCTACAGTGCGTTAATTGGTTGGATCATCCACCACAATCCCTCCGGTGAGCTTGCTTCAAGCGAATGGAGCACCACGCAGCGGCGAGTCTCATTAATTTCTGCTTAAAATTTATGAGGGCATAGTTCGTCCGTGCGTTAATTGTTTTGATTATCAACTACGATCCCTCCGGGTAGCTTTCTTCTAACGAATGGAGCGCCACAAAGCGGCGAGTCTCGTTAATTTCTTGACACATACTGTGTGTGAGCATAGTGCTTCAGTGCGTTAATTGCTTGGATCATCCACCACAATCCCTCCGGTGAGCTTGCTTCAAGCGAATGGAGCGCCACGCAGCGGCGAGTCTCATTACTTTCTGCATATACTTTATGAGGGCATAGTTCGTCAGTGCATTAATTGTTTTGATCATCCAGCCTAATCCCTCCGGGTAGCTTGCTTCTAGCGACTGGAGCGCCACGAAGCGGCGAATCTCATTACTTTCTTTACATTTACTGTGTGTGTGCATAGTGCTTCAGCGCGTTAATTGGTTAGATCATCCACCAGAATCCCTCCGGGTAGCTTGCTTCTAGCGAATGTAGCGCCACGCTGCGGCGAGTCTCATTACTTTCTGCATACACTTTATAACGGCATAGTTCGTCTGTGCGTTAATTGTTTTGATCATCTACCACAATCCCTCCGGGTAGCTTGCTTCCAGCGAATGGAGGGTCACGCAGCGGCGAGTCTCATTACTTTCTTGACACATACTGTGTGTGAGCATAGAGGTTCACTGCGTTAATTGGTTGGATCATCCACCACAATCCCTCCGGGTAGCTTTCTTCTAGCGAATGGAGCGCCACGCAGCGGCGTGTTTCATTACTTTCTGACAAATACTGTGTGTGGGCATAGTTCTCCAGTGCGTTAATTGGTTGCATCATCCACCAGAATCCCTCCGGAGAGCTTACTTCGAGCGAATGGAGCGCCACGCAACGGAGAGTCTGATTACTTTCTGCATACACTTTATTAGTACATAGTTCGTCAGTGGTTTAATTCTTTTGATCATCCACCACAATCAGTCCGGGTAGCTTGATTCTAGAGAATGGAGCGCCACGCAGCGGCGAGTCTCATTTTTTTCTTGTCGCATACTGTGTGTGAGCATAGTGATTCAGTGCGTTGATAGTTTTGATCATCCACGAGAATCTCTTCTGTTAGTTTGCTTCTAGCGAGTGGAGCGCCACGCTGCGGCGAGTCTCATTACTTTCTTGACACATACTGTGTGTGAGCATAGTGCTTCAATGCGTTAAATGTTTTGATCATCAACCAGAATCCCTCCTGGTTGCTTGCTTCTAGCAAATTTAGCGCCACGCAGCGGCAAGTCTCATTACTTTCTGCTTACATTTACGAGGGCATAGTTCGTCAGTGCGTTAACTGTTTTGATCTTCTACCACAATCCATCCGGTTAGCTTGTTTTTAGCGAATGGGGCGCCACGCAGCGGCGTGTCTCATTATTTGCTTGACACATACTGTGTGTGAGCATAGTGTTTCAGTGCGTTATTTGGTTGGAACATCCACCTGAATCCCTCCGGGTCGTTTTTTTCTAGCGAATGGAGCACCACGCTGCTTCGACTTTCATTACTTTCTTGACACATAATGTGCATGAGCATAGTGCTTCAGTGCGTTAATTGTTTTGATCATCCACCACAATTCCTCCGGGTAGCTTGCTTCTAGCGAATGGAGCGCCACGAAACGGCGAGTCTCATTACTTTATTGACACACACTGTGTGTGAGCATAGTGCATCAGTGCGTTAAATTTTTGATCATCCACCACAATCTTTCCGTTTAACTTGCTTCTAGCGAATAGAATGACACGCTGCTGCGAGTCTCATTACTTTCTTGACACATACTGTCTGTGAGCATAGTGCTTCAATGCGTTAATTGTTTTGATCATCCACCAGAATCCCTCCGGGTAGCTTGCTTCTTGCGAATGAAGCGCCACGCAGCGGCCAGTCTCGTTACTTTCTTGAAATATACTGTGTGTGAGCATAGTGATTCAGTGCGTTAATTGTTTTGATCATCAACCAGACCCCTCCTGGTTGCTTGCTTCTAGCAAATGGAGCGCCACGCAGCGGCAAGTCTCATTACTTTCTGCATACACTTTATGAGAGCGTAGTTCGTCAGTGCGTTAATTGTTTTGATCTTCCACCACAATCCCTCCGGGTAGCTTGCTTCTAGCGAATAGAATGACACGCTGCGGCGAGTCTCATTACTTTCTTGACACATACTTTGTGTGAGAATTGTGCTACAGTTCGTTAATTATTTTGATCATGCACCACAATCCCACCGGGTAGCTTGCTTCTACCGAATGGAGCACCACGCAGCGGCGAGTCTCATTAATTTCTTGACACATACTGTGTGTGAGCATAGTGCTTCTGTGCGTCAATTGTTTGGATCATCGACCACAATCACTACGGGTAGCTTGCTTCTAGGTAATGGAGCGCCACGAAACGGCGAGTCTCATTACTTTATTGACACACACTGTGTGTGAGCATAGTGCACCAGTGCGTTAAATTTTGATCATCCACCACAATCCCTCCGTTTAACTTGCTTCTAGCGAATAGAATGACACGCTGCTGCGAGTCTCATTACTTTCTTGACACATACTGTCTGTGAGCATAGTGCTTCAATGCGTTAATTGTTTTGATCATCCACCAGAATCCCTCCGGGTAGCTTGCTTCTTGCGAATGAAGTGCCACG
This sequence comes from Thermobia domestica, assembly GCF_964235325.1. Lineage (NCBI taxonomy): Eukaryota > Metazoa > Arthropoda > Insecta > Zygentoma > Lepismatidae > Thermobia > Thermobia domestica. The sequence continues at coordinate 15,411,491 of NC_137459.1, forward strand.
CAGCGGCCAGTCTCGTTACTTTCTTGAAATATACTGTGTGTGAGCATAGTGATTCAGTGCGTTAATTGTTTTGATCATCAACCAGAATCCCTCCTTGTTTCTTGCTTCTAGCGAATGAAGCGCCACGCAGCGGCGAGTCTCGTTACTTTCTTGAAATATACTGTGTGTGAGCATTGTGATTCAGTGCGTTAATTGTTTTGATCATCAACCAGAATCCCTCCTGGTTGCTTGCTTCTAGCGAATGGAGCGCCACGCAGCGGCGAGTCTGATTACTTTCTTGGCACATCTGTGTGTGAGCATACTGTTTCAGTGCGTTAATTGGTTGGAACATCCACCTGAATCCCTCCGGGTAGCTTGCTTCTAGCGAATGGAGCGCCACGAAACGGCGAGTCTCATTACTTTATTGACACACACTGTGTGTGAGCATAGTGCACCAGTGCGTTAAATTTTGATCATCCACCACAATCCCTCCGTTTAACTTGCTTCTAGCGAATAGAATGACACGCAGCGGCGAGTCTCATTACTTTATTGACACATACTGTGTGTGAGCATAGTGCTTCAATGCGTTAATTGTTTTGATCATCAACCAGACCCCTCCTGGTTACTTGCTTCTAGCAAATGGAGCGCCACGCAGCAGCAAGTCTCATTACTTTCTGCATACACTTTATGAGAGCGTAGTTCGTCAGTGTGTTAATTGTTTTGATCTTCCACCACAATCCCTCCGGGTAGCTTGCTTCTAGCGAATAGAATGACACGCTGCGGCGAGTCTCATTACTTTCTTGACACATACTTTGTGTGAGAATTGTGCTACAGTTCGTTAATTATTTTGATCATGCACCACAATCCCACCGGGTAGCTTGCTTCTACCGAATGGAGCACCACGCAGCGGCGAGTCTCATTAATTTCTTGACACATACTGTGTGTGAGCATAGTGCTTCTGTGCGTCGATTGTTTGAATCATCGACCACAATCACTACGGGTAGCTTGCTTCTAGGTAATGGAGCGCCACGAAACGGCGAGTCTCATTACTTTATTGACACACACTGTGTGTGAGCATAGTGCACCAGTGCGTTAAATTTTGATCATCCACCACAATCCCTCCGTTTAACTTGCTTCTAGCGAATAGAATGACACGCTGCTGCGAGTCTCATTACTTTCTTGACACATACTGTCTGTGAGCATAGTGCTTCAATGCGTTAATTGTTTTGATCATCCACCAGAATCCCTCCGGGTAGCTTGCTTCTTGCGAATGAAGCGCCACGCAGCGGCCAGTCTCGTTACTTTCTTTAAATATACTGTGTGTGAGCATAGTGCTTCAGCGCGATAATTGGTTAGATCATCCACCAGAATCCCTCCGGGTAGCTTGCTTCTAGCGAATGTAGCGCCACGCTGCGGCGAGTCTCATTACTTTCTGCATACACTTTATAACGGCATAGTTCGTCTGTGCGTTAATTGTTTTGATCATCTACCACAATCCCTCCGGGTAGCTTGCTTCCAGCGAATGGAGGGTCACGCAGCGGCGAGTCTCATTACTTTCTGACAAATACTGTGTGTGGGCATAGTTCTCCAGTGCGTTAATTGGTTGCATCATCCACCAGAATCCCTCCGGAGAGCTTAGTTCGAGCGAATGGAGCGCCACGCAACGGAGAGTCTGATTACTTTCTGCATACACTTTATTAGTACATAGTTCGTCAGTGGTTTAATTCTTTTGATCATCCACCACAATCAGTCCGGGTAGCTTGATTCTAGAGAATGGAGCGCCACGCAGCGGCGAGTCTCATTTTTTTCTTGTCGCATACTGTGTGTGAGCATAGTGATTCAGTGCGTTGATAGTTTTGATCATCCACGAGAATCTCTTCTGTTAGTTTGCTTCTAGCGAGTGGAGCGCCACGCTGCGGCGAGTCTCATTACTTTCTTGACACATACTGTGTGTGAGCATAGTGCTTCAATGCGTTAAATGTTTTGATCATCAACCAGAATCCCTCCTGGTTGCTTGCTTCTAGCAAATTTAGCGCCACGCAGCGGCAAGTCTCATTACTTTCTGCTTACATTTACGAGGGCATAGTTCGTCAGTGCGTTAATTGTTTTGATCTTCTACCACAATCCATCCGGTTAGCTTGTTTTTAGCGAATGGGGCGCCACGCAGCGGCGTGTCTCATTATTTGCTTGACACATACTGTGTGTGAGCATAGTGTTTCAGTGCGTTATTTGGTTGGAACATCCACCTGAATCCCTCCGGGTCGTTTTTTTCTAGCGAATGGAGCACCACGCTGCTTCGACTTTCATTACTTTCTTGACACATAATGTGCATGAGCATAGTGCTTCAGTGCGTTAATTGTTTTGATCATCCACCACAATTCCTCCGGGTATCTTGCTTCTAGCGAATGGAGCGCCACGAAACGGCGAGTCTCATTACTTTATTGACACACACTGTGTGTGAGCATAGTGCATCAGTGCGTTAAATTTTTGATCATCCACCACAATCTTTCCGTTTAACTTGCTTCTAGCGAATAGAATGACACGCTGCTGCGAGTCTCATTACTTTCTTGACACATACTGTCTGTGAGCATAGTGCTTCAATGCGTTAATTGTTTTGATCATCCACCAGAATCCCTCCGGGTAGCTTGCTTCTTGCGAATGAAGCGCCACGCAGCGGCCAGTCTCGTTACTTTCTTGAAATATACTGTGTGTGAGCATAGAGGTTCACTGCGTTAATTGGTTGGATCATCCACCACAATCCCTCCGGGTAGCTTTCTTCTAGCGAATGGAGCGCCACGCAGCGGCGTGTTTCATTACTTTCTGACAAATACTGTGTGTGGGCATAGTTCTCCAGTGCGTTAATTGGTTGCATCATCCACCAGAATCCCTCCGGAGAGCTTACTTCGAGCGAATGGAGCGCCACGCAACGGAGAGTCTGATTACTTTCTGCATACACTTTATTAGTACATAGTTCGTCAGTGGTTTAATTCTTTTGATCATCCACCACAATCAGTCCGGGTAGCTTGATTCTAGAGAATGGAGCGCCACGCAGCGGCGAGTCTCATTTTTTTCTTGTCGCATACTGTGTGTGAGCATAGTGATTCAGTGCGTTGATAGTTTTGATCATCCACGAGAATCTCTTCTGTTAGTTTGCTTCTAGCGAGTGGAGCGCCACGCTGCGGCGAGTCTCATTACTTTCTTGACACATACTGTGTGTGAGCATAGTGCTTCAATGCGTTAAATGTTTTGATCATCAACCAGAATCCCTCCTGGTTGCTTGCTTCTAGCAAATTTAGCGCCACGCAGCGGCAAGTCTCATTACTTTCTGCTTACATTTACGAGGGCATAGTTCGTCAGTGCGTTAATTGTTTTGATCTTCTACCACAATCCATCCGGTTAGCTTGTTTTTAGCGAATGGGGCGCCACGCAGCGGCGTGTCTCATTATTTGCTTGACACATACTGTGTGTGAGCATAGTGTTTCAGTGCGTTATTTGGTTGGAACATCCACCTGAATCCCTCCGGGTCGTTTTTTTCTAGCGAATGGAGCACCACGCTGCTTCGACTTTCATTACTTTCTTGACACATAATGTGCATGAGCATAGTGCTTCAGTGCGTTAATTGTTTTGATCATCCACCACAATTCCTCCGGGTATCTTGCTTCTAGCGAATGGAGCGCCACGAAACGGCGAGTCTCATTACTTTATTGACACACACTGTGTGTGAGCATAGTGCATCAGTGCGTTAAATTTTTGATCATCCACCACAATCTTTCCGTTTAACTTGCTTCTAGCGAATAGAATGACACGCTGCTGCGAGTCTCATTACTTTCTTGACACATACTGTCTGTGAGCATAGTGCTTCAATGCGTTAATTGTTTTGATCATCCACCAGAATCCCTCCGGGTAGCTTGCTTCTAGCAAATGGAGCGCCACGCAGCGGCAAGTCTCATTACTTTCTGCATACACTTTATGAGAGCGTAGTTCGTCAGTGCGTTAATTGTTTTGATCTTCCACCACAATCCCTCCGGGTAGCTTGCTTCTAGCGAATAGAATGACACGCTGCGGCGAGTCTCATTACTTTCTTGACACATACTTTGTGTGAGAATTGTGCTACAGTTCGTTAATTATTTTGATCATGCACCACAATCCCACCGGGTAGCTTGCTTCTACCGAATGGAGCACCACGCAGCGGCGAGTCTCATTAATTTCTTGACACATACTGTGTGTGAGCATAGTGCTTCTGTGCGTCAATTGTTTGGATCATCGACCACAATCACTACGGGTAGCTTGCTTCTAGGTAATGGAGCGCCACGAAACGGCGAGTCTCATTAATTTATTGACACACACTGTGTGTGAGCATAGTGCACCAGTGCGTTAAATTTTGATCATCCACCACAATCCCTCCGTTTAACTTGCTTCTAGCGAATAGAATGACACGCTGCTGCGAGTCTCATTACTTTCTTGACACATACTGTCTGTGAGCATAGTGCTTCAATGCGTTAATTGTTTTGATCATCCACCAGAATCCCTCCGGGTAGCTTGCTTCTTGCGAATGAAGCGCCACGCAGCGGCCAGTCTCGTTACTTTCTTGAAATATACTGTGTGTGAGCATAGTGATTCAGTGCGTTAATTGTTTTGATCATCAACCAGAATCCCTCCTGGTTGCTTGCTTCTAGCGAATGGAGCGCCACGCAGCGGCGAGTCTGATTACTTTCTTGAAATGTACTGTGTGTGAGCATAGTGATTCAGTGCGTTAATTGTTTTGATCATCAACCAGAATCCCTCCTTGTTGCTTGCTTCTAGCGAATGAAGCGCCACGCAGCGGCGAGTCTCGTTACTTTCTTGAAATATACTGTGTGTGAGCATTGTGATTCAGTGCGTTAATTGTTTTGATCATCAACCAGAATCCCTCCTGGTTGCTTGCTTCTAGCGAATGGAGCGCCACGCAGCGGCGAGTCTGATTACTTTCTTGGCACATCTGTGTGTGAGCATAGTGTTTCAGTGCGTTAATTGGTTGGAACATCCACCTGAATCCCTCCGGGTAGCTTGCTTCTAGCGAATGGAGCGCCACGAAACGGCGAGTCTCATTACTTTATTGACACACACTGTGTGTGAGCATAGTGCACCAGTGCGTTAAATTTTGATCATCCACCACAATCCCTCCGTTTAACTTGCTTCTAGCGAATAGAATGACACGCAGCGGCGAGTCTCATTACTTTCTTGACACATACTGTCTGTGAGCATAGTGCTTCAATGTGTTAATTGTTTTGATTATCCACCAGAATCCCTCCGGGTAGCTTGCTTCTAGCGAATGGAGCGCCACGCAGCGGCAAAGTCTCATTACTTTCTGCATACACTTTATGAGAGCGTAGTTCGTCAGTGCGTTAATTGTTTTGATCATCCACCACAATCCCTCCGGGTAGCTTGCTTCTAGCGAATGGAGCGCCACGCAGCGGCGAGTCTCATTAACTTCTGCATACACTTTATGAGTGCAAAGTTCGTTACTGCGTTAATTGTTTTGATCATCCACCAGAATCTATCCGGGTAGCTTGCTTCTAGCGAATGGTGCGCCACGCAGCGGCGAGTCTCATTACCTTTTTAACACATATTGTGTGTGAGCATAGTGCACCAGTGCGTTAAATTTTGATCATCCACCACAATCCCTCCGTTTAACTTGCTTCTAGCGAATAGAATGACACGCTGCTGCGAGTCTCATTACTTTCTTGACACATACTGTCTGTGAGCATAGTGATTCAGTGCGTTAATTGTTTTGATCATCAACCAGAATCCCTCCTGGTTGCTTGCTTCTAGCGAATGGAGCGCCACGCAGCGGCAAAGTCTCATTACTTTCTTGAAATATACTGTGTGTGAGCATAGTGATTCAGTGCGTTAATTGTTTTGATCATCAACCAGAATCCCTCCTGGTTGCTTGCTTCTAGCGAATGGAGCGCCACGCAGCGGCGAGTCTGATTACTTTCTTGAAATATACTGTGTGTGAGCATAGTGATTCAGTGCGTTAATTGTTTTGATCATCAACCAGAATCCCTCCTGGTTGCTTGCTTCTAGCGAATGAAGCGCCACGCAGCGGCGAGTCTCGTTACCTTCTTGAAATATACTGTGTGTGAGCATTGTGATTCAGTGCGTTAATTGTTTTGATCATCAACCAGAATCCCTCCTGGTTGCTTGCTTCTAGCGAATGGAGCGCCACGCAGCGGCGAGTCTGATTACTTTCTTGGCACATCTGTGTGTGAGCATAGTGTTTCAGTGCGTTAATTGGTTGGAACATCCACCTGAATCCCTCCGGGTAGCTTGCTTCTAGCGAATGGAGCGCCACGAAACGGCGAGTCTCATTACTTTATTGACACACACTGTGTGTGAGCATAGTGCACCAGTGCGTTAAATTTTGATCATTCACCACAATCCCTCCGTTTAACTTGCTTCTAGCGAATAGAATGACACGTAGCGGCGAGTCTCATTATTTTCTTGACACATACTGTCTGTGAGCATAGTGCTTCAATGTGTTAATTGTTTTGATTATCCACCAGAATCCCTCCGGGTAGCTTGCTTCTAGCGAATGGAGCGCCACGCAGCGGCAAAGTCTCATTACTTTCTGCATACACTTTATGAGAGCGTAGTTCGTCAGTGCGTTAATTGTTTTGATCATCCACCACAATCCCTCCGGGTAGCTTGCTTCTTGCGAATGGACCGCCATGCAGCGCCGAGTCTCACTTCGTTCTTCACAAATACTTTGTGTGAGAATAGTGCTACAGTTCGTTAATTATTTTGATCATCCACCACAATCCCACCGGGTAGCTTGCTTCTACCGAATGGAGCACCACGCAGCGGCGAGTCTCATTAATTTCTTGACACATACTGTGTGTGAGCATAGTGCTTCTGTGCGTCAATTGTTTGGATCATCGGCCACAATCACTACGGGTAGCTTGCTTCTAGGGAATGGAGCACCACGCAGCGGCGAGTCTCATTAATTTCTTAACACATACTGTGTGTGAGCGTAGTGCTACAGTGCGTTAATTGGTTGGATCATCCACCACAATCCCTCCGGTGAGCTTGCTTCAAGCGAATGGAGCACCACGCAGCGGCGAGTCTCATTAATTTCTGCTTAAAATTTATGAGGGCATAGTTCGTCCGTGCGTTAATTGTTTTGATTATCAACTACGATCCCTCCGGGTAGCTTTCTTCTAACGAATGGAGCGCCACAAAGCGGCGAGTCTCGTTAATTTCTTGACACATACTGTGTGTGAGCATAGTGCTTCAGTGCGTTAATTGCTTGGATCATCCACCACAATCCCTCCGGTGAGCTTGCTTCAAGCGAATGGAGCGCCACGCAGCGGCGAGTCTCATTACTTTCTGCATATACTTTATGAGGGCATAGTTCGTCAGTGCATTAATTGTTTTGATCATCCAGCCTAATCCCTCCGGGTAGCTTGCTTCTAGCGACTGGAGCGCCACGAAGCGGCGAATCTCATTACTTTCTTTACATTTACTGTGTGTGTGCATAGTGCTTCAGCGCGTTAATTGGTTAGATCATCCACCAGAATCCCTCCGGGTAGCTTGCTTCTAGCGAATGTAGCGCCACGCTGCGGCGAGTCTCATTACTTTCTGCATACACTTTATAACGGCATAGTTCGTCTGTGCGTTAATTGTTTTGATCATCTACCACAATCCCTCCGGGTAGCTTGCTTCCAGCGAATGGAGGGTCACGCAGCGGCGAGTCTCATTACTTTCTTGACACATACTGTGTGTGAGCATAGAGGTTCACTGCGTTAATTGGTTGGATCATCCACCACAATCCCTCCGGGTAGCTTTCTTCTAGCGAATGGAGCGCCACGCAGCGGCGTGTTTCATTACTTTCTGACAAATACTGTGTGTGGGCATAGTTCTCCAGTGCGTTAATTGGTTGCATCATCCACCAGAATCCCTCCGGAGAGCTTACTTCGAGCGAATGGAGCGCCACGCAACGGAGAGTCTGATTACTTTCTGCATACACTTTATTAGTACATAGTTCGTCAGTGGTTTAATTCTTTTGATCATCCACCACAATCAGTCCGGGTAGCTTGATTCTAGAGAATGGAGCGCCACGCAGCGGCGAGTCTCATTTTTTTCTTGTCGCATACTGTGTGTGAGCATAGTGATTCAGTGCGTTGATAGTTTTGATCATCCACGAGAATCTCTTCTGTTAGTTTGCTTCTAGCGAGTGGAGCGCCACGCTGCGGCGAGTCTCATTACTTTCTTGACACATACTGTGTGTGAGCATAGTGCTTCAATGCGTTAAATGTTTTGATCATCAACCAGAATCCCTCCTGGTTGCTTGCTTCTAGCAAATTTAGCGCCACGCAGCGGCAAGTCTCATTACTTTCTGCTTACATTTACGAGGGCCTAGTTCGTCAGTGCGTTAATTGTTTTGATCTTCTACCACAATCCATCCGGTTAGCTTGTTTTTAGCGAATGGGGCGCCACGCAGCGGCGTGTCTCATTATTTGCTTGACACATACTGTGTGTGAGCATAGTGTTTCAGTGCGTTATTTGGTTGGAACATCCACCTGAATCCCTCCGGGTCGTTTTTTTCTAGCGAATGTGGCACCACGCTGCTTCGACTTTCATTACTTTCTTGACACATAATGTGCATGAGCATAGTGCTTCAGTGCGTTAATTGTTTTGATCATCCACCACAATTCCTCCGGGTAGCTTGCTTCTAGCGAATGGAGCGCCACGAAACGGCGAGTCTCATTACTTTATTGACACACACTGTGTGTGAGCATAGTGCATCAGTGCGTTAAATTTTTGATCATCCACCACAATCTTTCCGTTTAACTTGCTTCTAGCGAATAGAATGACACGCTGCTGCGAGTCTCATTACTTTCTTGACACATACTGTCTGTGAGCATAGTGCTTCAATGCGTTAATTGTTTTGATCATCCACCAGAATCCCTCCGGGTAGCTTGCTTCTTGCGAATGAAGCGCCACGCAGCGGCCAGTCTCGTTACTTTCTTGAAATATACTGTGTGTGAGCATAGTGATTCAGTGCGTTAATTGTTTTGATCATCAACCAGACCCCTCCTGGTTGCTTGCTTCTAGCAAATGGAGCGCCACGCAGCGGCAAGTCTCATTACTTTCTGCATACACTTTATGAGAGCGTAGTTCGTCAGTGCGTTAATTGTTTTGATCTTCCACCACAATCCCTCCGGGTAGCTTGCTTCTAGCGAATAGAATGACACGCTGCGGCGAGTCTCATTACTTTCTTGACACATACTTTGTGTGAGAATTGTGCTACAGTTCGTTAATTATTTTGATCATGCACCACAATCCCACCGGGTAGCTTGCTTCTACCGAATGGAGCACCACGCAGCGGCGAGTCTCATTAATTTCTTGACACATACTGTGTGTGAGCATAGTGCTTCTGTGCGTCAATTGTTTGGATCATCGACCACAATCACTACGGGTAGCTTGCTTCTAGGTAATGGAGCGCCACGAAACGGCGAGTCTCATTACTTTATTGACACACACTGTGTGTGAGCATAGTGCACCAGTGCGTTAAATTTTGATCATCCACCACAATCCCTCCGTTTAACTTGCTTCTAGCGAATAGAATGACACGCTGCTGCGAGTCTCATTACTTTCTTGACACATACTGTCTGTGAGCATAGTGCTTCAATGCGTTAATTGTTTTGATCATCCACCAGAATCCCTCCGGGTAGCTTGCTTCTTGCGAATGAAGCGCCACGCAGCGGCCAGTCTCGTTACTTTCTTGAAATATACTGTGTGTGAGCATAGTGATTCAGTGCGTTAATTGTTTTGATCATCAACCAGAATCCCTCCTTGTTTCTTGCTTCTAGCGAATGAAGCGCCACGCAGCGGCGAGTCTCGTTACTTTCTTGAAATATACTGTGTGTGAGCATTGTGATTCAGTGCGTTAATTGTTTTGATCATCAACCAGAATCCCTCCTGGTTGCTTGCTTCTAGCGAATGGAGCGCCACGCAGCGGCGAGTCTGATTACTTTCTTGGCACATCTGTGTGTGAGCATACTGTTTCAGTGCGTTAATTGGTTGGAACATCCACCTGAATCCCTCCGGGTAGCTTGCTTCTAGCGAATGGAGCGCCACGAAACGGCGAGTCTCATTACTTTATTGACACACACTGTGTGTGAGCATAGTGCACCAGTGCGTTAAATTTTGATCATCCACCACAATCCCTCCGTTTAACTTGCTTCTAGCGAATAGAATGACACGCAGCGGCGAGTCTCATTACTTTATTGACACATACTGTGTGTGAGCATAGTGCTTCAATGCGTTAATTGTTTTGATCATCAACCAGACCCCTCCTGGTTACTTGCTTCTAGCAAATGGAGCGCCACGCAGCAGCAAGTCTCATTACTTTCTGCATACACTTTATGAGAGCGTAGTTCGTCAGTGTGTTAATTGTTTTGATCTTCCACCACAATCCCTCCGGGTAGCTTGCTTCTAGCGAATAGAATGACACGCTGCGGCGAGTCTCATTACTTTCTTGACACATACTTTGTGTGAGAATTGTGCTACAGTTCGTTAATTATTTTGATCATGCACCACAATCCCACCGGGTAGCTTGCTTCTACCGAATGGAGCACCACGCAGCGGCGAGTCTCATTAATTTCTTGACACATACTGTGTGTGAGCATAGTGCTTCTGTGCGTCAATTGTTTGAATCATCGACCACAATCACTACGGGTAGCTTGCTTCTAGGTAATGGAGCGCCACGAAACGGCGAGTCTCATTACTTTATTGACACACACTGTGTGTGAGCATAGTGCACCAGTGCGTTAAATTTTGATCATCCACCACAATCCCTCCGTTTAACTTGCTTCTAGCGAATAGAATGACACGCTGCTGCGAGTCTCATTACTTTCTTGACACATACTGTCTGTGAGCATAGTGCTTCAATGCGTTAATTGTTTTGATCATCCACCAGAATCCCTCCGGGTAGCTTGCTTCTTGCGAATGAAGCGCCACGCAGCGGCCAGTCTCGTTACTTTCTTTAAATATACTGTGTGTGAGCATAGTGATTCAGTGCGTTAATTGTTTTGATCATCAACCAGAATCCCTCCTGGTTGCTTGCTTCTAGCGAATGGAGCGCCACGCAGCGGCGAGTCTGATTACTTTCTTGGCACATCTGTGTGTGAGCATAGTGTTTCAGTGCGTTAATTGGTTGGAACATCCACCTGAATCCCTCCGGGTAGCTTGCTTCTAGCGAATGGAGCGCCACGAAACGGCGAGTCTCATTACTTTATTGACACACACTGTGTGTGAGCATAGTGCACCAGTGCGTTAAATTCTGATCATCCACCACAATCCCTCCGTTTAACTTGCTTCTAGCGAATAGAATGACACGCAGCGGCGAGTCTCATTACTTTCTTGACACATACTGTCTGTGAGCATAGTGCTTCAATGTGTTAATTGTTTTGATTATCCACCAGAATCCCTCCGGGTAGCTTGCTTCTAGCGAATGGAGCGCCACGCAGCGTCAAAGTCTCATTACTTTCTGCATACACTTTATGAGAGCGTAGTTCGTCAGTGCGTTAATTGTTTTGATCATCCACCACAATCCCTCCGGGTAGCTTGCTTCTAGCGAATGGAGCGCCACGCAGCGGCGAGTCTCATTAACTTCTGCATACACTTTATGAGTGCAAAGTTCGTTACTGCGTTAATTGTTTTGATCATCCACCAGAATCTATCCGGGTAGCTTGCTTCTAGCGAATGGTGCGCCACGCAGCGGCGAGTCTCATTACTTTTTTAACACATATTGTGTGTGAGCATAGTGCACCAGTGCGTTAAATTTTGATCATCCACCACAATCCCTCCGTTTAACTTGCTTCTAGCGAATAGAATGACACGCTGCTGCGAGTCTCATTACTTTCTTGACACATACTGTCTGTGAGCATAGTGCTTCAATGCGTTAATTGTTTTGATCATCCACCAGAATCCCTCCGGGTAGCTTGCTTCTTGCGAATGAAGCGCCACGCAGCGGCCAGTCTCGTTACTTTCTTGAAATATACTGTGTGTGAGCATAGTGATTCAGTGCGTTAATTGTTTTGATCATCAACCAGAATCCCTCCTGGTTGCTTGCTTCTAGCGAATGGAGCGCCACGCAGCGGCAAAGTCTCATTACTTTCTTGAAATATACTGTGTGTGAGCATAGTGATTCAGTGCGTTAATTGTTTTGATCATCAACCAGAATCCCTCCTGGTTGCTTGCTTCTAGCGAATGGAGCGCCACGCAGCGGCGAGTCTGATTACTTTCTTGAAATATACTGTGTGTGAGCATAGTGATTCAGTGCGTTAATTGTTTTGATCATCAACCAGAATCCCTCCTGGTTGCTTGCTTCTAGCGAATGAAGCGCCACGCAGCGGCGAGTCTCGTTACTTTCTTGAAATATACTGTGTGTGAGCATTGTGATTCAGTGCGTTAATTGTTTTGATCATCAACCAGAATCCCTCCTGGTTGCTTGCTTCTAGCGAATGGAGCGCCACGCAGCGGCGAGTCTGATTACTTTCTTGGCACATCTGTGTGTGAGCATAGTGTTTCAGTGCGTTAATTGGTTGGAACATCCACCTGAATCCCTCCGGGTAGCTTGCTTCTAGCGAATGGAGCGCCACGAAACGGCGAGTCTCATTACTTTTTTGACACACACTGTGTGTGAGCATAGTGCACCAGTGCGTTAAATTTTGATCATCCACCACAATCCCTCCGTTTAACTTGCTTCTAGCGAATAGAATGACACGCAGCGGCGAGTCTCATTACTTTCTTGACACATACTGTCTGTGAGCATAGTGCTTCAATGTGTTAATTGTTTTGATTATCCACCAGAATCCCTCCGGGTAGCTTGCTTCTAGCGAATGGAGCGCCACGCAGCGGCAAAGTCTCATTACTTTCTGCATACACTTTATGAGAGCCTAGTTCGTCAGTGCGTTAATTGTTTTGATCATCCACCACAATCCCTCCGGGTAGCTTGCTTCTTGCGAATGGACCGCCATGCAGCGCCGAGTCTCACTACGTTCTTCACAAATACTTTGTGTGAGAATAGTGCTACAGTTCGTTAATTATTTTGATCATCCACCACAATCCCACCGGGTAGCTTGCTTCTACCGAATGGAGCACCACGCAGCGGCGAGTCTCATTAATTTCTTGACACATACTGTGTGTGAGCATAGTGCTTCTGTGCGTCAATTGTTTGGATCATCGGCCACAATCACTACGGGTAGCTTGCTTCTAGGGAATGGAGCGCCACGCAGCGGCGAGTCTGATTACTTTCTTGACACATCTGTGTGTGAGCATAATGCTTCAGTGCGTTAATTGTTTTGATCATCCACCACAATCCCATCCTGTAGCTTCCTTCTAGCGAATGGAGCGCCACTCAGCGGAGAGTCTCATTACTTTCTTAACACATACTGTGTGTGAGCGTAGTGCTACAGTGCGTTAATTGGTTGGATCATCCACCACAATCCCTCCGGTGAGCTTGCTTCAAGCGAATGGAGCACCACGCAGCGGCGAGTCTCATTAATTTCTGCTTAAAATTTATGAGGGCATAGTTCGTCCGTGCGTTAATTGTTTTGATTATCAACTACGATCCCTCCGGGTAGCTTTCTTCTAACGAATGGAGCGCCACAAAGCGGCGAGTCTCGTTAATTTCTTGACACATACTGTGTGTGAGCATAGTGCTTCAGTGCGTTAATTGCTTGGATCATCCACCACAATCCCTCCGGTGAGCTTGCTTCAAGCGAATGGAGCGCCACGCAGCGGCGAGTCTCATTACTTTCTGCATATACTTTATGAGGGCATAGTTCGTCAGTGCATTAATTGTTTTGATCATCCAGCCTAATCCCTCCGGGTAGCTTGCTTCTAGCGACTGGAGCGCCACGAAGCGGCGAATCTCATTACTTTCTTTACATTTACTGTGTGTGTGCATAGTGCTTCAGCGCGTTAATTGGTTAGATCATCCACCAGAATCCCTCCGGGTAGCTTGCTTCTAGCGAATGTAGCGCCACGCTGCGGCGAGTCTCATTACTTTCTGCATACACTTTATAACGGCATAGTTCGTCTGTGCGTTAATTGTTTTGATCATCTACAACAATCCCTCCGGGTAGCTTGCTTCCAGCGAATGGAGGGTCACGCAGCGGCGAGTCTCATTACTTTCTTGACACATACTGTGTGTGAGCATAGAGGTTCACTGCGTTAATTGGTTGGATCATCCACCACAATCCCTCCGGGTAGCTTTCTTCTAGCGAATGGAGCGCCACGCAGCGGCGTGTTTCATTACTTTCTGACAAATACTGTGTGTGGGCATAGTTCTCCAGTGCGTTAATTGGTTGCATCATCCACCAGAATCCCTCCGGAGAGCTTACTTCGAGCGAATGGAGCGCCACGCAACGGAGAGTCTGATTACTTTCTGCATACACTTTATTAGTACATAGTTCGTCAGTGGTTTAATTCTTTTGATCATCCACCACAATCAGTCCGGGTAGCTTGATTCTAGAGAATGGAGCGCCACGCAGCGGCGAGTCTCATTTTTTTCTTGTCGCATACTGTGTGTGAGCATAGTGATTCAGTGCGTTGATAGTTTTGATCATCCACGAGAATCTCTTCTGTTAGTTTGCTTCTAGCGAGTGGAGCGCCACGCTGCGGCGAGTCTCATTACTTTCTTGACACATACTGTGTGTGAGCATAGTGCTTCAATGCGTTAAATGTTTTGATCATCAACCAGAATCCCTCCTGGTTGCTTGCTTCTAGCAAATTTAGCGCCACGCAGCGGCAAGTCTCATTACTTTCTGCTTACATTTACGAGGGCATAGTTCGTCAGTGCGTTAATTGTTTTGATCTTCTACCACAATCCATCCGGTTAGCATGTTTTTAGCGATTGGGGCGCCACGCAGCGGCGTGTCTCATTATTTGCTTGACACATACTGTGTGTGAGCATAGTGTTTCAGTGCGTTATTTGGTTGGAACATCCACGTGAATCCCTCCGGGTCGGTTTTTTCTAGCGAATGGAGCACCACGCTGCTTCGACTTTCATTACTTTCTTGACACATAATGTGCATGAGCATAGTGCTTCAGTGCGTTAATTGTTTTGATCATCCACCACAATTCCTCCGGGTAGCTTGCTTCTAGCGAATGGAGCGCCACGCAGCGGCGAGTCTCATTAACTTCTGCATACACTTTATGAGTGCAAAGTTCGTTACTGCGTTAATTGTTTTGATCATCCACCAGAATCTTTCCGGGTAGCTTGCTTCTAGCTAATGGAGCGCCACGCAGCGGCGAGTCTCATTACTTTTTTAACACATATTGTGTGTGAGCATAGTGCTTCAGTGCGTTAATTGATTTGATCATCCGCCACAATCGCTCCGGGTAGCTTGCTTCTAGCGAATGGAGCACCACACAGCGGCGAGTCTCATTACTTTCTGCATACACTTTTTGAGTACATAGTTCGTCAGTGGTTTAATTGTTTTGATCATCCACCACAGTCCCACCGGTTAGCTAGCTTCTAGCGAACGGAGCGCCACGCAGCGGCGAGTCTCATTAACTTCTGCATACACTTTATGAGTGCAAAGTTCGTTACTGCGTTAATTGTTTTGATCATCCACCAGAATCTATCCGGGTAGCTTGCTTCTAGCGAATGGTGCGCCACGCCGCGACGAGTCTCATTACTTTCTTCACACATACTGTGCAACTTTTTGAGCGTTGCTACCTGCTCCAAATGCAAGGACTTCGGCCACGTTGCAAAGTTTTGTAAATCACAGGAAGCCAGATGCGGACACTGTGGTGAGGTAAAGCACGAGAAGAACAATTGCAAAAACTTAGAAAGGCCAAAAGTATGTATTCCCTGCTATATCAGGAAAAAGAAGTGCAATGCCAATACCGAGAAAGATTGCCTGACATACAAATATTTTTACGATAGGGAAGTAGCTAAATTTGATTATGGCTACGGAAATTAACGACTCTTTGCGAGAAGAAGCCAAATTAGTAAGAACATCTACAGAAGTGGGTATTTCAGGCAATGAAAATGTTAAAAATATGTATACTGGGATAAATTCCCCTAGACACAGAACTAGAGATTCTTTCAGAATGAGGGAATACAATTTGAGAAAAAGCAGTGAAAATTTCTTACACGGGGCAGAAAACAATATACGGAACTTAACCGATCATAAGAATTTTCCAAAACCTCTAACGGTGATACCGGGAACTATAGATTTAACCATAAAGGGTCAGTGTATTTTACATTTCATTAACCCGAATCTTAAGACTTTTCCGGGAGGCTTCGCTAGGCTTGTGGCAAGTTCTCATGATGAATTTGACATTGCCAAATTTAAAGATCTGGAAATGTCAGACGGCAACGATAAGATAGTCAGAGCCCTCTACTCAACTAATAAATTCGAATGTAATTTTATACATGTCATTTCGAGCAGAGAGGAATTCCTTCAGGATTTGGCAATAACCTTAGCCTTTTTGCAAAGTAAAAATGAAGATGTAAATGATAAAGTAATTATCTTACCTGCAATAGGTATGGGGTTGTGGAAATGGCCACCTAGGGAGGTAATGTCAGTGTTTTATGACTACTACGGTGTTCCCAACCAAAAGTTTAAACTTGTGATGTATATAGAAAACATGCATATTTATGCTGAATTAGATTGGCAAATAAGAAAGTTTGACTATAAACTAAGGAAACCCGATACTACGTTACAAGAAGAAATGAAAAATCTGTCTCTCACAATCGTACCTTATAGAAACCCGAAACAAATCCAAGAAGCTAAGTCTCATGAGTCCCACCTACAAGCAAATGAAACAGCAGTAAATGATGAAGAGTCAAAAGGGAAAGCTACGGGAGATAATGGAACCGGAATAATAACAACAGACAATATAAGTGTAGGGTCCCTAAAAGAAGAAACGGCAAACCCGGAAGCCCAAATTGAGGAAAATAAACGCTCGGGAATACTTAGGGCTCTGATACGATTTGGGAGAACGAGGGAAAACAAGATGGAGAAAAGTGTAATCCATTATAATACCATCACGAAAGTAGAGAAGGGAACTAGGCAGGCGAGAACTGGTGACCAACCTGGATGTGTGGGTGGAAGGATACAACGGACCGGGACCTACACTAAGTGCTCCGAGTGGATCCCGGACCTCAAACCAGCACATACTGGAATGGATATCACTGTGCCTAGGGAAAGATCAGAATCCCAAACAGACGTATGATGATTTTGAGCATACTCTCAGGCTGTCGCGCCTGGAACAGTCGGATACCCTTAGGTTAGCCCTGCGACATATAATAAGGAAACTAAAAGAACATGGTGACCAGATAGTTTTCCCATTTTCTGAAGATGAGGACTTAATGCAGCTAAGCACAAACAATTTACCGACAGATCCTAAAGAACTGCTCGACTTGGTGGATATGGCCTATGCAAGGAGAAATATAAACCTCGACCTTAACAGGACCTACACACATTTCGTGAGACAATATGGTCGCATGGTGTATAATCATAAAAGTGAGTGGCCTAACGCTTGGGTCAGAACTTACCATACATAATGGATAAAATTGTGGATAATAAGTTAAACATTTTACAATTAAACACCATGCGATCTGAAGCGGCCATGGAAGAGATAATACAAACTGCCATAACCTGGGAGGCAGACATAATATGCATTCAGGAATCATTTTTAACAGAAGACAAATTGGAATTTCCCAATGATAAATTTAGAATAATTACTGAAGATAAGAGTAGTATGGGCTGCACTTTGCCGAACTTTTTGGCCCCTGGGTCCCTGCCTCAGGACCCATGGTCCCTGGCCGGGGTCAATGACCTAGGGGTACATACGACCACCCCCTCTAAATTTTGGCAGGCTACCTTGGCCCACCCCCTAAATTTTGGCAGGGGTACATAGGACCACCCCCCTTAAATTTTGAAAATTGCCAAATCTAAAAATTTGGTATGGTAGCCTACGACCATAGTATGTACCTCTATTAGTATTGGGTGTCTATGTCGTTCCCTTTCATGGGTAAAAAATTGCCAAAAATTCAAATTTCGGAGGTTTTTGACCTAATTTATCCCCTTTGATGAGGTGTTATTACCCTATATGGTTATATGGGCGTATACAGGGGTCCATTACCTTTCATAAGACATGGGTATATTAATGCACCCCTTTAAATTTTTGGGAGGGGTATCTTGGCCCACCCCTTCAATTTTGGAAATTGCCCAATTTCAACATTGGGTATTATAGTATAGGACCCTAATATGTATTATGATAAATTTGGGTGGTCCACCTCATTCCCTTTTAGGGGTACATAGAACCACCCCCCTTAAATTTTGGAAATTGCCAAATCTAAAAATTTGGTGTGGTAGCCTAGGACCATAGTATGTACCTCTATCAGTATTGGGTGTCTATGTCGTTCCCTTTCATGGGTAAAAAATTGCCAAAAATTTAAATTTCGGGGTTTTTTTGACCTAATTTATCCCCTTTGATGAGATGTTATTACCCTATATAGTTATATGGACGTATACAGGGGTCCATTACTTTTCATAAGATATCGGTATATTAATGCACCCCTTGAAAAATTTGGGAGGGGTACCTTGGCCCACCCCTTAAATTTTGGAAATTGCCCAATTTAAACATTTGGTATTATAGTACCGGACCTTAACATGTATCATGATAAATTTGGGTGTTCCACCTCGTTCCTTTCTAGGGGTACAAAATTGCCAAAATATAAACGTAAGCAATACGTTATACCACGTGTTTGGTCTTTTGGCCCAATTTATCCCCTTTGATGAGATGTTATTACCTTATATGGTTATATGGTCATGTATAGGGGTCCATTACCTTTCATAAGATATCGGTATATTTGTACACTCCTTTAAAAATTTGGGAGGGGTACTTTGGCCCACCCCTTAAATTTTGGAAATTGCCCAATTTAAACATTTGGTATCATAGTACCGGACCTTAACATGTATTATTATGATAAATTTGGGTGTTCCACCTCGTTCCCTTTTAGGGGTACAAAATTGTCAAAATATAAACGTAAGCAATACGTAGTACCAAGTGTTTGGTCTTTTGGCCCAATTTATCCTCTTGGATGAGGTTCTATTACCTTATATGGTTATATGGTTATGTATAGGGGTCTATTCCCTATCATAAGACATAGGTACATTTGTGCACTCCTTTAAAAATTTGGGAGGGGTACTTTGGCCCACCCCTTAAATTTTGGAAATTGCCCAATTTAAACATTTGGTATTATAGTACCGGACCTTAACATGTATTATTATGATAAATTTGGGTGTTCCACCTCGTTCCCTTTTAGGGGTACAAAATTGTCAAAATATAAACGTAAGCAATACGTTGTACCACGTGTTTGGTCTTTTGGCCCAATTTATCCTCTTGGATGAGGTTCTATTACCTTATATGGTTATATGGTTATGTATAGGGGTCTATTCCCTATCATAAGACATAGGTACATTTGTGCACTCCTTTAAAATTTTTGGGAGGGGTACTTTGGCTCACCCCTTAAATTTTGGAAATTGCTCATTTTATATATTTGGTATTATAGTACCGGACCTTAACATGTATTATTATGATAAATTTGGGTGTTCCACCTCGTTCCCTTTTAGGGGTACGAAATTGCCAAATTTTAGTACAACCACGTGTTTGGTCTTTTGGCCCAATGTATCCTCTTGGATGAGGTCCTATTACCTTATATGGTTATATGGTCATGTATAGGGGTCCATTACCTATCATAAGACATAGGTACATTTGTGCACTCTTTAAATTTTTTTTGGGAGGGGTACTTTGGCCCACCCCTTAAATTTTGGAAATTGCTCATTTTATATATTTGGTATTATAGTACTGGACCCTAACATGTATTATGATAAATTTGGGTAGTTCACCTTGTTCCCTTTCATGCGTAAAAAAAATTGCCAAATTTTACTACAACCACGTGTTTGGTATTTTCGTTCAATTTATCCCCTTGGATGAGGTCCTATTACCTTATATGATTATATGGTTATGTATATTGGTCCATTCCCTATTATAAGACATGGGTATATTGATGCACCCTTTAAAAAATTTGGGAGGGGTATCTTGACTCATCCACTCAGTTTTAGAAATTGATTAATATAAGCATTTGGTATCTTCGTACAGGTCTTCAATATGTACCACTATAAATTTGGATGGTCCACATCGTTCCCTTTCATGGGTAAAGAACTACCAAAAATCAAATTTCGGATGTTATTGACCCCTATTTAATACGTTATATGGTTTATTACCTCTATATGTTTATGTTCTCTTTTAAATTTGGGAATTATCAAATAACAAAATTCGGTAAACGTTTTCTAGGACCCATTGGTATTCCTCTTATGGCCAAATATTCAAAATTTAAAGGTTATTGACCGGCTTTATTATTGAATAAGTACAGGATTTATTACTTTTTCATAAGACACAGGTGTATTTGTGTACCAATCTTAAATTTTGGGAGGGGTACATTTCTTATTGTCATATCAATAATTGGTAATTGTTCTTTGGGTAAATCATTGTGATCACGTGATCAGTTATTGACCTATGATGGGATTAGGAGTCCAGGACATTGGTACATTTAAACTTTGTAGGATAATTTGAGAATGCGTCATTGGTATTGATTATTCCCCGCCAAATATAAACGTAAGCAATACGATGTACCACGTGATTGACCTTGATGAGGTAGTGTACAGCGATACATAGCTATCCTTATTGAATCTTATGACTCATAGTCTTAAGGGAATACATGCTACAACACTGGCAAAGTTATTGTTAATGCAATTTCATTGGTTGATCACTATCTTTCGTGCAATCTGATTGGTTGATCACTATCTTTCGTGCAATCTGATTGGTTGCTGATTTTCAAATCTTTGCTGTATTCAGTTTTAAGTTTTGTTTAACATTTAAAAATCTTGGTTTCGTTCAACATTTTGCACTCACTGATAAATATGATCAAAACCGTTTATTTGTTAATCGAATAGTTAAAAAAACGGATAAAGTTTGACGGTTAACCGTGAAATGTAAAATTTTTTAGTTTGAAAATTTTTTGTTTGAAAGTTTTTGTTTGAAAACTCTTGTTTCAAATTTGTGTTTGAACTTTTTGTTTCAGAATTTTGTTTGAAATTTGTTCCAAAATTTTTTGTTTGTAAATTTTTTTGTTTGAAATTTTTTTGTTGCAAAATTTTGTTTCAAAATTTTTTGTTTAAAATTTTTTGTTCGAAATTTTTTGTTTTGAAATTTTTCGTTTCCAATTTTTTTTTGTTTCGAAAGTTTTGTTTGAAATTTTTTGTTTGAAACTTTGGTTTGACATTTTTAAAAGTTTGTGCACTCGTTAGTAAAGAACCGGAACTGTTAGAACAAAAACCTCTGGCAACATTGTGGTGCAATAGTACACGTCAGAATATGGTGCAATAGTACACGTCAGAACACGATAATGCAACGTCATCAGTTTTGCATCATATATAAGTATCGTTGGAGTTAGTATTCATAATAACGTCATCATGGCTACTTGTCTGCAGTTTCTAAACACACGTGATGTGATGAAATCATTTACCAAGATTACTGATTTACAACAGAATGTACCTCATAGAATCTTAGCTAGCCAAATGATACCTACAAAGTTTGGATTAAGAATCGTAGTGAAGCTTGAAAATGATAAGAATATAATTTTACCAGCAAGATATTTTCCCATGGAGGCATCAAAACAAGAAGAACTGCTGCGTTTCTTAAATACTGGATCTGTATCTTTATGTTACAAAGGATTCTTGGGTCGAAGTCATCAATTTGAATTTAGTACATAGCCGGATTCGTCAGCAATTGTGATAAAATCATGAATTCAAACGTCAGCACGTCAGACATAGTTGTATGAATTTGGTTGGTCAGCATGACGTCAGTAACTGTGATGAAACCATGAATTCAAACGTCAGCACATTCCTTCCTATGACGTCAGCCGTAGTTCTATAAATTAACCAATACCGTGAAATCATTTGAGCAAGTGCTTTTCAGGAGGAAAGATGTGTACTTCTAACGATAAAGAGTTCATCTTCGCAAGCTATTATCCAATAAATATATTTCAAACAAAACATGTGATGATTGGTATCAGTGCTAGAACATTTGAACAAGTGATTCGATTGGGCAAAGCAGAACAATTTGGTGTACAACTGACCTGTGAAGAATGGCAAATATTATGTTCACGAATCGACCAAATGAACGATTATTTTCATGATGAGCTAAATGTGACCATAGTCAAATCATTAGGCTCAAATCATGAAGTGGTGCTGCGTACAGTCCTCGAAGAGAAAATGGTGCTGTTACGTAAAAAGAGTACATTTCATGTCCCTCGCAACATGGTGTATCTAACGGAAACAGAATGGAACAAATTTATCAACGTATTTCAGTGTGTGAAACATGCAGTGGAAGTGTGCAACAAAACTAGTATATTCCTGAAAAAGTACTATTTTGAAAAATGTGTTATGCATATTGTACAACATGTATCTAGATATTGTGATGGTTGTCAACATCGTTCGTGGGTGCATACCTGTATTGATAAACAGTTTATTTGTGATCAAATGGACATTGAGTTTCCACCAATTGATATTGCATTAGACCTTAAATGACTTCAACTGGAATTAAAATTATATGCTAAAGACAAACTAGTGCAAGAAGTTCAAAATACATTGTATCGACAATATCCAGAACCACTATCTGGTATGGATGTATGTGGAGTGTAATAAAATGATCCATTTCAATGAATTGTGTTTTTTTCATTTCAAGTACAACCCTATGTTCTGACGTGTACTATTGCACCACAATGTTGCCAGAGGTTTTAGTTCTAACAGTTCCGGTTCTTTACTAATGAGTGCACAAACTTTTAAAAATGTCAAACCAAAGTTTCAAACAAAAAATTTCAAACAAAACTTTCGAAACAAAAAAAAAAATTGGAAACGAAAAATTTCGAAACAAATTTTCAAAGAAAAAAATTCAAACCAAATTTTCTTCTAAGCAGTTCCGGTTCTTCACTAATGAGTGCATAAACTTAAAAATTTGAAACAAAAATTTCGAAACAAAAATGTTCAAACAAAAAATTTGGAAACGAAAAATTTCAAAACAAAAAATTTCGAACAAAAAATTTAAAAAAAAAATTTTGCAACAAAAAAATTTCAAACAAAAAAATTTTCAAACAAAAAATTTTGAAACAAATTTCAAACAAAATTCTGAAACAAAAAATTCAAACACAAATTTGAAACAAGAGTTTTCAAACAAAAACTTTCAAACAAAAAATTTTCAAACTAAAAAATTTTACGTTTCATGGTTAACCGTCAAACTTTATCCGTTTTTTAACTATTCGATTAACAAATAAACGGTTTTGATCATATTTATCAGTGAGTGCAAAATGTTGAACGAAACCAAGATTTTTAAATGTTAAACAAAACTTAAAACTGAATACAGCAAAGATTTGAAAATCAGCAACCAATCAGATTGCACGAAAGATAGTGATCAACCAATCAGATTGCACGAAAGATAGTGATCAACCAATGAAATTGCATTAACAATAACTTTGCCAGTGTTGTAGCATGTATTCCCTTAAGACTATGAGTCATAAGATTCAATAAGGATAGCTATGTATCGCTGTACACTACCTCATCAAGGTCAATCACGTGGTACATCGTATTGCTTACGTTTATATTTGGCGGGGAATAATCAATACCAATGACGCATTCTCAAATTATCCTACAAAGTTTAAATGTACCAATGTCCTGGACTCCTAATCCCATCATAGGTCAATAACTGATCACGTGATCACAATGATTTACCCAAAGAACAATTACCAATTATTGATATGACAATAAGAAATGTACCCCTCCCAAAATTTAAGATTGGTACACAAATACACCTGTGTCTTATGAAAAAGTAATAAATCCTGTACTTATTCAATAATAAAGCCGGTCAATAACCTTTAAATTTTGAATATTTGGCCATAAGAGGAATACCAATGGGTCCTAGAAAACGTTTACCGAATTTTGTTATTTGATAATTCCCAAATTTAAAAGAGAACATAAACATATAGAGGTAATAAACCATATAACGTATTAAATAGGGGTCAATAACATCCGAAATTTGATTTTTGGTAGTTCTTTACCCATGAAAGGGAACGATGTGGACCATCCAAATTTATAGTGGTACATATTGAAGACCTGTACGAAGATACCAAATGCTTATATTAATCAATTTCTAAAACTGAGTGGATGAGTAAAGATACCCCTCCCAAATTTTTTAAAGGGTGCATCAATATACCCATGTCTTATAATAGGGAATGGACCAATATACATAACCATATAATCATATAAGGTAATAGGACCTCATCCAAGGGGATAATTGAACGAAAATACCAAACACGTGGTTGTAGTAAAATTTGGCAATTTTTTTTACGCATGAAAGGGAACAAGGTGAACTACCCAAATTTATCATAATACATGTTAGGGTCCAGTACTATAATACCAAATATATAAAATGAGCAATTTCCAAAATTTAAGGGGTGGGCCAAAGTACCCCTCCCAAAAAAATTTAAAGAGTGCACAAATGTACCTATGTCTTATGATAGGTAATGGACCCCTATACATGACCATATAACCATATAAGGTAATAGGACCTCATCCAAGAGGATACATTGGGCCAAAAGACCAAACACGTGGTTGTACTAAAATTTGGCAATTTCGTACCCCTAAAAGGGAACGAGGTGGAACACCCAAATTTATCATAATAATACATGTTAAGGTCCGGTACTATAATACCAAATATATAAAATGAGCAATTTCCAAAATTTAAGGGGTGGGCCAAAGTACCCCTCCCAAAAATTTTAAAGGAGTGCACAAATGTACCTATGTCTTATGATAGGGAATAGACCCCTATACATAACCATATAACCATATAAGGTAATAGAACCTCATCCAAGAGGATAAATTGGGCCAAAAGACCAAACACGTGGTACAACGTATTGCTTACGTTTATATTTTGACAATTTTGTACCCCTAAAAGGGAACGAGGTGGAACACCCAAATTTATCATAATAATACATGTTAAGGTCCGGTACTATAATACCAAATGTTTAAATTGGGCAATTTCCAAAATTTAAGGGGTGGGCCAAAGTACCCCTCCCAAATTTTTAAAGGAGTGCACAAATGTACCTATGTCTTATGATAGGGAATAGACCCCTATACATAACCATATAACCATATAAGGTAATAGAACCTCATCCAAGAGGATAAATTGGGCCAAAAGACCAAACACGTGGTACTACGTATTGCTTACGTTTATATTTTGACAATTTTGTACCCCTAAAAGGGAACGAGGTGGAACACCCAAATTTATCATAATACATGTTAAGGTCCGGTACTATGATACCAAATGTTTAAATTGGGCAATTTCCAAAATTTAAGGGGTGGGCCAAAGTACCCCTCCCAAATTTTTAAAGGAGTGTACAAATATACCGATATCTTATGAAAGGTAATGGATCCTTATACATGACCATATAACCATATAAGGTAATAACATCTCATCAAAGGGGATAAATTGGGCCAAAAGACCAAACACGTGGTATAACGTATTGCTTACGTTTATATTTTGGCAATTTTGTACCCCTAGAAAGGAACGAGGTGGAACACCCAAATTTATCATGATACATGTTAAGGTCCGGTACTATAATACCAAATGTTTAAATTGGGCAATTTCCAAAATTTAAGGGGTGGGCCAAGGTACCCCTCCCAAATTTTTCAAGGGGTGCATTAATATACCGATATCTTATGAAAAGTAATGGACCCCTGTATACGTCCATATAACTATATAGGGTAATAACATCTCATCAAAGGGGATAAATTAGGTCAAAAAAACCCCGAAATTTAAATTTTTGGCAATTTTTTACCCATGAAAGGGAACGACATAGACACCCAATACTGATATAGGTACATACTATGGTCCTAGGCTACCACACCAAATTTTTAGATTTGGCAATTTCCAAAATTTAAGGGGGGTGGTCCTATGTACCCCTAAAAGGGAATGAGGTGGACCACCCAAATTTATCATAATACATATTAGGGTCCTATACTATAATACCCAATGTTGAAATTGGGCAATTTCCAAAATTGAAGGGGTGGGCCAAGATACCCCTCCCAAAAATTTAAAGGGGTGCATTAATATACCCATGTCTTATGAAAGGTAATGGACCCCTGTATACGCCCATATAACCATATAGGGTAATAACACCTCATCAAAGGGGATAAATTAGGTCAAAAACCTCCGAAATTTGAATTTTTGGCAATTTTTTACCCATGAAAGGGAACGACATAGACACCCAATACTAATAGAGGTACATACTATGGTCGTAGGCTACCATACCAAATTTTTAGATTTGGCAATTTCCAAAATTTAAGGGGGGTGGTCCTATGTACCCCTGCCAAAATTTAGGGGGTGGGCCAAGGTACCCCTGCCAAAATTTAGAGGGGGTGGTCGTATGTACCCCTAGGTCATTGACCCCGGCCAGGGACCATGGGTCCTGAGACAGGGACCCAGGGGCCAAAAAGTTCGGCAAAGTGCAGCCCATACTACTATAAGAAGTCGTTAGCTTCCATTATTATTTTAAACAATAACATTCAGGTTTTAAAAATTAAACACTACTGCAGTAAATGGACTAATTGCGTACAAATAGTATTAGGTGATCTAGATTTTATTTTAATCAACTCATACTTTCAATACTCATTACCTATTCACGGCTTTCTAGAAGAAATAACAACTATATGCAATGTATATAAGGAAAAACGCATCCTTTTATGTGCGGATGCAAATGCCAAATCTCCATCCTGGCACTCTGGCATCCTGGATCAAAAAGGAGAAATGCTGGAAAATGTAATAGACGAACTAAATTTGTTAGTAATAAATCAACCTAATAATCCTCCAACTTTCAGAAATAGAAATGGCCACGAATCTAACATGGATGTTACACTAGCCTCAGCTAATTTTATAAGTGCAATAACAAACTGGGAAGTAGTTGAGGGAGAATCTATCAGTGATCACCAAATAATACGGTTCACCATCACGGAACCTAACAACAGAAGTGCAACTAGTGTAACAAATAGAATAAATTATGCTGTTAAACATATAAACTGGGAGAACTTTAAAAAACATCTCACATTACCGAATATAGAATGTCCAGGTGAAAGGGAATTAAATAATACAGTTACTAAGATTGAGAACACGATCAAAACCGCGATTATAAACTCAAGTAGGCAAGGAAATAGACTGAAAACCCTGAAAAGCAACCATAATTACTTTTGGACCAATGCCCTACAAATAATTAAAAGACAAGTCAGAGCTAAGAGAAGAAGATACCAAAGATGTAATGATCCTTATTTAAAAGAAATAAGGTTACAACAATATTTACAGGCAAAAAATGAATATAAAGATAAACTTAAACAAGAGAAACATAGAGCATGGTCTAATTTCGCGAAAGAAAATCTTAATTTAGATCCATGGGGCACACCATATAAACTGGTAATGAATAAAATAAAACCGTCAGTAAGTTTGACGACTATGAAGAGACCAGATGGATCCTTCACAACGGACACAAGAAGTACGATGGAATACGTAATAAACTGCTTACTCCCAGAAGATGACTACACTACAGATAATGACGAAAACAGAATTGACAGAATAAACATTGAAAGAATACCTACCGTTAGTGATCAAAAATGGCCAAACGCAACAACGAATGAGGAGGTGCAGGATATAATCAAGAATTTAAAAAACAACAAGGCACCAGGTCCGGATGGCATTAAAGCCGAGATATTGAAACATGACAGAGAACTATGGACGCCATATTTAACAAAGTTGTATAATACTTGTCTCGCATTGGGGATATTTCCAAAGAATTGGAAGATAGCAAATCTAATAATACTACAGAAAAGCAAAATTGGGGAGCCTATCTCCCCTAAGTCGTACAGGCCAATCTGTCTTCTTAATATTCTGGGAAAAATATATGAAAAGATAATTGCAAACAAGATTAATGAGAAACGGGAAAATTTGGAGTTATGTAACCTACAATTTGGCTTCAGAAAACATAAAGGAACCACAGATGCAATAAATAAATTACTGGATACTATAGAAAGAATGGAGGACATCGGCGGAAGATATACAATAGTCATATTTGTGGATATTGCTGGCGCATTTGACAATCTCTGGTGGCCGGCAATGTTTAAGGAATTAAAACATCTAGGGATTGATCAAGGCCTTCAGACAATAATTAAAAATTACTGTAAGGACAGAAAGGTAGTTTTCAGTAACAATAACGTTAACATAGAAAAAAGCATAAGCAAGGGTTGTCCACAAGGGTCAGTGTTAGGTCCACTTCTATGGGATGTGACTCTCCAACCAGGTCTTTTAAAACTAAACAGCTTAACAGAAACGAAAGGTGTAATCGCATACGCAGACGACTTAGCATTAATTACAAATGCTAATACTAGAAGAGAGCTGGAACGGAATGCTTGTGTAATAATGAATACGCTTTCGGACTGGTGTAAATCCACAAAACTTAAAATATCTGCGGATAAGACCAAATATATCATGGTTAAAGAAAAGTTGGAGAGAAACCCCACAGTGAAAATTGAGGATAAATCTATCAAACGCGAGGAGGCATTCAAATATTTAGGAGTGTGGATAGATGAATCGCTCAACTTCAATATGCACGTCGAAAAACAAAAGGAAAAAATAGTGCGCATAGCAAATAAAATATTCTATATACTGGCCAAAGATTTCAAGCTGACACCCAGAGATGCTAGCCTCTACTACAAAGCCATATTTATGTCAATAATCTCCTATGGATCTAGTGTTTGGGGACACAGAATTAAAGAAAATATTAAGAGAAGAAATAAACTCGACAGTGCCCAAAGGAAAATTTTAATAAGAATGACAGGTGCCATGGCAACTACGCCTGTTGAAGCACTACAAATCATTTTAGGAATAGAACCCTTTCATCTGTCGATACTCAGAATTGCTGCAAGGTATTGGTTACAGAGAAGAAGACTAGACAAAGTCGATCGTCTTCTACAAAGAAGAGTGTCAACTATGACAGAAATAGAAGAACACATCTCTGATATGTGGCAGGATAATTGGGACAACTCTCAAAAATCAAGAAGGGTGTATCAGATCTTCCCACAAATCAAGAATAGACTAGAAATTGGAGAATTACAATTAAACAAACATACAATTCAATTCATTACCGGCCACGTACCCTTCAGAACAACATTCAACAAACTTGGCCTTCTAAATTCAGATTTGTGCGACTGTGGAGAAGTACAGTCCCCAGATCATTTACTTTA
Source organism: Thermobia domestica (assembly GCF_964235325.1). Lineage (NCBI taxonomy): Eukaryota > Metazoa > Arthropoda > Insecta > Zygentoma > Lepismatidae > Thermobia > Thermobia domestica. The sequence continues at coordinate 15,440,881 of NC_137459.1, forward strand.
TGAATGTGACAATATAGTATTACAGCAAGAGGATCAAAAAGACAGGACTGAGTTAAGAAGAATTAAAGACAGGGAAGGACTATTTCGCATTATACAAAATCTGGACTTGAGACGCACTCTAAATAGACTATGCAAAACAATCTTGGAAATAAATAGAATAATAATCAGTATGGACTTAGCCAGGAGGAGACAAGAAAACCAGAATAATTAAACTACTACATCTATCTACTATCTGATGTTTAGTGTTTAGTGTCTTGTGTGTTGTGTTGTGTTATCGTACTATGTTGTGTTGTGTTCAGTGTGCATGGCAGTAAAGGAATATCAAATGCATGATTGTCAAATATTGTGCGGAGGACCGCTATAAATGGATAAATGGATATATGACTTCGGAGGACCGGAAGTCATATAATTTCGGAAGACCGAAAGTCATACAGGTGGAACCATATGTAATTAGTTAATTAATATAATGTGTCAGTGTTAGTGTGAAAACCGATAAAAGTATCTCGAAATGGGTGTTTATTAGTGTGTCAACGTGAATATCTAAGAAGCGGTGAAAACCAATAATTAAGCGATATATTTTCTTTTACTCTAATGACACAGGTGAAAACCAACTTATTTTAGCAGCTGATAAACAACTGTGCTAAATATTATTATATGTGAATGTGTATTATGTGTTGTCTTGCATTATGTACGTATTAAATATTTGTTTTCTTTTTCTTTCAGAAAATAAATAAAAGAAAAGAAGAAATATATATATACAAAAAAAGGAAATCAGACCTGAGCTAGCTTACAAGAACTCAGGTTAAGAAAGACCACCACCCCTACCTAAATAGGGTTGGAGAATTTACCAAAAGACAAGAGAGATAAAATAATAAGTACAGAGAAATTAACACTAATGGGCAGTTGCGTCTGCCGTCAGTCCATAAGCAATTGGCAGGGGTAGTGGAGGAAAAAAAAACACATACTGTGTGAGAGCATAATACTTCAGTTCGTTAATCGGTTGGATCACCCACCACAATCCCTCCGGGAAGCTTGCTTATAGCGAATACAGGGCCACGCAGCGGCGAGTCTCATTACTTTCTTGACACATACGGGGTGTGAGCATAGTGATTCACTGCGTTAATTGGTTGGATCATCCACCCCAATCCCTCCGGGTAGCTTCCTTCTAGCGAATGGGGCGCCACGCAGCGGCGTGTCTCATTACTTTTTTAACACATATTGTGTGTGAGCATAGTGCTTCAGTGCGTTAATTGATTTGATAATCCACCACAATCACTCCGGGTTGCTTGCTTCTAGCGAATGGAGCACCACACAGCAGCGAGTCTCATTACTTTCTGCATACACTTTATGAGTACATAGTTCGTCAGTGGTTTAATTGTTTTGATCATCCACCACAATCCCACCGGGTAGCTAGCTTCTAGCGAACGGAGCGCCACGCCGCGACGAATCTCATTACTTCCTTCACACATACTGTGTGAGAGCATAATCCTTCAGTGGGTTAATTGGTTGAATCATCCACCACAATCTGTCCGAGGAGCTTGCTTCGAGCGTATGGAGCGCCAAGGAGCAGTGAGTCTCATTTCTTTCTGCATACACTTTATGAAAGAATACTTCGTCAGTGAGTTAATTCTTTTGATCATCCACCGCAATCCCTCCGGGTAGCTTTCTTCTAGCGAATGGAGCACCACGCAGGGGCGAGTCTCATTATTTTCTTGACACATACTCTGTGTGAACATAGTGTTTCAGTGCGTTAATAGTTTTGATCATCCACGAGAATCCTTCCAGGTAGCTTGCTTCTAGAAAATGGAGCGCCACGCTGCGGCGAGTCTCATTACTTTCTTGACACATACGGTGTGTGAGCATAGTGCTTAAGTGCGTTAATTGTTTTGACCATCCACAACATTCCCACCGGGTAGCTTGCTTCTAGCGAATGGAGCGCCACGCAGCGGCGAGTCTCATTTCTTTCTTGTCACATACTGTGTTTGAGCATATTGCTTCAGTGCGTTAATTGCTTTGATCATCCACCACAATCCCACCGGGTAGCTTAATTCTAGCGAATGGAGCGCTATGCAGCGGCGAGTCTCATTACTTTCTGCATACAATTTATGAGCTCATAGTTTGTCAGTGCGTTAATTGTTTTGATCATCCACCCCAATCCCTCCGGGTACCTTGCGTCTAGCGAATGGAGCGCCACCCACCGGTGAGTCTCATACTTTTTTGACACATATTGTGTTTGAGCATAGTGCTTCAGTTCGTTAATTGTTTTGATCATCAACCACTATCACTCCGGGTTGCTTGCTTCTAGCGAATGGAGCACCACACAGCGGCCAGTATCATTACTTTCTGCATACACTTTATGAATACATAATTCGTCAGTGGTTTAATTGTTTTGATCATCCACCACAATCCCACCGGGTAGCTTGTCTCTAGCGAACGGAGCGCCACGCCGCGACGAGTCTCATTACTTTCTTCACACATACTGTGTGAGAGCATAATCCTTCAGTGCGTTAATTGGTTGGATCATCCACCACAATCCCTCCGAGGAGCTTGCTTCGAGCGTATGGAGCGCCACGGAGCAGTGAGTCTCATTAATTTCTGCATACACTTTAAGAGGGAATACTTCGTCAGTGCGTTAATTCTTTTGATCATTCGCCACAATCCCTCCGGGTGGCTTGCTTCTAGCGAATGGAGCGCCACGCAGCGGCGAGTCTCATTATTTTCTTGACACATACTCTGTGTGAGCATAGTGCTTCAGTGCGTTAATAGTTTTGATCATCCACCAGAATCCTTCCGGGTAGCTTGCTTCTCGCGAATGGGGCGTCATGCAGCGGCGGGTCTCATTACCTCCTGCATACAATTTATGAGGGCATAGTTAATCAGTGCGTTAATTGTTTTGATCATCCACCACAATCCTGCAGGGTAGCTTGCATCTATCGAATGGAGCGCAACCCACCGGCGAGTATCATTAATTTCTGCATACACTTTATGAGGGCATAGTTCGTCAGTGCGTTAATTAATTTGATCATCCACCACAATCCCTCCGGGTAGCATGCTTAATACGAACGGAGCGCCACGCAGCGGCGAGTCTGATTACTTTCTTGACACATTCTGTGTATGAGCATAATGCTTCAGTGCGTTAATCGTTTTGATCATCCACCACAATCCCACTGGGTAGCTTCCTTCTAGCGAAGGGAGCGCCACGCAGCGGCGAGTCTCATTATTTTCGTCACAGATACTGTGTGTGAGCATAGTGCTACAGTGCGTTAATTGGTTGGATCATCCACCACAATCTTTCCGAAGAGCTTGCTTCAAGCGAATGGAGCGCAACGCAGCGGCGAGACTCATTACTTTCTGCATACACTTTATGAGCGCATACTTCGTCAGTGATTTAATTGTTTTGATCATCCACCACAATCCCTCCGGGTAGCTTGCTACTTGCAAACGGACAGCCACGCAGCGGCGAGTCTCATTACTTTCTTCACAACATACTGTGTGTGAGCATAGTGCTACAGTTCGTTAATTGGTTTGATCATCCACAACAATCCCACCGGTTTGCTTGCTTCTAGCGAATGGAGCGCCACGGAGCGTCGAGTCTCATTACTTTCTTCACACATACTGTGTGTGAGCATAGTGCTTCAGTGCGTCAATTGGTTGGATCATCCACTACAATCCCTCCGGGGACCTTGCTTGTAGCAAATTGAGCGCCACGCAGCGGCGAGTCCTCTTTACTTTCTGCATACACTTTATGCGTACATAGTTCGCCAGTGGTTTAATTGTTTTGATCATCCACCACAATCCCACCGGGTAGCTTGCTTCTAGCGAACGGAGCGCCACGCCGGGACGAGTCCCATTACTTTCTTCACACATACTGTGTGAGATAATAATGCTTCAGTGTGTTAATTGGTTGGAGGATCCACCAGAATCCCTCCGACTAGCTTGCTTTGAGCGGATGGAGTGCCACGCAGCAGTGAGTCTCATTTCTTTCTGCATACACTTTATGAGGCCATACTTCGTCAGTGTGTTAATTCTTTTCATCACCCACCACAATCCCTCCGGGTAGCTTGCTTCTGGCGAATGGAGCGCCAGGCAGCGGCGAGTCTCATTATTTTCTTGACACATACTCTGTTTGAGCATTGTGCTCCAGTGCGATAATAGTTTTGGTCATCCACCAGAATGCTTCCGGGTAGTTTGCTTCTAGAGAATGGAGCGCCACGCTGCGGCGAGTCTCATTACATTCTTGACACATACTGTGTGAGAGCATAGTGCTTCAATGTGTTAATTGTTTTGATCATCCACCAGAATCCCTCAGGGTAGCTTGCTTCTAGCGAATGGAGCGCCACGCAGCGGCGAGTCTCATTAATTTCTGCATACACTTTATGAGGGCATAGTTCGTCAGTGCGTTAATTAATTTGATCATCCACCACAATCCCTCCGGGTAGCATGCTTAATACGAACGGAGCGCCACGCAGCGGCGAGTCTGATTACTTTCTTGACACATTCTGTGTATGAGCATAATGCTTCAGTGCGTTAATCGTTTTGATCATCCACCACAATCCCACTGGGTAGCTTCCTTCTAGCGAAGGGAGCGCCACGCAGCGGCGAGTCTCATTATTTTCTTCACAGATACTGTGTGTGAGCATAGTGTTACAGTGCGTTAATTGGTTGGATCATCCACCACAATCTTTCCGAAGAACTTGCTTCAAGCGAATGGAGCGCAACGCAGCGGCGAGTCTCATTACTTTCTGCATACACTTTATGAGCGCATACTTCGTCAGTGATTTAATTGTTTTGATCATCCACCACAATCCCTCCGGGTAGCTTGCTACTTGCGAACGGACAGCCACGCAGCGGCGAGTCTCATTACTTTCTTCACAACATACTGTGTGTGAGCATAGTGCTACAGTTCGTTAATTGGTTTGATCATCCACAACAATCCCACCGGTTTGCTTGCTTCTAGCGAATGGAGCGCCACGGAGCGTCGAGTCTCATTACTTTCTTCACACATACTGTGTGTGAGCATAGTGCTTCAGTGCGTCAATTGGTTGGATCATCCACTACAATCCCTCCGGGGACCTTGCTTCTAGCAAATTGAGCGCCACGCAGCGGCGAGTCCTCTTTACTTTCTGCATACACTTTATGCGTACATAGTTCGCCAGTGGTTTAATTGTTTTGATCATCCACCACAATCCCACCGGGTAGCTTGCTTCTAGCGAACGGAGCGCCACGCCGGGACGAGTCCCATTACTTTCTTCACACATACTGTGTGAGAGCATAATGCTTCAGTGTGTTAATTGGTTGGAGGATCTACCACAATCCCTCCGACTAGCTTGCTTCGAGCGGATGGAGTGCCACGCAGCAGTGAGTCTCATTTCTTTCTGCATACACTTTATGAGGGCATACTTCGTCAGTGTGTTAATTCTTTTGATCACCCACCACAATCCCTCCGGGTAGCTTGCTTCTAGCAAATGGAGCGCCAGGCAGCGGCGAGTCTCATTATTATCTTGACACATACTCTGTGTGAGCATAGTGCTTCAGTGCGATAATAGTTTTGATCATCCACCAGAATGCTTCCGGGTAGTTTGCTTCTAGAGAATGGAGCGCCACGCTGCGGCGAGTCTCATTACATTCTTGACACATACTGTGTGTGAGCATAGTGCTTCAATGCGTTAATTGTTTTGATCATCCACCAGAATCCCTCAGGGTAGCTTGCTTCTAGCGAATGGAGCGCCACGCAACGGCGAGTCTCATTACAATATTGACACGCACTCTGTGTGAGCATAGTGCTTCAGTGCGATAATAGTGTTGATCATCCACCAGAATGCTTTCGGGTAGTTTGCTCCTAGCGAACGGAGCGCCACGCCGCGACGAGTCTCATTACTTTCTTCACACATACTGGGTGAGAGCATAATCCTTCAGTGCGTTAATTCTTTTGATCATCCGCCACAATCCCTCCGGGTAGCTTGCTTCTAGCGAATGGAGCGCCACGCAGCGGCGAGTCTCATTATTTTCTTGACACATACTCTGTGTGAGCATAGTGCTTCAGTGCCTTAATAGTTTTGATCATCCACCAGAATCCTTCCGGGTAGCTTGCTTCTTGCGAATGGGGCGTCATGCAGCGGCGGGTCTCATTACTTCCTGCATACAATTTATGAGGGCATAGTTAATCAGTGCGTTAATTGTTTTGATCATCCACCACAATCCTGCAGGGTAGCTTGCATCTAGCGAATGGACCGCCACCCACCGGCGAGTATCATTACTTTTTTGACACATATTGTGTGTGAGGATAGTGCTTCAGTGCGTTAATTGTTTTGATCATCCACCACAATCACTCCGGGGAGCTTGCTTCTAGCGAATGGAGCGCCACGCAGCGGCGAGTCTCATTAATTTCTGCATACACTTTATGAGGGCATAGTTCGTCAGTGCGTTAATTAATTTGATCATCCACCACAATCCCTCCGGGTAGCATGCTTAATACGAACGGAGCGCCACGCAGCGGCGAGTCTGATTACTTTCTTGACACATTCTGTGTATGAGCATAATGCTTCAGTGCGTTAATCGTTTTGATCATCCACCACAATCCCACTGGGTAGCTTCCTTCTAGAGAAGGGAGCGCCACGCAGCGGCGAGTCTCATTATTTTCTTCACAGATACTGTGTGTGAGCATAGTGCTACAGTGCGTTAATTGGTTGGATCATCCACCACAATCTTTCCGAAGAGCTTGCTTCAAGCGAATGGAGCGCCACGCAGCGGCGAGTCTCTTTACTTTCTGCATACACTTTATGAGCGCATACTTCGTCAGTGATTTAATTGTTTTGAACATCCACCACAATCCCTCCGGGTAGCTTCCTACTTGCGAACGGACCGACACGCAGCGGCGAGTCTCATTACTTTCTTCACAACATACTGTGTGTGAGCATAGTGCTTCAGTTCGTTAATTTTTTTGATCATCCACAACAATCCCAGCGCTTTGCTTGCTTCTAGCGAATGGAGCGCCACGGTGCGTGGAGTCTCATTACTTTCTTCACACATACTGTGTGTGAGCATAGTGCTTCAGTTCGTTAATTGGTTGGATCATTCACAACAATCCCTCCGGGGACCTGGCTTCTAGCAAATGGAGCGCCCGCAGCGGCGAGTCTCATTACTTTCTTCATTCATACTGTGTGAGATAATAATGCTTACGCTTCAGTGCGTTAATTGTCTTGATCATCCACCACAATCACTCCGGGGAGCTTGCTTCTAGCGAATGGAGCGCCACGCAGCGGCGAGTCTCATTAATTTCTGCATACACTTTATGAGGGCATAGTTCGTCAGTGCGTTAATTAATTTGATCATCCACCACAATCCCTCCGGGTAGCATGCTTAATACGAACGGAGCGCCACGCAGCGGCGAGTCTGATTACTTTCTTGACACATTCTGTGTATGAGCATAATGCTTCAGTGCGTTAATCGTTTTGATCATCCACCAAAATCCCACTGGGTAGCTTCCTTCTAGCGAAGGGAGCGCCACGCAGCGGCGAGTCTCATTATTTTCTTCACAGATACTGTGTGTGAGCATAGTGCTACAGTGCGTTAATTGGTTGGATCATCCACCAGAATCCTTCCGGGTAGCTTGCTTCTTGCGAATGGGGCGTCATGCAGCGGCGGGTCTCATTACTTCCTGCATACAATTTATGAGGGCATAGTTAATCAGTGCGTTAATTGTTTTGATCATCCACCACAATCCTGCAGGGTAGCTTGCATCTAGCGAATGGACCGCCACCCACCGGCGAGTATCATTACTTTTTTGACACATATTGTTATTACTTTCTTCACAACATACTGTGTGTGAGCATAGTGCTTCAGTTCGTTAATTTTTTTGATCATCCACAACAATCCCAGCGCTTTGCTTGCTTCTAGCGAATGGAGCGCCACGGTGCGTGGAGTCTCATTACTTTCTTCACACATACTGTGTGTGAGCATAGTGCTTCAGTTCGTTAATTGGTTGGATCATTCACAACAATCCCTCCGGAGACCTGGCTTCTAGCAAATGGAGCGCCCGCAGCGGCGAGTCTCATTACTTTCTTCATTCATACTGTGTGAGATAATAATGCTTCAGTGTGTTAATTGGTTGGAGGATCCACCACAATCCCTCCGACTAGCTTGCTTTGAGCGGATGGAGTGCCACGCAGCAGTGAGTCTCATTTCTTTCTGCATACACTTTATGAGGGCATACTTCTTCAGTGTGTTTATTCTTTTGAACACCCACCACAATCCCTCCGGGTAGCTTGCTTCTAGCGAATGGAGCGCCAGGCAGCGGCGAGTCTCATTATTTTCTTGACACATACTCTGTGTGAGCATTGTGCTCCAGTGCGATAATAGTTTTGATCATCCACCAGAATGCTTCCGGGTAGTTTGCTTCTAGAGAATGGAGCGCCAGGCTGCGGCGAGTCTCATTACATTCTTGACACATACTGTGTGTGAGCATAGTGCTTCAATGTGTTAATTGTTTTGATCATCCACCAGAATCCCTCAGGGTAGCTTGCTTCTAGCGAATGGAGCGCCACGCAGCGGCGAGTCTCATTACATTATTGACACACACTGTGTGTGAGCATAGTGCTTCAGTGCGATAAATTTTTAATCATCCACCACAATCCTTCCGGGTTGCTTGCTTCTAGCGAAAGGAGCGCCACGCAGCGGCGTGTCTCATTACTTTCTTGACACATAATGTGTATGAGCATAGTGCTTCAGTGCGTTAATTGTTTTGATCATCCACCACAATTCTTCCGGGTAGATTGCTTCTAGCGAATGGATCGCCAGGAAACGGCGAGTCTCATTACATTATTGACACACACTGTGTGTGAGCATAGTGCTTCAGTGCGTTAAATTTTTAATCATCCACCACAATCCTTCCGGGTTGCTTGCTTCTAGCGAAAGGAGCGCCACGCAGCGGCGAGTCTCATTACTTTCTTGACACATAATGTGTATGAGCATAGTGCTTCAGTGCGTTAATTATTTTCATCATCCACCAGAATCCCTCCTGGTTGCTTGGTTCTAGCAAATGGAGCGCCACGCAACGGCAAGTCTCATTACTTTCTGCATACACTATATGAGAGCGTAGTTCGTCAGTGCGTTAATTGTTTTGATCATCCACCACAATCCCTCCGGGTAGCTTGCTTCTAGCGAATGGAGCGCCACGCAGCGGCGAGTCTCATTACTTTCTGCATACATTTATGAGGGCATAGTTCGTCAGTGCGTTAATTGTATTGATCATCCACCACAATACCTCCGGTTAGCTTGTTTACAGCGAATGGGGCGCCACGCAGCGTCGTGTCTCATTATTTGCTCGACACACACTGTGTGTGAGCATAGTGCTTCAGTGCGGTAAATTTTTGATCATCCAGCACAATTCCTCCGGGTAGCTTGATTCTAGCGAATGGAGCGCCACGAAACGGCGAGTCTCATTACTTTATTGACACACACTGTGTGTGAGCATAGTGCTTCAGTGCGTTAAATTTTTGATCATCCACCACAATCCCTCCGGTTAGCCTGCTTCTTGCGAATGGAGCGCAACGCAGCGGCGAGTCTCATTACATTCTGCATACATTTATGAGGGCATAGTTAGTCAGTGCGTTAATTGTTTTGATCATCCAAAACAATCCCTCCGGGTACCTTGCATCTAGCGAATGGAGCGCCACCCATCGGCGAGTCTCATTAATTTTTTAACACATATTGTGTGTGAGCATAGTGCTTCAGTGCGTTAATTGATTTGATCATCCACCACAATCCCACCGGGTAGCTTGCTTCTAGCGAACGGAGCGCCACGCCGCGACGAATCTCATTTCTTCCCTCACACATACTGTGTGAGAGCATAATCCTTCAGTGGGTTAATTGGTTGAATCATCTACCACAATCTGTCCGAAGAGCTTGCTTCGAGCGTATGGAGCGCCACCGAGCAGTGAGTCTCATTTCTTTCTGCATACACTTTATGAGGGAATACTTCGTCAGTGAGTTAATTCCTTTGATTATGTATCACAATCTCTCCGGGTAGCTTTCTTCTAGCGAATGGAGCACCACGCAGGGGCGAGTCTCATTATTTTCTTGATACATACTCTGTGTGAACATAGTGCTTCAGTGCGTTAATAGTTTTGATCATCCACCAGAATCCTTCCGGGTAGCTTGCTTCTAGAGAATGGAGCGCCACGCTGCGTCTAGTCTCATTACTTTGTTGACACATACGGTGTGTGAGCATAGTGCTTCAGTGCGTTAATTGTTTTGACCATCCACAACATTCCCACCGGGTAGCTTGCTTCAAGCGAATGGAGCGCCACGCAGCGGCGAGTCTCATTTCTTTCTTGTCACATACTGTGTTGGAGCATATTGCTTCAGTGCGTTAATTGTTTTGATCATCCACCACAATCCCACCGGTTAGCTTAATTCTAGCGAATGGAGCGCTGTGCAGCGGCGAGTCTCATTACTTTCTGCATACAATTTATGAGGGCATAGTTTGTCAGTGCGTTAATTGTTTTGATCATCCACCACAATCCCTCCGGGTACCTTGCATCTAGCGAATGCAGCGAAACCCACCGGCGAGTCTCCTTATTTTTTTGACACATATTGTGTTTGAGCATTGTGCTTCATTGCGTTAATTGTTTTGATCATCAACCACAATCACTCCGGGTAGCTTGCTTCTAGCGAATGGAGCACCACACAGCGGCCTGTATCATTAATTTCTGCATAAATTTTATGAGTACATAATTCGTCAGTTGTTTAACTGTTTTGATCATCCACCACAATCCCACCGGGTATCCTGCCTCTAGCGAACGGAGCGCCACGCCGCGACGAGTCTCATTACTTTCTTCACACATACTGTGTGAGAGCATAATCCTTCAGTGCGTTAATTGGTTGGATCACCCACCACAATCCCTCCGAGGAGCTTGCTTCGAGCGTATGGAGCGCCAACCACCGGCGAGTATCATTACTTCTTTGACACATATTATGTGTGAGCATAGTGCTTCAGTGCGTTAATTGTTTTGATCATCCACCACAATCATTCCGGGGAGCTTGCTGCTAGCGAATGGAGCGCCACGCAGCGGCGAGTCTCATTAATTTCTGCATACACTTTGTGAGGGCATAGTTCGTCAGTGCGTTATTTAATTTGATTATCATCCACAATCTCTCCGGGTAGCATGCTTAATACGAACGGAGCGCAACGCAGCGGCGAGTTCGATTACTTTCTTGACACATTCTGTGTATGAGCATAATGCTTCAGTGCGTTAATCGTTTTGATCATCCACCACAATCCCACTGGGTAGCTTCTTTCTAGCGAATGGAACGCCACGCAGCGGAGAGTCTCATTACTTTCTTCACACATACTGTGTGTGAGCATAATATTACAGTAAGTTAATTGGTTGGATCATCCACCAGAATCCTTCCGGGAAGCTTGCTTCTTGCGAATGTGCCGCCATGCAGCGGCGAGTCTCATTACTTCCTGCATACAATTTATGAGGGCATAGTTAGTCAGTGCGTTAATTGTTTTGATCATCCAAAACAATGCTGCAGATTAGCTTGCATCTAGCGAATGGGGCGCCACCCACCGGCGAGTATCATTACTTTTTTGACACATATTGTGTGTGAGCATAGTGCTTCAGTGCGTTAATTGTTTGGTCATCCACCACAATCACTCCGGGGAGCTTGCTTAATACGAACGGAGCGCCACCCATAGGCGAGTCTGATTACTTTCTTGACACATTCTGTGTATAAGCATAATGCTTCAGTGCGTTAATCGTTTTGATCATCCACCACAATCCCACTGGGTAACTTCCTTCTAGCGAATGGAGCGCCACGCAGCGGCGAGTCTCATTACTTTCTTCACTCATACTGTGTTTGAGCATAGTGCTACAGTGCGTTAATTGGTTGGATCATCCACCACAATCCCTCCGAAGAGCTTGCTTCAAGCGAATGGAGCGCAACGCAGCGGATAGTCTCATTACTTTCTGCATACACTTTATGAGCGCATACTACGTCAGTGATTTAATTGTTTTGATCATCCACCACAATCCCTCCGGGTAGCTTGCTTCTTGCGAACGGACCGCCACTCAGCGGCGAGTCTCATTACTTTCTTCACAGCATACTGTGTGTGAGCATACTGCTACAGTTCCTTAATTGTTTTGATCATCCACAACAATCCCACCGGTTTGCTTGCTTCTAGCGAATGGAGCGCCACGGAGCGTCGAGTCTCATTACTTTCCTCACACTTACTGTGTGTGAGCATAGTGCTTCAGTGCTTTAATTGGTTGGATCATCCACAACAATCCCTCCGGGGACCTTGCTTCTAGGGAATCGAGCGCCACGCAGCGGCCAGTCTCATTACTTTCTGCATACACTTTATGCGTACATAGTTCGCCAGTGGTTTAATTGTTTGATCATCCACCACAACCCCACCGGGTAGCTTGCTTCTAGCGAACGGAGCGCCAGGCCGCGACGAATCTCATTACTTTTTTGACACATATTGTGTTTGAGCATTGTGCTTCAGTGCGTTAATTGTTTTGATCATCAACCACAATTACTCCGGGTAGCTTGCTTCTAGCGAATGGAGCACCACACAGCGGCCAGTATCATTACTTTCTGCATAAATTTTATGAGTACATAATTCGTCAGTTGTTTAATTGTTTTGATCATCCACCACAATCCCACCGGGTGGCTTGCCTCTAGCGAACGGAGCGCCACGCCGCGACGAGTCTCATTACTTTCTTCACACATACAGTGTGAGAGCATAATCCTTCAGTGCGTTAATTGGTTGGATCATCCACCACAATCCCTCCGAGGAGCTTGCTTCGAGCGTATGGAGCGCCAACCACCGGCGAGTATCATTACTTTTTTGACACATATTATGTGTGAGCATAGTGCTTCAGTGCGTTAATTGTTTTGATCATCCACCACAATCATTCCGGGGAGTTTTCTGCTAGCGAATGGAGCCCCACGCAGCGGCGAGTCTCATTACATTATTGACACACACTGTTTTGTGAGCATAGTGCTTCAGTGGGTTAAATTTTTAATCATCCACCACAATCCTTCCGGGTTGCTTGCTTCTAGCGAAAGGAGCGCCACGCAGCGGCGAGTCTCATTCCTTTCTTGACACATAATGTGTATGAGCATAGTGCTTCAGTGCGTTAATTATTTTCATCATCCACCAGAATCCCTCCTGGTTGCTTGGTTCTAGCAAATGGAGCGCCACGCAACGGCAAGTCTCATTACTATCTGCATACATTATATGAGAGCGTAGTTCGTCAGTGCGTTAATTGTTTTGATCATCCACCACAATCCCTCCGGGTAGCTTGCTTCTAGCGAATGGAGCGCCACGCAGCGGCGAGTCTCATTATTTTCTGCATACATTTATGAGGGCATAGTTCGTCAGTGCGTTAATTATATTGATCATCCACCACAATCCCTCCGGTTAGCTTGTTTATAGCGAATGGGGCGCCACGCAGCGTCGTGTCTCATTATTTGCTTGACACACACTGTGTGTGAGCATAGTGCTTCAGTGCGTTAAATTTCTGATCATCCACCACAATTCCTCCGGGTAGCTTGCTTCTAGCGAATGGAGCGCCACGAAACGGCGAGTCTCATTACTTTCTGCATACACTATATGAGAGCGTAGTTCGTCAGTGCGTTAATTGTTTTGATCATCCACCACAATCCCTCCGGGTAGCTTGCTTCTAGCGAATGGAGTACCACACAGCGGCCAGTATCATTACATTCTGCATAAATTTTATGAGTACGTAATTCGTCAGTTGTTTAACTGTTTTGATCATCCACCACAATCCCACCGGGTAGCTTGCCTCTAGCGAACGGAGCGCCACGCCGCGACGAGTCTCATTACTTTCTTCACACATGCTGTGTGAGAGCATAATCCTTCAGTGCGTTAATTGGTTGGATCATCCACCACAATCCCTCCGAGGAGCTTGCTTCGAGCGTATGGAGCGCCAACCACCGGCGAGTATCATTACTTTTTTGACACATATTATGTGTGAGCATAGTGCTTCAGTGCGTTAATTGTTTTGATCATCCACCACAATCATTCCGGGGAGCTTGCTGCTAGCGAATGGAGCGCCACGCAGCGGCGAGTCTCATTAATTTCAGCATACACTTTGTGAGGGCATAGTTCGTCAGTGCGTTATTTAATTTGATTATCAACCACAATCTCTCCGGGTAGCATGCCTAATACGAACGGAGCGCAACGCAGCGGCGAGTTTGATTACTTTCTTGACACATTCTGTGTATGAGCATAATGCTTCAGTGCGTTAATCGTTTTGATCATCCACCACAATCCCACTGGGTAGCTTCTTTCTAGCGAATGGAACGCCACGCAACGGAGAGTCTCATTACTTTCTTCACACATACTGTGTGTGAGCATAATATTACAGTAAATTAATTGGTTGGATCATCCACCAGAATCCTTCCGGGAAGCTTGCTTCTTGCGAATGTGCCGCCATGCGGCGGCGAGTCTCATTACTTTCTGCATACACTTTATGAGCGCATACTACGTCAGTGATTTAATTGTTTTGATCATCCACCACAATCCCTCCGGGTAGCTTGCATCTTGCGAACGGACCGCCACTCAGCGGCGAGTCTCATTACTTTCTTCACAACATACTGTGTGTGAGCATACTGCTACAGTTCGTTAATTGTTTTGATCATCCACAACAATCCCACCGGTTTGCTTGCTTCTAGCGAATGGAGCGCCACGGAGCGTCGAGTCTCATTACTTTCCTCACACATACTGTGTGTGAGCATAGTGCTTCAGTGCGTTAATTGGTTGGATCATCCACAACCATCCCTCCGGGGACCTTGCTTCTTGCGAATGGGGCGCCATGCAGCGGCGAGTCTCATTACTTCCTGCATACAATTTATGAGGGAATAGTTAGTCAGTGCGTTAATTGTCTTGATCATCCACCACAATCCTGCAAGGTAGCTTGAATCTAGCGAATCGAGCGCCACCCACCGGCGAGTATCATTACTTTTTTGACACATATTGTGTGTGAGCATAGTGCTTCAGTGCGTTAATTGTTTTGATCATCCACCACAATCATTCCGGGAAGCTTGCTGCTAGCGAATGGAGCGCCACGCAGCGGCAAGTCTCATTAATTTCTGCATACACTTTGTGAGGGCATAGTTCGTCAGTGCGTTAATTAATTTGATCATCCACCACAATCCCTCCGGGTAGCATGCTTAATACGAACGGAGCGCCACGCAGCGTCGAGTCTGATTACCTTCTGGACACATTCTGTGTATGAGCATAATGCCTCAGTGCGTTAATCGTTTTGATCTTCCACCACAATCCCACTGGGTAGCTTCCTTCTAGCAAATGGAGCGCCACGCAGCGGCGAGTCTCATTACTTTCTTCAAACATCCTGTTTGTGAGCATAATGCTACAGTCCGTTAATTGGTTGGATCATCCACCACAATCCCTCCGAGGAGGTTTCTTCGAGCGTATTTAGCGCCACGGAGCAGTGAGTCTAATTTCTTTCTGCATACACTTATGAGGGAATACTTCGTCACCGCGTTAATTCTTTTGATCATCCACCAAAATCCCTCCGGGTAGCTTGCTTCTAGCGAATGGAGCGCCACGCAGCGACGAGTCTCATTATATTTCTGCATATATTTTGTGAGGGCATAGTTAGTCAGTGCGTTAATTGTTTTGATCATCGAGCACAATTCTGCAGGGTATCTTGCATCTAGCGAATGGAGCGCCACCCACCGGCGAGTATCATTACTTTTTTGACACATATTGTGTGTGAGCATAGTGCTTCAGTGCGTTAATTGTTTTGATCATCCACCACAATCACTCCGGGGAGCTTGCTTCTAGCGAATGGAGCGCCACGCAGCGACGAGTCTCATTATATTTCTGCATACATTTTGTGAGGGCATAGTTCGTCAGTGCGTTAATTAATTTGATCATCCACCACAATCCCTCCGGGTAGCATGCTTAATACGAACGGAGCGCCACACAGCGGCGAGTCTCATTACTTTCTTCACGACATACTGTGTGTGAGCATACTGCTACAGTTCGTTAATTGTTTTGATCATCCTCAACAATCCCTCCGAAGAGCTTGCTTCAAGCGAATGGAGCGCAACGCAGCGGCGAGTCTCATTACTTTCTGCATACACTTTATGAGCGCATACTTCGTCAGTGATTTAATTGTTTTGATCATCCACCACAATCCCTTCGGGTAGATTGCTTCGAGCGAATGGAGCGCCACGCCGGGACGAGTCCCATTACTTTCTTCACACATACTGTGTGAGAGCATAATGCTTCAGTGCGTTAATTAGTTGGAGAATCCACCACAATCCGTCCGACTAGCTTGCTTCAAGCGAATGGAGCGCCACGCAGCGGCGAGTCTCATTTCTTTCTTGTCACATACTGTGTTGGAGCATATTGCTTCAGTGCGTTAATTGTTTTGATCATCCACCACAATCCCACCGGTTAGCTTAATTCTAGCGAATGGAGCGCTGTGCAGCGGCGAGTCTCATTACTTTCTGCATACAATTTATGAGGGCATAGTTTGTCAGTGCGTTAATTGTTTTGATCATCCACCACAATCCCTCCGGGTACCTTGCATCTAGCGAATGCAGCGAAACCCACCGGCGAGTCTCATTATTTTTTTGACACATATTGTGTTTGAGCATTGTGCTTCAGTGCGTTAATTGTTTTGATCATCAACCACAATCACTCCGGGTAGCTTGCTTCTAGCGAATGGAGCACCACACAGCGGCCAGTATCATTAATTTCTGCATAAATTTTATGAGTACATAATTCGTCAGTTGTTTAACTGTTTTGATCATCCACCACAATCCCACCGGGTAGCCTGCCTCTAGCGAACGGAGCGCCACGCCGCGACGAGTCTCAACACTTTCTTCACACATACTGTGTGAGAGCATAATCCTTCAGTGCGTTAATTGGTTGGATCACCCACCACAATCCCTCCGAGGAGCTTGCTTCGAGCGTATGGAGCGCCAACCACCGGCGAGTATCATTACTTCTTTGACACATATTATGTGTGAGCATAGTGCTTCAGTGCGTTAATTGTTTTGATCATCCACCACAATCATTCCGGGGAGCTTGCTGCTAGCGAATGGAGCACCACGCAGCGGCGAGTCTCATTAATTTCTGCATACACTTTGTGAGGGCATAGTTCGTCAGTGCGTTATTTAATTTGATTATCAACCACAATCTCTCCGGGTAGCATGCTTAATACGAACGGAGCGCAACGCAGCGGCGAGTTTGATTACTTTCTTGACACATTCTGTGTATGAGCATAATGCTTCAGTGCGTTAATCGTTTTGATCATCCACCACAATCCCACTGGGTAGCTTCTTTCTAGCGAATGGAACGCCACGCACCGGAGAGTCTCATTACTTTCTTCACACATACTGTGTGTGAGCATAATATTACAGTAAATTAATTGGTTGGATCATCCACCAGAATCCTTCCGGGAAGCTTGCTTCTTGCGAATGTGCCGCCATGCAGCGGCGAGTCTCATTACTTCCTGCATACAATTTATGAGGGCATAGTTAGTCAGTGCGTTAATTGTTTTGATCATCCAAAACAATCCTGCAGATTAGCTTGCATCTAGCGAATGGGGCGCCACCCACCGGCGAGTATCATTACTTTTTTGACACATTTTGTGTGTGAGCATAGTGCTTCAGTGCGTTAATTGTTTGGTCATCCACCACAATCACTCCGGGGAGCTTGCTTAATACGAACGGAGCGCCACCCATAGGCGAGTCTGATTACTTTCTTGACACATTCTGTGTATAAGCATAATGCTTCAGTGCGTTAATCGTTTTGATCATCCACCACAATCCCACTGGGTAACTTCCTTCTAGCGAATGGAGCGCCACGCAGCGGCGAGTCTCATTACTTTCTTCACTCATACTGTGTTTGAGCATAGTGCTACAGTGCGTTAATTGGTTGGATCATCCACCACAATCAATCCGAAGAGCTTGCTTCAAGCGAATGGAGCGCAACGCAGCGGATAGTCTCATTACTTTCTGCATACACTTTATGAGCGCATACTACGTCAGTGATTTAATTGTTTTGATCATCCACCACAATCCCTCCGGGTAGCTTGCTTCTTGCGAACGGACCGCCACTCAGCGGCGAGTCTCATTACTTTCTTCACAGCATACTGTGTGTGAGCATACTGCTACAGTTCCTTAATTGTTTTGATCATCCACAACAATCCCACCGGTTTGCTTGCTTCTAGCGAATGGAGCGCCACGGAGCGTCGAGTCTCATTACTTTCCTCACACTTACTGTGTGTGAGCATAGTGCTTCAGTGCTTTAATTGGTTGGATCATCCACAACAATCCCTCCGGGGACCTTGCTTCTAGGGAATCGAGCGCCACGCAGCGGCCAGTCTCATTACTTTCTGCATACACTTTATGCGTACATAGTTCGCCAGTGGTTTAATTGTTTGATCATCCACCACAACCCCACCGGGTAGCTTGCTTCTAGCGAACGGAGCGCCACGCCGCGACGAATCTCATTACTTTTTTGACACATATTGTGTTTGAGCATTGTGCTTCAGTGCGTTAATTGTTTTGATCATCAACCACAATTACTCCGGGTAGCTTGCTTCTAGCGAATGGAGCACCACACAGCGGCCAGTATCATTACTTTCTGCATAAATTTTATGAGTACATAATTCGTCAGTTGTTTAATTGTTTTGATCATCCACCACAATCCCACCGGGTGGCTTGCCTCTAGCGAACGGAGCGCCACGCCGCGACGAGTCTCATTACTTTCTTCACACATACAGTGTGAGAGCATAATCCTTCAGTGCGTTAATTGGTTGGATCATCCACCACAATCCCTCCGAGGAGCTTGCTTCGAGCGTATGGAGCGCCAACCACCGGCGAGTATCATTACTTTTTTGACACATATTATGTGTGAGCATAGTGCTTCAGTGCGTTAATTGTTTTGATCATCCACCACAATCATTCCGGGGAGTTTTCTGCTAGCGAATGGAGCCCCACGCAGCGGCGAGTCTCATTACATTATTGACACACACTGTTTTGTGAGCATAGTGCTTCAGTGGGTTAAATTTTTAATCATCCACCACAATCCTTCCGGGTTGCTTGCTTCTAGCGAAAGGAGCGCCACGAGGCGGCGAGTCTCATTCCTTTCTTGACACATAATGTGTATGAGCATAGTGCTTCAGTGCGTTAATTATTTTCATCATCCACCAGAATCCCTCCTGGTTGCTTGGTTCTAGCAAATGGAGCGCCACGCAACGGCAAGTCTCATTACTATCTGCATACATTATATGAGAGCGTAGTTCGTCAGTGCGTTAATTGTTTTGATCATCCACCACAATCCCTCCGGGTAGCTTGCTTCTAGCGAATGGAGCGCCACGCAGCGGCGAGTCTCATTATTTTCTGCATACATTTATGAGGGCATAGTTCGTCAGTGCGTTAATTATATTGATCATCCACCACAATCCCTCCGGTTAGCTTGTTTATAGCGAATGGGGCGCCACGCAGCGTCGTGTCTCATTATTTGCTTGACACACACTGTGTGTGAGCATAGTGCTTCAGTGCGTTAAATTTCTGATCATCCACCACAATTCCTCCGGGTAGCTTGCTTCTAGCGAATGGAGCGCCACGAAACGGCGAGTCTCATTACTTTCTGCATACACTATATGAGAGCGTAGTTCGTCAGTGCGTTAATTGTTTTGATCATCCACCACAATCCCTCCGGGTAGCTTGCTTCTAGCGAATGGAGTACCACACAGCGGCCAGTATCATTACATTCTGCATAAATTTTATGAGTACGTAATTCGTCAGTTGTTTAACTGTTTTGATCATCCACCACAATCCCACCGGGTAGCTTGCCTCTAGCGAACGGAGCGCCACGCCGCGACGAGTCTCATTACTTTCTTCACACATGCTGTGTGAGAGCATAATCCTTCAGTGCGTTAATTGGTTGGATCATCCACCACAATCCCTCCGAGGAGCTTGCTTCGAGCGTATGGAGCGCCAACCACCGGCGAGTATCATTACTTTTTTGACACATATTATGTGTGAGCATAGTGCTTCAGTGCGTTAATTGTTTTGATCATCCACCACAATCATTCCGGGGAGCTTGCTGCTAGCGAATGGAGCGCCACGCAGCGGCGAGTCTCATTAATTTCAGCATACACTTTGTGAGGGCATAGTTCGTCAGTGCGTTATTTAATTTGATTATCAACCACAATCTCTCCGGGTAGCATGCCTAATACGAACGGAGCGCAACGCAGCGGCGAGTTTGATTACTTTCTTGACACATTCTGTGTATGAGCATAATGCTTCAGTGCGTTAATCGTTTTGATCATCCACCACAATCCCACTGGGTAGCTTCTTTCTAGCGAATGGAACGCCACGCAACGGAGAGTCTCATTACTTTCTTCACACATACTGTGTGTGAGCATAATATTACAGTAAATTAATTGGTTGGATCATCCACCAGAATCCTTCCGGGAAGCTTGCTTCTTGCGAATGTGCCGCCATGCGGCGGCGAGTCTCATTACTTTCTGCATACACTTTATGAGCGCATACTACGTCAGTGATTTAATTGTTTTGATCATCCACCACAATCCCTCCGGGTAGCTTGCATCTTGCGAACGGACCGCCACTCAGCGGCGAGTCTCATTACTTTCTTCACAACATACTGTGTGTGAGCATACTGCTACAGTTCGTTAATTGTTTTGATCATCCACAACAATCCCACCGGTTTGCTTGCTTCTAGCGAATGGAGCGCCAAGGAGCGTCGAGTCTCATTACTTTCCTCACACATACTGTGTGTGAGCATAGTGCTTCAGTGCGTTAATTGGTTGGATCATCCACAACCATCCCTCCGGGGACCTTGCTTCTTGCGAATGGGGCGCCATGCAGCGGCGAGTCTCATTACTTCCTGCATACAATTTATGAGGGAATAGTTAGTCAGTGCGTTAATTGTCTTGATCATCCACCACAATCCTGCAAGGTAGCTTGAATCTAGCGAATCGAGCGCCACCCACCGGCGAGTATCATTACTTTTTTGACACATATTGTGTGTGAGCATAGTGCTTCAGTGCGTTAATTGTTTTGATCATCCACCACAATCATTCCGGGAAGCTTGCTGCTAGCGAATGGAGCGCCACGCAGCGGCAAGTCTCATTAATTTCTGCATACACTTTGTGAGGGCATAGTTCGTCAGTGCGTTAATTAATTTGATCATCCACCACAATCCCTCCGGGTAGCATGCTTAATACGAACGGAGCGCCACGCAGCGTCGAGTCTGATTACCTTCTGGACACATTCTGTGTATGAGCATAATGCCTCAGTGCGTTAATCGTTTTGATCATCCACCACAATCCCACTGGGTAGCTTCCTTCTAGCAAATGGAGCGCCACGCAGCGGCGAGTCTCATTACTTTCTTCAAACATCCTGTTTGTGAGCATAATGCTACAGTCCGTTAATTGGTTGGATCATCCACCACAATCCCTCCGAGGAGGTTTCTTCGAGCGTATTTAGCGCCACGGAGCAGTGAGTCTAATTTCTTTCTGCATACACTTATGAGGGAATACTTCGTCACCGCGTTAATTCTTTTGATCATCCACCAAAATCCCTCCGGGTAGCTTGCTTCTAGCGAATGGAGCGCCACGCAGCGACGAGTCTCATTATATTTCTGCATACATTTTGTGAGGGCATAGTTCGTCAGTGCGTTAATTAATTTGATCATCCACCACAATCCCTCCGGGTAGCATGCTTAATACGATCGGAGCGCCACACAGCGGCGAGTCTCATTACTTTCTTCACGACATACTGTGTGTGAGCATACTGCTACAGTTCGTTAATTGTTTTGATCATCCTCAACAATCCCTCCGAAGAGCTTGCTTCAAGCGAATGGAGCGCAACGCAGCGGCGAGTCTCATTACTTTCTGCATACACTTTATGAGCGCATACTTCGTCAGTGATTTAATTGTTTTGATCATCCACCACAATCCCTCCGGGTAGATTGCTTCGAGCGAATGGACCGCCACGCCGGGACGAGTCCCATTACTTTCTTCACACATACTGTGTGAGAGCAAAAAATCTTCAGTGCGTTAATTAGTTGGAGAATCCACCACAATCCGTCCGACTAGCTTGCTTCAAGCAAATGGAGCGCCACGCAGCGGCGAGTCTCATTTCTTTCTTGTCACATACTGTGTTGGACCATATTGCTTCAGTGCGTTAATTGTTTTGATCATCCACCACAATCTCACCGGTTAGCTTAATTCTAGCGAATGGAGCGCTGTGCAGCGGCGAGTCTCATTACTTTCTGCATACAATTTATGAGGGCATAGTTTGTCAGTGCGTTAATTGTTTTGATCATCCACCACAATCTCTCCGGGTACCTTGCATCTAGCGAATGCAGCGAAACCCACCGGCGAGTCTCATTTTTTTTTTGACACATATTGTGTTTGAGCATTGTGCTTCAGTGCGTTAATTGTTTTGATCATCAACCACAATCACTCAGGGTAGCTTGCTTCTAGCGAATGGAGCACCACACAGCGGCCAGCATCATTAATTTCTGCATAAATTTTATGAGTACATAATTCGTCAGTTGTTTAACTGTTTTGATCATCCACCACAATCCCTCCGGTTAGCTTGCATCTTGCGAACGGTCCGCCACTCAGCGGCGAGTCTCATTACTTTCTTCACAACATACTGTGTGTGAGCATACTGCTACAGTTCGTTAATTGTTTTGATCATCCACAACAATCCCACCGGTTTGCTTGCTTCTAGCGAATGGAGCGCCACGGAGCGTCGAGTCTCATTACTTTCCTCACACATACTGTGTGTGAGCATAGTGCTTCAGTGCGTTAATTGGTTGGATCATCCACAACAATCCCTCCGGGGACCTTGCTTCTAGGGAATGGAGCGCCACGCAGCGGCGAGTCTCATTACTTTCTGCATACACTTTATGCGTACATAGTTCGCCAGTGGTTTAATTGTTTTGATCATCCACCACAACCCCACCGGGTAGCTTGCTTCTAGCGAACGGAGCGCCACGCCGGGACGAGTCCCATTACTTTCTTCACACATACTGTGTGAGAGCATAATGCTTCAGTGCGTTAATTGGTTGGAGGATCCACCACAATCCGTCCGACTAGCTTACTTCGAGCGAATGGAGTGCCACGCAGCAGTGAGTCTCATTTCTTTCTGCATACACTTTATGAGGGCATACTTCGTCAGTTCGTTAATTCCACCACAATCACTCCGGGTAGCTTGCTTCTAGCGAATGGAGCACCACACAGCGGCGAGTCTCATTACTTTCTGCATACACTTTATGAGTACATAGTTCGTCAGTGGTTTAATTGTTTTGATCATCCACCACAATCCCACCGGGTAGCTTGCATCTAGCTAACGGAGAGCCACGCCGCGACGAATCTCATTACTTCCTTCACACATACTGTGTGAGAGCATAATCCTTCAGTGGGTTAATAGGTTGAATCATCCACCACAATCTGTCCGAGGAGCGTGCTTCCAACGTATGGAGCGCCACGGAGCAGTGAGTCTAATTTCTTTCTGCATACACTTATGAGGGAATACTTCGTCAGTGAGTTAATTCTTTTGAACATGCACCACAATCCCACCGGTTAGCTTGCTTCTTGCGAATGGGGCGCCATGCAGCGGCGAGTCTCATTACTTCCTGCATACAATTTATGAGGGAATAGTTAGTCAGTGCGTTAATTGTTTTGATCATCCACCACAATCCTGCAAGGTAGCTTGAATCTAGCGAATGGAGCGCCACCCACCGGCGAGTATCATTACTTTTTTGACACATATTGTGTGTGAGCATAGTGCTTCAGTGCGTTAATTGTTTTGATCATCCACCACAATCATTCCGGGAAGCTTGCTGCTAGCGAATGGAGCGCCACGCAGCGGCAAGTCTCATTAATTTCTGCATACACTTTGTGAGGGCATAGTTCGTCAGTGCGTTAATTAATTTGATCATCCACCACAATCCCTCCGGGTAGCATGCTTAATACGAACGGAGCGCCACGCAGCGTCGAGTCTGATTACCTTCTGGACACATTCTGTGTATGAGCATAATGCCTCAGTGCGTTAATCGTTTTGATCATCCACCACAATCCCACTGGGTAGCTTCCTTCTAGCAAATGGAGCGCCACGCAGCGGCGAGTCTCATTACTTTCTTCAAACATCCTGTTTGTGAGCATAATGCTACAGTCCGTAAATTGGTTGGATCATCCACCACAATCCCTCCGAGGAGGTTTCTTCGAGCGTATTTAGCGCCACGGAGCAGTGAGTCTAATTTCTTTCTGCATACACTTATGAGGGAATACTTCGTCACCGCGTTAATTCTTTTGATCATCCACCAAAATCCCTCCGGGTAGCTTGCTTCTAGCGAATGGAGCGCCACGCAGCGACGAGTCTCATTATATTTCTGCATATATTTTGTGAGGGCATAGTTAGTCAGTGCGTTAATTGTTTTGATCATCGAGCACAATTCTGCAGGGTATCTTGCATCTAGCGAATGGAGCGCCACCCACCGGCGAGTATCATTACTTTTTTGACACATATTGTGTGTGAGCATAGTGCTTCAGTGCGTTAATTGTTTTGATCATCCACCACAATCACTCCGGGGAGCTTGCTTCTAGCGAATGGAGCGCCACGCAGCGACGAGTCTCATTATATTTCTGCATACATTTTGTGAGGGCATAGTTCGTCAGTGCGTTAATTAATTTGATCATCCACCACAATCCCTCCGGGTAGCATGCTTAATACGAACGGAGCGCCACACAGCGGCGAGTCTCATTACTTTCTTCACGACATACTGTGTGTGAGCATACTGCTACAGTTCGTTAATTGTTTTGATCATCCTCAACAATCCCTCCGAAGAGCTTGCTTCAAGCGAATGGAGCGCAACGCAGCGGCGAGTCTCATTACTTTCTGCATACACTTTATGAGCGCATACTTCGTCAGTGATTTAATTGTTTTGATCATCCACCACAATCCCTTCGGGTAGATTGCTTCGAGCGAATGGAGCGCCACGCCGGGACGAGTCCCATTACTTTCTTCACACATACTGTGTGAGAGCATAATGCTTCAGTGCGTTAATTAGTTGTAGAATCCACCACAATCCGTCCGACTAGCTTGCTTCAAGCGAATGGAGCGCCACGCAGCGGCGAGTCTCATTTCTTTCTTGTCACATACTGTGTTGGAGCATATTGCTTCAGTGCGTTAATTGTTTTGATCATCCACCACAATCCCACCGGTTAGCTTAATTCTAGCGAATGGAGCGCTTTGCAGCGGCGAGTCTCATTACTTTCTGCATACAATTTATGAGGGCATAGTTTGTCAGTGCGTTAATTGTTTTGATCATCCACCACAATCCCTCCGGGTACCTTGCATCTAGCGAATGCAGCGAAACCCACCGGCGAGTCTCATTATTTTTTTGACACATATTGTGTTTGAGCATTGTGCTTCAGTGCGTTAATTGTTTTGATCATCAACCACAATCACTCCGGGTAGCTTGCTTCTAGCGAATGGAGCACCACACAGCGGCCAGTATCATTAATTTCTGCATAAATTTTATGAGTACATAATTCGTCAGTTGTTTAACTGTTTTGATCATCCACCACAATCCCACCGGGTAGCCTGCCTCTAGCGAACGGAGCGCCACGCCGCGACGAGTCTCAGCACTTTCTTCACACATACTGTGTGAGAGCATAATCCTTCAGTGCGTTAATTGGTTGGATCACCCACCACAATCCCTCCGAGGAGCTTGCTTCGAGCGTATGGATCGCCAACCACCGGCGAGTATCATTACTTCTTTGACACATATTATGTGTGAGCATAGTGCTTCAGTGCGTTAATTGTTTTGATCATCCACCACAATCATTCCGGGGAGCTTGCTGCTAGCGAATGGAGCGCCACGCAGCGGCGAGTCTCATTAATTTCTGCCTACACTTTGTGAGGGCATAGTTCGTCAGTGCGTTATTTAATTTGATTATCAACCACAATCTCTCCGGGTAGCATGCTTAATACGAACGGAGCGCAACGCAGCGGCGAGTTTGATTACTTTCTTGACACATTCTGTGTATGAGCATAATGCTTCAGTGCGTTAATCGTTTTGATCATCCACCACAATCCCACTGGGTAGCTTCTTTCTAGCGAATGGAACGCCACGCACCGGAGAGTCTCATTACTTTCTTCACACATACTGTGTGTGAGCATAATATTACAGTAAATTAATTGGTTGGATCATCCACCAGAATCCTTCCGGGAAGCTTGCTTCTTGGGAATGTGCCGCCATGCAGCGGCGAGTCTCATTACTTCCTGCATACAATTTATGAGGGCATAGTTAGTCAGTGCGTTAATTGTTTTGATCATCCAAAACAATCCTGCAGATTAGCTTGCATCTAGCGAATGGGGCGCCACCCACCGGCGAGTATCATTACTTTTTTGACACATTTTGTGTGTGAGCATAGTGCTTCAGTGCGTTAATTGTTTGGTCATCCACCACAATCACTCCGGGGAGCTTGCTTAATACGAACGGAGCGCCACCCATAGGCGAGTCTGATTACTTTCTTGACACATTCTGTGTATAAGCATAATGCTTCAGTGCGTTAATCGTTTTGATCATCCACCACAATCCCACTGGGTAACTTCCTTCTAGCGAATGGAGCGCCACGCAGCGGCGAGTCTCATTACTTTCTTCACTCATACTGTGTTTGAGCATAGTGCTACAGTGCGTTAATTGGTTGGATCATCCACCACAATCAATCCGAAGAGCTTGCTTCAAGCGAATGGAGCGCAACGCAGCGGATAGTCTCATTACTTTCTGCATACACTTTATGAGCGCATACTACGTCAGTGATTTAATTGTTTTGATCATCCACCACAATCCCTCCGGGTAGCTTGCTTCTTGCGAACGGACCGCCACTCAGCGGCGAGTCTCATTACTTTCTTCACAACATACTGTGTGTGAGCATACTGCTACAGTTCCTTAATTGTTTTGATCATCCACAACAATCCCACCGGTTTGCTTGCTTCTAGCGAATGGAGCGCCACGGAGCGTCGAGTCTCATTACTTTCCTCACACATACTGTGTGTGAGCATAGTGCTTAAGTGCTTTAATTGGTTGGATCATCCACAACAATCCCTCCGGGGACCTTGCTTCTAGGGAATGGAGCGCCACGCAGCGGCCAGTCTCATTACTTTCTGCATACACTTTATGCGTACATAGTTCGCCAGTGGTTTAATTGTTTGATCATCCACCACAACCCCACCGGGTAGCTTGCTTCTAGCGAACGGAGCGCCACGCCGCGACGAATCTCATTACTTCCCTCACACATACTGTGTGAGAGCATAATCCTTCAGTGGGTTAATTGGTTGAATCATCCACCACAATCTGTCCGAGGAGCTTGCTTCGAGCGTATGGAGCGCCACGGAGCAGTGAGTCTCATTTCTTTCTTCATACCCTTTATGAGGGAATACTTCGTCAGTGAGTTAATTCTTTTGATTATGCATCACAATCTCTCCGGGCTGCTTTCTTCTAGCGAATGGAGCACCACGCAAAGGCGAGTCTCATTATTTTCTTGATACATACTTTGTGTGAACATAGTGCTTCAGTGCGTTAATAGTTTTGATCATCCACCAGAATCCTTCCGGGTAGCTTGCTTCTAGAGAATGGAGCGATACGCTGCGGCTAGTCTCATTACTTTCTTGACACATACGGTGTATGAGCATAGTGCTTCAGTGCGTTAATTGTTTTGACCATCCACAACATTCCCACCGGGTAGCTTGCTTCAAGCGAATGGAGCGCCACGCAGCGGCGAGTCTCATTTCTTTCTTGTCACATACTGTGTTGGAGCATATTGCTTCAGTGCGTTAATTGTTTTGATCATCCACCACAATCCCACCGGTTAGCTTAATTCTAGCGAATGGAGCGCTGTGCAGCGGCGAGTCTCATTGCTTTCTGCATACAATTTATGAGGGCATAGTTTGTCAGTGCGTTAATTGTTTTGATCATCCACCACAATCCCTCCGGGTACCTTGCATCTAGCGAATGGAGCGAAACCCACCGGCGAGTCTCATTTTTTTTGACACATATTGTGTTTGAGCATTGTGCTTCAGTGCGTTAATTGTTTTGATCATCAACCACAATCACTCCGGGTAGCTTGCTTCTAGCGAACGGAGCGCCACGCCGGGACGAGTCCCATTACTTTCTTCACACATACTGTGTGAGAGCATAATGCTTCAGTGCGTTAATTGGTTGGAGGATCCACCACAATCCGTCCGACTAGCTTGCTTCGAGCGAATGGAGTGCCACGCAGCAGTGAGTCTCATTTCTTTCTGCATACACTTTATGAGGGCATACTTCGTCAGTTCGTTAATTCCACCACAATCACTCCGGGTAACTTGCTTCTAGCGAATGGAGCACCACACAGCGGCGAGTCTCATTACTTTCTGCATACACTTTATGAGTACATAGTTCGTCAGTGGTTTAATTGTTTTGATCATCCACCACAATCCCACCGGGTAGCTTGCATCTAGCTAACGGAGAGCCACGCCGCGACGAATCTCATTACTTCCTTCACACATACTGTGTGAGAGCATAATCCTTCAGTGGGTTAATAGGTTGAATCATCCACCACAATCTGTCCGAGGAGCGTGCTTCCAACGTATGGAGCGCCACGGAGCAGTGAGTCTAATTTCTTTCTGCATACACTTATGAGGGAATACTTCGTCAGTGAGTTAATTCTTTTGATCATGCACCACAATCCCACCGGTTAGCTTGCTTCTTGCGAATGGGGCGCCATGCAGCGGCGAGTCTCATTACTTCCTGCATACAATTTATGAGGGAATAGTTAGTCAGTGCGTTAATTGTTTTGATCATCCACCACAATCCTGCAAGGTAGCTTGAATCTAGCGAATGGAGCGCCACCCACCGGCGAGTATCATTACTTTTTTGACACATATTGTGTGTGAGCATAGTGCTTCAGTGCGTTAATTGTTTTGATCATCCACCACAATCATTCCGGGAAGCTTGCTGCTAGCGAATGGAGCGCCACGCAGCGGCAAGTCTCATTAATTTCTGCATACACTTTGTGAGGGCATAGTTCGTCAGTGCGTTAATTAATTTGATCATCCACCACAATCCCTCCGGGTAGCATGCTTAATACGAACGGAGCGCCACGCAGCGTCGAGTCTGATTACCTTCTGGACACATTCTGTGTATGAGCATAATGCCTCAGTGCGTTAATCGTTTTGATCATCCACCACAATCCCACTGGGTAGCTTCCTTCTAGCAAATGGAGCGCCACGCAGCGGCGAGTCTCATTTCTTTCTTGTCACATACTGTGTTGGAGCATATTGCTTCAGTGCGTTAATTGTTTTGATCATCCACCACAATCCCACCGGTTAGCTTAATTCTAGCGAATGGAGCGCTGTGCAGCGGCGAGTCTCATTACTTTCTGCATACAATTTATGAGGGCATAGTTTGTCAGTGCGTTAATTGTTTTGATCATCCACCACAATCCCTCCGGGTACCTTGCATCTAGCGAATGGAGCGAAACCCACCGGCGAGTCTCATTACTTTTTTGACACATATTGTGTTTGAGCATTGTGCTTCAGTGCGTTAATTGTTTTGATCATCAACCACAATTACTCCGGGTAGCTTGCTTCTAGCGAATGGAGCACCACACAGCGGCCAGTATCATTACTTTCTGCATAAATTTTATGAGTACATAATTCGTCAGTTGTTTAATTGTTTTGATCATCCACCACAATCCCACCGGGTGGCTTGCCTCTAGCGAACGGAGCGCCACGCCGCGACGAGTCTCATTACTTTCTTCACACATACAGTGTGAGAGCATAATCCTTCAGTGCGTTAATTGGTTGGATCATCCACCACAATCCCTCCGAGGAGCTTGCTTCGAGCGTATGGAGCGCCAACCACCGGCGAGTATCATTACTTTTTTGACACATATTATGTGTGAGCATAGTGCTTCAGTGCGTTAATTGTTTTGATCATCCACCACAATCATTCCGGGGAGTTTGCTGCTAGCGAATGGAGCCCCACGCAGCGGCGAGTCTCATTACATTATTGACACACACTGTTTTGTGAGCATAGTGCTTCAGTGGGTTAAATTTTTAATCATCCACCACAATCCTTCCGGGTTGCTTGCTTCTAGCGAAAGGAGCGCCACGCAGCGGCGAGTGTCATTTCTTTCTTGTCACATAATGTGTTTGAGCATAATGCTTCAGTGCGTTAATTGTTTTGATCATCCACCACAATCCCACCGGGTAGCTTAATTCTAGCGAATGGAGCGCCATGCAGCGGCGAGTCTCATTACTTTTTTGACGCATATTGTGTTTGAGCATAGTGCTTCAATGCGTTAATTGTTTTGATCATCAACCAGAATCATTCCTGGTAGCCTGCTTCTAGCAAATGCAGCGCCACGCAGGGGCAAGTTTCATTACTTTCTGCATACACTTTATGAGAGCGTAGTTCGTTAGTGCTTTAATTGTTTTGATAATCCACCACAATCCCTCCGGGTAGCTTGCTTCTAGCGAATGGAGCGCCACGCAGCGGCGAGTCTCATTAACTTCTGCATACACTTTATGAGTGCAAAGTTCGTTACTGCGTTAATTGTTTTGATCATCCACCAGAATCCCTCCAGGTAGTTTTCTTCTAGCGAATGGAGCACCACGCAGGGGCGAGTCTCATTATTTAATTGGCACATACTGTGTGTGAGCATAGTGCTTCAGTGCGTTAATTGTTTTGACAATCCTCAACATTCCCACCGGGTAGTTTGCTTCTAGCGAATGGAGCGCAAGGCAGCGGCGAGTGTCATTTCTTTCTTGTCACATAATGTGTTTGAGCATAATGCTTCAGTGCGTTAATTGTTTTGATCATCCACCACAATCCCACCGGGTAGCTTAATTCTAGCGAATGGAGCGCCATGCAGCGGCGAGTCTCATTACTTTTTTTGACGCATATTGTGTTTGAGCATAGTGCTTCAGTGCGTTAATTGTTTTGATCATCCACCACAATCACTCCGGGTAGCATGCTTCTAGCGAATGGAGCACCACACAGCGGCCAGTATCATTACTTTCTGCATAAATTTTATGAGTACATAATTCGTCAGTTGTTTAATTGTTTTGATCATCCACCACAATCCCACCGGGTGGCTTGCCTCTAGCGAACGGAGCGCCACGCCGCGATGAGTCTCATTACTTTCTTCACACATACTGTGTGTGAGCATAGTGCTTCAGTGCGTTAATTGTTTTGACAATCCACAACATTCCCACCGGGTAGTTTGCTTCAAGCGAACGGAGCGCAAGGCAGCGGCGAGTCTCATTTCTTTCTTGTCACATACTGTGTTTGAGCATAATGCTTCTGTGCGTTAATTGTTTTGATCATTCACCACAATCCCACCGGGTAGCTTAATTCTAGCGAATGGAGCGCCATGCAGCGTCGAGTCTCATTACTTTCTGCATACAATTTATGAGGGATTAGTTTATCAGTGCGTTAATTGTTTTGATCATCCATCACAATCCCTCCGGGTACCTTGCATCTAGCGAATGGAGCGCCACCCACCGGCGAGTCTCATTACTTTTTTTTGACACATATTGTGTTTGAGCATAGTGCTTCAGTGCGTTAATTGTTTTCATCATCCACCACAATCACTCCGGGTAGCTTGCTTCTAGCGAATGGAGCACCACACAGCGGCGAGTCTCATTACTTTCTGCATACACTTTATGTGTACATAATTCGTCAGTGGTTTAATTATCTTGATCATCTACCACAATCCCACCGGGTAGCTTGCCTCTAGCGAACGGAGCGCCACGCCGCGACGAATCTCATTACTTCCTTCACACATACTGTGTGAGAGCATAATCCTTCAGTGGGTTAATTGGTTGGATCATCCACCTGAATCCCCCCGAGGAGCTTGCTTCGAACGTATGGAGCGCCACGGAGCAGTGAGTCTCATTTCTTTCTGCATACACTTTAAGAAGGAATACTTCGTCAGTGCGTTAATTCTTTTGATCATCCGCCACAATCCCTCCGGATAGCTTTCTTCTAGCGAATGGAGCACCACGCAGGGGCAAGTCTCATTATTTTCTTGACATTTACTCTGTGTGAACATAGTGCTTCAGTGCGTTAATTGTTTTGACAATCCACAACATTCCCACCGGGTAGCTTGCTTCTAGCGAATGGAGCACCACACAGCGGCCAGTCTCATTACTTTCTGCATACACTTTATGAGTACATAATTAGTCAGTGGTTTAATTGTCTTGATCATCTACCACAATCCCACCGGGTAGCTTGCCTCTAGCGAACGGAGCGCCACGCCGCGACGAGTCTCATTACTTTCTTCACACATACTGTGTGAGAGCATAATCCTTCAGTGCGTTAATTGGTTTGATCTTCCACCACAATCCCTCCGGGAAGCTTGCTTATAGCGAATGCAGGGCCACGCAGCGGCGATTCTCATTATTTTCTTGACACATACGGTGTGTGAGCATAGTGCTTCAGTGCGTTAATTGTTTTGACAATCCACAACAATCCCACCGGGTATCTTGCTTCTAGCGAATGGAGCGCCACGCAGCGGCGAGTCTCATTTCTTTCTTGTCACATACTGTGTTTGAACATATTGCTTCAGTGCGTTAATTGTTTTGATCATCCACCACAATCCCACCGGGTAGCTTAATTCTAGCGAATGGAGCGCTATGCAGCGGCGAGTCTCATTACTTTCTGCATACAATTTATGAGCTCATAGCTTGTTAGTGCGTTAATTGTTTTGATCATCCACCCCAATCCCTCCGGGTACCTTGCATCTAGCGAATGGAGCACCACACAGCGGCCAGCATCATTACTTTCTGCATACACTTTATTAATACATAATTCGTCAGTGGTTTAATTGTTTTGATCATCCACCACAATCCCACCGGGTAGCTTGCCTCTAGCGAACGGAGCGCCACGCCGCGACGAGTCTCATTACTTTCTTCACACATAGTGTGTGAGAGCATAATCCTTCAGTGCGTTAATTGGTTGGATCATCCACCACAATCCCTCCGAGCAGCTTGCTTCGAACGTGTGGAGCGCCACGGAGCAGTGAGTCTCATTTCTTTCTGCATACACTTTAAGAAGGAATACTTCATCAGTGCGTTAATTCTTTTGATCATCCTCCCCAATCCCTCCGGGTAGCTTTCTTCTAGCGAATGGAGCACCACGCAGGGGCGAGTCTCATTATTTTCTTGATATTTACTCTGTGTGAACATAGTGCTTCAGTGCGTTAATAGTTTTGATCATCCATCACAATCCCTCCGGGTAGCTTGCTTTTAGCGAATGGAGCGCCACGCAGCGGCGAGTCTCATTATTTTCTTGACACATACTCTGTGTGAGCATAGTGCTTCAGTGCGTTAATTGTTTTGATCATCCACCAGAATCCTTCTGGGTAGCTTGCTTCTTGCGAATGGGGCGTCATCCAGCGGCGATTCTCATTACTTTTTGCATACAATTTATGAGGGCATAGTTAGTCAGTGCGTTAATTGTTTTGATCATCCACCACACTCCCAGCGGGTAGCTTGCCTCTAGCGAACGGAGCGCCACGCCGCGACGAGTCTCATTACTTTCTTCACACATACTGTGTGTGAGCATAGTGCTTCAGTGCGTTAATTGTTTTGATCATCCACCACAATCCCTCAGGGTTGCTTGCTTCTAGCGAATGGAGCGCCACGCAGCGGCGAATCTCATTAATTTCTGCATACACTTTGTGAGGGCATAATTCGTCAGTGCGTTAATTAATTTGATCATCCACCACAATCCCTCCGGGTAGCATGCTTAATACGAACGGAGCGCCACGCAGCGGCGAGTCTGATTACTTTCTTGGCACATTCTGTGTATGAGCATAATGCTTCAGTGCGTTAAGCGTTTTGATCATCCACCACAATCCCACTGGGTAGCTTCCTTCTAGCGAATGGAGCGCCACGCAGCGGCGAGTCTCATTACTTTCTTCACACATACTGTGTGTGAACATAGTGCTACACTGCGTTAATTGGTTGGATCATCCACCACAATCCCTCCGAAGAGCTTGCTTCAAGCGAATGGAGCGCAACGCAGCGGCGAGTCTCATTACTTTCTGCATACACTTTATGAGCGCATACTTCGTCAGTGATTTAATTGTTTTGATCATCCACCACAATCCCTCCGGGTAGCTTGCTTCTTGCGAACGGACCGCCACGCAGCGGAGAGTCTCATTACTTTCTTCACAACATACTGTGTGTGAGCATAGAGCTACAGTTCGTTAATTGTTTTGATCATCCACAACAATCCCACCGGTTTGCTTGCTTCTAGCAAATGGAGCGCCACGGAGCGTCGAGTCTCATTAACTTCTTCACAAATACTGTGTGTGAGCATAGTGCTTCAGTGCGTTAATTGGTTGGATCATCCACAATAATCCCTCCGGGGACCTTGCTTCTAGCAAATGGAGCGCCACGCAGCGGCGAGTCTCTTTACTTTCTGCATACACTTTATGCGTACATAGTTCGCCAGTGGTTTAATTGTTTTGATCATCCACCACAATCCCACCATGTAGCTTGCTTCTAGCGAGCGGAGCGGACGCCGGGACGAGTCCCATTACTTTCTACACACATACTGTGTGAGAGCATAATGAGTCAGTGCGTTAATTGGTTGGAGGATCCACCACAATCCCTCCGACTAGCTTGCTTCGAGCGAATGGAGCGCCACGCAGCAGTGAGTCTTATTTCTTTCTGCATACAGTTTATGAGGGCATACTTCGTCAGTGCGTTAATTCTTTTGATCACCCACCACAATCCCTCCGGGTAGCTTGCTTCTGGCGAATGGAGCGCCACGCAGCGGCGAGTCTCGTTATTTTCTTGACACATACTCTGTGTGACCATATTGCTTCAGTGCGTTAATAGTTTTGATCATCCACCAGAATGCTTTCGGGTAGCTTGCTTCTAGAGAATGGAGCGTCACGCTGCGGCGAGTCTCATTACTTTCTTGACACACTTTTGTGTGAGCATAGTGCTTCAATGCGTTAATTGTTTTGATCATCAACACAATCCCCCCGGGTAGCTTGCTTCTAGCGAATGGAGCGCCACGCAGCGGCGAGTCTCATTTCTTTCTGTACACATTTTTTCAGGGCATAGTTCGTCAGTGCGTTAATTGTTTGGATCAACCACCAGAATCTTTCCGGGTAGCTTGCATCTAGCGAATGGAGCGCCATGCTGCGGCGAGTCTCATTACTTTTTTGACACATTCTCTGTGTGAGCATAGTGCTTCTGTGCGTTAATTGGTTGGAACATCCACAAGAATCCCTCCGGATTGCTTCCTTCTAAGGAAAGTAGCGCCACGCAGCGGCGAGTCTCATTACTTTCTTGACACATAATGTGTATGAGCATAGTGTTTCAGTGCGTTAATTGTTTTGATCATCCACCACAATTCCTCCGGGTAGCTTGCTTCTAGCGAATGGAGCGCCACGAAACGGCGAGTCTCATTACTTTCTTGACACATAATGTGTATGAGCATAGTGCTTCAGTGCGTTAATTGTTTTGATCATCCACCACAATCCCTCCGGTTAGCTTGTTTTTAGCGAATGGGGCGCCACGCAGCGGCGTGTCTCATTATTTGCTTGACACACACTGTGTGTGAGCATAGTGCTTGAGTGCGTTAAATTTTTGATCATCCACCACAATTCCTCCGGGTAGCTTGCTTCTAGCAAATGGAGCGCCACACAGCGGCGTGTCTCATTATTTGCTTGACACATACTGTGTGTGAGCATAGTGTTTCAGTGCGTTAATTGGTTGGAACATCCACCTGAATCCCTCCGGGTCGCTTGCTTCTAGTGAATGGAGCACCACGCTGCTTCGAGTTTCATTACTTTCTTGACACATAATGTGCATGAGCATAGTGCTTCAGTGCGTTAATTGTTTTGATCATCCAACACAATTCCTCCGGGTAGCTTCCTTCTAGCGAATGGAGCGCCACGAAACGGCGAGTCTCATTACTTTATTGACACACACTGTGTGTGAGCATAGTTCATCAGTGCGTTAAATTTTTGATCATCCACCACAATCCCTCCGTTTAACTTGCTTCTAGCGAATAGAATGACACGCAGCGGCGAGTCTCATTACTTTCTGCATACATTTATGAGGGCATAGTAAGTCTGTGCGTTAATTGTTTTGATCATCCACCACAATCCCTCCGGGTAGCTTGCTTCCAGCGAATGGAGGGCCACGCAGCGGCGAGTCTCATTACTTTCTTGACACATACTGTGTGTGAGCATAGTGCTTCACTGCGTTAATTGGTTGGATCATCCACCACAATCCCTCCGGGTAGCTTGCTTCTAGCGAATGGAGAGCAACGCAGCGGCGAGTCTCATTACTTTCTGACACATATTGTGTGTGAGCATAGTGCTTCAGTACGTCAATAGGTTGCATCATCCACCAGAATCCCTCGGGTAGCGTGCTTGATGCGAATGGAGCGCAACGCAACGACGAGACTCATTAATTTTTGCATACACTTTATTAGTACATAGTTCGTCAGTGGTTTAATTCTTTTGATCATCCACCACAATCAGTCCCGGTAGCTTGCTTCTAGCGAATGGAGCGCCACGTAGCGGCGAGTCTCATTATTTTCTTGCCACATACTGTGTGTGAGCATAGTGATTCAGTGCGTTGATAGTTTTGATCATGCACCAGAATCCCACCTGTTAGCTTGCTTCTAGCGAACGGAGCGTCACGCCGCGACGAGTCTCATTACTTTCTTGACACATTCTGTGTATGAGCTTAATGCTTCACTGCGTTAAGCGTTTTGATCATCCACCACAAACCCACTGGGTAGCTTCCTTCTAGCGAATGGAGCGCCACGCAGCGGCGAGTCTCATTACTTTCTTCACACATACTGAGTGTGAGCATAGTGCTACAGTGCGTTAATTTGTTGGATCATCCACCACAATCCCTCCGAAGAGCTTGCTTCAAGCGAATGGAGCGCAACGCAGCGGCGAGTCTCATTACTTTCTGCATACACTTTATGAGCGCATACTTCGTCAGTGATTTAATTGTTTTGATCATCCACCACAATCCCTCTGGGTAGCTTGCTTCTTGCGAACGGACCGCCACGCAGCGGCGAGTCTCATTACTTTCTTAACAACATACTGTGTATGTGCATAGTGCTACAGTTCGTTAATTGTTTTGATCATCCACAACAATCCCACCGGTTTGCTTGCTTCTAGCAAATGGAGCGCCACGGAGCGTCGAGTCTCATTACTTACTTCACACATACTGTGTGTGAGCATAGTGCTTCAGTGCGTAAATTGGTTGGATCATCCACAATAATCCCTCCGGGGACCTTGCTTCTAGCAAATGGAGCGCCACGCAGCCGCGAGTCTCATTACTTTCTGCATACACTTTATGCGTACATAGTTCGCCAGTGGTTTAATTGTTATGATCATCCACCACAATCCCACCGGGTAACTTGCTTCTAGCGAACGGAGCGGACGCCGGGACGAGTCCCATTACTTTCTTCACACATACTGTGTGAGAGCATAATGCTTCAGTGCGTTAATTGGTTGGAGGATCCACCACAATCCCTCCGACTAGCTTGCTTCGAGCGAATGGAGTGCCACGCAGCAGTGAGTCTTATTTCTTTCTGCATACACTTTATGAGGGCATACTTCGTCAGTGCGTTAATTCTGTTGATCACCCACCACAATCCCTCCGGGTAGCTTGCTTCTAGCGAATGGAGCGCCACGCAGCGGCGAGTCTCGTTATTTTCTTGACACATACTCTGTGTGACCATATTGCTTCAGTGCGTTAATAGTTTTGATCATCCACCAGAATGCTTCCGGGTAGCTTGCTTCTAGAGAATGGAGCGCCACGCAGCGGCGAGTCTCATTTCTTTCTGTACACATTTTTTCAGGGCATAGTTCGTCAGTGCGTTAATTGTTTGGATGAACAACCAGAATCTTTCCGGGTAGCTTGCCTCTAGCGAATGGAGCGCCATGCTGCGGCGAGTCTCATTACTTTTTTGACACATACTGTGTGTGAGCATAGTGCTTCTGTGCGTTAATTGGTTGGAACATCCACAAGAATCCCTCCGGGTTGCTTTCTTCTAGCGAAAGAGGCGCCACGCAGCGGCGAGTCTCATTACTTTCTTGACACATGTGTATGAGCATAGTGTTTCAGTGCGTTAATTGTTTTGATCATCCACCACAATTCCTCCGGGTAGCTTGCTTCTAGCGAATGGATCGCCACGAAACGGCGAGTCTCATTACTTTCTTGACACATAATGTGTATGAGCATAGTGCTTCAGTGCGTTAATTGTTTTGATCATCCACCACAATCCCTCCGGTTAGCTTGTTTTTAGCGAATGGGGCGCCACGCAGCGGCGTGTCTCATTATTTGCTTGACACACACTGTGTGTGAGCATAGTGCTTCAGTGCGTTAAATTTTTGATCATCCACCACAATTCCTCCGGGTAGCTTGCTTCTAGCAAATGGAGCGCCACGCAGCGGCTGGTCTCATTATTTGCTTGACACATACTGTGTGTGAGCATAGTGTTTCAGTGCGTTAATTGGTTGGAACATCCACCTGAATCCCTCCGGGTCGCTTGCTTCTAGCGAATGGAGCACCACGCTGCTTCGAGTTTCATTACTTTCTTGACACATAATGTGCATGAGCATAGTGCTTCAGTGCGTTAATTGTTTTGATCATCCAACACAATTCCTCCTGGTAGCTTCCTTCTAGCGAATGGAGCGCCACGAAACTTCGAGTCTCATTACTTTATTGACACACACTGTGTGTGAGCATAGTGCATCAGTGCGT
This sequence comes from Thermobia domestica, assembly GCF_964235325.1. Taxonomy (NCBI): domain Eukaryota; kingdom Metazoa; phylum Arthropoda; class Insecta; order Zygentoma; family Lepismatidae; genus Thermobia; species Thermobia domestica. The sequence continues at coordinate 15,479,749 of NC_137459.1, forward strand.
TAAATTTTTGATCATCCACCACAATCCCTCCGTTTAACTTGCTTCTAGCGAATAGAATGACACGAAGCGGCGAGTCTCATTACTTTCTGCATACATTTATGAGAGCATAGATCGTCTGTGCGTTAATTGTTTTGATCATCCACCACAATCCCTCCGGGTAGCTTGCTTCCAGCGAATGGAGGGCCACGCAGCGGCGAGTCTCATTACTTTCTTGACACATACTGTGTGTGAGCATAGTGCTTCACTGCGTTAATTGGTTGGATCATCCACCACAATCCCTCCGGGTAGCTTGCTTCTAGCGAATGGAGAGCTACGCAGCGGCGAGTCTCATTACTTTCTGACACATATTGTGTGTGAGCATAGTGCTTCAGTGCGTCAATAGGTTGCATCATCCACCAGAATTCCTCGGGTAGCGTGCTTCATGCGAATGGAGCGCAACGCAACGACGAGACTTATTAATTTTTGCATACACTTTATTAGTACATAGTTCGTCAGTGGTTTAATTCTTTTGATCATCCACCACAATCAGTCCCGGTAGCTTGCTTCTACCGAATGGAGCGCCACGTAACGGCGAGTCTCATTATTTTCTTGCCACATACTGTGTGTGAGCATAGTGATTCAGTGCGTTGATAGTTTTGATCATGCACTGAATCCCACCTGTTAGCTTGCTTCTAGCTATTGGAGCGCCCCGCTGCGGCGAGTCTCATTAGTTTCTTGACACATTCTGTGTGTTAGCATAGTGCTTCAATGCGTTAATTGTTTTGATCATCAACCAGAATCATTCCTGGTAGCTTGCTTCTAGCGAATGGAGCGCCACACAGCGGCCAGTCTCATTACTTTCTGCATACACTTTATGAGTACATAATTCGTCAGTGGTTTAATTGTCTTGATCATCTACCACAATCCCACCGGGTAGCTTGCCTCTAGCAAACGGAGCGCCACGCTGCGGCGAGTCTCATTACTTTCTTGACACACTGTGTGTGAGCATAGTGCTTCAGTGCGTTAATTGTTTTGATCATCCACCACAATCCCACCGGGTAGCTTAATTCTTTCGAATGGAGCGCTATGCAGCGGCGAGTCTCATTACTTTCTGCATACAATTTATGAGGGCATAGTTTGTCAGTGGGGTAATTGTTTTGATCATCCACCTCAATCCCTCCGGGTACCTTGCATCTAGCGAATCGAGCGTCACCCACCGGCGAGTCTCATTACTTTTTTGACACATATTGTGTTTGAGCATAGTGCTTCAGTGCGTTAATTGTTTTGATCATCCACCACAATCCCACCGGGTAGCTTAATTCTTTCGAATAGAGCGCTATGCAGCGGCGAGTCTCATTACTTTCTGCATACAATTTATGAGGGCATAGTTTGTCAGTGGGGTAATTGTTTTGATCATCCACCACAATCCCTCCGGGTACCTTGCATCTAGCGAATGGAGCGTCACCCACCGGCGAGTCTCATTACTTTTTTGACACATATTGTGTTTGAGCATAGTGCTTCAGTGCGTTAATTGATTTGATCATCCACCACAATCACTCCAGGTAGCTTGCTTCTAGCGAATGTAGCACCACACAGCGGCGGGTCTCACTACTTTCTGCATACACTTTATGAGTACATAGTTCGTCAGTGGTTTAATTGTTTTGATCATCCACCACAATCCCACCGGGTAGCTTGCCTCTAGCAAACGGAGCGCCACGCCGCGATTAGTCTCATTTCTCTCTTCACACATACTCTGTGAGAGCATAATCCTTCAGTGCGTTAATTGGTTGGATCATCCACCACAATCCCTCCGAGGAGCTTGCTTCAAGCGTATGGAGCGCCACTGAGCAGTGAGTCTCATTTCTTTCTGCATACACTTTAAGAGGGAATACTTCGTCAGTGCGTTAATTCTTTTGATCATCCACCACAATCCCTCCGGGTAGCTTGCTTCTAGCGAATGGAGCGCCACGCAGCGGCGAGTCTCATTCTTTTCTTGACACATAATCTGTGTAAGCATAGCGCTTCAGTGCGTTAATAGTTTTGATCTTCCACCAAAATCATTCCGGGTAGCTTGCTTCTTGCGAACGGGGCGCCATGCAGCGGCGAGTCTCATTACTTCCTGCATACATTTTTTGAGGGCATAGTTAGTCAGTGCGTTATTGTTTTGATCATCCACCACAATCCTGCAGGGTAGCTTGAATCTAGCGAATGGAGCGCCAGCCACCGGCGAGTATCATTAATTTTTTGACATATTGTAAGTGAGCATAGTGCTTCAGTGCGTTAATTGTTTTGTTCATCCACCACAAGCATTCCGGGGAGCTTGCAGCTAGCAAATGGATCGCCACGCAGCGGCGAGTCTCATTAATTTCTGCATACACTTTGTGAGGGCATTGTTCGTCAGTACGTTAATTAATTTGATCATCCACCACAATCCCTCCGGGTAGGATGCTTAATACGAACGGAGTGCCACGCAGCGGCGAGTCTGATTACTTTCTTGACGCATTCTGTGTATGAGCTTAATGCTTCAGTGCGTTAATCGTTTTGATCATCCACCACAATCCCACTGGGTAGCTTCCTTCTAGCGAATGGAGCGCCACGCACCGGCGAGTCTCATTACTTTCTTGACACATACTCTGTGTGAGCATAGTGCTTCAATGCGTTAATTGTTTTGATCATCCTCCAGAATCCCTCCGGGTAGCTTGCTTCTTGCGAACGGACCGCTACGCAGCGGCGAGTCTCATTACTTGCTTCACAACATACTGTGTGTGAGCATACTGCTACATTTCGTTAATTGTTTTGATCATCCACAACAATCCCACCGGTTTGCTTGCTTCTAGCGAATGGAGCGCCACGGAGCGTCGAGTCTCATTACTTTCTTCACACATACTGTGTGTGAGCATAGTGCTTCAGTGCGTTAATTAGTTGGATCATCCACAACAATCCCTCCTGGGACCTTGTTTCTAGCGAATTGCGCGCCACGCAGCGGCGAGTCTCATTACTTTCTGCATACACTTTATGCGTACATAGTTCGCCAGTGGTTTAACTGTTTTGATCATCCACCACAATCCCACTGGGTAGCTTGCTTCTAGCGAACGGAGCGCCACGCCTGGACGAGTTCCATTACTTTCTTCACACATACTGTGTGAGTGCATAATGCTTCAGTGCGTTAATTGGTTGGAGGATCCACCACAATCCGTCCGACTAGCTTGCTTCGAGCGAATGGAGTGCCACGCAGCAGTGAGTCTCATTTCTTTCTGCATACACTTTATGAGGGCACACTTCGTCAGTTCGTTAATTCTTTTGATCACCCACCACAATCCCTCCGGGTAGCTTGCTTCTGGCGAATGGAGCGCCACGCAGCGGCGAGTCTCATTACTCTCTTGACACATACTGTGTGTGAGCATAGTGCTTCAATGCGTTAATTGTTTTGATCATCCACCAGAATCCCTCCGGGTAGCTTGCTTTTAGCGAATGGAGCGCCACGCATCTGCGAGTCTCATTTCTTTCTGTACACATTTTTTCAGGGCATTGTTCGTCAGTGCGTTAATTCTTTGGATCAACCACCTAAATCCCTCCGGGTAGCTTGCTTCTAGCGAATGGAGCGCCACGCAGCGGCGAGTCTCATTACTTTCTTAACACATACTGTGTGTGAGCATAGTGCTTCAATGTGTTAATTGTTTTGATCATCCACCAGAATCCCTCCGGGTAGCTTGCTTCTAGCGAATGGAGCGCCTTGCTGCGGCGAGTCTCATTACTTTCTTGACACATACTCTGTTTGAGCATAGTACTTCAGTGCGTTAATAGTTTTGATCATCCACCAGAATGCTTCCGGGTAGCTTGCTTCTAGAGAATGGAGCGCCACGCTGCTGCGAGTCTCATTACTTTCTTGACACATACTGTGTGTGAGCATAGTGCTTCAATGCGTTAATTGTTTTGATCATCCACCAGAATCCCTCCGGGTAGCTTGCATCTAGCGAAAGTAGCGCCACGCAGCGGCGAGTCTCATTACTTTCTTGACACATAATGTGTATGACCATAGTGTTTCAGTGCGTTAATTGTTTTGATCATCCACCACAATTCCTCCGGGTAGCTTGCTTCTAGTGAATGGATCGCCACGAAACGGCGAGTCTCATTACTTTCTTGACACATAATGTGTATGAGCATAGTGCTTCAGTGCGTTAATTGTTTTCATCACCCACCACAATCCCTCCGGTTAGCTTGTTTTTAGCGAATGGGGCGCCACGCAGCGGCGTGTCTCATTCTTTGCTTGACACACACTGTGTGTGAGCATAGTGCTTCAGTGTGTTAAATTTTTGATCATCCACCACAATTCCTCCGGGTAGCTTGCTTCTATCGAATGGAGCGCCAGGAAACGGCCAGTCTCATTACTTTAATGACACACACTGTGTGTGAGCATAGTGCTTCAGTGCGTTAAATTTTTGATCATCCACCACAATCCCTCCGCTTAACTTGCTTCTAGCGAATAGAACGCCACGCTGCGGCGAGTCTCATTTCTTTCTTGACACATACTGTGTGTGAGCAAGGTGCTTCAATGCGTTAATTGTTTTGATCAATCACCAGAACCCCTCCGGGTAGCTTGCTTCTTGCGAATGGAGCGCAACGCAGCGGCGAGTCTCATTACATTCTGCATACATTTATGAGGGCATAGTTAGTCAGTGCGTTAATTGTTTTGATCATCCACCAAAATCCCTCGGGGTACCTTGCATCTAGCGAATGGAGCGCCACCCACCGGCGAGTCTAATTACTTTTTTAATACATATTGTGTGTGACCATAGTGCTTCAGTGCGTTAATTGATTTGATCATCCACCACAATCACTCCGGGTAGCTTGCTTCTAGCGAATGTAGCACCACACAGCGGCGAGTCTCACTACTTTCTGCATACACTTTATGAGTACATAGTTCGTCAGTGGTTTAATTGTTTTGATCATCCACCACAATCCCACCGGGTAGCTTGCTTCGAGCGTATGGAGCGCCACGGAGCAGTGAGTCTCATATCTTTCTGCATACACTTTATGAGGGAATACTTCGTCAGTGAGTTAATTCTTTTGACCATCCACCACAATCCCTCCGGGTAGCTTTCTTCTAGCAAATGTTTCAAATGAACCCTAATTCAAATCCCCTTTCACCTATTCCAAAATGCAAAACAAAATAAATTAAAGAAATAAAAGGCAATGATAATAACCCGTGCCGGCTTTAGTTTTCAGATACCGGTTCTGAAAGACGGGCCTGAGCCAAAAAAAAAAAAAAGTGTAAGCAGAAATTAATGAGACTCGCCGCTGCCAGGTGCTCCATTCGCTAGAAGCAAGCTACCCGGAGGTACACTGGTGGATGATCGAAACAATTAACGCATTGAAGCACTATGCTCACACACAGAATGTGTAAAGAATGTAATGAGACTCGCCGCAGCGCGGCGCTCCATTCGCAACAAGCAAGCTACTCGTTGGGATTCTGGTGGATGATCAAAACTTTTAACGCACTGAAGCACTATGCTCACACACAGTATGTGTCAAGAAAATAATGAAACTCGCCGCTGCGTGGCGCTCCATTCGCTAGAAGCAAGCTACCCGGAGGGGTTCTGGTGGATGTTCCAACCAATTAACACACTGAAGCACTATGGTCACACACAGTGTGTGTCAATAAAGTAACGAGACTCGCCGCTGCGTGGCGCTCCATTCGCTAGAAACAAGCTACCCCGAGGGATTGTGGTGGATGGTCAAAACAATTAACGCACTGACGAACTATGCCCTCATAAAGTGTATGCAGAAAGAAATGGGACTGGCCGCTGATTGGCGCTCCATTCGCTAGAAGCAAGCTACCCGGAGAGATTGTGGTGGATGGTCAAAACAATTACTCACTAACGAACTATGCGCTCATAAAGTGTATACAGAAAGTTGTCGGACTCGCCGCTGATTGGCGCTCCATTCGCTAGAAGCAAGCTACCCGGAGGGATTCTGGTGGATGATCAAAAAATTAACGCATTGAAGCACTATGCTCACACACATTATGTGTCAAGAATGTAATGAGGCTCGCCGCAGCGTGGCGCTCTATCCGCTAGAAGGAATCTACCAGGTGGGATTGTGATGCATGAACAAAACAATTAACGCACTGACGTACTATGCCCTCATAAAGTGTATGGAGAAAGTAATGAGACTCGCCGCTGAGTGACGCTCCATTCGCTAGAAGCAAGCTCCCCGGAGGAATTCTGGTGGATCAAAAATATTAAGGCATTGGAGCACTATGCTTACACACAGTATGTGTCAAGAAAATAATGAGGCTCGCCGCTGCGTGGATCTCCATTCCCTAGAAGCAAGCTACCCGGAGGGATTGTGGTGGATGGTCAAAACAATTAACGCACTGACGAAATGTGCCCTCAAAAAGTGTATGCAGAAAGAAATGGGACTGGCCGCTGATTGGCGCTCCATTCGCTAGAAGCAAACTACTCGGAGGGATTGTGGTGGATGATCAAAACAATTAACGCACAGACGAACTCTGACCTCATAAACAGTATGCAGAAAGTAATGAGACTCGCCCATGCGTGGCGCTCCATTTGCTAGAAGCAAGCTACCCGGAGGGATTCTGGTGGATGGTCGAAAAAAATTAACGCATTGAAGAACTACCCTCACACAGTATGTGTCATTAAAGTATTGAGACTCGCTGCTGGGTGGCGCTCCATTCGCTAGAAGCAAGTTAAAAGGAGGGATTGTGGTGGATGATCAAAATTTAACGCACTGAAGCACTATGCTCACAAAGAGTTTGAGTCAATAAAGTAATGAGACTCGCCATTTCGTGGCGCTCCATTCGCTAGAAGCAAATTAAACGGAGGAATTGTGGTGGATGATCAAAACAATTAACGCACTGAAGCACTATGCTCATACACATTATGTGTCAAGATAGTAATGAGACTCGCTTCTGCGTGGCGCTCCATTCGCTAGAAGCAAGTTAAAAGGAGGGATTGTGGTGGATGATCAAAAATTTAACGCACTGAAGCACTATGCTCACACACAGTGTGAGTCAATATAGTAATGAGACTCGCCGTTTTTGGCACTCCACTCGCTAGAAGCAAGCTACCCGGAGGAATTGTGGTGGATGATCAAAACAATTAACGCACTGAAACACTATGCTCATTCACATCATATGTCAAAAAAGTAATGAAACTCCCCGCTGCGTGGCGCTCCGTTCGCTAGAAGCAAGCGAATCGGAATGATTCTGGTGGATGTTCCAACCAATTAACGCACTGAAGCACTATGCTCACACACAGTATGTGTCAAGCAAATAATGAGACAAGCCGCTGCGTGGCGCACCATTCGCTAGAAACGAGCTAACCGGAGGGATTGTGGTGGATGACCAAAACAATTAACGCACTGACGAACTATACCATAATAAATGTATGCAGATTTTAATGAGATTTGCCACTGCGTGGCCCTCCGTTCGCTAGAAGCAAGCTACCCGGAGGGATTGTGGTGGATGATCAAAAAAATTAACGCACTAACGAACTATGCACTCATATAGTGTATGCAGAAATTAATGAGACTCGCCGCTGCGTGGCGCTCCATTCGCTAGAAGCAAGCTACCCGGAGGTATTCTGGTGGATGATCAGAACAATTAACGCACTGACGAACTACGCTCTCATAAAATGTATGCAGAAAGTAATGAGACTATCAGCTGCGTGGCGCTGCATTTGCTAGAAGCAAGCTACCAGGAGGGATTCTGGTGGATGATCAAAACAATTAACGCACTGAATCACTATGCTCACACACAGTATGTGACAAGAAAATAATGAGACTCGACGCTGCGTGGCGCTCCATTCGCTAGAAGCAAGCTACCGGGACGGATTGTGGTGGATGATCCAAAGAATCAAACCACTCACGAACTATGTACTAATAAAGTGTATGCAGAAGGTAATAAGTCTCGCCGTTGCGTGGCGCTCCATTCGCATGAAGCACGCTACCCGAGGGATTCCGGTCGATGATGCAACCAATTAACGCCCTGAAGCACTATGCTCACACACAGTATGCGTCAGAAAGTAATGAGACTCGCCGCTGCGTTGCGCTCCATTCGCTAGAAGCAAGCTACCCGTAGGGATTCTGGTGGATGATCAAAAATTTAACGCACTGAAGCACTATGCTCACACATGGTGTGTGTCAATAAAGTAATGAGACTCGCCGTTTCGTGGAGCTCCATTCGCTAGAAGCAGGCTAACCGGAGGAATTGTGGTGGATGATCAAAACAATTAACGCACTGAAGCACTATGCTCATACACATTATGTGTCAAGAAAGTAATGAGACTCGCCGCTGCGTGGCGCTCCTTTCGCTAGAAGCAAGCTACCCGGAGGGGTTCTGGTGGATGTTCCAACCAATTAACACACTGAAGCACTATGCTCACACACAGTGTGTGTCAATAAAGTAATGAGACTCGCCGCTGCGTGGCGCTCCATTCTCTAGAAACAAGCTACCCCGAGGGATTGTGGTGGATGGTCAAAACAATTAACGCACTGACGAACTATGCCCTCATAAAGTGTATGCAGAAAGAAATGGGACTGGCCGCTGATTGGCGCTCCATTCGCTAGAAGCAAGCTACCCGGAGAGATTGTGGTGGATGGTCAAAACAATTAACGCACTAACGAACTATGCGCTCATAAAGTGTATACAGAAAGTAATGGGACTCGCCGCTGATTGGCGCTCCATTCGCAAGAAGCAAGCTACCCGGAGGGATTCTGGTGGATGATCAAAAAATTAACGCATTGAAGCACTATGCTCACACACATTATGTGTCAAGAATGTAATGAGGCTCGCCGCAGCGTGGCGCTCTATCCGCTAGAAGGAATCTACCAAGTGGGATTGTGATGGATGATCAAAACAATTAACGCACTGACGTACTATGCCCTCATTAAGTGTATGGAGAAAGTAATGAGACTCGCCGCTGAGTGGCGCTCCATTCGCTAGAAGCAAGCTACCCATAGGGATTCTGGTGGACGGTCACAAATTTTACGCACTGAAGCACTATGCTCACACATAGTGTGTGTCAATAAAGTAATGAGACTCGCCGTTTCGTGGCGCTCCATTCGCTAGAAGCAGGCTAACCGGAGGAATTGTGGTGGATGATCAAAACAATTAACGCACTGAAGCACTATGCTTATGCACATTATGTGTCAAGAATGTAATGAGACTCGCCGAAGCGTGGCGCTCTATCCGCTAGAAGCAAACTAGCCGAAGGGATTGTGGTGGATAATCAAAAGAATTAACGCACTGACGAACTATGCCCTCATAAAGTGTATGGAGAAAGTAATGAGACTCGCCGCTGAGTGGCGCTCCATTCGCTAGAAGCAAGGTACCCGGAGGGATTCTGGTGGATGATCAAAACAATTAACGCATTGAAGCACTATGCTCACACACAGTATGTGTCAAGAAAGTAATGCGTGTCGCCGCTGCATGGCGCTCCTTTCGCTAGAAGCAAGTTAAACGGAGGGATTGTGGTGGATGATCAAAACAATTAACGCATTGAAGCACTATGTTCACACACAGTGTGAGTCAATAAAGTAATGAGACTCGCCGTTTCGTGGCGCTCCATGAGCTAGAAGCAAGCTATCCGGAGGAATTGTGGAGGATGATCAAAACAATTAACGCACTGAAGCACTATGCTTATGCACATTATGTGTCAAGAATGTAATGAGACTCGCCGCAGCGTGGCGCTCTATCCGCTAGAAGCAAACTAGCCGGAGGGATTGTGGTGGATGATCAAAACAATTAACGCACTGACGAACTATGCCCTCATAAAGTGTATGGAGAAAGTAATGAGACTCGCCGCTGAGTGGCGCTCCATTCGCTAGAAGCAAGGTACCCGGAGGGATTCTGGTGGATGATCAAAACAATTAACGCATTGAAGCACTATGCTCACACACAGTATGTGTCAAGAAAGTAATGCGTGTCGCCGGTGCATGGCGCTCCATTCGCTAGAAGCAAGTTAAACGGAGGGATTGTGGTGGATGATCAAAACAATTAACGCACTGAATCACTATGCTCACACACAGTATGACAAGAAAATAATGAGACTCGCCGCTGCGTGGCGGTCCGTTCGCTAGAAGCAAGCGACTCGGAAGGATTCTGGTGGATGTTCCAACCAATTAACGCACTAAAGCACTATGCTCACACACAGTATGTGTCAAGTAAATAATGAGACAAGCCGCTGCGTGGCGCACCATTCGCTAGAAACAAGCTAACCGGAGGGATTGTGGTGGATGACCAAAACAATTAACGCACTGACAAACTATACCATAATAAATGTATGCAGATTTTAATGAGATTTGCCGCTGCGTGGCGCTCCATTCGCTAAAAGCAAGCTACCCGGAGGGATTCTGGTGGATGATCAAAACAATTAACGCACTAACGAACTATGCACTCATAAAGTGTATGCAGAAGTTAATGATACTCGCCGCTGCGTGGCGCTCCATTCGCTAGAAGCAAGCTACCCGGAGGTATTCTGGTGGATGATCAAAACAATTAACGCACTGACGAACTACGATCTCATAAAATGTATGCAGTAGGTAATGAGACTATCAGCTGCGTGGCGCTGCATTTGCTAGAAGCAAGCTACCAGGAGGGATTCTGGTGGATGATCAAAATAATTAACGCACTGAATCACTATGCTCACACCCAGAATGTGACAAGAAAATAATGAGACTCGCCGCTGCGTTGCGCTCCATTCGCTAGAAGCAAGCAACCAAAAGGGTTTCTGGTGATGATCAAAAATTTAACGCACTGAAGCACTATGCTCACACATAGTGTGTGTCAATAAAGTAATGAGACTCGCCGTTTCGTGGCGCTCCATTCGCTAGAAGCAGGCTACCCGTAGGAATTGTGGTGGATGATCAAAACAATTAACGCACTGAAGCACTATGCTCATGCACATTATGTGTCAAGAATGTAATGAGACTCAGCGCAGCGTGGCGCTCTATCCGCTAGAAGCAAACTGCCCGGAGGGATTGTGGTGGATGATCAAAACAATTAACGCACTGACGAACTATGCCCTCATAAAATGTATGGAGAAAGTAATGAGACTCGCCGCTGAGTGGCGCTCCATTCGTTAGAAGCAAGAAACCCGGAGGGATTCTGGTGGATCAAAACAATTAACGCATTGAAGCACTATGCTCACACACAGTAAGTGTCAAGAAAGTAATGCGTGTCGCCGCTGCATGGCGCTCCATTCGCTAGAAGCAAACTACCCGGAGGGATTCTGGTCGATGATCAAAACAATTAACGCATTGAAGCACTATGCTCACACACAGTATGTGTTAAGAAAGTTATGAGACACGCCGCAGCGTGGCCCTCCATTCGCAAGAAAAAAGCTACCCGGAGGAATTCTGGTGGATGATCAAAAAAATTAACGCATTGAAGCACTATGCTCACACACAGTATGTGTCAAGAAAGTAATGCGTGTCGCCGCTGCATGGCGCTCCATTCGCTACAAGCAAGTTAAACGGAGAGATTGTGGTGGATGATCAAAAATTTAACGCACTGAAGCACTATGCTCACACACAGTGTGAGTCAATAAAGTAATGAGACTCGCCGTTTCGTGGCGCTCCTTGAGCTAGAAGCAAGCTATCCGGAGGAATTGTGGTGGATGATCAAAACAATTAACGAACTGAAGCACTATGCTCATTCACATTATGTGTCAAGAAAGTAATGAAACTCGCCGCTGCGTGGCGGTCCGTTCGCTAGAAGCAAGCGACCCGGAGGGATTCTGGTGGATGTTCGAACCAATTAACGCACTGAAGCACAATGCTCACACACAGTATGTCAAGCAAATAATGAGACTCGACGCTGCGTGGCGCTCCATTTGCTAGAAGCAAGCAACCCGGAGCGATTCTGGTGGATGATCAAAACAATTAACGCAATAACGAACTATGCACTCATAAAGTGTAGGCAGAAGTAAATAAGACCTGCCAGCTGAGTGGCGCTCCATTCGCTAGAAGCAAGCTACCCGGAGGGATTCTGGTGGATGATCAAAACAATTAACGCACTGACGAACTTCGCTCTCATAAAAAGTATGCATAAAGTAATGAGACTTGCCCCTGCGTGGCACTGCATTTCCTAGAAGTAAGCTACCAGGAGGGATTCTAGTGGATGATCAAAACAATTAATGCATTGAAGCACTATGCTCACACACAGTATGTGTCAAGCATATAATGAGACACGCCGCTGCGTGGCGCCCCATTCGCTAAAAACAACCAAACCGGAGGGATTGTGGTGGATGATGAAAACAATTAACGCACTGACGAACTATGCCGTCATAAATGTATGCGGAAAGTAATGAGACTCGTCGCTGCGTGGCGCTCCATTCGCTAGAAGCAAGCTACCCGGAGGGATTGTGGTGGATGATCAAAAAAATTAACGCACTGACGAACTACGCTCTCATAAAATGTATGCAGAAAGTATTGAGACTTGCCGCTGCGTGGCGCTCCATTTGCTAGAAGCAAGCAACCAAGAGGGATTCTGGTGGATGATCAAAAAAATTAACGCATTGAATCACTATGCTCACACACAGTATATGGCAAGAAAAAAATGAGACTCGCTGCAGCGTGGCGCTCCACTCGCTAAAAGCAAGCTAACAGGAGGGATTCTGGTGGATGATCAAAACTATCAACGCACTGAATCACTATGCTCACACACAGTATGTGACAAGAAAATAATGAGACTCGCCGCTGCGTGGCGATCCATTCGCTAGAAGCAAGCAACCCGGAGGGATTCTGGTGGATTATCAAATCAATTAACACACTGACGAACTTCGCTCTCATAAAGAGTATGCAGAAAGTAATGAGACTTGCCCATGCGTGGCACTGCATTTGCTAGAAGCAAGCTACCAGGAGGGATTCAGGTGGATGATCAAAACAATTAACGCATTTAAGCACTATGCTCACCCACAGTATGTGTCGAGCAAATAATGAGACACGCCGTTGCGTGGCGCCCCATTCGCTAAAAACAACCTAACCGGAGGGATTGTGGTGGATGATGAAAACAATTAACGCACTGACGAACTATGCCCTCATAAATGTATGCAGAAAGTAATGAGACTTGCCGCTGCGTGGCGCTCCATTCGCTAGAAGCCAGCTACCCGGAGGGATTGTGGTGGATGATCAAAAAAATTAACGCACTAACGAACTACGCTCTCATAAAATGTGTGCAGAAAGTAATGAGACTTGCCGCTGCGTGGCGCTCCATTTGCTAGAAGCAAGCAACCAGGAGGAATTGTGGTGAATGATCAAAACAATTAACGCACTGAAGCACTATGCTAACACACAGTATGTGTCAGAAAGTAATGAGAATTGCCGCTGCGTGGCGCTCCATCCGCTAGAAGCAAGCTACCCGGAGGGATTGTGTTGGATCATCAAAGTAATTAACGCACTGAAGAACTATGCTCATACACATTATGTGTCAAGAAAGTAATGAGATTCGCCGCTGTGTGGCGCTCCATTCGCTAGAAGCAAGCTACCCGGAGGAATTGTGGTGAATGATCAAAACAATTAACGCACTGAAGCACTATGCTCATACACATTATGTGTCAAGAAAGTAATGAGATTCGCCGCTGCGTGGCGCTCCATTCGCTCGAAGCAAGCTAACTGGAGGGATTCTTGTGGATGTTCCAACCAATTAACGCACTGAAGCACTATGCTCACACACAATATGTGTCAAGAAATTAACGAGACCCGCCGCTTTGTGGCGCTCCATTCGTAATAAGCAAGCTACCCGGAGGGATTGTGGTGGATGATGAAAACAATTAACGCACGGACGATCTATGCTCTCATAAATTTTAAGCAGAAATTAATGAGACTCGCCGCTGCGTGGTGCTCCATTCGCTTGAAGCAAGATCCCCGAAGTGATTGTGGTGGATGATCCAACCAATTAACGCACTGAAGCACTATGCTCACACACAGTATGTGTCAAGAAAGTAATGAGACTCGCCACTACGTGGCGCTCCATTCGCTAGAAACAAGCTACCCGCATAGACTGTGGTGGATGTTCAAAACAATTAACTCACTGACGAAGTATGCCCTCATAAAGTGTATGCAGAAAGTAATAAGACTCGCCGGTGCGTTGCGCTCCATTCCCATGAAGCAAGCTCTTCGGAGGGATTGTGGTTGATGATCCAACCAATTAACGCACTGAAGAACTATGCTTACACACCGTATGTGTTAAGAAAATAATGAGACTCGCCGCTGCGTGGCGCTCCATTCGGTAGAAGCAAGCAACTAGGAGGGATTGCGTTGGATGATCAAAAATTTAACTCACTGAAGCACTATGCTCACACACACAGTATGTGTCAAGAAAGTAATGATACTCGCCGCTTAGTGGCGCTCCATTCGCTAGAAGCAAGCTACCCGGAGGGATTGTGGTGGATGATCCACCCAATTAACGCACTGAAGCACTATGATCACACACAGTATGTGTCAAGAAAGTAATGATACTCGCCGCTTAGTGGCGCTCCATTCGCTAGAAGCAAGCTACCCGGAGGGATTGTGGTGGATGATCAAAACAATTAACGCACTGAAGCAGTATGCTCTCACACAGTACGTGTCAAGAAATTAATGAGACTCGCCGCTGCGTGGCGCTCCATTCGCTAGAAGTAAGCTACCCGGAGGGATTGTGGTGGATTTAAATTCAAGATGGCGTCAAGCTCGAAGTCGATGCAAAGTGGTGCTCTTATTGTTTATCTTTTTCTCGTGGTTATGTGTAGTGTTTATGTGCGTGCTCTACTGTCTTCATGTAGTAACGGTGCTGTGACTTTCCCAAATGAAGCATTGCCAATGAAACATGGACTGAAGTGTAGTGGAAGATCATTTCATTTTATTGCTGCTGCCTTCATACCAAGAGGACCGCCATGTGCTCTCTCTGGTACTGCTAACAGTGACGGAGGAACTACCAGTGATTTTGTGACAAGGTATGAGTCAAAAGCAAAAAAACAGTGCCTCATTCTCGTTTGTTTTCTCCTCCTTTGTGGTGATATTCACGTAAACCCTGGCCCACCCTGTCCACATTACACTAATGCTTTCAATATATATTATCAAAATGTTCGTAGCATTAAAAACAAATTACTTGAGTGCTTATTGAACCTAGGTGAGATAAGGGAACTGGATTGTTTCGCAGTGACCGAATCGTGGCTGAATGAATCAGTGAACGACAGTGAAATTAGCTTTTCTAATAATTTCACCATTTATCGCAAAGACCGCATAACTCGTGGAGGTGGAGTGATGATTTGTGTAAATAATAAGTGGAAGAGCAAGAGAAGACTGGATCTCGAACGGGATTGTGAACTTATATGGGTGGAAGTATT
Source organism: Thermobia domestica (assembly GCF_964235325.1). Lineage (NCBI taxonomy): Eukaryota > Metazoa > Arthropoda > Insecta > Zygentoma > Lepismatidae > Thermobia > Thermobia domestica. The sequence continues at coordinate 15,495,075 of NC_137459.1, forward strand.
TATTCCAAAGCGTCGTTCTGTGTTTATTGGATGCTTCTATAGGCCGCACAAGAACACCCCCCAGCACATCTTAGAAGCTTGCCATGACTCACTGTTACATGCGTTGTCACACGGTGACGTCATCCTATTGGGTGATTTCAACCTTTCCATCACGTGGCAGGACAGCAAGCATGGAGTCGCTAAAGATGGAAACGACAGTTATTTCATGGACAATTTTATTCATAGACTTGGTCTAGGTCAACATAATATGCATAATACCCGCAATAATAGCAATCTTGACTACATTCTTTCTAACTTAGAACCTCGTTGTGTTGTCCCATGCAGAAATCTTTTTCCTTCGGATCACGATTCATTGGATGTTTCTTTCGATTTCCTCCCCTCCACTACTACAAACCAGGCCCTCAAAAGTAGGTCACAACTTCTATGGAAGAAAGCCCCCTGGGGGGACATCTGCCGGGCTATTGAACTGTTTCCTTGGTGTTTGTTAGAGGTAGGAACTGTTGACGACGCTGTGGACTTATTTACATCCGTTGTCCACTCAGCCATAAAGGACTTTGTGCCGGTGAAAGCATCAAAATCGAACAGGTTTCCGGTCTGGTATGACAATGAACTTCGTGACCTTCTTAAAAACAAAAAGCTTGCCTGGACTCTATGGAAATCACATCCGAGTGACTACACATATAAAAAATTTGCTAGAATTAGAAGTCTTGCCAAGAAGGTACAGCGACGTAAATATTTTGAATACACGGACTCAATTGGTGATTTTACTGTTAGTAACCCTAAAGTCTTTTGGTCTGTAATTAAATCTAGAACAAAATCTCCGGGCATACCGGCAACAATTCAAGATGAAAATACTGAAGCGAGTGATGATCAAAGACCAGACCTCTTCAATAACTACTTCTGCAAAACATTTACTTCCCTTTCCTCTACAACCCATCTCCCCCCTCTCCACCCCATCTGTTCGGACACCTTATCCATTCTCTCTACCACCCCGGGCGAAGTTCTGGCTCTCTTGCTATCGTTATCTCCACATAGATCACTTGGACCTGATAAAATTAGTCCTCTCTTTCTCAACAAAACTGCTTCAGTTATTGCGGTTCCTCTATCTATCTTATTCAATAGATGCTTCAAGGAAGGGTATTATCCCACCAGTTGGAAACTGGCTCACGTGACCCCAATATATAAATCAGGACTTAAAGATCATGTATCCTCCTATAGGCCAATATCTCTTCTTTCTGTAATATCAATTATCTGCGAAAAAATAATTAAAGACAGGCTACTTAAATTCACCTCACCTTACATCCATAGTTCTCAGCACGGCTTTCTACCGAAAAGCTCAAGTCTCTCAAACTTAAGTACTCTTCTTTCCTGTGCAGTCAAATGTATGAATAACAATACTCAATTAGATTTTATCTACTTTGATCTCTCGAAGGCCTTTGATTCTGTCAGTCACATTCATCTTCTTCATAAACTCTCCAATAGATTTAATGTACATGGCAATTTTCTCTCTCTAATCACAAGCTACTTGAAGGACCGTAAACAGAGACTTGTTCTTTCAGGGGCGACTTCTAACCCCCAACCCGTGATCTCAGGGGTGCCTCAGGGGAGTGTACTTGGGCCTCTACTGTTTGTCCTGTATATGGATGATCTCTACACGCACTTATCAGCTCAACCTAGTTGCCTTCTGCTTTTTGCTGACGATTGTAATTTTTTTTTAGTGCTAGCCAAAGGCTAGCTTCCTTTTAGAGGGCTATACCCTCTCTTAGGTGACAGAAGTGAAGGAATGGTTATCTATATAGGAGTAAGGCATAGGTGGGCTAAGGGTTTTTTATTAATTCATTTATTTAATTTTTATTTTAGAACGAGGACATTATGATCTTTTCGATCATAATCATATGGGAATGGTAGGAATATTTGAAAAACATAAGAACATAACAACAATAACATAATATAAATATAAGTGTACACAAAAGAAAAAAGGAAATGATAAAGCAAAATATAAGCACAATAGTTTCAAGGAGATTGATGATATAAATAGATAAAGAATGGAGTTACAATACATATATATGGTTATTGAGTAGGTGATCTTGGAATGGTAGACTGCCAAACGAGATTCAATGAACAATGAGAGTGAGAGATGGGGCGATGTGCAATACACGAGACAACACAGGGTACATTAGTAAAACAAATGCGTGTTATCTTCTGCCTAGGCTGCTCTAGGCTGATGAAGACATGGGGAGCCCTGTTAGAAACAAAAGGTGTTACTGTGCAGTGAAGGATGGAAAGATGTGTGGTAGATGAGCATGAAGTTGGTAGTCTTCGAGCAGAAATAAATCCGGATGGTCAGGTGGCAGAGTATAGCAGTATAAGGTGAAAAGCAGACATAGTGGGGAATAAGCGTAGCGAGGGCGGACAGGATGGAGTTCATGATAGCGCATAGTATCCATGAGTAAAGGATGTTGAGTACTATATCGCGCTGTGACGAATTTCTGCCTAAGAGATTCGATATGGTGGGTAATGCTTGGAAAGGTGATAAGGTCATAGAGTGCTCGGGTCGGACTGGGGAGTTGTATGCGGTGAGCGATTCGGAATGCATGTCGTTCTAGTATGCGAAGTTTTTCATAAAAGGTGGGCGGAGCGGAAAGCCAGGCCGGGAAACCGTACGTAAGGACGGGGCGCATAAATGCCTTGTACGTATTGAGAACTGTAGCTGGTTTGAGGCCCCAGGTAGTGCCAGTAAGACGCTTGAGGAGGTTTAAGCGTTGGTAGGCTTTGGCAGCGACTTTCTGAAGATATGGTTTCCATGTAAGATGCTGGTCATAGATGATGCCAAGATAGGTAACGGTGCGAGTAGGAACTATGGGAGTATCGTGGATGTGGAGGGAGAGTAACAACGGGTTTCGGTGGACTTTTGAGCGTTTGCATGGCGGAATGAAAGTGATGGCTTGTGTTTTGTTTGGATTTATAGAGAGACTCCACTTAGTGCACCAGCGAGTAAAACGATTAATAGCCTCTTGCAGGTCCTGATTAATCTGGCGAATAGTCTTTCCTAAGGCTAGCAAAGCAGTATCATCCGCGTATTGAAAAAGATATATGTCAGGAGGAAGCGGAGGAAAATCTGCTACAAAAAGGATGTACAAAAGCGGTGAGAGAGCTGAACCCTGAGGTACTCCCGACAAAAGAAAAATGGGATGAGACAATTGACCGTTAATGTAGACGTAAGAGAGGCGACCAACCAGAAAGTGATAGATGAAACGGATATAGGCAACGGGAAATTTGAGCTGAATGAGCTTGTGAAGAAGTGCCAGGTGCCAAACTTTGTCAAATGCTTTTTCGAGGTCAAATAACAGAAGGCAAGAAGGTTTGACGGAATTATAATGTGAGGTGATGAGACTGGTGAGGCGAAGAAGCTGATCGTTAATTGAATATGAAGGGCGAAATCCTGCTTGGTGAATGGGAAGAAGATGTTTAGTTTCGAGATATGGATGTAATCTTTTAACGAGGATGCGCTCCAGGATTTTACTAAAAGTGGATGTCAACTGAATAGGGCGGTAAGATGAGGTAGCAGTAGGAGGCTTGTTAGGCTTCAGAAACATGAGTGTTTTGGAAGTTTTCCAATCTGTCGGAAAAAAGCCGGTTCGAAGGATGAATGTGTAGATGAGTGCAAGCAGATTGAGAAACAATAATGGACCTTCTTTAATGTGGCGATATGTAATATTATCAAAGCCTGGGGCGGAATTTCGTTTGCGATTTACAACAGTCATGATTTCATCAGTAGTAACAGATATGGTAAGAGGATGATGTGGAAGTGAATGAGTGACGTCGGGCTGTAAGTGAGGAGATGCGAGATTTAGGCGATCTGTTGGATGTGGAGTGGAGGGTGCTGCAGGTGTAAAGATATCTTGCAAGTAGTCTGCAAAGGCGTTAGCTTTCTCAAGATCTGTTTGGAGTGGTACATTATTATGAAGAAGAGGGTAAGAAGGCTTAGAGTACTTGCCACAGAGAGCATGGAATCGTTTCCAGTATCTGGTTGGATGGCTGGTTTCGTTGAGGTCATTGCAGGTCTTAACCCAATTCCGCAGTTTGTACGCTTTGATGTAATTGCGAACAGTGCGTTGTAGTTGAGTGTGATGATGGAGGGTTTCAGGGTTCCTAGTACGGAGGTAATCACGGTATAGCTGACGGGAGCGACGGATCATGGATAAATATTGAGGTGGAAGATGTGGTTTATAGGGAGTAGAGTAGGTAGTTGGAATATACAGTTCGGAGGCATGGCTAAGAGTCGAGTTTATGGTAGAGAGGCTGTCGTATAGTTGCTCTTCGGTAGCAGGTGGTGTGTGATGATGTAAAGACTGAGAAATGTAGTCACGGTATTTTTGCCAATCAGCTTTATCGTATCTAAGTGTTGGCCGTGGGGGTGGTAGATGAGCAGATTTAGTGGCCTGGGTATGACGATACGTCAGCTTAATAGGTGCGTGATCGCTGCCAAGTAGTGCTACAACGTCAACAGTGCAATGGGAAGCAAGAGTATTGGATGTGATGACTATATCGGGAGTTGTCTGAGAAATAGGGCGAGATGGGGATGGTAAAGCGTGGATGATGCCTGTTGTATTTGATGCAACAAATTGCGTGAACATGGTACGTTCGTTGCCTGTACGACTATGAAGATTGATATCTGCCATGATGATGTAATGTTTGTATGTATTGGATATATCTTGGAGAAAATGAAGTGGAATCGGATGACCTGGTCTGACGTAAATGGTAATGAGTGTGATGGCTATATTTGGGAAATATAATGTAGTTATTACATACTCAGGGAGATTGAGTATTGCGCTAGAATGACGTCTATATGGTAGGTTGTGGTAAAAACCAATTGCTGCCCCACCGTTTGCTCGAAGAGCTGGAAGAGTGTTGTCACAACGGAGGATGTTATAGCGTGCTATATGGCAAGTATCCGATAGTTTGAAAAAGGTCTCATTGAGTAGAAATGCATTTACTTTTTCCTCGAGTAGAAGCGCTTCGAAGAGAAGTTTGTTTTTGAAAAAGGACCGGATATTAAGAAATAGAAACACTAAAGTCATGATGATATGCTGTAAGAGTTGGCTGTTAAGAATAAGACGGAAGATGTGACGTATGAAAATGAGCATCGGTATTCGAGTATGTTGCGTTGAAAGAGACGTGAAAAATGATACGGGCTGCGTGAATGATTTGTTGAAGGATGTGAGGACGGATAAAGGGGTGGATGTTTTGCAAGGCAAGTGTAGTAAAAGCGAGAAGTTTATCTATAGTAACAGGAGTGGAGTCAATGGGGAAATCCGTGTTGGTAGAAGTATCATGAGTGCGAAGTGGAGCAACTAATTCAGGTCGAGTACTTTCAGGTTGAGGTTTTCCTTTGCACTTGTAACTGTATGTGGGATGTTGTTCGTTACAAGTAGCACAACGGGGTGGAAGTTCTAAATTCGGACAAGTACGGGTAGGGTGGGTGCCTGTGCAGTAGCCACAGATAGCAGTGTTGCGACAGTTAGTAGTGGTGTGCTGATTGTATGCTTGGCACCTTTCGCAACGAATTGGAAGTGGCGGGGATGATCGGGAGGGTTCTACACGATGACGTTTTTTATAGATCATGGCGCCATGTGCGAGCATGGTGTCAATGGTTTCTTGCGATGTTGTTAAGACTCGCATCATGTAAGTGGGTCCCTGATCGTTCCGGATGCGGAGTACTTTGGAGATGGTGAAGCCTTCTAGTTTTAGCTCTTCAGAAACTTCCTCATCCGTGTATGTGGGATCAACGCCCCTGATAACAACGGAGAGAAGAGGAGGCTTTTGCGGAGGTGGTGGTTGTTTACGGCGAGAGGAACTGAGGGTGTCAATTTTGGCTGTTTTCCCAAAGATTTCGAAAGAAGCCTTGTTTCGTACAGTAGTAGCGAAATGTGGGTCCGTAGATTTCAAGATTATCCCATTGCGGGATTTGACAACTTGAGTGAGATCAATACTTGGGAGATATTTACGAATTTGAAGAACTACGTATTTGACGTTATCGAATTTGGGATCAAAATTTTGAAGAAGAAAGCAATGAAGCTCTGGTTTTGATAATGATGGAATGACTTGGTTTTGACGTTGATATGAAGATGAAGAGTGAGCGATTTCGGCGTCCATGTCTACGGAAGTTGATGTGCGACTTAAATGTTGTTTCTTTGCTGGCGGTGAGTTCACTAAACGCTCAGCATAGGTCTCTGAATGAATTGGCGATCGCGATCGACTGGAGGCATTCGAGACGGTGGAGGCAGTGGAGCGTTCAGAAGCTCTGCGATGACGTGTGCCATCCTTTCGCTTTTCCACCTTTGTGGCTTGAGCCGGTGGAGCGAGGAATACTGGAGGTAGTCCGCCATGCCGACCATCCATCGATGCCCCAGTTATCTGAGGTGGATCCGCCATGGAGAGCAGGAAGCGGGCCGAAGCCCCTAGATTGAAAAATGAACGAGATGCAGTGTGTGATGATTATGAAATTTGATGTAGGTAAGGTGACCCGTTTGGATAGCCACCAAGGTTGGAACAGTTCTCTGGACAAACCCGTAGCACTACACACCCTTGGCTTGATTAGTCTGGAGAGTAGTGCTCAAAGGAATGACGCAGAAAAAAGTCCGGGATAAGGAACAGGAAGGATATCAAAATGCAGCTGTTCTGACGTCTGGTACGTCACAGCTGTTAAGATCGAATGAAATATCGATCGAGAGTATCGACGATTGTAAGTTATACAGAGAAATATCGTGTCCCCATGACACAATTGCTCTACAGGAAGACATAAATTACCTTACAGGCTGGTGTGAAATGTGGCACTTGAAACTCAACAGTAAGAAATGTGACAGTATTACTATTACTTTGAAAAAGTCTCCTGTTCCCTCCACATACCATATCAACGATTCCCCTATCACACATTCTGCTAGTCATAACGATCTTGGTGTCATCTTTGATTCAAAACTCACCTTCTCTGACCACATCTCCTCAATACTAAAGAATTCAATGCGCATGTTGGGACTTCTTTATCGATTCACCGAACTACGCACTGTTTCTTCATTAGCAACTTTTTATAAGACTTTAATAGCGCCCAAGATCGAATACTGCTCTCCCATATGGGCAATGGCAGCACCTACACATCTCTCCAGACTTGATTCTGTTCTCAATTTCTTCATTGCTATAGTCCGATTTCGTGTTCCTGCACTTCGAATATTATCTAAGAAGGAGCTCTTGCGACATCTTAATATTCAGACTCCTGAAGTACGCAGAAATATCTCTGACCTGAAATATCTACATAAAATAGTTAATGGAACCTTAAGATCGGAAATATTACTTCAGGAACTATCCTTACGTGTCCCTTCCCGCATCACTCGGAATACCCACCTATTCCATCTTGCCCGTCCTAGGTTGGCTGTTATACAGAGGTCTCTTTTTTATAGAATACCAAACAGTTATAATCAAGTAACAACTGATGTGGACATTTTCTTGAGCTACCCAGTGTTTGAAAGAGCAATTAAACGAGCTTTGACGGAATAGTTTTACTTTTACACTCTTTTTTTTATGTTGTTGTTATTGTTGTCATGTTTTTTTTCTTTCTTTTGTTAGCATGTCCCTGTGTAAAATGGCAAAGTTATGCTGTATCTGGGAAATTGTTCAATAAATAAATAAATAAAACAATTAACGCACTGACGAACTGTGCCCTCATAAAATGTATGCAGAAGGTAATGACTCGCCGCAGCCTTGCGCTCCATTCGCTAGAAGCAAGCTACCCGTAGGGATTCTGGTGTATGATCAAAACAATTAACGCATTGAAGCAATATGCTCACACACAGTATGTTTCAAGAAAAAAATGAGACTTGCTGCTGCGTGGCGCTCCATTAGCTAGAAGCAAGCTACCCGGAGGGATTCTGGTGGTCAAAAATATTAACGCATTGAAGCACTATGCTCACACACAGTATGTGTGCTAAAAATAATGACACTCGCCGCTGCGTGGCGCTCCATTCGCTAGAAGCAATGTACCCGGAGGGATTGTGGTGGATGATCAAAACAATTAACGCACTGAAGCACTATGCTCACACACAGTATGTGTCAAGAAAGTAATGAGATTCGTCGAAGGGTGGCGCTCCATTCGCTAGAAGCAAGCTACCGGAGGGATTCTGGTGGATGATCAAAACTATTAAAGCACTGAAGCACTATGCTCACATACAGTATGTGTCAGGAAAATAATGAGACTCGCCGCTGCGTGGCGCTCCATTCGCTAAAAGCAAGCTACCCGGAGGGATTTTAGTGGATGATCCAAACAATTAACGCACTGACGAACTATGCCCTCAAAAAATGCATACAGAAAGTAATGAGACTCGCCGCTGCGTGGCGCTCCATTCGCTAGAAGCAAAGTACATGGAGAGATTCTGGTGGATGATCAAAAGAATTAAAGCATTGAAGCACTATGCTCACACACAGTAAGTGTCAAGAAAGTAATGAGATTCGCCGAAGCGTGGCGCTCCATTCGCTAGAAGCAAGCTACCCTGGGAGACTGTCTTGGATGGTCAAAACAATTAACGCACTGACGAACTGTGCCCTCATAAAGTGTAAGCAAAAAGTAATGAGACTCGCCGCTGCGTGGTGCTCCATTCGCTTGAAGCAAGATCCCCGGAGGGATTGTGGTGGATGATCAAAACAATTAACGCACTGAAGCAGTATGCTCAGACACAGTATGTGTCATCTAATTAATGAGGCTCGCCGCTGCGTGGCGCTCCATTCGCCAGAAGCAAGCTACCCTGGGGGACTGTCGTGGATGGTCAAAGCAATTAACGCACTGACTAACTATGCCCTCATAAAGTGTAAGCAAAAAGTAATGAGACTCGCCGCTGTGTGGCGCTCCATTCGCTGAAAGCCAGCTACCCGGAGGGATTCTGGTGGATGGTCAAAACAATTAACGCATTGAATCACTTTGCTCACGCATAGTATTTGTCAAGAATGTAATGAGACTTGCCGCAGCATGGCGCTCCATTCCTTAGAAGCAAGCTACCCGGAGGGATTCTGGTGGATGATCAAAACAATTAACGCACTGAAGCACTATGCTCACACACAGTATGTGTCAAGAAAGTAATGAGACTCGCCGCTGCGTTGCGCTCCATTCGCTAGAAGCAAGCTACCCGGAGGGATTTTGGTTGTTGATCCAAACAATTAACGCACTGACGAACTATGCCCTGAAAAAATGTGTACAGAAAGAAATGAGACTCGCCGCTGCGTGACGCTCCATTCGCTAGAAGCAAGCTACCCGGAGGGATGCAGGTGGATGGTCAAAACAATTAACGCATTGAAGCACTATGCTCACACACAGTATGTGTCAAGAAAGTAATGAGACTCGCCGCAGCGTGGGGCTCCATTCTCTTGAAGCAAGGTACCCGGAGGGATTGTGGTAGATGATCAAAACGATTAACGCACTGAAGCATTATGCTCTTACACAGAATGCGTGAAGAAAGTAATCAGACTCGCCGCTGCGTGGCGGTCCGTTCGCAAGAAGCAAGGTACCCGGAGGGATTGTGGTGGATGATCAAAACAATTAAATCACGGACGAAGTATGCGCTCATAAAGTGTATGCAGAAAGTAATGAGACTCGCCGCAGCGTTGCGCTCCATTCGCTTGAAGCAGGCTCTTCGGAGGGATTTTCTGTATGATCCAACCAATTAACGCACTGTAGCACTATGCTCACACACAGTATGTGTGAAGAAAGTAATGAGACTCGCCGGTGCGTGGCGCTCCATTCGCTAGAAGTAAGCTTCCCAGTGTGATTGTGGTGGATGATTAAAACGATTAACGCACTGAAGCATTATGCTCTTACACAGAATGTGTCAAGAAAGTAATAAGACTCGCCGCTGCGTGGCGCTCCGTTCGTATTATCATGCTACCCGGAGGGATTGTGGTGGATGATAAAATTAATTAACGCACTGACGAACTATGCCCTCACAAAGTGTATGCAGAAATTAATGATACTCGCCGGTGGGTGGCGCTCCATTCCCTAGATGCAAGCTACCCTGCAGGATTGTGGTGGATGATCAAAACAATTAACGCACTGACAAACTATGCCCTCATAAAATGTATGCAGGAAGTAATGAGAATCGCCGCTGCATGGCGCCCCATTCGGAAGAAGCAAGCTACCCGGAAGGATTCTGGTATATGATCAAAACTATTAACGCACTGAAGCACTATGCCACACAGAGTATGTGTCAAGAAAGAAATGAGCCTCGCCGCTGCGTGGCGCTCCATTCGCTAGAGCAAGCTACCCGGAGGGATTGTGGTGGATGATCAAAAGAATTAACGCACTGACGAAGTATTCCCTCTTAAAGTGTATGCAGAAAGAAATGAGACTCAGTGCTCCTTGGCGCTACATACGCTCGAAGCAAGCTCCTCGGAGGGATTGTGCTGGATGATCCAACCAATTAACGCACTGAAGGATTATGCTCTCACACAGTATGTGTGAAGAAAGTAATGAGACTCGTCGCGGCGTGGCGCTCTGTTCGGTAGAGGCAAGCTACCCGGTGGGATTGTGGTGGATGATCAAAACAATTAAACCACTGACAAATTATGCACTCATAAAGTGTATGCAGAAAGTAATGATACTTGCCGCTGTGTGTTGCTCGATTCGCTAGAAGCAAGCTACCCGGAGTGATTGTGGTTGATGATCAAAACAATTAACGCACTGAAGCACTATGCTCAAACACAAAATGTGTCAAAAAAGTAATGAGACTCGCCGGTGGGTGGCGCTCCATTCGCTAGATGCAAGGTACCCGGAGGGATTGTGGTGGATGATCAAAACAAATAACGCACTGACAAACTATGCCCCCATAAATTGTATGATAACTCGTCGGTTTTCGAATGCTCTAGGTAACCAGCTAAGAGTAACGCGACTGAGCGATTGTTAAAAAAAAAAAAATTGTATGCAGAAAGTAATGAGACTCGCTGCTGCATAGCGCTCCATTCGCTAGAATTAAGCTACCCGGTGGGATTGTGGTGGATGATCAAAACAATTAACGCACTGAAGAAATATGCTCAAACAGAGTATGTGAGAAGAAAGAAATGAGACTCGCCGCTACGTGTCGCTCCATTCGCTAGAAGCAAGCTACCCGGTGGGAATGTTGTGGATGGTCATAGCAATTAACGCACTGAAGCATTATGCTCACACACCGTATTTGTCAAGAAAGTAATGAGACTCGCCGCAGCGTGGCGCTCCATTCTCTAGAAGCAAGCTACCCGGAAGGATTCTGGTGGATGATAAATACTATTAACGCACTGAAGCACTATGCCCTCAAGAAATGTATACAGAAAGTAATGAGACTCGCCGCTGCGTGGCGCTCCATTCGCTAGAAGCAAGGTACATGGAGAGATTCTGGTGGATGATCAAAAGAATTAAAGCATTGAAACACTATGCTCACACACAGTAAGTGTCAAGAAAGTAATGAGATTCTCCAAAGCGTGGCGCTCCATTCGCTAGAAGCAAGCTACCCTGGGGGACTGTCGTGGATGGTCAAAACAATTAACGACCTGACGAACTATGCCCTCATAAAGTGTAAGCAAAAAGTAATGAGACTCGCCGCTGCGTGGTGCTCCATTCGCTTGAAGCAAGATCCCCGGAGTGATTGTGGTGGATGATCAAAACAATTAACGCACTGAAGCACTATGCTCAGACACAGTATGTGTCAAGAAATTAATGAGACTCGCCGCTGTGTGGCGCTCCATTCGCTGAAAGCCAGCTACCCGGAGGGATTCTGGTGGAAGGTCAAAACAATTAACGCATTGAATCACTTTGCTCACGCATAGTATTTGTCAAGAATGTAATGAGACTTGCCGCAGCATGGCACTCCATTCGCTAGAAGCAAGCTACCCGGAAGGATTCTGGTGGATGATCAAAACAATTAACGCACTGAAGCACTATGCTCACACACAGTATGTGTCAAGAAAGTAATGAGACTCGCCGCTGCGTTGCGCTCCATTCGCTAGAAGCAAGCTACCCGGAGGGATTTGGTTGTTGATCCAAACAATTAACGCACTGACGAACTATGCCCTGAAAAAATGTGTACAGAAAGAAATGAGACTCGCCGCTACGTGACGCTCCATTCGCTAGAAGCAAGCTACCCGGAGGGATTGTGGTGGATGATCAAAACAATTAACGCACTGACGAACTACGCTCTCATAAAGTGTATGCAGAAAGTAATGAGACTTGCCGCTGCGTGGCGCTCCATTCGCTAGAAGCAAGGTACCCGGAGAGATTGTGGTGGATGATCAAAACAATTAACGCACTGAAGCACTATGCTCAGACACAGTATGTGTCAAGAAATTAATGAGACTCGCCGCTGTGTGGCGCTCCATTCGCTGAAAGCCAGCTACCCGGAGGGATTCTGGTGGAAGGTCAAAACAATTAACGCATTGAATCACTTTGCTCACGCATAGTATTTGTCAAGAATGTAATGAGACTTGCCGCAGCATGGCGCTCCATTCGCTAGAAGCAAGCTACCCGGAGGGATTCTGGTGGATGATCAAAACAATTAACGCACTGAAGCACTATGCTCACACACAGTATGTGTCAAGAAAGTAATGAGACTCGCCGCTGCGTTCCGCTCCATTCGCTAGAAGCAAGCTACCCGGAGGGATTTTGGTTGTTGATCCAAACAATTAACGCACTCACGAACTATGCCCTGAAAAAATGTGTACAGAAAGAAATGAGACTCGCCGCTACGTGACGCTCCATTCGCTAGAAGCAAGCTACCCGGAGGGATTCAGGTGGATGATCAAAACAATTAACGCATAGAAGCACTATGCTCACACACAGTATGTGTCAAGAAAGTAATGAGACTCGCCGCAGCGTGGGTCTCCATTCTCTAGAAGCAAGCAACCCGGAAGCATTCTGGTGGATGGTCAAAACAATTAACGCACTGAAGCACTATGCTCACACAGATTATGTGTCAAGAAAATAATGAGACTCGCCGCTGCGTGGCGCGTCCATTCGCTAGAAGCAAGCTACCCGGAGTGATTGTGGTGGATCCTCCAACCAATTAACGCACTGAAGCATTATGCTCTCAAACAGTATGTGTGAAGAAAGTAATGGGACTCGTCCCGGCGTGGCGCTCCGTTCGCTAGAAGCAAGCTACCCGGTAGGATTGTGGTGGATGATCAAAACAATTAAACCACTGGCGAACTATGTACGCATAAAGCGTATGCAGAAAGTAATGAGACTCGCCGCTGCGTGGCGCTCCATTCGCTAGAAGCAAGCAAACCGGTGGGATTGTTGTGGATGATCAAAACAATTAACGAACTGTAGCACTATGCTCACACACAGTATGTTGTGAAAAAAGTAATGAGACTCGCCGCTGCGTGGCGGTCCGTTCGCAAGAAGCAAGGTCCCCGGAGGGATTGTTGTGGATGATCCAACCAATTAACGCACTGAAGCACTATGCTCACACACAGTATGTGTGAAGAAAGTAATGAGACTCGACGCTCCGTGGCGCTCCATTCGCTAGAAGCAAGCAAACCAGTGGGATTGTTGTGGATGATCAAAACAATTAACGAACTGTAGCACTATGCTAACACACAGTATGTTGTAAAAAAAGTAATGAGACTCGCTGCTGCGTGGCGGTCCGTTCGCAAAAAGCAAGGTACCCGGAGGGATTGTGGTGGATGATCAAAACAATTAAATCACGGACGAAGTATGCGCTCATAAAGTGAATGCAGAAAGTTATGAGACTCGCCTTTTCGTGGCGTTCCATTCGCTAGAAGCAGGCTACACGGAGGGATTGCGGTGGATGATCAAAACAATTAACGCACTGAAGAACTATCTGCTCATAAAGTATATGCAGAATGTAATGAGACTCGCCGCTGCGTGGAGCATTATTCGCATGAAGCACGCCCAACGGAGGGATTGTTGTAGATGATCCAACCAATTAACGCACTGAAGCACTATGCTCACACACCGTATGTGTCAAGAAATAATGAAACTAGCAGGTGGGTGGCGCCCCATTCGCTAGAACCAAGCTACCCGGAGGGATTCTTTTGGATGTTGAAAATAATTAACGCACTGAAGCACTATTCTGACACACAGTATGTGTCAAGAAAGTAATGAGACTCGCCGTTTCGTGGCGTTCCATTCTCTAGAAGCAAGCAACCAAAAGGGATTGTGGTGGATGATCAAACCAATTAACGTATTTAAGCACTATGCTCACACACAGTATGTGTCAAGAAAGGTAAGAGACTCGCCGCTGCGTGGCGCTCGATTCGCTAGAAGCAAGCTACCCGGAGGGATTCTGGTGGATTATGCAAACAATTAACGCACTGAAGCACTATGCTCACACACAGTCTTTGTGAAGAAAGTAATGAGACTCGCCGCTGCGTAGCGCTCCATTCGCTAGAAGCAAGCTACCCGAAGGGATTCTTTTGGATGTTCAAAACAATTAACGCACTGAAGCACTATTTTCACACACAGTATGTGTCAAGAAAGTAATGAGACTCGCCGATGCGTGGCGCTCCATTCGCTAGAAACAAACTTCCTGGATTGATTGTGATGGATGATCAAAACAATTAACGCACTGACGAATTATGCCCTCAAAAATGTATGCAGAAAGTAATGAGGTTCGCCCCTGCGTGGCGCTCCATTCGCTTGAAGCAACCTACCAGGAGGCATTGTGGTGAATGATCCAACCAATTGACGCACTGAAGCACTATGCTCACACACAGTCTTTGTGAAGAAAGTAATGAGACTCGCCGCTGCGTAGCGCTCCATTCGCTAGAAGCAAGCTACCCGAAGGGATTCTTTTGGATGTTCAAAACAATTAACGCACTGAAGCACTATTTTCACACAAAGTATGTGTGAAGAAAGTAATGCGACTCGCCGCTGCGTGGCGCTCCATTCGCTAGAAACAAGCTACCTGGATTGATTGTGATGTATGATCAAAACAATTAACGCACTGACGAATTATGCCCTCAAAAATGTATGCAGAAAGTAATGAGGCTCGCCACTGCGTGGCGCTCCATTCGCTTGAAGCAACCTCCCCGGAGAGATTGTGGTGGATGATCCAACTAATTAACGCACTGAAGCACTATGCTCACACACAATCTTTGTGAAGAAAGTAATGAGACTCGCCACTGCGTGTCGCTCCATTCGCTAGAAGCAAGCTACCCGAAGGGATTCTTTTGGATTATCAAAATAATTAACGCACTGACGCTCTATGGTTACACACAGTATGTGGAAAGAAAATAATGAGGCTCGCCGCAGCGTGGCTCTTAACTTTCTTGACACATACTGTGTGTGAGCATAGTGCTCAAATTCGTTAATAGGTTGGATCATCCACCACAATCCCTCCGGGTAGCTTGCTTCTAGCGAATGAAGCGCCACGCAGCGGCGAGTTTCATTACTTTCTGCATACACTTTATGAGGGAATTGTTCATCAGTGCGTTAATTGTTTTGATCATCTGCTAATAAGTCCGTATGAACACGGCAAAGGCAGGGGTAGTGGAGGAATTAAAAAAAAAAAAAAACTTACTGTGTGTGCGCATAGTGCTTCAGTGAGTTAATTGGTTAGATCATCCACCACAATGCCTCCTGGTAGGTTGTTTCAAGCGAATGGAGCGCCACGCAGCGGCGAGTCTCATTACTTTCTTGACACATACTCTGTTTGAGAATAGTGCTTCAGTGCGTTAATTGTTTTGAACATCCAAAAGAATCCCTTCGGGTAGCATGCTTCTAGCGAATGGAGCGCCACGCAGCGGCGAGTCTCATTACTTTCTTGACACATACTGTGTCTGAGAATAGTGCTTCAGTGTGTTAATTGTTTTGAACATCCAAAAGAATCCCATCGGGTAGCTTGCTTCTAGCGAATGGAACGCTACGCAGCGGCGAGTCTCATTACTTTCTTCACAAAGACTGTGTGTGAGCATAGTTTTTCAGTGCGTTAATTGGTTGGATCGTTCACCACAATGCCTCCTGGTAGGTTGTTTCAAGCGAATGGAGCGCCACGCAGCGGCGAGTCTCATTACTTTCCTGACACATACTGTGTTTGAGAATAGTGCTTCAGTGCGTTAATTGTTTTGAACATCCAAAAGAATCCCTTCGGGTAGCTTGCTTCTAGCGAATGGAGCGCTACGCAGCTGCGAGTCTCATTACTTTCTTGAAGAGGACTGTGTGTGTGCTTAGTGCTTCAGTGCGTTAATTGGTTGGATCATCCACCACAATGCCTCCTGGTAGGTTGGTTTAAGCGTATCGAGCACCACGCTGCAGCGAGTCTTATTACTTTCTGCATACATTTTTTGAGGGCATAGTTCGTCAGTGCATTAATTGTTTGGATAATCCACCAGAATCCCTCCGGGTAGCTTGCTTCTAGCGAATCGAGCGCCACGCAGCGGCGAGTCTCTTAACTTTCTTGACACATACTGTGTGTGAGCATAGTGCTTAATTGCGTTAATTGGTTTGATCATCCACCACAATCCCTTTTGGTTGCTTGCTTCTAGAGAATGGAGCGCCACACAGCGGCGAGTCTCATTACTTTCTTCACACTTACTGTGTGTGCGCGTAGTGCTTCAGTGCGTTAATTGGTTGGATCATCCACCACAGTCCCTCCGGTGAGCTTCCTTCAAGCGAATGGAGCGTCACAAAGCGGAGAGTCTCATTACTTTCTGCATGCACTGTATGAGGGCGTAGTTCGTCAGTGCGTTAATTCTTTTGATCATCCACCACAATCCCACCGGGTAGCTTGGTACTAGCGAATGGAGTGCCACGCAACGGAGAGTCTCATTACTTTCTTGACACATACTGTGTGTGGCCATACTGCTTCAATGCGTTAACTGTTTTGATCATCCACCAGAATCCCTCCGGGTAGGTTGCTTCTAGCGAATGGAGCGATACACTGTGGCGAGTCTCAATACTTTCGTGACATACTGTGTGTGAGCATAGTGCTTCAGTGCGTTAATTGTTTGGATCATCCACCAGAATCCCTCTGGGTAGCTTCCTTCTAGCGAATCGAGCGCCACGCAGCGGCGAGTCTCATTACTTTCTTGACACTTACTGTGTGTGAGCATAGTGCTTAAGTGCGTTAATTGGTTGGAACATCCACCACAATCCCTTTTGGTTGCTTGTTTCTAGCGAATGGAGCGCCACGCAGCGGCGAGTCTTATAACTTTCTTGACACATACCGTGTGTGAGCATAGTGCTTCAGTGCGTTAATTGGTTAAATCATCCACCACAATCGCTGCGGGTACCTTGCTTCATTCGAACGAAGCGCCACGCAGCGGCGAGTTTCATTACTTTCTGCATACACTTAATGAGGGAATTGTTCATCAGTGCGTTAATTGTTTTGATCATCCACCACAATCTCTCCGGGTAGTTTGCTTCTAGCGAATGGAGCGCCACGCAGCGGCGAGTGTCATTACTTTCTTGACACATACTGTGTTTGAGAATAGTGCTTCAGTGCGTTAATTGTTTTGAACATCCAAAAGAATCCCTTCGGGTAGCTTGCTTCTAGCGAATGGAGCGCTACGCAGCGGCAAGTCTCATTACTTTCTTGACAAGTACTGTGTGTGTGCTTAGTGCTTCAGTGCTTTAATTCGTTGGATCATCCACCATAATGCCTCCTGGTAGGTTGCTTTAAGCGAAACAAGCACCACGCAGCAGCGAGTCTCATTAATTTCTGCATATATTTTTTGAGGGCATAGTTCGTCAGTGCATTAATTGTTTGGATCATCCACCACAATCGCTCCGGGTAGCTTGCTTCATGCGAATGAAGCGCCACGCAGCGGCGAGTTTCATTACTTTCTGCATACACTTTATGAGGGAATTGTTCATCAGTGCGTTAATTGTTTTGATGATCCACCACAATCTCTCCGGGTAGTTTGCTTCTAGCGAATCGAGCGCCACACAGCGGCAAGTCTCATTACTTTCTTGACAAGTACTGTGTGTGTGCTTAGTGCTTCAGTGCTTTAATTGGTTGGATCATCCACCACAATGCCTCCTGGTAGGTTGCTTTAAGCGAAACGAGCACCACGCAGCAGCGAGTCTCATTACTTTCTTGACACATAATGTGTATGAGCATAGTGTTTCAGTGCGTTAATTGTTTTGATCATCCACCACAATCTCTCCGGGTAGTTTGCTTCTAGCGAATGGAGCGCCACGCAGCGGCGAGTGTCATTACTTTCTTGACACATACTGTGTTTGAGAATAGTGCTTCAGTGCGTTAATTGTTTTGAACATCCAAAAGAATCCCTTCGGGTAGCTTGCTTCTAGCGAATGGAGCGCTACGCAGCGGCAAGTCTCATTACTTTCTTGACAAGTACTGTGTGTGTGCTTAGTGCTTCAGTGCTTTAATTGGTTGGATCATCCACCACAATGCCTCCTGGTAGGTTGCTTTAAGCGAAACGAGCACCACGCAGCAGCGAGTCTCATTACTTTCTTGACACATAATGTGTATGAGCATAGTGTTTCAGTGCGTTAAATTTTTGATCATCCACCACAATCCCTAGGGGTAGCTTGCTTCTAGCGAATAGAGAGCCAAACTGCGGCGAGTCTCATTACTTTCTTAACACATACTGTGTGTGAGCATACTACTGCAATGCGCTAATTGTTTTGATCATCCACCACAATCCCTTTTGGTTGCTTGCATCTAGCGAATAGAGCGCCACGCCGCGGCGAGTCTCATAATTTTCTTGACACATTCTGTGTGTGAGCATAGTGCTTCACTGCGTTAATTGGTCGGATCATCCACCACAATCGCTCCGGGTAGGTTGCTTCTAGCGAATGGAGCGCCACGCAGCCGCGAGTTTCATAACTTTCTTGACACATACTGTGTGTGAGCATAGTGCTTCAGTGCGTTAATTGGTTGGATCATCCACCAGAATCCCTCCGGGTAGCTTCCTTCTAGCGAATCGAGCGCCACACAGCGTCGAGTCTCATAACTTTCTTGACACATACTGTGTGTGAGCATAGTGCTTCAGTGCGTTAATTGGTTGGATCATCCACCAGAATCCCTCCGGGTAGCTTCCTTCTAGCGAATCGAGCGCCACAAGCGTCGAGTCTCATAACTTTCTTGTTACTTACTGTGTGTGAGCATAGAACTTCAGTGCGTTAATTGGTTGGATCATCCACCACAATACCTCCGGGTAGCTTGCTCCTATCGAATGGAGTCCCACACAGCGGCAAGTCTCATTACTTTCTTGATACATACTGTGTGTGAGCATCGTGCCTCAGTGCGTTAATTGTCTTGATCATACACCAGAATCCATCCAAGTAGCTTGCTTCTAGCGAATGAAGCGCCATGAAGCGGCGAGTCTCACTACTTTCTTGTCATATACTGTGTGTGAGCATACTGCTTCAGTGCGTTGATTAGTTGGATCATCCACCACAATCCCTCCGGGGAGGTTGCTTCAAGCGAATGGAGCGCCACGCAGCGGCGAGCCTCATTAATTTCTGCATACATTTTTGAGGGCATAATTCGTCAGTGCGTTAATTGTTTTGATCATCCATCACAATCAAACCAGGTAGCTTGCTTCTAGCGAATGGAGCGCCACGCGGCGGCGAGTCACATTAATTTCTCGACACATACTGTATGTGAGAATAGTTCTTCAGTGCGTTAATAGTGTTGATCATCCGCCAGAATCCCTTCGGATAGCCTGCTTCTAGCGAATGGAGCGCCACGCAGCGGCGAGTCTCATTAATTTCTTGACACTTACTGTGTGTGCGCATAGTGGTTCAGTGAGTTAATTGGATATATCATCTACCACAACCCCCCCCCCCCCGGGGAGCTTGCTTCATGCGAATGGAGCGAAACAAAGCGGAGATTCTTATTACTTTCTGTATACACTTTATGAATCATAGTTCGTCACTGCGGTAATTGTTTTGATCATCCATCACAATCAAACTAGGTTGCTTGCTTCTAGCGAATGGAGCGCCACGCAGCGGCGAGTCTCATTACTTTCTTGACACTTACTGTGTTTGAGAATAGTGCTTCAGTGCGTTAATTGTTTTGAACATCCAAAAGAATCCCTTCGGGTAGCTTGCTTCTAGAAAATGGAGCGTTACGCAGCGGCGAGTCTCATTACTTTCTTGACAAGGACTGTGTGTGTGCTTAATTTTTTTGGATCATCCACCACAATCCCTCCGGGTAGCTTGCTTCAAGCGAATGAAGCGCCACGCAGCGGCGAGTCTCACTACTTTCTTGACACATACTTTGTGTGAGCATAGTGCTTCAGTGCGTTAATTGTTTGGATCATCCACCAGAATCCCTCCGGGTACTTTGCTTCTAGCGAATCGAGCGCCACGCTGCGGCGAGTCTCATTACTTTCTTGACACATACTGTGTGTGAGCATAGTGCTTCAATGCGTTAATTGGTTGGATCATCCAACAGAATCCCTCCGGGTAGCTTGCTTCTAGCGAATGGAGCGATACACTGTGGCGAGTCTCAATACTTTCGTGACATACTGTGTGTGAGCATAGTGCTTCAGTGCGTTAATTGTTTGGATCATCCACCAGAATCCCTCTGGGTAGCTTCCTTCTAGCGAATCGAGCGCCACGCAGCGGCGAGTCTCATTACTTTCTTGACACTTACTGTGTGTGAGCATAGTGCTTCAGTGCGTTAATTGGTTAAATCATCCACCACAATCGCTGCGGGTACCTTGCTTCATTCGAACGAAGCGCCACGCAGCGGCGAGTTTCATTACTTTCTGCATACACTTAATGAGGGAATTGTTCATCAGTGCGTTAATTGTTTTGATCATCCACCACAATCTCTCCGGGTAGTTTGCTTCTAGCGAATGGAGCGCCACGCAGCGGCGAGTCTCATTACTTTCTTGACACATACTGTGTTTGAGAATAGTGCTTCAGTGCGTTAATTGTTTTGAACATCCAAAAGAATCCCTTCGGGTAGCTTGCTTCTAGCGAATGGAGCGCTACGCAGCGGCAAGTCTCATTACTTTCTTGACAAGTACTGTGTGTGTGCTTAGTGCTTCAGTGCTTTAATTGGTTGGATCATCCACCATAATGCCTCCTGGTAGGTTGCTTTAAGCGAAACAAGCACCACGCAGCAGCGAGTCTCATTAATTTCTGCATATATTTTTTGAGGGCATAGTTCGTCAGTGCATTAATTGTTTGGATCATCCACCACAATCGCTCCGGGTAGCTTGCTTCATGCGAATGAAGCGCCACGCAGCGGCGAGTTTCATTACTTTCTGCATACACTTTATGAGGGAATTGTTCATCAGTGCGTTAATTGTTTTGATCATCCACCACAATCTCTCCGGGTAGTTTGCTTCTAGCGAATGGAGCGCCACGCAGCGGCGAGTCTCATTACTTTCTTGACACATACTGTGTTTGAGAATAGTGCTTCAGTGTGTTAATTGTTTTGAACATCCAAAAGAATCCTTTCGGGTAGCTTGCTTCTAGCGAATGGAGCGCTACGCAGCGGCAAGTCTCACTACTTTCTTGTTAAGGACTGTGTGTGTGCTTAGTGCTTCAGTGCTTTAATTGGTTGGATCATCCACCACAATGCCTCCTGGTAGGTTGCTTTAAGCGAAACGAGCACCACGCAGCAGCGAGTCTCATTACTTTCTTGACACATAATGTGTATGAGCATAGTGTTTCAGTGCGTTAAATTTTTGATCATCCACCACAATCCCTAGGGGTAGCTTGCTTCTAGCGAATAGAGAGCCAAACTGCGGCGAGTCTCATTACTTTCTTAACACATACTGTGTGTGAGCATACTACTGCAATGCGCTAATTGTTTTGATCATCCACCACAATCCCTTTTGGTTGCTTGCATCTAGCGAATAGAGCGCCACGCCGCGGCGAGTCTCATAATTTTCTTGACACATTCTGTGTGTGAGCATAGTGCTTCACTGCGTTAATTGGTCGGATCATCCACCACAATCGCTCCGGGTAGGTTGCTTCTAGCGAATGGAGCGCCACGCAGCCGCGAGTTTCATAACTTTCTTGACACATACTGTGTGTGAGCATAGTGCTTCAGTGCGTTAATTGGTTGGATCATCCACCAGAATCCCTCCGGGTAGCTTCCTTCTAGCGAATCGAGCGCCACACAGCGTCGAGTCTCATAACTTTCTTGACACATACTGTGTGTGAGCATAGTGCTTCAGTGCGTTAATTGGTTGGATCATCCACCAGAATCCCTCCGGGTAGCTTCCTTCTAGCGAATCGAGCGCCACAAGCGTCGAGTCTCATAACTTTCTTGTTACTTACTGTGTGTGAGCATAGAGCTTCAGTGCGTTAATTGGTTGGATCATCCACCACAATACCTCCGGGTAGCTTGCTCCTATCGAATGGAGTCCCACACAGCGGCAAGTCTCATTACTTTCTTGACACATACTGTGTGTGAGCATCGTGCCTCAGTGCGTTAATTGTCTTGATCATACACCAGAATCCATCCAAGTAGCTTGCTTCTAGCGAATGAAGCGCCATGAAGCGGCGAGTCTCACTACTTTCTTGTCATATACTGTGTGTGAGCATACTGCTTCAGTGCGTTGATTAGTTGGATCATCCACCACAATCCCTCCGGGGAGGTTGCTTCAAGCGAATGGAGCGCCACGCAGCGGCGAGCCTCATTAATTTCTGCATACATTTTTGAGGGCATAATTCGTCAGTGCGTTAATTGTTTTGATCATCCATCACAATCAAACCAGGTAGCTTGCTTCTAGCGAATGGAGCGCCACGCAGCGGCGAGTCACATTAATTTCTCGACACATACTGTATGTGAGAATAGTTCTTCAGTGCGTTAATAGTGTTGATCATCCGCCAGAATCCCTTCGGATAGCCTGCTTCTAGCGAATGGAGCGCCACGCAGCGGCCAGTCTCATTAATTTCTTGACACTTACTGTGTGTGCGCGTAGTGGTTCAGTGAGTTAATTGGATATATCATCTACCACAACCCCCCCCCCGGGGAGCTTGCTTCATGCGAATGGAGCGAAACAAAGCGGAGATTCTTATTACTTTCTGTATACACTTTATGAATCATAGTTCGTCACTGCGGTAATTGTTTTGATCATCCATCACAATCAAACTAGGTTGCTTGCTTCTAGCGAATGGAGCGCCACGCAGCGGCGAGTCTCATTACTTTCTTGACACTTACTGTGTTTGAGAATAGTGCTTCAGTGCGTTAATTGTTTTGAACATCCAAAAGAATCCCTTCGGGTAGCTTGCTTCTAGAAAATGGAGCGCTACGCAGCGGCGAGTCTCATTACTTTCTTGACAAGGACTGTGTGTGTGCTTAATTTTTTTGGATCATCCACCACAATCCCTCCGGGTAGCTTGCTTCAAGCGAATGAAGCGCCACGCAGCGGCGAGTCTCATTACTTTCTTGACACATACTTTGTGTGAGCATAGTGCTTCAGTGCGTTAATTGTTTGGATCATCCACCAGAATCCCTCCGGGTACTTTGCTTCTAGCGAATCGAGCGCCACGCTGCGGCGAGTCTCATTACTTTCTTGACACATACTGTGTGTGAGCATAGTGCTTCAGTGCGTTAATTGGTTGGATCATCCAACAGAATCCCTCCGGGTAGCTTGCTACTAGCGAATCGAGCGCCACACAGCGGAGAGTTTCTTAACTTTCTTGACACATACTTTGTGTGAGCATAGTGTTTTAGTGCGTTGATTGGTTGGATCATCCACCACAATGCCTCCTGGTAGGTTGCTTTAAGAGAATCGAGCACCACGCTGCGGCGAGTCTCATTATTTTCTGCATACATTTTTTGAGGGCATAGTTCGTCATTGCATTAATAGTTTGGATCATTAACCACAATCCCTCCGGGTAGCTTGCTACAAGCGAATGGAGCGCCACGCAGCGGCTAGTCTCATTACTTTCTTGACACTTACTTTGTGTGAGCGTAGTGCTTCAGTGCGTTAATTGTTTTGATCATCCGTCATTATCAATCCGGGTAGCTTGCTTCTAGCGAATAGAGCGCCACGCAGCGGCGAGTCTCATTAAGTTCTCAACACATACACTATGTGAGCATAGTTCTTCAGTGCGTTAATAGTTTTGATTATCCGCCAGAATCCCTTCGCGTAGCTTGCTTCTAGCGAGGGAGCGCCACACAGCGGCGAGTCTCATTACTTTCTTGACACTTACTGTGTGTGCGCATAGTGCTTCAGTGCGTAAATTGGTTGGATCATCCACCACAATCCCTCCGGAGAGCTTCCTTCAAGCCAATGGAGCGTCACAAAGCGGAGAGTCTCATTACTTTCTGCATACTGTGTATGAGGGCGTAGTTCGTAAGTGCGTTAATTCTTTTGATCATCCACCACAATCCCACCGCGTAGCTTGATTTTAGCGAATGGAGTGCCACGCAACGGCGAGTCTTATTACTTTCTTGAAACATACTGTGTGTGGCCATAGTGCTTCAATGCGTTAACTCTTTTGATCATCCACCAGAATCCCTCCGGGTAGCTTGCTTCTAGCGAATGGAGCGATACACAGCGGCGAGTCTCAATACTTTCGTGACATACTGTGTCTGAGCATAGTGCTTCAGTGCGTTAATTGTTTGGATCATCCACCAAAATCCCTCTGGGTACCTTCCTTCTAGCGAATCGAGCGCCAAAGAGCGGCGAGTCTCATAACTTTCTTGACACATACTGTGTGTGAGCATAGTGCTTCAGTGCGTTAATTGTTTGGAACATCCACCAGAATCCCTCTAGGTACCTTCCTTCTAGCGAATCGAGCGCCAAAGAGCGGGGAGTCTCATTACTTTCTTGACACATAATGTGTATGAGCATAGTGTTTCAGTGCGTTAAATTTTTGATCATCCACCACAATCCCTAGGGGTAGCTTGCTTCTAGCGAATAGAGAGCCAAACTGCGGCGAGTCTCATTACTTTCTTAACACATACTGTGTGTGAGCATACTACTGCAATGCGTTAATTGTTTTGATCATCCACCACAATCCCTTTTGGTTGCTTGCATCTAGCGAATAGAGCGCCACGCCGCGGCGAGTCTCATAATTTTCTTGACACATTCTGTGTGTGAGCATAGTGCTTCACTGCGTTAATTGGTCGGATCATCCACCACAATCGCTCCGGGTAGGTTGCTTCTAGCGAATGGAGCGCCACGCAGCCGCGAGTTTCATAACTTTCTTGACACATACTTTGTGTGAGCATAGTGCTTCAGTGCGTTAATTGGTTGGATCATCCACCACAATCGTTCCGGGTAGCTTGCTTCATGCGAATGAAGCGCCACGCAGCGGCGAGTTTCATTACTTTCTGCATACACTTTATGAGGGAATAGTTCATCAGTGCGTTTATTGTTTTCATCATCCACCACAATCTCTCCGGGTAGTTTGCTTCTAGCGAATGGAGCGCCACGCAGCGGCGAGTCTCATTACTTTCTTGACACATTCAGTGTTTGAGAATAGTGCTTCAGTGAGTTAATTGTTTTGAACATCCAAAAGAATCCCTTCGTGTAGCCTGCTTCTAGCGAATGCAGCGCTACGCAGCGGCAAGTCTCATTACTTTCTTGACAAGGACTGTGTGTGTGCTTAGTGCTTCAGTGCTTTAATTGGTTGGATCATCCACCACAATGCCTACTGGTAGGTTGCTTTAAGCGAATCGAGCACCACGCAGCAGCGAGTCTCATTACTTTCTGCATACATTTTTGAGGGCATGATACGTCAGTGCGTTAATTGTTTTGATCATCCATCACAATCAATCCAAGTAGTTTGTTTCTAGCGAATGGAGCGCCACGCAGCGGCGATTCTCATTACCTTCTTGACACATACTGTGTGTGAGCATAGTGATTCAGTGCGTTAATTGTTTTGAACATCCAAAAGTATCCCTTCGGGTAGCTTGCTTCTTGCGAATGGAGCGCTACGCAGCGGCGAGTCTCTTAACTTTCTTGACCCATACTGTGTGTGAGCATAGTGCTTCAGTGCATTAATTGTTTGGATCATCCGCCACAATCCCTCCGGGTAGCTTGCTTCAAGCGAATGGACCGCCACGCAGCGGCGAGTCTCATTACTTTCTTGACACATACTTTGTGTGAGCATAGTGCTTCAGTGCGTTAATTGTTTGGAACATCCACCAGAATTTCTCCGGATAGTTTGCTTCTAACGAATGGAACGCCACGCAGCAGCGAGTCTCATTACTTTCTTGACACATAATGTGTATGAGCATAGTGTTTCAGTGCGTTAAATTTTTGATCATCCACCACAATCCCTAGCGGTAGCTTGCTTCTAGCGAATAGAGAGCCAAACTGCGGCGAGTCTCATTACTTTCTTAACTCATACTGTGTGTGAGCATACTACTGCAATGCGTTAATTGTTTTGATCATCCACCAGAATCCCTCCGGGTAGCTTGCTTCTAGCAAATGGAGCGCCACGCAGCGGCGAGTCTCATTACTTTGTGCATACGCTTTAAGAGGGCATAGTTCGTCACTGCGTTAATTGTTTTGATCAGCCACCACAATCCCTCCGGGAAGCTAGCTTCTCGGCGAGTCTCATTACTTTCTTCACAAAGACTGTGTGTGAGCATAGTGCTTCATTGCGTTAATTGGTTGGATCATTCACCACAATGCCTCCTGGTATGTTGCTTCATGCGAATGGAGCGCCACGCAGCGGCGAGCATCATTACTTTCTGCATACATTTTTGAGGGCATGATACGTCAGTGCGTTAATTGTTTTGATCATCCATCACAATCAACCCAAGTAGTTTGTTTCTAGCGAATGGAGCGCCACGCAGCGGCGAGTCTCATTACTTTCTTGACACATACTGTGTGTGAGCATAGTGCTTCAGTGCGTTAATTGTTTTGAACATCCAAAAGTATCCCTTCGGGTAGCTTGCTTCTAGCGAATGGAGCGCTACGCAGCGGCGAGTCTCTTAACTTTCTTGACACATACTGTGTGTGAGCATAGTGCTTCAGTGCATTAATTGTTTGGATCATCCACCACAATCCCTCCGGGTAGCTTGCTTCAAGCGAATGGACCGCCACGCAGCGGCGAGTCTCATTACTTTCTTGACACATACTTTGTGTGAGCATAGTGCTTCAGTGCGTTAATTGTTTGGAACATCCACCAGAATCCCTCCGGGTAGTTTGCTTCTAGCGAATCGAGAGCCACGCAGCGGCGAGTCTCATTACTTTCTTGACACATACTTTGTGTGAGCATAGTGCTTCACTGCGTTAATTGGTCGGATCATCCACCACAATCGCTCCGGGTAGGTTGCTTCTAGCGAATGGAGCGCCACGCAGCGGCGAGTTTCATTACTTTCAGCATACACTTTATGAGGACATAGTTCGTCAGTTCGTTAATTGCTTTATTCATCCGTCATTTTCAATCCGGTTAGCTTGATTCTAGCGAATGGAGCGCCACACAGCGGCGAGTCTCATTACTTTCGTGACACATACTGTGTGGGAGCATAGTGCTTCAGTGCATTAGTTCTTTGGATCATCCACCAGAATCACTCTGGGTAGCTTCCTTCTAGCGAATCGAGCGCCACACAGCGTCGAGTCTCATAACTTTCTTGACACATACTGTGTGTGAGCATAGTGCTACTGTGCGTCAATTATTTGGATCATCGACCACAATCACTACGGGTAGCTTGCTTCTAGCGAATGGATCGCCACGCAGCGGCGAGTCTGATTACTTTCTTGACACATCTGTTTGTGAGCATAATGCTTCAGTGCGTTAATTGTTTTGATCATCCACCACAATCCCATCCTGTAGCTTCCTTGTAGCGAATGGAGCGCCACGCAGCAGCGAGTCTCATTACTTTCTTAACACATACTATGTGTGAGCGTAGTGCTACAGTGCGTTAATTGGTTGGATCATCCAGCACAATCACTCCGGGGAGCTTGCTTCAAGCGAATGGAGCACCACGCAGCGGCGGGTCTCATCACTTTCTGCATATACTTTATGAGGGCATAGTTCGTCAGTACGTTAATTCTTTTGATCATCAACCACAATCCCTCCGGGTAGCTTGCTTTTAGCGAATGGAGCGTCACGCAGCGTCAAGTCTCATCACTTTCTTGACACACACTGTGTGTGAGCATAGTGCTTCAGTATGTTAATTGGTTGGATCATCCACCACAATCCCTCCGGTGAGCTTGCTTCAAGCGAATGGAGCACCACACAGCGGCGAGTCTCATTACTTTCTGCATAAAATTTATGAGGGCATAGTTCGTCCGTGCGTTAATTGTCTTGATCATCGACCACAATCCATCCGGGTAGCTTGCTTCTAACGAATAGAGCGCAACAAAGCGGCGAGTCTCATTACTTTCTTGACACATACTGTGTGTGAGCATAGTGCTTCAATGCGTTAATTGTTTTGATCATCCACCACAATCCCCACGGGGACCTTGCTTCCAGCGAATGTAGCGCCACGCAGCGGCGAGTCTCATTTTCTTGACACATACTGTGTGTGAGCATAGTGCTTCAGTGCGTTAATTGTTTTAATCATCCAAAAGAATCCCTTCGGATAGCTTGCTTCTAGCGAATAGAGCTCCACGCAGCGGCGAGTATCATTTCTTTCTGCATACACTTAATGAGGGCATAGTTCTTCAGTGCGTTAATTGTTTGGATCATCCACCAAAATACCTCCGGGTAGTTTGCTTCTAGGGAATGGAGCGCCACGCAGCGGCGAGTCTCATTATTTTCTTGACACATTCTGTGTGTGAGCATAGTGCTTCAGTGCGTTAATTGGTTTGATCATCCACCACAATCCCCCCGGGACCTTGCTTCTAGCGAACATAGCGCCACGCCGCGACGAGTCTCATTAATTTCTTCACATGTACTGTGTGAGAGCATAATACTTCAGTGCGTTAATTGGTTGGATCCTCCACCACAATCCCTCCGAGGAGTTTGCATCGAGCGAATGGAGCACCACGCAGCGGCGAGACTCATTAATATCTTGACACATACTGTGTGTGAGCATAGTGCTTCTGTTCGTCAATTGTTTGGATCATCGAGCACAATCACTACGGGTAGCTTGCTTCTAGCGAATGGAGCGCCACGAAGCGGTGAGTCTGATTACTTTCTTAACACATACTGTGTGTGAGCGTAGTGCTACAGTGCGTTAATTGGTTGGATCATCCACCACAATCACTCCGGGGAGCTTGCTTCAAGCGAATGGAGCACCACGCAGCTCCGAGTCTCATTAATTTCTTGACACATACTCTGTGTGAGCATAGTGCTTCTGTTCGTCACTTGTTTGGATCATCTACCACAATCACTACGGGTAGCATGCTTCTAGCGAATGGAGCGCCACGAAGCGGCGAGTCTGATTACTTTCTTAACACATACTGTGTGTGAGCGTAGTGCTACAGTGCGTTAATTGGTTGGATCATCCACCACAATCACTCCGGGGAGCTTGCTTCAAGCGAATGGAGCACCACGCAGCGGCGAGTCTCATTCCTTTCAGCTTAAAATTTATGAGGGCATAGTTCGCCCGTGCGTTAATTGTTTTGATTATCAACTACGATCCTTCCGGGTAGCTTTCTTCTAACGAATGGAGCGCCACAAAGCGGCGAGTCTCGTTAGTTTCTTGACACATACAGTGTGTGAACATAGTGCTTCAGTGCGTTAATTGTTTGGATCATCCACCACAATCCCTCCGGTGAGCTTGCTTCAAGCGAATGGAGCGCCACGCAGCGGCGAGTCTCATTACTTTCTGCATATACTTTATGAGGGCATAGTTCGTCAGTGCGTTAATTCTTTTGATCAACCACCACAATCCCTCCGGGTGGCTTGCTTCTAGCGAATGGAGCGCCACGCAGCGTCGAGTCTCATCACTTTCTTGACACATACTGTGTGTAAGCATAGTGCTTCAATGCGTTAATTGTTTTGATTATCCACCAGAATCCCTCCGGGTAGTTTGCTTCTAGCGAATGGAGCGCCACGCAGCGGCGAGTCTCATTACTTTCTTGACACATCTGTGTGTGAGCATAATGCTTCAGTGCGTTAATCGTTTTTATCATCAACCAGAATCATTCCTGGTAGCTTGCTTCTAGCAAATGCAGCGCCACGCAGGGGCGAGTCTCATTACTTTCTTAACACATATTGTGTGTGAGCGTAGTGCTACAGATCGTGAATTGGTTGGATCATCCACCAGAATCCCTCCGAAGAGCTGGCTTCAAGCGAATGGAGCGCCACGCAGCGGCGGTTCTCATTACTTTCCGCATACACTTTATGAGTACATAGTTCGTCAGTGGTTTAATTGTTTTGATCATCCACCACAATCCCACCGGTTAGATTGCTTCTAGCGAACATAGCGCCACGCCGCGACGAGTCTCATTACTTTCTTCACACGTACTGTGTCAGAGCATAATGCCTCAGTGCGTTAATTGGTTGGATCCTCCACCACAATCCCTCCGAGGAGTTTGCTTCAAGCGAATGGAGCGCCACGCAGCAGTGAGTCTCATTTCTTTCTGCATACACTTTATGAGGGCATACTTCGTCAGTGCGTTAATTCTTTTGATCATCCACCACAATCCATCCGGGTAGCTTGCTTCTAACGAATGGAGCGCAACAAAGCTGCAAGTCTCATTACTTTCCTGACACATACTGTGTGTGAGCATAGTGCTTCAATGCGTTAATTGTTTTGATCATCCACCAGAATCCCTCCGGGTAGCTTGCTTCTAGCGAATGGAGCGCCACGCTGCAGCGAGTGTCATTACTTTGTGTACACATTTTTTGAGGGCATAGTAAGTCAGAGCGTTAATTGTTTGGATCATCCAACAAAATCAGTCAGGGTAGCTTGTTTCTATCGAATGGATCGCCAGGAAGCGGCGAGTCTCATTTCTTTCTTGACACATACTGTGTGTGAGCATAGTGCTTCAGTGCGTTAAATGTTTTGAGCATCCACCACAATTCCCGCGGGTAGCTTGCTTCTGGCGAATGGAGCACCAAGCAACAGCGAGTCTCATTAATTTCTTGACACATACTGTGTGTGAGCATAGGGCTTCTGTGCGTCAATTGTTTGGATCATCAACCACAATCACTACGGGTAGCTTGCTTCTAGCGAATGGAGCGCCACGCAGCGGCGAGTCTGATTACTTTTTTGACACATCTGTGTGTGAGCATAATGCTTCAGTGCTTTAATTGTTTTGATCATCCACCACAATACCATCCTGTAGCTTCCTTCTAGCGAATGGAGCGCGACTCCGCGGCGAGTCTCATTACTTTCTTGACACATCTGTGTGTGAGCATAATGCTTCAGTGCGTTAATCGTTTTGATCATCCACCAAAATCCCATCCTGTAGCTTCCTTCTAGCGAATGGAGCGCCACGCAGCGGCGAGTCTCATTATTTTCTTAACACATATTGTGTGTGAGCGTAGTGCTACAGATCGTTAATTGGTTGGATCATCCACCAGGATCCCTCCGAAGAGCTGGCTTCAAGCGAATGGAGCGCAACGCAGCGGCGAGACTCATTACTTTCTGCATACACTTTATGAGGGCATACATCGTCAGTGATTTAATTCTTTTGATCATTCACCACAACCCCTCCGGGTTGCTTGCTTCTTACGAATGGACCGCCATGCAGCGGCGAGTCTCACTACTTTCTTCGCAAATACTGTTGTGAGAATAGTGCTACAGTTCGTTAATTGTTTTGATCAGCCACCAGAATCCCACCGGGTAGCTTGCTTCTAGCGAATGGAGCACCACGCAGCGGCGAATCTCAGTACTTTCTGCTTAAAATTTATGAGGGCATAGTTCGTCCGTGCGTTAATTGTTTTGATTATCAACTACGATCCCTCCGGGTAGCTTTTCTTCTAACGAATGGAGCGCCATAAAGCGGCGAGTCTCGTTAATTTTTTGACACATTCTGTGTGTGAGCATAGTGCTTCAGTGCGTTTATTGTTTGGATCATCCACCACAATCCCTCCGGTGAGCTTGCTACAAGCGAATGGAGCGCCACGCAGCGGCGAGTCTCATTACTTTCTGCATATACTTTATGAGGGCATAGTTCGTCAGTGCATTAATTTTTTTGATCATCCAGCCCAATCCCTCCGGGTAGCTTGCTTCTAGTGAATGGAGCGCCACGCAGCGGCGAGTCTCATTACTTTCTTGACACATAATGCGTGTGAGCATAGAGGTTCACTGCGTTAATTGGTTGGATCATCCACCACAATCCCTCCGGGTAGCTTGCTTCTAGCGAATGGAGCGCCACGCTACGGCGAGTCTCATTACTTTCTGCATACACTTTATAACGGCATAGTTCGTCTGTGCGTTAATTGTTTTGATCATCTACCACAATCCCTCCGGCTAGCTTGCTTCCAGCGAATGGAGGGCCACGCAGCGGCGAGTCTCATTACTTTCTTGACACATACTGTGTGTGAGCATAGAGGTTCACTGCGTTAATTGCTTGGATCATCCACAACAATCCCTCGGGGAGCTTGCTTCTAGCGAATGGAGCGCCACGCAGCGGCGAGTCTCATTACTTTCTGACAGATACTGTGTGTGTGCATAGTGCTTCAGTGCGTTAATTGGTTGCATCATCCACCAGAATCTTTCCGCGGAGCTTGCTTCGAGCGAATGGAGCGCCACGCAACGGAGAGTCTGATTACTTTCTGCATACACTTTATTAGTACATAGTTCGTCAGTGGTTTAATTCTTTTGATCATCCACCACAATCAGTCCGGGTAGCTTCCTTCTAGAGAATGGAGCGCCACGCAGCGGCGAGTCTCATTATTTTCTTGTCGCATACTGTGTGTGAGCATAGTGATTCAGTGCGTTGATAGTTTTGATCATCCACCAGAATCCCTTCTGTTAGCTTGCTTCTAGCGAGTGGAGCGCCACGCTGCGGCGAGTCTCATTACATTCTTGAGACATACTGTGTGCGAGCATAGTGCTTCAATGCGTTAATTGTTTTGATCATCAACCAGAATCCCTCCGGGTAGCTTTCTTCTAGCGAATGGAGCGCCGCGCAGCGGCGAGTCTCATTACTTTCTCCATACATTTACAAGGGCATAGTTCGTCAGTGCGTTAATTGTTTTGATCTTCCACCACAATATATCCGGTTAGCTTGTTTTTAGCGAATGGGGCGCCACGCAGCGGCGTGTCTCATTATATGCTTGACACATACTGTGTGTGAGCATAGTGTTTCAGTGCGTTAATTGGTTGGAACATCCACCTGAATCCCTCCGGGTCGCTCTCTTCTAGCGAATGGAGCACCACGCTGCTTCGAGTTTCATTACTTTCTTGACACATAATGTGCATGAGCATAGTGCTTCAGTGCATTAATTGTTTGGATCATCCAACACAATTCCTCCGGGTAGCTTGCTTCTAGCGAATGGAGCGCCACGAAACGGCGAGTCTCATTACTTTATTTACACACACAGTGTGTGTTAGCATAGTGCATCAGTGCGTTAAATTTTTGATCATCCACCACAATCCCTCCGTTTAACTTGCTTCTAGCGAATAGAATGACACGCTGCGGCGAGTCTCATTACTTTCTTGACACATACTGTCTGTGAGCATAGTGCTTCAATGCGTTAATTGTTTTGATCATCCACCAGAATCCCTCCGGGTAGCTTCCTTCTTGCGAATGGAGCGCCACGCAGCTTCGAGTCTCGTTACTTTCTTGACACATACTGTGTGCGACCACAGTGATTCAGTGCGTTGATAGTTTTGATCATCCACCGGAGTCCCTCCTGTTAGCTTGCTTCAAGCGAGTGAAGCGCCACGGTGCGTCGAGTCTCATTACTTTCTTGACACATACTGTGTGTGAGCATAGTGCTTCAATGCGTTAATTGTTTTGATCATCAGCCAGAATCCCTCCCGGTAGCTTGCTTCTAGCGAATGGAGCGCCACGCAGCGGCGAGTCCCATTACTTTCTGCATACATTTATGAGGGCATAGATCGTCTGTGCGTTAATTGTTTTGATCATCCACCACAATCCCTCCGGGTAGCTTGCTTCCAGCGAATGGAGGGCCACGCAGCGGCGAATCTCATTACTTTCTTGACACATACTGTGTATGAGCATAGTGCTTCAGTGCGTCAATAGGTTGGATCATCCACCAGAATCCCTCGGGTAGCGTGCTTCATGCGAATGGAGCCCAACGCAACGACGAGACTCATTAATTTCTGCATACACTTTATTAGTACATAGTTCGTCAGTGGTTTAATTCTTTTGAACATCCACCACAATCAGTCCGGGTAGCTTGCTTCTAGCTAATGGAGCGCCACGTAGCGGCGAGTCTCATTATTTTCTTGCCACATACTGTGTGTGAGCATAGTGATTCAGTGCGTTGATAGTTTTGATCATGCACCAGAATCCCACCTGTTAGCTTGCTTCTAGCGAGTGGAGCGCCCCGCTGCGGCGAGTATCATTAGTTTCTTGACACATTCTGTGTGTGAGCATAGTGCTTCAATGCGTTAATTGTTTTGATCATCAACCAGAATCATTCCTGGTAGCTTGCTTCTAGCAAATGCAGCGCCACGCAGGGGCAAGTTTCATTACTTTCTGCATACACTTTATGAGAGCGTAGTTCGTTAGTGCTTTAATTGTTTTGATAATCCACCACAATCCCTCCGGGTAGCTTGCTTCTAGCGAATGGAGCGCCACGCAGCGGCGAGTCTCATTAACTTCTGCATACACTTTATGAGTGCAAAGTTCGTTACTGCGTTAATTGTTTTGATCATCCACCAGAATCCCTCCGGGTAGTTTTCTTCTAGCGAATAGAGCACCACGCAGGGGCGAGTCTCATTATTTTCTTGGCACATACTGTGTGTGAGCATAGTGCTTCAGTGCGTTAATTGTTTTGACAATCCTCAACATTCCCACCGGGTAGTTTGCTTCTAGCGAATGGAGCGCAAGGCAGCGGCGAGTGTCATTTCTTTCTTGGCACATACTGTGTGTGAGCATAGTGCTTCAGTGCGTTAATTGTTTTGACAATCCTCAACATTCCCATCGGGAAGCTTAATTCTAGCGAATGGAGCGCCATGCAGCGGCGAGTCTCATTACTTTTTTTTGACGCATATTGTGTTTGAGCATAGTGCTTCAGTGCGTTAATTGTTTTGATCATCCACCACAATCACTCCGGGTAGCATGCTTCTAGCGAATGGACCACCACACAGCGGCCAGTCTCATTACTTTCTCCATACACTTTTTGAGTACATAATTCGCCAGTGGTTTAATTGTCTTGATCATCCACCACAACCCCACCGGGTAGCTAGCCTCTAGCGAACGGAGCGCCACTCCGCGACGAGTCTCATTACTTTCTTCACACATACTGTGTGAGAGCATAGTGCTTTAGTGCGTTAATTGTTTTGACAATCCACAACATTCCCACCGGGTAGCTTAATTCTAGCGAATGGAGCGCCATGCAGCGGCGAGTCTCATTACTTTATGCATACAATTTATGAGGGATTAGTTTATCAGTGCGTTAATTGTTTTGATCATCCATCACAATCCCTCCGGGTACCTTGCATCTAGCGAATGGAGCGCCACCCACCGGCGAGTCTCATTACTTTTTTTGACACATATTGTGTTTGAGCATAGTGCTTCAGTGCGTTAATTGTTTTCATCATCCACCACAATCACTCCGAGTAGCTTGCTTCTAGCGAATGGAGCACCACACAGCGGCGAGTCTCTTTACTTTCTGCATACACTTTATGAGTACATAGTTCGTCAGTGGTTTAATTGTTTTGATCATCCACCACAATCCCACCGGGTAGCTTGCTTCTAGCGAACGGAGCGCCACGCCGCGACGAATCTCATTACTTCCTTCACACATACTGTGTGAGAGCTTAATCCTTCAGTGCGTTAATTGGTTGAATCATCCACCACAATCTGTCCGAGGAGCTTGCTTCGAGCGTATGGAGCGCCAAAGAACAGTGAGTCTCATTTCTTTCTGCATACTTTTTATAAGGGAATACTTCGTCAGTAAGTTAATTCTTTTGATCATCCACCACAATCCCTCCGCGTAGCTTTCTTCTAGCGAATGGAGCACCACACAGCGGCCAGTCTCATTACTTTCTGCATACACTTTATGAGTACATAATTCGTCAGTGGTTTAATTGTCTTGATCATCTACCACAATCCCACCGGGTAGCTTGCCTCTAGCGAACGGAGCGCCACGCCGCGACGAGTCTCATTACTTCCTTCACACATACTGTGTGAGAGCATAATCCTTCAGTGGGTTAATTGGTTGGATCATCCACCACAATCCCTCCGAGGAGCTTGCTTCGAACGTATGGAGCGCCACGGAGCAGTGAGTCTCATTTCTTTCTGCATACACTTTAAGAAGGAATACTTCGTCAGTGCGTTAATTCTTTTGATCATACGACACAATCTCTCCGGATAGCTTTCTTCTAGCGAATGGAGCACCACGCAGGGGCAAGTCTCATTATTTTCTTGACATTTACTCTGTGTGAACATAGTGCTTCAGTGCGTTCATTGTTTTGACAATCCACAACATTCCCACCGGGTAGCTTGCTTCTAGCGAATGGAGCACCACACAGCGGCCAGTCTCATTACTTTCTGCATACACTTTATGAGTACATTATTCGTCAGTGGTTTAATTATCTTGATCATCTACCACAATCGCACCGGGTAGCTTGCCTCTAGCGAACGGAGCGCCACGCCGCGACGAGTCTCATTACTTTCTTCACACATACTGTGTGAGAGCATAATCCTTCAGTGCGTTAATTGGTTTGATCTTCCACCACAATCCCTCCTTGAAGCTTGCTTATAGCGAATGCAGGGCCACGCAGCGGCGAGTCTCATTACTTTCTTGACACATACGGTGTGTGAGCATAGTGCTTCAGTGCGTTAATTGTTTTGACAATCCACAACAATCCCACCGGGTATCTTGCTTCTAGCGAATGGAGCGCCACGCAGCGGCGGTTCTCATTTCTTTCTTGTCACATACTGTGTTTGAGCATATTGCTTCAGTGCGTTAATGGTTTTGATCATCCACCACAATCCCACCGGGTAGCTTAATTCTAGCGAATGGAGCGCTATGCAGCGGCGAGTCTCATTACTTTCTGCATACAATTTATGAGCTCATAGTTTGTTAGTGCGTTAATTGTTTTGATCATCCACCCCAATCCCTCCGGGTACCTTGCATCTAGCGAATGGAGCACCACACAGCGGCCAGCATCATTACTTTCTTCACACATACTGTGTGTGTGCATAGTGCTTCAGTGCGTTAATTGTTTTGATCATCCACCACAATCCCTCAGGGTAGCTTGCTTCTAGCGAATGGAGCGCCACCCAGCGGCGAATCTCATTAATTTCTGCATACACTTTGTGAGGGCATAATCCTTCAGTGCCTTAATTGGTTGGATCATCCACCACAATCCCTCCGAGGAGTTTGCTTCGAACGTGTGGAGCGCCACGGAGCAGTGAGTCTCATTTCTTTCTGCATACACTTTAAGAAGGAATACTTCATCAGTGCGTTAATTCTTTTGATCATCCGCCACAATCCCTCCGGGTAGCTTTCTTCTAGCGAATGGAGCACCACGCAGGGGCGAGTCTCATTATTTTCTTGACACATACTCTGTGTGAGCATAGTGCTTCAGTGCGTTAATTGTTTTGATCATCCACCAGAATCCTTCTGGGTAGCTTGCTTCTTGCGAATGGGGCGTCATGCAGCGGCGAGTCTCATTACTTCTTGCATACAATTTATGAGGGCATAGTTAGTCAGTGCGTTAATTGTTTTGATCATCCACCACACTCCCACCGGGTAGCTTGCCTCTAGCGAACGGAGCGCCACGCCGCGACGAGTCTCATTACTTTCTTCACACATACTGTGTGTGTGCATAGTGCTTCAGTGCGTTAATTGTTTTGATCATCCACCACAATCCCTCAGGGTAGCTTGCTTCTAGCGAATGGAGCGCCACCCAGCGGCGAATCTCATTAATTTCTGCATACACTTTGTGAGGGCATAATTCGTCAGTGCCTTAATTAATTTGATCATCCACCACAATCCCTCCGGGTAGCATGCTTAATACGAACGGAGCGCCACGCAGCGGCGAGTCTGATTACTTTCTTGGCACATTCTGTGAATGAGCATATTGCTTCAGTGCGTTAATGGTTTTGATCATCCACCACAATCCCACCGGGTAGCTTAATTCTAGCGAATGGAGCGCTATGCAGCGGCGAGTCTCATTACTTTCTGCATACAATTTATGAGCTCATAGTTTGTTAGTGCGTTAATTGTTTTGATCATCCACCACAATCCCACCGGGTAGCTTGCCTCTAGCGAACGGAGCGTCACGCCGCGACGAGTCTCATTACTTTCTTCACACATACTGTGTGTGTGCATAGTGCTTCAGTGCGTTAATTGTTTTGATCATCCACCACAATCCCTCAGGGTAGCTTGCTTCTAGCGAATGGAGCGCCACCCAGCGGCGAATCTCATTAATTTCTGCATACACTTTGTGAGGGCATAATCCTTCAGTGCCTTAATTGGTTGGATCATCCACCACAATCCCTCCGAGGAGTTTGCTTCGAACGTGTGGAGCGCCACGGAGCAGTGAGTCTCATTTCTTTCTGCATACACTTTAAGAAGGAATACTTCATCAGTGCGTTAATTCTTTTGATCATCCGCCACAATCCCTCCGGGTAGCTTTCTTCTAGCGAATGGAGCACCACGCAGGGGCGAGTCTCATTATTTTCTTGACACATACTCTGTGTGAGCATAGTGCTTCAGTGCGTTAATTGTTTTGATCATCCACCAGAATCCTTCTGGGTAGCTTGCTTCTTGCGAATGGGGCGTCATGCAGCGGCGAGTCTCATTACTTCTTGCATACAATTTATGAGGGCATAGTTAGTCAGTGCGTTAATTGTTTTGATCATCCACCACACTCCCACCGGGTAGCTTGCCTCTAGCGAACGGAGCGCCACGCCGCGACGAGTCTCATTACTTTCTTCACACATACTGTGTGTGTGCATAGTGCTTCAGTGCGTTAATTGTTTTGATCATCCACCACAATCCCTCAGGGTAGCTTGCTTCTAGCGAATGGAGCGCCACCCAGCGGCGAATCTCATTAATTTCTGCATACACTTTGTGAGGGCATAATTCGTCAGTGCCTTAATTAATTTGATCATCCACCACAATCCCTCCGGGTAGCATGCTTAATACGAACGGAGCGCCACGCAGCGGCGAGTCTGATTACTTTCTTGGCACATTCTGTGAATGAGCATATTGCTTCAGTGCGTTAATGGTTTTGATCATCCACCACAATCCCACCGGGTAGCTTAATTCTAGCGAATGGAGCGCTATGCAGCGGCGAGTCTCATTACTTTCTGCATACAATTTATGAGCTCATAGTTTGTTAGTGCGTTAATTGTTTTGATCATCCACCACAATCCCACCGGGTAGCTTGCCTCTAGCGAACGGAGCGTCACGCCGCGACGAGTCTCATTACTTTCTTCACACATACTGTGTGTGTGCATAGTGCTTCAGTGCGTTAATTGTTTTGATCATCCACCACAATCCCTCAGGGTAGCTTGCTTCTAGCGAATGGAGCGCCACCCAGCGGCGAATCTCATTAATTTCTGCATACACTTTGTGAGGGCATAATCCTTCAGTGCCTTAATTGGTTGGATCATCCACCACAATCCCTCCGAGGAGTTTGCTTCGAACGTGTGGAGCGCCACGGAGCAGTGAGTCTCATTTCTTTCTGCATACACTTTAAGAAGGAATACTTCATCAGTGCGTTAATTCTTTTGATCATCCGCCACAATCCCTCCGGGTAGCTTTCTTCTAGCGAATGGAGCACCACGCAGGGGCGAGTCTCATTATTTTCTTGACACATACTCTGTGTGAGCATAGTGCTTCAGTGCGTTAATTGTTTTGATCATCCACCAGAATCCTTCTGGGTAGCTTGCTTCTTGCGAATGGGGCGTCATGCAGCGGCGAGTCTCATTACTTCTTGCATACAATTTATGAGGGCATAGTTAGTCAGTGCGTTAATTGTTTTGATCATCCACCACACTCCCACCGGGTAGCTTGCCTCTAGCGAACGGAGCGCCACGCCGCGACGAGTCTCATTACTTTCTTCACACATACTGTGTGTGTGCATAGTGCTTCAGTGCGTTAATTGTTTTGATCATCCACCACAATCCCTCAGGGTAGCTTGCTTCTAGCGAATGGAGCGCCACCCAGCGGCGAATCTCATTAATTTCTGCATACACTTTGTGAGGGCATAATTCGTCAGTGCCTTAATTAATTTGATCATCCACCACAATCCCTCCGGGTAGCATGCTTAATACGAACGGAGCGCCACGCAGCGGCGAGTCTGATTACTTTCTTGGCACATTCTGTGAATGAGCATAATGCTTCAGTGCGTTAAGCGTTTTGATAATCCACCACAATCCCACTGGGTAGCTTCCTTCTAGCGAATGGAGCGCCACGCAGCGGCGAGTCTCATTACTTTCTTCAAACATACTGTGTGTGAGCATAGTGCTACAGTGCGTTAATTGGTTGGATCATCCACCACAATCCCTCCGAAGAGCTTGCTTCAAGCGAATGGAGCGCAACGCAGCGGCGAGTCTCATTACTTTCTGCATACACTTTATGAGCGCATACTTCGTCAGTGATTTAATTGTTTTGATCATCCACCACAATCCCTCTGGGTAGCTTGCTTCTTGCGAACGGACCGCCACGCAGCGGCGAGTCTCATTACTTTCTTCACAACATACTGTGTATGTGCATAGTGCTACAGTTCGTTAATTGTTTTGATCATCCACAACAATCCCACCGGTTTGCTTGCTTCTAGCAAATGGAGCGCCACGGAGAGTCGAGTCTCATTACTTACTTCACACATACTGTGTGTGAGCATAGTGCTTCAGTGCGTTAATTGGTTGGATCATCCACAATAATCCCTCCGGGGACCTTGCTTCTAGCAAATGGAGCCCCACGCAGCGGCGAGTCTCATTACTTTCTGCATACACTTTATGCGTACATAGTTCGCCAGTGGTTTAATTGTTTTGATCATCCACCACAATCCCACCGGGTAACTTGCTTCTAGCGAACGGAGCGGACGCCGGGACGAGTCCCATTACTTTCTTCACACATACTGTGTGAGAGCATAATGCTTCAGTGCGTTAATTGGTTGGAGGATCCACCACAATCCCTCCGACTAGCTTGCTTCGAGCGAATGGAGTGCCACGCAGCAGTGAGTCGTATTTCTTTCTGCATACACTTTATGAGGGCATACTTCGTCAGTGCGTTAATTCTTTTGATCACCCACCACAATCCCTCCGGGTAGCTTGCTTCTAGCGAATGGAGCGCCACGCAGCGGCGAGTCTCGTTATTTTCTTGACACATACTCTGTGTGACCATATTGCTTCAGTGCGTTAATAGTTTTGATCATCCACCAGAATGCTTCCAGGTAGCTTGCTTCTAGAGAATGGAGCGCCACGCTGCGGCGAGTCTCATTACTTTCTTGACACACTGTGTGTGAGCATAGTTCTTCAATGCGTTAAGCGTTTTGATCATCCACCACAATCCTACTAGGTAGCTTCCTTCTAGCGAATGGAGCGCCACGCAGCGGCGAGTCTCATTAATTTCTTCACACTTACTGAGTGTGCGCATAGTGCTACAGTGCGTTAATTGGTTGGATCATCCACCACAATCCCTACGAAGAGCTTGCTTCAAGCGAATGGATCGCAACGCAGCGGCGAGTCTCACTACTTTCTGCATACACTTTATGAGTACATAGTTCGTCAGTGGTTTAATTGTTTTGATCATCCACCACAATCCCACCGGGCAGCTTGCTTCAAGCGAACGGAGCGCCACGCCGCGATGAATCTCGTTATTTCCTTCACACATACTGTGTGAGAGCATAATCCTTCAGTGGGTTAATTGGTTGAAACATCAACCACAATCTCTCCGAGGAGCTTGCTTCGAGCGTATGGAGCGCCACAGAGCAGTGAGTCTCATTTCTTTCTGCATACACTTTATGAGGGAATACTTCGTCAGTGAGTTAATTCTTTTGACCATCCACCACAATCCCTCCGGGTAGCTTTCTTCTAGCGAATGGAGCACCGCGCAGCGGCGAGTCTCATTTCTTTCTTGTCACATACTGTGTTTGAGCATATTGCTTCAGTGCGTTAATTGTTTTGATCATCCACCACAATCCCACCGGGTAGCTTAATTCTTTCGAATGGAGCGCTATGCAGCGGCGAGTCTCATTACTTTCTGCATACAATTTATGAGGGCATAGTTTGTCAGTGGGGTAATTGTTTTGATCATCCACCACAATCCCTCCGGGTACCTTGCATCTAGCGAATGGAGCGTCACCCACCGGCGAGTCTCATTACTTTTTTGACACATATTGAGTTTGAGCATGGTGCTTCAGTGCGTTAATTAATTTGATCATCCACCACAATCACTCCGGGTAGCTTGCTTCTAGCGAATGTAGCACCACACAGCGGCGAGTCTCACTACTTTCTGCATACACTTTATGAGTACATAGTTCGTCAGTGGTTTAATTGTTTTGATCATCCACCACAATCCCACCGGGTAGCTTGCCTCTAGCAAACGGAGCGCCACGCCGCGATTAGTCTCATTACTCTCTTCACACATACTGTGTGAGAGCATAATCCTTCAGTGCGTTAATTGGTTGGATCATCCAACACAATCCCTCCGAGGAGCTTGCTTCAAGCGTATGGAGCGCCACGGAGCAGTGAGTCTCATTTCTTTCTGCATACACTTTAAGAGGGAATACTTCGTCAGTGCGTTAATTCTTTTGATCATCCACCACAATCCCTCCGGGTGGCTTGCTTCTTGCGAACGGACCGCCACGCAGCGGCGAGTCTCATTACTTTCTTCACAACATACTGTGTGTGAGCATAGTGCTACAGTTCGTTAATTGTTTTAATAATCCACAACAATCCCACCGGTTTGCTTGCTTCTAGCAAATGGAGCGCCACGGAACGTCGAGTCTCATTACTTTCTTCACACATACTGTGTGTGAGCATAGTGCTTCAGTGCGTTAATTGGTTGGATCATCCACAATAATCCCTCCGGGGACCTTGCTTCTAGCAAATGGAGCGCCACGCCGCGGCGAGTCTCATTACTTTCTGCATACACTTTATGCGTACATAGTTCGCCAGTGGTTTAATTGTTTTGATCATCCACCACAATCACACCGGGTAGCTTGCTTCTAGCGAGCGGAGCGGACGCCGGGACGAGTCCCATTACTTTCTTCACACATACTGTGTGAGAGCATAATGCTTCAGTGCGTTAATTGGTTGGAGGATCCACCACAATCCCTCCGACTAGCTTGCTTCGAGCGAATGGAGTGCCACGCAGCAGTGAGTCTTATTTCTTTCTGCATATACTTTATGAGGGCATACTTCGTCAGTGCGTTAATTCTGTTGATCACCCACCACAATCCCTCCGGGTACCTTGCTTCTAGCGAATGGAGCGCCACGCAGCGGCGAGTCTCGTTATTTTCTTGACACATACTCTGTGTGACCATATTGCATCAGTGCGTTAATAGTTTTGATCATCCACCAGAATGCTTCCGGGTAGCTTGCTTCTAGAGAATGGAGCGCCACGCTGCGGCGAGTCTCATTACTTTCTTGACACCCCTTTGGGTGAGCATAGTGCTTCAATGCGTTAATTGTTTTGATCATCCACCAGAATCCCCCCGGGTAGCTTGCTTCTAGCGAATGGAGCGCCACGCAGCGGCTGGTCTCATTATTTGCTTGACACATACTGTGTGTGAGCATAGTGTTTCAGTGCGTTAATTGGTTGGAACATCCACCTGAATCCCTCCGGGTCGCTTGCTTCTAGCGAATGGAGCTCCACGCTGCTTCGAGTTTCATTACTTTCTTGACACATAATGTGCATGAGCATAGTGCTTCAGTGCGTTAATTGTTTTGATCATCCAACACAATTCCTCCGGGTAGCTTCCTTCTAGCGAATGGAGCGCCAAGAAACGGCGAGTCTCA
The DNA here is from genome assembly GCF_964235325.1 of Thermobia domestica. NCBI lineage: Eukaryota > Metazoa > Arthropoda > Insecta > Zygentoma > Lepismatidae > Thermobia > Thermobia domestica. Next base: position 15,538,968 of record NC_137459.1, read on the forward strand.
TTACTTTATTTACACACACTGTGTGTGAGCATAGTGCATCAGTGCGTTAAATTTTTGATCATCCACCACAATCCCTCCGTTTAACTTGCTTCTAGCGAATAGAATGACACGCAGCGGCGAGTCTCATTACTTTCTGCATACATTTATGAGGGCATAGATCGTCTGTGCGTTAATTGTTTTGATCATCCACCACAATCCCTCCGGGTAGCTTGCTTCCAGCGAATGGAGGGCCACGCAGCGGCGAGTCTCATTACTTTCTTGACACATACTGTGTGTGAGCATAGTGCTTCACTGCGTTAATTGGTTGGAGCATCCACCACAATCCCTCCTTGTAGCTTGCTTCTAGCGAATGGAGAGCTACGCAGCGGCGAGTCTCATTACTTTCTGACACATATTGTGTGTGAGCATAGTGCTTCAGTGCGTCAATAGATTGCATCATCCACCAGAATCCCTCGGGTAGCGTGCTTCATGCGAATGGAGCGCAACGCAACGACGAGACTCATTAATTTTTGCATACACTTTATTAGTACATAGTTCGTCAGTGGTTTAATTCTTTTGATCATCCACCACAATCAGTCCCGGTAGCTTGCTTCTAGCGAATGGAGCGCCAAGTAGCGGCGAGTCTCATTATTTTCTTGCCACATACTGTGTGTGAGCATAGTGATTCAGTGCGTTGATAGTTTTGATCATGCACTAGAATCCCACCTGTTAGCTTGCTTCTAGCGAGTGGAGCGCCCCGCTGCGGCGAGTCTCATTAGTTTCTTGATACATTCTGTGTGTGAGCATAGTGCTTCAATGCGTTAATTGTTTTGATCATCAACCAGAATCATTCCTGGTAGCTTGCTTCTAGCGAATGGAGCGCCACACAGCGGCCAGTCTCATTTCTTTCTGCATACACTTTAAGAAGGAATACTTCGTCAGTGCGTTAATTTTTTTGATCATCCACCACAATCCCACCGGGTAGCTTGCCACTAGCGAACGGAGCGTCACGCCGCGACGAGTCTCATTACTTTCTTGACACATTCTGCGTATGAGCATAATGCTTCAGTGCGTTAAGCGTTTTGATCATCCACCACAATCCCACTGGGTAGCTTCCTTCTAGCGAATGGAGCGCCACGCAGCGGCGAGTCTCGTTATTTTCTTGACACATACTCTGTGTGACCATATTGCTTCAGTGCGTTAATAGTTTTGATCATCCACCAGAATGCTTCCGGGTAGCTTGCTTCTAGAGAATGGAGCGCCACGCTGCGGCGAGTCTCATTACTTTCTTGACACACTGTGTGTGAGCATAGTGCTTCAATGCGTTAAGCGTTTTGATCATCCACCACAATCCCACTAGGTAGCTTCCTTCTAGCGAATTGAGCGCCACGCAGCGGCGAGTTTCATTACTTTCTTCACACTTACTGAGTGTGCGCATAGTGCTACAGTGCGTTAATTTTTTGGATCATCCACCACAATCCCTCCGAAGAGCTTGCTTCAAGCGAATGGAGCGCAACGCAGCGGCGAGTCTCATTACATTCTGCATACATTTATGAGGGCATAGTTAGTCAGTGCGTTAGTTGTTTTGATCATCCACCACAATCTCTCCGTGTACCTTGCATCTAGCGAATGAAGCGCCACCCACCGGCGAGTCTCATTACTTTTTTAATACATATTGTGTGTGAGCATAGTGCTTCAGTGCGTTAATTGATTTGATCATCCACCACAATCACTCCGGGTAGCTTGCTTCTAGCGAATGTAGCACCACACAGCGGCGAGTCTCACTACTTTCTGCATACACTTTATGAGTACATAGTTCGTCAGTGGTTTAATTGTTTTGATCATCCACCACAATCCCACCGGGTAGCTTGCATCTAGCGAACGGAGCGCCACGCCGCGATGAATCTCTTTACTTCCTTCACACATACTGTGTGAGAGCATAATCCTTCAGTGGGTTAATTGGTTGAAACATCCACCACAATCTGTCCGAGGAGCTTGCTTCGAGCGTATGGAGCGCCACGGAGCAGTGAGTCTCATTTCTTTCTGCATACACTTTATGAGGGAATACTTCGTCAGTGAGTTAATTCTTTTGACCATCCACCACAATCCCTCCGGGTAGCTTTCTTCTAGCGAATGGAGCACCGCGCAGCGGCGAGTCTCATTTCTTTCTTGTCACATACTGTGTTTGAGCATATTGCTTCAGTGCGTTAATTGTTTTGATCATCCACCACAATCCCACCGGGTAGCTTAATTCTTTCGAATGGAGCGCTATGCAGCGGCGAGTCTCATTAGTTTCTGCATACAATTTATGAGGGCATAGTTTGTCAGTGGGGTAATTGTTTTGATCATCCACCACAATCCCTCCGGGTACCTTGCATCTAGCGAATGGAGCGTCACCTACCGGCGAGTCTCATTACTTTTTTGACACATATTGTGTTTGAGCATAGTGCTTCAGTGCGTTAATTGATTTGATCTTCCACCACAATCACTCCAGGTAGCTTGCTTCTAGCGAATGTAGCACCACACAGCGGCGAGTCTCACTACTTTCTGCATACACTTTATGAGTACATAGTTCGTCAGTGGTTTAATTGTTTTGATCATCCACCACAATCCCACCGGGTAGCTTGCCTCTAGCAAACGGAGCGCCACGCCGCGATTAGTCTCATTACTCTCTTCACACATACTGTGTGAGAGCATAATCCTTCAGTGCGTTAATTGGTTGGATCATCCACCACAATCCCTCCGAGGAGCTTGCTTCAAGCGTATGAAGCGCCACGGAGCAGTGAGTCTCATTTCTTTCTGCATACACTATAAGAGGGAATACTTCGTCAGTGCGTTAATTCTTTTGATCATCGACCACAATCCCTCCGGGTAGCTTGCTTCTAGCGAGTGGAGCGCCACGCAGCGGCGAGTCTCATTCTTTTCTTGACACATAATCTGTGTAAGCATAGCGCTTCAGTGCGTTAATAGTTTTGATCTTCCACCAAAATCATTCCGGGTAGCTTGCTTCTTACGAATGGGGCGCCATGCAGCGGCGAGTCTCATTACTTCCTGCATACATTTTTTGAGGGCATAGTTAGTCAGTGCGTTATTGTTTTGATCATCCACCACAATCCTGCAGGGTAGCTTGAATCTAGCGAATGGAGCGCCAGCCACCGGCGAGTATCATTACTTTTTGACACATATTGTGAGTGAGCATAGTGCTTCAGTGCGTTAATTGTTTTGTTCATCCACCACAAGCATTCCGGGGAGCTTGCAGCTAGCAAATGGATCGCCACGTAGCGGCGAGTCTCACTAATTTCTGCATACACTTTGTCAGGGCATTGTTCGTCAGTACGTTAATTAATTTGATCATCCACCACTATCCCTCCGGGTAGGATGCTTAATACGAACGGAGCGCCACGCAGCGGCGAGTCTGATTACTTTCTTGACGCATTCTGTGTATGAGCTTAATGCTTCAGTGCGTTAATCGTTTTGATCATCCACCACAATCCCACTGGGTAGCTTCCTTCTAGCGAATGGAGCGCCACGCACCGGCGAGTCTCATTACTTTCTTGACACATACTCTGTGTGAGCATAGTGCTTCAATGCGTTAATTGTTTTGATCATCCACCAGAATCCCTCCGGGTAGCTTGCTTCTTGCGAACGGAACGCTACGCAGCGGCGAGTCTCATTACTTGCTTCACAACATACTGTGTGTGAGCATACTGCTACATTTCGTTAATTGTTTTGAACATCCACAACAATCCCACCGGTTTGCTTGCTTCTAGAGGTTGGAGCGCCACGGAGCGTCGAGTCTCATTACTTTCTTCACACATACTGTGTGTGAGCATAGTGCTTCAGTGCGTTAATTAGTTGGATCATCCACAACAATCCCTCCTGGGACCTTGTTTCTAGCGAATTGCGCGCCACGCAGCGGCGAGTCTCATTACTTTCTGCATACACTTTATGCGTACATAGTTCGCCAGTGGTTTAATTGTTTTGATCATCCACCACAATCCCACTGGGTAGCTTGCTTCTAGCGAACGGAGCGCCACGCCTGGACGAGTTCCATTACTTTCTTCACACATACTGTGTGTGAGCATAGTGCTTCAATGCGGTAATTGTTTTGATCATCCACCAGAATCCCTCCGGGTAGCTTGCTTCTAGCGAATGGAGCGCCACGCATCTGCGAGTCTCATTTCTTTCTGTACACATTTTTTCAGGGCATTGTTCGTCAGTGCGTTAATTCTTTGGATCAACCACCTAAATCCCTCCGGGTAGCTTGCTTCTAGCGAATGGAGCGCCACGCAGCGGCGAGTCTCATTACTTTCTTAACACATACTGTGTGTGAGCATAGTGCTTCAATGTGTTAATTGTTTTGATCATCCACCAGAATCCCTCCGGGTAGCTTGCTTCTAGCGAATGGAGCGCCTTGCTGCGGCGAGTCTCATTACTTTCTTGACACATACTCCGTGTGAGCATAGTACTTCAGTGCGTTAATAGTTTTGATCATCCACCAGAATGCTTCCGGGTAGCTTGCTTCTAGAGAATGGAGCGCCACGCTGCTGCGAGGCTCATTACTTTCTTGACACATACTGTGTGAGAGCATAGTGCTTCAATGCGTTAATTGTTTTGATCATCCACCAGAATCCCTCCGGGAAGCTTGCATCTAGCGAAAGTAGCGCCACGAAACGGCGAGTCTCATTACTTTCTTGACACATAATGTGTATGAGCATAGTGCTTCAGTGCGTTAATTGTTTTGATCACCCACCACAATCCCTCCGGTTAGCTGGTTTTTAGCGAATCGGGCGCCACGCAGCGGCGTGTCTCATTCTTTGCTTGACACACACTGTGTGTGAGCAAGGTGCTTCAATGCGTTAATTGTTTTGATCAATCACCAGAACCCCTCCGGGTAGCTTGCTTCTTGCGAATGGAGCGCAACGCAGCGGCGAGTCTCATTACATTCTGCATACATTTATGAGGGCATAGTTAGTCAGTGCGTTAATTGTTTTGATCATCCACCAAAATCCCTCCGGGTATCTTGCATCTAGCGAATGGAGCGCCACCCACCGGCGAGTCTCATTACTTTTTTAATACATATTGTGTGTGACCATAGTGCTTCAGTGCGTTAATTGATTTGATCATCCACCACAATCACTCCGGGTAGCTTGCTTCTAGCGAATGTAGCACCACACAGCGGCGAGTCTCACTACTTTCTGCATACACTTTATGAGTACATAGTTCGTCAGTGGTTTTATTGTTTTGATCATCCACCACAATCCCACCGGGTAGCTTGCTTCGAGCGTATGGAGCGCCACGGAGCAGTGAGTCTCATTTCTTTCTGCATACACTTTATGAGGGAATACTTCGTCAGTGAGTTAATTCTTTTGACCATCCACCACAATCCCTCCGGGTAGCTTTCTTCTAGCGAATGTTTCAAATGAACCCTAATTCAAATCCCCTTTCACCTATTCCAAAATGCAAAAAAAAAAAAAATAAATTAAAGAAATAAAAGGCAATGATAATAACCCGTGCCGGCTTTAGTTTTCAGATACCGGTTCTGAAAGACGGGCCTGAGCCAAAAAAAAAAAAAAAGTGTAAGCAGAAATTAATGAGACTCGCCGCTGCCAGGTGCTCCATTCGCTAGAAGCAAGCTACCCGGAGGTACTCTGGTGGATGATCGAAAATATTAACGCATTGAAGCACTATGCTCACACACAGTATGTGTAAAGAATGTAATGAGACTCGCCGCAGCGCGGCGCTCCATTCGCAACAAGCAAACTACCCGTTGGGATTCTGGTGGATGATCAAAACTTTTAACGCACTGAAGCACTATGCTCACACACAGTATGTGTCAAGAAAATAATGAAACTCGCCGCTGCGTGGCGATCCATTCGCTAGAAGCAAGCTAACCGGAGGGGTTCTGGTGGATGTTCCAACCAATTAACACACTGAAGCACTATGCTCACACACAGTGTGTGTCAATAAAGTAATGAGACTCGCCGCTGCGTGGCGCTCCATTCGCTAGAAACAAGCTACCCCGAGGGATTGTGGTGGATGGTCAAAACAATTAACGCACTGACGAACTATGCCCTCATAAAGTGTAAGCAGAAAGAAATGGGACTGGCCGCTGATTGGCGCTCCATTCGCTAGAAGCAAGCTACCCGGAGAGATTGTGGTGGATGGTCAAAACAATTACGCACTAACGAACTATGCGCTCATAAAGTGTATACAGAAAGTAATGGGACTCGCCGCTGATTGGCGCTCCATTCGCTAGAAGCAAGCTACCCGGAGGGATTCTGGTGGATGATCAAAAAATTAACGCATTGAAGCACTATGCTCACACACATTATGTGTCAAGAATGTAATGAGGCTCGCCGCAGCGTGGCGCTCTATCCGCTAGAAGGAATCTACCAGGTGGGATTGTGATGGATGATCAAAACAATTAACGCACTGACGTACTATGCCCTCATAAAGTGTATGGAGAAAGTAATGAGACTCGCCGCTGAGTGGCGCTCCATTCGCTAGAAGCAAGCTCCCCGGAGGAATTCTGGTGGATCAAAAATATTAAGGCATTGAAGCACTATGCTTACACATAGTATGTGTCAAGAAAATAATGAGGCTCGCCGCTGCGTGGATCTCCATTCGCTAGAAGCAAGCTACCCGGAGGGATTGTGGTGGATGGTCAAAACAATTAACGCACTGACGAACTGTGCCCTCATACAGTGTATGCAGAAAGAAATGGGACTGGCCGCTGATTGGCGCTCCATTCGCTAGAAGCAAACTACTCGGAGGGATTGTGGTGGATGATCAAAACAATTAACGCACAGGCGAACTCTGTTCTCATAAACAGTATGCAGAAAGTAATGAGACTCGCCCATGCGTGGCGCTCCATTTGCTAGAAGCAAGCTACCCGGAGGGATTCTGGTGGATGATCGAAACAATTAACGCATTGAAGAACTATCCTCACACACAGTATGTGTCATTAAAGTATTGAGACTCGCTGCTGCGTGGCGCTCCATTCGCTAGAAGCAATTTAAAAGGAGGGATTGTGGTGGATGATCAAAATTTAACGCACTGAAGCACTATGCTCACAAGAGTGTGAGTCAATAAAGCAATGAGACTCGCCATTTCGTGGCGCTCCATTCGCTAGAAGCAAGTTAAAAGGAGGGATTGTGGTGGATGATCAAAAATTTAACGCACTGAAGCACTATGCTCACACACAGTGTGAGTCAATATAGTAATGAGACTCGCCGTTTGTGGCGCTCCACTCGCTAGAAGCAAGTTACCCGGAGGAATTGTGGTGGATGATCAAAACAATTAACGCACTGAAACACTATGCTCATTCATATTATATGTCAAAAAAGTAATGAAACTCCCCGCTGCGTGGCGCTCCGTTCGCTAGAAGCAAGGGAATCGGAAGGATTCTGGTGGATGTTCCAACCAATTAACGCACTGAAGCACTATGCTCACACACAGTATGTGTCAAGCAAATAATGAGACAAGCCGCTGCGTGGCGCACCATTCGCTAGAAACGAGCTAACCGGAGGGATTGTGGTGGATGACCAAAACAATTAACGCACTGACGAACTATACCATAATAAATGTATGCAGATTTTAATGAGATTTGCCGCTGCGTGGCGCTCCATTCGCTAGAAGTAAGCTACCCGGAGGGATTGTGGTGGATGATCAAAACAATTAACGCACTAACGAACTATGCACTCATAAAGTGTATGCAGTAATTAATGAGACTCGCCGCTGCGTGGCGCTCCATTCGCTAGAAGCAAGCTACCCGGAGGTATTCTGGTGGATGATCAAAACAGTTAACGCACTGACGAACTACGCTCTCATAAAATGTATGCAGAAAGTAATGAGACTATCAGCTTCGTGGCGCTGCATTTGCTAGAAGCAAGCTACCAGGAGGGATTCTGGTGGATGATCAAAACCATTAACGCACTGAATCACTATGCTCACACACAGTATGTGACAAGAAAATAATGAGACTCGACGCTGCGTTGCGCTCCATTCGCTAGAAGCAAGCTACCGGGACGGATTGTGGTGGATGATCCAAAGAATCAAACCACTGACGAACTATGTACTATTAAAGTGTATGCAGAAAGTAATAAGTCTCGCCGTTGCGTGGCGCTCCATTCGCATGAAGCACGCTACCCGAGGGATTCCGGTCGATGATGCAACCAATTAACGCCCTGAAGCACTATGCTCACACACAGTATGCGTCTGAAAGTAATGAGACTCGCCGCTGCGTTGCGCTCCATTCGCTAGAAGCAAGCTACCCGTAGGGATTCTGGTGGATGATCAAAAATTTAACGCACTGAAGCACTATGCTCACACATAGTGTGTGTCAATAAAGTAATGAGATTCGCCGCTGCGTGGCGCTCCATTCGCTAGAAGCAAGCTACCCGGAGGGGTTCTGGTGGATGTTTCAACCAATTAACACACTGAAGCACTATGCTCACACACAGTGTGTGTCAATAAAGTAATGAGACTCGCCGCTGCGTGGCGCTCCATTCGCTAGAAACAAGCTACCCCGAGGGATTGTGGTGGATGGTCAAAACAATTAACGCACTGACGAACTATGCCCTCATAAAGTGTATGCAGAAAGAAATGGGACTGGCCGCTGATTGGCGCTCCATTCGCTAGAAGCAAGCTACCCGGAGAGATTGTGGTGGATGGTCAAAACAATTAACGCACTAACGAACTATGCGCTCATAAAGTGTATACAGAAAGTAATGGGACTCGCCGCTGATTGGCGCTCCATTCGCTAGAAGCAAGTTACCCGGAGGGATTCTGGTGGATGATCAAAAAATTAACGCAATGAAGCACTATGCTCACACACATTATGTGTCAAGAATGTAATGAGGCTCGCCGCAGCGTGGCGCTTTATCCGCTAGAAGGAATCTACCAAGTGGGATTGTGATGGATGATCAAAACAATTAACGCACTGACGAACTATGCCCTCATAAAGTGTATGGAGAAAGTAATGAGACTCGCCGCTGAGTGGCGCTCCATTCGCTAGAAGCAAGCTACCCGGAGGGATTCTGGTCGATGATCAAAACAATTAACGCATTGAAGCACTATGCTCACACACAGTATGTGTGAAGAAAGTTATGAGACACGCCACCTCGTGGCCCTCCATTCGCAAGAAAAAAGCTACCCGGAGGAATTCTGGTGGATGATCAAAAAAATTAACGCATTGAAGCACTATGCTCACACACAGTATGTGTCAAGAAAGTAATGCGTGTCGCCGCTGCATGGCGCTCCATTCGCTAGAATCAAGTTAAACGGAGGGATTGTGGTGGATGATCAAAAATTTAACGCACTGAAGCACTATGCTCACACACAGTGTGAGTCAATAAAGTAATGAGACTCGCCGTTTCGTGGCGCTCCATGAGCTAGAAGCAAGCTATCCGGAGGAATTGTGGTGGATGATCAAAACAATTAACGCACTGACGAACTACGCTCTCATAAAATGTATGCAGAAGGTAATAAAACTATCAGCTGCGTGGCGCTGCATTTGCTAGAAGCAAGCTACCAGGAGGGATTCTGGTGGATGATCAAAACAATTAACGCACTGAATCACTATGCTCACACACAGTATGACAAGAAAATAATGAGACTCGCCGCTGCGTGGCGGTCCGTTCGCTAGAAGCAAGCGACTCGGAAGGATTCTGGTGGATGTTCCAACCAATTAACGCACTGAAGCACTATGCTCACACACAGTATGTGTCAAGTAAATAATGAGACAAGCCGCTGCGTGGCGCACCATTCGCTAGAAACAAGCTAACCGGAGGGATTGTGGTGGATGACCAAAACAATTAACGCACTGACAAACTATACCATAATAAATGTATGCAGATTTTAATGAGATTTGCCGCTGCGTGGCGCTCCACTCGCTAGAAGCATGCTACCCGGAGGGATTCTGGTGGATGATCAACACAATTAACGCACTAACGAACTATGCACTCGTAAAGTGTATGCAGAAGTTAATGAGACTCGCCGCTGCGTGGTGCTCCATTCGCTAGAAGCAAGCTACCCGGAGGTATTCTGGTGGATGATCAAAACAATTAACGCACTGACGAACTACGCTCTCATAAAATGTATGCAGTAGGTAATGAGACTATTAGCTGCGTGGCGCTGCATTTGCTAGAAGCAAGCTACCAGGAGGGATTCTGGTGGATGATCAAAACAATTAACGCACTGAATCACTATGCTCACACACAGTATGTGACAAGAAAATAATGAGACTCGCCGCTGTGTTGCGGTCCATTCGCTAGAAGCAAGCAACCAAAAGGGATTCTGGTGATGATCAAAAATTTAACGCACTGAAGCACTATGCTCACACAAAGTGTGTGTCAATAAAGTAATGAGACTCGCCGTTTCGTGGCGCTCCATTCGCTACAAGCAGGCTACCCGGAGGAATTGTGGTGGATGATCAAAACAATTAACGCACTGAAGCACTATGCTCATGCACATTATGTGTCAAGAATGTAATGAGACTCGCCGCAGCGTGGCTCTCTATCCGCTAGAAGAAACTACCCGGAGGGATTGTGGTGGATGATCAAAACAATTAACGCACTGACGAACTATGCCCTCATAAAATGTATGGAGAAAGTAATGAGACTCGCCGCTGAGTGGCGCTCCATTCGCTAGAAGCAAGCAACCCGGAGGGATTCTGGTGGATGATCAAAACAATTAACGCATTGAAGCACTATGCTCACACACAGTAAGTGTCGAGAAAGTAATGCGTGTCGCCGCTGCATGGCGCTCCATTCGCTAGAAGCAAGCTACCCGGAGGGATTCTGGTCGATGATCAAAACAATTAACGCATTGAAGCACTATGCTCACACACAGTATGTGTCAAGAAAGTAATGCGTGTCGCCGCTGCATGGCGCTCCATTCGCTAGAAGCAAGTTAAACGGAGGGATTGTGGTGGATGATCAAAAATTTAACGCACTGAAGCACTATGCTCACACACAGTGTGTGTCAATAAAGTAATGAGACTCGCCGTTTCGTGGCGCTCCATGAGCTAGAAGCCAGCTATCCGGAGGAATTGTGGTGGATGATCAAAACAATTAACGAACTGAAGCACTATGCTCATTCACATTATGTGTCAAGAAAGTAATGAAACTCGCCGCTGCGTGGCGGTCTGTTCGCTAGAAGCAAGCGACCCGGAGGGATTCTGGTGGATGTTCGAACCAATTAACGCACTGAAGCACAATGCTCACACACAGTATGTCAAGCAAATAATGAGACACGCCGCTGCGTGGCGGTCCATTCGCTAGAAGCAAGCTACTCGGATGGATTGTGTTGAATGATCAAAACAATTAACGCACAGACGAACTCTCACCTCATAAAGTGTATGCAGAAAGTAATGAGACTCGACGCTGCGTGGCGCTCCATTTGCTAGAAGCAAGCAACCCGGAGCGATTCTGGTGGATGATCAAAACAATTAACGCAATAACGAACTATGCACTCATAAAGTGTAGGCAGAAGTAAATAAGACTCGCCAGCTGAGTGGCGCTCCATTCGCTAGAAGCAGGCTACCCGGAGGGATTCTGGTGGATGATCAAAACAATTAACGCACTGACGAACTTCGCTCTCATAAAAAGTATGCATAAAGTAATGAGACTAGCCCCTGCGTGGCACTGCATTTCCTAGAAGTAAGCTACCAGGAGGGGTTCTGGTGGATGATCAAAACAATTAATGCATTGAAGCACTATGCTCACACACAGTATGTGTCAAGCATATAATGAGACACGCCGCTGCGTGGCGCCCCATTCGCTAAAAACAACCAAACCGGAGGGATTGTGGTGGATGATGAAAACAATTAACGCACTGACGAACTATGCCGTAAAAAATGTATGCGGAAAATAATGAGACTCGCCGCTGCGTGGCGCTCCATTCGCTAGAAGCAAGCTACCCGGAGGGATTGTGGTGGATGATCAAAAAAATTAACGCACTGACGAACTACGCTCTCATAAAATGTATGCAGAAAGTATTGAGACTTGCCGCTGCGTGGCGCTCCATTTGCTAGAAGCAAGCAACCAAGAGGGATTCTGGTGGATGATCAAAAAAATTAACGCATTGAATCACTATGCTGACACACAGTATATGACAAGAAAAAAATGAGACTCGCCGCAGCGTGGCGCTCCACTCGCTAAAAGCAAGCGAACAGGAGGGATTCTGGTGGATGATCAAAACTATCAACGCACTGAATCACTATGCTCACACACAGTATGTGACAAGAAAATAATGAGACTCGCCGCTGCGTGGCGCTCCATTCGCTAGAAGCAAGCAACCCGGAGGGATTCTGGTGGATTATCAAAACAATTAACGCACTGACGAACTTCGCTCTCATAAAGAGTATGCAGAAAGTAATGAGAGTTGCCCATGCGTGGCACTGCATTTGCTAGAAGCAAGCTACCAGGAGGGATTCAGGTGGATGATCAAAACAATTAACGCATTGAAGCACTATGCTCACCCACAGTATGTGTCGAGCAAATAATGAGACACGCCGTTGCGTGGCGCCCCATTCGCTAAAAACAACCTAACCGGAGGGATTGTGGTGGATGATGAAAACAATTAACGCACTGACGAACTATGCCCTCATAAATGTATGCAGAAAGTAATGAGACTTGCCGCTGCGTGGCGCTCCATTCGCTAGAAGCCAGCTACCCGGAGGGATTGTGGTGGATGATCAAAAAAATTAACGCACTGACGAACTACGCTCTCATAAAATGTGTGCAGAAAGTAATGAGACTTGCCGCTGCGTGGCGCTCCATTTGCTAGAAGCAAGCAACCAGGAGGAATTGTGGTGAATGATCAAAACAATTAACGCACTGAAGCACTATGCTAACACACAGTATGTGTCAGAAAGTAATGAGAATTGCCGCTGCGTGGCGCTCCATCCGCTAGAAGCAAGCTACCCGGAGGAATTGTGGTGAATGATCAAAACAATTAACGCACTGAAGCACTATGCTCATACACATTATGTGTCAAGAAAGTAATGAGATTCGCCGCTGCGTGGCGCTCCATTCGCTCGAAGCAAGCTAACTGGAGGGATTCTTGTGGATGTTCCAACCAATTAACGCACTGAAGCACTATGCTCACACACAATATGTGTCAAGAAATTAACGAGACCCGCCGCTTTGTGGCTCTCCATTCGTAATAAGCAAGCTACCCGGAAAGATTGTGGTGGATGATGAAAACAATTAACGCACGGACGATCTATGCTCTCATAAATTTTAAGCAGAAAGTAATGAGACTCGCCGCTGCGTGGTGCTCCATTCGCTTGAAGCAAGATCCCCGAAGTGATTGTGGTGGATGATCCAACCAATTAACGCACTGAAGCACTATGCTCACACACAGTATGTGTCAAGAAAGTAATGAGACTCGCCACTACGTGGCGCTCCATTCGCTAGAAACAAGCTACCCGCATAGACTGTGGTGGATGATCAAAACAATTAACTCACTGACGAAGTATGCCCTCATAAAGTGTATGCAGAAAGTAATAAGACTCGCCGGTGCGTTGCGCTCCATTCCCATGAAGCAAGCTCTTCGGAGGGATTGTGGTTGATGATCCAACCAATTAACGCACTGAAGAACTATGCTTACACACCGTATGTGTTAAGAAAATAATGAGACTCGCCGCTGCGTGGCGCTCCATTCGGTAGAAGCCAGCAACTAGGAGGGATTGCGTTGGATGATCAAAAATTTAACTCACTGAAGCACTATGCTCACACACACAGTATGTGTCAAGAAAGTAATGATACTCGCCGCTTAGTGGCGCTCCATTCGCTAGAAGCAAGCTACCCGGAGGGATTGTGGTGGATGATCCAACCAATTAACGCACTGAAGCACTATGATCACACACAGTATGTGTCAAGAAAGTAATGATACTCGCCGCTTAGTGGCGCTCCATTCGCTAGAAGCAAGCTACCCGGAGGGATTGTGGTGGATGATCAAAACAATTAACGCACTGAAGCAGTATGCTCACACACAGTACGTGTCAAGGAATTAATGAGACTCGCCGCTGCGTGGCGCTTCATTCGCTAGAAGTAAGCTACCCGGAGGGATTGTGGTGGATTTAAATTCAAGATGGCGTCAAGCTCGAAGTCGATGCAAAGTGGTGCTCTTATTGTTTATCTTTTTCTCGTGGTTATGTGTAGTGTTTATGTGCGTGCTCTACTGTCTTCATGTAGTAACGGTGCTGTGACTTTCCCAAATGAAGCATTGCCAATGAAACATGGACTGAAGTGTAGTGGAAGATCATTTCATTTTATTGCTGCTGCCTTCATACCAAGAGGACCGCCATGTGCTCTCTCTGGTACTGCTAACAGTGACGGAGGAACTACCAGTGATTTTGTGACAAGGTATGAGTCAAAAGCAAAAAAACAGTGCCTCATTCTCGTTTGTTTTCTCCTCCTTTGTGGTGATATTCACGTAAACCCTGGCCCACCCTGTCCACATTACACTAATGCTTTCAATATATATTATCAAAATGTTCGTAGCATTAAAAACAAATTACTTGAGTGCTTATTGAACCTAGGTGAGATAAGGGAACTGGATTGTTTCGCAGTGACCGAATCGTGGCTGAATGAATCAGTGAACGACAGTGAAATTAGCTTTTCTAATAATTTCACCATTTATCGTAAAGACCGCATAACTCGTGGAGGTGGAGTGATGATTTGTGTAAATAATAAGTGGAAGAGCAAGAGAAGACTGGATCTCGAACGGGATTGTGAACTTATATGGGTGGAAGTATTTATTCCAAAGCGTCGTTCTGTGTTTATTGGATGCTTCTATAGGCCGCACAAGAACACCCCCCAGCACATCTTAGAAGCTTGCCATGACTCACTGTTACATGCGTTGTCACACGGTGACGTCATCCTATTGGGTGATTTCAACCTTTCCATCACGTGGCAGGACAGCAAGCATGGAGTCGCTAAAGATGGAAACGACAGTTATTTCATGGACAATTTTATTCATGGACTTGGTCTAGGTCAACATAATATGCATAATACCCGCAATAATAGCAATCTTGACTACATTCTTTCTAACTTAGAACCTCGTTGTGTTGTCCCATGCAGAAATCTTTTTCCTTCGGATCACGATTCATTGGATGTTTCTTTCGATTTCCTCCCCTCCACTACTACAAACCAGGCCCTCAAAAGTAGGTCACAACTTCTATGGAAGAAAGCCCCCTGGGGTGACATCTGCCGGGCTATTGAACTGTTTCCTTGGTGTTTGTTAGAGGTAGGAACTGTTGACGACGCTGTGGACTTATTTACATCCGTTGTCCACTCAGCCATAAAGGACTTTGTGCCGGTGAAAGCATCAAAATCGAACAGGTTTCCGGTCTGGTATGACAATGAACTTCGTGACCTTCTTAAAAACAAAAAGCTTGCCTGGACTCTATGGAAATCACATCCGAGTGACTACACATATAAAAAATTTGCTAGAATTAGAAGTCTTGCCAAGAAGGTACAGCGACGTAAATATTTTGAATACACGGACTCAATTGGTGATTTTACTGTTAGTAACCCTAAAGTCTTTTGGTCTGTAATTAAATCTAGAACAAAATCTCCGGGCATACCGGCAACAATTCAAGATGAAAATACTGAAGCGATTGATGATCAAAGACCAGACCTCTTCAATAACTACTTCTGCAAAACATTTACTTCCCTTTCCTCTACAACCCATCTCCCCCCTCTCCACCCCATCTGTTCGGACACCTTATCCATTCTCTCTACCACCCCGGGCGAAGTTCTGGCTCTCTTGCTATCGTTATCTCCACATAGATCACTTGGACCTGATAAAATTAGTCCTCTCTTTCTCAACAAAACTGCTTCAGTTATTGCGGTTCCTCTATCTATCTTATTCAATAGATGCTTCAAGGAAGGGTATTATCCCACCAGTTGGAAACTGGCTCACGTGACCCCAATATATAAATCAGGACTTAAAGATCATATATCCTCCTATAGGCCAATATCTCTTCTTTCTGTAATATCAATTATCTGCGAAAAAATAATTAAAGACAGGCTACTTAAATTCACCTCACCTTACATCCATAGTTCTCAGCACGGCTTTCTACCGAAAAGCTCAAGTCTCTCAAACTTAAGTACTCTTCTTTCCTGTGCAGTCAAATGTATGAATAACAATACTCAATTAGATGTTATCTACTTTGATCTCTCGAAGGCCTTTGATTCTGTCAGTCACATTCATCTTCTTCATAAACTCTCCAATAGATTTAATGTACATGGCAATTTTCTCTCTCTAATCACAAGCTACTTGAAGGACCGTAAACAGAGAGTTGTTCTTTCAGGGGCGACTTCTAACCCCCAACCCGTGATCTCAGGGGTGCCTCAGGGGAGTGTACTTGGGCCTCTACTGTTTGTCCTGTATATGGATGATCTCTACACGCACTTATCAGCTCAACCTTGTTGCCTTCTGCTTTTTGCTGACGATTGTAAGTTATACAGAGAAATATCGTGTCTCCATGACACAATTGCTCTACAGGAAGACATAAATTACCTTACAGGCTGGTGTGAAATGTGGCACTTGAAACTCAACAGTAAGAAATGTGACAGTATTACTATTACTTTGAAAAAGTCTCCTGTTCCCTCCATATACCATATCAACGATTCCCCTATCACACATTCTGCTAGTCATAACGATCTTGGTGTCATCTTTGATTCAAAACTCACCTTCTCTGACCACATCTCCTCAATACTAAAGAATTCAATGCGCATGTTGGGACTTCTTTATCGATTCACCGAACTACGCACTGTTTCTTCATTAGCAACTTTTTATAAGACTTTAATAGCGCCCAAGATCGAATACTGCTCTCCCATATGGGCCATGGCAGCACCTACACATCTCTCCAGACTTGATTCTGTTCTCAATTTCTTCATTGCTATAGTCCGATTTCGTGTTCCTGCACTTCGAATATTATCTAAGAAGGAGCTCTTGCGACATCTTAATATTCAGACTCCTGAAGTACGCAGAAATATCTCTGACCTGAAATATCTACATAAAATAGTTAATGGAACCTTAAGATCGGAAATATTACTTCAGGAACTATCCTTACCTGTCCCTTCCCGCATCACTCGGAATACCCACCTATTCCATCTTGCCCGTCCTAGGTTGGCTGTTATACAGAGGTCTCTTTTTTATAGAATACCAAACAGTTATAATCAAGTAACAACTGATGTGGACATTTTTTTGAGCTACCCAGTGTTTGAAAGAGCAATTAAACGAGCTTTGACGGAATAGTTTTACTTTTACACTCTTTTTTTTCTATGTTGTTGTTATTGTTGTCATGTTTTTTTTCTTTCTTTTGTTAGCATGTCCCTGTGTAAAATGGCAAAGTTATGCTGTATCTGGGAAATTGTTCAATAAATAAATAAATAAAACAATTAACGCACTGACGAACTGTGCCCTCATAAAATGTATGCAGAAGGTAATGACTCGCCGCAGCCTTGCGCTCCATTCGCTAGAAGCAAGCTACCCGTAGGGATTCTGGTGTATGATCAAAACAATTAACGCATTGAAGCAATATGCTCACACACAGTATGTTTCAAGAAAAAAATGAGACTAGCTGCTGCGTGGCGCTCCATTAGCTAGAAGCAAGCTACCCGGAGGGATTCTGGTGGTCAAAAATATTAACGCATTGAAGCACTATGCTCACACACAGTATGTGTGCTAAAAATAATGACACTCGCCGCTGCGTGGCGCTCCATTCGCTAGAAGCAATGTACCCGGAGGGATTGTGGTGGATGATCAAAACAATTAACGCACTGAAGCACTATGCTCACACACAGTATGTGTCATTAAAGTATTGAGACTCGCTGCTGCGTGGCGCTCCATTTGCTAGAAGCAAGCTACCCGGAGGGATTCTGGTGGATGATCGAAACAATTAACGCATTGAAGAACTATCCTCACACACAGTATGTGTCATTAAAGTATTGAGACTCGCTGCTGCGTGGCGCTCCATTCGCTAGAAGCAAGTTAAAAGGAGGGATTGTGGTGGATGATCAAAATTTAACGCACTGAAGCACTATGCTCACAAGAGTGTGAGTCAATAAAGCAATGAGACTCGCCATTTCGTGGCGCTCCATTCGCTAGAAGCAAGTTAAAAGGAGGGATTGTGGTGGATGATCAAAAATTTAACGCACTGAAGCACTATGCTCACACACAGTGTGAGTCAATATAGTAATGAGACTCGCCGTTTGTGGCGCTCCACTCGCTAGAAGCAAGTTACCCGGAGGAATTGTGGTGGATGATCAAAACAATTAACGCACTGAAACACTATGCTCATTCATATTATATGTCAAAAAAGTAATGAAACTCCCCGCTGCGTGGCGCTCCGTTCGCTAGAAGCAAGCGAATCGGAAGGATTCTGGTGGATGTTCCAACCAATTAACGCACTGAAGCACTATGCTCACACACAGTATATGTCAAGCAAATAATGAGACAAGCCGCTGCGTGGCGCACCATTCGCTAGAAACGAGCTAACCGGAGGGATTGTGGTGGATGACCAAAACAATTAACGCACTGACGAACTATACCATAATAAATGTATGCAGATTTTAATGAGATTTGCCGCTGCGTGGCGCTCCATTCGCTAGAAGTAAGCTACCCGGAGGGATTGTGGTGGATGATCAAAACAATTAACGCACTAACGAACTATGCACTCATAAAGTGTATGCAGTAATTAATGAGACTCGCCGCTGCGTGGCGCTCCATTCGCTAGAAGCAAGCTACCCGGAGGTATTCTGGTGGATGATCAAAACAGTTAACGCACTGACGAACTACGCTCTCATAAAATGTATGCAGAAAGTAATGAGACTATCAGCTTCGTGGCGCTGCATTTGCTAGAAGCAAGCTACCAGGAGGGATTCTGGTGGATGATCAAAACCATTAACGCACTGAATCACTATGCTCACACACAGTATGTGACAAGAAAATAATGAGACTCGACGCTGCGTTGCGCTCCATTCGCTAGAAGCAAGTTACCGGGACGGATTGTGGTGGATGATCCAAAGAATCAAACCACTGACGAACTATGTACTATTAAAGTGTATGCAGAAAGTAATAAGTCTCGCCGTTGCGTGGTGCTCCATTCGCATGAAGCACGCTACCCGAGGGATTCCGGTCGATGATGCAACCAATTAACGCCCTGAAGCACTATGCTCACACACAGTATGCGTCTGAAAGTAATGAGACTCGCCGCTGCGTTGCGCTCCATTCGCTAGAAGCAAGCTACCCGTAGGGATTCTGGTGGATGATCAAAAATTTAACGCACTGAAGCACTATGCTCACACATAGTGTGTGTCAATAAATTAATGAGACTCGCCGCTGCGTGGCGCTCCATTCGCTAGAAGCAAGCTACCCGGAGGGGTTCTGGTGGATGTTTCAACCAATTAACACACTGAAGCACTATGCTCACACACAGTGTGTGTCAATAAAGTAATGAGACTCGCCGCTGCGTGGCGCTCCATTCGCTAGAAACAAGCTACCCCGAGGGATTGTGGTGGATGGTCAAAACAATTAACGCACTGACGAACTATGCCCTCATAAAGTGTATGCAGAAAGGAATGGGACTGGCCGCTGATTGGCGCTCCATTCGCTAGAAGCAAGCTACCCGGAGAGATTGTGGTGGATGGTCAAAACAATTAACGCACTAACGAACTATGCGCTCATAAAGTGTATACAGAAAGTAATGGGACTCGCCGCTGATTGGCGCTCCATTCGCTAGAAGCAAGTTACCCGGAGGGATTCTGGTGGATGATCAAAAATTTAACGCAATGAAGCACTATGCTCACACACATTATGTGTCAAGAATGTAATGAGGCTCGCCGCAGCGTGGCGCTTTATCCGCTAGAAGGAATCTGCCAAGTGGGATTGTGATGGATGATCAAAACAATTAACGCACTGACGAACTATGCCCTCATAAAGTGTATGGAGAAAGTAATGAGACTCGCCGCTGAGTGGCGCTCCATTCGATAGAAGCAAGCTACCCGGAGGGATTCTGGTCGATGATCAAAACAATTAACGCATTGAAGCACTATGCTCACACACAGTATGTGTGAAGAAAGTTATGAGACACGCCACCTCGTGGCCCTCCATTCGCAAGAAAAAAGCTACACGGAGGAATTCTGGTGGATGATCAAAAAAATTAACGCATTGAAGCACTATGCTCACACACAGTATGTGTCAAGAAAGTAATGCGTGTCGCCGCTGCATGGCGCTCCATTCGCTAGAAGCAAGTTAAACGGAGGGATTGTGGTGGATGATCAAAAATTTAACGCACTGAAGCACTATGCTCACACACAGTGTGAGTCAATAAAGTAATGAGACTCGCCGTTTCGTGGCGCTCCATGAGCTAGAAGCAAGCTATCCGGAGGAATTGTGGTGGATGATCAAAACAATTAACGCACTGACGAACTACGCTCTCATAAAATGTATGCAGAAGGTAATAAAACTATCAGCTGCGTGGCGCTGCATTTGCTAGAAGCAAGCTACCAGGAGGGATTCTGGTGGATGATCAAAACAATTAACGCACTGAATCACTATGCTCACACACAGTATGACAAGAAAATAATGAGACTCGCCGCTGCGTGGCGGTCCGTTCGCTAGAAGCAAGCGACTCGGAAGGATTCTGGTGGATGTTCCAACCAATTAACGCAATGAAGCACTATGCTCACACACATTATGTGTCAAGAATGTAATGAGACTCGCCGCAGCGTGGCTCTCTATCCGCTAGAAGCAAACTACCCGGAGGGATTGTGGTGGATGATCAAAACAATTAACGCACTGACGAACTATGCCCTCATAAAATGTATGGAGAAAGTAATGAGACTCGCCGCTGAGTGGCGCTCCATTCGCTAGAAGCAAGCAACCCGGAGGGATTCTGGTGGATGATCAAAACAATTAACGCATTGAAGCACTATGCTCACACACAGTAAGTGTCAAGAAAGTAATGCGTGTCGCCGCTGCATGGCGCTCCATTCGCTAGAAGCAAGCTACCCGGAGGGATTCTGGTCGATGATCAAAACAATTAACGCATTGAAGCACTATGCTCACACACAGTATGTGTCAAGAAAGTAATGCGTGTCGCCGCTGCATGGCGCTCCATTCGCTAGAAGCAAGTTAAACGGAGGGATTGTGGTGGATGATCAAAAATTTAACGCACTGAAGCACTATGCTCACACACAGTGTGTGTCAATAAAGTAATGAGACTCGCCGTTTCGTGGCGCTCCATGAGCTAGAAGCCAGCTATCCGGAGGAATTGTGGTGGATGATCAAAACAATTAACGAACTGAAGCACTATGCTCATTCACATTATGTGTCAAGAAAGTAATGAAACTCGCCGCTGCGTGGCGGTCTGTTCGCTAGAAGCAAGCGACCCGGAGGGATTCTGGTGGATGTTCGAACCAATTAACGCACTGAAGCACAATGCTCAAACACAGTATGTCAAGCAAATAATGAGACACGCCGCTGCGTGGCGGTCCATTCGCTAGAAGCAAGCTACTCGGATGGATTGTGGTGAATGATCAAAACAATTAACGCACAGACGAACTCTCACCTCATAAAGTGTATGCAGAAAGTAATGAGACTCGACGCTGCGTGGCGCTCAATTTGCTAGAAGCAAGCAACCCGGAGCGATTCTGGTGGATGATCAAAACAATTAACGCAATAACGAACTATGCACTCATAAAGTGTAGGCAGAAGTAAATAAGACTCGGCAGCTGAGTGGCGCTCCATTCGCTAGAAGCAGGCTACCCGGAGGGATTCTGGTGGATGATCAAAACAATTAACGCACTGACGAACTTCGCTCTCATAAAAAGTATGCATAAAGTAATGAGACTAGCCCCTGCGTGGCACTGCATTTCCTAGAAGTAAGCTACCAGGAGGGGTTCTGGTGGATGATCAAAACAATTAATGCATTGAAGCACTATGCTCACACACAGTATGTGTCAAGCATATAATGAGACACGCCGCTGCGTGGCGCCCCATTCGCTAAAAACAACCAAACCGGAGGGATTGTGGTGGATGATGAAAACAATTAACGCACTGACGAACTATGCCGTAAAAAATGTATGCGGAAAATAATGAGACTCGCCGCTGCGTGGCGCTCCATTCGCTAGAAGCAAGCTACCCGGAGGGATTGTGGTGGATGATCAAAAAAATTAACGCACTGACGAACTACGCTCTCATAAAATGTATGCAGAAAGTATTGAGACTTGCCGCTGCGTGGCGCTCCATTTGCTAGAAGCAAGCAACCAAGAGGGATTCTGGTGGATGATCAAAAAAATTAACGCATTGAATCACTATGCTGACACACAGTATATGACAAGAAAAAAATGAGACTCGCCGCAGCGTGGCGCTCCACTCGCTAAAAGCAAGCGAACAGGAGGGATTCTGGTGGATGATCAAAACTATCAACGCACTGAATCACTATGCTCACACACAGTATGTGACAAGTAAATAATGAGACTCGCCGCTGCGTGGCGCTCCATTCGCTAGAAGCAAGCAACCCAGAGGGATTCTGGTGGATTATCAAAACAATTAACGCACTGACGAACTTCGCTCTCATAAAGAGTATGCAGAAAGTAATGAGAGTTGCCCATGCGTGGCAGTGCATTTGCTAGAAGCAAGCTACCAGGAGGGATTCAGGTGGATGATCAAAACAATTAACGCATTGAAGCACTATGCTCACCCACAGTATGTGTCGAGCAAATAATGAGACACGCCGTTGCGTGGCGCCCCATTCGCTAAAAACAACCTAACCGGAGGGATTGTGGTGGATGATGAAAACAATTAACGCACTGACGAACTATGCCCTCATAAATGTATGCAGAAAGTAATGAGACTTGCCGCTGCGTGGCGCTCCATTCGCTAGAAGCCAGCTACCCGGAGGGATTGTGGTGGATGATCAAAAAAATTAACGCACTGACGAACTACGCTCTCATAAAATGTGTGCAGAAAGTAATGAGACTTGCCGCTGCGTGGCGCTCCATTTGCTAGAAGCAAGCAACCAGGAGGAATTGTGGTGAATGATCAAAACAATTAACGCACTGAAGCACTATGCTAACACACAGTATGTGTCAGAAAGTAATGAGAATTGCCGCTGCGTGGCGCTCCATCCGCTAGAAGCAAGCTACCCGGAGGAATTGTGGTGAATGATCAAAACAATTAACGCACTGAAGCACTATGCTCATACACATTATGTGTCAAGAAAGTAATGAGATTCGCCGCTGCGTGGCGCTCCATTCGCTCGAAGCAAGCTAACTGGAGGGATTCTTGTGGATGTTCCAACCAATTAACGCACTGAAGCACTATGCTCACACACAATATGTGTCAAGAAATTAACGAGACCCGCCGCTTTGTGGCGCTCAATTCGTAATAAGGAAGCTACCCGGAAAGATTGTGGTGGATGATGAAAACAATTAACGCACGGACGATCTATGCTCTCATAAATTTTAAGCAGAAAGTAATGAGACTCGCCGCTGCGTGGTGCTCCATTCGCTTGAAGCAAGATCCCCGAAGTGATTGTGGTGGATGATCCAACCAATTAACGCACTGAAGCACTATGCTCACACACAGTATGTGTCAAGAAAGTAATGAGACTCGCCACTACGTGGCGCTCCATTCGCTAGAAACAAGCTACCCGCATAGACTGTGGTGGATGATCAAAACAATTAACTCACTGACGAAGTATGCCCTCATAAAGTGTATGCAGAAAGTAATAAGACTCGCCGGTGCGTTGCGCTCCATTCCCATGAAGCAAGCTCTTCGGAGGGATTGTGGTTGATGATCCAACCAATTAACGCACTGAAGAACTATGCTTACACACCGTATGTGTTAAGAAAATAATGAGACTCGCCGCTGCGTGGCGCTCCATTCGGTAGAAGCAAGCAACTAGGAGGGATTGCGTTGGATGATCAAAAATTTAACTCACTGAAGCACTATGCTCACACACACAGTATGTGTCAAGAAAGTAATGATACTCGCCGCTTAGTGGCGCTCCATTCGCTAGAAGCAAGCTACCCGGAGGGATTGTGGTGGATGATCCAACCAATTAACGCACTGAAGCACTATGATCACACACAGTATGTGTCAAGAAAGTAATGATACTCGCCGCTTAGTGGCGCTCCATTCGCTAGAAGCAAGCTACCCGGAGGGATTGTGGTGGATGATCAAAACAATTAACGCACTGAAGCAGTATGCTCACACACAGTACGTGTCAAGGAATTAATGAGACTCGCCGCTGCGTGGCGCTTCATTCGCTAGAAGTAAGCTACCCGGAGGGATTGTGGTGGATTTAAATTCAAGATGGCGTCAAGCTCGAAGTCGATGCAAAGTGGTGCTCTTATTGTTTATCTTTTTCTCGTGGTTATGTGTAGTGTTTATGTGCGTGCTCTACTGTCTTCATGTAGTAACGGTGCTGTGACTTTCCCAAATGAAGCATTGCCAATGAAACATGGACTGAAGTGTAGTGGAAGATCATTTCATTTTATTGCTGCTGCCTTCATACCAAGAGGACCGCCATGTGCTCTCTCTGGTACTGCTAACAGTGACGGAGGAACTACCAGTGATTTTGTGACAAGGTATGAGTCAAAAGCAAAAAAACAGTGCCTCATTCTCGTTTGTTTTCTCCTCCTTTGTGGTGATATTCACGTAAACCCTGGCCCACCCTGTCCACATTACACTAATGCTTTCAATATATATTATCAAAATGTTCGTAGCATTAAAAACAAATTACTTGAGTGCTTATTGAACCTAGGTGAGATAAGGGAACTGGATTGTTTCGCAGTGACCGAATCGTGGCTGAATGAATCAGTGAACGACAGTGAAATTAGCTTTTCTAATAATTTCACCATTTATCGTAAAGACCGCATAACTCGTGGAGGTGGAGTGATGATTTGTGTAAATAATAAGTGGAAGAGCAAGAGAAGACTGGATCTCGAACGGGATTGTGAACTTATATGGGTGGAAGTATTTATTCCAAAGCGTCGTTCTGTGTTTATTGGATGCTTCTATAGGCCGCACAAGAACACCCCCCAGCACATCTTAGAAGCTTGCCATGACTCACTGTTACATGCGTTGTCACACGGTGACGTCATCCTATTGGGTGATTTCAACCTTTCCATCACGTGGCAGGACAGCAAGCATGGAGTCGCTAAAGATGGAAACGACAGTTATTTCATGGACAATTTTATTCATGGACTTGGTCTAGGTCAACATAATATGCATAATACCCGCAATAATAGCAATCTTGACTACATTCTTTCTAACTTAGAACCTCGTTGTGTTGTCCCATGCAGAAATCTTTTTCCTTCGGATCACGATTCATTGGATGTTTCTTTCGATTTCCTCCCCTCCACTACTACAAACCAGGCCCTCAAAAGTAGGTCACAACTTCTATGGAAGAAAGCCCCCTGGGGTGACATCTGCCGGGCTATTGAACTGTTTCCTTGGTGTTTGTTAGAGGTAGGAACTGTTGACGACGCTGTGGACTTATTTACATCCGTTGTCCACTCAGCCATAAAGGACTTTGTGCCGGTGAAAGCATCAAAATCGAACAGGTTTCCGGTCTGGTATGACAATGAACTTCGTGACCTTCTTAAAAACAAAAAGCTTGCCTGGACTCTATGGAAATCACATCCGAGTGACTACACATATAAAAAATTTGCTAGAATTAGAAGTCTTGCCAAGAAGGTACAGCGACGTAAATATTTTGAATACACGGACTCAATTGGTGATTTTACTGTTAGTAACCCTAAAGTCTTTTGGTCTGTAATTAAATCTAGAACAAAATCTCCGGGCATACCGGCAACAATTCAAGATGAAAATACTGAAGCGAGTGATGATCAAAGACCAGACCTCTTCAATAACTACTTCTGCAAAACATTTACTTCCCTTTCCTCTACAACCCATCTCCCCCCTCTCCACCCCATCTGTTCGGACACCTTATCCATTCTCTCTACCACCCCGGGCGAAGTTCTGGCTCTCTTGCTATCGTTATCTCCACATAGATCACTTGGACCTGATAAAATTAGTCCTCTCTTTCTCAACAAAACTGCTTCAGTTATTGCGGTTCCTCTATCTATCTTATTCAATAGATGCTTCAAGGAAGGGTATTATCCCACCAGTTGGAAACTGGCTCACGTGACCCCAATATATAAATCAGGACTTAAAGATCATATATCCTCCTATAGGCCAATATCTCTTCTTTCTGTAATATCAATTATCTGCGAAAAAATAATTAAAGACAGGCTACTTAAATTCACCTCACCTTACATCCATAGTTCTCAGCACGGCTTTCTACCGAAAAGCTCAAGTCTCTCAAACTTAAGTACTCTTCTTTCCTGTGCAGTCAAATGTATGAATAACAATACTCAATTAGATGTTATCTACTTTGATCTCTCGAAGGCCTTTGATTCTGTCAGTCACATTCATCTTCTTCATAAACTCTCCAATAGATTTAATGTACATGGCAATTTTCTCTCTCTAATCACAAGCTACTTGAAGGACCGTAAACAGAGAGTTGTTCTTTCAGGGGCGACTTCTAACCCCCAACCCGTGATCTCAGGGGTGCCTCAGGGGAGTGTACTTGGGCCTCTACTGTTTGTCCTGTATATGGATGATCTCTACACGCACTTATCAGCTCAACCTTGTTGCCTTCTGCTTTTTGCTGACGATTGTAAGTTATACAGAGAAATATCGTGTCTCCATGACACAATTGCTCTACAGGAAGACATAAATTACCTTACAGGCTGGTGTGAAATGTGGCACTTGAAACTCAACAGTAAGAAATGTGACAGTATTACTATTACTTTGAAAAAGTCTCCTGTTCCCTCCACATACCATATCAACGATTCCCCTATCACACATTCTGCTAGTCATAACGATCTTGGTGTCATCTTTGATTCAAAACTCACCTTCTCTGACCACATCTCCTCAATACTAAAGAATTCAATGCGCATGTTGGGACTTCTTTATCGATTCACCGAACTACGCACTGTTTCTTCATTAGCAACTTTTTATAAGACTTTAATAGCGCCCAAGATCGAATACTGCTCTCCCATATGGGCCATGGCAGCACCTACACATCTCTCCAGACTTGATTCTGTTCTCAATTTCTTCATTGCTATAGTCCGATTTCGTGTTCCTGCACTTCGAATATTATCTAAGAAGGAGCTCTTGCGACATCTTAATATTCAGACTCCTGAAGTACGCAGAAATATCTCTGACCTGAAATATCTACATAAAATAGTTAATGGAACCTTAAGATCGGAAATATTACTTCAGGAACTATCCTTACCTGTCCCTTCCCGCATCACTCGGAATACCCACCTATTCCATCTTGCCCGTCCTAGGTTGGCTGTTATACAGAGGTCTCTTTTTTATAGAATACCAAACAGTTATAATCAAGTAACAACTGATGTGGACATTTTTTTGAGCTACCCAGTGTTTGAAAGAGCAATTAAACGAGCTTTGACGGAATAGTTTTACTTTTACACTCTTTTTTTTCTATGTTGTTGTTATTGTTGTCATGTTTTTTTTCTTTCTTTTGTTAGCATGTCCCTGTGTAAAATGGCAAAGTTATGCTGTATCTGGGAAATTGTTCAATAAATAAATAAATAAAACAATTAACGCACTGACGAACTGTGCCCTCATAAAATGTATGCAGAAGGTAATGACTCGCCGCAGCCTTGCGCTCCATTCGCTAGAAGCAAGCTACCCGTAGGGATTCTGGTGTATGATCAAAACAATTAACGCATTGAAGCAATATGCTCACACACAGTATGTTTCAAGAAAAAAATGAGACTAGCTGCTGCGTGGCGCTCCATTAGCTAGAAGCAAGCTACCCGGAGGGATTCTGGTGGTCAAAAATATTAACGCATTGAAGCACTATGCTCACACACAGTATGTGTGCTAAAAATAATGACACTCGCCGCTGCGTGGCGCTCCATTCGCTAGAAGCAATGTACCCGGAGGGATTGTGGTGGATGATCAAAACAATTAACGCACTGAAGCACTATGCTCACACACAGTATGTGTCAAGAAAGTAATGAGATTCGTCGAAGGGTGGCGCTCCATTCGCTAGAAGCAAGCTACCCGGAGGGATTTTAGTGGATGATCCAAACAATTAACGCACTGACGAACTATGCCCTCAAAAAATGTATACAGAAAGTAATGAGACTCGCCGCTGCGTGGCGCTCCATTCGCTAGAAGCAAAGTACATGGAGAGATTCTGGTGGATGATCAAAAAAATTAAAGCATTGAAGCACTATGCTCACACAGAGTAAGTGTCAAGAAAGTAATGAGATTCGCCGAAGCGTGGCGCTCCATTCGCTAGAAGCAAGCTACCCTGGGAGACTGTCTTGGATGGTCAAAACAATTAACGCACTGACGAACTATGCCCTCATAAAGTGTAAGAAAAAAGTAATTAGACTCGCCGCTGCGTGGTGCTCCATTCGCTTGAAGCAAGATCCCCGGAGGGATTGTGGTGGATGATCAAAACAATTAACGCACTGAAGCAGTATGCTCAGACACAGTATGTGTCATGAAATTAATGAGGCTCGCCGCTGCGTGGCGCTCCATTCGCCAGAAGCAAGCTACCCTGGGGGACTGTCGTGGATGGTCAAAGCAATTAACGCACTGACTAACTATGCCCTCATAAAGTGTAAGCAAAAAGTAATGAGACTCGCCGCTGTGTGGCGCTCCATTCGCTGAAAGCCAGATACCCGGAGGGATTCTGGTGGATGGTCAAAACAATTAACGCATTGAATCACTATGCTCACGCATAGTATTTGTCAAGAATGTAATGAGACTTGCCGCAGCATGGCGCTCCATTCCTTAGAAGCAAGCTACCCGGAGGGATTCTGGTGGATGATCAAAACAATTAACGCACTGAAGCACTATTCTCACACACAGTATGTGTCAAGAAAGTAATGAGACTCGCCGCTGCGTTGCGCTCCATTCGCTAGAAGCAAGGTACCCGGAGGGATTTTGGTTGTTGATCCAAACAATTAACGCACTGACGAACTAGGCCCTGAAAAAATGTGTACAGAAAGAAATGAGACTCGCCGCTGCGTGACGCTCCATTCGCTAGAAGCAAGCTACCCGGAGGGATTCAGGTGGATGGTCAAAACAATTAACGCATTGAAGCACTATGCTCACACACAGTATGTGTCAAGAAAGTAATGAGACTCGCCGCAGCGTGGGGCTCCATTCTCTTGAAGCAAGCTACCCGGAAGCATTCTGGTGGATGATCAAAACAATTAACGCACTGAAGCACTATGCTCACACACAGTATGTGTCAAGAAAGTAATGAGACTCGCCGCTGCGTTGGGCTCCATTCGCTGGAAGCAAGGTACCCGGAGGGATTGTGGTGGATGATCAAAACGATTAACGCACTGAAGCATTATGCTCTTACACAGAATGTGTGAAGAAAGTAATCAGACTCGCCGCTGCGTGGCGGTCCGTTCGCAAGAAGCAAGGTACCCGTAGGGATTGTGGTGGATGATCAAAACAATTAAATCACGGACGAAGTATGCGCTTTTAAAGTGTATGCAGAAACTAATGAGACTCGCCGAAGCGTTGCGCTCCATTCTCTTGAAGCAGGCTCTTCGGAGGGATTGTGCTGTATGATTCAACCAATTAACGCACTGTAGCACTATGCTCACACACAGTATGTGTGAAGAAAGTAATGAGACTCGCCGGTGCGTGGCGCTCCATTCGCTAGAAGTAAGCTACCAAGTGGGATTGTGATGGATGATTAAAACGATTAACGCGCTGAAGAATTATGCTCTTACACAGAATGTGTCAAGAAAGTAATAAGACTCGCCGCTGCGTGGCGCTCCGTTCGTATTATCATGTTACCCGGAGGGATTGTGGTGGATGATCAAATTAATTAACGCACTGACGAACTATGCCCTCACAAAGTGTATGCAGAAATTAATGATACTCGCCGGTGGGTGGCGCTCCATTCGCTAGATGCAAGCTACCCTGCAGGATTGTGGTGGATGATCAAAACAATTAACGCACTGACAAACTATGCCCTCATAAAATGTATGCAGGAAGTAATGAGAATCGCCGCTGCATGGCGCCCCATTCGGAAGAAGCAAGCTACCCGGAAGGATTCTGGTATATGATCAAAACTATTAACGCACTGAAGCACTATGCCACACAGAGTATGTGTCAAGAAAGAAATGAGCCTCGCCGCTGCGTGGCGCTCCATTCGCTAGAAGCAAGCTACCCGGAGGGATTGTGGTGGATGATCAAAAGAATTAACGCACTGACGAAGTATTCCCTCTTAAAGTGTATGCAGAAAGAAATGAGACTCAGTGCTCCTTGGCGCTACATACGCTCGAAGCAAGCTCCTCGGAGGGATTGTGCTGGATGATCCAACCAATTAACGCACTGAAGGATTATGCTCTCACACAGTATGTGTGAAGAAAGTAATGAGACTCGTCGCGGCGTGGCGCTCTGTTCGGTAGAGGCAAGCTACCCGGTGGGATTGTGGTGGATGATCAAAACAATTAAACCACTGACGAATTATGCACTCATAAAGTGTATGCAGAAAGTAATGATACTTGCCGCTGTGTATTGCTCGATTCGCTAGAAGCAAGCTACCCGGAGTGATTGTGGTTGATGATCAAAACAATTAACGCACTGAAGCACTATGCTCAAATACAACATGTGTCAAAAAAGTAATGAGACTCGCCGGTGGGTGGCGCTCCATTCGCTAGATGCAAGGTACCCGGAGGGATTCTGCTCGATGATCAAAACAAATAACGCACTGACAAACTATGCCCCCATAAATTGTATGATAACTCGTCGGTTTTCGAATGCTCTAGGTAACCAGGCTAAGAGTAACGCGACTGAGCGAATGTTAAAAAAAAAAATGTATGCAGAAAGTAATGAGA
Organism: Thermobia domestica; assembly: GCF_964235325.1. Classification (NCBI taxonomy): domain Eukaryota; kingdom Metazoa; phylum Arthropoda; class Insecta; order Zygentoma; family Lepismatidae; genus Thermobia; species Thermobia domestica. Next base: position 15,569,891 of record NC_137459.1, read on the forward strand.
CTCGCTGCTGCATAGCGCTCCATTCACTAGAATTAAGCTACCCGGTGGGATTGTGGTGGATGATCAAAACAATTAACGCACTGAAGAAATATGCTCAAACAGAGTATGTGAGAAGAAAGAAATGAGACTCGACGCTGCGTGGCGCTCCATTCGCTAGAAGCAAGCTACCCGGTGGGAATGTTGTGGATGGTCATAACAATTAACGCACTGAAGCATTATGCTCACACACCGTATTTGTCAAGAAAGTAATGAGACTCGCCGCAGCGTGGCGCTCCATTCTCTAGAAGCAAGCTACCCGGAAGGATTCTGGTGGATGATAAATACTATTAACGCACTGAAGCACTATTCCCTCAAAAAATGTATACAGAAAGTAATGAGACTCGCCGCTGCGTGGCGCTCCATTCGCTAGAAGCAAGGTACATGGAGAGATTCTGGTGGATGATCAAAAGAATTAAAGCATTGAAGCACTATGCTCACACACAGTAAGTGTCAAGAAAGTAATGAGATTCTCCAAAGCGTGGCGCTCCATTCGCTAGAAGCAAGCTACCCTGGGGGACTGTCGTGGATGGTCAAAACAATTAACGCACTGACGAACTATGCCCTCATAAAGTGTAAGCAAAAAGTAATGAGACTCGCCGCTGCGTGGTGCTCCATTCGCTTGAAGCAAGATCCCCGGAGTGATTGTGGTGGATGATCCAACCAATTAACGCACTGAAGCACTATGCTCACATACAGTATGTGTCAGCAAAATAATGAGACTCGCCGCTGCGTGGCGCTCCATTCGCTAGAAGCAAGGTACCCGGAGGGATTGTGGTGGATGATCCAATGAGACTCGCTGCTGCGTGGCGGTCCGTTCGCAAGAAGCAAGGTACCCGGAGGGATTGTGGTGGATGATCAAAACAATTAACGCACGGACGAACTATGCCCTCATAAAGTGTAAGCAAAAATTAATGAGACTTGCCGCTGCGTGGTGCTCCATTCGCTTGAAGCAAGATCCCCGGAGTGATTGTGGTGGATGATCCACCCAATTAACGCACTGAAGCACTATGCTCACATACAGTATGTGTCAGCAAAATAATGAGACTCGCCGCAGCGTGGGTCTCCATTCGCTAGAAGCAAGCAACCCGGAAGCATTCTGGTGGATGATCAAAACAATTAACGCACTGAAGCACTATGCTCACACACAGTATGTGTCAAGAAAGTAATGAGACTCGCCGCTGCGTTGGGCTCCGTTCGCTGGAAGCAAGCTACCCGGAGATATTCTGGTGGATGATCAAAACAATTAACGCACTGAAGCACTATGCTCACACAGATTATGTGTCAAGAAAATAATGAGACTCGCCGCTGCGTGGCGCGTCCATTCGCTAAAAGCAAGCTACCCGGAGTGATTGTGGTGGATCCTCCAACCAATTAACGCACTGAAGCATTAGGCTCTCACACAGTATGTGTGAAGAAAGTAATGGGACTGGTCCCGGCGTGGCGCTCCGTTCGCTAGAAGCAAGCTACCCGGTAGGATTGTGGTGGATGATCAAAACAATTAAACCACTGGCGAACTATGTACGCATAAAGTGTATGCAGAAAATAATGAGACTCGCCGCTGCGTGGCGCGTCCATTCGCTAGAAGCAAGCTACCCGGAGTGATTGTGGTGGATCCTCCAACCAATTAACGCACTGAAGCATTAGGCTCTCACACAGTATGTGTGAAGAAAGTAATGGGACTCGTCCCGGCGTGGCGCTCCGTTCGCTAGAAGCAAGCTACCCGGTAGGATTGTGGTGGATGATCAAAACAATTAAACCACTGGCGAACTATGTACGCATAAAGTGTATGCAGAAAGTAATGAGACTCGCCGCTGCGTGGCGCTCCATTCGCTAGAAGCAAGCAAACCGGTGGGATTGTTGCGGATGATCAAAACAATTAACGAACTGTAGCACTATGCTCACACAGAGTATGTTGTGATAAAAGTAATGAGACTCGCCGCTGCGTGGCGGTCCGTTCGCAAGAAGCAAGGTCCCCGGAGGGATTTTTGTGGATGATCCAACCAATTAACGCACTGAAGCACTATGCTCACACACAGTATGTGTGAAGAAAGTAATGAGACTCGACGCTCCGTGGCGCTCCATTCGCTAGAAGCAAGCAAACCGGTGGGATTGTTGTGGATGATCAAAACAATTAACGAACTGTAGCACTATGCTAACACACAGTATCTTGTGAAAAAAGTAATGAGACTCGCTGCTGCGTGGCGGTCCGTTCGCAAGAAGCAAGGTACCCGGAGGGATTGTGGTGGATGATCAAAACAATTAACGCACTGACGAACTATGCCCTCATAAAGTGTAAGCAAAAAGTAATGAGACTCCCCGCTGCGTGGCGCTCCATTCGCTAGAAGCAAGGTACCCGGAGGGATTGTGGTGGATGATCAAAACAATTTTTTTTTTTTCATTCGCTCAGCCGCGTTACTGTCAGCCGGTGCCTTGAGCATTCTAAACCGGCGAAGTATCATCATTGCGAATGATTTCTCTTTTGGGTTTATTTATTTCATAATTTTGAAGAAGGAAAGGGAAGGGGAAAAGGACGTGAAACCTAAACAAGGGATTGGACAAAAAAAAAAAAAAAGATGAAACGAACAAAAAACAAAAAACAAAAAAAAATAACTAAACTTAATATTTGCTTAACTCTACTCTCATTTCTAGTCTTGTGAGATTTTGTGTGTTTTTTGTTTTATTGCGTTTAAGTTTGAGTTTAAGTTTGTTACGTGTGTGTTGTTTTGAATGTCGTATGTTTTGTGTTTTCGTGTTTACCTATTGGTCATCTTCTTTCTTCTTTTCTTCAGGTTTTCACTCTGTATGTTTGGTTTCTCTGGTTTCTGCCTGCATTTCTCTCCTGTGTGTTCTATTTCACATTTGCACTATTTACACTGGCTTTTCACCTTTATATTTTACCTCTTTTCACTATCCTGCATCAACACTACACTACACTCACTATTGACACTGACTGCTTTTGATGAAATCACTAACCTTCACCAACTAGTACTTACACTATGAAACACACACGCTACACTTACTTTTATCTAAATTTTCACATTTTCAAAACTTTTAATTTTCTGATGCTTCTATATAAGCGTTTCCTGTTACTTTTGCTTTGATGCTTTAGTGTTCTCAGTTGCGTATCAATGCCAGTTTCCACCCATTTGTGCTGGCTTGAGGTCCAGGGCCCACTCAGAGCACTTAGTGCAGGCCCTGGTCCGTTTTATCCTTCGGCCGGCACGCCCGGGATGGGCCGTCCTATTGGCGAGAGTTGCTCTATTATTTATCTCTGAGACACTATCCTCGCTTCACCTCTACTCATGCACTCACGCAACATTCACTCTTGCACCGGAGTTCCTTTCCAAACCGAGAGGCTGGAGGTGCAGCACGCATTCTGGTCCTCGGCGAAAGCACGGTGATCCAGTGCTTGGATTCCAGGAGTCTTTTCTCCGGTCCGAGGACTTCTTCACACATTCTTCCACTTGCACTCATCCTTCTATTCTTCTTCTGTAAGTTTTTCGTCTTAGTTCGGAGTATTCATTTGTCAAATTTTCCAATTTCTTGCAGTCTTCCTCTACTTCTATTATTTCTTTCAGTGATTTTTCTCTTATTTGAGTTCTTAGTTCTAAAATTTCTTCTAATAATGGACACCACATAACATGGTGCTCAGGAGTTCCTTCTTCTCCGCATTCACACGTTGGGCTGGGTCTTAACTTGATTCTGTGGAGGTGTTGTTCGTATGGTCCATGGCCTGATAGATAATGAACCAATCCATATGTTGGATTTAAGTGGTTTATTTTTAGTCTATCGACGATGCTAGGAAAAATTCTATGTAATCGTTGCGCTCCACTGTATTCCTGCCATTCTTTATCCCATAGTTGTATTATGTTGTCGTTAATTTCTTTCTCATCTTTTAGATCCCTGTTAAAAATTTCTCTAATTTTCCTTTTCTCTTCTTTCCTTAACCAGTAATTAATTGCCCTTTGCAATAACACATAGTTCATTGGTTGGATACCAAGGATTATACAGAGTGCGCTATGCGAAGTAGTGTTAAAAGCTCCAGACATTCTAATTAATAGGTTTCTTTGTGGTCTATTGATTTGATTTCTGTAAGTCTTATTTCTTAATAGTCTATCAATCCAAACGCTGGATGCGTACGCCATGGTAGCTGACAAAATAGTTTCTTGGTATAGTCTTAGTATTTTTAATGGTAGCCTGTATCTGTTTCTTGCAATAGTAGTCAATTTATTCGCTACACTGTTTCCCCTTTTTACTATATATTTCAAATGTTCATCAAATTTTAGTCTATCGTCTAGCATTATGCCAAGGTATTTTATGCTTTGCGCTCGTTCTACTCCTACTCCATTTAATTTTATAGTCGGGTTTCTTTGTAGTTTTGTGCCGAAAATTAGATATTTGGTTTTCTTTGATGATATCCTTAATTTACTCTCCATACTCCATTCTTCAAGTGTTTCTGTTATCTTTTTAACTTTTTCTTCTAATTCCCTTCGGCTGTTTCCTGATGTTGTTATTACGACGTCATCGGCGAATGCCACTATTTTATCGACTTCTTGCTTTTTGTTTATTTTTTCCAAGCAAGGTTGTAATTCTATGTCCCATAGTAGGGGTCCTAATATTGATCCTTGCGGGCATCCTTTCTCTGTTTTAATTATTATGTCGCCCTCTTCATTGGGTATTATTATTTTTCTGTTTTCTAGATAGTTTCTTATCAAATTCAGTAAGTATGCTGGCATTTCCAGTTTTTTTACATTTTCAATTAAGGATGGAAACCATAAATTATCAAATGCTCCTTCGATGTCAATGAAGAGCGCTAATACATATTTCTTTTCGTATATCTTTTCTTTGATATCATCTAGAAGAGTATTTATGGCGTCTTCTGTTGATTTTCCTACTCTGAATCCAAATTGTAGTTTGTCTTCAGTTACGTTTCTGTATTTTTGAATTCTGTTTAATATTACTCTCTCAAAAATTTTTGATATATTTTTTAATAAGCATATAGGTCTATATGAGTTTACTTCTGATGGATCCTTTTCTGGTCCTTTTGAGAGAATAATTAATTTTGATGCTTTCCACGGCTCTGGAATTTCTTGTTTCTTTATTAGTAAATTGAAAAGCTTCGTTAGGTAGGGGACCCATAAATCTTTAGTCTTCTTGTATATTTCGTTTTTGATGCCATCTATACCCGGAGATTTCTTGTTTTTAAGTTTTCTAAAGATCTTTTCTATTTCTTCGTTAGTGACTTTGTCCGATTCTGGTACAGTTCCTGTATGTTGTTCACCCATTTTGTTTCTTAGTACTGTGTTTCTTTCTGTGTCGTTATTGTTTTCATCTCTGGGAAAAAATTTGTTCGCTAAAACTTTTAGAGTTTCTTCTCTGTTTGAGGTGTATGATCCATCTAATTTCTTGACTGTATTTAATACTAATGGGTTTATTTTTTGTGTTATGAGTTTGTATGGAACACCCCATGGATCTATTTCAATATTTTTCTTGAGGTAAAGATCCCAACTTCTTTTCTTAGCCTCTAATATCGCTTCCTTATATTTATTCTTTGCATTTCTATATTTTTCTAATCTTCTTTCCTTTAGTATTGGGTTATAAGTTGCTTGATAACTTTTCCGGGCTGACGTTGCAAGTCTTTTTAATCTTTGTAGTTTAGGTGTCCAAAAGTCTTCATATACTCTTCTTTCTTGACTTTCCGGAGTAGCCTCTTTGAAAGCTTTTTTTGTTGCTTGCTCAATTTCGTTGATTATTTCGGTCAAGTTTTCATCTTCATTTATTTGGGGTAGATTTAATTTGTTCTTGAAAGTAATCCAATTTGTCTTAGCTATATTAAATTTTTTTGCTCTTTTCCATTTTTCTCAATTTTCATATCAAATAGTATTATTTCGTGGTCGCTGAGAGTGAGTTTATCTCCAATCTGGCAATTTTTAATCCTACTTGTTATTTCAAATGTTCCGCATGTCACATCAATATGAGAGCTGCCTCTATTCCCTACAAAAGTTGGTCTGTTTCCTATGTTTGAGATTACAAGTCCGTTTTGCATTACAAAATCTTCAACTATTTCTCCTCTATCATCTGTTTCCGGGGCACCCCATAAGATTGATTTTGCATTTGTATCGGCAAGGATTAATATTTCCGTATTATTCCTCTGCCATATTATCTCTTGAATTTTGTCTATGAAGTCACGTGTTTCTAAGCTGTATTGGAAATACGCATTTATTAGCCAGAATTTCATGTTTCCACACTTAACTTCAGCTGTTGTTATCCAATTGTTACTATATTGGGTTAGTTTAAGTACTTCAATTTCTCTATTCATGAAAACTATAGCTGTTTTAGATTCCTGTCCTCCGTACATTATTTTTGAGCTTGCTGGAAAGGTTGTTAATTTCCCTTTTAGTAAATATGGTTCTTGTATTGCTACGATATCAATCTTTTGGATTTCTATTAGTCTTCTAAGTTCCATTGTGGCTATTTTACTTCCTTGTGCGTTATTCTGCATAATTTTCAAATACTTCTGATTTTTATCCATATCTCGTATATATGTAGGCATCCGTTCCTGATTTCGTTGGGTCGAAGTATACTCTACCATGCGCACGCACCAGTTGTTTGTAAACATTTTCTAGCGTCCAGTATATCCCTCGTCTCTCAAAAACCTCATCCACTAGATCAAGTAATTCCCATCCGTTTGCTGGGAGATCATAAATTCGCAGTTCAATTCTATCGGCTTCCTCCAAGGTTGGAAATGTTATAGTTCTTCCATTTATATGAATATATCTTACTATCTGTCTTAGTGCAGTCATTAGGATTTGTTTTTCTTCCAATTTTGCTAACCTATACATATGGTTTATATTTTCGTATAATTGTACATTATTTATTAAAATTTCTTCATTTGATGTTTTTACTGGAGTATTTTCTGTACTTGAAACTTCCGGATCTTGGATTTGTTGTATATGTTCTTCTTGAATTGGGAAAAGATATTTTTCTTCACCGTGGACAAATGATTCATTAATGTTAGGAGTCTGTTGCATACATTTATAATTCTCTTCGTTAAATTTCTTTTTCCTATTCTTTTTTCTATTTTCTAGAAGTGTTTCTAGTTCTCCTTTTTCCTTGTCGTTTTTTGTTAACTTCCCCATTTCGTTTTCTTCAGTTTTTATTTTCGATTTTTCATTTTCTTTTGTATCATATGTTTGTGTTTCTTTATCTCTCTTTTCTTTAAGTAGTTGTCTTTTTCTTTCTAGAAAATTTTCCAATCTTTGTTTGTCCCTACGTTTCTTACTTGGGCTTTTTCTCTTTGTATTTACTAATTCTTTCTTTTTACTCTCCATAGTTTATTTTAGAAATTATCCTTTCTCTGGCTACTTTGTATGAGACACATTCTTCCGTTTGTGGGTTTTGACATACTTTGTGTCTTAGTTTACATGGTATACATATCTTTTTTCCTTTGTCTTCACATTCATCGCTTTTATGTTGCAATGAGCCACAATATCTGCATCTCACTTTTTCCTTATTGTCGCAATATTTCGTAACGTGACCGAATTCTTGGCAAATAAAACATTGAGGAACGACCAGGAAATCTTTTATTCTATGTGCCTCATAATCGATGTAGACTTTTTCTTTTTCCACTAACAGTTTCCTTATCTTCGGTTCAACTTCTATCACCAAGTGGCATCGTTTTTCTTGTTTCTTTCCTGCTCGAAACCTTGCTTTACTCTTTTTGGCCTCTTCCATCTCGTTTTCATCGAAATTCTGTTCGATAAAAGCTTGGAGTAGTTCTTCATCCTTTAATTCAGACAGTACCCCATATATGATCATCAGCGGGTTTTTCTTCTTAGTTTCTTCGCACTTGAAGTTTTTCCTTATTTCTTCTTTAGCCATTATTTTCCTAATGTCTTCTTTCGTTGAGGTTTCAACTACTACCATATCTCTGGTAGTTCTTAAACCAGTTATCTTTAATTTCTCTTTTCGTGGATCAATAGCCCCTGTTAATCTTTCCGCTGTCTGCTTTGATGTCTCTCCTTGATTCGGTTTTATTATCAATGCCGGTTTTGTTTTTGCTTGCATTTCCTGTATCTTCAGTTCTTTTTCAGTAGGTTTTCTTTTTTTAATTACGTCTGTCCATAGTTGTTGTTTGTCATCGGTTTCCGTTTTTTCTGTTCTTTCATGCCTTTCTTCAATCTTTTTGGTTAGCGTTTGTATTTCATGTATAACTATGTCTGTGTCGGTCTTCTGCTTTTCTGTTAATTCTTCGATTTTATCCCTATATATGTTTCTTTGTTGTTCCCATGATATCTCTGCTCGTCCGAAAGCTTGTTGTGTATTTATTAGTTCTTCTTTTTTTTCTTCAAGCTTTTTTGTTAGGTATTTATGTTCATCTTATAATTTATTTAACTTCCTTGTTTTTTCTTGTAGTCGCTTTCTTAGTTCATTTCTGTTTTCTGTGAGTTCTTGAATTTCTGTTTCCAGTCTTTTATACTGCCTGTCTCTGTCATTCTTAATTTCTGCTTTTTCCTGTTTTAGCTCCTCTATTTCCTTTTCTAATTTCACGTTTATTTGCCGTAACTCTTCCATTTGTTTTTTCTCTTCAATGCGGCTGCCTTTCTGGCCTGACATCATTTCCATTTCTGTTATTAGTTTTTCTTTCTGGAGGTTGTCATATTTCTCCTGAAGTGTACTGTTAATTTTCTCCATTTGGCCTAGTTGCCCTAAAAGCTGTGCCCTGTCCTTAACCCATACTATGGCCCTCTTTTTTAGTTTCTCAAGGTGGGATCTTCCTATCTTTTTCCAATCTAAGAGATTTTCTATGTAATTCATTTCTTGCTCTAATTGCCCCATTGTGTCGAATCCTGTATCTTCCAAGGTGTTTTTCTTAGTTGATTGTTCGAATGTTGAGGATTCTTCTCTCGCTATTTTTCTTTGTTCTGTTTCTTCCGCCCTAGATTGACGTACTGTAGGATTTATTGGTGACTGGTCTCTAGCTGGCGTCCCTGGAGGGGAACGATACATCGCCATTTTTTCCGTATTACGCGTTTATGTTTAAGTTTAAATCACTAAAATTATAAATACTATTACACTTAGAGTTTATTCCGATAGGCAAAAGTTTTTAGTTTATGGGCCGATTTGCACAAAACCCTGTAGGGACACTTTTGGACACTCTTCCCGATCGGTGGGATCCGAGAGGGGTAAGGTTCCTGGGGAGGGGGGGTTCCCCGATATTCTTCCGAAAATGGGGTCAAAAGTCAAGACCTATCCCATTTTCGGTCGAATATAGTTCAGAAAGGGGAGGGGGAGAGGGAGGACATGGGAGGGAATGAGGGGTTCAGGTCCCTGGTCCTTTCGGTCCGGGTGCCATAGTGTCCCAAAATTAGCTTAGAAGCCCATATTATACCACTTCATGCTCGAGAGAAAAGTTAAGTCCAGGATAGTGAAAAGAAAAGTTTAAAGGTAATATTATTTCCCAAGCAAGGTTATATCAAAACAATTAACGCACTGAAGCACTATGCTCAGACACAGTATGTGTCAAGAAATTAATGAGACTCGCCGCTGTGTGGCGCTCCATTCGCTGAAAGCCAGCTACCCGGAGGGATTCTGGTGGAAGGTCAAAACAATTAACGCATTGAATCACTTTGCTCACGCATAGTATTTGTCAAGAATGTAATGAGACTTGCCGCAGCATGGCGCTCCATTCGCTAGAAGCAAGCTACCCGGAGGGATTCTGGTGGATGATCAAAACAATTAACGCACTGAAGCACTATGCTCACACACAGTATGTGTCAAGAAAGTAACGAGACTCGCCGCTGCGTTGCGCTCCATTCGCTAGAAGCAAGCAACCCGGAGGGATTTTGGTTGTTGATCCAAACAATTAACGCACTGACGAACTATGCCCTGAAAAAATGTGTACAGAAAGAAATGAGACTCGCCGCTACGTGACGCTCCATTCGCTAGAAGCAAGCTACCCGGAGGGATTCAGGTGGATGATCAAAACAATTAACGCATTGAAGCACTATGCTCACACACAGTATGTGTCAAGAAAGTAATGAGACTCGCCGCAGCGTGGGTCTCCATTCTCTAGAAGCAAGCAACCCGGAAGCATTCTGGTGGATGATCAAAACAATTAACGCACTGAAGCACTATGCTCACACACAGTATGTGTCAAGAAAGTAATGAGACTCGCCGCTGCGTTGGGCTCCGTTCGCTGGAAGCAAGCTACCCGGAGGGATTCTGGTGGATGATCAAAACAATTAACGCACAGAAGCACTATGCTCACACAGATTATGTGTCAAGAAAATAATGAGACTCGCCGCTGCGTGGCGCGTCCATTCGCTAGAAGCAAGCTACCCGGAGTGATTGTGGTGGATCCTCCAACCAATTAACGCACTGAAGCATTAGGCTCTCACACAGTATGTGTGAAGAAAGTAATGGGACTCGTCCCGGCGTGGCGCTCCGTTCGCTAGAAGCAAGCTACCCGGTAGGAATGTGGTGGATGATCAAAACAATTAAACCACTGGCGAACTATGTACGCATAAAGTGTATGCAGAAAGTAATGAGACTCGCCGCTGCGTGGCGCTCCATTCGCTAGAAGCAAGCAAACCGGTGGGATTGTTGTGGATGATCAAAACAATTAACGAACTGTAGCACTATGCTCACACACAGTATGTTGTGAAAAAAGTAATCAGACTCGCCGCTGCGTGGCGGTCCGTTCGCAAGAAGCAAGGTCCCCGGAGAGATTGTTGTGGATGATCCAACCAATTAACGCACTGAAGCACTATGCTCACACACAGTATGTGTGAAGAAAGTAATGAGACTCGACGCTCCGTGGCGCTCCATTCTCTAGAAGCAAGCAAACCGGTGGGATTGTTGTGGATGATCAAAACAATTAACGAACTGTAGCACTATGCTAACACACAGTACGTTGTAAAAAAAGTAATGAGACTCGCTGCTGCGTGGCGGTCCGTTCGCAAGAAGCAAGGTACCCGGAGGGATTGTGGTGGATGATCAAAACAATTAAATCACGGACGAAGTATGCGCTCATAAAGTGAATGCAGAAAGTTATGAGACTCGCCTTTTCGTGGCGTTCCATTCGCTAGAAGCAAGCTACACGGAGGGATTGCGGTGGATGATCAAAACAGTTAACGCACTGAAGAACTATCTGCTCATAAAGTACATGCAGAATGTAATGAGACTCGCCGCTGCGTGGAGCATTATTCGCATGAAGCACGCCCAACGGAGGGATTGTTGTAGATGATCCAACCAATTAACGCACTGAAGCACTATGCTCACACACCGTATGTGTCAAGAAATAATGAAACTAGCAGGTGGGTGGCGCCCCATTCACTAGAACCAAGCTACCCGGAGGGATTGTGGTGGATGATCAAAACAATTAACGCACTGACGAACTATGCCCTCATAAAGTGTATGCAGAAAATTGTAAGACTCGCAGCTGCGTGGCGCTCCATTCGCTTGAATAAAGCTCAACGGAGGGATTGTGGTGGATGATCCAACCAATTAACGCACTGAAGCACTATGCTCACACACAGTATGGGTAAGGAAAGTAATGAAACTCGCCGCTGCTTGGCGCTTCATTTTCTAGAAGCAAGCTACCCGGAGAGATTGTGGTGGATGATCCAACCAATTAACGTACTGAAGCATTATGCCCTCATAAAGTGAATGCAGAAAGTAATGAGACTCGCCGCTGCGTGGCGCTCCATTCGCTTGAAGCAACCTACCAGGAAGCATTGTGGTGAATGATCCAACCAATTAACGCACTGAAGCAATATGCTCACACACAGTCTTTGTGAAGAAAGTAATGAGACTCGCCGCTGCGTAGCGCTCCATTCGCTAGAAGCAAGCTACCCGAAGGGATTCTTTTGGATGTTCAAAACAATTAACGCACTGAAGCACTATTCTGACACACAGTATGTGTCAATAAAGTAATGAGACTCGCCGTTTCGTGGCGTTCCATTCTCTAGAAGCAAGCAACCAAAAGCGATTGTGGTGGATGATCAAACCAATTAACGTATTTAAGCACTATGCTCACACACAGTATGTGTCAAGAAAGGTAAGAGACTCGCCGCTGCGTGGCGCTCGATTCGCTAGAAGCAAGCTACCCGGAGGGATTCTGATGGATTATGCAAACAATTAACGCACTGAAGCACTATGCTCACACACAGTCTTTGTGAAGAAAGTAATGAGACTCGCCGCTGCGTAGCGCTCCATTCGCTAGAAGCAAGCTACCCGAAGGGATTCTTTTGGATGTTCAAAACAATTAACGCACTGAAGCACTATTTTCACACACAGTATGTGTCAAGAAAGTAATGAGACTCGCCGATGCGTGGCGCTCCATTCGCTAGAAACAAACTTCCTGGATTGATTGTGATGGATGATCAAAACAATTAACGCACTGACGAATTATGCCCTCAAAAATGTATGCAGAAAGTAATGAGGTTCGCCCCTGCGTGGCGCTCCATTCGCTTGAAGCAACCTACCAGGAGGCATTGTGGTGAATGATCCAACCAATTGACGCACTGAAGCACTATGCTCACACACAGTCTTTGTGAAGAAAGTAATGAGACTCGCCGCTGCGTAGCGCTCCATTCGCTAGAAGCAAGCTACCCGAAGGGATTCTTTTGGATGTTCAAAACAATTAACGCACTGAAGCACTATTCTCACACAAAGTATGCGTGAAGAAAGTAATGCGACTCGCCGCTGCGTGGCGCTCCATTCGCTAGAAGCAAGCTACCCGAAGGGATTCTTTTGGATGTTCAAAACAATTAACGCACTGTAGCACTATTTTCACACACAGTATGTGTCAAGAAAGTAATGAGACTCGCCGATGCGTGGCGCTCCATTCGCTAGAAACAAACTTCCTGGATTGATTGTGATGTATGATCAAAACAATTAACGCACTGACGAATTATGCCCTCAAAAATGTATGCAGAAAGTAATGAGGCTCGCCGCTGTGTGGCGCTCCATTCGCTTGAAGCAACCTCCCCGGAGGGATTGTGGTGGATGATCCAACTAATTAACGCAATGAAGCACTATGCTCACACACAATCTTTGTGAAGAAAGTAATGAGACTCGCCACTGCGTGTCGCTCCATTCGCTAGAAGCAAGCTACCCGAAGGGATTCTTTTGGATTATCAAAACAATTAACGCACTGACGCTCTATGGTTACACACAGTATGTGGAAAGAAAATAATGAGGCTCGCCGCTGCGTGGCTCTTAACTTTCTTGACGCATACTGTGTGTGAGCATAGTGCTCAAATTCGTTAATTGGTTTGATCATCCACCAAAATCCCTTTCGGTTGCATGCTTCTATAGAATGGAGCGCCACGCAGCGGCGAGTCTCATAACTTTCTTGACACATACTATGTGTGAGCATAGTGCTTCAGTGCGTTAATAGGTTGGATCATCCACCACAATCCCTCCGGGTAGCTTGCTTCTAGCGAATGAAGCGCCACGCAGCGGCGAGTTTCATTACTTTCTGCATACACTTTATGAGGGAATTGTTCATCAGTGCCTTAATTGTTTTGATCATCCACCACAATCTCTCCAGGTAGTTTGCTTCTAGCGAATGGAGCGCCACGCAGCGGCGAGTCTCATTACTTTCTTGACTCATACTGTGTTTGAGAATAGTGCTTCAGTGCGTTAATTGTTTTGAACATCCAAAAGAATCCCTTCGGGTAGCTTGCTTCTAGCGAATGGAGCGCTACGCAGCTGCGAGTCTCATTACTTTCTTGAAGAGGACTGTGTGTGTCACCAACTTAATCAAATTTAAAGTTAATTGCGTGTTGTGTGTGTGTAGTGTTAAGTGGTGTGCGTTATCAAGGTGGAAAAGGATTTGGTGTACAGATACAGTCTGGTGGAGGACCGCAGACTAAAAATCAGTTAGTGAAAGTGTAATAGGTGACTTAAGATTTACGGAAGACCGTAATAATAATAACAATAATACATTACTTATCAATGTGCATGAAATAAAATAATTCACAGGTAGAAACCATTATAATAAGTGAAAATATAAGTTGCCTATATCAGTTTTCAGTCAACAGGTGGAGAACCGATGAATAAGAATATTGATAAATGTAAGATTGTTACAATTATTAAAACAAGCCACACAGGAGAGAAACTACACAAATTAAATAACTAAACTGGTTCTCATGTAGCAACACCATTGTCCCTTGTTTTGTGTATTTTGTGCTGTTGTATGTTTTATTGTAGGTATCAGGCATACAAAATCGCCCCCACACCCAGCTTTTGGGAAGTGAGAATAAACGAATGAGTAGAGAGATATAAAATAGAGAGATTAAAAAGAGTTAGGGCAGATGCGTCTGCTAATAAGTCCGTATGAACACGGCAAAGGCAGGGGTAGTGGAGGAATTAAAAAAAAAAAACACTTACTGTGTGTGCGCATAGTGCTTCAGTGAGTTAATTGGTTGGATCATCCACCACAATGCCTCCTGGTAGGTTGTTTCAAGCGAATGGAGCGCCACGCAGCGGCGAGTCTCATTACTTTCTGCATACACTTTATGAGGGAATTGTTCATCAGTGCGTTAATTGTTTTGATCATCCACCACAATCTCTCCAGGTAGTTTGCTTCTAGCGAATGGAGCGCCACGCAGCGGCGAGTCTCATTACTTTCTTGACTCATACTGTGTTTGAGAATAGTGCTTCAGTGCGTTAATTGTTTTGAACATCCAAAAGAATCCCTTCGGGTAGCTTGCTTCTAGCGAATGGAGCGCTACGCAGCTGCGAGTCTCATTACTTTCTTGAAGAGGACTGTGTGTGTGCTTAGTGCTTCAGTGCGTTAATTGGTTGGATCATCCACCACAATGCCTCCTGGTAGGTTGGTTTAAGCGTATCGAGCACCACGCAGCAGCGAGTCTCATTACTTTCTTGACACATACTGTGTTTGAGAATAGTGCTTTAGTGCGTTAATTGTTTTGAACATCCAAAAGAATCCCTTCGGGTAGCTTGCTTCTAGCGAATGGAGCGCCACGCAGCGGCGAGTCTCATTACTTTCTTCACAAAAACTGTGTGTGAGCATAGTTTTTCAGTGCGTTAATTGGTTGGATCGTTCACCACAATGCCTCCTGGTAGGTTGTTTCAAGCGAATGGAGCGCCACGCAGCGGCGAGTCTCATTACTTTTCTGACACATACTGTGTGTGAGCATAGTGCTTCAGTGCGTTAATTGTTTTGAACATCCAAAAGAATCCCTTCGGGTAGCTTGCTTCTAGCGAATGGAGCGCTACGCAGCGGCGAGTCTCATTACTTTCTTCACAAAAACTGTGTGTGAGCATAGTGCTTCAGTGCGTTAATTGGTTGGATCATTCACCACAATGCCTCCTGGTAGGTTGCCTTAAGCGAATCGAGCTCCACGCAGCAGCGAGTCTCATTACTTTCTGCATACATTATTTGAGGGCATAGTTCGTCAGTGCATTAATTGTTTGCATCATCCACCACAATCCCTCCAGGTAGCTTGCTTCTTGCGAATCGAGCGCCACGCAGCTGCGAGTCTCTTAACTTTCTTGACACATACTGTGTGTGAGCATAGTGCTTAATTGCGTTAATTGGTTTGATCATCCACCACAATCCCTTTTGGTTGCTTGCTTCTAGAGAATGTAGCGCCACGCAGCGGCGAGTCTCATAACTTTCTTGACACATACTGTGTGTGAGCATAGTGCTTCAGTGCGTTAATTGGTTGGATTATCCACAACAATCCCTCCGGGTAGCTGGCTTCTAGCGAATGAAGCGCGACGCAGCGGCGAGTTTCATTACTTTCTGCATACACTTTATGAGGGAATTGTTCATCAGTGCGTTAATTGTTTTGATCATCCACCACAATCTCTCCAGGTAGTTTGCTTCTAGCGAATGGAGCGCCACGCAGCGGCGAGTCTCATTACCTTCCTGACTCATACTGTGTTTGAGAATAGTGCTTCAGTGCGTTAATTGGTTGGATCATCCACCACAATGCCTCCTGGTAGGTTGGTTTAAGCGTATCGAGCACCACGCAGCAGCGAGTCTCATTACTTTCTTGACACATACTGTGTTTGAGAATGGTGCTTTAGTGCGTTAATTGTTTTGAACATCCAAAAGAATCCCTTCGGGTAGCTTGCTTCTAGCGAATGGAGCGCTACGCAGGGGCGAGTCTCATTACTTTCTTGACAAGGACTGTGTGTGTGCTTAGTGTTTCAGTGCGTTAATTGGTTGGATCATCCACCACAATGCATCCTGGTAGGTTGCTTTAAGCGAATCGAGAACCACGCAGCGGCGAGTATCATTACTTTCTGCATACATTTTTTGAGGACATAGTTGGTCAGTGCATTAATTGTTTGGATCATCCACTATGCTTCAAGCGAATGGAGCGCCACGCAGCGGCCAGTCTCATTACTTTCTTGACACATACTTTGTGTGAGCATAGTGCTTCAGTGCGTTAATTTTTTGGATCATCCACCAAAATTCCTCCGGGTAGTTTGCTTCTAGCGAATCGAGCGCCACGCTGCGGCGAGTCTCATTACTTTCTTGACAAATACTGTGTGTGAGCATAGTGCCTCAATGCGTTAATTGGTTGGATCATCCACTGGAATCCCTCCGGGTAGCTTGCTACTAGCGAATCGAGCGCCACACAGCGGAGAGTTTCTTAACTTTCTTGACACATACTGTGTGTGCGCATAGTGCTTTAGTGCGTTAATTGCTTGGATCATCCAACACAATGCCTCCTGGTAGGTTGCTTTAAGCGAATCGAGCGCCACGCTGCGGCTTGTCTCATTACTTCTTGACACGTACTTTGTGTGAGCATAGTGCTTCAGTGCGTTAATTGTTTTGATCATTCGTCATTATCAATCCGGGTAGCTTGCTTCTAGCGAAGGAGCGCCACACAGCGGCGAATCTCATTACTTTCTTCACACTTACTGTGTGTGCGCGTAGTGCTTCAGTGCGTTAATTGGTTGGATCATCCACCACAATCCCTCCGGTGAGCTTCCTTCAAGCGAATGGAGCGTCACAAAGCGGAGAGTCTCATTACTTTCTGCATGCACTGTATGAGGGCGTAGTTCGTCAGTGCGTTAATTGGTTGGATCATCCACCACAATCCCACCGGGTAGCTTGGTACTAGCGAATGGAGCGATACACTGTGGCGAGTCTCAATACTTTCGTGACATACTGTGTGTGACCATAGTGCTTCAGTGCGTTAATTGTTTGGATCATCCACCAGAATCCCTCTGGGTAGCTTCCTTCTATCGAATCGAGCGCCACGCAGCGGCGAGTCTCATTACTTTCTTGACACTTACTGTGTGTGAGCATAGTGCTTAAGTGCGTTAATTGGTTGGACCATCCACCACAATCCCTTTAGGTTGCTTGCTTCTAGCGAATGGAGCGCCACGCAGCGGCGAGTCTCATAACTTTCTTGACACATACCGTGTGTGAGCATAGTGCTTCAGTGCGTTAATTGGTTAAATCATCCACCACAATCGCTGCGGGTACCTTGCTTCATTCGAACGAAGCGCCACGCAGCGGCGAGTTTCATTACTTTCTGCATACACTTAATGAGGAAATTGTTCATCAGTGCGTTAATTGTTTTGATCATCCACCACAATCTCTCCGGGTAGTTTGCTTCTAGCGAATGGAGCGCCACGCAGCGGCGAGTCTCATTACTTTCTTGACACATACTGTGTTTGAGAATAGTGCTTCAGTGCGTTAATTGTTTTGAACATCCAAAAGAATCCCTTCGGGTAGCTTGCTTCTAGCGAATGGAGCGCTACGCAGCGGCAAGTCTCATTACTTTCTTGACAAGTACTGTGTGTGTGCTTAGTGCTTCAGTGCTTTAATTGGTTGGATCATCCACCATAATGCCTCCTGGTAGGTTGCTTTAAGCGAAACAAGCACCACGCAGCAGCGAGTCTCATTAATTTCTGCATATATTTTTTGAGGGCATAGTTCGTCAGTGCATTAATTGTTTGGATCATCCACCACAATCGCTCCGGGTAGCTTGCTTCATGCGAATGAAGCGCCACGCAGCGGCGAGTTTCATTACTTTCTGCATACACTTTATGAGGGAATTGTTCATCAGTGCGTTAATTGTTTTGATCATCCACCACAATCTCTCCGGGTAGTTTGCTTCTAGCGAATGGAGCGCCACGCAGCGGCGAGTCTCATTACTTTCTTGACACATACTGTGTTTGAGAATAGTGCTTCAGTGCGTTAATTGTTTTGAACATCCAAAAGAATCCTTTCGGGTAGCTTGCTTCTAGCGAATGGAGCACTACGCAGCGGCAAGTCTCATTACTTTCTTGACAAGGACTGTGTGTGTGCTTAGTGCTTCAGTGCTTTAATTGGTTGGATCATCCACCACAATGCCTCCTGGTAGGTTGCTTTAAGCGAATGGAGCGCCACGCAGCGGCGAGTCTCATTACTTTCTTGACACGTACTGTGTGTGAGCATACTAGTGCAATGCGTTAATTGTTTTGATCATCCACCAGAATCCCTCCGGGAAGCTAGCTTCTCGGCGAGTCTCATTACTTTCTTCACAAAGACCGTGTGTGAGCATAGTGCTTCAGTGCGTTAATTGGTTGGATCATTCACCACAATGCCTCCTGGTAGGTTGCTTCATGCGAATGGAGCGCCACGCAGCGGCGAGCCTCATTACTTTCTGCATACATTTTTGAGGGCATGATACGTCAGTGCGTTAATTGTTTTGAACATCCAAAAGAATCCTTTCGGGTAGCTTGCTTCTAGCAAATGGAGCGCCACGCAGCGTCGAGTCTCATTACTTTGTGCATACGCTTTAAGAGGGCATAGTTCGTCACTGCGTTAATTGTTTTGATCAGCCACCACAATCCCTCCGGGAAGCTAGCTTCTCGGCGAGTCTCATTACTTTCTTCACAAAGACTGTGTGTGAGCATAGTGCTTCAGTGCGTTAATTGGTTGGATCATTCACCACAATGCCTCCTGGTAGGTTGCTTCATGCGAATGGAGCGCCACGCAGCGGCGAGCCTCATTACTTTCTGCATACATTTTTGAGGGCATCATACGTCTGTGCTTTAATTGTTTTGATCATCCAACACAATCAATCAAAGTAGTTGGTTTCTAGCGAATGGAGCGCCACGCAGCGGCGAGTCTCTTAACTTTCTTGACACATACTGTGTGTGAGCATAGTGCTTAAGTGCGTTAATTGGTTGGATCATCCACCACAATCCCTTTTGGTTGCTTGCTTCTAGCGAATAGAGCGCCACGCCGCGGCGAGTCTCATAATTTTCTTGACACATTCTGTGTGTGAGCATAGTGCTTCACTGCGTTAATTGGTCGGATCATCCACCACAATCGCTCCGGGTAGGTTGCTTCTAGCGAATGGAGCGCCACGCAGCCGCGAGTTTCATTACTTTCAGCATACACTTTATGAGGGCATAGTTCGTCAGTTCGTTAATTGTTTTTATCGTCCGTCATTTTCAATCCGGTTAGCTTGATTCTAGCGAATGGAGCGAAACACAGCGGCGAGTCTCATACTTTCGTGACACATACTGTGTTTGAGCATAGTGCTTCAGTGCATTAGTTCTTTGGATCAACCACCAGAATCCCTCTTGGTAGCTTCCTTCTAGCGAATCGAGCGCCACACAGCGTCGAGTCTCATAACTTTCTTGACACATACTGTGTGTGAGCATAGTGCTTCAGTGCGTTAATTGGTAGGATCATCCACCAGAATCCCTCCGGGTAGCTTCCTTCTAGCGAATCGAGCGCCACACAGCGTCAAGTCTCATTACTTTCTTGACACATACTGTGTGTGAGCATAGTGCTTCAGTGCGTTAGTTGGTTGGATCATCCACCAGAATCTCTTAGGGTAGCTTGCTTCTAGCAAATGGAGCACCACGCAGCGGCGAGTCTCATAACTTTCTTGTTACTTACTGTGTGTGCGCATAGTGCTTCAGTGAGTTAATTGGATATATCATCTACCACAACCCCCCCCCCCCCCGGGGAGCTTGCTTCATGCGAATGGAGCGAAACAAAGCGGAGATTCTTATTACTTTCTGTATGCACTTTATGAGGCATAGTTCGTCACTGCGGTAATTGTTTTGATCATCCATCACAATCAAACCAGGTTGCTTGCTTCTAGCGAATGGAGCGCCACGCAGCGGCGAGTCTCATTACTTTCTTGACACTTACTGTGTTTGAGAATGGTGCTTCAGTGCGTTAATTGGTTGGATCATCCCCCACAATGCCTCCTGGTAGGTTGCTTTAAGCGAATCGAGCACCACGCAGCAGCGAGTCTCATTACTTTCTGCATACATTTTTTGAGGGCATAGTTCGTCAGTGCATTAATTTTTTTGGATCATCCACCACAATCCCTCCGGGTAGCTTGCTTCAAGCGAATGAAGCGCCACGCAGCGGCGAGTCTCATTACTTTCTTGACACATACTTTGTGTGAGCATAGTGCTTCAGTGCGTTAATTGTTTGGATCATCCACCAGAATCCCTCCGGGTAGTTTGCTTCTAGCGAATCGAGCGCCACGCTGCGGCGAGTCTCATTACTTTCTTGACACATACTGTGTGTGAGCATAGTGCTTCAGTGCGTTAATTGGTTGGATCATCCAACAGAATCCCTCCGGGTAGCTTGCTACTAGCGAATCGAGCGCCACACAGCGGAGAGTTTCTTAACTTTCTTGACACATACTGGGTGTGAGCATAGTGTTTTAGTGCGTTAATTGGTTGGATCATCCACCACAATGCCTCCTGGTAGGTTGCTTTAAGAGAATCGAGCACCACGCTGCGGCGAGTCTCATTATTTTCTGCATACATTTTTTGAGGGCATAGTTCGTCATTGCATTAATAGTTTGGATCATTAACCACAATCCCTCCGGGTAGCTTGCTACAAGCGAATGGAGCGCCACGCAGCGGCTAGTCTCATTACTTTCTTGACACGTACTTTGTGTGAGCATAATTCTTCAGTGCGTTAATAGTTTTGATTATCCGCCAGAATCCCTTCGCGTAGCTTGCTTCTAGCGAGGGAGCGCCACACAGCGGCGAGTCTCATTACTTTCTTGACACTTACTGTGTGTGCGCATAGTGCTTCAGTGCGTTAATTGGTTGGATCATCCACCACAATCCCTCCGGAGAGCTTCCTTCAAGCCAATGGAGCGTCACAAAGCGGAGAGTCTCATTACTTTCTGCATACAGTGTATGAGGGCGTAGTTCGTAAGTGCGTTAATTCTTTTGATCATCCACCACAATCCCACCGGGTAGCTTGGTTTTAGCGAATGGAGTGCCACGCAACGGCGAGTCTTATTACTTTCTTGAAACATACTGTGTGTGGCCATAGTGCTTCAATGCGTTAACTGTTTTGATCATCCACCAGAATCCCTCCGGGTAGCTTGCTTCTAGCGAATGGAGCGATACACAGCGGCGAGTCTCAATACTTTCGTGACATACTGTGTCTGAGCATAGTGTTTCAGTGCGTTAATTGTTTGGATCATCCACCAGAATCCCTCTGGGTACCTTCCTTCTGGCGAATCGAGCGCCAAAGAGGGGCGAGTCTCATAACTTTCTTGACACATACTGTGTGTGAGCATAGTGCTTCAGTGCGTTAATTGTTTGGAACATCCACCAGAATCCCTCTGGGTACCTTCCTTCTAGCGAATCGAGCGCCAAAGAGCGGGGAGTCTCATTACTTTCTTGACACATAATGTGTATGAGCATAGTGTTTCAGTGCGTTAAATTTTTGATCATCTACCAGAATCCCTCCGGGTATCTTGCTTCTAGCAAATGGAGCGCCACGCAGCGACGAGTCTCATTACTTTGTGCATACGCTTTAAGAGGGCATAGTTCCTCACTGCGTTAATTGTTTTGATCAGCCACCACAATCCCTCCGGGAAGCTAGCTTCTCGGCGAGTCTCATTACTTTCTTCACAAAGACTGTGTGTGAGCATAGTGCTTCAGTGCGTTAATTGGTTGGATCATTCACCACAATGCCTCCTGGTAGGTTGCTTCATGCGAATGGAGCGCCACGCAGCCGCGAGCCTCATTACTTTCTGCATACATTTTTTGAGAGCATAATTCGTCAGTGCGTTAATTGTTTTGATCATCCATCACAATCAAAACAGGTAGCTAGCTTCTAGCGAATGGAGCGCCACGCAGCGGCGAGTCTCATTACTTTCTTGACATTTAATGTGTGTGAGTATAGTGCTTAAGTGCGTTAATTGGTTGGATCATCCACCACAATCCCTTTTGGTTGCTTGCTTCTAGCGAATGGAGCGCCAGGCAGCGGCGAGTCTCATAACTTTCTTGACACATACTTTGTGTGAGCATAGTGCTTCAGTGCGTTAATTGGTTGGATCATCCACCACAATCGTTCCGGGTAGCTTGCTTCATGCGAATGAAGCGCCACGCAGCGGCGAGTTTCATTACTTTCTGCATACACTTTATGAGGGAATAGTTCATCAGTGCGTTTATTGTTTTCATCATCCACCATAATCTCTCCGGGTAGTTTGCTTCTAGCGAATGGAGCGCCACGCAGCGGCGAGTCTCATTACTTTCTTGACACATACAGTGTTTGAGAATAGTGCTTCAGTGAGTTAATTGTTTTGAACATCCAAAAGAATCCCTTCGTGTAGCCTGCTTCTAGCGAATGGAGCGCTACGCAGCGGCAAGTCTCATTACTTTCTTGACAAGGACTGTGTGTGTGCTTAGTGCTTCAGTGCTTTAATTGGTTGGATCATCCACCACAATGCCTCCTGGTAGGTTGCTTTAAGCGAATCGAGCACCACGCAGCAGCGAATCTCATTACTTTGTGCATACGCTTTAAGAGGGCATAGTCCGTCACTGCGTTAATTGTTTTGATCAGCCACCACAATCCCTCCGGGAAGCTAGCTTCTCGGCGAGTCTCATTACTTTCTTCACAAAGACTGTGTGTGAGCATAGTGCTTCATTGCGTTAATTGGTTGGATCATTCACCACAATGCCTCCTGGTAGGTTGCTTCATGCGAATGGAGCGCCACGCAGCGGCGAGCCTCATTACTTTCTGCATACATTTTTGAGGGCATGATACGTCAGTGCGTTAATTGTTTTGATCATCCATCACAATCAATCCAAGTAGTTTGTTTCTAGCAAATGGAGCGCCACGCAGCGGCGAGTCTCATTACTTTCTTGACACATACTGTGTGTGAGCATAGTGCTTCAGTGCGTTAATTGTTTTGAACATCCAAAAGTATCCCTTCGGGTAGCTTGCTTCTAGCAAATGGAGCGCTACGCAGCGGCGAGTCTCTTAACTTTCCTGACACATACTGTGTGTGAGCATAGTGCTTCAGTGCATTAATTGTTTGGATCATCCACCACAATCCCTCCGGGTAGCTTGCTTCAAGCGAATGGACCGCCACGCAGCGGCGAGTCTCATTACTTTCTTGACACATACTTTGTGTGAGCATAGTGCTTCAGTGCGTTAATTGTTTGGAACATCCACCAGAATCCCTCCGGGTAGTTTGCTTCTAGCGAATCGAGAGCCACGCTGCGGCGAGTCTCTTAACTATCTTGACACATACTGTGTGTGAGCATAGTGCTTAAGTGCGTTAATTGGTTGGATCATCCACCACAATCCCTTTTGGTTGCTTGCTTCTAGCGAATAGAGCGCCACGCCGCGGCGAGTCTCATAATTTTCTTGACACATTCTGTGTGTGAGCATAGTGCTTCACTGCGTTAATTGGTCGGATCATCCACCACAATCGCTCCGGGTAGGTTGCTTCTAGCGAATGGAGCGCTACGCAGCGGCGAGTTTCATTACTTTCAGCATACACTTTATGAGGGCAAAGTTCGTCAGTTCGTTAATTGTTTTATTCATCCGTCATTTTCAATCCGGTTAGCTTGATTCTAGCGAATGGAGCGCCACACAGCGGCGAGTCTCATTACTTTCGTGACACATACTGTCTGGGAGCATAGTGCTTCAGTGCATTAGTTCTTTGGATCATCCACCAGAATCACTCTGGGTAGCTTCCTTCTAGCGAATCGAGCGCCACACAGCGTCGAGTCTCATAACTTTCTTGACACATACTGTGTGTGAGCATAGTGCTTCAGTGCGTTAATTGGTTAGATCATCCACCAGAATCCCTCCGGGTAGCTTCCTTCTAGCGAATCGAGCGCCACACAGCTTCGAGTCTCATAACTTTCTTGACACATACTTTGTGTGAGCATAGTGCTTCAGTGCGCTAATTGGTTGGATCATCCACCAGAATCCCTTAGGGTAGCTTGCTTCTAGCAAATGGAGCACCACGCAGCGGCGGGTCTCATTACTTTGTTGTTACTTACTGTGTGTGAGCATAGTGCTTCAGTGCGTTAATTGGTTGGATCATCCACCACAATACCTCCGGGTAGCTTGCTCCTATCGAATGGAGCGCCACACAGCGGCGAGTCTCATTACTTTCTTGAAACATACTGTGTGTGAGCATCGTGCTTCAGTGAGTTAATTGGTTAGATCATCCACCACAACCCCCCTCTACCGGGGAGCTTGCTTCAAGCGAATGGAGCGAAACAAAGCGGAGATTCTATTACTTTCTGTATTCACTTTATCAGGCATAGTTCGTCACTACGGTAATTGTTTTGATCATCCATCAGAATCAAACCAGGTAGCTTGCTTCTAACGAATGGAGCGCCACGCAGCGGCGAGTCTCATTACTTTCTTGACACATACTGTGTTTGAGAATAGTGCTTCAGTGCGTTAATTGTTTTGAACATCCAAAAGAATCTCTTCGGGTAGCTTGCTTCTAGCGAATGGAGCGCTACGCAGTGGCGAGTCTCATTACTTTCTTGAAAAGGACTGTGTGTGTGCTTAGTGCTTCAATGCGTTAATTGGTTGGATCATCCACCACAATGCCTCCTGGTAGGTTGCTTTAAGCGAATCTAGCACCACGCAGCAGCGAGTCTCATTACTTTCTGCATACATTTTTTGAGGGCATAGTTCGTCAGTGCATTAATTGTTTGGATCATCCACCACAATCCCTCCGGGTAGCTTGCTTCAAGCGAATGGAGCGCCAAGCAGCGGCGAGTCTCATTACTTTCTTGACACATACTTTGTGTGAGCATAGTGCTTCAGTGCGTTAATTGTTTGGATCATCCACCACAATCCCTCCGGGTAGCTTGCTACTAGCGAATCGAGCGCCACACAGCGGAGAGTTTCTTAACTTTCTTGACACATACTGTGTGTGAGCATAGTGTTTTAGTGCGTTAATTGGTTGGCCCATCCACCACAATGCCTCCTGGTAGGTTGCTTTAAGCGAATCGAGCACCACGCTGCGGCGAGTCTCATTATTTTCTGCATACACTTTTTGAGGGCATAGTTCGTCATTGCATTAATAGTTTGGATCATCCACCACAATCCCTCCGGGCAGCTTGCTAACGGCGAATGGAGCGCCACGCAGCGGCTAGTTTCATTACTTTCTTGACACATACTGTGTGTGGCCATAGTGCTTCAATGCGTTAATTGTTTTGACAATCCACCAGAATCCCTCTTGGTAGCTTCCTTCTAGCGAATCGAGCGCCAAACAGCGGCGAGTCTCATAACTTTCTTGACACATACTGTGTGTGAGCATAGTGCTTTAGTGCGTTAATTGGTTGGATCATCCACCACAATTCCTTCTGGTATCTTGCTTCTAGCAAATGGAGCACCACGCAGTGACGAGTCTCATTACTTTCTTAACACATACAGTGTGTGAGCATCGTGTTTCAGTGCGTTAATTGTTTTGATCATACACCAGAATCCCTCCGGGGAGGATGGTTCAAGCGAATGGAGCGCCACGCAGCGCCGAGTTTCACTACTTTCTTGTCATATACTGTGTGTGAGCATACTGCTTCAGTGCGTTAATTAGTTGGATTATCCAGCACAATCCCTCCGGGGAGGTTGCTTCAAGCGAATGGAGCGCCACGCAGCGGCGAGCCTCATTACTTTCTGTATACATTTTTTGAGGGCATAATTCGTCAGTGCGTTAATTGTTTTGATCATCCATCACAATCAAAACAGGTAGCTAGCTTCTAGCGAATGGAGCGCCACGCAGCGGCGAGTCTCATTACTTTCTTGACATTTATTGTGTGTGAGCATAGTGCTTAAGTGCGTTAATTGGTTGGATCATCCACCACAATCCCTTTTGGTTGCTTGCTTCTAGCGAATGGAGCGCCATGCAGCGGCGAGTCTCATTAATTTCTTCACACATATTGTGTGTGAGCATAGTGCTTCAGTGCGTTAATTGGTTGGATCATCCTCCACAATACCTCCGGGTAGCTTGCTCCTATCGAATGGAGCGCCACACAGCGACGAGTCTCATTACTTTCTTGATACATACTGTGTGTGAGCATCGTGCTTCAGTGTGTTAATAGTGTTGATCATCCGCCAGAATCCCTTCGGATAGCTTGCTTCTAGCGAATGGAGCGCCACGCAGCAGCGAGTCTCATTACTTTCTTGACACTTACTGTGTGTGCGCATAGTGCTTCAGTGAGTTAGTTGGTTAGATCATCCACCACAACCGACCCCCCCCCGGGGAGCTTGCTTCATGCGAATGGAGCGAAAAAAGCGGAGATTCTCATTACTTTCTGTATACACTTTATGAGGCATAGTTCGTCAGTGCGTTAATTGTTTTCATCATCCACCAGAATCCCTCCGGGTAGTTTGCTTCTAGCGAATGGAGCGCCACGCAGCGGCGAGCCTCATTACTTTCTTGACACATACTGTGTTTGAGAATAGTTCTTCAGTGCGTTAATTGTTTTGAACATCCAAAAGAATCCCTTCGGGTAGCTTGCTTCTAGCGAATGAAGCGCTACGCAGCGGCAAGTCTCATTACTTTCTTGACAAGGACTGTGTGTGTGTTTAGTGCTTCAGTGCTTTAATTGGTTGGATCATCCACCACAATGCCTCCTGGTAGGTTGCTTTAAGCGAATCGAGCACCACGCAGCAGCGAGTCTCATTACTTTCTGCATACATTTTTTGAGGGCATAGTTCGTCAGTGCGTTATTTGTTTTGATCATCCACCACAATCCTTCCGGGTAGCTTGCTTCAAGCGAATGGAGCGCAACGCTGCGGCGATTCTCTTTATTTTATTGACACATACTCTGTGTAAACATAGTGCTTCAATGCGTTTATTGTTTTGATCATTCACTAGAATCTTTCCGGGTAGCTTGCTTCTAGCGAATGGAGCGCCACGCAGCGGCCAGTCTCGTTACTTTCTGCATAGACTTTATGAAGGCATAGTTCGTCAGTGTGTTATTTGTTCTGATCATCAACCACAATCTCTCTGGTAGCTTGCTTCTAGCGACTGAAGCGCCACACAGCGGCGAGTCTCTTTATTTTATTGACACATTCTGTGTGTAAGCATAGTGCTTCAGTGCGTTAATTGTTTTGATCCACCAGAATCCCTCCGGGGAGCTTGCTTCAAGCGAATGGAGCGCCTCGCAGCGGCGAGTCTCATTACATTCTGCATAAACTTTATGAGAGCATAGTTCGTCTGTGCGTTAATTGATTGATTATCCACCACAATCCCTCCTTGGAGCTTGCTTCAGGCGAATGGAGCGCAACGCAGCGGCGTGTCTCATTTCTTTCTGCATACACTTTATGAGTGCATAGTTCGTCAGTGCGTTAATTGTTATGATCATCCTCCACAATCCCTCCGGCTAGCTTGCTTCTAGCGAATGAACCGCCACGAAACGGCGAGTCTGATTACTTTCTTGACACATACTCTGTGTGACCATAGTGTTTCAGTGCGTTAAATTTTTGATCATCCACCACAATCCCTCCGGGTAGCTTGCTTCTAGCGACAGGAGCGCCACGCAGCCGCGAGTCTCATTACTTTCTTGACACATAATGTGTATGAGCATAGTGTTTCAGTGCGTTAAATTTTTGATCATCCACCACAATCCCTCCGGGTAGCTTGATTCTAGCGACTGGAGTGCCGCCCAGCGGCGAGTCTCATTATTTTCTTGACACATAGTGTGTATGAGCATAGTGCTTCAGTGCGTTAATACCTTGGATCATCCACCACAATCCCTCCGGGTAGCTTGTTTCTAGCGAATAGAGCGAAATGCTGCGGCGAGTCACATTACTTTCTTGACACATACTGTGTGTGGCCATAGTGCTTCAAAGCGTTATCTGTTTTGATCTTCCACCAGAATCCCTCCGGGTAGCTTGCTTCTAGCGAATGGAGCGCCACGCAGCGGCGAGTCTCA
Source organism: Thermobia domestica (assembly GCF_964235325.1). Lineage (NCBI taxonomy): Eukaryota > Metazoa > Arthropoda > Insecta > Zygentoma > Lepismatidae > Thermobia > Thermobia domestica. The sequence continues at coordinate 15,598,112 of NC_137459.1, forward strand.
TTACTTTCTGCATACATTTTATGAGGGCATAATTCGTCAGTGCGTTAATTGTTTTGATCAGCCACCACAATCCCTCCGGGTAGCTTGCTTCTAGCGACTGGAAGGCCACGCAGCGGCGAGTCTCATTACTTTCTTGACACATACTGTGAGTGAGCATAGTTCTTCAGTGCGTTAATTGTTTTATCATCCAACACAATCCCTCCGGGTAACTTGCTTGTAGGGAATGGAGCGCCACGCAGCTGCGAGTCCCATTACTTTCTTCATACATACTGTGTGTGAGAGTAGTGCTTCAGTGCGTTAATTGTTATGATCATCCACCACAATCCTTCCGGATAGCTTGCTTCTAGCGAATGGAGCGACACGCAGCGTCGAGTCTCATTACTTTCTTGACACATACTCTCTGTGAGCATAGTGCATCACCTCGTTAATTGGTTGCATTATTTACCACAATCCTTCCGGGGAGCTTGCTTCAAGAGAATAAAGTGCCACGCAGCGGCGAGTCTCATTACTTTCTGGATATATTTTATGATGGCATAGTTCGTTAGTGCGTTAATTGTTTTGATCATCCACCACAATCCCTCCGTGTAGCTTGCTTCTAGCAAATGGAGCGCCAAACAGCGGCAGTTTCTTTACTTTCTTGACACATATTGTGTCTGAGCATAGTGCTTCAGTGCGTTAATTGTTTTGATCATCCACCACAATCACTTCGCGTAGCTTGCTTCCAGCGAATGGAGCGCCACGCAGCTGCGAGTCTCATTACTTTCTTCATACAATTTATGAGGGCAAAGTTCGTCAGTGCGTTAATTGTTTTGATCATCCACCACAATCCCTCCGGGTAGCTTGCTTCTAGCAAATGGAGCGCCACCCAGCGGCGAGTCTCATTATTTTCTTGACACATATTGTTTGTGAGCATAGTGCTTCTGTGCGTTAATTGTTTGGATCATACACCACAATCCCTCCAGGTAGCTTGCTTCAAGCGAATGGACCGCCACGCAGCGGCCGTTCCCATTACTTTCTTGACACATACTTTGTGTGAGCATAGTGCTTCAGTGCGTTAATTGTTTGGAACATCCACCAGAATCCCTCCGGGTAGTTTGCTTCTAGCGAATCGAGAGCCACGCTGCGGCGAGTCTCTTAACTTTCTTGACACATACTGTGTGTGAGCATAGTGCTTAAGTGCGTTAATTGGTTGGATCATCCACCACAATCCCTTTTGGTTGCTTGCTTCTAGCGAATAGAGCGCCACGCCGTGGCGAGTCTCATAGTTTTCTTGACATATTCTGTGTGTGAGCATAGTGCTTCAGTGCGTTAATTGGTTGGATCATCCACCACAATCGCTCCGGGTAGGTTGCTTCTAGCGAATGGAGCGCCACGCAGCGGCGAGTTTCATTACTTTCAGCATACACTTTATGAGGGCATAGTTCGTCAGTGCGTTAATTGTTTTGATCATCCGTCATTTTCAATCCGGTTAGCTTGATTCTAGCGAATGGAGCGCCACACAGCGGCGAGTCTCATTACTTTCGTGACACATTCTGTGTGTGAGCATAGTGCTTCAGTGCGTTAGATGTTTGGATCATCCACCAGAATCCCTCTGGGTAGCTTCCTTCCAGCGAATCGAGCACCACGCAGCGGCGAGTCTCATTACTTTCTTGACACATACTGTGTTTGAGAATATTGCTTCAGTGCGTTAATTGTTTTGAACATCCAAAAGAATCCCTTCGGGTAGCTTGCTTCTAGCGAATGGAGCGCTACGCAGCGCCGAGTCTCATTACTTTCTTGAAAAGGACTGTGTGTGTGCTTAGTGCTTCAATGCGTTAATTGGTTGGATCATCCACCACAAGGCCTCCTGGTAGGTTGCTTTAAGCGAATCGAGCAGCACGCAGCAGCGAGTCTCATTACTTTCTGCATACATTTTTTGAGGGCATAGTTCGTCAGTGCATTAATTGTTTGGATCATCCACCACAATCCCTCCGGGTAGCTTGCTTCAAGCGAATGGAGCGCCACGCAGCGGCGAGTCTCATTACTTTCTTGACACATACTTTGTGTGAGCATAGTGCTCCAGTGCGTTAATTGTTTGGATCATCCACCACAATCCCTCCGGGTAGCTTGCTACTAGCGAATCGAGCGCCACACAGCGGAGAGTTTCTTAACTTTCTTGACACATACTGTGTGTGAGCATAGTGTTTTAGTGCGTTAATTGGTTGGACCATCCACAACAATGCCTCCTGGTAGGTTGCTTTAAGCGAATCGAGCACCACGCTGCGGCGAGTCTCATTATTTTCTGCATACACTTTTTGAGGGCATAGTTCGTCATTGCATTAATAGATTGGATCATCCACCACAATCCCTCCGGGTAGCTTGCTAACGGCGAATGGAGCGCCACGCAGCGGCTAGTCTCATTACTTTCTTGACACGTACTGTGTGTGGCCATAGTGCTTCAATGCGTTAACTGTTTTGATCATCCACCAGAATCCCTCCGGGTAGCTTGCTTCTAGCGAATGGAGCGATACACAGCGGCGAGTCTCAATACTTTCGTGACATACTGTGTGTGAGCATAGTGCTTCAGTGCGTTAATTGTTTTGATCATCCACCAGAATCCCTCTGGGTAGCTTGCTTCTAGCGAATCGAGCGCCAAACAGCGACGAGTCTCATAACTTTCTTGACACATACTGTGTGTGAGTATAGTGCTTTAGTGCGTTAATTGGTTGGATCATCCACCACAATTCCTTCGGGTATCTTCCTTCTAGCAAATGGAGCACCACGCAGTGGCGAGTCTCATTACTTTTTTGACACATACAGTGTGTGAGCATCGTTCTTCAGTGTTTTAATTGTTTTGATCATACACCAGAATCCCTCCGGGGAGGATGCTTCAAGCGAATGGAGCGCCACGCAGCGGCGAGTCTCATAACTTTCTTGACACATACCGTGTGTGAGCATAGTGCTTCAGTGCGTTAATTGGTTGGATCATCCTCCACAATACCTCCGGGTAGCTTGCTCCTATCGAATGGAGCGCCACACAGCGGCGAGTCTCATTAATTTCTTGATACATACTGTGTGTGAGCATCGTGCTTCAGTGCGTTAATTGTCTTGATCATACACCAGAATCCATCCAAGTAGCTTGCTTCTAGCGAATGAAGCGCCATGCAGCGGCGAGTCTCACTACTTTCTTGTCATATACTGTGTGTGAGCATACTGCTTCAGTGTGTTAATAGTGTTGATCATCCGCCAGAATCCCTTCGGATAGCTTGCTTCTAGCGAATGGAGCGCCACGCAGCAGCGAGTCTCATTACTTTCTTGACACTTACTGTGTGTGCGCATAGTGCTTCAGTGAGTTAGTTTGTTACATCATCCACCACAACCAACCCCCCCGGGGAGCTTGCTTCATGCGAATGGAGCGAAACAAAGCGGAGATTCTCATTACTTTCTATATACATTTTATGAGGCATAGTTCGTCACTGCGGTAATTGTTTTGATCATCCATCACAATCAAACCAGGTTGCTTGCTTCTAGCGAATGGAGCGCCACGCAGCGGCGAGTCTCATTACTTTCTTGACACATACTGTGTTTGAGAATAGTGCTTCAGTGCATTAATTGTTTTGAACATCCAAAAGAATCCCTTCGGGTAGCTTGCTTCTAGCGAATGGAGCGCTACGCAGCGGCGAGTCTCATTACTTTCTTGAAAAGGACTGTGTGTGTGCTTAGTGCTTCAGTGCGTTAATTGGTTGGATCATCCACCACAATGCCTCCTGGTAGGTTGCCTTAAGCGAATCGAGCACCACGCTGCGGCGAGTCTCATTATTTTCTGCATACATTTTTTGAGGGCATAGTTCGTCATTGCATTAATAGTTTGGATCATCCACCAAAAACCCTGCGGGTAGCTTGCTACAAGCGAATGGAGCGCCACGCAGCGGCTAGTCTCATTACTTTCTTGACACGTACTTTGTGTGAGCATACTGCTTCAGTGCGTTAATTGTTTTGATCATCCGTCATTATCAATCCGGGTAGCTTGCTTCTAGCGAATAGAGCGCCACGCAGCGGCGAGTCTCATTAATTTCTCAACACATACACTATGTGAGCATAGTTCTTCAGTGGGTTAATAGTTTTGATTATCCGCCAGAATCCCTTCGGGTAGCTTCCTTCTAGCGAGGGAGCGCCACACAGCGGCGAGTCTCATTACTTTCTTGACACTTACTTTGTTTGCGCATAGTGCTTCAGTGCGTTAATTGGTTGGATCATCCACCACAATCCCTCCGGAGAGCTTCCTTCAAGCCAATGGAGCGTCACAAAGCGGAGAGTCTCATTACTTTCTGCATACACTGTATGAGGGCGTAGTTCGTCAGTGCGTTAATTCTTTTGATCATCCACCACAATCCCACCGGGTAGCTTGGTTCTAGCGAATGGAGTGCCACTCAACGGCGAGTCTCATTACTTTCTTGACACATACTGTGTGTGGCCATAGTGCTTCAATGCGTTAACTGTTTTGATCATCCACCAGAATCCCTCCGGGTAGCTTGCTTCTAGCGAATGGAGCGATTCACAGCGGCGCGTCTCAATACTTTCGTGACATACTGTGTGTGAGCATAGTGCTTCAGTGCGTTAATTGTTTGGATCATCCACCAGAATCCCTCTGGGAAGCTTCCTTCTAGCGAATCGAGCGCCAAACAGCGGCGAGTCTCATAACTTTCTTGACACATACTGTGTGTGAGCATAGTGCTTTAGTGCGTTAATTGGTTGGATCATCCACCACAATTCCTTCTGGTATCTTGCTTCTAGCAAATGGAGCACAACGCAGTGGCGAGTCTCATTACTTTCTTGACACATACAGTGTGTGAGCATCGTGTTTCAGTGCGTTAATTGTTTTGATCATACACCAGAATCCCTCCGGGGAGGATGCTTCAAGCGAATGGAGCGCCACGCAGCGCCGAGTTTCACTACTTTCTTGTCATATACTGTGTGTGAGCATACTGCTTCAGTGCGTTAATTAGTTGGATCATCCACCACAATCCCTCCGGGGAGGTTGCTTCCAGCGAATGGAGCGCCACGCAGCGGCAAGCCTCATTACTTTCTGCATACATTTTTTGAGGGCATAAGTCGTCAGTGCGTTAATTGTTTTGATCATCCATCACAATCAAAAAAGGTAGCTAGCTTCTAGCGAATGGAGCGCCACGCAGCGGCGAGTCTCATTACTTTCTTGACATTTATTGTGTGTGAGCATAGTGCTTAAGTGCGTTAATTGGTTGGATCATCCACCACAATCCCTTTTGGTTGCTTGCTTCTAGCGAATGGAGCGCCATGCAGCGGCGACTCTCATAACTTTCTTGACACATACTGTGTGTGAGCATAGTGCTTCAGTGCGTTAATTGGTGGGATCATCCACCACAATCGCTCCGGGTAGCTTGCTTCATGCGAATGAAGCGCCACGCAGCGGCGAGTTTCATTACTTTCTGCATACACTTTATGAGGGAATAGTTCATCAGTGCGTTAATTGTTTTCATCATCCACCACAATTTCTGCGGGTAGTTTGCTTCTAGCGAATGGAGCGCCAAGCAGCGGGGAGTCTCATTACTTTCTTGACACATACTGTGTTTGAGAATAGTTCTTCAGTGCGTTAATTGTTTTGAACATCCAAAAGAATCCCTTCGGGTAGCTTGCTTCTAGCGAATGGAGCGCCACGCAGCAGCGAGTCTCATTACTTTCTTGACACTTACTGTGTGTGCGCATAGTGCTTCAGTGAGTTAGTTTGTTAGATCATCCACCACAACCAACCCCCCCGGGGAGCTTGCTTCATGCGAATGGAGCGAAACAAAGCGGAGATTCTCATTACTTTCTATATACATTTTATGAGGCATAGTTCGTTACTGCGGTAATTGTTTTGATCATCCATCACAATCAAACCAGGTTGCTTGCTTCTAGCGAATGGAGCGCCACGCAGCGGCGAGTCTCATTACTTTCTTGACACATACTGTGTTTGAGAATAGTGCTTCAGTGCATTAATTGTTTTGAACATCCAAAAGAATCCCTTCGGGTAGCTTGCTTCTAGCGAATTGAGCGCTACGCAGCGGCGAGTCTCATTACTTTCTTGAAAAGGACTGTGTGTGTGCTTAGTGCTTCAGTGCGTTAATTGGTTGGATCATCCACCACAATGCCTCCTGGTAGGTTGCCTTAAGCGAATCGAGCACCACGCTGCGGCGAGTCTCATTATTTTCTGCATACATTTTTTGAGGGCATAGTTCGTCATTGCATTAATAGTTTGGATCATCCACCAAAAACCCTGCGGGTAGCTTGCTACAAGCGAATGGAGCGCCACGCAGCGGCTAGTCTCATTACTTTCTTGACACGTACTTTGTGTGAGCATACTGCTTCAGTGCGTTAATTGTTTTGATCATCCGTCATTATCAATCCGGGTAGCTTGCTTCTAGCGAATAGAGCGCCACGCAGCGGCGAGTCTCATTAATTTCTCAACACATACACTATGTGAGCATAGTTCTTCAGTGGGTTAATAGTTTTGATTATCCGCCAGAATCCCTTCGGGTAGCTTCCTTCTAGCGAGGGAGCGCCACACAGCGGCGAGTCTCATTACTTTCTTGACACATACTGTGTTTGAGAATAGTGCTTCAGTGCATTAATTGTTTTGAACATCCAAAAGAATCCCTTCGGGTAGCTTGCTTCTAGCGAATGGAGCGCTACGCAGCGGCGAGTCTCATTACTTTCTTGAAAAGGACTGTGTGTGTGCTTAGTGCTTCAGTGCGTTAATTGGTTGGATCATCCACCACAATGCCTCCTGGTAGGTTGCCTTAAGCGAATCGAGCACCACGCTGCGGCGAGTCTCATTATTTTCTGCATACACTTTTTGAGGGCATAGTTCGTCATTGCATTAATAGATTGGATCATCCACCACAATCCCTCCGGGTAGCTTGCTAACGGCGAATGGAGTGCCACGCAGCGGCTAGTCTCATTACTTTCTTGACACGTACTGTGTGTGGCCATAGTGCTTCAATGCGTTAACTGTTTTGATCATCCACCAGAATCCCTCCGGGTAGCTTGCTTCTAGCGAATGGAGCGATACACAGCGGCGAGTCTCAATACTTTCGTGACATACTGTGTGTGAGCATAGTGCTTCAGTGCGTTAATTGTTTTGATCATCCACCAGAATCCCTCTGGGTAGCTTGCTTCTAGCGAATCGAGCGCCAAACAGCGACGAGTCTCATAACTTTCTTGACACATACTGTGTGTGAGTATAGTGCTTTAGTGCGTTAATTGGTTGGATCATCCACCACAATTCCTTCGGGTATCTTCCTTCTAGCAAATGGAGCACCACGCAGTGGCGAGTCTCATTACTTTTTTGACACATACAGTGTGTGAGCATCGTTCTTCAGTGCGTTAATTGTTTTGATCATACACCAGAATCCCTCCGGGGAGGATGCTTCAAGCGAATGGAGCGCCACGCAGCGGCGAGTCTCATAACTTTCTTGACACATACCGTGTGTGAGCATAGTGCTTCAGTGCGTTAATTGGTTGGATCATCCTCCACAATACCTCCGGGTAGCTTGCTCCTATCGAATGGAGCGCCACACAGCGGCGAGTCTCATTAATTTCTTGATACATACTGTGTGTGAGCATCGTGCTTCAGTGCGTTAATTGTCTTGATCATACACCAGAATCCATCCAAGTAGCTTGCTTCTAGCGAATGAAGCGCCATGCAGCGGCGAGTCTCACTACTTTCTTGTCATATACTGTGTGTGAGCATACTGCTTCAGTGTGTTAATAGTGTTGATCATCCGCCAGAATCCCTTCGGATAGCTTGCTTCTAGCGAATGGAGCGCCACGCAGCAGCGAGTCTCATTACTTTCTTGACACTTACTGTGTGTGCGCATAGTGCTTCAGTGAGTTAGTTTGTTAGATCATCCACCACAACCAACCCCCCCGGGGAGCTTGCTTCATGCGAATGGAGCGAAACAAAGCGGAGATTCTCATTACTTTCTATATACATTTTATGAGGCATAGTTCGTCACTGCGGTAATTGTTTTGATCATCCATCACAATCAAACCAGGTTGCTTGCTTCTAGCGAATGGAGCGCCACGCAGCGGCGAGTCTCATTACTTTCTTGACACATACTGTGTTTGAGAATAGTGCTTCAGTGCATTAATTGTTTTGAACATCCAAAAGAATCCCTTCGGGTAGCTTGCTTCTAGCGAATGGAGCGCTACGCAGCGGCGAGTCTCATTACTTTCTTGAAAAGGACTGTGTGTGTGCTTAGTGCTTCAGTGCGTTAATTGGTTGGATCATCCACCACAATGCCTCCTGGTAGGTTGCCTTAAGCGAATCGAGCACCACGCTGCGGCGAGTCTCATTATTTTCTGCATACATTTTTTGAGGGCATAGTTCGTCATTGCATTAATAGTTTGGATCATCCACCAAAAACCCTGCGGGTAGCTTGCTACAAGCGAATGGAGCGCCACGCAGCGGCTAGTCTCATTACTTTCTTGACACGTACTTTGTGTGAGCATACTGCTTCAGTGCGTTAATTGTTTTGATCATCCGTCATTATCAATCCGGGTAGCTTGCTTCTAGCGAATAGAGCGCCACGCAGCGGCGAGTCTCATTAATTTCTCAACACATACACTATGTGAGCATAGTTCTTCAGTGGGTTAATAGTTTTGATTATCCGCCAGAATCCCTTCGGGTAGCTTCCTTCTAGCGAGGGAGCGCCACACAGCGGCGAGTCTCATTACTTTCTTGACACTTACTTTGTTTGCGCATAGTGCTTCAGTGCGTTAATTGGTTGGATCATCCACCACAATCCCTCCGGAGAGCTTCCTTCAAGCCAATGGAGCGTCACAAAGCGGAGAGTCTCATTACTTTCTGCATACACTGTATGAGGGCGTAGTTCGTCAGTGCGTTAATTCTTTTGATCATCCACCACAATCCCACCGGGTAGCTTGGTTCTAGCGAATGGAGTGCCACTCAACGGCGAGTCTCATTACTTTCTTGACACATACTGTGTGTGGCCATAGTGCTTCAATGCGTTAACTGTTTTGATCATCCACCAGAATCCCTCCGGGTAGCTTGCTTCTAGCGAATGGAGCGATTCACAGCGGCGCGTCTCAATACTTTCGTGACATACTGTGTGTGAGCATAGTGCTTCAGTGCGTTAATTGTTTGGATCATCCACCAGAATCCCTCTGGGAAGCTTCCTTCTAGCGAATCGAGCGCCAAACAGCGGCGAGTCTCATAACTTTCTTGACACATACTGTGTGTGAGCATAGTGCTTTAGTGCGTTAATTGGTTGGATCATCCACCACAATTCCTTCTGGTATCTTGCTTCTAGCAAATGGAGCACAACGCAGTGGCGAGTCTCATTACTTTCTTGACACATACAGTGTGTGAGCATCGTGTTTCAGTGCGTTAATTGTTTTGATCATACACCAGAATCCCTCCGGGGAGGATGCTTCAAGCGAATGGAGCGCCACGCAGCGCCGAGTTTCACTACTTTCTTGTCATATACTGTGTGTGAGCATACTGCTTCAGTGCGTTAATTAGTTGGATCATCCACCACAATCCCTCCGGGGAGGTTGCTTCCAGCGAATGGAGCGCCACGCAGCGGCAAGCCTCATTACTTTCTGCATACATTTTTTGAGGGCATAAGTCGTCAGTGCGTTAATTGTTTTGATCATCCATCACAATCAAAAAAGGTAGCTAGCTTCTAGCGAATGGAGCGCCACGCAGCGGCGAGTCTCATTACTTTCTTGACATTTATTGTGTGTGAGCATAGTGCTTAAGTGCGTTAATTGGTTGGATCATCCACCACAATCCCTTTTGGTTGCTTGCTTCTAGCGAATGGAGCGCCATGCAGCGGCGACTCTCATAACTTTCTTGACACATACTGTGTGTGAGCATAGTGCTTCAGTGCGTTAATTGGTGGGATCATCCACCACAATACCTCCGGGTAGCTTGCTCCTATCGAATGGAGCGCCACGCAGCGGCGAGTTTCATTACTTTCTGCATACACTTTATGAGGGAATAGTTCATCAGTGCGTTAATTGTTTTCATCATCCACCACAATTTCTGCGGGTAGTTTGCTTCTAGCGAATGGAGCGCCACGCAGCGGCGAGTCTCATTACTTTCTTGACACATACTGTGTTTGAGAATAGTTCTTCAGTGCGTTAATTGTTTTGAACATCCAAAAGAATCCCTTCGGGTAGCTTGCTTCTAGCGAATGGAGCGCCACGCAGCAGCGAGTCTCATTACTTTCTTGACACTTACTGTGTGTGCGCATAGTGCTTCAGTGAGTTAGTTTGTTAGATCATCCACCACAACCAACCCCCCCGGGGAGCTTGCTTCATGCGAATGGAGCGAAACAAAGCGGAGATTCTCATTACTTTCTATATACATTTTATGAGGCATAGTTCGTCACTGCGGTAATTGTTTTGATCATCCATCACAATCAAACCAGGTTGCTTGCTTCTAGCGAATGGAGCGCCACGCAGCGGCGAGTCTCATTACTTTCTTGACACATACTGTGTTTGAGAATAGTGCTTCAGTGCATTAATTGTTTTGAACATCCAAAAGAATCCCTTCGGGTAGCTTGCTTCTAGCGAATGGAGCGCTACGCAGCGGCGAGTCTCATTACTTTCTTGAAAAGGACTGTGTGTGTGCTTAGTGCTTCAGTGCGTTAATTGGTTGGATCATCCACCACAATGCCTCCTGGTAGGTTGCCTTAAGCGAATCGAGCACCACGCTGCGGCGAGTCTCATTATTTTCTGCATACATTTTTTGAGGGCATAGTTCGTCATTGCATTAATAGTTTGGATCATCCACCAAAAACCCTGCGGGTAGCTTGCTACAAGCGAATGGAGCGCCACGCAGCGGCTAGTCTCATTACTTTCTTGACACGTACTTTGTGTGAGCATACTGCTTCAGTGCGTTAATTGTTTTGATCATCCGTCATTATCAATCCGGGTAGCTTGCTTCTAGCGAATAGAGCGCCACGCAGCGGCGAGTCTCATTAATTTCTCAACACATACACTATGTGAGCATAGTTCTTCAGTGGGTTAATAGTTTTGATTATCCGCCAGAATCCCTTCGGGTAGCTTCCTTCTAGCGAGGGAGCGCCACACAGCGGCGAGTCTCATTACTTTCTTGACACTTACTTTGTTTGCGCATAGTGCTTCAGTGCGTTAATTGGTTGGATCATCCACCACAATCCCTCCGGAGAGCTTCCTTCAAGCCAATGGAGCGTCACAAAGCGGAGAGTCTCATTACTTTCTGCATACACTGTATGAGGGCGTAGTTCGTCAGTGCGTTAATTCTTTTGATCATCCACCACAATCCCACCGGGTAGCTTGGTTCTAGCGAATGGAGTGCCACTCAACGGCGAGTCTCATTACTTTCTTGACACATACTGTGTGTGGCCATAGTGCTTCAATGCGTTAACTGTTTTGATCATCCACCAGAATCCCTCCGGGTAGCTTGCTTCTAGCGAATGGAGCGATTCACAGCGGCGCGTCTCAATACTTTCGTGACATACTGTGTGTGAGCATAGTGCTTCAGTGCGTTAATTGTTTGGATCATCCACCAGAATCCCTCTCGGAAGCTTCCTTCTAGCGAATCGAGCGCCAAACAGCGGCGAGTCTCATAACTTTCTTGACACATACTGTGTGTGAGCATAGTGCTTTAGTGCGTTAATTGGTTGGATCATCCACCACAATTCCTTCTGGTATCTTGCTTCTAGCAAATGGAGCACAACGCAGTGGCGAGTCTCATTACTTTCTTGACACATACAGTGTGTGAGCATCGTGTTTCAGTGCGTTAATTGTTTTGATCATACACCAGAATCCCTCCGGGGAGGATGCTTCAAGCGAATGGAGCGCCACGCAGCGCCGAGTTTCACTACTTTCTTGTCATATACTGTGTGTGAGCATACTGCTTCAGTGCGTTAATTAGTTGGATCATCCACCACAATCCCTCCGGGGAGGTTGCTTCCAGCGAATGGAGCGCCACGCAGCGGCAAGCCTCATTACTTTCTGCATACATTTTTTGAGGGCATAAGTCGTCAGTGCGTTAATTGTTTTGATCATCCATCACAATCAAAAAAGGTAGCTAGCTTCTAGCGAATGGAGCGCCACGCAGCGGCGAGTCTCATTACTTTCTTGACATTTATTGTGTGTGAGCATAGTGCTTAAGTGCGTTAATTGGTTGGATCATCCACCACAATCCCTTTTGGTTGCTTGCTTCTAGCGAATGGAGCGCCATGCAGCGGCGACTCTCATAACTTTCTTGACACATACTGTGTGTGAGCATAGTGCTTCAGTGCGTTAATTGGTGGGATCATCCACCACAATCGCTCCGGGTAGCTTGCTTCATGCGAATGAAGCGCCACGCAGCGGCGAGTTTCATTACTTTCTGCATACACTTTATGAGGGAATAGTTCATCAGTGCGTTAATTGTTTTCATCATCCACCACAATTTCTGCGGGTAGTTTGCTTCTAGCGAATGGAGCGCTACTCAGCGGCAAGTCTCATTACTTTCTTGACAAGGACTGTGTGTGTGTTTAGTGCTTCAGTGCTTTAATTGATTGGATCATCCACCACAATGCCTCCTGGTAGGTTGCTTTAAGCGAATCGAGCACCACGCAGCAGCGAGTCTCATTACTTTCTGCATACATTTTTTGAGGGCATAGTTCGTCAGTGCGTTATTTGTTTTGATCATCCACCACAATCCCTCCGGGTAGCTTGCTTCAAGCGAATGGAGCGCAACGCTGCGGCGATTTTCTTTATTTTATTGACACATAATCTGTGTAAGCATAGTGCTTCAATGCGTTGATTGTTTTGATCATTCACTAGAATCTTTCCGGGTAGCTTGCTTCTAGCGAATGGAGCGCCACGCAGCGGCCAGTCACGTTACTTTCTGCATAGACTTTATGAAGGCATAGTTCGTCAGTGTGTTATTTGTTTTGATCATCCACCACAATCCCTCTGGTAGCTTGCTTCTAGCGACTGAAGCGCCACACAGCGGCGAGTCTCTTTATTTTATTGACACATACTGTGTGTAAGCATAGTGCTTCAGTGCGTTAATTGTTTTGATCCACCAGAATCCCTCCGGGGAGCTTGCTTCAAGCGAATGGAGCGCCTCGCAGCGGCGAGTCTCATTACATTCTGCATAAACTTTATGAGAGCATAGTTCGTCTGTGCGTTAATTGATTGATTATCCACCACAATCCCTCCTTGGAGCTTGCTTCAGGCGAATGGAGCGCAACGCAACGGCGTGTCTCATTTCTTTCTGCATACACTTTATGAGTGCATAGTTCGTCAGTGTGTTATTTGTTATGATCATCCTCCACAATCCCTCCGGCTAGCTTGCTTCTAGCGAATGAAACGCCACGAAACGGCGAGTCTGATTACTTTCTTGACACATACTCTGTGTGACCATAGTGTTTCAGTGCGTTAAATTTTTGATCATCCACCACAATCCCTCCGGGTAGCTTGCTTCTAGCGAATGGAGCGCCACGCAGCAGCGAGTCTCATTACTTTCTTGACACATAATGTGTATGAGCAAAGTGTTTCAGTGCGTTAAATTTTTGATCATCCACCACAATCCCTCCGGGTAGTTTGCTTCTAGCGAATAGAGAGCCAAACTGCGGCGAGTCTCATTACTTTCTTAACACATACTGTGTGTGAGCATACTGCTGCAATGCGTTAATTGTTTTGATCATCCACCAGAATCCTTCCGGGTAGCTTGCTTCTAGCAAATGGAGCGCCACGCAGCGGCGAGTCTCATTACTTTGTGCATACACTTTAAGAGGGCATAGTTCGTCACTGCGTTAATTGTTTTGATTAGCCACCACAATCCCTCCGGGTAGCTTGATTCTAGCGACTGGAGTGCCGCCCAGCGGCGAGTCTCATTATTTTCTTGACACATAGTGTGTATGAGCATAGTGCTTCAGTGCGTTAATACCTTGGATCATCCACCACAATCCCTCCGGGTAGCTTGTTTCTAGCGAATAGAGCGAAATGCTGCGGCGAGTCACATTACTTTCTTGACACATACTGTGTGTGGCCATAGTGCTTCAATGCGTTATCTGTTTTGATCTTCCACCAGAATCCCTCCGGGTAGCTTGCTTCTAGCGAATGGAGCGCCACGCAGCGGCGAGTCTCATTACCTTCTGCATACATTTTATGAGGGCATAATTCGTCAGTGCGATAATTGTTTTGATCAGCCACCACAATCCATCCGGGTAGCTTGCTTCTAGCGACTGGAGCGCCACGCAGCGGCAAGTCTCATTACTTTTTTGACACATACTGTGAGTGAGCATAGTTCTTCAGTGCGTTAATTGTTTTATCATCCAACACAATCCCTCCGGGTAACTTGCTTGTAGGGAATGGAGCGCCACGCAGCTGCGAGTCCCATTACTTTCTTCATACATACTGTGTGTGAGAATAGTGCTTCAGTGCGTTAATTGTTATGATCATCCACCACAATCCTTCCGGATAGCTTGCTTCTAGCGAATGGAGCGACACGCAGCGTCGAGTCTCATTACTTTCTTGACACATACTTTCTGTGAGCATAGTGCATCACCTCGTTAATTGGTTGCATTATTTACCACAATCCTTCCGGGGAGCTTGCTTCAAGAGAATAAAGTGCCACGCAGCGGCGAGTCTCATTACTTTCTGGATATATTTTATGAGGGCATAGTTCGTTAGTGCGTTAATGGTTTTGATCATCCACCACAATCCCTCCGGGTAGCTTGCTTCTAGCGAATGGAGCGCCACGCAGCTGCGAGTCTCATTACTTTCTTCATACAATTTATGATTGCATAGTTCGTCAGAGCGTTAATTGTTTTGATCATCTACCACAATCCCTCCGGGTAGCTTGCTTCTAGCAAATGGAGCGCCACCCAGCGGCGAGTCTCATTATTTTCTTGACACATATTGTTTGTGAGCATAGTGCTTCAGTGCGTTATTTGTTTTGATCATCCACCACAATCACTTCGCGTAGCTTGCTTCTAGCGAATGGAGCGCCACGCAGCTGCGAGTCTCATTACTTTCTTCATACAATTTATGAGGGCATAGTTCGTCAGAGCGTTAATTGTTTTGATCATCCACCACAATCAATCCGGGTAGCTTGCTTCTAGCAAATGGAGCGCCACCCAGCGGCGAGTCTCATTATTTTCTTGACACATATTGTTTGTGAGCATAGTGCTTCAGTGCGTTAATTATTTTGATCATCCACCACAATCACTCAGCGTAGCTTGCTTCTAGCGAATGGTGCGCCACACAGCGGCCACTCTCATTACTTTCTTTACACATAATGTGTCAGAGCTTAGTGCATCAGCGCGTTAATTGGTTGGATCATCCACCACAATCCTTCCGGGGAGCTTGCTTCTAGCGAATGGAGCGCCACGCAGTGGCGAGACTCATTACTTTCTTTGAAACAAACTGTGTGTGAGCATAGTGCTTCAGTTCGTTAATTGTTTTGATCATGCACCACAATCCCACCGGGTAGCATCATTCTAGCAAATGGAGCGCCACGCAGCAGCGAGTCTCATTACTTTCTTGACACATAATGTGTTTGAGCATAGTGTTTCAGTGCGTTAAATTTCTGATCACCCACCACAATCCCTCCGGGTAGCTTGCTTCTAGCGAATAGAGAGCCAAACTGCTTCGAGTCTCATTAGTTTCTTAACACATACTGTGTGTGAGCATACTGCTGCAATGCGTTAATTGTTTTGATCATCCACCAGAATCCATCCGGGTAGCTTTCTTCTAGTAAATGGAGCGCCACGCAGCGGCGAGTCTCATTACTTTGTTCATACACTTTAAGAGGGCATAGTTCGTCACTGCGTTAATTGTTTTGATCAGCCACCCCAATCCCTCCGGGAAGCTTGCTTCTAGCGACAGGAGCGCCACGCAGCGGCGAGTCTCATTACTTTCTTGACACATACTGTTTGTGAGCATAGTTCTGCAGTGCGTTAATTTGTTGGGTTCAACTACCACCATCCCTCCCGGTAGCTTGCTTCTAGCGAATGGAGCGCCACGCAGCGGTGAGTCTCGTTACTTTCTGTATACACTTTATGAGAGCATAGTGCTTTTATGCGTTAATTGTTTTGATCATTCACCTCAATCTTTCCGGGTAGTTTGATTCTAGCGACTGGAGTGCCGCGCAGCGGCGAGTCTCATTATTTTCTTGACACATAGTGTGTATGAGGATAGTGCTTCAGTGCGTTAATTGCTTGGATCATCCACCACAATCCCTCCGGGTAGCTTGCTTCTAGCGAATAGAGCACCATGCTGCGGCGAGTCTCATTACTTTCTTGACACATACTATGTGTGGCCATAGTGCTTCAATGCGTTAACTGTTTTGATCATCCACCAGAATCCCTCCGGGTAGCTTGCTTCTAGCGAATGGAGCGCTACGCAGCGGCGAGTCTCATTACTTTCTGCATACATTTTATGAGGGCATAATTCGTCAGTGCGTTAATTGTTATGATCAGCCACCACAATCCCACGGGTAGCTTGCTTCTAGCGACTGGAGCGCCACGCAGCGGCGAGTCTCATTACTTTCTTGACATATACTGTGAGTGAGCATAGTTCTTCAGTGAGTTAATTGGTTGGATCAACCACCAACATCCCTCCGGGCAGCTTGCTTCAAGCGAATGGAGCGCCACGTAGCGGCGTGTCTCATTACTTTCTGCATACACATTAAGAGTGCATAGTTCGTCAGTGCGTTAATTGTTTTGATCATCCACCACAATCCCTCCGGGTAAATAGCTTGTAGCGAATGGAGCGCCACGCAGCTGCGAGTCTCATTATTTTCTTGACACATACTGTGTGTGAGAATAGTGCTTCAGTGCGTTAATTGTTATGATCATCCACCACAATCGCTCCGGGTAGCTTGCTAACGGCGAATGGAGCGATACACAGCGGCTAGTCTCATTACTTTCTTGACACGTACTGTGTGTGGCCATAGTGCTTCAATGCGTTAACTGTTTTGATCATCCACCAGAATCCCTCCGGGTAGCTTGCTTCTAGCGAATCGAGCGCCAAACAGCGACGAGTCTCATAACTTTCTTGACACATACTGTGTGTGAGTATAGTGCTTTAGTGCGTTAATTGGTTGGATCATCCACCACAATTCCTTCGGGTATCTTCCTTCTAGCAAATGGAGCACCACGCAGTGGCGAGTCTCATTACTTTTTTGACACATACAGTGTGTGAGCATCGTTCTTCAGTGCGTTAATTGTTTTGATCATACACCAGAATCCCTCCGGGGAGGATGCTTCAAGCGAATGGAGCGCCACGCAGCGGCGAGTCTCATAACTTTCTTGACACATACCGTGTGTGAGCATAGTGCTTCAGTGCGTTAATTGGTTGGATCATCCTCCACAATACCTCCGGGTAGCTTGCTCCTATCGAATGGAGCGCCACACAGCGGCGAGTCTCATTAATTTCTTGATACATACTGTGTGTGAGCATCGTGCTTCAGTGCGTTAATTGTCTTGATCATACACCAGAATCCATCCAAGTAGCTTGCTTCTAGCGAATGAAGCGCCATGCAGCGGCGAGTCTCACTACTTTCTTGTCATATACTGTGTGTGAGCATACTGCTTCAGTGTGTTAATAGTGTTGATCATCCGCCAGAATCCCTTCGGATAGCTTGCTTCTAGCGAATGGAGCGCCACGCAGCAGCGAGTCTCATTACTTTCTTGACACTTACTGTGTGTGCGCATAGTGCTTCAGTGAGTTAGTTTGTTAGATCATCCACCACAACCAACCCCCCCGGGGAGCTTGCTTCATGCGAATGGAGCGAAACAAAGCGGAGATTCTCATTACTTTCTATATACATTTTATGAGGCATAGTTCGTCACTGCGGTAATTGTTTTGATCATCCATCACAATCAAACCAGGTTGCTTGCTTCTAGCGAATGGAGCGCCACGCAGCGGCGAGTCTCATTACTTTCTTGACACATACTGTGTTTGAGAATAGTGCTTCAGTGCATTAATTGTTTTGAACATCCAAAAGAATCCCTTCGGGTAGCTTGCTTCTAGCGAATGGAGCGCTACGCAGCGGCGAGTCTCATTACTTTCTTGAAAAGGACTGTGTGTGTGCTTAGTGCTTCAGTGCGTTAATTGGTTGGATCATCCACCACAATGCCTCCTGGTAGGTTGCCTTAAGCGAATCGAGCACCACGCTGCGGCGAGTCTCATTATTTTCTGCATACATTTTTTGAGGGCATAGTTCGTCATTGCATTAATAGTTTGGATCATCCACCAAAAACCCTGCGGGTAGCTTGCTACAAGCGAATGGAGCGCCACGCAGCGGCTAGTCTCATTACTTTCTTGACACGTACTTTGTGTGAGCATACTGCTTCAGTGCGTTAATTGTTTTGATCATCCGTCATTATCAATCCGGGTAGCTTGCTTCTAGCGAATAGAGCGCCACGCAGCGGCGAGTCTCATTAATTTCTCAACACATACACTATGTGAGCATAGTTCTTCAGTGGGTTAATAGTTTTGATTATCCGCCAGAATCCCTTCGGGTAGCTTCCTTCTAGCGAGGGAGCGCCACACAGCGGCGAGTCTCATTACTTTCTTGACACTTACTTTGTTTGCGCATAGTGCTTCAGTGCGTTAATTGGTTGGATCATCCACCACAATCCCTCCGGAGAGCTTCCTTCAAGCCAATGGAGCGTCACAAAGCGGAGAGTCTCATTACTTTCTGCATACACTGTATGAGGGCGTAGTTCGTCAGTGCGTTAATTCTTTTGATCATCCACCACAATCCCACCGGGTAGCTTGGTTCTAGCGAATGGAGTGCCACTCAACGGCGAGTCTCATTACTTTCTTGACACATACTGTGTGTGGCCATAGTGCTTCAATGCGTTAACTGTTTTGATCATCCACCAGAATCCCTCCGGGTAGCTTGCTTCTAGCGAATGGAGCGATTCACAGCGGCGCGTCTCAATACTTTCGTGACATACTGTGTGTGAGCATAGTGCTTCAGTGCGTTAATTGTTTGGATCATCCACCAGAATCCCTCTGGGAAGCTTCCTTCTAGCGAATCGAGCGCCAAACAGCGGCGAGTCTCATAACTTTCTTGACACATACTGTGTGTGAGCATAGTGCTTTAGTGCGTTAATTGGTTGGATCATCCACCACAATTCCTTCTGGTATCTTGCTTCTAGCAAATGGAGCACAACGCAGTGGCGAGTCTCATTACTTTCTTGACACATACAGTGTGTGAGCATCGTGTTTCAGTGCGTTAATTGTTTTGATCATACACCAGAATCCCTCCGGGGAGGATGCTTCAAGCGAATGGAGCGCCACGCAGCGCCGAGTTTCACTACTTTCTTGTCATATACTGTGTGTGAGCATACTGCTTCAGTGCGTTAATTAGTTGGATCATCCACCACAATCCCTCCGGGGAGGTTGCTTCCAGCGAATGGAGCGCCACGCAGCGGCAAGCCTCATTACTTTCTGCATACATTTTTTGAGGGCATAAGTCGTCAGTGCGTTAATTGTTTTGATCATCCATCACAATCAAAAAAGGTAGCTAGCTTCTAGCGAATGGAGCGCCACGCAGCGGCGAGTCTCATTACTTTCTTGACATTTATTGTGTGTGAGCATAGTGCTTAAGTGCGTTAATTGGTTGGATCATCCACCACAATCCCTTTTGGTTGCTTGCTTCTAGCGAATGGAGCGCCATGCAGCGGCGACTCTCATAACTTTCTTGACACATACTGTGTGTGAGCATAGTGCTTCAGTGCGTTAATTGGTGGGATCATCCACCACAATCGCTCCGGGTAGCTTGCTTCATGCGAATGAAGCGCCACGCAGCGGCGAGTTTCATTACTTTCTGCATACACTTTATGAGGGAATAGTTCATCAGTGCGTTAATTGTTTTCATCATCCACCACAATTTCTGCGGGTAGTTTGCTTCTAGCGAATGGAGCGCCACGCAGCGGCGAGTCTCATTACTTTCTTGACACATACTGTGTTTGAGAATAGTTCTTCAGTGCGTTAATTGTTTTGAACATCCAAAAGAATCCCTTCGGGTAGCTTGCTTCTAGCGAATGGAGCGCTACTCAGCGGCAAGTCTCATTACTTTCTTGACAAGGACTGTGTGTGTGTTTAGTGCTTCAGTGCTTTAATTGATTGGATCATCCACCACAATGCCTCCTGGTAGGTTGCTTTAAGCGAATCGAGCACCACGCAGCAGCGAGTCTCATTACTTTCTGCATACATTTTTTGAGGGCATAGTTCGTCAGTGCGTTATTGGTTTGGATCATCCACCACAATCCCTCCGGGTAGCTTGCTTCAAGCGAATGGAGCGCAACGCTGCGGCGATTTTCTTTATTTTATTGACACATAATCTGTGTAAGCATAGTGCTTCAATGCGTTGATTGTTTTGATCATTCACTAGAATCTTTCCGGGTAGCTTGCTTCTAGCGAATGGAGCGCCACGCAGCGGCCAGTCACGTTACTTTCTGCATAGACTTTATGAAGGCATAGTTCGTCAGTGTGTTATTTGTTTTGATCATCCACCACAATCCCTCTGGTAGCTTGCTTCTAGCGACTGAAGCGCCACACAGCGGCGAGTCTCTTTATTTTATTGACACATACTGTGTGTAAGCATAGTGCTTCAGTGCGTTAATTGTTTTGATCCACCAGAATCCCTCCGGGGAGCTTGCTTCAAGCGAATGGAGCGCCTCGCAGCGGCGAGTCTCATTACATTCTGCATAAACTTTATGAGAGCATAGTTCGTCTGTGCGTTAATTGATTGATTATCCACCACAATCCCTCCTTGGAGCTTGCTTCAGGCGGATGGAGCGCAACGCAACGGCGTGTCTCATTTCTTTCTGCATACACTTTATGAGTGCATAGTTCGTCAGTGTGTTATTTGTTATGATCATCCTCCACAATCCCTCCGGCTAGCTTGCTTCTAGCGAATGAAACGCCACGAAACGGCGAGTCTGATTACTTTCTTGACACATACTCTGTGTGGCCATAGTGTTTCAGTGCGTTAAATTTTTGATCATCCACCACAATCCCTCCGGGTAGCTTGCTTCTAGCGAATGGAGCGCCACGCAGCAGCGAGTCTCATTACTTTCTTGACACATAATGTGTATGAGCAAAGTGTTTCAGTGCGTTAAATTTTTGATCATCCACCACAATCCCTCCGGGTAGCTTGCTTCTAGCGAATAGAGAGCCAAACTGCGGCGAGTCTCATTACTTTCTTAACACATACTGTGTGTGAGCATACTGCTGCAATGCGTTAATTGTTTTGATCATCCACCAGAATCCCTCCGGGTAGCTTGCTTCTAGCAAATGGAGCGCCACGCAGCGGCGAGTCTCATTACTTTGTGCATACACTTTAAGAGGGCTTAGTTCGTCACTGCGTTAATTGTTTTGATTAGCCACCACAATCCCTCCGGGTAGCTTGATTCTAGCGACTGGAGTGCCGCCCAGCGGCGAGTCTCATTATTTTCTTGACACATAGTGTGTATGAGCATAGTGCTTCAGTGCGTTAATACCTTGGATCATCCACCACAATCCCTCCGGGTAGCTTGTTTCTAGCGAATAGAGCGAAATGCTGCGGCGAGTCACATTACTTTCTTGACACATACTGTGTGTGGCCATAGTGCTTCAATGCGTTATCTGTTTTGATCTTCCACCAGAATCCCTCCGGGTAGCTTGCTTCTAGCGAATGGAGCGCCACGCAGCGGCGAGTCTCATTACCTTCTGCATACATTTTATGAGGGCATAATTCGTCAGTGCGATAATTGTTTTGATCAGCCACCACAATCCATCCGGGTAGCTTGCTTCTAGCGACTGGAGCGCCACGCAGCGGCAAGTCTCATTACTTTTTTGACACATACTGTGAGTGAGCATAGTTCTTCAGTGCGTTAATTGTTTTATCATCCAACACAATCCCTCCGGGTAACTTGCTTGTAGGGAATGGAGCGCCACGCAGCTGCGAGTCCCAATACTTTCTTCATACATACTGTGTGTGAGAATAGTGCTTCAGTGCGTTAATTGTTATGATCATCCACCACAATCCTTCCGGATAGCTTGCTTCTAGCGAATGGAGCGACACGCAGCGTCGAGTCTCATTACTTTCTTGACACATACTTTCTGTGAGCATAGTGCATCACCTCGTTAATTGGTTGCATTATTTACCACAATCCTTCCGGGGAGCTTGCTTCAAGAGAATAAAGTGCCACGCAGCGGCGAGTCTCATTACTTTCTGGATATATTTTATGAGGGCATAGTTCGTTAGTGCGTTAATGGTTTTGATCATCCACCACAATCCCTCCGGGTAGCTTGCTTCTAGCGAATGGAGCGCCACGCAGCTGCGAGTCTCATTACTTTCTTCATACAATTTATGAGCGCATAGTTCGTCAGAGCGTTAATTGTTTTGATCATCCACCACAATCCCTCCGGGTAGCTTGCTTCTAGCAAATGGAGCGCCACTCAGCGGCGAGTCTCATTATTTTCTTGACACATATTGTTTGTGAGCATAGTGCTTCAGTGCGTTATTTGTTTTGATCATCCACCACAATCACTTCGCGTAGCTTGCTTCTAGCGAATGGAGCGCCACGCAGCTGCGAGTCTCATTACTTTCTTCATACAATTTATGAGGGCATAGTTCGTCAGAGCGTTAATTGTTTTGATCATCCACCACAATCAATCCGGGTAGCTTGCTTCTAGCAAATGGAGCGCCACCCAGCGGCGAGTCTCATTATTTTCTTGACACATATTGTTTGTGAGCATAGTGCTTCAGTGCGTTAATTATTTTGATCATCCACCACAATCACTCAGCGTAGCTTGCTTCTAGCGAATGGTGCGCCACACAGCGGCCACTCTCATTACTTTCTTTACACATAATGTGTCAGAGCTTAGTGCATCAGCGCGTTAATTGGTTGGATCATCCACCACAATCCTTCCGGGGAGCTTGCTTCTAGCGAATGGAGCGCCACGTAGTGGCGAGACTCATTACTTTCTTTGAAACAAACTGTGTGTGAGCATAGTGCTTCAGTTCGTCAATTGTTTTGATCATGCACCACAATCCCACCGGGTAGCATCATTCTAGCAAATGGAGCGCCACGCAGCAGCGAGTCTCATTACTTTCTTGACACATAATGTGTTTGAGCATAGTGTTTCAGTGCGTTAAATTTCTGATCATCCACCACAATCCCTCCGGGTAGCTTGCTTCTAGCGAATAGAGAGCCAAACTGCTTCGAGTCTCATTAGTTTCTTAACACATACTGTGTGTGAGCATACTGCTGCAATGCGTTAATTGTTTTGATCATCCACCAGAATCCATCCGGGTAGCTTGCTTCTAGCGACAGGAGCGCCACGCAGCGGCGAGTCTCATTACTTTCTTGACACATACTGTTTGTGAGCATAGTTCTGCAGTGCGTTAATTTGTTGGGTTCAACTACCACCATCCCTCCCGGTAGCTTGCTTCTAGCGAATGGAGCGCCACGCAGCGGTGAGTCTCGTTACTTTCTGTATACACTTTATGAGAGCATAGTGCTTTTATGCGTTAATTGTTTTGATCATTCACCTCAATCTTTCCGGGTAGTTTGATTCTAGCGACTGGAGTGCCGCGCAGCGGCGAGTCTCATTATTTTCTTGACACATAGTGTGTATGAGGATAGTGCTTCAGTGCGTTAATTGCTTGGATCATCCACCACAATCCCTCCGGGTAGCTTGCTTCTAGCGAATAGAGCACCATGCTGCGGCGAGTCTCATTACTTTCTTGACACATACTATGTGTGGCCATAGTGCTTCAATGCGTTAATTGTTATGATCAGCCACCACAATCCCACGGGTAGCTTGCTTCTAGCGACTGGAGCGCCACGCAGCGGCGAGTCTCATTACTTTCTTGACATATACTGTGAGTGAGCATAGTTCTTCAGTGAGTTAATTGGTTGGATCAACCACCAACATCCCTCCGGGCAGCTTGCTTCAAGCGAATGGAGCGCCACGTAGCGGCGTGTCTCATTACTTTCTGCATACACATTAAGAGTGCATAGTTCGTCAGTGCGTTAATTGTTTTGATCATCCACCACAATCCCTCCGGGTAAATAGCTTGTAGCGAATGGAGCGCCACGCAGCTGCGAGTCTCATTATTTTCTTGACACATACTGTGTGTGAGAATAGTGCTTCAGTGCGTTAATTGTTATGATCATCCACCACAATCGCTCCGGGTAGATTGCTTGTAGGGAATGGAGCGATACGCAGCTGCGAGTCTCATTATTTTCTTGACACATACTCTGTTTGAGCATAGTGCTTCACTGCGTTAATTGGTTGCATTATTTACCACAATCCTTCCGGGGAGCTTGCTTCAAGAGAATAAAGCGCGACGCAGCTGCGAGTCTCATTACTTTCTGCATACACTTTATGAGGGCAAAGTTCGTCAGTGCGTTAATTGTTTGATCTTCCAGGACACTGCCACCGGGTAGCTTGCTTCTAGCGAATGGAGCGCCACGCAGCGGCGAGTCTCATTACTTTCTGGATTATTTTATTTGGGCATAGTTCGTTAGTGCGTTAAATGTTTCGATCATCCACCTGAATCCCTCCGGGTAGCTTGCTTCTAGCAAATGGAGCGCCACGCAGCGGCGAGTCTCATTACTTTCTGCATACCCTTTATGAGGTCAGAGTTCGTCTGTGCGTTAATTGTTTTGATCATCCACCATAATCACTCCGCGTAGCTTGCTTCTAGCGAATGGAGCGCCACGCAGCGGCGAGTCTCATTACTTTCTGCATACAATTTATGATAGCATAGTTCGTCAATGCGTTAATTGTTTTGATCATCCACCACAATCCCTTCGGGTAGCTTGCTTCTAGCGAATAGAGTGCCACGCAGCGGCGAGTCTCATTACTTTCTTGACACATACTATGTGTGAGCATAGTGCTTCACCGCGTTAACACTAGAAGCACGAAGCAGTCATTTTGACTGCTTCAACAAATATAATTTCGTATCACTTCTGTAATGTTTTAGCTAAAGCCCTGAAACTCACTGACTTTTAATATTTGTGTGCGCACTTTTGGATAGTATTAATAGTAAATTTATGCCTCTCTATACAGGGGCGCTAGTGCCAATTATACCTGGAAGCACGAAGCAGTCATTTTGACCTCCTTATAAACAGTATGGGAAATTATGTTTTTGTCTGTGATTTACGAAATGCAGCATTGAACACTTGCTGTTTCTAGACAAAAGAAAGTTGATACCTTTATTGATTGTGATTTGAGGCAAGAAAATATTAAAATAGTTTATTCTTTTGTTATCTATATTGTGGTATCTAGTATTTCTTCCATTGTCTTACAAGATATCTTGCAGACAAACAGAATACTTCAAGTATATGCTGTCATTATCTGTTTGTTAGTTTGTACGTGTAGTTGGTTGAAGTGAGCTGTGTATATGTGAGACTTTTTGATGTGACCTCAAGAAATACTTCGAGTATTGCATGATCTGTCAGAAGATGAGTCTGAAGAAAATACTGACAATTTGCAGAATTAGGATAAAGGGGATGGAATCTGGAGTGATTCTAACATTAAGAGAACATTTTATATTCAAGTGACGAGAAAGATAGTGATGGTGAAGACAACGCCAATAGTGGTGACAGTTTATTTCTTGAGATGGAACAATGCGGAAAAAATTGGATTTGAGAATAGGTGGCATTGGCCGTACATCTAAGCAGAATATTGTTCGCGAAGTTGCGGAACCGACAAATTTTGCCAATCGGCAAGTGTCTGAGGTAGTGCTTTTCGATTACCATTTGATGAATGAATAATGAGGCATGTCCTAAAGTGCTCCATGCTGAAGCACAAAGGCAATTCAAGTCAATAACATGGACTTTAACTCTTTCAGAACTATAATCTCATTTGGGCGTTAATATTTACCGAGGATATTCAGCAATACCCATTAGGGTCTTGTGGAAAATACAGCCGAGCCACTAATTTCTAGGAAGACAATGTGTAGGGATGGGATCTGTGAAATAAAACGGTACTTGAGGTTTGACGAAGAGGCAACAAGATCAGCAAGACATCAGACGGACCAATTCGCACTTGCGTTGGAACTGTGAAATTAGTTTGTTGAGACCTGCATAAAATGTTACAAACCACATGACAATGCAATTGTTGACTAGCAACTCTATCCTACGAAAGTCAGATGATCTCTGCGATATATGCCAAATAAACCCGATAATTTGGCGTCAAATTCTGGTTACGTATCGACGTACAATCAAAGTATATCCTCAATGGATTTACATATCTGAGAAAGTATTTGGAACACGTACTGCGGCAGAGTTAGGTAAATTTGTAGTTTCTAATATGATAAATATTTTTACTAAAAAAAATAATAAACGTGACATATGATAACGTCTTTACAATAAGAAAACTAGCCGAATCTCTTAGAGCTAAAAGTACTAGTTTCTTTGAAATAATAAACCAAAACAGAAGAGAGCTTCCTAAAGGTTGTGCATCCCAAAAGGACAAATACATGTATCAATGTAATGTTTACCGCGATCAGAGTGACAATACCTAACCTATCTACAAATGTAAGCGGAACAAAAGTGTTTGTGTGTTGAGCTCCATGCATAAGTCAGTGTCAATTTCCGCGACACAAAAGAAAACCTCGAATCTATAACCTATTACCATCAGACGAACTTTGGTGTAGATGTCGTTTAAAATTTGTGAAGTCACACACTGAGATGTGCGTGTTGACGGTCGCCAATGTACTTTTTTTTCAACGTGGTTGATTTGTCATGTTTGAGATCCTGGACAATATACAGAGAAGCTACCAGAAATAATTCATTAAGTAAAAATATATCCAACGTTTATCGAGGAGCTGATGACAGTAACAATGTATCTGAAGATGAGGAAATCTCTTCCACACGCAAGCGAGACAATGTCAAGCATGATTGTGTTAAAGCAACAAAACAGCTGACATATACTTCAAATGTTGAAAGTATGTTTGTGGAAATGGTACTACAGAGATCCGAAAAGGAGTTATCTTCGCCAAGGGTAAGTGACTTTGTGATGATATCCCAGGAAGATATTTTTGAAAGGTATATAGCAAATCGTATTTTAAATTGAGTCTATTTTGAGTTTAACGTTCTAAATGATACGTGGACCTACATATTAACCTGCAATGCTAACCACATGAACTCCCGCCGGAAATCGAACCCGAGTCTCCCACGCCATAGGCGAGTACGCTAACCACTTAGCTACGAAGGAGCTCATAATCGTATTTTACAATAAGCATTTCAATCTAATAGTTGACAGTCATCTTTGGTTATTTTCATTACTTTAAAATAACTGCTATAAAACTCAATAATAAATATTATAACATTGCATATTGGTGTGATTAATGTATGTAAATAAAAATAATAAAATAAATAATATGATTTCTAGGCTTACTTGTAGATGTGTCTCCTTGGGAATGTCGATAACACAGCTATCCTGTGTCATCATTATTTTCTATTTGAGTCAGAAACGGAGAGCAGTCAATTTCAATGCTTCGTGCTTCTAGAGGGTTCAAAAATTTCGTGCTTCTAGTGTTAATTGGTTGGATTAATTACCACAATCCCTCCGGGGAGCTTGCTTCAAGAGAATAAAGCGCCACGCAGCGGCAAGTCTCATTAATTTCTGCATACACTTTATGAGGGCATAGTTCGTCAGTGCGTTAATTGTTTTGATCATCAACCACAATCACTCCGGGTAGCTTGCTTCTAGCGAATGGTGCGAAACCGAGCGGCCAGTCTCATTACTTTTTTGAAACATATTGTGTGTGAGCATAGTGCTTCAGTGCGTTAGTTGTTTTGAACATCCACCACAATTACTCCGGGTAGCTTGCTTCTAGCGAATGGAGCGCCACGCAGCGGCGAGTCTCATTACTTTCTGCATACACTTTATGAGGGCATAGTTCGTCAGTGCGTTAAAAGTTCTAATCATCCACCAGAATCCCTCCGTGTAGCTTGCTTCTAGCGAATGGAGCGCCACCCAGAGACGAGTCTCATTACTTTCTGGATATATTTTATGAGGGCAAGGTTCGTTAGTGCGTTAATTCTTTTCATCATCCACCACAATCCCTCCGTGTAGCTTGCTTCTAGCAAATGGAGCGCCACCCAGCGGCAAGTCTCATTACTTTCTTGACACATATTGTGTGTGAGCATAGTGCTTCAGTGCGTTAATTGTTTTGATAATAAACAACAATCACTCCGCGTAGCTTGCTTCTAGCGAATGGAGCGCCACGCAGCGGCGAGTCTCATTACATTCTGCATACAATTTATGAGGGCATAGTTCGTCAGTGCGTTAATTGTTTTGATCATCCACCACAATCCCTCCAGGTAGCTTGCTTCTAGCAAATGGAGCGCTACGCAGCGGCGAGTCTCATTACTTTCTGGATATATTTTATGAAGGCATGGTTCTTCAGTGCGTTAATTGTTTTGATCATCAACCACAACCCCTCCGTGTAGCTTGCTTCTAGCAAATGGAGCGCCACCCAGCGGCGAGTCTTATTACTTTCTTGACACATATTGTTTGTGAACATAGTGCTTCAGTGCGTTAATTGTTTTGATCATCCACCACAATCACTCGGGGTAGCTTGCTTCTAACGAATGGTGCGCCACACAGCGGCCAGTCTCATTATTTTTTGACACATATTGTGTGTGAGCATAGTGCTTCAGTGCGTTAGTTGTTTAGACCATCCACCACAATCACTACAGGTACCTTCCTTCTAGCGAATGGAGCGCCAGGCACCGGCGAGTCTCATTACTTTCTTCACACATTCTGTGTGTGAGCATAGCGCTTCAGTGCGTTAATTGTTTTCATCATCCACCTCAATCCCACCCTGAAGCTTCCTTCTAGCAAATGGAGCGCCACGCAGCATCGAGTCTCATTACTTTCTGCATACAATTTATTAGGGCGTAGTTCGTCAGTGCGTTAATTGTTTTGATCATCTACCAAAATCCCTCCGGGTACTTTGCATGTAGCGAATGGAGCTCCACCCAGCGGCGAGTCTCATTACTTTTTGACACATACTGTGTTTGAGAATAGTGCTTCAGTGCGTTAATTGTTTAGATCATCCACCACAATCACTACGGGTACCTTCTTTCTAGCGAATGGAGCGCCACGCAGCGGCGAGTCTCATTACTTTCTTCACACATACTGTGTGTGAGCATAGTGCAACAGTGCGTTAATTGGTTGGATCATCCACCACAATCCCTCCGAGGAGCTTGCTTCAAGCGAATGGAGCGCAACGCAGCGGAGAGTCTCATTACTTTCTCCATGCACTTTATGAGGGCATACTTCGTCAGTGATTTAATTGTTTTGATCATCCACCAGAATCCCTCCGGGTTCCTTGCTTCTTGCGAATGGACCGCCACGCGGCGGCGAGTTTCATTTCTTTCTTCACAAATACTGTGTGTGAGCATAGTGCTACAGTGCGTTAATTGTTTGGATCATCCACCTCAATCCCACCCTGTAGCTTCCTTCTAGCGAATGGAACGCCACGCAGCGTCGAGTCTCATTACTTTCTTTACACATAGTGTGTGTGAGCATAGTGCTTCAGTGCGTTAATTGTTTTGATCATCCACCACAATCCCTCCGTGTAGCTTGCTTCTAGCAAATGGAGCGCCACGCAGCGTCGAGTCTCAGTACTTTCTTTACACATACTGTGTGTGAGCATAGTGCTTCAGTGCGTTAATTGTTTTGATCATCCACCACAATCCCTCCAGGTAGCTTGCTTCTAGCAAATGGAGCGCCACGCAGCGGCAAGTCTCATTACTTTCTGGATATATTTTATGAGGGCATGATTCTTCAGTGCGTTAATTGTTTAGATCATCCACCACAATCCCTCCGTGTAGCTTGCTTCTAGCAAATGGAGCGCCACCCAGCGGCGAGTCTCATTACTTTCTTGACACATATTGTTTGTGAACATAGTGCTTCAGTGCGATAATTGTTTTGATCATCCACCACAATCACTCGGGGTAGCTTGCTTCTAGCGAATGGTGCGCCACACAGCGGCCAGTCTCATTATTTTTTGACACATATTGTGTGTGAGCATAGTGCTTCAGTGTGTTAGTTGTTTAGATCATCCACCATAATCACTTCGGGTACCTTTCTTCTAGCGAATGGAGCGCCAGGCACCGGCGAGTCTCATTACTTTCTTCACACATTATGTGTGTGAGCATAGTGCTTCAGTGCGTTAATTGTTTGGACCATTCACCACAATCCCACCGGTTAGCTTGCTTCTAGCGATCGGAGCGCCACGCGGCGGCGAGTCTCATTTCTTTCTTCACAAATACTGTGTGTGAGCATAGTGCTACAGTGCGTTAATTGTTTGCATCATCCACCTCAATCCCACCCTGTAGCTTCCTTCTAGCGAATGGAGCGCCACGCAGCGTCGAGTCTCATTACTTTCTTTACACATACTGTGTGTGAGCATAGTGCTTCAGTGCGTTAATTGTTTTGATCATCCACCACAATCCCTCCGTGTAGCTTGCTTCTAGCAAATGGAGCGCCACCCAGCGGCAAGTCTCATTACTTTCTTGACACATATTGTGTGTGAGCATAGTGTTTCAGTGCGTTAATTGTTTTGATCATAAACCACAATCACTCCGCGTAGCTTGCTTCTAGCGAATGGAGCGCCACGCAGCGGCGAGTCTCATTACATTCTGCATACAATTTATGAGGGCATAGTTCGTCAGTGCGTTAATTGTTTTGGTCATCCACCACAATCCCTCCAGGTAGCTTGCTTCTAGCAAATGGAGCGCCACGCAGCGGCGAGTCTCATTATTTCTGGATATATTTTATGAGGGCATGGTTCTTCAGTGCGTTAATTGTTTTGATCATCCACCACAATCCCTCCGTGTAGCTTGCTTCTAGCAAATGGAGCGCCACCCAGCGGCGAGTCTCATTACTTTCTTGACACATATTGTTTGTGAACATAGTGCTTCAGTGCGTTAATTGTTTTGATCATCCACCACAATCACTCGGGGTAGCTTGCTTCTAGCGAATGGTGCGCCACACAGCGGCCAGTCTCATTATTTTTGACACATATTGTGTGTGAGCATAGTGCTTCAGTGCGTTAGTTGTTTAGATCATCCACCACAATCACTACGGGTACCTTCCTTCTAGCGAATGGAGCGCCAGGCACCGGCGAGTCTCATTACTTTTTTCACACATTCTGTGTGTGAGCATAGTGCCTCAGTGCGTTAATTGTTTGGATCATGCACCACAATCCCACCGGTTAGCTTGCTTCTAGCGATCGGAGCGCCACGCCGCGGCGAGTCTCATTTCTTTCTTGACACATACTGTGTGTGAGCAAAGTGATTCAATGCGTTAATTGTTTTGACCATCCACCAGAATCCCTCAGGGTAGCTTGCTTTTACCGAATGGAGCGCCAGGCAGCGGCGAGTCTCATTACTTTCTGCATACACTTTATGAGGGCATACTTCGTCAGTGCGTTAATTGTTTTGACCATCTATTTCAATTCCTCCGGGTAGCTTGCTTCTGGTGAATTGAGCGCCACGCAGCGGCGAGTCTCATTAATTTCTTGACACATACTGTGTGTGAGCAGAGTGCTTCAGTGCGTTAATTGTTTTGATCATCCACCACAATCCTACAGGGTAGATTGTTTCTGGAGAATGGAGCGCCACTCAGCGGCGAATCTCATTAATTTCTTGACACATACTGTGTGTGAGCATAGTGCTTCAGTGCGTTAATTGGTTGGATCATCTACCACAATCCCCCCGGGGACCTTGCTTCGAGCGAATGGAGCGCCACGCAGCGGCGAGTCTCATTTTCTTGACGCATACTGTGTGTGAGCATTGTGCTTCAGTGCGTTAATTGTTTTAATCATCCAAAAGAATCCCTTCGGGAAGCTTGCTTCTAGCGAATGGAGCTCCATGCAGCGCCGAGTCTTATTTCTTTCTGCATACACTTAATGAGGGCATAGTTCGACAGTGCGTTAATTGTTTGGATCATCCACCAAAATCCCTCCGGGTAGCTTGCTTCTAGGGATTGGAACGCCACGCAGCGGCGAGTCTCATTATTTCCCTGACACATACTGTGTGTGAGCATAGTGCATCAGTGCGTTAATTGGTTGGATCATCCACCATTATCCCACCGGGTAGCTTGCTCCTATCGAATGGAGCGCCACACAGCGGCGAGTCTCATTACTTTCCTGATACATACTGTGTGTGAGCATCGTGCTTCAGTGTGTTAATAGTGTTGATCATCCGCCAGAATCCCTTCGGATAGCTTGCTTCTAGCGAATGGAGCGCCACGCAGCAGCGAGTCTCATTACTTTCTTGACACTTACTGTGTGTGCGCATAGTGCTTCAGTGAGTTAGTTGGTTAGATCATCCACCACAACCGACCCCCCCCCCCGGGGAGCTTGCTTCATGCGAATGGAGCGAAAAAAAGCGGAGATTCTCATTACTTTCTGTATACACTTTATGAGGCATAGTTCGTCAGTGCGTTAATTGTTTTCATCATCCACCAGAATCCCTCCGGGTAGTTTGCTTCTAGCGAATGGAGCGCCACGCAGCGGCGAGTCTCATTACTTTCTTGACACATACTGTGTTTGAGAATAGTTCTTCAGTGCGTTAATTGTTTTGAACATCCAAAAGAATCCCTTCGGGTAGCTTGCTTCTAGCGAATGGAGCGCTACGCAGCGGCAAGTCTCATTACTTTCTTGACAAGGACTGTGTGTGTGTTTAGTGCTTCAGTGCTTTAATTGGTTGGATCATCCACCACAATGCCTCCTGGTAGGTTGCTTTAAGCGAATCGAGCACCACGCAGCAGCGAGTCTCATTACTTTCTGCATACATTTTTTGAGGGCATAGTTCGTCAGTGCGTTATTTGTTTTGATCATCCACCACAATCCCTCCGGGTAGCTTGCTTCAAGCGAATGGAGCGCAACGCTGCGGCGATTCTCTTTATTTTATTGACACATACTCTGTGTAAACATAGTGCTTCAATGCGTTGATTGTTTTGATCATTCACTAGAATCTTTCCGGGTAGCTTGCTTCTAGCGAATGGAGCGCCACGCAGCGGCCAGTCTCGTTACTTTCTGCATAGACTTTATGAAGGCATAGTTCGTCAGTGTGTTATTTGTTTTGATCATCCACCACAATCCCTCTGGTAGCTTGCTTCTAGCGACTGAAGCGCCACACAGCGGCGAGTCTCTTTATTTTATTGACACATACTGTGTGTAAGCATAGTGCTTCAGTGCGTTAATTGTTTTGATCCACCACAATCCCTCCGGGGAGCTTGCTTCAAGCGAATGGAGCGCCTCGCAGCGGCGAGTCTCATTACATTCTGCATAAACTTTATGAGAGCATAGTTCGACTGTGCGTTAATTGATTGATTATCCACCACAATCCCTCCTTGGAGCTTGCTTCAGGCGAATGGAGCGCAACGCAGCGGCGTGTCTCATTTCTTTCTGCATACACTTTATGAGTGCATAGTTCGTCAGTGCGTTAATTGTTATGATCATCCTCCACAATCCCTCCGGCTAGCTTGCTTCTAGCGAATGGACCGCCACGAAACGGCGAGTCTGATTACTTTCTTGACACATACTCTGTGTGACCATAGTGTTTCAGTGCGTTAAATTTTTGATCATCCACCACAATCCCTCCGGGTAGCTTGCTTCTAGCGAATAGAGAGCCAAACTGCGGCGAGTCTCATTACTTTCTTAACACATACTGTGTGTGAGCATACTGCTGCAATGCGTTAATTGTTTTGATCATCCACCAGAATCCCTCCGGGTAGCTTGCTTCTAGCAAATGGAGCGCCACGCAGCGGTGAGTCTCATTACTTTGTGCATACACTTTAAGAGGGCATAGTTCG
Organism: Thermobia domestica; assembly: GCF_964235325.1. Classification (NCBI taxonomy): domain Eukaryota; kingdom Metazoa; phylum Arthropoda; class Insecta; order Zygentoma; family Lepismatidae; genus Thermobia; species Thermobia domestica. The sequence goes on from NC_137459.1 coordinate 15,631,976, forward strand.
TCACTGCGTTAATTGTTTTGATCAGCCACCACAATCCCTCCGGGAAGCTAGCTTCTAGCGACAGGAGCGCCACGCAGCCGCGAGTCTCATTACTTTATTGACACATAATGTGTATGAGCATAGTGTTTCAGTGCGTTAAATTTTTGATCATCCACCACAATCCCTCCGGGTAGCTTGATTCTAGCGACTGGAGTGCCGCCCAGCGGCGAGTCTCATTATTTTCTTGACACATAGTGTGTATGAGCATAGTGCTTCAGTGCGTTAATACCTTGGATCATCCACCACAATCCCTCCGGGTAGCTTGTTTCTAGCGAATAGAGCGAAATGCTGCGGCGAGTCACATTACTTTCTTGACACATACTGTGTGTGGCCATAGTGCTTCAATGCGTTATCTGTTTTGATTTTCCACCAGAATCCCTTCGGGTAGCTTGCTTCTAGCGAATGGAGCGCCACGCAGCGGCGAGTCTCATTACTTTCTGCATACATTTTATGAGGGCATAATTCGTCAGTGCGTTAATTGTTTTGATCAGCCACCACAATCCCTCCGGGTAGCTTGCTTCTAGCGACTGGAAGGCCACGCAGCGGCGAGTCTCATTACTTTCTTGACACATACTGTGAGTGAGCATAGTTCTTCAGTGAGTTAATTGTTTTATCATCCAACACAATCCCTCCGGGTAACTTGCTTGTAGGGAATGGAGCGCCACGCAGCTGCGAGTTCCATTACTTTCTTCATACGTACTGTGTGTGAGAATAGTGCTTCAGTGCGTTAATTGTTATGATCATCCACCACAATCCTTCCGGATAGAGTAGTAGTCCCCCCCGTATATTGAGCCGAGTCAGCAAAAATTTTTGTGACGTCATAGGTCAAAGGTCAATGACCTTGGCCCGGGGTCAATGACCTAGGGGTACTTAGGACCACCCCCTTTAAATTTTGGCATGGGTACCATGGCCCACCCCCTAAATTTTGGCAGGGGTACATAGGACCACCCCCCTTAAATTTTGGAAATTGCCAAATCTAAAAATTTGGTATGGTAGCCTAGGACCATAGTATGTACCTCTATCAGTATTGGGTGTCTATGTCGTTCCCTTTCATGGGTAAAAAATTGCCAAAAATTCAAATTTCGGGGGTTTTCGACCTAATTTATCCCCTTGGATGAGGTGTTATTACCCTATATAGTTATATGGGCGTATACAGGGGTTCATTACCTTTCATAAGACATGGGTATATTAATGCACCCCTTGAAAAATTTGGGAGGGGTACCTTGGCCCACCCCTTAAATTTTGGAAATTGCCCAATTTAAACATTGGGTATTTTAGTACTGGACCCTAATATGTATCATGATAAATTTGGGTGGTCCACCTCGTTCCCTTCTAGGGGTACAAAATTGCCAAAATATAAACGTAAGCAATACGTAGTACCACGTGTTTGGTTTTTGGTCGATTTTATCCCCTTTGATGACGTGTTATTATCCTATATAGTTATATGGTCATGTATAGGGGTCCATTACCTTTCATAATATATGGGTATATTTGTGCACTCCTTTAAAAATTTGGGAGGGGTACTTTGGCCCACCCCTTAAATTTTGGAAATTGCTCGATTTATATATTTGGTATTATAGTACTGGACCCTAACATGTATTATAATAAATTTGGGTGGTCCACTTCGTTCCCTTTTAGGGGTACAAAATTGCCAAAATATAAACGTAAGCAATACGTTGTACCACGTGTTTGGTTTCGACCCAAGTTATCCCCTTGGATGAGGTCCTATTACCTTATATGGTTATATGGTCATGTATAGGGGTCTATTACCTATCATAAGACATAGGTACATTTGTGCACCCCTTTAAATTTTTGGGAGGGGTACCTTGGCCCACCCCTTTAATTTTGGAAATTACCCATTTAATATATTTGGTATTATAGTATAGGACCCTAATAGAGATTACTATAAATTTGGTTGGTCCACCTCGTTCCCTTCTAGGGGTACAAAATTGCCAAAATATAAACGTAAGCAATACGTTATACCACGTGTTTGGTTTTTGGTTGATTTTATTCTCTTTGATGAGGTGTTATTACCTTATATGTTCACATGAGCGTATACAGGAGTCTATTACCTTTCATAAGACATGGGTATATTGATGCACCCCTTTAAATTTTTGGGAGGGGTACCTTGGCCCAACCCTTTAATTTTGGAAATTGCTTAATTTCATCATGTGGTGTCATAGTACTGGATCCTAATATGTATCATGATAAATTTGGATGGTCCACCTCGTTCCCTTTTAGGGGTACAAAATTGTCAAAATATAAACGTAACCAATACGTTATACCACGTGTTTGATTTTTGACCTAATTTATCTCCTTGATGAGGTCCTATTACATCATATAGTTATATGGTCATGTATAGGGGTCCATTCCCTATCATAAGACATAGGTACATTTGTGCACCCCCGGGAGGGGTACAATGGCCCACCTCTTTAATTTGGAAATTGCTCAATTAAACATTTGGTATTACAGTATAGGACCCTAATATGGATCACTATAAATTTGGGTGGTCCACCTCGTTCCCTTTTAGGTGTACAAAATTGACAAAATATAAACGTAAGCATTACGTTGTACCACGTGTTTGGTTTTGACCTAATTTATTTCTTTGGATGAGGTCCTATTACCTTGTATGGTTATATGGTAATGTATAGGTGTTCATTCCCTATCATAAGACATAGGTACATTGATGCACCCCGGGAGGGGATTCGGTATCATAGTACAGGCCTCAACATGTATCATGATAAATTTGGGTGGTCCATCTTGTTCCCTTTCATGGGTAAAAATTGCTAAAATATAAACATAAGCAATATGTTGTACCATGTGTTTGGTTTTTGGCCCAATTTCTTCCCTTTGATGAGGTTCTATTACCTTATATGGTTATATGGTCATGTATATAGGTTCATTTCCTATCATAAGACATGGGTACATTGACGCACCCCTTGAAAAATTTGGGAGGGGTATCTTGGCACATCCACTCGGTTTTAGAAATTGTTTTAATATAAGCATTTGGTATCATAGTACAGGTCTTCAATATGTACCACTATAAATTTGGATGGTCCACATCGTTCCCTTTCATGGGTAAAGAACTACCAAAAATCAAATTTCGGAGGTTATTGACCCCTATTTAGCACGTTATATGGTTTATTACCTTTATATGTTTATGTTCCCTTTTAAATTTGGGAATTATCAAATAACAAAATTCGGTAAACGTTTTCTAGGACCCGTTGGTGTTCATCTTATGGCCAAATATTCAAAATTTAAAGGTTATTGACCGGCTTTATTATTGAATAAGTACAGGATTTATTACTTTTTTCATAAGACACATGTGTATTTGTGTACCAATCTTAAATTTTGGAAGGGGGTACATTTCTTATTGTCGTATCAATAATTGGTAATTGGATAGTATCTCATTCATTGGGTAAATCATTGTCAAATATGAGTATGACCACGTGATCGGTTATTGACCTATGATGGGATTAGGAGTCCAGGACATTGGTACATTGAAACTTTGTAGGATAATTTGAGAATGCGTCATTGGTTTTGATTATTCCCGCCAAATATAAACGTAAGCAAGACGTTGTACCACGTGATTGTCCTTGATGAGGTAGTGTACAGGGATTCATTTCCTTTGTTGTGGTACTTCTTAAGTTTGACTACATTAAACAGTTGGTTCTACTCAGGTAAACAATTGACGGACATTATTGACCTTATTGAACATATAATTATATGATTAATTCTAAGACTTAGGTATATCAAGAGAAGTATTCTTTAAATTTGGGAATGGTGATAAACAGAATTTTAACATAAGGTGCGAAATTTGAAACAATACATTGAACTTTAGTCACAGCTCATAGTCTAAGATCATTGGTGGTGATTGATTTGAAATCTGATAGCTAACCTTATTGAATCTTATGACTCATAGACGAAAGGCAATACATGCTACAACACTGGCAAAGTTATTGTTAATGGAATTTGATTGGTTGATCACTATCTTTCCTGCAATCTGATTGGTTGATCACTATCTTTCGTGCAATCTGATTGGTTGATGATTTTCAAATCTTTGCTGTATTCAGTTTTAAGTTTTGTTTAACATTTAAAAATCTTGGTTTCGTTCAACATTTTGCACTCACTGATAAATATGATCAAAACCGTTTATTTGTTAATCGAATAGTTAAAAACCGGATAAAGTTTGACGGTTAACCGTGAAACGTAAAAATTTTTTAGTTTGAAATTTTTTGCTTGAATTTTTTTTTTGTTTTGAAAATTTTTTCGTTTCCAAATTTTTTGTTTGAAATTTTTTTTTGTTTCAAAATTTTGTTTGAAATATTTTTCGCTTCAAAATTTTGTTTGAATTTTTTCGTTTGAAATTTTTTGTTTAAAAATTTTTCGTTTGAAATTTTTTCGTTTCAAAATTTTGTTTAAAATTTTTGTTTGAAATTTTTCGTTTCAAAATTTTGTTTGGAAAATTTTGTTTGAATTTTTTCGTTTGAAATTTTTTGTTTGGAAAATTTTGTTTCAAAGATTTTTTGTTCTAAATTTTTGTTTCAAAGTTTGGTTTGACATTTTTAAAAGTTTGTGCACTCATTAGTAAAGAACTGGAACTGTTAGAACTAAAACCTCTGGCAACATTGTGGTGCAATAGTACACGTCAGAACCTGGGGTTTGTTCTTGAAATGAAAAAACACAATTCATTGAAATGGATCATTTTATTACACTCCACATACATCCATACCAGATAGTGGTTCTGGATATTGTCGATACAATGTATTTTGAACTTCTTGCACTAGTTTGTCTTTAGCATATAATTTTAATTCCAATTGAAGTCTTTTAAGGTATATTGCGATATCAATTGGTGGAAACTCAATGTCCATTTGATCACAAATAAACTGTTTATCAATACATGTATGCACCCAAGAACGATGTTGACAACCATCACAATATCTAGATACATGTTGTACAATATGCATAACACATTTTTCAAAATAGTACTTTTTCAGGAATATACTTGTTTTGTTGCACACTTCCACTGCATGTTTCACACACTGAAATACACTGATGAATTTGTTCCATTCAGTTTGTGTTAGATACACCATGTTGCGAGGGACATGGAATGTACTCTTTTTACGTAACAGCACCATCTTCTCTTCGAGGACTGTACGCAGCACCACTTCATGATTTGAGCCTAATGATTTGACTATGGTCACATTTAGCTCATCGTTCATTTGGTCGATTCGTGCCATTCTTCACAGGTCAGTTGTACACCAAATTGTTCTGCTTTGCCCAATCGAATCACAGGTTCAAATGTTCTAGCACTGATACCAATCATCACATGTTTTGTTTGAAATATATTTATTGGATAATAGCTTGCGAAGATGAATTCTTTATCGTTAGAAGTACACATCTTTCCTCCTGAAAAGCACTTGCTCAAATGATTTCGTGGGATGACACTGTATTTGCTGGTTTATAGTTATTGCTGACGTCATTGGTAAGGAATGTGCTGATTCATGATTTCATCACAGTTGCTGACGTCATGCCGACCAACCACATTCATACAACTACAGCTGACGTCATTGGAATGTACTGATAGTTCTAACAGTTCCAGTTCTTTACTAATGAGTGCACAAACTTTTAAAAATGTCAAACCAATTTTGAAAAATGTGTTATGCATATTGTACAACATGTATCTAGATATTGTGATGGTTGTCAACATCGTTCTTGGGTGCATACATGTATTGATAAACAGTTTATTTGTGATCAAATGGACATTGAGTTTCCACCAATTGATATCGCAATATACCTTAAAAGACTTCAATTGGAATTAAAATTATATGCTAAAGACAAACTAGTGCAAGAAGTTCAAAATACATTGTATCGACAATATCCAGAACCACTATCTGGTATGGATGTATGTGGAGTGTAATAAAATGATCCATTTCAATGAATTGTGTTTTTTCATTTCAAGAACAAACCCCAGGTTCTGACGTGTACTATTGCACCACAATGTTGCCAGAGGTTTTAGTTCTAACAGTTCCAGTTCTTTACTAATGAGTGCACAAACTTTTAAAAATGTCAAACCAAACTTTGAAACAAAAATTTAGAACAAAAAATCTTTGAAACAAAATTTTCCAAACAAAAAATTTCAAACGAAAAAATTCAAACAAAATTTTCCAAACAAAATTTTGAAACGAAAAATTTCAAACAAAAATTTTAAACAAAATTTTGAAACGAAAAAATTTCAAACGAAAAATTTTTAAACAAAAAATTTCAAACGAAAAAATTCAAACAAAATTTTGAAGCGAAAAATATTTCAAACAAAATTTTGAAACAAAAAAAAAATTTCAAACAAAAAATTTGGAAACGAAAAAATTTTCAAAACAAAAAAAAATTTCAAGCAAAAAAATTTCAAACTAAAAAATTTTTACGTTTCACGGTTAACCGTCAAACTTTATCCGGTTTTTAACTATTCGATTAACAAATAAACGGTTTTGATCATATTTATCAGTGAGTGCAAAATGTTGAACGAAACCAAGATTTTTAAATGTTAAACAAAACTTAAAACTGAATACAGCAAAGATTTGAAAATCATCAACCAATCAGATTGCACGAAAGATAGTGATCAACCAATCAGATTGCAGGAAAGATAGTGATCAACCAATCAAATTCCATTAACAATAACTTTGCCAGTGTTGTAGCATGTATTGCCTTTCGTCTATGAGTCATAAGATTCAATAAGGTTAGCTATCAGATTTCAAATCAATCACCACCAATGATCTTAGACTATGAGCTGTGACTAAAGTTCAATGTATTGTTTCAAATTTCGCACCTTATGTTAAAATTCTGTTTATCACCATTCCCAAATTTAAAGAATACTTCTCTTGATATACCTAAGTCTTAGAATTAATCATATCATTATATGTTCAATAAGGTCAATAATGTCCGTCAATTGTTTACCTGAGTAGAACCAACTGTTTAATGTACTCAAACTTAAGAAGTACCACAACAAAGGAAATGAATCCCTGTACACTACCTCATCAAGGACAATCACGTGGTACAACGTCTTGCTTACGTTTATATTTGGCGGGAATAATCAAAACCAATGACGCATTCTCAAATTATCCTTCAAAGTTTCAATGTACCAATGTCCTGGACTCCTAATCCCATCATAGGTCAATAACCGATCACGTGGTCATACTCATATTTGACAATGATTTACCCAATGAATGAGATACTATCCAATTACCAATTATTGATACGACAATAAGAAATGTACCCCCTTCCAAAATTTAAGATTGGTACACAAATACACATGTGTCTTATGAAAAAAGTAATAAATCCTGTACTTATTCAATAATAAAGCCGGTCAATAACCTTTAAATTTTGAATATTTGGCCATAAGAGGAACACCAACGGGTCCTAGAAAACGTTTACCGAATTTTGTTATTTGATAATTCCCAAATTTAAAAGGGAACATAAACATATAAAGGTAATAAACCATATAACGTGCTAAATAGGGGTCAATAACCTCCGAAATTTGATTTTTGGTAGTTCTTTACCCATGAAAGGGAACGATGTGGACCATCCAAATTTATAGTGGTACATATTGAAGACCTGTACTATGATACCAAATGCTTATATTTAAACAATTTCTAAAACCGAGTGGATGTGCCAAGATACCCCTCCCAAATTTTTCAAGGGGTGCGTCAATGTACCCATGTCTTATGATAGGAAATGAACCTATATGCATGACCATATAACCATATAAGGTAATAGAACCTCATCAAAGGGAAGAAATTGGGCCAAAAACCAAACACATGGTACAACATATTGCTTATGTTTATATTTTAGCAATTTTTACCCATGAAAGGGAACAAGATGGACCACCCAAATTTATCATGATACATGTTGAGGCCTGTACTATGATACCGAATCCCCTCCCGGGGTGCATCAATGTACCTATGTCTTATGATAGGGAATGAACACCTATACATTACCATATAACCATATAAGGTAATAGGACCTCATCCAAAGAAATAAATTAGGTCAAAACCAAACACGTGGTACAACGTAATGCTTACGTTTATATTTTGTCAATTTTGTACACCTAAAAGGGAACGAGGTGGACCACCCAAATTTATAGTGATCCATATTAGGGTCCTATACTGTAATACCAAATGTTTAATTGAGCAATTTCCAAATTAAAGAGGTGGGCCATTGTACCCCTCCCGGGGGTGCACAAATGTACCTATGTCTTATGATAGGGAATGGACCCCTATACATGACCATATAACTATATGATGTAATAGTGTGACGCCGGATTCAAAATATGGTTACATTGCTCTTTATTGAAGGAATTGAAAAAGGCTATTTTGGATTAATGTGCAATTACAGGACGGTTTTCTCTTTTAGCTTATCATGAGCTGGTAACAGAGAACGGAACTACGCAAAACCTCGAAGGTGATTGTGGTTGTTTTACTGTGCAAAAGGTCATAGGATGTTTACTTATGCTTGGTTACAAACAGGATGAACTATTACAAATTTGTCAACGTGACCCCGCATTTGCGGAAATTTTGGTTAATAGTTAAGAATCTCTGGACCAGTCATAGATAAATGTGGATAATTCTGGAAATCCTGTTATTGAAATCTTCCGGCGGTAACAGTCACGCCATCCACGTGTGTGCTGGATCACGCCATAATTTTTGGGTGCGGTTCCTTGCTAATAGCCAATCAGAATGCAGAGAGCAATAAGTTTCCATATTTGTGAATCTGACGACCAGGATGTGATGACTGATGTGCGGTTTGGGAGTGGCTCTTGCAAAAATAATAAAAAGGGACCTCAAGGTCTAGATAACATTCAATCGGGCGGCAACGACGTAGTGACGACGTGTATAAGAACTCAGACCTTCGGAACACCAAGTTGCAGGGTGTAACAAGACTTCTATTCAAGGTATGTACATGCACATTTGCTATTTTGAGCTCAAGTAATAATATGTCAGTCAGCACTGCAAAATGATTCATCAGTTGATAGTAAAACTCTCACGAATAAGAGTAAACGTCGCATACTCGTAATTCGTCCTTTTTATCTTTGCTAACTCAAATACTTGAAAGTCTATTTAGTTCTTCAAATTATGATAATGTAGTCAAAGATCACTGAAGAGGCAAATATCACTACTTTTACTAATTAATTTTGTAACATACCTAAATTAAATGTTGATGTATACTACCATTTTAGTTGTATAATAAACTAAATAATTTCAATTTATGTTGTCATTTTCCCCTAGGTTAATCCACTTTTCCCATGAAAGTCATGGTGTAATTTGTTTATAATACTTTTGTGACATCCACTAACTTATAGTGCGAGCAGATCTCATCTTTGTGTGGAAATTACGAGCTAAATAATTAAAAATGGAGTCTGCAAATCGTCACAAATGGGGGCTCGTCCAAAGCCTTTTCTTTCTTTTCCATTTTTCGGGACGAAAAATTTTGCAGTGCTGCTATGACATCATCTTTTTTTTCTCTCTGTTTTTGTTTATGTTTTGTTTGGTATATTGTTCACAGTGCATTATACTTTACGTAAATTATGTGAATTGTTGCAATTTTGCTAATGTATTATTGTGGATTATAATGGCAATTAGTGATTGATTACATTACTCATAGTGAAATACCCCATATATATATTTTTTTTCTTTCTTTCCTTCGCTTAGAGAAAACAAAAAATTTTAATTCATAATTTAAAATGTCTTTCCATTGGTTCCCCTTTTTCAAACCTAAGAAATCTCTGCCGAAGTATCATGCCTGGTATATTACAAAATCAGGAGAGGCAAATTGCAAATATTGTAGGAAATCTCTCGCTCAGAAAACTGCGCTCACGAAGACTTTGCGTTCCGAGTTATGTCCCATGGCAAAAGAAGCAACCGATTTGCCAGTGCAGCAGGCTAGTTTGCCAGTAGCTAGTTCGCCTACTTCTCTTGAACCGCGAATAAATCATCCACAGCAGTATAGTTTACCAGATCCTGTGGATAAGCAACCGATAACGAAAACGCAACGTTATAAGGAAAATCTGGCTAAGTTTGAAGAAACTTGTAATAAAATGTCATCCTTGACTCCTTTGGACAGTACACAATATAAACCGGTGGTCGCGAAACGGACAATTTTTCTTAAGCCAGAACAACTGACTAACCCTTCTAATGAAGATGCAGTTAGTTCTTCCGAAGAATCCCCTGGTATTATGACGAGTGATTTTGAGTTTGATCCTAGGTTTGTGTCGACACCTTTAAAGACTGAAGCACAGCAGCAAGTAGTTGCTTCAGAAGCAGTCAAGGATGAAGTTTATTTTCCATTTGATATACCACCTCATGTGGGCGAACCCTTGAAAAGTAAACTCCCAGAAAATTCACCACCTGAATCAAGTAAATATGATTCAGAAGATGAAATTAAGCAATTGGCAAAGAAGGAGCTCTATCAGGAAAAGACTGTACATGATGTACTAACACCAAGTCCTTTTTCATATGAATCAAATGAAGAATTCAAACATTTTGCAAATGACGAACCTTGCATAGAAAATCTAAGTTTTCCTAAATATCCGCAAGTTGCTTCTCACCCTCCTCCAGTGAAATATTCCCCCACTGCCGATAATGCACTTGCATTGTTGTTATATGAGAATATTAGGCATGAAATATTAGATAATCGCGATATGAAGACTCCCTCAGAGGATTCATTACAATTGGACGAGAATAAATCTATAAAAGTTAATTCACCCTCTCCGAAAGAATCCCAAGTAGAAAATGGGCAAAACCTTAATGAAACAATTGTACAGGAAGAAACTGATAATCAAGTAGCCAATGTCCCGGTATTTAAATTGCCAAAATTTAAAGGAAACCCTAACGAATCGGTTACTAAATTCCTTGATGAATATCAGACCATAGCTCGTGCCTTAAACTGGGATGACCGGGAGCAGCATATATATTTAGTAGCCTGTCTTGAAAATTCAGCTCTTGATTGGTTTTTATGTCATAAAGATGCCATCCGACAGATACAATTTCGGGAATTAAAGCAAATGATTTCTCGAGCATTTCCTGATGATTTGTATAAAGGTCAGCTTGAACAAAAGTTGAAGAGGAAACGACTTCCTCCTCGTTTTCCACCTGATAACTTCGCGTATACTTTAATACGGGATTGGAAATTCGTGAGACCTGAAATTGGAGAAAGAGAGTTATTACGCCTACTATATAAGGCATTGCCTAGTAACTATGTCCAAGCTTTAGTCTTAAAGGAAGTATCGACCATAGATCAAGCTATCCATGTGCTGCGGTTATTGTACTTAGCTGACGTTTATACTGAATCTCATCGGGAAATGAAGAAAAAAGGTAGAGAATTAAGACCACATCATGTAAAACCTTATATGGGTGCTAAAAACAATTCGTTTGTTAAAAGAATGTGGACATATAGACGTGAAATCGGGAGAGATGGTAGGCCAATTGAAGTGAAAAGAGCTCGAACGAATTTGTGTGATCACAGATTGCCCACGATACCAATTCGTATTTTTAATAAAAAAGTAGATGCTTTATTAGACAGCGGTTCCCAAATTTCGGTTTTAGCTGAAGAAATGATCCCTCAAAATTTTCCAATTGCTAAGCGAATGCGTGCCACTATTCGTTTGCGCACATTGGGGGATAAGTTAACTGAACCACTCCCAGTGGTTCGATTAAGTTTCCAAGTTGGAACTTATGGTCGAAGATCGCGTCGCTTGTGGTTAAATGTGGCCTTAGTTAAACAGTCTCAATTAGATGAGAAAATGGTTCTAGGAATGGATTTCCTTCAGCGTTATACGTATGGCATTGGGTTACAGTCCATTCTCATTAAGGGTAATCACAGACATCCTAACATGAAGTTTTATGTCCAGTATTTGCCAAATCGTAAGGAGCAAACAGTACTTAATTTATCGCATGTTCAGTTTTATAACAAAAATGGTAACTCTAGGACGAATAGGAAAGTTAGTTCAACATTAGTATCACCTACGAATATTGACGTGCCTCAAAGTAGTTTAGAACTTCATGAGTCAATTTCCCTTTCTGAAGACGCACATTGTGGTTCCCAACCTGAGGATGAATGTCCTATATTGAAAATCAATTGTATTGAGCAGCAAACCTCTCGTAACTTGATCACAACTGCCGAGCGCATGCGAATACCTGCTGGGAAGGTTGGGTTAGTGCAAGTTAAACCAAGTTATCCTATAACTGGAAACTATTACGTTGAACCGAATGATGTTTTGCATCGCACCTACTCATGCTTAATACCACCTACAATGTATGAAGAAGAAGATGGATATGTTAGATTGCCTGTGTTTAATTTGAGTAAGCGGGACGTCACTATTCCAGATGCTCAAATCATAGGACATTTAGAGGAATGTGTTCCAACACCAGAGGCAAGAGTGAATATGGTTAAGGCCAGCTCACCTTCCCCTGAGAAAGTAAAGGAATCGAATTCTAAAGTACAACACGATATTGGTAAAGAAATTGATATTTCTTCGGACCTGTCCCCTGAAGATCGAAAGAGAGTAGTAGATCTATTAACTGAATTTCAAGATATTTTAGCGTGGACAATTGACGATATGACCGTCACGCATGAATATGAACACTCCATTGAATTAATTTCCAACATTCCGGTATCTTCACCTCCTTATAGAGAGACCTTAGAGACTAAGAGAGCCATGCAGGAAGAAATAGATAGATTGCTCAAACAAAACATCATTTTTCCTTGTAGATCCCCTTATGCGTCTCCGGTCCTATTAGTCAATAAGAAAGATAATACTAAGAGATTGGTAGTGGATTTCAGAAAATTAAATTCTATAATATCTCCAGACTGTTATGCTCTTCCGTTAATCAACGATTTGATAGATCTATTCGCAAATGTTCAATTTGTAAGCTCCATGGATTTAAGATCAGGATTTTTCCAAATCCCCTTAAGGGAAGAGGACAAATTGAAAACAGCCTTCATCTGTTCCGCTGGCCTCTTTTGTTTCCACGTTACCCCACAGGGGCTATCCACTTCCCCCGCAGCATTTCAAAGAATGATCGATAAAGTATTTGCCGGTTTGAAATTCAATATCATGGCCTGTTATATGGACGATTTGATAGTGTTCGGAAAATCAATAGACGAGAAGATAGATAGACTTAGAAAAGTATTCACTCGGTTGCGAGAAGCTAACTTAAAATTAAATCCATCGAAGTCCCACTTCATGTATTCTGAACTACCTATTTTAGGATTTGTTGTAGGACGCGACGGGGTAAAAATAGACCCTAAGCGAATCGAGGCTATTGCTAACTTCCCCGAACCAAAAACAGTTCGTGATGTTCGCAGCTTTGTCGGGATGGCTAGTTATAATCGAAGGTTTATTAAAAACTTTTCTGTTATCGCGAAACCTCTAATAGATTTGACTAAGTCCGATGTACTCTTCCATTTTGGAGATAGAGAGCGTCAAGCCTTTAATATCCTAAAAGAAAAGTTAATTACTGCCCCTGTATTAGCCATCTTTGATCCGGAAGCAGATGCTACCGAGTTGTATGTAGATGCATGCGAGTACGGAATAGGTGCAGTATTAATGCAGATCAAAAACGGAGAAAAAAGGCCTATTGCTTATTATAGTCGGAAAATCTCAGACCATGAAGCTAAGTCCTTGACGATTCCAGAAAAGGAGACAATGGCCTTGGTACAGGCTGTGTTGCACTTTCATGAATATCTAATAGGAGTGCCACACTTCACGGCATTCACTGATAGTTGTTGTGTATGCTATTTGAGGAACATGAAAAATCTAAAAGGCAAATACCTTCGTTGGTTAATCCGTTTACAATCTTACAACTTTTCGATTAAAGCAATAAGAGGTAATCCCTCTAATCGTCATTCCGATTGTATGTCAAGATATCCGACGCAAACCTTAAGTGAGGAAGAAAATGCCAACCGCGAGGAAGGACTGTGTATAAACACGATGAAAATTGACGCGACTAATGTAGTCAAAGCACAGAGAGAAGATGAATATTTTGGTAGAATTCGTGAGTTAGTGAAGTCTGATCCTACTAATAATGAGGCTCGTCCTTATGTATTAGTAGATGAGGTGTTATATCGTAAGTCCAATAATGATTTAAAACAATGTGTTCCACGAAGTCTGGTTCCTGAGGTGCTATATGCTACACATACTTCATGTCTAGAAGGCGGACATCTTGGAGAACGTAAAGTATTTTCTCGTGTAAATGAGCGATTTTATTGGCCTCGAATGGGATTCGATATCAAACAGTATATTAAGTCATGTCGCGAATGTCAAGAACGTAAAGACCCAACCACTAAACCATTAGGGTTGCATGAACCAATTAAACCAATAGCTCCTTTTCATACTCTAAACTTAGACGTGTTTGGCCCACTGCTCTCCTCAAACGGTTATAAGTACGTCATCACTGCTGTTGATCTGTTTTCAAACTATGTAGTAGCCCGACCGTTGAAAACCATAACAGCCAAAAATGTCGCAAAGTTCTTATTGGATGATATAATTTGTTATTTTGGGCCACCGCGTCATCTTTTAAGCGATCTTGGTTCTAATTTTGTCGCAGAAATGACGCGAGAGATTACTGGTGTATTGGGCATACATCAAAAGTTTAGTACTGCTTATCATCCTAGAACAAATTCACGAGTGGAGAGATATAATCGTACGTTAGCAAACTATTTGAGTAAATACGTCTCCACTTCCCAAAAGGATTGGTCGCTATTTGTTAAAACTGCTTGTTATGCATACAATACGGCAAGACACGAACATCATCCTTATTCTCCATATGAATTGGTGTTCGGCAGAAAAGCTGTATTAGGTATCGAACTCGAAACACCATGTCGAACTCCATTTGGAAAACTTGTGAAAAAGAATTTAAGTCGAATAAGAAAGCTCGCTCAAAATGCCCTAATTAGGCAACAAGAAAAACAAAAAGTCAAAATTGACAAACATAGGAAGGCCCATACGTTTAAAGAAAACGATTTAGTCCTTGTTAGGAATTTCGCCACTAAGCCAGGATTATCTCCCAAGTTAGTAAGGGCTCGATATGTAGGCCCCTATAAAATTGTACGTATATGTCCTAAAAACGTATGTGAGGTTCTGCATGTGAATGGGAAAAGTCAGCCAAAGAAGGTTAATGTTGAACGAATGAAGCTGTATTATCCAAGTTCTCTGGTTCCGAATCGGATTGATTTTAGTCGATCATCTATTGCAAAGTCCAATTAAAAAAAAAATGTTATTTAATAAGTTATCGCGATAGGCGTAGAAACTTCTAACGTGAAATTCTATATTGAAGCAGGCTTTCTGAAAGAAATGATAGAGTAAATAAAAAAAAAACAAAAAAAAAACATGAATAATAAATAAATGATTGAGTCCATAAGGAACTAACTGATTTGTAGACAACGTTGTCATAATAAGTAAAGTGTAAGTTCTAAGTTAGGTAAAAAAAAATCCATTAATGGTCGGAAACCCTGCAATTGAATAAAGGAACAAATTAAACAACATGAATACATTAAATACAACTAAGGAAGTTAACCGCTTACCTTGGCAAGGTATTATTTTCCTGGTGTTGACTTATAAGACAGATGGCCAGACAGACTGACAGACAAACCCATAACACCAAGTGAAAAAAATAAAAAAAAAGGGAGAAACTCATCTCCCTCCGTTAGAAAAAAAATAATAATAAAATCAGCGATAGATAAATACCATGAAAGAATACGCTTAAACTAGCATGCGCCTTTCGTATTTTGTAGGTCCAATTAAGGTCAATACTATCATCCGGCTACACCAATACGGATGTCAAAGGATTTTTCATTTGTTAGAAGTCCAATCAGGACAAGAAGTAAGTGTATTAACAAGTGTGTAGAAAATCAATTCCCTTCTAGTTCTCTCGAGAAGGAAAAAGTATTAAAAACAAAAGTGGAAACACAATCAGAAATGGCTGGTATAACTGTAAATAACAAACTGCCCTCCATCACAATTCCGCCCTTTTCTGGAAAATTAAATGAGGACATATCTCAATTTCTTGATGCGTATAAAACATGTGGAAATCTTTATGCATGGAGTGATAGCGAGATGAAAAAGTTTCTTCCCGCGTATTTGCAAGGAAGTGCCGCTGACTGGTATCATATGAAAAAAGAATCATTAGTGGCGTTAACAAAATTTGAAGATCTGGAGGTTCAGCTAAGAAAGGCCTTCGCAGCCTCAGCTGAGCTTGGTGAACCTTTTGCATTACTAGCGAGACGAAATAAAACTCCCCATGAAAGTTTTTCTGAATATATTTATGCAGTTTTAAGACTGTGTAACAAAGTAGATCCTAGTATGAGTGAGACTGAACGCAAACGACATATATTAAAAGGATTGGATCCGCGTGCATTAGAGTTCGTCATCACTCGTGAACCAGATAGTGTGGATGAAGTTGACAGATTGCTTAAATTGTATGAATCTGCTAAAGTTCAAGCAGGCCTACGTGCCCTTTCTGATGCACCCTTGGAACTCCCTGAGGTGGAAGTTAATCAACCGAAGTTCGAAGTAAATCGACAGAGACTACAAAATCGTGTAGGACAAAGATTTTATAACAATAGAGGTCGTGGTACTCGAGGCCCTCGTCCTAATCTGATTCGAAGATTTCAGAATATAAATATTAATAATATACAATGCTATGCATGTGGTAAATATGGTCACTTTGCTCGCGAGTGCCGAATTCGACAAAATCAAAATCAGTATAGGGATCAATCTAATAGACCCCACCGCGGAAATCAAAATTCAAATAGAGGTCAACCGATTAAAAGAGGACAATCTTCTAGAAGACGCCCAAATAGAGGAAGACGAATTAACAATGACAGAACTCAAAATGTAGACAATTCAAATAACACTCAAAATTAAGTATGTATTGAAGTTCACTTTAAGTGTATTTTTTTTTAGCGAATGACAACAGCGATAAAGTATACTGACTAGAGATTGGCACAATAATTTATATACCCTTATATTGTAGGATAACCAACTATGAACTACTATACGATTCACCCTCGAATAGGAGAATTAGGAACAATTCCGAATTCCATAAGGTCATTAGTAGAGCATTGGTTGAAGGATATCTTACGGCTATGTTTCGAAGGTATCCCAGAAAGGTATGTCAAGTTCATAGTACCCCTTGAATTTTCGTCAGTCTTAGCCACTGAAGCTTACTTAAGGTATGCACATTTTCGTTCCGGATGTCTATTTAGATTTTGGTTATATAAATCAAAAAGACGATTAGTATCTATAATTCGTAAACTTCGGAAAAGGTATGGCATCGCCTTCAAATTAACATTCAGGATAGATAGGAGACTTCAGCAAGTAATATTATTAGTAGTATCTAGAAAAATAACATGGCATGAATTTTTAATTGGTAATTAACTCTGTTCTTTACAGATGGGATTTCTTGTAATAGGGTCTATTCTGATCAACTTAGGGTTATTAATAGATGTATCATCACCGACATCAGGTAACCAATTCACTGTTTCAATCACAACAGGTGCATTCTGGAATAAGATTTCAAAGGTAATTCCTTATGAGGCTACAATTCCATTAGTTTACCATCAACAGGTAACCACTATACCCCCTGATGAAGATCAATTGGCTTTAATTCATAAGATAACTCAGGAAGTATGTTCTCAGCCAGAGAACGTAACTTTTTCATATTGTTCAGTAGTCCAGCACATTAATGAACTTGCTACGCTAATTAATGAACATGATATGACACATCTTGATTATACAATATTAGATCAAAGAGTGAAACGCGGCATAGATTTTCTCGGCTCTGCTCTTTCGTGGTGTTGTTCAGTAGCAACAGTCTCGTTGGTAGATAAGGTGGCTGTTCGAACCACGGAAATGGAACGAGTCATTGAAGGAATTAAGACTGAGATATATCGAGACCATAGAAACATAGTACAGTTTGTGAAGGCTGGTCAAAATTTTAATTCGCAGTTAAAGGCCACCATATCTAAATTAGAAACCCAAATTAAGTTGACTCAGAAAGCATTAAACCGCGAATTAGAGGAAGGCATTCCAGAAAAACAATTGTTGCTAACCCTACAAGTCGCCGGACTACACCGATTACTGATTCGGATTATCAAAAGTAATGAAGACCAAACAATATTAGCTCATTGTATGTCACAGAGAATACCTCCTACTATGATTACCCCAGATCAATTAAAAGCAAATTTGACTAAATTACAAGCTAAATTAAGACGTTATTCATACATATTAGCTGTACCATTAACGGATCTGATGAAATATTATACATTACCCATTGCGTCTTGCCACTATGAGAATAATGATTTAAATGTAATAATTAAGGTACCTATTACTAGAAATCCAGGCAATGTCGAAGTATACGAATTAATAACAGTACCATATAAGTTTGGAAATGCTACTTGCTTAATCTCACATCAACCATCTATCGTTGTGAAACGTGCTAACGATATTTCAGTATTGGCCACAGATCGATTATCGGCATGCGATCCTAAGAGTAGTGAGTTATGTTACATTCCAAGTTATCCCGCGGAAATTTGCGTTCACCAGGTTGTGCAAGAACACTATTTCATACTGCCTCAGTAGCAGAGATCAGTAAATATTGTGTTTTTCGATGCGAAGAAACGAATGGATTATTGATCACTGAAGTAAGACCCGGACTATTTGCTTTAACCAACCCCCCTTCTGAAATTTATATAGAATGCCCCAAAGTAAAACGAACAATGCAACTCGATTCTACTATGCCTGGAGCTTATCAGTTATCATTGCCTTGTGAATGTAAAGCAATTATTACTGAGACTCATGTGATATCCCCTTCTTTTCCCTGCCCAGAAATTAATGATAAGGAATTGGAAATGAAAATCATAATTCCCGCTTCTTGGACTCAAGTTTCCACTTTAAAATTGAAAGGATCAACCTTTGAAAATTCTGAATTCACACATCTCAGTCAGTGCTTAGATCCAAACTGGACAGCTCGCGTCCCCCATTTTAAAATCTCGACCACGTTATCTTCAGTTACGCCACTGACCACTCCGATCATACCCTTTGAAAAAATTCAATCTACCAGACCGTATTTAACAATTCTGTTTGTATGGAATGTCACTATCTCTTTAATTATTTTATGGATTGGGTATAAATTAAGGAGCCACTTGGGCATAGCCACCCTTATTTTATTGAGGCCAACCCCTACAGAAGCCACATTATTGCACGACATAGCAGAAGTAGTTTCATACACTCTTTTATCAATTGTCATATTTGCACTATGTCTTTACATATTGTATAATTGTTGTTGTAAATATCTGTGTCCCCTTTTCGCTCAAATGAAGTCGCACAATGATATAGAAGCAGAAAACGTAGGAGACACAATATCGGTAAGAGCATTAGCTACCCCCGTAGCTACCCCTAGAACGGCGAGGCGAGGACTTAATCCATCAGACAATATGGCTACCACAGCGATATGACTAGTAACGTTGCTCAGTGTTATCAATCATCCTGTTCAGTCATTATCAATTCCTACGTTAGCGCATGGTGGATTGTCAATAGTTCCATTTGATTCACCAATTCTCTATGAATCAGCAGTAGTAATTCTCACAAAATTTTCTTATCCTCCAACTATTACGGAACAATATGAGTTTGAAACTTTTGATCAAAATATTTTATCCGAAACTATTTCCGCTGATGACCCCTCAACCGGATCATTCTTTCATACAATTACTAGACTACATACTAAGCGACTGTTGTTGACTAAGGACAATTTGGATTATATTCATAACAGAATATTTCAATATTCGGATGAGCCTTGGTTTTTCCAATTATCTAATCGGCAAATAAAATCAGAAACTGAATTTGAAAAATTATTAATTGGTTGTCAGCGACGAATGGTTCATCCGCAATTGATAAAGGTAACTGAATTGTCTTATGTAATAGAAGACATTCAATACAAGTTACAGCAAAAAGGAAAAACACTGAAAATAATACAATCAGACCCCGCTTCTATATATAATTATCCATTGGCCGAATGTCTTATATCGCCTCAGTATGCAATGCTAGGGATAAAACTTCCGGTCACTGACTTATCAGCTAATGACAGTGCCTACATCATTTCCCCTCTTGCCTTCAGGCGACATCACCAAATTTGTCATTTGGATGTACCTCCTTTGTTTATAGTTTATCGTCAAATCACCAACCAAATTCTTTATACTACTTGCAATATCCACACTGATTTATTATGTCTCGTGACCACTCCACCTGTTCACATGTTACGGTATATGGAATGTATTAAGGCCCAATTAAGTGGAAGAACAAAGGATATTGATCAAAATTGTAAATGGAATTGCTTTAATCATTCAAGGGATATGTCAATATCATATATAAACTTTACTACAATATCCTTATTGATAGCTGAAGAGCAAGATTTTACTATTTCATGTCCAACCGTAGATATTCCGTTGCATTCCACCCCCAAGGTAGGCTCTGTATTTGTACATCTAGGTTGCGATTGTAAACTAATGTTCGAAAATACAACATTAACTTCTAAATTTCCGTGTCTTTCATTGCAAACATTAATGGCCAAGGTGTCACATATAGTTCCATCATCTTGGTTAAGGCATAAACCGGAAAAAGTTCCAACCCCCATAACAAATTATGAGGTATTAGACAATTCAGAAGGTATAGAAAATTTTAATGAAACGCATGATGAAAGTTTAGGATGTATCATAACGCTAGTCGTGGGATTAATTATTAATATTATATTAGGTTGTCTTTTAATTGTATCCGTCTTCTATTATAGAAAATTGAGAAAACTCCCTCGACCCCCTAAGACTCTTCCCCGACCTCAAAATGTGCCCGATGAATATGAAATGCCTCGCACTTTTCATACGAGACCCGAATATTGCGAAATATTGCAATAATAATAATAATAATAATAATAATAATAATAATAATAATAATAATAATAATAATAATAATAATAATAATAATAACAAACAAATTTCGTAAGTATACGTCAGTTCGAGTATATATATATAAAAAAAAAATTATTACAGCTAAAATTGTCACTATTAACTACCAAGCAATATACTTATAACTACATTTCTTTTTACTATAGGAAACGAAACAAATTAAAAAAAATATGGCTGGACGGGAAAATTGTATGATCTGCTCAGACGGATATCTCAAAGAAAGTTGTGTGTTTGACTCACTAACGAGATATCTCAATCAAGTTGGCATAAACCCCCATACCACAATTGAGGAACAGCTACATGAAGACTCACAGAACGAGGAAATGATCTCGAAATGGAAGGAAGTATTCGTAAACCAACATATTCATGCTTTTTCTCCTTCCTTGTTATTGAAAGCATTCCAAGGAATATTGAGAGATCGCTCATTATTAGCTTCATTGCGTTCATCTTCTTACCCACTGCGAAACTCTCCTTCCCAACCAACCTTCATAATTGATATCCAAGGCTTCTTATTAGGGAAATCGTATTATTTGCGTGAATTGGGAATCGCAACCCCAAATAGCACATTCCTTTTCCACTGCTTAATCAACTTACCTATTTCTTTAGAATCCTTATTAGAAACGGATCAACGCCGAGTCCATTTTCAAACGACTCGCATTCATGGTCTTGAGTGGTCTCGACCTGAGGGGATTGCCTTTTCCACAGTACAGAATATGCTGTCTACATTAATTCCACCCGACAGCAGAGTTTATTGTAAAGGCAGTAATAAAATTAAGTGGCTCCAACAACTATTCGAAATTAAAGCTGAGGATTTAGAAACCATAGGATGTCCTCGATTAGAACACCTTCCCCGCTCACGCCAGTGTTGTAGCTCGCACGCACGAGTAAGCTCTGCGAGATGTGCTCTAAGCCAGACCAAAGCCTTATGTGAATGGTTTACGCTTCACAAGATCAAGGCTAAAACGGAAACTGAAGGCCACCCCTCTGGAAGCACACATAAAGAATGGCTTGTCTTAGAAATCAACCCCTCTCCTGATGATTGGGAATAGATAACCCAAAATATATTCTGACTAATGGAATGAATGCTCGATATACATAAATTTAGGTAAAAAAAAAAAGGAAAACAAGGATACATTTACAATTTGACTTATTTTTTTTTTCAGACCTTTAAGGAAATCACACGCGGAACCTTAAACCTTCTGTAAGTATGGCTGAAAAAGCAATATTTCCAACCTTCGGCTCGCTATACTTTATGCAAACTTCATTAAATCTCCGCAAGGAAGTGGACAGACGAAAAACATTTTGTAATTGGCCTCATGTTTTTCTAAATCCCAATTTTCTGGCAAAATACGGTTTTTATTTTTCCCACCCCCCTGATTTTGTAAAGTGCATATTCTGCCAAGTTACATTAGGTAATTTTCGTCCGGGAGAATTTTTTCTACCAGTTATATTGCATGCCAACCCAAATTGCCCCTTAATACTACGCCGCGACACTCAAAATATTCCTATTGAGGAAGACTCTGATTTGACCATTGCGCCTTTTCACACCATTGCATCAATAGGTCCCAAACCCATTCCTCCGAAGATTCATTTGGACCCCTTGTATGTCATCGAATTGTATAATACACGGACTTATCTATATAGCCCTCCCCTGCTTCCAAGGTATGCAACCGCGGGATCGCGATTAGAAACGTTTCTCACATGGCCAAAAGGGACTGGTCAAAATTCAAAAGAACTTGTTCGATCTGGATTTTATTATACCGGAAATCATGATTTGGTTCTATGTTATTATTGTGGATTGGGATTATTTAACTGGAAACCTGTGGATAATCCCTGGGTCGAACATTCAAAATACTCTCCCACCTGTTATTATTTATTGTTGTTGAAAGGAGCCGAATTTGTTCGACGAGTTCATCAGGAGTTGGAATCCTGTCCAAATTCCAACTATTTTGGTTCCCGTATAGGCGCTATGCCATATCCTCCAGTTAAAACTGACCAAAAAGAATTAAATAATGAAGAACATGAGTCACACATGAGTAATTCGCCTTGTGATATATCAGACAAATTTAAATGCAAGGTGTGTTATCAAAACGATCTCAACACTTTAGCCTTGCCTTGTAATCATTTAGCTCTATGTAACACATGCGCAGGTTCGGTGAATCATTGCGTAATATGTAGACATCCGTTAATTGGATTCAGACGAATATATTGGAACTAAATTGTATTGTGTAAATTCAGACAATTAATATTACTGTAGTGATTTACTGTTGTTTACCTATTCTTAGAGGTAAAATGAGTGACAGGCATAATCAACGACGACACGAAGCCGTACGCCGAAGAGAACGAACAGAAATTGAATCCTTTCGACACAGGAAAATGGACAATTCAATGGACAGTCATTTTAAATACGTCTTATATGCAGAGCATTGTAAGTTACTGCCAGAAATCCCTTGTTACAGCTTAGCAGATTTTTCAAAGGCCAGAGAGATCATAACCTCTTCAAAAAATTGCTACTTCCTTGAGCTTAAACCCTTACAGGATGATAAATACGATCTCTTCCTTTTAGGAGTCAGACAGGTTTCTCTATCACATATGACTACTCTCTTTAAACGCTCCTCCTGGTTCATGACCTTCACCGGCTATGTAATTGTACATAAAAACTTTTCCTACAGACTAGCTTTTATTATTTTTACTGAATTGAATTATGACGATGTGCAATATCGACTAAATCGTCTTAAAAACAAATTTGCATTAAAACACTATATTCCATTAGTCAGAACAGAAAGTGTGCTCCAGAGCTTTCACTTTTATGATAAAAAGGCTTTCTTAGTGGCTTCACAAAGAAGATCACTTTTACGCACAAGTGCATTCTCACAGACCGCTATAAATTGGTTGAGACGCCAGGCCCATGAGTAAAAACTTCCCTTCTTGCCAGCTTGTCTATACTCGAACTGATTTTTCAAACTTCAACTTTCAGTCCTTTTATCTATGCTATGTGCCAGTTTCGCTTTTATATTTCTTGTAAAGTAAAAATAATGAAATAAATAGTAATATATAATCGATATGTAATAGACATATATAATCAATTATGTGTATATATCTATATGCAGTAGTTATTAGGTATATAATCGATATATAATAGAAATATATAATCAATTATGTGTATATATCTATATGCAGTAGTTATTAGGTTAATTGATTTTCAAATATTCAGTATTCATTAGTTTGTTTTAATCTTCAATATATTATAGTTATTAGTAGTTACGTTTCTGTATTCAGTAGACATTTTAGATTCTTTTAATAAAATAAAGATATTATTATGAAATAAATAGCAATAGATAAATATGAAATAATATGTGTAATCATTTATATGTATTTAACTACATGCAGTAGTTATTAGGTTGTTTGATTCCAATAATCCTTAGTTTTCAGCTTATTTTATTACCTTTCAATATTCAAAGATTATATAACTCATTTTAAGCTTAGTATTCAGTAAATAGATTTGTTTTTACTATTCAATATTTTAGGTTATTTATATTATTGTTGAGTTTTTAGTACTGTAAGATATTTAAATGTATTAATGTTTAGTATTCACTAGTTACTCAAGTAGTTCTAACTTTCAGTTGTATTATCTTGTAGTTACTAGTTGTTTAAATTTTCAGTTTTAGTAGATATTTAAGTAGTTATTATATTTTGGAATTATAATTATAATTATCGCAATTTTATTCTTTTTAGACTACTATATATATATATATAATTGCACATTGGCATGATGTATCTTAGTAACACTCCATATAAATTATATGATAAATCCTTATTAAAGATAGTACACATCTTGTATAGTCTATAGAAAATATAAAGATACAATGCTACCATTCAATTGAAAATTGTTAATTGGTACATTATTCCTTATGTACATTATATCTATATATCTATATATATATATATATCTAAATCATTATAATTTTAAATAAATTATTCAATATGTCTAGGTGTCAACTAATTACAAGGGGGGGAGCGCGGAGGCTCAGTGGTAGAGCGTTCACCTCCGGTACTTGGGTTCCCTGGTTCGATCCCAGCTCGCGCCGTGTGAGCTTTATGATGAACAAGCATCGTGCTCGTGGTTTTTCTCGGGGTTCTCCCGTTTCCTCCCACCTTCTTCATTCCACCATTTCACTCATTTCTCATTCTCACCGTTTCCTTTAGCCTAACCGGCATAACCGTGGGACGTTAAACTTAAAGATTTCATTTCACTTTTTTTTAACTAATTACAACTAACTAATTATGTGTAATATCTATAGGCACTTTATTTTAGGTTACTAACAGCTTTAAAATAAAATAAAAACTCGGTACGTACATGTATCATGCAATCACCCTTATATGACATATAGTGAGAATAACTACACAAGGCAAGAAACAGTGACAATGCCTTAAAGAAATAGTTGTGTCATTATGCACTCTTATCTACCAATACAACATGCTACATTCCAATGATCATGCTACATTCCATTTATTTACCCGAACACATATACCTCATCCCGCATTAGTGCCTTCCTAGTTAAGACATGCTACTATTATGTGTAGATCCATTGGTGAAAGTCTTCAATCCCTTCTTCATCCATTTGGTCGAAAACATGCGAAGCAAATCAAAGACACTCCATCAGGAGCCAACTTGCCTAACGATATGAATGAAAAACGTTAGGTCAGGTTGGTGCCTTACAGAGGTCATTGGTAGTCATGCAAATAGGTCAGGTTCCACAACCAAAGAAATCCATCTAACTCATGCAACATCGACGGGGATGAATCTCCCTACCCTCCATTACAGGTATCTGTGTACAATTGATATAGCTATCTACATTGCACCCCTATACCTGAGATGGCCAGTAGTTTCGACTAGAATCTTCTTGTGTAGGATTCATAAGTAATTGTGCGTACCATCTTCTTCCTCATGTGCCGTTATGTCGACCTAGTTTTCTACGACTTCATTAGTGTTTAATTTTAATGATTAACCCATCTTAATAATTAAGGAGGACCAACACAGTGTGTTTGTGTTTCTCGAGATTCTCCTGTTCCCTCCCACTTTTTTTTATTTTTATGTTCATTTTCATTACATTACACTGTCTCTCTTAGCCTCACTGGTATAATTATGAAAAAAAAAATTTTTCCTAATCTACTGAACTTCCTCACTACTTTACAAATTCTGGTACAAAATAGTATGTAACAACAATAAATAAAGTGACTCTGATAAATAATGCAGTTTTCTCTTTACAGAAAAAAAAAAAGGTTGATTGCCAGAGCAGTGAGTATAATCGAATTATCTAAACTGTATTCTTATTTCAGCGTACATTTGACTATTATCTTTAATTCTATGCTAAGAGGCAAAGGTATATTCATGTTAGATAAAAATCAAAAATAACCTCGTAGATAATTCATCTTATAAATAGAGGCTTATGTTCATTAATGTTCATTCATGTTCAATTAATTTTTTCATTTACACCGTGCATAAAAGCATAGACAAGGTAATATTTAGGGATCTTGCATTGCTATCAGGTAATGAATAAGAATCTTTTATCGCCGATAGACTAATCGAGGATCCTATTGCCTCTGCTATCCAACGACTGGGATAGATTTCTTATTCCAGGAAAGGTATGAAAGGAAAAACAAAAAAAAAAAGAGAAGCATGAAGCCGATATAAGCAAGACACATACACCACACGCACTTAAAAAAAAAAAAATCTTTTGATTAATAAATTAAATTAATATAAATTCTAAAACACATAACTCTACCACTATGTTACTATTTTGCTAACAAATAACAGCCTTGAATTATGTAATGATAAAACAAAACAAAAGGAAGTCGTTCACAAGTTCAGCCAAAGCTGATATCAAACGAACAAGGACATAGAGATGAATGAACTTTATAGTTTTAGATACATCACACCATTGTTAAGTAAAAAAAAAAAAAAAAAAAAAGTTTTTCATATATATATATAGATTATTGAATCTTGTTAATAATAACTAATCCTTATTAAAATATATTAATAATTGGGAGTTGTTACTTAAGGTTCATTACGTGTATTTTTTTTAATTATAATTATTACTAATATTGTTATTATATTTTTTTTCATGAGTAATTCTTGCCTACGGCATGTAAATCGTATGTGAGACTGCGTTGGGAGAAGATGCTTCTGAACGATTGGTAAAACCTTCGGAAACGTAGTACAAGTATTGGAGGAAACTCACGGACGCCTGTTTCATTACTGGATATGTTCACTGGATATGTTCAAAGTAACGTTAAAACTCAACAAAAAAAAAAAAAAAAAAACACGCAAATATAATATATAATGTAAAGTGTAGAATAGAGATATACTTATCTAATTAGTGAACGTCTTCTTCTCACACCTAAGAAGTCCCATGTCCCGTATAAACGTACTTCCAAGTATCCGCGCACAAAATTGAATAAGTGAAGAACTAATATGTTACTATACACTCCTTGGAATAACTCCCTTCCTGCTAACGCCCTTCCTGCCACTGATCACTTGCAAGCACCAATGATATTCTAGATTTCCTAATTTCAACCATATTTGGCAATTGGAATTATTTCCTCCGATTCGTCAACCTCCCAATTATGCCAACCGGGTACCTATTCACCAGAATGGGAATAACATAATTCAGAATTATAAGAATAGCAAACGTAGCAAATTTTAAAACTCCTTCTTTAGCTCACAATCACTTATCACAATGGAAACACTGTTCTTGTTTCGCAGTAGCAGTATTCATACAAGCTTCCTGTAATATTATTTTTAATATCATATCAGCGTCAACAGGAAGTCAGTATCAGCTTCTTGTGGTTTTGTCCACTGCGTGGCACATAGTGATATTCAACCAAACTTTCCTCTATAAACTATTTATGCATAATATGCACACTAAACATTGAATGCAAGTACCCTGCGGTTCGATTCTCCTTCGTCACAAGATCGACAAGCTAAAATCCTCTCTTCTCGTTCTGTTCAGTACAGAATGGGAAAAAGGAGAGACGATTGCCCTTCATACGAAGAGTTACAAACCCGATTATTGCCACCCCACCCCTGCCCCCCCCCCAATAATAAAAAAAAACACAAATTATGTAAATGCTTACGACCAGGCGGAAGTAATACCACCAAGTGTGGACTTTCCAAATCTACCAGGTATTGGTTCGTTCCTCCGAAGTCCCAGAATAATAAATACCAATCTTTTCCTTCCTCGCTCTTTTTTTTAATACACTTGTAACCTCTTAAAATGCACAGAAAGAGGAGAAAGGAAAGAGAAGAACTCACTCATTATACTGGGTATAACAATAGAGTACTCATAACTAAATAGGGTCTCATGCCATGTAGACTCAAGGCGTACCAAAGGGCCACCTTCATTTTAAGTCTTGTGAATTGTCTGTTTTGATAATTTTTCAAAATTGAAATATAAATTGTACTTTAAATCTATTGCCATAGCCTCCTTGACTCTACATGTTAAATCAATAATAATAACTCTTTCACGTCCCTCCTGGACAACTCAAGTCTGTAAAATTCTTATTGCAATCTACCAATTGACTTTTAAAATTATATTCCTGGTTCTTTACCTTCAATTGGACTATATTGTAAATATTCATTCATTCCTGTAAGCAACTAATTAAGATTACTTGCCTTGTAAGGCAAATCAAACTCATTTTGTTATAGCTTGTAATGTTATTTAAATTGCTAAAGTTATCGATCTAATAGTCATTAATCTCTAATCAATTATTAATTCTTGATCAATACCTTCATAATTATGATATTGGTACTACCATGAAAATATATGAAAACAATGGAATAATATTAAACTAAAAATTAAGTAACTGTGTTCCTGGGTAGTTCCGATTCATCTTTAATTGTGTATCGTTCAAACCTAATGAGACCCTATTTCGTTTAAATTGAACTAACATACATCTCACTAAGTTATACGTATTTAACCGTATACAATACTTAACAGTCCTAACAGAACTAAGTGAATCTAGGGTAGCGTTATAACTGTATCGTTAGGACGATAATCCTGACAGTTCCTTGTTATTACTAATTAGTCTAATTTATTAATTATCGTTACTTTTGCCCTATGCCCTCTCCATGCACAGAACAGTTCACTTAAAATGTTGATGTTTATCGATTCACTGATTATTCTCAAATCAGTTGTAATGAATTTTGACAGACATGGAACCTGTTAACTATACTGACCTTCTAGGGCATTAATAGATTGTTGTACTATTCACTTTATGTACTATTCACTGTATGATTTTCAATATATGTAGTATTTCAGTTACGTGATTTCTTGCCAGGTTGCGTATTCGACAAATTATTAATCTTATTAACGTATAATGTGGTAATTTCATTCCATAATTTATATGCATGTAGCAAGCAAGTTATAACTGTTTTTTTTGTTTTATTTTTTTTAAACTTTCCTGTCATACGTCAGTGCCATTCAGTCACAGTAGCATGTTCAAATTATTAACAACTCTTCATTATCTATGTAGTATTTTTGTTTAGGACCTTAATTGCAGTTGTAGAAATTCCAAATGTTTCAACACAATGTTCCAAAAGTTGTTAACCATTATTCTTAAGATCATACTTCCTTAACTTAACACAGCAGCAATATATTGTAACAATGTGTCATTTCCATATGTTATATGTTCTGCCAATTTTTATGATTATTCACTTGATGTTTTTCATGCCTCAGTATCCGTCTATTGTGTCATTTTCATGAGAAGACAGACATTTATCATTATATTGCACGTGTACATTATTTTATTGTATAAGTAAGGTGAATTACGACTATGACGACAACAACCTCATATTGGTCAGCTCATATTATGTGCATGACATACAATTCACGTATTTTGCAAAATCTTCATTTCATACGAGGGTCATTCGAAAAGTATTGGTTACTTCAGCCTGCTTGAGCGCTCGCTTCTTGATGATTTTCGAGGACGAAAATTATGAAGCAGTGGGAATGTGACGCCGGATTCAAAATATGGTTACATTGCTCTTTATTGAAGGAATTGAAAAAGGCTATTTTGGATTAATGTGCAATTACAGGACGGTTTTCTCTTTTAGCTTATCATGAGCTGGTAACAGAGAACGGAACTACGCAAAACCTCGAAGGTGATTGTGGTTGTTTTACTGTGCAAAAGGTCATAGGATGTTTACTTATGCTTGGTTACAAACAGGATGAACTATTACAAATTTGTCAACGTGACCCCGCATTTGCGGAAATTTTGGTTAATAGTTAAGAATCTCTGGACCAGTCATAGATAAATGTGGATAATTCTGGAAATCCTGTTATTGAAATCTTCCGGCGGTAACAGTCACGCCATCCACGTGTGTGCTGGATCACGCCATAATTTTTGGGTGCGGTTCCTTGCTAATAGCCAATCAGAATGCAGAGAGCAATAAGTTTCCATATTTGTGAATCTGACGACCAGGATGTGATGACTGATGTGCGGTTTGGGAGTGGCTCTTGCAAAAATAATAAAAAGGGACCTCAAGGTCTAGATAACATTCAATCGGGCGGCAACGACGTAGTGACGACGTGTATAAGAACTCAGACCTTCGGAACACCAAGTTGCAGGGTGTAACAAGACTTCTATTCAAGGTATGTACATGCACATTTGCTATTTTGAGCTCAAGTAATAATATGTCAGTCAGCACTGCAAAATGATTCATCAGTTGATAGTAAAACTCTCACGAATAAGAGTAAACGTCGCATACTCGTAATTCGTCCTTTTTATCTTTGCTAACTCAAATACTTGAAAGTCTATTTAGTTCTTCAAATTATGATAATGTAGTCAAAGATCACTGAAGAGGCAAATATCACTATTTTTACTAATTAATTTTGTAACATACCTAAATTAAATGTTGATGTATACTACCATTTTAGTTGTATAATAAACTAAATAATTTCAATTTATGTTGTCATTTTCCCCTAGGTTAATCCACTTTTCCCATGAAAGTCATGGTGTAATTTATTTATAATACTTTTGTGACATCCACTAACTTATAGTGCGAGCAGATCTCATCTTTGTGTGGAAATTACGAGCTAAATAATTAAAAATGGAGTCTGCAAATCGTCACAATAGGACCTCATCAAGGAGATAAATTAGGTCAAAAATCAAACACGTGGTATAACGTATTGGTTACGTTTATATTTTGACAATTTTGTACCCCTAGAAGGGAACGAGGTGGACCAACCAAATTTATAGTAATCTCTATTAGGGTCCTATACTATAATACCAAATATATTAAATGGGTAATTTCCAAAATTAAAGGGGTGGGCTAAGGTACCCCTCCCAAAAATTTAAAGGGGTGCACAAATGTACCTATGTCTTATGATAGGTAATAGACCCCTATACATGACCATATAACCATATAAGGTAATAGGACCTCATCCAAGGGGATAACTTGGGTCGAAACCAAACACGTGGTACAACGTATTGCTTACGTTTATATTTTGGCAATTTTGTACCCCTAAAAGGGAACGAAGTGGACCACCCAAATTTATTATAATACATGTTAGGGTCCAGTACTATAATACCAAATATATAAAATGAGCAATTTCCAAAATTTAAGGGGTGGGCCAAAGTACCCCTCCCAAATTTTTAAAGGAGTGCACAAATATACCCATATCTTATGAAAGGTAATGGACCCCTATACATGACCATATAACTATATAGGATAATAACACGTCATCAAAGGGGATAAAATCGACCAAAAACCAAACACGTGGTACTACGTATTGCTTACGTTTATATTTTGGCAATTTTGTACCCCTAGAAGGGAACGAGGTGGAACACCCAAATTTATCATGATACATATTAGGGTCCAGTACTAAAATACCCAATGTTTAAATTGGGCAATTTCCAAAATTTAAGGGGTGGGCCAAGGTACCCCTCCCAAATTTTTCAAGGGGTGCATTAATATACCCATGTCTTATGAAAGGTAATGAACCCCTGTATACGCCCATATAACTATATAGGGTAATAACACCTCATCCAAGGGGATAAATTAGGTCAAAAACCCCCGAAATTTGAATTTTTGGCAATTTTTTACCCATGAAAGGGAACGACATAGACACCCAATACTGATAGAGGTACATACTATGGTCCAAGGCTACCATACCAAATTTTTAGATTTGGCAATTTCCAAAATTTAAGGGGGGTGGTCCTATGTACCCCTGCCAAAATTTAGGGGGTGGGCCATGGTACCCCTGCCAAAATTTAAAGGGGGTGGTCCTAAGTACCCCTAGGTCATTGACCCCGGGCCAAGGTCTTTGACCTTTGACCTATGACGTCACAAAAATTTTTGCTGACTCGGCTCAATATACGGGGGGGACTACTACTGATAGCTTGCTTCTAGCGAATGGAGCGACACGCAGCGTCGAGTCTCATTACTTTCTTGACACATACTCTCTGTGAGCATAGTGCATCACCTCGTTAATTGGTTGCATTATTTACCACAATCCTTCCGGGGAGCTTGCTTCAAGAGAATAAAGTGCCACGCAGCGGCGAGTCTCATTACTTTCTGGATATATTTTATGAGGGCATAGTTCGTTAGTGCGTTAATTGTTTTTATCATCCACCACAATCCCTCCGTGTAGCTTGCTTCTAGCAAATGGAGCGCCAAACAGCGGCAGTTTCTTTACTTTCTTGACACATATTGTGTGTGAGCATAGTGCTTCAGTGCGTTAATTGTTTTGATCATCCACCACAATCACTTCGCGTAGCTTGCTTCTAGCGAATGGAGCGCCACGCAGCTGCGAGTCTCATTATTTTCTTCATACAATTTATGAGGGCATAGTTCGTCAGTGCGTTAATTGTTTTGATCATCCACCACAATCCCTCCGGGTAGC
Source organism: Thermobia domestica (assembly GCF_964235325.1). NCBI lineage: Eukaryota > Metazoa > Arthropoda > Insecta > Zygentoma > Lepismatidae > Thermobia > Thermobia domestica. Next base: position 15,664,927 of record NC_137459.1, read on the forward strand.
TTGCTTCTAGCAAATGGAGCGCCACCCAGCGGCGAGTCTCATTATTTTCTCGACACATATTGTTTGTGAGCATAGTGCTTCAGTGCGTTAATTGTTTGGATCATCCACCACAATCCCTCCGGGTAGCTTGCTTCAAGCGAATGGACCGCCACGCAGCGGCCGTTCCCATTACTTTCTTGACACATACTTTGTGTGAGCATAGTGCTTCAGTGCGTTAATTGTTTGGAACATCCACCAGAATCCCTCCGGGTAATTTGCTTCTAGCGAATCGAGAGCCACGCTGCGGCGAGTCTCTTAACTTTCTTGACACATACTGTGTGTGAGCATAGTGCTTAAGTGCGTTAATTGGTTGGACCATCCACCACAATCGCTCCGGGTAGGTTGCTTCTAGCGAATGGAGCGCCACGCAGCGGCGAGTTTCATTACTTTCAGCATACACTTTATGAGGGCATAGTTCGTCAGTGCGTTGATTGTTTTGATCATCCGTCATTTTCAATCCGGTTAGCTTGATTCTAGCGAATGGAGCGCCACACAGCGGCGAGTCTCATTATTTTCGTGACACATACTGTGTGTGAGCATAGTGCTTCAGTGCGTTAGTTGTTTGGATCATCCACCAGAATCCCTCTGGGTAGCTTCCTTCCAGCGAATCGAGCGCCACACAGCGTCGAGTCTCATAACTTTCTTGACACATACTGTGTGTGAGCATAGTGCTTCAGTGCGTTAATTGGTTGGATCATCCACCAGAACCCCTTAGTGTAGCTTGCTTCTAGCAAATGGAGCACCACGCAGCGGCGAGTCTCATTACTTTCTTGACACATACTGTGTTTGAGAATAGTGCTTCAGTGCGTTAATTGTTTTGAACATCCACCACAATCCCTCCGGGTAGCTTGCTACTAGCGAATCGAGCGCCACACAGCGGAGAGTTTCTTAACTTTCTTGACACATACTGTGTGTGAGCATAGTGTTTTAGTGCGTTAATTGGTTGGACCATCCACCACAATGCCTCCTGGTAGGTTGCTTTAAGCGAATCGAGCACCACGCTGCGGCGAGTCTCATTATTTTCTGCATACACTTTTTGAGGGCATAGTTCGTCATTGCATTAATAGTTTGGATCATCCACCACAATCCCTCCGGGTAGCTTGCTAACGGCGAATGGAGCGCCACGCAGCGGCTAGTCTCATTACTTTCTTGACACGTACTGTGTGTGGCCATAGTGCTTCAATGCGTTAACTGTTTTGATCATCCACCAGAATCCCTCCGGGTAGCTTGCTTCTAGCGAATGGAGCGATACACAGCGGCGAGTCTCAATACTTTCGTGACATACTGTGTGTGAGCATAGTGCTTCAGTGCGTTAATTGTTTTGATCATCCACCAGAATCCCTCTGGGTAGCTTCCTTCTAGCGAATCGAGCGCCAAACAGCGGAGAGTCTCATAACTTTCTTGACACATACTGTGTGTGAGTATAGTGCTTTAGTGCGTTAATTGGTTGGATCATCCACCACAATTCCTTCGGGTATCTTCCTTCTAGCAAATGGAGCACCACGCAGTGGCGAGTCTCATTACTTTCTTGAAAAGGACTGTGTGTGTGCTTACTGCTTCAATGCGTTAATTGGTTGGATCATCCACCACAAGGCCTCCTGGTAGGTTGCTTTAAGCGAATCGAGCAGCACGCAGCAGTGAGTCTCATTACTTTCTGCATACATTTTTTGAGGGCATAGTTCTTCAGTGCATTAATTGTTTGGATCATCCACCACAATCCATCCGGGTAGTTTGCTTCAAGCGAATGGAGCGCCACGCAGCGGCGAGTCTCATTACTTTCTTGACACATACTTTGTGTGAGCATAGTGCTTCAGTGCGTTAATTGTTTGGATCATCCACCACAATCCCTCCGGGTAGCTTGCTACTAGCGAATCGAGCGCCACACAGCGGAGAGTTTCTTAACTTTCTTGACACATACTGTGTGTGAGCATAGTGTTTTAGTGCGTTAATTGGTTGGACCATCCACCACAATGCCTCCTGGTAGGTTGCTTTAAGCGAATCGAGCACCACGCTGCGGCGAGTCTCATTATTTTCTGCATACACTTTTTGAGGGCATAGTTCGTCATTGCATTAATAGTTTGGATCATCCACCACAATCCCTCCGGGTAGCTTGCTAACGGCGAATGGAGCGCCACGCAGCGGCTAGTCTCATTACTTTCTTGACACGTACTGTGTGTGGCCATAGTGCTTCAATGCGTTAACTGTTTTGATCATCCACCAGAATCCCTCCGGGTAGCTTGCTTCTAGCGAATGGAGCGATACACAGCGGCGAGTCTCAATACTTTCGTGACATACTGTGTGTGAGCATAGTGCTTCAGTGCGTTAATTGTTTTGATCATCCACCAGAATCCCTCTGGGTAGCTTCCTTCTAGCGAATCGAGCGCCAAACAGCGGCGAGTCTCATAACTTTCTTGACACATACTGTGTGTGAGTATAGTGCTTTAGTGCGTTAATTGGTTGGATCATCCACCACAATTCCTTCGGGTATCTTCCTTCTAGCAAATGGAGCACCACGCAGTGGCGAGTCTCATTACTTTCTTGACACATACAGTGTGTGAGCATCGTTCTTCAGTGCGTTAATTGTTTTGATCATACACCATAATCCCTCCGGGGAGGATGCTTCAAGCGAATGGAGCGCCACGCAGCGGCGAGTCTCATAACTTTCTTGACCCATACTGTGTGTGAGCATAGTGCTTCAGTGCGTTAATTGGTTGGATCATCCTCCACAATTCCTCCGGGTAGCTTGCTCCTATCGAATGGAGCGCCACACAGCGGCGAGTCTCATTACTTTCTTGATACATACTGTGTGTGAGCATCGTGCTTCAGTGCGTTAATTGTCTTGATCATACACCAGAATCCATCCAAGTAGCTTGCTTCTAGCGAATGAAGCGCCATGCAGCGGCGAGTCTCACTACTTTCTTGTCATATACTGTGTGTGAGCATACTGCTTCAGTGTGTTAATAGTGTTGATCATCCGCCAGAATCCCTTCGGATAGCTTGCCTCTAGCGAATGGAGCGCCACGCAGCAGCGAGTCTCATTATTTTCTTGACACTTACTGTGTGTGCGCATAGTGCTTCATTGAGTTAGTTTGTTAGATCATCCACCACAACCGACCCTCCCGGGGAGCTTGCTTCATGCGAATGGAGCGAAACAAAGCGGAGATTCTCATTACTTTCTATATACATTTTATGAGGCATAGTTCGTCACTGCGGTAATTGTTTTGATCATCCATCACAATCAAACCAGGTTTCTTGCTTCTAGCGAATGGAGCGCCACGCTGCGGCGAGTCTCATTACTTTCTTGACACATACTGTGTTTGAGAATAGTGCTTCAGTGCATTAATTGTTTTGAACATCCAAAAGAATCCCTTCGGGTAGCTTGCTTCTAGCGAATGGAGCGCTACGCAGCGGCGAGTCTCATTACTTTCTTGAAAAGGACTGTGTGTGTGCTTAGTGCTTCAGTGCGTTAATTGGTTGGATCATCCACCACAATGCCTCCTGGTAGGTTGCTTTAAGCGAATCGAGCACCACGCAGCAGCGAGTCTCATTACTTTCTGCATACATTTTTTGAGGGCATAGTTCGTCAGTGCATTAATTGTTTGGATCATCCACCACAATCCCTCCGGGTAGCTTGCTTCAAGCGAATGGAGCGCCACGCAGCGGCGAGTCTCATTACTTTCTTGACACATACTTTGTGTGAGCATAGTGCTTCAGTGCGTTAATTGTTTGAATCATCCACCAGAATCCCTCCGGGTAGTTTGCTTCTAGCGAACCGAGCGCCACGCTGCGGCGAGTCTCATTACTTTCTTGACACATACTGTGTGTGAGCATAGTGCTTCAGTGCGTTAATTGGTTGGATCATCCACCAGAATCCCTCCGGGTAGCTTGCTACTAGCGAATCGAGCGCCACACAGCGGAGAGTTTCTTAACTTTCTTGACACATACCGCGTGTGAGCATAGTGTTTTCGTGCGTTAATTGGTTGGATCATCCACCACAATGCTTCCTGGTAGGTTGCTTTAAGCGAATCGAGCACCACGCTGCGGCGAGTCTCATTATTTTCTGCATACATTTTTTGAGGGCATAGTTCGTCATTGCATTAATAGTTTGGATCATCCACCAAAATCCCTGCGGGTAGCTTGCTACAAGCGAATGGAGCGCCACGCAGCGGCTAGTCTCATTACTTTCTTGACACGTACTTTGTGTGAGCATACTGCTTCAGTGCGTTAATTGTTTTGATCATCCGTCATTATCAATCCGGGTTGCTTGCTTCTAGCGAATAGAGCGCCACGCAGCGGCGAGTCTCATTAATTTCTCAACACATACACTATGTGAGCATAGTTCTTCAGTGGGTTAATAGTTTTGATTATCCGCCAGAATCCCTTCGGGTAGCTTCCTTCTAGCGAGGGAGCGCCACACAGCGGCGAGTCTCATTACTTTCTTGACACTTACTTTGTTTGCGCATAGTGCTTCAGTGCGTTAATTGGTTGGATCATCCACCACAATCCCTCCGGAGAGCTTCCTTCAAGCCAATGGAGCGTCACAAAGCGGAGAGTCTCATTACTTTCTGCATACACTGTATGAGGGCGTAGTTCGTCAGTGCGTTAATTCTTTTGATCATCCACCACAATCCCACCGGGTAGCTTGGTTCTAGCGAATGGAGTGCCACTCAACGGCGAGTCTCATTACTTTCTTGACACATACTGTGTGTGGCCATAGTGCTTCAATGCGTTAACTGTTTTGATCATCCACCAGAATCCCTCCGGGTAGCTTGCTTCTAGCGAATGGAGCGATACACAGCGGCGAGTCTCAATACTTTCGTGACATACTGTGTGTGAGCATAGTGCTTCAGTGCGTTAATTGTTTGGATGATCCACCAGAATCCCTCTGGGTAGCTTCCTTGTAGCGAATCGAGCGCCAAACAGCGGCGAGTCTCATAACTTTCTTGACACATACTGTGTGTGGGCATAGTGCTTTAGTGCGTTAATTGGTTGGATCATCCACAACAATTCATTTCTGGTATCTTGCTTCTAGCAAATGGAGCACCACGCAGTGGCGAGTCTCATTACTTTCTTGACACATACAGTGTGTGAGCATCGTGTTTCAGTGCGTTAATTGTTTTGATCATACACCAGAATCCCTCCGGGGAGGATGCTTCAAGAGAATGGAGCGCGACGCAGCGCCGAGTTTCACTACTTTCTTGTCATATACTGTGTGTGAGCATACTGCTTCAGTGCGTTAATTAGTTGGATCATGCACCACAATCCCTCCGGGGAGGTTGCTTCCAGCGAATGGAGCGCCACGCAGCGGCAAGCCTCATTACTTTCTGCATACATTTTTTGAGGGCATAAGTCGTCAGTGCGTTAATTGTTTTGATCATCCATCACAATCAAAAAAGGTAGCTAGCTTCTAGCGAATGGAGCGCCACGCAGCGGCGAGTCTCATTACTTTCTTGACATTTATTGTGTGTGAGCATAGTGCTTAAGTGCGTTAATTGGTTGGATCATCCACCACAATCCCTTTTGGTTGCTTGCTTCTAGCGAATGGAGCGCCATGCAGCGGCGACTCTCATAACTTTCTTGACACATACTGTGTGTGAGCATAGTGCTTCAGTGCGTTAATTGGTGGGATCATCCACCACAATCGCTCCGGGTAGCTTGCTTCATGCGAATGAAGCGCCACGCAGCGGCGAGTTTCATTACTTTCTGCATACACTTTATGAGGGAATAGTTCATCAGTGCGTTAATTGTTTTCATCATCCACCACAATTTCTGCGGGTAGTTTGTTTCTAGCGAATGGAGCGCCACGCAGCGGCGAGTCTCATTACTTTCTTGACACATACTGTGTTTGAGAATAGTTCTTCAGTGCGTTAATTGTTTTGAACATCCAAAAGAATCCCTTCGGGTAGCTTGCTTCTAGCGAATGGAGCGCTACTCAGCGGCAAGTCTCATTACTTTCTTGACAAGGACTGTGTGTGTGTTTAGTTCTTCAGTGCTTTAATTGGTTGGATCATCCACCACAATGCCTCCTGGTAGGTTGCTTTAAGCGAATCGAGCACCACGCAGCAGCGAGTCTCATTTCTTTCTGCATACAGTTTTTGAGGGCATAGTTCGTCAGTGCGTTATTTGTTTTGATCATCCACCACAATCCCTCCGGGTAGCTTGCTTCAAGCGAATGGAGCGCAACGCTGCGGCGATTTTCTTTATTTTATTGACACATAATCTGTGTAAGCATAGTGCTTCAATGCGTTGATTGTTTTGATCATTCACTAGAATCTTTCCGGGTAGCTTGCTTCTAGCGAATGGAGCGCCACGCAGCGGCCTGTCTCGTTACTTTCTGCATAGACTTTATGAAGGCATAGTTCGTCAGTGTGTTATTTGTTTTGATCATCCACCACAATCCCTCTGGTAGCTTGCTTCTAGCGACTGAAGCGCCACACAGCGGCGAGTCTCTTTATTTTATTGACACATACTGTGTGTAAGCATAGTGCTTCAGTGCGTTAATTGTTTTGATCCACCAGAATCCCTCCGGGGAGCTTGCTTCAAGCGAATGGAGCGCCTCGCAGCGGCGAGTCTCATTACATTCTGCATAAACTTTATGAGAGCATAGTTCGTCTGAGCGTTAATTGATTGATTATCCACCACAATCCCTCCTTGGAGCTTGCTTCAGGCGAATGGAGCGCAACGCAGCGGCGTGTCTCATTTCTTTCTGCATACACTTTATGAGTGCATAGTTCGTCAGTGTGTTATTTGTTATGATCATCCTCCACAATCCCTCCGGCTAGCTTGCTTCTAGCGAATGGACCGCCACGAAACGGCGAGTCTGATTACTTTCTTGACACATACTCTGTGTGACCATAGTGTTTCAGTGCGTTAAATTTTTGATCATCCACCACAATCCCTCCGGGTAGCTTGCTTCTAGCGAATGGAGCGCCACGCAGCAGCGAGTCTCATTACTTTCTTGACACATAATGTGTATGAGCAAAGTGTTTCAGTGCGTTAAATTTTTGATCATCCACCACAATCCCTCCGGGTAGCTTGCTTCTAGTGAATAGAGAGCCAAACTGCGGCGAGTCTCATTATTTTCTTGACACATAGTGTGTATGAGCATAGTGCTTCAGTGCGTTAATACCTTGGATCATCCACCACAATCCCTCCGGGTAGCTTGTTTCTAGCGAATAGAGCGAAATGCTGCGGCGAGTCACATTACTTTCTTGACACATACTGTGTGTGGCCATAGTGCTTCAATGCGTTATCTGTTTTGATTTTCCACCAGAATCCCTCCGGGTAGCTTGCTTCTAGCGAATGGAGCGCCACGCAGCGGCGAGTCTCATTACTTTGTGCATACACTTTAAGAGGGCATAGTTCGTCACTGCGTTAATTGTTTTGATCAGCCACCACAATCCCTCCGGGAAGCTAGCTTCTAGCGACAGGAGCGCCACGCAGCCGCGAGTCTCATTACTTTCTTGACACATAATGTGTATGAGCATAGTGTTTCAGTGCGTTAAATTTTTGATCATCCACCACAATCCCTCCGGGTAGCTTGATTCTAGCGACTGGAGTGCCGCCCAGCGGCGAGTCTCATTATTTTCTTGACACATAGTGTGTATGACCATAGTGCTTCAGTGCGTTAATACCTTGGATCATCCACCACAATCCCTCCGGGTAGCTTGTTTCTAGCGAATAGAGCGAAATGCTGCGGCGAGTCACATTACTTTCTTGACACATACTGTGTGTGGCCATAGTGCTTCAATGCGTTATCTGTTTTGATTTTCCACCAGAATCCCTCCGGGTAGCTTGCTTCTAGCGAATGGAGCGCCACGCAGCGGCGAGTCTCATTACTTTCTGCATACATTTTATGAGGGCATAATTCGTCAGTGCGTTAATTGTTTTGATCAGCCACCACAATCCCTCCGGGTAGCTTGCTTCTAGCGACTGGAAGGCCACGCAGCGGCGAGTCTCATTACTTTCTTGACACATACTGTGAGTGAGCATAGTTCTTCAGTGCGTTAATTGTTTTATCATCCAACACAATCCCTCCGGGTAACTTGCTTGTAGGGAATGGAGCGCCACGCAGCTGCGAGTCCCATTACTTTCTTCATACATACTGTGTGTGAGAATAGTGCTTCAGTGCGTTAATTGTTATGATCATCCACCACAATCCTTCCGGATAGCTTGCTTCTAGCGAATGGAGCGACACGCAGCGTCGAGTCTCATTACTTTCTTGACACATACTCTCTGTGAGCATAGTGCATCACCTCGTTAATTGGTTGCATTATTTACCACAATCCTTCCGGGGAGCTTGCTTCAAGAGAATAAAGTGCCACGCAGCGGCGAGTCTCATTACTTTCGGGATATATTTTATGAGGGCATAGTTCGTTAGTCCGTTAATTGTTTTTATCATCCACCACAATCCCTCCGTGTAGCTTGCTTCTAGCAAATGGAGCGCCAAACAGCGGCAGTTTCTTTACTTTCTTGACACATATTGTGTGTGAGCATAGTGCTTCAGTGCGTTAATTGTTTTGATCATCCACCACAATCACTTCGCGTAGCTTGCTTCTAGCGAATGGAGCGCCACGCAGCTGCGAGTCTCATTACTTTCTTCATACAATTAATGAGGGCATAGTTCGTCAGTGCGTTAATTGTTTTGATCATCCACCACAATCCCTCCGGGTAGCTTGCTTCTAGCAAATGGAGCGCCACCCAGCGGCGAGTCTCATTATTTTCTTGACACATATTGTTTGTGAGCATAGTGCTTCAGTGCGTTAATTGTTTGGATCATCCACCCCAATCCCTCCGGGTAGCTTGCTTCAAGCGAATGGACCGCCACGCAGCGGCCGTTCCCATTACTTTCTTGACACATACTTTGTGTGAGCATAGTGCTTCAGTGCGTTAATTGTTTGGAACATCCACCAGAATCCCTCCGGGTAATTTGCTTCTAGCGAATCGAGAGCCACGCTGCGGCGAGTCTCTTAACTTTCTTGACACATACTGTGTGTGAGCATAGTGCTTAAGTGCGTTAATTGGTTGGATCATCCACCACAATCCCTTTTGGTTGCTTGCTTCTAGCGAATAGAGCGCCACGCCGTGGCGAGTCTCATAATTTTCTTGACACATTCTGTGTGTGAGCATAGTGCTTCAGTGCGTTAATTGGTTGGATCATCCACCACAATCGCTCCGGGTAGGTTGCTTCTAGCGAATGGAGCGCCACGCAGCGGCGAGTTTCATTACTTTCAGCATACACTTTATGAGGGCATAGTTCGTCAGTGCGTTAATTGTTTTGATCATCCGTCATTTTCAATCCGGTTAGCTTGATTCTAGCGAATGGAGCGCCACACAGCGGCGAGTCTCATTATTTTCGTGACACATACTGTGTGTGAGCATAGTGCTTCAGTGCGTTAGTTGTTTGGATCATCCACCAGAATCCCTCTGGGTAGCTTCCTTCCAGCGAATCGAGCGCCACACAGCGTCGAGTCTCATAACTTTCTTGACACATACTGTGTGTGAGCATAGTGCTTCAGTGCGTTAATTGGTTGGATCATCCACCAGAACCCCTTAGTGTAGCTTGCTTCTAGCAAATGGAGCACCACGCAGCGGCGAGTCTCATTACTTTCTTGACACATACTGTGTTTGAGAATAGTGCTTCAGTGCGTTAATTGTTTTGAACATCCAAAAGAATCTTTTCGGGTAGCTTGCTTCTAGCGAATGGAGCGCTACGCAGCGCCGAGTCTCATTACTTTCTTGAAAAGGACTGTGTGTGTGCTTAGTGCTTCAATGCGTTAATTGGTTGGATCATCCACCACAAGGCCTCCTGGTAGGTTGCTTTAAGCGAATCGAGCAGCACGCAGCAGCGAGTCTCATTACTTTCTGCATACATTTTTTGAGGGCATAGTTCTTCAGTGCATTAATTGTTTGGATCATCCACCACAATCCCTCCGGGTAATTTGCTTTAAGCGAATGGAGCGCCAGGCAGCGGCGAGTCTCATTACCTTCTTGACACATACTTTGTGTGAGCATAGTGCTTCAGTGCGTTAATTGTTTGGATCATCCACCACAATCCCTCCGGGTAGCTTGCTACTAGCGAATCGAGCGCCACACAGCGGAGAGTTTCTTAACTTTCTTGACACATACTGTGCGTGAGCATAGTGTTTTAGTGCGTTAATTGGTTATACCATCCACCACAATGCCTCCTGGTAGGTTGCTTTAAGCGAATCGAGCACCACGCTGCGGCGAGTCTCATTATTTTCTGCATACACTTTTTGAGGGCATAGTTCGTCATTGCATTAATAGTTTGGATCATCCACCACAATCCCTCCGGGTAGCTTGCTAACGGCGAATGGAGCGCCACGCAGCTGCAAGTCTCATTACTTTCTTGACACGTACTGTGTGTGGCCATAGTGCTTCAATGCGTTAACTGTTTTGATCATCCACCAGAATCCCTCCGGGTAGCTTGCTTCTAGCGAATGGAGCGATACACAGCGGCGAGTCTCAATACTTTCGTGACATACTGTGTGTGAGCATAGTGCTTCAGTGCGTTAATTGTTTTGATCATCCACCAGAATCCATCTGGGTAGCTTCCTTCTAGCGAATCGAGCGCCAAACAGCGGCGAGTCTCATAACTTTCTTGACACATACTGTGTGTGAGTATAGTGCTTTAGTGCGTTAATTGGTTGGATCATCCACCACAATTCCTTCGGGTATCTTCCTTCTAGCAAATGGAGCACCACGCAGTGGCGAGTCTCATTACTTTCTTGACACATACAGTGTGTGAGCATCGTTCTTCAGTGCGTTAATTGTTTTGATCATACACCAGAATCCCTCCGGGGAGGATGCTTCAAGCGAATGGAGCGCCACGCAGCGGCGAGTCTCATAACTTTCTTGACCCATACTGTGTGTGAGCATAGTGCTTCAGTGCGTTAATTGGTTGGATCATCCTCCACAATACCTCCGGGTAGCTTGCTCCTATCGAATGGAGCGCCACACAGCGGCGAGTCTCATTACTTTCTTGATACATACTGTGTGTGAGCATCGTGCTTCAGTGCGTTAATTGTCTTGATCATACACCAGAATCCATCCAAGTAGCTTGCTTCTAGCGAATGAAGCGCCATGCAGCGGCGAGTCTCACTACTTTCTTGTCATATACTGTGTGTGAGCATACTGCTTCAGTGTGTTAATAGTGTTGATCATCCGCCAGAATCCCTTCGGATAGCTTGCTTCTAGCGAATGGAGCGCCACGCAGCAGCGAGTCTCATTATTTTCTTGACACTTACTGTGTGTGCGCATAGTGCTTCAGTGAGTTAGTTTGTTAGATCATCCACCACAACCGACCCCCCCGGGGAGCTTGCTTCATGCGAATGGAGCGAAACAAAGCGGAGATTCTCATTACTTTCTATATACATTTTATGAGGCATAGTTCGTCACTGCGGTAATTGTTTTGATCATCCATCACAATCAAACCAGGTTGCTTGCTTCTAGCGAATGGAGCGCCACGCAGCGGCGAGTCTCATTACTTTCTTGACACATACTGTGTTTGAGAATAGTGCTTCAGTGCATTAATTGTTTTGAACATCCAAAAGAATCCCTTCGGGTAGCTTGCTTCTAGCGAATGGAGCGCTACGCAGCGGCGAGTCTCATTACTTTCTTGAAAAGGACTGTGTGTGTGCTTAGTGCTTCAGTGCGTTAATTGGTTGGATCATCCACCACAATGCCTCCTGGTAGGTTGCTTTAAGCGAATCGAGCACCACGCAGCAGCGAGTCTCATTACTTTCTGAATACATTTTTTGAGGGCATAGTTCGTCAGTGCATTAATTGTTTGGATCATCCACCACAATCCCTCCGGGTAGCTTGCTTCAAGCGAATGAAGCGCCACGCAGCGGCGAGTCTCATTACTTTCTTGACACATACTTTGTGTGAGCATAGTGCTTCAGTGCGTTAATTGTTTGGATCATCCACCAGAATCCCTCCGGTTAGTTTGCTTCTAGCGAACCGAGCGCCACGCTGCGGCGAGTCTCATTACTTTCTTGACACATACTGTGTGTGAGCATAGTGCTTCAGTGCGTTAATTGGTTGGATCATCCACCAGAATCCCTCCGGGTAGCTTGCTACTAGCGAATCGAGCGCCACACAGCGGAGAGTTTCATAACTTTCTTGACACATACCGTGTGTGAGCATAGTGTTTTAGTGCGTTAATTGGTTGGATCATCCACCACAATGCTTCCTGGTAGGTTGCTTTAAGCGAATCGAGCACCACGCTGCGGCGAGTCTCATTATTTTCTGCATAAATTTTTTGAGGGCATAGTTCGTCATTGCATTAATAGTTTGGATCATCCACCAAAATCCCTGCGGATAGCTTGCTACAAGCGAATGGAGCGCCACGCAGCGGCGAGTCTCATTAATTTCTCAACACATACACTATGTGAGCATAGTTCTTCAGTGGGTTAATAGTTTTGATTATCCGCCAGAATCCCTTCGGGTAGCTTCCTTCTAGCGAGGGAGCGCCACACAGCGGCGAGTCTCATTACTTTCTTGACACTTACTTTGTTTGCGCATAGTGCTTCAGTGCGTTAATTGGTTGGATCATCCACCACAATCCCTCCGGAGAGCTTCCTTCAAGCCAATGGAGCGTCACAAAGCGGAGAGTCTCATTACTTTCTGCATACACTGTATGAGGGCGTAGTTCGTCAGTGCGTTAATTCTTTTGATCATCCACCACAATCCCACCGGGTAGCTTGGTTCTAGCGAATGGAGTGCCACTCAACGGCGAGTCTCATTACTTTCTTGACACATACTGTGTGTGGCCATAGTGCTTCAATGCGTTAACTGTTTTGATCATCCACCAGAATCCCTCCGGGTAGCTTGCTTCTAGCGAATGGAGCGATACACAGCGGCGAGTCTCAATACTTTCGTGACATACTGTGTGTGAGCATAGTGCTTCAGTGCGTTAATTGTTTGGATCATCCACCAGAATCCCTCTGGGTAGCTTCCTTCTAGCGAATCGAGCGCCAAATAGCGGCGAGTCTCATAACTTTCTTGACACATACTGTGTGTGAGCATAGTGCTTTAGTGCGTTAATTGGTTGGATCATCCACCACAATTCCTTCTGGTATCTTGCTTCTAGCAAATGGAGCACCACGCAGTGGCGAGTCTCATTACTTTCTTGACACATACAGTGTGTGAGCATCGTGTTTCAGTGCGTTAATTGTTTTGATCATACACCAGAATCCCTCCGGGGAGGATGCTTCAAGAGAATGGAGCGCCACGCAGCGCCGAGTTTCACTACTTTCCTGTCATATACTGTGTGTGAGCATACTGCTTCAGTGCGTTAATTAGTTGGATCATCCACCACAATCCCTCCGGGGAGGTTGCTTCCAGCGAATGGAGCGCCACGCAGCGGCAAGCCTCATTACTTTCTGCATACATTTTTTGAGGGCATAAGTCGTCAGTGCGTTAATTGTTTTGATCATCCATCACAATCAAAAAAGGTAGCTAGCTTCTAGCGAATGGAGCGCCACGCAGCGGCGAGTCTCATTACTTTCTTGACATTTATTGTGTGTGAGCATAGTGCTTAAGTGCGTTAATTGGTTGGGTCATCCACCACAATCCCTTTTGGTTGCTTGCTTCTAGCGAATGGAGCGCCATGCAGCGGCGAGTTTCATTACTTTCTGCATACACTTTATGAGGGAATAGTTCATCAGTGCGTTAATTGTTTTCATCATCCACCACAATTTCTGCGGGTAGTTTGCTTCTAGCGAATGGAGCGCCACGCAGCGGCGAGTCTCATTACTTTCTTGACACATACTGTGTGTGAGCATCGTGTTTCAGTGCGTTAATTGTTTTGATCATACACCAGAATCCCTCCGGGGAGGATGCTTCAATAGAATGGAGCGCCACGCAGCGCCGAGTTTCACTACTTTCTTGTCATATACTGTGTGTGAGCATACTGCTTCAGTGCGTTAATTAGTTGGATCATCCACCACAATCCCTCCGGGGAGGTTGCTTCCAGCGAATGGAGCGCCACGCAGCGGCGAGTCTCATTACTTTCTTGACACATACTGTGTTTGAGAATAGTTCTTCAGTGCGTTAATTGTTTTGAACATCCAAAAGAATCCCTTCGGGTAGCTTGCTTCTAGCGAATGGAGCGCTACTCAGCGGCAAGTCTCATTACTTTCTTGACAAGGACTGTGTGTGTGTTTAGTTCTTCAGTGCTTTAATTGGTTGGATCATCCACCATAATGCCTCCTGGTAGGTTGCTTTAAGCGAATCGAGCACCACGCAGCAGCGAGTCTCATTACTTTCTGCATACAGTTTTTGAGGGCATAGTTCGTCAGTGCGTTATTTGTTTTGATCATCCACCACAATCCCTCCGGGTAGCTTGCTTCAAGCGAATGGAGCGCAACGCTGCGGCGATTTTCTTTATTTTATTGACACATAATCTGTGTAAGCATAGTGCTTCAATGCGTTGATTGTTTTGATCATTCACTAGAATCTTTCCGGGTAGCTTGCTTCTAGCGAATGGAGCGCCACGCAGCGGCCAGTCTCGTTACTTTCTGCATAGACTTTATGAAGGCATAGTTCGTCAGTGTGTTATTTGTTTTGATCATCCACCACAATCCCTCTGGTAGCTTGCTTCTAGCGACTGAAGCGCCACACAGCGGCGAGTCTCTTTATTTTATTGACACATACTGTGTGTAAGCATAGTGCTTCAGTGCGTTAATTGTTTTGATCCACCAGAATCCCTCCGGGGAGCTTGCTTCAAGCGAATGGAGCGCCTCGCAGCGGCGAGTCTCATTACATTCTGCACAAACTTTATGAGAGCATAGTTCGTCTGAGCGTTAATTGATTGATTATCCACCACAATCCCTCCTTGGAGCTTGCTTCAGGCGAATGGAGAGCAACGCAGCGTCGTGTCTCATTTCTTTCTGCATACACTTTATGAGTGCATAGTTCGTCAGTGTGTTATTTGTTATGATCATCCTCCACAATCTTTCCGGCTAGCTTGCTTCTAGCGAATGGACCGCCACGAAACGGCGAGTCTGATTACTTTCTTGACACATACTCTGTGTGACCATAGTGTTTCAGTGCGTTAAATTTTTGATCATCCACCACAATCCCTCCGGGTAGCTTGCTTCTAGCGAATGGAGCGCCACGCAGCAGCGAGTCTCATTACTTTCTTGACACATAATGTGTATGAGCAACGTGTTTCAGTGCGTTAAATTTTTGATCATCCACCACAATCCCTCCGGGTAGCTTGCTTCTAGCGAATAGAGAGCCAAACTGTGGCGAGTCTCATTACTTTCTTAACACATACTGTGTGTGAGCATACCGCTGCAATGCGTTAATTGTTTTGATCATCCACCAGAATCCCTCCTGGTAGCTTGCTTCTAGCAAATGGAGCGCCACGCAGCGGCGAGTCTCATTACTTTGTGCATACACTTTAAGAGGGCATAGTTCGTCACTGCGTTAATTGTTTTGATCAGCCACCACAATCCCTCCGGGAAGCTAGCTTCTAGCAACAGGAGCGCCACGCAGCCGCGAGTCTCATTACTTTCTTGACACATAATGTGTAAGAGCATAGTGTTTCAGTGCGTTAAATTTTTGATCATCCACCACAATCCCTCCGGGTAGCTTGATTCTAGCGACTGGAGTGCCGCCCAGCGGCGAGTCTCATTATTTTCTTGACACATAGTGTGTATGAGCATAGTGCTTCAGTGCGTTAATACCTTGGATCATCCACCACAATCCCTCCGGGTAGCTTGTTTCTAGCGAATAGAGCGAAATGCTGCGGCGAGTCACATTACTTTCTTGACACATACTGTGTGTGGCCATAGTGCTTCAATGCGTTATCTGTTTTGATCTTCCACCAGAATCCCTCCGAGTAGCTTGCTTCTAGCGAATGGAGCGCCACGCAGCGGCGAGTCTCATTACTTTCTGCATACAATTTATGAGGGCGTAGTTCGTCACTGCGTTAATTGTTTTGATCATCCACCACAATCCCTCCGGGTAGCTTGCTTCTAGCGACTGGAGCGCCACGCAGCGGCGAGTCTCATTACTTTCTTGACACATACTGTGAGTGAGCATAGTTCTTCAGTGCGTTAATTGTTTTATCATCCAACACAATCCCTCCGGGTAACTTGCTTGTAGGGAATGGAGCGCCACGCAGCTGCGAGTCCCATTATTTTCTTCATACATACTGTGTGTGAGAATAGTGCTTCAGTGCGTTAATTGTTATGATCATCCACCACAATCCTTCCGGATAGCTTGCTTCTAGCGAATGGAGCGACACGCAGCGTCGAGTCTCATTACTTTCTTGACACATACTCTCTGTGAGCATAGTGCATCACCTCGTTAATTGGTTGCATTATTTACCACAATCCTTCCGGGGAGCTTGCTTCAAGAGAATAAAGTGCCACGCAGCGGCGAGTCTCATTACTTTCTGGATATATTTTATGAGGGCATAGTTCGTTAGTGCGTTAATGGTTTTGATCATCCACCACAATCCCTCCGGGTAGCTTGCTTCTAGCGAATGGAGCGCCACGCAGCTGCGAGTCTCAATACTTTCTTCATACAATTTATGAGGGCATAGTTCGTCAGAGCGTTAATTGTTTTGATCATCCACCACAATCCCTCCGGGTAGCTTGCTTCTAGCAAATGGAGCGCCACCCAGCGGCGAGTCTCATTATTTTCTTGACACATATTGTTTGTGAGCATAGTGCTTCAGTGCGTTATTTGTTTTGATCATCCACCACAATCACTGCGCGTAGCTTGCTTCTAGCGAATGGAGCGCCACGCAGCTGCGAGTCTCATTTCTTTCTTCATACAATTTATGAGGGCATAGTTCGTCAGAGCGTTAATTGTTTTGATCATCCACCACAATCCCTCCGGGTAGCTTGCTTCTAGCAAATGGAGCGCCACCCAGCGGCGAGTCTCATTATTTTCTTGACACATATTGTTTGTGAGCATAGTGCTTCAGTGCGTTAATTGTTTTGATCATCCACCACAATCACTCAGCGTAGCTTGCTTCTAGCGAATGGTGCGCCACACAGCGGCCACTCTCATTACTTTCTTGACACATATTGTTTGTGAGCATAGTGCTTCAGTGCGTTAATTGTTTTGATCATCCACCACAATCACTCAGGGTAGCTTGCTTCTAGCGAATGGTACGCCACGCAGCGGCGAGTCTCATTACTTTCTTTACACATAATGTGTCTGAGCTTAGTGCTTCAGCGCGTTAATTGGTTGGATCATCCACCACAATCCTTCCGGGGAGCTTGCATCTAGCGAATGGAGCGCCACGCAGTGGCGAGTCTCATTACTTTCTTTGAAACAAACTGTGTGTGAGCATAGTGCTTCAGAGCGTTAATTGTTTTGATCATCCACAACATTCCCACCGGGAAGCTTGCTTCTAGCCAATTGAGCGCCACGCAGCGGCGAGTCTCATTTCTTTCTGCATACACTTAGTGAGGGCATAGTTTGTCAGAGCGTTAATTGTTTTGATCATCCACCACAATCCTTTCGGGTAGCTTGCTTCTAGCGAATGGAGCGCCACACAACGGCGAGTCTCATTACTTTATTGACACATACTGTGTGTGAGCATAATGCTTCAGTTCGTTAATTGTTTTGATCATGCACTACAATCCCACCGGGTAGCATCATTCTAGCAAATGGAGCGCCACGCAGCAGCGAGTCTCATTACTTTCTTGACACATAATGTGTTTGAGCATAGTGTTTCAGTGCGTTAAATTTCTGATCATCCACCACAATCCCTCCGGGTAGCTTGCTTCTAGCGAATAGAGAGCCAAACTGCTTCGAGTCTCATTAGTTTCTTAACACATACTGTGTGTGAGCATACTGCTGCAATGCGTTAATTGTTTTGATCATCCACCAGAATCCCTCCGGGTAGCTTTCTTCTAGTAAATGGAGCGCCACGCAGCGGCGAGTCTCATTACTTTGTTCATACACTTTAAGAGGGCATAGTTCGTCACTGCGTTAATTGTTTTGATCAGCCACCACAATCCCTCCGGAAAGCTTGCTTCTAGCGACAGGAGCGCCACGCAGCGGCGAGTCTCATTACTTTCTTGACACATACTGTTTGTGAGCATAGTTCTGCAGTGCGTTAATTTGTTGGGTTCAACTACCACCATCCCTCCCGGTAGCTTGCTTCTAGCGAATGGAGCGCCACGCAGCGGTGAGTCTCGTTACTTTCTGTATACACTTTATGAGAGCATAGTGCTTTTATGCGTTAATTGTTTTGATCATTCACCTCAATCTTTCCGGGTAGTTTGATTCTAGCGACTGGAGTGCCGCGCAGCGGCGAGTCTCATTATTTGCTTGACACATAGTGTGTATGAGCATAGTGCTTCAGTGCGTTAATTGCTTGGATCATCCACCACAATCCCTCCGGGTAGCTTGCTTCTAGCGAATAGAGCGCCATGCTGCGGCGAGTCTCATTACTTTCTTGACACATACTGTGTGTGGCCATAGTGCTTCAATGCGTTAACTGTTTTGATCATCCACCAGAATCCCTCCGGGTAGCTTGCTTCTAGCGAATGGAGCGCTACGCAGCGGCGAGTCTCATTACTTTCTGCATACATTTTATGAGGGCATAATTCGTCAGTGCTTTAATTGTTATGATCAGCCACCACAATCCCACGGGTAGCTTGCTTCTAGCGACTGGAGCGCCACGCAGCGGCGAGTCTCATTACTTTCTTGACATATACTGTGAGTGAGCATAGTTCTTCAGTGAGTTAATTGGTTGGATCAACCACCAACATCCCTCCGGGCAGCTTGCTTCAAGCGAATGGAGCGCCACGTAGCGGCGTGTCTCATTACTTTCTGCATACACATTAAGAGTGCATAGTTCGTCAGTGCGTTAATTGTTTTGATCATCCACCACAATCCCTCCGGGTAAATAGCTTGTAGCGAATGGAGCGCCACGCAGCTGCGAGTCTCATTATTTTCTTGACACATACTGTGTGTGAGAATAGTGCTTCAGTGCGTTAATTGTTATGATCATCCACCACAATCGCTCCGAGTAGATTGCTTGTAGGGAATGGAGCGCCACGCAGCGGCGAGTCTCATTACTTTCTGGATTATTTTATTTGGGCATAGTTCGTTAGTGCGTTAAATGTTTCGATCATCCACCACAATCACTCCGCGTAGCTTGCTTCTAGCGAATGGAGCGCCACGCAGCGGCGAGTCTCATTACTTTCTGCATACAATTTATGATAGCATAGTTCGTCAATGCGTTAATTGTTTTGATCATCCACCACAATCCCTTCGGGTAGCTTGCTTCTAGCGAATAGAGTGCCACGCAGCGGCGAGTCTCATTACTTTCTTGACACATACTATGTGTGAGCATAGTGCTTCACCGCGTTAACACTAGAAGCACGAAGCAGTCATTTTGACTGCTTCAACAAATATAATTTCGTTTCACTTCTGTAATGTTTTAGCTAAAGCCCTGAAACTCACTGACTTTTAATATTTTTGTGCGCACTTTTGGATAGTATTAATAGTAAATTTATGCCCCTCTATACAGGGGCGCTAGTGCCAATTATACCTGGAAGCACGAAGCAGTCATTTTGACCTCCTTATAAACAGTATGGGAAATTATGTTTTTGTCTGTGATTTACGAAATGCAGCATTGAACACTTGCTGTTTCTAGACAAAAGAAAGTTGATACCTTTATTGATTGTGATTTGAGGCAAGAAAATATTAAAATAGTTTATTCTTTTGTTATCTATATTGTGGTATCTAGTATTTCTTCCATTGTCTTACAAGATATCTTGCAGACAAACAGAATACTTCAAGTATATGCTGTCATTATCTGTTTGTTAGTTTGTACGTGTAGTTGGTTGAAGTGAGCTGTGTATATGTGAGACTTTTTGATGTGACCTCAAGAAATACTTCGAGTATTGCATGTTCTGTCAGAAGATGAGTCTGAAGAAAATACTGACAATTTGCAGAATTAGGATAAAGGGGATGGAATCTGGAGTGATTCTAACATTAAGAGAACATTTTATATTCAAGTGACGAGAAAGATAGTGATGGTGAAGACAACGCCAATAGTGGTGACAGTTTATTTCTTGAGATGGAACAATGCGGAAAAAATTGGATTTGAGAATAGGTGGCATTGGCCGTACATCTAAGCAGAATATTGTTCGCGAAGTTGCGGAACCGACAAATTTTGCCAATCGGCAAGTGTCTGAGGTAGTGCTTTTCGATTACCATTTGATGAATGAATAATGAGGCATGTCCTAAAGTGCTCCATGCTGAAGCACAAAGGCAATTCAAGTCAATAACATGGACTTTAACTCTTTCAGAACTATAATCTCATTTGGGCGTTAATATTTACCGAGGATATTCAGCAATACCCATTAGGGTCTTGTGGAAAATACAGCCGAGCCACTAATTTCTAGGAAGACAATGTGTAGGGATGGGATCTGTGAAATAAAACGGTACTTGAGGTTTGACGAAGAGGCAACAAGATCAGCAAGACATCAGACGGACCAATTCGCACTTGCGTTGGAACTGTGAAATTAGTTTGTTGAGACCTGCATAAAATGTTACAAACCACATGACAATGCAATTGTTGACTAGCAACTCTATCCTACGAAAGTCAGATGATCTCTGCGATATATGCCAAATAAACCCGATAATTTGGCGTCAAATTCTGGTTACGTATCGACGTACAATCAAAGTATATCCTCAATGGATTTACATATCTGAGAAAGTATTTGGAACACGTACTGCGGCAGAGTTAGGTAAATTTGTAGTTTCTAATATGATAAATATTTTTACTAAAAAAAATAATAAACGTGACATATGATAACGTCTTTACAATAAGAAAACTAGCCGAATCTCTTAGAGCTAAAAGTACTAGTTTCTTTGAAATAATAAACCAAAACAGAAGAGAGCTTCCTAAAGGTTGTGCATCCCAAAAGGACAAATACATGTATCAATGTAATGTTTACCGCGATCAGAGTGACAATACCTAACCTATCTACAAATGTAAGCGGAACAAAAGTGTTTGTGTGTTGAGCTCCATGCATAAGTCAGTGTCAATTTCCGCGACACAAAAGAAAACCTCGAATCTATAACCTATTACCATCAGACGAACTTTGGTGTAGATGTCGTTTAAAATTTGTGAAGTCACACACTGAGATGTGCGTGTTGACGGTCGCCAATGTACTTTTTTTTTCAACGTGGTTGATTTGTCATGTTTGAAATCCTGGACAATATACAGAGAAGCTACCAGAAATAATTCATTAAGTAAAAATATATCCAACGTTTATCGAGGAGCTGATGACAGTAACAATGTATCTGAAGATGAGGAAATCTCTTCCACACGCAAGCGAGACAATGTCAAGCATGATTGTGTTAAAGCAACAAAACAGCTGACATATACTTCAAATGTTGAAAGTATGTTTGTGGAAATGGTACTACAGAGATCCGAAAAGGAGTTATCTTCGCCAAGGGTAAGTGACTTTGTGATGATATCCAAGGAAGATATTTATGAAAGGTATATAGCAAATCGTATTTTAAATTGAGTCTATTTTGAGTTTAACGTTCTAAATGATACGTGGACCTACATATTAACCTGCAATGCTAACCACATGAACTCCCGCCGGAAATCGAACCCGAGTCTCCCACGCCATAGGCGAGTACGCTAACCACTTAGCTACGAAGGAGCTCATAATCGTATTTTACAATAAGCATTTCAATCTAATAGTTGACAGTCATCTTTGGTTATTTTCATTACTTTAAAATTACTGCTATAAACTCAATAATAAATATTATAACATTGCATATTGGTGTGATTAATGTATGTAAATAAAAATAATAAAATAAATAATATGATTTCTAGGCTTACTTGTAGATGTGTCTCATTGGGAATGTCGATAACACAGCTATCCTGTGTCATCATTATTTTCTATTTGAGTCAGAAACGGAGAGCAGTCAATTTGAATGCTTCGTGCTTCTAGAGGGTTCAAAAATTTCGTGCTTCTAGTGTTAATTGGTTGGATTAATTACCACAATCCCTCCGGGGAGCTTGCTTCAAGAGAATAAAGCGCCACGCAGCGGCAAGTCTCATTAATTTCTGCATACACTTTATGAGGGAATAGTTCGTCAGTGCGTTAATTGATTTGATCATCAACCACAATCACTCCGGGTAGCTTGCTTCTAGCGAATGGTGCGAAACCGAGCGGCCAGTCTCATTACTTCTTTGAAACATATTGTGTGTGAGCATAGCGCTTCAGTGCGTTAGTTGTTTTGAACATCCACCACAATTACTCCGGGTAGCTTGCTTCTAGCGAATGGAGCGCCACGCAGCGGCGAGTCTCATTACTTTCTGCATACACTTTATGAGGGCATAGTTCGTCAGTGCGTTAAAAGTTCTAATCATCCACCAGAATCCCTCCGTGTAGCTTGCTTCTAGCGAATGGAGCGCCACCCAGAGACGAGTCTCATTACTTTCTGGATATATTTTATGAGGGCATAGTTCGTTAGTGCGTTAATTCTTTTGATCATCCACCACAATCCCTCCGTGTAGCTTGCTTCTAGCAAATGGAGCGCCACCCAGCGGCAAGTCTCATTACTTTGTTGACACATATTGTGTGTGAGCATAGTTCTTCAGTGCGTTAATTGTTTTGATAATAAACAACAATCACTCCGCGTAGCTTGCTTCTAGCGAATGGAGCGCCACGCAGCGGCGAGTCTCATTACATTCTGCATACAATTTATGAGGGCATAGTTCGTCAGTGCGTTAATTGTTTTGATCATCCACCACAATCCCTCCAGGTAGCTTGCTTCTAGCAAATGGAGCGCCACGCAGCGGCGAGTCTCATTACTTTCTGGATATATTTTATGAGGGCATGGTTCTTCAATGCGTTAATTGTTTTGATCATCAACCACAACCCCTCCGTGTAGCTTGCTTCTAGCAAATGGAGCGCCACCCAGCGGCGAGTCTCATTACTTTCTTGACACATGTTGTTTGTGAACATAGTGCTTCAGTGCGTTAATTGTTTTGATCATCCACCACAATCACTCGGGGTAGCTTGCTTCTAGCGAATGGTGCGCCACACAGCGGCCAGTCTCATTATTTTTTTACACATATTGTGTGTGAGCATAGTGCTTCAGTGCGTTAGTTGTTTAGACCATCCACCACAATCACTACGGGTACCTTCCTTCTAGCGAATGGAGCGCCAGGCACCGGCGAGTCTCATTACTTTCTTCACACATTCTGTGTGTGAGCATAGCGCTTCAGTGCGTTAATTGTTTTCATCATCCACCTCAATCCCACCCTGTAGCTTCCTTCTAGCAAATGGAGCGCCACGCAGCATCGAGTCTCATTACTTTCTGCATACAATTTATTAGGGCGTAGTTCGTCAGTGCGTTAATTGTTTTGATCATCTACCAAAATCCCTCCGGGTACTTTGCATGTAGCGAATGGAGCTCCACCCAGCGGCGAGTCTCATTACTTTTTGACACATACTGTGTTTGAGAATAGTGCTTCAGTGCGTTAATTGTTTTGATCATCCACCACAATCACTCCGCGTAGCTTGCTTCTAGCGAATGGAGCTCCACCCAGCGGCGAGTCTCATTACTTTTTGACACATACTGTGTTTGAGAATAGTGCTTCAGTGCGTTAATTGTTTAGATCATCCACCACAATCATTACGGGTACCTTCTTTCTAGCGAATGGAGCGCCACGCAGCGGCGAGTCTCATTACTTTCTTCACACATACTGTGTGTGAGCATAGTGCAACAGTGCGTTAATTGGTTGGATCATCCACCACAATCCCTCCGAGGAGCTTGCTTCAAGCGAATGGAGCGCAACGCAGCGGAGAGTCTCATTACTTTCTCCATGCACTTTGTGAGGGCATACTTCGTCAGTGATTTAATTGTTTTGATCATCCACCAGAATCCCTCCGGGTTCCTTGCTTCTTGCGAATGGACGGCCACGCGGCGGCGAGTTTCATTTCTTTCTTCACAAATACTGTGTGTGAGCATAGTGCTACAGTGCGTTAATTGTTTGGATCATCCACCTCAATCCCACCCTGTAGCTTCCTTCTAGCGAATGGAACGCCACGCAGCGTCGAGTCTCATTACTTTCTTTACACATACTGTGTGTGAGCATAGTGCTTCAGTGCGTTAATTGTTTTGATCATCCACCACAATCCCTCCGTGTAGCTTGCTTCTAGAAAATGGAGCGCCACGCAGCGTCGAGTCTCATTACTTTCTTTACACATACTGTGTGTGAGCATAGTGCTTCAGTGCGTTAATTGTTTTGATCATCCACCACAATCCCTCCAGGTAGCTTGCTTCTAGCAAATGGAGCGCCACGCAGCGGCGAGTCTCATTACTTTCTGGATATATTTTATGAGGGCATGGTTCTTCAGTGCGTTAATTGTTTAGATCATCCACCACAATCCCTCCGTGTAGCTTGCTTCTAGCAAATGGAGCGCCACCCAGCGGCGAGTCTCATTACTTTCTTGACACATATTGTTTGTGAACATAGTGCTTCAGTGCGATAATTGTTTTGATCATCCACCACAATCACTCGGGGTAGCTTGCTTCTAGCGAATGGTGCGCCACACAGCGGCCAGTCTCATTATTTTTTGACACATATTGTGTGTGAGCATAGTGCTTCAGTGTGTTAGTTGTTAAGATCATCCACCATAATCACTACGGGTACCTTCCTTCTAGCGAATGGAGCGCCAGGCACCGGCGAGTCTCATTACTTTCTTCACACATTCTGTGTGTGAGCATAGTGCTTCAGTGCGTTAATTGTTTGGATCATTCACCACGATCCCACCGGTTAGCTTGCTTCTAGCGATCGGAGCGCCACGCGGCGGCGAGTCTCATTTCTTTCTTCACAAATACTGTGTGTGAGCATAGTGCTACAGTGCGTTAATTGTTTGGATCATCCACCTCAATCCCACCCTGTAGCTTCCTTCTAGCGAATGGAGCGCCACGCAGCGTCGAGTCTCATTACTTTCTTTACACATACTGTGTGTGAGCATAGTGCTTCAGTGCGTTAATTGTTTTGATCATCCACCACAATCACTCCGCGTAGCTTGCTTCTAGCGAATGGAGCGCCACGCAGCGGCGAGTCTCATTACATTCTGCATACAATTTATGAGGGCATAGTTCGTCAGTGCGTTAATTGTTTTGGTCATCCACCACAATCCCTCCAGGTAGCTTGCTTCCAGCAAATGGAGCGCCACGCAGCGGCGAGTCTCATTACTTTCTGCATATATTTTATGAGGGCATGGTTCTTCAGTGCGTTAATTGTTTTGATCATCCACCACAATCCCTCCGTGTAGCTTGCTTCTAGCAAATGGAGCGCCACCCAGCGGCGAGTCTCATTACTTTCTTGACACATATTGTTTGTGAACATAGTGCTTCAGTGCGTTAATTGTTTTGATCATCCACCACAATCAGTCGGGGTAGCTTGCTTCTAGCGAATGGTGCGCCACACAGCGGCCAGTCTCATTATTTTTTGACACATATTGTGTGTGAGCATAGTGCTTCAGTGCGTTAGTTGTTTAGATCATCCACCACAATCACTACGGGTACCTTCCTTCTAGCGAATGGAGCGCCAGGCACCGGCGAGTCTCATTACTTTCTTCACACATTCCGTGTGTGAGCATAGTGCTTCAGTGCGTTAATTGTTTGGATCATTCACCACAATCCCACCGGTTAGCTTGCTTCTAGCGATCGGAGCGCCACGCCGCGGCGAGTCTCATTTCTTTCTTGACACATACTGTGTGTGAGCAAAGTGATTCAATGCGTTAATTGTTTTGACCATCCACCAGAATCCCTCAGGGTAGCTTGCTTTTAGCGAATGGAGCGCCAGGCAGCGGCGAGTCTCATTACTTTCTGCATACACTTTATGAGGGCATACTTCGTCAGTGCGTTAATTGTTTTGACCATCTATTTCAATTCCTTCGGGTAGCTTGCTTCTGGTGAATTGAGCGCCACGCAGCGGCGAGTCTCATTAATTTCTTGACACATACTGTGTGTGAGCAGAGTGCTTCAGTGCGTTAATTGTTTTGATCATCCACCACAATCCTACAGGGTAGATTGTTTCTGGCGAATGGAGCGCCACTCAGCGGCGAATCTCATTAATTTCTTGACACATACTGTGTGTGAGCATAGTGCTTCAGTGCGTTAATTGGTTGGATCATCTACCACAATCCCCCCGGGGACCTTGCTTCGAGCGAATGGAGCGCCACGCAGCGGCGAGTCTCATTTTCTTGACGCTTACTGTGTGTGAGCATTGTGCTTCAGTGCGTTAATTGTTTTAATCATCCAAAAGAATCCCTTCGGGAAGCTTGCTTCTAGCGAATGGAGCTCCATGCAGCGGCGAGTCTTATTTCTTTCTGCATACACTTAATGAGGGCATAGTTCGTCAGTGCGTTAATTGTTTGGATCATCCACCAAAATCCCTCCGGGTAGCTTGCTTCTAGGGATTGGAACGCCACGCAGCGGCGAGTCTCATTATTTCCCTGACACATACTGTGTGTGAGCATAGTGCATCAGTGCGTTTATTGGTTGGATCATCCACCATTATCCCACCGGGGACCTTGCTTCTAGCGAATGGAGCGCCATCCAGCGGCGAGTCTCAATTCTTTCTGCATACACTTAATGAAGGCATAGTTTCTCAGTGCGTTAATTGTTTTGATCATCCACCACAATCCCTCCGGGGAAATTGCTTCAAGTGAAAGGAGCACCACGCAGCGGCGAGTCTCAATACTTTCTGCATACACTTTATGAGGGCATAGTTCGTCCGAGCGTTAATTGTTTTGATCATCCACCACAATCCCTCCGGGTAGCTTGCTTCTAACGAATGGAGCACCAAGCTGCGTCGAGTCTCATTACTTTCTTTACACATAGTGTGTGTGAGCATAGTGCTCCGGCGCGTTAATTGATTTTATCATCCACCACAATTGCTCCGGGGAGTTTGCTTCAAGAGAATGGAGCGCCACGCCGTGGCGAGTCTCATTACTTTCTGCATACACTTTATGATGGCATAGTTCGTCATTGCGTTGATTGTTTTGATCATCCACTACAATCCCTCCGGGTAGCTTGTTTCTAGCGAATGGAGCGCCACGCAGCGGCGAGTCTCATTACTTTCTTGACACATACTGTGTGTGAGCATAGTGCTTCAGTGCGTTAATTGTTCTGATCATCAACCAGAATCCCTCCAGGTAGCTTGCTTCTAGCGAATGGAGCGCCACGCTGCTGCGAGTCTCATTACTTTCTTCACACATACTGTGTGTGAGCATAGCGATTCAATGCGTTAATTGTATTGACCATTAACCAGAATACCTCCGGGTAGCTTGCCTTTAGAGAATGGAGCGCCACGCAGCGGCGAGTCTCATTACTTTCTGCATACACTTTACGAGGGCACAGTTCGTCAGTGCGTTAATTGTTTTGACCATCCACCACAATTCCTCCGGGTAGCTTGCTTCTGGCGAATGGAGCGCCACGCAGCCGCGAGTCTCATAAATTTCTTGACACATACTGTGTGTGAGCATAGTGCTTCAGTGGGTTAATTGGTGGCATCATCCACCACAATCCCCCCGGGGACCGTGCTTCTAGCGAATGGAGCGCCACGAGGCGGCGAGTTTCATTTTCTTGACACATACTGTGTGTGAGCATAGTGCTTCAGTGCGTTAATTGTTTTGATCATCCAAAAGAATCCCTTCGGGTAGCCTGCTTCTAGCGAATGGAGCGCCACGCAGCGGCGAGTCTCATTTCCTTCTGCATACACTTAATGAGGGCATAGTTCGTCAGTGCGTTAATTGTTTTGATCATCCACCAAAATCCCTCCGGGTAGCTTGCTTCTAGGGAATGGAGCGCCATGCAGCGGCGAGTCTCATTTTTTCTTGACACATACTATGTGTGAGCATAGTGCTTCAGTGCGTTAATTGGTTGGATCATCCACCACAATCCCCCCGGGAACCTTGCTTCTATGGAATGGAGCGCCACGCAGCGGCAAGTCTCATTTTCTTGACACATACTATGTGTGAACATAGTGCTTTAGTGCGTTAATTGTTTTGATCATCCGAAAGAATCCCTCCGGTGAGCTTGCTTCAAGCGAATGGAGCACCACGCAGCGGCGAGTCTCATTACTTTCTTCACACATACTGTGTGTGGCATAGTTCTACATTGCGTTAATTGGTTGGACATCCACCACAATTCCTCCGAAGAGCTTGCTTCAAGCGAATGGAGCACAAAGCAGCGGAGAGTCTCATTACTTTCTGCATACACTTTATGAGGGCATACTTCGTCAATGATTTAATTGTTTTGATCATCCACCAGAATCCCTCCGGGTAGCTTGCTTCTTGCGAATGGACCGCCACGCAGCGGCGAGTCTCATTACTTTCTTCACAAATACTGTGGTTGAGCATAGTGCTACAGTTCGTTAATTGTTTTGATCATCCACAAGAATCCCACCGGATAGCTTGCTTCTAGCAAATGGAGTGCCTCGCAGCGTCGAGTCTCATTACTTTCTTGACACATACTGTGTGTGAGCCTAGTGCTTCAGTGCGTTGATAGTTTTGATCATCCACCAGAATCCCTCCGGGTAGCTTGCTTCTAGCGAATGGAGCGCCACGCAGCGGCGAGTCTCATTAATTTCTGTACACATTTTTAGACGGCGTAGTTCGTCAGTTCGTTAATTGGTTGGATCATCCACCGCAATCCCTCCGGGTAGCTTCCTTCTAGCGAATGAAGCGCCACGCAGCGGCGAGTTTCATTACTTTCTGCATACACTTTATGAGGGAATAGTTCATCAGTGCGTTAATTGTTTTGATCATCCAGCACAATCTCTCCGGGTAGTTTGCTTCTAGCGAATGGAGCGCCACGCAGCGGCGAGTCTCATTACTTTCTTCACACATACTGTTTTTGAGAATAGCGTTTCAGTGCGTTAATTGTTTTGAACATCCAAAAGAATCCCTTCGGGTAGCTTGCTTCTAGCGAATGGAGCGCTACGCAGCTGCGAGTCTCATTACTTTCTTGAAGAGGACTGTTATTGTGCTTAGTGCTTCAGTGCGTTAATTGGTTGGATCATCCACCACAATGCCTCCCGGTAAGTTGGTTTAAGCGAATCGAGCACCACGCAGCAGCGAGTCTCATTACTTTGTGCATACATTTTTGAGGGCATAGTTCGTCAGTGCATTAATTGTTTGGATCATCCACCACAATCCCTCCGGGTAGCTTGCTTCAAGCGAATGGACCGCCGCGCAGCGGCGAGTCTCATTACTTTCTTGACACATACTTTGTTTGAGCATAGTGCTTCAGTGCGTTAATTGTTTGGATCATCCACCACAATCCCTTTTGGTTGCTTGCTTCTAGCGAATAGAGCGCCACGCCGCGGCGAGTCTCATAACTTTCTTGAAATATACTGTATGTGAGCATAGTGCTTCAGTGCGTTAATTGGTTGGATCATCCACCACAATCGCTCCGGGTAGCTTGCTTCTAGCGAATGGAGCGCCACGCAGCGGCGAGTTTCATTACTTTCAGCATACACTTTATGAGGGCATAGTTCGTCAGTGCTTTAATTGTTTGATCATCCGTCATTTTCAATCCGGTTAGCTTGCTTCTAGCGAATGTAGCGCCACACAGCGGCGAGTCTCATTACTTTCGTGACACATACTGTGTGTGAGCATAGTGCTTCAGTGCGTTAGTTGTTTGGTTCATCCACCAGAATCCCTCTTGGTAGCTTCCTTCTAGTGAATCGAGCGCCACACAGCGTCGAGTCTCATAACTTTCTTGACACATACTGTGTGTGAGAATAGTGCTTCAGTGCGTTAATTGGTTGGATCATCCACCACAATTCCTTCGGGTAGCTTGCTTCTAGCAAATGGAGCACCACGCAGCGGCGAGTCTCATTACTTTCTTGATACTTACTGTGTGTGAGCACAGTGCTTCAGTGCGTTAATTGGTTGGATCATCCACCACAGTACCTCCGGGTAGCTTGCTCCTATCGAATGGAGCGCCACTAAGCGGCGAGTCTCATTACTTTCTTGATACATACTGTGTGTGAGCATCGTGCTTCAGTGCGTTAATTGTCTTGATCATACACCAGAATCCATCCAAGTAGCTTGCTTCTTGCGAATGAAGCGCCATGCAGCGGCGAGTCTCACTACTTTCTTGTCATATACTGTGTGTGAGCATACTGCTTCAGTGCGTTAATTGTTTTGATCATCCACCACAATTCCTCCGGGGAGCTTCCTTCTAGCGAATGAAGCGCCATGCAGCGGCGAGTCTCACTACTTTCTCGTCATATACTGTGTGAGAGCATACTGCTTCAGTGAGTTAATTGGTTAGATCATCCACCACAGCCCCCCGGGGAGCTTGCTTCATGCGAATGGAGCGAAACAAAGCGGAGATTCTCATTACTTTCTGTATACACTTTATGAGGCATAGTTCGTCACTGCGTTAATTGTTTTGATCATCCATCACAATCAAACCAAGTAGCTAGCTTCTAGCGAATGGAGCCCCACGCAGCGGCGAGTCTCATTACTTTCTTGACACATACTGTGCTTGAAAATAGTGCTTCAGTGCGTTAATTGTTTTGAACATCCAAAAGAATCTCTTCGGGTAGCTTGCTTCTAGCGAATGGAGCGCTACGCAGCGGCGAGTCTCATTACTTTCTTGACAAGGACTGTGTGTGTGCTTAGTGCTTCAGTGCGTTAATTGGTTGGATCATCCACCACAATGCCTCCTGCTAGGTTGCTTTAAGCGAATCGAGCACCATGCAGCAGCGAGTATCATTACTTTCTGCATACATTTTTTTAGAGCATAGCTCGTCAGTGCAATAATTGTTTGGATAGTCCACCACAATCCCTCCGGGTAGCGTGCTTCAAGCGAATAGAGCGCCACTCAGCGGCGAGTCTCATTACTTTCTTGACACATACTTTGTGTGAGCATAGTGCTTTAGTGCGTTAATTGTTTGGATCATCCACCAGAATCTCTCCGGGTAGTTTGCTTCTAGCGAATCGAGCGCCACGCTGCGGCGAGTCTCATTTCTTTCTTGACACATACTGTGTGTGAGCATAGTGCTTCAGTGCGTTAATTGGTTGGATCGACCACCAGAATCCCTCCGGGTAGCTTGCTACTAGCGAATCGAGCGCCACACAGCGGAGAGTTTCTTAACTTTCTTGACACATACTGTGTGTGAGCATAGTGCGTTAGTGCGTTAATTCGTTGGATCATCCACCACAATGCCTCCTGGTAGGTTGCTTTAAGCGAATCGAGCGCCACGCTGCGGCGAGTCTCATTACTTTCTGCATACATTTTTGGAGGGCATAGTTCGTCATTGCATTAATAG
Source organism: Thermobia domestica (assembly GCF_964235325.1). Lineage (NCBI taxonomy): Eukaryota > Metazoa > Arthropoda > Insecta > Zygentoma > Lepismatidae > Thermobia > Thermobia domestica. The sequence continues at coordinate 15,696,305 of NC_137459.1, forward strand.
TTTGGATCATCAACCACAATCCCACCGGATAGCTTGCTACAAGCGAATGGAGCGCCACGCAGCGGCTAGTCTCATTACTTTCTTGACACGTACTTTGTGTGAGCATAGTGCTTCAGTGCGTTAATTGTTTTGATCATCCGTCATTTTCAATCCGGGTAGCTTGCTTCTAGCGAATAGGGCGCCACGCAGCGGCGAGTCTCATTAATATCTCAATACATACACTATGTGAGAATTGTTCTTCAGTGCGTTAATAGTTTTGATTATCCGCCAGAATCCCTTCGGGTAGCTTGCTTCTAGCGAGGTGGAGCCACACAGCGGCGAGTCTCATTACTTTCTTGACACTTACTGTGTGTACACATAGTGCTTCAGTACGTTAATTGGTTCGATCATCCACCACAATCCCTCCGGAGAGCTTCCTTCAAGCGAATGGAGCGTCACAAGGCGGAGAGTCTCATTACTTTCTGCATACACTGTATGAGGGCGTAGTTCGTCAGTGCGTTAATTCTTTTGATCATCCACCACAAACTCTCCGGGTAGATTGCTTCTAGGGAATCGAGCGATACGCAGCGGCAAGTCTCATTGTTTTCCTTGCACATACTGTGTGTAAGCGTAGTGCTTCAGTGCGTTAATTGTTTAATCCAGCAGAATCCCTCCGGGGAACTTGCTTCAAGCGAATGGAGCGCCTCGCAGCGGCGAACCTCATTACTTTGTGCATACACTTTATGAGAGAATAGTTCGTCAGTGCGTTAATTGGTTGGAACATCCACCACAATCCCTCCGGGTATATTGCTTTTAGCGAATAGAGCGCCACGCAGCGGAAAGTCTCATTAATTTCTGCATACACTTTATGAGGGCATAGTTCGTCAGTGCGTTATTTGTTTTCACCTTGCACGACACTGCCACCGGGTAGCTTGCTTCTAGCGAATGGAGCGGCACGCAGCGGCGAGTCTCATTACTTTCTGGATATATTTTATGAGGGCATAGTTCGTTAGTGCGTTAATTATTTTGATCATCCACCACAATCCCACCGTGTAGCTTGCTTCTAGCAAATGGAGCGCCACCCAGCGGCAAGTCTCATTACTTTCTTGACACATATTGTGTGTGAGCATAGTGCTTCAGTGGGTAAATTGTTTTGATCATCCCCCACAATCACTTCGCGTAGCTTGCTTCTAGCGAATGGAGCGCCACGCAGCGGCGAGTCTCATTACTTTCTGCATACATTTTATGAGGGCATAGTTCGTCAGTGCGTTAATTGTTTTGATCATCCACCACAATCCCTCAGGATACCTTGCTTCTAGCAAATGGAGCGCCACCCAGCGGCGAGTCTCATTACTTTCTTGAGACATAATTATTGTTTGTGAGCATAGTCCTTCAGTGCGTTAATTGTTTTGATCATCCACCACAATCCCTCCGGGTAGCTTGCTTCTAGCGAATGGAGCGCCATACAGCGGCCAGTCTCATTACTTTCTTGACACATATTGTTTGTGAGCATAGTGCTTCAGTGCGTTAATTGTTTTGATCATCCACCACATTCACTCAGGGTAGCTTGCTTCCAGCGAATGGTGCGCCACGCAGCGGCGAGTCTCATTACTTTCTTTACACATAATGTGTGTGAGCATAGTGCTTCACCGCGTTAATTGGTTGGATCATCAACCACAATCCTTCCCGGTAGCTTGCTTCTAGCGAATGGTGCGCCACACAGCGGCCAGTCTCATTACTTTCTTGACACATATTGTTTGTGAGCATAGTTCTTCAGTGCGTTAATTGTTTTGATCATCCACCACAATCCCTCCGGATAGATTGCTTCTAGCGAATAAAGCGCCACGCAGCGGCAAGTCTCATTAATTTCTGCATACTCTTTATGAGGGCATAGTTCGTCAGTGCGTTAATTGTTTTGACCTTGCACGACACTGCCACCGGGTAGCTTGCTTCTAGCGAGTGGAGCGCCACGCAGCGAAGAGTCTCATTACTTTCTGGATATATTTTAAGAGGGCATAGTTCGTTAGTGCGTTAATTGTTTTGATCATCCACCACAATCCCACCGTGTAGCTTGCTTCTAGCGAATGGAGCGCCACGCAGTGGCGAGTCTCATTACTTTCTTTGAAACAAACTGTGTGTGAGCATAGTGCTTCAGTGCGTTAATTGTTTTGATCATCCACAACATTCCCACCTGGTAGCTTGCTTCTAGCGAATGGAGCGCCACGCAGCGGCGAGTCTCATTTCTTTCTGCATACACTTAGTGAGGGCATATTTTGTCAGAGCGTTAATTGTTTTGATCATCCACCACAATCCTTTCGGGTAGCTTGCTTCTAGCGAATGGAGCGCCACGCAGCGGCGAGTCTCATTACTTTCTTGACACGTACTGTGTGTGAGCATAATGCTTCAGTGAGTTAATTGATTTTATCATCCACCACAATCCCACCGGGTAGCTTCATTCTAGCAAATGGAGCGCCACGCAGCGGCGAGTCTCATTACTTTGTTCATACATTTTAAGAGAGCATAGTTCGTCACTGCGTTAATTGTTTTGATCAGCCACCACAATCCCTCCGGGAAGCTTGCTTCTAGCGACAGGAGCGCCACGCAGTTGCGAGTCTCATTACTTTCTTGACACATACTGTGTGTGAGCATAGTTCTTCAGTGCGTTAACTTGTTGGGTTCAACCACCACAATCCCTCCCGGTAGCTTGCTTCTAGCGAATGGAGCGCCACGCAGCAGTGAGTCTCGTTACTTTCTGCATACACTTTATAAGAGCATAGTGCTTTTATGCTTTAATTATTTTGATCATTCACCACAATCTTACCGGGTAGCTTGATTCTAGCGACTGGAGTGCCACGCAGCGGCGAGTCTCATTATTTTCTTGACACATAGTGTGTATGAGCATAGTGCTTCAGTGCGTTAATTGCTTGGATCATCCACCAAAATCTTTCCGGGTAGCTTGTTTCTAGCGAATAGAGCGCCATGCTGCGGCGAGTCACATTACTTTCTTGACACATACTGTGTGTGGCCATAGTGCTTCAATGCGTTAACTGTTTTGATCATCCACTAGAATCCCTCCGGGTAGCTTGCTTCTAGCGAATGGAGCGCTACGCAGCGGCGAGTCTCATTACTTTCTGCATACATTTTATGAGGGCATAACTCGTCAGTGCGTTAATTGTTATGATCAGCCACCACAATCCCTCCGGGTAGCTTGCTTCTAGCGAATGGAGCGCCACGCAGCAGCGAGTCTCATTACTTTCTTGACACATACTGATAGTGAGCATAGTTCTTCAGTGAGTTAATTGGTTGGATCAACCACCAACATCCCTCCTGGCAGCTTGCTTCAAGCGTATGGAGCGCCACGTAGCGGCGTGTCTCATTACTTTCTGCATACACATTAAGAGTGCATAGTTCGTCAGTGCGTTAATTGTTTTGATCATCCACCACAATCCCTCCGGGTAACTTGCTTATAGCGAATGGAGCGCCACGCAGCTGCGAGTCTCATTACTTTCTTCATACATACTGTGTGTGAGAATAGTGCTTCTGTGCGTTAATTTTTTAATCCAGCAGAATCTTTCCGGGGAACTTGCTTCAAGCGAATGGAGCGCCACGCAGCGGCGAACCTCATTACTTTGTGCATACTCTTTATGATAGCACAGTTCGCCCGTGCCTTAATTGTTCTGATCATCCACCACAATCCCTCCGGATGGCTTGCTTCTAGCGATTGGAACGACACGCAGCGTCGAGTCTCATTATTTTCTTGACACATACTCTGTGTGAGCATAGTGCTTCATCGCGTTAATTGGTTGCATTATTTACCACAATCCTTCCGGGGAGCTTGCTTCAAGAGAATAAAGCGCCACGAAGCGGCGAGTCTCATTACTTTCTGCATACACTTTATGAGGGCATAGTTCGTCAGTGCGTTAATTGTTTTGATCTTCCACGACACTGCCACCGGGTAGCTTGCTTCTAGAGAATGGAGCGCCACTCAGCGGCGAGGCTCATTACCTTCTGGATATATTTTATGAGGGCATAGTTCGTTAGTGCGTTAAATGTTTTGATCATCCACCACAATCCCTCCGTGTAGCTTGCTTCTAGCAAATGGAGCGCCACCCAGCGGCAAGTCTCATTACTTTCTTGACACATATTGTGTGTGAGCATAGTGCTTCAGTGCGGTAATTGTTTTGATCATCCACGACAATCACTCCGCGTAGCTTGCTTCTAGCGAATGGAGCGCCTCGCAGCGTCGAGTCTCATTACTTTCTTGACACTACTGTGTGTGAGCATAGTGCTTCAGTGCGTTAATTGTTTTGATCATCCACCACAATTCCTCCGGGGAGCTTCCTTCTAGCGAATGAAGCGCCATGCAGCGGCGAGTCTCACTACTTTCTCGTCATATACTGTGTGAGAGCATACTGCTTCAGTGAGTTAATTGGTTAGATCATCCACCACAGCCCCCCCGGGGAGCTTGCTTCATGCGAATGGAGCGAAACAAAGCGGAGATTCTCATTACTTTCTGTATACACTTTATGAGGCATAGTTCGTCACTGCGTTAATTGTTTTGATCATCCATCACAATCAAACCAAGTAGCTAGCTTCTAGCGAATGGAGCCCCACGCAGCGGCGAGTCTCATTACTTTCTTGACACATACTGTGCTTGAAAATAGTGCTTCAGTGCGTTAATTGTTTTGAACATCCAAAAGAATCTCTTCGGGTAGCTTGCTTCTAGCGAATGGAGCGCTACGCAGCGGCGAGTCTCATTACTTTCTTGACAAGGACTGTGTGTGTGCTTAGTGCTTCAGTGCGTTAATTGGTTGGATCATCCACCACAATGCCTCCTGCTAGGTTGCTTTAAGCGAATCGAGCACCATGCAGCAGCGAGTATCATTACTTTCTGCATACATTTTTTTAGAGCATAGCTCGTCAGTGCAATAATTGTTTGGATAGTCCACCACAATCCCTCCGGGTAGCGTGCTTCAAGCGAATAGAGCGCCACTCAGCGGCGAGTCTCATTACTTTCTTGACACATACTTTGTGTGAGCATAGTGCTTTAGTGCGTTAATTGTTTGGATCATCCACCAGAATCTCTCCGGGTAGTTTGCTTCTAGCGAATCGAGCGCCACGCTGCGGCGAGTCTCATTTCTTTCTTGACACATACTGTGTGTGAGCATAGTGCTTCAGTGCGTTAATTGGTTGGATCGACCACCAGAATCCCTCCGGGTAGCTTGCTACTAGCGAATCGAGCGCCACACAGCGGAGAGTTTCTTAACTTTCTTGACACATACTGTGTGTGAGCATAGTGCGTTAGTGCGTTAATTCGTTGGATCATCCACCACAATGCCTCCTGGTAGGTTGCTTTAAGCGAATCGAGCGCCACGCTGCGGCGAGTCTCATTACTTTCTGCATACATTTTTGGAGGGCATAGTTCGTCATTGCATTAATAGTTTGGATCATCAACCACAATCCCACCGGATAGCTTGCTACAAGCGAATGGAGCGCCACGCAGCGGCTAGTCTCATTACTTTCTTGACACGTACTTTGTGTGAGCATAGTGCTTCAGTGCGTTAATTGTTTTGATCATCCGTCATTTTCAATCCGGGTAGCTTGCTTCTAGCGAATAGGGCGCCACGCAGCGGCGAGTCTCATTAATATCTCAATACATACACTATGTGAGAATTGTTCTTCAGTGCGTTAATAGTTTTGATTATCCGCCAGAATCCCTTCGGGTAGCTTGCTTCTAGCGAGGTGGAGCCACACAGCGGCGAGTCTCATTACTTTCTTGACACTTACTGTGTGTACACATAGTGCTTCAGTACGTTAATTGGTTCGATCATCCACCACAATCCCTCCGGAGAGCTTCCTTCAAGCGAATGGAGCGTCACAAGGCGGAGAGTCTCATTACTTTCTGCATACACTGTATGAGGGCGTAGTTCGTCAGTGCGTTAATTCTTTTGATCATCCACCACAAACTCTCCGGGTAGATTGCTTCTAGGGAATCGAGCGATACGCAGCGGCAAGTCTCATTGTTTTCCTTGCACATACTGTGTGTAAGCGTAGTGCTTCAGTGCGTTAATTGTTTAATCCAGCAGAATCCCTCCGGGGAACTTGCTTCAAGCGAATGGAGCGCCTCGCAGCGGCGAACCTCATTACTTTGTGCATACACTTTATGAAAGAATAGTTCGTCAGTGCGTTAATTGGTTGGAACATCCACCACAATCCCTCCGGGTATATTGCTTTTAGCGAATAGAGCGCCACGCAGCGGAAAGTCTCATTAATTTCTGCATACACTTTATGAGGGCATAGTTCGTCAGTGCGTTATTTGTTTTCACCTTGCACGACACTGCCACCGGGTAGCTTGCTTCTAGCGAATGGAGCGGCACGCAGCGGCGAGTCTCATTACTTTCTGGATATATTTTATGAGGGCATAGTTCGTTAGTGCGTTAATTATTTTGATCATCCACCACAATCCCACCGTGTAGCTTGCTTCTAGCAAATGGAGCGCCACCCAGCGGCAAGTCTCATTACTTTCTTGACACATATTGTGTGCGAGCATAGTGCTTCAGTGGGTAAATTGTTTTGATCATCCCCCACAATCACTTCGCGTAGCTTGCTTCTAGCGAATGGAGCGCCACGCAGCGGCGAGTCTCATTACTTTCTGCATACATTTTATGAGGGCATAGTTCGTCAGTGCGTTAATTGTTTTGATCATCCACCACAATCCCTCAGGATACCTTGCTTCTAGCAAATGGAGCGCCACCCAGCGGCGAGTCTCATTACTTTCTTGAGACATAATTATTGTTTGTGAGCATAGTGCTTCAGTGCGTTAATTGTTTTGATCATCCACCACAATCCCTCCGGGTAGCTTGCTTCTAGCGAATGGAGCGCCATACAGCGGCCAGTCTCATTACTTTCTTGACACATATTGTTTGTGAGCATAGTGCTTCAGTGCGTTAATTGTTTTGATCATCCACCACATTCACTCAGGGTAGCTTGCTTCCAGCGAATGGTGCGCCACGCAGCGGCGAGTCTCATTACTTTCTTTACACATAATGTGTGTGAGCATAGTGCTTCACCGCGTTAATTGGTTGGATCATCAACCACAATCCTTCCCGGTAGCTTGCTTCTAGCGAATGGTGCGCCACACAGCGGCCAGTCTCATTACTTTCTTGACACATATTGTTTGTGAGCATAGTTCTTCAGTGCGTTAATTGTTTTGATCATCCACCACAATCCCTCCGGATAGATTGCTTCTAGCGAATAAAGCGCCACGCAGCGGCAAGTCTCATTAATTTCTGCATACTCTTTATGAGGGCATAGTTCGTCAGTGCGTTAATTGTTTTGACCTTGCACGACACTGCCACCGGGTAGCTTGCTTCTAGCGAGTGGAGCGCCACGCAGCGAAGAGTCTCATTACTTTCTGGATATATTTTAAGAGGGCATAGTTCGTTAGTGCGTTAATTGTTTTGATCATCCACCACAATCCCACCGTGTAGCTTGCTTCTAGCGAATGGAGCGCCACGCAGCGGCGAGTCTCATTTCTTTCTGCATACACTTAGTGAGGGCATATTTTGTCAGAGCGTTAATTGTTTTGATCATCCACCACAATCCTTTCGGGTAGCTTGCTTCTAGCGAATGGAGCGCCACGCAGCGGCGAGTCTCATTACTTTCTTGACACGTACTGTGTGTGAGCATAATGCTTCAGTGAGTTAATTGATTTTATCATCCACCACAATCCCACCGGGTAGCTTCATTCTAGCAAATGGAGCGCCACGCAGCGGCGAGTCTCATTACTTTGTTCATACATTTTAAGAGAGCATAGTTCGTCACTGCGTTAATTGTTTTGATCAGCCACCACAATCCCTCCGGGAAGCTTGCTTCTAGCGACAGGAGCGCCACGCAGTTGCGAGTCTCATTACTTTCTTGACACATACTGTGTGTGAGCATAGTTCTTCAGTGCGTTAACTTGTTGGGTTCAACCACCACAATCCCTCCCGGTAGCTTGCTTCTAGCGAATGGAGCGCCACGCAGCAGTGAGTCTCGTTACTTTCTGCATACACTTTATAAGAGCATAGTGCTTTTATGCTTTAATTATTTTGATCATTCACCACAATCTTACCGGGTAGCTTGATTCTAGCGACTGGAGTGCCACGCAGCGGCGAGTCTCATTATTTTCTTGACACATAGTGTGTATGAGCATAGTGCTTCAGTGCGTTAATTGCTTGGATCATCCACCAAAATCTTTCCGGGTAGCTTGTTTCTAGCGAATAGAGCGCCATGCTGCGGCGAGTCACATTACTTTCTTGACACATACTGTGTGTGGCCATAGTGCTTCAATGCGTTAACTGTTTTGATCATCCACTAGAATCCCTCCGGGTAGCTTGCTTCTAGCGAATGGAGCGCTACGCAGCGGCGAGTCTCATTACTTTCTGCATACATTTTATGAGGGCATAACTCGTCAGTGCGTTAATTGTTATGATCAGCCACCACAATCCCTCCGGGTAGCTTGCTTCTAGCGAATGGAGCGCCACGCAGCAGCGAGTCTCATTACTTTCTTGACACATACTGATAGTGAGCATAGTTCTTCAGTGAGTTAATTGGTTGGATCAACCACCAACATCCCTCCTGGCAGCTTGCTTCAAGCGTATGGAGCGCCACGTAGCGGCGTGTCTCATTACTTTCTGCATACACATTAAGAGTGCATAGTTCGTCAGTGCGTTAATTGTTTTGATCATCCACCACAATCCCTCCGGGTAACTTGCTTATAGCGAATGGAGCGCCACGCAGCTGCGAGTCTCATTACTTTCTTCATACATACTGTGTGTGAGAATAGTGCTTCTGTGCGTTAATTTTTTAATCCAGCAGAATCTTTCCGGGGAACTTGCTTCAAGCGAATGGAGCGCCACGCAGCGGCGAACCTCATTACTTTGTGCATACACTTTATGATAGCACAGTTCGCCCGTGCCTTAATTGTTCTGATCATCCACCACAATCCCTCCGGATGGCTTGCTTCTAGCGATTGGAACGACACGCAGCGTCGAGTCTCATTATTTTCTTGACACATACTCTGTGTGAGCATAGTGCTTCATCGCGTTAATTGGTTGCATTATTTACCACAATCCTTCCGGGGAGCTTGCTTCAAGAGAATAAAGCGCCACGAAGCGGCGAGTCTCATTACTTTCTGCATACACTTTATGAGGGCATAGTTCGTCAGTGCGTTAATTGTTTTGATCTTCCACGACACTGCCACCGGGTAGCTTGCTTCTAGCGAATGGAGCGCCACTCAGCGGCGAGGCTCATTACCTTCTGGATATATTTTATGAGGGCATAGTTCGTTAGTGCGTTAAATGTTTTGATCATCCACCACAATCCCTCCGTGTAGCTTGCTTCTAGCAAATGGAGCGCCACCCAGCGGCAAGTCTCATTACTTTCTTGACACATATTGTGTGTGAGCATAGTGCTTCAGTGCGGTAATTGTTTTGATCATCCACGACAATCACTCCGCGTAGCTTGCTTCTAGCGAATGGAGCGCCTCGCAGCGTCGAGTCTCATTACTTTCTTGACACTACTGTGTGTGAGCATAGTGCTTCAGTGCGTTATTGGTTTTGATCATCCACCAGAATCTCTCCGGGTAGTTTGCTTCTAGCGAATGGAGCGCCACGCAGCGGCGAGTCTCATTACTTTCTTGACACATACTGTGTTTGAGAATAGTGTTTCAGTGCGTTAATTGTTTTGAACATCCAAAAGAATCCCTTCGGGTAGCTTGCTACTAGCGAATGGAGCGCTACGCAGCTGCGAGTCTCATTACTTTCTTGAAAAGGACTGTGTGTGTGCTTAGTGCTTCAGTGCGTTAATTGGTTGGATCATCCACCACAATACCTCCTGGTAGGTTTGTTTAAGCGAATCGAGGACCACGCAGCAGCGAGTCTCATTACTTTCTGCATACATTTTTTGAGGGCATAGTTCGTCAGTGCATTAATTGTTTGGATCATCCACCACAATCTTTCCGGGTAGCTTGCTTCAAGCGAATGGACCGCCACGCAGCGGCGAGTCTCATTACTTTGTTGACACATACTGTGTGAGAGCATAGTGCTTAAGTGCGTTAATTGGTTGGATCATCCACCACAACCCCTTTTGGTTGCTTGCTTCTAGCAAATAGAGCGCCACGCAGCGGCGAGTCTCATTTTTTCCTGCATACACTTTATGATAGCACAGTTCGCCAGTGCCTTAATTGTTCTGATCATCCACCACAATCCCTCCGGATGGCTTGCTTCTAGCGAATGGAGCGACACGCAGCGTCGAGTCTCATTATTTTCTTGACACATACTCTGTGTGAGCATAGTGCTTCATCGCGTTAATTGGTTGCATTATTTACCACAATCCTTCCGGGGAGTTTGCTTCAAGTGAATAAAGCGCCACGAAGCGGCGAGTCTCATTACTTTCTGCATACACTTTATGAGGGCATAGTTCGTCAGTGCGTTAATTGTTTTGATCTTCCACGACACTGCCACCGGGTAGCTTGCTTCTAGCGAATGGAGCGCCACTCAGCGGCGAGTCTCATTACCTTCTGGATATACTTTATGAGGGCATAGTTCGTTAGTGCGTTAAATGTTTTGATCATCCACCACAATCCCTCCGTGTAGCTTGCTTCTAGCAAATGGAGCGCCACCCAGCGGCAAGTCTCATTACTTTCTTGACACATATTGTGTGTGAGCATAGTGCTTCAGTGCGGTAATTGTTTTGATCATCCACCACAATCACTCCGCGTAGCTTGCTTCTAGCGAATGGAGGGCCTCGCAGCGTCGAGTCTCATTACTTTCTTGACAATACTGTGTGTGAGCATAGTGCTTCAGTGCGTTAATTGTTTTGATCATTCACCACAATCTCTCCGGGTAGTTTGCTTCTAGCGAATGGAGCGCCACGCAGCGGCGAGTCTCATTACTTTCTTGACACATACTGTGTTTGAGAATAGTGTTTCAGTGCGTTAATTGTTTTGAACATCCAAAAGAATCCCTTCGGGTAGCTTGCTTCTAGCGAATGGAGCGCTACGCAGCTGCGAGTCTCATTACTTTCTTGAAGAGGACTGTGTGTGTGCTTAGTGCTTCAGTGCGTTAATTGGTTGGATCATCCACCACAATGCCTCCTGGTAGGTTGGTTTAAGCGAATCGAGGACCACGCAGCAGCGAGTCTCATTACTTTCTGCATACATTTTTTGAGGGCATAGTTCGTCAGTGCATTAATTGTTTGGATCATCCACCACAATCCCTTTTGGTTGCTTCCTTCTAGCGAATAGAGCGCCACCCCGCGGCGAGTCTCATAACTTTCTTGACATATACTGTGTGTTAGCATAGTGCTTCAGTGCGTTAATTGGTTGGATCATCCACCACAATCGCTCCGGGTAGCTTGCTTCTAGCGAATGGAGCGCCACGCAGCGGCTAGTTTCATTAATTTCAGCATACACTTTATGAGGGCATAGTTCGTCAGTGCGTTAATTGTTTTGATCATCCGTCATTTTCAATCCGGTTAGCTTGCTTCTAGCGAATGGAACGCCACACAGCGGCGAATCTCATTACTTTCGTGACTCATACTGTGTGTGAGCATAGTGCTTCAGTGCGTTAGTGGTTTGTATCATCCACCAGAATCCCTCTTGGTAGCTTCCTTCTAGCGAATCGAGCGGCACACAGCGTCGAGTCTCATAACTTTCTTGACACATACTGTGTGGGAGCATAGTGCTTCAGTGCGTTAATTGGTTGGATCATCCACCACAATTCCTTCGGGTAGCTTGGTTCTAGCAAATGGAGCAGCACGCAGCGGCGAGTCTCATTACCTTCTTGATACTTACTGTGTGTGAGCATAGTGCTTCAGTGCGTTAATTGGTTGGATCATCCACCACAATACCTCCGGGTAGCTTGCTCCTATCGAATGGAGCGCCACACAGCGGCGAGTCTCATTACTTTCTTGATACATACTGTGTGTGAGCATCGTGCTTCAGTGCGTTAATTGTCTTGATCATACACCAGAATCCATCCAAGTAGCTTGCTTCTTGCGAATGAAGCGCTTTGCAGCGGCGAGTCTCACTACTTTCTTGTCATATACTGTGTGTGAGCATACTGCTTCAGTGCGTTAATTGTTTTGATCATCCACCACAATTCCTCCGGGGAGCTTTTTTCTAGCGAATGAAGCGGCATGCAGCGGCGAGTCTCACTACTTTCTTGTCATATACTGTGTGTGAGTATACTGCTTTAGTGAGTTAATTGGTTAGATCATCCACCACAACCCCCCCGGGGAGCTTGCTTCATGCGAATGGAGCGAAACAAAGCGGAGATTCTCATTACTTTCTGTATACACGTTATGAGGCATATTTCGTCACTGCGTTAACTGTTTTGATCATCCATCACAATCAAACCAGGTAGCTTGCTTCTAGAGAATGGAGCGCCACGCAGCGGCGAGTCTCATTACTTTCTTGACACATACTGTGTTTGAGAATAGTGCTTCAGTGCGTTAATTGTTTTGAACATCCAAAAGAATCCCTTCGTGTAGCTTGCTTCTAGCGAGTGGAGCGCTACGCAGCGGCGAGTCTCATTACTTTCTTGACAAGGACTGTGTGTGTGCTTAGTGCTTTAGTGCGTTAATTGGTTGGATCATCCACCACAATGCCTCCTGCTAGGTTGCTTTAAGCGAATCGAGCACCACGCAGCAGCGAGTATCATTACTTTCTGCATACATTTTTTGAGAGCATAGTTCGTCAGTGCATTAATTATTTGGATCATCCTCCACAATCCCTCCGGTTAGCTTGCTTCAAGCGAATGGAGCGCCACGCAGCGGCGAGTCTCATTACTTTCTTGACACATACTTTGTGTGAGCATAGTGCTTCAGTGCGTTAATTGGTTGGATCGACCACCAGAATCCCTCCGGGTAGCTTGCTACTAGCGAATCGAGCGCCACACAGCGGAGAGTTTCTTAACTTTCTTGACACATACTGTGTGTGAGCATAGTGCATTAGTGCGTTAATTGGTTGGATCATCCACCACAATGCCTCCTGGTAGGTTGCCTTAAGCGAATCGAGCGCCACGCTGCGGCGAGTCTCATTACTTTCTGCATACATTTTTTAAGGGCATAGTTCGTCATTTACAACGAGATACTTTGTATCGATTGATAATTACCTGTATTTTTGGGCAGAAAGTGCTTCTACATAAGCACTATACCTGATATAATGTTAATTTAAAAATAACAAAAGAAGAATGTTTTTAATATATGTAAGAAATATACATTATTGTATAATTGGTTGCTAGGTAGTTGTTTATAGATACATAATTAACATGTTTGATTGCAAAATAGTTTGTGTGAATATACGTTTAAAGAGAATCAACGAATAAATTATTTACTACTCATCATCGACTTGTGATTTCAGTATTAAAGGTGAGAATACTAGTGGATATAATTACGGAAGATATTTTAAGGTGTGAACAATTACGGCCACTAAAGATTTACTTATGTTATTAGCCGAACAAGGGTTGGCGACCACCTTTGGTGAGTCGTTGTAAAATTTTGGTTTACCTCACCCGGGAGCTTTGTAAATTCATATCCTGAAGTACAAAGTAAGGGGTGAATTTACTTCAGTAATAAGGTTCATGTCTACGAACTTAACTATACTTAGAAGTGGTAAAATAATCACAAGAAAAATTATGCTCGGTGAGGCAATGGAGAAAGAAACTGGTGACAGTGGTAACGACGAACAAAATACAGCTCCTGTTGTACCTGAAGTGTTGGCATTTGAAGACAAAATCTTAATGGCTTTACAGCGACAAGAACAAAAGTTAGCCCAGATGTCGGAAGAGTTAAAGCATACGATTCAGCAGAAATCCGAGGAATCCAGTAAACAGTACGAGGAATTAAGTAGACGGTTGGAGCAAATAGACCAAAATTCAGAAGATACGAAACAATCTGTGATCCAGGCGGTGAAAGACCTTACATTACAATTTGATGAAAAGTTAAAAAGAGTATCAGAAGATTGCCAGGATAATTACAACCATGTAATCCAAGAAGTCAATTGTGTAAAAAAGGATTTGGAAGTAATAGAATCTTCTGTACGGCAACAAAAGATTCAGGTTACGGATAATTCTAACCAAATACGTGCAAATACTCAGTTGATATCTACATTACAAGAGTATATTAGGATGTTACAAATTAAGGACAACGCATACCACAACAACATGGTTAATGATCATTTGGAGTTCCCTTGTTCACAAGAGATGACCTCGCATTCACCCGTAACAGATCAACGTGGACCTCATATTATCTCATCTTCAAGTAATCCATCCGATGAGGACATTATTTTGGAAGGAATTCATTCAAGGAATAAAGATGGGCGGAAAAGAGATGGTGGAACCACAGATAATGCAGTAGGTAAAAATTGTTACTCAACACGAACACGAAATGGTGAAAGGAAGGTAAAGTTAAGTGTAAAGATGAGTGAAATACTTGCTATGAGTAAGTTTAGTGGTAAATGTAATGAAAATGCTACCTCTTTCTTAGAAAAATTTTAAGATGAGTGCAATATAATGTGTATAGATAAATCGCAATATATGAAACTAATCCCTCATTTATTACTCCCACCATGTTCTTTATAGTTTAAAGCAGTACGAGATCACATCAATACATATGAGGAATTCAAAGCAGCACTGATTGCAAATTACGAAAACGACTTTTTGCTTGCAAACAGAGATGCCACGATTAGAAACCAACCTTTTAATCCTCGTTTGCACAAATCTGTTGTCGATTTTGTCGTAAATACATATAACGAATTAAAAGTCGTAAATCCGTTGCAATCGGAATCCAGAGTAATTGCAGCAATTCGAAATTTGCTACCGTTTAAACTACAACAGATCCTTTTTTCTACCCAGTGTATGAGTCTTAATCACCTATTAACGCTTGTCCAATGTTATGAAACTCAATACCACGCTCAGAATCATCAAGCAGGATTAGGCAAAATTAAAAACAATTCAGATCACCTTGTACCTGTTCGGAATCTAAATATCCGTAATGCAGACAATACGGAATATAACCTAAGTCGAGCAAATTTCAACAATCAGAACGGACAAAATAGGCGAAGATATGTTGGGAATCCACCTAACCTAATTAATCGTGGCAATCCGTATGTTAGACCATATAACCAAAATAGATTTAAAAATAGACGAAATACATGGCGAAATTCCAGGAATACAGTAAACTATATGGATACACGTAATCGTAATTCAAGAGATGGCATTTCGCATCCAAATCAAGATAATGACACAATTCCTGTACAGAACAATAATACGGGACATAATAATGATTGTGCGGTACAGTGTACTTTATTAGAATCATATGCAAGTCTCAATACTTTCGTGACATACTGTGTGTGAGCATAGTGCTTCAGTGCGATAATTGTTTGGATCATCCCCCAGAATCCCTCTGGGTAGCTTCCTTCTAGCGAATCGTGCGCCTAACAGCGGCGAGTCTCATAACTTTCTTGACACATACTGTGTGTGAGCAAAGTGTTTAAGTGCGTTAATTGGTTGGATCATTCACCACAATTCTTTCGGGTATCTTGCTTCTAGCAAATGGTGCGCCACGCAGCGGCGAGTCTCATTACTTTCTTTACACATAATGTGTGTGAGCATAGTGCTTCACCGCGTTAATTGGTTGGATCATCAACCACAATCCTTCCCGGTAGCTTGCTTCTAGCGAATGGTGCGCCACACAGCGGCCAGTCTCATTACTTTCTTGACACATATTGTTTGTGAGCATAGTGCTTCAGTGCGTTAATTGTTTTGATCATCCACCACATTCACTCAGGGTAGCTTGCTTCCAGCGAATGGTGCGCCACGCAGCGGCGAGTCTCATTACTTTCTTTACACATAATGTGTGTGAGCATAGTGCTTCACCGCGTTAATTGGTTGGATCATCAACCACAATCCTTCCCGGTAGCTTGCTTCTAGCGAATGGTGCGCCACACAGCGGCCAGTCTCATTACTTTCTTGACACATATTGTTTGTGAGCATAGTGCTTCAGTGCGTTAATTGTTTTGATCATCCACCACAATCCCTCCGGATAGATTGCTTCTAGCGAATAAAGCGCCACGCAGCGGCAAGTCTCATTAATTTCTGCATACTCTTTATGAGGGCATAGTTCGTCAGTGCGTTAATTGTTTTGACCTTGCACGACACTGCCACCGGGTAGCTTGCTTCTAGCGAGTGGAGCGCCACGCAGCGGCGAGTCTCATTACTTTCTGGATATATTTTAAGAGGGCATAGTTCGTTAGTGCGTTAATTGTTTTGATCATCCACCACAATCCCACCGTGTAGCTTGCTTCTAGCGAATGGAGCGCCACGCAGTGGCGAGTCTCATTACTTTCTTTGAAACAAACTGTGTGTGAGCATAGTGCTTCAGTGCGTTAATTGTTTTGATCATCCACAACATTCCCACCTGGTAGCTTGCTTCTAGCGAATGGAGCGCCACGCAGCGGCGAGTCTCATTTCTTTCTGCATACACTTAGTGAGGGCATATTTTGTCAGAGCGTTAGTTGTTTTGATCATCCACCACAATCCTTTCGGGTAGCTTGCTTCTAGCGAATGGAGCGCCACGCAGCGGCGAGTCTCATTACTTTCTTGACACGTACTGTGTGTGAGCATAATGCTTCAGTGAGTTAATTGATTTGATCATCCGCCACAATCCCACCGGGTAGCTTCATTCTAGCAAATGGAGCGCCACGCAGCGGCGAGTCTCATTACTTTGTTCATACATTTTAAGAGAGCATAGTTCGTCACTGCGTTAATTGTTTTGATCAGCCACCACAATCCCTCCGGGAAGCTTGCTTCTAGCGACAGGAGCGCCACGCAGTTGCGAGTCTCATTACTTTCTTGACACATACTGTGTGTGAGCATAGTTCTTCAGTGCGTTAACTTGTTGGGTTCAACCACCACAATCCCTCCCGGTAGCTTGCTTCTAGCGAATGGAGCGCCACGCAGCAGTGAGTCTCGTTACTTTCTGCATACACTTTATAAGAGCATAGTGCTTTTATGCTTTAATTATTTTGATCATTCACCACAATCTTACCGGGTAGCTTGATTCTAGCGACTGGAGTGCCACGCAGCGGCGAGTCTCATTATTTTCTTGACACATAGTGTGTATGAGCATAGTGCTTCAGTGCGTTAATTGCTTGGATCATCCACCAAAATCTTTCCGGGTAGCTTGTTTCTAGCGAATAGAGCGCCATGCTGCGGCGAGTCACATTACTTTCTTAACACATACTGTGTGTGGCCATAGTGCTTCAATGCGTTAACTGTTTTGATCATCCACTAGAATCCCTCCGGGTAGCTTGCTTCTAGCGAATGGAGCGCTACGCAGCGGCGAGTCTCATTACTTTCTGCATACATTTTATGAGGGCATAACTCGTCAGTGCGTTAATTGTTATGATCAGCCACCACAATCCCTCCGGGTAGCTTGCTTCTAGCGAATGGAGCGCCACGCAGCAGCGAGTCTCATTACTTTCTTGACACATACTGATAGTGAGCATAGTTCTTCAGTGAGTTAATTGGTTGGATCAACCACCAACATCCCTCCTGGCAGCTTGCTTCAAGCGTATGGAGCGCCACGTAGCGGCGTGTCTCATTACTTTCTGCATACACATTAAGAGTGCATAGTTCGTCAGTGCGTTAATTGTTTTGATCATCCACCACAATCCCTCCGGGTAACTTGCTTATAGCGAATGGAGCGCCACGCAGCTGCGAGTCTCATTACTTTCTTCATACATACTGTGTGTGAGAATAGTGCTTCTGTGCGTTAATTTTTTAATCCAGCAGAATCTTTCCGGGGAACTTGCTTCAAGCGAATGGAGCGCCACGCAGCGGCGAACCTCATTACTTTGTGCATACACTTTATGATAGCACAGTTCGCCCGTGCCTTAATTGTTCTGATCATCCACCACAATCCCTCCGGATGGCTTGCTTCTAGCGATTGGAACGACACGCAGCGTCGAGTCTCATTATTTTCTTGACACATACTCTGTGTGAGCATAGTGCTTCATCGCGTTAATTGGTTGCATTATTTACCACAATCCTTCCGGGGAGCTTGCTTCAAGAGAATAAAGCGCCACGAAGCGGCGAGTCTCATTACTTTCTGCATACACTTTATGAGGGCATAGTTCGTCAGTGCGTTAATTGTTTTGATCTTCCACGACACTGCCACCGGGTAGCTTGCTTCTAGCGAATGGAGCGCCACTCAGCGGCGAGGCTCATTACCTTCTGGATATATTTTATGAGGGCATAGTTCGTTAGTGCGTTAAATGTTTTGATCATCCACCACAATCCCTCCGTGTAGCTTGCTTCTAGCAAATGGAGCGCCACCCAGCGGCAAGTCTCATTACTTTCTTGACACATATTGTGTGTGAGCATAGTGCTTCAGTGCGGTAATTGTTTTGATCATCCACGACAATCACTCCGCGTAGCTTGCTTCTAGCGAATGGAGCGCCTCGCAGCGTCGAGTCTCATTACTTTCTTGACAATACTGTGTGTGAGCATAGTGCTTCAGTGCGTTATTGGTTTTGGTCATCCACCACAATCTCTCCGGGTAGTTTGCTTCTAGCGAATGGAGCGCCACGCAGCGGCGAGTCTCATTACTTTCTTGACACATACTGTGTTTGAGAATAGTGTTTCAGTGCGTTAATTGTTTTGAACATCCAAAAGAATCCCTTCGGGTAGCTTGCTTCTAGCGAATGGAGCGCTACGCAGCTGCGAGTCTCATTACTTTCTTGAAAACGACTGTGTGTGTGCTTAGTGCTTCAGTGCGTTAATTGGTTGGATCATCCACCACAATGCCTCCTGGTAGGTTTGTTTAAGCGAATCGAGGACCACGCAGCAGCGAGTCTCATTACTTTCTGCATACATTTTTTGAGGGCATAGTTCGTCAGTGCATTAATTGTTTGGATCATCCACCACAATCTTTCCGGGTAGCTTGCTTCAAGCGAATGGACCGCCACGCAGCGGCGAGTCTCATTACTTTGTTGACACATACTGTGTGAGAGCATAGTGCTTAAGTGCGTTAATTGGTTGGATCATCCACCACAACCCCTTTTGGTTGCTTGCTTCTAGCAAATAGAGCGCCACGCAGCGGCGAGTCTCATTTTTTTTCTGCATACACTTTATGATAGCACAGTTCGCCAGTGCCTTAATTGTTCTGATCATCCACCACAATCCCTCCGGATGGCTTGCTTCTAGCGAATGGAGCGACACGCAGCGTCGAGTCTCATTATTTTCTTGACACATACTCTGTGTGAGCATAGTGCTTCATCGCGTTAATTGGTTGCATTATTTACCACAATCCTTCCGGGGAGTTTGCTTCAAGTGAATAAAGCCCCACGAAGCGGCGAGTCTCATTACTTTCTGCATACACTTTATGAGGGCATAGTTCGTCAGTGCGTTAATTGTTTTGATCTTCCACGACACTGCCACCGGGTAGCTTGCTTCTAGCGAATGGAGCGCCACTCAGCGGCGAGTCTGATTACCTTCTGGATATATTTTATGAGGGCATAGTTCGTTAGTGCGTTAAATGTTTTGATCATCCACCACAATCCCTCCGTGTAGCTTGCTTCTAGCAAATGGAGCGCCACCCAGCGGCAAGTCTCATTACTTTCTTGACACATATTGTGTGTGAGCATAGTGCTTCAGTGCGGTAATTGTTTTGATCATCCACCACAATCACTCCGCGTAGCTTGCTTCTAGCGAATGGAGCGCCTCGCAGCGTCGAGTCTCATTACCTTCTTGACAATACTGTGTGTGAGCATAGAGCTTCAGTGCGTTAATTGTTTTGATCATTCACCACAATCTCTCCGGGTAGTTTCTTCTAGCGAATGGAGCGCCACGCAGCGGCGAGTCTCATTACTTTCTTGACACATACTGTGTTTGAGAATAGTGTTTCAGTGCGTTAATTGTTTTGAACATCCAAAAGAATCCCTTCGGGTAGCTTGCTTCTAGCGAATGGAGCGCTACGCAGCTGCGAGTCTCATTACTTTCTTGAAGAGGACTGTGTGTGTGCTTAGTGCTTCAGTGCGTTAATTGGTTGGATCATCCACCACAATGCCTCCTGGTAGGTTGGTTTAAGCGAATCGAGGACCACGCAGCAGCGAGTCTCATTACTTTCTGCATACATTTTTTGAGGGCATAGTTCGTCAGTGCATTAATTGTTTGGATCATCCACCACAATCCCTTTTGGTTGCTTCCTTCTAGCGAATAGAGCGCCACCCCGCGGCGAGTCTCATAACTTTCTTGACATATACTGTGTGTGAGCATAGTGCTTCAGTGCGTTAATTGGTTGGATCATCCACCACAATCGCTCCGGGTAGCTTGCTTCTAGCGAATGGAACGCCACACAGCGGCGAATCTCATTAATTTCGTGACTCATACTGTGTGTGAGCATAGTGCTTCAGTGCGTTAGTTGTTTGTATCATCCACCAGAATCCCTCTTGGTAGCTTCCTTCTAGCGAATCGAGCGCCACACAGCGTCGAGTCTCATAACTTTCTTGACACATACTGTGTGGGAGCATAGTGCTTCAGTGCGTTAATTGGTTGGATCATCCACCACAATTCCTTCGGGTAGCTTGGTTCTAGCAAATGGAGCAGCACGCAGCGGCGAGTCTCATTACCTTCTTGATACTTACTGTGTGTGAGCATAGTGCTTCAGTGCGTTAATTGGTTGGATCATCCACCACAATACCTCCGGGTAGCTTGCTCCTATCGAATGGAGCGCCACACAGCGGCGAGTCTCATTACTTTCTTGATACATACTGTGTGTGAGCATCGTGCTTCAGTGCGTTAATTGTCTTGATCATACACCAGAATCCATCCAAGTAGCTTGCTTCTTGCGAATGAAGCGCTTTGCAGCGGCGAGTCTCACTACTTTCTTGTCATATACTGTGTGTGAGCATACTGCTTCAGTGCGTTAATTGTTTTGATCATCCACCACAATTCCTCCGGGGAGCTTTTTTCTAGCGAATGAAGCGGCATGCAGCGGCGAGTCTCACTACTTTCTTGTCATATACTGTGTGTGAGTATACTGCTTTAGTGAGTTAATTGGTTAGATCATCCACCACAACCCCCCCGGGGAGCTTGCTTCATGCGAATGGAGCGAAACAAAGCGGAGATTCTCATTACTTTCTGTATACACGTTATGAGGCATATTTCGTCACTGCGTTAATTGTTTTGATCATCCATCACAATCAAACCAGGTAGCTTGCTTCTAGAGAATGGAGCGCCACGCAGCGGCGAGTCTCATTTCTTTCTTGACACATACTGTGTTTGAGAATAGTGCTTCAGTGCGTTAATTGTTTTGAACATCCAAAAGAATCCCTTCGTGTAGCTTGCTTCTAGCGAGTGGAGCGCTACGCAGCGGCGAGTCTCATTACTTTCTTGACAAGGACTGTGTGTGTGCTTAGTGCTTTAGTGCGTTAATTGGTTGGATCATCCACCACAATGCCTCCTGCTAGGTTGCTTTAAGCGAATCGAGCACCACGCAGCAGCGAGTATCATTACTTTCTGCATACATTTTTTGAGAGCATAGTTCGTCAGTGCATTAATTATTTGGATCATCCTCCACAATCCCTCCGGTTAGCTTGATTCAAGCGAATGGAGCGCCACGCAGCGGCGAGTCTCATTACTTTCTTGACACATACTTTGTGTGAGCATAGTGCTTCAGTGCGTTAATTGGTTGGATCGACCACCAGAATCCCTCCGGGTAGCTTGCTACTAGCGAATCGAGCGCCACACAGCGGAGAGTTTCTTAACTTTCTTGACACATACTGTGTGTGAGCATAGTGCATTAGTGCGTTAATTGGTTGGATCATCCACCACAATGCCTCCTGGTAGGTTGCCTTATGCGAATCGAGCGCCACGCTGCGGCGAGTCTCATTACTTTCTGCATACATTTTTTGAGGGCATAGTTCGTCATTTACAACGAGATTCTTTGTATCGATTGATAATTACCTGTATTTTTGGGCAGAAAGTGCTTCTACATAAGCACTATACCTGATATAATGTTAATTTAAAAATAACAAAAGAAGAATGTTTTTAATATATGTAAGAAATATACATTATTGTATAATTGGTTGCTAGGTAGTTGTTTATAGATACATAATTAACATGTTTGATTGCAAAATAGTTTGTGTGAATATACGTTAAAAGAGAATCAACGAATAAATTATTTACTACTCATCATCGACTTGTGATTTCAGTATTAAAGGTGAGAATACTAGTGGATATAATTACGGAAGATATTTTAAGGTGTGAACAATTACGGCCACTAAAGATTTACTTATGTTATTAGCCGAACAAGGGTTGGCGACCACCTTTGGTGAGTCGTTGTAAAATTTTGGTTTACCTCACCCGGGAGCTTTGTAAATTCATATCCTGAAGTACAAAGTAAGGGGTGAATTTACTTCAGTAATAAGGTTCATGTCTACGAACTTAACTATACTTAGAAGTGGTAAAATAATCACAAGAAAAATTATGCTCGGTGAGGCAATGGAGAAAGAAACTGGTGACAGTGGTAACGACGAACAAAATACAGCTCCTGTTGTACCTGAAGTGTTGGCATTTGAAGACAAAATCTTAATGGCTTTACAGCGACAAGAACAAAAGTTAGCCCAGATGTCGGAAGAGTTAAAGCATACGATTCAGCAGAAATCCGAGGAATCCAGTAAACAGTACGAGGAATTAAGTAGACGGTTGGAGCAAATAGACCAAAATTCAGAAGATACGAAACAATCTGTGATCCAGGCGGTGAAAGACCTTACATTACAATTTGATGAAAAGTTAAAAAGAGTATCAGAAGATTGCCAGGATAATTACAACCATGTAATCCAAGAAGTCAATTGTGTAAAAAAGGATTTGGAAGTAATAGAATCTTCTGTACGGCAACAAAAGATTCAGGTTACGGATAATTCTAACCAAATACGTGCAAATACTCAGTTGATATCTACATTACAAGAGTATATTAGGATGTTACAAATTAAGGACAACGCATACCACAACAACATGGTTAATGATCATTTGGAGTTCCCTTGTTCACAAGAGATGACCTCGCATTCACCCGTAACAGATCAACGTGGACCTCATATTATCTCATCTTCAAGTAATCCATCCGATGAGGACATTATTTTGGAAGGAATTCATTCAAGGAATAAAGATGGGCGGAAAAGAGATGGTGGAACCACAGATAATGCAGTAGGTAAAAATTGTTACTCAACACGAACACGAAATGGTGAAAGGAAGGTAAAGTTAAGTGTAAAGATGAGTGAAATACTTGCTATGAGTAAGTTTAGTGGTAAATGTAATGAAAATGCTACCTCTTTCTTAGAAAAATTTTAAGATGAGTGCAATATAATGTGTATAGATAAATCGCAATATATGAAACTAATCCCTCATTTATTACTCCCACCATGTTCTTTATAGTTTAAAGCAGTACGAGATCACATCAATACATATGAGGAATTCAAAGCAGCACTGATTGCAAATTACGAAAACGACTTTTTGCTTGCAAACAGAGATGCCACGATTAGAAACCAACCTTTTAATCCTCGTTTGCACAAATCTGTTGTCGATTTTGTCGTAAATACATATAACGAATTAAAAGTCGTAAATCCGTTGCAATCGGAATCCAGAGTAATTGCAGCAATTCGAAATTTGCTACCGTTTAAACTACAACAGATCCTTTTTTCTACCCAGTGTATGAGTCTTAATCACCTATTAACGCTTGTCCAATGTTATGAAACTCAATACCACGCTCAGAATCATCAAGCAGGATTAGGCAAAATTAAAAACAATTCAGATCACCTTGTACCTGTTCGGAATCTAAATATCCGTAATGCAGACAATACGGAATATAACCTAAGTCGAGCAAATTTCAACAATCAGAACGGACAAAATAGGCGAAGATATGTTGGGAATCCACCTAACCTAATTAATCGTGGCAATCCGTATGTTAGACCATATAACCAAAATAGATTTAAAAATAGACGAAATACATGGCGAAATTCCAGGAATACAGTAAACTATATGGATACACGTAATCGTAATTCAAGAGATGGCATTTCGCATCCAAATCAAGATAATGACACAATTCCTGTACAGAACAATAATACGGGACATAATAATGATTGTGCGGTACAGTGTACTTTATTAGAATCATATGCAAGTCTCAATACTTTCGTGACATACTGTGTGTGAGCATAGTGCTTCAGTGCGATAATTGTTTGGATCATCCCCCAGAATCCCTCTGGGTAGCTTCCTTCTAGCGAATCGTGCGCCTAACAGCGGCGAGTCTCATAACTTTCTTGACACATACTGTGTGTGAGCAAAGTGCTTAAGTGCATTAATTGATTGGATCATCCACCACAATCCCTCCAGGTAACTTGCTTGTAGCGAATGGAGCGCCACGCAGCTGCGAGTCCCATTACTTTCTTCATACATACTGTGTGTGAAAATAGTGCTTCAGTGCGTTAATTGTTATTATCATCCACCACAATCTCTCCGGGTAGATTGCTTCTAGGGAATCGAGCGATACGCAGCGGCAAGTCTCATTATTTTCTTTGCACATACTGTGTGTAAGCGTAGTGCTTCAGTGCGTTAATTTTTTAATCCAGCAGAATCCCTCCGGGGAACTTGCTTCAAGCGAATGGAGCGCCACGCAGCGGCGAACCTCATTACTTTGTGCATACACTGTATGAGAGCATAGTTCGTCAGTGCGTTAATTGGTTGGAACAACCACCACAATCCCTCCGGGTGGATTGCTTCTAGCGAATAGAGCGATACGCAGCGGCAAGTCTCATTAATTTCTGCATACACTTTATGAGGGCATAGTTCGTCAGTGCGTTAATTGTTTTGACCTTGCACGACACTGCCACCGGGTAGCTTGCTTCTAGCGAATGGAGTGCCACGCAGCGGCGAGTCTCATTACTTTCTGGATATATTTTATGAGGGCATAGTTCGTTAGTGCGTTAATTGTTTTGATCATCCACCACAATCCCACCGTGTAGCTTGCTTCTAGCAAATGGAGCGCCACCCAGCGGCAAGTCTCATTACTTTCTTGACACATATTGTGTGTGAGCATAGTGCTTCAGTGCGTTAATTGTTTTGAACATCCCCCACAATCACTTCGCGTAGCTAGCTTCTAGCGAATAGAGCGCCACGCAGAGGCGAGTCTCATTACTTTCTGCATACAATTTATGAGGGCATAGTTCGTCAGTGCGTTAATTGTTTTGATCATCCACCACAATCCCTCCGGGTACTTTGCTTCTAGCAAATGGAGCGCCACCCAGCGGCGAGTCTCATTACTTTCTTGAGACATATTGTTTGTGAGCATAGTACTTCAGTGCGTTAATTGTTTTGGTGATCCCCCACAATCACTCAGGTTAGCTTGCTTCCAGCGAATGGTGCGCCACGCGGCGGCGAGTCTCATTACTTTCTTTACACATAATGTGTGTGAGCATAGTGCTTTCACCGCGTTAATTGGTTGGATCATCCACCACAATCCTTCCGGTAGCGTGCTTCTAGCGAATGGAGCGCCACGCAGTGGCGAGTCTCATTACTTTCTTTGAAACAAACTGTGTGTGAGCATAGTGCTTCAGTGCGTTAATTGTTTTGATCATCCACCACAATCCCTCCGCGTAACTGGCTTATAGCGAATGGAGCGCCACGCAGTTGCGAGTCCCATTACTTTCTTCATGCATACTGTGTGTGAGAATAGTGCTTGAGTGCGTTAATTGTTTAATCCAGAAGAATCTTTCCGGGGAACTTGCTTCAAGGGAATGGAGCGCCACGCAGCGGCGAACCTCATTACTTTGTACATACACTTTATGAGAGCGTAGTTCGTCAGTGCGTTAATTGGTTAGAACATCCACCACAATCCCTCCGGGTAGCTTGCTTCCAGCGAATGGAGCACCACACAGCGGCGAGTCTCATTACTTTCTGCATAGAATTTATGAGGGCATAGTTCGTCCGTGCGTTAATTGTCTTGATCATCCACCACAATCCATCCGGGTAGGTTGCTTCTAACGAATGGAGCGCAACAAAGCGGCGAGTCTCATTACTTTCTTGACACATACTGTGTGTGAGCAAAGTGATTCAATGCGTTAATTGTTTTGACAATCCACCAGAATTCCTCAGGGTAGCTTGCTTTTAGCGAATGGAGCGCCAGGCAGCGGCGAGTCTCATTACTTTCTGCATACACTTTATGAGGGCATACTTCGCCAGTGCGTTAATTGTTTTGACCATCTATTTCAGTTCCTCCGGGTAGCTTGCTTCTGGTGAACGGAGCGCCACGCAGAGGCGAGTCTCATTAATTTCTTGACACATACTGTGTGTGAGCATAGTGCTTCAGTGAGTTAATTGTTTTGATCATCCACCACAATCCCTCCGGGTAGCTTGCTTCTGGCAAATGGAGCGCCACTCAGCGGCGAATCTCATTAATTTCTTGACACATACTGCGTGTGAGCATAGTGCTTCAGTGCGTTAATTGGTTGCATCATCTACCACAATCCCCCCGGGGACCTTGCTTCCTGCGAATGGAGCGCCACGCAGCGGCGATTCTTATTTCTTTCTGCATACACTTAATGAGGGCATAGTTCGTCAGTGCCTTAATTGTTTGGATCATCCAAAAGAATCCCTTCGGGTAGCTTGCTTCTAGCGAATGGAGCTCCACGCAGCGGCGAGTCTTATTTCTTTCTGCAAACACTTAATGAGGGCATAGTTCGTCAGTGCGTTAATTGTTTGGATCATCCACCAAAATCCCTCCGGGTAGCTTGCTTCTAGGGATTGGAACGCCACGCAGCGGCGAGTCTCATTATTTTCCTGACACATACTGTGTGTGAGCATAGTGTTTCAGTGCGTTAATTGGTTGGATCATCCACCATTATATCACTGGGGACCTTGCTTCTAGCGAATGGAGCGCCACGCAGCGGCAAGTCTCATTTTCTTGACACATACTATGTGTGAGCATAGTGCTTCTGTGCGTTAATTGATTTGATCATCCAGAAGAATCCCTCCGGTGAGCTTGCTTCAAGCGAATGGAGCGCCACGCAGCGTCGAGTCTCATTACTTTCTGCATACGCTTTATGTGTACTTAATTCGTCAGTGGTTTAATTGTTTTGATCATCCACCACAATCCCACGGGTTAGCTTGCTTCTAGCGAACGGAGCGCCACGCCGCGAAGAGTCTCATTACTTTGTTCACACATACTGTGTGAGAGCATAATGCTTCAGTGCGTTATTTGGTTGGATCATTCACCCCAATCCCTCCGGTGAGCTTGCTTCAAGCGAATGGAGCACCACACAGCGGCGAGTCTCATTACTTTCTCCATACAATTTATGAGGGCATAGTTCGTCCGTGCGTTAATTGTCTTGTTCATCCACCACAATCCTTCCGGGTAGCTTGCTTCTAACGAATGGAGCGCCACGCAGCGGCGAGTCTCATTACTTTCTTCACACATACTGTGTGTGAGCATAGTGCTACAGTGCGTTAATTTGTTGCATCACACACCACAATCCCTCCGAAGAGCTTGCTTCAAGCGAATAGAGCGCAAAGCAGCGGAGAGTCTCATTACTTTCTGCATACACTTTATGAGGGCATACTTCGTCAGTGATTTAATTGTTTTGATCATCCACCAGAATCCCTCCGGGTAGCTTACTTCTTGCGAATGGACCGCCACGCAGCGGCGAGTCTCATTACTTTCTTCAAAAATACTTTGGTTGAGCATAGTGCTACAATTCGTTAATTTTTTTGATCATCCACCACAATCCCACCGGATAGCTTGCTTCTAGCGAATGTAGCGCCTCGCAGCGTCGAGTCTCATTACTTTCTTGACACATACTGTGAGTGAGCATAGTGCTTCAGTGCGTTAATAGTTTTAATCATCCACCAGAATCTCTCCGGGTAGCTTGCTTCTAGCTAATGGAGCGCCACGCAGCGGCGAGTCTCATTACTTTCTGTACACATTTTTTGACGGCATAGTTCGTCAGTGCGTTAATTGGTTAAATCATCCACCACAATCCCTCCGGGTAGCTTGCTTCTAGCGAATGAAGCGCCACGCAGCGGCGAGTTTCATTACTTTCTGCATACACTTTATGAGGGAATAGTTCATCAGTGCGCTAATTGTTTTGATCATCGACCACAATCTCTCCGGGTAGTTTGCTTCTAGCGAAGGGAGCGCCACGCAGCGGCGAGTCTCATTACTTTCTTGACACATACTGTGTTTGAGAATAGTGTTTCAGTGCGTTAATTATTTTGAACATCCAAAAGAATCCCTTCGGGTAGCTTGCTTCTAGCGAATGGAGCGCTTCGCAGCTGCGAGTCTCATTACTTTCTTGAAGAGGACTGTGAGTGTGCTTAGTGCTTCAGTGCGTTAATTGGTTGGATCATCCACCACAAAGCCTCCTGGTAGGTTGGTTTAAGCGAATCGAGCACCACGCAGCAGCGAGTCTCATTACTTTCTGCATACACTTTTTGAGGGCTTAGTTCGTCAGTGCATTAATTGTTTGGATCATCCACCACAATCCCTCCGGGTAGCTTGCTTCAAGCGAATGGACCGCCACGGAGCGGCGAGTCTCATTACTTTCTTGACACATACTGTGTGAGCATAGTGCTTAAGTGCGTTAATTGGTTGCATAATCCACCACAATCCCTTTTGGTTGTTTGCTTCTAGCGATTAGAGCGCCATGCCGCGGCGAGTCTCATAACTTTCTTGACACATACTTTGTGTGAGCATAGTGCTTCAGTGCGTTAATTGGTTGGATCATCCACCAAAATCGCTCCGGGTAGCTTGCTTCTACCGAATGGAGCGCCACACAGCGGCGAGTCTCATTACTTTCGTGACACATGCTGTGTGTGAGCATAGTGCTTCAGTGCGTTAGTTGTTTGGATCATCCACCAAAATCGCTCCGGGTAGCTTGCTCCTATCGAATGGAGCGCCACACAGCGGCGAGTCTCATTACTTTCTTGATACATACTGTGTGTAAGGATCGTGCTTCAGTGCGTTAATTGTCTTGATCATACACAAGAATCCATCCAAGTAGCTTGCTTTATGCGAATGAAGCGCCATGCAAGGGCGTGTCTCACTACTTTCTTGTCATATACTGTGTGTGAGCATACTGCTTCAGTGCGTTAATTAGTTGGATCATCCACCACAATCTCCGCGGGGAGGTTGCTTCAAGCGAATAGAGCGCCACGCAGCGGCGAGCCTCATATATTTCTGCATACATATTTTGAGGGCATAATTCGTCAGTGCGTTAATTGTTTTGATCATCCATCACAATCAAACCAGGTAGCTTGCTTCTAGCGAATGGAGCGCCACGCAGCTGCGAGACTCATTAATTTCTCGACACATAGTGTATGTGAGAATAGTTCTTAAGTGCGTTAGTAGTGTTGATCATCCGCCAGAATTCCTTCGGGTAGCTTGCTTGTAGCAAATGAAGCGCCATGCAGCGGCGAGTTTCATTACTTTCCTTACACATACTGTGTGTGAGCATAGTGCTTTAGTGCGTTAATTGGTTGGATCATCCACCACAATCCCTCCGTTGAGCTTTATTCAAACGAATGGATTGCCTCGCAGCTGCGAGGCTTACAATTTTCTGCATACACTTTATGAGGGCATAGTTCGTCAGTGCGTTAATTGTTTTGATCATCCACCACAATCCCTCCGGGTAGCTTGCTTCTAGTGAATGGGGCGCCACCCAGCGGAGAGTTTTATTATTTCTTGACACAAAAGGTGTGTGAGCATAGTGCTTCAGTGCGTTAATTGGTTGGATCATCCACCACAATCCCTAAGGGGACCTTCCTTCAAGCGAATGGAGCGCCATAAAGCGGAGAGTATCATTGCTTTCTTGACACATACTGTGTGTGACCATAGTGCTTCATTGCGTTAATTGATTTGATCATTCACCGCAATCCCACCTTGTAGCTTGCTTCTAGCGAATGGAGCGTCACGCAGCGGCTAGCCTCATTATTTTCTTTCCACATACTGTGTGTAAACATAGTGCTTCAGTGCGTTAATTGTTTTGATAATCCAAAAGAATCCCTTCGGGTAGCTTGCTTCTAGCGAATGGAGCGCTACGCAGCGGCGAGTCTCATTACTTTCTTCACAAAGACTGTGTGTGAGCATAGTGCTTCAGTGCGTTAATTGGTTGGATCGTTCACCTCAATGCCTCTTGGTAGGTTGCTTCAAGCGAATTTAGCGCCACGCAGCAGCGAGCCTCATTACTTTCTGCATATATTTTTGAGGGCATAATTCGTCAGTGCGTTAATTTTTTTGATCATCCATCACAATCAATCCAGGTAGTTTGTTTCTAGCGAATGGAGCGCCACGCAGCGGCGAGTCTCATTACTTTCTCCACAAAGACTGTGTGTGAGCATAGTGCTTCAGTGCGTTAATTGGTTAGATCATTCAGCACAATGCCTCCTGGTAGGTTGCTTTAAGCGAATCGAGCGCCACGGAGCGGCGAGTCTCATTACTTTCTGAATACATTATTTGAGGGCACAGTTCGTCAGTGCATTAATTGTTTGGATCATCCACCACTATCCCTGCGGGTAGCTTGCTTCTAGAGAATGGAGCGCCACGCAGCGGCGAGGCTCATACCTTTCTTGACACATACTGTATGAGAGCAATGTGCTTCAGTGCGTCAATTGGTTGGATCATCCACCACAATCCCTCCGGGTAGCTTGCATCTAGCGAATGAAGCGCCACGCAGCGGCGAGTTTCATTACTTTCTGCATACACTTTATGAGGGAATAGTTCATCAGTGCGTTAATTGTTTTGATCATCCGTCATTATCAATCCGGGTAGCATCCTTGTAGCGAATGGAGCGCCACGCAGCGGCGAGTCTCACTAATTTCTCGACACATACTGTACGTGAGCATAGTTATTCAGTGCGTTAATTGTTTTGAACATCCAAAAGGATCCCCTCGGTTAGCTTGCTTCTAGCGAATGGAGCGCTACGCAGCGGCGAGTTTCATTACTTTCTTCAAAAATACTTTGGTTGAGCATAGTGCTAAAGTTCGTTAATTTTTTTGATCATCCACAACAATCCCACCGGATAGCTTGCTTCTAGCGAATGGAGCGCCTCGCAGCGTCGAGTCTCATTACTTTCTTGACACATACTGTGTGTGAG
Organism: Thermobia domestica; assembly: GCF_964235325.1. NCBI lineage: Eukaryota > Metazoa > Arthropoda > Insecta > Zygentoma > Lepismatidae > Thermobia > Thermobia domestica. The sequence goes on from NC_137459.1 coordinate 15,727,467, forward strand.
CATAGTGCTTCAGTGCGTTAATTGGTTGGATCATCCACCACAATTCCATCTGGTAGCTTGCTTCTAGCAAATGGAGCACCACGCAGCGGCGAGTTTCATTACTTTCTTGACACATACTGTGTGTGATCATAGTGCTTGAGTGCGTTAATTGTTTGGATCATCCACCAGAATCCCTCCGGGTAGTTTGCCTCTAGCGAATCGAGCGCCACGCTGCTGCGAGTCTCTTAACTTTCTTGACACATTCTGTGTGTGAGCATAGTGCTTGAGTGCGTTAATTGGTTGGATCATCCACCACAATCCCTTTTGGTTGCTTGCTTCTAGCGAATGGAGCGCCACACAGCGGTGAGTCTCTTAACTTTCTTGACACATACTGTGTGTGAGCATAGTGCTTCAGTGCGTTAATTGGTTGGATCATCCACCACAATTCCATCTGGTAACTTGCTTCTAGCAAATGGAGCACCACGCATCGGCGAGTTTCATTACTTTCTTGACACATACTGTGTGTGATCATAGTGCTTCAGTGCGTTAATTGGTTGGATCATCCACCACAATACCTCCGAGTAGCTTCCTTCTATGGAATGGAGCGAAACACAGCGGCGAGTCTCATTACTTTCTTGACAAGGACTGTGTGTGTGCTTAGTGCTTCAGTTGGGTAATTGGTTGGATCATCCACCACAATGCCTCCTGGTAGGTTGCTTTAAGCGAATCGAGCACCACGCTGCAGGGAATTTCATTACTTTCTGCATACATTTTTTGAGAGCATAGTTCGTAAGTGCATTAATTATTTGGATCATCCACCACAATCCCTCCGGGTAGCTTGCTTTAAGCGAATGGAGCGCCACGCAGCGGCGAGTCTCATTACTTTCTTGATACATACTGTCTGTAAGCATCGTGCTTCAGTGCGTTAATTGTCTTGATCATACACAAGAATCCATCCAAGTAGCTTGCTTTATGCGAATGAAGCGCCATGCAGCGGCGAGTTTCATTACTTTCCTAACACATACTGTGTGTGAGCATAGTGCTTTAGTGCGTTAATTGGTTGGATCATCCACCACAATCCCTCCGTTGAGCTTTATTCAAGCGAATGGATTGCCTCGCAGCTGCGAGGCTTACAATTTTCTGCATACACTTTATGAGGGCATAGTTCGTCAGTGCGTTAATTGTTTTGATCATCCACCACAATCCCTCCGGGTAGCTTGCTTCTAGTGAATGGGGCGCCACCCAGCGGAGAGTTTCATTATTTCTTGACACAAAAGGTGTGTGAGCATAGTGCTTCAGTGCGTTAATTGGTTGGACCATCCACCACAATCCCTCAGGGGACCTTCCTTCAAGCGAATGGAGCGCCATAAAGCGGAGAGTATCATTGCTTTCTTGACACATACTGTGTGTGACCATAGTGCTTCATTGCGTTAATTGATTTGATCATTCACCGCAATCCCACCTTGTAGCTTGCTTCTGGCGAATGGAGCGTCACGCAGCGGCTAGCCTCATTATTTTCTTTCCACAAACTGTGTGTAAACATAGTGCTTCAGTGCGTTAATTGTTTTGATAATCCAAAAGAATCCCTTCGGGTAGCTTGCTTCTAGCGAATGGAGCGCTACGCAGCGGCGAGTCTCATTACTTTCTTCACAAAGACTGTGTGTGAGCATAGTGCTTCAGTGCGTTAATTGGTTGGATCGTTCACCTCAATGCCTCTTGGTAGGTTGCTTCAAGCGAATTTAGCGCCACGCAGCAGCGAGCCTCATTACTTTCTGCATATATTTTTGAGGGCATAATTCGTCAGTGCGTTAATTTTTTTGATCATCCATCACAATCAATCCAGGTAGTTTGTTTCTAGCGAATGGAGCGCCACGCAGCGGCGAGTCTCATTACTTTCTCCACAAAGACTGTGTGTGAGCATAGTGCTTCAGTGCGTTAATTGGTTAGATCATTCAGCACAATGCTTCCTGGTAGGTTGCTTTAAGCGAATCGAGCGCCACGGAGCGGCGAGTCTCATTACTTTCTGAATACATTATTTGAGGGCATAGTTCGTCAGTGCATTAATTGTTTGGATCATCCACCACTATCCCTGCGGGTAGCTTGCTTCTAGAGAATGGAGCGCCACGCAGCGGCGAGGCTCATACCTTTCTTGACACATACTGTATGTGAGCAATGTGCTTCAGTGCGTCAATTGGTAGGATCATCCACCACAATCCCTCCGGGTAGCTTGCATCTAGCGAATGAAGCGCCACGCAGCGGCGAGTTTCATTACTTTCTGCATACACTTTATGAGGGAATAGTTCATCAGTGCGTTAATTGTTTTGATCATCCGTCATTATCAATCCGGGTAGCATCCTTGTAGCGAATGGAGCGCCACGCAGCGGCGAGTCTCATTAATTTCTCGACACATACTGTACGTGAGCATAGGTCTTCAGTGCGTTAATTGTTTTGAACATCCAAAAGGATCCCCTCGGTTAGCTTGCTTCTAGCGAATGGAGCGCTACGCAGCGGCGAGTCTCATTACTTTCTTGACAAGGACTGTATGTGAGCATAGTGCTTCAGTGTGTTAATTGTTTTGAACATCCAAAAGAATCCCTTCGGGTAGCATGTTCTAGCGAATCGAGCGCTACGCAGAGGCGAGTCTCATTACTTTCTGCATACATTTTTTGACGGCATAGTTCGTCAGTGCGTTAATTGGTTAAATCATCCACCACAATCCCTCCGGGTAGCTTGCTTCTAGCGAATGAAGCGCCACGCAGCGGCGAGTTTCATTACTTTCTTCAAAAATACTTTGGTTGAGCATAGTGCTACAGTTCGTTAATTTTTTTGATCATCCACCACAATCCCACCGGATAGCTTGCTTCTAGCGAATGGAGCGCCTCGCAGCGTCGAGTCTCATTACTTTCTTGACACATACTGTGTGTGAGCATAGTGCTTCACTGCGTTAATAGTTTTAATCATCCACCAGAATCCCTCCGGGTAGCTTGCTTCTAGCTAATGGAGCGCCACGCAGCGGCGAGTCTCATTACTTTCTGTACACATTTTTTGACGGCATAGTTCGTCAGTGCGTTAATTGGTTAAATCATCCACCACAATCCCTCCGGGTAGCTTTCTTCTAGCGAATGAAGCGCCACGCAGCGGCGAGTTTCATTACTTTCTGCATACACTTTATGAGGGAATAGTTCATCAGTGCGTTAATTGTTTTGATCATCGACCACAATCTCTCTGGGTAGTTTGCTTCTAGCGAAGGGAGCACCACGCAGCGGCGAGTCTCATTACTTTCTTGACACATACTGTGTTTGAGAATAGTGTTTCAGTGCGTTAATTGTTTTGAACATCCAAAAGAATCCCTTCGGGTAGCTTGCTTCTAGCGAATGGGGCGCTTCGCAGCTGCGAGTCTCATTACTTTCTTGAAGAGGACTGTGAGTGTGCTTAGTGCTTCAGTGCGTTAATTGGTTGGATCATCCACCACAAAGCCTCCTGGTAGGTTGGTTTAAGCGAATCGAGCACCACGCAGCAGCGAGTCTCATTACTTTCTGCATACATTTTTTGAGGGCTTAGTTCGTCAGTGCATTAATTGTTTGGATCATCCACCACAATCCCCCCGGGTAGCTTGCTTCAAGCGAATGGACCGCCACGGAGCGGCGAGTCTCATTACTTTCTTGACACATACTGTGTGAGCATAGTGCTTAAGTGCGTTAATTGGTTGCATAATCCACCACAATCCCTTTTGGTTGTTTGCTTCTAGCGATTAGAGCGCCATGCCGCGGCGAGTCTCATAACTTTCTTGACACATACTTTGTGTGAGCATAGTGCTTCAGTGCGTTAATTGGTTGGATCATCCACCAAAATCGCTCCGGGTAGCTTGCTTCTACCGAATGGAGCGCCACACAGCGGCGATTCTCATTACTTTCGTGACACATGCTGTGTGTGAGCATAGTGCTTCAGTGCGTTAGTTGTTTGGATCATCCACCAAAATCGCTCCGGGTAGCTTGCTCCTATCGAATGGAGCGCCACACAGCGGCGAGTCTCATTACTTTCTTGATACATACTGTGTGTAAGGATCGTGCTTCAGTGCGTTAATTGTCTTGATCATACACAAGAATCCATCCAAGTAGCTTGCTTTATGCGAATGAAGCGCCATGCAAGGGCGTGTCTCACTACTTTCTTGTCATATACTGTGTGTGAGCATACTGCTTCAGTGCGTTAATTAGTTGGATCATCCACCACAATCTCCGCGGGGAGGTTGCTTCAAGCGAATAGAGCGCCACGCAGCGGCGAGCCTCATATATTTCTGCATAGATTTTTTGAGGGCATAATTCGTCAGTGCGTTAATTGTTTTGATCATCCATCACAATCAAACCAGGTAGCTTGCTTCTAGCGAATGGAGCGCCACGCAGCTGCGAGACTCATTAATTTCTCGACACATAGTGTATGTGAGAATAGTTCTTAAGTGCGTTAGTAGTGTTGATCATCCGCCAGAATTCCTTCGGGTAGCTTGCTTGTAGCAAATGAAGCGCCATGCAGCGGCGAGTTTCATTACTTTCCTTACACATACTGTGTGTGAGCATAGTGCTTTAGTGCGTTAATTGGTTGGATCATCCACCACAATCCCTCCGTTGAGCTTTATTCAAGCGAATGGATTGCCTCGCAGCTGCGAGGCTTACAATTTTCTGCATACACTTTATGAGGGCATAGTTCGTCAGTGCGTTAATTGTTTTGATCATCCACCACAATCCCTCCGGGTAGCTTGCTTCTAGTGAATGGGGCGCCACCCAGCGGAGAGTTTCATTATTTCTTGACACAATAGGTGTGTGAGCATAGTGCTTCAGTGCGTTAATTGGTTGGATCATCCACCACAATCCCTCAGGGGACCTTCCTTCAAGCGAATGGAGCGCCATAAAGCGGAGAGTATCATTGCTTTCTTGACACATACTGTGTGTGACCATAGTGCTTCATTGCGTTAATTGATTTGATCATTCACCGCAATCCCACCTTGTAGCTTGCTTCTAGCGAATGGAGCGTCACGCAGCGGCTAGCCTCATTATTTTCTTTCCACATACTGTGTGTAAACATAGTGCTTCAGTGCGTTAATTGTTTTGATAATCCAAAAGAATCCCTTCGGGTAGCTTGCTTCTAGCGAATGGAGCGCTACGCAGCGGTGAGTCTCATTACTTTCTTCACAAAGACTGTGTGTGAGCATAGTGCTTCAGTGCGTTAATTGGTTGGATCGTTCACCTCAATGCCTCTTGGTAGGTTGCTTCAAGCGAATTTAGCGCCACGCAGCAGCGAGCCTCATTACTTTCTGCATATATTTTTGAGGGCATAATTCGTCAGTGCGTTAATTTTTTTGATCATCCATCACAATCAATCCAGGTAGTTTGTTTCTAGCGAATGGAGCGCCACGCAGCGGCGAGTCTCATTACTTTCTCCACAAAGACTGTGTGTGAGCATAGTGCTTCAGTGCGTTAATTGGTTAGATCATTCAGCACAATGCCTCCTGGTAGGTTGCTTTAAGCGAATCGAGCGCCACGGAGCGGCGAGTCTCATTACTTTCTGAATACATTATTTGAGGGCACAGTTCGTCAGTGCATTAATTGTTTGGATCATCCACCACTATCCCTGCGGGAAGCTTGCTTCTAGAGAATGGAGCGCCACGCAGCGGCGAGGCTCATACCTTTCTTGACACATACTGTATGTGAGCAATGTGCTTCAGTGCGTCAATTGGTTGGATCATCCACCACAATCCCTCCGGGTAGCTTGCATCTAGCGAATGAAGCGCCACGCAGCGGCGAGTTTCATTACTTTCTGCATACACTTTATGAGGGAATAGTTCATCAGTGCGTTAATTGTTTTGATCATCCGTCATTATCAATCCGGGTAGCATCCTTGTAGCGAATGGAGCGCCACGCAGCGGCGAGTCTCATTAATTTCTCGACACATACTGTACGTGAGCATAGTTCTTCAGTGCGTTAATTGTTTTGAACATCCAAAAGGATCCCCTCGGTTAGCTTGCTTCTAGCGAATGGAGCGCTACGCAGCGGCGAGTTTCATTACTTTCTTCAAAAATACTTTGGTTGAGCATAGTGCTAAAGTTCGTTAATTTTTTTGATCATCCACCACAATCCCACCGGATAGCTTGCTTCTAGCGAATGGAGCGCCTCGCAGCGTCGAGTCTCATTACTTTCTTGACACATACTGTGTGTGAGCATAGTGCTTCAGTGCGTTAATTGGTTGGATCATCCACCACAATTCCATCTGGTAGCTTGCTTCTAGCAAATGGAGCACCACGCAGCGGCGAGTTTCATTACTTTCTTGACACATACTGTGTGTGATCATAGTGCTTGAGTGCGTTAATTGTTTGGATCATCCACCAGAATCCCTCCGGGTAGTTTGCCTCTAGCGAATCGAGCGCCACGCTGCTGCGAGTCTCTTAACTTTCTTGACACATTCTGTGTGTGAGCATAGTGCTTGAGTGCGTTAATTGGTTGGATCATCCACCACAATCCCTTTTGGTTGCTTGCTTCTAGCGAATGGAGCGCCACACAGCGGTGAGTCTCTTAACTTTCTTGACACATACTGTGTGTGATCATAGTGCTTCAGTGCGTTAATTGGTTGGATCATCCACCACAATACCTCCGAGTAGCTTCCTTCTATGGAATGGAGCGAAACACAGCGGCGAGTCTCATTACTTTCTTGACAAGGACTGTGTGTGTGCTTAGTGCTTCAGTTGGGTAATTGGTTGGATCATCCACCACAATGCCTCCTGGTAGGTTGCTTTAAGCGAATCGAGCACCACGCTGCAGGGAATTTCATTACTTTCTGCATACATTTTTTGAGAGCATAGTTCGTAAGTGCATTAATTATTTGGATCATCCACCACAATCCCTCCGGGTAGCTTGCTTTAAGCGAATGGAGCGCCACGCAGCGGCGAGTCTCATTACTTTCTTGACACATACTTTGTGTGAGCATAGTGCTTCAGTGCGTTAATTTCTTGGATCATCCACCAGAACCCCTCCGGGTAGTTTGCTTCTAGCGAATCGAGGGCCACGCTGCGGCGAGTCCCATTACTTTCTTGACACATACTGTGTATGAGCATAGTGCTTCAGTGCGTTAATTGGTTGGATCATCCACCAGAATCTCTCCGGGTAGCTCTCTCGTATCGAATGGAGCGCCACACAGCGGCGAGTCTCTTAACTTTCTTGACACATACTATGTGAGCATAGTGCTTAAGTGCGTTAATTGGTTGCATAATCCACCACAATCCCTTTTGGTTCCTTGCTTCTAGCGATTAGAGCGCCATGCCGCGGCGAGTCTCATTACTTTGGTGACACATACTGTGTGTGAGCATAGTGCTTCAGTGCGTTAGTTGTTTGGATCATCCACAACAATACCTCCGGGTAGCTCTCTCGTATCGAATGGAGCGCCACACAGCGGCGAGTCTCATTACCTTCTTGATACATACTGTGTGTAAGCATCGTGCTTCAGTGCGTTAATTGTCTTGATCATACACAAGAATCCATCCAAGTAGCTTGCTTTATGCGAATGAAGCGCCATGCAGCGGCGAGTTTCATTACTTTCCTTACACATACTGTGTGTGAGCATAGTGCTTTAGTGCGTTAATTGGTTGGATCATCCACCACAATCCCTCCGTTGAGCTTTATTCAAGCGAATGGATTGCCTCGCAGCTGCGAGGCTTACAATTTTCTGCATACACTTTATGAGGGCATAGTTCGTCAGTGCGTTAATTGTTTTGATCATCCACCACAATCCCTCCGGGTAGCTTGCTTCTAGTGAATGGGGCGCCACCCAGCGGAGAGTTTCATTATTTCTTGACACAAAAGGTGTGTGAGCATAGTGCTTCAGTGCGTTAATTGGTTGGATCATCCACCACAATCCCTCAGGGGACCTTCCTTCAAGCGAATGGAGCGCCATAAAGCGGAGAGTATCATTGCTTTCTTGACACATACTGTGTGTGACCATAGTGCTTCATTGCGTTAATTGATTTGATCATTCACCGCAATCCCACCTTGTAGCTTGCTTCTGGCGAATGGAGCGTCACGCAGCGGCTAGCCTCATTATTTTCTTTCCACAAACTGTGTGTAAACATAGTGCTTCAGTGCGTTAATTGTTTTGATAATCCAAAAGAATCCCTTCGGGTAGCTTGCTTCTAGCGAATGGAGCGCTACGCAGCGGCGAGTCTCATTACTTTCTTCACAAAGACTGTGTGTGAGCATAGTGCTTCAGTGCGTTAATTGGTTGGATCGTTCACCTCAATGCCTCTTGGTAGGTTGCTTCAAGCGAATTTAGCGCCACGCAGCAGCGAGCCTCATTACTTTCTGCATATATTTTTGAGGGCATAATTCGTCAGTGCGTTAATTTTTTTGATCATCCATCACAATCAATCCAGGTAGTTTGTTTCTAGCGAATGGAGCGCCACGCAGCGGCGAGTCTCATTACTTTCTCCACAAAGACTGTGTGTGAGCATAGTGCTTCAGTGCGTTAATTGGTTAGATCATTCAGCACAATGCTTCCTGGTAGGTTGCTTTAAGCGAATCGAGCGCCACGGAGCGGCGAGTCTCATTACTTTCTGAATACATTATTTGAGGGCATAGTTCGTCAGTGCATTAATTGTTTGGATCATCCACCACTATCCCTGCGGGTAGCTTGCTTCTAGAGAATGGAGCGCCACGCAGCGGCGAGGCTCATACCTTTCTTGACACATACTGTGTGTGAGCATAGTGCTTCAGTGCGTTAATAGTTTTAATCATCCACCAGAATCCCTCCGGGTAGCTTGCTTCTAGCGAATGAAGCGCCACGCAGCGGCGAGTTTCATTACTTTCTGCATACACTTTATGAGGGAATAGTTCATCAGTGCGTTAATTGTTTTGATCATCCGTCATTATCAATCCGGGTAGCATCCTTGTAGCGAATGGAGCGCCACGCAGCGGCGAGTCTCATTAATTTCTCGACACATACTGTACGTGAGCATAGTTCTTCAGTGCGTTAATTGTTTTGAACATCCAAAAGGATCCCCTCGGTTAGCTTGCTTCTAGCGAATGGAGCGCTACGCAGCGGCGAGTCTCATTACTTTCTTGACAAGGACTGTATGTGAGCATAGTGCTTCAGTGTGTTAATTGTTTTGAACATCCAAAAGAATCCTTTCGGGTAGCATGTTCTAGCGAATCGAGCGCTACGCAGAGGCGAGACTCATTACTTTCTGCATACATTTTTTGACGGCATAGTTCGTCAGTGCGTTAATTGGTTAAATCATCCACCACAATCCCTCCGGGTAGCTTGCTTCTAGCGAATGAAGCGCCACGCAGCGGCGAGTTTCATTACTTTCTTCAAAAATACTTTGGTTGAGCATAGTGCTACAGTTCGTTAATTTTTTTGATCATCCACCACAATCCCACCGGATAGCTTGCTTCTAGCGAATGGAGCGCCTCGCAGCGTCGAGTCTCATTACTTTCTTGACACATACTGTGTGTGAGCATAGTGCTTCAGTGCGTTAATAGTTTTAATCATCCACCAGAATCCCTCCGGGTAGCTTGCTTCTAGCTAATGGAGCGCCACGCAGCGGCGAGTCTCATTACTTTCTGTACACATTTTTTGACGGCATAGTTCGTCAGTGCGTTAATTGGTTAAATCATCCACCACAATCCCTCCGGGTAGCTTTCTTCTAGCGAATGAAGCGCCACGCAGCGGCGAGTTTCATTACTTTCTGCATACACTTTATGAGGGAATAGTTCATCAGTGCGTTAATTGTTTTGATCATCGACCACAATCCCTCCGGGAAGCTTGCTTCTAGCGAATGAAGCGCCACGCAGCGGCGAGTTTCATTACTTTCTGCATACACTTTATGAGGGAATAGTTCATCAGTGCGCTAATTGTTTTGATCATCGACCACAATCTCTCCGGGTAGTTTGCTTCTAGCGAAGGGAGCGCCACGCAGCGGCGAGTCTCATTACTTTCTTGACACATACTGTGTTTGAGAATAGTGTTTCAGTGCGTTAATTGTTTTGAACATCCAAAAGAATCCCTTCGGGTAGCTTGCTTCTAGCGAATGGAGCGCTACGCAGCTGCGAATGTCATTACTTTCTTGAAGAGGACTGTGAGAGTGCTTAGTGCTTCAGTGCGTTAATTGGTTGGATCATCCACCACAAAGCCTCCTGGTAGGTTGGTTTAAGCGAATCGAGCGCCACGCAGCGGCGAGTTTCATTACTTTCTTCAAAAATACTTTGGTTGAGCATAGTGCTACAGTTCGTTAATTTTTTTGATCATCCACCACAATCCCACCGGATAGCTTGCTTCTAGCGAATGGAGCGCCTCGCAGCGTCGAGTCTCATTACTTTCTTGACACATACTGTGTGTGAGCATAGTGCTTCACTGCGTTAATAGTTTTAATCATCCACCAGAATCCCTCCGGGTAGCTTGCTTCTAGCTAATGGAGCGCCACGCAGCGGCGAGTCTCATTACTTTCTGTACACATTTTTTGACGGCATAGTTCGTCAGTGCGTTAATTGGTTAAATCATCCACCACAATCCCTCCGGGTAGCTTTCTTCTAGCGAATGAAGCGCCACGCAGCGGCGAGTTTCATTACTTTCTGCATACACTTTATGAGGGAATAGTTCATCAGTGCGTTAATTGTTTTGATCATCGACCACAATCTCTCTGGGTAGTTTGCTTCTAGCGAAGGGAGCACCACGCAGCGGCGAGTCTCATTACTTTCTTGACACATACTGTGTTTGAGAATAGTGTTTCAGTGCGTTAATTGTTTTGAACATCCAAAAGAATCCCTTCGGGTAGCTTGCTTCTAGCGAATGGGGCGCTTCGCAGCTGCGAGTCTCATTACTTTCTTGAAGAGGACTGTGAGTGTGCTTAGTGCTTCAGTGCGTTAATTGGTTGGATCATCCACCACAAAGCCTCCTGGTAGGTTGGTTTAAGCGAATCGAGCACCACGCAGCAGCGAGTCTCATTACTTTCTGCATACATTTTTTGAGGGCTTAGTTCGTCAGTGCATTAATTGTTTGGATCATCCACCACAATCCCCCCGGGTAGCTTGCTTCAAGCGAATGGACCGCCACGGAGCGGCGAGTCTCATTACTTTCTTGACACATACTGTGTGAGCATAGTGCTTAAGTGCGTTAATTGGTTGCATAATCCACCACAATCCCTTTTGGTTGTTTGCTTCTAGCGATTAGAGCGCCATGCCGCGGCGAGTCTCATAACTTTCTTGACACATACTTTGTGTGAGCATAGTGCTTCAGTGCGTTAATTGGTTGGATCATCCACCAAAATCGCTCCGGGTAGCTTGCTTCTACCGAATGGAGCGCCACACAGCGGCGATTCTCATTACTTTCGTGACACATGCTGTGTGTGAGCATAGTGCTTCAGTGCGTTAGTTGTTTGGATCATCCACCAAAATCGCTCCGGGTAGCTTGCTCCTATCGAATGGAGCGCCACACAGCGGCGAGTCTCATTACTTTCTTGATACATACTGTGTGTAAGGATCGTGCTTCAGTGCGTTAATTGTCTTGATCATACACAAGAATCCATCCAAGTAGCTTGCTTTATGCGAATGAAGCGCCATGCAAGGGCGTGTCTCACTACTTTCTTGTCATATACTGTGTGTGAGCATACTGCTTCAGTGCGTTAATTAGTTGGATCATCCACCACAATCTCCGCGGGGAGGTTGCTTCAAGCGAATAGAGCGCCACGCAGCGGCGAGCCTCATATATTTCTGCATAGATTTTTTGAGGGCATAATTCGTCAGTGCGTTAATTGTTTTGATCATCCATCACAATCAAACCAGGTAGCTTGCTTCTAGCGAATGGAGCGCCACGCAGCTGCGAGACTCATTAATTTCTCGACACATAGTGTATGTGAGAATAGTTCTTAAGTGCGTTAGTAGTGTTGATCATCCGCCAGAATTCCTTCGGGTAGCTTGCTTGTAGCAAATGAAGCGCCATGCAGCGGCGAGTTTCATTACTTTCCTTACACATACTGTGTGTGAGCATAGTGCTTTAGTGCGTTAATTGGTTGGATCATCCACCACAATCCCTCCGTTGAGCTTTATTCAAGCGAATGGATTGCCTCGCAGCTGCGAGGCTTACAATTTTCTGCATACACTTTATGAGGGCATAGTTCGTCAGTGCGTTAATTGTTTTGATCATCCACCACAATCCCTCCGGGTAGCTTGCTTCTAGTGAATGGGGCGCCACCCAGCGGAGAGTTTCATTATTTCTTGACACAATAGGTGTGTGAGCATAGTGCTTCAGTGCGTTAATTGGTTGGATCATCCACCACAATCCCTCAGGGGACCTTCCTTCAAGCGAATGGAGCGCCATAAAGCGGAGAGTATCATTGCTTTCTTGACACATACTGTGTGTGACCATAGTGCTTCATTGCGTTAATTGATTTGATCATTCACCGCAATCCCACCTTGTAGCTTGCTTCTAGCGAATGGAGCGTCACGCAGCGGCTAGCCTCATTATTTTCTTTCCACATACTGTGTGTAAACATAGTGCTTCAGTGCGTTAATTGTTTTGATAATCCAAAAGAATCCCTTCGGGTAGCTTGCTTCTAGCGAATGGAGCGCTACGCAGCGGTGAGTCTCATTACTTTCTTCACAAAGACTGTGTGTGAGCATAGTGCTTCAGTGCGTTAATTGGTTGGATCGTTCACCTCAATGCCTCTTGGTAGGTTGCTTCAAGCGAATTTAGCGCCACGCAGCAGCGAGCCTCATTACTTTCTGCATATATTTTTGAGGGCATAATTCGTCAGTGCGTTAATTTTTTTGATCATCCATCACAATCAATCCAGGTAGTTTGTTTCTAGCGAATGGAGCGCCACGCAGCGGCGAGTCTCATTACTTTCTCCACAAAGACTGTGTGTGAGCATAGTGCTTCAGTGCGTTAATTGGTTAGATCATTCAGCACAATGCCTCCTGGTAGGTTGCTTTAAGCGAATCGAGCGCCACGGAGCGGCGAGTCTCATTACTTTCTGAATACATTATTTGAGGGCACAGTTCGTCAGTGCATTAATTGTTTGGATCATCCACCACTATCCCTGCGGGAAGCTTGCTTCTAGAGAATGGAGCGCCACGCAGCGGCGAGGCTCATACCTTTCTTGACACATACTGTATGTGAGCAATGTGCTTCAGTGCGTCAATTGGTTGGATCATCCACCACAATCCCTCCGGGTAGCTTGCATCTAGCGAATGAAGCGCCACGCAGCGGCGAGTTTCATTACTTTCTGCATACACTTTATGAGGGAATAGTTCATCAGTGCGTTAATTGTTTTGATCATCCGTCATTATCAATCCGGGTAGCATCCTTGTAGCGAATGGAGCGCCACGCAGCGGCGAGTCTCATTAATTTCTCGACACATACTGTACGTGAGCATAGTTCTTCAGTGCGTTAATTGTTTTGAACATCCAAAAGGATCCCCTCGGTTAGCTTGCTTCTAGCGAATGGAGCGCTACGCAGCGGCGAGTTTCATTACTTTCTTCAAAAATACTTTGGTTGAGCATAGTGCTAAAGTTCGTTAATTTTTTTGATCATCCACCACAATCCCACCGGATAGCTTGCTTCTAGCGAATGGAGCGCCTCGCAGCGTCGAGTCTCATTACTTTCTTGACACATACTGTGTGTGAGCATAGTGCTTCAGTGCGTTAATTGGTTGGATCATCCACCACAATTCCATCTGGTAGCTTGCTTCTAGCAAATGGAGCACCACGCAGCGGCGAGTTTCATTACTTTCTTGACACATACTGTGTGTGATCATAGTGCTTGAGTGCGTTAATTGTTTGGATCATCCACCAGAATCCCTCCGGGTAGTTTGCCTCTAGCGAATCGAGCGCCACGCTGCTGCGAGTCTCTTAACTTTCTTGACACATTCTGTGTGTGAGCATAGTGCTTGAGTGCGTTAATTGGTTGGATCATCCACCACAATCCCTTTTGGTTGCTTGCTTCTAGCGAATGGAGCGCCACACAGCGGTGAGTCTCTTAACTTTCTTGACACATACTGTGTGTGATCATAGTGCTTCAGTGCGTTAATTGGTTGGATCATCCACCACAATACCTCCGAGTAGCTTCCTTCTATGGAATGGAGCGAAACACAGCGGCGAGTCTCATTACTTTCTTGACAAGGACTGTGTGTGTGCTTAGTGCTTCAGTTGGGTAATTGGTTGGATCATCCACCACAATGCCTCCTGGTAGGTTGCTTTAAGCGAATCGAGCACCACGCTGCAGGGAATTTCATTACTTTCTGCATACATTTTTTGAGAGCATAGTTCGTAAGTGCATTAATTATTTGGATCATCCACCACAATCCCTCCGGGTAGCTTGCTTTAAGCGAATGGAGCGCCACGCAGCGGCGAGTCTCATTACTTTCTTGACACATACTTTGTGTGAGCATAGTGCTTCAGTGCGTTAATTTCTTGGATCATCCACCAGAACCCCTCCGGGTAGTTTGCTTCTAGCGAATCGAGGGCCACGCTGCGGCGAGTCCCATTACTTTCTTGACACATACTGTGTATGAGCATAGTGCTTCAGTGCGTTAATTGGTTGGATCATCCACCAGAATCTCTCCGGGTAGCTCTCTCGTATCGAATGGAGCGCCACACAGCGGCGAGTCTCTTAACTTTCTTGACACATACTATGTGAGCATAGTGCTTAAGTGCGTTAATTGGTTGCATAATCCACCACAATCCCTTTTGGTTCCTTGCTTCTAGCGATTAGAGCGCCATGCCGCGGCGAGTCTCATTACTTTGGTGACACATACTGTGTGTGAGCATAGTGCTTCAGTGCGTTAGTTGTTTGGATCATCCACAACAATACCTCCGGGTAGCTCTCTCGTATCGAATGGAGCGCCACACAGCGGCGAGTCTCATTACCTTCTTGATACATACTGTGTGTAAGCATCGTGCTTCAGTGCGTTAATTGTCTTGATCATACACAAGAATCCATCCAAGTAGCTTGCTTTATGCGAATGAAGCGCCATGCAGCGGCGAGTTTCATTACTTTCCTTACACATACTGTGTGTGAGCATAGTGCTTTAGTGCGTTAATTGGTTGGATCATCCACCACAATCCCTCCGTTGAGCTTTATTCAAGCGAATGGATTGCCTCGCAGCTGCGAGGCTTACAATTTTCTGCATACACTTTATGAGGGCATAGTTCGTCAGTGCGTTAATTGTTTTGATCATCCACCACAATCCCTCCGGGTAGCTTGCTTCTAGTGAATGGGGCGCCACCCAGCGGAGAGTTTCATTATTTCTTGACACAAAAGGTGTGTGAGCATAGTGCTTCAGTGCGTTAATTGGTTGGATCATCCACCACAATCCCTCAGGGGACCTTCCTTCAAGCGAATGGAGCGCCATAAAGCGGAGAGTATCATTGCTTTCTTGACACATACTGTGTGTGACCATAGTGCTTCATTGCGTTAATTGATTTGATCATTCACCGCAATCCCACCTTGTAGCTTGCTTCTGGCGAATGGAGCGTCACGCAGCGGCTAGCCTCATTATTTTCTTTCCACAAACTGTGTGTAAACATAGTGCTTCAGTGCGTTAATTGTTTTGATAATCCAAAAGAATCCCTTCGGGTAGCTTGCTTCTAGCGAATGGAGCGCTACGCAGCGGCGAGTCTCATTACTTTCTTCACAAAGACTGTGTGTGAGCATAGTGCTTCAGTGCGTTAATTGGTTGGATCGTTCACCTCAATGCCTCTTGGTAGGTTGCTTCAAGCGAATTTAGCGCCACGCAGCAGCGAGCCTCATTACTTTCTGCATATATTTTTGAGGGCATAATTCGTCAGTGCGTTAATTTTTTTGATCATCCATCACAATCAATCCAGGTAGTTTGTTTCTAGCGAATGGAGCGCCACGCAGCGGCGAGTCTCATTACTTTCTCCACAAAGACTGTGTGTGAGCATAGTGCTTCAGTGCGTTAATTGGTTAGATCATTCAGCACAATGCTTCCTGGTAGGTTGCTTTAAGCGAATCGAGCGCCACGGAGCGGCGAGTCTCATTACTTTCTGAATACATTATTTGAGGGCATAGTTCGTCAGTGCATTAATTGTTTGGATCATCCACCACTATCCCTGCGGGTAGCTTGCTTCTAGAGAATGGAGCGCCACGCAGCGGCGAGGCTCATACCTTTCTTGACACATACTGTGTGTGAGCATAGTGCTTCAGTGCGTTAATAGTTTTAATCATCCACCAGAATCCCTCCGGGTAGCTTGCTTCTAGCGAATGAAGCGCCACGCAGCGGCGAGTTTCATTACTTTCTGCATACACTTTATGAGGGAATAGTTCATCAGTGCGTTAATTGTTTTGATCATCCGTCATTATCAATCCGGGTAGCATCCTTGTAGCGAATGGAGCGCCACGCAGCGGCGAGTCTCATTAATTTCTCGACACATACTGTACGTGAGCATAGTTCTTCAGTGCGTTAATTGTTTTGAACATCCAAAAGGATCCCCTCGGTTAGCTTGCTTCTAGCGAATGGAGCGCTACGCAGCGGCGAGTCTCATTACTTTCTTGACAAGGACTGTATGTGAGCATAGTGCTTCAGTGTGTTAATTGTTTTGAACATCCAAAAGAATCCTTTCGGGTAGCATGTTCTAGCGAATCGAGCGCTACGCAGAGGCGAGACTCATTACTTTCTGCATACATTTTTTGACGGCATAGTTCGTCAGTGCGTTAATTGGTTAAATCATCCACCACAATCCCTCCGGGTAGCTTGCTTCTAGCGAATGAAGCGCCACGCAGCGGCGAGTTTCATTACTTTCTTCAAAAATACTTTGGTTGAGCATAGTGCTACAGTTCGTTAATTTTTTTGATCATCCACCACAATCCCACCGGATAGCTTGCTTCTAGCGAATGGAGCGCCTCGCAGCGTCGAGTCTCATTACTTTCTTGACACATACTGTGTGTGAGCATAGTGCTTCAGTGCGTTAATAGTTTTAATCATCCACCAGAATCCCTCCGGGTAGCTTGCTTCTAGCTAATGGAGCGCCACGCAGCGGCGAGTCTCATTACTTTCTGTACACATTTTTTGACGGCATAGTTCGTCAGTGCGTTAATTGGTTAAATCATCCACCACAATCCCTCCGGGTAGCTTTCTTCTAGCGAATGAAGCGCCACGCAGCGGCGAGTTTCATTACTTTCTGCATACACTTTATGAGGGAATAGTTCATCAGTGCGTTAATTGTTTTGATCATCGACCACAATCCCTCCGGGAAGCTTGCTTCTAGCGAATGAAGCGCCACGCAGCGGCGAGTTTCATTACTTTCTGCATACACTTTATGAGGGAATAGTTCATCAGTGCGCTAATTGTTTTGATCATCGACCACAATCTCTCCGGGTAGTTTGCTTCTAGCGAAGGGAGCGCCACGCAGCGGCGAGTCTCATTACTTTCTTGACACATACTGTGTTTGAGAATAGTGTTTCAGTGCGTTAATTGTTTTGAACATCCAAAAGAATCCCTTCGGGTAGCTTGCTTCTAGCGAATGGAGCGCTACGCAGCTGCGAATGTCATTACTTTCTTGAAGAGGACTGTGAGAGTGCTTAGTGCTTCAGTGCGTTAATTGGTTGGATCATCCACCACAAAGCCTCCTGGTAGGTTGGTTTAAGCGAATCGAGCACCACGCAGCAGCGAGTCTCATTACTTTCTGCATACATTTTTTGAGGGCTTAGTTCGTCAGTGCATTAATTGTTTGGATCATCCACCACAATCCCTCCGGGTAGCTTGCTTCAAACGAATGGACCGCCACGCAGCGGCGAGTCTCATTACGTTCTTGACACATACTTTGTGTGAGCATAGTGCTTCAGTGCGTTAATTGTTTGGATCATCCACCAGAATCCCTCCGGGTAGTTTGCTTCTAGCGAATCGAGAGCCACGCTGCGGCGAATCTCTTAACTTTCTTGACACATACTTTTTTTTTTTTTTTTTTTTTTTTTTGATTGCTCAAACGCGCCTCTTCGGTTTCGGCACCTGAAGATTTAAACCGAAACGGGCTATCATCATTGCAATCTTCTTTCTTTATTTCATCATTCATTTACCTTTTTTTTTTTAGAGCGGGGACAAGGACAAGGACAAGGACAAGGACGAGGGCGAACCACAACACACTGAACAGAGAAAACAATCAAAACAAAACAAAATAAAATTTAAAGAAAAAAAAACAGCAAATCCTTACTACTAACTACTATTCTCGAATGATTATCAAGTCTTCTTTATCTAATCAAACTTATCTACTCTACGTTCTGTCTCAAGTCGAGCTTAACATTCATCCTATCATAAATATCATCATTCATTGCTTTTTGCCTATACTTATCTCATCCATGCAGTATTCCCTCTTCTTCGTTGTTTCATTTCGTTCAGGTTTCCCTGTATGATTAGGTTTTTCACCTTGTACATAATTTGATTCTCTCCTGTATGTTTTTTATTAATTTACCACACTCTCCTACAAAATCACTAGACACACACTTCACTTATCACTATTAAGCACTGTCCACACTGGTATTTATAATATTGCACTGATACACTATCACACTCCTGTGTGTGAAACACATTTTAACGACTAATTCCACTACACGCATTACACTTGTTTCGTTCCTTTTGTGCATTCGTTAAATCTTGTCTATCTCATGTAGGATGATTTTGTTTTCGATATATGTTCCTCGGTTGTTTTACGCATGTCCACGGTCCCCAATACAACGGCTTGGGGTCCAGGACCCACTCGGAGCACTTAGTGCGGGCCCTGGTCAGTTGTGTCCCACCGCCGTGTGCACCGGAACCGAAAGCGGCGCGTACGCAACAAGATCGCGGACGGTCACTGTTTTCTTTTACCCGAGTTCATTTGTCTCATTTCCTAATTCTATGAGATATTAATGTGCTGTATATTAGAATGCACGATAACCCACCACCGAAACACGAAATTCACTCCGGCCCGACGCATCCGGAGTTCCAATCCGGTCTGTCCGGGGATGTGTCGAGCTCACTTTTACTCCCGCGCTTCCTTCCGGGGCATGCGGAATACCAGCAATCCTGGAGGAGGCCTCCGGTCCGAAAGGAACGCCCCATACACACGTTCTCACATTCAAACTAATTTATTCATATATCTATTAATTTCTTATTGGTTTCTGTTTGCTAGATTCCTTTCTTCATATTGTTTTTTGCTGCGTTCGGAAAATTCAGCCGTAATTCTGTTCAGCACTTTAAAGTCTTCCTCTTCGCTAATAATATCCTCTAATCTTCCTGTTCTTATATTGTTCCTCTCGTTCATTCGGTCTTCTAGTAGGGGACACCACATTATATAGTGTTCCGGAGTTCCAAACTCACCACAACCACAGTTCCCTTCTTCTTTTAAGCCAAACCTTTGAAAATATTGGCCATAGGGCCCATGTCCCGTGAGGAAGTGGACAAGGCCTGCAGATGGTTCAAAATGGTTCCATTTTAGTCTTTCATTTATGTTTGGAATTAATTTATGTGTTCTTCTTGCCTTCTCTGAGTTATTCCAGTCTTGTTGCCACTTTTCTAATATTACTTGCTCTATGTCTTGTATGTTATCTATTTCTTTCCCTATTAGGTCCTGTACCCTACTTTTGTTTCCTTTTTTAAACCAATACATTGCCGCCCGTTGGATTATTAATAAATGCATTGGTTTTAACCCCAACAATACAGCTAGTGCATTGTGGGAAGTAGTACCAAATGCCCCGCTTAGTCTGATCATTATGTTTCTTTGCGGTCTTTCTATTTTCAGTTTTAGTGCATTGTTTTCTAACAACCTGTGAGCCCAAACGCTGGCAGCATAATTCATAGTTGCCCCTAAAATTGAGTCGTGGTATATTTTTATTATTTTTCGTGGAAGCTTATATTTATTACTTGCTATATTTATTAGTTTATTGGTAACTTTCTGTCCTTTATCACTAATGTAATTTATGTGATGGCCAAAGTTTAGTTTATCATCTACCTGAATGCCAAGATATTTGAATTCGCTTACTCTTTTTATTTTTTCTTCTCCAATTTTGATGGTTGGGTCCCTTGCCAGTTTTGTTCCGAAAATCATATATTTGGTTTTTTTCTTGGATAATTTTAGTTTACTTTCTGAACTCCAATCTTGCAATATTCTTATTATTTCTTTTGAGTTTTCTTCTATTTCCCTTCTTGTGTTTGCTGATGTTATTACTGCTAGGTCATCTGCAAAGGCTATTACTCTATCTACGCATTTATTTTTGTTTAATGCTTCCAAGCATGGCTGGAATTCAATGTCCCACATCAATGGACCTAGAATAGATCCCTGTGGGCATCCTTTTTGTGTATTAATGCTAATATCCCCATTCTCTTCTTTTATTATTATTTTTCTGTCTTGAAAATAATCTTTTATTGTGTTCACTAGGTATTCTGGTATTTTTAGCTCTTTTAGTCTTCGTACCAGCGAGGGGATCCACAGATTGTCGAAAGCCCCTTCTATATCTACAAACAAGGTTAATACGTACTTTTTTGCGCTCCTGCGATCCAAAATGTTGTCCACAAAAGCATTTAGAGCGTCCTCGGTTGATTTGCCCCTCCTAAAGCCGTATTGCAAGTTATCTCTTTCAATATTCCTATATTTGTGTAGTCTGGAAACTATTGTTTTTTCATAAATTTTGGAAATATTCCGAAGGAGGCATATTGGTCTGTAGGAGCTTACATCTGTTGGGTCCCTATCTTCACTTTTCATTAATATTATTAATTTTGATTCCTTCCAAGAAAGCGGAAATTTCCTCTTCCTTAGTAGAGTATTGCATAATTTAGTTAGATAAGGTATCCATATATCTTTCTTCTTTTTATAAATTTCATTTTTTATTCCGTCTAATCCAGGGGCTTTTCCTGATTTCAATTTCTTTATTATTTGTTCGATTTCCTCATTTGTTACTAGGTCTATTTCGTCTTCATTTTCTTTCCTGATAATTTGGTTATAGTCTTCTCTTAGTTTTCGTTGTTGATCTGTTTCTTCATTTACGTCATCTCTTGGAAAGAATTTATTTGACAGTTTAAGCATAGTTTCTTCTCTTGTTTTCGTATATGAATTATCATTATTCTTTAGTGTAGTTAGCGTTATGTTGTTAATTTTCTGCATGATTAGTTTGTAGGGAAGCCCCCATTGATCTAGTTCTATATTATTTTTTAGAAATAGTTCCCAACTCTTCTTTTTAGCAGCTAATAATTCCTCTGTATATTTTTGTTTCGCTATCCTATAATTTTCTAGTCTTCTTTCTTTAAGTATAGGAATTATTGTAGATTGGTAGCTTTTTCTTTTTGCTTTTGCTATCTTCTTTAGTCTTTCTAGTTTTGGGGACCAAAAGTCATTATATTTTTTCTTTGTCTTGACTTCTGAAATTGATTCGTCTAGAGATTTCTTTGTTTTATTTTCTATATCTGTTACCAATTTATCTAGGTCGTCGTAGTCATCAATTTGTGGTAAGCACAGGTTTTTCTCGAAAAGTTCCCAATCTATTTTTCTTATGTTATAATTCTGAGCTTTTGTTCCAAGGGTAGTATCTTCAATGTTAAATGTTATTACTTCATGATCGCTTGTTGTTACATTGTCTTGAACTGTCCAGTTCACTATTTGTTCCTCTAATTGAATAGTACTTATAGTAACATCAATGAAGGACTTTCCTCTCGGGCCTGTGAATGTTGGTCTGTTACCTTTATTTATCACCCTTAAACCATTTTGTAGAACAAAATCTTCCAGGATTTCGCCTTTGTCATCTGTTATCGGTGAGCCCCACATACTTGATTTTGCGTTTGCATCTATTGTAATAATAAAATTAGTTCTTTGATTTTGCCAAATTATTGTTTGTATTTTCTGTATGAAATCATGTATATTTAAGCTGTATTGAAAGTAAGAATTTATCAGCCAAAAAGATTTGTTACCGATGGTTACCTCCGTGCATACTGTCCATTCGTCACAATATTGCGCAATTTTTAGTACTTCAATGTTTTTATTCATGATTACTGTTATTGCTTTCGGATCGTTTCCCTCCTTTATTATTCTTGCTGTCGGCGGAAATGCTGTTAATTTGCTCTTGACAGTGTATGGTTCCTGTATGTTTACTATGTCTATTTCATTGATTTCAACAAATCTTCTTAATTCCATCGTGGCAATTTTTGATCTTTGGGCGTTGTTTTGCACTATTTTTAATTTTGTAAATTTATTATGCATATTTAGTATGGACCAATGCCTCCTTGCCGGACTTGCTGAAGTCGAAATATATTCGTCCATGAGCATTAACGAGTTGTTTGTACACATTTTCCAAATTCCAATAAATTCCCCGTCGTTCAAATGCTTCGTCGATTAAATCTACTAATTCCCATCCGTTCGCTGGTAAGTCATAAGTTCGTAATTCCATCCTGTCTACTTCCTCCAGAACGGGATATGTTATAGATCTACCCTTTTCATGAAGATCCCTTGTTATTTGCCTAAACGCCACTGTTAGTATTTGCTTATCTTCCAACTTTGCAAGCTTATATTGTCTTTCCATTTTTTCATAAAGTGGCCTTGGTTCTTTGAATATTGGAGATATTTCTGAAATATCTGTGGATGTTGTAATTGTTGAGTCTTGGAGTTTATCTTCTTTGGGTGGAAATAAGTATTTCTCTTCGCCTTGTGTGAACGAATTTTCCAATTTCGGTATTTCCAATTTTTCTTCCGATGTATGTTTCTTCTTTTGGTTTTTCTTCCTATTCTCCAATAATGTTGTAAATTCGCTCTGTATTTGTTTCACTGTATCTGGATCTTCTGTTTGTACATATTTGTTCTTTGTTGTTATATTCTCTTTTCTCTTCCTTTCTAAGAATGCTTCCAGTCTTATTCTGTCTCTTTTAACTTTGCTCGGGGGTTTGTTTTTCTTATTTTTACCTTTTTGTTGGATATCTTTATCCATAGTTTATTTTACTAATTATCCTCTCTCGGGCTACTCTATAGGATACACATTCCTCCGTATTTGGAGTTTGACATGTTTTGTGTCTCAGTTTGCAAGGAACGCAAATGTTTTTATCTTTTTCATCACACTCTTCACTTTTGTGTCTCAGTGCACCGCAGTATCTGCATCTTGTTTTATCTTTGTTATCACAGTATTTTGTGATGTGCCCGTATTCTTGACAGATGTAACACTTCGGCACCACTAGGAAGTCTTTAATTTTGTGTGATTCGTAATCGATATAAACCTTGTCTTTATTTGTTAAATACTTTCTAATATTAGGTGTAACTTCAATTACCAAGTGGCACTTCTTTTGGTTCTTTTTCCCTGCACGAAATCTGGCCTTAATTTGCTCTTTTACTTCCGGTAAGTTGTCTTCGAAGTTCTGTTCGATCATTGTTTCCAGAATTTCTTCATCTTTCAGATCGGATGGAACACCATATATGATCATTAGTGGATTCCTTTTTCTGTTTTCCTCAAAGTTGAAGTTACTTTTAATTTCTTCTTTCGATTTTATTCTATTTATGTCTTCCTTGGTGGCCGTTTCCAGTACGACAATGTCCTTCGTGGTTCTCATTCCGGTTATTTTTAATTTTTCTTTCCTTGGATCAATGATTTCGACCAGTCTTTGTGCCGTTTGTTTGGTAGTTTCTCCCTCTTTTGGTCTAAAGATTAGTGCCGGTTTTGTCTTAGCCGATACCTCCATAATTTTTTTCTCCTTCTCTGTGATCTTCCTTCCCTGTCTCACTACTTCTGACCATGATATGGACGCTTCATCTGTTTCCATTTTGTCTGATTTTAGGTTGTCGATTTTTTTTGCTATTTCCCTTAGTTCCTCGTTTAGATTTGTGTTTCCCATGTTTTCTTTTAAGATGGAAATTTCTCTTAATGAGTTCATTTCCGTGTCCCTCACCATGAGACTTAGTTCCTTTACCTCTTCTTTCAGTTTTTTATTTTCCTTTTCCAGTTGGTTTCCTTTGTCTTCTGATTTCCTCAGCTGTGACGTTTTTTCTTTAAGTTCGCTGTCCATTTTTTGTATTTGTTTGTCCCTTTCCTGTCTTATTTCTTGTTTATCCTTCCTCAGTTCTTCTATTTCCTTTTTCTGGTCTTTTATGATCTCCTGAAGGTTCTCGATTGTGTGTTTATCCTCCAGTCTTGAACCCTTGTGTCCGCTCAAAATTTCCATTTCAATTATTAATTTTTCTTTCTGGAGATCCTCGTATCTACTCTGGAGTTCCTCATTTATTTTCTCCATTTGTTGAAGTTTCCCTTCTAAAAGTGTTCTATCTTTAACCCATACGACCATTCTTTTCTTTAATTTGTCAAGATGACCCTTCCCTACTTTTTTCCAATCTAGAAAGTTTTCTAAGTAGTTCAGTTCGCTTTCATATTGATCAATTGTGTCAAAGCCGTAGGATGTCATAGTTGTGTGTTTTTTTGTAGGTTGTGTCTCTGGTGATGCTTCCTCCCTTGTTCTTTCACGCGCCTCCTCTTCTTCCATTCTTGTAGACGTCGCTTGAGCGTTTGAATGACTAACTGGTGAGTCTTCTCTTGTTTGTTTTTGTTTTCTCAACGATGGTGGTGTCCTTTGCATTGTGCCCCTTAAAAAATACGGACAACCCACAGCACACTAACGTACGGAGGGTTGCCTATACTACACTCGCGTTGATGCTTCTCCAACTTAAGATGACTGTTGAGAATATACTCGGATTTACGCCTTATTGGTTATGCAACCTGACCTGTCAGGCTGCCACGAGGGTTATCTAACTACAAATGAAGAAATTAAAAGTCACTCACCTTAACCATTATACAGTCCAACAGATGATACGACAGCAACACAGGAAATGATTATTCATGAGTTTTTACTTTTTAAAGAGTTCTTCTCTTTAAAATAATACGTGTATTGGTTTATAATGGTGATTTACACAAAATATTATTA
Source organism: Thermobia domestica (assembly GCF_964235325.1). Taxonomy (NCBI): domain Eukaryota; kingdom Metazoa; phylum Arthropoda; class Insecta; order Zygentoma; family Lepismatidae; genus Thermobia; species Thermobia domestica. The sequence continues at coordinate 15,752,359 of NC_137459.1, forward strand.
TTGTTTTTTGCTTGTTATTTTTAAACCACTTGACCAAATTTTATCCTAATTTCATTGTTGTGTTCACTAAAATCTCACACACACAATGAACACACACACACCACACGAAACGCACTACTTCACACAAAACCGGGCTCCTTTTCAGGAGCACGACGAATACACTTCTCCACATTTATTAAGCCCGTACTCAAGTCCCTCTTGACACATACTGTGTGAGCATAGTGCTTAAGTGCGTTAATTGGTTTTATAATCCACCACAATCCCTTTTGGTTGCTTGCTTCTAGCGATTAGAGCGCCATGCCGCGGCGAGTCTCATAACTTTCTTGACACATACTGTGTGTGAGCATAGTGCTTCAGTGCGTTAGTTGTTTGGATCATCCACCACAATACCTCCGGGTAGCTCTCTCGTATCGAATGGAGCGCCACACAGCGGCGAGTCTCATTACTTTCTTGATACATACTGTGTGTGAGCATAGTGCTTCAGTGCGTTAATTGGTTGGATCATCCACCAAAATTCATTCGGCTAGCTTGCTTCTAGCAAATGGAGCACCACGCAGCGGCGAGTCTCATTACTTTCTTGATACTTACTCTGTGTGAGCATAGTGCTTCAGTGCTTTAATTGGTTCGATCATCCGCCACAATACCTCCGGGTAGCTCTCTCGTATCGAATGGAGCTCCACACAGCGGCGAGTCTCATTACTTTCTTGATACATACTGTGTATAAGCATCGTGCTTCAGTGCGTTAATTGTCTTGATCATACACAAGAATCCATCTAAGTAGCTTGCTTTATGCGAATGTAGCGCCATGCAGCGGCGTGTCTCACTACTTTCTTGTCATATACTGTGTGTGAGCATACTGCTTCAGTGCGTTAATTAGTTGGATCATCCACCAGAATCCCCGCGGATAGGTTGCTTCAAGCGAATGGAGCGCCACGCAGCGGCGAGCCTCATTAATTTCTGCATACATTTTTTGAGGGCATAATTCGTCAGTGCGTTAATTGTTTTGATCATCCATCACAATCAAACCAGGTAGCTTGCTTCTAGCGAATGGAGCGCCACGCAGCTGCGAGACACATTAATTTCTCGACACATACTGTATGTGAGAATAGTTCTTCAGTGCGTTAATAGTGTTGATCATCCGTTAGAATCCCTTCGGGTAGCTTGCTTCTAGCAAATGAAGCGCCATGCAGCGGCGAGTTTCATTACTTTCCTTACACATACTGTGTGTGAGCATAGTGCTTTAGTGCGTTAATTGGTTGGATCATCCACCACAATCCCTCCGTTGAGCTTTATTCAAGCGAATGGAGCGCCTCGCAGCTGCGAGTCTTACAATTTTCTGCATACACTTTATGAGGGCATAGTTCGTCAGTGCGTTAATTGTTTTGATCATCCACCACAATCCCTCCGGGTAGCTTGCTTCTAGTGAATGGGGCGCCACCCAGCGGAGAGTTTCATTATTTCTTGACACAAAAGGTGTGTGAGCATAGTGCTTCAGTGCGTTAATTGGTTGGATCATCCACCACAATCCCTCAGGGGACCTTCCTTCAAGCGAATGGAGCGCCATAAAGCGGAGAGTATCATTGCTTTCTTGACACATACTGTGTGTGACCATAGTGCTTCATTGCGTTAATTGATTTGATCATTCACCGCAATCCCACCTTGTAGCTTGCTTCTGGCGAATGGAGCGTCACGCAGCGGCTAGCCTCATTATTTTCTTTCCACAAACTGTGTGTAAACATAGTGCTTCAGTGCGTTAATTGTTTTGATAATCCAAAAGAATCCCTTCGGGTAGCTTGCTTCTAGCGAATGGAGCGCTACGCAGCGGCGAGTCTCATTACTTTCTTCACAAAGACTGTGTGTGAGCATAGTGCTTCAGTGCGTTAATTGGTTGGATCGTTCACCTCAATGCCTCTTGGTAGGTTGCTTCAAGCGAATTTAGCGCCACGCAGCAGCGAGCCTCATTACTTTCTGCATATATTTTTGAGGGCATAATTCGTCAGTGCGTTAATTTTTTTGATCATCCATCACAATCAATCCAGGTAGTTTGTTTCTAGCGAATGGAGCGCCACGCAGCGGCGAGTCTCATTACTTTCTCCACAAAGACTGTGTGTGAGCATAGTGCTTCAGTGCGTTAATTGGTTAGATCATTCAGCACAATGCTTCCTGGTAGGTTGCTTTAAGCGAATCGAGCGCCACGGAGCGGCGAGTCTCATTACTTTCTGAATACATTATTTGAGGGCATAGTTCGTCAGTGCATTAATTGTTTGGATCATCCACCACTATCCCTGCGGGTAGCTTGCTTCTAGAGAATGGAGCGCCACGCAGCGGCGAGGCTCATACCTTTCTTGACACATACTGTGTGTGAGCATAGTGCTTCAGTGCGTTAATAGTTTTAATCATCCACCAGAATCCCTCCGGGTAGCTTGCTTCTAGCGAATGAAGCGCCACGCAGCGGCGAGTTTCATTACTTTCTGCATACACTTTATGAGGGAATAGTTCATCAGTGCGTTAATTGTTTTGATCATCCGTCATTATCAATCCGGGTAGCATCCTTGTAGCGAATGGAGCGCCACGCAGCGGCGAGTCTCATTAATTTCTCGACACATACTGTACGTGAGCATAGTTCTTCAGTGCGTTAATTGTTTTGAACATCCAAAAGGATCCCCTCGGTTAGCTTGCTTCTAGCGAATGGAGCGCTACGCAGCGGCGAGTCTCATTACTTTCTTGACAAGGACTGTATGTGAGCATAGTGCTTCAGTGTGTTAATTGTTTTGAACATCCAAAAGAATCCTTTCGGGTAGCATGTTCTAGCGAATCGAGCGCTACGCAGAGGCGAGACTCATTACTTTCTGCATACATTTTTTGACGGCATAGTTCGTCAGTGCGTTAATTGGTTAAATCATCCACCACAATCCCTCCGGGTAGCTTGCTTCTAGCGAATGAAGCGCCACGCAGCGGCGAGTTTCATTACTTTCTTCAAAAATACTTTGGTTGAGCATAGTGCTACAGTTCGTTAATTTTTTTGATCATCCACCACAATCCCACCGGATAGCTTGCTTCTAGCGAATGGAGCGCCTCGCAGCGTCGAGTCTCATTACTTTCTTGACACATACTGTGTGTGAGCATAGTGCTTCAGTGCGTTAATAGTTTTAATCATCCACCAGAATCCCTCCGGGTAGCTTGCTTCTAGCTAATGGAGCGCCACGCAGCGGCGAGTCTCATTACTTTCTGTACACATTTTTTGACGGCATAGTTCGTCAGTGCGTTAATGGTTAAATCATCCACCACAATCCCTCCGGGTAGCTTTCTTCTAGCGAATGAAGCGCCACGCAGCGGCGAGTTTCATTACTTTCTGCATACACTTTATGAGGGAATAGTTCATCAGTGCGTTAATTGTTTTGATCATCGACCACAATCCCTCCGGGTAGCTTGCTTCTAGCGAATGAAGCGCCACGCAGCGGCGAGTTTCATTACTTTCTGCATACACTTTATGAGGGAATAGTTCATCAGTGCGCTAATTGTTTTGATCATCGACCACAATCTCTCCGGGTAGTTTGCTTCTAGCGAAGGGAGCGCCACGCAGCGGCGAGTCTCATTACTTTCTTGACACATACTGTGTTTGAGAATAGTGTTTCAGTGCGTTAATTGTTTTGAACATCCAAAAGAATCCCTTCGGGTAGCTTGCTTCTAGCGAATGGAGCGCTACGCAGCTGCGAATGTCATTACTTTCTTGAAGAGGACTGTGAGAGTGCTTAGTGCTTCAGTGCGTTAATTGGTTGGATCATCCACCACAAAGCCTCCTGGTAGGTTGGTTTAATCGAATCGAGCACCACGCAGCAGCGAGTCTCATTACTTTCTGCATACATTTATTGAGGGCTTAGTTCGTCAGTGCATTAATTGTTTGGATCATCCACCACAATCCCTCCGGGTAGCTTGCTTCAAACGAATGGACCGCCACGCAGCGGCGAGTCTCATTACGTTCTTGACACATACTTTGTGTGAGCATAGTGCTTCAGTGCGTTAATTGTTTGGATCATCCACCAGAATCCCTCCGGGTAGTTTGCTTCTAGCGAATCGAGAGCCACGCTGCGGCGAATCTCTTAACTTTCTTGACACATACTGTGTGAGCATAGTGCTTAAGTGCGTTAATTGGTTTTATAATCCACCACAATCCCTTTTGGTTGCTTGCTTCTAGCGATTAGAGCGCCATGCCGCGGCGAGTCTCATAACTTTCTTGACACATACTGTGTGTGAGCATAGTGCTTCAGTGCGTTAGTTGTTTGGATCATCCACCACAATACCTCCGGGTAGCTCTCTCGTATCGAATGGAGCGCCACACAGCGGCGAGTCTCATTACTTTCTTGATACATACTGTGTGTGAGCATAGTGCTTCAGTGCGTTAATTGGTTGGATCATCCACCAAAATTCATTCGGCTAGCTTGCTTCTAGCAAATGGAGCACCACGCAGCGGCGAGTCTCATTACTTTCTTGATACTTACTCTGTGTGAGCATAGTGCTTCAGTGCTTTAATTGGTTCGATCATCCGCCACAATACCTCCGGGTAGCTCTCTCGTATCGAATGGAGCTCCACACAGCGGCGAGTCTCATTACTTTCTTGATACATACTGTGTATAAGCATCGTGCTTCAGTGCGTTAATTGTCTTGATCATACACAAGAATCCATCTAAGTAGCTTGCTTTATGCGAATGTAGCGCCATGCAGCGGCGTGTCTCACTACTTTCTTGTCATATACTGTGTGTGAGCATACTGCTTCAGTGCGTTAATTAGTTGGATCATCCACCAGAATCCCCGCGGATAGGTTGCTTCAAGCGAATGGAGCGCCACGCAGCGGCGAGCCTCATTAATTTCTGCATACATTTTTTGAGGGCATAATTCGTCAGTGCGTTAATTGTTTTGATCATCCATCACAATCAAACCAGGTAGCTTGCTTCTAGCGAATGGAGCGCCACGCAGCTGCGAGACACATTAATTTCTCGACACATACTGTATGTGAGAATAGTTCTTCAGTGCGTTAATAGTGTTGATCATCCGTTAGAATCCCTTCGGGTAGCTTGCTTCTAGCAAATGAAGCGCCATGCAGCGGCGAGTTTCATTACTTTCCTTACACATACTGTGTGTGAGCATAGTGCTTTAGTGCGTTAATTGGTTGGATCATCCACCACAATCCCTCCGTTGAGCTTTATTCAAGCGAATGGAGCGCCTCGCAATTGCGAGTCTTACAATTTTCTGCATACACTTTATGAGGGCATAGTTCGTCAGTGCGTTAATTGTTTTGATCATCCACCACAATCCCTCCGGGTAGCTTGCTTCTAGTGAATGGGGCGCCACCCAGCGGAGAGTTTCATTATTTCTTGACACAAAAGGTGTGTGAGCATAGTGCTTCAGTGCGTTAATTGGTTGGATCATCCACCACAATCCCTCAGGGGACCTTCCTTCAAGCGAATGGAGCGCCATAAAGCGGAGAGTCTCATTGCTTTCTTGACACATACTGTGTGTGACCATAGTGCTTCATTGCGTTAATTGATTTGATCATTAACCGCAATCCCACCTTGTAGCTTGCTTCTAGCGAATGGAGCGTCACGCAGCGGCTAGTCTCATTATTTTCTTTCCACATAGTGTGTGTAAACATAGTGCTTCAGTGCGTTAGATGTTTTGATAATCCAAAAGAATCCCTTCGGGTAGCTTGCTTCTAGCGAATGGAGCGCTACGCAGCGGCGAGTCTCATTACTTTCTTCACAAAGACTGTGTGTGAGCATAGTGCTTCAGTGCGCTAATTGGTTGGATCGTTCACCTCAATGCCTCTTGGTAGGTTGCTTCAAGCGAATTTAGCGCCACGCAGCAGCGAGCCTCATTACTTTCTGCATACATTTTTGAGGGCATAATTCGTCAGTGCGTTAACTGTTTTTATCATCCATCACAATCAATCCAGGTAGCTTGTTTCTAGCGAATGGAGCGCCACGCAGCGGCGAGTCTCATTACTTTCTTGACACATACTGTGTGTGAGAATAGTGCTTCAGTGCGTTAATTGTTTTGATCATCCAAAAGAATCCCTTCGGGTAGCTTGCTTCTAGCGAATGGAGCGCTACGCAGCGGCGAGTCTCATTACTTTCTTCACAAAGACTGTGTGTGAGCATAGTGCTTCAGTGCGTTAATTGGTTGGATCGTTCACCTCAATGCCTCTTGGTAGGTTGCTTCAAGCGAATTTAGCGCCACGCAGCAGCGAGCCTCATTACTTTCTGCATATATTTTTGAGGGCATAATTCGTCAGTGCGTTAATTTTTTTGATCATCCATCATAATCAATCCAGGTAGTTTGTTTCTAGCGAATGGAGCGCCACGCAGCGGCGAGTCTCATTACTTTATCCACAATGACTGTGTGTGAGCATAGTGCTTCAGTGCGTTAATTGGTTAGATCATTCAGCACAATGCCTCCTGGTAGGTTGCTTTAAGCGAATCGAGCGCCACGCAGCGGCGAGTCTCATTACTTTCTGAATACATTATTTGAGGGCATAGTTCGTCAGTGCATTAATTGTTTGGATCATCCACCACTATCCCTGCGGGTAGCTTGCTTCTAGAGAATGGAGCGCCACGCAGCGGCGAGTCTCATAACTTTCTTGACACATACTGTATGTGAGCAATGTGCTTCAGTGCGTCAATTGGTTGGATCATCCACCACAATCCCTCCGGGTAGCTTGCTTCTAGCGAATGAAGCGCCACGCAGCGGCGAGTTTCATTATTTTCTGCATCACTTTATGAGGGAATAGTTCATCAGTGCGTTAATTGTTTTGATCATCCGTCATTATCAATCCGGGTAGCATCCTTCTAGCGAATGGAGCGAAACGCAGCGGCGAGTCTCATTAATTTCTCGACACATACTATACGTGAACATAGTTCTTCAGTGCGTTACTTGTTTTGAACATCTAAAAGGATCCCTTCGGGTAGCCTGCTTCTAGCGATTGGAGCGTCACGCAGCGGCGAGTCTCATTACTTTCTTGACACTTACTGTGTGTGCGCATAGTGCTTCAGTGCGTTATTTGGTTGGACTTACCACGACAATCCCTCCGGAGAGCTTGCTTCAAGCGAATGGAGCGCCGCAAAGCGGAGATTCTCATTACTTTCTGCATACACTTTATGAGGGAATAGTTCATAAGTGCGTTAATTGTTTTGATCATCCGTCATTATCAATCCGGGTAGCATCCTTGTAGCGAATGGAGCGCCACGCAGCGGCGAGTCTCATTAATTTCTCGACACATACTGTACGTGAGCATAGTTCTTCAGTTCGTTAATTGTTTTGAACATCCAAAAGGATCCCTTCGGGTAGCTTGCTTCTAGCGAATGGAGCGCTACGCAGCGGCGAGTCTTATTACTTTCTTGACAAGGACTGTATGTGAGCATAGTGCTTCAGTGTGTTAATTGTTTTGAACATCCAAAAGAATCCCTTCGGGTAGCTTGTTCTAGCGAATGGAGCGCTACGCAGATGAGAGTCTCATTACTTTCTGCATACATTTTTTGAGGGCATAATTCGTCAGTGCGTTAATTGTTTTGATCATCCATCACAATCCCATCGGGTAGCTTGGTTCTAGCGAATGGAGTGCCAAGCAGCGGCGAGTATCATTACTTTTTAGACACATACTGTATGTGAGCATAGTGCTTCAGTGCGTTAATTGTTTTGAACATCCAAAAGAATCCCTTCGGGTAGCTTGCTTCTAGCGAATGGAGCGCTACGCAGCGGCGAGTCTCATCACTTTCTTGACAAGGACTGTGTGTGAGCATAGTGCTTCAGCGCGTTAATTGGTTGGACCATCCACCACATTGCCTCCTGTTAGGTTGCTTTATGCGAATCGAGCGCCACGCAGCGGCGAGTCTCATTAATTTCTGCATACATTATTTGAGGACATAGTTCGTCAGTGCATTAATTGTTTGGATCATCCACCACAATCCCTCCGGGTAGCTTGGTTCAAGGGAATGGAGCGCCAAGCAGCGGCGAGTCTCATTACTTTCTTCACACATACTTTGCGTGAGCATAGTGCTTCAGTGCGTTAATTGTTTGGATCATACACCAGAATCCATCCAGGTATCTTGCATCATTCGAATTGAGCGCCACGCAGCGGCGAGTCTCACTACTTTCTTGTCATATACTGTGTGTGAGCAAACTGCTTCAGAGCGTTTATTAGTTGGATCATCCATTACAATCAAACCAGGTAGCTTGCTTGTAGCGAATGTTGCGCCACGCAGCGGCGAGTCTCATTACTTTCTTGACTCATACTGTGTGTGAGCATAGTGCTTCAGTGCGTTAATTGTTTTCATCCACCAAAATCTCTCCGGGTAGTTTGTTTCTAGCGAATGGAGCGCCACGCAGCGGCGAGTCTCATTACTTTCTTGACACATATTGTGTTTCAGAATAGTGCTTCAGTGCGTTAATTGCTTTGAACATCCAAAGGAATCCCTTCGGGTAGCTTGCTTCTAGCGAATGGAGCGCTACGCAGCGGCGAGTCTCATTACTTTCTTGACAAGGACTGTGTGTGTGCTTAGTGCGTCAGTGCGTTAATTGGTTGGATCATCCACCACAATGCCTCCCGGTAGGTTGGTTTAAGCGAATCGAGCACCACGCAGCAGCGAGTCTCGTTACTTTCTGCATACATTTTTTGAGGGCATAGTTCGTCAGTGCATTAATATTTTGGATCATCCACCACAATCCCTCCGAATAACTTGCTTCAAGCGAATGGAGCGCCACGCAGCGGCGAGTCTCATTACTTTCTTGACACATATATGGTGAGAGCATAGTGCTTCAGTGCGTTAATTGTTTGGATCATCCACCAGAATCCCTCCGGGTAGTTTGCCTCTAGCGAATCGAGCGCCACGCTGCTGCGAGTCTCTTAACTTTCTTGACACATTCTGTGTGTGAGCATAGTGCTTAAGTGCGTTAATTGGTTGGATCATCCACCACAATCCCTTTTGGTTGCTTGCTTCTAGCGAATGGAGCGCCACACAGCGGTGAGTCTCTTAACTTTCTTGACACATACTGTGTGTGAGCATAGTGCTTCAGTGCGTTAATTGGTTGGATCATCCACCACAATTCCATCTGGTAGCTTGCTTCTAGCAAATGGAGCACCACGCAGCGGCGAGTTTCATTACTTTCTTGACACATACTGTGTGTGATCATAGTGCTTCAGTGCGTTAATTGGTTGGATCATCCACCACAATACCTCCGAGTAGCTTCCTTCTATGGAATGGAGCGAAACACAGCGGCGAGTCTCATTACTTTCTTGACACATACTGTGTGTGAGCATCGTGCTTCAGTGCGTTAAATGTCTTGATCATTCACCAGAATCCATCCGGGTAGCTTGCTTCATGCCAATGAAGCGCCACGCAGCGGCGAGTCTCATTACTTTCGTGACACTTACTCTGTGTGCGCATAGTGCTTCAGTGAGTTAATTGGTTGGATCATCCACCACAATCTCCCCGGGGAGCTTGCTTCATGCGAATGGAGCGAAACAAAGAGGAGATTCTCATTACTTTCTGATTACATTTTTTGAGGGCATAATTCGTCAGTGCGTTAATTGTTTTGATCATCCATCACAATCAAACCAGGTAGCTTGCTTCTAGCGAATGGAGCGCCACGCAGCGGCGAGTCTCATTAATTTCTCGACACATATTGTATGTGAGAATAGTTCTTCAGTGCGATAATAGTGTTGATCATCCGCCAGAATCCTTTCGGGTAGCTTGCTTCTAGCGAATGGAGCGCCACGAAGCGGCGAGTCTCATTACTTTCTTGACACTTACTGTGTGTGCGCATAGTGCTTCAGTGAGTTAATTGGTTGGGTCATCCACCACAATCCCCCCGGGGAGCTTGCTTCATGCGAATGGAGCGAAACAAAGCGGAGATTCTCATTACTTTCTGCATACACTTTATGAGGCATAGTTCGTCAGTGCGTTAATTGTTTTGATCATCCACCACAATCTCTCCGGGTAGTTTGCTTCTAGGGAATGGAGCGCCACGCAGCGGCGAGTCTCATTACTTTCTTGACAAGGACTGTGTGTGTGCTTAGTGCTTCAGTTGGGTAATTGGTTGGATCATCCACCACAATGCCTCCTGGTAGGTTGCTTTAAGCGAATCGAGCACCACGCTGCAGGGAATTTCATTACTTTCTGCATACATTTTTTGAGAGCATAGTTCGTAAGTGCATTAATTATTTGGATCATCCACCACAATCCCTCCGGGTAGTTTGCTTTAAGCGAATGGAGCGCCACGCAGCGGCGAGTCTCATTACTTTCTTGACACATACTTTGTGTGAGCATAGTGCTTCAGTGCGTTAATTTCTTGGATCATCCACCAGAACCCCTCCGGGTAGTTTGCTTCTAGCGAATCGAGGGCCACGCTGCGGCGAGTCCCATTACTTTCTTGACACATACTGTGTATGAGCATAGTGCTTCAGTGCGTTAATTGGTTGGATCATCCACCAGAATCTCTCCAGGTAGCTCTCTCGTATCGAATGGAGCGCCACACAGCGGCGAGTCTCATTACTTTCTTGATACATAATGTGTGTGAGCATAGTGCTTCAGTGCGTTAATTGGTTGGTTATATCCACCACAATTCATTCGGGTAGCTTGCTTCTAGCAAATGGAGCACCACGCAGCGGCGAGTCTCATTACTTTCTTGATACTTACTCTGTGTGAGCATAGTGCTTCAGTGCGTTAATTGGTTGGATCATCCACCACAATACCTCCGGGTAGCTCTCTCGTATCAAATGGAGCGCCACACAGCGGCGAGTCTCATTACTTTCTTGATACATACTGTGTGTAAGCATCGTGCTTCAGTGCGTTAATTGTCTTGATCATACACAAGAATCCATCCAAGTAGCTTGCTTTATGCGAATGAAGCGCCATGCAGCGGCGAGTTTCATTACTTTCCTTACACATACTGTGTGTGAGCATAGTGCTTTAGTGCGTTAATTGGTTGGATCATCCACCACAATCCCTCCTTTGAGCTTTATTCAAGCGAATGGATTGCCTCGCAGCTGCGAGGCTTACAATTTTCTGCATACACTTTATGAGGGCATAGTTCGTCAGTGCGTTAATATTTTTGATCATCCACCACAATCCCTCCGGGTAGCTTGCTTCTAGTGAATGGAGCGCCACCCAGCGGAGAGTTTCATTATTTCTTGACACAAAAGGTGTGTGAGCATAGTGCTTCAGTGCGTTAATTGGTTGGATCATCCACCACAATCCCTCAGGGGACCTTCCTTCAAGCGAATGGAGCGCCATAAAGCGGAGAGTATCATTGTTTCTTGACACATACTCTGTGTGACCATAGCGCTTCATTGCGTTAATTGATTTGATCATTCACCGCAATCCCACCTTGTAGCTTGCTTCTAGCGAATGAAGCGTCACGCAGCGGCTAGCCTCATTATTTTCTTTCCACATACTGTGTGTAAACATAGTGCTTCAGTGCGTTAATTGTTTTGATAATCCAAAAGAATCAGTTCGGGTAGCTTGCTTCTAGCGAATGGAGCGCTACGCAGCGGCGAGTCTCATTACTTTCTTCACAAAGACTGTGTGTGAGCATAGTGCTTCAGTGCGTTAATTGGTTGGATCGTTCACCTCAATGCCTCTTGGTAGGTTGCTTCAAGCGAATTTAGCGCCACGCAGCAGCGAGCCTCATTACTTTCTGCATATATTTTTGAGGGCATAATTCGTCAGTGCGTTAATTTTTTTGATCATCCATCACAATCAATCCAGGTAGTTTGTTTCTAGCGAATGGAGCGCCACGCAGCGGCGAGTCTCATTACTTTCTCCACAAAGACTGTGTGTGAGCATAGTGCTTCAGTGCGTTAATTGGTTAGATCATTCAGCACAATGCCTCCTGGTAGGTTGCTTTAAGCGAATCGAGCGCCACGCAGCGGCGAGTCTCATTACTTTCTGAATACATTATTTGAGGGCATAGTTCGTCAGTGCATTAATTGTTTGGATCATCCACCACTATCCCTGCGGGTAGCTTGCTTCTAGAGAATGGAGCGCCACGCAGCGGCGAGTCTCATAAATTTCTTGACACATACTGTATGTGAGCAATGTGCTTCAGTGCGTCAATTGGTTGGATCATCCACCACAATCCCTCCGGGTAGCTTGCTTCTAGCGAATGAAGCGCCACGCAGCGGCGAGTTTCATTAATTTCTGCATACACTTTATGAGGGAATAGTTCATCAGTGCGTTAATTGTTTTGATCATCCGTCATTATCAATCCGGGTAGCATCCTTCTAGCGAATGGAGCGCCACGCAGCGGCGAGTCTCATTACTTTCTCGACACATACTGTACGTGAGCATAGTTCTTCAGTGCGTTACTTGTTTTGAACATCCAAAAGGATCCCTTCGGGTAGCCTGCTTCTAGAGAATGGAGCGTCACGCAGCGGCGAGTCTCATTACTTTCTTGGCACTTACTGTGTGTGCGCATAGGGCTTCAGTGCGTTATTTGGTTGGACTTACCACGACAATCCCTCCGGAGAGCTTGCTTCAAGCGAATGGAGCGCCGCAAAGCGGAGAGTCTCATTACTTTCTGCATACACTTTATGAGGGAATAGTTCATCAGTGCGTTAATTGTTTTGATCATCCGTCATTATCAATCCGGGTAGCATCCTTGTAGCGAATGGAGCGCCACGCAGCGGCGAGTCTCATTAATTTCTCGACACATACTGTACGTGAGCATAGTTCTTCAGTGCGTTAATTGTTTTGAACATCCAAAAGGATCCCTTCGGTTAGCTTGCTTCTAGCGAATGGAGCGCTACGCAGCGGAGAGTCTCATTACTTTCTTGACAAGGACTGTATGTGAGTATAGAGCTTCAGTGTGTTAATTGTTTTGAACATCCAAAAGAATCCCTTCGGGTAGCTTGTTCTAGCGAATCGAGCGCTACGCAGAGGCGAGTCTCATTACTTTCTGCATACATTTTTTGACGGCATAGTTCGTCAGTGCGTTAATTGGTTAAATCATCCACCACAATCCCTCCGGGTAGCTTGCTTCTAGCGAATGAAGCGCCACGCAGCGGCGAGTTTCATTACTTTCTTCAAAAATACTTTGGTTGAGCATAGTGCCAGAGTTCGTTAATTTTTTTGATCATCCACCACAATCCCACCGGATAGCTTGCTTCTAGCGAATGGAGCGCCTCGCAGCGTCGAGTCTCATTACTTTCTTGACACATACTGTGTGAGAGCATAGTGCTTCAGTGCGTTAATAGTTTTAATCATCCACCAGAATCCCTCCGGGTAGCTTGCTTCTAGCTAATGCAGCGCCACGCAGCGGCGAGTCTCATTACTTTCTGTACACATTTTTTGACGGCATAGTTCGTCAGTGCGTTAACTGGTTAAATCATCCACCACAATCCATCCGGGTAGCTTGCTTCTAGCGAATGAAGCGCCACGCAGCGGCGAGTTTCATTACTTTCTGCATACACTTTATGAGGGAATAGTTCATCAGTGCGTTAATTGTTTTGATCATCGACCACAATCTCTCCGGGTAGTTTGCTTCTAGCGAAGGGAGCGCCACGCAGTGGCGAGTCTCATTACTTTCTTGACACATACTGTGTTTGAGAATAGTGTTTCAGTGCGTTAATTGCTTTGAACATCCAAAAGAATCCCTTCGGGTAGCTTGCTTCTAGCGATTGGAGCGCTACGCAGCTGCGAGTGTCATTACTTTCTTGAAGAGGACTGTGAGTGTGCTTAGTGCTTCAGTGCGTTAATTGTTTGGATCATCCACCACAAAGCCTCCTGGTAGGTTGGTTTAAGCGAATCGAGCACCACGCAGCAGCGAGTCTCATTACTTTCTGCATACATTTTTGAGGGCTTAGTTCGTCAGTGCATTAATTGTTTGGATCATGCACCACAATCCCTCCGGGTAGCTTGCTTCAAGCGAATGGACCGCCACGCAGCGGCGAGTCTCATTACGTTCTTGACATATACTTTGTGTGAGCATAGTGCTTCAGTGCGTTAATTGTTTGGATCATCCACCAGAAACCCTCCGGGTAGTTTGCTTCTAGCGAATCGAGAGCCACGCTGTGGCGAATCTCTTAACTTTCTTGACACATACTGTGTGAGCATAGTGCATAAGTGCGTTAATTGGTTGAATAATCCACCACAATCCCTTTTGGTTGCTTGCTTCTAGCGATTAGAGCGCGATGCCGCGGCGAGTCTCATAACTTTCTTGATACTTACTCTGTGTGAGCATAGTGCATCAGTGCGTTAATTGGTTGGATCATCCGCCACAATACCTTCGGGTAGCTCTCTCGTATCGAATGGAGCTCAACACAGCGGCGAGTCTCATTACTTTCTTGATACATACTGTGTGTAAGCATCGTGCTTCAGTGCGTTAATTGGTTGGATCATCCAAAACAAAGCCTCCTGGTAGGTTGGTTTAAGCGAATCGAGCACCACGCAGCAGCGAGTCTCATTACTTTCTGCATACATTTTTTGAGGGCTTTGTTCGTCAGTGCATTAATTATTTGGATCATGCACCACAATCCCTCCGGGTAGCTTGCTTCAAGCGAATGGACCGCCACGCAGCGGCGAGTCTCATTACGTTCTTGACACATACTTTGTGTGAGCATAGTGCTTCAGTGCGTTAGTTGTTTGGATCATCCACCACAATACCTCCGGGTAGCTCTCTCGTATCGAATGGAGCGCCACACAGCGACGAGTCTCATTACTTTCTTGATACATACTGTGTGTGAGCATAGTGCTTCAGTGCGTTAATTGGTTGGATCATCCACCACAATTCATTCGGGTAGCTTGCTTCTAGCAAATGGAGCACCACGCAGCGGCGAGTCTCATTACTTTCTTGATACTTACTCTGTGTGAGCATAGTGCTTCAGTGCGTTAATTGGTTGGATCATCCGCCACAATACCTCCGGGTAGCTCCCTCGAATCGAATGGAGCTCCACACAGCGGCGAGTCTCATTACTTTCTTGATACATACTGTGTGTAAGCATCGTGCTTCAGTGCGTTAATTGTCTTGATCATACACAAGAATCCATCTAAGTAGCTTGCTTTATGCGAATGTAGCGCCATGCAGCGGCGTGTCTCACTACTTTCTTGTCATATACTGTGTGTGAGCATACTGCTTCAGTGCGTTAATTAGTTGGATCATCCACCACAATCCCCGCGGGGAGGTTGCTTCAAGCGAATGGAGCGCCACGCAGCGGCGAGCCTCATTAATTTCTGCATACAATTTTTGAGGGCATAATTCGTCAGTGCGTTAATTGTTTTGATCATCCATCACAATCAAACCAGGTAGCTTGCTTCTAGCGAATGGGGCGCCACGCAGCTGCGAGACTCATCAATTTCTCGACACATACTGTATGTGAGAATAGTTCTTCAGTGCGTTAATAGTGTTGATCATCCGCCAGAATCCCTTCGGGTAGCTTGCTTCTAGCAAATGAAGCGCCATGCAGCGGCGAGTTTCATTACTTTCCTTACACATACTGTGTGTGAGCATAGTGCTTTAGTGCGTTAATTGGTTGGATCATCCACCACAATCCCTCCGTTGAGCTTTATTCAAGCGAATGGAGCGCCTCGCAGCTGCGAGTCTTACAATTTTCTGCATACACTTTATGAGGGCATAGTTCGTCAGTGCGTTAATTGTTTTGATCATCCACCACAATCCCTCCGGGTAGCTTGCTTCTAGTGAATGGGGCGCCACCCAGCGGAGAGTTTCATTATTTCTTGACACAAAAGGTGTGTGAGCATAGTGCTTCAGTGCGTTAATTGGTTGGATCATCCACCACAATCCCTCAGGGGACCTTCATTCAAGTGAATGGAGCGCCATAAAGCGGAGAGTCTCATTGCTTTCTTGACACATACTGTGTGTGACCATAGTGCTTCATTGCGTTAATTGATTTGATCATTCACCGCAATCCCACCTTGTAGCTTGCTTCTAGCGAATGGAGCGTCACGCAGCGGCTAGTCTCATTATTTTCTTTTCACATACTGTGTGCAAACATAGTGCTTCAGTGCGTTAATTGTTTTGATAATCCAAAAGAATCCCTTCGGGTAGCTTGCTTCTAGCGAATGGAGCGACACGCAGCGGCGAGTCTCATTAATTTCTTCACAACGACTGTGTGTGAGCATATTGCTTCAGTGCGTTAATTAGTTGGATCATCCACCACAATCCCTCCGGGGAGGTTGCTTCAAGCGAATGGAGCGCGACGCAGCACCGAGCCTCATTACTTTCTGCATACATTTTTGAGGGCATAATTCGTCAGTGCGTTAACTGTTTTTATCATCCATCACAATCAATCCAGGTAGCTTGTTTCTAGCGAATGGAGCGCCACGCAGCGGCGAGTCTCATTACTTTCTTGACATATACTGTGTGTGAGAATAGTGTTTCAGTGCGTTAATTGTTTTGATCATCCAAAAGAATCCCTTCGGGTAGCTTGCTTCTAGCGAATGGAGCGCTACGCAGCGGCGAGTCTCATTACTTTCTTCACAAAGACTGTGTGTGAGCATAGTGCTTCAGTGCGTTAATTGGTTGGATCGTTCACCTCAATGCCTCTTGGTAGGTTGCTTCAAGCGAATTTAGCGCCACGCAGCAGCGAGCCTCATTACTTTCTGCATATATTTTTGAGGGCATAATTCGTCAGTGCGTTAATTTTTTTGATCATCCATCACAATCAATCCAGGTAGTTTGTTTCTAGCGAATGGAGCGCCACGCAGCGGCGAGTCTCATTACTTTCTCCACAATGACTGTGTGTGAGCATAGTGCTTCAGTGCGTTAATTGGTTAGATCATTCAGCACAATGCCTCCTGGTAGGTTGCTTTAAGCGAATCGAGCGCCACGCAGCGGCGAGTCTCATTACTTTCTGAATACATTATTTGAGGGCATAGTTCGTCAGTGCATTAATTGTTTGGATCATCCACCACTATCCCTGCGGGTAGCTTGCTTCTAGAGAATGGAGCGCCACGCAGCGGCGAGTCTCATAACTTTCTTGACACATACTGTATGTGAGCAATGTGCTTCAGTGCGTCAATTGGTTGGATCATCCACCACAATCCCTCCGGGTAGCTTGCTTCTAGCGAATGAAGCGCCACGCAGCGGCGAGTTTCATTACTTTCTGCATACACTTTATGAGGGAATAGTTCATCAGTGCGTTAATTGTTTTGATCATCCGTCATTATCAATCCGGGTAGCATCCTTCCAGCGAATGGAGCGCCACGCAGCGGCGAGTCTCATTAATTTCTCGACACATACTGTACGTGAGCATAGTTCTTCAGGGCGTTACTTGTTTTGAACATCCAAAAGGATCCCTTCGGGTAGCCTGCTTCTAGCGAATGGAGCGTCACGCAGCGGCGAGTCTCATTACTTTCTAGACACATACTGTGTGTGCGCATAGTGCTTCAGTGCGTTATTTGGTTGGACTTACCACGACAATCTCTCCGGAGAGCTTGCTTCAAGCGAATGGAGCGCCGCAAAGCGGAGAGTCTCATTACTTTCTGCATACACTTTATGAGGGAATAGTTCATAAGTGCGTTAATTGTTTTGATTATCCGTCATTATCAATCCGGGTAGCATCCTTGTAGCGAATGGAGCGCCACGCAGCGGCGAGTCTCATTAATTTCTCGACACATACTGTACGTGAGCATAGTTCTTCAGTGCGTTAATTGTTTTGAACATCCAAAAGGATCCCTTCGGGTAGCTTGCTTCTAGCGAATGGAGCGCTACGCAGCGGCGAGTCTCATTACTTTCTTGACAAGGACTGTATGTGAGCATAGTGCTTCAGTGTGTTAATTGTTTTGAACATCCAAAAGAATCCCTTCGGGTAGCTTGTTCTAGCGAATGGAGCGCTACGCAGATGCGAGTCTCATTACTTTCTGCATACATTTTTTGAGGGCATAATTCGTCAGTGCGTTAATTGTTTTGATCATCCATCACAATCCCATCGGGTAGCTTGGTTCTAGCGAATGGAGTGCCAAGCAGCGGCGAGTATCATTACTTTCTAGACACATACTGTATGTGAGCATAGTGCTTCAGTGCGTTAATTGTTTTGAACATCCAAAAGAATCCCTTCGGGTAGCTTGCTTCTAGCGAATGGAGCGCTACGCAGCGGCGAGTCTCATCACTTTCTTGACAAGGACTGTGTGTGAGCATAGTGCTTCAGCGCGTTAATTGGTTGGACCATCCACCACATTGCCTCCTGTTAGGTTGCTTTATGCGAATCGAGCGCCACGCAGCGGCGAGTCTCATTACTTTCTGCATACATTATTTGAGGGCATAGTTCGTCAGTGCATTAATTGTTTGGATCATCCACCACAATCCCTCCGGGTAGCTTGCTTCAAGGGAATGGAGCGCCAAGCAGCGGCGAGTCTCATTACTTTCTTCACACATTCTTTGCGTGAGCATAGTGCTTCAGTGCGTTAATTGTTTGGATCATCCACCAGAATCCCTTCGGGTAGCTTGCTTCTATCGAATGAAGCGCCACACAGCGGCGAGTCTCATTACTTTCTAGATACATACTGTGTGTGAGCATCGTGCTTCAGTGCGTTGTTTTGATCATACACCAGAATCCATCCAGGTATCTTGCATCATTCGAATTGAGCGCCACGCAGCGGCGAGTCTCACTACTTTCTTGTCATATACTGTGTGTGAGCAAACTGCTTCAGAGCGTTTATTAGTTGGATCATCCATTACAATCAAACCAGGTAGCTTGCTTCTAGCGAATGGAGCGCCACGCAGCGGCGAGTCTCATTACTTTCTTGACAAGGACTGTGTGTGTGCTTAGTGCGTCAGTGCGTTAATTGGTTGGATCATCCACCACAATGCCTCCTGGTAGGTTGGTTTAAGCGAATCGAGCACCACGCAGCAGCGAGTCTCATTACTTTCTGCATACATTTTTTGAGGGCATAGTTCGTCAGTGCATTAATATTTTGGATCATCCACCACAATCCCTCCGAATAACCTGCTTCAAGCGAATGGAGCGCCACACAGCGGCGAGTCTCATTACTTTCTTGACACATATATGGTGAGAGCATAGTGCTGCAGTGCGTTAATTTTTTTGGATCATCCCCCAGAATCCCTCCGGGTAGTTTGCCTCTAGCGAATCGAGCGCCACGCTGCGGCGAGTCTCTTAACTTTCTTGACACATTCTGTGTGTGAGCATAGTGCTTAAGTGCGTTAATTGGTTGGATCATCCACCACAATCCCTTTTGGTTGCTTGCTTCTAGCGAATGGAGCGCCACACAGCGGTGAGTCTCTTAACTTTCTTGACACATACTGTGTGTGAGCATAGTGCTTAAGTGCGTTAATTGGTTGGATCATCCACCACAATTCCATCTGGTAGCTTGCTTCTAGCAAATGGAGCACCACGCAGCGGCGAGTTTCATTACTTTCTTGACACATACTGTGTGTGATCATAGTGCTTCAGTGCGTTAATTGGTTGGATCATCCACCACAATACCTCCGAGTAGCTTCCTTCTATGGAATGGAGCGAAACACAGCGGCGAGTCTCATTACTTTCTTGACACATACTGTGTGTAAACATCGTGCTTCAGTGCGTTAAATGTCTTTATCATTCACCAGAATCCATCCGGGTAGCTTGCTTCATGCCAATGGAGCGCCACGCAGCGGCGAGTCTCATTACTTTCTTGACACTTACTGTGTGTGCGCATAGTGCTTCAGTGAGTTAATTGGTTGGATCATCCACCACAATCTCCCCGGGGAGCTTGCTTCATGCGAATGGAGCGAAACAAAGCGGAGATTCTCATTACTTTCTGATTACATTTTTTGAGGGCATAATTCGTCAGTGCGTTAATTGTTTTGATCATCCATCACAATCAAACCAGGTAGCTTGCTTCTAGCGAATGGAGCGCCACGCAGCGGCGAGTCTCATTACTTTCTTGACACTTACTGTGTGTGCGCATAGTGCTTCAGTGAGTTAATTGGTTGGATCATCCACCACAATCTCCCCGGGGAGCTTGCTTCATGCGAATGGAGCGAAACAAAGCGGAGTTTCTCATTACTTTCTGATTACATTTTTTGAGGGCATAATTCGTCAGTGCGTTAATTGTTTTGATCATCCATCACAATCAAACCAGGTAGCTTGCTTCTAGCGAATGGAGCGCCACGAAGCGGCGAGTCTCATTACTTTCTTGACACTTACTGTGTGTGCGCATAGTGCTTCAGTGAGTTAATTGGTTGGGTCATCCACCACAATCCCCCAGGGGAGCTTGCTTCATGCGAATGGAGCGAAACAAAGCGGAGATTCTCATTACTTTCTGCATACACTTTATGAGGCATAGTTCGTCAGTGCGTTAATTGTTTTAATCATCCACCACAATCTCTCCGGGTAGTTTGCTTCTAGGGAATGGAGCGCCACGCAGCGACGAGTCTCATTACTTTTTTGACAAGGACTGTGTGTGTGCTTAGTGCTTCAGTTGGGTAATTGGTTGGATCATCCACCACAATTCCTCCTGGTAGGTTGCTTTAAGCGAATCGAGCACCACGCTGGAGGGAGTTTCATTACTTTCTGCATACATTTTTTGAGAGCATAGTTCGTAAGTGCATTAATTGTTTGGATCATCCACCACAATCCCTCCGGGTAGCTTGTTTTAAGCGAATGGAGCGCCACGCAGCGGCGAGTCTCATTACTTTCTTGACACATACTTTGTGTGAGCATAGTGCTTCAGTGCGTTAATTTCTTGGATCATCCACCAGAACCCCTCCGGGTAGTTTGCTTCTAGCGAATCGAGCGCCACGCTGCGGCGAGTCCCATTACTTTCTTGACACATACTGTGTATGAGCATAGTGCTTCAGCGCGTTAATTGGTTGGATCATCCACCAGAATCCCTCCGGGTAGCTTGCTACTAGCGAATCGAGCGCCACACAGCGGAGAGTTTCTTAACTTTCTTCACACATACTGTGTGTGAGCATGGTGCTTTAGTGCGTAATTGGTTGGATCATCCACCACAATGCCTCCTGGTAGGTTGCTTTAAGCGATTCGAGCGTCACGCTGCGGCGAGTCTCATTACTTTCTGCATACATTTTTTGAGGGCATAGTTCGTCAGTGCATTAATAGTTTGGATCATCCACCACAATTCCTCCGGGTAGCTTGCTTCAAGCGAATGGAGCGCCACGGAGCGGCGAGTCTCGTTACTTTCTTGACACATACTTTGTGTGAGCATAGTGCTTCAGTGCGTTAATGGTTTTGATCATCCGTCATTATCAATCCGGGTAGTTTGCTTCTAGCGAATAGAGCGCCACGCAGCGACGAGTCTCATTAATTTCTCGACACAAATACTATGTGAGCATAGTTCTTCAGTGCGTTAATAGATTTGATTATCCGCCTGAATCCCTTCGGGTAGCTTAATTCTAGCGAGTGGAGCGCCACGCAGGGGCGAGTCTCATTACTTTCTTGACACTTACTGTGTGTGCGCATAGTGCTTCAGTGCGTTAATTGGTTGGATCGTCCACCACAATCCCTCCGGAGAGCTTACTTCAAGCGAATGGTGCGTCACAAAGCGGAGAGTCTCATTACTTTCTGCATACACTCTATTAGGGCGTAGTTCGTCAGTGCGTTAATTCTTCTGATCATCCACCACAATCCCACCGGGTAGCTTGGTTCTAGCGAATGGAGTTCCACGCAACGGCGAGTCTCATTAATTTCTTGACACATACTGTGTGTAACCATAGTGCTTCAGTGCGTTAACTGTTTTGATAATCCAAAAGAATCCCTTCGGGTAGCTTGCTTCTAGCGAATGTAGCGACACGCAGCGGCGAGTCTCATTACTTTCTTGACAAGGACTGTCTGTTAGAATAGTGCTTCAGCGCGTTAATTGGTTGGATTATCCACCACAATGCCTCCTGGTAGGTTGCTTTATGCGAATCGAGCGCCACGCAGCGGCGAGTCTCATTACTTTCGGCATACATTAATAAAGGGCATATATTGTCAGTGCATTAATAGTTTGAATCATCCACCACAATCCCTCCGGGTATCTTGCTTCAAGCGAATGGAGCGCCACGCAGCGGCGAGTCTCATTAATTTCTTGACACATACTGTGTGTGAGCATTGTGCTTCAGTGCGTTAATATTTTTGAACATCCGAAAGAATCCCTTCGGGTAGCTTGCTT
This sequence comes from Thermobia domestica, assembly GCF_964235325.1. Lineage (NCBI taxonomy): Eukaryota > Metazoa > Arthropoda > Insecta > Zygentoma > Lepismatidae > Thermobia > Thermobia domestica. The sequence goes on from NC_137459.1 coordinate 15,774,480, forward strand.
CTAGCGAATGGAGCGCTACGCAGCGGCGAGTCTCATTACTTTCTTGACAATGACTGTGTGTGAGCAAACTGCTTCAAAGCGTTAATTAGTTGGATCATCCACCACAATCCCTCCGGGGAGGTTGCTTCAAGCGAATGGAGCTCCACGCAGCGGCGAGCCTCATTACTTTCTTCATACAGTTTTTGAGGGCATAATTCGTCAGTGCGTTAATTGTTTTGATCATCCATCACAATCAAACCAGGTAACTTGCTTGTAGCGAATGGAGCGCCACGCAGCGGCGAGTCTCATTACTTTCTTGACTAATACTGTGTGTGTACTTAGTGCTTCAGTGCGTTAATTGTTTTGATCCACCAGAATCCCCCCAGGGGAGCTTGCTTCAAGCGAATGGAGCGCCACGCAGCGGCGATTCTCATTACTTTCTTGACACTTACTGTGTGTGCGCATAGTGCTTCAGTGAGTTAATTGGTTGGATCATCCACACCAATCCCCTCGGGGAGCTTGCTTCATGCGAATGGAGCGAAACCAAGCTTAGAGTCTCGTTACTTTCTGCATACACTTTATGAGCCATAGTGCTTCAGTGCGTTAATTGTTTTGAAAATCCAAAAGAATCCCTTCGGGTAGCTTGCTTCTAGCGAATGGAGCGCCACGCAGCGGCGAGTCTCATTATTTCTTGACACATACTGTGTTTGAGAATAGTGCTTCAGTGCGTTAATTGTTTTGAACATCCAAAAGAATCCCTTCGCGTAGCTTGCTTCTAGCGAATGGAGCGCCACGCAGCGGCGAGTCTCATTACTTTCTTGACACATACTGTGTTTGAGAATAGTGCTTCAGTGCGTTAATTGTTTTGAACATCCAAAAGAATCATTTCGGGTAGCTTGCTTCTAGCGAATGGAGCGCTACGCAGCGGCGAGTCTCATTACTTTCTTCACAAAGACTGTGTGTGAGCATACTGCTTCAGTGCGTTAATTGGTTGGATCATTCACCACAATGCATCCTGGTAGGTTGCTTCAAGCTAATGGAGCGCCACGCAGCGGCGAGCCTCATTACTTTCTGCATACATTTTTGAGGGCATAATTCGTCAGTGCGTTAATTGTTTTGATCATCCATCACAATCAATCCAGGTAGTTTGTTTCTAGCGAATGGAGCGCCACGCAGCGGAGAGTCTCTTAACTTTCTTGACAAATACTTTGTGTGAGCATAGTGCTTAAATGCGTTAATTGGTTTAATCATCCACCACAATCCCTTTTGGTTGCTTGTTTCTAGAGAATGGAGCGCCACGCAGCGGCGAGTCTCGTAACTTTCTTGACACATACTGTGTGTCAGCATAGTGCTTCAGTGCGTTAATTGGTTGGATCATCCACCACAATCCCTCCGGGTAGCTTGCTTCTAGCGAATGAAGCACCACGCAGTGGCGAGTTTCATTACTCTCTTGACACATACTGTGTTTGAGAATAGTGCTTCAGTGCGTTAATTGTTTTGATCATCCACCACAATCCTTCCGGGTAGTTTGTTTCTAGCGAATGGAGCGCAACGCAGCGGCGAGTCTCATTACTCTCTTGACACATACTGTGTTTGAGAATAGTGCTTCAGTGCGTTAATTGTTTTGAACATCCAAAAGAATCCCTTCGCGTAGCTTGCTTCTAGCGAATGGACCGCCACGCAGTGGCGAGTATCATTACTTTCTTGACACATACTTTGTGTGAGCATAGTGCTTCAGTGCGTTAATTGGTTGGATCATCCACCACAGTTCCATCTGGTAGCTTTCTTCTAGCAAATGGAGCACCACGCAGCGGCGAGTCTCATTACTTTCTTGACACATACTGTGTGGGATCGTAGTGCTTCAGTGCGTTAATTGGTTGGATCATCCACCATAATACCTCCGAGTAGCTTCCTTCTATGGAATGGAGCGAAACACAGCGGCGAGTCTCATTACTATTTGACACATACTGTGTGTGAGCATCGTGCTTCAGTGCGTTAATTGTCTTGATCATTCACCAGAATCCATCCGGGTAGCTTGCTTCATGCGAATGGAGCGCCACGCAGCGGCGAGTCTCATTACTTTCTTGACACTTACTGTGTGTGCGCATAGTGCTTCAGTGAGTTAATTGGTTGGATCATCCACCACAATCTAACCGGGGAGCTTGCTTCATGCGAATGGAGCGAAACAAAACGGAGATTCTCATTACTTTCTGATTACATTTTTTGAGGGCATAATTCGTCAGTGCGTTAATTGTTTTGATCATCCATCACAATCAAACCAGGTAACTTGCTTCTAGCGAATGGAGCGCCACGCAGCGGCGAGTCTCATTACTTTCTTGACACATACTTTGTGTGAGCATAGTGCTTCAGTGCGTTAATTTCTTGGATCATCCACCAGAACCCCTCCGGGTAGTTTGCTTCTAGCGAATCGAGCGCCACGCTGCGGCGAGTCTCATTACTATCTTGACACATACTGTGTGTGAGCATAGTGCTTCAGTGCGTTAATTGGTTGGATCATCCACCAGAATCCCTCCGGGTAGCTTGCTACTAGCGAATCGAGCGCCACACAGCGGAGAATTTCTTAACTTTCTTCACACATACTGTGTGTGAGCATAGTGCTTTAGTGCGTAATTGGGTGGATCATCCACCACAATGCCTCCTGGTAGGTTGCTTTAAGCGATTCGAGCGCCACGCTGCGGCGAGTCTCATTACTTTCTGCATACATTTTTTGAGGGCATAGTTCGTCAGTGCATTAATAGTTTGGATCATCCACCACAATCCCTCCGGGTAGCTTGCTTCAAGCGAATGGAGCGCCACTGAGCGGCGAGTCTCATTACTTTCTTGACACATACTTTGTGTGAGCATAGTGCTTCAGTGCGTTAATTGTTTTGATCATCCGTCATTATCAATCCGGGAAGCTTGCTTCTAGCGAATAGAGCGCCACGCAGCGACGAGTCTCATTAATTTCTCGACACAAACACTATGTGAGCATAGTTCTTCAGTGCGTTAATAGTTTTGATTATCCGCCTGAATCCCTTCGGGTAGCTTGCTTCTAGCGAGTGGAGCGCCACGCAGCGGCGAGTCTCATTACTTTCTTGACACTTACTGTGTGTGCGCATAGTGCTTCAGTGCGTTAATTGGTTGGATCGTCCACCACAATCCCTCCGGAGAGCTTACTTCAAGCGAATGGTGCGTCACAAAGCGGAGAGTCTCATTACTTTCTGCATACACTCTATGAGGGCGTAGTTCGTCAGTGCGTTAATTCTTCTGATCATCCACCACAATCCCACCGGGTAGCTTGGTTCTAGCGAATGGAGTTCCACTCAACGGCGAGTCTCATTAATTTCTTGACACATACTGTGTGTAACCATAGTGCTTCAGTGCGTTAACTGTTTTGATAATCCAAAAGTATCCCTTCGGGTAGCTTGCTTCTAGCGAATGGAGCGCTACGCAGCGGCGAGTATCATTACTTTCTTGACAAGGACTGTGTGTGAGCAAACTGCTTCAAAGCGTTAATTAGTTGGATCATCCAAAACAATCCCTCCGGGGAGGTTGCTTTATGCGAATCGAGCGCCACGCAGCGGCGAGTCTCATTACTTTCTTCACAAGGACTGTGTGTGAAAATAGTGCTTCAGCGCGTTAATTGGTTGGATTATCCACCACAATGCCTCCTGGTAGGTTGCTTTATGCGAATCGAGCGCCACGCAGCGGCAAGTCTCATTACTTTCTGCATACATTAATAAAGGGCATAGTTCGTCAGTGCATTAATAGTTTGAATCATCCACCACAATCCTTCCGGGTATCTTGCTTCAAGCGAATGGAGCGCCACGCAGCGGCGAGTCTCATTAATTTCTTGACACATACTGTGTGTGAGCATAGTGCTTCAGTGCGTTAATTGTTCTGAACATCCGAAAGAATCCCTTCGGGTAGCTTGCTTCTAGCGAATGGAGCGCTACGCAGCGGCGAGTCTCATTACTTTCTTGACAACGACTGTGTGTGAGGAAACTGCTTCAAAGCGTTAATTAGTTGGATCATCCACCACAATCCCTCCGGGGAGGTTGCTTCAAGCGAATGGAGCTCCACGCAGCGGCGAGCCTCATTACTTTCTTCATACAGTTTTTGAGGGCATAATTCGTCAGTGCGTTAATTGTTTTGATCATCCATCACAATCAAACCAGGTAGCTTGCTTGTAGCGAATGGAGCGCCACGCAGCGGCGAGTCTCATTACTTTCTTGACTAATACTGTGTGTGTACTTAGTGCTTCAGTGCGTTAATTGTTTTGATCCACCAGAATCCCCCCAGGGGAGCTTGCTTCAAGCGAATGGAGCGCCACGCAGCGGCGAGTCTCATTACTTTCTTGACACTTACTGTGTGTGCGCATAGTGCTTCAGTGAGTTAATTGGTTGGATCATCCACCACAATCCCCTCGGGGAGCTTGCTTCATGCGAATGGAGCGAAACCAAGCTTAGAGTCTCGTTACTTTCTGCATACACTTTATGAGCCATAGTTCGTCAGTGCGTTAATTGTTTTGATCATCCACCACAATCTCTCCGGGTAGTTTGCTTCTAGCGAATGGAGCGCCACGAAGCGGCGAGTCTCATTATTTTCTTGACACATACTGTGTTTGAGAATAGTGCTTCAGTGCGTTAATTGTTTTGAAAATCCAAAAGAATCCCCTCGGGTAGCTTGCTTCTAGCGAATGGAGCGCCACGCAGCGGCGAGTCTCATTACTTTCTTGACACATACTGTGTTTGAGAATAGTGCTTCAGTGCGTTAATTGTTTTGAACATCCAAAAGAATCATTTCGGGTAGCTTGCTTCTAGCGAATGGAGCGCTACGCAGCGGCGAGTCTCATTACTTTCTTCACAAAGACTGTGTGTGAGCATACTGCTTCAGTGCGTTAATTGGTTGGATCATTCACCACAATGCATCCTGGTAGGTTGCTTCAAGCTAATGGAGCGCCACGCAGCGGCGAGCCTCATTACTTTCTGCATACATTTTTGAGGGCATAATTCGTCAGTGCGTTAATTGTTTTGATCATCCATCACAATCAATCCAGGTAGTTTGTTTCTAGCGAATGGAGCGCCACGCAGCGGAGAGTCTCTTAACTTTCTTGACAAATACTTTGTGTGAGCATAGTGCTTAAATGCGTTAATTGGTTTAATCATCCACCACAATCCCTTTTGGTTGCTTGTTTCTAGAGAATGGAGCGCCACGCAGCGGCGAGTCTCGTAACTTTCTTGACACATACTGTGTGTCAGCATAGTGCTTCAGTGCGTTAATTGGTTGGATCATCCACCACAATCCCTCCGGGTAGCTTGCTTCTAGCGAATGAAGCACCACGCAGTGGCGAGTTTCATTACCTTCTGCATACACTTTATGAGGGAATAGTTCATCAGTGCGTTAATTGTTTTGATCATCCACCACAATCTCTCCGGGTAGTTTGTTTCTAGCGAATGGAGCGCAACGCAGCGGCGAGTCTCATTACTCTCTTGACACATACTGTGTTTGAGAATAGTGCTTCAGTGCGTTAATTGTTTTGAACATCCAAAAGAATCCCTTCGCGTAGCTTGCTTCTAGCGAATGGACCGCCACGCAGTGGCGAGTATCATTACTTTCTTGACACATACTTTGTGTGAGCATAGTGCTTCAGTGCGTTAATTGGTTGGATCATCCACCACAGTTCCATCTGGTAGCTTTCTTCTAGCAAATGGAGCACCACGCAGCGGCGAGTCTCATTACTTTCTTGACACATACTGTGTGGGATCGTAGTGCTTCAGTGCGTTAATTGGTTGGATCATCCACCATAATACCTCCGAGTAGCTTCCTTCTATGGAATGGAGCGAAACACAGCGGCGAGTCTCATTACTATTTGACACATACTGTGTGTGAGCATCGTGCTTCAGTGCGTTAATTGTCTTGATCATTCACCAGAATCCATCCGGGTAGCTTGCTTCATGCGAATGGAGCGCCACGCAGCGGCGAGTCTCATTACTTTCTTGACACTTACTGTGTGTGCGCATAGTGCTTCAGTGAGTTAATTGGTTGGATCATCCACCACAATCTAACCGGGGAGCTTTCTTCATGCGAATGGAGCGAAACAAAACGGAGATTCTCATTACTTTCTGATTACATTTTTTGAGGGCATAATTCGTCAGTGCGTTAATTGTTTTGATCATCCATCACAATCAAACCAGGTAACTTGCTTCTAGCGAATGGAGCGCCACGCAGCGGCGAGTCTCATTACTTTCTTGACACATACTTTGTGTGAGCATAGTGCTTCAGTGCGTTAATTTCTTGGATCATCCACCAGAACCCCTCCGGGTAGTTTGCTTCTAGCGAATCGAGCGCCACGCTGCGGCGAGTCTCATTACTATCTTGACACATACTGTGTGTGGGCATAGTGCTTCAGTGCGTTAATTGGTTGGATCATCCACCAGAATCCCTCCGGGTAGCTTGCTACTAGCGAATCGAGCGCCACACAGCGGAGAATTTCTTACATTTCTTCACACATACTGTGTGTGAGCATAGTGCTTTAGTGCGTAATTGGGTGGATCATCCACCTCAATGCCTCCTGGTAGGTTGCTTTAAGCGATTCGAGCGCCACGCTGCGGCGAGTCTCATTACTTTCTGCATACATTTTTTGAGGGCATAGTTCGTCAGTGCATTAATAGTTTGGATCATCCACCACAATCCCTCCGGGTAGCTTGCTTCAAGCGAATGGAGCGCCACTGAGCGGCGAGTCTCATTACTTTCTTGACACATACTTTGTGTGAGCATAGTGCTTCAGTGCGTTAATTGTTTTGATCATCCGTCATTATCAATCCGGGTAGCTTGCTTCTAGCGAATAGAGCGCCACGCAGCGACGAGTCTCATTAATTTCTCGACACAAACACTATGTGAGCATAGTTCTTCAGTGCGTTAATAGTTTTGATTATCCGCCTGAATCCCTTCGGGTAGCTTGCTTCTAGCGAGTGGAGCGCCACGCAGCGGCGAGTCTCATTACTTTCTTGACACTTACTGTGTGTGCGCATAGTGCTTCAGTGCGTTAATTGGTTGGATCGTCCACCACAATCCCTCCGGAGAGCTTACTTCAAGCGAATGGTGCGTCACAAAGCGGAGAGTCTCATTACTTCCTGCATACACTCTATGAGGGCGTAGTTCGTCAGTGCGTTAATTCTTCTGATCATCCACCACAATCCCACCGGGTAGCTTGGTTCTAGCGAATGGAGTTCCACTCAACGGCGAGTCTCATTAATTTCTTGACACATACTGTGTGTAACCATAGTGCTTCAGTGCGTTAACTGTTTTGATAATCCAAAAGTATCCCTTCGGGTAGCTTGCTTCTAGCGAATGGAGCGCTACGCAGCGGCGAGTCTCATTACTTTCTTGACAAGGACTGTGTGTGAGCAAACTGCTTCAAAGCGTTAATTAGTTGGATCATCCACCACAATCCCTCCGGGGAGGTTGCTTTATGCGAATCGAGCGCCACGCAGCGGCGAGTCTCATTACTTTCTTCACAAGGACTGTGTGTGAAAATAGTGCTTCAGCGCGTTAATTGGTTGGATTATCCACCACAATGCCTCCTGGTAGGTTGCTTTATGCGAATCGAGCGCCACGCAGCGGCAAGTCTCATTACTTTCTGCATACATTAATAAAGGGCATAGTTCGTCAGTGCATTAATAGTTTGAATCATCCACCACAATCCCTCCAGGTATCTTGCTTCAAGCGAATGGAGCGCCACGCAGCGGCGAGTCTCATTAATTTCTTGACACATACTGTGTGTGAGCATAGTGCTTCAGTGCGTTAATTGTTCTGAACATCCGAAAGAATCCCTTCGGGTAGCTTGCTTCTAGCGAATGGAGCGCTACGCAGCGGCGAGTCTCATTACTTTCTTGACAACGACTGTGTGTGAGGAAACTGCTTCAAAGCGTTAATTAGTTGGATCATCCTCCACAATTCCTCCGGGGAGGTTGCTTCAAGCGAATGGAGCTCCACGCAGCGGCGAGCCTCATTACTTTCTTCATACAGTTTTTGAGGGCATTATTCGTCAGTGCGTTAATTGTTTTGATCATCCATCACAATCAAACCAGGTAACTTGCTTGTAGCGAATGGAGCGCCACGCAGCGGCGAGTCTCATTACTTTCGTGACTAATACTGTGTGTGTACATAGTGCTTCAGTGCGTTAATCTTTTTGATCCACCAGAATCCCCCCAGGGGAGCTTGCTTCAAGCGAATGGAGCGCCACGCAGCGGCGAGTCTCATTACTTTCTTGACATTTACTGTGTGTGCGCATAGTGCTTCAGTGAGTTAATTGGTTGGATCATCCACCACAATTCCCTCGGGGAGCTTGCTTCATGCGAATGGAGCGAAACCAAGCTTAGAGTCTCGTTACTTTCTGCATACACTTTATGAGCCATAGTTCGTCAGTGCGTTAATTGTTTTGATCATCCACCACAATCTCTCCGGGTAGTTTGCTTCTAGCGAATGGTGCGCCACGAAGCGGCGAGTCTCATTATTTTCTTGACACATACTGTGTTTGAGAATAGTGCTTCAGTGCGTTAATTGTTTTGAAAATCCAAAAGAATCCCATCGGGTAGCTGGCTACTAGCGAATGGAGCGCCTCGCAGCGGCGAGTCTCATTCTTTCTTGACACATACTGTGTTTGAGAATAGTGCTTCAGTGCGTTAATTGTTTTGAACATCCAAAAGAATCCCTTCGCGTAGCTTGCTTCTAGCGAATGGAGCGCCACGCAGCGGCGAGTCTCATTACTTTCTTGACACATACTGTGTTTGAGAATAGTGCTTCAGTGCGTTAATTGTTTTGAACATCCAAAAGAATCATTTCGGGTAGCTTGCTTCTAGCGAATGGAGCGCTACGCAGCGGCGAGTCTCATTACTTTCTTCACAAAGACTGTGTGTGAGCATACTGCTTCAGTGCGTTAATTGGTTGGATCATTCACCACAATGCCTCCTGGTAGGTTGCTTCAAGCTAATGGAGCGCCACGCAGCGGCGAGCCTCATAACTTAATGCATACATTTTTGAGGGCATAATTCGTCAGTGTGTTAATTGTTTTGATCATCCATCTCAATCAATCCAGGTAATTTTTTTCTAGCGAATGGAGCGCCACGCAGCGGCGAGTCTCTTTAACTTTCTTGACAAATACTTTGTGTGAGCATAGTGCTTAAATGCGTTAATTGGTTTAATCATCCACCACAATCCTTTTTGGTTGCTTGTTTCTAGAGAATAGAGCGCCACGAAGCGGCGAGTCTCATAACTTTCTTGACACATACTGTGTGTAAGCATAGTGCTTCAGTGCGTTAATTGGTTGGATCATCCACCACAATCCCTCCGGGTAGCTTCCTTCTAGCGAATGAAGCTCCACGCAGCGGCGAGTTTCATTACCTTCTGCATACACTTTATGAGGGAATAGTTCATCAGTGCGTTAATTGTTTTGATCATCCACCACAATCTCTCCGGGTAGTTTGTTTCTAGCGAATGGAGCGCAACGCAGCTGCGAGTGTCATTACTTTCTTGAAGAGGACTGTGTGTGTGCTTAGCGCTTCAGTGCGTTAATTCGTTGGATCATCCACCACAATGCTTCCTGGTAGGTTGGTTTAAGCGAATCGAGCACGACGCAGCAGCGAGTCTCATTACTTTCTGCATACATTTTTTGAGGGCATAGTTCGTCAGTGCATTAATTGTTTGGATCATTCACCACAATCCCTCCGGGTAGGTTGCTTCAAGCCAATGGACCGCCACGCAGTGGCGAGTCTCATTACTTTCTTGACACATACTTTGTGTGAGCATAGTGCTTCAGTGCGTTAAATATTTGGATCATCCACCAGAGTCCCTCCGGGTAGTTTGCATCTAGCGAATCGAGAGCCACGCTGCGGCGAGTCTCTTAACTTTCTTGGCACATACTTTGTGTGAGCATAGTGCTTAAGTGCGTTAATTGGTTGGATCATCCACCACAATCCCTCCGGGTAGCTTGCTTCTAGCGAATAGAGCGCCACGCCGCGGCGAGTCTCATAACTTTCTTGACACATACTGTGTGTGAGCATAGTGCTTCAGTGCGTTAATTGGTTGGATCAACCACCACAATCGCTCCGGGTAGCTTGCTTCTAGCGAATGGAACGCCACGCAGCAGCGAGTTTCATTACCTTAAGCATACACTTTATGAGGGCATAGTTCGTCAGTGCGTTAATTGTTTTGATCATCCGTCATTTTCAATCCGGTTAGCTTGCTTCTAGCGAATGGAGCGCCACACAGCGGCGAGTCTCATTACTTTCGTGACACATACTGTGTGTGAGCATAGTGCTTCAGTGCGTTAATTGTTTGGATCATCCACCAGAATCCCTCTGGGTAGCTTCCTTCTAGCGAATCGAGCGCCACACAGCGTCGAGTCTCATAACTTTCTTGACACATACTGTGTGTGAGCATAGTGCTTCAGTGCGTTAATTGGTTGGATCATCCACCACAATTCCTTCGGGTAGCTTGCTTCTAGCAAATGGAGCACCACGCAGCGGCGAGTCTCATTACTTTCTTGATACTTACAATGTGTGAGCATAGTGCTTCAGTGCGATAATTGGTTGGATCATCCTCCACAATACCTCCGGGTAGCTTGCTCCTATCGAATGGAGCGCCACACAGAGGCGAGTCTCATTTCTTTCTTGATACATACTGTGTGTGAGCATTGTGCTTCAGTGCGTTAATTGTCTTGGTCATACACCAGAATCCATCCAAGTAGCTTGCTTCTAGCGAATGAAGCGCCATGCAGCGGCGAGTCTCACTACTTTCTTGTCATATACTGTGTGTGAGCATACTGCTTCAGTGCGTTAGTTAGTTGGATCATCCACCACAATCACTCCGGGGAGGTTGATTCAAGCGAATGGAGCACCACGCAGCGGCGAGCCTCATTAATTTCTGCATACATTTTTTGAGGGCATAATTCGTCAGTGCGTTAATTGTTTTGATCATCCATCACAACCAGACCAGGTAGCTTGCTGCTAGCGAATGGAGCGCCACGCAGCGGCGAGTCTCATTAATTTCTCGACACATACTGTATGTGAGAATAGTTCTTCAGTGCGTTAATAGTGTTGATCATCCGCCAGAATCCCTTCGGGTAGCTTGCTTCTAGCGAATGGAGCGCTACGCAGCGGCGAGTCTCATTACTTTCTTGACACTTACTGTGTGTGCGCATAGTGCTTCAGTGAGTTAATTGGTTAGATCATCTACCACAATCCCCCCGGGGAGCTTTCTTCATGCGAATGTTGCGAAACAAAGCGGAGATTCTCATTACTTTCTGTATACACTTTATGAGGCATAGTTCGTCACTGCGTTAATTGTTTTGATCATCCATCACAATCAAACCAGGTAGCTTGCTTCTAGAGAATGGAGCGCCACGCAGCGGCGAGTCTCATTATTTTCTTGACACATACTGTGTTTGAGAATAGTGCTTCAGTGCGTTAATTGTTTTGAACATTCAAAAGAATCCCTTCGGGTAGCTTGCTTCTAGCGAATGGAGCGCTACGCAGCGGCGAGTCTCATTACTTTCTTGACAAGGACTGTGTGTGTGCTTAGTGCTTCAGTGCGTTAATTGGTTGGATCATCCACCACAATGCCTCCTGGTAGTTTGCTTTAAGCGAATCGAGCACCACGCAGCGGCGAGTCTCATTACTTTCTGCATACATTTTTTGAGGACATAGTTGGTCAGTGCATTAATTGTTTGGATCATCCACCAAAATTTTATCAAAAATAAAACAAGGCATTTGACTAATGGCCCCCTTATGTATAATGGTGAAAGTCTACATTGTAACAGGGATATTGCGGAGGCTTTTGCACATTATTTTAAGTCTGTTTACAATCATGAACCTGTGAGTTATAACACTGATGCTCTAATGTCACACGAACCTAGAAGTATATTACTCGATATTTTCCAAATCACTGAAATAACAATATCAGAAATAGAACATGCCATTAAAAGGTGGAAATCTAGAACAGCGTGTGGCCCTGATGGTTTCCCACCTTACATAATAAAGGGAACTATTGATATCATAAAACATCCTATACATATACTATTAAACATGTCCGTAAAATATAATGTTTTTCCAGACCGATGGAAAGAAAGCTTGATATGTCCTATTCCAAAAACTAGCAATGCTAAAAATATAGAAAGCTTTAGACCAATTGCAATTCTATCCCCATTTGCAAAAATTTATGAATATATAATACACAATCGTTTACTTAATCATGTTAGATCCAGTATCTCTGTATACCAACACGGATTTCTCAAGAATAGACCCACTTCAACTAACTTGACAATTATAACAAACTTTATAGCTTCAGAACTAGACAAAGGAGGGCAGGTGGATGTAATCTATACAAACTTTCAGAAAGCGTTCGATTTAGTTAACCATGACATTTTGCTTGAAAAACTAGCTCTTATGAATCTTTCTAAGCAAGCATTAGTACTGTTCACATCATACTTACGTGATCGCAAACAATCTGTAGCTTACAAAGGTCATATCTCCAACAATTTTAATGCTACATCGGGAGTACCGCAAGGATCAAACCTTGGACCTTTATTATTCCTCATCACTATCAATGACATAACTAAGCACATCAAGAAATCGCATACTTTACTCTTTGCAGATGACTTAAAATTATATGCTCAAATTAAATCACTTGAAGACTGTAAAAACCTCCAGGAAGACTTGGAAAATGTAAAACACTGGTGCCACGTGAATAAATTTAGCCTAAACATAACTAAATGTAAAACTATTACATTTACTAGAAAATGAAAATACATAAATTATGATTATACTATTGACGGTATAAATCTTTGTAGGCCGGAAACTGTTAAAGACCTTGGTGTTACCTTCGACCCAAAACTGACTTTCGCAAATCACATTGAAACTATTGCAAACAATGCTTATAAGAGTCTTGGATTTGTTTGTCGTGTAAGTAGAGACTTCCGTAGCCACATGACAATTTTAAAACTATATTATTCGTATATAAGATCCCAACTGGAATACGCTTCTGTTATTTGGACTCCTCATAATGGAAAATATATCCAGATGATTGAAAGAGTGCAGTGTAAGTTTTTGAAATTACTAATGTATAAAAAAACTGGAATGTACCCAGCATACATATCATACCCAGAACTAACAAACAATTTCAATATACCGACATTAGAGCAACGTAGGTATGTTAATGATTTAGTTTTTCTACATAAAATAATAAATAATAAAATTGATTGCATAGAACTAAGTTCTAATATATTTCTGCATGTTCCGACGTCTAGAACGAGGTTAAGCAATAGTAGTACCATGTACTGTAAGAAAGCACGCACTGACATCCTGTATAAATCCCCTTTATGGAGAATGAGCTCTCACTACAATAATATTGAAGAAAAGTGTGAAATGATAGACATATTCAATATGTCTGAGAAAATGTTTAGGAACACAATTTGTAGTATGATGAGCTGAGTTAATTAATGAAACAATAAAATTTTCTGTATGTTTTTCTTCTGTAAAAATAATGATATTTTACCATATATGTAAACAAACACTGTAAATGGGCAGGACGCCTGTTGTGTTGTTGTTACAATAAATAAATATGGTCTAACATAAAATCCCTCCGGGTAGCTTGCTTCAAGCGAATGGAGCGCCACGCAGCGGCGAGTCTCATTACTTTCTTGACACTTACTTTGTGTGAGCATAGTGCTTCAGTGCGTTAATTGTTTGGATCATCCACCAGAATCCCTCCGGGTAGTTTGCTTCTAGCGAATCGAGCGCCACGCTGCGGCGAGTCTCATTACTTTCTTGACACATACTGTGTGTGAGCATAGTCCTTCAATGCGTTAATTGGTTGGACCATCCACCACAATTCCTTCGGGTATCTGGCTTCTAGCAAATGGAGCACCACGCAGTGGCGAGTCTCATTACTTTCTTGACACATAGTCTGTGTGAGCATCGTGCTCTAGTGCGTTAATTGGTTGGATCATCCACCACAATGCCTCCTCGTAGGTTGCTTTAAGCGAATCGAGCGCCACGTTGCGGCGAGTCTCATTACTTTCTGCATACATTTTTTGAGGGCATAGTTCGTCATTGCATTAATAGTTTGGATCATCCACCACAATCCCTCCGGGTAGCTTGCTACAAGCGAATGGAGAGCCACGCAGCGGCTAGTCTCATTACTTTCTTGACACGTACTTTGTGTGAGCATAGTGCTTCAGTGCGTTAATTGCTTGGATCATCCACCACAATCCCTCCGGAGAGCTTCCTTCAAGCGAATGGAGCGTCACAAAGCGGAGAGTCTCATTACTTTCTGCATACACTGTATGAGGGCGTAGTTCGTCAGTGCGTTAATTCTTTTGATCATCCAACAGAATCCCACCGGGTAGCTTGGTTCTACCGAATGGAGTGCCACGACACGGCGAGTCTCATTACTTTCTTGACACATACTGTGTGTGGTCATAGTGCTTCATTGCGTTAACTGTTTTGATCATCCACAAGAATCCCTCCGGGTAGCTTGCTTCTAGCGAATGGAGTGATACAAAGCGGCGAGTCTCAATACTTTCGTGACATACTGTGTGTGAGCATAGTGCTTCAGTGCGTTAATTGTTATGATCATCCACCAGAATCCCTCTGGGTAGCTTCCTTCTAGCGAATCGAGCGCCAAACAGCGGCGATTCTCATAACTTTCTTGACACATACTGTGTGTGAGCATAGTGCTTCAGTGCGTTAATTGATTGGATCATCCACCACAATTCCTTCGGGTATCTTGCTTCTAGCAAATGGAGCACCACGCAGTAGCGAGTCTCATTACTTTCTTGACACATAGTCTGTGTGAGCATCGTGCTTCAGTGCGTTAATTGTTTTGATCATACACCAGAATCCCTCCAGGGAGGATGCTTCAAGCGAATGGAGCGCCACGCAGCGGCGAGTCTCACTACTTTCTTGTCATATACTGTGTGTGAGCATACTGCTTCAGTGCGTTAATTAGTTGGATCATCCACCACAATCCCTCCGGGGAGGTTGCTTCAAGCGAATAGAGCGCCACGCAGCGGCGAGCCTCATTACTTTCTGCATACATTTTTTGAGGGCATAATTCGTCAGTGCGTTAATTGTTTTGATCATCCATCACAATCAAAACAGGTAGCTTGTTCTAGCGAATGAAGCGCCACGCAGCGGCGAGTCTCATTACTTTCTTGACACTTACTGTGTGTGAGCTTAGTGCTTAAGTGCGTTAATTGGTTGGATTATCCACCACAATCCCTTTTGGTTGCTTGCTTCTAGCGAATGGAGCGCCACGCAGCGGCGAGTCTCATAACTTTCTTGACACATACTGTGTGTGAGCATAGTGCTTCAGTGCGTTAATTGATTTTATCATCCACCACCATTGCTCCGGGTAGCTTGCTTCATGCGAATGAAGCGACACGCAGCGGCGAGTTTCATTACTTTCTGCATACACTTTATGAGGAAATAGTTCATCAGTGCGTTAATTGTTTTGATCTTCCACCACAATCTCTCCGGGTAGTTTGCTTCTAGCGAATGGAGTGCCACGCAGCGGCGAGTCTCATTACTTTCTTGACATATACTGTGTTTGAGAATAGTGCTTTAGTGCGTTAATTGTTTTGAACATCCAAAAGAATCCCTTCGGGTACCTTCCTTCTAGCGAATGGAGCGCTACGCAGAGGCAAGTCTCATTACTTTTTTGACAAGGACTGTGTGTGTGCATAGTGCTTCAGTGCTTTAATTGGTTGGATCATCCACCACAATGCCTCCTGGTAGGTTGCTTTAAGCCAAACGAGCACCACGCACAAGCAAGTCTCATTACTTTCTGCATACATTTTTTGAGGGCATAGTTCGTCAGTGCATTAATTGTTTGGATCATCCACCACAATCCCTCCGGAAGCTTGCTTCAAGCGAATGGAGCGCCACGCAGCGGCGAGTCTCATTACTTTCTTGGCACATACTTTGTGTGAGCATAGTGCTTTAGTGCGTTAATTGTTTGGATCATCCACAAGAATCCCTCCGTGTAGTTTGCTTCTAGCGAATCAAGCGCCACGCTGCGGCGAGTCCCTTAAATTTCTTGACACATACTGTGTGTGAGCATAGTTCTTCAGTGCATTAATTGTTTTGATCATCCACTACAATCCCTCCGGGTAGCTTGCTTCTAGCGAAAAGAGCGCCACGCTTGCGGCGAGTCTCATTAATTTCTTGACACATACTTTGTGTGACCATAGTGCTTCAATGCGTTGTTTGTTTTGATCATTCACTAGAATCTTTCCGGGTAGTTTGCGTCTAGCGACTGGAGCGCCACACAGCGCCGATACTCATTACTTTCTTGACACATACTGTGTGTGAGCATAGTTCTTCAATGCGTTAATTGTTTTGATCATCCACCAGAATCCCTCAGGGTAGCTTGTTTCTAGCGAATGGAGCGCCACGCAGCGGCGAGTCTCATTTCTTTCTGTACACATTTTTTGAGAGCATAGTTCGTCAGTGCGTTAACTGTTTGGATAAATCACCAAAATCCCTACGGGTAGCTTGCTTCTAGCAATGGAACGCCACGCAGCGGCGAGTCTCATTACTTTCTTGACACATACTGTGTGTGAGCATAGTGCTTCTGTGCGTTAATTGGTTGGAACATCCACCAGAATCCCTCCGGGTAGCTTGCTACTAGCGAATCGAGCGCCACACAGCGGAGAGTTTCTTAACTTTCTTGACACATACTGTGTGTGAGCATAGTGCTTTAGTGCGTTAATTGGTTGGATCATCCACCACAATGCCTCCTGGTAGGTTGCTTTAAGCGAATCGAGCGCCACGCTGCGGAGAGTCTGATTACTTTCTGCATACATTTTTTGAGGGCATAGTTCGTCATTACATTAATAGTTTGGATCAACCACCACAATCTCTCCGGGTAGCTTGCTACAAGCGAAAGGAGCGCCACGCAGCGGCTAGTCTCATTACTTTCTTGACACGTACTTTGTGTGAGCATAGTGCTTCAGTGCGTTAATTGTTTTGATCATTCGTCATTATCAATCCGGGTAGCTTGCTTCTAGCGAATAGAGCGCCACGCAGCGGCGAGTCTCATTAATTTCTCAACACATACAATGTGAGCATAGTTCTTCAGTGCGTTAATAGTTTTGATTATCCGCCAGAATCCCTTCGGGTAGTTTGCTTCTAGCGAGGGAGCGCCACACAGCGGCCAGTCTCATTACTTTCTTGACACTTACTGTGTTTGAGAATAGTGCTTCACTGCGTTAATTGTTTTGAACGTCCAAAAGAATCCCTTCGGGTAGCTTCCTTCTAGCGAATCGAGCGCCACGTAGCGGCGAGTCTCATTACTTTCTTGCACATACTGTGTTTGAGAATAGTGCTTCAGTGCGTTAATTGTTTTGAACATCCAAAAGAATCCCTTCGGGTAGCTTGCTTCTAGCGAATGGAGCGCCACGCAGCGGCGAGTCTCATTACTTTCTTGACATACTGTGTTTGAGAATAGTGCTCCACTGCGTTTATTGTTTTGAACATCCAAAAGAATCCCTTCGGGTAGTTTGCTTCTAGCGAGGGAGCGCCACACAGCGGCCAGTCTCATTACTTTCTTGACACGTACTTTGTGTGAGCATAGTGCTTCAGTGCGTTAATTGTTTTGAACATCCAAAAGAATCCTTTCGGGTAGCTTGCTTCTACCGAATGGAGCGCCATGCAGCGGCTAGTCTCATTACTTTCTTGACACGTACTTTGTGTGAGCATAGTGCTTCAGTGCGTTAATTGTTTTGATCATCCGTCATTATCAATCCGGGTAGCTTGCTTCTAGCGAATAGAGCGCCACGCAGCGGCGAGTCTCATTAATTTCTCAACACATACAATGTGAGCATAGTTCTTCAGTGCGTTAATAGTTTTGATTATCCGCCAGAATCCCTTCGGGTAGTTTGCTTCTAGCGAGGGAGCGCCACACAGGGGCGAGTCTCATTACTTTCTTGACACATACTGTGTTTGAGAATAGTGCTTCAGTGCGTTAATTGTTTTGAACATCCAAAAGAATCCTTTCGGGTAGCTTGCTTCTACCGAATGGAGCGCTACGCAGCGGCGAGTCTCATTACTTTCTTGACACATACTGTGTGTGAGCATAGTGCTTCAGTGCGTTAATTGGTTGGATCATCAACCAGAATCCCTCTGGGTAGCTTGCTACTAGCGAATCAAGCGCCACACAGCGGCTAGTCTCATTACTTTCTTGACACGTATTTTGTGTGAGCATAGTTCCTCAGTGCGTTAATTGTTTTGATCATCCGTCATTATCAATCCGGGTAGCTTGCTTCTAGCGAATAGAGCGCCACGCAGCGGCGAGTCTCATTAATTTCTCAACACATACAATGTGAGCATAGTTCTTCAGTGCGTTAATAGTTTTGATTATCCGCCAGAATCCCTTCGGGTAGTTTGCTTCTAGCGAGGGAGCGCCACACAGCGGCCAGTCTCATTACTTTCTTGACACGTACTTTGTGTGAGCATAGTGCTTCAGTGCGTTAATTGTTTTGAACATCCAAAAGAATCCTTTCGGGTAGCTTGCTTCTACCGAATGGAGCGCCACGCAGCGGCTAGTCTCATTACTTTCTTGACACGTACTTTGTGTGAGCATAGTGCTTCAGTGCGTTAATTGTTTTGATCATCCGTCATTATCAATCCGGGTAGCTTGCTTCTAGCGAATAGAGCGCCATGCAGCGGCGAGTCTCATTAATTTCTCAACACATACAATGTGAGCATAGTTCTTCAGTGCGTTAATAGTTTTGATTATCCGCCAGAATCCCTTCGGGTAGTTTGCTTCTAGCGAGGGAGCGCCACACAGCGGCCAGTCTCATTACTTTCTTGACACTTACTGTGTTTGAGAATAGTGCTTCACTGCGTTTATTGTTTTGAACATCCAAAAGAATCCCTTCGGGTAGCTTCCTTCTAGCGAATCGAGCGCCACGTAGCGGCGAGTCTCATTACTTTCTTGCACATACTGTGTTTGAGAATAGTGCTTCAGTGCGTTAATTGTTTTGAACATCCAAAAGAATCCCTTCGGGTAGCTTGCTTCTAGCGAATGGAGCGCCACGCAGCGGCGAGTCTCATTACTTTCTTGACATACTGTGTTTGAGAATAGTGCTCCACTGCGTTTATTGTTTTGAACATCCAAAAGAATCCCTTCGGGTAGCTTCCTTCTAGCGAATGGAGCGCCACTCAGCGGCGAGTCTCATTACTTTCTTGACACATACTGTGTGTGAGCATAGTGCTTCAGTGCGTTAATTGGTTGGATCATCCACCACAATCGCTCCGGGTAGCTTGCTTCTAGCGAATGGAGCGCCACGCAGCGGCGAGTTTCATTACTGTCAGCATACACTTTATGAGGGCATAGTGCTTCAGTGCGTTAATTGTTTTGATCATCCGTCATTTTCAATCCGGTTAACTTACTTCTAGCGAATGGAGCGCCACACAGCGGCGAGTCTCCATACTTTTGTGACATACTGTGTGTGAGCATAGTGCTTCAGTGCGTTAGTTTTTTGGATCATCCACCAGAATCCCTCTGGGTAGCTTCCTTCTAGCGAATCGAGCGCCACACAGCGTCGAGTCTCATAACTTTCTTGACACATACTGTGTGTGAGCATAGTGCTTCAGTGCGTTAATTGGTTGGATCATCCACCACAATTCCTTCGGGTAGCTTGCTTCTAGCAAATGGAGCACCACGCAACAGCGAGTCTCATTACTTTCTTGATATTTACTGTGTGTGAGCATAGTGCTTCAGTGCGTTAATTGGTTGGACCATCCACCACAATACCTCCGGGTAGCTTGCTCCTATCGAATGGAGCGCCACACAGCGGCGAGTCTCAATACTTTCTTGATACATACTGTGTGTGTACATCGTGCTTCAGTGCGTTAATTGTTTTGATCGTACACCAGAATCCATCCAAGTAGCTTGCTTCTAGCGAATGAAGCGCCATGCAGCGGCGACTCTTACCACTTTCTTGTCATATACTGTGTGTGAGCATTTTGCTTCAGTGCGTTAATTAGTTGGATCATCCAACACAATCCCTCCGGGGAGGTTGCTTCAAGCGAATGGAGCGCCACGCAGCGGCGAGCCTCATTAATTTCTGCATACATTTTTTGAGGGCATAATGCGTCAGTGCGCTAATTGTTTTGATCATCCATCACAATCAAGCCAGATAGCTTGCTTCTAGCGAAGGGAGCGCCACGCAGCGGCGATTCTCATTAATTTCTCGACACATACTGTATGTGAGAATAGTTCTTCAGTGCGTTAATAGTGTTGATCATCCGCCAGAATCCCTTCGAGTAGTTTGCTTCCAGCGAATGGAGCGCCACGCAGCGGCGAGTCTCATTACTTTCTTGACACTTACTGTGTGTGCGCATAGTGCTTCAGTGAGTTAATTGGTTAGATCATCCACCACAACCCCCCCGGGTAGCTTGCTTCATGCGAATGGAGCGAAACAAAGCGGAGATTCTTATTACTTTTTGTATACGCTTTATGAGGCATAGTTCGTCACTGCGTTAAATTGTTTTGATCATCCATCACAATCAAACCAGGTAGCTTGCTTCTAGCGAATGGAGCGCCACGCAGCGGCGAGTCTCATTACTTTCTTGACACATACTGTGTGTGAGCATAGTGCTTCAGTGCGTTAATTGGTTGGATCATCCACCAGAATCCCTCTGGGTAGCTTGCTACTAGCGAATCAAGCGCCACACAGCGGAGAGTTTCTTAACTTTCTTGACACATACTGTGTGTGAGCATCGTGTTTCAGTGCGTTAATTGTTTTGATCATACACCAGAATCCCTCCGGAGAGCTTCCATCAAGCGAATGGAGCGTCACAGAGCGGAGAGTCTCATTACTTTCTGCATACACTGTATGAGGGCGTAGTTCATCAGTGCGTTAATTCTTTTGATCATCCACCACAATCCCACCGGGTAGCTTGGTTCTAGCGAATGGAGTTCCACGCAACGGCGAGTCTCATTACTTTCTTGACACATACTATTTGTTTCCATAGTGCTTCAATGCGTTAATTGTTTGGGTCATCCACCAGAATCTTTCTGGGTAGCTTCCTTCTAGCGAATCGAGCGCCAAACAGCGGCGAGTCTCATAACTTTCTTGACACATACTGTGCGTGAGCATAGTGCTTCAGTGCGTTAATTGGTTGGATCATCCACCACAATTCCTTCGGGTATCTTGCTTCTAGCAAATGGAGCACCACGCAGTGGCGAGTCTCATTACTTTCTTGACACATACAGTGTGTGAGCATCGTGCTTTTGTGCGTCAATTGTTTTGATCATACACCAGAATCCCTCTGGGGAGGATGCTTCATGCGAATGGAGCGCCACGCAGCTGCGAGTCTCACTACTTTCTTGTCATATACTGCGTGTGAGCATACTGCTTCAGTGCGTTAATTAGTTGGATCATACACCTCAATCCCTTCGGGGAGGTTGCTTCAAGCGAATGGAGCGCCACGCAGCAGCGAGCCTCATTACTTTCTGCATACATTTTTTGAGGGCATAATTCGTCAGTGCGTTAATTGTTTTGATCATCCATCACAATCAAAACAGGTAGTATGCTTCTAGAGAATGGAGGGCCATGCAGCGGCAAGTCTCATTACTTTCTTGACATTTACTGTGTGTGAGCATAGTGCTTAAGTGCGTTAATTGGTTGGATCATCCACCACAATCCCTTTTGGTTGCTTGCGTCTAGCGAATGGAGCGCCACGCAGCTGCGAGTCCCATTACTTTCTTCATACATGCTGTGTGTGAGAATAGTGCTTCACTGCGTTAATTGTTATGATCATCCACCACAATATCTCCGGGTAGATTGCTTCTAGGGAATCGAGCGATACGCAGCGGCAAGTCTTATTATTTTCTTTGCACATACTGTGTGAAAGCGTAGTGCTTCAGTGCGTCAATTGTTAAATCCAGCAGAATCCCTCGGGGGAACTTGCTTCAAGCGAATGGAGCGCCACGCAGCGGCGAACCTCATTACTTTGTGCATACACTTTATGAGAGCATAGTTCGTCAGTGCGTTAATTGGTTGGAACATCCACCACAATCCCTCCGGGTAGATTGCTTCTAGCGAATGGAGCGCCACGCAGCGGCGAGTCTCATTACTTTCTGCATACATTTTATGAGGGCATAATTCGTCAGTGCGTTAATTGTTTTGATCAGCCACCACAATCCTTCCGGGTAGCTTGCTTCTAGCGACTGGAGCGCCACGCAGCGGCCAGTCTCATTACTTTCTTCATACATACTGTGTGTGAGAATAGTGCTTCAGTGCGTTAATTGTTATGATCATCCACCACAATCTCTCCGGGTAGATTGCTTCTAGGGAATCGAGCGATACGCAGCGGCAAGTCTCATTATTTTCTTTGCACGTACTGTGTGTAAGCGCAGTGCTTCAGTGCGTTAATTGTTTAGTCCAGCAGAATCCCTCCGGGGAACTTCCTTCAAGCGAATGGAGCGCCACGCAGCTTCGAACCTCATTACTTTGTGCATACACTTTATGAGAGCATAGTTCGTCAGTGCGTTAATTGGTTGGAACATCCACCACAATCCCTCCGGGTAGATTGCTTCTAGCGAATAGAGCCCCACGCAGCGCCGAGTCTCATTTTTTTCTGCATACATTTTATGATAGCACAGTTCGTCAGTGCGTTAATTGTTTTGATCATCCACCACAATCCCTCCGGATAGCTTGCTTCTAGCGAATGCAGCGACACGCAGCGTCGAGTCTCATTACTTTCTTGACACATACTCTGTGTGAGCATAGTGCTTCACCTCGTTAATTGGTTGCATTATTTACCACAATCCTTCCGGGGAGCTTGCTTCAAGAGAATAAAGCGCCACGCAGCGGCAAGTCTCATTACTTTCTGCATACATTTTATGAGGGCATAGTTCGTCAGTGCGTTAATTGTTTTGATCTTCCACGACACTGCCACCGGGTAGCTTGCTTCTAGCGAATGGAGCGCCACGCAGCGGCGAGTCTCATTAATTTGTGCATACATTTTATGAGGGCATAATTCGTCAGTGCGATAATTGCTTTGATCAGCCACCACAATCAATCCGGGTAGCTTGCTTCTAGCGAACGATGCGCCACACAGCGGCCAGTCTCATTACTTGCTTGACACATATTGTTTGTTAGCAGAGTGCTTCAGTGCGTTAATTGTTTTGATCATCCACCACAATCACTCAGGGTAGCTTGCTTCTAGCAAATGGTGCGCCACACAGCGGCCAGTCTCATTACTTTCTTGACACATATTGTTTGTGAGCATAGTGCTTCAGTGCGTTAATTGTTTTCATCATCCACAACATTTCCACCGGGTAGCTTGCTTCTAGCAAATGGTGCGCCACGCAGCGGCGAGTCTCATTACTTTCTGCATACATTTTATGAGGGCATAATTCGTCAGTGCGTTAATTGTTTTGATCAGCCACCACAATCCCTCCGGGTAGCTTGTTTCTAGCGACTGGAGCGCCACGCAGCGGCGAGTCTCATTACTTTCTTGACACATACTGTGAATGAGCATAGTTCTTCAGTGCGTTAATTGGTTGGATCAACCACCAACATCCCTCCGGGCAGCTTGCTTCAAGCGAATGGAGCGCCACGTAGCGGCGTGTCTCATTACTTTCTGCATACACATTAAGAGTGCATAGTTCGTCAGTACGTTAATTGTTTTATCATCCACCACAATCCCTCCGGGTAACTTGCTTGTAGCGAATGGAGCGCCACGCAGCGGCGAGTCTCATTACTTTCTTGACACATACTGTGTTTGAGAATAGTGCTTCAGTGCGTTAATTGTTTTGAACATCCAAAAGAATCCTTTCGGGTAGCTTGCTTCTACCGAATGGAGCGCTACGCAGCGGCGAGTCTCATTACTTTCTTGACACATACTGTGTGTGAGCATAGTGCTTCAGTGCGTTAATTGGTTGGATCATCCACCAGAATCCCTCTGGGTAGCTTGCTACTAGCGAATCAAGCGCCACACAGCGGAGAGTTTCTTAACTTTCTTGACACATACTGTGTGTGAGCATCGTGTTTCAGTGCGTTAATTGTTTTGATCATACACCAGAATCCCTCCGGAGAGCTTCCATCAAGCGAATGGAGCGTCACAGAGCGGAGAGTCTCATTACTTTCTGCATACACTGTATGAGGGCGTAGTTCATCAGTGCGTTAATTCTTTTGATCATCCACCACAATCCCACCGGGTAGCTTGGTTCTAGCGAATGGAGTTCCACGCAACGGCGAGTCTCATTACTTTCTTGACACATACTGTTTGTTTCCATAGTGCTTCAATGCGTTAATTGTTTGGGTCATCCACCAGAATCTTTCTGGGTAGCTTCCTTCTAGCGAATCGAGCGCCAAACAGCGGCGAGTCTCATAACTTTCTTGACACATACTGTGCGTGAGCATAGTGCTTCAGTGCGTTAATTGGTTGGATCATCCACCACAATTCCTTCGGGTATCTTGCTTCTAGCAAATGGAGCACCACGCAGTGGCGAGTCTCATTACTTTCTTGACACATACAGTGTGTGAGCATCGTGCTTTTGTGCGTCAATTGTTTTGATCATACACCAGAATCCCTCTGGGGAGGATGCTTCATGCGAATGGAGCGCCACGCAGCTGCGAGTCTCACTACTTTCTTGTCATATACTGCGTGTGAGCATACTGCTTCAGTGCGTTAATTAGTTGGATCATACACCTCAATCCCTTCGGGGAGGTTGCTTCAAGCGAATGGAGCGCCACGCAGCAGCGAGCCTCATTACTTTCTGCATACATTTTTTGAGGGCATAATTCGTCAGTGCGTTAATTGTTTTGATCATCCATCACAATCAAAACAGGTAGTATGCTTCTAGAGAATGGAGGGCCATGCAGCGGCAAGTCTCATTACTTTCTTGACATTTACTGTGTGTGAGCATAGTGCTTAAGTGCGTTAATTGGTTGGATCATCCACCACAATCCCTTTTGGTTGCTTGCGTCTAGCGAATGGAGCGCCACGCAGCTGCGAGTCCCATTACTTTCTTCATACATGCTGTGTGTGAGAATAGTGCTTCACTGCGTTAATTGTTATGATCATCCACCACAATATCTCCGGGTAGATTGCTTCTAGGGAATCGAGCGATACGCAGCGGCAAGTCTTATTATTTTCTTTGCACATACTGTGTGAAAGCGTAGTGCTTCAGTGCGTCAATTGTTAAATCCAGCAGAATCCCTCGGGGGAACTTGCTTCAAGCGAATGGAGCGCCACGCAGCGGCGAACCTCATTACTTTGTGCATACACTTTATGAGAGCATAGTTCGTCAGTGCGTTAATTGGTTGGAACATCCACCACAATCCCTCCGGGTAGATTGCTTCTAGCGAATGGAGCGCCACGCAGCGGCGAGTCTCATTACTTTCTGCATACATTTTATGAGGGCATAATTCGTCAGTGCGTTAATTGTTTTGATCAGCCACCACAATCCTTCCGGGTAGCTTGCTTCTAGCGACTGGAGCGCCACGCAGCGGCCAGTCTCATTACTTTCTTCATACATACTGTGTGTGAGAATAGTGCTTCAGTGCGTTAATTGTTATGATCATCCACCACAATCTCTCCGGGTAGATTGCTTCTAGGGAATCGAGCGATACGCAGCGGCAAGTCTCATTATTTTCTTTGCACGTACTGTGTGTAAGCGTAGTGCTTCAGTGCGTTAATTGTTTAGTCCAGCAGAATCCCTCCGGGGAACTTCCTTCAAGCGAATGGAGCGCCACGCAGCTTCGAACCTCATTACTTTGTGCATACACTTTATGAGAGCATAGTTCGTCAGTGCGTTAATTGGTTGGAACATCCACCACAATCCCTCCGGGTAGATTGCTTCTAGCGAATAGAGCCCCACGCAGCGCCGAGTCTCATTTTTTTCTGCATACATTTTATGATAGCACAGTTCGTCAGTGCGTTAATTGTTTTGATCATCCACCACAATCCCTCCGGATAGCTTGCTTCTAGCGAATGCAGCGACACGCAGCGTCGAGTCTCATTACTTTCTTGACACATACTCTGTGTGAGCATAGTGCTTCACCTCGTTAATTGGTTGCATTATTTACCACAATCCTTCCGGGGAGCTTGCTTCAAGAGAATAAAGCGCCACGCAGCGGCAAGTCTCATTACTTTCTGCATACATTTTATGAGGGCATAGTTCGTCAGTGCGTTAATTGTTTTGATCTTCCACGACACTGCCACCGGGTAGCTTGCTTCTAGCGAATGGAGCGCCACGCAGCGGCGAGTCTCATTAATTTGTGCATACATTTTATGAGAGCATAATTCGTCAGTGCGATAATTGCTTTGATCAGCCACCACAATCAATCCGGGTAGCTTGCTTCTAGCGAACGATGCGCCACACAGCGGCCAGTCTCATTACTTGCTTGACACATATTGTTTGTTAGCAGAGTGCTTCAGTGCGTTAATTGTTTTGATCATCCACCACAATCACTCAGGGTAGCTTGCTTCTAGCAAATGGTGCGCCACACAGCGGCCAGTCTCATTACTTTCTTGACACATATTGTTTGTGAGCATAGTGCTTCAGTGCGTTAATTGTTTTCATCATCCACAACATTTCCACCGGGTAGCTTGCTTCTAGCAAATGGTGCGCCACGCAGCGGCGAGTCTCATTACTTTCTGCATACATTTTATGAGGGCATAATTCGTCAGTGCGTTAATTGTTTTGATCAGCCACCACAATCCCTCCGGGTAGCTTGTTTCTAGCGACTGGAGCGCCACGCAGCGGCGAGTCTCATTACTTTCTTGACACATACTGTGAATGAGCATAGTTCTTCAGTGCGTTAATTGGTTGGATCAACCACCAACATCCCTCCGGGCAGCTTGCTTCAAGCGAATGGAGCGCCACGTAGCGGCGTGTCTCATTACTTTCTGCATACACATTAAGAGTGCATAGTTCGTCAGTACGTTAATTGTTTTATCATCCACCACAATCCCTCCGGGTAACTTGCTTGTAGCGAATGGAGCGCCACGTAGCGGCGAGTCTCATTACTTTCTTGACACATACTGTGTTTGAGAATAGTGCTTCAGTGCGTTAATTGTTTTGAACATCCAAAAGAATCCTTTCGGGTAGCTTGCTTCTACCGAATGGAGCGCTACGCAGCGGCGAGTCTCATTACTTTCTTGACACATACTGTGTGTGAGCATAGTGCTTCAGTGCGTTAATTGGTTGGATCATCCACCAGAATCCCTCTGGGTAGCTTGCTACTAGCGAATCAAGCGCCACACAGCGGCTAGTCTCATTACTTTCTTGACACGTACTTTGTGTGAGCATAGTGCTTCAGTGCGTTAATTGTTTTGATCATCCGTCATTATCAATCCGGGTAGCTTGCTTCTAGCGAATAGAGCGCCACGCAGCGGCGAGTCTCATTAATTTCTCAACACATACAATGTGAGCATAGTTCTTCAGTGCGTTAATAGTTTTGATTATCCGCCAGAATCCCTTCGGGTAGTTTGCTTCTAGCGAGGGAGCGCCACACAGCGGCCAGTCTCATTACTTTCTTGACACTTACTGTGTTTGAGAATAGTGCTTCACTGCGTTTATTGTTTTGAACATCCAAAAGAATCCTTTCGGGTAGCTTGCTTCTACCGAATGGAGCGCTACGCAGCGGCGAGTCTCATTACTTTCTTGACACATACTGTGTGTGAGCATAGTGCTTCAGTGCGTTAATTGGTTGGATCATCCACCAGAATCCCTCTGGGTAGCTTGCTACTAGCGAATCAAGCGCCACACAGCGGAGACTTTCTTAACTTTCTTGACACATACTGTGTGTGAGCATCGTGTTTCAGTGCGTTAATTGTTTTGATCATACACCAGAATCCCTCCGGAGAGCTTCCATCAAGCGAATGGAGCGTCACAGAGCGGAGAGTCTCCTTACTTTCTGCATACACTGTATGAGGGCGTAGTTCATCAGTGCGTTAATTCTTTTGATCATCCACCACAATCCCACCGGGTAGCTTGGTTCTAGCGAATGGAGTGCCACGCAACGGCGAGTCTCATTACTTTCTTGACACATACTGTTTGTGGCCAAAGTGCTTCAATGCGTTAATTGTTTGGGTCATCCACCAGAATCTTTCTGGGTAGCTTCCTTCTAGCGAATCGAGCGCCAAACAGCGGCGAGTCTCATAACTTTCTTGACACATACTGTGCGTGAGCATAGTGCTTCAGTGCGTTAATTGGTTGGATCATCCACCACAATTCCTTCGGGTATCTTGCTTCTAGCAAATGGAGCACCACGCAGTGGCGAGTCTCATTACTTTCTTGACACATACAGTGTGTGAGCATCGTGCTTTTGTGCGTTAATTGTTTTGATCACACACCAGAATCCCTCTGGGGAGGATGCTTCATGCGAATGGAGCGCCACGCAGCTGCGAGTCTCACTACTTTCTTGTCATATACTGCGTGTGAGCATACTGCTTCAGTGCGTTAATTAGTTGGATCATACACCTCAATCCCTCCGGGGAGGTTGCTTCAAGCGAATGGAGCGCCACGCAGCAGCGAGCCTCAGTAGTAGTCCCCCGCGTTGGCCCGAATGACTCATTTTCACTCTCTTTCATGACCGGGGTGAAAGGTCAATGACCTGGCCCGGGGGCAATGACCTAGGGGTACCTAGGACCACCCCCTCTAAATTTTGGCAGGGGTACCATGGCCCACCCCCTAAATTTTGGCAGGGGTACATAGGACCACCCCCCTTAAATTTTGGAAATTGCCAAATCTAAAAATTTGGTGTGGTAGCCTAGGACCACAGTATGTACCTCTATCAGTATTGGGTGTCTATGTCGTTCCCTTTCATGGGTAAAAAATTGCCAAAAATTCAAATTTCGGGGGATTTTGACCTAATTTATCCCCTTTGATGAGGTATTATTACCCTATATAGTTATATGGACGTATACAGGGGTCCATTCCCTTTCATAAGACATGGGTATATTAATGCACCCCTTGAAAAATTTGGGAGGGGTACCTTGGCCCACCCCTTAAATTTTGGAAATTGCCCAATTTAAACATTGGGTATTATAGTACAGGACTCTAATATCTATTATGATAAATTTGGACGGTCCACCTTGTTTCCTTCTAGGGGTACAAAATTGCCAAAAATATAAACGTAAGCAATACGTTATACCACGTGTTTGGTTTTCGACCTAATTTATCTCCTTGGATGAGGTCCTATTACCTTATATAGTTATATGGTCATGTATAGTGGTCCATTATCTATCATAAGACATGGGTACATTGGTGCACCCCTTGAAAAATTTGGGAAGAGTACCTTGGCCCACCCCTTAAATTTTGGAAATTGCCAAATCTAAAAATTTGGTGTGGTAGCCTAGGACCATAGTATGTACCTCTATCAGTATTGGGTGTCTATGTTGTTCCCTTTCATGGGTAAAAAATTGCCAAAAATTCAAATTTCGGGGGTTTTTGACCTAATTTATCCCCTTTGATGCGGTATTATTACCCTATATAGTTATATGGGCGTATACAGGGGTCCATTACCTTTCATAACATATGGGTATATTAATGCACCCCTTGAAAAATTTGGGAGGGGTACCATGGCCCACCCCTTAAATTTTGGAAATTGCCCAATTTCAACATTGGGTATTATAGTACAGGACCCTAATATGTATCATGATAAATTTGGGTGGTCCACCTCATTCCCTTCTAGGGGTACAAAATTGCCAAAATATAAACGTAAGCAATACGTTGTACCACGTGTTTGGTTTTCGACCTAATTTATCTCCTTGGATGAGGTCCTATTACCTTATATGATTATATGGTCATGTATAGGGGTCCATTCCCTATCATAAGACATAGGTACATTTGTGCACCCCGGGAGGGGTACCTTGGCCCACCTTTTTAATTTTGGAAATTGCCCAATTTAAACATTTGGTATTATAGTATAGGACACTAATATAGATCACTATAAATTTGGGTGGTCCACCTCGTTCCCTTTTAGGGGTACAAAATTGCCAAAATTTTAGTACAACCACGTGTTTGGTATTTGGTACATTTTTATCCCCCTTTGATGAGGTCCTATTATCTTATATGATTATATGGTCATGTATAGGGGTCCAATACCTTTCATAAGATATGGGTATATTTGTGCACCCCGGGAGGGGTACTTTGGCCCACCCTTAAATTTTGGAAATTGCCCAATTTAAACATTTGGTATTATAGTACCGGATCCTAACATGTATTATGATAAATTTGGATGGTCCACCTCGTTTCCTTCTAGGGGTACAAAATTGTCAAAATATAAACGTAAGCAATACGTTGTACCACGTGTTTGGTCGTTTGGCCCAATTTATCCTCTTGGATGAGGTTCTATTACCTTATATGGTTATATGGTTATGTATAGGGGTCTATTCCCTATCATAAGACATAGGTACATTTGTGCACTCCTTTAAAAATTTGGGAGGGGTACTTTGGCCCACCCCTTAAATTTTAGAAATTGCTCATTTTATATATTTGGTATTATAGTACTGGACCCTAACATGTATTATGATAAATTTGGGTGGTCCACCTCGTTCCCTTTTAGGGGTACAAATTGTCAAAATATAAACGTAAGCAATACGTTGTACCACGTGTTTGGTCTGACCTAAGTTATCCCCTTGGATGAGGTTCTATTACCTTATATGGTTATATGGTTATGTATAGGGGTCTATTCCCTATCATAAGACATAGGTACATTTGTGCACTCCTTTAAAAATTTGGGAGGGGTATCTTGGCTCATCCACTCGGTTTTAGAAATTGTTTTAATATAAGCATTTGGTATCATAGTACAGGACTTCAATATGTACCACTATAAATTTGGATGGTCCACATCGTTCCCTTTCATGGGTAAAGAACTACCAAAAATCGAATTTCGGAGGTTATTGACACCTATTTAGCACGTTATATGATTTATTACCTTTATATGTTTATGTTCCCTTTTAAATTTGGGAATTATCAAATAACAAAATTCGGTAAACGTTTTCTAGGACCCATTGGTGTTCCTCTTATGGCCAAATATTCAAAATTTAAATGTTATTGACCGGCTTTATTATTGAATAAGTACAGGATTTATTACTTTTTTCATAAGACACAGGTGTATTTGTGTACCAATCTTAAATTTTGGGAGGGGGTACATTTCTTATTGTCATATCAATAATTGGTAATTGTTCTTTGGGTAAATCATTGTGATCACGTGATCAGTTATTGACCTATGATGGGATTAGGAGTCCAGGACATTGGTACATTGAAACTTTGTAGGATAATTTGAGAATGCGTCATTGGTATTGATTATTACAGCCAAATATAAACGTAAGCAAGACGTTGTACCACGTGATTGACCTTGATGAGGTAGTGTACAGGGATACATAGCTAACCTTATTGAAACTTATGACTCATAGTCTTAAGGGAATACATGCTACAACACTGGCAAAGTTATTGTTGATGCAATTTGATTGGCTGATCACTATCTTTCGTGCAATCTGATTGGTTGATCACTATCTTTCGTGCAATCTGATTGGTTGATGAGTTTTAAATCTTTGCTGTATTCAGTTTTTAAGTTTTGTTTTACATTTAAAAATCTTGTTTTCGTTCAACATTTTGCACTCAATGATAAATATGATCAAAACCGTTTATTTGTTAATCGAATAGTTAAAAACCGGATAAAGTTTGACGGTTAACCGTGAAACGTAAAAATTTTTTAGTTTGAAATTTTTTTTGCTTGAAACGTTTTGTTTGAAAATTCTTGCTTTCAAATTTTTTGTTTGAATTTTTTGTTTGAGAATTTTGTTTGAAATTTTTTTTGACAACTTTTGTTTCAAAATTTTTTGTTTAAAATTTTTTTGTTTGAAATTTTTTTCGTTTCAAAATTTTGTTTGAGATTTTTTCGTTTGAAATTTTTGTTTGAAATTTTTTTCGTTTGAAATTTTTTGTTTGCAAATTTTTGTTCGAAAATTTTGTTTAAAATTTTTTGTTTAAAATTTTTCGTTTCCAAATTTTTTGTTTGAAATTTTTTGTTTCAAAATTTTGTTTGAAATTTTTTTCGCTTCAAAATTTTGTTTGAATTTTTTTTGGTTTGAAATTTTTTGTTTGAATTTTTTTTCGTTTCAAAATTTTGTTTCAAAGATTTTTGTTTGAAATTTTTGTTTCAAAGTTTGAGTTGACATTTTTAAAAGTTTGTGCACCTATTAGTAAAGAACCGGAACTGTTTAGAACAAAAACCTTTGACAACATTGTGGTGCAATAGTACACGTCAGAACCTGGGGTTGTACTTGAAATGAAAAAACACAATTCATTGAAATGGATCATTTTATTACACTCCACATACATCCATACCAGATAGTGGTTCTGGATATTGTCGATACAATGTATTTTGAACTTCTTGCACTAGTTTGTCTTTAGCGTATAATTTTAATTCCAGTTGAAGTCTTTTAAGATCTAATGCAATATCAATTGATGGAAACTCAATGTCCATTTGATCACAAATAAACTGTTTATCAATACAGGTATGCACTAGCCGGAACTGTTTAGAACAAAAACATCTGGCAACGTTGTGGTGCAATAGTACACGTCAGAACATGATAATGCAACGTCATCAGTTTTGCATCATATATAAGTATCGTTCGAGTTAGTATTCATGATAACGTCATCATGGCTACTTGTCTGCAGTTTCTAAACACACGTGTTGTGATGAAATCATTTACCAAGATTACTGATTTACAACAGAATGTACCTTATAGAATCTTAGCTAGCCAAATGATCCCTACAAAGTTTGGATTAAGAATCGTAGTGAAGCTTGAAAATGATAAGAATATAATTTTACCAGCAAGATATTTACCCATGGAACCATCAAAACAAGAAGAACTGCTGCGTTTCTTAAATACTGGATCTGTATCTTTATGTTACAAAGGATTCTTGGGTCGAAGTCATCAACTTGAATTTAGTACACAGCCAGATTCGTCAGCCATTGTGATGAAATCATGAATCATAGTTGTATGAATTTGGTTGGCCTGCATGACGTCAGCAACTGTGATGAAATCATGAATTCAAACGTCAGCACATTCCTTACCAATGACGTCAGCAATAACTATAAACCAGCAAATACAGTGTCATCCCACGAAATCATTTGAGCAAGTGCTTTTCAGGAGGAAAGATGTGTACTTCTAACGATAAAGAGTTCATCTTCGCAAGCTATTATCCAATAAATATATTTCAAACAAAACATGTGATGATTGGTATCAGTGCTAGAACATTTGAACCTGTGATTCGATTGGGTAAAGCAGAACAATTTGGTGTACAACTGACCTGTGAAGAATGGCAAATATTATGTTCACGAATCGACCAAATGAACGATTATTTTCATGATGAGCTAAATGTGACCATAGTCAAATCATTAGGCTCAAATCATGAAGTGGTGCTGCGTACAGTCCTCGAAGAGAAGATGGTGTTGTTACGTAAAAAGAGTACATTCCATGTCCCTCGCAACATGGTGTATCTAACACAAACTGAATGGAACAAATTCATCAGCGTATTTCCGTGTGTTAAACATGCAGTGGAAGTGTGCAACAAAACTAGTATATTCCTGAAAAAGTACTATTTTGAAAAATGTGTTATGCATATTGTACAACATGTATCTAGATATTGTGATGGTTGTCAACATCGTTCGTGGGTGCATACCTGTATTGATAAACAGTTTATTTGTGATCAAATGGACATTGAGTTTCCATCAATTGATATTGCATTAGATCTTAAAAGACTTCAACTGGAATTAAAATTATACGCTAAAGACAAACTAGTGCAAGAAGTTCAAAATACATTGTATCGACAATATCCAGAACCACTATCTGGTATGGATGTATGTGGAGTGTAATAAAATGATCCATTTCAATGAATTGTGTTTTTTCATTTCAAGTACAACCCCAGGTTCTGACGTGTACTATTGCACCACAATGTTGTCAAAGGTTTTTGTTCTAAACAGTTCCGGTTCTTTACTAATAGGTGCACAAACTTTTAAAAATGTCAACTCAAACTTTGAAACAAAAATTTCAAACAAAAATCTTTGAAACAAAATTTTGAAACGAAAAAAAATTCAAACAAAAAATTTCAAACCAAAAAAAATTCAAACAAAATTTTGAAGCGAAAAAAATTTCAAACAAAATTTTGAAACAAAAAATTTCAAACAAAAAATTTGGAAACGAAAAATTTTAAACAAAAAATTTTAAACAAAATTTTCGAACAAAAATTTGCAAACAAAATTTCAAACGAAAAAAATTTCAAACAAAAATTTCAAACGAAAAAATCTCAAACAAAATTTTGAAACGAAAAAAATTTCAAACAAAAAAATTTTAAACAAAAAATTTTGAAACAAAAGTTGTCAAAAAAAAATTTCAAACAAAATTCTCAAACAAAAAATTCAAACAAAAAATTTGAAAGCAAGAATTTTCAAACAAAATGTTTCAAGCCAAAAAAAATTTCAAACTAAAAAATTTTTACGTTTCACGGTTAACCGTCAAACTTTATCGATTAACAAATAAACGGTTTTGATCATATTTATCATTGAGTGCAAAATGTTGAACGAAAACAAGATTTTTAAATGTAAAACAAAACTTAAAAACTGAATACAGCAAAGATTTAAAACTCATCAACCAATCAGATTGCACGAAAGATAGTGATCAACCAATCAGATTGCACGAAAGATAGTGATCAGCCAATCAAATTGCATCAACAATAACTTTGCCAGTGTTGTAGCATGTATTCCCTTAAGACTATGAGTCATAAGTTTCAATAAGGTTAGCTATGTATCCCTGTACACTACCTCATCAAGGTCAATCACGTGGTACAACGTCTTGCTTACGTTTATATTTGGCTGTAATAATCAATACCAATGACGCATTCTCAAATTATCCTACAAAGTTTCAATGTACCAATGTCCTGGACTCCTAATCCCATCATAGGTCAATAACTGATCACGTGATCACAATGATTTACCCAAAGAACAATTACCAATTATTGATATGACAATAAGAAATGTACCCCCTCCCAAAATTTAAGATTGGTACACAAATACACCTGTGTCTTATGAAAAAAGTAATAAATCCTGTACTTATTCAATAATAAAGCCGGTCAATAACATTTAAATTTTGAATATTTGGCCATAAGAGGAACACCAATGGGTCCTAGAAAATGTTTACCGAATTTTGTTATTTGATAATTCCCAAATTTAAAAGGGAACATAAACATATAAAGGTAATAAATCATATAACGTGCTAAATAGGTGTCAATAACCTCCGAAATTCGATTTTTGGTAGTTCTTTACCCATGAAAGGGAACGATGTGGACCATCCAAATTTATAGTGGTACATATTGAAGTCCTGTACTATGATACCAAATGCTTATATTAAAACAATTTCTAAAACCGAGTGGATGAGCCAAGATACCCCTCCCAAATTTTTAAAGGAGTGCACAAATGTACCTATGTCTTATGATAGGGAATAGACCCCTATACATAACTATATAACCATATAAGGTAATAGAACCTCATCCAAGGGGATAACTTAGGTCAGACCAAACACGTGGTACAACGTATTGCTTACGTTTATATTTTGACAATTTTGTACCCCTAGAAGGAAACGAGGTGGACCATCCAAATTTATCATAATACATGTTAGGATCCGGTACTATAATACCAAATGTTTAAATTGGGCAATTTCCAAAATTTAAGGGTGGGCCAAAGTACCCCTCCCGGGGTGCACAAATATACCCATATCTTATGAAAGGTATTGGACCCCTATACATGACCATATAATCATATAAGATAATAGGACCTCATCAAAGGGGGATAAAAATGTACCAAATACCAAACACGTGGTTGTACTAAAATTTTGGCAATTTTGTACCCCTAAAAGGGAACGAGGTGGACCACCCAAATTTATAGTGATCTATATTAGTGTCCTATACTATAATACCAAATGTTTAAATTGGGCAATTTCCAAAATTAAAGGGGTGGGCCAAGGTACCCCTCCCGGGGTGCACAAATGTACCTATGTCTTATGATAGGGAATGGACCCCTATACATGACCATATAATCATATAAGGTAATAGGACCTCATCCAAGGAGATAAATTAGGTCGAAAACCAAATACGTGGTACAACGTATTGCTTACGTTTATATTTTTGGCAATTTTGTACCCCTAGAAGGGAATGAGGTGGACCACCCAAATTTATCATGATACATATTAGGGTCCTGTACTATAATACCCAATGTTGAAATTGGGCAATTTCCAAAATTTAAGGGGTGGGCCATGGTACCCCTCCCAAATTTTTCAAGGGGTGCATTAATATACCCATATGTTATGAAAGGTAATGGACCCCTGTATACGCCCATATAACTATATAGGGTAATAATACCGCATCAAAGGGGATAAATTAGGTCAAAAACCCCCGAAATTTGAATTTTTGGCAATTTTTTACCCATGAAAGGGAACAACATAGACACCCAATACTGATAGAGGTACATACTATGGTCCTAGGCTACCACACCAAATTTTTAGATTTGGCAATTTCCAAAATTTAAGGGGTGGGCCAAGGTACTCTTCCCAAATTTTTCAAGGGGTGCACCAATGTACCCATGTCTTATGATAGATAATGGACCACTATACATGACCATATAACTATATAAGGTAATAGGACCTCATCCAAGGAGATAAATTAGGTCGAAAACCAAACACGTGGTATAACGTATTGCTTACGTTTATATTTTTGGCAATTTTGTACCCCTAGAAGGAAACAAGGTGGACCGTCCAAATTTATCATAATAGATATTAGAGTCCTGTACTATAATACCCAATGTTTAAGTTGGGCAATTTCCAAAATTTAAGGGGTGGGCCAAGGTACCCCTCCCAAATTTTTCAAGGGGTGCATTAATATACCCATGTCTTATGAAAGGGAATGGACCCCTGTATACGTCCATATAACTATATAGGGTAATAATACCTCATCAAAGGGGATAAATTAGGTCAAAATCCCCCGAAATTTGAATTTTTGGCAATTTTTTACCCATGAAAGGGAACGACATAGACACCCAATACTGATAGAGGTACATACTGTGGTCCTAGGCTACCACACCAAATTTTTAGATTTGGCAATTTCCAAAATTTAAGGGGGGTGGTCCTATGTACCCCTGCCAAAATTTAGGGGGTGGGCCATGGTACCCCTGCCAAAATTTAGAGGGGGTGGTCCTAGGTACCCCTAGGTCATTGCCCCCGGGCCAGGTCATTGACCTTTCACCCCGGTCATGAAAGAGAGTGAGGATGAGTCATTCGGGCCAACGCGGGGGACTACTACTGCCTCATTACTTTCTGCATACATTTTTTGAGGGCATAATTCGTCAGTGCGTTAATTGTTTTGATCATCCATCACAATCAAAACAGGTAGTATGCTTCTAGAGAATGGAGCGCCATGCAGCGGCAAGTCTCATTACTTTCTTGACATTTACTCTGTGTGAGCATAGTGCTTAAGTGCGTTAATTGGTTGGATCATCCACCACAATCCCTTTTGGTTGCTTGCGTCTAGCGAATGGAGCGCCACGCAGCTGCGAGTCCCATTACTTTCTTCATACATGCTGTGTGTGAGAATAGTGCTTCACTGCGTTAATTGTTATGATCATCCACCACAATATCTCCGGGTAGATTGCTTCTAGGGAATCGAGCGATACGCAGCGGCAAGTCTTATTATTTTCTTTGCACATACTGTGTGAAAGCGTAGTGCTTCAGTGCGTCAATGGTTAAATCCAGCAGAATCCCTCGGGGGACCTTGCTTCAAGCGAATGGAGCGCCACGCAGCGGCGAACCTCATTACTTTGTGCATACACTTTATGAGAGCATAGTTCGTCAGTGCGTTAATTGGTTGGAACATCCACCACAATCCCTCCGGGTAGATTGCTTCTAGCGAATAGAGCGCCACGCAGCGGCGAGTCTCATTTTTTTCTGCATACACTTTATGATAGCACAGTTCGTCAGTGCGTTAATTGTTTTGATCATCCACCACAATCCCTCCGGATAGCTTGCTTCTACCGAATGGAGCGACACGCAGCGTCGAGTCTCACTACTTTCTTGACACATACTCTGTGTGAGCATAGTGCTTCACCTCGTTAATTGGTTGCATTATTTACCACAATCCTTCCGGGGAGCTTGCTTCAAGAGAATAAAGCGCCACGCAGCGGCAAGTCTCACTACTTTCTGCATACACTTTATGAGGGCATAGTAAGTCAGTGCGTTAATTTTTTTGATCTTCCACGACACTGTCACCGGGTAGCTTGCTTCTAGCGAATGGAGCGCCACGCAGCGGCGAGTCTCATTACTCTCTGGATATATTTTATGAGGGCATAGTTCGTTAGTGCGGTAATTGTTTTGATCATCCACCACAATTTCTCCGTGTAGCTTGCTTCTAGCAAGTGGAACGCCACCCAGCGGCAAGTCTCATTACTTTCTTGACACATAGTGTGTGTGAGCATAGTGCTTCAGTGCGTTAATTGTTTTGATCATCCACCACAATCACTTCGCGTAGCTTGCTTCTAGCGAATGGAGCGCCACGCAGCGGCGTGTCTCATTACTTTCTGCATACAATTTATGAGGGCATAGTTCGTCAGTGCGCTAATTGTTTTGATCATTGTAAAGGCTTACATGTTTATTAAAAAAAAAAATACTGTTACGATTAGTTGAAAACTAGTAGCGCCATTAGCGGCGTTAAGAGGAACTATCCTGTACATGATTTGGTGTATAACAGGCAAGCGTCATAATGAAGCTATATTTCAATCTGGGAACATCAGACTTTGATAATGGATTACGTCGATTTACTGTACTAGTTCATGGTTACCTTCGGGTTTACGTTTGTGATATGGAATGGAAGTCAAATTTATAAAACACAATATAAGCATAAAAGTTAAGTGTATGGTTTTTTTTGGTGTATTCAACTCATGTGTAGTTCATCCTAGTTCCATATGGTATACGTTTCTTAAAAGTTATAGTTATGTGTTGAAAAATTAAAAGATGTGATATTTAAATTAAAATCTTTGGTGTTGTTAAGTGGGAAGCAAGTAAGTTGGCACAGTTTTCATATATTACGTACTTATTTATTCTGCAGTATTGGTAAGTTGTAAAATTTACATATTATATCGCTATTGTTTAAAATATTTAATTTGTAAGATAATTGGGACCAATTTGCAAATTTTTTTTTTTAAGTGAGATGTAGTAACCAGCCCTTCAGGCTTTTTGTAAGGTCCTATTTGAAGAAGTTAACATCAAAGTTATAGTTGGATCTACTCAATTTTGATATTTAACCATATAAATTGTTATTAAATCACATGGATATAGTTTTTCTTTTTTCCCTAATTAGAATCCACTGTGTTTTTTAGATTTATAGATATATTTATGTATAATAATCCATTCACTTTGCAGTCTCAACAAGAGAACGGAATTTATCGTATTTGCGATAGTTTATGGGGATTGGTTAACCCAGTTAGAATATATATATTTGTTTTTGATAGATCCATACCTGCCTTTATTATTAATTATATAATATGAAGGGAGTTTTAAACACTCTCTTTCCCAGGAACGATACCGAAGTCTGAGCTTATATCGGGTAGTAGGTACGTTACATAAAAATATAGCTTCATTATATTTCTATACTGCTTACATTTTTGCAGTTAGAAGCAGGTTGGGTTTTATGAGGTACATTATATGGAATTTGATATTATTATATGGATTTTGCATTAGTGGAAGGAAGAGTATAGAAATACCTTACCGATTGGCAGTAATTAATTATTATTTTGTTGAAAGAATAAGAAAGAGACTAGCTCAACATTCGGTTGCAGTTTTCATTTACAGCAGTATATAGGATTGCCGTATATAACATCCATATTAATATAGCTGTATTTTGTATAAATTATCAAGATTTATATGTTGGTTGTTAAGATTATATGTTTATTGTTAGTTATTGCCCATTCTCAGTTGAATTTAAATAATTTCGATAATGGTGATCATGGATTGTTTGTCGATAGAACAGACGATGTTTGGGATTTAGCATTTCTGCAGGAAAGCACCTCGTTTGTAGAAAGAGGGGTGGGGAGAAGTACTGCGATGAGCGACAGCCCGCAGGTGTTAGCTGGTACGACTCAGCGGGCGATGACCCAGGAAACAGCTGGTGGTGATATACCGTTTGCGGTAGGTCAGGAAAATGAGCGAAGCAGGTGCTTGTTAGGAAATGTTAGTTCTGGTAGTCTATTGAAAAGGAACTCAGGCGTTGAAAATAAACAAACTAAAGAATTTTCAAGTCATAATACTAGTAACCCGTTCGTTCCTTTTTGCACTTCTTTTTCTAAACTGACCGTAGATGCAGCGAAGTATAGTTTTCAGGAATATATAAATAAAATTCCAGAATGTGATGCAACAGAGCACCACAAATTGTTTTTGTTTGCTATTGAGGTTCATAAGATAATAAAACTGAACTTATTTCCGGTTGAGTCTGTATTAATAGCTGCATTAGGAAAAACTAGTAATTGTTTGCATCAGGAATTAATGAATATTTTTTGTATTACTCATGATTGGATTGAGATATGTGGTCAGCTATTTGAGAGGTTTATATCCCCTTTGGCAAAAAGGCAATTAATCCATAGTTATGTGGATAGGTTACAATCACCTACAGAGTTGACCTCTATATATATTAACAGTATAGTAGATAGTTATACTATATGTATGGGTATACGTAATGATAGAGACATACTTGAGTATGTATGGAAAGGGATTAAACCGGAAATACAACACGAACTATTCCGTTATTCAAAACCTACAACTTTATATGAACTAATAAGTGAAGTGCAGCGTTATGAATTATATCAAAAGAATGTTGAGGTTTACCAGGCGATCACTAGAAAGGAACAGATTCCTGAGAAAAAACCTATTCAATGTTATTCCTGTGGTGGAAGACATAGGGAAAAAGACTGTTATTTACGTAGGCGGTTAAAACAACAACAAGACTTGACTACCTCGAGGAGAAAGGTGCAGTGGTTAGGTACAAGTACTTTAAAGGGAGAAAAAGATAGTAAACTGACTGGACAATTGAATGATCTTTTGAATGTTAGTGCTTCAGTGTCAACATTAAATAAACTTAATAATGCGACTAGCAAACCAAGGGACAGTTCAGATAAATTGGTAGCAGTGTTTATAAAGGGATACGTCTTAGGGAATGACTATGTTGGAGGAATTGATACTTGTGCGTCGGTTTCGATTATAAATCGTGGAAAGTTTTTGGATTGGAATACTAAATTGAAAGTACCTGTTAAAGTGATGAGTGAAAAGTTTACAGGGACAGGTGTTAATAGGCAAACAATAACATTGACTCAATATGTGATTATTCCAATACGTTTTCGCTCTAAAGTTTATAGACTTAAATTCTTTTTGATGGACCAGTTAGAGCCCACTTTTATAATTGGGATTCAGCAATTAAAGTATATGCGTGCATTTATAGACTTAGTCGAGAACAAATTAGTTCTGGCAAGTGAGAAAGTGGTCATTCCCATAAGTTATTATCCTAATAGTGACTTTAAAGAATTAAATGATTCTGCCGTAAAATTTTTATTCCGTAGCTTCTCGAGTCATACGGACAATTTAAAGTCTTCTATAGCAGACCGAGGGGATAAGGTACAAGGAACAAGGGAGCAGATCAGCAGTGTTGCCAATCATATGGAATGTCCTAGAGAATATTACTTATTTCAAGTTGCAGAAGTAAACGAGCCATCCAAGCAGATATTGGTTGATCCACTGCTAGCTGAAGATGATCCCTCATTGGAAAGGTATGTTGATGGTCTCCCTAATAGATTTCCTAGTGTGTTTAAAGATAAAATAGGTGAAATTAAAGGATATCAATATGAAATTAAGGTGAACAATGAGGATCCTATAAGGAAGAAAGCTTATCCTATGAGTAGATGCGATCAAAAACAACTTGATTCCATTTTAGATGATTGGTTAAAACAGGGAATAATTCAAAAGAGTAATAGTGATTGGTCTTTCCCATGTTTTTTAGTGAAAGGAAGGTCTGGAGAAAAACGTCTTGTTATTAATTACCAATGTCTTAATCGGAGATTATATTTAAATCCGCAGTTTACCCCCCGTATAGAGGATGTATTAGCTAATGTATCCGGTGGGAAAGTATTTTCCGCTATTGATATTAAAAAAGCGTATCTACATTTACGATTATCAGAAGATTCGTATAAATATACAGCGTTTATGACTCACCGAGGTCTGATGGAATTTAAATTTTTACCTTTTGGTTTATCTTCTGGTAGTTTTATGTTGTCCAAGGTATTAACTGACATTTTATATCCTTTAAAAAATGAAGGTCTTGAATGGTTCTACGATGATGTAATATTATTCACTCCCGATGTTGAGAGTCATAAGAAACTATTAGATAAGGTCTTAAATAAATTTGAAGAGTATGGTATAACAATTTCTTTGAATAAATCAAAATTCTTCCAGAGAAAAATATCTTATCTGGGATATATTTTAGAGAACGGGAATATGTCACTGGATCCTTCCAGGGTTGAAGTAATTAGAAAGTTACCAGCTCCGCGTAATAGAAGGGGATTAATTAGCCTTCTTTGTTTTCTACAATACCATGCTAAATTTATTCCTCATTTTCAAGAAGTAGTAGAACCATTAAATAGAATGAGGTCTCCTAAAGTACAATTTAGGTGGGGTGATGAAGAACAGAGAGCTTTAGATCAAGTTAAGGAGT
The DNA here is from genome assembly GCF_964235325.1 of Thermobia domestica. Lineage (NCBI taxonomy): Eukaryota > Metazoa > Arthropoda > Insecta > Zygentoma > Lepismatidae > Thermobia > Thermobia domestica. The sequence goes on from NC_137459.1 coordinate 15,817,293, forward strand.
TATTTGAGACTCATGTAATTCTGAAATTACCAGATTTAAATGCTAAGTTTTTCGTCAGTTCGGATGCAACACTCAAAAGTTTGGGCGGAACGATACAACAATATGATGAGAATAATATATTAAGACCTGTTGGGTTTTATTCCAGACGTTTAAAACCTTATGATTTAAATAAACCAATCTATCTGTTGGAACTTATGGCAGCTGTTGAGAATATTGAACGCTTTAGTACCTATTTGTACTCAAAGTTCGAACTGAGAGTAGATAATTTAGGGTTAATGTATGCCATAAGAAATATTAAGCGCATTAAGAAATATGGCAGTTTATTGTATCGATTGTTTTCATTCGATTTTGATGTCAAACATGTACCATCTAATTTAAATATTTCTTCAGATTACCTATCAAGGGTCCATGATCGAGAAATGTTCGAACCTATGGAGACAGATCAAACATATGATCATGAGGTAAAGAATTTGTTGTTAGTCAATATGTGGAATATGCCATATGCTTGTATGTCAATTAATGAACACCAAAGAAAAGAAGTAGAATTGATGAATATAATCGATAAGTTAGAAAAGAAAGAAAAAATTGATGATTATAAATTAATTAAAGGTACTTTATGTAAGAAAACTAAAGCGCAAAAGAATCCATGGAAAGTTTGTGTTCCGAAAGAACTTGTATTACCTATTATAGAATTTTATCATAATTCGATATTGCCGGGAAATCATTCGGGAGCAAGGAAAACTATCAGTAGAATATCAGCTAGATATACATGGCCTTCGATGGTAGATCAGGTACGTGAATATGTCCACTGTTGTAAATCTTGTCAACTCAATAAAAGCGATAATCGTAAGAAAATGGGTCAATTAGTGTCCACTTTCGACAAAACTGTGAATGGAAGATGGTACACTGATATTTATGGACCGTTATGTCAATCCCAATCGGGAAGATATTGTTTGATCATAGTTGACTCTTGTTCTAAACGAGTTTGGCTGGAACCATTAAGAATATTATCGAGTCAAGCGATCATTAATAAGTTATATAAGATCATGTGTAGGTTTGGGTTCCCTTTCTCGGTCAGTCACGATAATGGGTCAGTATATGTATCAGCTAGATTTAAAGATTTCTTGTATAGCCATGGTATACAGGATATTCGTAGTTCTCCATATCATTGTGCTTCTAATAATGCTGAAAGATATCTAAGAGTATTGGGTGATAGTCTTAGAATTTATTTTTCCAACAAACAGACCAAGTGGGACAGAGGCATTCATGAAATAGAGTTTTCAATAAATTCTGCCGAACATTCGGAATTAAAATGTTCCCCAATGGAGATGACATTTAATTATAATGTGTGCGACCCATTGGATATCCGCTGGAAAATAGATGAGTTAGATATACGTAAAAAGGACCCTAATGTATGGGCCAATGCCATGAAGAACATGGAACTAGCTTGGTCTCGACGCAAACGTATATATGATAAGTCTAAAGTTGCTACTTCATATTCAGTGGGTGACCAAGTTTTATTAAAGTCGCATTATAAGTCGTCTTTGGCTGACAAGATAACCAGGAAATTGTGCCCAAGGTGGCTGGGGCCTTATCGGATTGAAAGACTATTGGGGACTAACTCAATTCAATTAAAATCTGTTGACGATCCATTGGATATTAGGAAGGCTCATGTTTCTCAAACTAAACGGTACCGTCAACCTCGTAACGCAGGTGTAACATGAGGTGTATTTTGATAAACAATAATAAATTTTGGGTATATTCTTAATTCTGGTCTAATTATACATACCTATATGTGTGTGTATGGATAATATTTTGGGTTATATTATTATTTAATAATTGCAGCTAGATGTTATGGCGTTAAATAGTCAGTTTTAATTAGTCTCTTTCAAATGAATGGTTTTTAGAGGATTTTAATGTGTTTTTGAATTTTAATTATATTAGAAAATATAAATATTGTTATTATGTTTTTGTCAATGTATTTGTTATTCTGTGCTAATGTCTGTTTTTAAATTCCAGGCCTGGAAAAATCCTTAAACCTTGAATGTTTGTAATCGTGGAAAATATCATATATGTATTTTTGGGTATACGTATGGATTGTAATAGGAATGAATACTGGAGTTGTAACCTAGATTGGTATGTTTCATATTATGAATATATGTACGTCATGCATGACCTGTTTGGATTACAATGGATATTCAAAGTAAGTTATATATTTATAATGTATATGGGTGGTTAATGGATATATATATATTCTATTTTCATTTTGTACATGTAATGTTATGAATTTCTAGGAAGGTCTTGACCTGAGACTTTAGAATTTACTAATATTAGGTATAGATGTAGATAGAATGTAGGGATGAATGAATGTTTGCGTGAATGGATTATTAGGGGGATATTTTTATTTTCTTTATATATTATTTGGGATGAATTGTAGAATGAATTGGAATTAGTATTAGTAGAATAGATTCTTGGGTTAATTATGACTAATGTCGACAACTAGACTATCATCCTTCCGGAAAATCATAATGATTTTAGAGGGGGGTGTTAGTTGATGTAAAGGCTTACATGTTTATTAAAAAAAAAATACTGTTACGATTAGTTGAAAACTAGTAGCGCCATTAGCGGCGTTAAGAGGAACTATCCTGTACATGATTTGGTGTATAACAGGCAAGCGTCATAATGAAGCTATATTTCAAACTGGGAACATCAGACTTTGATAATGGATTACGTCGATTTACTGTACTAGTTCATGGTTACCTTCGGGTTTACGTTTGTGATATGGAATGGAAGTCAAATTTATAAAACACAATATAAGCATAAAAGTTAAGTGTATGTTTTTTTTGGTGTATTCAACTCATGTGTAGTTCATCCTAGTTCCATATGGTATACGTTTCTTAAAAGTTATAGTTATGTGTTGAAAAATTAAAAGATGTGATATTTAAATTAAAATCTTTGGTGTTGTTAAGTGGGAAGCAAGTAAGTTGGCACAGTTTTCATATATTACGTACTTATTTATTCTGCAGTATTGGTAAGTTGCAAAATTTACATATTATATCGCTATTGTTTAAAATATTTAATTTGTAAGATAATTGGGACCAATTTGCAAATATTTTTTTTTTTAAGTGAGATGTAGTAACCAGCCCTTCAGGCTTTTTGTAAGGTCCTAATTGAAGAAGTTAACATCAAAGTTATAGTTGGATCTACTCAATTTTGATATTTAACCATATAAATTGTTATTAAATCACATGGATATAGTTTTTCTTTTTTCCCTAATTAGAATCCACTGTGTTTTTTAGATTTATAGATATATTTATGTATAATAATCCATTCACTTTGCAGTCTCAACAAGAGAACGGAATTTATCGTATTTGCGATAGTTTATGGGGATTGGTTAACCCAGTTAGAATATATATATTTCTTTTTGATAGATCCATACCTGCCCTTATTATTAATTATATAATATGAAGGGAGTTTTAAACACTCTCTTTCCCAGGAACGATACCGAAGTCTGAGCTTATATCGGGTAGTAGGTACGTTACATCATCCACCACAATCTTTCCTGGTAGCTTGCTTCTACCAATGGAGCGTTACCCAGCGGCGAGTGTCATTACTTTCTTGGCACATATTGTTTGTGAGCATAGTGCTTCAGTGCGTTAATTGTTTTGATCATCCACCACAATCACTCCGGGTAGCTTGCTTCTATCGAATGGTGCACCACACAGCGGCCAGTCTCATTCTTTGTTGACACATATTGTTTGTGAGCATAGTGCTTCAGTGCGTTAATTGTTTTGATCATCCACCACAATCACTCAGGGTAGCTTGCTTCTGCGAATGGTGCGCCACGCAGCGGCGAGTCTCATTACTTTCTTTACACATACTGTGTGTGAGCATAATGCTTCAGTGCGTTAATTGTTTTGATCATCCACAAGAATCCATCCGGGTAGCTTGCTTCTAGCGAATGGAGCGCCACGCAGCGGCGAGTCTCATTACTTTCTGCATACACTTTATGAGGGCATACTTCGTCAGTGATTTAATTGTTTTGATCATCCACCAGAATCCCTCCGGGTTCCTTGCTTCTTGCGAATGGACCGCCACGCAGCGGCGAGTCTCATTTCTTTCTTCACCAATAATGTGTGTGAGCATAGTGCTACAGTTCGTTAATTGTTTTGATCATCCACCAGAATTCCACCGGGAAGCTTGCTTCTAGCGAATGGAGCGCCACGCAGCGTCGAGTCTCATTACTTTCTTGACACATATTGTGTGTGACCATAGTGCTTCAGTGCGTTAATTGTTTGGATCATCCACCACAATCCCAACGGTTAGCTTGCTTCAAGCGAATGGAGCACCACACAGCGGCGAGTCTCATTACTTTCTGCATACAATTTATGAGGGCATAGTTCGTCCGTGCGTAAATTGTCTTGATCATCCACCACAATCCATCCGGGTAGCTTGCTTCTAACGAATGGAGCGCAACAAAGCGGCGAGTCTGATTTTCTTGACACATACTGTGTGTGAGCATAGTTCTTCAGTGCGTTAATTGTTTTGATCATCCAAAAGATTCCCTTCGGGTAGCTTGCTTCAAGCGAATGGAGCGCCAGGCAGCGGCGAGTCTCATTTCTTTCAGCATACACTTAATGGGGGCTTAGTTTCTCAGTGTGTTAATTGTTTTGATCATCCTCCACAATCCCTCCGGGTAGCTTGCTTCTAGCGAATGGTGCGCCACGCAACGGCGAGTCTCATTACTTTCTTGACACATACTGTGTGTGAGCAAAGTGACTCAATGCGTTAATTGTTTTGACCATCCACCAGAATCCCTCAGGGTAGCTTGCTTTTAGCGAATGGAGCGCCAGGCAGCGGCGAGTCTCATTAATTTCTGCATACACTTTATGAGGGCATACTTCGTCAGTGCGTTAATTGTTTTGACCATCTATTTCAATTCCTCCGGGTAGCTTGCTTCTGGTGAATGGAGCGCCACGCAGCGGCGAATCTCATTAATTTCTTGACACATACTGTGTGTGAGCCTAGTGCTTCAGTGCGTTAATTGGTTGGATCATCTACCACAATCCCCCCGGGGACCTTGCTTCCAAGCGAATGGAGCGCCACGCAGCTGCTACTCTCATTTTCTTGACACATACTGTGTGTGAGCATTGTGCTTCAGTGCGTTAATTGTTTTAATCATCCAAAAGAATCCCTTCGGGTAGCTTGCTTCTAGCGAATGGAGCTCCACGCATCGGCGAGTCTTATTTCTTTCTGCATACACTTAATGAGGGCAAAGTTCGTCAGTGCGTTAATTGTTTGGATCATCCACCAAAATCCCTCCGGGTAGCTTGCTTCTAGGGATTGGAACGCCACGCAGCGGCGAGTCTCATTATTTTCCTGACACATACTGTGTGTGAGCATAGTGCTTCAGTGCGTTAATTGTTTTGATCATCTAAAAGAATCCCTTCGGATAGCCTGCTTCTAGCGAATGGAGCGCCACGCAGCGGCGAGTCTCATTATTTTCTTGACACTTACTGTGTTTGAGAATAGTGCTTCAGTGCGTTAATTGTTTTGAACATCCAAAAGAATCCCTTCGGGTATCTCGCTTCTAGCGAATGGAGCGCCACGCAGCGGCGAGTCTCATTATTTCTTGACACATACTGTGTTTGAGAATAGTGCTTCAGTGCGTTCATTGTTTTGAACATCCAAAAGAATCCCTTCGGGTAGCTTGCTTCTAGCGAATGGAGCGCCACGCAGCGGAGAGTCTCATTACTTTCTTGACACATACTCTGTTTGAGAATAGTGCTTCAGTGCGTTAATTGTTTTGAACATCCAAAAGAATCTTTTCGGGTAGCTTGCTTCTACCGAATGGAGCGCTACGCAGCGGCGAGTCTCATTACTTTCTTGACAAAGACTGTGTGTGAGCATACTGCTTCAGTGCGTTAATTGGTTGGATCATTCACCACAATGCCTCCTGGTAGGTTGCTTCAAGCTAATGGAGCGCCAATAAGCGGCGAGCCTCATTACTTTCTGCATACATTTTTGAGGGCATAATTCGTCAGTGCGTTAATTGTTTTGATCATCCATCACAATCAATCCAGGTAGTTTGTTTCTAGCGAATGGAGCGCCACGCAGCGGCGAGTCTCATAACTTTCTTGACACATACTGTGTGTTAGCATAGTGCTTCAGTGCGTTAATTGTTTTGAACATCCAAAAGAATCCCTTCCGTTAGCTTGCTTCTAGCGAATGGAGCGCTACGCAGCGGCGAGTTTCAATACTTTCTGCATACACTTTATGAGGTAATAGTTCATCAGTGGGTTAATTGTTTTGATCATCCACCAGAATCTCCCAGGGGAGTTTGCTTCTAGCGAATGGAGCGCCACGCAGCGGCGAGTCTCATTACATTCTTCACAAAGACTGTGTGTGAGCATAGTGCTTCAGTTCATTAATTGGTTGGATCATTCACCCCAATGCCTCCTGGTAGGTTGCCTTAAGCGAAACGAGCTCCACGCAGCGGCGAGTCTCATTACTTTCTGCATACATTATTTGAGGGCATAGTTCGTCAGTGCATTAATTTTTTGCATCATCCACCACAATCCCTCCGGGTAGCTTGCTTCTTGCGAATGGACCCCACGCAGCGGCGAGTCTCATTATTTTCTTGACACATACTGTGTTTGAGAATAGTGCTTCAGTTCGTTAATTGTTTTGAACATCCAAAAGAATCTCTTCGTGTAGCTTGCTTCTAGCGAATGGAGCGCTACGCAGCTGCGAGTCTCATTACTTTCTTGAAGAGGACTGTGTGTGTGCTTAGTGCTTCAGTGCGTTAATTGGTTGGATCATCCACCACAATGCCTCCGGGTAGCTTGCTTCAAGCGAATGGACCGCCACGCAGTGGCGAGTCTCATTACTTTCTTGACACATACTTTGTGTGAGCATAGTGCTTCAGTGCGTTAATTGTTTGGATCATCCACCAGAATCCCTCCGGGTAGTTTGCTTCTAGCGAATCGAGAGCCACGCTGCGGCGACTCTCTTAACTTTCTTGGCACATACTGTGTGTGAGCATAGTGCTTAAGTGCGTTAATTGTTTGGATCATCCACCAGAATCCCTCCGGGTAGTTTGCTTCTAGCGAATCGAGAGCCACGCTGCGGCGAGTCTCTTAACTTTCTTGGCACATACTGTGTGTGAGCATAGTGCTTAAGTGCGTTAATTGGTTGGATCATCCACCACAATCCCTTTTGGTTGCTTGCTTCTAGCGAATGGAGCGCCACGCAGCGGCGAGTTTCATTACTTTCAGCATACACTTTATGAGGGCATAGTTCGTCAGTGCGTTAATTGTTTTGATCATCCGTCATTTTCAATCCGGTTAGCTTGCTTCTAGCAAATGGAGCGCCACACAGCGGAGAGTCTTATTACTTTCGTGACACATACTGTGTGTGAGCATAGTGCTTCAGTGCGTTAATTGTTTGGATCATCCACCAGAATCCCTCTGGGTAGCTTCCTTCTAGCGAATCGAAAGCCACACAGCGTCGTGTCTCATAACTTTCTTGACACATACTGTGTGTGAGCATAGTGCTTCAGTGCGTGAATTGGTTGGATCATCCACCACAATTCCTTCGGGTAGCTTGTTTCTTGCAAATGGAGCACCACGCAGCCGCGAGTCTCATTACTTTCTTGATACTTACTGTGTGTGAGCATAGTGCTTCAGTGCGTTAATTGGTTGGATCATCCACCACAATACTTCCGGGTAGCTTGCTCCTATCGAATGGAGCGCCACACAGCGGCGAGTCTCATTACTTTCTTGATACATACTGTGTGTGAGCATCGTGCTTCAGTGCGTTAATTGTCTTGATCATACACCAGAATCCATCCAATTAGCTTGCTTCTAGCGAATGAAGCGCCATGCAGCGGCGAGTCTCACTACTTTCTTGTCATTTACTGTGTGTGAGCATACTGCTTCAGTGCGTTAAGTAGTTGGATCATCCACCACAATCCCTCCGGGGAGGTTGCTTCAAGCGAATGGAGCGCCACGAAGCGGCGAGCCTCATTAATTTCTGCATTCATTTTTTGAGGACATAATTCGTCAGTGCGTTAATTGTTTTGATCATCCATCACAATCAAACCAGGTAGCTTGCTTCTAGCGAATGGAGCGCCACGCAGCGGCGAGTCTCATTAATTTCTCGAAACATACTGTATGTGAGAATAGTTCTTCAGTGCGTTAATAGTGTTGATCATCCGCCAGAATCCCTTCGGGTAGCTTGCTTCTAGCGAATGGAGCGCCACGCATCGGCGAGTCTCATTACTTTCTTGACACTTACTGTGTGTACGCATAGTGCTTCAGTGAGTTAATTGGTTAGATCATGCACCACAATCCCCCCGGGGAGCTTTCTTCATGCGAATGTTGCGAAACAAAGCGGAGATTCTCATTACTTTCTTTATACACTTTATGAAGCATAGTTCGTCACTGCGTTAATTCTTTTGATCATCCATCACAATCAAACCAGGTAGCTTGCTTCTAGAGAATGGAGCTCCACGCAGCGGCGAATCTCATTACTTTCTTGACACATACTGTGTTTGAGAATAGTGCTTCAGTGCGTTCACTGTTTTGAACATCCAAAACAATCCCTTCGGGTTGCTTGCTTCTAGCGAATTGAGCGCTACGCAGCGGCGAGTCTCATTACTTTCTTGACAAGATCTGTGTGTGTGCTTAGTGCTTCAGTGCGTTAATTGGTTGGATCATCCACCATAATGCCTCCTGGTAGGTTGCTTTAAGCGAATCGAGCACCACGCAGCGGCGAGTCTCATTACTTTCTGCATACATTTTTTGAGGACATAGTTGGTCAGTGCATTAATTGTTTTGATCATCCACCACAATCCCTCCGGGTAGCTTGCTTCAAGCGAATGGAGCGCCACGCAGCGGCGAGTCTCATTTTTTTCTTGACACATACTTTGTGTGAGCATAGTGCTTCAGTGCTTTAATTTTTTGGATCATCCAACAGAATCCCTCCGGGTAGATTGCTTCTAGCGAATCGAGCGCCACGCTGCGGCGAGTCTCATTACTTTCTTGACACATACTGTGTGTGAGCATAGTCCTTCAATGCGTTAATTGGTTGGATCATCCACCGGAATCCTTCCGGGTAGCTTGCTACTAGCGAATCGAGCGCCACACAGCGGAGAGTTTCTTAACTTTCTTGACATATACTGCGTGTGAGCATAGTGCTTTAGTGCGTTAATTGGTTGGATCATCCACCACAATGCCTCTTGGTAGGTTGCTTTAAGCAAATCAAGCGCCACGTTATTAATTGCTTTAGTGCATTAATTGCTTTGATCATCCGTCATTATCAATGCGGGTAGCTTGCTTCTAGCGAATAGAGCGCCACGCAGCGGCGAGTCTCATTAATTTCTCAACACATACACTATGTGAGCATAGTTCTTCAGTGCGTTAATAGTTTTGATTATCCGCCAGAATCCCTTCGGGTAGCTTGCTTCTAGCGAGGGAGCGCCACACAGCGGCGAGTCTCATAACTTTCTTGACACATACTGTGTGTGAGCATAGTGCTTCAGTGCGTTAATTGGTTGGATCATCCACCACAATCCCTCCGGAGAGCTTCCTTCAAGCGAATGGAGCGTCACAAAGCGGAGAGTCTCATTACTTTCTGCATACACTGTATGAGGGCGTAGTTCGTCAGTAAGTTAATTCTTTTGATCATCCACCACAATCCCACCGGGTAGCTTGGTTCTAGCGAATGAAGCGATACACAGCGGCGAGTCTCAATACTTTCGTGACATACTGTGTGTGAGCATAGTGCTTCAGTGCGTTAATTGTTATGATCGTCCACCAGAATCCCTCTGGGTAGCTTCTTTCTAGCGAATCGAGCGCCAAACAGCTGCGAGTCTCATAACTTTCTTGACACATACTCTGTGTGAGCATAGTGCTTCAGTTCGTTAATTGTTTGGATCATCCACCACAATTCCTTCGGGTATCTTGCTTCTTGCAAATGGAGCACCACGCAGTGGCGAGTCTCATTACTTTCTTGACACATAGTCTGTGTGAGCATCGTGCTTCAGTGCGTTAATTGTTTTGATCATACACCAGAATCCCTCCAGGGAGGATGCTTCAAGCGAATGGAGCGCCACGGAGCGGCGACTCTCACTACTTTCTTGTCATATACTGTGTGTGAGCATACAGCTTCAGTGCGTTAATTAGTTGGATCATCCACCACAATCCCTCCGGGGAGGTTGCTTCAAGCGAATGGAGCGCCACGCAGCGGCGAGCCTCATTACTTTCTGCATATATTTTTTGAGGGCATAATTCGTCAGTACGTTAATTGTTTTGATCATCCATCACAATCAAAACAGGTAGCTTGCTTCTAGCAAATGGAGCGCCACGCAGCGGCGAGTCTCATTACTTTCTTGACACTTACTGTGTGTGAGCATAGTGCTTAAGTACGTAAATTGGTTGGATCATCCACCACAATCCCTTTTGGTTGCTTGCTTCTAGCGAATGGAGCGCCACGCAGCGGCGAGTCTCATAACTTTCTTGACACATACTGTGTGTGAGCATAGTGCTTCAGTGCGTTAATTGGTTGGATCATCCACCACAATACCTCCGGGTAGCTTGCTCCTATCGAATGGAGCGCCACACAGCGGCGAGTCTCATTATTTTCTTGATACGTACTGTGTGTGAGCATCGTGCTTCAGTGCGTTAATTGTCTTGATCATACACCACAATCCATCCAAATAGCTTGCTTCTAGCGAATGAAGCGACATGCAGCGGCGAGTCTGACAACTTTCTTGTCATATACTGTGTGTGAGCATACTGCTTCAGTGCGTTAATTAGTTGGATCATCCACCACAATCCCTCCGGGGAGGTTGCTTCAAGCGAATGGAGCGCCACGCTGCGTCGCGCCTCATTAACTTCTGCATACATTTTTTGAGGGCATAATTCGTCAGTGCGTTAATAGTTTTGATCATTCATCACAATCAAACCAGGTAGCTTGCTTCTAGCGAATGGAGCGCCACGCAGCGGCGAGTCTCATTACTTTCTTGACACTTACTGTGTGTGCGCATAGTGCTTCAGTGAGTTAATTGGTTAGATCATCCACCACAATCCTCCCGGAGACCTTTCTTCATGCGAATATTGCGAAACAAAGCGGAGATTATCATTACTTTCTGTATGCACTTTATGAGGATAGTTCGTCACTGCGTTAATTGTTTTGATCATCCATCACAATCAAACCAGGTAGCTTGCTTCTAGAGAATGGAGCGCCACGCAGCGGAGAGTCTCATTACATTCTGCATACATTTTTTGAGGACATCGTTGGTCAGAGCATTAATACTTTGGATCATCCACCACAGTCCCTCCGGGTAGCTTGCTTCAAGCGAATGGAGCGCCACGCAGCGGCGAGTCTCATTACTTTCTTCACACATACTTTGTGTGAGCATAGTGCTTCAGTGCTTTAATTTTTTGGATCATCCACCAGAATCCCTCCGGGTAGTTTGCTTCTAGCGAATCGAGCGCCACACTGCGGCGAGTCTGATTACCTTCTTGACACATACTGTGTGTGAGCATAGTCCTTCAATGCGTTAATTGGTTGGATCATCCACCGGAATCCCTCCAGGGAGGATGCTTCAAGGGAATGGAGCGCCACGCAGCGGCGAGTCTCACTACTTTCTTATCATATACTGTGTGTGAGCATACTGCTTCAGTGCGTTAATTAGTTGGATCATCCACCACAATCTTTCCGGGGAGGTTGCTTCAAGCGAATGGAGCGCCACGCAGCGGCGAGCCTCATTTCTTTCTGCATACACTTAATGAGGGCATAGTTTGTCAGTGCGTTAATTGTTTTGATCATCCACCACAATCCCTCCGGGGAGCTTTCTTCATGCGAATGTTGCGAAACAAAGCGGAGATTTTCATTACTTTCTTTATACACCTTATGAGGCATATTTCGTCACTGCGTTAATTGTTTTGATCATCCATCACAATCAAACCAGGTAGCTTGCTTCTAGAGAATGGAGCGCCACGCAGCGGCGAGTCTCATTACTTTCTTGACACATACTGTGTTTGAGAATAGTGCTTCAGTGCGTTAATTGTTTTGAACATCCAAAAGAATCCCTACAGGTAGCTTGCTTCTAGCGAATGGAGCGCTACGCAGCGGCGAGTCTCATTACTTTCTTGACACATACTGTGTGTGTGCTTAGTGCTTCAGTGCGTTAATTGGTTGGATCATCCACCACAATGCCTCCTGGTAGGTTGCTTTAAGCGAATCGAGCACCACGCAGCGCCGAGTCTCATTACTTTCTGCATACATTTTTTGAGTTCATAGTTCGTCAGTGCATTAATTGTTTGGATCATCTACCACAATCCCTCCGGGTAGCTTGCTTCAAGCGAATGGAGCGCCACACAGCGGCGAGTCTCATTACTTTCTTGACACATACTTTGTGTGACTATAGTGCTTCAGTGCTTTAATTTTTTGGATCATCCACCAGAATCCCTCCGGGTAGTTTGCTTCTAGTGAATCGAGCGCCACGCTGCGGCGAGTCTCATTACTTTCTTGACACATACTGTGAGTGTGCTTAGTGCTTCAGTGCGTTAATTAGTTGGATCATCCACCACAAACTTTCCGGGGAGGTTGCTTCAAGCGAATGGAGCGCCACGCAGCGGCGAGCCTCATTTCTTTCTGCATACACTTAATGATGGCATAGTTTGTCAGTTCGTTAATTGTTTTGATCATCCACCACAATCCCTCCGGGGAGCTTTCTTCATGCGAATGAAGCGCCACGCAGCGGCGAGTTTCATTACTTTCTGCATACACTTTATGAGGGAATAGTTCGTCACTGCGTTAATTCTTTTGATCATCCATGACAATCAAACCAGGTAGCTTGCTTCTAGAGAATGGAGCTCCACGCAGCGGCGAGTCTCATTACTTTCTTGACACATACTGTGTTTGAGAATAGTGCTTCAGTGCGTTCATTGTTTTGAACATCCAAAACAATTCCTTCGAGTTGCTTGCTTCTAGCGAATTGAGCGCTACGCAGCGGCGAGTCTCATTACTTTCTTGACAAGGACTGTGTGTGTGCTTAGTGCTTCAGTGCGTTAATTGGTTGGATCATCCACCATAATGCCTCCTGGTAGGTTGCTTTAAGCGAATCGAGCACCACGCAGCGGCGAGTCTCATTACTTTCTTGACACTTACTGTGTGTGAGCATAGTGCTTAAGTACGTAAATTGGTTGGATCATCCACCACAATCCCTTTTGGTTGCTTGCTTCTAGCGAATGGAGCGCCACGCAGCGGCGAGTCTCATAACTTTCTTGACACATACTGTGTGTGAGCATAGTGCTTCAGTGCGTTAATTGGTTGGATCATCCACCACAATACCTCCGGGTAGCTTGCTCCTATCGAATGGAGCGCCACACAGCGGCGAGTCTCATTATTTTCTTGATACGTACTGTGTGTGAGCATCGTGCTTCAGTGCGTTAATAGTCTTGATCATACACCACAATCCATCCAAATAGCTTGCTTCTAGCGAATGAAGCGACATGCAGCGGCGAGTCTGACAACTTTCTTGTCATATACTGTGTGTGAGCATACTGCTTCAGTGCGTTAATTAGTTGGATCATCCACCACAATCCCTCCGGGGAGGTTGCTTCAAGCGAATGGAGCGCCACGCTGCGGCGCGCCTCATTAACTTCTGCATACATTTTTTGAGGGCATAATTCGTCAGTGCGTTAATAGTTTTGATCATCCATCACAATCAAACCAGGTAGCTTGCTTCTAGCGAATGGAGCGCCACGCAGCGGCGAGTCCCATTAATTTCTCGACACATACTGTATGTGAGAATAGTTCTTCAGTGCGTTAATAGTGTTGACCATCCGCCAGAATCCCTTCGGGTAGCTTGCTTCTAGCAAATGGAGCGCCACGCAGCGGCGAGTCTCATTACTTTCTTGACACTTACTGTGTGTGCGCATAGTGCTTCAGTGAGTTAATTGGTTAGATCATCCACCACAATCCTCCCGGAGACCTTTCTTCATGCGAATATTGCGAAACAAAGCGGAGATTCTCATTACTTTCTGTATGCACTTTATGAGGATAGTTCGTCACTGCGTTAATTGTTTTGATCATCCATCACAATCAAACCAGGTAGCTTGCTTCTAGAGAATGGAGCGCCACGCAGCGGAGAGTCTCATTACATTCTGCATACATTTTTTGAGGACATAGTTGGTCAGAGCATTAATACTTTGGATCATCCACCACAGTCCCTCCGGGTAGCTTGCTTCAAGCGAATGGAGCGCCACGCAGCGGCGAGTCTCATTACTTTCTTCACACATACTTTGTGTGAGCATAGTGCTTCAGTGCTTTAATTTTTTGGATCATCCACCAGAATCCCTCCGGGTAGTTTGCTTCTAGCGAATCGAGCGCCACACTGCGGCGAGTCTGATTATCTTCTTGACACATACTGTGTGTGAGCATAGTCCTTCAATGCGTTAATTGGTTGGATCATCCACCGGAATCCCTCCAGGGAGGATGCTTCAAGGGAATGGAGCGCCACGCAGCGGCGAGTCTCACTACTTTCTTATCATATACTGTGTGTGAGCATACTGCTTCAGTGCCTTAATTAGTTGGATCATCCACCACAATCTTTCCGGGGAGGTTGCTTCAAGCGAATGGAGCGCCACGCAGCGGCGAGCCTCATTTCTTTCTGCATACACTTAATGAGGGCATAGTTTGTCAGTGCGTTAATTGTTTTGATCATCCACCACAATCCCTCCGGGGAGCTTTCTTCATGCGAATGTTGCGAAACAAAGCGGAGATTTTCATTACTTTCTTTATACACCTTATGAGGCATATTTCGTCACTGCGTTAATTGTTTTGATCATCCATCACAATCAAACCAGGTAGCTTGCTTCTAGAGAATGGAGTGCCACGCAGCGGCGAGTCTCATTACTTTCTTGACACATACTGTGTTTGAGAATAGTGCTTCAGTGCGTTAATTGTTTTGAACATCCAAAAGAATCCCTTCAGGTAGCTTGCTTCTAGCGAATGGAGCGCTACGCAGCGGCGAGTCTCATTACTTTCTTGACACATACTGTGTGTGTGCTTAGTGCTTCAGTGCGTTAATTGGTTGGATCATCCACCACAATGCCTCCTGGTAGGTTGCTTTAAGCGAATCGAGCACCACGCAGCGCCGAGTCTCATTAATTTCTGCATACATTTTTTGAGTTCATAGTTCGTCAGTGCATTAATTGTTTGGATCATCTACCACAATCCCTCCGGGTAGCTTGCTTCAAGCGAATGGAGCGCCACACAGCGGCGAGTCTCATTACTTTCTTGACACATACTTTGTGTGAGCATAGTGCTTCAGTGCTTTAATTTTTTGGATCATCCACCAGAATCCCTCCGGGTAGTTTGCTTTTAGTGAATCGAGCGCCACGCTGCGGCGAGTCTCATTATTTTCTTGACACATACTGTGTGTGTGCTTAGTGCTTCAGTGCGTTAATTAGTTGGATCATCCACCACAATCTTTCCGGGGAGGTTGCTTCAAGCGAATGGAGCGCCACGCAGCGGCGAGCCTCATTTCTTTCTGCATACACTTAATGAGGGCATAGTTTGTCAGTGCGTTAATTGTTTTGATCATCCACCACAATCCCTCCGGGGAGCTTTCTTCATGCGAATGAAGCGCCACGCAGCGGCGAGTTTCATTACTTTCTGCATACACTTTATGAGGGAATAGTTCGTCACTGCGTTAATTCTTTTGATCATCCATCACAATCAAACCAGGTAGCTTGCTTCTAGAGAATGGAGCGCCACGCAGCGGCGAGCCTCATTAATTTCTGCATACATTTTTTGAGGGCATAATGCGTCAGTGCGCTAATTGTTTTGATCATCCATCACAATCAAGCCAGATAGCTTGCTTCTAGCGAAGGGAGCGCCACGCAGCGGCGATTCTCATTAATTTCTCGACACATACTGTATGTGAGAATAGTTCTTCAGTGCGTTAATAGTGTTGATCATCCGCCAGAATCCCTTCGAGTAGTTTGCTTCCAGCGAATGGAGCGCCACGCAGCGGCGAGTCTCATTACTTTCTTGACACTTACTGTGTGTGCGCATAGTGCTTCAGTGAGTTAATTGGTTAGATCATCCACCACAACCCCCCCGGGTAGCTTGCTTCATGCGAATGGAGCGAAACAAAGCGGAGATTCTTATTACTTTTTGTATACGCTTTATGAGGCATAGTTCGTCACTGCGTTAAATTGTTTTGATCATCCATCACAATCAAACCAGGTAGCTTGCTTCTAGCGAATGGAGCGCCACGCAGCGGCGAGTCTCATTACTTTCTTGACACATACTGTGTGTGAGCATAGTGCTTCAGTGCGTTAATTGGTTGGATCATCCACCAGAATCCCTCTGGGTAGCTTGCTACTAGCGAATCAAGCGCCACACAGCGGAGAGTTTCTTAACTTTCTTGACACATACTGTGTGTGAGCATCGTGTTTCAGTGCGTTAATTGTTTTGATCATACACCAGAATCCCTCCGGAGAGCTTCCATCAAGCGAATGGAGCGTCACAGAGCGGAGAGTCTCATTACTTTCTGCATACACTGTATGAGGGCGTAGTTCATCAGTGCGTTAATTCTTTTGATCATCCACCACAATCCCACCGGGTAGCTTGGTTCTAGCGAATGGAGTTCCACGCAACGGCGAGTCTCATTACTTTCTTGACACATACTGTTTGTTTCCATAGTGCTTCAATGCGTTAATTGTTTGGGTCATCCACCAGAATCTTTCTGGGTAGCTTCCTTCTAGCGAATCGAGCGCCAAACAGCGGCGAGTCTCATAACTTTCTTGACACATACTGTGCGTGAGCATAGTGCTTCAGTGCGTTAATTGGTTGGATCATCCACCACAATTCCTTCGGGTATCTTGCTTCTAGCAAATGGAGCACCACGCAGTGGCGAGTCTCATTACTTTCTTGACACATACAGTGTGTGAGCATCGTGCTTTTGTGCGTCAATTGTTTTGATCATACACCAGAATCCCTCTGGGGAGGATGCTTCATGCGAATGGAGCGCCACGCAGCTGCGAGTCTCACTACTTTCTTGTCATATACTGCGTGTGAGCATACTGCTTCAGTGCGTTAATTAGTTGGATCATACACCTCAATCCCTTCGGGGAGGTTGCTTCAAGCGAATGGAGCGCCACGCAGCAGCGAGCCTCATTACTTTCTGCATACATTTTTTGAGGGCATAATTCGTCAGTGCGTTAATTGTTTTGATCATCCATCACAATCAAAACAGGTAGTATGCTTCTAGAGAAATGAGGGCCATGCAGCGGCAAGTCTCATTACTTTCTTGACATTTACTGTGTGTGAGCATAGTGCTTAAGTGCGTTAATTGGTTGGATCATCCACCACAATCCCTTTTGGTTGCTTGCGTCTAGCGAATGGAGCGCCACGCAGCTGCGAGTCCCATTACTTTCTTCATACATTCTGTGTGTGAGAATAGTGCTTCACTGCGTTAATTGTTATGATCATCCACCACAATATCTCCGGGTAGATTGCTTCTAGGGAATCGAGCGATACGCAGCGGCAAGTCTTATTATTTTCTTTGCACATACTGTGTGAAAGCGTAGTGCTTCAGTGCGTCAATTGTTAAATCCAGCAGAATCCCTCGGGGGAACTTGCTTCAAGCGAATGGAGCGCCACGCAGCGGCGAACCTCATTACTTTGTGCATACACTTTATGAGAGCATAGTTCGTCAGTGCGTTAATTGGTTGGAACATCCACCACAATCCCTCCGGGTAGATTGCTTCTAGCGAATGGAGCGCCACGCAGCGGCGAGTCTCATTACTTTCTGCATACATTTTATGAGGGCATAATTCGTCAGTGCGTTAATTGTTTTGATCAGCCACCACAATCCTTCCGGGTAGCTTGCTTCTAGCGACTGGAGCGCCACGCAGCGGCCAGTCTCATTACTTTCTTCATACATACTGTGTGTGAGAATAGTGCTTCAGTGCGTTAATTGTTATGATCATCCACCACAATCTCTCCGGGTAGATTGCTTCTAGGGAATCGAGCGATACGCAGCGGCAAGTCTCATTATTTTCTTTGCACGTACTGTGTGTAAGCGTAGTGCTTCAGTGCGTTAATTGTTTAGTCCAGCAGAATCCCTCCGGGGAACTTCCTTCAAGCGAATGGAGCGCCACGCAGCTTCGAACCTCATTACTTTGTGCATACACTTTATGAGAGCATAGTTCGTCAGTGCGTTAATTGGTTGGAACATCCACCACAATCCCTCCGGGTAGATTGCTTCTAGCGAATAGAGCCCCACGCAGCGCCGAGTCTCATTTTTTTCTGCATACATTTTATGATAGCACAGTTCGTCAGTGCGTTAATTGTTTTGATCATCCACCACAATCCCTCCGGATAGCTTGCTTCTAGCGAATGCAGCGACACGCAGCGTCGAGTCTCATTACTTTCTTGACACATACTCTGTGTGAGCATAGTGCTTCACCTCGTTAATTGGTTGCATTATTTACCACAATCCTTCCGGGGAGCTTGCTTCAAGAGAATAAAGCGCCACGCAGCGGCAAGTCTCATTACTTTCTGCATACATTTTATGAGGGCATAGTTCGTCAGTGCGTTAATTGTTTTGATCTTCCACGACACTGCCACCGGGTAGCTTGCTTCTAGCGAATGGAGCGCCACGCAGCGGCGAGTCTCATTAATTTGTGCATACATTTTATGAGGGCATAATTCGTCAGTGCGATAATTGCTTTGATCAGCCACCACAATCAATCCGGGTAGCTTGCTTCTAGCGAACGATGCGCCACACAGCGGCCAGTCTCATTACTTGCTTGACACATATTGTTTGTTAGCAGAGTGCTTCAGTGCGTTAATTGTTTTGATCATCCACCACAATCACTCAGGGTACCTTGCTTCTAGCAAATGGTGCGCCACACAGCGGCCAGTCTCATTACTTTCTTGACACATATTGTTTGTGAGCATAGTGCTTCAGTGCGTTAACTGTTTTCATCATCCACAACATTTCCACCGGGTAGCTTGCTTCTAGCAAATGGTGCGCCACGCAGCGGCGAGTCTCATTACTTTCTGCATACATTTTATGAGGGCATAATTCGTCAGTGCGTTAATTGTTTTGATCAGCCACCACAATCCCTCCGGGTAGCTTGTTTCTAGCGACTGGAGCGCCACGCAGCGGCGAGTCTCATTACTTTCTTGACACATACTGTGAATGAGCATAGTTCTTCAGTGCGTTAATTGGTTGGATCAACCACCAACATCCCTCCGGGCAGCTTGCTTCAAGCGAATGGAGCGCCACGTAGCGGTGTGTCTCATTACTTTCTGCATACACATTAAGAGTGCATAGTTCGTCAGTACGTTAATTGTTTTATCATCCACCACAATCCCTCCGGGTAACTTGCTTGTAGCGAATGGAGCGCCACGCAGCGGCGAGTCTCATTACTTTCTTGACACATACTGTGTTTGAGAATAGTGCTTCAGTGCGTTAATTGTTTTGAACATCCAAAAGAATCCTTTCGGGTAGCTTGCTTCTACCGAATGGAGCGCTACGCAGCGGCGAGTCTCATTACTTTCTTGACACATACTGTGTGTGAGCATAGTGCTTCAGTGCGTTAATTGGTTGGATCATCCACCAGAATCCCTCTGGGTAGCTTGCTACTAGCGAATCAAGCGCCACACAGCGGCTAGTCTCATTACTTTCTTGACACGTACTTTGTGTGAGCATAGTGCTTCAGTGCGTTAATTGTTTTGATCATCCGTCATTATCAATCCGGGTAGCTTGCTTCTAGCGAATAGAGCGCCACGCAGCGGCGAGTCTCATTACTTTCTTGACACATACTGTGTGTGAGCATAGTGCTTCAGTGCGTTAATTGGTTGGATCATCCACCACAATCGCTCCGGGTTGCTTGCTTCTAGCGAATGGAGCGCCACGCAGCGGCGAGTTTCATTACTGTCAGCATACACTTTATGAGGGCATAGTGCTTCAGTGCGTTAATTGTTTTGATCATCCGTCATTTTCAATCCGGTTAACTTGCTTCTAGCGAATGGAGCGCCACACAGCGGCGAGTCTCCATACTTTTGTGACATACTGTGTGTGAGCATAGTGCTTCAGTGCGTTAGTTTTTTGGATCATCCACCAGAATCCCTCTGGGTAGCTTCCTTCTAGCGAATCGAGCGCCACACAGCGTCGAGTCTCATAACTTTCTTGACACATACTGTGTGTGAGCATAGTGCTTCAGTGCGTTAATTGGTTGGATCATCCACCACAATTCCTTCGGGTAGCTTGCTTCTAGCAAATGGAGCACCACGCAGCAGCGAGTCTCATTACTTTCTTGATATTTACTGTGTGTGAGCATAGTGCTTCAGTGCGTTAATTGGTTGGACCATCCACCACAATACCTCCAGGTAGCTTGCTCCTATCGAATGGAGCGCCACACAGCGGCGAGTCTCAATACTTTCTTGATACATACTGTGTGTGTACATCGTGCTTCAGTGCGTTAATTGTTTTGATCGTACACCAGAATCCATCCAAGTAGCTTGCTTCTAGCGAATGAAGCGCCATGCAGCGGCGACTCTTACCACTTTCTTGTCATATACTGTGTGTGAGCATTTTGCTTCAGTGCGTTAATTAGTTGGATCATCCAACACAATCCCTCCGGGGAGGTTGCTTCAAGCGAATGGAGCGCCACGCAGCGGCGAGCCTCATTAATTTCTGCATACATTTTTTGAGGGCATAATGCGTCAGTGCGCTAATTGTTTTGATCATCCATCACAATCAAGCCAGATAGCTTGCTTCTAGCGAAGGGAGCGCCACGCAGCGGCGATTCTCATTAATTTCTCGACACATACTGTATGTGAGAATAGTTCTTCAGTGCGTTAATAGTGTTGATCATCCGCCAGAATCCCTTCGAGTAGTTTGCTTCCAGCGAATGGAGCGCCACGCAGCGGCGAGTCTCATTACTTTCTTGACAGTTACTGTGTGTGCGCATAGTGCTTCAGTGAGTTAATTGGTTAGATCATCCACCACAACCCCCCCGGGTAGCTTGCTTCATGCGAATGGAGCGAAACAAAGCGGAGATTCTTATTACTTTTTGTATACGCTTTATGAGGCATAGTTCGTCACTGCGTTAAATTGTTTTGATCATCCATCACAATCAAACCAGGTAGCTTGCTTCTAGCGAATGGAGCGCCACGCAGCGGCGAGTCTCATTACTTTCTTGACACATACTGTGTGTGAGCATAGTGCTTCAGTGCGTTAATTGGTTGGATCATCCACCAGAATCCCTCTGGGTAGCTTGCTACTAGCGAATCAAGCGCCACACAGCGGAGAGTTTCTTAACTTTCTTGACACATACTGTGTGTGAGCATCGTGTTTCAGTGCGTTAATTGTTTTGATCATACACCAGAATCCCTCCGGAGAGCTTCCATCAAGCGAATGGAGCGTCACAGAGCGGAGAGTCTCATTACTTTCTGCATACACTGTATGAGGGCGTAGTTCATCAGTGCTTTAATTCTTTTGATCATCCACCACAATCCCACCGGGTAGCTTGGTTCTAGCGAATGGAGTTCCACGCAACGGCGAGTCTCATTACTTTCTTGACACATACTGTTTGTTTCCATAGTGCTTCAATGCGTTAATTGTTTGGGTCATCCACCAGAATCTTTCTGGGTAGCTTCCTTCTAGCGAATCGAGCGCCAAACAGCGGCGAGTCTCATAACTTTCTTGACACATACTGTGCGTGAGCATAGTGCTTCAGTGCGTTAATTGGTTGGATCATCCACCACAATTCCTTCGGGTATCTTGCTTCTAGCAAATGGAGCACCACGCAGTGGCGAGTCTCATTACTTTCTTGACACATACAGTGTGTGAGCATCGTGCTTTTGTGCGTCAATTGTTTTGGTCATACACCAGAATCCCTCTGGGGAGGATGCTTCATGCGAATGGAGCGCCACGCAGCTGCGAGTCTCACTACTTTCTTGTCATATACTGCGTGTGAGCATACTGCTTCAGTGCGTTAATTAGTTGGATCATACACCTCAATCCCTTCGGGGAGGTTGCTTCAAGCGAATGGAGCGCCACGCAGCAGCGAGCCTCATTACTTTCTGCATACATTTTTTGAGGGCATAATTCGTCAGTGCGTTAATTGTTTTGATCATCCATCACAATCAAAACAGGTAGTATGCTTCTAGAGAATGGAGGGCCATGCAGCGGCAAGTCTCATTACTTTCTTGACATTTACTGTGTGTGAGCATAGTGCTTAAGTGCGTTAATTGGTTGGATCATCCACCACAATCCCTTTTGGTTGCTTGCGTCTAGCGAATGGAGCGCCACGCAGCTGCGAGTCCCATTACTTTCTTCATACATTCTGTGTGTGAGAATAGTGCTTCACTGCGTTAATTGTTATGATCATCCACCACAATATCTCCGGGTAGATTGCTTCTAGGGAATCGAGCGATACGCAGCGGCAAGTCTTATTATTTTCTTTGCACATACTGTGTGAAAGCGTAGTGCTTCAGTGCGTCAATTGTTAAATCCAGCAGAATCCCTCGGGGGAACTTGCTTCAAGCGAATGGAGCGCCACGCAGCGGCGAACCTCATTACTTTGTGCATACACTTTATGAGAGCATAGTTCGTCAGTGCGTTAATTGGTTGGAACATCCACCACAATCCCTCCGGGTAGATTGCTTCTAGCGAATGGAGCGCCACGCAGCGGCGAGTCTCATTACTTTCTGCATACATTTTATGAGGGCATAATTCGTCAGTGCGTTAATTGTTTTGATCAGCCACCACAATCCTTCCGGGTAGCTTGCTTCTAGCGACTGGAGCGCCACGCAGCGGCCAGTCTCATTACTTTCTTCATACATACTGTGTGTGAGAATAGTGCTTCAGTGCGTTAATTGTTATGATCATCCACCACAATCTCTCCGGGTAGATTGCTTCTAGGGAATCGAGCGATACGCAGCGGCAAGTCTCATTATTTTCTTTGCACGTACTGTGTGTAAGCGTAGTGCTTCAGTGCGTTAATTGTTTAGTCCAGCAGAATCCCTCCGGGGAACTTCCTTCAAGCGAATGGAGCGCCACGCAGCTTCGAACCTCATTACTTTGTGCATACACTTTATGAGAGCATAGTTCGTCAGTGCGTTAATTGGTTGGAACATCCACCACAATCCCTCCGGGTAGATTGCTTCTAGCGAATAGAGCCCCACGCAGCGCCGAGTCTCATTTTTTTCTGCATACATTTTATGATAGCACAGTTCGTCAGTGCGTTAATTGTTTTGATCATCCACCACAATCCCTCCGGATAGCTTGCTTCTAGCGAATGCAGCGACACGCAGCGTCGAGTCTCATTACTTTCTTGACACATACTCTGTGTGAGCATAGTGCTTCACCTCGTTAATTGGTTGCATTATTTACCACAATCCTTCCGGGGAGCTTGCTTCAAGAGAATAAAGCGCCACGCAGCGGCAAGTCTCATTACTTTCTGCATACATTTTATGAGGGCATAGTTCGTCAGTGCGTTAATTGTTTTGATCTTCCACGACACTGCCACCGGGTAGCTTGCTTCTAGCGAATGGAGCGCCACGCAGCGGCGAGTCTCATTAATTTGTGCATACATTTTATGAGGGCATAATTCGTCAGTGCGATAATTGCTTTGATCAGCCACCACAATCAATCCGGGTAGCTTGCTTCTAGCGAACGATGCGCCACACAGCGGCCAGTCTCATTACTTGCTTGACACATATTGTTTGTTAGCAGAGTGCTTCAGTGCGTTAATTGTTTTGATCATCCACCACAATCACTCAGGGTAGCTTGCTTCTAGCAAATGGTGCGCCACACAGCGGCCAGTCTCATTACTTTCTTGACACATATTGTTTGTGAGCATAGTGCTTCAGTGCGTTAATTGTTTTCATCATCCACAACATTTCCACCGGGTAGCTTGCTTCTAGCAAATGGTGCGCCACGCAGCGGCGAGTCTCATTACTTTCTGCATACATTTTATGAGGGCATAATTCGTCAGTGCGTTAATTGTTTTGATCAGCCACCACAATCCCTCCGGGTAGCTTGTTTCTAGCGACTGGAGCGCCACGCAGCGGCGAGTCTCATTACTTTCTTGACACATACTGTGAATGAGCATAGTTCTTCAGTGCGTTAATTGGTTGGATCAACCACCAACATCCCTCCGGGCAGCTTGCTTCAAGCGAATGGAGCGCCACGTAGCGGCGTGTCTCATTACTTTCTGCATACACATTAAGAGTGCATAGTTCGTCAGTACGTTAATTGTTTTATCATCCACCACAATCCCTCCGGGTAACTTGCTTGTAGCGAATGGAGCGCCACGCAGCGGCGAGTCTCATTACTTTCTTGACACATACTGTGTTTGAGAATAGTGCTTCAGTGCGTTAATTGTTTTGAACATCCAAAAGAATCCTTTCGGGTAGCTTGCTTCTACCGAATGGAGCGCTACGCAGCGGCGAGTCTCATTACTTTCTTGACACATACTGTGTGTGAGCATAGTGCTTCAGTGCGTTAATTGGTTGGATCATCCACCAGAATCCCTCTGGGTAGCTTGCTACTAGCGAATCAAGCGCCACACAGCGGCTAGTCTCATTACTTTCTTGACACGTACTTTGTGTGAGCATAGTGCTTCAGTGCGTTAATTGTTTTGATCATCCGTCATTATCAATCCGGGTAGCTTGCTTCTAGCGAATAGAGCGCCACGCAGCGGCGAGTCTCATTACTTTCTTGACACATACTGTGTGTGAGCATAGTGCTTCAGTGCGTTAATTGGTTGGATCATCCACCACAATCGCTCCGGGTTGCTTGCTTCTAGCGAATGGAGCGCCACGCAGCGGCGAGTTTCATTACTGTCAGCATACACTTTATGAGGGCATAGTGCTTCAGTGCGTTAATTGTTTTGATCATCCGTCATTTTCAATCCGGTTAACTTGCTTCTAGCGAATGGAGCGCCACACAGCGGCGAGTCTCCATACTTTTGTGACATACTGTGTGTGAGCATAGTGCTTCAGTGCGTTAGTTTTTTGGATCATCCACCAGAATCCCTCTGGGTAGCTTCCTTCTAGCGAATCGAGCGCCACACAGCGTCGAGTCTCATAACTTTCTTGACACATACTGTGTGTGAGCATAGTGCTTCAGTGCGTTAATTGGTTGGATCATCCACCACAATTCCTTCGGGTAGCTTGCTTCTAGCAAATGGAGCACCACGCAGCAGCGAGTCTCATTACTTTCTTGATATTTACTGTGTGTGAGCATAGTGCTTCAGTGCGTTAATTGGTTGGACCATCCACCACAATACCTCCAGGTAGCTTGCTCCTATCGAATGGAGCGCCACACAGCGGCGAGTCTCAATACTTTCTTGATACATACTGTGTGTGTACATCGTGCTTCAGTGCGTTAATTGTTTTGATCGTACACCAGAATCCATCCAAGTAGCTTGCTTCTAGCGAATGAAGCGCCATGCAGCGGCGACTCTTACCACTTTCTTGTCATATACTGTGTGTGAGCATTTTGCTTCAGTGCGTTAATTAGTTGGATCATCCAACACAATCCCTCCGGGGAGGTTGCTTCAAGCGAATGGAGCGCCACGCAGCGGCGAGCCTCATTAATTTCTGCATACATTTTTTGAGGGCATAATGCGTCAGTGCGCTAATTGTTTTGATCATCCATCACAATCAAGCCAGATAGCTTGCTTCTAGCGAAGGGAGCGCCACGCAGCGGCGATTCTCATTAATTTCTCGACACATACTGTATGTGAGAATAGTTCTTCAGTGCGTTAATAGTGTTGATCATCCGCCAGAATCCCTTCGAGTAGTTTGCTTCCAGCGAATGGAGCGCCACGCAGCGGCGAGTCTCATTACTTTCTTGACAGTTACTGTGTGTGCGCATAGTGCTTCACTGAGTTAATTGGTTAGATCATCCACCACAACCCCCCCGGGTAGCTTGCTTCATGCGAATGGAGCGAAACAAAGCGGAGATTCTTATTACTTTTTGTATACGCTTTATGAGGCATAGTTCGTCACTGCGTTAAATTGTTTTGATCATCCATCACAATCAAACCAGGTAGCTTGCTTCTAGCGAATGGAGCGCCACGCAGCGGCGAGTCTCATTACTTTCTTGACACATACTGTGTGTGAGCATAGTGCTTCAGTGCGTTAATTGGTTGGATCATCCACCAGAATCCCTCTGGGTAGCTTGCTACTAGCGAATCAAGCGCCACACAGCGGAGAGTTTCTTAACTTTGTTAACACATACTGTGTGTGAGCATCGTGTTTCAGTGCGTTAATTGTTTTGATCATACACCAGAATCCCTCCGGAGAGCTTCCATCAAGCGAATGGAGCGTCACAGAGCGGAGAGTCTCATTACTTTCTGCATACACTGTATGAGGGCGTAGTTCATCAGTGCGTTAATTCTTTTGATCATCCACCACAATCCCACCGGGTAGCTTGGTTCTAGCGAATGGAGTTCCACGCAACGGCGAGTCTCATTACTTTCTTGACACATACTGTTTGTTTCCATAGTGCTTCAATGCGTTAATTGTTTGGGTCATCCACCAGAATCTTTCTGGGTAGCTTCCTTCTAGCGAATCGAGCGCCAAACAGCGGCGAGTCTCATAACTTTCTTGATACATACTGTGCGTGAGCATAGTGCTTCAGTGCGTTAATTGGTTGGATCATCCACCACAATTCCTTCGGGTATCTTGCTTCTAGCAAATGGAGCACCACGCAGTGGCGAGTCTCATTACTTTCTTGACACATACAGTGTGTGAGCATCGTGCTTTTGTGCGTCAATTGTTTTGATCATACACCAGAATCCCTCTGGGGAGGATGCTTCATGCGAATGGAGCGCCACGCAGCTGCGAGTCTCACTACTTTCTTGTCATATACTGCGTGTGAGCATACTGCTTCAGTGCGTTAATTAGTTGGATCATACACCTCAATCCCTTCGGGGAGGTTGCTTCAAGCGAATGGAGCGCCACGCAGCAGCGAGCCTCATTACTTTCTGCATACATTTTTTGAGGGCATAATTCGTCAGTGCGTTAATTGTTTTGATCATCCATCACAATCAAAACAGGTAGTATGCTTCTAGAGAATGGAGGGCCATGCAGCGGCAAGTCTCATTACTTTCTTGACATTTACTGTGTGTGAGCATAGTGCTTAAGTGCGTTAATTGTTTGGATCATCCACCACAATCCCTTTTGGTTGCTTGCGTCTAGCGAATGGAGCGCCACGCTGCTGCGAGTCCCATTACTTTCTTCATACATGCTGTGTGTGAGAATAGTGCTTCACTGCGTTAATTGTTATGATCATCCACCACAATATCTCCGGGTAGATTGCTTCTAGGGAATCGAGCGATACGCAGCGGCAAGTCTTATTATTTTCTTTGCACATACTGTGTGAAAGCGTAGTGCTTCAGTGCGTCAATTGTTAAATCCAGCAGAATCCCTCGGGGGAACTTGCTTCAAGCGAATGGAGCGCCACGCAGCGGCGAACCTCATTACTTTGTGCATACACTTTATGAGAGCATAGTTCGTCAGTGCGTTAATTGGTTGGAACATCCACCACAATCCCTCCGGGTAGATTGCTTCTAGCGAATAGAGCCCCACGCAGCGCCGAGTCTCATTTTTTTCTGCATACATTTTATGATAGCACAGTTCGTCAGTGCGTTAATTGTTTTGATCATCCACCACAATCCCTCCGGATAGCTTGCTTCTAGCGAATGCAGCGACACGCAGCGTCGAGTCTCATTACTTTCTTGACACATACTCTGTGTGACCATAGTGCTTCACCTCGTTAATTGGTTGCATTATTTACCACAATCCTTCCGGGGAGCTTGCTTCAAGAGAATAAAGCGCCACGCAGCGGCAAGTCTCATTACTTTCTGCATACATTTTATGAGGGCATAGTTCGTCAGTGCGTTAATTGTTTTGATCTTCCACGACACTGCCACCGGGTAGCTTGCTTCTAGCGAATGGAGCGCCACGCAGCGGCGAGTCTCATTAATTTGTGCATACATTTTATGAGGGCATAATTCGTCAGTGCGATAATTGCTTTGATCAGCCACCACAATCAATCCGGGTAGCTTGCTTCTAGCGAACGATGCGCCACACAGCGGCCAGTCTCATTACTTGCTTGACACATATTGTTTGTTAGCAGAGTGCTTCAGTGCGTTAATTGTTTTGATCATCCACCACAATCACTCAGGGTAGCTTGCTTCTAGCAAATGGTGCGCCACACAGCGGCCAGTCTCATAACTTTCTTGACACATACTGTGCGTGAGCATAGTGCTTCAGTGCGTTAATTGGTTGGATCATCCACCACAATTCCTTCGGGTATCTTGCTTCTAGCAAATGGAGCACCACGCAGTGGCGAGTCTCATTACTTTCTTGACACATACAGTGTGTGAGCATCGTGCTTTTGTGCGTTAATTGTTTTGATCACACACCAGAATCCCTCTGGGGAGGATGCTTCATGCGAATGGAGCGCCACGCAGCTGCGAGTCTCACTACTTTCTTGTCATATACTGCGTGTGAGCATACTGCTTCAGTGCGTTAATTAGTTGGATCATACACCTCAATCCCTCCGGGGAGGTTGCTTCAAGCGAATGGAGCGCCACGCAGCAGCGAGCCTCAGTAGTAGTCCCCCGCGTTGGCCCGAATGACTCATTTTCACTCTCTTTCATGACCGGGGTGAAAGGTCAATGACCTGGCCCGGGGGCAATGACCTAGGGGTACCTAGGACCACCCCTTCTAAATTTTGGCAGGGGTACCATGGCCCACCCCCTAAATTTTGGCAGGGGTACATAGGACCACCCCCCTTAAATTTTGGAAATTGCCAAATCTAAAAATTTGGTGTGGTAGCCTAGGACCACAGTATGTACCTCTATCAGTATTGGGTGTCTATGTCGTTCCCTTTCATGGGTAAAAAATTGCCAAAAATTCAAATTTCGGGGGATTTTGACCTAATTTATCCCCTTTGATGAGGTATTATTACCGTATATAGTTATATGGACGTATACAGGGGTCCATTCCCTTTCATAAGACATGGGTATATTAATGCACCCCTTGAAAAATTTGGGAGGGGTACCTTGGCCCACCCCTTAAATTTTGGAAATTGCCCAATTTAAACATTGGGTATTATAGTACAGGACTCTAATATCTATTATGATAAATTTGGACGGTCCACCTTGTTTCCTTCTAGGGGTACAAAATTGCCAAAAATATAAACGTAAGCAATACGTTATACCACGTGTTTGGTTTTCGACCTAATTTATCTCCTTGGATGAGGTCCTATTACCTTATATAGTTATATGGTCATGTATAGTGGTCCATTATCTATCATAAGACATGGGTACATTGGTGCACCCCTTGAAAAATTTGGGAAGAGTACCTTGGCCCACCCCTTAAATTTTGGAAATTGCCAAATCTAAAAATTTGGTGTGGTAGCCTAGGACCATAGTATGTACCTCTATCAGTATTGGGTGTCTATGTTGTTCCCTTTCATGGGTAAAAAATTGCCAAAAATTCAAATTTCGGGGGTTTTTGACCTAATTTATCCCCTTTGATGCGGTATTATTACCCTATATAGTTATATGGGCGTATACAGGGGTCCATTACCTTTCATAACATATGGGTATATTAATGCACCCCTTGAAAAATTTGGGAGGGGTACCATGGCCCACCCCTTAAATTTTGGAAATTGCCCAATTTCAACATTGGGTATTATAGTACAGGACCCTAATATGTATCATGATAAATTTGGGTGGTCCACCTCATTCCCTTCTAGGGGTACAAAATTGCCAAAATATAAACGTAAGCAATACGTTGTACCACGTATTTGGTTTTCGACCTAATTTATCTCCTTGGATGAGGTCCTATTACCTTATATGATTATATGGTCATGTATAGGGGTCCATTCCTTATCATAAGACATAGGTACATTTGTGCACCCCGGGAGGGGTACCTTGGCCCACCCCTTTAATTTTGGAAATTGCCCAATTTAAACATTTGGTATTATAGTATAGGACACTAATATAGATCACTATAAATTTGGGTGGTCCACCTCGTTCCCTTTTAGGGGTACAAAATTGCCAAAATTTTAGTACAACCACGTGTTTGGTATTTGGTACATTTTTATCCCCCTTTGATGAGGTCCTATTATCTTATATGATTATATGGTCATGTATAGGGGTCCAATACCTTTCATAAGATATGGGTATATTTGTGCACCCCGGGAGGGGTACTTTGGCCCACCCTTAAATTTTGGAAATTGCCCAATTTAAACATTTGGTATTATAGTACCGGATCCTAACATGTATTATGATAAATTTGGATGGTCCACCTCGTTTCCTTCTAGGGGTACAAAATTGTCAAAATATAAACGTAAGCAATACGTTGTACCACGTGTTTGGTCGTTTGGCCCAATTTATCCTCTTGGATGAGGTTCTATTACCTTATATGGTTATATGGTTATGTATAGGGGTCTATTCCCTATCATAAGACATAGGTACATTTGTGCACTCCTTTAAAAATTTGGGAGGGGTACTTTGGCCCACCCCTTAAATTTTAGAAATTGCTCATTTTATATATTTGGTATTATAGTACTGGACCCTAACATGTATTATGATAAATTTGGGTGGTCCACCTCGTTCCCTTTTAGGGGTACAAATTGTCAAAATATAAACGTAAGCAATACGTTGTACCACGTGTTTGGTCTGACCTAAGTTATCCCCTTGGATGAGGTTCTATTACCTTATATGGTTATATGGTTATGTATAGGGGTCTATTCCCTATCATAAGACATAGGTACATTTGTGCACTCCTTTAAAAATTTGGGAGGGGTATCTTGGCTCATCCACTCGGTTTTAGAAATTGTTTTAATATAAGCATTTGGTATCATAGTACAGGACTTCAATATGTACCACTATAAATTTGGATGGTCCACATCGTTCCCTTTCATGGGTAAAGAACTACCAAAAATCGAATTTCGGAGGTTATTGACACCTATTTAGCACGTTATATGATTTATTACCTTTATATGTTTATGTTCCCTTTTAAATTTGGGAATTATCAAATAACAAAATTCGGTAAACGTTTTCTAGGACCCATTGGTGTTCCTCTTATGGCCAAATATTCAAAATTTAAATGTTATTGACCGGCTTTATTATTGAATAAGTACAGGATTTATTACTTTTTTCATAAGACACAGGTGTATTTGTGTACCAATCTTAAATTTTGGGAGGGGGTACATTTCTTATTGTCATATCAATAATTGGTAATTGTTCTTTGGGTAAATCATTGTGATCACGTGATCAGTTATTGACCTATGATGGGATTAGGAGTCCAGGACATTGGTACATTGAAACTTTGTAGGATAATTTGAGAATGCGTCATTGGTATTGATTATTACAGCCAAATATAAACGTAAGCAAGACGTTGTACCACGTGATTGACCTTGATGAGGTAGTGTACAGGGATACATAGCTAACCTTATTGAAACTTATGACTCATAGTCTTAAGGGAATACATGCTACAACACTGGCAAAGTTATTGTTGATGCAATTTGATTGGCTGATCACTATCTTTCGTGCAATCTGATTGGTTGATCACTATCTTTCGTGCAATCTGATTGGTTGATGAGTTTTAAATCTTTGCTGTATTCAGTTTTTAAGTTTTGTTTTACATTTAAAAATCTTGTTTTCGTTCAACATTTTGCACTCAATGATAAATATAATCAAAACCGTTTATTTGTTAATCGAATAGTTAAAAACCGGATAAAGTTTGACGGTTAACCGTGAAACGTAAAAATTTTTTAGTTTGAAATTTTTTTTGCTTGAAACATTTTGTTTGAAAATTCTTGCTTTCAAATTTTTTGTTTGAATTTTTTGTTTGAGAATTTTGTTTGAAATTTTTTTTGACAACTTTTGTTTCAAAATTTTTTGTTTAAAATTTTTTTGTTTGAAATTGTTTTCGTTTCAAAATTTTGTTTGAGATTTTTTCGTTTGAAATTTTTGTTTGAAATTTTTTTCGTTTGAAATTTTTTGTTTGCAAATTTTTGTTCGAAAATTTTGTTTAAAATTTTTTGTTTAAAATTTTTCGTTTCCAAATTTTGTTTGAAATTTTTTGTTTCAAAATTTTGTTTGAAATTTTTTTCGCTTCAAAATTTTGTTTGAATTTTTTTTGGTTTGAAATTTTTTGTTTGAATTTTTTTTCGTTTCAAAATTTTGTTTCAAAGATTTTTGTTTGAAATTTTTGTTTCAAAGTTTGAGTTGACATTTTTAAAAGTTTGTGCACCTATTAGTAAAGAACCGGAACTGTTTAGAACAAAAACCTTTGACAACATTGTGGTGCAATAGTACACGTCAGAACCTGGGGTTGTACTTGAAATGAAAAAACACAATTCATTGAAATGGATCATTTTATTACACTCCACATACATCCATACCAGATAGTGGTTCTGGATATTGTCGATACAATGTATTTTGAACTTCTTGCACTAGTTTGTCTTTAGCGTATAATTTTAATTCCAGTTGAAGTCTTTTAAGATCTAATGCAATATCAATTGATGGAAACTCAATGTCCATTTGATCACAAATAAACTGTTTATCAATACAGGTATGCACTAGCCGGAACTGTTTAGAACAAAAACATCTGGCAACGTTGTGGTGCAATAGTACACGTCAGAACATGATAATGCAACGTCATCAGTTTTGCATCATATATAAGTATCGTTCGAGTTAGTATTCATGATAACGTCATCATGGCTACTTGTCTGCAGTTTCTAAACACACGTGTTGTGATGAAATCATTTACC
This sequence comes from Thermobia domestica, assembly GCF_964235325.1. Classification (NCBI taxonomy): domain Eukaryota; kingdom Metazoa; phylum Arthropoda; class Insecta; order Zygentoma; family Lepismatidae; genus Thermobia; species Thermobia domestica. Next base: position 15,850,141 of record NC_137459.1, read on the forward strand.
AAGATTACTGATTTACAACAGAATGTACCTTATAGAATCTTAGCTAGCCAAATGATCCCTACAAAGTTTGGATTAAGAATCGTAGTGAAGCTTGAAAATGATAAGAATATAATTTTACCAGCAAGATATTTACCCATGGAACCATCAAAACAAGAAGAACTGCTGCGTTTCTTAAATACTGGATCTGTATCTTTATGTTACAAAGGATTCTTGGGTCGAAGTCATCAACTTGAATTTAGTACACAGCCAGATTCGTCAGCCATTGTGATGAAATCATGAATCATAGTTGTATGAATTTGGTTGGCCTGCATGACGTCAGCAACTGTGATGAAATCATGAATTCAAACGTCAGCACATTCCTTACCAATGACGTCAGCAATAACTATAAACCAGCAAATACAGTGTCATCCCACGAAATCATTTGAGCAAGTGCTTTTCAGGAGGAAAGATGTGTACTTCTAACGATAAAGAGTTCATCTTCGCAAGCTATTATCCAATAAATATATTTCAAACAAAACATGTGATGATTGGTATCAGTGCTAGAACATTTGAACCTGTGATTCGATTGGGTAAAGCAGAACAATTTGGTGTACAACTGACCTGTGAAGAATGGCAAATATTATGTTCACGAATCGACCAAATGAACGATTATTTTCATGATGAGCTAAATGTGACCATAGTCAAATCATTAGGCTCAAATCATGAAGTGGTGCTGCGTACAGTCCTCGAAGAGAAGATGGTGTTGTTACGTAAAAAAGAGTACATTCCATGTCCCTCGCAACATGGTGTATCTAACACAAACTGAATGGAACAAATTCATCAGCGTATTTCCGTGTGTTAAACATGCAGTGGAAGTGTGCAACAAAACTAGTATATTCCTGAAAAAGTACTATTTTGAAAAATGTGTTATGCATATTGTACAACATGTATCTAGATATTGTGATGGTTGTCAACATCGTTCGTGGGTGCATACCTGTATTGATAAACAGTTTATTTGTGATCAAATGGACATTGAGTTTCCATCAATTGATATTGCATTAGATCTTAAAAGACTTCAACTGGAATTAAAATTATACGCTAAAGACAAACTAGTGCAAGAAGTTCAAAATACATTGTATCGACAATATCCAGAACCACTATCTGGTATGGATGTATGTGGAGTGTAATAAAATGATCCATTTCAATGAATTGTGTTTTTTCATTTCAAGTACAACCCCAGGTTCTGACGTGTACTATTGCACCACAATGTTGTCAAAGGTTTTTGTTCTAAACAGTTCCGGTTCTTTACTAATAGGTGCACAAACTTTTAAAAATGTCAACTCAAACTTTGAAACAAAAATTTCAAACAAAAATCTTTGAAACAAAATTTTGAAACGAAAAAAAATTCAAACAAAAAATTTCAAACCAAAAAAAATTCAAACAAAATTTTGAAGCGAAAAAAATTTCAAACAAAATTTTGAAACAAAAAATTTCAAACAAAAAATTTGGAAACGAAAAATTTTAAACAAAAAATTTTAAACAAAATTTTCGAACAAAAATTTGCAAACAAAAAATTTCAAACGAAAAAAATTTCAAACAAAAATTTCAAACGAAAAAATCTCAAACAAAATTTTGAAACGAAAAAAATTTCAAACAAAAAAATTTTAAACAAAAAATTTTGAAACAAAAGTTGTCAAAAAAAAATTTCAAACAAAATTCTCAAACAAAAAATTCAAACAAAAAATTTGAAAGCAAGAATTTTCAAACAAAATGTTTCAAGCAAAAAAAAATTTCAAACTAAAAAATTTTTACGTTTCACGGTTAACCGTCAAACTTTATCGATTAACAAATAAACGGTTTTGATCATATTTATCATTGAGTGCAAAATGTTGAACGAAAACAAGATTTTTAAATGTAAAACAAAACTTAAAAACTGAATACAGCAAAGATTTAAAACTCATCAACCAATCAGATTGCACGAAAGATAGTGATCTACCAATCAGATTGCACGAAAGATAGTGATCAGCCAATCAAATTGCATCAACAATAACTTTGCCAGTGTTGTAGCATGTATTCCCTTAAGACTATGAGTCATAAGTTTCAATAAGGTTAGCTATGTATCCCTGTACACTACCTCATCAAGGTCAATCACGTGGTACAACGTCTTGCTTACGTTTATATTTGGCTGTAATAATCAATACCAATGACGCATTCTCAAATTATCCTACAAAGTTTCAATGTACCAATGTCCTGGACTCCTAATCCCATCATAGGTCAATAACTGATCACGTGATCACAATGATTTACCCAAAGAACAATTACCAATTATTGATATGACAATAAGAAATGTACCCCCTCCCAAAATTTAAGATTGGTACACAAATACACCTGTGTCTTATGAAAAAAGTAATAAATCCTGTACTTATTCAATAATAAAGCCGGTCAATAACATTTAAATTTTGAATATTTGGCCATAAGAGGAACACCAATGGGTCCTAGAAAACGTTTACCGAATTTTGTTATTTGATAATTCCCAAATTTAAAAGGGAACATAAACATATAAAGGTAATAAATCATATAACGTGCTAAATAGGTGTCAATAACCTCCGAAATTCGATTTTTGGTAGTTCTTTACCCATGAAAGGGAACGATGTGGACCATCCAAATTTATAGTGGTACATATTGAAGTCCTGTACTATGATACCAAATGCTTATATTAAAACAATTTCTAAAACCGAGTGGATGAGCCAAGATACCCCTCCCAAATTTTTAAAGGAGTGCACAAATGTACCTATGTCTTATGATAGGGAATAGACCCCTATACATAACCATATAACCATATAAGGTAATAGAACCTCATCCAAGGGGATAACTTAGGTCAGACCAAACACGTGGTACAACGTATTGCTTACGTTTATATTTTGACAATTTGTACCCCTAAAAGGGAACGAGGTGGACCACCCAAATTTATCATAATACATGTTAGGGTCCAGTACTATAATACCAAATATATAAAATGAGCAATTTCTAAAATTTAAGGGGTGGGCCAAAGTACCCCTCCCAAATTTTTAAAGGAGTGCACAAATGTACCTATGTCTTATGATAGGGAATAGACCCCTATACATAACCATATAACCATATAAGGTAATAGAACCTCATCCAAGAGGATAAATTGGGCCAAACGACCAAACACGTGGTACAACGTATTGCTTACGTTTATATTTTGACAATTTTGTACCCCTAGAAGGAAACGAGGTGGACCATCCAAATTTATCATAATACATGTTAGGATCCGGTACTATAATACCAAATGTTTAAATTGGGCAATTTCCAAAATTTAAGGGTGGGCCAAAGTACCCCTCCCGGGGTGCACAAATATACCCATATCTTATGAAAGGTATTGGACCCCTATACATGACCATATAATCATATAAGATAATAGGACCTCATCAAAGGGGGATAAAAATGTACCAAATACCAAACACGTGGTTGTACTAAAATTTTGGCAATTTTGTACCCCTAAAAGGGAACGAGGTGGACCACCCAAATTTATAGTGATCTATATTAGTGTCCTATACTATAATACCAAATGTTTAAATTGGGCAATTTCCAAAATTAAAGGGGTGGGCCAAGGTACCCCTCCCGGGGTGCACAAATGTACCTATGTCTTATGATAGGGAATGGACCCCTATACATGACCATATAATCATATAAGGTAATAGGACCTCATCCAAGGAGATAAATTAGGTCGAAAACCAAATACGTGGTACAACGTATTGCTTACGTTTATATTTTTGGCAATTTTGTACCCCTAGAAGGGAATGAGGTGGACCACCCAAATTTATCATGATACATATTAGGGTCCTGTACTATAATACCCAATGTTGAAATTGGGCAATTTCCAAAATTTAAGGGGTGGGCCATGGTACCCCTCCCAAATTTTTCAAGGGGTGCATTAATATACCCATATGTTATGAAAGGTAATGGACCCCTGTATACGCCCATATAACTATATAGGGTAATAATACCGCATCAAAGGGGATAAATTAGGTCAAAAACCCCCGAAATTTGAATTTTTGGCAATTTTTTACCCATGAAAGGGAACAACATAGACACCCAATACTGATAGAGGTACATACTATGGTCCTAGGCTACCACACCAAATTTTTAGATTTGGCAATTTCCAAAATTTAAGGGGTGGGCCAAGGTACTCTTCCCAAATTTTTCAAGGGGTGCACCAATGTACCCATGTCTTATGATAGATAATGGACCACTATACATGACCATATAACTATATAAGGTAATAGGACCTCATCCAAGGAGATAAATTAGGTCGAAAACCAAACACGTGGTATAACGTATTGCTTACGTTTATATTTTTGGCAATTTTGTACCCCTAGAAGGAAACAAGGTGGACCGTCCAAATTTATCATAATAGATATTAGAGTCCTGTACTATAATACCCAATGTTTAAGTTGGGCAATTTCCAAAATTTAAGGGGTGGGCCAAGGTACCCCTCCCAAATTTTTCAAGGGGTGCATTAATATACCCATGTCTTATGAAAGGGAATGGACCCCTGTATACGTCCATATAACTATATAGGGTAATAATACCTCATCAAAGGGGATAAATTAGGTCAAAATCCCCCGAAATTTGAATTTTTGGCAATTTTTTACCCATGAAAGGGAACGACATAGACACCCAATACTGATAGAGGTACATACTGTGGTCCTAGGCTACCACACCAAATTTTTAGATTTGGCAATTTCCAAAATTTAAGGGGGGTGGTCCTATGTACCCCTGCCAAAATTTAGGGGGTGGGCCATGGTACCCCTGCCAAAATTTAGAGGGGGTGGTCCTAGGTACCCCTAGGTCATTGCCCCCGGGCCAGGTCATTGACCTTTCACCCCGGTCATGAAAGAGAGTGAGGATGAGTCATTCGGGCCAACGCGGGGGACTACTACTGCCTCATTACTTTCTGCATACATTTTTTGAGGGCATAATTCGTCAGTGCGTTAATTGTTTTGATCATCCATCACAATCAAAACAGGTAGTATGCTTCTAGAGAATGGAGCGCCATGCAGCGGCAAGTCTCATTACTTTCTTGACATTTACTCTGTGTGAGCATAGTGCTTAAGTGCGTTAATTGGTTGGATCATCCACCACAATCCCTTTTGGTTGCTTGCGTCTAGCGAATGGAGCGCCACGCAGCTGCGAGTCCCATTACTTTCTTCATACATGCTGTGTGTGAGAATAGTGCTTCACTGCGTTAATTGTTATGATCATCCACCACAATATCTCCGGGTAGATTGCTTCTAGGGAATCGAGCGATACGCAGCGGCAAGTCTTATTATTTTCTTTGCACATACTGTGTGAAAGCGTAGTGCTTCAGTGCGTCAATGGTTAAATCCAGCAGAATCCCTCGGGGGACCTTGCTTCAAGCGAATGGAGCGCCACGCAGCGGCGAACCTCATTACTTTGTGCATACACTTTATGAGAGCATAGTTCGTCAGTGCGTTAATTGGTTGGAACATCCACCACAATCCCTCCGGGTAGATTGCTTCTAGCGAATAGAGCGCCACGCAGCGGCGAGTCTCATTTTTTTCTGCATACACTTTATGATAGCACAGTTCGTCAGTGCGTTAATTGTTTTGATCATCCACCACAATCCCTCCGGATAGCTTGCTTCTACCGAATGGAGCGACACGCAGCGTCGAGTCTCACTACTTTCTTGACACATACTCTGTGTGAGCATAGTGCTTCACCTCGTTAATTGGTTGCATTATTTACCACAATCCTTCCGGGGAGCTTGCTTCAAGAGAATAAAGCGCCACGCAGCGGCAAGTCTCACTACTTTCTGCATACACTTTATGAGGGCATAGTAAGTCAGTGCGTTAATTTTTTTGATCTTCCACGACACTGTCACCGGGTAGCTTGCTTCTAGCGAATGGAGCGCCACGCAGCGGCGAGTCTCATTACTCTCTGGATATATTTTATGAGGGCATAGTTCGTTAGTGCGGTAATTGTTTTGATCATCCACCACAATTTCTCCGTGTAGCTTGCTTCTAGCAAGTGGAACGCCACCCAGCGGCAAGTCTCATTACTTTCTTGACACATAGTGTGTGTGAGCATAGTGCTTCAGTGCGTTAATTGTTTTGATCATCCACCACAATCACTTCGCGTAGCTTGCTTCTAGCGAATGGAGCGCCACGCAGCGGCGTGTCTCATTACTTTCTGCATACAATTTATGAGGGCATAGTTCGTCAGTGCGCTAATTGTTTTGATCATTGTAAAGGCTTACATGTTTATTAAAAAAAAAATACTGTTACGATTAGTTGAAAACTAGTAGCGCCATTAGCGGCGTTAAGAGGAACTATCCTGTACATGATTTGGTGTATAACAGGCAAGCGTCATAATGAAGCTATATTTCAATCTGGGAACATCAGACTTTGATAATGGATTACGTCGATTTACTGTACTAGTTCATGGTTACCTTCGGGTTTACGTTTGTGATATGGAATGGAAGTCAAATTTATAAAACACAATATAAGCATAAAAGTTAAGTGTATGGTTTTTTTTGGTGTATTCAACTCATGTGTAGTTCATCCTAGTTCCATATGGTATACGTTTCTTAAAAGTTATAGTTATGTGTTGAAAAATTAAAAGATGTGATATTTAAATTAAAATCTTTGGTGTTGTTAAGTGGGAAGCAAGTAAGTTGGCACAGTTTTCATATATTACGTACTTATTTATTCTGCAGTATTGGTAAGTTGTAAAATTTACATATTATATCGCTATTGTTTAAAATATTTAATTTGTAAGATAATTGGGACCAATTTGCAAATTTTTTTTTTTAAGTGAGATGTAGTAACCAGCCCTTCAGGCTTTTTGTAAGGTCCTATTTGAAGAAGTTAACATCAAAGTTATAGTTGGATCTACTCAATTTTGATATTTAACCATATAAATTGTTATTAAATCACATGGATATAGTTTTTCTTTTTTCCCTAATTAGAATCCACTGTGTTTTTTAGATTTATAGATATATTTATGTATAATAATCCATTCACTTTGCAGTCTCAACAAGAGAACGGAATTTATCGTATTTGCGATAGTTTATGGGGATTGGTTAACCCAGTTAGAATATATATATTTGTTTTTGATAGATCCATACCTGCCTTTATTATTAATTATATAATATGAAGGGAGTTTTAAACACTCTCTTTCCCAGGAACGATACCGAAGTCTGAGCTTATATCGGGTAGTAGGTACGTTACATAAAAATATAGCTTCATTATATTTCTATACTGCTTACATTTTTGCAGTTAGAAGCAGGTTGGGTTTTATGAGGTACATTATATGGAATTTGATATTATTATATGGATTTTGCATTAGTGGAAGGAAGAGTATAGAAATACCTTACCGATTGGCAGTAATTAATTATTATTTTGTTGAAAGAATAAGAAAGAGACTAGCTCAACATTCGGTTGCAGTTTTCATTTACAGCAGTATATAGGATTGCCGTATATAACATCCATATTAATATAGCTGTATTTTGTATAAATTATCAAGATTTATATGTTGGTTGTTAAGATTATATGTTTATTGTTAGTTATTGCCCATTCTCAGTTGAATTTAAATAATTTCGATAATGGTGATCATGGATTGTTTGTCGATAGAACAGACGATGTTTGGGATTTAGCATTTCTGCAGGAAAGCACCTCGTTTGTAGAAAGAGGGGTGGGGAGAAGTACTGCGATGAGCGACAGCCCGCAGGTGTTAGCTGGTACGACTCAGCGGGCGATGACCCAGGAAACAGCTGGTGGTGATATACCGTTTGCGGTAGGTCAGGAAAATGAGCGAAGCAGGTGCTTGTTAGGAAATGTTAGTTCTGGTAGTCTATTGAAAAGGAACTCAGGCGTTGAAAATAAACAAACTAAAGAATTTTCAAGTCATAATACTAGTAACCCGTTCGTTCCTTTTTGCACTTCTTTTTCTAAACTGACCGTAGATGCAGCGAAGTATAGTTTTCAGGAATATATAAATAAAATTCCAGAATGTGATGCAACAGAGCACCACAAATTGTTTTTGTTTGCTATTGAGGTTCATAAGATAATAAAACTGAACTTATTTCCGGTTGAGTCTGTATTAATAGCTGCATTAGGAAAAACTAGTAATTGTTTGCATCAGGAATTAATGAATATTTTTTGTATTACTCATGATTGGATTGAGATATGTGGTCAGCTATTTGAGAGGTTTATATCCCCTTTGGCAAAAAGGCAATTAATCCATAGTTATGTGGATAGGTTACAATCACCTACAGAGTTGACCTCTATATATATTAACAGTATAGTAGATAGTTATACTATATGTATGGGTATACGTAATGATAGAGACATACTTGAGTATGTATGGAAAGGGATTAAACCGGAAATACAACACGAACTATTCCGTTATTCAAAACCTACAACTTTATATGAACTAATAAGTGAAGTGCAGCGTTATGAATTATATCAAAAGAATGTTGAGGTTTACCAGGCGATCACTAGAAAGGAACAGATTCCTGAGAAAAAACCTATTCAATGTTATTCCTGTGGTGGAAGACATAGGGAAAAAGACTGTTATTTACGTAGGCGGTTAAAACAACAACAAGACTTGACTACCTCGAGGAGAAAGGTGCAGTGGTTAGGTACAAGTACTTTAAAGGGAGAAAAAGATAGTAAACTGACTGGACAATTGAATGATCTTTTGAATGTTAGTGCTTCAGTGTCAACATTAAATAAACTTAATAATGCGACTAGCAAACCAAGGGACAGTTCAGATAAATTGGTAGCAGTGTTTATAAAGGGATACGTCTTAGGGAATGACTATGTTGGAGGAATTGATACTTGTGCGTCGGTTTCGATTATAAATCGTGGAAAGTTTTTGGATTGGAATACTAAATTGAAAGTACCTGTTAAAGTGATGAGTGAAAAGTTTACAGGGACAGGTGTTAATAGGCAAACAATAACATTGACTCAATATGTGATTATTCCAATACGTTTTCGCTCTAAAGTTTATAGACTTAAATTCTTTTTGATGGACCAGTTAGAGCCCACTTTTATAATTGGGATTCAGCAATTAAAGTATATGCGTGCATTTATAGACTTAGTCGAGAACAAATTAGTTCTGGCAAGTGAGAAAGTGGTCATTCCCATAAGTTATTATCCTAATAGTGACTTTAAAGAATTAAATGATTCTGCCGTAAAATTTTTATTCCGTAGCTTCTCGAGTCATACGGACAATTTAAAGTCTTCTATAGCAGACCGAGGGGATAAGGTACAAGGAACAAGGGAGCAGATCAGCAGTGTTGCCAATCATATGGAATGTCCTAGAGAATATTACTTATTTCAAGTTGCAGAAGTAAACGAGCCATCCAAGCAGATATTGGTTGATCCACTGCTAGCTGAAGATGATCCCTCATTGGAAAGGTATGTTGATGGTCTCCCTAATAGATTTCCTAGTGTGTTTAAAGATAAAATAGGTGAAATTAAAGGATATCAATATGAAATTAAGGTGAACAATGAGGATCCTATAAGGAAGAAAGCTTATCCTATGAGTAGATGCGATCAAAAACAACTTGATTCCATTTTAGATGATTGGTTAAAACAGGGAATAATTCAAAAGAGTAATAGTGATTGGTCTTTCCCATGTTTTTTAGTGAAAGGAAGGTCTGGAGAAAAACGTCTTGTTATTAATTACCAATGTCTTAATCGGAGATTATATTTAAATCCGCAGTTTACCCCCCGTATAGAGGATGTATTAGCTAATGTATCCGGTGGGAAAGTATTTTCCGCTATTGATATTAAAAAAGCGTATCTACATTTACGATTATCAGAAGATTCGTATAAATATACAGCGTTTATGACTCACCGAGGTCTGATGGAATTTAAATTTTTACCTTTTGGTTTATCTTCTGGTAGTTTTATGTTGTCCAAGGTATTAACTGACATTTTATATCCTTTAAAAAATGAAGGTCTTGAATGGTTCTACGATGATGTAATATTATTCACTCCCGATGTTGAGAGTCATAAGAAACTATTAGATAAGGTCTTAAATAAATTTGAAGAGTATGGTATAACAATTTCTTTGAATAAATCAAAATTCTTCCAGAGAAAAATATCTTATCTGGGATATATTTTAGAGAACGGGAATATGTCACTGGATCCTTCCAGGGTTGAAGTAATTAGAAAGTTACCAGCTCCGCGTAATAGAAGGGGATTAATTAGCCTTCTTTGTTTTCTACAATACCATGCTAAATTTATTCCTCATTTTCAAGAAGTAGTAGAACCATTAAATAGAATGAGGTCTCCTAAAGTACAATTTAGGTGGGGTGATGAAGAACAGAGAGCTTTAGATCAAGTTAAGGAGTTATTTGAGACTCATGTAATTCTGAAATTACCAGATTTAAATGCTAAGTTTTTCGTCAGTTCGGATGCAACACTCAAAAGTTTGGGCGGAACGATACAACAATATGATGAGAATAATATATTAAGACCTGTTGGGTTTTATTCCAGACGTTTAAAACCTTATGATTTAAATAAACCAATCTATCTGTTGGAACTTATGGCAGCTGTTGAGAATATTGAACGCTTTAGTACCTATTTGTACTCAAAGTTCGAACTGAGAGTAGATAATTTAGGGTTAATGTATGCCATAAGAAATATTAAGCGCATTAAGAAATATGGCAGTTTATTGTATCGATTGTTTTCATTCGATTTTGATGTCAAACATGTACCATCTAATTTAAATATTTCTTCAGATTACCTATCAAGGGTCCATGATCGAGAAATGTTCGAACCTATGGAGACAGATCAAACATATGATCATGAGGTAAAGAATTTGTTGTTAGTCAATATGTGGAATATGCCATATGCTTGTATGTCAATTAATGAACACCAAAGAAAAGAAGTAGAATTGATGAATATAATCGATAAGTTAGAAAAGAAAGAAAAAATTGATGATTATAAATTAATTAAAGGTACTTTATGTAAGAAAACTAAAGCGCAAAAGAATCCATGGAAAGTTTGTGTTCCGAAAGAACTTGTATTACCTATTATAGAATTTTATCATAATTCGATATTGCCGGGAAATCATTCGGGAGCAAGGAAAACTATCAGTAGAATATCAGCTAGATATACATGGCCTTCGATGGTAGATCAGGTACGTGAATATGTCCACTGTTGTAAATCTTGTCAACTCAATAAAAGCGATAATCGTAAGAAAATGGGTCAATTAGTGTCCACTTTCGACAAAACTGTGAATGGAAGATGGTACACTGATATTTATGGACCGTTATGTCAATCCCAATCGGGAAGATATTGTTTGATCATAGTTGACTCTTGTTCTAAACGAGTTTGGCTGGAACCATTAAGAATATTATCGAGTCAAGCGATCATTAATAAGTTATATAAGATCATGTGTAGGTTTGGGTTCCCTTTCTCGGTCAGTCACGATAATGGGTCAGTATATGTATCAGTTAGATTTAAAGATTTCTTGTATAGCCATGGTATACAGGATATTCGTAGTTCTCCATATCATTGTGCTTCTAATAATGCTGAAAGATATCTAAGAGTATTGGGTGATAGTCTTAGAATTTATTTTTCCAACAAACAGACCAAGTGGGACAGAGGCATTCATGAAATAGAGTTTTCAATAAATTCTGCCGAACATTCGGAATTAAAATGTTCCCCAATGGAGATGACATTTAATTATAATGTGTGCGACCCATTGGATATCCGCTGGAAAATAGATGAGTTAGATATACGTAAAAAGGACCCTAATGTATGGGCCAATGCCATGAAGAACATGGAACTAGCTTGGTCTCGACGCAAACGTATATATGATAAGTCTAAAGTTGCTACTTCATATTCAGTGGGTGACCAAGTTTTATTAAAGTCGCATTATAAGTCGTCTTTGGCTGACAAGATAACCAGGAAATTGTGCCCAAGGTGGCTGGGGCCTTATCGGATTGAAAGACTATTGGGGACTAACTCAATTCAATTAAAATCTGTTGACGATCCATTGGATATTAGGAAGGCTCATGTTTCTCAAACTAAACGGTACCGTCAACCTCGTAACGCAGGTGTAACATGAGGTGTATTTTGATAAACAATAATAAATTTTGGGTATATTCTTAATTCTGGTCTAATTATACATACCTATATGTGTGTGTATGGATAATATTTTGGGTTATATTATTATTTAATAATTGCAGCTAGATGTTATGGCGTTAAATAGTCAGTTTTAATTAGTCTCTTTCAAATGAATGGTTTTTAGAGGATTTTAATGTGTTTTTGAATTTTAATTATATTAGAAAATATAAATATTGTTATTATGTTTTTGTCAATGTATTTGTTATTCTGTGCTAATGTCTGTTTTTAAATTCCAGGCCTGGAAAAATCCTTAAACCTTGAATGTTTGTAATCGTGGAAAATATCATATATGTATTTTTGGGTATACGTATGGATTGTAATAGGAATGAATACTGGAGTTGTAACCTAGATTGGTATGTTTCATATTATGAATATATGTACGTCATGCATGACCTGTTTGGATTACTATGGATATTCAAAGTAAGTTATATATTTATAATGTATATGGGTGGTTAATGGATATATATATATTCTATTTTCATTTTGTACATGTAATGTTATGAATTTCTAGGAAGGTCTTGACCTGAGACTTTAGAATTTACTAATATTAGGTATAGATGTAGATAGAATGTAGGGATGAATGAATGTTTGCGTGAATGGATTATTAGGGGGATATTTTTATTTTCTTTATATATTATTTGGGATGAATTGTAGAATGAATTGGAATTAGTATTAGTAGAATAGATTCTTGGGTTAATTATGACTAATGTCGACAACTAGACTATCATCCTTCCGGAAAATCATAATGATTTTAGAGGGGGGTGTTAGTTGATGTAAAGGCTTACATGTTTATTAAAAAAAATACTGTTACGATTAGTTGAAAACTAGTAGCGCCATTAGCGGCGTTAAGAGGAACTATCCTGTACATGATTTGGTGTATAACAGGCAAGCGTCATAATGAAGCTATATTTCAAACTGGGAACATCAGACTTTGATAATGGATTACGTCGATTTACTGTACTAGTTCATGGTTACCTTCGGGTTTACGTTTGTGATATGGAATGGAAGTCAAATTTATAAAACACAATATAAGCATAAAAGTTAAGTGTATGTTTTTTTTGGTGTATTCAACTCATGTGTAGTTCATCCTAGTTCCATATGGTATACGTTTCTTAAAAGTTATAGTTATGTGTTGAAAAATTAAAAGATGTGATATTTAAATTAAAATCTTTGGTGTTGTTAAGTGGGAAGCAAGTAAGTTGGCACAGTTTTCATATATTACGTACTTATTTATTCTGCAGTATTGGTAAGTTGTAAAATTTACATATTATATCGCTATTGTTTAAAATATTTAATTTGTAAGATAATTGGGACCAATTTGCAAATATTTTTTTTTTAAGTGAGATGTAGTAACCAGCCCTTCAGGCTTTTTGTAAGGTCCTAATTGAAGAAGTTAACATCAAAGTTATAGTTGGATCTACTCAATTTTGATATTTAACCATATAAATTGTTATTAAATCACATGGATATAGTTTTTCTTTTTTCCCTAATTAGAATCCACTGTGTTTTTTAGATTTATAGATATATTTATGTATAATAATCCATTCACTTTGCAGTCTCAACAAGAGAACGGAATTTATCGTATTTGCGATAGTTTATGGGGATTGGTTAACCCAGTTAGAATATATATATTTCTTTTTGATAGATCCATACCTGCCCTTATTATTAATTATATAATATGAAGGGAGTTTTAAACACTCTCTTTCCCAGGAACGATACCGAAGTCTGAGCTTATATCGGGTAGTAGGTACGTTACATCATCCACCACAATCTTTCCTGGTAGCTTGCTTCTACCAATGGAGCGTTACCCAGCGGCGAGTGTCATTACTTTCTTGGCACATATTGTTTGTGAGCATAGTGCTTCAGTGCGTTAATTGTTTTGATCATCCACCACAATCACTCCGGGTAGCTTGCTTCTATCGAATGGTGCACCACACAGCGGCCAGTCTCATTCTTTGTTGACACATATTGTTTGTGAGCATAGTGCTTCAGTGCGTTAATTGTTTTGATCATCCACCACAATCACTCAGGGTAGCTTGCTTCTGCGAATGGTGCGCCACGCAGCGGCGAGTCTCATTACTTTCTTTACACATACTGTGTGTGAGCATAATGCTTCAGTGCGTTAATTGTTTTGATCATCCACCAGAATCCATCCGGGTAGCTTGCTTCTAGCGAATGGAGCGCCACGCAGCGGCGAGTCTCATTACTTTCTGCATACACTTTATGAGGGCATACTTCGTCAGTGATTTAATTGTTTTGATCATCCACCAGAATCCCTCCGGGTTCCTTGCTTCTTGCGAATGGACCGCCACGCAGCGGCGAGTCTCATTTCTTTCTTCACCAATAATGTGTGTGAGCATAGTGCTACAGTTCGTTAATTGTTTTGATCATCCACCAGAATTCCACCGGGAAGCTTGCTTCTAGCGAATGGAGCGCCACGCAGCGTCGAGTCTCATTACTTTCTTGACACATATTGTGTGTGACCATAGTGCTTCAGTGCGTTAATTGTTTGGATCATCCACCACAATCCCAACGGTTAGCTTGCTTCAAGCGAATGGAGCACCACACAGCGGCGAGTCTCATTACTTTCTGCATACAATTTATGAGGGCATAGTTCGTCCGTGCGTAAATTGTCTTGATCATCCACCACAATCCATCCGGGTAGCTTGCTTCTAACGAATGGAGCGCAACAAAGCGGCGAGTCTGATTTTCTTGACACATACTGTGTGTGAGCATAGTTCTTCAGTGCGTTAATTGGTTTGATCATCCAAAAGATTCCCTTCGGGTAGCTTGCTTCAAGCGAATGGAGCGCCAGGCAGCGGCGAGTCTCATTTCTTTCAGCATACACTTAATGGGGGCTTAGTTTCTCAGTGTGTTAATTGTTTTGATCATCCTCCACAATCCCTCCGGGTAGCTTGCTTCTAGCGAATGGTGCGCCACGCAACGGCGAGTCTCATTACTTTCTTGACACATACTGTGTGTGAGCAAAGTGACTCAATGCGTTAATTGTTTTGACCATCCACCAGAATCCCTCAGGGTAGCTTGCTTTTAGCGAATGGAGCGCCAGGCAGCGGCGAGTCTCATTAATTTCTGCATACACTTTATGAGGGCATACTTCGTCAGTGCGTTAATTGTTTTGACCATCTATTTCAATTCCTCCGGGTAGCTTGCTTCTGGTGAATGGAGCGCCACGCAGCGGCGAATCTCATTAATTTCTTGACACATACTGTGTGTGAGCCTAGTGCTTCAGTGCGTTAATTGGTTGGATCATCTACCACAATCCCCCCGGGGACCTTGCTTCCAAGCGAATGGAGCGCCACGCAGCTGCTACTCTCATTTTCTTGACACATACTGTGTGTGAGCATTGTGCTTCAGTGCGTTAATTGTTTTAATCATCCAAAAGAATCCCTTCGGGTAGCTTGCTTCTAGCGAATGGAGCTCCACGCATCGGCGAGTCTTATTTCTTTCTGCATACACTTAATGAGGGCAAAGTTCGTCAGTGCGTTAATTGTTTGGATCATCCACCAAAATCCCTCCGGGTAGCTTGCTTCTAGGGATTGGAACGCCACGCAGCGGCGAGTCTCATTATTTTCCTGACACATACTGTGTGTGAGCATAGTGCTTCAGTGCGTTAATTGTTTTGATCATCCACCACAATCCCCCCGGGGACCTTGCTTCTAGCGAATGAAGCGCCACGCAGCGGCGAGTCTCATTTTCTTGACACATACTGTGTGTGAGCATAGTGCTTCAGTGCGTTAATTGTTTTGATCATCTAAAAGAATCCCTTCGGATAGCCTGCTTCTAGCGAATGGAGCGCCACGCAGCGGCGAGTCTCATTATTTTCTTGACACTTACTGTGTTTGAGAATAGTGCTTCAGTGCGTTAATTGTTTTGAACATCCAAAAGAATCCCTTCGGGTAGCTCGCTTCTAGCGAATGGAGCGCCACGCAGCGGCGAGTCTCATTATTTCTTGACACATACTGTGTTTGAGAATAGTGCTTCAGTGCGTTCATTGTTTTGAACATCCAAAAGAATCCCTTCGGGTAGCTTGCTTCTAGCGAATGGAGCGCCACGCAGCGGAGAGTCTCATTACTTTCTTGACACATACTCTGTTTGAGAATAGTGCTTCAGTGCGTTAATTGTTTTGAACATCCAAAAGAATCTTTTCGGGTAGCTTGCTTCTACCGAATGGAGCGCTACGCAGCGGCGAGTCTCATTACTTTCTTCACAAAGACTGTGTGTGAGCATACTGCTTCAGTGCGTTAATTGGTTGGATCATTCACCACAATGCCTCCTGGTAGGTTGCTTCAAGCTAATGGAGCGCCAATAAGCGGCGAGCCTCATTACTTTCTGCATACATTTTTGAGGGCATAATTCGTCAGTGCGTTAATTGTTTTGATCATCCATCACAATCAATCCAGGTAGTTTGTTTCTAGCGAATGGAGCGCCACGCAGCGGCGAGTCTCATAACTTTCTTGACACATACTGTGTGTTAGCATAGTGCTTCAGTGCGTTAATTGTTTTGAACATCCAAAAGAATCCCTTCCGTTAGCTTGCTTCTAGCGAATGGAGCGCTACGCAGCGGCGAGTTTCAATACTTTCTGCATACACTTTATGAGGTAATAGTTCATCAGTGGGTTAATTGTTTTGATCATCCACCAGAATCTCCCAGGGGAGTTTGCTTCTAGCGAATGGAGCGCCACGCAGCGGCGAGTCTCATTTCATTCTTCACAAAGACTGTGTGTGAGCATAGTGCTTCAGTTCATTAATTGGTTGGATCATTCACCCCAATGCCTCCTGGTAGGTTGCCTTAAGCGAAACGAGCTCCACGCAGCGGCGAGTCTCATTACTTTCTGCATACATTATTTGAGGGCATAGTTCGTCAGTGCATTAATTTTTTGCATCATCCACCACAATCCCTCCGGGTAGCTTGCTTCTTGCGAATGGACCCCCACGCAGCGGCGAGTCTCATTATTTTCTTGACACATACTGTGTTTGAGAATAGTGCTTCAGTTCGTTAATTGTTTTGAACATCCAAAAGAATCTCTTCGTGTAGCTTGCTTCTAGCGAATGGAGCGCTACGCAGCTGCGAGTCTCATTACTTTCTTGAAGAGGACTGTGTGTGTGCTTAGTGCTTCAGTGCGTTAATTGGTTGGATCATCCACCACAATGCCTCCGGGTAGCTTGCTTCAAGCGAATGGACCGCCACGCAGTGGCGAGTCTCATTACTTTCTTGACACATACTTTGTGTGAGCATAGTGCTTCAGTGCGTTAATTGTTTGGATCATCCACCAGAATCCCTCCGGGTAGTTTGCTTCTAGCGAATCGAGAGCCACGCTGCGGCGACTCTCTTAACTTTCTTGGCACATACTGTGTGTGAGCATAGTGCTTAAGTGCGTTAATTGTTTGGATCATCCACCAGAATCCCTCCGGGTAGTTTGCTTCTAGCGAATCGAGAGCCACGCTGCGGCGAGTCTCTTAACTTTCTTGGCACATACTGTGTGTGAGCATAGTGCTTAAGTGCGTTAATTGGTTGGATCATCCACCACAATCCCTTTTGGTTGCTTGCTTCTAGCGAATGGAGCGCCACGCAGCGGCGAGTTTCATTACTTTCAGCATACACTTTATGAGGGCATAGTTCGTCAGTGCGTTAATTGTTTTGATCATCCGTCATTTTCAATCCGGTTAGCTTGCTTCTAGCAAATGGAGCGCCACACAGCGGAGAGTCTTATTACTTTCGTGACACATACTGTGTGTGAGCATAGTGCTTCAGTGCGTTAATTGTTTGGATCATCCACCAGAATCCCTCTGGGTAGCTTCCTTCTAGCGAATCGAAAGCCACACAGCGTCGTGTCTCATAACTTTCTTGACACATACTGTGTGTGAGCATAGTGCTTCAGTGCGTGAATTGGTTGGATCATCCACCACAATTCCTTCGGGTAGCTTGTTTCTTGCAAATGGAGCACCACGCAGCCGCGAGTCTCATTACTTTCTTGATACTTACTGTGTGTGAGCATAGTGCTTCAGTGCGTTAATTGGTTGGATCATCCACCACAATACTTCCGGGTAGCTTGCTCCTATCGAATGGAGCGCCACACAGCGGCGAGTCTCATTACTTTCTTGATACATACTGTGTGTGAGCATCGTGCTTCAGTGCGTTAATTGTCTTGATCATACACCAGAATCCATCCAATTAGCTTGCTTCTAGCGAATGAAGCGCCATGCAGCGGCGAGTCTCACTACTTTCTTGTCATTTACTGTGTGTGAGCATACTGCTTCAGTGCGTTAAGTAGTTGGATCATCCACCACAATCCCTCCGGGGAGGTTGCTTCAAGCGAATGGAGCGCCACGAAGCGGCGAGCCTCATTAATTTCTGCATTCATTTTTTGAGGACATAATTCGTCAGTGCGTTAATTGTTTTGATCATCCATCACAATCAAACCAGGTAGCTTGCTTCTAGCGAATGGAGCGCCACGCAGCGGCGAGTCTCATTAATTTCTCGAAACATACTGTATGTGAGAATAGTTCTTCAGTGCGTTAATAGTGTTGATCATCCGCCAGAATCCCTTCGGGTAGCTTGCTTCTAGCGAATGGAGCGCCACGCATCGGCGAGTCTCAATACTTTCTTGACACTTACTGTGTGTACGCATAGTGCTTCAGTGAGTTAATTGGTTAGATCATGCACCACAATCCCCCCGGGGAGCTTTCTTCATGCGAATGTTGCAAAACAAAGCGGAGATTCTCATTACTTTCTTTATACACTTTATGAAGCATAGTTCGTCACTGCGTTAATTCTTTTGATCATCCATCACAATCAAACCAGGTAGCTTGCTTCTAGAGAATGGAGCTCCACGCAGCGGCGAATCTCATTACTTTCTTGACACATACTGTGTTTGAGAATAGTGCTTCAGTGCGTTCATTGTTTTGAACATCCAAAACAATCCCTTCGGGTTGCTTGCTTCTAGCGAATTGAGCGCTACGCAGCGGCGAGTCTCATTACTTTCTTGACAAGATCTGTGTGTGTGCTTAGTGCTTCAGTGCGTTAATTGGTTGGATCATCCACCATAATGCCTCCTGGTAGGTTGCTTTAAGCGAATCGAGCACCACGCAGCGGCGAGTCTCATTACTTTCTGCATACATTTTTTGAGGACATAGTTGGTCAGTGCATTAATTGTTTTGATCATCCACCACAATCCCTCCGGGTAGCTTGCTTCAAGCGAATGGAGCGCCACGCAGCGGCGAGTCTCATTTTTTTCTTGACACATACTTTGTGTGAGCATAGTGCTTCAGTGCTTTAATTTTTTGGATCATCCAACAGAATCCCTCCGGGTAGATTGCTTCTAGCGAATCGAGCGCCACGCTGCGGCGAGTCTCATTACTTTCTTGACACATACTGTGTGTGAGCATAGTCCTTCAATGCGTTAATTGGTTGGATCATCCACCGGAATCCTTCCGGGTAGCTTGCTACTAGCGAATCGAGCGCCACACAGCGGAGAGTTATTTAACTTTCTTGACATATACTGCGTGTGAGCATAGTGCTTTAGTGCGTTAATTGGTTGGATCATCCACCACAATGCCTCTTGGTAGGTTGCTTTAAGCAAATCAAGCGCCACGTTATTAATTGCTTTAGTGCATTAATTGCTTTGATCATCCGTCATTATCAATGCGGGTAGCTTGCTTCTAGCGAATAGAGCGCCACGCAGCGGCGAGTCTCATTAATTTCTCAACACATACACTATGTGAGCATAGTTCTTCAGTGCGTTAATAGTTTTGATTATCCGCCAGAATCCCTTCGGGTAGCTTGCTTCTAGCGAGGGAGCGCCACACAGCGGCGAGTCTCATAACTTTCTTGACACATACTGTGTGTGAGCCTAGTGCTTCAGTGCGTTAATTGGTTGGATCATCCACCACAATCCCTCCGGAGAGCTTCCTTCAAGCGAATGGAGCGTCACAAAGCGGAGAGTCTCATTACTTTCTGCATACACTGTATGAGGGCGTAGTTCGTCAGTAAGTTAATTCTTTTGATCATCCACCACAATCCCACCGGGTAGCTTGGTTCTAGCGAATGAAGCGATACACAGCGGCGAGTCTCAATACTTTCGTGACATACTGTGTGTGAGCATAGTGCTTCAGTGCGTTAATTGTTATGATCGTCCACCAGAATCCCTCTGGGTAGCTTCTTTCTAGCGAATCGAGCGCCAAACAGCTGCGAGTCTCATAACTTTCTTGACACATACTGTGTGTGAGCATAGTGCTTCAGTGCGTTAATTGATTGGATCATCCACCACAATTCCTTCGGGTATCTTGCTTCTTGCAAATGGAGCACCACGCACTGGCGAGTCTCATTACTTTCTTGACACATAGTCTGTGTGAGCATCGTGCTTCAGTGCGTTAATTGTTTTGATCATACACCAGAATCCCTCCGGGTAGCTTGCTTCTAGCGAATGGAGCGATACACAGCGGCAAGTATCAATACTTTCGTGACATACTGTGTGTGAGCATAGTGCTTCAGTGCGTTAATTGTTATTATCGTCCACCAGAATCCCTCTGGGTAGCTTCCTTCTAGCGAATCGAGCGCCAAACAGCTGCGAGTCTCATAACTTTCTTGACACATACTGTGTGTGAGCATAGTGCTTCAGTGCGTTAATTGATTGGATCATCCACCACAATTCCTTCGGGTATCTTGCTTCTAGGAAATGGAGCACCACGCAGTGGCGAGTCTCATTACTTTCTTGACACATAGTCTGTGTGAGCATCGTGCTTCAGTGCGTTAATTGTTTTGATCATACACCAGAATCCCTCCAGGGAGGATGCTTCAAGCGAATGGAGCGCCACGGAGCGGCGACTCTCACTACTTTCTTGTCATATACTGTGTGTGAGCATACAGCTTCAGTGCGTTAATTAGTTGGATCATCCACCACAATCCCTCCGGGGAGGTTGCTTCAAGCGAATGGAGCGCCACGCAGCGGCGAGCCTCATTACTTTCTGCATATATTTTTTGAGGGCATAATTCGTCAGTACGTTAATTGTTTTGATCATCCATCACAATCAAAACAGGTAGCTTGCTTCTAGCAAATGGAGCGCCACGCAGCGGCGAGTCTCATTACTTTCATGACACTTACTGTGTGTGAGCATAGTGCTTAAGTACGTAAATTGGTTGGATCATCCACCACAATCCCTTTTGGTTGCTTGCTTCTAGCGAATGGAGCGCCACGCAGCTGCGAGTCTCATAACTTTCTTGACACATACTGTGTGTGAGCATAGTGCTTCAGTGCGTTAATTGGTTGGATCATCCACCACAATACCTCCGGGTAGCTTGCTCCTATCGAATGGAGCGCCACACAGCGGCGAGTCTCATTATTTTCTTGATACGTACTGTGTGTGAGCATCGTGCTTCAGTGCGTTAATTGTCTTGATCATACACCACAATCCATCCAAATAGCTTGCTTCTAGCGAATGAAGCGACATGCAGCGGCGAGTCTGACAACTTTCTTGTCATATACTGTGTGTGAGCATACTGCTTCAGTGCGTTAATTAGTTGGATCATCCACCACAATCCCTCCGGGGAGGTTGCTTCAAGCGAATGGAGCGCCACGCTGCGTCGCGCCTCATTAACTTCTGCATACATTTTTTGAGGGCATAATTCGTCAGTGCGTTAATAGTTTTGATCATTCATCACAATCAAACCAGGTAGCTTGCTTCTAGCGAATGGAGCGCCACGCAGCGGCGAGTCTCATTACTTTCTTGACACTTACTGTGTGTGCGCATAGTGCTTCAGTGAGTTAATTGGTTAGATCATCCACCACAATCCTCCCGGAGACCTTTCTTCATGCGAATATTGCGAAACAAAGCGGAGATTATCATTACTTTCTGTATGCACTTTATGAGGATAGTTCGTCACTGCGTTAATTGTTTTGATCATCCATCACAATCAAACCAGGTAGCTTGCTTCTAGAGAATGGAGCGCCACGCAGCGGAGAGTCTCATTACATTCTGCATACATTTTTTGAGGACATAGTTGGTCAGAGCATTAATACTTTGGATCATCCACCACAGTCCCTCCGGGTAGCTTGCTTCAAGCGAATGGAGCGCCACGCAGCGGCGAGTCTCATTACTTTCTTCACACATACTTTGTGTGAGCATAGTGCTTCAGTGCTTTAATTTTTTGGATCATCCACCAGAATCCCTCCGGGTAGTTTGCTTCTAGCGAATCGAGCGCCACACTGCGGCGAGTCTGATTACCTTCTTGACACATACTGTGTGTGAGCATAGTCCTTCAATGCGTTAATTGGTTGGATCATCCACCGGAATCCCTCCAGGGAGGATGCTTCAAGGGAATGGAGCGCCACGCAGCGGCGAGTCTCACTACTTTCTTATCATATACTGTGTGTGAGCATACTGCTTCAGTGCGTTAATTAGTTGGATCATCCACCACAATCTTTCCGGGGAGGTTGCTTCAAGCGAATGGAGCGCCACGCAGCGGCGAGCCTCATTTCTTTCTGCATACACTTAATGAGGGCATAGTTTGTCAGTGCGTTAATTGTTTTGATCATCCACCACAATCCCTCCGGGGAGCTTTCTTCATGCGAATGTTGCGAAACAAAGCGGAGATTTTCATTACTTTCTTTATACACCTTATGAGGCATATTTCGTCACTGCGTTAATTGTTTTGATCATCCATCACAATCAAACCAGGTAGCTTGCTTCTAGAGAATGGAGCGCCACGCAGCGGCGAGTCTCATTACTTTCTTGACACATACTGTGTTTGAGAATAGTGCTTCAGTGCGTTAATTGTTTTGAACATCCAAAAGAATCCCTTCAGGTAGCTTGCTTCTAGCGAATGGAGCGCTACGCAGCGGCGAGTCTCATTACTTTCTTGACACATACTGTGTGTGTGCTTAGTGCTTCAGTGCGTTAATTGGTTGGATCATCCACCACAATGCCTCCTGGTAGGTTGCTTTAAGCGAATCGAGCACCACGCAGCGCCGAGTCTCATTACTTTCTGCATACATTTTTTGAGTTCATAGTTCGTCAGTGCATTAATTGTTTGGATCATCTACCACAATCCCTCCGGGTAGCTTGCTTCAAGCGAATGAAGCGCCACGCAGCGGCGAGTTTCATTACTTTCTGCATACACTTTATGAGGGAATAGTTCGTCACTGCGTTAATTCTTTTGATCATCCATGACAATCAAACCAGGTAGCTTGCTTCTAGAGAATGGAGCTCCACGCAGCGGCGAGTCTCATTACTTTCTTGACACATACTGTGTTTGAGAATAGTGCTTCAGTGCGTTCATTGTTTTGAACATCCAAAACAATCCCTTCGGGTTGCTTGCTTCTAGCGAATTGAGCGCTACGCAGCGGCGAGTCTCATTACTTTCTTGACAAGGACTGTGTGTGTGCTTAGTGCTTCAGTGCGTTAATTGGTTGGATCATCCAACATAATGCCTCTTGGTAGGTTGCTTTAAGCGAATCGAGCACCACGCAGCGGCGAGTCTCATTACTTTCTTGACACTTACTGTGTGTGAGCATAGTGCTTAAGTACGTAAATTGGTTGGATCATCCACCACAATCCCTTTTGGTTGCTTGCTTCTAGCGAATGGAGCGCCACGCAGCGGCGAGTCTCATAACTTTCTTGACACATACTGTGTGTGAGCATAGTGCTTCAGTGCGTTAATTGGTTGGATCATCCACCACAATACCTCCGGGTAGCTTGCTCCTATCGAATGGAGCGCCACACAGCGGCGAGTCTCATTATTTTCTTGATACGTACTGTGTGTGAGCATCGTGCTTCAGTGCGTTAATTGTCTTGATCATACACCACAATCCATCCAAATAGCTTGCTTCTAGCGAATGAAGCGACATGCAGCGGCGAGTCTGACAACTTTCTTGCCATATACTGTGTGTGAGCATACTGCTTCAGTGCGTTAATTAGTTGGATCATCCACCACAATCCCTCCGGGGAGGTTGCTTCAAGCGAATGGAGCGCCACGCTGCGGCGCGCCTCATTAACTTCTGCATACATTTTTTGAGGGCATAATTCGTCAGTGCGTTAATAGTTTTGATCATCCATCACAATCAAACCAGGTAGCTTGCTTCTAGCGAATGGAGCGCCACGCAGCGGCGAGTCCCATTAATTTCTCGACACATACTGTATGTGAGAATAGTTCTTCAGTGCGTTAATAGTGTTGACCATCCGCCAGAATCCCTTCGGGTAGCTTGCTTCTAGCAAATGGAGCGCCACGCAGCGGCGAGTCTCATTACTTTCTTGACACTTACTGTGTGTGCGCATAGTGCTTCAGTGAGTTAATTGGTTAGATCATCCACCACAATCCTCCCGGAGACCTTTCTTCATGCGAATATTGCGAAACAAAGCGGAGATTCTCATTACTTTCTGTATGCACTTTATGAGGATAGTTCGTCACTGCGTTAATTGTTTTGATCATCCATCACAATCAAACCAGGTAGCTTGCTTCTAGAGAATGGAGCGCCACGCAGCGGAGAGTCTCATTACATTCTGCATACATTTTTTGAGGACATAGTTGGTCAGAGCATTAATACTTTGGATCATCCACCACAGTCCCTCCGGGTAGCTTGCTTCAAGCGAATGGAGCGCCACGCAGCGGCGAGTCTCATTACTTTCTTCACACATACTTTGTGTGAGCATAGTGCTTCAGTGCTTTAATTTTTTGGATCATCCACCAGAATCCCTCCGGGTAGTTTGCTTCTAGCGAATCGAGCGCCACACTGCGGCGAGTCTGATTATCTTCTTGACACATACTGTGTGTGAGCATAGTCCTTCAATGCGTTAATTGGTTGGATCATCCACCGGAATCCCTCCAGGGAGGATGCTTCAAGGGAATGGAGCGCCACGCAGCGGCGAGTCTCACTACTTTCTTATCATATACTGTGTGTGAGCATACTACTTCAGTGCCTTAATTAGTTGGATCATCCACCACAATCTTTCCGGGGAGGTTGCTTCAAGCGAATGGAGCGCCACGCAGCGGCGAGCCTCATTTCTTTCTGCATACACTTAATGAGGGCATAGTTTGTCAGTGCGTTAATTGTTTTGATCATCCACCACAATCCCTCCGGGGAGCTTTCTTCATGCGAATGTTGCGAAACAAAGCGGAGATTTTCATTACTTTCTTTATACACCTTATGAGGCATATTTCGTCACTGCGTTAATTGTTTTGATCATCCATCACAATCAAACCAGGTAGCTTGCTTCTAGAGAATGGAGCGCCACGCAGCGGCGAGTCTCATTACTTTCTTGACACATACTGTGTTTGAGAATAGTGCTTCAGTGCGTTAATTGTTTTGAACATCCAAAAGAATCCCTTCAGGTAGCTTGCTTCTAGCGAATGGAGCGCTACGCAGCGGCGAGTCTCATTACTTTCTTGACACATACTGTGTGTGTGCTTAGTGCTTCAGTGCGTTAATTGTAGAACGATAAATATTCCTTTTAATTCAAGTTCTAGCCCTAATTCGTTAATCTATCTCAATGAATTATATCATTATACATACCAACTAACGTCGATTTATTCTTTCCTTTATACATATATTATGGATCAATAACAACCATACCGTTTTATGTACGTATCTTTCAATTTCGTGCGTTTCCCTGCGTAATGAGTTTTTCCATAGCAACTAATAATCTTGTCAATAACAACATGTCCTATCAATAACAAACTAATAATCTTACTCATGACAACATGTCCTGTCAATAACAGCGTTCTTTCTTTTAATTATATATAAGCTATATGCTTAATTATTGCGCCTCTGATCAATGTTGATAATATAGGTACAGATTAATTATAATAGGGATATATAGGGATATATCGCTGTAAATGTCGCCCAGAACGGGAATTCCGTAACAGTATTACAGTGAAGGAAAGAACCCTGGATATTTTCAAAACACTCACTTTTTGAATAGCCCTCGTACTAATTATTATTACATCAATCCTCGTATTAATTATTATTATTACATCAATATAAATATTTTTCTTTTCTCTTCTTTCTCCATATATATATATCAATTCATTTATAACAACATTTTTCTTTTATTACTAATTACGTATCATAAAACGTCGATTCATTACAAATATCATTTATGGGTCTATTCAAAATTATAACTAATTGATGACTTACGCAGAGTTACTAGTTAGTTGTTCCTCTTTTACATTGAACGATAACATCCATATACAAACAACATTATTTATAATTAAGATCGTCATCTTACCAAAACAACAACAAGATCAGAAGGCAATAATTACATTTAAAGGCTTCAATTTAAAATCAATGTCATAGATTTCAAGTTAACATAATCAAATCTCTTTTGAACATGTAAAGTAAAATAAAGGTAAACATAACACTCAAAGTTAATACAAAGATAAGATAAATTAATCACATCATAACATGTTGCAGAAATATAAAGTCCAAATGAAGTATTCACAACACAACTCGTAACATCTGAGAGAATAAATTAAGAATTGTTATCCAAATTTAATTTAGTTAACATATCAGGGTTGAAATTTTAACCAGCTTTAGCCGTTTACCTGCTCCAGCTTTTCATATCTAAATTATATTTATCATCAATATTATTCACAAATAAATTAATAGACGAATTTTGCGTTGAATAACCGTGGGAACCTTCGGCTGGTATGGGATTAACCCCAACCATATCAGCGGGTTTTAGTTTAAATTATGATTAACAAATGGGTCAATCAAAGTACATTGAACACCACAATCTTGGTTATTTTCTCTTGATCCATTTCCCGTTTCATTTATTACTTCGGTCCTATTCCGACAGTTCCTGCCATCTCGAGATCTCCAATTGAATCTGTTTTGGGTCACACTGGTATGCATGACATTGTTACTGCAATTGCGTCTTCCACGAAAGTTTCTCCCGTTCATCCAACTGTTCCTCGGATTATTATAATTCGTTCCATTTCTACCGCTAGAATTGAATCTTCCATTAGCTCCAGTTCCAGTACGTATAATAGATCTTTCACTAATTCCAATGCCAGTATTGTCACGTGACCTCTCATCGCTGCGAAGATTTTCGGTATTTTCATTAGTTATATTCAGGTTTCTGACAGGAATTGGATTGGATGGATTACGATTACTTCCGCTAGGGTTCGGGAATTGATTCTCGAAGTTCTGGACTAAAATTATCAGATGATTGAAGTTTACGCATTGAGCAGACAACAGAATCTGTTGTAATTTATACGGCAATAAAATGCGTACGGAAGCGATTATTCTGGATTCGGGCTGAAACGGATTGACGAGTTTAAGTTCATTATATGCATTGATTGTAAAATCCGTAAGAGATTTATCGACCCGAGGTGAATAGTGTCGAGTTCGCACCATCGCATCACGGTTAGCTAACAAGAAATCATTTTCGTAATTAGCCAACAAGGCCCGTTTAAATTCTTCGTAGGATTTTATATGGTCGCGAATAGCCTTAAACCACAAGGAACAAGGAGGAAGTAACAGATGTGGTAACAACTTCATAAATTTAGATTGATCTACACCCATAATTTCACACTCTGCTTCAAATTTTTCTAAGAACGAGCTTGCGGTTTCGTCGCACTTACCGCTGAATTTAGTCATGGCCTTAATTTCACTGACCTTAACGTTTATTTTACTATAGTTATGTTTTTGTTGGCGTTGATAATGGTCTGGAACCCTTTCGCACTTATTTATCTCCTTTCTTCTTTTGCGATCTGGACTTTGGAATCGCCTACTGTGGTTTTCCACAACTAAACCATCATCAGTAGAACTCTTAGAAGAAGATATCCCGTCAGTTTCTATTAATGGAGTTCTCGGGCGGTGATGCAATGTTTCCTGTTGATGATGCATTGTTTCCTGTTGATTGGGAGTACCCAAAGCCTCCTTATACATAGGATTATTGTAGTCACATTCCCTCTCTTGTAACGATCTGATTTCCTCTTGTATGTTGGATATCAGTATGCTATGTGAATTGACCTGGGCAGTAATATTCACTATCTGATTTTTTTGTTGGGCTGTCGTCGATTCCACGGCTTCAACGGCTTTCTTTATCGACTCTGTTTCTAGAGCTAGTTGATCCTGTCTATCTTGCCATTTGTTACTAAATTGTTGAAACCTAGTATCAACTTCTCGCGTCATATCATTTGTAATTTTGATGGTAACTTCATCAGCTAATACTTGCAAATTTTCTTTCAAATTGTGTTGCAAGCGATCAAAATTTTCTTGTACACCTTGTACTTTATCTGCAAGAGATTTATGTTGCTCTAGTATCTGTTCTAGCTTTTCATCGTTCAATTTTTGCTGTTGATCAAATTTAGCAGTTAGTGTCTGTTCTAGCTTTTCATGGTTTGATTTCAGCTTTTGATCGTTCAATTTCTGTATCTGTTCTAGCTTTTCATCGTTCAATTTTTGTTGTTGATCAAATTTAGCAGTTAGTGTCTGTTCTAGCTTTTCATCGTTCAACTTTTGTTGTTGATCAAATTTAGCATCTAGTAGTTGACTAATCGTATCAATAAGATTAGAATGAGAACGTTCGGACACAGTTACGGCATTTCCAGATATGGTTTCATTTAAAATACTGGGTACTTCTTCAATCTCGGAATCCTGCATATTGCCAATTCTTTGGATTTTCCTCCCACTTCTCAAAGTAGTGAAACTCATAAAAGTTATATATATGTATACACATAAACTCAGTTCTTACTATCCTTCAGAACTAAAGGTTTTCAGTATATTCACGGGTCTACGGCACCAGATAAAACGATAAATATTCCTTTTAATTCAAGTTCTAGCCCTAATTCGTTAATCTATCTCAATGAATTATATCATTATACATACCAACTAACGTCGATTTATTCTTTCCTTTATACATATATTATGGATCAATAACAACCATACCGTTTTATGTACGTATCTTTCAATTTCGTGCGTTTCCCTGCGTAATGAGTTTTTCCATAGCAACTAATAATCTTGTCAATAACAACATGTCCTATCAATAACAAACTAATAATCTTACTCATGACAACATGTCCTGTCAATAACAGCGTTCTTTCTTTTAATTATATATAAGCTATATGCTTAATTATTGCGCCTCTGATCAATGTTGATAATATAGGTACAGATTAATTATAATAGGGATATATAGGGATATATCGCTGTAATTGGTTGGATCATCCACCACAATGCCTCCTGGTAGGTTGCTTTAAGCGAATCGAGCACCACGCAGCGCCGAGTCTCATTACTTTCTGCATACATTTTTTGAGTTCATAGTTCGTCAGTGCATTAATTGTTTGGATCATCTACCACAATCCCTCCGGGTAGCTTGCTTCAAGCGAATGGAGCGCCACACAGCGGCGAGTCTCATTACTTTCTTGACACATACTTTGTGTGAGCATAGTGCTTCAGTGCTTTAATTTTTTGGATCATCCACCAGAATCCCTCCGGGTAGTTTGCTTCTAGTGAATCGAGCGCCACGCTGCAGCGAGTCTCATTATTTTCTTGACACATACTGTGTGTGTGCTTAGTGCTTCAGTGCGTTAATTAGTTGGATCATCCACCACAATCTTTCCGGGGAGGTTGCTTCAAGCGAATGGAGCGCCACGCAGCGGCGAGCCTCATTTCTTTCTGCATACACTTAATGAGGGCATAGTTTGTCAGTGCGTTAATTGTTTTGATCATCCACCACAATCCCTCCGGGGAGCTTTCTTCATGCGAATGAAGCGCCACGCATCGGCGAGTTTCATTACTTTCTGCATACACTTTATGAGGGAATAGTTCGTCACTGCGTTAATTCTTTTGATCATCCATCACAATCAAACCAGGTAGCTTGCTTCTAGAGAATGGAGCTCCACGCAGCGGCGAGTCTCATTACTTTCTTGACACATACTGTGTTTGAGAATAGTGCTTCAGTGCGTTCATTGTTTTGAACATCCAAAACAATCCCTTCGGGTTGCTTGCTTCTAGCGAATTGATCGCTACGCAGCGGCGAGTCTCATTACTTTCTTGACAAGGACTGTGTGTGTGCTTAGTGCTTCAGTGCGTTAATTGGTTGGATCATCCACCATAATGCCTCCTGGTAGGTTGCTTTAAGCGAATCGAGCACCACGCAGCGGCGAGTCTCATTACTTTCTGCATACATTTTTTGAGGACATAGTTGGTCAGTGCATTAATTGTTTTGATCATCCACCACAATCCCTCCGGGTAGCTTGCTTCAAGCGAATGGAGCGCCACGCAGCGGCGAGTCTCATTACTTTCTTGACACATACTTTGTGTGAGCATAGTGCTTCAGTGCTTTAATTTTTTGGATCATCCAACAGAATCCCTCCGGGTAGATTGCTTCTAGCGAATCGAGCGCCACGCTGCGGCGAGTCTCATTACTTTCTTGACACATACTGTGTGTGAGCATAGTCCTTCAATGCGTTAATTGGTTGGATCATCCACCGGAATCCCTCCGGGTAGCTTGCTACTAGCGAATCGGGCGCCACACAGCGGAGAGTTTCTTAACTTTCTTGACACATACTGTGTGTGAGCATAGTGCTTTAGTGCGTTAATTGGTTGGATCATCCAACACAATGCCTCCTAGTAGGTTGCTTTAAGCGAATCGTGCGCCACGTTGCGGCGAGTCTCATTACTTTCTGCATACATTTTTTGAGGGCATAGTTCGTCATTGCATTAATAATTTGGATCATCCACCACAATCCCTCCGGGTAGCTTGCTACAAGCGAATGGAGCGCCACGCAGGGGTTAGTCTCATTACTTTCTTGACACGTACTTTGTGTGAGCATACTGCTTCAGTGCGTTAATTAGTTGGATCATCCACCACAATCCCTCCGGGGAGGTTGCTTCAAGCGAATGGAGCGCCACGCAGCGACGAGCCTCATTACTTTCTGCATATATTTTTTGAGGGCATAATTCGTCAGTGCGTTAATTGCTTTGATCATCCATCACAATCAAAACAGGTAGCTTGCTTCTAGCGAATGGAGCGCCACGCAGCGGCGAGTCTCATAACTTTCTTGACACATACTGTGTGTGAGCATAGCGCTTCAGTGCGTTAATTCGTTGGATCATCCACCAAAATACCTCCGGGTAGCTTGCTCCTATCGAATAGAGCGCCACACAGCGGCGAGTCTCATTATTTTCTTGATACGTACTGTGTGTGAGCATCGTGCTTCAGTGCGTTAATTGTCTTGATCATACACCAGAATCCATCCAAGTAGCTTGCTTCTAGCGAATGAAGCGCCATGCAGCGGCGAGTCTCACTACTTTCTTGTCATATAGTGTGTGAGCATACTGCTTGAGTGCGTTAATTAGTTGGATCATCCACCACAATCCCTCCGGGGAGGTTGCTTCAAGCGAATGGAGCGCCACGCAGCGGCGCGCCTCATTAACTTCTGCATACATTTTTTGAGGGCATAATTCGTCAGTGCGTTAATAGTTTTGATCATTTATCACAATCAAACCAGGTAGCTTGCTTGTAGCGAATGGAGCGCCACGCAGCGGCGAGTCTCATTAATTTCTCGACACATACTGTATGTGAGAATAGTTCTTCAGTGCGTTAATAGTGTTGATCATCCGCCAGAATCCCTTCGGGTAGCTTGCTCCTAGCGAATGGAGCGCCACGCAGCGGCGAGTCTCATTACTTTCTTGGCACTTACTGTGTGTGCGCATAGTGCTTCAGTGCGTTAATTTGTTAGATCATCCACCACAATCCTCCCGGGGACCTTTCTTCATGCGAATGTTGCGAAACAAAGCGGAGATTCTCATTACTTTCTGTATACACTTTATGAGGATAGTTCGTCACTGCGTTAATTGTTTTGATCATCCATCACAATCAAACCAGGTAGCTTGCTTCTAGAGAATGGAGCGCCACGCAGCGGCGAGTCTCATTACTTTCTTGACAAGGACTGTGTGTGTGCTTAGTGCTTCAGTGGGTTAATTGGTTGGATCATCAACCACAATGCCTCCTGGTAGGTTGCTTTAAGCGAATCGAGCACCACGCAGCGGCGAGTCTCATTACATTCTGCATACATTTTTTGAGGACATAGTTGGTCAGAGCATTAATTGTTTGGATCATCCACCACAGTCCCTCCGGGTAGCTTGCTTCAAGCGAATGGAGCGCCACGCAGCGGCGAGTCTCATTACTTTCTTGACACATACTTTGTGTGAGCATAGTGCTTCAGTGCTTTAATTTTTTGCATCATACACCAGAATCCCTCCGGGTAGTTTGCTTCTAGCGAATCGAGCGCCACACTGCGGCGAGTCTCATTACTTTCTTGACACATACTGTGTGTGAGCATAGTGCTTCAGTGCGTTAATTGGTTGGATCATCCACCACAATTCCTTCGGGTATCTTACTTCTTGCAAATGGAGCACCACGCAGCGGCGAGTCTCATTACTTTCTTGATACTTATTGTGTGTGAGCATAGTGCTTCAGTGCGTTAATTGGTTGGATCTTCCACCACAATATATCCGGGTAGCTTGTTCCTATCGAATGGAGCGCCACACAGCGGCGAGTCTCATTACTTTCTTGATACATACTGTGTGTGAGCATCGTGCTTCAGTGCGTTAATTGTCTTGATCATACACCAGAATCCATCCAAGTAGCTTGCTTCTAGCGAATGAAGCGCCATGCAGCGGCGAGTCTCACTACTTTTTTGTCATATACTGTGTGTGATCCTACTGCTTCAGTGCGTTAATTGGTTGGATCATCCACCGGAATCCCTACGGGTAGCTTGCTACTAGCGAATCGAGCGCCACACAGCGGAGAGTTTGTTAATTTTCTTGACACATACTGTGTGTGAGTATAGTGCTTTAGTGCGTTAATTGGTTGGATCATCCACCACAATGCCTCCTGGTAGGTTGCTTTGAGCCAATCGAGCGCCACGTTGCGGCGAGTCTCATTACTTTCTGCATACATTTTTTGAGGGCATAGTTCGTCATTGCATTAATAGTTTGGATCATCCACCACAATCCCTCATGGTAACTTGCTTCTAGCGAATAGAGCTCCACGCAGCGGCGAGTCTCATTAATTTATCAACACATACACTATGTGAGCATAGTTCTTCAGTGCGTTAATAGTTTTGATTATCCGCCAGAATCCCTTCGGGTAGCTTGCTTCTAGCGAGGGAGCGCCACACAGCGGCGAGTCTCATTACTTTCTTGACACTTACTGTGTGCGCGCATAGTGCTTAAGTGCGTTAATTGGTTGGATCGTCCACCACAATCCCTCCGGAGAGCTTCCTTCAAGCGAATGGAGCGTCACAAAGCGGAGAGTCTCATTACTTTCTGCATACACTGTATGAGGGCGTAGTTCGTCAGTGCGTTAATTCTTTTGATCATCCGCCACAATCCCACCGGGTAGCTTGGTTCTAGCGAATGGAGCGATACACAGCGGCGAGTCTCAATACTTTAGTGACATACTGTGTGAGCATAGTGCTTCAGTGCGTTAATTGGTTGGATCATTTACCACAATCCCCCCGGGGAGCTCTCTTCATGCGAATGTTTCCTAACAAAGCGGAGATTCTCATTACTTTCTGTATACACTTTATGAGGCATAGTTCGTCACTGCGTTAATTGTTTTGATCATCCATCACAATCAAACCAGGTAGCTTGCTTCTAGAGAATGGAGCGCCACGCAGCGGCGAGTCTCATTACTTTCTTGACACATACTGTGTTTGAGAATAGTGCTTCAGTGCGTTAATTGTTTTGAACATCCAAAAGGATCCCTTCGGGTAGCTTGCTTCTAGCGAATGGAGCGCTACGCAGCGGCGAGTCTCATTACTTTCTTGACAAGGACTGTGTGTGTGCTTAGTGCTTCAGTGCGTTAATTGGTTGGATCATCCACCACAATGCCTCCTGGTAGCTTGCTTCTAGCGAATTGATCGCTACGCAGCGGCGAGTCTCATTACTTTCTTGACAAGGACTGTGTGTGTGCTTAGTGCTTCAGTGCGTTAATTGGTTGGATCATCCACCATAATGCCTCCTGGTAGGTTGCTTTAAGCGAATCGAGCACCACGCAGCGGCGAGTCTCATTACTTTCTGCATACATTTTTTGAGGACATAGTTGGTCAGTGCATTAATTGTTTTGATCATCCACCACAATCCCTCCGGGTAGCTTGCTTCAAGCGAATGGAGCGCCACGCAGCGGCGAGTCTCATTACTTTCTTGACACATACTTTGTGTGAGCATAGTGCTTCAGTGCTTTAATTTTTTGGATCATCCAACAGAATCCCTCCGGGTAGATTGCTTCTAGCGAATCGAGCGCCACGCTGCGGCGAGTCTCATTACTTTCTTGACACATACTGTGTGTGAGCATAGTCCTTCAATGCGTTAATTGGTTGGATCATCCACCGGAATCCCTCCGGGTAGCTTGCTACTAGCGAATCGGGCGCCACACAGCGGAGAGTTTCTTAACTTTCTTGACACATACT
The DNA here is from genome assembly GCF_964235325.1 of Thermobia domestica. Classification (NCBI taxonomy): domain Eukaryota; kingdom Metazoa; phylum Arthropoda; class Insecta; order Zygentoma; family Lepismatidae; genus Thermobia; species Thermobia domestica. The sequence continues at coordinate 15,884,749 of NC_137459.1, forward strand.
GTGTGTGAGCATAGTGCTTTAGTGCGTTAATTGGTTGGATCATCCAACACAATGCCTCCTAGTAGGTTGCTTTAAGCGAATCGTGCGCCACGTTGCGGCGAGTCTCATTACTTTCTGCATACATTTTTTGAGGGCATAGTTCGTCATTGCATTAATAATTTGGATCATCCACCACAATCCCTCCGGGTAGCTTGCTACAAGCGAATGGAGCGCCACGCAGGGGTTAGTCTCATTACTTTCTTGACACGTACTTTGTGTGAGCATACTGCTTCAGTGCGTTAATTAGTTGGATCATCCACCACAATCCCTCCGGGGAGGTTGCTTCAAGCGAATGGAGCGCCACGCAGCGACGAGCCTCATTACTTTCTGCATATATTTTTTGAGGGCATAATTCGTCAGTGCGTTAATTGCTTTGATCATCCATCACAATCAAAACAGGTAGCTTGCTTCTAGCGAATGGAGCGCCACGCAGCGGCGAGTCTCATAACTTTCTTGACACATACTGTGTGTGAGCATAGCGCTTCAGTGCGTTAATTCGTTGGATCATCCACCAAAATACCTCGGGGTAGCTTGCTCCTATCGAATAGAGCGCCACACAGCGGCGAGTCTCATTATTTTCTTGATACGTACTGTGTGTGAGCATCGTGCTTCAGTGCGTTAATTGTCTTGATCATACACCAGAATCCATCCAAGTAGCTTGCTTCTAGCGAATGAAGCGCCATGCAGCGGCGAGTCTCACTACTTTCTTGTCATATAGTGTGTGAGCATACTGCTTGAGTGCGTTAATTAGTTGGATCATCCACCACAATCCCTCCGGGGAGGTTGCTTCAAGCGAATGGAGCGCCACGCAGCGGCGCGCCTCATTAACTTCTGCATACATTTTTTGAGGGCATAATTCGTCAGTGCGTTAATAGTTTTGATCATTTATCACAATCAAACCAGGTAGCTTGCTTGTAGCGAATGGAGCGCCACGCAGCGGCGAGTCTCATTAATTTCTCGACACATACTGTATGTGAGAATAGTTCTTCAGTGCGTTAATAGTGTTGATCATCCGCCAGAATCCCTTCGGGTAGCTTGCTCCTAGCGAATGGAGCGCCACGCAGCGGCGAGTCTCATTACTTTCTTGGCACTTACTGTGTGTGCGCATAGTGCTTCAGTGCGTTAATTTGTTAGATCATCCACCACAATCCTCCCGGGGACCTTTCTTCATGCGAATGTTGCGAAACAAAGCGGAGATTCTCATTACTTTCTGTATACACTTTATGAGGATAGTTCGTCACTGCGTTAATTGTTTTGATCATCCATCACAATCAAACCAGGTAGCTTGCTTCTAGAGAATGGAGCGCCACGCAGCGGCGAGTCTCATTACTTTCTTGACAAGGACTGTGTGTGTGCTTAGTGCTTCAGTGGGTTAATTGGTTGGATCATCAACCACAATGCCTCCTGGTAGGTTGCTTTAAGCGAATCGAGCACCACGCAGCGGCGAGTCTCATTACATTCTGCATACATTTTTTGAGGACATAGTTGGTCAGAGCATTAATTGTTTGGATCATCCACCACAGTCCCTCCGGGTAGCTTGCTTCAAGCGAATGGAGCGCCACGCAGCGGCGAGTCTCATTACTTTCTTGACACATACTTTGTGTGAGCATAGTGCTTCAGTGCTTTAATTTTTTGCATCATACACCAGAATCCCTCCGGGTAGTTTGCTTCTAGCGAATCGAGCGCCACACTGCGGCGAGTCTCATTACTTTCTTGACACATACTGTGTGTGAGCATAGTGCTTCAGTGCGTTAATTGGTTGGATCATCCACCACAATTCCTTCGGGTATCTTACTTCTTGCAAATGGAGCACCACGCAGCGGCGAGTCTCATTACTTTCTTGATACTTATTGTGTGTGAGCATAGTGCTTCAGTGCGTTAATTGGTTGGATCTTCCACCACAATATATCCGGGTAGCTTGTTCCTATCGAATGGAGCGCCACACAGCGGCGAGTCTCATTACTTTCTTGATACATACTGTGTGTGAGCATCGTGCTTCAGTGCGTTAATTGTCTTGATCATACACCAGAATCCATCCAAGTAGCTTGCTTCTAGCGAATGAAGCGCCATGCAGCGGCGAGTCTCACTACTTTTTTGTCATATACTGTGTGTGATCCTACTGCTTCAGTGCGTTAATTGGTTGGATCATCCACCGGAATCCCTACGGGTAGCTTGCTACTAGCGAATCGAGCGCCACACAGCGGAGAGTTTGTTAATTTTCTTGACACATACTGTGTGTGAGTATAGTGCTTTAGTGCGTTAATTGGTTGGATCATCCACCACAATGCCTCCTGGTAGGTTGCTTTGAGCCAATCGAGCGCCACGTTGCGGCGAGTCTCATTACTTTCTGCATACATTTTTTGAGGGCATAGTTCGTCATTGCATTAATAGTTTGGATCATCCACCACAATCCCTCATGGTAACTTGCTTCTAGCGAATAGAGCTCCACGCAGCGGCGAGTCTCATTAATTTATCAACACATACACTATGTGAGCATAGTTCTTCAGTGCGTTAATAGTTTTGATTATCCGCCAGAATCCCTTCGGGTAGCTTGCTTCTAGCGAGGGAGCGCCACACAGCGGCGAGTCTCATTACTTTCTTGACACTTACTGTGTGCGCGCATAGTGCTTAAGTGCGTTAATTGGTTGGATCGTCCACCACAATCCCTCCGGAGAGCTTCCTTCAAGCGAATGGAGCGTCACAAAGCGGAGAGTCTCATTACTTTCTGCATACACTGTATGAGGGCGTAGTTCGTCAGTGCGTTAATTCTTTTGATCATCCGCCACAATCCCACCGGGTAGCTTGGTTCTAGCGAATGGAGCGATACACAGCGGCGAGTCTCAATACTTTAGTGACATACTGTGTGAGCATAGTGCTTCAGTGCGTTAATTGGTTGGATCATTTACCACAATCCCCCCGGGGAGCTCTCTTCATGCGAATGTTTCCTAACAAAGCGGAGATTCTCATTACTTTCTGTATACACTTTATGAGGCATAGTTCGTCACTGCGTTAATTGTTTTGATCATCCATCACAATCAAACCAGGTAGCTTGCTTCTAGAGAATGGAGCGCCACGCAGCGGCGAGTCTCATTACTTTCTTGACACATACTGTGTTTGAGAATAGTGCTTCAGTGCGTTAATTGTTTTGAACATCCAAAAGGATCCCTTCGGGTAGCTTGCTTCTAGCGAATGGAGCGCTACGCAGCGGCGAGTCTCATTACTTTCTTGACAAGGACTGTGTGTGTGCTTAGTGCTTCAGTGCGTTAATTGGTTGGATCATCCACCACAATGCCTCCTGGTAGGTTGCTTTAAGCGAATGGAGCGCCACGCAGCGGCGAGTCTCATTACTTTCTTGACACATACTTTGTGTGAGCATAGTGCTTCAGTGCTTTAATTTTTTGGATCATCCACCAGAATCCCTCCGGGTAGTTTGCTTGTAGCGAATGGAGCGCCACACTGCGGCGAGTCTGATTACTTTCTTGACACATACTGTGTGTGAGCATAGTCCTTCAATGCGTTAATTGTTTTGATCATTCACCAGAATCCCTCCTGGTAGCTTGCTTCTAGCGAATGGAGCGATACACAGCGGCGAGTCTCAATACTTTCGTGACATACTGTGTGTGAGCATAGAGCTTCAGTGCGTTAATTGGTTGGATCATCCACCACAATTCCTTCGGGTATCTTGCTTCTAGCAAATGGAGCACCACGCAGTGGCGAGTCTCATTACTTTCTTGACACATAGTCTGTGAGAGCATCGTGCTTCAGTGCGTTAATTGTTTTGATCATCCACCGGAATCCCTCCGGGGAGGATGCTTCAAGGGAATGGAGCGCCACGCAGCGGCGAGTCTCATTACTTTCTTGTCATATACTGTGTGTGAGCATACTGCTTCAGTGCGTTAATTAGTTGGATCATCCACCACAATCCCTCCGGGGAGGTTGCTTCAAGCGAATGGAGCGCCACGCAGCGGCGAGCCTCTTTTCTTTCTGCATACAATTAATGAGGGCATAGTTTGTCAGTGCGTTAATTGTTTTGATCATCCTCCACAATCCCTCCGGGGAGCTTTCTTCATGCGAATGTTGCGAAACAAAGCGGAGATTTTCATTACTTTCTGTATACACTTTATGAGGCACTAGCAGCGTTCACCCCGCTTCGCTGCGGTCACCCCGGAACGCAATAAACTTTGTTATTAGATAATTTTTACTTTTTCGCTTTCAAGTGATATGATAAAAACCATAGAAGATTGCAGTAAATGTTAACATTATATCGCCTGTCATTTATGTTAACCCGCCCCGCTTCGCTGCGGTCACCCCCGAACGCAATAAACTTTGTTACTTAAATAATTTTTACTTTTTCGCTTTCAAGTGATATGATAAAAACCATTATAACGCCTGTCATTTATGTTAACCCGCCGAGTGACACGGTGATGCGGGTTGCATATAAATACGTTTATTTTTATACCTATGATGAACTAACAAAGGATTTGTACGTAATGGACACCTGAATGGTCAATTATCTCAAGACACTGGTAATTGAAAATTAAAGTGATATGATAAAAACCATCTAGGGTCAAAATCCTAATAACCCCCCAAAAATAAAAGAAATTGGTTCAGCCGTATTAGCGTGATGAGCGGACAAAGGATTTGTACGTTCTCTTTTATATATATAGATAGTTCGTCACTGCGTTAATTGTTTTGATCATCCATCACAATCAAACCAGGTAGCTTGCTTCTAGAGAATGGAGCGCCACGCAGCGGCGAGTCTCATTATTTTCTTGACACATACTGTGTTTGAGAATAGTGCTTCAGTGCGTTAATTGTTTTGAACATCCAAAAGAATCCCTTCGGGTAGCTTGCTTCTAGCGAATGGAGCGCTACGCAGCGGCGAGTCTCATTACTTTCTTGACAAGGACTGTGTGTGTGCTTAGTGCTTCAGTGCGTTAATTGGTTGGATCATCCACCACAATGCCTCCTGGTAGGTTGCTTTAAGCGAATCGACCACCACGCAGCGGCGAGTCTCATTACTTTCAGCACACATTTTTTTGAGGACATAGTTGGTCAGAACATTAATTGTTTGGATCGTCCACCACAATCCCTCCGGGTAGCTTGCTTCAAACGAATGGAGCGCCACGCAGCGGCTAGTCTCAATACTTTCTTGACACGTACTTTGTGTGAGCATAGTGCTTCAGTGCGTTAATTGTTTTGATCATCCGTCATTATCAATCCGGGTAGCTTGCTACTAGCGAATAGAGCGCCACGCAGCGGCGAGTCTCATTAATTTCTCAACACATACACTATGTGAGCATAGTTCTTCAGTGCGTTAATAGTTTTCATTATCCGCCAGAATCCCTTCGGGTAGCTTGCTTCTAGCGAGGGAGCGCCACACAGCGGCGAGTCTCATTACTTTCTGGACACTTACTGTGTGTGTGCATAGTGCTCAGTGCGTTAATTGGTTGGATCATCCACCACAATCCCTCCGGAGAGCTTCCTTCAAGCGAATGGAGCGTCACAAAGCGGAGAGTCTCATTACTTTCTGCATACACTGTATGAGGGCGTAGTTCGTAAGTGCGTTAATTCTTTTGATCATCCACCACAATCCCACCGGGTAGCTTGGTTCTAGCGAATGGAGCGATACACAGCGGCGAGTCTCAGTACTTTCGTGACATACTGTGTGTGAGCATAGTGCTTCAGTGCGTTAATTGATTGGATCATCCACCACAATTCCTTCGGGTATCTTGCTTCTAGCAAATGGAGCACCACGCAGTGGCAAGTCTCATTACTATCTTGACACATAGTCTGTGTGAGCATCGTGCTTCAGTGCGTTATTTGTTTTGATCATTCACCAGAATCCCTCCAGGGAGGATGCTTCAAGGAAATGGAGCGCCACGCAGCGGCGAGTCTCACTACTTTCTTGTCATATACTGTGTGTGAGCATACTGCTTCAGTGCGATAATTTGTTGGATCATCCAGCAGAATCCCTCCGGGGAGGTTGCTTCAAGCGAATGGAGCGCTACGCAGCGGCGAGCCTCATTACTTTCTGCATACATTTTTTGAGGGCATAATTCGTCAGTGCGTTAAATGTTTTGATCATCCATCACAATCAAAACAGGTAGCTTGCTTCTAGCGAATGGAGCGCCATGCAGCGGCGAGTCTCATTACTTTCTTGACACTTACTGTGTGTGAGCATAGTGCTTAAGTGCGTTAATTGATTGGATCATCCACCACAATCCCTTTTGGTTGCTTGCTTCTAGCGAATGGAGCGCCACGGAGCGGCGAGTCTCATAACTTTCTTGACACATACTGTGTGTGAGCATAGTGCTTCAGTGCGTTAATTGGTTGGATCATCCACCACCATCGCTCCGGGTAGCTTGCTTCATGCGAATGAAGCGCCACGCAGCGGCGAGTCTCATTACTTTCTGCATACACTTTATGAGGGAATAGTTCATCAGTGCGTTAATTGTTTTGATCATCCACCACAATCTCTCCAAGTAGTTTGCTTCTAGCGAATGGAGCGCCATGCAGCGGCGAGTCTCATTACTTTCTTGACACATACTGTGTTTGAGAATAGTGCTTCAGTGAGTTAATTGTTTTGAACATCCAAAAGAATCCCTTCGGGTAGCTTGCTTCTAGCGAATGGAGCGCTACGCAGCGGCAAGTCTCATTACTTTTTTGACAAGGACTGTGTGTGTGCTTAGTGCTTCAGTTCTTTAATTTCTTGGATCATCCACCACAATACCTCCTGGTAGGTTGCTTTAAGCGAAACGAGCACCACGCACAAGCAAGTCTCATTACTTTCTGCATACATTTTTTGAGGGCATAGTTCGTCAGTGCATTAATTGATTGGATCATCCACCACAATCCCTCCGGGTAGCTTGGTTCTAGCGAATGGAGCGATACACAGCGGCGAGTCTCAATACTTTAGTGACATACTGTGTGAGCATAGTGCTTCAGTGCGTTAATTGTTATGATCATCCACCAGAATCCCTCCGGATAGTTTGCTTCTAGTGAATCGAGCGCCACGCTGCGGCGAGTCTCATTACTTTCTTGACACATACTGTGTGTGAGCATAGTCCTTCAATGCGTTAATTGGTTGGATCCTCCACCGGAATCTTTCCGGGTAGCTTGCTACTAGCGAATCGAGCGCCACACAGCGGAGAGTTTCTTAACTTTCTTGACACATACTGTGTGTGAGCATAGTGCTTTAGTGCGTTAATTGGTTGGATCATCCACCACAATGCCTCCTGGTAGGTTGCTTTAAGCGAATCGAGCGCCACGTTACGGCGAGTCTCATTACTTTCTGCATACATTTTTTGAGGGCATAGTTCGTCATTGCATTAAGAGTTTGGATCATCCACCACAATCCCTCCGCGTAGCTTGCTACAAGCGAATGGAGCGCCACGCAGGGGCTAGTCTCATTACTTTCTTGACACGTACTTTGTGTGAGAATAGTGCTTCAGTGCGGTAATTGTTTTGATCATCCGTCATTATCAATCCAGGTAGCTTGTTTCTAGCGAATAGAGCGCCACGCAGCGGCGAGTCTCATTAATTTCTCAACACATACACTATGTGAGCATAGTTCTTCAGTGCGTTAATTGTTATGATCATCCACCAGCATTACTCTGGGTAGCTTCCTTCTAGCGAATCGAGCGCCAAACAGCGGCGAGTCTCATAACTTTCTTGACACATACTGTGTGTGATCATAGTGCTTCAGTGTGTTAATTGATTGGATCATCCACCACAATTCCTTCGGTTATCTTGCTTCTAGCAAATGGAGCACCACGCAGTGGCGAGTCTCGTTAATTTCTTGACACATAGTCTGTGTGAGCAACGTGCTTCAGTGCGTTAATTTTTTTGATCATACACCAGAATCCCTCCGGGTAGCTTGCTTGTAGCGAATGGAGCGATACACAGCGGCGAGTCTCAATACTTTCGTGACATACTGTGTGTGAGCATAGTGCTTCAGTGCGTTAATTGTTATGATCATCCACCAGAATCCCTCTGGGTAGCTTCCTTCTAGCGAATCGAGCGCCAAACAGCGGCCAGTCTCATAACTTTCATGACACATACTGTGTGTGAGCATAGTGCTTCAGTGCGTTAATTGGTTGGATCATCCACCACAATTCCTTCGGGTATCTTGCTTCTAGCAAATGGAGCACCACGCAGTGGCGAGTCTCATTACTTTCTTGACACATAGTCTGTGTGAGCATCGTGCTTCAGTGCGTTAATTGTTTTGATCAGACACCAGAATCCCTCCAGGGAGGATGCTTCAAGCGAATGGAGCGCCACGCAGCGGCGAGTCTCACTACTTTCTTGTCATATACTGTGTGTGAGCATACTGCTTCAGTGCGTTAATTAGTTGGATCATCTACCACAATCCCTCAGGAGAGGTTGCTTTAAGCGAATGCAGCGCCATGCAGCTGCGAGCCTCATTACTTTCTGCATACATTTTTTGAGAGCATAATTCGTCAGTGCGTTAATTGTTTTGATCATCCATCACAATCAAAACAGGTAGCTTGCTTCTATCGAATGGAGCGCCACGCAGAGGCGAGTCTCATTACTTTCTTGACACTTACTGAGTGTGAGCATAGTGCTTAAGTGCGTTAATTGGTTGTATCATCCACCACAATCCCTTTTGGTTGCTTGCTTCTAGCGAGTGGAGCGCCACGCAGCGGCGAGTCTCTTAACTTTCTTTACACATACTGTGTGTGAGCATAGTGCCTCAGTGCGTTAATTGGTTGGATCATCCACCGCCATCGCTCCGGGTAGCTTGCATCATGCGAATGAAGCGCCATGCAGCGGCGAGTTTCATTACTTTCTGCATACACTTTATGAGGGAATAGTTCATCAGTGCGTTAATTGTTTTGATCATCCACTACAATCTCTACGGGTAGTTTGCTTCTAGAGAATGGAGCGCCACGCAGCGGCGAGTCTCATTACTTTCTTGACACATACTGGGTTTGAGAATAGTGTTTCAGTGCGTTAATTGTTTTGAACATCCAAAAGAATCCCTTCGGGTAGCTTGCTTCTAGCGAATGGAGCGCTACGCAGCGGCAAGTCTCATTACTTTTTTCATAAGGACTGTGTGTGTGCTTAGTGCTTCAGTGCTTTAATTGCCTGGATCATCCACCACAATGCCTCCTGGTAAGCTGCTTTAAGCGAAACGAGCACCACGCACAGGCAAGTCTCATTACTTTCTGCATACATTTTTTGAGGGCATAGTTCGTCAGTGCATTAATTGTTTGGATCATCCACCACAATCCCTCCGGGTAGCTTGCTCCTAGCGAATCGAGCGCCACGCAGCGGCGAGACTCATTACTTTCTTGACACATACTTTGTGTGGGCATAGTGCTTCAGTGCATTAATTGTTTTGATCATCCATTACAATCCCTCCGGGTAGCTTGCTTCTAGCGAATAGAGCGCCACGCTTGCGGCGAGTCTCATTAATTTCTTGACACATACTGTGTGTGACCATAGTGCTTCAATGCGTTGATTGTTTTGATCATTCACTACAATCCTTCCGGGTAGCTTGCTTCTAGCGAATGGATCGCCACGCAGCGGCCAGTCTTGTTACTTTCTGCATAGACTTTATGAAGGCATAGTTCGTCAGTGTGTTATTTCTTTTGATCATCCACAACAATCCCTCCGGGTAGCTTGCTTCTATCGACTGGAGCGCTACACAGCGGCGATCCTCATTACTTTCTTGACACATACTGTGTGTGAGCATAGTTCTTCAGTGAGTTAATTGGTATGATCAACCACCACCATCCCTCCGGGCAGCTTGCTTCAAGCGAATGGAGCGCCAGGCAGCGGCGAGTCTCTTTATTTTATTGACACATACTGTGTGTAAGCATAGTGCTTAAGTGCGTTAATTGTTTTGATCCACGAGAATCCCTCCGTGGAGCTTGCTTCAAGCGAATGGAGCGCAACGCAGCGGCGTGTCTCATTTCTTTCTGCATAAACTTTAAGAGTGCATAGTTCGTCAGTGCGTTAATTGTTATGATCATCCACCACAATCCCTCCGGCTAGCTAGCTTCTAGCGAATGGAGCGCCTCGAAACGACGAGTCTGATTACTTTCTTCACACATACTCTTTGTGAGCATCGTGCTTCACTGCGTTAAATTTTTGATCATCCACCACAATCCCTCCGGGTAGCTTGCTTCTAGCGAATGGAGCGCCATGCAGCAGCGAGTCTCATTACTTTCTTGACACATAATGTGTATGAGCATAGTGTTTCAGTGCGTTAAATTTTTTATCATCCACCACAATCCATCCGGGTAGCTTGCTTCTAGCGAAAAGAGAGCCAAACTGCGGCGAGTCTCATTACTTTCTTAACACATACTGTGTGTGAGCATACTGCTGCAATGCGTTAATTGTTTTGATCATCCACCAGAATCCCTCCGGGTAGCTTGCTACTAGCAAATGGAGCGCCACGCAGCGGCGAGTCTCATTACTTTGTGCATACACTTTAAGAGAGCATAGTTCGTCACTGCGGTAATTGTTTTGACCAGCCACCACAATCACTTCGGGAAACTAGCTTCTAGCGACAAGAGGCCACGCAGCGGAGAGTCTCATTACTTTCTTGACACATACTGTGTGTGAGCATAGTTCTTCTGTGCGTTAATTTGTTGGGTTCAACCACCACCATCCCTCCCGGTAGCTTGCTTCTAGCGAATGGAGCACCACGCATCGGCGAGTCTCATTACTTTCTTGACACATACTTTGTGTGGTCATAGTGCTTCAGTGCGTTAATTGTTAGGATTATCCACCAGAATCCCTCCGGGTAGTTTGCTTCTAGCGAATCGAGCGCAAAGCTGCGGCGAGTCTCATTACTTTCTTGACACATACTGTGTGTGAGCATAGTGCTCCAGTGCGTTAATTGGTTGGATCATCCACCAGAATCCCTCAGGGTAGCTTGCTACTAGCGAATCGAGCGCCACACAGCGGAGAGTTTCTTAACTTTCTTGACATATACTGTGTGTGAGCATAGTGCTTTAGTGCGTTAATTGGTTGGATCATCCACCACAATGCCTCCTTGTAGGTTGCTTTAAGCGAATCGAGCGCCACGATGCGGCGAGTCTCATTACTTTCTGCATACATTTTTTGAGGGCATAGTTCGTCATTGCATTAATAGTTTGGATCATCCACCACAATCCCTCCGGGTAGCTTGCTACAAGCGAAGGGAGCGGCACGCAGCGGCTAGTCTCATTACTTTCTTGACACGTACTTTGTGTGAGCATAGTGCTTTAGTGCGTTAATTGTCTTGATCATACGTCATTATCAATCGGGGTAGCTTGCTTCTAGCGAATAGAGCGCCATGCAGCGGCGAGTCTCATTAATTTCTCAACACATACACTATGTGAGCATAGTTCTTCAGTGCGTTAAAAGTTTTGATTATCCGCCAGAATCCCTTCGGGTAGCTTGCTTCTAGCGAGGGAGCGCCACACAGCGGCGAGTCTCATTTCTTCCCTGACACTTACTGTGTGTGCGCATAGTGCTTCAGTACGTTAATTGGTTGGATCATCCACCACAATCCCTCCGGAGATCTTCCTTCAAGCGAATGGAGCGTCACAGAGCGGAGAGGCTCATTACTTTCTGCATACACTGTATGAGGGCGTAGTTCGTCAGTGCGTTAATTCTTTTGATCATCCACCACAATCCCACCATGTCGCTTGGTTCTAGCGAATGGAGTGCCACGCAACGGCGAGTCTCATTACTTCCTTACACATACTGTGTGTGCGCATAGTGCTTCAAAGCGTTAATTGTTTGGGTCATCCACCAGAATCATTCTGGGTAGCTTCCTTCTAGCGAATCGAGCGCCAAACAGCGGCGAGTCTCATAACTTTCTTGACACATACTGTGTGTGAGCATAGTGCTTCAGTGCGTTGATTGGTTGGATCATCCACCACAATTCCTTCGGGTATCTTGCTTCTAGCAAATGGAGCACCACGCAGTGGCGAGTCTCATTACTTTCTTGACACAAACTGTTTGTGGCCATAGTGCTTCAAAGCGTTAATTGTTTGGGTCATCCACCAGAATCCCTCCAGGGAGGATGCTTCAAGCGAAAGGAGCGCCAAACAGCGGCGAGTCTCACTACTTTCTTGTCATATACTGTGTGTGAGCATACTGCTTCAGTGCGTTAATTAGTTGGATCATCCACCACAATCCCTCCGGGGAGGTTGCTACAAGCTAATGGAGCGCTACGTAGCGGCGAGCCTCATTACTTTCTGCATACATTTTTTGAGGGCATAATTCGTGAGTGCGTTAATTGTTTTGATCATCCATCACAATCAAAACAGGTAGTTTGCTTCTAGCGAATAGAGCGCCACGCAGCGGCGAGTCTCATTACTTTCTTGACATTTACTGTGTGTGAGCATAGTGCTTAAGTGCGTTAATTGGTTGGATCATCCACCACAATCCCTTTTGGTTGCTTGCTTCATGCGAATGGAGCGCCACGCAGCGGCGAGTCTCATAACTCTCTTGACACATACTGTGTGTGAGCATAGTGCTTCAGTGCGTTAATTGGTTGGATCATCCACCACCATCGCTCCGGGTAGCTTGCTTCATGCGAATGAAGCGCCACGCAGCGGCGAGTTTCATTACTTTTTGCATACACTTTATGAGGGAATAGTTCATCAGTGCATTTATTGTTTGGATCATCCACCACAATCCCTCCGGGTAGCTTGCTTCAAGCGAATGGAGCGCCACGCAGCGGCGAGTCTCATTACTTTCTTGACACATACTTTGTGTGAGCATAGTGCTTCAGTGCGTTAATTGTTTGGATCATCCACCAGAATCCCTCCTGGTTGTTTTCTTCTAGCGAATCGAGCGCAACGCTGCAGCGAGTATCTTCACTTTCTTGACACATACTGTGTGTGAGCATAGTGCTTCCGTGCAAAAATTGTTTTGATCATCCACTACAATCCCTCCGGGTAGCTTGCTTCTAGCGAATAGAGCGCCACGCTTGCGGCGAGTCTCATTGATTGCTTGACACATACTGTGTGTGACCATAGTGCTTCAATGCGTTGATTGTTTTGATCATTCACTACAATCTTTCCGGGTAGCTTGCTTCTAGCGAATGGAGCGCCACGCAGCGGCCAGTCTCGTTAATTTCTGCATAGATTTTATGAAAGCATAGTTCGTCAGTGTGTTATTTTTTTTGATCATCCACCACAATCCCTCCGGGTAGTTGCTTCTAGCGACTGAAGCGCCACACAGCGGCGAGTCTCTTTATTTTATAGACACATAATGTGTATGAGCATAGTGTTTCAGTGCGTTAAATTTTTGATCATCCACCACAATCCCTCCGGGTAGCTTGCTTCTAGCGAATAGAGAGCCAAACTGCGGCGAGTCTCATTACTTTCTTAACACATACTGTGTGTGAGCATACTGCTGCAATGCGTTAATTGTTTTGATCATCCACCAGAATCTCTCCGGGTAGCATGCTTCTAGCGAGTGGAGCGCTACGCAGCGGCGAGTCTCATTACTTTGTGCATACACTTTAAAAGGGCATAGTTCGTCACTGCGTTAATTGTTTTGATCAGCCACCACATTCCCTCCGGGAAGCTAGCTTCTAGCGACAGGAGCGCCACGCAGCGGCGAGTCTCATTACTTTCTTGACACATTCTGTGTGTGAGCATAGTTTTTCAGTGCGTTAATTTGTTGGGTTCAAACACCACCATCCCTCCCGGTAGCTTGCTTCTAGCGAATGGAGCGCTACGCAGCGGTTAGTCTCGTTACTATCTGCATACTCTTTATGAGAGAATAGTGCTTTTATGCGTTAATTGTTTTGATCATTCACCACAATTTTTCCGGGTAGCTTGATTCTAGCGACTGGAGTGCCGCGCAGCGGCGAGTCCCATTATTTTCTTGACACATAGTGTGTATGAGCATAGTGCTTCAGTGCGTTAATTGCTTGGATCATCCACCACAATTACTCCGGCTAGCTTGTTTCTAGCGAATGGAGCGCCACGCAGCGGCGAGTCTTATTACTTTCTGCATACATTTTATAAGGGCATAATTCGTCAGTGCGTTAATTGTTTTTATCAGCCAGCACAATCCCTCCGGGTAGCTTGCATCTAGCGACTGGAGCGCCACGCAGCGGCGAGTCTCATTACTTTATTGACACATACTGTGAGTGAGCATAGTTCTTCAGTGAGTTAATTGGTTGGACCAACTACCAACATCCCTCCGGGCAGCTTGCTTCAAGCGAATGGAGCGCCACGTAGCGGCGTGTCTCATTACTTTCAGCATACACATTAAGAGTGCATAGTACGTCAGTGCGTTAATTGTTTTATCATCCACCACAATCCCTCCGGGTAACTTGCTTCTAGGGAATCGAGCGATACGCAGCGGCAAGTCTCATTATTTTCTTTGCACTTATGTGTGTAAGCGTAGTGCTTCAGTGCGTTAATTGTTTAATCCAGCAGAATCCCTCCGGGGAACTTCCTTCAAGCGAATGGAGCGCCACGCAGCTTCGAACCTCATTACTTTGTGCATACACTTTATGAGAGCATAGTTCGTCAGTGCGTTAATTGGTTGGAACATCCACCACAATCCCTCCGGGTAGATTGCTTCTAGCGAATAGAGTGCCACGCAGCGGCGAGTCTCATTTTTTTCTGCATACACTTTATGATGGCACAGTTCGTCAGTGCGTTAATTGCTTTGATCATACACCACAATCCCTCCGGATAGCTTGCTTCTAGCGAATGGAGCGACACGCAGCGTCGAGTCTCATTACTTTCTTGACACATACTCTGTGTGAGCATAGTGCTTCACCTCGTTAATTGGTTGCATTATTTACCACAATCCTTCCGGGGAGCTTGCTTCAAGAGAATAAAGCGCCTCGCAGCGGCAAGTCTCATTACTTTCTGCATACACTTTATGAGGGCATTGTTCGTCAGTGCGTTAATTGTTTTGATCTTCCACGACACGGCCATCGGGTAGCTTGCTTCTAGCGAATGGAGCGCCACGCAGCGGCGAGTCTCATTAATTTCTGCATACATTTTATGAGGGAATAATTCGTCAGTGCGTTAATTGTTTTGATCAGCCACCACAATCACTCCGGGTAGCTTGCTTCTAGCGAATGGTGCGCCACACAGCAGCCAGTCTCATTACTTTCTTGACACATATTGTTTGTGAGCATAGTGCTTCAGTGCGTTAATTGTTTTGATCATCCACCACAATCACTCAGGGTATCTTGCTTCTAGCGAATGGTGCGCCACACAGCGGCGAGTCTCATTACTTTCTGCATTCAATTTGTGAGGGCATAGTTCGTCAGTGCGCTAATTGTTTTGATCATCCACCACAATCCCTCCGGGTAGCTTGCTTCTAGCAAATGGAACGCCACCCAGCGGCGAGTCTCATTACTTTCTTGGCACATATTGTTTGTTTGCATAGTGCTTCAGTGCGTTAATTGTTTAATCCAGCAGAATCCCTCCGGGGAACTTGCTTGAAGCGAATGGAGCGCCACGCAGCGGCGAACCTCATTACTTTGTGCATACACTTTATGAGAGCATAGTTCGTCAGTGCGTTAATTGGTTTGAACATCCACCACAATCCCTCCGGATAGCTTGCTTCTAGCGAATGGAGCGACACGCAGCGTCGAGTCTCATTACTTTCTTGACACATACTCTGTGTGAGCATAGTGCTTCACCTCGTTAATTGGTTGCATTATTTACCACAATCCTTCCGGGGAGTTTGCTTCAAGAGAATAAAGCGCCACGCAGCGGCAAGTCTCATTACTTTCTGCATACACTTTATGACGGCATAGTAAGACAGTGCGTTAATTGTTTTGATCTTCCACGACACTGTCACCGGGTAGCTTGCTTCTAGCGAATGGAGTTCCACCCAGCGGCAAGTCTCATTACTTTCTTGACACATAGTGTGCGTGAGCATAGTGCTTCAGTGCGTTAAATTTTTGATCTTCCACCACAATCCTCCGGGTAGCTTGCTTCTAGCGAATAGAGCGCCACGCAGCGGCGAGTCTCATTACATACTGGATATATTTCATGAGGGCATAGTTCGTTAGTGCCTTAATTGTTTTGATCATCCACCACAATCCGTCCGTGTAGCTTGCTTCTAGCAAATGGAGTTCCACCCAGCGGCAAGTCTCATTACTTTCTTGACACATAGTGTGCGTGAGCATAGTGCTTCAGTGCGTTAAATTTTTGATCATCCACCACAATCCTCCGGGTAGCTTGCTTCTAGCGAATAGAGCGCCACGCAGCAGCGAGTCTCATTACTTTCTTGACACATAATGTGTATGAGCATAGTGTTTCAGTGCGTTAAATTTTTGATCATCCACCAGAATCCCTCCGGGTAGCTTGCTACTAGCGAATCGAGCGCCACACAGCGGAGAGTTTCTTAACTTTCTTGACACATACTGTGTGTAAGCATAGTGCTTCACTGCGTTAATTGTTTTGATCATCCGTCATTATCAATCCGGGTAGCTTGCTTCTAGCGAATAGAGCGCCACGCAGCGGCAAGTCTCATTAATTTCTCAACACATACATTTTGTGAGCATAGTTCTTCAGTGCGTTAATAGTTTTGATTATCCGCCAGAATCCCTTCGGGTAGCTTGCTTCTAGCGAGGGAGCGCCACACAGCGGCGAGTCTCATTACTTCCCTGACACTTACTGTGTGTGCGCATAGTGCTTCAGTACGTTAATTGGTTGGATCATCCATCATAATCCCTCCGGAGATCTTCCTTCAAGCGAATGGAGCGTCACAGAGCGGAGAGACTCATTACTTTCTGCATACACTGTATGAGGGCGTAGTTCGTCAGTGCGTTAATTCTTTTGATCATCCACCACAATCCCACCGGGTAGCTTGGTTCTAGCGAATGGAGTGCCACGCAACGGCGAGTCTCATTACTTCCTTGACACATACTGTGTGTGCGCATAGTGCTTCAAAGCGTTAATTGTTTGGGTCATCCACCAGAATCTTTCTGGGTAGCTTCCTTCTAGCGAATCGAGCGCCAAAAAGCGGCGAGTCTCATAACTTTCTTGACACATACTGTGTGTGAGCATAGTGCTACAGTGCGTTGATTGGTTGGATCATCCACCACAATTCCTTCGGGTATCTTGCTTCTAGCAAATGGAGCACCACGCAGTGGCGAGTCTCATTACTTTCTTGACACATACTGTGTGTGGCCATAGTGCTTCAAAGCGTTAATTGTTTGGGTCATCCACCAGAATCTTTCTAGGTAGCTTCCTTCTAGCGAATCGAGCGCCAAACAGCGGCGAGTCTCACAACTTTCTTGACACATACTGTGTGTGAGCATCGTGCTTCAGTGCGTTAATTGTTTTGATCATACACCAGAATCCCTCCAGGGAGGATGCTTCAAGCGAAAGGAGCGCCACGCAGTGGCGAGTCTCACTACTTTCTTGTCATATACTGTGTGTGAGCATAGTGCTTCAGTGCGTTAATTGGTTGGATCATCCACCACCATCGCTCCGGGTAGCTTGCTTCATGCGAATGAAGCGCCACGCAGCGGCGAGTTTCATTACTTTTTGCATACACTTTATGAGGGAATAGTTCATCAGTGCATTTATTGTTTGGATCATCCACCACAATCCCTCCGGGTAGCTTGCTTCAAGCGAATGGAGCGCCACGCAGCGGCGAGTCTCATTACTTTCTTCACATTTATTGTGTGTGAGCTTAGTGCTTAAGTGCGTTAATTGCTGGATCATCCACCACAATCCCTTTTGGTTGCTTGCTTCATGCGAATCGAGCGCAACGCTGCAGCGAGTATCTTCACTTTCTTGACACAT
Organism: Thermobia domestica; assembly: GCF_964235325.1. Classification (NCBI taxonomy): domain Eukaryota; kingdom Metazoa; phylum Arthropoda; class Insecta; order Zygentoma; family Lepismatidae; genus Thermobia; species Thermobia domestica. The sequence continues at coordinate 15,902,556 of NC_137459.1, forward strand.
ACTGTGTGTGAGCATAGTGCTTCCGTGCAAAAATTGTTTTGATCATCCACTACAATCCCTCCGGGTAACTTGCTTCTAGCGAATAGAGCGCCAGGCTTGCGGCGAGTCTCATTGATTGCTTGACACATACTGTGTGTGACCACAGTGCTTCAATGCGTTGATTGTTTTGATCATTCACTAGAATCTTTCCGGGTAGCTTGCTTCTAGCGAATGGAGCGCCACGCAGCGGCCAGTCTCGTTACTTTCTGCATAGACTTTATGAAGGCATAGTTCGTCAGTGTGTTATTTGTTTTGATCATCCACCACAATCCCTCCGGGTAGCTTGCTTCTAGCGACTGAAGCGCCACACAGCGGCGAGTCTCTTTATTTTATTGACACATACTGTGTGTAAGCATAGTGCTTCAGTGCGTTAATTGTTTTGATCATCCACAACAATCCCTCCGGGTAGCTTGCTTCTAGCGAATAGAGAGCCAAACTGCGGCGAGTCTCATTACTTTCTTAACACATACTGTGTGTGAGCATACTGCTGCAATGCGTTAATTGTTTTGATCATCCACCAGAATCTGTCCGGGTAGCTTGCTTCTAGCAAATGGGGCGCTACGCAGCGGCGAGTCTCATTACTTTGTGCATACACTTTAAGAGGGCATAGTTCGTCACTGCGTTAATTGTTTTAATCAGCCACCACAGTCCCTCCGGGAAGCTAGCTTCTAGCGACAGGAGCGCCACGCAGCGGCGACTCTCATTACTTTCTTGACACATTCTGTGTGAGCGTAGTTTTTCAGTGCGTTAATTTGTTGGGTTCAACCACCACCATCCCTCCCGGTAGCTTGCTTCTAGCGAATGGAGCGCTACGCAGCGGTGAGTCTCGTTACTATCTGCATACTCTTTATGAGAGAATAGTGCTTTTATGCGTTAATTGTTTTGATCATTCACCACAATTTTTCCGGGTAGCTTGATTCTAGCGACTGGAGTGCCGCGCAGCGGCGAGTCCCATTATTTTCTTGACACATAGTGTGTATGAGCATAGTGCTTCAGTGCGTTAATTGCTTGGATCATCCACCACAATCACTCCGGCTAGCTTGTTTCTAGCGAATGGAGCGCCACGCAGCGGCGAGTCTTATTAATTTCTGCATACATTTTATGAGGGCATAATTCGTCAGTGCGTTAATTGTTTTGATCATCCACTACAATCCCTCCAGGTAGCTTGCTTCTAGCAAATGGAGCGCCACGCAGCGGCGAGTCTCATTACTTTATTGACACATACTGTGAGTGAGCATAGTTCTTCAGTGAGTTAATTGGTTGGACCAACCACCAACATCCCTCCGGGCAGCTTGCTTCAAGCGAATGGAGCGCCACGTAGCGGAGTGTCTCATTACTTTCAGCATACACATTAAGAGTGCATAGTACGTCAGTGCGTTAATTGTTTTATCATACACCACAATCCCTCCGGGTAACTTGCTTCTAGGGAATCGAGCGATACGCAGCGGCAAATCTCATTATTCTCTTTGCACTTATGTGTGTAAGCGTAGTGCTTCAGTGCGTTAATTGTTTAATCCAGCAGAATCCCTCCGGGGAACTTCCTTCAAGCGAATGGAGCGCCACGCAGCTTCGAACCTCATTACTTTGTGCATACACTTTATGAGAGCATAGTTCGTCAGTGCGTTAATTGGTTGGAACATCCACCACAATCCCTCCGGGTAGATTGCTTCTAGCGAATAGAGCGCCACGCAGCGGCGAGTCTCATTTTTTCTGCATACACTTTATGATGGCACAGTTCGTCAGTGCGTTAATTGCTTTGATCATACACCACTATCCCTCCGGATAGCTTGCTTCTAGCGAATGGAGCGACACGCAGCGTCGAGTCTCATTACTTTCTTGACACATACTCTGTGTGACCATAGTGCTTCACCTCGTTAATTGGTTGCATTATTTACCACAATCCTTCCGGGGAGCTTGCTTCAAGAGAATAAAGCGCCTCGCAGCGGCAAGTCTCATTACTTTCTGCATACACTTTATGAGGGCATAGTTCGTCAGTGCGTTAATTGTTTTGATCTTCCACGACACGGCCATTGGGTAGCTTGCTTCTAGCGAATGGAGCGCCACGCAGCGGCGAGTCTCATTAATTTCTGCATACATTTTATGAGGGCATAATTCGTCAGTGCGTTAATTGTTTTGATCAGCCACCACAATCACTCCGGGTAGCTTGCTTCTAGCGAATGGTGCGCCACACAGCAGCCAGTCTCATTACTTTCTTGACACATATTGTTTGTGAGCATAGTGCTTCAGTGCGTTAATTGTTTTGATCATCCACCACAATCACTCAGGTTAGCTTGCTTCTGGCGAATGGTGCGCCACACAGCGGCGAGTCTCATTACTTTCTGCATACAATTTTTGAAGGCATAGTTCGTCAGGGCGCTAATTGTTTTGATCATCCACCACAATCCCTCCGGGTAGCTTGCTTCTAACAAATGGAGCGCCAGCCAGCGGCGAGTCTCATTACTTTCTTGGCACATATTGTTTGTGAGCATAGTGCTTCAGTGCGTTAATTGTTTAATCCAGCAGAATCCCTCCGGGCAACTTGCTTGAAGCGAATGGAGCGCCACGCAGCGGCGAACCTCATTACTTTGTGCATACACTTTATGAGAGCATAGTTCGTCAGTGCGCTAATTGTTTTGATCATCCACCACAATCCCTCCGGGTAGATTGCTTCTAGGGAATCGAGCGATACGCAGCGGCAAGTCTCATTATTTTCTTTGCACATACTCTGTGTAAGCGTAGTGCTTCAGTGCATTACTTGTTTAATCCAGCAGAATCCCTCCGGGGAACTTGCTTGAAGCGAATGGAGCGCCACGCAGCGGCGAACCTCATTACTTTGTGCATACACTTTATGAGAGCATAGTTCGTCAGTGCGTTAATTGGTTTGAACATCCACCACAATCCCTCCGGGTAGATTGCTTCTAGCCAATAGAGCGCCACGCAGCGGCGAGTCTCATTTTTTCTGCATACACTTTATGATAGCACAGTTCGTCAGTGCGTTAATTGTTTTGATCATCCACCACAATCCCTCCGGATAGCTTGCTTCTAGCGAATGGAGCGACACGCAGCGTTGAGTACATTACTTTCTTGACACATACTCTGTGTGAGCATAGTGCTTCACCTGGTTAATTGGTTGCATTATTTACCACAATCCTTCCGGGGAGTTTGCTTCAAGAGAATAAAGCGCCACGCAGCGGAAAGTCTCATTACTTTCTGCATACACTTTATGACGGCATAGTAAGACAGTGCGTTAATTGTTTTGATCTTCCACGACACTGTCACCGGGTAGCTTGCTTCTAGCGAATGAAGCGCCACGCAGCGGCGAGTCTCATTACATACTGGATATATTTCATGAGGGCATAGTTCGTTAGTGCGTTAATTGTTTTGATCATCCACCACAATCCGTCCGTGTAGCTTGCTTCTAGCAAATGGAGTTCCACCCAGCGGCAAGTCTCATTACTTTCTTGACACATAGTGTGCGTAAGCATAGTGCCTCAGTGCGTTAAATTTTTGATCATCCACCACAATCCCTCCGGGTAGCTTGCATCTATCGAATAGAGCGCCACGCAGCAGCGAGTCTCATTACTTTCTTGACACATAATGTGTATGAACATAGTGTTTCAGTGCGTTAAATTTTTGATCATCCACCACAATCCCTCCGGGTAGCTTGCTTCTAGCGAATAGAGCGCCACGCAGCGGTGAGTCTCATTACTTTGGGCATACCCTTTAAGAGGGCATAGTTCGTCACTGCGTTAATTGTTTTGATCAGCCACCACAATCCCTCCAGGAAGCTAGCTTCTAGCGACAGGACCGCCACGCAGCGGCGAGTCTTATTACTTTCTTGACACATACTGTGTGTGAGCATAGTCCTTCAGTGCGTTAATTTGTTGGGTTCAACCACCACCATCCCTCCCGGTAGCTTGCTTCTAGCGAATGGAGCGCCACGCAGCGGTGAGTCTCGTTACTATCTGCATACCCTTTATGAGAGCATAGTGCTTTTATGCGTTAATTGTTTTGATCATTCACCACAATCTTTCCGGTTAGCTTGATTCTAGCGACTGGAGTGCCGCGCAGCGGCGAGTCTCATTATTTTCTTGACAGATAGTGTGTATGAGCATAGTGCTTCAGTGCGTTAATTGCTTGGATCATCCACCACAATCCCTCCGGGTAGCTTGCTTCTAGCGAATAGAGCGCCACGCAGCGGTGAGTCTCATTACTTTGTGCATACCCTTTAAGAGGGCATAGTTCGTCACTGCGTTAATTGTTTTGATCAGCCACCACAATCCCTCCAGGAAGCTAGCTTCTAGCGACAAGACCGCCACGCAGCGGCGAGTCTTATTACTTTCTTGACACATATTGTGTGTGAGCATAGTTCTTCAGTGCGTTAATTTGTTGGGTTCAACCACCACCATCCCTCCCGGTAGCTTGCTTCTAGCGAATTGAGCGCCACGCAGCGGTGAGTCTCGTTACTATCTGCATACCCTTTATGAGAGCATAGTGCTTTTATGCGTTAATTGTTTTGATCATTCACCACAATCTTTCCGGTTAGCTTGATTCTAGCGACTGGAGTGCCGCGCAGCGGCGAGTCTCATTATTTTCTTGACAGATAGTGTGTATGAGCATAGTGCTTCAGTGCGTTAATTGCTTGGATCATCCACCACAATCTCTCCGGGTAGCTTGTTTCTAGCGAATAGAGCGCCATGCTGCGGCGAGTCACATTACTTTCTTGACACATACTGTGTGTGACCATAGTGCTTCAATGCGTTAACTGTTTTGATCATCCACCAGAATCCCTCCGGGTAGCTTGCTTCTAGCGAATGGAGCGCCACGCAGCGGCGAGTCTCATTACTTTCTGCATATATTTTATGAGGGCATAATTCGTCAGTGCGTTAATTGTTTTGATCAGCCACCACAATCCCTCCGGGTAGCTTGCTTCTAGCGACTGGAGCGCCACGCAGCGGCGAGTCTCATTACTTTCTTGACACATACTGTGAGTGAGCATAGTTCTTCATTGAGTTAATTGGTTGGATCAACCACCAACATCCCTCCGGGCAGCTTGCTTCAAGCGAATGGAGCGCCACGTAGCGGCGTGTCTCATTACTTTCAGCATACACATTAAGAGTGCATAGTTCGTCAGTGCGTTAATTGTTTTATCATCCACCACATCCCTCCCGGTAACTTGCTTATAGCGAATGGAGCGCCAAGCAGCGGCGAGTCCCATTACTTTCTTCATACATACTGTGTGTGAGAATAGTGCTTCAGTGCGTTAATTGTTATGATCATCCACCACAATCTCTCCTGGTAGATTGCTTCTAGGGAATCGAGCGATACGCACCGGCAAGTCTCGTTATTTTCTTTGCACATACTGTGTGTAAGCGTAGTGCTTCAGTGCGTTAATTGTTTAATCCAGCAGAATCCCTCCGGGGAACTTCCTTCAAGCGAATTGAGCGCCATGCAGCTTCGAACCTCATTACTTTGTGCATACACTTTATGAGAGCATAGTTCGTCAGTGCGTTAATTGGTTTGAACATCCACCACAATCCCTCCGGGTAGATTGCTTCTAGCCAATAGAGCGCCACGCAGCGGCGAGTCTTATTTTTTCTGCATACACTTTATGATAGCACAGTTCGTCAGTGCGTTAATTGTTTTGATCATCCAGCACAATCCCTCCGGATAGCTTGCTTCTAGCGAATGGAGCGACACGCAGCGTTGAGTACATTACTTTCTTGACACATACTCTGTGTGAGCATAGTGCTTCACCTGGTTAATTGGTTGCATTATTTACCACAATCCTTCCGGGGAGTTTGCTTCAAGAGAATAAAGCGCCACGCAGCGGCAAGTCTCATCACTTTCTGCATACACTTTATGACGGCATAGTAAGACAGTGCGTTAATTGTTTTGATCTTCCACGACACTGTCACCGGGTAGCTTGCTTCTAGCGAATGAAGCGCCACGCAGCGGCGAGTCTCATTACATACTGGATATATTTCATGAGGGCATAGTTCGTTAGTGCCTTAATTGTTTTGATCATCCACCACAATCCGTCCGTGTAGCTTGCTTCTAGCAAATGGAGTTCCACCCAGCGGCAAGTCTCATTACTTTCTTGACACATAGTGTGCGTGAGCATAGTGCTTCAGTGCGTTAAATTTTTGATCATCCACCACAATCCCTCCGGGTAGCTTGCATCTATCGAATAGAGCGCCACGCAGCAGCGAGTCTCATTACTTTCTTGACACATAATGTGTATGAACATAGTGTTTCAGTGCGTTAAATTTTTGATCATCCACCACAATCCCTCCGGGTAGCTTGCTTCTAGCGAATAGAGCGCCACGCAGCGGTGAGTCTCATTACTTTGTGCATACCCTTTAAGAGGGCATAGTTCGTCACTGCGTTAATTGTTTTGATCAGCCACCACAATCCCTCCAGGAAGCTAGCTTCTAGCGACAGGACCGCCACGCAGCGGCGAGTCTTATTACTTTCTTGACACATACTGTGTGTGAGCATAGTTCTTTAGTGCGTTAATTTGTTGGGTTCAACCACCACCATCCCTCCCGGTAGCTTGCTTCTAGCGAATGGAGCGCCACGCAGCGGTGAGTCTCGTTACTATCTGCATACCCTTTATGAGAGCATAGTGCTTTTATGCGTTAATTGTTTTGATCATTCACCACAATCTTTCCAGTTAGCTTGATTCTAGCGACTGGAGTGCCGCGCAGCGGCGAGTCTCATTATTTTCTTGACAGATAGTGTGTATGAGCATAGTGCTTCAGTGCGTTAATTGCTTGGATCATCCACCACAATCCCTCCGGGTAGCTTGCTTCTAGCGAATAGAGCGCCACGCAGCGGTGAGTCTCATTACTTTGTGCATACCCTTTAAGAGGGCATAGTTCGTCACTGAGTTAATTGTTTTGATCAGCCACCACAATCCCTCCAGGAAGCTAGCTTCTAGCGACAGGACCGCCACGCAGCGGCGAGTCTTATTACTTTCTTGACACATACTGTGTGTGAGCATAGTTCTTCAGTGCGTTAATTTGTTGGGTTCAACCACCACCATCCCTCCCGGTAGCTTGCTTCTAGCGAATGGAGCGCCACGCAGCGGTGAGTCTCGTTACTATCTGCATACCCTTTATGAGAGCATAGTGCTTTTATGCGTTAATTGTTTTGATCATTCACCACAATCTTTCCGGTTAGCTTGATTCTAGCGACCGGAGTGCCGCGCAGCGGCGAGTCTCATTATTTTCATGACAGATAGTGTGTATGAGCATAGTGCCTCAGTGCGTTAATTGCTTGGATCATCCACCACAATCCCTCTGGGTAGCTTGTTTCTAGCGAATAGAGCGCCATGCTGCGGCTAGTCACATTACTTTCTTGACACATACTGTGTGTGACCATAGTGCTTCAATGCGTTAACTGTTTTGATCATCCACCAGAATCCATCCGGGTAGCTTGCTTCTAGCGAATGGAGCGCCACGCAGCGGCGAGTCTCATTACTTTCTGCATACATTTTATGAGGGCATAATTCGTCAGTGCGTTAATTGTTTTGATCAGCCACCACAATCCCTCCGGGTAGCTTGCTTCTAGCGACGGGAGCGCCACGCAGCGGCGAGTCTCATTACTTTCTTGACACATACTGTGAGTGAGCATAGTTCTTCATTGAGTTAATTGGTTGGATCAACCACCAACATCCCTCCGGGCAGCTTGCTTCAAGCGAATGGAGCACCACGTAGCGGCGTGTCTCATTACTTTCAGCATACGCATTAAGAGTGCATAGTTCGTCAGTGCGTTAATTGTTATGTTCATCCACCACAATCTCTCCTGGTAGATTGCTTCTAGGGAATCGAGCGATACGCAGCGGCAAGTCTCGTTATTTTCTTTGCACATACTGTGTGTAAGCGTAGTGCTTCAGTGCGTTAATTGTTTAATCCAGCAGAATCCCTCCGGGGAACTTCCTTCAAGCGAATGGAGCGCCACGCAGCTTCGAACCTCATTACTTTGTGCATACACTTTATGAGAGCATAGTTCGTCAGTGCGTTAATTGGTTGGAACATCCACCACAATCCCTCCGGGTAGATTGCTTCTAGCGAATAGAGCGCCACGCAGCGGCAAGTCTCATTTTTTTCTGCATACACATTATGATAGCACAGTTCGTCAGTGCGTTAATTGTTTTGATCATCCACCACAATCCCTCCGGATAGCTTGCTTCTAGCGAATGGAGCGACACGCAGCGTCGAGTCTCATTACTTTCTTGACACATACTGTGTGTGAGCATAGTGCTTCACCTCGTTAATTGGTTGCATTATTTACCACAATCCTTCTGGGGAGCTTGCTTCAGGAGAATAAAGCGCCACGCAGGGGCAAGTCTCATTACTTTCTCCATACACTTTATGAGGGCATAGTTCGTCAGTGCGTTAATTGTTTTGATCTTCCACGACACTGCCACCGAGTAGCTTGCTTCTAGCGAATGGAGCGCCACGCACCGGCGAGTCTCATTAATTTCTACATACATTTTATGAGGGCATAATTCTTCAGTGCGTTAATTGTTTGATCAGCCACCACAATCACTCCGGGTAGCTTGCTTCTAGCGAATGGTGCGCCACACAGCGGCCAGTCTCATTACTTTCTTGACACATAGTGTGTGTGAGCATAGTGCTTCAGTGCGTTAATTGTTTTGATCATCCACCACAATCACTTCGCGTAGCTTGTTTCTAGCGAATGGAGCGCCACGCAGCGGCGAGTCTCATTACTTTCTGCATACAATTTATGAGGGCATAGTTCGTCAGTGCGTTAATTGTTTTGATCATCCACCACAATCTCTCCGGGTAGCTTGCTTCTAGCAAATTGAGCGCCACCCAGCGGCGAGTCTCATTACTTTCTTGGCACATATTGTTTGTGAGCATAGTGCTTCAGTGCGTTAATTGTTTTGATCATCCACCACAATCACTCCGGGTAGCTTGCTTCTAGCGAATGGTGCGCCACACAGCGGCCAGTCTCATTACTTTCTTGACACATATTGTTTGTGAGCATAGTGCTTCAGTGCGTTAATTGTTTTGACCATCCACCACAATCACTCAGGGTAGCTTGCTTCTAGCGAATGGTGCGCCACGCAGCGCCGAGTCTCATTACTTTCTTTACACATAATGTGTGTGAGCATAGTGCTTCAGCGCGTTAATTGTTTTGATCATCCACCACAATCACTCCGGGTAGCTTGCTTCTAGCGAATGGAGCACCACGCAGTGGCGAGTCTCATTACTTTCTTTGAAACAAACTGTGTGTGAGCATAGTGCTTCAGTGCGTTAATTGTTTTGATGATCCACAACATTCCCACCGGGTAGCTTGCTTCTAGCGAATGGAGCGCCACGCAGCGGTGAGTCTCATTACATTCTTGACACATAATGTGTATGAGCATAGTTTTTCAGTGCGTTAAATTTCTGATCATCCACCACAATCCCTCCCGGTAGCTTGCTTCTAGCGAATAGAGAGCCAAACTGCGGCGAGTCTCATTACGTTCTGCATACACTTTATGAGGGCATACTTCGTCAGTGATTTAATTGCTTTGATCATCCACCACAATCCCTCCGGGTAGCTTGCTTCTTGCGAATGGACCGCCACGCAGCGGCGAGTCTCATTACTTTCTTCACAAGTACTGTGCGTGATCATAGTGCTACAGTTCGTTAATTGTTTGGATCTTCCACCACAATCCCTCCGGGTAGCTTGCTTCTTGCGAATGGACCGCCACGCAGCGGCGAGTCTCATTACTTTCTTCACAAATACTGTGTGTGAGCATAGTGCTACAGTTCGTTAATTGTTTTGATCATCCACCACAATCCCTCCGGGTAGCTTGCTTCTTGCGAATGGACCGCCACAGACCGGCGAGTCTCATTACTTTCTTCACAAATACTGTGTGTGAGCATAGTGCTACAGTTCGTTAATTGTTTTGATCATCCACCAGAATCTCCCCGGGTAGCTTGCTTTTCGCGAATGGAGCGCCAGGCTGCGGCGAGTCTCGTTACTATCTTGACACATACTTTGTGTGAGCATAGTGCTTCAATGCGTTAATTGTTTTGATCATCCACCAGAATCCATCCGGGTAGCTTTCTTCTAGCGAATGGAGCGCCACGCAGCGGCGAGTCTCATTTCTTTCTGCATACACTTTATGAAAGCATAGTTCGTCAATGCGTTAATTGTTTTGATCATCCACCACAATCCCTTCGGGTAGCTTGCTTCTAGCGAATGGAGTGCCACGCAGCGGCAAGTCTCATTACTTTCTTGACACACACTGTGTGTGAGCATAGTGCTTCACCGCGTTAACACTAGAAGCACGAAGCAGTCATTTTGATTGCTTCAACAAATATAATTTCGTATCACTTCTGTAATGTTTTAGCTAAAGCCCTGAAACTCACTGACTTTTAATATTTTTGTGCGTACTTTTGGATAGTATTAATAGTAAATTTATGCCCCTCTATACAGGGGCGCTAGTGCCAATTATACCTGGAAGCACGAAGCAGTCATTTTGACTTCTTTATAAAGATTATGGGAAATTATGTTTTTGTCTGTGATTTACGAAATGCAGCATTGAACACTTCTTGTTTCTAGACAAAAGAAAGTTGATACCTTTATTGATTGTGATTTGAGGCAAGAAAATATTAAAAAAGTTTATTCTTTTCTTATCTATATTGTGGTATCTAGTATTTCTTCCATTGTCTTACAAGATATCTTGCAGACAAACAAAATAGTTCAAGTACATGCTTTCATTATCTGTTTGTTAGTTTGTACGTGTAGTTGGTTAAAGTGAGCTGTGTATATGTGAGACTTTATGATGTGACCTCAAGAAATACTTCGAGTATTGCATGATCTGTCAGAAGATGAGTCTGAAGAAAATACTGACAATTTGCAGAATTAGAATAAAGGGGAGGGAATCTGGAGTGATTCTAACATTAAGAGAACATTTTATATCCAAGTGACGAGAAAGATAGTGATGGTGAAGACAACGCCAATAGTGGTGACAGTTTATTTCTTGAGATGGAACAATGCGGAAAAAATTGGATTTGAGAATAGGTGACATTGGCCGTACATCTAAGCAGAATATTGTTCGCGAAGTTGCGGAACCGACAAATTTTGCCAAGCGGCAAGTGTCTGAGGTAGTGCTTTTCGATTACCATTTGATGAATGAATGATGAGGCATGTCCTAAAAAGCTCCATGCTGAAGCACAAAGGCAATTCAAGTCAATAACATGGACTTTAACTCTTTCAGAACTATAATCTCATTTGGGCGTTAATATTTACCGAGGATATTCAGCAATACCCATTAGAGTCTTGTGGAAAATACAGCCGAGCCACTAATTGCTAGGAAGACAATGTGTAGGGATGGGATCTGTGAAATAAAACGGTACTTGAGATTTGACGAAGAGGCAACAAGATCAGCAAGACATCAGACGGACCAATTCGCACTTGCGTTGGAACTGTGAAATTAGTTTGTTGAGACCTGCATAAAATGTTACAAACCACATGACAATGCGATTGTTGAGTAGCAACTCTATCCTACGAAAGTCAGATGATCTCTGCGATATATGCCAAATAAACCCGATAATTTGGCGTCAAATTCTGCTTACGTATCGACGTACAATCAAAGTATATCCTCAATGGATTTACATATCTGAGAAAGTATTTGGAACACGTACTGCGGCAGAGTTAGGTAAATTTGTAGTTTCTAATATGATAAATATTTTTACTAAAAAAAATAATAAACGTGACATATAACGTCTTTACAATAAGAAAACTAGCCGAATCTCTTAGAGCTAAAAGTACTAGTTTCTTTGAAATAATAAACCAAAACAGAAGAGAGCTTCCTAAAGGTTGTGCATCCCAAAAGGACAAATACATGTATCAATGTAATGTTTACCGCGATCAGAGTGACAATACCTAACCTATCTACAAATGTAAGCGGAACAAAAGTGTTTGTGTGTTGAGTTCCATGCATAAGTCAGTGTCAATTTCCGCGACACAAAAGAAAACCTCGAATCTTTAACCTATTACCATCAGACGAAGTTTGGTGTAGATGTCGTTTAAAATTTGTGAAGTCACACACTGAGATGTGCGTGTTGACGGTCGCCAATGTACTTTTTTTTCAACGTGGTTGATTTGTCATGTTTGAAATCCTGGACAATATACAGAGAAGCTACCAGAAATAATTCATTAAGTAAAAATATATCCAACGTTTATCGAGGAGCTGATGACAGTAACAATGTATCTGAAGATGAGGAAATCTCTTCCACACGCAAGCGAGACAATGTCAAGTATGATTGTGTTAAAGCAACAAAACAGCTGACATATACTTCAAATGTTGAAAGTATGTTTGTGGAAATGGTATTACAGAGATCCGAAAAGGAGTTATCTTCGCCAAGGGTAAGTGACTTTGTGATGATATCCCAAGAAGATATTTATGAAAGGTATCATAGAATATCGTATTTTAAATTGAGTCTATTGTGAGTTTAACGTTCTAAATGAGACGTGGACCTACATATTAACCTGGAATCCTAACCACATGAACTCCCGCCGGAAATCGAACCCGAGTCTCCCACGCCATAGGCGACTACGCTAACCACTTAGCTACGAAGGAGCTCAAAATCGTATTTTACAATAAGCATTTCAATCTAAAAGTTGACAGTCATCTTTGGTTATTTTCATTACTTTAAAATTACTGCTATAAAACTCATTCATAAATATTATAACATTGCATATTGGTGTGATTAATGTATGTAAATAAAAATAATAAAATAAATAATACGATTTCTAGGCTTACTTGTAGATGTGTCTCATTGGGAATGTCGATAACACAGTTATCCTGTGTCATCATTATTTTCTATTTGAGTCAGAAACGGAGAGCAGTCAATTTGAATGCTTCGTGCTTCTAGAGGGTTCAAAAATTTCGTGCTTCTAGTGTTAATTGGTTGGATTATTTACCACAATCCCTCCGGGAAGCTTGCTTCAAGAGAATAAAGCGCCACGCAGCGGCAAGTCTCATTAATTTCTGCATACACTTTATGAGGGCATAGTTCGTCAGTGCGTAAATTGTATTGATCATCAACCACAATCACTCCTGGTAGCTTGCTTCTAGCGAATGGTGCGCCACCGAGCGGCCAGTCTCATTACTTTCTGCATACACTTTATGAAGGCATAGTTCGTCAGTGCGTTAAAAGTTCTAATCATCCACCAGAATCCCTCCGTGTAGCTTGCTTCTAGCGAATGAAGCGCCACCCAGAGACGAGTCTCATTACATTCTGGATATATTTTATGAGGGCATAGATCGTTAGTGCGTTAATTGTTTTGATCATCCACCACAATCCCTCCAGGAAGGTAGCTTCTAGCGAAGGGACCGAGACGCAGCGGCGAGTCTTATTACTTTCTTGACACATACTGTGTGTGAGCATAGTTCTTCAGTGCGTTAATTTGTTGGGTTCAACCACCACCATCCCTCCCGGTAGCTTGCTTCTAGCGAATGGAGCGCCACGCAGCGCTGAGTCTCGTTACTATCTGCATACCCTTTATGAGAGCATAGTGCTTTTATGCGTTAATTGTTTTGATCATTCACCACAATCTTTCCGGTTAGCTTGCTTCTAGCAAATGAAGCGCCACGCAGCGGCGAGTCTCATTACTTTCTGGATATATTTTATGAGGGCATGGTTCTTCAGTGCGTTAATTGTTTTGGTCATCCACCACAATCCCTCCGTGTAGCTTGCTTCTAGCAAATGGAGCGCCACCCAGCGGCGAGTCTCATTACTTTCTTGACACATATTGTTTGTGAGCATAGTGCTTCAGTGCGTTAATTGTTTTGATCATTTACCACAATCACTCGGGGTAGCTTGCTTCTAGCGAATGGTGCGCCACACAGCGGCCATTCTCATTATTTTTTGACACATATTGTGTGTGAGCATAGTGCTTCAGTGCGTTAGTTGTTTAGAACATCCACCACAATCATTTCGGGTAGCTTCATTCTAGCGAATGGAGCGCCACGCAGCATCGAGTCTCATTACTTTCTGCATACAATTTATTAGGGCATAGTTCGTCAGTGCGATAATTGTTTTGATAATCTACCAAAAACCCTCCGGGTACTTTGCATCTAGCGAATTTAGCTCCACCCAGCAGCGAGTCTCATTACTTTTTGACACATACTGTGTTTGAGAATAGTGCTTCAGTGCGTTAGTTGTTTAGATGATCCACCACAATCACTACGGGTAGCTTGCTTCTAACGAATGGAGCGCAACAAAGCGGCCAGTGTCATTACTTACTTGACACATACTGTGTGTGAGCAAAGTGATTCAATTCGTTAATAGTTTTGACCATCCACCAGAATCCCTCAGGGTAGCTTGCTTTTAGCGAATGGAGCGCCAGGCAGCGGCGAGTCTCATTACTTTCTGCATACACTTTATGAGGGCATACTTCGTCAGTGCGTTAATTGTTTTGACCATCCACCACAATTCCTCCAGGTAGCTTGCTTCTGACGAATGGAGCGCCACGTAGCGGCGAGTCTCATAAATTTCTTGACACATACTGTGTGTGAGCATAGTGCTTCAGTGGGTTAATTGGTTGGATCATCCACCACAATCCCCCCGGGGACCTTGCTTCTAGCGAATGGAGCGCCACGCAGCGGCGAGTCTCATTTCTTTCTGCATGCACTTAATGAGGGCATAGTTCGTCAGTGCGTTAATTGTTTTGATCATCCACCAAAATCCCTCCTGGTAGCTTGCTTCTAGGGAATGGAGCGCCATGCAGGGGCGAGTCTCATTTTTTTTTTTTTTTGACACATACTATGTGTGAGCATAGTGCTTCAGTGCGTTAATTTGTTGGATCATCCACAACAATCCCTTCGGGGACCTTGCTTCTATGGAATGGAGCGCCACGCAGCGGCAAGTCTCATTTTCTTGAGCATAGTGCTTCAGTGCGTTAAATGAATTGATCATCCAAAAGAATCCCTCCAGGTAGCTTGCTTCTGACGAATGGAGCGCCACGCAGCGGCGAGTCTCATAAATTTCTTGACACATACTGTGTTTGAGAATAGTGCTTCAGTGCGTTAATTGTTTAGATCATCCATTACAATCACTACGGGTACCTTGCCTCTAGCGAATGGAGCGCCACGCAGCGGCGAGTCTTATTACTATCTGCATACACTTTATGAGGGCATAGTTCGTCAGCGAATTAATAAATTTGATCATCCACCACAATCCCTCCGGGTAGCATGCTTATAGCGAACGGAGCGGCGAGTCTCATTACTTTCTGCATACAATTTATGAGGGCATAGTTCGTCAGTGCGTTAATTGTTTTGATCATCCACTACAATCACTCCAGGTAGCTTGCTTCTAGCAAATGGAGCGCCACGCAGCGGCGAGTCTCATTACTTTCTGGATATATTTTATGAGGGCATGGTTCTTCAGTGCGTTAATTGTTTTGGTCATCCACCACAATCCCTCCGTGTACCTTGCTTCTAGCAAATGGAGCGCCACCCAGCGGCGAGTCTCATTACTTTCTTGACACATATTGTTTGTGAGCATAGTGCTTCAGTGCGTTAATTGTTTTGATCATTTACCACAATCACTCGGGGTTGCTTGCTTCTAGCGAATGGTGCGCCACACAGCGGCCATTCTCATTATTTTTTGACACATATTGTGTGTGAGCATAGTGTTTCAGTGCGTTAGTTGTTTTGAACATCCACCACAATCATTTCGGGTAGCTTCATTCTAGCGAATGGAGCGCCACGCAGCATCGAGTCTCATTACTTTCTGCATACAATTTATTAGGGAATAGTTCGTCAGTGCGTTAATTGTTTTGATAATCTACCAAAAAACCTCCGGGTACTTTGCATCTAGCGAATTTAGCTCCACCCGGCGGCGAGTCTCATTACTTTTTGACACATACTGTGTTTGAGAATAGTGCTTCAGTGCGTTAGTTGTTTAGATGATCCACCACAATCACTACTGGTAGCTTGCTTCTAACGAATGGAGCGCAACAAAGCGGCCAGTGTCATTACTTACTTGACACTTACTGTGTGTGAGCAAAGTGATTCAATTCGTTAATTGTTTTGACCATACACCAGAATCCCTCAGGGTAGCTTGCTTTTAGCGAATGGAGCGCCAGGCAGCGGCGAGTCTCATTACTTTCTGCATACACTTTATGAGGGCATACTTCGTCAGTGCGTTAATTGTTTTGACCATCCACCACAATTCCTCCAGGTAGCTTTCTTCTGACGAATGGAGCGCCACGTAGCGGCGAGTCTCATAAATTTCTTGACACATACTGTGTGTGAGCATAGTGCTTCAGTGGGTTAATTGGTTGGATCATCCACCACAATCCCCCCGGGGACCTTGCTTCTAGCGAATGGAGCACCACGCAGCGGCGAGTCTCATTTCTTTCTGCGTACACTTAATGAGGGCATAGTTCGTCAGTGCGTTAATTGTTTTGATCATCCACCAAAATCCCTCCGGGTAGCTTCCTTCTAGGGAATGGAGCGCCATGCAGGAGCGAGTCTCATTTTTTTTTGACACATACTATGTGTGAGCATAGTGCTTCAGTGCGTTAATTTGTTGGATCATCCACAACAATCCCTTCGGGGACCTTGCTTCTATGGAATGGAGCGCCACGCAGCGGCAAGTCTCATTTTCTTGAGCATAGTGCTTCAGTGCTATAATTGAATTGAACATCCAAAAGAATCCCTCCAGGTAGCTTGCTTCTGACGAATGGAGCGCCACGCAGCGGCGAGTCTCATTACTTTCCTCACACATACTGTGTGTGAGCATAGTGCTACAGTGCGTTAATTGGTTGGATCATCCACCACAATTCCTCCGAGGAGCTTGCTTCAAGCAAATGGAGCGCAACGCAGCGGAGAGTCTCATTACTTTCTGCATACACTTTATGAGGGCATACTTCGTCAGTGATTTAATTGTTTTGATCATCCACCAGAATCCCTCCGGGTTCCTTGCTTATTGCGAATGGACCGCCACGCAGCGGCGAGTCTCATTTCTTTCTTCACAAACACTGTGTGAGAGCATAATGCTTGATTGCGTTAATTGGTTGGATCATCCACCAGAATCCCTCAGGGTAGCTTGCTTTTAGCGAATGGAGCGCCAGGCAGCGGCGAGTCTCATTACTTTCTGCATACACTTTATGAGGGCATACTTCGTCAGTGCGTTAATTGTTTTGACCATCTATTTCAATTCCTCCGGGTAGCTTGCTTCTGGTGAATGGAGAGCCACGCAGCGGCGAGTCTCATTAACTTCTTGACATATACTGTGTGTGAGCAAAGTGCTTCAGTGCGTTAATTGTTTTGATCATCCACCACAATCCCTCCGGGTAGCTTGATTCTGTCGAATGGAGCGCCACTCAGCGGCGAATCTCATTAATTTCTTGACACATACTGTGTGTGAGCATAGTGCTTCAGTGCGTTAATTGGTTGGATCATCTACCACAATCCCCCCGGGGACCTCGCTTCCAGCGAATGGAGCGCCACGCAGCGGCGAGTTTCATTTTCTTGACACATACTGTGTGTGAGCATTGTGCTTCAGTGCGTTAATTGGTTGGATCATCAACCATTATTCCACCGGGGACCTTGCTTCTAGCGAAAGGAGCTCCACGCAGCGGCGAGTCTTATTTCTTTCTGCATACACTTAATGAGGGCATAGTTCGTCAGTGCGTTAATTGTTTGGATCATCCAGCAAAATCCATCCGGGTAGCTTGCTTCTAGGGATTGGAACGCCACGCAGCGGCGAGTCTCATTATTTTCCTGACACATACTGTGTGTGAGCATAGTGCTTCAGTGCGTTAATTGGTTGGATCATCAACCATTATTCCACCGGGGACCTTGCTTCTAGCGAATGGAGCGCCATCCAGCGGCGAGTCTCATTTCTTTCTGCATACACTTAATGAGGGCATAGTTTGTCAGTGCGTTAATTGTTTTGATCATCCACCACAATCCCTCCAGGGAGCTTACTTCAAGCGAATGGAGCACCACGCAGCGGCGAGTCTCATTACTTTCTGCATACACTTAATGAGGGCATACTTTGTCAGAGCGTTAATTGTTTTGATCATCCACCACAATCCCTCCAGGTAGCTTGCTTCTAACGAATGGAGCGCCATGCAGCGGCGAGTCTCATTTTCTTGACACATACTGTATGTGAGCATTGTTCTTCAGTGCGTTAATTGTTTTGATCATCCAAAAGATTCCCTTCGGGTAGCTTGCTTCTAGCGAATGGAGAGCCACGCAGCGCCGAGTCTCATTTCTTTCTGCATACACTTAATGGTGGCATAGTTTCTCAGTGCGTTAATTGTTTTGATCATCCACCACAATCCCTCCGGGTAGCTTGCTTCTAGCGAATGGAACGCCACGCTGCGGCGAGTCTCATTACTTTCTTTACACATAGTGTGTGTGAGCATAGTGCTTCAGTGCGTTCATTTGTTGGATCATCCACCACAATCCCTCCGGGGAGTTTACTTCAAGAGAATGGAGCGCCTCGCAGTGGCGAGTCTCATTACTTTCTGCATACACTTTATGATGGCATAGTTCGTCGTTGCGTTAATTGTTTTGATCATCCACTACAATCCCTCCGGGTAGCTTGTTTCTAGCGAATGGAGCGCCACGCAGCGGCGAGTCTCATTACTTTCTTGACACATACTGTGTGTGAGCATAGTGCTTCCGTGCGTTAATTGTTTTGATCATCCATCACAATCAAACCAGGTAGCTTGCTTCTAGCGAATGGAGCGCCACGCAGCGGCGAGTCTCATTACTTTCTGTACACATTTTTTGACGGCATAGTTCGTCAGTGCGTTAATTGGTTGGATCATCCCCCACAATCCCTCCGGGTAGCTTGCTTCTAGCGAATGGAGCGCAACGCAGCGGCGAGTTTCATTACTTTCTGTACACATTTTTTTGACGGCATAGTTCGTCAGTGCGTTAATTGGTTGGATCATGCAGCACAATCCCTCCAGGTAGCTTGCTTCTGACGAATGGAGCGCCACGCAGCGGCGAGTCTCATAAATTTCTTGACACATACTGTGTGTGAGCATAGTGCTTTAGTCGGTTAATTGGTTGGATCATCCACCACAATCCCCCCGGGGACCTTGCTTCTAGCGAATGGAGCGCCACGCAGCGGCGAGTCTCATTTCTTTCTGCATACACTTAATGAGGGCATAGTTCGTCAGTGCGTTAATTGTTTTGATCATCCACCAAAATCCCTCCGAGTAGCTTGCTTCTAGGGAATGGAGCGCCATGCAGGGGCGAGTCTCAATTTTTTTGACACATACTAAGTGTGAGCATAGTGCTTCAGTGCGTTAATTTGTTGGATCATCCACAACAATCCCTTCGGGGACCTTGCTTCTATGGAATGGAGCGCCACGCAGCGGCAAATCTCATTTTCTTGACACATACTATGTTTGAGCATAGTGCTTCAGTGCGTTAATTGATTTGATCATCCAAAAGAATCCCTCCGGTGAGTTTGCTTCAAGCGAATGGAACGACACGCAGCGTCGACTCTCATTACTTTCTGCATACGCTTTATGTGTTCTTAGTTCGTCAGTGGTTTGATTGTATTGATCATCCACCACAATCCCACAGGTTAGCTTGCTTCTAGCGAACGGAGCGCCACGCCGCGACGAGTCTCATTACTTTCTTCACACATACTGTGTGAGAGCATAATGCTTCAGTGCGTTATTTGGTTGGATCATCCACCACAATCCCTCCGGTGAGCTTGCTTCAAGCGAATGGAGCACCACACAGCGGCGAGTCTCATTACTTTCTGCATACAATTTATGAGGGCATAGTTCGTCCGTGCGTTAATTTTCTTGTTCATCCACCACAATCCATCCGGGTAGCTTGCTTCTAACGAATGGAGCGCCACGCAGCGGCGAGTCTCATTACTTTCTTCACACATACTGTGTGTGAGCATAGTGCTACAGTGCGTTAATTTGTTGGATCATCCACCACAATCCCTCCGAACAGCTTGCTTCAAGCGAATGGAGCGCAAAGCAGCGGAGAGTCTCATTACCTCTTGCATAAACTTTACGAGGGCATACTTCGTCAGTGATTTAATTGTTTTGATCATCCACCAGAATTCCTCCGGGTAGCTTGCTTATTGCGAATGGACCGCCACGCAGCGGCGATTCTCATTACTTTCTTCACAAATACTGTGGTTGAGCATAGTGCTACAGTTCGTTAATTGTTTTGATCATCCACCTCAATCCCACCGGATAGCTTGCTTCTAGCGAATGGGGCGCCTCGCAGCGTCGAGTCTCATTACTTTCTTGACACATACTGTTTGTGAGCAAAGTGATTCAATGCGTTATTTGTTTTGACCATCCACCAGAATCCCTCCGGGTAGCTTGCTTTTAGCGAATGGAGCGCTACGCAGCGGCGAGTCTCATTACTTTCTGCATACACTTTATGGGGGCATAGTTCGTCAGTGCGTTAATTGTTTTCACCATTCCCAACAATTCCTCCGGGTAGCTTGCTTCTGGAAAATGGAGCGCCACGGAGCGGCGAGTCTGATTACTTTCTTCACACATTCTGTGTGTGAGCATAATGCTTCTGTGCGTTAATTGTTTTCATCATCCACCACAACCCCACCCTGTAGCTTCCTTCTAGCGAATGGAGCGCCACGCAGCGGCGAGTCTCATTACTTTCTTCACACATACTGTGTGAGCATAGTGCCACAGTGTGTTAATTGTATTGATCATCCACCACAATCCCACTGAATAGCTTGCTTCTAGCGAATGGAGCGCCTCGAAGCGTCGAGTCTCATTACTTTCTTGACACATACTGTGTGTGAGCAAAGTGATTCAATGTGTTAATTGTTTTGACCATCCACCAGAATCCCACCGGTTAGCTTGCTTTTCGCGAACGGAGCGCCACGCCGCGACGAGTCTCATTACTTTCTTCACACATACTGTGTGAGAGCATAATGCTTCAGTGCGTTATTTGGTTGGATCATCCACGACAATCTTTCCGGTGAGCTTGCTTCAAGCGAATGGAGCAGCACACAGCGGCGAGTCTCATTACTTTCTGCATACAATTTATGAGGGCATAGTTCGTGCGTGCGTTAATTGTCTTGCTCATCCACCACAATCCATCCGGGTAGCTTGCTTCTAACGAATGGAGCGCCACGCAGCGGCGAGTCTCATTACTTTCTTCACACATACTGTGTGTGAGCATAGTGCTACAGTGCGTTAATTGGTTGGATCATCCACCACAATCCCTCCGAAGAGCTTGCTTCAAGCGAATGGAGCGCAGAGCAGCGGAGAGTCTCATTACTTTCTGCATACACTTTATGAGGGCATACTTCGTCAGTGATTTAATATTTTTGATCATCCACCAGAATCCCTACGGGTATCCTGTTTCTTTCGAATGGACCGCCACGCAGCGGCGAGTCTCATTACTTTCTTCACAAATACTGTGGTAAGCATAGTGCTACAGTTCGTTAATTGTTTTGGTCATCCACCACAATCCCACCCGATAGCTTGCTTCTAGCGAATGGAGCGCCTCGCAGCGTCGAGTCTCATTACTTTCTTGGCACATACTGTGTGTGAGCATAGTGCTTCAGTGCGTTAATAATTTTGATCATCCACCAGAATCCCTCCGGGTAGCTTGCTTCTGGCGAATGGAGCGCCACGCAGCGGCAAGTCTCATTTTCTTGACACATACTGTGTGTGAGCATAGTGCTTCAGTGCGTTAATTGAATTGATCATCCACCAGAAACCCTCCGGGTAGCTTGCTTCTAGCGAATGGAGCGCCACGCAGCGGCGAGTCTCATTACTTTCTGCATACACTTTATGAGGGCATAGTTCGTCAGTGCGTTAATTGTTTTGACCATCAACCACAATTCCTCCGGGTAGCTTGCTTCTGGCGAATAGAGCGCCACGGAGCTGCGAGTCTGATTACTTTCTTGACACATTCTGTGTCTGAGCATAATGCTTCAGTGCGTTAATTGTTTTCATCATCCACCACAATCCCACCCTGCAGCTTCCTTCTAGCGAATGGAGCGCTACGCAGCGGCGAGTCTCATTACTTTCTTCACACATACTGTGTGTGAGTATAGTGCTACAGTGCGTTAATTGGTTGGATCATCCACCACAATCCCTCGGGTGAGCTTGCTTCTATGGAATGCAGCGCCACGCAGCGGCAAGTCTCATTTTCTTGACTCATACTGTGTGTGAGCATAGTGCTACAGTTCGTTAATTGTTTTGATCATCCACCACAATCCCACCGGATAGCTTGCTTTTAGCGAATGGAGCGCCTCGCAGCGTCGAGTCTCATTTCTTTGTTGACACATACTGTGTGTGAGCAAAGTGCTTCAGTGCGTTAATTATCTGGATCATCCACCACAATCCCACCAGTTAGCTTGCTTTTAGCGAACGGAGCGCAACGCCGCGACGAGTCTCATTACTTTCTTCACACATACTGTGTGAGAGCATAATGCTTTAGTGCGTTAATTGGATGGATCATCCACCACAATCCCTCCGGTGAGCTTGGTTCATGCGAATGGAGCGCCACACAGCGGCGAGTCTCATTACTTTCTGCATACAATTTATGAGGGCATAGTTCGTCAGTGCGTTAATTGTTTGGAATATCCACCAAAATACCTCCGGGTAGCTTGCTTCTAACAATTAGATCGCTACGCAGCGGCGAGTCTCATTATTTTCTTGACACATACTGTGTGTGAGCATAGTGCTTCAGTGCGTTAATTGGTTCGATCATCCACCATTATAACCCCGGGGACCTTGCTTCTAGCGAAAGGAGCGCCACACAGCGACGAGTCTCATTTTCTTGACACATACTATGTGTGTGCATAGTGCTTCAGTGCTTTAATTGTTTTGATCATCCAAAAGAATCCCTTCGGGTAGCTTGCTTCTAGCGAATGGAGCGCCATGCAGCGGCGAGACTCATTTCTTTCTGCATACACTTATGGAGGGCATATTTTGTCAGTGCTTTAATTGTTTTGATCATCCACCACAATCCCTCCGGGGAGCTTGCTTCAAGAGAATGTAGCACCACACAGTGGCGAGTCTCATTACTTTCTGCATACACTTTATGAGGGCGTAGTTTCTCAGTGCGTTAATTGTTTTGATCATCCACCACAATCTCTCCGGGTAGTTTGCTTCTAGCGAATGGTGCGCCACGCAGCGGCGAGTCTCATTACTTTCTTCACACATACTGTGTGTGAGCAAAGTGCTACAGTGCGTTAATTTGTTGGATCATCCACCACAATCCCTCCGAACAGCTTGCTTCAAGCGAATGGAGCGCAAAGCAGCGGAGAGTCTCATTCCCTTCTGCATACACTTTATGAGGGCATACTTCGTCAGTGATTTAATTGTTTTGATCATCCACCAGAATTCTTCCGGGTAGCTTGCTTATTGCGAATGAAGCGCCACGCAGCGGCGAGTTTCATTACTTTCTGCATACAATTTATGAGTGCATAGTTCGTCCGTGCGTTAATTGTCTTGTTCATTAACCACAATCTATCCGGGTAGCTTGCTTCTAACGAATGGAGCGCCTCGCAGCGTCTAGTCTCACTACTTTCTTGACACATACTGTGTGTGAGCATAGTGCTTCAGTGCGTTAATAGTTTTTATCATCCACCAGAATCCCTCCGGGTAGCTTGATTCTAGCGAATGGAGCGCCACGCAGCGGCGAGTTTCATTACTTTCTGTACACATTTTTTGACGGCATAGTTCGTCAGTGCGTTAATTGGTTGGATCATCCACCACAATCCCTCCGGGTAGCTTGCTTCTAGCGAATGAAGCGCCACGCAGCGGCGAGTTTCATTACTTTCTGCATACACTTTATGAGGGAATAGTTTATCAGTGCGTTAATTGTTTTGATCATCCACCACAATCTCTCCGGGTAGTTTGCTTCTAGCGAATGGTGCGCCACGCAGCGGCGAGTCTCATTACTTTCTTGACACATACTGTGTTTGAGAATAGTGTTTCAGTTCGTTAATTGTTTTGAACATCCAAAAGAATCCCTTCGGGTAGCTTGCTTCTAGCGAATGGACCTCCACGCAGCGGCGAGTCTCATTACTTTCTTGATACTTACTGTGTGTGAGCATAGTGCTTCAGTGCGTTAATTGGTTGGATCATCCACCACAATACCTCCGGGTAGCTTGCTCCTATCGAGTGGAGCGCCACACAGCGGCGAGTCTCATTACTTTCTTGATACATACTGTGTGTGAGCATCGTGCTTCAATGCGTTAATTGTCTTGATCATAAACCAGAATCCATCCAAGTAGCTTGCTTCTAGCGAATAAAGCGCCATGCAGCGGCGAGTCTCACTACTTTCTTGTCATATACTGTGTGTGAGCATACTGCTTCAGTGCGTTAATTAGTTGGATCATCCACCACAATCCCTCCGGGGAGGTTGCTTCAAGCGAATGGAGCGCCACGCAGCGGCGAGCCTCATTAATTTCTGCATACATCTTTTGAGGGCATAATTCGTCAGTGCGTTAATTGTTTTGATCATCCATCACAATCAAACCAGGTAGCTTGCTTCTAGCGAATGGAGCGCCACGCAGCGGCGAGTCTCATTACTTTCTGTACACATTTTTTGACGGCATAGTTCGTCAGTGCGTTAATTGGTTGGATCATCCCCCACAATCCCTCCGGGTAGCTTGCTTCTAGCGAAAGGAGCGCAACGCAGCGGCGAGTTTCATTACTTTCTGTACACATTTTTTTGACGGCATAGTTCGTCAGTGCGTTAATTGGTTGGATCATGCAGCACAATCCCTCCGGGTAGCTTGCTTCTAGCGAATGAAGCGCCACGCAGCGGCGAGTTTCATTACTTTCTGCATACACTTTATGAGGGAATAGTTCATCAGTGCGTTAATTGTTTTCATCATCCACCACAATCTCTCCGGGTAGAATGCTTCTAGCGAATTGAGCGTTACGCAGCTGCGAGTCTCATTACTTTCTTGAAGAGGACTGTGTGTGTGCTTAGTGCTTCAGTGCGTTAATTGGTTAGATCATCCACTACAATGCCTCGTGGTAGGTTGCTTTAAGCGAATCGAGCACCACGCAGCAGCGAGTCTCATTACTTTCTGCATGCATTTTTTGAGGGCATAGTTCGTCAGTGCTTTAATTTTTTGGATCATCCACCACAATCCCTCCGGGTAGCTTGCTTCAAGCGAATGGACCGCCACGCAGCGGCGAGTCTCATTACTTTCTGTACACATACTTTGTGTGAGCATAGTGCTTAAGTAGGTTAATTGTTTGGATCATCCACCAGAATCCCTCCGGGTAGTTTGCTTCTAGCGAATCGAGAGCCTCGCTGGGGCGAGTCTCTTAACTTTCTTGACACATACTGTGTGTGAGTATAGTGCTTAAGTGCGTTAATTGGTTGGATCATCCACCACAATCCCTTTTGGTTGCTAGCTTCTAGCGAATAGAGCGCCACGCCGCGGCGAGTCTCATAAATTTCTTGACACATACTGTGTGTGAGCATAGTGCTTCAGTGCGTTAGATGGTTGGATCATCCACCACAATCGCTCCGGGTAGCATGCTTCTAGCGAATGGAGCGCCACGTAGCGGCGAGTTTCATTACTTTCAGCATACACTTTATGAGGGCACCGTTCGTCAGTGCGTTAATTGTTTTGATCATCCGTCATTTTCAATCTGGTTAGCTTGCTTCTAGCGAATGGAGCGCCACACAGCGGCGAGTCTCATTACTTTCGTGACACATACTGTGTGTGAGCATAGTGCTTCAGTGCGTTAGTTGTTTGGATCATCCACCAGAATCTTTCTGGGTAGCTTCCTTGTAGCGAATCGAGCGCCACACAGCGGCGAGTCTCGTAACTTTCTTGACACATACTGTGTGTGAGCATAGTTCTTCAGTGCGTTAATTGGTTGGATCATCCATCACAATTCCTTCGGGTAGCTTGCTTCTAGCAAATGGAGCACCACGCAGCGGCGAGTCTCATTACTTTCTTGATACTTACTGTGTGTGAGCATAGTGCTTCAGTGCGTTAATTGGTTGGATCATCCACCACAATACCACCGGGTAGCTTGCTCCTATCGAATGGAGCGCCACACAGCGGCGAGTCTCATTACTTTCTTGATACATACTGTGTGTGAGCATCGTGCTTCAGTGCATTAATTGTCTTGATCATACACCAGAATCCATCCAAGTAGCTTGCTTCTAGCGAATGGAGCGCCACGCAGCGGCGAGTCTCATTACTTTCTTGACACATACTGTGTTTGAGAATAGTGCTTCAGTGCGTTAATTGTTTTGAACATCCAAAAGAATCCCTTCGGGTAGCTTGCTTCTAACGAATGGAGCCCTACGCAGCGGCGAGTCTCATTACTTTCTTGACAAGGACTGTGTGTGTGCTTAGTGCTTCAGTGCGTTAATTGGTTGGATCATCCACCACAATGCCTTTTGGTAGGTTGCTTAAAGCGAATCGAGCACCACGCAGCAGCGAGTCTCAATACTTTCTGCATACATTTTTTGAGGCCATAGTTCGTCAGTGCATTAATTGCTTGGATCATCCACCACAATCACTCCGGGTAGCTTGCTTCAAGCGAATGGAGCGCCACGCAGCGGCGAGTTTCATTACTTTCTTGACACATACTTTGTGTGAGCATAGTGCTTCAGTGCGTTAATTGTTTGGATCATCCACCAGAATCCTTCCGGGTAGTTTGCTTCTAGCGAATCGAGCGCTACGCTGCGGCGAGTCTCATTACTTTCTGCATACATTTTTTGAGGGCATAGTTCGTCATTGCATTAATAGTTTGGATCATCCACCACAATCCCTCCGGGGAGGATGCTCCCAGCGAATGGAGCGCCACGCAGCGGCGAGTCTCACTAGTTTCTTGTCATATACTGTGTGTGAGCATACTGCTTCAGTGCGTTAATTACTTGGATCATCCACCACAATCCTTCCGGGTAGCTTGCTTCAAGCGAATGGAGCGCCACGCAGCGGCGAGTCTCTTAAATTTCTTGACACATAGTGTGTGTGAGCATAGTGCTTCAGTGCATTAATTGTTTTGTTCATCCACTACAATCCCTCCGGGTAGCTTGCTTCTAGCGAATAGAGCGCCACGCTTGCGGCGAGTCTCATTGATTGCTTGACACATACTGTGTGTGACCATAGTGCTTCAATGCGTTGATTGTTTTTATCATTCACTAGAATCTTTCCGGGTAGCTTGCTTCTAGCGAATGGAGCGCCACGCAGCGGCCAGTCTCGTTACTTTCTGCATAGACTTTATGAAGGCATAGTTCGTCAGAGTGTAATTTGTTTTGATCATCCACCACAATCCCTCCGGGTAGCTTGCTTCTAGCGACTGAAGCGCCACACAGCGGCGAGTCTCTTTATTTTATTGACACATACTGTGTGTAAGCATAGTGCTTCAGTGCGTTAATTGTTTTGATCATCCACAACAATCCCTCCGGGTAGCTTGCTTCAAGCGAATGGAGCGCCTCGCAGCGGCGAGTCTCATAACATTCTGCATAAATTTTATGAGAGCATAGTTCCTCTGTGCGTTAATTGATTGATTATCCACCACAATCCCTCCGTGGAGCTAGCTTCAGGCGAGTGGAGCGCAACGCAGCGGCGTGTCTCATTTCTTTCTGCATACACTTTATGAGTGCATAGTTCGTCAGTGCGTTAATTGTTATGATCATCCTGCACAATCCCTCCGGCTAGCTTGCTTCTAGCGAATGGAGCGCCACGAAACGGCGAGTCTGATTACTTTCTTGACACATACTCTGTGTGAGCATAGTGCTTCAGTGCGTTAAATTTTTGATCATCCACCACAATCCCTCCGTGTAGCTTGCTTCTAGCGAATGGAGAGCCACGCAGCAGCGAATCTCATTACTTTCTTGACACATAATGTGTATGAGCATAGTGTTTCAGTGCGTTAAATTTTTGATCATCCACCAGAATCCTTCCGGGTAGTTTGCTTCTAGCGAATCGAGCGCCACGCTGCGGCGAGTCTCATTACTTTCTGCATACATTTTTTGAGGGGATAGTTCGTCATTGCATTAATAGTTTGGATCATCCACCACAATCCCTCCGGGTAGCTTGCTACAAGCGAAAGGAGCGCCACGCAGCGGCTAGTCTCATTACTTTCTTGACACGTACTTTGTGTGAGCATAGTGCTTCAGTGCGTTAATTGTTTTGATCATCCGTCATTATCAATCAGGGTAGATTGCTTCTAGCGTATAGAGCGCCACGCAGCGGCGAGTCTCATTAATTTCTCAACACATACACTATGTGAGCATAGTTCTTCAGTGCGTTAATAGTTTTGATTATCCGCCAGAATCCCTTCGGGTAGCTTGCTTCTAGCGAATGGAGCGATACACAGCGGCGAGGCTCAATACTTTCGTGACATACTGTGTGTTAGCATAATGCTTCAGTGCGTTAATTGTTATGATCATCCACCAAAATCCCTCTGGGTAGCTTCCTTCTAGGGATTCGAGCGCCAAAAAGCGGCGAGTCTCATAATTTTCTTGACACATACTGTGTGTGAGCTAAGTGCTTCAGTGCGTTAATTGGTTGGATCATCCACCACAATTCCTTCGGGTATCTTGCTTCTGGCAAATGGAGCACCACGCAGTGGCGAGTCTCATTACTTTCTTGACACATACAGTGTGTGAGCATCGTGCTTCAGTGCGTTAATTGTTTTGATCATACACCAGAATTCCTCCGGGGAGGATGCTTCAAGCGAATGGAGCGCCACGCAGCGGCGAGTCTCACTACTTTCTTGTCATATACTGTGTGTGAGCATACTGCTTCAGTGCGTTAATTAGTTGGATCATCCACCACAATCGCTCCGGGTAGCTTGCTTCATGCGAATGAAGCGCCACGCAGCGGCGAGTTTCATTACTTTCTGCATACACTTTATGAGGGAATAGTTCATCTGTACGTTAATTGTTTTGATCATCCACCACAATCTCTCCGGGTAGTTTGCTTCTAGCGAATGGAGCGCCATGCAGCGGCGAGTGTCATTACTTTCTTGACACATACTGTGTTTGAGAATAGTGCTTCAGTGCGTTAATTGTTTTTACATCCAAAAGAATCCCTTCGGGTAGCTTGCTTCTAGCGAATGGAGCGCTACGCAGCGGCAAGTCTCATTACTTTCTTGACAAGGACTGTGTGTGTGCTTAGTGCTTCAGTGCTTTAATTCGTTGGATCATCGACACCAATGCCTCCTGGTAGGTTGCTTTAAGCGAATCGAGCACCACGCAGCAGCGAGTCTCATTACTTTCTGCATACATTTTTTGAGGGCATTGTTCGTCAGTGCATTAATTTTTTGGATCATCCACCACAATCCCTTCGGGTAGCTTGCTTCAAGCGAATGGAGCGCCACGCAGCGGCGAGTCTCATTACTTTCTGTACACATACTTTGTGTGAGCATAGTGCTTCAGTGCATTATATGTTTTGTTCATCCACTACAATCCCTCCGGGTAACTTGCTTCTAGCGAATAGAGCGCCACGCTTGCGGCGAGTCTCATTAATTGCTTGACACATACTGTGTGTGACCATAGTGCTTCAATGCGTTGATTGTTTTGATCATTCACTAGAATCTTTCCGGGTAGCTTGCTTCTAGCGAATGGAGCGCAACGCAGCGGCCAGTCTCGTTACTTTCTGCATAGACTTTATGAAGGCATAGTTCGTCAGAATGTTATTTGTTTTGATCATCCACCACAATCCCTCCGGGTAGCTTGCTTCTAGCGACTGAAGCGCCATACAGCGGCGAGTCTCTTTATTTTATTGACACATACGGTGTGTAAGCATAGTGCTTCAGTGCGTTAATTGTTATGATCATCCTGCACAATCCCTCCGGCTAGCTTGCTTCTAGCGAATGGAGCGCCACGAAACGGCGAGTCTGATTACTTTCTTGACACATACTCTGTGTGAGCATAGTGCTTCAGTGCGTTAAATTTTTGATCATCCACCACAATCCCTCCGTGTAGCTTGCTTCTAGCGAATGGAGAGCCACGCCGCAGCGAGACTCATTACTTTCTTGACACATAATGTGTATGACCATAGTGTTTCAGTGCGTTAAATTTTTGATCATCCACCACAATCCCTCCGGGTAGCTTGCTTCTAGCGAACAGAGAGCCAAACTGCGGCGAGTCTCATTACTTTCTTAACACATACTGTGTGTGAGCATACTGCTGCAATGCGTTAATTGTTCTGATCATCCACCAGAATCCCTCAGGGTAGCTTGCTTCTAGCAAATGGAGCGCCACGCAGCGGCGAGTCTCGTTACTTTCTGCATACACTTTAGGAGAGCATAGTGCTTTTATGCGTTAATTGTTTTTATCATTCACCACAATTTTTCCGGGTAGCTTGATTCTAGCGACTGGAGTTCCGAGCTGCGGCGAGTCTCATTATTTTCTTGACACATAGTGTGTATGAGCATAGTGCTTCAGTGCGTTAATTGCTTGGATCATCCACCACAATCCCTTCGGATAACTTCTTTCTAGCGAATAGAGCGCCATGCTGCGGCGAGTCTCATTACTTTCTTGACACATACTGTGAGTGAGCATATTTCTTCAGTGAGTTAATTGGTTGGATCAACCACCAACGTCCCTCCGGGCAGCTTGCTTCAAGCGAATGGAGCGCCACGTAGCGGCGAGTCTCGTTACTTTCTGCATACACATTAAGAGTGCATAGTTCGTCAGTGCGTTAATTGTTTTGATCATCCACCACAATCCCTTTGGATAACTTGCTTCTTGCGAATGGAGCGACACGCAGCGTCGAGTCTTAATTATTTTCTTGACACATACTGTGTATAAGCGTAGTGCTTCAGTGCGTTCATTGTTTAATCCAGCAGAATCTTTCCGGGGAACTTGCTTCAAGCGAATGGAGCGCCACGCAGCGGCGAACCTCATTACTTTGTGCATACACTTTATGAGAGCATAGTTCGTCAGTGCGTCAATTGGTTGGAACATCCACCACAATCCCTCCGGGTAGCTTGCTTCTAGCGAATGGAGCGCCACGCAGCGTTGAGTCTCATTCTTTTCTGCATACACTTTATGATAGCACAGTTCGTCAGTGCGTTAATTGTTTTGATCATCCACCACACTCCCTTTGGATAACTTGCGTCTAGCGAATGGAGCGACACGCAGCGTCGAGTCTCATTATTTTCTTGACACATACTCTGTGTGAGCATATTTCTTCAGTGAGTTAATTGGTTGGATCAACCACCAACGTCCCTCCGGGCAGCTTGCTTCAAGCGAATGGAGCGCCACGTAGCGGCGAGTCTCGTTACTTTCTGCATACACATTAAGAGTGCATAGTTCGTCAGTGCGTTAATTGTTTTGATCTTCCACGACACTGACACCAGGTAGCTTGCTTCTAGTGAATGGAGCGCCACGCAGCGGCGAGTCTCATTACTTTCTGGATATATTTTATGAGGGCATAGTTCGTTAGTGCGTAAATGTTTTGATCATCCACCACAATCTCTCCGTGTAGCTTGCTTCTAGCAAATGGAGCGCCACCCAGCGGCAAGTCTCATTGCTTTCTTGACACATATTGTGTGTGAGCATAGTGCTTCAGTGCGGTAATTGTTTTGACCATCCACCCCAATCACTCCGCGTAGCTTGCTTCTAGCGAATGGAGCGCCACGCAGCGGCGAGTCTCATTACTTTCTGCATACAATTTATGAGGGAATAGTTCGTCATTGCGTTAATTGTTTTGATCATCCACCACAATCCCTCCGGGTAGATTGCTTCTAGCAAATGGAGCGCCACCCAGCGGCGAGTCTCATTACTTTCTTCACAAATACTGTGTGTGAGCATAGTGCTACAGTTCGTTAATTGTTTTGATCATCCACCACAATCCCTCCGGGTAGCTTGCCTCTTGCGAATGGATCGCCACAGAGCGGCGAGTCTCATTACTTTCTTCACAAATACTGTGTGTGAGCATAGTGCTACAGTTCGTTAATTGTTTTGATCATCCACCAGAATCCCTCCGGGTAGCTTGCTTCTCGCGAATGGAGCGCCACGCTGCTGCGAGTCTCGTTACTTTCTTGACACATATTGTATGTGAGCATAGTGCTTCAATGCGTTAATTGTTTTGATCATCCACCAGAATCCATCCGGGTAGCTTGCTTCTAGCGAATGGAGCGCCACGCAGCGGCGAGTCTCATTTCTTTCTGCATACACTATATGATAGCATAGTTCGTCAATGCGTTAATTGTTTTGATCATCCACCACAATCCCTTCGGGTAGCTTGCTTCTAGCGAATGGAGTGCCACGCAGCGGCGAGTCTCATTACTTTCTTGACACCTACTGTGTGTGAGCATAGTGCTTCACCGCGTTAACACTAGAAGCACGAAGCAGTCATTTTGACTGCTTCAACAAATATAATTTCGTATCACTTCTGTAATGTTTTAGCTAAAGCCCTGAAACTCACTGACTTTTAACATTTTTGTGCGCACTTTTAATAGTATTAATAGTAAATTTATGCCCCTCTATACAGGGGCGCTAGTGCCAATTATACCTGGAAGCACGAAGCAGTCATTTTGACTTCGTTATAAAGTGTATGGGAAATTATGTTTTTGTCTGTGATTTGCGAAATGCAGCATTGAACACTTCTTGTTTCTAGACAAAAGAAAGTTGATACCTTTATTGATTGTGATTGGAGGCAAGAAAATATTAAAATAGTTTATTCTTTTGTTATCTATATTGTGGTATCTAGTATTTCTTCCATTGTCTTACAAGATATCTTGCAGACAAACGAAATAGTTCAAGTACGTGCTTTCATTATCTGTTTGTTAGTTTGTACTTGTAGTTGGTTGAAGTGAGCTGTGTATATGTGAGACTTTATGATGTGACCTCAAGAAATACTTCGAGTATTGCATGATCTGTCAGAAGATGAGTCTGAAGAAAATACTGACAATTTGCAGAATTAGAATAAAGGGGATGGAATCTGGAGTGATTCTAACATTAAGAGAACATTTTATATCCAAGTGACGAGAAAGATAGTGATGGTGAAGACAACGCCAATAGTGGTGACAGTTTATTTCTTGAGATGGAACAATGCGGAAAAAATTGGATTTGAGAATAGGTGACATTGGCCGTACATCTAAGCAGAATATTGTTCGCGAAGTTGCGGAACCGACAAATTTTGCCAAGCGGCAAGTGTCTGAGGTAGTGCTTTTCGATTACCATTTGATGAATGAATGATGAGGCATGTCCTAAAGTGCTCCATGCTGAAGCACAAAGGCAATTCAAGTCAATAACATGGACTTTAACTCTTTCAGAACTATAATCTCATTTGGGCGTTAATATTTACCGAGGATATTCAGCAATACCCATTAGAGTCTTGTGGAAAATACAGCCGAGCCACTAATTTCTAGGAAGACAATGTGTAGGGATGGGATCTGTGAAATAAAACGGTACTTGAGATTTGACGAAGAGGAAACAAGATCAGCAAGACATCAGACGGACCAATTCGCACTTGCGTTGGAACTGTGAAATTAGTTTGTTGAGACCTGCATAAAATGTTACAAACCACATGACAATGCGATTGTTGACTAGCAACTCTATCCTACGAAAGTCAGATGATCTCTGCGATATATGCCAAATAAACCCGATAATTTGGCGTCAAATTCTGCTTACGTATCGACGTACAATCAAAGTATATCCTCAATGGATTTACATATCTGAGAAAGTATTTGGAACACGTACTGCGGCAGAGTTAGGTAAATTTGTAGTTTCTAATATGATAAATATTTTTACTAAAAAAAAATAATAAACGTGACATATGATAACGTCTTTACAATAAGAAAACTAGCCAAATCTCTTAGAGCTAAAAGTACTAGTTTCTTTGAAATAATAAACCAAAACAGAAGAGAGCTTCCTAAAGGTTGTGCATCCCAAAAGGAGAAATACATGTATCAATGTAATGTTTACCGCGATCAGAGTGACAATACCTACAAATGTAAGCGGAACAAAAGTGTTTGTGTGTTGAGTTCCATGCATAAGTCAGTGTCAATTTCCGCGACACAAAAGAAAACCTCGAATCTATAACGTATTACCATCAGACGAAGTTTGGTGTAGATGTCGTTTAAAATTTGTGAAGTCACACACTGAGATGTGCGTGTTGACGGTCGTCAATGTACTTTTTTTTCAACGTGGTTGATTTGTCATGTTTGAAATCCTGGACAATATACAGAGAAGCTACCAGAAATAATTCATTAAGTAAAAATATATCCAACGTTTATCGAGGAGCTGATGACAGTAACAATGTATCTGAAGATGAGGAAATCTCTTCCACACGCAAGCGAGACAATGTCAAGCATGATTGTGTTAAAGCAACAAAACAGCTGACATATACTTCAAATGTTGAAAGTATGTTTGTGGAAATGGTACTACAGAGATCCGAAAAGGAGTTATCTTCGCCAAGGGTAAGTGACTTTGTGATGATATCCCAAGAAGATATTTATGAAAGGTATCATAGCCAATCGTATTTTAAATTGAGTCTATTTTGCGTTTAACGTTCTAAATGAGACGTGGACCTACATATTAACCTGGAATCCTAACCACATGAACTCCCGCCGGAAATCGAACCCGAGTCTCCCACGCCATAGGCGACTACGCTAACCACTTAGCTACGAAGGAGCTCAAAATCGTATTTTACAATAAGCATTTCAATCTAAAAGTTGACAGTCATCTTTGGTTATTTTCATTACTTTAAAATTACTGCTATAAAACTCATTCATAAATATTATAACATTGCATATTGGTGTGATTAATGTATGTAAATAAAAATAATAAAATAAATAATACGATTTCTAGGCTTACTTGTAGATGTGTCTCATTGGGAATGTCGATAACACAGTTATCCTGTGTCATCATTATTTTCTATTTGAGTCAGAAACGGAGAGCAGTCAATTTGAATGCTTCGTGCTTCTAGAGGGTTCAAAAATTTCGTGCTTCTAGTGTTAATTGGTTGGATTAATTACCACAATCCCTCCGGGGAGCTTGCTTCAAGAGAATAAAGCGCCACGCAGCGGCAAGTCTCATTAATTTCTGCATAAACTTTATGAGGGCATACTTCGTCAGTGAGTTAATTGTTTTGATCATCAACAACAATCACTCCGGGTAGCTTGCTTCTAGCGAATGGAGCGCCACGCTGCGGCGAGTCTCATTTTCTTGACACATACTGTGTGTGAGCATAGTTCTTCAGTGCGTTAATATTTTTGATCATCCAAAAGATTCCCTTCGGGTAGCTTGCTTCTAGCGAATGGAGCGCCACGCTGCTGCGAGTCTCGTTACTTTCTTGACACATATTGTATGTGAGCATAGTGCTTCAATGCGTTAATTGTTTTGATCATCCACCAGAATCCATCCGGGTAGCTTGCTTCTAGCGAATGGAGCGCCACGCAGCGGCGAGTCTCATTTCTTTCTGCATACACTATATGATAGCATAGTTCGTCAATGCGTTAATTGTTTTGATCATCCACCACAATCCCTTCGGGTAGCTTGCTTCTAGCGAATGGAGTGCCAAGCAGCGGCGAGTCTCATTAC
This sequence comes from Thermobia domestica, assembly GCF_964235325.1. Classification (NCBI taxonomy): domain Eukaryota; kingdom Metazoa; phylum Arthropoda; class Insecta; order Zygentoma; family Lepismatidae; genus Thermobia; species Thermobia domestica. Next base: position 15,938,101 of record NC_137459.1, read on the forward strand.
TTTCTTGACACCTACTGTGTGTGAGCATAGTGCTTCACCGCGTTAACACTAGAAGCACGAAGCAGTCATTTTGACTGCTTCAACAAATATAATTTCGTATCACTTCTGTAATGTTTTAGCTAAAGCCCTGAAACTCACTGACTTTTAACATTTTTGTGCGCACTTTTAATAGTATTAATAGTAAATTTATGCCCCTCTATACAGGGGCGCTAGTGCCAATTATACCTGGAAGCACGAAGCAGTCATTTTGACTTCCTTATAAAGAGTATGGGAAATTATGTTTTTGTCTGTGATTTGCGAAATGCAGCATTGAACACTTCTTGTTTCTAGACAAAAGAAAGTTGATACCTTTATTGATTGTGATTGGAGGCAAGAAAATATTAAAATAGTTTATTCTTTTGTTATCTATATTGTGGTATCTAGTATTTCTTCCATTGTCTTACAAGATATCTTGCAGACAAACGAAATAGTTCAAGTACGTGCTTTCATTATCTGTTTGTTAGTTTGTACTTGTAGTTGGTTGAAGTGAGCTGTGTATATGTGAGACTTTATGATGTGACCTCAAGAAATACTTCGAGTATTGCATGATCTGTCAGAAGATGAGTCTGAAGAAAATACTGACAATTTGCAGAATTAGAATAAAGGGGATGGAATCTGGAGTGATTCTAACATTAAGAGAACATTTTATATCCAAGTGACGAGAAAGATAGTGATGGTGAAGACAACGCCAATAGTGGTGACAGTTTATTTCTTGAGATGGAACAATGCGGAAAAAATTGGATTTGAGAATAGGTGACATTGGCCGTACATCTAAGCAGAATATTGTTCGCGAAGTTGCGGAACCGACAAATTTTGCCAAGCGGCAAGTGTCTGAGGTAGTGCTTTTCGATTACCATTTGATGAATGAATGATGAGGCATGTCCTAAAGTGCTCCATGCTGAAGCACAAAGGCAATTCAAGTCAATAACATGGACTTTAACTCTTTCAGAACTATAATCTCATTTGGGCGTTAATATTTACCGAGGATATTCAGCAATACCCATTAGAGTCTTGTGGAAAATACAGCCGAGCCACTAATTTCTAGGAAGACAATGTGTAGGGATGGGATCTGTGAAATAAAACGGTACTTGAGATTTGACGAAGAGGAAACAAGATCAGCAAGACATCAGACGGACCAATTCGCACTTGCGTTGGAACTGTGAAATTAGTTTGTTGAGACCTGCATAAAATGTTACAAACCACATGACAATGCGATTGTTGACTAGCAACTCTATCCTACGAAAGTCAGATGATCTCTGCGATATATGCCAAATAAACCCGATAATTTGGCGTCAAATTCTGCTTACGTATCGACGTACAATCAAAGTATATCCTCAATGGATTTACATATCTGAGAAAGTATTTGGAACACGTACTGCGGCAGAGTTAGGTAAATTTGTAGTTTCTAATATGATAAATATTTTTACTAAAAAAAAAATAATAAACGTGACATATGATAACGTCTTTACAATAAGAAAACTAGCCAAATCTCTTAGAGCTAAAAGTACTAGTTTCTTTGAAATAATAAACCAAAACAGAAGAGAGCTTCCTAAAGGTTGTGCATCCCAAAAGGAGAAATACATGTATCAATGTAATGTTTACCGCGATCAGAGTGACAATACCTACAAATGTAAGCGGAACAAAAGTGTTTGTGTGTTGAGTTCCATGCATAAGTCAGTGTCAATTTCCGCGACACAAAAGAAAACCTCGAATCTATAACGTATTACCATCAGACGAAGTTTGGTGTAGATGTCGTTTAAAATTTGTGAAGTCACACACTGAGATGTGCGTGTTGACGGTCGTCAATGTACTTTTTTTTCAACGTGGTTGATTTGTCATGTTTGAAATCCTGGACAATATACAGAGAAGCTACCAGAAATAATTCATTAAGTAAAAATATATCCAACGTTTATCGAGGAGCTGATGACAGTAACAATGTATCTGAAGATGAGGAAATCTCTTCCACACGCAAGCGAGACAATGTCAAGCATGATTGTGTTAAAGCAACAAAACAGCTGACATATACTTCAAATGTTGAAAGTATGTTTGTGGAAATGGTACTACAGAGATCCGAAAAGGAGTTATCTTCGCCAAGGGTAAGTGACTTTGTGATGATATCCCAAGAAGATATTTATGAAAGGTATCATAGCCAATCGTATTTTAAATTGAGTCTATTTTGCGTTTAACGTTCTAAATGAGACGTGGACCTACATATTAACCTGGAATCCTAACCACATGAACTCCCGCCGGAAATCGAACCCGAGTCTCCCACGCCATAGGCGACTACGCTAACCACTTAGCTACGAAGGAGCTCAAAATCGTATTTTACAATAAGCATTTCAATCTAAAAGTTGACAGTCATCTTTGGTTATTTTCATTACTTTAAAATTACTGCTATAAAACTCATTCATAAATATTATAACATTGCATATTGGTGTGATTAATGTATGTAAATAAAAATAATAAAATAAATAATACGATTTCTAGGCTTACTTGTAGATGTGTCTCATTGGGAATGTCGATAACACAGTTATCCTGTGTCATCATTATTTTCTATTTGAGTCAGAAACGGAGAGCAGTCAATTTGAATGCTTCGTGCTTCTAGAGGGTTCAAAAATTTCGTGCTTCTAGTGTTAATTGGTTGGATTAATTACCACAATCCCTCCGGGGAGCTTGCTTCAAGAGAATAAAGCGCCACGCAGCGGCAAGTCTCATTAATTTCTGCATAAACTTTATGAGGGCATAGTTCGTCAGTGAGTTAATTGTTTTGATCATCAACAACAATCACTCCGGGTAGCTTGCTTCTAGCGAATGGAGCGCCACGCTGCGGCGAGTCTCATTTTCTTGACACATACTGTGTGTGAGCATAGTTCTTCAGTGCGTTAATATTTTTGATCATCCAAAAGATTCCCTTCGGGTAGCTTGCTTCTAGCGAATGGAGCGCCAGGCAGCGGCGAGTCTCATTTCTTTCTGCATACACTTAATGGGGGCATAGTTTCTCAGTGCGTTAATTGTTTTGATCATCCACCACAATCCCTCCGGGTAGCTTGCTTCTAGCGAATTGAGCGCCACGCTGCGGCGAGTCTCATTACTTTCCTTACACATAGTGTGTGTGAGCATAGTGCTTCAGCGCGTTAATTGGTTGGATCATCCACCACAATCCCTCCGGGGAGTTTGCTTCAAGAGAATGCAGCGCAACGCAGTGGCGAGTGTTATTACTTTCTGCATACACTTTATGATGGCATAGTTCGTCATTGCGTTAATTGTTTTGATCATCCACTACAATCCCTCCGGGTAGCTTGCTTCTAACGAATGGAGCGCAACAAAGCGGCGACTCTCATTACTTTCTTGACACAAACTGTGAGTGAGCAAAGTGATTCAATGCGTTAATTGTTTTGACCATCCACCAGAATCCCTCAGGGTAGCTTGCTTTTAGCGAATGGAGCGCCAGGCAGCGGCGAGTCTCATTACTTTCTGCATACACTTTATGAGGGCATAGTTCGTCAGTGCGTTAATTGTTTTGACCATCTATTTCAATTCCTCCGGGTAGCTTGCTTCTGGTGAATGGAGCGCCACGCAGCGGCGAGTCTCATTAATTTCTTGACACATACTGTGTGTGAGCATAGTGCTTCAGTGCGTTAATTGTTTTGATCATCCACAACAATCCCTCCGGGTAGCTTGCTTCTAGCGAATGAAGCGCCACTCAGCGGTGAATCTCATTATTTTTCTGCATACACTTAATGGGGGCATAGTTTCTCAGTGCGTTAATTGTTTTGATCATCCATCACAATCCCTCCGGGTAGCTTGAATCTAACGAATGCAGCGCTACGCTGCTGCGAGTCTCATTACTTTCTTCACACATACTGTGTGTGAGCATAGCGATTCAATGCTTTATTTATTTTGACCATTAACCAGAATCCCTCCGGGTAGCTTGCCTTTAGAGATTGGAGCGCCACGCAGCGGCGAGTCTCATTACTTTCTGCATACACTTTACGAGGGCATAGTTTGTCAGTGCGTTAATTGTTTTGATAATCCACCAAAATCCCTCCGGGTAGCTTGCTTCTAGGGAATGGAGCGCCAGTAGGCGGCGAGTCTCATTTTTTCTTGACACATACTATGTGTGAGGATAGTGCCTCAGTGGGTTAATTGGTTGGATCATCCACCACAATCCCCCAGGGGACCTTGCTTCTAGCGAAAGGAGCGCCACGCAGCGGTGAGTGTCATTTTCTTGACACATACTGTGTGTGAGCATAGTGCTTCAGTGCGTTAATTGTTTTGATCATCCAAAAGAATCCCTTCGGGTAGCCTGCTTCTAGCGAATGGAGCGCCACGCAGCGGCCAGTCTCATTTCTTTCTGCATACACTTAATGAGGGCATAGTTCGTCAGTGCGTTAATTGTTTTGATCATCCACCAAAATCCTTCCGGGTAGCTTGCTTCTAGGGAATGGAGCGCCATGCAGCGGCGAGTCTCATTTTTTCTTAACACATACTCTGTGCGAGCATAGTGCTACAGTGCGTTAATTGGTTGGATAATCCACCACAATCCCTCCGAAGAGCTTGCTTCAAGCGAATGGAGCAAAAAAAGCAGCGGAGAGTCTCATTACTTTCTGCATACACTTTATGAGTGCATACTTCGTCAGTGATTTAATTGTTTTGATCATTCAGCAGAATCCCTCCGGGTAGCTTGCTTCTTGCGAATGGACCGCCACGCAGCGGCGAGTCTCATTACTTTCTTCACAAATACTGTGGTTGAGCATAGTGCTACAGTTCGTTAATTGTTTTGATCATCCACCAAAATCCCACCGGATAGCTTGCTTCTAGCGAATGGAGCGCCTCGCAGCGTCGAGTCTCATTACTTTCTTGACACATACTCTGTGTGAGCACAGTGCTTCAGTGCGTTAATAGTTTTGTTCATCCACCAGAATCCCTCCGGGTAGCTTGTTTCTAGCGAATGGAGCGCCACGCAGCGGTGAGTCTCATTACTTTCTTGACACACACTGTGTGTGAGCAAAGTGATTCAATGCGTTAATTGTTTTGACCATCCACCAGAATCCCTCCGGGTAGCTTGCTTTTAGCGAATGGAGCGCCACGCAGCGGCGAGTCTCATTACTTTCTGCATACACTTTATGAGGGCATAGTTCGTCAGTGCGTTAATTGTTTTCACCATCCAACACAATTCCTCCGGGTAGTTTGCTTCTGGCGAATGGAGCGCCACGGAGCGGCGAGTCTGATTACTTTCTTGACACATTCTGTGTGTGAGCATAATGCATCAGTGCGTTAATTGGTTGGATCATCCACCACAATCCCTCCGGTGAGCTTGCTTCTATAGAATGGAGCGCCACGCAGCGGCAAGTCACATTTTCTTGACACATACTGTGTGTGAGCATAGTGCTACAGTTCTTTAATGGTTTTGATCATCCACCACAATCCCACCGGATAGCTGGCTTCTAGCGAATGGAGCGCCTCGCAGCGTCGAGTCTCATTTCTTTCTTGACACATACTGTGTGTGAGCATAGTGCTTCAGTGCGTTAATTGTCGGATCATCCACCACAATCCCACCGGTTAGCTTGCTTTTAGCGAACGGAGCGCCACGCCGCGACGAGTCTCATTACTTTCTTCACACATCCTGTGTGAGCGCATAAAGCTTCAGTGCGTTAATTGGTTGGATCATCCAGCAGAATCCCTCCGGTGAGCTTGCTTCAAGCGAATGGAGCGCCACACAGCGGAGAGTGTCATTACTTTCTGCATACAATTTATGAGGGCATAGTTCTTCAGTGCGTTAATTGTTTTGATCATCCACCACAATCCCTCCGGGGAGCTTGCTTCAAGAGAATGGAGCACCACGCATCGGCGAGTCTCATTACTTTCTGCATACACTTTATGAGGGCATAGTTCGTCCGTGCGTTAATTGTTTTGATCATTTTCTTGACACATACTGTGTGTGAGCATAGTGCTTCAGTGCGTTAATTGAATTGATCATCCACCAGAAACCAGCCAGGTAGCTTGCTTCTAGCGAAAGGAGCGCCAGGCAGCGGCGAGTCTCATTACTTTCTGCATACAGTTTATGAGGGCATAGTTCGTCAGTGCGTTAAATGTTTTCACCATCCACCAAAATATCTCCGGGTAGCTTGCTTCTAGGGACTAGAACGCCACGCAGCGGCGAGTCTCATTATTTTCTTGACACATACTGTGTGTGAGCATAGTGCTTCAGTGCGTTAATTGGTTCGATCATCTACCATTATCCCTCCGGGGACCTTGCTTCTAGCGAATGGAGCGCCACACAGTGGCGAGTGTCATTTTCTTGACATACTGTGTGTGAGCATAGTACTTCAGTGCGTTATTTTTTTTTTTGATCATCCCAAAGAATCCCTTCGGGTAGCGTGCTTCTAGCGAATGGAGCGCCATGCAGCGGCGAGTCTCATTTCTTACTGCATACACTTAATGAGGGCATATTTTGTCAGTGCGTTAATTGTTTTGATCATCCACCACAATCCCTCCGGGGAGCTTGCGTCAAGAGAATGAAAGAAAAACGTTTTCCGTTGCCATAGAAACCGCCGTTTCCAGGGCAACAGGTCCTGTCACGGTTAGCCAATCTTGAAAGAAAACCGTTAAAAAAAATATAGTAAACGAAGAAAAGCAAGCGCAATGTAATGAAGAGGAGTCGCTACAAATTAATTCTCTTTAACGAGGACGATTACGAAACATCACCTACTGATTGAAATCCAGATTATTTTCTAATAAATTGAATTCCAACAAACTTCCTTGTTATTGTTAATTACTTCATATCGGACTCCCGAAGAAAATTCATCTAAACAACTTATTGACCGTGCCAATAGCGACTACTCTCAATGACTCCGTTTTCTTTCATTTAGAAATTGGAAAGAAAGAGAAGAAAGTAGAAGGGTAAAAGGAGGTAGGAAAAGAAGAAAGAAGAAGAAATAGGGTATTTTAATAAGAAACAGATTACTGGATAATTCCGGAAATATAGTAAAAGTCGAGAAAGTCCTTGAAAGATGAATCATTCTAAATGTTATTAACGACTAATCAATTTTGGAATGCTTCGGAATAGACACATGTTCCCTCATACCACCCAGACCTAGCTCCAGGCACCACGATCATGGGGTTGCCCAGACCTAGACCTGGAAATGAGAAAAGTGAAATTTAATTCTTTGTAATGTTATTCCAACCGGTGATTGATAACTATCCAGCATCTGAACTCTGTCCTCTAGGATCGACCACACATATGAATTAGCCAAGAGAAAAAAAAAACAAACTTATTAACTCAATATAAATTTATGTGTCGTATCAATCGAAGTCTCAACTTCCTGGAAGAAAGATGTCGTATTTAGGCTTATCCTGCTATTTTTGCTTCACTCCTCGAGCCGATTTAAACCGTTAGTGACGGTCCTTCATGACCTAGGTTATTTACCTTAACACATATATTAAAACATGACACATATATTACAGATGTTAATATGACAAATGATATCACTAGAATTGCTTATATTAAATCTATCATGCATTCACTCGCTCACTCACTCAGGACAGTGTATATATGGTTAAAGGAAACCAACTAACTACAAGGGTACAAATAGTTTATTACATTCATAGTGAAAAAAGAAAGACAAACATATAATTATGAAGAAAATATTAAAAGCACAAGTTCTTGGTTATATATTAATAGAGTACATAGTATTATATTTTAGTAATTTTTTTATATATTCAATCATATTGACAAATGAAAAAGAAAGAAAAAAAAATAATTACACGTATCATATCTTAGGCATGCTAAAGCAAAATGATGATTTGCGACATACGCAAAAAAAAACTTATTTCACTTAAAAAAAATTGGACAAAGAGGAAAGAAAAAAAAACTTTTTGGTGTATTAGAACTTATATGAGTCTCTACCTCACGTCGAGATATTAAAATATTAATAATTTCGAGCGTCCAAATCACAACTCACGCACTAGTCGTAGTGTCCAAAACGTTTCGCTCCATTTAACTTAATTTGTGTTTATACATATATATATATCTATATATATATATATCTAGTGGTTTACGAAAAAAAAACATTCATCGACTATATTTGGTTTATAACTCTTAACAGATTGTATCTGCAATCGCACACTGCTACGTTTATGTCCATCTAGGGATTTCGAGAAAATCACTTCCACTAGAGGAAGTTTCTCCTCTTAGACGGTCTATTTCCAAATTTATTAATCGAATAATTTCAAGTTATTTATCTAACACTGGGACACTTCACGAGACCTTTCATTAGGATCACTTTCGTATATGTTTATACATGGTTCGGATAAAAAAAAATGATCTTCCACAGGTGTACGGAGTATGAAGGTTTAAATTGAGGATAAAAAAAAAACTGGTCAAGTCACAGGATACATATGAAGGTGAGACGGATTCAAGGTACACTTTCCACAATGGTTTTAGGTTAATTGCTCAGGGATAATATTTGTTATGATGTGGGTTACGTTTAGACCTGCCGATATTTTTTCAATGCATGCCATTATATAATTACAGAGGTTATCACTTACATTGATTCAGAAGAAAAGGAAAATTACTTAAGTGCACGGCGGTATTCTTAACAAAATCTACATTCTTAAATTCGTCGGAAGACTTCTGGTAAACTATAGCAACCAATACACGTCTAGGGGGACAGACACGAGCGCTCTTACATATATTCATAATACATTTAATATCATACTTTTACTTTAACATCATATTCACATACTAATTACACATATATTTCGAAGTATTTATTTCTCTCTCTATATATATATATTTATAATAAATGCGCACACATTTAAATTAATCACCCCTACAATAAATTCTAAGAAGGTTGCAACATTGTCCAAGAAAACAAATGACTTCCAACATTACATTTGGAAACAAATTAAATTTTATCTGATACCGCGCGTCTATAAATTTTTAACTTTTATATAATCAATTCGTGTTTAAATCATGAAGGAAAAAAAAACTTTGTGAGGCAGGCACGTAACACAGAGCATTTCTAGATATAACTAGGTAAATCAAAATACAATTTCTGGGCCCAGGTTAACTACAAGGTAATTGAAAACCAAAACAGAAAGGAAAGTGACCAACGGATTACAAAAAAAAAAACTTTTGAGGAACGACGGTGAAAGAACGTAATCGAAGTGTCGTCAAATACTAAGTCTTTGTTCATTTCAGCGATAGGTCAAAATGTGATGGAGGACCCAATCATTATCTACTCCATTCATGAATCGTGTCTTGCAACGTCTCAGCTGGTAATTTCAGATCAGAGTTGTACGTTAAATAAATCGTAAGTAACAAGTTCGAAATCTTGGGGGGGGTGAAGGTTGAAAAAATTAAAAAAAAACTTGAAGAAATGAAGACAGAGAGAGAGATAGAGAAGAAGGAAGACTAAGAATAGGGGCACCAAAGACTTAAGTGAGAAATAACTAACGCTACAAAGTTAGAAGTCGAATTTCGCTCTCAACAAAATCCATAGCCAAAATATTCTTAACATGCCAAAAAGGGTGGTCTACTCAAATACGTAGACTCAAGGGGCGCCCTGCTGCCAAGGATGCAAGTTCTGTGTCCATCAGATCCCAATCCCACAAGAGTTTGCTTGTAAGATTGAAATCCGATCCCCGTATCCGGCCCAGACCAGCAGGATAAAAGGAGAGGGGGAAAGGGACCAGGTAACTGCGTCCCCAATTTTGAAATCTCTAAGTAAAAAAAAATATTCGACCCCTTAGAAAAACTAAGAAGGTTCGAGGACAGTAATGAAACTAGAATAGAAGTATTATCTAAGATATCCCTAACTAATGATTTGCCGAAATAAAAAAAAATTAAATAAACTGAATTTTGGATCGGTGATTTCTATGCCAAACCTCACCGATAGCTACCCTGCGCAGACACGCCACAGTCTGGGATGTCGTTAATTTCCCTCGTCTAATTAAACTAAGAAAAGAAATGAAAATACTTAAAGGGACTAGGGTTCGACATCCGGGTACGCTAAAATAAATTTCAATAACTAATTGTTTTGATTCTGTAACCCTATCAGAGCCGTCGCCTCCATGAACATTGTAAGCTAGCCTGAGTAGGTAACGTGAAGGAAAAAAAAATCTCACGGAGCAGGATATTCTATTTAAAAAAAAACGACCAGAAAATATAATTCACTACAGCCCTGTTGTATAACTGCTACTGTCTTTTCATAATTTATTATTCAATATGTCTAGTCAGCGATTATATGATGCTACCCATTCTATCAGATGGTATTACTATGGTTGATTATTATTATAACACATTAAACTACAAAGTATTACCATAGTCCGACTATATATCGCCCTCCGGTCCGCGTGATATTATGGTGCAGGGGTCAGAACCTGAGATGTTTGTAGTTACCCGTATCTATTCAATATCTATATATCAACACGCGGGTGAAGTATTCACTGGGCTACTATATATATTTAACTATATGGGTGTCCTATATTCTATATTCATTTATTACAATATTCATACACTTTATATTCATATTCACATTAATATTCATTTGCCACGTCGCTATATTCTACAAACACCCTGTTTCCTCTATCTACGCCCAGCCTATTTACACATTTCATCATAATACTTTAAAATCTATAATCACTACAAACATTTCCCGCTCCGATCACCGCACGACAACCTCACTCGAACCCAAGACTCCTTCACACACACACAATACTATGTAATACCTGGTAGCTTTATTAAGAAGAAAGAAAAAAAAAATCCTACGTATGTTCACTGAAAATAGAATTATCCGCGATAATATTTAATGTTTACGAAATTTCTGCAGCAACAATTGACTTCTGCAGCCACGAAGAAAAATGAACATCTAATATAATTCCAAAGCGAAGAACTAGCATCATATCGCCCGACTTCTGTTAAAAATTTACGTATTGTTTATTTACTTAAATATCTCGATTTCTAGACTATGCAGAATGTTGAAACTTTCAGAATATATTAAGTTTGGATCACTTGACCTAACTGTACATTCATATGGGCTGTGAATTATACCTTCTAGGTTTTATTTCGGAAAGAAAGGTCAATTTCATGAAATCTAAATCACTAAGAACCTCGACAGAAGAATGGCGGTTAGTACTGACTTTTGACACTAGGGCTAGCGACGATATAATCAACCCTTGAACAACGGAATGTGACCTTGTACACGGAATTATTATACTATATTACGTTCACTTAATGACGGAGTAATAAAAATTTATCGCATAGTAAATACTACACTGTCCGTATTTAATTATCTCACACACTCTTTCATCACTTAACTACCACAATTACTACTACTACATTACAAATATACACATACTACTTAAACTACAAGACACATCATGCCAATACACACCAATCGTCACTATCATTAATACATATTATACTAATAAATATACACAGAAAACATTCATATTTTACCATTTTAAATCGGCTCGAAAGGAAAAGGAAAGAAAGGGACAGGGCCAACTGGCCCTTGTTTCACTGAATCACATTCTTAAGTGTTTAATCAACGCCCCCGAGGGGACGTATCGAAGTATTAGCTAACAATAGGACCCCTGCCCTGAAGGGGCAGGAACCCGGAAACAAACTAAATGTTTAACTCATCCCGCTGGAAGCCGTACTCCCAATTTGGGAGTCAGATAGGAGCCCTTACTGATAATTCACACGTGCATTGTGATCACTATCTTAACTACAAAGAAATTAAATACCGCCATGTTATTACTAAATAAGTACAAAAGAAATCACATTTACTACATACACGAACACAATCGGCAGTGGGGCAGGCCTAACGTAACTCTAAAAGGAGTAATTTTCAGGATGAGAATATTTTAAGGGAGAAACACTACTCTTCCGAAACTGTTTATAGATTTTTTTTCTTTCTAAGAACAACTAGCAAACTGATGCACTTCACAGAACCTGTCCACCACTAATTATATCAGCAAAACATGGCGTTACCGAGTTGACTTCCTATTTCTGCTCTACAGTCCGGTTTTTTTACTATAAAATTTGGCAAATTTATGGCTCCTTAGCTTCCAGAGATTTTCTATACGTTAATAACGTCACAATATTACCTTTATTTTTAGTTTCTCTCAGTCCTTTCGACTTTTAAGTTAGACGAACAAAAACCAGTGTCTTCAGTAGCACTTTCCGGCGTGGAATGGAATAATTGCGCCCTAATATCATAGCGTGGGTTTATCAGCCAATCAAGACTAAGCATTTTGGCGGTGGGGCTTTGAAACGAATAAAATTTGGTAAAATCTGGATTAAACTAGATTTTAGAAGGACCTAGGTATCTAAAAGAGAGGTGAAGGGTGGTCCTGAAAATTCTGTCGAATTTTAGATTGGTTATTTGATCTGGAAAGTTCCGTCCAATAGTGGATCTATATTTTCGGATAGCACTGACACCGTAAGAATTGTAATAATCCATTTACATATACATATGCAAGACTTATAACTAATTTAAAATATAAATAAAGATATTGATTCCCAAAACTATCATTCCCAATGAATTTTTTACAGTTTTTCCATGTTAATTTGAAATAGAATAACAAATAAAATTACGAATTATATGAACAGCCAGAAATTTTTTGTTAAACGTCAAGTACAGTCGGTGCAAAAAATTTCGGGCACCCTCCTATTAAGAACATAATATCATTAGACTGTAATGGCATATTACAGTTCCCCGGCGTCGTTAAAAAAATTTTGTTTGAATAACAAAATTTTGTTGAATAGAATTAACATGTATTAATACCAATAAACTAACTACTCACTCATACACTCATGCACTCAAATGAGACAGTGTAACATTCACTTTGGGTATTGAGATAGAAGTTCCCGTTTTTTGTCCTCAGTACAGTTGAAAAGCTTAAGATTCTGGAACTTGTGAGTTCACCTTTTAGGTCGTAGGAAAACACTAGGTAACCAGTTCGCTATATTCCCATCGAAAGTGGGAAAATGTTCAATATCCCGGAGGGAAACTTTAGAGTTCATACTAACATAAGCAGGGGAATAGTTACTGGGAATTAACATATTATCCTGCACAATCGGAGTCGTCACCGGATTTACCACCGACGACGTCGTAGCGGTGTTATAACTACCCATGTAAGTGAAAGGGATTCTGTTGGTCGTATTGAGTATGTTGGGCTCCATCCCCGGACCAATCGCACCCATGAACAACGACTCAGAATGGCACCCATCTCCTTTTCCCGGCAACACGCTATGTGATTGTATACCTCCATGTAAGGAGGGAGCACTCACGCTAGTGACCGTAGTCGTCACAACACTCGACTGATTCGGCACACTATTAGAATTGAACCACGACTTTGGTTCTGACCGATGCATGGGGTAGTGCGTCGCAATATCCCGTGCATCAACTGACACTAAATTCTCTTTTCCTGCGCTACATGTAGTTGTTATCGCAGGTAATATTTCTGAGAAATCGCCACCGGGGAAAGGATAGGTTACCTCTGATTTTTCGCGACTAGTTTTCGTCATTTCTTTTTGAATATTTGCTATCTCATTTTGAATTTTCGAAATTTTCTGGTCAGTTACTTCCAGTTCGGTTTTCAATGATAAGTCTGACAAGGTTGACTTTAAACTATCAATTTCGGCCTGCTGTGTTTCTAGTTTATTGTCGATTTTATGTAATTTGGTATCCATTTGTTCGATTTCAGAATGTACATGATCTAATTTACCCTCAGTCTCCTGCTGAAATTGCTTTAGGGACTGTTGAGCCTCGCATCTGACCAAATCGATGTCAGTAGACGTTTGCTCTCTCAATTTGTTTATTGAGGAAGCAAAGTCCAAACATATGTTGTCTATTTTGTGAGTTAATACTTCGAATCGAGATTCGGTTTCTCGGTTCGAGGCATCTATTTTTTCATTCATTTCCCGGCTATTCTTATTCATTTCGCGTCTCATCTCTCGGCTATTATTATCTATTTTTTCATCTATTTTTTGTAGCATTTGTTGCAATGGAAGGAGGAGAGCGTCATTATTAGATGACCCAGTCTTCCTTTGCTTTTCTTTGGGTTTATCACCAATTGGATCCCCATCTCTTTCATCATCATCGAGGTCAGATATCTCCACTGGAGATATTTGGCCTCGGTTCTTCGGGGTACTATACCCTCGCTCACCGTCCGAATCGGGATGTTCATTTTCTTTTTCAGAGGATAAACTCATGGGTTCACGCGACTGGTGGAGCTTCCCCTCACATTCTTTACAATATTTGACTATCTCACCAGCCCGGACCTTTTCTGCATTTTCCGCAGTATCCTCTAAATCAATACAACTGAAATGTATCCATTTCAGCCCACATTCGTGACACCTCACTAGCCTACGAGAGACGCGAGCTCTTTTCTCACTACTTTCTAAAGTACATTGTGTACATGAGACTTCCGCGTTCTCGTGTGATACTACTTCCCTATTGGTTGCCATAGTTTCCATATAAAAAGACACAATATAAACACATGCAATTATATCCTTATAAACTAACAATACTTATTAATCAGGTACTATTCATAAATTAAGGGACTCCTATCTAATTCCCTCCTTGGGTCAACTTCCAGCATTTTCAAATTTTAGAAGTCACTTTAGCAAATTCCTTCATTTCCCCCTTTCTACAGAGAGAGACAAAGATAGCAGAACAGCCAATGACTATAATTATTTAATCTCACTGTAACTTTTTAATTATGCACCTTTTGTGGCCAAGTCAATATGTGCTCGATCCTAAACAGTGTTTAATAAATAATTTCAGATTCGTTACCAGGGAAAACAATTGTTTCCATGGTAACTGTCCGATGTCAACGGTCGCCAATCTTGAAAAAAAAACGTTTTCCGTTGCCATAGAAACCGCCGTTTCCAGGGCAACAGGTCCTGTCACGGTTAGCCAATCTTGAAAGAAAACCGTTAAAAAAAATATAGTAAACGAAGAAAAGCAAGCGCAATGTAATGAAGAGGAGTCGCTACAAATTAATTCTCTTTAACGAGGACGATTACGAAACATCACCTACTGATTGAAATCCAGATTATTTTCTAATAAATTGAATTCCAACAAACTTCCTTGTTATTGTTAATTACTTCATATCGGACTCCCGAAGAAAATTCATCTAAACAACTTATTGACCGTGCCAATAGCGACTACTCTCAATGACTCCGTTTTCTTTCATTTAGAAATAGGAAAGAAAGAGAAGAAAGTAGAAGGGTAAAAGGAGGTAGGAAAAGAAGAAAGAAGAAGAAATAGGGTATTTTAATAAGAAACAGATTACTGGATAATTCCGGAAATATAGTAAAAGTCGAGAAAGTCCTTGAAAGATGAATCATTCTAAATGTTATTAACGACTAATCAATTTTGGAATGCTTCGGAATAGACACATGTTCCCTCATACCACCCAGACCTAGCTCCAGGCACCACGATCATGGGGTTGCCCAGACCTAGACCTGGAAATGAGAAAAGTGAAATTTAATTCTTTGTAATGTTATTCCAACCGGTGATTGATAACTATCCAGCATCTGAACTCTGTCCTCTAGGATCGACCACACATATGAATTAGCCAAGAGAAAAAAAAAAAACAAACTTATTAACTCAATATAAATTTATGTGTCGTATCAATCGAAGTCTCAACTTCCTGGAAGAAAGATGTCGTATTTAGGCTTATCCTGCTATTTTTGCTTCACTCCTCGAGCCGATTTAAACCGTTAGTGACGGTCCTTCATGACCTAGGTTATTTACCTTAACACATATATTAAAACATGACACATATATTACAGATGTTAATATGACAAATGATATCACTAGAATTGCTTATATTAAATCTATCATGCATTCACTCGCTCACTCACTCAGGACAGTGTATATATGGTTAAAGGAAACCAACTAACTACAAGGGTACAAATAGTTTATTACATTCATAGTGAAAAAAGAAAGACAAACATATAATTATGAAGAAAATATTAAAAGCACAAGTTCTTGGTTATATATTAATAGAGTACATAGTATTATATTTTAGTAATTTTTTTATATATTCAATCATATTGACAAATGAAAAAGAAAGAAAAAAAAATAATTACACGTATCATATCTTAGGCATGCTAAAGCAAAATGATGATTTGCGACATACGCAAAAAAAAAACTTATTTCACTTAAAAAAAATTGGACAAAGAGGAAAGAAAAAAAAATTTTTGGTGTATTAGAACTTATATGAGTCTCTACCTCACGTCGAGATATTAAAATATTAATAATTTCGAGCGTCCAAATCACAACTCACGCACTAGTCGTAGTGTCCAAAACGTTTCGCTCCATTTAACTTAATTTGTGTTTATACATATATATATATCTATATATATATATATCTAGTGGTTTACGAAAAAAAAAACATTCATCGACTATATTTGGTTTATAACTCTTAACAGATTGTATCTGCAATCGCACACTGCTACGTTTATGTCCATCTAGGGATTTCGAGAAAATCACTTCCACTAGAGGAAGTTTCTCCTCTTAGACGGTCTATTTCCAAATTTATTAATCGAATAATTTCAAGTTATTTATCCAACACTGGGACACTTCACGAGACCTTTCATTAGGATCACTTTCGTATATGTTTATACATGGTTCGGATAAAAAAAATGATCTTCCACAGGTGTACGGAGTATGAAGGTTTAAATTGAGGATAAAAAAAAAACTGGTCAAGTCACAGGATACATATGAAGGTGAGACGGATTCAAGGTACACTTTCCACAATGGTTTTAGGTTAATTGCTCAGGGATAATATTTGTTATGATGTGGGTTACGTTTAGACCTGCCGATATTTTTTCAATGCATGCCATTATATAATTACAGAGGTTATCACTTACATTGATTCAGAAGAAAAGGAAAATTACTTAAGTGCACGGCGGTATTCTTAACAAAATCTACATTCTTAAATTCGTCGGAAGACTTCTGGTAAACTATAGCAACCAATACACGTCTAGGGGGACAGACTCGAGCGCTCTTACATATATTCATAATACATTTAATATCATACTTTTACTTTAACATCATATTCACATACTAATTACACATATATTTCGAAGTATTTATTTCTCTATATATATATATATTTATAATAAATGCGCACACATTTAAATTAATCACCCCTACAATAAATTCTAAGAAGGTTGCAACATTGTCCAAGAAAACAAATGACTTCCAACATTACGTTTGGAAACAAATTAAATTTTATCTGATACCGCGCGTCTATAAATTTTTAACTTTTATATAATCAATTCGTGTTTAAATCATGAAGGAAAAAAAAACTTTGTGAGGCAGGCACGTAACACAGAGCATTTCTAGATATAACTAGGTAAATCAAAATACAATTTCTGGGCCCAGGTTAACTACAAGGTAATTGAAAACCAAAACAGAAAGGAAAGTGACCAACGGATTACAAAAAAAAAAAAAAACTTTTGAGGAACGACGGTGAAAGAACGTAATCGAAGTGTCGTCAAATACTAAGTCTTTGTTCATTTCAGCGATAGGTCAAAATGTGATGGAGGACCCAATCATTATCTACTCCATTCATGAATCGTGTCTTGCAACGTCTCAGCTGGTAATTTCAGATCAGAGTTGTACGTTAAATAAATCGTAAGTAACAAGTTCGAAATCTTGGGGGGGGGGGAGGTTGAAAAAATTAAAAAAAACTTGAAGAAATGAAGACAGAGAGAGAGATAGAGAAGAAGGAAGACTAAGAATAGGGGCACCAGAGACTTAAGTGAGAAATAACTAACGCTACAAAGTTAGAAGTCGAATTTCGCTCTCAACAAAATCCATAGCCAAAATATTCTGAACATGCCAAAAAGGGTGGTCTACTCAAATACGTAGACTCAAGGGGCGCCCTGCTGCCAAGGATGCAAGTTCTGTGTCCATCAGATCCCAATCCCACAAGAGTTTGCTTGTAAGATTGAAATCCGATCCCCGTATCCGGCCCAGACCAGCAGGATAAAAGGAGAGGGGGAAAGGGACCAGGTAACTGCGTCCCCAATTTTGAAATCTCTAAGTAAAAAAAAATATTCGAAGCCTTAGAAAAACTAAGAAGGTTCGAGGACAGTAATGAAACTAGAATAGAAGTATTATCTAAGATATCCCTAACTAATGATTTGCCGAAATAAAAAAAAATTAAATAAACTGAATTTTGGATCGGTGATTTCTATGCCAAGCCTCACCGATAGCTACCCTGCGCAGACACGCCACAGTCTGGGATGTCGTTAATTTCCCTCGTCTAATTAAACTAAGAAAAGAAATGAAAATACTTAAAGGGACTAGGGTTCGACATCCGGGTACGCTAAAATAAATTTCAATAACTAATTGTTTTGATTCTGTAACCCTATCAGAGCCGTCGCCTCCATGAACATTGTAAGCTAGCCTGAGTAGGTAACGTGAAGGAAAAAAAATCTCACGGAGCAGGATATTCTATTTAAAAAAAAAAAACGACCAGAAAATATAATTCACTACAGCCCTGTTGTATAACTGCTACTGTCTTTTCATAATTTATTATTCAATATGTCTAGTCAGCGATTATATGATGCTACCCATTCTATCAGATGGTATTACTATGGTTGATTATTATTATAACACATTAAACTACAAAGTATTACCATAGTCCGACTATATATCGCCCTCCGGTCCGCGTGATATTATGGTGCAGGGGTCAGAACCTGAGATTTTTGTAGTTACCCGTATCTATTCAATATCTATATATAAACACGCGGTGAAGTATTCACTGGGCTACTATATATATTTAACTATATGGGTGTCCTATATTCTATATTCATTTATTACAATATTCATACACTTTATATTCATATTCACATTAATATTCATTTGCCACGACGCTATATTCTACAAACACCCTGTTTCCTCTATCTACGCCCAGCCTATTTACACATTTCATCATAATACTTTAAAATCTATAATCACTACAAACATTTCCCGCTCCGATCACCGCACGACAACCTCACTCGAACCCAAGACTCCTTCACACACACACAATACTATGTAATACCTGGTAGCTTTATTAAGAAGAAAGAAAAAAAATCCTACGTATGTTCACTGAAAATAGAATTATCCGCGATAATATTTAATGTTTACGAAATTTCTGCAGCAACAATTGACTTCTGCAGCCACGAAGAAAAATGAACATCTAATATAATTCCAAAGCGAAGAACTAGCATCATATCGCCCGACTTCTGTTAAAAATTTACGTATTGTTTATTTACTTAAATATCTCGATTTCTAGACTATGCAGAATGTTGAAACTTTCAGAATATATTAAGCTTGGATCACTTGACCTAACTGTACATTCATATGGGCTGTGAATTATACCTTCTAGGTTTTATTTCGGAAAGAAAGGTCAATTTCATGAAATCTAAATCACTAAGAACCTCGACAGAAGAATGGCGGTTAGTACTGACTTTTGACACTAGGGCTAGCGACGATATAATCAACCCTTGAACAACGGAATGTGACCTTGTACACGGAATTATTATACTATATTACGTTCACTTAATGACGGAGTAATAAAAATTTATCGCATAGTAAATACTACACTGTCCGTATTTAATTATCTCACACACTCTTTCATCACTTAACTACCACAATTACTACTACTACATTACAAATATACACATACTACTTAAACTACAAGACACATCATGCCAATACACACCAATCGTCACTATCATTAATACATATTATACTAATAAATATACACAGAAAACATTCATATTTTACCATTTTAAATCGGCTCGAAAGGAAAAGGAAAGAAAGGGACAGGGCCAACTGGCCCTTGTTTCACTGAATCACATTCTTAAGTGTTTAATCAACGCCCCCGAGGGGACGTATCGAAGTATTAGCTAACAATAGGACCCCTGCCCTGAAGGGGCAGGAACCCGGAAACAAACTAAATGTTTAACTCATCCCGCTGGAAGCCGTACTCCCAATTTGGGAGTCAGATAGGAGCCCTTACTGATAATTCACACGTGCATTGTGATCACTATCTTAACTACAAAGAAATTAAATACCGCCATGTTATTACTAAATAAGTACAAAAGAAATCACATTTACTACATACACGAACACAATCGGCAGTGGGGCAGGCCTAACGTAACTCTAAAAGGAGTAATTTTCAGGATGAGAATATTTTAAGGGAGAAACACTACTCTTCCGAAACTGTTTATAGATTTTTTTCTTTCTAAGAACAACTAGCAAACTGATGCACTTCACAGAACCTGTCCACCACTAATTATATCAGCAAAACATGGCGTTACCGAGTTGACTTCCTATTTCTGCTCTACAGTCCGGTTTTTTTACTATAAAATTTGGCAAATTTATGGCTCCTTAGCTTCCAGAGATTTTCTATACGTTAATAACGTCACAATATTACCTTTATTTTTAGTTTCTCTCAGTCCTTTCGACTTTTAAGTTAGACGAACAAAAACCAGTGTCTTCAGTAGCACTTTCCGGCGTGGAATGGAATAATTGCGCCCTAATATCATAGCGTGGGTTTATCAGCCAATCAAGACTAAGCATTTTGGCGGTGGGGCTTTGAAACGAATAAAATTTGGTAAAATCTGGATTAAACTAGATTTTAGAAGGACCTAGGTATCTAAAAGAGAGGTGAAGGGTGGTCCTGAAAATTCTGTCGAATTTTAGATTGGTTATTTGATCTGGAAAGTTCCGTCCAATAGTGGATCTATATTTTCGGATAGCACTGACACCGTAAGAATTGTAATAATCCATTTACATATACATATGCAAGACTTATAACTAATTTAAAATATAAATAAAGATATTGATTCCCAAAACTATCATTCCCAATGAATTTTTTACAGTTTTTCCATGTTAATTTGAAATAGAATAACAAATAAAATTACGAATTATATGAACAGCCAGAAATTTTTTGTTAAACGTCAAGTACAGTCGGTGCAAAAAATTTCGGGCACCCTCCTATTAAGAACATAATATCATTAGACTGTAATGGCATATTACAAGAATGTAGCACCACGCAGCGGCGAGTCTCATTACTTTCTGCATACACTTTATGAGGGCATAGTTCGTCCGTGCGTTAATTGTTTTGATCATCCACCACAATCCCTCAGGGTAGCTTGCTTCTAACGAATGGAGCGCCACAAACCGGCGAGTCTCATTACTTTCTTGACACATACTGTGTGTGAGCATAGTGCTTCAGCGCGTTAATTGAATTGATCATCCACCAGAAATCCTCCGGTTAGCTTGCTTCTAGCGAATGGAGCGCCACGCAGCGGCGAGTCTCAATACTTTCTGTACACATTTTTTGAAGGCATAGTTCGTATGTGCGTTAATTCTTTTGATCATCCACCACAATCCCTATGGGGAGCTTGCTTTTAGCGAATGGAGCGCCACGCAGCGTCGAGTCTCATTACTTTCTGGACACATAATGAGTGTGAGCATAGTGCTTCAGTATGTTAATTGGTTGGATCCTACAACACAATCCCTTCCGTGAGCTTGCTTCAAGCGAATGGAGCACCACACAGCGGCGAGACTCATTACTTTCTGCATACACTTTATGAGGGCATAGTTGGTCCGTGCGTTAATTGTTTTGATCATCCACCACAATCCCTCCGGGTAGCTTGCTTCTAACGAATGGAGCGCCACAAACCGGCGAGTCTCATTACTTTCTTGACACATACTGTGTGTGAGCATTGCTTCAGTGCGTTAGTTGGTTGGATCATCCACCACAATCCCCTGGGGACCTTGCTTTTATGGAATGGAGCGCCACGCAGCGGCAAGTCTCATTTTCTTGACACATACTGTGTGTGAGCATAGTGCTTCAGTGCGTTAATTGAATTGATCATCCACCAGAAATTCTCCGGGTAGCTTGCTTCTAACGAATGGAGCGCCACAAACCGGCGAGTCTCATTACTTTCTTGACACATACTGTGTGTGAGCATTGCTTCAGTGCGTTAATTATTTTGATCATCCACCACAATCCCTCCGGGTAGCTTGCTTCTAACGAATGGAGCGCCATGCAGCGGCGAGTCTCATTTTCTTGACACGTACTGTGTGTGAGCATAGTTCTTCAGTGCGTTAATTGTTTTGATCATCCAAAAGATTCTCTTCGGGTAGCTTGCTTTCAGCGAATGGAGCGCCAGGCAGCGGCGAGTCTCATTTCGTTCTGCATACACTTAATGGGGGCATAGTTTCTCAGTGCGTTAATTGTTTTGATCATCCACCACAATCCCTCCGGGTAGCTTGTTTCTAGCGAATGGAGCGCCACGCTGCGGCGAGTGTCATTACTTTCTTTACACATAGTGTGTGTAAGCATAGTGCTTCAGCGCGTTAATTGGTTGGATCATCCAACACAATCCCTCCGGGGAAATTCCTTCAAGAGAATGGAGCGGCACGCAGTGGCGAGTCTCAATACTTTCTGCATACACTTTATGATGGCATAGTTCGTCATTGCGTTCTTTGTTTTGATCATCCACTATAATTCCTCCGGGTAGCTTGTTTCTAGCGAATGGAGCGCCACGCAGCGGCGAGTCTCATTACTTTCTTGACACATACTGTGTGTGAGCATAGTGCTTCAGTGCGTTAATTGTTTTGATCATCCACCAAAATCCCTCCGGGTATCTTGCTTCTAGGGAATGGAGCGCCATGCAGCGGCGAATCTCACATTTTCTAGACACATACTATGTGTGAGCATAGTGCTTCAGTGCGTTAATTGGTTGGATCATCCACCACAATCCCTCCGGGGACCTTGCTTCTAGCGAATGGAGCTCCACGCAGCGGCGAGTCTCATTTTCTTGACACATACTGTGTGTGAGCATAGTGCTTCAGTGCGTTAATATTTTTGATCATCCCAAAGAATCCATTCGGGTAGCTTGCTTCTAGCGAATGGAGCGCCATGCAGCGGCGAGTTTCATTTCTTTCTGCATATACTTAATGAGGGCATAGTTTGTCAGTGCTTTAATTGTTTTGATCATCCACCACAATCCCTCCGGGGAACTTGCTTCAGGAGAATTGAGCACCACGCAGCGGCGAGTCTCATTAATTTCTGCATACATTTTATGAGGTCATAGTTCGTCCGTGCGTTAGTTATTTTGATCATCCACCACAATCCTTCCGGGGAGCTTGCTTCAAGAGAATGGAGCACCACGCATCGGCGAGTCTCATTACTTTCTGCATACACTTTATGAGGGCATAGTTCGTCCGAGCGTTAATTGTTTTGTTCATTTTCTTGACACATACTGTGTGTGAGCATAGTGCTTCAGTGCGTTAATTGAATTGATCATCCACCAGAAACCCCCCGGGTAGCTTGCTTCTAGCGAAAGGAGCGCCATGCAGCGGCGACTCTCATTACGTTCTGCATACACTTTATGAGGGCATAGTTCGTCAGTGCGTTATATGTTTTCACCATCCACCAAAATACCTCCGGGTAGCTTGCTTCTGGGGATTAGAACGCCACGCAGCGGCGAGTCTCATTATTTTCTTGACACATACTGTGTGTGAGCATAGTGCTTCAGCGCGTTAAATGAATTGATCATCCACCACAATCCCTCCGTAGAGCTTGCTTCAAGCGAATGGAGCGCAAAGCAGCGGAGAGTCCCATTACTTTCTGCATACACTTTATGAGGGCATACTTCGTCAGTGATTTAATTGTTTTGATCATCCACCAGAATCCCTCTGGGTAGCTTGCTTCTTGCGAATGGACCGCCACACAGCGGCAATTCTCATAACTTTCTTCACAAATACTGTGGTTGAGCATAGTGCTACAGTTCATTAATTGTTTTGATCATCCACCACAATCCCACCGGATAGCTTGCTTCTAGCGAATGGGGCGCCTCGCAGCGTCGAGTCTCATTACTTTTTTGACACATACTGTGTGTGAGCATAGTGCTTCAGTGCGTTAATTGTTTTGATCATCCACCAGAATCCCTCCGGGTAGCTTGCTTCTAGCGAATGGAGCGCCACCCAGCGGCGAGACTCATTACTTTCTGTACACATTTTTTGACGGCATAGTTCGCCAGTGCGTTAATTGTTCGGATCATCCACCAAAATCACTCCGGATAGCTTGCTTCTAGCGAATGGAGCGCCACGCAGTGTCGAGTCTCATTACTTTCTTGACACATCCAGTGTGTGAACAAAGTGATTCAATGCGTTAATTGTTTTGACCATCCACCAGAATCCCTCCGGGTAGCTTGCTTTTTGCGAATGGAGCGCCACGCAGCGGCGAGTCTCATTACTTTCTTCACACATACTGTGTGTGAGCATAGTGCTACATTTCGTTAATTGGTTGGATCATCCTCCACAATCCCTCCGAAGAGCTTGCTTCAAGCGAATGGAGCGCAAAGCAGCGGAGAATCTCATTACTTTCTGCATACACTTTATGAGGGCATACTTCGTCAGTGATTTAATTGTTTTGATCATCCACCAGAATCCCTCCGGGTAGCTTGCTTCTTGCGAATGGACCGCCACGCAGCGGCGAGTCGAATTACTTTCTTCACAAATACTGTGGTTGAGCATAGTGCTACAGTTCGTTAATTGTTTTGATCATCCACCACAATCCCACCAATTGGCTTGCTTCTAGCGAATGGAGCGCCTCGCAGCGTCGAGTCTCATTAATTTCTTGACACATACTGTGTGTGAGCATTGTGCTTCAGTGCGTTAATTGTTTGGATCATCCACCATAATCCCACCTGTTAGCTTGCTTTTAGCGAACGGAGCGCCACGCCGCGACCAGTCTCATTACTTTCTTCACACATACTGTGTGAGAGCATAATGCTTCAGTGCGTTATTTGGTTGGATCATCCACCACAATCTTTCCGGTGAGCTTGCTTCAAGCGAATGGAGCACCACACAGCGGCGAGTCTCATTACTTTCTGCATACAATTTATGAGGGCATAGTTCGTCCGTGCGTTAATTGTCTTGTTCATCCACCACAATCCATCCGGGTAGCTTGCTTCTAACGAATGGAGCGCCACGCAGCGGCGAGTCTCATGACTTTCTTCACACATACTGTGTGTGAGCATAGTGCTACAGTGCGTTAATTGATTGGATCATCCACCACAATCCCTCCGAAGAGCTTGCTTCAAGCGAATGGAGCGCAGAGCAGCGGAGAGTCTCATTACTTTCTGCATACACTTTATGAGGGCATACTTCTTCAGTGATTTAGTTGTTTTGATCATCCACCAAAATCCCTCCGGGTAGCTTGCTTCTAGGGAATGGAGCGCCATGCAGCGGCGAGTCTCACATTTTCTAGACACATACTATGTGTGAGCATAGTGCTTCAGTGCGTTAATTGTTTTGATCATCCGAAAGAATCCCTCCGGTGAGCTTGCATCAAGCGAATGGAGCGCCACGCAGCGTCGAGTCTCATTACATTCTGCATACGCTTTATGTGTATTTAGTTCTTCAGTGGTTTAATTGTTTTGATCATCCACCACAATCCCACCGGTTAGCTTGTTTCTAGCGAACGGAGCGCCACGCCGCGACGAGTCTCATTACTTTCTTCACACATACTGTGTGAGAGCATAATGCTTCAATGCGTTATTTGGTTGGATCATCCGCCACAATCCCTCCGAGGAGCTTGCTTCGAGCGAATAGAGCGACACGCAGCAGTGAGTCTCATTATTTTCTGCATACAATTTATGAGGGCATAGTTCGTCCGTGCGTTAATTGTCTTGTTCATCCACCACAATCCATCCGGGTAGCTTGCTTCTAACGAATGGAGTGCCACGCAGCGGCGAGTCTCATTAGTTTCTTCACACATACTTTGTTTGAGCATAGTGCTACAGTGCGTTAATTGGTTCGATCATCCACCACAATCCCTCCGAAGAGCTTGCTTCAAGCGAATGGAGCGCAAAGCAGCGGAGAGTCTCATTTCTTTCTGCATACACTTTATGAGGGCATACTTCGTCAGTGATTTAATTGTTTTGATCATCCACCAGAATCCCTCTGGGTAGCTTGCTTCTTGCGAATGCACCGCCACACAGCGGCAATTCTCATTACTTTCTTCACAAATACTGTGGTTGAGCATAGTGCTACAGTTCGTTAATTGTTTTGATCATCCACCACAATCCTACCGGATAGCTTGCTTCTAGCGAATGGGGCGCCTCGCAGCGTCGAGTCTCATTACTTTTTTGACACATACTGTGTGTGAGCATAGTGCTTCATTGCGTTAATAGTTTTGATCATCCACCAGAATCCCTCCGGGTAGCTTGCTTCTAGCGAATGGAGCGCCACGCAGCGGCGAGACTCATTACTTTCTGTACACATTTTTTGACGGCATAGTTCGTCAGTGCGTTAATTGTTCGGATCATCCACCAAAATCACTCCGGGTAGCTTGCTTTTAGCGAATGGAGCGCCACGCAGCGTCGAGTCTCATTACTTTCTTGACACATCCAGTGTGTGAACAAAGTGATTCAATGCGTTAATTGTTTTGACCATCCAGCAGAATCCCTCCGGGTAGCTTGCTTTTAGCGAATGGAGCGCCATGCAGCGGCGAGTCTCATTACTTTCTTCACACATACTGTGTGTGAGCATAGTGCTACATTTCGTTAGTTGGTTAGATCATCCTCCACAATCCCTCCGAAGAGCTTGCTTCAAGCGAATGGAGCGCAAAGCAGCGGAGAATCTCATTACTTTCTGCATATACTTTATGAGGGCATACTTCGTCAGTGATTTAATTGTTTTGATCATCCACCAGAATCCCTCCGGGCAGCTTGCTTCTTGCGAATAGACCGCCACGCAGCGGCGAGTCGCATTACTTTCTTCACAAATACTGTGGTTGAGCATAGTGCTACAGTTCGTTAATTGTTTTGATCATCCACCACAATCCCACCGGATAGCTTGCTTCTAGCGAATGGAGCGCCTCGCAGCGTCGAGTCTCATTAATTTCTTGACACATACTGTGTGTGAGCATTGTGCTTCAGTGCGTTAATTGTTTGGATCATCCACCATAATCCCACCGGTTAGCTTGCTTTTAGCGAACGGAGCGCCACGCCGCGACGAGTCTCATTACTTTCTTCACACATACTGTGTGAGAGCATAATGCTTCAGTGCGTTATTTGGTTGGATCATCCACCACAATCTTTCCGGTGAGCTTGCTTCAAGCGAATGGAGCACCACACAGCGGCGAGTCTCATTACTTTCTGCATACAATTTATGAGGGCATAGTTCGTCCGTGCGTTAATTGTCTTGTTCATCCACCACAATCCATCCGTGTAGCTTGCTTCTAACGAATGGAGCGCCACGCAGCGGCGAGTCTCATTACTTTCTTCACACATACTGTGTGTGAGCATAGTGCTACAGTGCGTTAATTGGTTGGATCATCCACCACAATCCCTCCGAAGAGCTTGCTTCAAGCGAATGGAGCGCAGAGCAGCGGAGAGTCTCATTACTTTCTGCATAAACTTTATGAGGGCATACTTCGTCAGTGATTTAATTGTTTTGATCATCCACCAAAATCCCTCCGGGTAGCTTGCTTCTAGGGAATGGAGCGCCATGCAGCGGCGAGTCTCACATTTTCTAGACACATACTATGTGCGAGCATAGTGCTTCAGTGCGTTAATTGTTTTGATCATCCGAAAGAATCCCTCCGGTGAGCTTGCATCAAGCGAATGGAGCGCCACGCAGCGTCGAGTCTCATTACTTTCTGCATACGCTTTATGTGTATTTAGTTCGTCAGTGGTTTAATTGTTTTTTCTCATCCACCACAATCCCACCGGTTAGCTTGCTTCTAGCGAACGGAGCGCCACGCCTCGACGAGTCTCATTACTTTCTTCACACATACTGTGTGAGAGCATAATGCTTCAATGCGTTATTTGGTTGGATCATCCGCCACAATCCTTCCGAGGAGCTTGCTTCGAGCGAATAGAGCGCCACGCAGCAGTGAGTCTCATTAGTTTCTGCATACAATTTATGAGGGCATAGTTCGTCCGTGCGTTAATTGTCTTGTTCATCCACCACAATCCATCCGGGTAGCTTGCTTCTAACGAATGGAGCGCCACGCAGCGGCGAGTCTCATTACTTTCTTCACACATACTTTGTTTGAGCATAGTGCTACAGTGCGTTAATTGGTTGGATCATCCACCACAATCCCTCCGAAAAGCTTGCTTCAAGCGAATGGAGCGCAAAGCAGCGGAGAGTCTCATTACTTTCTGCATACACTTTATGAGGGCATAATTCGTCAGTGATTTAATTGTTTTGATCATCCACAAGAATCCCTCTGGGTAGCTTGCTTCTTGCGAATGGAGCGCCACACAGCGGCATAATGTTGCTTCATATGATAAGGGATTTGAATGTGTAATAGCAAAGGTAGCAATAAGGTCTTCAAACCTATATGTATGTGCTGTTTATATACCACCGGATTCAAACATGGCTCTTTACGAAAACTTTTTTCAATTCATTGAGGGCAACATTTCTGTGGGAAGTGCTGTTTTGTGTATTGGAGATTTTAATATTCCAGAAATAACAGGAGTGGCATTTTCTTTTGAGCATTCAACTGGTACTTGTTAAATTTTGTATAATTTCATGAGCTTGTTTGGTCTAAGTACATATAACAATGTTGAAAACGAAAATAATCGTACATTAGATTTAGTAATATCTAACATAGAAGGAGTGGAAGTTGAAAGAGCAGAAATGTCATTGGTGTCCGAAGATCGCCATCATCCAGCACTGGTAATCTTATGGTCATATAAACGACCACCAAAAATGAAATCCCAAAATAACTTCCAGGGTTACAACTTTAGAAGGGCTAACTTCTTTAAAATGTATAGTGATTTATCAAATGTGAATTGGGACTGTCTTAAGCTTTCAAATGATGTTGATGTTGTAGTAGATAAATTTTACGAAATACTTCATAACGTTTTAGGTGCAAGTGTTCCTCCTAAGAAACTCACTAACCATAATTATCCGTGCTGGTTTACGGCTAGTATCATTAAAAAACTTAAAGCAAAATCATATCATCACGAAAAGTGGAAAAGTGGAAGGGGGAATATTTCATTTCACAGGGAGGAGTTTCGCAAAATGCGCAGGGAAATAAAACTAGAAATATCACAAGCTCTTAGAACGTTCATATTAGAAACGGAAAATAAAATAGGCACGGACCCTTGTTATTTCTGGAACTACATTAAAAGTAAAACTAAACATATTTCAACTGGGTTTCTTACCTTTAATGGTCAGGAATTAAAAAGCAACAACGATATTGCTAATGCGTTTGCTAATTATTTTCGGTCAGTATACTCAGATGTCGGTGCTAAATATAATATACAACATTACACTCCTGACAAGCCTGTATATGATACATTAGATCTGTTAGTACTCAATGAAATAAAAATGGAAGAAGTAGAAGAAGCGATAAGAAAATTGAAGCCAAAAACGTCTTGTGGTTCAGATGGCATACCACCTTATATACTGAAAGGTTGTATGGACATTCTTAAATATCCCATACATATCATAGCGAATATCTCAGTAAAGACAAGAATTTTTCCAGAAAAGTGGAAAGAAACCATAATCTGTCCGATACCGAAGGCCAACGGAACTAGAGATATAGATAAATTTAGACCCATATCAGTATTGTCACCATTTTCAAAGGTATTTGAACAGATTATTTATCAGCGTGTTCTAAATCATGTGAAACCCGTGCTATCGACATATCAACACGGCTTTGTACGAGATAGATCAACATCCACGAACCTGGCCATAATTACTAACTACATCTCAACGGAGATAGATAAAGGTAATCAGGTGGATGTAATCTATACTGACTTTTCTAAGGCCTTCGACCTAGTGGATCATGACATTTTACTAGCCAAACTAAACTCTTTCCACTTTTCTCAAGAGTACAAACAGTTAATATCTTCCTACTTAAGTAACCATAGGCAATCAGTTGTTTATAAAGGGTGCATCTCTGAAAAGTTCAATGCTTTGTCAGGAGTTCCCCAGGGCTCAAATCTCGGACCGCTTTTGTTTCTCTTAGCAGTGAATGATTTGCCGACTAGAATTAAACATGCTAACTGTCTTCTATTTGCAGACGACCTCAAAATATATATTAAGGTAGATTCAATTGATGATTGCGAGAAAGTACAACAAGACTTAACTAACATTATGGAATGGTGTAATAAAAATAAATTTAAAATGAATGTAAATAAATGTAACTTCCTACGTTTTACACGTAAGAATAGTTATGTAGACTATACTTATTCGATTGACGGGACAAAATTAAGCTCTCCCAAGTATATCAAAGATCTTGGAATTTTCTTTGATGAAAATTTAACATTTAAGCATCATATGGAAACAGTAACGAGCGAGGCTTATAGAAACCTTGGTTTTATCATGAGGCTAGGTAAAGAGTTTCGTAATGATTTAACTTTAATGAAATTGTACTTCACTTACGTTCGGTCAAAGTTAGAATATGCTACTGTTGTATGGACACCAAATATGCAAAAATACTGTGATATGATTGAGGGAATACAGAAAAAATTCCTAAGACTTCTAACGTACAGGAAAACTGGGCTTTACCCGAAATATGAATCTTACAGAGAGTTACTGGAAAATTATCAACTACCCACTTTATACGAAAGAAGAAGATATAATGATCTAATATTTTTATATAAATTAATACATGATAAAATTGACTCTATTGAGCTGCGTTTGTTGCTTTGTTTCCAAGTCCCATCAACCAGAACGAGGATAGGAAACACATCTACGTTTTATCAAAGAAAGGCAAGAACAAATATCCTTCGGAAATCTCCTATATGGAGGATAAGCACTCTCCACAATGAAGTCGAAAAAGACTTCAATATTGATATATTTAGCATGTCGGAAAGTGTGTACAAAAGAACAATTAAACAGGCATGTTTTGAAAACGGCATATAAGGAGCTCATATGCTAAAGACAATATGAATGTGTTTTTCTTTTAATTGTTTATTTTGTAATGTGTATTTCTTTTAATTATTTGTATATCTCATTGTTTTGTATTAATATGTATTTCGTTGTCAAAGGCAACACAATAATTGGGCCTAGAGCCTGTTGTGTTGTGCTTGAACTAAATAAATTCTCATTACTTTCTTCACAAATACTGTAGTTGAGCATAGTGCTACAGTTCGTTAATTGTTTTGATCATCCACCACAATCCCACCGGATAGCTTGCTTCTAGCGAATGGGGCGCCTCGCACCGTCGAGTCTCATTACTTTTTTGACACATACTGTGTGTGAGCATAGTGCTTCAGTGCGTTAATAGTTTTGATCATCCACCAGAATCCCTCCGGGTAGCTTGCTTCTAGCGAATGGAGCGCCACGCAGCGGCGAGACTCATTACTTTCTGTACACATTTTTTGACGGCATAGTTCGTCAGTGCGTTAATTGTTCGGATCATCCACCAAAATCACTCCGGGTAGCTTGCTTCTAGCGAATGGAGCGCCACGCAGCGTCGATTCTCATTACTTTCTTGACACATCCTGTGTGTGAACAAAGTGATTCAATGCGTTAATTGTTTTGACCATCCACCAGAATCCCTCCGGGTAGCTTGCTTTTAGCGAATGGAGCGCCACGCAGCGGCGAGTCTCATTACTTTCTTCACACATACTGTGTGTGAGCATAGTGCTACAGTGCGTTAATTGGTTGGATCATCCTCCACAATCCCTCCGAAGAGCTTGCTTCAAGCGAATGGAGCGCAAAGCAGCGGAGAATCTCATTACTTTCTGCATACACTTTATGAGGGCATATTTCGTCAGTGATTTAATTGTTTTGAACATCCACCAAAATCCCTCCGGGTAGCTTGCTTCTTGCGAATGGACCGCCACGCAGCGGCGAGTCGCATTACTTTCTTCACAAATACTGTGGTTGAGCATAGTGCTACAGTTCGTTAATTGTTTTGATCATCCACCACAATCCCACCGGATAGCTTGCTTCTAGCGAATGGAGCGCCTCGCAGCGTCGAGTCTCATTAATTTCTTGACACATACTGTGTGTGAGCATTGTGCTTCAGTGCGTTAATTGTTTGGATCATCCACCATAATCCCACCGGTTAGCTTGCTTTTAGCGAACGGAGCGCCACGCCGCGACGAGTCTAATTACTTTCTTCACACATACTGTGTGAGAGCATAATGCTTCAGTGCGTTATTTGGTTGGATCATCCACCACAATCTTTCCGGTGAGCTTGCTTCAAGCGAATGGAGCACCACACAGCGGCGAGTCTCATTACTTTCTGCATACAATTTATGAGGGCATAGTTATTCCGTGCGTTAATTGTCTTGTTCATCCACCACAATCCATCCGGGTAGCTTGCTTCTAACGAATGGAGCGCCACGCAGCGGCGAGTCTCATTACTTTCTTCACACATACTGTGTGTGAGCATAGTGCTACAGTGCGTTAATTGGTTGGATCATCCACCACAATCCCTCCGAAGAGCTTGCTTCAAGCGAATGGAGCGCAGAGCAGCGGAGAGTCTCATTACTTTCTGCATACACTTTATGAGGGCATACTTCGTCAGTGATTTAATTGTTTTGATCATCCACCAGAATCCCTACGGGTAGCTTGCTTCTTGCGAATGGACCGCCACGCAGCGGCAATTCTCATTACTTTCTTCACAAATACTGTGGTAAGCATAGTGCTACAGTTCGTTAATTGTTTTGATCATCCACCACAATCCCACCGGATAGCTTGCTTCTAGCGAATGGACCGCCTCGCACCGTCGAGTCTCATTACTTTCTTGGCACATACTGTGTGTGAGCAAAGTGCTTCAGTGCGTTAATAGTTTTGATCATCCACCCGAATCCCTCCGTGTAGCTTGCTTCTAGCGAATGGAGCGCTACCCAGCGGCGAGTCTCATTACTTTCTGTACACATTTTTTGACGGCATAGTTCGTCAGTGCGTTAATTTTTCGAATCATCCATCAAAATCCCTCCGGGTAGTTTGTTTCTAGCGAATGGAGCGCCTCGCAGCGTACGAGTCTCATTACTTTCTTAACACATACTGTGTGTGAGCAAAGTGATTCAATGCGTTAATTGTTTTAACCATCCACCAGAATCCCTCCGGGTAGCTTGCTTTTAGCGAAGAGAGCGCCACGCAGCGGCGAGTCTCATTACTTTCTGCATACACTTTATGAGGGCATAGTTCGTCAGTGCGTTAATTGTTTTCACCATCCACCACAATTCCTCCGGGTAGCTTGCTTCTGGCGAATGGAGCGCCACAGAGCGGCGAGTCTCATTACTTTCTTGACACATAATGTGTGTGAGCATAGTGCTTCAGTATGTTAATTGGTTGGATCCTGCAACACAATCCCTCCCGTGAGCTTGCTTCAAGCGAATGGAGCACCACACAGCGGCGAGTCTCATTACTTTCTGCATACACTATATGAGGGCATAGTTCGTCCGAGCGTTAATTGTTTTGATCATCCACCACAATCTTTCCGGGTTGCTTGCTTCTAACGAATGGAGCGCCATGCAGCGGCGAGTCTCATTTTCTTGACACATACTGTGTGAGAGCATAGTGCTTCAGTGCGTTAATTGTTTTAACCATCCACCAGAATCCCTTTGGGTAGCTTGCTTTTAGCGAATAGAACGCTTCGCAGCGGCAAGTCTCATTACTTTCTGCATACACTTTATGAGGGCATAGTTCGTCAGTGCGTTGTTTTCACCATCCACCACAATCCCACCCTGTAGCTTCCTTCTAGCGAAGGGAGCGCCACGCAGCGGCGAGTCTCATTACTTTCTTCACACATACTGTGTGTGAGCATAGTGGTACAGTGCGTTAATTGGTTGGATCATCCACCACAATCCATCCGGTAAGCTTGCTTCTATGGAATGGAGCGCCACGCAGCGGCAAGACTCATTTTCTTGACACATACTGTGTGTGAGCATAGTGCTTCAGTGCGTTAATTGAATTGATCATCCACCAGAAACCCTCCGGGTAGCTTGCTTCTAGCGAATGGAGCGCCACGCAGCGGCGAGTCTCATTACTTTCTGCATACACTTTATGAGGGCATAGTTCGTCAGTGCGTTAATTGTTTTGACCATCAACCACAATTCCTCCGGGTAGCTTGCTTCTGGCGAATGGAGCGCCACGGAGCGGCGAGTCTGATTACTTTCTTGACACATTTTGTGTGTGAGCATAATGCTTCAGTGCGTTAATTGTTTTCATCATCCACCACAATCCCACCCTGCAGCTTCCTACTAGCGAATGGAGCGCCACGCAGCTTCGAGTCTCATTACTTTCTTCACACATACTGTATTTGAGTATAGTGCTACAGTGCGTTAATTGGTTGGATCATCCATCACAATCCCTCCGGTGAGCTTGCTTCTATGGAATGCAGCGCCACGCAGCGGCAAGTCTCATTTTCTTGACTCATACTGTGTGTGAGCATAGTGCTACAGTTCGTTAATTGTTTTGATCATCCACCACAATCCCACCGGATAGCTTGCTTCTAGCGAATGGAGCGCCTCGCAGCGTCGAGTCTCATTTCTTTCTTGACACATACTGTGTGTGAGCAAAGTGCTTCAGTGAGTTAATTGTCTGGATCATCCACCACAATCCCACCAGTTAGCTTGCTTTTAGCGAACGGAGCGCCACGC
Organism: Thermobia domestica; assembly: GCF_964235325.1. Lineage (NCBI taxonomy): Eukaryota > Metazoa > Arthropoda > Insecta > Zygentoma > Lepismatidae > Thermobia > Thermobia domestica. The sequence goes on from NC_137459.1 coordinate 15,972,770, forward strand.
CGCGACGAGTCTCATTACTTTCTTCACACATACTGTGTGAGAGCATAATGCTTCAGTGCGTTAATTGGCTGGATCATCCACCACAATCCCTCCGGTGAGCTTGCTTCAAGCGAATGAAGCGCCACACAGCGGCGAGTCTCATTAATTTCTGCATACAATTTATGAGGGCATAGTTCGTCCGTGATTTAATTGTCTTGATCATCCACAACAATCCATCCGGATAGATTGCTTCTAACGAATGGAGCGCAAGAAAGCGGCGAGTCTCATTACGTTCTTGACACACACTTTGTGTGAGCAAAGTGATTCAATGCGTTAATTTTTTTTATCATCCAAAAGAATCCCTTCGGGTAGCTTGTTTCTAGCGAATGGAGCTCCACGCAGCGGCGAGTCTTATTTTTTTCTCCATACACTTAATGAGGGCATAGTTCGTCAGTGCATTAAATGTTTTCACCATCCACCAAATACCTCCGGGTAGCTTGCTTCTAGGGATTAGAACGCCACGCAGCGGCGAGTCTCATTATTTTCTTGACACATACTGTGTGTGAGCATAGTGCTTCAGTGCGTTAATTCGTTCGATCATCCACCATTATCCCTCCGGGGACCTTGCTTCTAGCGAATGGAGCGCCACACAGCGGCGAGTCTCATTTTCTTGACACATACTGTGTGTGAGCATAGTGCTTCAGTGCGTTAATTGTTTTGATCATCCAAAAGAATCCCTTCGGGTAGCTTGCTTCCAGCGAATGGAGCGCCATGCAGCGGCGAGTCTCATTTCTTTCTGCATACACTTAATGAGAGCATAGTTTGTCAGTGCGTTAATTGCTTTGATCATCCACCACAATCCCTCCGGGTAGCTTGCTTCTTGCGAATGGACCGCCACGCAGCGGCGAGTCAAATTACTTTCTTCACAAATACTGTGGTTGAGCATAGTGCTACAGTTCGTTAATTGTTTTGATCATCCACCACAATCCCACCGGATATCTTGCTTCTAGCGAATGGAGCGCCTCGCAGCGTCGAGTCTCAATAATTTCTTGACACATACTGTGTGTGAGCATTGTGCTTCAGTGCGTTAATTGTTTGGAACATCCACCATAATCCCACCGGTTAGCTTGCTTTTAGCGAACGGAGCGCCACGCCGCGACGAGTCTCATTACTTTCTTCACACATACTGTGTGAGAGCATAATGCTTCAGTGCGTTATTTGGTTGGATCATCCACCACAATCTTTCCGGTGAGCTTGCTTCAAGCGAATGGAGCACCACACAGCGGCGAGTCTCACTACTTTCTGCATACAATTTATGAGGGCATAGTTCGTCCGTGCGTTAATTGTCTTGTTCATCCACCACAATCCATCCGGGTAGCTTGCTTCTAACGAATGGAGCGCCACGCAGCGGCGAGTCTCATTACTTTCTTCACACATACTGTGTGTGAGCATAGTGCTACAGTGCGTTAATTGATTGGATCATCCACCACAATCCCTCCGAAGAGCTTGCTTCAAGCGAATGGAGCGCAGAGCAGCGGAGACTCTCATTACTTTCTGCATACACTTTATGAGGGCATACTTCGTCAGTGATTTAATTGTTTTGATCATCCACCAAAATCCCTCCGGGTAGCTTGCTTGTAGGGAATGGAGCGCCATGCAGCGGCGAGTCTCACATTTTCTAGACACATACTATGTGTGAGCATAGTGCTTCAGTGCGTTAATTGTTTTGATCATCCGAAAAAATCCCTCCGGTGAGCTTGCATCAAGCGAATGGAGCGCCACGCAGCGTCGAGTCTCATTACTTTCTGCATACGCTTTATGTGTATTTAGTTCGTCAGTGGTTTAATTGTTTTGATCATCCACCACAATCCCACCGGTTAGCTTGCTTCTAGCGGACGGAGCGCCACGCCGCGACGAGTCTCATTACTTTCTTCACACATACTGTGTGAGAGCATAATGCTTCAATGCGTTATTTGGTTGGATCATCCGAAACAATCCCTCCGAGGAGCTTGCTTCGAGCGAATAGAGCGCCACGCAGCAGTGAGTCTCATTAGTTTCTGCATACAATTTATGAGGGCATAGTTCGTCCGTGCGTTAATTGTCTTGTTCATCCACACCAATCCATCCGTTTAGCTTGCTTCTAACAAATGGAGCGCCACGCAGCGGCGAGTCTCATTACTTTCTTCACACATACTTTGTTTGAGCATAGTGCTACAGTGCGTTAATTGTTTGGATCATCCACCACAATCCCTCCGAAAAGCTTGCTTCAAGCGAATGGAGCGCAAAGCAGCGGAGAGTCTCATTACTTTCTGAATACACTTTATGAGGGCATACTTCGTCAGTGATTTAATTGTTTTGATCATCCACCAGAATCCCTCCGGATAGCTTGCTTCTAGCGAATGGAGCGCCTCGCAGCGTCGAGTCTCATTAATTTCTTGACACATACTGTGTGTGAGCATTGTGCTTCAGTGCGTTAATTGTTTGGATCATCCACCATAATCCCACCGGTTAGCTTGCTTTTAGCGAACGGAGCGCCACGCCGCGACGAGTCTCATTACTTTCTTCACACATACTGTGTGAGAGCATAATGCTTCAGTGCGTTATTTGGTTGGATCATCCACCACAATCTTTCCGGTGAGCTTGCTTCAAGCGAATGGAGCGCCACGCAGCAGTGAGTCTCATTAGTTTCTGCATACAATTTATGAGGGCATAGTTCGTCCGTGCGTTAATTGTCTTGTTCATCCACCACAATCCATCCGGGTAGCTTGCTTCTAACGAATGGAGCGCCACGCAGCGGCGAGTCTCATTACTTTCTTCACACATACTTTGTTTGAGCATAGTGCTACAGTGCGTTAATTGGTTGGATCATCCACCACAATCCCTCCGAAGAGCTTGCTTCAAGCGAATGGAGCGCAAAGCAGCGGAGAGTCTCATTACTTTCTGCATACACTTTATGAGGGCATACTTCGTCAGTGATTTAATTGTTTAGATCATCCACCAGAATCCCTCTGGGTAGCTTGCTTCTTGCGAATGGACCGCCACACAGCGGCAATTCTCATTACTTTCTTCACAAATACTGTGGTTGAGCATAGTGCTACAGTTCGTTAATTGTTTTGATCATCCACCACAATCCTACCGGATAGCTTGCTTCTAGCGAATGGGGCGCCTCGCAGCGTCGAGTCTCATTACTTTTTTGACACATACTGTGTGTGAGCATAGTGCTTCATTGCGTTAATAGTTTTGATCATCCACCAGAATCCCTCCGGGTAGCTTGCTTCTAGCGAATGGAGCGCCACGCAGCGGCGAGACTCATTACTTTCTGTACACATTTTTTGACGGCATAGTTCGTCAGTGCGTTAATTGTTCGGATCATCCACCAAAATCACTCCGGGTAGCTTGCTTTTAGCGAATGGAGCGCCACGCAGCGTCGAGTCTCATTACTTTCTTGACACATCCAGTGTGTGAACAAAGCGATTCAATGCGTTAATTGTTTTGACCATCCACCAGAATCCCTCCGGGTAGCTTGCTTTTAGCGAAGAGAGCGCCACGCAGCGGCGAGTCTCATTACTTTCTGCATACACTTTATGAGGGCATAGTTCGTCAGTGCGTTAATTGTTTTCACCATCCACCACAATTCCTCCGGGTAGCTTGCTTCTGGCGAATGGAGCGCCACAGAGCGGCGAGTCTCATTACTTTCTTGACACATAATGTGTGTGAGCATAGTGCTTCAGTATGTTAATTGGTTGGATCCTGCAACACAATCCCTCCCGTGAGCTTGCTTCAAGCGAATGGAGCACCACACAGCGGCGAGTCTCATTACTTTCTGCATACACTATATGAGGGCATAGTTCGTCCGAGCGTTAATTGTTTTGATCATCCACCACAATCTTTCCGGGTTGCTTGCTTCTAACGAATGGAGCGCCATGCAGCGGCGAGTCTCATTTTCTTGACACATACTGTGTGAGAGCATAGTGCTTCAGTGCGTTAATTGTTTTAACCATCCACCAGAATCCCTTTGGGTAGCTTGCTTTTAGCGAATAGAACGCTACGCAGCGGCAAGTCTCATTACTTTCTGCATACACTTTATGAGGGCATAGTTCGTCAGTGCGTTGTTTTCACCATCCACCACAATCCCACCCTGTAGCTTCCTTCTAGCGAAGGGAGCGCCACGCAGCGGCGAGTCTCATTACTTTCTTCACACATACTGTGTGTGAGCATAGTGGTACAGTGCGTTAATTGGTTGGATCATCCATCACAATCCCTCCGGTGAGCTTGCTTCTATGGAATGCAGCGCCACGCAGCGGCAAGTCTCATTTTCTTGACTCATACTGTGTGTGAGCATAGTGCTACAGTTCGTTAATTGTTTTGATCATCCACCACAATCCCACCGGATAGCTTGCTTCTAGCGAATGGAGCGCCTCGCAGCGTCGAGTCTCATTTCTTTCTTGACACATACTGTGTGTGAGCAAAGTGCTTCAGTGAGTTAATTGTCTGGATCATCCACCACAATCCCACCAGTTAGCTTGCTTTTAGCGAACGGAGCGCCACGCCGCGACGAGTCTCATTACTTTCTTCACACATACTGTGTGAGAGCATAATGCTTCAGTGCGTTAATTGGCTGGATCATCCACCACAATCCCTCCGGTGAGCTTGCTTCAAGCGAATGAAGCGCCACACAGCGGCGAGTCTCATTAATTTCTGCATACAATTTATGAGGGCATAGTTCGTCCGTGATTTAATTGTCTTGATCATCCACAACAATCCATCCGGATAGATTGCTTCTAACGAATGGAGCGCAAGAAAGCGGCGAGTCTCATTACGTTCTTGACACACACTTTGTGTGAGCAAAGTGATTCAATGCGTTAATTGTTTTAATCATCCAAAAGAATCCCTTCGGGTAGCTTGTTTCTAGCGAATGGAGCTCCACGCAGCGGCGAGTCTTTTTTTTTTCTCCATACACTTAATGAGGGCATAGTTCGTCAGTGCATTAAATGTTTTCACCATCCACCAAATACCTCCGGGTAGCTTGCTTCTAGGGATTAGAACGCCACGCAGCGGCGAGTCTCATTATTTTCTTGACACATACTGTGTGTGAGCATAGTGCTTCAGTGCGTTAATTCGTTCGATCATCCACCATTATCCCTCCGGGGACCTTGCTTCTAGCGAATGGAGCGCCACACAGCGGCGAGTCTCATTTTCTTGACACATACTGTGTGTGAGCATAGTGCTTCAGTGCGTTAATTGTTTTGATCATCCAAAAGAATCCCTTCGGGTAGCTTGCTTCTAGCGAATGGAGCGCCATGCAGCGGCGAGTCTCATTTCTTTCTGCATACACTTAATGAGAGCATAGTTTGTCAGTGCGTTAATTGCTTTGATCATCCACCACAATCCCTCCGGGTAGCTTGCTTCTTGCGAATGGACCGCCACGCAGCGGCGAGTCAAATTACTTTCTTCACAAATACTGTGGTTGAGCATAGTGCTACAGTTCGTTAATTGTTTTGATCATCCACCACAATCCCACCGGATAGCTTGCTTCTAGCGAATGGAGCGCCTCGCAGCGTCGAGTCTCAATAATTTCTTGACACATACTGTGTGTGAGCATTGTGCTTCAGTGCGTTAATTGTTTGGATCATCCACCATAATCCCACCGGTTAGCTTGCTTTTAGCGAACGGAGCGCCACGCCGCGACGAGTCTCATTACTTTCTTCACACATACTGTGTGAGAGCATAATGCTTCAGTGCGTTATTTGGTTGGATCATCCACCACAATCTTTCCGGTGAGCTTGCTTCAACCGAATGGAGCACCACACAGCGGCGAGTCTCATTCCTTTCTGCATACAATTTATGAGGGCATAGTTCGTCCGTGCGTTAATTGTCTTGTTCATCCACCACAATCCATCCGGGTAGCTTGCTTCTAACGAATGGAGCGCCACGCAGCGGCGAGTCTCATTACTTTCTTCACACATACTGTGTGTGAGCATAGTGCTACAGTGCGTTAATTGATTGGATCATCCACCACAATCCCTCCGAAGAGCTTGCTTCAAGCGAATGGAGCGCAGAGCAGCGGAGAGTCTCATTACTTTCTGCATACACTTTATGAGGGCATACTTCGTCAGTGATTTAATTGTTTTGATCATCCACCAAAATCCCTCCGGGTAGCTTGCTTGTAGGGAATGGAGCGCCATGCAGCGGCGAGTCTCACATTTTCTAGACACATACTATGTGTGAGCATAGTGCTTCAGTGCGTTAATTGTTTTGATCATCCGAAAGAATCCCTACGGTGAGCTTGCATCAAGCGAATGGAGCGCCACGCATCGTCGAGTCTCATTACTTTCTGCATACGCTTTATGTGTATTTAGTTCGTCAGTGGTTTAATTGTTTTGATCATCCACCACAATCCCACCGGTTAGCTTGCTTCTAGCGGACGGAGCGCCACGCCGCGACGAGTCTCATTACTTTCTTCACACATACTGTGTGAGAGCATAATGCTTCAATGCGTTATTTGGTTGGATCATCCGAAACAATCCCTCCGAGGAGCTTGCTTCGAGCGAATAGAGCGCCACGCAGCAGTGAGTCTCATTAGTTTCTGCATACAATTTATGAGGGCATAGTTCGTCCGTGAGTTAATTGTCTTGTTCATCCACCACAATCCATCCGGGTAGCTTGCTTCTAACGAATGGAGCGCCACGCAGCGGCGAGTCTCATTACTTTCTTCACACATACTTTGTTTGAGCATAGTGCTACAGTGCGTTAATTGTTTGGATCATCCACCACAATCCCTCCGAAAAGCTTGCTTCAAGCGAATGGAGCGCAAAGCAGCGGAGAGTCTCATTACTTTCTGCATACACTTTATGAGGGCATACTTCGTCAGTGATTTAATTGTTTTGATCATCCACCAGAATCCCTCCGGGTAGCTTGCTTCTTGCGAATGGACCGCCACGCAGCGGCGAGTCGCATTACTTTCTTCACAAATACTGTGGTTGAGCATAGTGCTACAGTTCGTTAATTGTTTTGATCATCCACCACAATCCCACCGGATAGCTTGCTTCTAGCGAATGGAGCGCCTCGCAGCGTCGAGTCTCATTACTTTCTTCACACATACTGTGTGAGAGCATAATGCTTCAATGCGTTATTTGGTTGGATCATCCGAAACAATCCCTCCGAGGAGCTTGCTTCGAGCGAATAGAGCGCCACGCAGCAGTGAGTCTCATTAGTTTCTGCATACAATTTATGAGGGCATAGTTCGTCAGTGGTTTAATTGTTTTGATCATCCACCACAATCCCACCGGTTAGCTTGCTTCTAGCGGACGGAGCGCCACGCCGCGACGAGTCTCATTACTTTCTTCACACATACTGTGTGAGAGCATAATGTTTCAATGCGTTATTTGGTTGGATCATCCGAAACAATCCCTCCGAGGAGCTTGCTTCGAGCGAATAGAGCGCCACGCAGCAGTGAGTCTCATTAGTTTCTGCATACAATTTATGAGGGCATAGTTCGTCCGTGCGTTAATTGTCTTGTTCATCCACCACAATCCATCCGTTTAGCTTGCTTCTAGCAAATGGAGCGCCACGCAGCGGCGAGTCTCATTACTTTCTTCACACATACTTTGTTTGAGCATAGTGCTACAGTGCGTTAATTGTTTGGATCATCCACCACAATCCCTCCGAAAAGCTTGCTTCAAGCGAATGGAGCGCAAAGCAGCGGAGAGTCTCATTACTTTCTGAATTCACTTTATGAGGGCATACTTCGTCAGTGATTTAATTGTTTTGATCATCCACCAGAATCCCTCCGGATAGCTTGCTTCTAGCGAATGGAGCGCCTCGCAGCGTCGAGTCTCATTAATTTCTTGACACATACTGTGTGTGAGCATTGTGCTTCAGTGCGTTAATTGTTTGGATCATCCACCATAATCCCACCGGTTAGCTTGCTTTTAGCGAACGGAGCGCCACGCCGCGACGAGTCTCATTACTTTCTTCACACATACTGTGTGAGAGCATAATGCTTCAGTGCGTTATTTGGTTGGATCATCCACCACAATCTTTCCGGTGAGCTTGCTTCAAGCGAATGGAGCGCCACGCAGCAGTGAGTCTCATTAGTTTCTGCATACAATGTATGAGGGCATAGTTCGTCCGTGCGTTAATTGTCTTGTTCATCCACCACAATCCATCCGGGTAGCTTGCTTCTAACGAATGGAGCGCCACGCAGCGGCGAGTCTCATTACTTTCTTCACACATACTTTGTTTGAGCATAGTGCTACAGTGCGTTAATTGGTTGGATCATCCACCACAATCCCTCCGAAGAGCTTGCTTCAAGCGAATGGAGCGCAAAGCAGCGGAGAGTCTCATTACTTTCTGCATACACTTTATGAGGGCATACTTCGTCAGTGATTTAATTGTTTAGATCATCCACCAGAATCCCTCTGGGTAGCTTGCTTCTTGCGAATGGACCGCCACACAGCGGCAATTCTCATTACTTTCTTCACAAATACTGTGGTTGAGCATAGTGCTACAGTTCGTTAATTGTTTTGATCATCCACCACAATCCTACCGGATAGCTTGCTTCTAGCGAATGGGGCGCCTCGCAGCGTCGAGTCTCATTACTTTTTTGACACATACTGTGTGTGAGCATAGTGCTTCATTGCGTTAATAGTTTTGATCATCCACCAGAATCCCTCCGGGTAGCTTGCTTCTAGCGAATGGAGCGCCACGCAGCGGCGAGACTCATTACTTTCTGTACACATTTTTTGACGGCATAGTTCGTCAGTGCGTTAATTGTTCGGATCATCCACCAAAATCACTCCGGGTAGCTTGCTTTTAGCGAATGGAGCGCCACGCAGCGTCGAGTCTCATTACTTTCTTGACACATCCAGTGTGTGAACAAAGCGATTCAATGCGTTAATTGTTTTGACCATCCACCAGAATCCCTCCGGGTAGCTTGCTTTTAGCGAAGAGAGCGCCACGCAGCGGCGAGTCTCATTACTTTCTGCATACACTTTATGAGGGCATAGTTCGTCAGTGCGTTAATTGTTTTCACCATCCACCACAATTCCTCCGGGTAGCTTGCTTCTGGCGAATGGAGCGCCACAGAGCGGCGAGTCTCATTACTTTCTTGACACATAATGTGTGTGAGCATAGTGCTTCAGTATGTTAATTGGTTGGATCCTGCAACACAATCCCTCCCGTGAGCTTGCTTCAAGCGAATGGAGCACCACACAGCGGCGAGTCTCATTACTTTCTGCATACACTATATGAGGGCATAGTTCGTCCGAGCGTTAATTGTTTTGATCATCCACCACAATCTTTCCGGGTTGCTTGCTTCTAACGAATGGAGCGCCATGCAGCGGCGAGTCTCATTTTCTTGACACATACTGTGTGAGAGCATAGTGCTTCAGTGCGTTAATTGTTTTAACCATCCACCAGAATCCCTTTGGGTAGCTTGCTTTTAGCGAATAGAACGCTACGCAGCGGCAAGTCTCATTACTTTCTGCATACACTTTATGAGGGCATAGTTCGTCAGTGCGTTGTTTTCACCATCCACCACAATCCCACCCTGTAGCTTCCTTCTAGCGAAGGGAGCGCCACGCAGCGGCGAGTCTCATTACTTTCTTCACACATACTGTGTGTGAGCATAGTGGTACAGTGCGTTAATTGGTTGGATCATCCATCACAATCCCTCCGGTGAGCTTGCTTCTATGGAATGCAGCGCCACGCAGCGGCAAGTCTCATTTTCTTGACTCATACTGTGTGTGAGCATAGTGCTACAGTTCGTTAATTGTTTTGATCATCCACCACAATCCCACCGGATAGCTTGCTTCTAGCGAATGGAGCGCCTCGCAGCGTCGAGTCTCATTTCTTTCTTGACACATACTGTGTGTGAGCAAAGTGCTTCAGTGAGTTAATTGTCTGGATCATCCACCACAATCCCACCAGTTAGCTTGCTTTTAGCGAACGGAGCGCCACGCCGCGACGAGTCTCATTACTTTCTTCACACATACTGTGTGAGAGCATAATGCTTCAGTGCGTTAATTGGCTGGATCATCCACCACAATCCCTCCGGTGAGCTTGCTTCAAGCGAATGAAGCGCCACACAGCGGCGAGTCTCATTAATTTCTGCATACAATTTATGAGGGCATAGTTCGTCCGTGATTTAATTGTCTTGATCATCCACAACAATCCATCCGGATAGATTGCTTCTAACGAATGGAGCGCAAGAAAGCGGCGAGTCTCATTACGTTCTTGACACACACTTTGTGTGAGCAAAGTGATTCAATGCGTTAATTGTTTTAATCATCCAAAAGAATCCCTTCGGGTAGCTTGTTTCTAGCGAATGGAGCTCCACGCAGCGGCGAGTCTTTTTTTTTTCTCCATACACTTAATGAGGGCATAGTTCGTCAGTGCATTAAATGTTTTCACCATCCACCAAATACCTCCGGGTAGCTTGCTTCTAGGGATTAGAACGCCACGCAGCGGCGAGTCTCATTATTTTCTTGACACATACTGTGTGTGAGCATAGTGCTTCAGTGCGTTAATTCGTTCGATCATCCACCATTATCCCTCCGGGGACCTTGCTTCTAGCGAATGGAGCGCCACACAGCGGCGAGTCTCATTTTCTTGACACATACTGTGTGTGAGCATAGTGCTTCAGTGCGTTAATTGTTTTGATCATCCAAAAGAATCCCTTCGGGTAGCTTGCTTCTAGCGAATGGAGCGCCATGCAGCGGCGAGTCTCATTTCTTTCTGCATACACTTAATGAGAGCATAGTTTGTCAGTGCGTTAATTGCTTTGATCATCCACCACAATCCCTCCGGGTAGCTTGCTTCTTGCGAATGGACCGCCACGCAGCGGCGAGTCAAATTACTTTCTTCACAAATACTGTGGTTGAGCATAGTGCTACAGTTCGTTAATTGTTTTGATCATCCACCACAATCCCACCGGATAGCTTGCTTCTAGCGAATGGAGCGCCTCGCAGCGTCGAGTCTCAATAATTTCTTGACACATACTGTGTGTGAGCATTGTGCTTCAGTGCGTTAATTGTTTGGATCATCCACCATAATCCCACCGGTTAGCTTGCTTTTAGCGAACGGAGCGCCACGCCGTGACGAGTCTCATTACTTTCTTCACACATACTGTGTGAGAGCATAATGCTTCAGTGCGTTATTTGGTTGGATCATCCACCACAATCTTTCCGGTGAGCTTGCTTCAACCGAATGGAGCACCACACAGCGGCGAGTCTCATTCCTTTCTGCATACAATTTATGAGGGCATAGTTCGTCCGTGCGTTAATTGTCTTGTTCATCCACCACAATCCATCCGGGTAGCTTGCTTCTAACGAATGGAGCGCCACGCAGCGGCGAGTCTCATTACTTTCTTCACACATACTGTGTGTGAGCATAGTGCTACAGTGCGTTAATTGATTGGATCATCCACCACAATCCCTCCGAAGAGCTTGCTTCAAGCGAATGGAGCGCAGAGCAGCGGAGAGTCTCATTACTTTCTGCATACACTTTATGAGGGCATACTTCGTCAGTGATTTAATTGTTTTGATCATCCACCAAAATCCCTCCGGGTAGCTTGCTTGTAGGGAATGGAGCGCCATGCAGCGGCGAGTCTCACATTTTCTAGACACATACTATGTGTGAGCATAGTGCTTCAGTGCGTTAATTGTTTTGATCATCCGAAAGAATCCCTACGGTGAGCTTGCATCAAGCGAATGGAGCGCCACGCATCGTCGAGTCTCATTACTTTCTGCATACGCTTTATGTGTATTTAGTTCGTCAGTGGTTTAATTGTTTTGATCATCCACCACAATCCCACCGGTTAGCTTGCTTCTAGCGGACGGAGCGCCACGCCGCGACGAGTCTCATTACTTTCTTCACACATACTGTGTGAGAGCATAATGCTTCAATGCGTTATTTGGTTGGATCATCCGAAACAATCCCTCCGAGGAGCTTGCTTCGAGCGAATAGAGCGCCACGCAGCAGTGAGTCTCATTAGTTTCTGCATACAATTTATGAGGGCATAGTTCGTCCGTGAGTTAATTGTCTTGTTCATCCACCACAATCCATCCGGGTAGCTTGCTTCTAACGAATGGAGCGCCACGCAGCGGCGAGTCTCATTACTTTCTTCACACATACTTTGTTTGAGCATAGTGCTACAGTGCGTTAATTGTTTGGATCATCCACCACAATCCCTCCGAAAAGCTTGCTTCAAGCGAATGGAGCGCAAAGCAGCGGAGAGTCTCATTACTTTCTGCATACACTTTATGAGGGCATACTTCGTCAGTGATTTAATTGTTTTGATCATCCACCAGAATCCCTCCGGGTAGCTTGCTTCTTGCGAATGGACCGCCACGCAGCGGCGAGTCGCATTACTTTCTTCACAAATACTGTGGTTGAGCATAGTGCTACAGTTCGTTAATTGTTTTGATCATCCACCACAATCCCACCGGATAGCTTGCTTCTAGCGAATGGAGCGCCTCGCAGCGTCGAGTCTCATTAATTTCTTGACACATACTGTGTGTGAGCATTGTGCTTCAGTGCGTTAATTGTTTGGATCATCCACCATAATCCCACCGGTTAGCTTGCTTTTAGCGAACGGAGCGCCACGCCGCGACGAGTCTCATTACTTTCTTCACACATACTGTGTGAGAGCATAATGCTTCAGTGCGTTATTTGGTTTGATCATCCACCACAATCTTTCCGGTGAGCTTGCTTCAAGCGAATGGAGCACCACACAGCGGCGAGTCTCATTACTTTCTGCATACAATTTATGAGGGCATAGTTCGTCCGTGCGTTAATTGTCTTGTTCATCCACCACAATCCATCCGGGTAGCTTGCTTCTAACGAATGGAGCGCCACGCAGCGGCGAGTCTCATTACTTTCTTCACACATACTGTGTGAGAGCATAATGCTTCAGTGCGTTATTTGGTTGGATCATCCACCACAATCTTTCCGGTGAGCTTGCTTCAAGCGAATGGAGCACCACACAGCGGCGAGTCTCATTACTTTCTGCATACACTTTATGAGGGCATACTTCGTCAGTGATTTAATTGTTTTGATCATCCACCAAAATCCCTCCGGGTAGCTTGCTTCTAGGGAATGGAGCGCCATGCAGCGGCGAGTCTCACATTTTCTAGACACATACTATGTGTGAGCATAGTGCTTCAGTGCGTTAATTGTTTTGATCATCCGAAAGAATCCCTCCGGTGAGCTTGCATCAAGCGAATGGAGCGCCACGCAGCGTCGAGTCTCATTACATTCTGCATACGCTTTATGTGTATTTAGTTCGTCAGTGGTTTAATTGTTTTGATCATCCACAACAATCCCACCGGTTAGCTTGTTTCTAGCGAACGGAGCACCACGCCGCGACGAGTCTCATTACTTTCTTCACACATACTGTGTGAGAGCATAATGCTTCAATGCGTTATTTGGTTGGATCATCCGCCACAATCCCTCCGAGGAGCTTGCTTCGAGCGAATAGAGCGCCACGCAGCAGTGAGTCTCATTAGTTTCTGCATACAATTTATGAGGGCATAGTTCGTCCGTGCGTTAATTGTCTTGTTCATCCACCACAATCCATCCGGGTAGCTTGCTTCTAACGAATGGAGCGCCACGCAGCGGCGAGTCTCATTACTTTCTTCACACATACTTTGTTTGAGCATAGTGCTACAGTGCGTTAATTGGTTGGATCATCCACCACAATCCCTCCGAAGAGCTTGCTTCAAGCGAATGGAGCGCAAAGCAGCGGAGAGTCTCATTACTTTCTGCATACACTTTATGAGGGCATACTTCGTCAGTGATTTAATTGTTTAGATCATCCACCAGAATCCCTCTGGGTAGCTTGCTTCTTGCGAATGGACCGCCACACAGCGGCAATTCTCATTACTTTCTTCACAAATACTGTGGTTGAGCATAGTGCTACAGTTCGTTAATTGTTTTGATCATCCACCACAATCCTACCGGATAGCTTGCTTCTAGCGAATGGGGCGCCTCGCAGCGTCGAGTCTCATTACTTTTTTGACACATACTGTGTGTGAGCATAGTGCTTCATTGCGTTAATAGTTTTGATCATCCACCAGAATCCCTCCGGGTAGCTTGCTTCTAGCGAATGGAGCGCCACGCAGCGGCGAGACTCATTACTTTCTGTACACATTTTTTGACGGCATAGTTCGTCAGTGCGTTAATTGTTCGGATCATCCACCAAAATCACTCCGGGTAGCTTGCTTTTAGCGAATGGAGCGCCACGCAGCGTCGAGTCTCATTACTTTCTTGACACATCCAGTGTGTGAACAAAGCGATTCAATGCGTTAATTGTTTTGACCATCCACCAGAATCCCTCCGGTTAGCTTGCTTTTAGCGAATGGAGCGCCACGCAGCGGCGAGTCTCATTACTTTCTTCACCCATACTGTGTGTGAGCATTGTGCTACATTTCGTTAATTGGTTAGATCATCCTCCACAATCCCTCCGAAGAGCTTGCTTCAAGCGAATGGAGCGCAAAGCAGCGGAGAATCTCATTACTTTCTGCATATACTTTATGAGGGCATACTTCGTCAGTGATTTAATTGTTTTGATCATCCACCAGAATCCCTCCGGGCAGCTTGCTTCTTGCGAATAGACCGCCACGCAGCGGCGAGTCGCATTACTTTCTTCACAAATACTGTGGTTGAGCATAGTGCTACAGTTCGTTAATTGTTTTGATCATCCACCACAATCCCACCGGATAGCTTGCTTCTAGCGAATGGAGCGCCTCGCAGCGTCGAGTCTCATTAATTTCTTGACACATACTGTGTGTGAGCATTGTGCTTCAGTGCGTTAATTGTTTGGATCATCCACCATAATCCCACCGGTTAGCTTGCTTTTAGCGAACGGAGCGCCACGCCGCGACGAGTCTCATTACTTTCTTCACACATACTGTGTGAGAGCATAATGCTTCAGTGCGTTATTTGGTTGGATCATCCACCACAATCTTTCCGGTGAGCTTGATTCAAGCGAATGGAGCACCACACAGCGGCGAGTCTCATTACTTTCTGCATACAATTTATGAGGGCATAGTTCGTCCGTGCGTTAATTGTCTTGTTCATCCACCACAATCCATCCGTGTAGCTTGCTTCTAACTAATGGAGCGCCACGCAGCGGCGAGTCTCATTACTTTCTTCACACATACTGTGTGTGAGCATAGTGCTACAGTGCGTTAATTGATTGGATCATCCACCACAATCCCTCCGAAGAGCTTGCTTCAAGCGAATGGAGCGCAGAGCAGCGGAGAGTCTCATTACTTTCTGCATACACTTTATGAGGGCATACTTCGTCAGTGATTTAATTGTTTTGATCATCCACCAAAATCCCTCCGGGTAGCTTGCTTCTAGGGAATGGAGCGCCATGCAGCGGCGAGTCTCACATTTTCTAGACACATACTATGTGCGAGCATAGTGCTTCAGTGCGTTAATTGTTTTGATCATCCGAAAGAATCCCTCCGGTGAGCTTGCATCAAGCGAATGGAGCGCCACGCAGCGTCGAGTCTCATTACTTTCTGCATACGCTTTATGTGTATTTAGTTCGTCAGTGATTTAATTGTTTTTTCTCATCTACCACAATCCCACCGGTTAGCTTGCTTCTAGCGAATGGAGCGCCTCGCAGCGTCGAGTCTCATTAATTTCTTGACACATACTGTGTGTGAGCATTGTACTTCAGTGCGTTAATTGTTTGGATCATCCACCATAATCCCACCGGTTAGCTTGCTTTTAGCGAACGGAGCGCCACGCCGCGACGAGTCTCATTAATTTCTTCACACATACTGTGTGAGAGCATAATGCTTCAGTGCGTTATTTGGTTGGATCATCCACCACAATCTTTCCGGTGAGCTTGCTTCAAGCGAATGGAGCACCACACAGCGGCGAGTCTCATTACTTTCTGCATACAATTTATGAGGGCATAGTTCGTCCGTGCGTTAATTGTCTTGTTCATCCACCACAATCCATCCGGGTAGCTTGCTTCTAACGAATGGAGCGCCACGCAGCGGCGAGTCTCATTACTTTCTTCACACATACTGTGTGAGAGCATAATGCTTTAGTGCGTTATTTGGTTGGATCATCCACCACAATCTTTCCGGTGAGCTTGCTTCAAGCGAATGGAGCACCACACAGCGGCGAGTCTCATTACTTTCTGCATACAATTTATGAGGGCATAGTTCGTCCGTGCGTTAATTGTCTTGTTCATCCACCACAATCCATCCGGGTAGCTTGCTTCTAACGAATGGAGCGCCACGCAGCGGCGAGTCTCATGACTTTCTTCACACATACTGTGTGTGAGCATAGTGCTACATTGCGTTAATTGATTGGATCATCCACCACAATCCCTCCGAAGAGCTTGCTTCAAGCGAATGGAGCGCAGAGCAGCGGAGAGTCTCATTACTTTCTGCATACACTTTATGAGGGCATACTTCTTCAGTGATTTAATTGTTTTGATCATCCACCAAAATCCCTCCGGGTAGCTTGCTTCTAGGGAATGGAGCGCCATGCAACGGCGAGTCTCACATTTTCTAGACACATACTATGTGTGAGCATAGTGCTTCAGTGCGTTAATTGTTTTGATCATCCGAAAGAATCCCTCCGGTAAGCTTGCATCAAGCGAATGGAGCGCCACGCAGCGTCGAGTCTCATTACATTCTGCATACGCTTTATGTGTATTTAGTTCGTAAGTGGTTTAATTGTTTTGATCATCCACCACAATCACACCGGTTAGCTTGTTTCTAGCGAACGGAGCGCCACGCCGCGACGAGTCTCATTACTTTCTTCACACATACTGTGTGAGAGCATAATGCTTCAATGCGTTATTTGGTTGGATCATCCGCCACAATCCCTCCGAGGAGCTTGCTTCGAGCGAATAGAGCGCCACGCAGCAGTGAGTCTCATTAGTTTCTGCATACAATTTATGAGGGCATAGTTCGTCCGTGCGTTAATTGTCTTGTTCATCCACCACAATCCATCCGGGTAGCTTGCTTCCAACGAATGGAGCGCCACGCAGCGGCGAGTCCCATTACTTTCTTCACACATACTTTGTTTGAGCATAGTGCTACAGTGCGTTAATTGGTTGGATCATCCACCACAATCCCTCCGAAGAGCTTGCTTCAAGCGAATGGAGCGCAAAGCAGCGGAGAGTCTCATTACTTTCTGCATACACTTTATGAGGGCATACTTCGTCAGTGATTTAATTGTTTTGATCATCCACCAGAATCCGTCTGGGTAGCTTGCTTCTTGCGAATGGACCGCCACACAGCGGCGAGTCTCATTACTTTCTTCACAAATACTGTGGTTGAGCATAGTGCTACAGTTCGTTAATTGTTTTGATCATCCACCACAATCCTACCGGATAGCTTGCTTCTAGCGAATGGGGCGCCTCGCAGCGTCGAGTCTCATTACTTTTTTGACACATACTGTGTGTGAGCATAGTGCTTCATTGCGTTAATAGTTTTGATCATCCACCAGAATCCCTCCGGGTAGCTTGCTTCTAGCGAATGGAGCGCCACGCAGCGGCGAGACTCATTACTTTCTGTACACATTTTTTGACGGCATAGTTCGTCAGTGCGTTAATTGTTCGGATCATCCACCAAAATCACTCCGGGTAGCTTGCTTTTAGCGAATGGAGCGCCACGCAGTGTCGAGTCTCATTACTTTCTTGACACATCCAGTGTGTGAACAAAGTGATTCAATGCGCTAATTGTTTTGACCATCCACCAGAATCCCTCCGGGTAGCTTGCTTTTAGCGAATGGAGCGCCACGCAGCGGCGAGTCTCATTACTTTCTTCACACATACTGTGTGTGAGCATAGTGCTACATTTCGTTAATTGGTTAGATCATCCTCCACAATCCCTCCGAAGAGCTTGCTTCAAGCGAATGGAGCGCAAAGCAGCGGAGAATCTCATTACTTTCTGCATATACTTTATGAGGGCATACTTCGTCAGTGATTTAATTGTTTTGATCATCCACCAGAATCCCTCCGGGCAGCTTGCTTCTTGCGAATAGACCGGCACGCAGCGGCGAGTCGCATTACTTTCTTCACAAATACTGTGGTTGAGCATAGTGCTACAGTTCGTTAATTGTTTTGATCATCCACCACAATCCCACCGGATAGCTTGCTTCTAGCGAATGGAGCGCCTCGCAGCGTCGAGTCTCATTAATTTCTTGACACATACTGTGTGTGAGCATTGTGCTTCAGTGCGTTAATTGTTTGGATCATCCACCATAATCCCACCGGTTAGCTTGCTTTTAGCGAACGGAGCGCCACGCCGCGACGAGTCTCATTACTTTCTTCACACATACTGTGTGAGAGCATAATGCTTCAGTGCGTTATTTGGTTGGATCATCCACCACAATCTTTCCGGTGAGCTTGCTTCAAGCGAATGGAGCACCACACAGCGGCGAGTCTCATTACTTTCTGCATACAATTTATGAGGGCATAGTTCGTCCGTGCGTTAATTGTCTTGTTCATCCACCACAATCCATCCGTGTAGCTTGCTTCTAACGAATGGAGCGCCACGCAGCGGCGAGTCTCATTACTTTCTTCACACATACTGTGTGTGAGCATAGTGCTACAGTGCGTTAATTGATTGGATCATCCACCACAATCCCTCCGAAGAGCTTGCTTCAAGCGAATGGAGCGCAGAGCAGCGGAGAGTCTCATTACTTTCTGCATACACTTTATGAGGGCATACTTCGTCAGTGATTTAATTGTTTTGATCATCCACCAAAATCCCTCCCGGTAGCTTGCTTCTAGGGAATGGAGCGCCATGCAGCGGCGAGTCTCACATTTTCTAGACACATACTATGTGCGAGCATAGTGCTTCAGTGCGTTAATTGTTTTGATCATCCGAAAGAATCCCTCCGGTGAGCTTGCATCAAGCGAATGGAGCGCCACGCAGCGTCGAGTCTCATTACTTTCTGCATACGCTTTATGTGTATTTAGTTCGTCAGTGGTTTAATTGTTTTTTCTCATCCACCACAATCCCACCGGTTAGCTTGCTTCTAGCGAACGGAGCGCCACGCCGCGACGAGTCTCATTACTTTCTTCACACATACTGTGTGAGAGCATAATGCTTCAATGCGTTATTTGGTTGGATCATCCGCCACAATCCTTCCGAGGAGCTTGCTTCGAGCGAATAGAGCGCCACGCAGCAGTGAGTCTCATTAGTTTCTGCATACAATTTATGAGGGCATAGTTCGTCCGTGCGTTAATTGTCTTGTTCATCCACCACAATCCATCCGGGTAGCTTGCTTCTAACGAATGGAGCGCCACGCAGCGGCGAGTCTCATTACTTTCTTCACACTTACTTTGTTTGAGCATAGTGCTACAGTGCGTTAATTGGTTGGATCATCCACCACAATCCCTCCGAAAAGCTTGCTTCAAGCGAATGGAGCGCAAAGCAGCGGAGAGTCTCATTACTTTCTGCATACACTTTATGAGGGCATAATTCGTCAGTGATTTAATTGTTTTGATCATCCACAAGAATCCCTCTGGGTAGCTTGCTTCTTGCGAATGGACCGCCACACAGCGGCATAATGTTGCTTCATATGATAAGGGATTTGAATGTGTAATAGCAAAGGTAGCAATAAGGTCTTCAAACCTATATGTATGTGCTGTTTATATACCACCGGATTCAAACATGGCTCTTTACGAAAACTTTTTTCAATTCATTGAGGGCAACATTTCTGTGGGAAGTGCTGTTTTGTGTATTGGAGATTTTAATATTCCAGAAATAACAGGAGTGACATTTTCTTTTGAGCATTCAACTGGTACTTGTTAAATTTTGTATAATTTCATGAGCTTGTTTGGTCTAAGTACATATAACAATGTTGAAAACGAAAATAATCGTACATTAGATTTAGTAATATCTAACATAGAAGGAGTGGAAGTTGAAAGAGCAGAAATGTCATTGGTGTCCGAAGATCGCCATCATCCAGCACTGGTAATCTTATGGTCATATAAACGACCACCAAAAATGAAATCCCAAAATAACTTCCAGGGTTACAACTTTAGAAGGGCTAACTTCTTTAAAATGTATAGTGATTTATCAAATGTGAATTGGGACTGTCTTAAGCTTTCAAATGATGTTGATGTTGTAGTAGATAAATTTTACGAAATACTTCATAACGTTTTAGGTGCAAGTGTTCCTCCTAAGAAACTCACTAACCATAATTATCCGTGCTGGTTTACGGCTAGTATCATTAAAAAACTTAAAGCAAAATCATATCATCACGAAAAGTGGAAAAGTGGAAGGGGGAATATTTCATTTCACAGGGAGGAGTTTCGCAAAATGCGCAGGGAAATAAAACTAGAAATATCACAAGCTCTTAGAACGTTCATATTAGAAACGGAAAATAAAATAGGCACGGACCCTTGTTATTTCTGGAACTACATTAAAAGTAAAACTAAACATATTTCAACTGGGTTTCTTACCTTTAATGGTCAGGAATTAAAAAGCAACAACGATATTGCTAATGCGTTTGCTAATTATTTTCGGTCAGTATACTCAGATGTCGGTGCTAAATATAATATACAACATTACACTCCTGACAAGCCTGTATATGATACATTAGATCTGTTAGTACTCAATGAAATAAAAATGGAAGAAGTAGAAGAAGCGATAAGAAAATTGAAGCCAAAAACGTCTTGTGGTTCAGATGGCATACCACCTTATATACTGAAAGGTTGTATGGACATTCTTAAATATCCCATACATATCATAGCGAATATCTCAGTAAAGACAAGAATTTTTCCAGAAAAGTGGAAAGAAACCATAATCTGTCCGATACCGAAGGCCAACGGAACTAGAGATATAGATAAATTTAGACCCATATCAGTATTGTCACCATTTTCAAAGGTATTTGAACAGATTATTTATCAGCGTGTTCTAAATCATGTGAAACCCGTGCTATCGACATATCAACACGGCTTTGTACGAGATAGATCAACATCCACGAACCTGGCCATAATTACTAACTACATCTCAACGGAGATAGATAAAGGTAATCAGGTGGATGTAATCTATACTGACTTTTCTAAGGCCTTCGACCTAGTGGATCATGACATTTTACTAGCCAAACTAAACTCTTTCCACTTTTCTCAAGAGTACAAACAGTTAATATCTTCCTACTTAAGTAACCGTAGGCAATCAGTTGTTTATAAAGGGTGCATCTCTGAAAAGTTCAATGCTTTGTCAGGAGTTCCCCAGGGCTCAAATCTCGGACCGCTTTTGTTTCTCTTAGCAGTGAATGATTTGCCGACTAGAATTAAACATGCTAACTGTCTTCTATTTGCAGACGACCTCAAAATATATATTAAGGTAGATTCAATTGATGATTGCGAGAAAGTACAACAAGACTTAACTAACATTATGGAATGGTGTAATAAAAATAAATTTAAAATGAATGTAAATAAATGTAACTTCCTACGTTTTACACGTAAGAATAGTTATGTAGACTATACTTATTCGATTGACGGGACAAAATTAAGCTCTCCCAAGTATATCAAAGATCTTGGAATTTTCTTTGATGAAAATTTAACATTTAAGCATCATATGGAAACAGTAACGAGCGAGGCTTATAGAAACCTTGGTTTTATCATGAGGCTAGGTAAAGAGTTTCGTAATGATTTAACTTTAATGAAATTGTACTTCACTTACGTTCGGTCAAAGTTAGAATATGCTACCGTTGTATGGACACCAAATATGCAAAAATACTGTGATATGATTGAGGGAATACAGAAAAAATTCCTAAGACTTCTAACGTACAGGAAAACTGGGCTTTACCCGAAATATGAATCTTACAGAGAGTTACTGGAAAATTATCAACTACCCACTTTATACGAAAGAAGAAGATATAATGATCTAATATTTTTATATAAATTAATACATGATAAAATTGACTCTATTGAGCTGCGTTCGTTGCTTTGTTTCCAAGTCCCATCAACCAGAACGAGGATAGGAAACACATCTACGTTTTATCAAAGAAAGGCAAGAACAAATATCCTTCGGAAATCTCCTATATGGAGGATAAGCACTCTACAAAATGAAGTCGAAAAAGACTTCAATATTGATATATTTAGCATGTCGGAAAGTGTGTACAAAAGAACAATTAAACAGGCATGTTTTGAAAACGGCATATAAGGAGCTCATATGCTAAAGACAATATGAATGTGTTTTTCTTTTAATTGTTTATTTTGTAATGTGTATTTCTTTTAATTATTTGTATATCTCATTGTTTTGTATTAATATGTATTTCGTTGTCAAAGGCAACACAATAATTGGGCCTAGAGCCTGTTGTGTTGTGCTTGAACTAAATAAATTCTCATTACTTTCTTCACAAATACTGTAGTTGAGCATAGTGCTACAGTTCGTTAATTGTTTTGATCATCCACCACAATCCCACCGGATAGCTTGCTTCTAGCGAATGGGGCGCCTCGCACCGTCGAGTCTCATTACTTTTTTGACACATACTGTGTGTGAGCATAGTGCTTCAGTGCGTTAATAGTTTTGATCATCCACCAGAATCCCTCCGGGTAGCTTGCTTCTAGCGAATGGAGCGCCACGCAGCGGCGAGACTCATTACTTTCTGTACACATTTTTTGACGGCATAGTTCGTCAGTGCGTTAATTGTTCGGATCATCCACCAAAATCACTCCGGGTAGCTTGCTTCTAGCGAATGGAGCGCCACGCAGCGTCGAGTCTCATTACTTTCTTGACACATCCTGTGTGTGAACAAAGTGATTCAATGCGTTAATTGTTTTGACCATCCACCAGAATCCCTCCGGGTAGCTTGCTTTTAGCGAATGGAGCGCCACGCAGCGGCGAGTCTCATTACTTTCTTCACACATACTGTGTGTGAGCATAGTGCTACAGTGCGTTAATTGGTTGGATCATCCTCCACAATCCCTCCGAAGAGCTTGCTTCAAGCGAATGGAGCGCAAAGCAGCGGAGAATCTCATTACTTTCTGCATACACTTTATGAGGGCATACTTCGTCAGTGATTTAATTGTTTTGATCATCCACCAAAATCCCTCCGGGTAGCTTGCTTCTTGCGAATGGACCGCCACGCAGCGGCGAGTCGCATTACTTTCTTCACAAATACTGTGGTTGAGCATAGTGCTACAGTTCGTTAATTGTTTTGATCATCCACCACAATCCCACCGGATAGCTTGCTTCTAGCGAATGGAGCGCCTCGCAGCGTCGAGTCTCATTAATTTCTTGACACATACTGTGTGTGAGCATTGTGCTTCAGTGCGTTAATTGTTTGGATCATCCACCATAATCCCACCGGTTAGCTTGCTTTTAGCGAACGGAGCGCCACGCCGCGACGAGTCTAATTACTTTCTTCACACATACTGTGTGAGAGCATAATGCTTCAGTGCATTATTTGGTTGGATCATCCACCACAATCTTTCCGGTGAGCTTGCTTCAAGCGAATGGAGCACCACACAGCGGCGAGTCTCATTACTTTCTGCATACAATTTATGAGGGCATAGTTATTCCGTGCGTTAATTGTCTTGTTCATCCACCACAATCCATCCGGGTAGCTTGCTTCTAACGAATGGAGCGCCACGCAGCGGCGAGTCTCATTACTTTCTTCACACATACTGTGTGTGAGCATAGTGCTACAGTGCGTTAATTGGTTGGATCATCCACCACAATCCCTCCGAAGAGCTTGCTTCAAGCGAATGGAGCGCAGAGCAGCGGAGAGTCTCATTACTTTCTGCATACACTTTATGAGGGCATACTTCGTCAGTGATTTAATTGTTTTGATCATCCACCAGAATCCCTACGGGTAGCTTGCTTCTTGCGAATGGACCGCCACGCAGCGGCGATTCTCATTACTTTCTTCACAAATACTGTGGTAAGCATAGTGCTACAGTTCGTTAATTGTTTTGATCATCCACCACAATCCCACCGGATAGCTTGCTTCTAACGAATGGAGCGCCACGCAGCGGCGAGTCTCATTACTTTCTTCACACATACTGTGTGTGAGCATAGTGCTACAGTGCGTTAATTGGTTGGATCATCCACCACAATCCCTCCGAAGAGCTTGCTTCAAGCGAATGGAGCGCAGAGCAGCGGAGAGTCTCATTACTTTCTGCATACACTTTATGAGGGCATACTTCGTCAGTGATTTAATTGTTTTGATCATCCACCAGAATCCCTACGGGTAGCTTGCTTCTTGCGAATGGACCGCCACGCCGCGACGAGTCTCATTACTTTCTGTACACATTTTTTGACGGCATAGGTCGTCAGTGCGTTAATTTTTCGAATCATCCATCAAAATCCCTCCGGGTAGCTTGTTTCTAGCGAATGGAGCGCCTCGCAGCGTCGAGTCTCATTACTTTCTTAACACATACTGTGTGTGAGCAAAGTGATTCAATGCGTTAATTGTTTTAACCATCCACCAGAATCCCTCCGGGTAGCTTGCTTTTAGCGAAGAGAGCGCCACGCAGCGGCGAGTCTCATTACTTTCTGCATACACTTTATGAGGGCATAGTTCGTCAGTGCGTTAATTGTTTTCACCATCCACCACAATTCCTCCGGGTAGCTTGCTTCTGGCGAATGAAGCGCCACAGAGCGGCGAGTCTCATTACTTTCTTGACACATAATGTGTGTGAGTATAGTGCTTCAGTATGTTAATTGGTTGGATCCTGCAACACAATCCCTCCCGTGAGCTTGCTTCAAGCGAATGGAGCACCACACAGCGGCGAGTCTCATTACTTTCTGCATACACTATATGAGGGCATAGTTCGTCCGAGCTTTAATTGTTTTGATCATCCACCACAATCTTTCCGGGTTGCTTGCTTCTAACGAATGGAGCGCCATGCAGCGGCGAGTCTCATTTTCTTGACACATACTGTGTGAGAGCATAGTGCTTCAGTGCGTTAATTGTTTTAACCATCCACCAGAATCCCTTTGGGTAGCTTGCTTTTAGCGAATAGAGCGCTACGCAGCGGCAAGTCTCATTACTTTCTGCATACACTTTATGAGGGCATAGTTCGTCAGTGCGTTGTTTTCATCATCCACCACAATCCCACCCTGTAGCTTCCTTCTAGCGAAGGGAGCGCCACGCAGCGGCGAGTCTCATTACTTTCTTCACACATACTGTGTGTGAGCATAGTGGTACAGTGCGTTAATTGGTTGGATCATCCACCACAATCCATCCGGTAAGCTTGCTTCTATGGAATGGAGCGCCACGCAGCGGCAAGACTCATTTTCTTGACACATACTGTGTGTGAGCATAGTGCTTCAGTGCGTTAATTGAATTGATCATCCACCAGAAACCCTCCGGGTAGCTTGCTTCTAGCGAATGGAGCGCCACGCAGCGGCGAGTCTCATTACTTTCTGCATACACTTTATGAGGGCATAGTTCGTCAGTGCGTTAATTGTTTTGACCATCAACCACAATTCCTCCGGGTAGCTTGCTTCTGGCGAATGGAGCGCCACGGAGCGGCGAGTCTGATTACTTTCTTGACACATTATGTGTGTGAGCATAATGCTTCAGTGCGTTAATTGTTTTCATCATCCACCACAATCCCACCCTGCAGCTTCCTTCTAGCGAATGGAGCGCCACGCAGCTTCGAGTCTCATTACTTTCTTCACACATACTGTGTGTGAGTATAGTGCTACAGTGCGTTAATTGGTTGGATCATCCACCACAATCCTTCCGGTGAGCTTGCTTCTATGGAATGCAGCGAACGCAGCGGCAAGTCTCATTTCTTTCTTGACACATACTGTGTGTGAGCAAAGTGCTTCAGTGAATTAATTGTCTGGATCATCCACCACAATCCCACCAGTTAGCTTGCTTTTAGCGAACGGAGCGCCACGCCGCGACGAGTCTCATTACTTTCTTCACACATACTGTGTGAGAGCATAATGCTTCAGTGCGTTAATTGGCTGGATCATCCACCACAATCCCTCCGGTGAGCTTGCTTCAAGCGAATGAAGCGCCACACAGCGGCGAGTCTCATTACTTTCTGCATACAATTTATGAGGGCATAGTTCGTCCGTGATTTAATTGTCTTGATCATCCACAACAATCCATCCGGATAGATTGCTTCTAACGAATGGAGCGCAAGAAAGCGGCGAGTCTCATTACGTTCTTGACACACACTTTGTGTGAGCAAAGTGATTCAATGCGTTAATTGTTTTAATCATCCAAAAGAATCCCTTCGGGTAGCTTGTTTCTAGCGAATGGAGCTCCACGCAGCGGCGAGTCTTATTTTTTTCTCCATACACTTAATGAGGGCATAGTTCGTCAGTGCATTAAATGTTTTCACCATCCACCAAATACCTCCGGGTAGCTTGCTTCTAGGGATTAGAACGCCACGCAGCGGCGAGTCTCATTATTTTCTTGACACATACTGTGTGTGAGCATAGTGCTTCAGTGCGTTAATTCGTTCGATCATCCACCATTATCCCTCCGGGGACCTTGCTTCTAGCGAATGGAGCGCCACACAGCGGCGAGTCTCATTTTCTTGACACATACTGTGTGTGAGCATAGTGCTTCAGTGCGTTAATTGTTTTGATCATCCAAAACAATCCCTTCGGGTAGCTTGCTTCTAGCGAATGGAGCGCCATGCAGCGGCGAGTCTCATTTCTTTCTGCATACACTTAATGAGAGCATAGTTTGTCAGTGCGTTAATTGCTTTGATCATCCACCACAATCCCTCCGGGTAGCTTGCTTCTTGCGAATGGACCGCCACGCAGCGGCGAGTCAAATTACTTTCTTCACAAATACTGTGGTTGAGCATAGTGCTACAGTTCGTTAATTGTTTTGATCATCCACCACAATCCCACCGGATAGCTTGCTTCTAGCGAATGGAGCGCCTCGCAGCGTCGAGTCTCATTAATTTCTTGACACATACTGTGTGTGAGCATTGTGCTTCAGTGCGTTAATTGTTTGGATCATCCACCATAATCCCACCGGTTAGCTTGCTTTTAGCGAACGGAGCGCCACGCCGCGACGAGTCTCATTACTTTCTTCACACATACTGTGTGAGAGCATAATGCTTCAGTGCGTTATTTGGTTGGATCATCCACCACAATCTTTCCGGTGAGCTTGCTTCAAGCGAATGGAGCACCACACAGCGGCGAGTCTCATTACTTTCTGCATACAATTTATGAGGGCATAGTTCGTCCGTGCGTTAATTGTCTTGTTCATCCACCACAATCCATCCGGGTAGCTTGCTTCTAACGAATGGAGCGCCACGCAGCGGCGAGTCTCATTACTTTCTTCACACATACTGTGTGTGAGCATAGTGCTACAGTGCGTTAATTGATTGGATCATCCACCACAATCCCTCCGAAGAGCTTGCTTCAAGCGAATGGAGCGCAGAGCAGCGGAGAGTCTCATTACTTTCTGCATACACTTTATGAGGGCATACTTCGTCAGTGATTTAATTGTTTTGATCATCCACCAAAATCCCTCCGGGTAGCTTGCTTCTAGGGAATGGAGCGCCATGCAGCGGCGAGTCTCACATTTTCTAGACACATACTATGTGTGAGCATAGTGCTTCAGTGCGTTAATTGTTTTGATCATCCGAAAGAATCCCTCCGGTGAGCTAGCATCAAGCGAATGGAGCGCCACGCAGCGTCGAGTCTCATTACTTTCTGCATACGCTTTATGTGTATTTAGTTCGTCAGTGGTTTAATTGTTTTGATCATCCACCACAATCCCACCGGTTAGCTTGCTTCTAGCGGACGGAGCGCCACGCCGCGACGAGTCTCATTACTTTCTTCACACATACTGTGTGAGAGCATAATGCTTCAATGCGTTATTTGGTTGGATCATCCGGACAATCCCTCCGAGGAGCTTGCTTCGAGCGAATAGAGCGCCACGCAGCAGTTAGTCTCATTAGTTTCTGCATACAATTTATGAGGGCATAGTTCGTCCGTGCGTTAATTGTCTTGTTCATCCACCACAATCCATCCGGGTAGCTTGCTTCTAACGAATGGAGCGCCACGCAGCGGCGAGTCTCATTACTTTCTTCACACGTACTTTGTTTGAGCATAGTGCTACAGTGCGTTAATTGTTTGGATCATCCACCACAATCCCTCCGAAAAGCTTGCTTCAAGCGAATGGAGCGCAAAGCAGCGGAGAGTCTCATTACTTTCTGCATACACTATATGAGGGCATACTTCGTCAGTGATTTAATTGTTTTGATTATCCACCAGAATCCCTCCGGGTAGCTTGCTTCTTGCGAATGGACCGCCACGCAGCGGCGAGTCGCATTACTTTCTTCACAAATACTGTGGTTGAGCATAGTGCTACAGTTCGTTAATTGTTTTGATCATCCACCACAATCCCACCGGATAGCTTGCTTCTAGCGAATGGAGCGCCTCGCAGCGTCGAGTCTCATTAATTTCTTGACACATACTGTGTGTGAGCATTGTGCTTCAGTGCGTTAATTGTTTGGATCATCCACCATAATCCCACCGGTTAGCTTGCTTTTAGCGAACGGAGCGCCACGCCGCGACGAGTCTCATTACTTTCTTCACATATACTGTGTGAGAGCATAATGCTTCAGTGCGTTATTTGGTTGGATCATCCACCACAATCTTTCCGGTGAGCTTGCTTCAAGCGAATGGAGCACCACACAGCGGCGAGTCTCATTACTTTCTGCATACAATTTATGAGGGCATAGTTCGTCCGTGCGTTAATTGTCTTGTTCATCCACCACAATCCATCCGGGTAGCTTGCTTCTAACGAATGGAGCGCCACGCAGCGGCGAGTCTCATTACTTTCTTCACACATACTGTGTGTGAGCATAGTGCTACAGTGCGTTAATTGGTTGGATCATCCACCACAATCCCTCCGAAGAGCTTGCTTTAAGCGAATGGAGCGCAGAGCAGCGGAGAGTCTCATTACTTTCTGCATACACTTTATGAGGGCATACTTCGTCAGTGATTTAATTGTTTTGATCATCCACCAGAATCCCTACGGGTAGCTCGCTTCTTGCGAATGGACCGCCACGCAGCGGCGATTCTCATTACTTTCTTCACAAATACTGTGGTAAGCATAGTGCTACAGTTCGTTAATTGTTTTGATTATTTACCACAATCCCACCGGATAGCTTGCTTCTAGCGAATGGAGCGCCTCGCAGCGTCGAGTCTCATTACTTTCTTGGCACATACTGTGTGTGAGCAAAGTGCTTCAGTGCGTTAATAGTTTTGATCATCCACCAGAATCCCTCCGGGTAGCTTGCTTGTAGCGAATGGAGCGCCACGCAGCGGCGAGTCTCATTACTTTCTGTATACATTTTTTGACGGCATAGTTCGTCAGTGCGTTAATTATTTTCACCATCCACCACAATTCCTCCGGGTAGCTAGCTTCTGGCGAATGGAGCGCCTCGCAGCGTTGAGTCTCATTACATTCTTAACACATACTGTAAGAATGTAATTCTACTATCTAATTCTATACAATTTATATAGAAAACTCATTAATGGAAAGAAAGTGTACATAATGTATGAATCCCTATCGGTTAAGGAATTCTTGAGTGTGGCCAAATGTTCAAAATGTAAGGACTATGGTCACATCTCAAAGTTTTGTAAGGCGCCCAACGCTAGATGTGGACACTGCGGAGAAGATAACCATGAGAAAGGAGACTGCAAAAATATTAGCAAACCAAAAACCTGCATCCCTTGTCTCATAAGAAAAAAGAAGTGTAATGCGAAGAATGATCAGGACTGCTTGACATACAAATTCTTTTATGAAAGAGAAGTAGGCAAATTTGACTATGGCCTCGAATAAATTTTATAACTTGACACAAGAAGATAAAATTTTAAACATTGACGAGACCAGTAACATTATGTCAAGCGGGATTGTGATACATACAGGAAAAGAGAATAGTTTTAAGTCTATAAGGGATGAAGAGAGAATGAGGACCTATAATCTCAAAAAAAGTAAAGAAAATTTTCTCCATTGGGCAGAAACAAATATTCCAGATCAAGACAAAAACGGAAGTGTATCAAAGTTTTTAGTTGCGGATCCAGGAAGCATAAATCTTAAAAAGGACAAACAATGTGTTCTACACTTTATAAATCCAAATCTACAAACATTTCCTGCCGGCTTTGCCAAGGAAGTAGCAGAAACCCATGATAAGTTTTCAATTACAGAATACAAGGATCTAGAGTTTCTAAACACAAATAATCAAGTGATTAGAGCGGTATATTCAACTAATAAATTTAATTGTAATTTTATCCATGTGATATCCAGTAAGGAGACTTTCAAGCAGGACTTGGACGCAGTTCTTAATTTCTTTTCAGAAATCTCAAAGGACCTACAACCTAAAATAATAACAATACCAGCAGTTGGGATGGGATTGTGGAAAAAGAAACCAAGCGAGGTTTTGGAGATCTTTAAGGAATATTATTGCCATTCGAAACCCAACATCACATTTGTAATGAAGGTAGAAAATACACAACTATATGTACAAATAGACTGGCAACTTAGAAAATATGACTACCAATTAAGGAAACCAGATACTACTCTTCATGAAGAAATTAGGGAGATGACAGCTAGACTCCAACTTCGCAACACGATCATCCAAGATTCATCAGGAACAATAAGTGCCAATGATAAACTCAAGGGAAATAAAATAGAAATGCAAATGCAGGAAAAACAAGAAACTATCAAAACTGAAATTGATATACACAAGACTTTAACAGAATGCAATTCGGATTGTCACATAAAACCAGCCAAATCAAAAGGTGAAGAGCGGGAAGAAAGAATAGGAAAGAAAGATGGCGGTCACCAGGAAAGTATCGCAACGCAAACACAGAACTTGGATTTCATGGTCGGGACCAAAAGTAAACAAGAAGATCTAGGAAATCGTTCCAAACGCTCAGGAATACTTAAATCCCTAATGCGCTTCAAGAGAACGAGGGAAAATAAAACAGAGAATAGCGGAATACCGGAAATCCAAGGCAATACCATTGCGAAGGAAGCGAAGGGAACTAGGCAGGCGAAGGGAACTGACGACCAACCTGGGTGTGCCGGCGGAAGGACACAACGGACCGGGACCCACACTAAGTGCTCCGAGTGGGCCTCGGACCTCAAGTCAGCACATACTGGAACGGATAGCGCTGTACCTAGGAGAGACCAAAATCCTAAGCAATTGTACGAATCTTTCGAGACTACACTTAAACTTTCCAGATTAGAACAACCTGCAATCCTGAGGTTAGCCTTGAGACACGTGACTAGGAAAATAAAATAAAACGGGGATCAAATAATTTTTCCTCAATCCGAAGATGAAGACCTGATGGAATTAAGTTCCAATAATCTCCCCACTGACCCAAAAGAACTATTGGATCTAGTTGACATGGCATATGCCAGGCGCAACTTAAACTTAGACCTAAATAGAATTTATATACATTTCGTCAGGTTGCATGGCCGCATGGTTTATAATCATAAGAATGAGTGGCCGAACGCATGGGTTAAAACTTATCATACATAGGATGGACCCTAACATACAAACCGCTAACTTAAAGATACTTCAAATAAACACCATGCATTCAGAGTTAGCCATGCATGAAATAATACAAACAAGTATCTCCTGGAATGCTGACATTGTCTGTATACAGGAGCCATATATAAATGAGGAGAGATTACAAGTTCCCCGACACAATATTAGGCACGTTTTTAGTGGATCAAACGCATTTGCTTCTACCTTGATTTTAAACAATAACATTCAAGTTTTATATTTAAGACATTTTAGTAATATTTGGACGAATTGCCTGCATGTAAAGCATGATAATTTGGATTTTATCTTAGTTAACTCATATTTTCAGTACTCGCTTCCTATAGACAGATTTTTGGAAGAAATTACAACAATCAGCAACACATATCCGAACAGAAAGATTTTGATCTGTGCTGATGCAAATGCCAAGTCACCTTCATGGAATTCGAGAACCCTTGACGAAAGGGGAGAAAGGCTAGAACATACAATAGGTGAATTAAACTTACACGTTATAAACAAGGAAGGGAATCCCCCAACTTACAGAAATAGAAACGGTAATGAATCTAATATAGATGTTACCTTGGTGTCCAACAACTTCATCAATGCAATAGACAATTGGTGTGTGGTGGATAATGAATCTTCCAGCGATCACCAGATAATAAAATTCAACATAAACCATTCAATAAACTTAAACGGTGTTGAAAAGGAGAATAAACTAACCTACAATGTTAAAAGATTATCATGGGAGAGATTTAATAGCCTAATTAAGTTACCGAATCTGACCTGCATAACTGAGGAAGGACTGAACAATACGGTTCAACAAATAGAAGAAGCCATCATCGAGACCATCAAGAAGCTCATCCCCGGTAATCAGTCCAAAATTAAACAGGTTGGAGGACACTACTTTTGGAACAATGAGCTACAAATCCTCAAAAGGCAATCCAGGGCAAAGAGACGGCAATACCAGCGTACCCATGATCCACACTTAAAAGCAAGAAGACTAGAAGAATACTATAGGATATTAACACTATATAAGGAAAAACTTAAGGAAAGGAAGAAGAAAGTTTGTGACACCTTTGTAAAAGAAAAACTCGAGGTTGACCCATGGGGTATGCCTTACAAAATAGTAACAGAAAAAATCAGGCCGTCATTAATGCTTTTATCCATGGAAAAACAAGATGGAGAATATACCATGGGTATTGAGGAAACTATAGAACACATCATAAACAACTTGCTCCCCAATGATAATCCAAATACGGACAATCAGGAAAATACGAGATTACGACAAAAATACATGGAGTTTAACAATACAGACACTGCGGATAGCAAAGAAATTTTAACTAATAACGAAGAAGTCGGTGAAATTCTCCAAACTCTCAAAAATAACAAAGCACCCGGACCTGATAGAATAAAAGGAGAAATTTTCAAATTAAACAATCAATTCTGGACACCCTACTTGACAAAATTATTCAATAAATGTCTCGAAATCGGAGTCTTCCCTACAATATGGAAGCAAGCCAATCTTGTAATCTTGGAGAAAAGTAAATTGGATTACCCTAGTTCACCGAAATCATATCGGCCAATCTGTTTATTAAATATTCTAGGAAAACTATTTGAGAAAATAATTGCAAATAGGATAATTTCTTGTAGAGGTGATCTAACGAACTGCAGATTGCAATTTGGTTTTAGGAAAAATAAGGGTACATCTGAGGCAATCAATTCTCTTATGGACCACATTGAGACTTTGAACGACATCGGAGAAAAATATACCGTAATAATATTCGTGGATATAACAGGCGCGTTTGACAACCTCTGGTGGCCGAAGATGTTTTCAGAATTAGAAAATTTAAATGTCAATAAAGCAATTCTGCAGTTAATAAAAAGTTACTGTTCGGATAGAAGGGTCGAGTACCATGGTGGTACATTTAAAATTAAAAAAGAGATCACAAAAGGTTGCCCACAAGGATCGGTATTGGGGCCTTTACTGTGGGACATAACGCTGCAACCAGGTCTAATTAAATTGGATAAAGAAAAGGATATTTCCGGGGTGGTCGCATACGCTGATGACCTAGCCATAATAATAAATGCCAAAACTAGGAATGACTTAGAACAAAAAGCTAATACAGCTATGCGGGTACTCTCGGAGTGGACAAAAACAGCAAAACTGGACATTTCCGCGCACAAAACGAAATACATTATGGTGAAAGGAAGGCTAAATAGAAATCCAGTAATTAGAATAGGAGACAACCCATTAAAGAGAGTTGAACATTTTAAATATTTAGGAGTATGGCTCGATGAACATCTAAACTTTGATCTTCATGCGACTAAACAAAAAGAAAAGATTATCGGTTTAGCAAACAAAATATTTTACACCATGGCTAAAGAATACAAGCTACCAGCAAAACACTTCCAGCTATATTACAAATCGATCTTTGAAGCCATTGTTTCCTATGGAGCAAGCGCCTGGAGCCATAGGATAAACGAGAACGTAAGAATAAGAAGAAAAATCGATAGTGCTCAAAGATCGATATTAATCAGGATGTCAGGGGCCATGGCCACTACACCGGTTGAAGCGTTACAAGTCATCCTTGGCATTGAACCACTTCACCTTACTATCCTAAGATCAGCCGGAAAATATTGGCAGCAAAGGCAGAATCCCGAGAAATTAGAGCAAATTTTTCAAGGAAGAATTTTAAATAACGACATTAATTTTTATGTAATTGACAAATGGCAAGAGAACTGGGATTCAAGCAATAAAGCAAGAAGAGTTTTTGAAATTTTTCCAAACATCAGACAACGGCTGCAATTAGGAAATCTGGAACTAAACAAACACGTCATACAATTTCTAAGTGGTCATGGACCGTTCCGGTCAACATTTAATAAAATTGGACTGTTAGATACCAATTCTTGCGACTGTGGACAGATTCAGACACCAGATCATCTGGTGTTTGATTGTGACATGATACACCTGCCTGAAGAAGATCAACAGATAAGAAGTGAATTGCAACGTATAAGTGTATCACATGGTGTCCTAGAATTAATCACTAATGAAGACCATCGACAGAATTTCAATAGACTATGTTCAAAGATTTTAGAGATCAATCGAGTACAAATTGGATTGGATTTAGCCAGACGAAGACAAAACAGATGAGGAAGAAACTTAGGAAACGTAAAAAAATCAGTCCCTATAAATGGAATGGTTCAACCATTTATAATATAATCATTAATAAAGAAATCATCATATAATGGAACTATACTATTTTAATGTGGTTTGTGTGAGTTTTTGTGTGTTGTAGTGTAAAGTGTTGTGTAGTGTTATATTGTGTCGTGTTAATTAGTTGACATCGTGCAATTTTATCATATAATTCAATCGGACTCGGAGGACCGGGAATAGATCATGGAATGTACGGAGGACCGTAGAATCAATTTTGTATAATTTTTGTGTTTTGGTGTTAGTATGAAGGTGGGTAGCTCATACAGGTGGAAAATTTTTATCAACTAACAGGTGGATACCAAGAGTTTTATTTTAAATTTAATAATAGTTATAAATTTTACAAATAGTCATACAGGTGCAAAATAATTTAACAGGTGAAAACCAAAATTTTACTTCACGACCAAAAATAGTCACATAATTTTAGATAGTAAAACAGGTGAAAAATCTATCATTTTAAGAGGTGAAACCAAATTTTAATTGTTTAAAAAAATAACCAAGATTTTATTAAATGAGAAACCACCATAGAGCTCACTCGCTTATACAGGTAAAACCATGTTATGAATTGAATGGGATTCAACCTT
Source organism: Thermobia domestica (assembly GCF_964235325.1). Lineage (NCBI taxonomy): Eukaryota > Metazoa > Arthropoda > Insecta > Zygentoma > Lepismatidae > Thermobia > Thermobia domestica. Next base: position 16,008,030 of record NC_137459.1, read on the forward strand.
GAGTTATTTGGCTACCAGCGAGAGTCGTCAAGCTATGTGTACTATGTGTTGTCTTGTGTTTGTCTTGCGTGTTCATTGTAATATGTGTTTTAATGTTTATAATGTATAATAATAAAAATATTTCATTTCAGAATAAAGAAGAATATTAAAAAAAATATAATAAATAATAAGCCTGTTTTAAATATTAGGAAACAGGCTAAAAATAGCCCCACTCCCACCGTTAGGGATATACAAGAACGAAAAGAGAGAGAGATGACAAAAATAAGAAAGAGATTTACCAAAGTTAGGGGCAGATGCGTCTGCCATTAAGACCTGATTATAGGCAACGGCAGGGGTAGTGGAGGATTAAAAAAAAAAAAAAAAAAAACACATACTGTGTGTGAGCACAGTGCTTCAGTGCGTTCATTGTTTTGATCATCCACCACAATCCCTCCGGGTACGTTGCTTCTAGCAAATGCAGCGCCACGAAGCGGCGAGTCTCATTACTTTCTTGACACATACTGTGTGTGAGCATAGTGCTTCAGTGCTTTAATTGGTTGGATCATCCACCACATTCCCTCCGGGGAGCTAGCTTCAAGCGAATGGAACGCCACGCAACGGCGAGTCTCGTTACTTTCTTGACACATACTGTGTGTGAGCATAGTTCGTCAGTGCGTTAATTGTTTTGATCATCCACCACAATCCCTACGGGTAGCTTGCTTCTAGCAAATGAAGCGCCACGCAGCTGTGATTCTCATTACTATCTGCATACACTTTATGAGGGCATTGTTCGTCAGTGCGTTAATGGTTTTGATCATCCACCATAATCCCTCCGGGTAGCTTGCTTCTAGCGAATGGAGCGCCACGCTGCGGCGAGTCTCATTACTTTCTTGAAACATACTGTGTGTGGGCATAGTGCTTCAGTGCGTTAATTGGTTGGATCATCCACCACAATCCCTTCGGGTAGCTTGCTTCTAGCGAATGGAGCGCCAGGCAGCGGCTGGTCTCATTACTTTCTGCATACACGTTATGAGGGCATAGTTCGTCTGTGCGTTAATTGTTTTGATCATAGACCACAATCTCTCCGGGTAGCTTGGTTCTAGCGAATTGAGCGCAACGCTGCGTCGAGTCTCATTAATATCTGAATTCACTTTATGAGGGCATAGTTCGTCGGTGCGTTAATGGTTTTGATCATCCACCACAATCTCTCCGGGTAGATTGCGTCAAGCGAATGGGGCGCCACGCAGCGGCTAGTCTCATTACTTTCTGCATACACGTTATGAGGGCATAGTTCGTCTTTGCGTTAATTGTTTTGATCATAGACCAAAATCTCTCCGAGTAGCTTGGTTCTAGCGAATTGAGCGCAACGCTGCGTCGAGTCTCATTACTATCTGATTTCACTTTATGAGGGCATAGTTCGTCAGTGCGTTAATTGGTTAGATGATCCACCACAATCTTTCCGTGGAGCTTGCTTCTAGCTAATGGAGCGCCACGCAGCGGCAAGTCTCATTATTTTCTGCATACACTTTATGAGGGCATAGTTCGTGAGTGCGTTAATGGTTTTGATTCTCCACCACAATTCCTCCGGGTAGCTTGCTTCTAGCGAATGGAGCGCCACGCAGCGGCAAGTCTCATTACGTCCTTCACACACACTGCGTGTGAGCAAAGTGCTTCAGTGCGTTAATTGGTTGGATCATCCACCAGAATCCCTCCGGGAGCTTGAGCGAAGCTAATGGATCGCCACGCAGCGGCGAGTCTCATTAATTTCTGCATACACTTTACGAGGGCATATTACGACAGTGCGTTAATTGTTTTGAGAATACACCAAAATCCCTAAAATTAGCTTGCTTCTAGCGAACGGAGCGCCACGCAGCGGTGAGTCTCATTACTCTCTTGACACATACTTTGTGTGTTCATAGTGCCTCAGTGCGTTAATTTATTGGATCATCCACCACAATCTCTCCTGGTAGCTTGGGTCAAGCGAATGGAGCACCCCGCAGCGGCGAGTCTCATTACTTTCTTGACACATATTGTGTGTGGGCAAAGTGCTTCAGTGCGTTAATTGGTTGGATCATCCACCACAATCCCTCCGGAGAGCTTGCTTCTAGCTAATGGAGCGCCACGCAGCGTTGAGTCTCATTACTTTCTTGACACATATTGCGTGTGAGTATAGTGCTTCACTGCGTTAGTTGGTTGGATCATCCACCACAATCTCTCCGGGGAGCTTGCTTCAAGCAAATGGAGCGCCATGCAGCGGCGAGTCTTATTACTTTCTGCATACACTTTATGAGGGCATAGTTCGTCAGTGCGTTAATTGTTTTGATCATCCACCACAATCCCTCCGGGTAGCTTGCGTCAAGCGAATGGAGCGCCACGCAGCGGAGAGTCTCATTACTTTCTGCATTCACTTTATGAGGGCATAGTTCGTCAGTGCGTTAATAGTTTTGATCATCCACCACAATTCCTACGGGTAGCATGCTTCTAGCGAATGGAGCACCCCGCAGCGGCGAGTCTCATTATTTTCTTGACACATATTGTGTGTGGGAAAAGTGCTTCAGTGCGTTAATTGGTTGGATCATCCACCACAATCCCTCCGGGGAGCTTGCGTCAAGCGAATGGAGCGCCACGCATCGGCGAGTCTCATTACTTTCTGCATACACTTACGAGGGCATAGTTCGTCAGTGCGTTAATGGTTTTGACCATCCACAAGAATCCCTCCGGTGAGCTTGCTTCAAGCGAATGGAGCGCCACGCAGCGGCGAGTCTCATTACCTTCTTGAAACATACTGTTTGTGAGCATAGTGCTTCAGTGCGTTAATTGGTTGGATAATCCACCACAATCCCCCCAGGGAGATTGCTTCAAGCGAATGGAGCGCCACGCAGCGGCGAGTCTCATTACTTTCTTGATACATATTGTGTGTGAGCATAGTGCTTCAGTGCGTCAATTGTTTTGATAATCCACCACAATCACTCCGGGTTGCTTGCTTCTAGCGAATGGAGCGCCACGCACCAGCGCGTCTCATTACTTTCTTGACACATACTGTGTGTGAGCATAGTGCTTCAGTGCGTTAATTGTTTTGATCATCCACCACAATCCCTCCGGGTTGCTTGCTTCTAGCGAATTTAGCGCCACGCAACGGCGAGTCTCATTACATTCTTGACACATACTGTGTGTGAGCATCGCGCTTCATTGAGTTATTTGGTTGGATCATCCACCAAAATCCCTCCGGGGAGCTTGCTTCAAGCGAATGGAGCGCCACGAAGCGGCAAGTCTCATTACTTCCTTTACACATACTGCGTGTGAGCAAAGTGCTTTAGTGCGTTAATTGGTTTTATCGTCCACCAGCATCCCTCCGGGGAGCTTGCGCCAAGCTAATGGATCGCCACGCAGCGGCGAGTCTCATTAATTTCTGCATACACTTTACGAGGGCATAGTACGACAGTGCGTTAATTGTTTTGAGAATACACCAAAATATCTCCGGGTAGCTTGTTTCTAGCGAACGGAGCGCCACGCAGCGGTGAGTCTCATTACTTTCTCGACACATACTATGTGTGATCATAGTGCTTCAGTGCGTTAATTTATTGGATCATCCACCACAATCCCTTCGGGTAGCTTTCTTCTAGCGAATGGAGCGCCACGCAGCGGCGAGTCTCATTATTTTCTGCATAGAATTTATGAGGGCATAGTTCGTCAGTGCGATGTTTTGATCATCCACCACAATCCCTCTGGGTATCTTGCTTCTAGCGAATGGAGCGGCACGCAGCGAAGAGTCTCATTACTTGCTTGAAACATACTGTATGAGAGCATAGTGCTTCAGTGCGTTAATTGTTTTGATCATCCACCACAATCTCTCCTGGGAGCTTGGGTCAAGCGAATGGAGCGCCACGTAGCGGCTAGTCTCATTACATTCTGCATACAATTTATGAGGGCATAGTTCATCAGTGAGTTAATGGTTTTGATCATCCACCACAATGTCTCCGAGTAGATTATGTCAAGCGAATGAAGCGCCACGCAGCGGCGATTCTCTTTGCTATCTGCATACAATTTATGAGGGCATAGTTCGTCAGTGCGTTAATGGTTTTGATCATCCACCATAATCCCTCCGGGTAGCTTGCTTCTAGCGAATGGAGCGCCACGCAGCGGCGAGTCTCATTACTTTCTTGAAACATACTGTGTGTGGGCATAGTACTTCATTGCGTTAATTGGTTTGATCATCCACCACAATCCCTTCGGGTAGCTTTCTTCTAGCGAATGGAGCGCCACGCACCAGAGAGTCTCATTACTTTCTTCACACATACTGTGTGTGAGCATAGTGCTTCAGTGCGTTAATTGTTTTGATCATCCACCACAATCCCTCCTGGTAGCTTGCTTCTAGCGAATGGAGTGTCACGCAGCGGCGAGTCTCATTACTTTTTCTTGGCACATACTGTGTGTGAGCATAGTGGTTCAGTGCGTTAATTGGTTGGATCATCCACCAGAATCCCTCCGGAGAGCTTGCTTCTAGCGAATGGAGCGCCACGCAGCGGTAAGTCTCATTACTTTCTTGACACATATTGCGTGTGAGCATAGTGCTTCACTGCGTTAATTGGTTGGATCATCCACCACAATCAATCCGGGGAGCTTGCTTCAAGCAAATGGAGCGCCACGCAGCGGCGAGTCTCATTACTTTCTGCATTCACTTTATGAGGGCATAGTTCGTCAGTGCGTTAATGGTTTTGACCATCCTCTGGAATCCCTTCGGTGAGCTTGCTTCAAGCGAATGGAGCGCCACGCAGCGGCGAGTCGCATTACTTTCCTGGCACATACTGTGGGTGAGCATAGTGCTTCAGTGCGTTAAGTGTTTTGATAATCCACCACAATCCCTCCGGATAGCTGGCTTCTAGGGAATGGAGCGCCACGCACCAGCGAGTCTCATTACTTTCTTGACACATACTGTGTGTGAGCACACTGCTTCAGTGCGTTCATTGTTTTGATCATCTACCACAATCCCTCCGGGTAGCTTGCTTCTAGCGAATGGAGCGCCACGCAGCGGCGAGTCTCATTACTTTCTTGACACATACTGTGTGTGAGCATAATGCTTCAGTGCGTTAATTGGTTGGATCATCCACCACATTCCCTCCGGGGAGCTAGCTTCAAGCGAATGGAACGCCACGCAGCGGCGAGTCTCGTTACTTTCTTGACACATACTGTGTGTGAGCATAGTTCGTCAGTGCGTTAATTGTTTTGATCATCCACCACAATCCCTACGGGTAGCTTGCTTCTAGCAAATGGAGCGCCACGTAGCAGCGAGTCTCATTACTTTCTGCATACATTATATTAGGGCATAGTTTGTCAGTGCGTTAATTATTTTGATCGTCCACCACAATTCCTCCGAGTAGCTTCCCTCTAGCGAATGGAGTGCCACGCAGCGGCGAGTCTCGTTACTTTCTTGACACATACTGTGTGTGAGCATAGTTCGCCAGTGCGTTAATATTTTCGATCATCCACCACAATCCCTTTGGGTAGCTTGCTTCTTGCGAATGTAGCGCCACGCTGCGGCGAGTCTCATTACTTTCTGCATACATTTTATTAGGGCATAGTTTGTCAGTGCATTAATTGTTTTGATCATCCAGCACAATCCCTCCCGTTAGCTTGCTTCTAGCAAATGGAACGCCACGCAGTGGCAGTCTCATTACTTTCTGGACTCATACTGTGTGTGAGCATCGTGCTTCATTGATTTAATTGGTTGGATTATCCACCACAATCCCTCCGGGGAGCTTGCTTCAAGCGAAGGGAGCGCCACGCAGCGGCGAGTCTCATTAATTTCTTGACACATACTGTGTGTGAGCATCGTGCTTCACTGATTTAATTGGTTGGATCATCCACCAAAATCCCTCCGGGGAGCTTGCTTCAAACGAATGGAGCGGCACGCAGCTTCGAGTCTCATTATTTTCTGCATACACTTTATGAGGGCATAGTTCGTCAGTGCGTTAATTTTTTTGATCATACACCAAAATCCCTCCGGGTAGCTTGGTTCTAGCGAATTGAGCGCAACGCTGCGGCGGGTCTCATTATTATCTGAATACACTTTATGAGGGCGTAGTTCGTCAGTGCGTTAATTGGTTGGATCATCCACCACATTCCCTCCGGGGAGCTAGCTTCAAGCGAATGGAACGCCACGCAGCGGCGAGTCTCGTTACTTTCTTGAAACATACTGTGTGTAGGCATTGTACTTCATTGCGTTAATTGGTTTGATCATCCACCACAATCCCTTCGGGTAGCTTTCTTCTAGCGAATGGAGCGCCACGGACCAGAGAGTCTCATTACTTTCTTCACACATACTGTGTGTGAGCATAGTGCTTCAGTGCGTTAATTGTTTTGATCATCCACCACAATCCCTCCTGGTAGCTTGCTTCTAGCGAATGGAGTGTCACGCAGCGGCGAGTCTCATTACTTTTTCTTGGCACATACTGTGTGTGAGCATAGTGGTTCAGTGCGTTAATTGGTTGGATCATCCACCAGAATCCCTCCGGAGAGCTTGCTTCTAGCGAATGGAGCGCCACGCAGCGGTAAGTCTCATTACTTTCTTGACACATATTGCGTGTGAGCATAGTGCTTCACTGCGTTAATTGGTTGGATCATCCACCACAATCAATCCGGGGAGCTTGCTTCAAGCAGATGGAGCGCCACGCAGCGGCGAGTCTCATTACTTTCTGCATTCACTTTATGAGGGCATAGTTCGTCAGTGCGTTAATGGTTTTGACCATCCTCTGGAATCCCTCCGGTGAGCTTGCTTCAAGCGAATGGAGCGCCACGCAGCGGCGAGTCTCATTACTTTCCTGGCACATACTGTGGGTGAGCATAGTGCTTCAGTGCGTTAAGTGTTTTGATAATCCACCACAATCCCTCCGGATAGCTGGCTTCTAGGGAATGGAGCGCCACGCAGCGGCGAGTCTCGTTACTTTCTTGACACATACTGTGTGTGAGCACACTGCTTCAGTGCGTTCATTGTTTTGATCATCTACCACAATCCCTCCGGGTAGCTTGCTTCTAGCGAATGGAGCGCCACGCAGCGGCGAGTCTCATTACTTTCTTGACACATACTGTGTGTGAGCATAATGCTTCAGTGCGTTAATTGGTTGGATCATCCACCACATTCCCTCCGGGGAGCTAGCTTCAAGCGAATGGAACGCCACGCAGCGGCGAGTCTCGTTACTTTCTTGACACATACTGTGTGTGAGCATAGTTCGTCAGTGCGTTAATTGTTTTGATCATCCACCACAATCCCTACGGGTAGCTTGCTTCTAGCAAATGGAGCGCCACGTAGCAGCGAGTCTCATTACTTTCTGCATACATTATATTAGGGCATAGTTTGTCAGTGCGTTAATTATTTTGATCGTCCACCACAATTCCTCCGAGTAGCTTCCCTCTAGCGAATGGAGTGCCACGCAGCGGCGAGTCTCGTTACTTTCTTGACACATACTGTGTGTGAGCATAGTTCGCCAGTGCGTTAATATTTTCGATCATCCACCACAATCCCTTTGGGTAGCTTGCTTCTTGCGAATGTAGCGCCACGCTGCGGCGAGTCTCATTACTTTCTGCATACATTTTTTTAGGGCATAGTTTGTCAGTGCATTAATTGTTTTGATCATCCAGCACAATCCCTCCCGTTAGCTTGCTTCTAGCAAATGGAACGCCACGCAGTGGCAGTCTCATTACTTTCTGGACTCATACTGTGTGTGAGCATCGTGCTTCATTGATTTAATTGGTTGGATTATCCACCACAATCCCTCCGGGGAGCTTGCTTCAAGCGAAGGGAGCGCCACGCAGCGGCGAGTCTCATTAATTTCTTGACACATACTGTGTGTGAGCATCGTGCTTCACTGATTTAATTGGTTGGATCATCCACCAAAATCCCTCCGGGGAGCTTGCTTCAAACGAATGGAGCGGCACGCAGCTTCGAGTCTCATTATTTTCTGCATACACTTTATGAGGGCATAGTTCGTCAGTGCGTTAATTTTTTTGATCATACACCAAAATCCCTCCGGGTAGCTTGGTTCTAGCGAATTGAGCGCAACGCTGCGGCGGGTCTCATTATTATCTGAATACACTTTATGAGGGCGTAGTTCGTCAGTGCGTTAATTGGTTGGATCATCCACCACATTCCCTCCGGGGAGCTAGCTTCAAGCGAATGGAACGCCACGCAGCGGCGAGTCGCGTTACTTTCTTGACACATACTGTGTGTGAGCACAGTGCTTCAGTGCGTTCATTGTTTTGATCATCCACCACAATCCCTGCGGGTACCTTGCTTCTAGCGAATGGAGCGCCACGCAGCGGCGAGTCTCATTACTTTCTGCATACATTTTTTTAGGGCATAGTTTGTCAGTGCATTAATTGTTTTGATCATCCACCACATTCCCTCCGGGGAGCTAGCTTCAAGCGAATGGAACGCCACGCAGCGGCGAGTCTCGTTACTTTCTTGACACATACTGTGTGTGAGCATAGTTCGTCAGTGCGTTAATTGTTTTGATCATCCACCACAATCCCTACGGGTAGCTTGCTTCTAGCAAATGGAGCGCCACGTAGCAGCGAGTCTCATTACTTTCTGCATACATTATATTAGGGCATAGTTTGTCAGTGCGTTAATTATTTTGATCGTCCACCACAATTCCTCCGAGTAGCTTCCCTCTAGCGAATGGAGTGCCACGCAGCGGCGAGTCTCGTTACTTTCTTGACACATACTGTGTGTGAGCATAGTTCGCCAGTGCGTTAATATTTTCGATCATCCACCACAATCCCTTTGGGTAGCTTGCTTCTTGCGAATGTAGCGCCACGCTGCGGCGAGTCTCATTACTTTCTGCATACATTTTTTTAGGGCATAGTTTGTCAGTGCATTAATTGTTTTGATCATCCAGCACAATCCCTCCCGTTAGCTTGCTTCTAGCAAATGGAACGCCACGCAGTGGCAGTCTCATTACTTTCTGGACTCATACTGTGTGTGAGCATCGTGCTTCATTGATTTAATTGGTTGGATTATCCACCACAATCCCTCCGGGGAGCTTGCTTCAAGCGAAGGGAGCGCCACGCAGCGGCGAGTCTCATTAATTTCTTGACACATACTGTGTGTGAGCATCGTGCTTCACTGATTTAATTGGTTGGATCATCCACCAAAATCCCTCCGGGGAGCTTGCTTCAAACGAATGGAGCGGCACGCAGCTTCGAGTCTCATTATTTTCTGCATACACTTTATGAGGGCATAGTTCGTCAGTGCGTTAATTTTTTTGATCATACACCAAAATCCCTCCGGGTAGCTTGGTTCTAGCGAATTGAGCGCAACGCTGCGGCGGGTCTCATTATTATCTGAATACACTTTATGAGGGCGTAGTTCGTCAGTGCGTTAATTGGTTGGATCATCCACCACATTCCCTCCGGGGAGCTAGCTTCAAGCGAATGGAACGCCACGCAGCGGCGAGTCGCGTTACTTTCTTGACACATACTGTGTGTGAGCATAGTGCTTCAGTGCTTTAATTGGTTGGATCATCCACCACATTCCCTCTGGGGAGCTAGCTTCAAGCGAATGGAACGCCACGCAGCGGCGAGTCTCGTTACTTTCTTGACACATACTGTGTGTGAGCATAGTTCGTCAGTGCGTTAATTGTTTTGATCATCCACCACAATCCCTACGGGTAGCTTGCTTCTAGCAAATGGAGCGCCACGCAGCGGCGAGTCTCATTACTTTCTGCATACATTATATTAGGGCATAGTTTTCAGTGCGTTAATTGTTTTGATCATCCACCACAATTCCTACGGGTAGCTTGCTTCTAGCGAATGGAGCACCCCGCAGCGGCGAGTCTCATTACATTCTTGACACATACTGTGTGTGGGCATAGTGCTTCAGTGCGTTAATTGGTTGGATCATCCACCACAATCCCTCAGGGGAGCTTGCCTCAAGCGAATGGAGCGCCACGCAGCGGCGAGTCTCATTACTTTCTGCATACACTTTATGAGGGCATAGTTCGTCGGTGCGTTAATGGTTTTGACCATCCACTAGAATCCTTCCGGGTAGCTTGCTTCAAGCGAATGTAGCGCCACGCAGCGGCGAGTCTCATTACTTTCTTGAAACATACTGTGTGTGAGCATAGTGCTACAGTGCGTTAATTGGTTGGATCATCCACCACAATCCCCTCGGGGAGATTGCTTCAAGCGAATGGAGCGCCACGCAGCGGCGGGTCTCATTACTTTCTTGACATACTGTGTGTGAGCATAGTGCTTCAGTGCGTTAATTGTTTTGATAATCCACCACAATCTCTCCGGGTAGCTTGCTTCTAGCGAATGGAGCGCCACGCACCAGCGAGTCTCATTACTTTCTTGACACATGCTGTGTGTGAGCATAGTGCTTCAGTGCGTTAATTGTTTTGATCATCCACCGCAATCTCTCCGGAGAGCTTGCTTCTAGCGAAAGGAGCACCACGCAGCGGCGAGTCTCATTACTTTCTTGACACATACTGTGTGTGAACATAGTTCGTCAGTGCGTTAATTGTTTTGATCATCCACCACAATCCCTACGTCGTCAGTGCATAAACACATGGCCCACGCACTATTCACATCCTCTCTCTGCAGCCTCTCCTGCTCGCCTCTGATCAATGTGCAACCGACCATACCTTCATTGCTACTTCAAAGAGGCTGATTGAGGCCCGAAGTCAGGACATTATGACCGAGTGGATCAAAGATTTATCGTGGGGGCTAACTTTACATCCATAACTTCTTTGTACAATCTTTTTTCAAGAAAATCCTGGCCACCTACCTCTCATTAAAACGCCCTGCATCATTACCTACGGTTGAAATTATGTCAAAGATGCAGTCCACAAGAACACGTGAATCATCTAATATTGTGCGTTCTTTATTTGATAATATTCAGAGTATTATATTATCTTGTTGTTTCTTTATTATTTTTTTTTATTTTCTGTAACGTTAGTCCCACAAGTTTTCTTTTAAAATAGACTCTCCGCTTGCTTTTCCACTTGCGTATATACGTTCCATCATCACACCACGTTCACAACAGGGCTGCGAATGTGGTGTACTTCTCTGTATGTAGGACACAAGAACTGATATCTCCCGACGTTCAAAAAAGATTTTAGCATGCAGTGTTGACAGCTGTCATTGACTAAATTTCAGTAATGTGACTCTTTAAACAGAATCAAAGGTTAAACTGTTGCATTTGAGAATAGAATTTGGGTTGAATTGAATTTGAATTTAACAGCAGCGAGGCTATTAGACAGGACCTACTGATTATCGTGGAATACGAACCACATGAGTTCACTCCGGGAATCGAACCCGTGTCTCCCATGTCAAAGGCGCGTACACTAACTGCTTAGCCACGAAAGTGCTCTTTTGAGAATAGAAGAATAGAAGAGGAGACACAGACTATTCCGAAGAAAAGTACCTCAGTGGGAAAGCATTCCGCAGGCTGAGAAAAGAATGAGAAGTGGGAGTAAAGAGAAAGGTCATAGAAAATAAGGAGAAACAAGTAAGAATAGCTAGAACGGTTCCTAGACACGGTTAGAAAAGAAACATCTGCACCATAAAAGAGTATGGCGAAAGTTGAGAAGTTAAAGAGCTGTTTCGAGCAGGAGAATATAGTTCTCCGATCTTAACCAGGAGGTTTAGCTCAGACGGACGTGTAGTGAGATCGGAGAACATATTCTCTTCATATTTCCGTGCTGCGAGTAGGAGGATTTTATAGAAATATAAAGAGAATGGTACGCAGTATTATTTGAGGAAAACAGATTGTTGGTTAAGGGGAATATAATGAATTCATGCTCTATGGGAAATTACCTTGGCCATGTCTGCTTCGGCTTCCACGAGTTCTGGACGTATCCAAGTGTCGTTGATTCCAAGAACCAGCTAAAAAGCGTGGCTGCTAGATGACTTCTAAGTGACTTCAGAAAGATCTCCGAAAGGCTACCGCAAGACCTTTGCAAGATTCCCATAGCGGAAGTAGACGAGGGTATTTTAAGGATCCATCTAGGCTCGATGGACAGCTGGTTTCGTCGAAAAATGGCCACGACATGAGCGTAAAGTTGGCGAGGGAGGTGGAGCTATGGGTGATCTTTCAGTTTATTCATGATTATTACATTGTATTACATATAATTACATAAAACAGAAAAAGATGAATCAGCACAAAATACATGATTTTTTTTTTTTTTTTTTTTTTTTTGTAGAACTCAAACGATAAAAGTTCATTGTTTACCTCAATGTTCTATTAAACAAGAATTAACACATAAAGAATAGATAATGAGAGGTAGTTGAGTGTCCTTATAAGATCCTATGTGAGTTACAGGTTTGCCTAAATCTACAGAGGGTATATATAAACTACAGAAACTGAAACATCTTATCGTCCAATTGGCAGAGAATTAAAGCCAGGTCTCTCATGTGACTATGGTTGCTTTATCGCTTTGGTACTTTAGACATCACTTTTTCTAACTCGATTGCATGACTTTACGAGAAAGCAAAAACAAATAAAATTCAAATTATTGTTTTCCACTTGAGCCTCAAGTTAAAAGATTAAAATATACATCCTATGCAGTATGCATTTCCAAACGATCACTAAACTCAAGTTGGTCTTTTTCTGTTGGTAGCGTGGTGACTTTCCACATCTCAAGCTAAAGAGCAGTATATCTAATCACAAGCGTTTGTACTGTTTTATAATCATCCTCATTTTCTCATTAACAACGGAAGAATTTGAGGGATTTCTTCTATTCGGTAGTTGACCTACGTTTGAAGGAAACTGCGACATATAATACGACCCATAGGGACCCTCGAAGGAGGAGAAGCCAGTGGTGCCAGTGAACCATAGTACCCATTTCACTGTACGTTGATCTCGGGAATCTCCACTTTTACTTCACTTATTTTTATCAATACCTAATATCGAAACTCACCATATTCTTTCTCTATTAATCTAACTTCTTCACCTAATTTTCAAATTTTCATTTGAAACCTGTCTAACCGTATTGCAAATTCATTTTTACAGTGTCGATTTTGGTTACTATATTAATTATTTTCTTTGGCTGAGAATTAACAATTGTGAAGTAAATCCCCTAATGTTTGTGTTCACAACTGGAAACTTCTCTTCTAAGTTAGCTTTTGACTACATGACTGAGAACTATGGCCTGTCAGAATCGCGTTCATTTCGGTACGCACCGATTGCAACTGTGTATCAATCTTAGTACATAATTCTTCCTGAGCCACTCTCAAGCCAGCGTTCTAACTTGCTGCATTCATTTCTACTTGAACTGCCTGCAACTTAGAAGCTAAACTTGAAGTCAATTTAATCCAAACTGTCTTCGTACGCATGATGACATCTAAATTTACTGGACGTAATATTTCAGTAGCATTCTTTATTCTATCATTCACAGCATTTTAATGTTCTTGAAACTTCTGGATGACATTCAAAGAAAAGTCAGTTTATTAATTTTATACATAAAACGAAACGAGAAAAAAAATGAGAAAAGTAGAGAAATCTTTTCCGAGAATCGAGGGACGAAAGATATTTTTTCATAATCAAGGTGAGACGATAGTTCTGAAAGAAAACAAGACGAGAACAGGAAACTATTATTCCTCATCTCGAGAGCTATAATTTCGAGAGGACTATTTATTCCATCAATTTCTTTATTTAAGCCTACACGGATGTTATTGCATTTTATTAAAGTGTAGTTGACTTAAAATTCTAATGGATTGTATTTTTAGCTCCCGACGTAAGTATGTGGTAGCTTATATCTTTACCCCAGATGTGTGTGTGTGTGTGATTTATTTCTCGCTTACTACTGACCGGATTAAAACCAAATTAGATAGGTAAATAAGCCATGTCAAAGTAAACGAAAAATGCTAAATTTGGTGGCCGGGTTCGGAAAGGGACAGTTTTGGTTTGTCTTGTCTCGCCTTATAGGTGGTGATAAAGATTGAACCTTACCAAGAAAATATTGAGCTAGGAAGCTGAAACTCCTTCAGTATTCTACATAGTTCCCAATAGGTCAATGCATTTGGGATATCTGTTCTGCAACTTTGTAAATGCTTGTAAATACAAGTCTTTTGCCTGCTGCTGTAACCACTTATCTGAAGCATCAGTTGCCACTTGAACACTCTGGAAACGGTGACCTTTGAGATGTTTTTTTGAGATTCGGGAACAGATCATAATCAGATGGAGCTGGGTCCTGCGAATAAGGGGGATGAGACAACACTTGAAAGCCTAGGGTAGCCAGCGTATCCTGATTTCAGATGTTGTGTGTGGGGACGCATTATCATGCAAAAGCATAACACTTTTGGAGATCTTATCACGATGTTTGTCCTTGATGTTTTCACGCAACTTACTCAAGAGACCACAGTATTATACTGCATTAATCGCTGCACTCACTGGAAGCTAGTCCACCAGCAGAACTCATTCCATATTCCAAAAGATTTTTGCATTTTTTTTCTGTGCAGACCTCTTCACACGGCACTTCTTTGGCCGTGGAGTATAACTGTGCCTCCATTCCTTAGACTGTTTTTTTTTTTTTTTTTTTTTTTTAGTATCGGGATCATAACAATAGATCCATGTCTCATCATCAGTTACGAGTTTCTCCAAAACAACAACCTCAATTCTTGAAAAATGTTCCAAAATTGTCCGGGAAGTTTTTACTCTTTCCTGCTTTCGTTCCTTCGTTAGAAGTTTGAAGATCCACTTTGCTCCAACCTTCCTCATATCCAGATCATTATGAATAATGGTTACAACTCTTTCACGTGATATGCCCAAACATGTAGTAATTATTTAAGCTGATATTCGACCATCTTCCGTTATCACATCCTGGATGGCTTGCACATTTTCGAAAACAGACACATAAACAGGCCTGCCACTGAGTTTCGCACTTTCAACATCAAAATGGTCAGTTCTGAAGTTTGTCACCCAGCATTTAACAGTTGGATATGACGGCCCACAGTCCCCCAAAGTTTGTTTCATTTTATCGTAGATATGCTTTGCACCTTTCCATTGGAGGAAGAGAAACATCATGACGGTCCTATGCTTCTCTGCACTGAAGCTTGCTGGAGGTTAGGGATGCGCACGAGTCGAATCGAGACAGAATTTTCCTGTGAAAATTCGAGTCAAGACACAGCTCTTCCAATAGAAAAATATACGTTTTTCGAGTCGAGACATCACTTTTACAGTACATTTTCGAAACGAGACAGTCTCAAATCTTGTCTCGTGCGCATCCCTACTGGAGGTGCAGCTATGTTCATTTCTGAAACGAGAAACAAAAGGGTGTTAATATCACAGGACATTGCATTTTGTAACATAGTCTATAGAGATCCTGATCTATATATCCTGCTAATTTAGGCTTCCTAGCTCATTTTTTTCTTGGTAAGGCTAAATCTTTATCAGCAGCCCCCTCGTATGTAGTACTTTCATTCTCACCAATTGCTGACCGGATCTGAACAAAATTCAGTGGACCAATAGCCAATCGTTTAGGAAATAAAGATCGCCATATTTGATGGCTGGGCTCGGTCAGGGATAGGCTTGTCTTGTCTTGTGTGTAATATCTCATTTCGCAATTGTCTTTCAAATAACGATAAATAGCTATTGCAATCTGTAAGCAGAGTTTTAATTCAGAACCTAGATAAACAGAGAAATAGAGGAATATCCTTAAATGTTTTTTCTCTTTGCATTGGTATTTATCCTCTCCTGTTACGTAACCCTTCTTAACACAAATGTACTTTTGGTTACATACAGACCAGACGTTCTTAGAAACAACTAAAAAACGCGCATAAGTTTTCCCCATGAGATGAAATAAAAAGAAACAAACAAACGGCTTCTTAAAGGAATTAGATCTGGTGAAACTCTATCTGTGTACAAAATTTGGTGGCGCTAGGTGACTATTTTCTACGTAAATAACAGAGGACACACACACACTACTTTATACTAACTAAAATACCTGTTCCTTACCCGGGATGGATAAAGTTTATAAAAAAATCTTTGAATTAGTGAAATAAATAAAGAAAAGCAAGAGCAACGACTTTTGCTTTGCCTCTGTCTATATGAGGGAACTAAATAAATAACATAGAGCGAAACTTTCGACTTGTTCCTTTTGATCTGGATGAAATAAATAGCACAGAGCAACCATTTTCTATCCAGCTGATGTCTCTTTTTGTTTAGAAACGTGGGCTTAGAAATCATCGTGACTGTCTCCAAACATATTAGGGATTCTGAGAACTAGGGATTAGACACTAATATTAATCAATTTGGGCATATTCTTCACCCATCCCACACGACGATGGCGGGTTAACTTGGACTTGAACTGTGTCGGAATTGTTCTATTTATGAAAGTGCCCCAGAAACCTTTGCATTTGACACTAATATCCGTCGTTTTACATTATTCTTACACTTAATCCCTCTACTCTTCCCCGTTTCTCCTTAAAACGGATTTTAAAAACAACTGGGACACATGTTCTTTCCTTTTTTGTAATAAAAATTCATATAGAAAATTTCATCTTCCTAAATTTATGTCCTCATTTTTTTGCGTGAGATACTCAATAGTAAATTTCGAATCTGCCCCAACCCCTTCTCGAGTGAAAAATAAATCGAAAACACAGCTTCGTCGTCCATTAGATCTGGTGAACATATGTCCGTGCACAAATTTGATTCCTCCCACTAACTGCTCACTATGGGGAAATCTGATGACAGAGACACATACTCAACACTTCATTATTACCAAAAGTCAGCTGTAAACAGTCGTTGCCGGCTGCTAATTCAGAAACTGGATAAAAGGTAAGCACCTGTCGCTCAAAGACTTAATTCAAAACGTCTAGAAAGAAGAATGTCAAAGAATTCCCCTATAATCATTCCATTGACCGTATACGTATTTACCCTCTGGTATATGAACTTCCCCTTGAAAATAAACACGTGTTTCACCATTCTTCATATTTCTTCTAGACAGAAAGGAAAAGGGCAGGAAAAATAATATTACCCGTTCAACGCCGAGCTTTCAAATATATTTCTTTAGTGGAACTTGGCGCCACAAGTCCAGTGCGCAGTCGAAATTTCAAGGTTCTAGCATACGGCGTTTGGCTCTGGCGTTGATCAGCCAGTCACTCATTCAGGACTTCCTTATATACACATTATATATATATATATATATATATATATATATATATATATATATATATATATATATATATATATATATATATATCAACATAACACTGAAACTCTGGATCAATTTCAACCAAACGTGGTACAAAATATAATATACCGTGTTAAATATACTGCAGGAGTAAAACCTCTCTAGCACCACCTTAAGGGGTGAAAGGATCATTTAAACACAATGTTTGATCGTATTTTGAACAGCAAAAAATGAAAGACCAAAACGCAACAAAACAATCGTTTGAACTGGTCGTTACAATGAAGAGCAAGAAGCATAAAGCTTTCGTAGAAACCCACTAGGTGGATGTTTAAAATTAGAAATATTTAGCGTTTGTTTTTCTATTCATTGCAATGACAATATTTAGTTATTAAAAAAGAAATAGCAGTTAACGAATGTTTTGCTCGTGTTTCTATACTTTGTAGTGTTGCAAACCGTTCAATTTCTTACATTTGTTGACGTATTTGAAACGTTTCACAGAGATATGATCACTTCTTTGTATATTAGTTCCACGTTCAGAGACAAACGCTAGGTAAGTAATAACAAGGGAGCCGCAATTCCATTCTTTTTGCAAGGGAGCTGAATCCTTCCCTGATTATATAATACAATAATAGTAATGAGGTGCCACTCGCTAATGCAGCACTCGGAGAAATAAGCAAGAAACCGTATCAAAAATCTAATACAAACAAAATAAAGAGTTTGTTTGTGTGTCTGTGCGCGGCCTGAGGACCAGACGAGTGGACCGAGATATACCAAATTTTGGTCACGGGTACCTTGGTCCAGGCCCTAGACCAAGACGAATCGTTTTTTTAAATTCGAACCAGGGGGTCTCAGAGGGGGGTGCGTTTGCCGGGACATGTAAAACAAGTAGAAAATGACAGATATTATTGTCAAATTCATAGATTTCGCGGTCACTGAGATCAATGGTGAAACCCCCATCGCATTAACTTCCAAATTCACTCCATTCGGCTCCAGGTAAAAGGTCACCAGGGGGGGCACCAAGACATGTAAAAATAATCCAAAATGACGGATATTAGTGTCAAATTCATAGTTTTCACGGTCGCTGAGATGAATGGTGATACTCCCACAGGCGTTGACTTCCAAATACTGCCCCATCGGCTGTGGGCAAGATGCGTTTTTTTTTTCAAAATTCGAACCAGAGGGTCTTAGGAGCGTTTATCGGTATATGTAAAAGTAGTAGGAAATGACCGATATTTTTTCCTTTCGTTGTTCAGTTTGTTTACATAGATATTTTATCTGAACCATGCATGCAAAGAATGGGTATTTCAGCTAGTACAAAATAAATGAAAGGTATAAGCCACTGAACTAATGTCCCTCGTTCCAATTTCTTGATTTATTTTATATTGCAATAATTACTACAATACTTACTTATAAGGCAAATTATAATAGTCGTTTCATGAAAGCTTCATTGAAAGCAAAATTATCATTTCAGTGAAAGATCCCTTACAAGCTCTTTAGAAATAAATTAATTAAGACATAATCTGAATTCAAAAGTGAAATATTTATTGCAAATTATATATATATAAAAAAAACTGTTAAACTAATTTTCTAGGCTTTAAACAAAACCAAATATCAACACCTGTAAATTATTTTAGAAATTATGTGAGAAGAAAAATATGCCGGTTTGCTGATAAAATCTATACTATTGGGTGGTCTCATGCCAAAAACGACTAACTACATTTTTAATGAAATTGAAATAGAGTGATATATATGTTGAGAAATGAAAAGTTCTTCACTCGCCATAGAATCCACTCATCATAACAACTTACTCCATCTCTTGGCAAAGTAAAGAAGCTACAAACTTAGTTCACTCTGGTATGATAAAACTCTCGGTTTACAAAACGTCCCTCTGCCTCAATTTCATCACAAATGTAGTTAGTCCGTTTTGGTATGGGACCACCATATATATATATATATATATAAAGATTAGAAGTGACTGACTGGTTGATATGCGCACGAAAAGAGTCGAGTCAA
This sequence comes from Thermobia domestica, assembly GCF_964235325.1. NCBI lineage: Eukaryota > Metazoa > Arthropoda > Insecta > Zygentoma > Lepismatidae > Thermobia > Thermobia domestica. The sequence continues at coordinate 16,027,151 of NC_137459.1, forward strand.
GATTTGAGATTTAAGAATGTCTCGTTCCGCCTCGAGAAATGGCTGCCTCGACTCGGAAATTTATTTCTATCTCAACTCGACGGGTTCTATCTAGACTTGTCTCGAATTTCGAGTCGAGATAAAATATATAATAAAAAATGTTGGAAATTTGAAACATTGTGATTAACTTACAGTAAATCTCCAAATTTGTGACAAGACGTAACAGATCAGGTAAATAGGGGGAATATGGGAAGTTTCTGAAATAAAGCTCTGTATTTCAGTAATTTATTAAACAATTGAAACAACCTTCGGTAATAACAAAGCTTGAGTATTTCGCCATAGAAATATTACCAAACATTAGTACATTACACTTACTCTTTAGTACTACAGGCATAATTGTGATATTTGTTATATAACCCATATTACCTCAAAATTAAGGGTAATACGGGCTAGAGTGTAGGGAATATGAGCAATACAAATACATTAACTACCCATCTTACAGTACACATAAATTCTACAATAATAAGCTTTAGAACAAAAAGTAGTAACAAACATACTCTTATAGACAATATTAGAAACTCAATATTACGAAAAAGGAACTTATAAATGAAAAATATTACATGGAACTAGTGAAGTTAAGAATTATGCCTAAGGACATTGAGGACAGATAAACTTCTTGGTTTCAAAATGAACACACGCAAAATTATACCACATCAAACTTCGTGTACACTTGATTCACTCTTCTCCATTGTGATCATCATGAAACCACCCTTGACACACTGAACATTGTGAGTCAGTGTTATTCTCAGAAACTTCATCGTTAATCGTCGTCTTATCTTTCTTTGTCGTTGTATACTTACTCTTCTTTTCCAAAATTAGAGGATTTTTGTCTGCTGTCAATTCTTTGGAACTGAATACTGCATCTAAAATTTACGTGAAATATTATATTTGTTTTGCTGTATAGCATGACATTTACCAACTTTGAATGTGTTTGTTTTCGATTTTTTATTTACTATTTTTCACGGGACGGGACAGAACTCATACTTGCAAGGCTAACACACTGTTCAACATACCGAGCACTATGTACTCTGTGTCGGTTTCACGAGACCTCTTGTCTCTTGACCATATTATCCACGTAAATCCAGGTACCCATATTTCCCCTAATGTCTCGACTCATATTACCCCATCTTGCTATATTTTACTTAGGGTTGCAACACTGTTCGCACACGATTCTGCAACGCGCGCCATGACTTGCGAACAAAGGGAAACACCTTGGACTCTACACATGAGCAACCAAGTTTTCGTAATTGTTTTATATATCCGGACAATATCTTATGTTTTATAGGTGCAGAATAGCAACATGCATTTTATGGGGCAAGAAAATTGTACATCACTTATCTTCAAACCATTAATATCCTCTTAAATTTCTGCTTCCAAGTTTCATAAAACTTACAGTCGCAACCAAGACTCCAACAATGCTTCCAACCCACGCAACAAGAAATTTCATCTTGTACATGCTGTGCTACGAGGAGGAAAACTTATTTTTGTCCATATTCCCCGATGCCCATATTTCCCCTATTTACCTTAGTTGGACAAGGCAATATATAGTTGATGAGGAATCATTTTTCTGGCTTTCCAGTTGTTCGACTTGAACGTCAATAAATATTTTATTACTTGTGAATGTTTGATGCTTTGATGATCATCTGTCGCTCTGTAGTTTTGATAGCATTGTGAAGTTTTAAATTAATACTAAAATTTGCTATTTTCATTAATTTTATTTTTACATGACTCCTGAAAGTACACATATGTATTGTTTAAGCCAAACATGAAAACGGAAGTTTTCTGAGCAACAAAGTTGTAAATTTAATGCTCTTAGATTTCTTTCTCAATGCCAGGATTGGGGAGGAGGTTACAAGCTTTCGCACCCCCGTTTTCAGAACTCATGATTTGATGTAACTAAACATGTTCGCTTTTGCGATTTGTAGGTAAATGGAGAAAAACAAAATCGTGTTTTCAGTTCATAATAATTAAACGACATAGTGCACAGTTCGGATTTGTTTCAGTTTGTTCACTATGTTTCATAATCTGTTTACGTTTATTTATGGAGAAAGAAACCAAAATAGTGAGAGAGGGACAACTTCATACTTACGTACTCCATGTTAGAGAGCCAATCCAAACAACTGCCAAGAATTAGGTCACAATCTGTTCCAATTTGTTCAGTATGACCCATAATATGTTCACGCTTATTTAAGAAGAGGGACAACAATATGGTTGGGGCGAAATTTGTTAAGCTTTCTATAGGGACACAGCGAAAATTTGGGACAAGGACAAAATTTTGATTAATTCTGTGACATTGAGTATGTATGTGTGAAGTTGCATCCCTAATCCCGAACCATACATTCATCTCTCTCTCTCTCTCTCTCTCTCTCTCTCCTTAAATAAGCGTGAACAATGTATGGGGCATAGTGAACAAATCAGAACAAATAGTGACCTAATTATCAAAGGTATTTAAATTTGAATTTTGACCGTGGGCTGAGCCAAATTCACATGGCCTTTGCTTCAATACGTTTGTTGTATCTTCGAAGGAAGACGGGAACTCAGAGTGAATTCCTTCCCTGGCATCCATATGTGTAGATACATAGCTTTATGCAACAAGAACATGATATTGTATAGCACTTACTACTCAAATCTAATATTGCAACAACTCTAAAAAAAAGCTAACAAAATAAAAAATAAAATAAAACGAGCATTTTTTTGTTTGTTTCAATATTTTTCTCAACATTTCCGGTTTTATTGCGACTCTCTACAACATTATTTCTGTAAGTTATTTCTTTCCTTTTTTAAAAATGTAAAAAAAGAGAACTAAGAGAGTAATTTATCTAGAAACAAATATTATGGAATAAATAAATCCTAACAATTTCTGGTTCAAAAGATGGCAGGACTACTCACTAGGCATTGGAGAAAATTATTAGAGATTCAGGAGACGACTGGGAAGGTTTCTTACCAAACAGTTATTAGTCTTAATTGTAGAGTAATAGTTGTATCATATTTCTGTTCCATTATATAAACTTTCGAATACAGAATAAGAAATCACTCCTGGGAGCTAATTCTCCCAATTGAAAACTAGAGAGTCATTTAACTGTAAACAAATATGGTGAATGAAATAAATCCTAACAATCTCGTGGTTCTCCCTTTTCTGTCCATTTCTTCATTCTGCCACTATCAGCCATCTCATCATCAGCGTCTCTCTTACCATCGGAAAATATACGTCATATGTTAAACTAAAAGAAAAATACCTAATGTTATCACAAAAAATTAAACTTACTCTGTAGGTATGAGCTTCAGTATCTCTCTCCATTAGTACAGCATAGTTTCCCAATATTTTGTTCCAGTTTTAGAAAACTAACAAAATAATTTAACATCCTACAGCACGTTTATAAAAAATTAAGCTGCTTATTTATTTATTTATTTATTGCGCACCTAATGTCAAGTTACTCTCTAGTTTTGACCACAAATAAACATTACGTACAAATTTGCGACTACTTATCAAATAACGAAAAACAGTTATCACTAGCTGTTAGCGGGACTTTAACTCACAAGGAACGGACATGAACGTGTCACCCGGACATCCCAATCAAACCTAGTCCATTCGATAAACATAATAAATATATGTTCATGGACCAAAAATTAAGGTGCTATGGACAACGGAGTAAGTCCCTGGGGTCCAATAACCCTGTTAATATCAAGAAAATCATAAACTTGCAGTGAAATAGCTATTGCATCAACACTGTTCATTGGAAAGTCATGATTTATAGTTCATTCTCTTCAGCATTAAACAAGCTTTTCAGAGGTGCTATGTATTGAGGTCCATAACGTACTTGAACAGGGAAAATTGGGAGAATGTCAGGAAAATTCCCTCCAGAAATCCATTACATCAAATTTGGCTCCTTGTGGAGCGTCCCCGAGTACAAGCGCACAATCCAAATGTATCTCGAAAAATACTATAGTGTGCCATCAGTTGTTGCTCAGAATAATCTCTGAAATACTCATTAACCAAATGCAACAAGTTGGGGATGAAACTGATGCACAGCACGGTACTTAACTGCGAAATTATGGTTGAATTTAAATAAAATTCAAACATTTTAATTTTGAAAATGACTAGTTGGAGAAATAGGTAAAAGAAAGAGAAAGGTTTTAACTAAGAGATAAAGGAATCAGCACTAGCCTGATATTCCAACGAGACTGGCGTCATTCTGGTCATCTGGAACGATGAATGCCTTTCTCTGGAGGAATTCTGGAAATGCTGGAATCAATCAACATCTGGATCTCTATCCTGTTGATCTGGTAGGGGTGTCGATTTCTCTCTTGACGATGTGCCTTTTACGATGTACTTCTTCACCTTCATGCTCCTACTCGGATGTCAAACTCAAATGTGTCTGCGGCGATAAACCAACAGAATTACATTCTTGGGACATGGAGTCGGTCGTCCTCCAATGGTGCGATGTGCTTGATCCTGACCTTTCTAAACGTCATGGCGAATACCCCTTGTCGATGTGCCCTCCGTGGTTTTGTTTGGCTGTAAAGTCCTGAGTCTGGCATTCAGATAACGGTGAAATATCAAGCTATGCGGAAGGAAATGCGGAAAATCAAAAAAAAAAAAAAAAACTAGTCGTCTTTATTAACAATTTCAAAAGGGAGAATTAACAAATACATGATTACAGAAGCTGTCTGGAAATGTATATACATGGATAAACCTTCACCAGAACTAATCGACTACGATGCTGTCTTTTTGATTCCTCACTCGAGAGGGGATTGAGGGAGGGTCAAAATTTATTAATTAACATCTTACGCAATAAAACACTGAGGCAGTAAATTTAGGAAGATGAAACTTGGAATGTCAAATGTTTATTTTTTAAAACAATCATATCATTTCCTAAAAATCCGTTTTAAGGGAAAAGGGGCTTAGGTTAGAGGAGGTGAAATGTAAAAATTATAAAAAATGACAGATGATAATGTCAAATCCATAGTTTTTTTCGTGGCGGAGATAAATAATGACCCCTCGACGTCGCTGAAATCTAAGTTTGGTCGCCATCATCATGAGGGGTGGGTGAAAAATAGGTTGAAATTGGTCTATAGATTAGTGTGTAATCCGTAGCTTTCAGAAACGCTAAGGTGTTTGGCAACAGGGACGATTACATTTAAGGCCAAGTTCAGAAAAGAAGGGACATCAACTGGACAGGGAACGGAGAGGATCAATGCCAAAGGCTTTGCTCTTTGTTGTTTATTTATTTTACCCATATTGACGGGTACAACGCCAAAGTCATTGTGTTCGTAGTTTATTTCGCTCAAGTAGGCAGGAGCAACGGCAAAGGCATTCCTCTTCGTTATTTATTTCACTGATGTTGGCAGGTGCAACAAAGAAAGTTTTACTTTTTGTTATTTATAAAAACTTCACTCATTGGAAAGAACAACGCCGAAGTTGTTGATCTTTCTTCCTTATTTATTTTTTATTTCACTCATATTGACAGAGGCAACGCATAGGTTGTTGCTCTACCTTAGTTAGTTTCTTCACTCACCAAGATTCTCCATAAATATTATCCTGCCGTGCGAAGAACGAGTATTTCAGATTATATAAAATAGTTTGTGTGTTCTCAGATTTTCTCATCGATAGGAGTCACCTCGAGCCACCACCCTTTCGTCCCGCATCGGCATGGAGAATGAGGGGAGGGCGTAAAATCTAATATAAATAAAATAAAGAGTTTGTTTGTGTGTTTCTCTGTCTGTCTGTCTGTCTATGTGCGGCCTGGGAAACAGACGAGTGGACCGAGAGTTACCAAATTTTGGTCAGGGGTACCTTGGGCCAGGCCCCCGATAAAGAAGAAGCCCTTTTTTTCAAATTTCGAACCAAGGAATCTTAGGAGGTGCGTTTACCGGAACCGGCTTGTGAACCAAACAAATTGACCGGGAGTTACCAAATTTTAGTCACGAATATCTTGGTCCAGGCTCCAGACCAGAGTTAAACGTTTTTGTCAAAATTCGAACCAGGGGGGCGTATACCATAACATGTAAAAGTAGTAGAAAATGACCGATATTAGTGTCGAATTCATAGTTTTCGCGCTCGCTGAAATCGTTGGTGAAATTGCGATCGCATTAACTTCCAAATTCACGCTATTCTACTCCGAGGCGGGGGTCACCTGGGGTGAGATACGGAGACATATAAAAGTAATCCAAAATGACCGATATTAGTGTCAAATCCATAGTTTTCGCGGTCGTTGAAATCAATGGTGACTCTTCCATTAGCGATGACTTGCAAGTTCAATTACAATTGTATGAGCGCCGGGAGTCAGCGGGGAAGGATACCGAGACATGTAAAAAACAAATAGCCCAAAATGACCGATATTAGTATCAAATCCATAGTTTTTGCGGTCGCTGAGATCAATGGTAATACTCCCACTGGCGTTAACTTCCAAATACAGCCCCCGTGCGAAGCATGGGTATATTCAACTAGTTTAAAATAATTGATGAGGTCTTAAGCCTATATTAGTATCCAGTCTATAGTTTCTGTGGTTGCTGTGATGAATAGTGACATTCCCTTCTATGAGAGGTGAGAAGGGTTAGTGGAAAAGTGGACGTTACGGATTATTATCAGTACACTTTCATTGAAATATGTATCTAAGGGTAGAGAAAGGGTTAAATAATCTTCATCGATCTATTCTCACAGTACAAAGAATGGTCATTGCAGCCAGTCTATGCGTATTGCAATAATTAGAAAGACGTTACACGTTACGTCATAACGGAAAAAACAGCTAAATGTATGGTACAAATTTCTTAACATAGTACCTATCTAGAGCTGGAATTTTATCATGCCATCTTCATTAAATTCCCTCTCCTTAGGGGGTGGGAAATCAACATTTTTACAGGAAATAGGCTACCCCAAGAATCTCTCAAGCTTGGGAATGAAACTTGGTATATAAACTGATCATTAAGCACAAGGTTATATCTCCTGCAGCATTTTTGAATAATAATAATAATAATAATAATAATAATAATAATAATAATAATAATAATAATAATAATAATAATAATAATAATAATAATAATAATAATAATAATGGTAACAACACTCAGAACGTAGAATTCCATTATAAAAGACACAGTTTGAAATATTTTACATTTCTGGGGCAACATTCTGTATAGGATTTCGCACAACTTTCTTTATTCTTGGACTTCTGTATTCTTGGACTTTCTTGTCTTTGTCCTATTGATGACCGCAATATAGTACATTTGTTTTATCTTCGTACTTCCCGCTAGTACACTTGGTTAGTTGGTTGGCCTTTAAAGCAGTTTTTGCTAGCACTCACGTGAAGGTTTCAATCCAAAGACGTCTTATTGGCTTTGTCATGTAGGCGACGTTAGTTGTCAGCTAGCCAATCAATGAGGACATTGCTATTTGGCGGGTATTTGAATTGCTTAGTTGGCACACGTGAACAAGTGTGTTACAGTGATTCGTGAGTAGTCTGGCGTTTTGTTGTTTCCTAGCGTATTGTAACTCGTAACTCAACTTTGGCGTGGTAAGCACACGTTGCAGACAGATCCATCCTTTAGGCGAGAAGCATGCCAAGAAGAAACAAACATACTCTAACTTGATATATGTTGACATATAGACAACCAGTAGAAATAACAGTTATGTTTTCTTCACACAAATTTTAGTTGTTAAATGGTAAATTTTGGGATTAGTAATTTCTTTTAAAATTATTTGCTGATTGTCTATTGTACACTGTATTTAAATAATGCCTCAACTAATTTTACATAGAATAATCACTTTAACATTTTTGCTCTTGATTTCTTCTTACACACAACAACTTTTCATGACGTTCTTCAGTCATACTTTGCTTCCTATTTTTCCTGTGTATTTTTTCTTTGTATTCTTTTCCTTGTTAATACACAATGAAGTTTACGGAGTCAGTGTAGTTTAGAACTAAAAGACTTACCTCTACAACAAAGTGTCCTTAATTCGATTTGTCCCGCGTAGTGTAGTCGCTAATGCTCTCACCTTTGGTGCGAGCGGTCCCGGAATCGATTCCCGGTGGGGGCACTCGGTCGAAAAAGTGTAAAACGCTTTTTCAGGCCAGCCAGCTGAATGATGTTTTCCTGGGTTTTCCTCATACGCACTAGGCAGATGCCGGGCTGGTACCTAACTTCTAGGTCCCAGGCCGTTTCCTTCCTTCCCTTTCCCTGGATTGCGTGCTCGCCGAGGGACGTCATCCCTCAAAACGTGAAGGGCTAAATGACCTTAAATGCCGAAAGTCCAGAAATCTAAATCCTTAAATCCTGAACATAATTCGATTTGTCATGTAGGTGGAACCAGTGGCGCACCCAAGGGGATTTCGTGGTTTAACCCTCCTTGAGAAAGGAGGAAAATAAACATTTACTACGAGGATGGATAATAAACTAAGGTTAGAAACCCGATATGTCTGGAAATTTCGCCTGTTATAGAGAAATGGACAAGATAAAATAAACAGAGAAAATAACGAACGAAGATACTCTGAAACAGATAGGAGAGAAGAGAACGCTTTTAGCCGGCTACTTTCGAATGGATTGGACACATCTTGCGAAGAAATTACCATCTTCATACCGCCATAGAAGGAGAGCTGAAACGAAAGTGAGTAGTACAAAGAACACAACTAATCGATGAGTTAAAAGATAGAAGAAACAATAATTTTAGGAATGATAAAAAAAAAATGGATCAAAAGGTTGCGATCTTGGCCAATAATTAGACGCTGAGTCAGGAGCCACAAAATTTTTGAACGGCCTCTAGATAAATCGAGTTTCCGTATATTTTACGGAATAAGCACATCAAACTGAGTGAAGTGGTAGTTTTGTTTTGGATACACTATATGCAGTTCTCCAGATATGACGTACAAGAAAACGTTCGGTTGAATGAAATATATTGGATTTTTTGGATCAGGGTCCACAAAAATTTTAATGGCCTCTAAATCGAGATTTCGTTTTTTTTTTTTTTTTTTTTAGCTACACTGTATGTAGTTCTCGAGATATAAGACGCACAAGAAAATATTTGATTGAATGAAATATATTGAATTTTTTGGATGAAGGGCCATAAAAAAATTGAGTGTACTCTAAATCGAGATTTCGTATTTTTTCGGAATAAGGACATCTCGTAGGTTTCGTCGTACTGAGTTAAGTCGTAGGTTTGGTTTGGCTACAGTATATGTAGTTCTCCAGATATAGGGCCTACAAGAGAATTTGTAAATGAATAAAAAAAACATTGAATTTTTTGAATCAGGGGCCACAAAAGTTTTTAGTGGCCCGTAAATGGAGTTTTCGTATTTTTTTTCGGAATAACCACATCATACTAAGTGGTAGTTTTGGTTTGGCTACACTATATGAAGTTCTCGAGATATAAGGCCTACAAGAAAATTTCTGCCTGAAATATATTTGATCTTTTGATCCAAAAAAATATTGGAAGTTAAAAAAGGAAACTGAAGGTCGAGAAATTTGGAAGAAACCTAAAATTTAAAAAAGAAAGACCGAAAAGAAATCGCCTCATTAGTCCCAGGACCTGCAAAAAGGCAGAACGCTTAGTAATAATGACTTATAAACTCGTATTCTACTAGCTATTTAATACGGGGTTTAAGTGATCTACCAGGAAGTATTCAAACCTTAAGAGAGAGGGGAGGCATGAGAGTATCATCGATAGTTAGAGAGCCGAATATACAGGGGCGTGTGCTATTTACACGGTGGGGTGCTGACTGCCACGGGTGCTGACTGCCACAGCCATTTATTGGTGCTGACTGTAACGACTGTCGCTGATTGCAAATATAAAGGTGCTGACTGCCACGATGGCGTGCTGACTGCCACGAGCCTGAGAGAAAGTTGCTAGACGTAACATTACCGGACGCCAAGAAGCATGAAAGAAACTAGGTGATTCTTAGGATCGTATTGTTCAGACCAACACCTAACAAAGGTAAACAGGTCTCTGTATGTACACTCATGTCCAAAATTATTGTCCCATGTCTATAAATATGTTGTTCTAGTAATATAATTCGATAACGAATTCGCCCGGTATTTCTTATAATGTTAGTATGTGTATAATCGGCAAAGACAAGTATGTGGTAAATTTCATGTCAAAAGAGCAGTAAATAAGAACAATAAAACGAAAATAAAATTTTCTTGTCCATTTAGTTACATTTTATTTTACTCATTCTAATTTTCGTATTTATAATTCTTTTCCTATGAAATTTATCACAAATATACATTTCCCGATTATACACATAGTATCAGTATTAAAAATACCATAAAAAAATCATTATCAAATTATATTCTTACAAGAAGACAGTTATAGATATGCGACAATAATTTTGGACACGAGTGTACTTTCAGTTTTGTCAGGGAGCGGTGCGTACAAAATTGGTACGATTTATGTATTCTCACTTGAACTCCCTATGTGAGCATGAACTGTGTACAGGTGCTCAAATTGTTTCGAGCAGCTCTTGAAAGTTCCATCAAAAAAGCACTGCTGGCTGTACCTCACAAGGGAAGTTCAGGAGAAAGCACTCGCCTGCAGAGAAACTAAGCATGCCATTTGAAGTCCCAATTTATGCTGATTATAACAAGCTAATAAAATTCCTGTACGGTTGAGAACGGTTCGAGATATTCAACTTGGAATTTTATATGAGAAAATGAGGATATACGCATTTATACGCGTTAAGTACAACATAATTAGTAACGAATATTGACATACGAATTGAAAGCTATCGGAAGTAACAGAAAAAAAGTGTTTCGCAATAACTAACGGGTTTGTTAGATACAATTAGTCATTACATTGTTCACAATAATCATAGGTTAGAGATGAAAATTGATCACTGTTCTTCTGTTTTATGAATAAATGACGCAGGCAAAATACTCCCTTGCACCATGAACATTTTATATGTGCAATTGTGTTGCATCCGTCAAGAGAACAGTTCGCAGAACTAAAGCAAAAAGCATATTCGACAAGTGATTCAAAAGTTATAGGCCTATAATTTGTTCGTAACCTGCCTTGCAGAACACAAACTGAAACAATCCTATGAATCGCGGTGATCGGAAGGGATTCGTATGGACACGAACTGTATTTGATTGTTTCGTTGGTACATTATAACGTCCAGATGAAGAAGTTTCATACTATGTACAAATCTCCTGCCATAATCTTTGATTGATCGGAATCTAAACACATCAAATGGTTGCACAAATCGTGTGTAATTCTTTGGTATCTTCTCAACCATTAGGTCTTTGCCATCCGTCATGCAACTTGTAATGGACAATTTGTCAGTGAATGGACCCCAGTGATCAAGCAATAGCAAGTTCAAACCATCAGACTTCGCCATGGGAGAGAATACTTAACGCATTGAAACGTGCATCCACTCATTTTCTCATATAAACTTCCAAGCTGAATATCTCGAACAGTTCTCCACGTACAGGAGTTTTATTACCTGTTGTAATGAGCATAAATTTGTCCTTCAAATGACATGCTTATTTCTCTGCAGGCGAGTGCTTCTCCCAAACTTCCCTTGTCAGCTGGCTTCAGACCATCATATCCATTAAATAATACAATAAAACAATTAATATAAACAATGAAATGTGCAAATTGTATATATAACAGAAAAGACAATCCCTTTATAAACATTCAAGTGTATGTCGTTCCACCGTGAGCAACTTTGTAACTTATAGGATGCCACATAGATTTGCTGTGATGATTACTAAATTAATACCTAGCTAATCCCTACTAAATTAATTAATAATCATAAATTAAGTATGAGGGATTAATTACTCTCTTTCCAAATACAGTTTCTCCCAGGTTCGTGGCAGTCAGCACGCCGTCTTGGCAGTCAGCACCTTCATATTTGCAATCAGCGACAATCGTGGCAATCAGAATTTTATTTAATTTCACATGTCACAGCATTTGTATCTATAGTTATGCTGATTAGTCAATGAGTGCAGTTTATATCTTCTGCCGCCGATCGTTCGTACTGCAACATCCGAAACCACAATCCACCGTCCGCCACTGTTATGCATATAACTTTGTACTCAATTGTTGTTACTATATTTTCATGATGTAGCAGAGTGCAACCAGGAAGGTCCTCTAGGAGAGACATGACTTTTCAAGGAGGGCAGGCTTTTTACACAATAACACACGGTGGCTGAGGGGCTATCTATCTCCGCTGGTCTAGTAACTAGTACATGCGCCTTTGGTGTACGGGGTTCCGGGTTCGATTCTCGGTGGGAGAGCCTTTGTAATTTTAACTGTCCTCGATAATTCTCTGTTCGTGTCCCTGTCATTCTAGGTTAATAGTAAAACAAGTAAAAAAAAACCTAGTAATAGTAGTACTAAGCAGATAAACAAGTTAATGAGGCACGTTCGGTGAATGAGTTAACTTTTAAAAAAATATCAGAGCGTTTACCTGTGGTGCGTGGGGTCCCTGGTTCGTTCCCCAAACAAGTAAGTTTGTGGTGGACAACTTCGTGTCAGTGGATTTTCTCTGCGTACTCCCGTTTCCTTCCACATTAATATTTCCACCAATACTTCCATCATCATTCACTTGCCTTAAGCATCGCCTCCCTTGGCCTAAAGGGCATAAACGTGAGACGTTAAACTGAAAGATTTCATTTCATTAAAAAAAGGAAAAGAATTCTATTTATTCGGTAAAAATGCTTCAAGAGATATTCAGAATATGTTATGACTCTCAGGACATTGCTCAAAAACAACCGAAGAAAATATCAGAATATGTGGTGCTGTCTAGTTTCGAAAGATGTAAAAATGTCACTTTCTTTCATCAACTAGAAAATGAGTGTTGCAATAACACTTTACTTCACATATTGGATATAACATTTTAATAATTCTGCGATACATTCCACTCAAATACAAAAAACATCTTTTGAAGAGTATTTCTAAACTAACTGGTATTTTCGACATTATTACTACCTACTCTGTATTTGAAAAACAAAGGGTCTTATGCAGAGTTGTTCTGACGCGTGACTAGTGCAATACTAAAGAGTTCGACTAACATATGTTTCTTGCAGTAGTCAGGCTTTTAGTATGATGCTAATCGTAAATCTAAACGACTCTGCATAAGGCGGAAAAAGTTTAGCAGCACAAATATAGCGTTTATTGCTAATTAAAATACGTTAGTTAATAACTGATTATTACCAAAGTTGAAGTGATTAAAGCAGCAAATTTTCAATAACGATTTGTCTATTTTGTTACTTGAATAATAAAATGATTAGTTTTTTTGTTAAAGGGATTAATTTTATCGGGGATATTCAGAGAATTCGTTAATCAATCGTTAGTCATTCGATTAGTTAGTGTCTTATTATCTCTGTATTAAGGATGGAGTACTTTTTAGTATTCAGAATCTGCTTCGAAATAAGTAATAAGTTGCTTTTGGGTATGATTAGCTAATGTAACCCCAATACATCGGATGAGATAAATAAATCTGGTAACCACGGAAATCTAGACGCGCGTAATGTGTAGTCTGTAAAAATGAAAACACATGAAATACGAAATTCGAAATGTTTTCTTCATAGATTTGACTTTACAACAACTTATAAATAGTTACGAAATTGAATTACAATTGACTTATTTATTTCTGAGAGATGTAATTACGGGAGTAATAAGTAGAAATCGATTATTATTACCGACAATAGAAGGATTATTTTGTAATTCAAGGGAAGATAATTTATCGATCAGCTGTATGTATCCCTGAGAAAACTGGAAATTTTCTACTCATCTTTCACTGTTCACTTTAAGAAACAGTTCTGCTATTATAGAGGACTCGCGTTAATAGCTGCTTCATAGTTAATGTACTCGATGAGTTGAAAGAAACGAAAGAAAAAAAGATAGGCAAGTAATTGCATTTGTGTTCTCATAATGTAAGTTTAATTCATCTAAACCAGGGTACCCTCTGTTCTAAATTAATTAGTGACATGTGATTAGCTTAGTAAATTACTACGGGCTAATTAAAGGTTCTTAATATACTTCTGATAACCATGCGTTTGTGAAACCCTTCGTATGGTGCTAATCATACGTCAAAACAACCTCTGTATAAGGCCAATGTGCTTATGGAACGAAAATTTATTTATTTATTGCTTATCGGGCAATCTAAAGAACGCCACTTAACCTGCGTCCCCCAGAAGTTCTGTTTCGTCTCGAAAAGATGGACGTGTTTCGTCTCGAAGAATTATCTCTCATGTCGTTTCGGAATACCACAAAGCGCGTCTCGTCTCATGGTTGAAGTTTTTCAGATAAGCATTGGGAGGCTGGCCATTAATTTGGTAAAAATTGAAATCTACTTATCTCTACCTTGATTGATTGAAATTTAAAATTTGGCAAACTTTGAAGTAAAGAAATAAATATTATAGAAGGATCGCAATTCGATGAGAACATCCTTTTGACTTGATTTTCAGTTTTTCAGTTTCATCGTGGCTATAAGACGTGGATCTAAAGTTAAACGTGTAGTCCTAAATGTATGAAATGAAATTTTCCAGTTTCACTTCCCACGATCATGCCGTTACGGACCGAAATTTACATCATTTTACGCACCGAAATTACGCGCAGAAAAAATACGCTAGTGTATGTTGGCCTTAACGGACAGAAATGGCGCGGTCAATGAAAACTAGACCCAAGACCTATTGACCCACAGCCCACCGTGGACCACTACTCAGACCCACGATCAACCATGACCCACCACTCACCGTGGCCCACTCTGATTCACTTTGACCCACCAAAAGCCATTGTCATCAACTCTGACAAATGAGCCACGCCCTTTCTCTGCATTGACTAAAGAATTTACACCTGCAATAGAAAAAGACTATAAAATTATCACTAATCGAAGTTTGAATTTCTACGGTCAAGCTGTTAAATTACAATAACAGTAGAGCTGACCTTTACGATATAAAATGATAAAATGTTTGTCATGGACTATATTACGATTAATTTCAACTTAATTATCATATATAATTATTTCCTTGTTGATATGCAGATACCTTTCAGTGGAAAATAGAATGAAATTTGAAAGTTTCAAATCAAGGTAAGGTAGGCCAACGTAAATGAAAAAAACTGTAAAATTCGACTGTGTCTATAAAGCCAAGTAGTGAATCCTATTGTTATTATTACGATTCCAAATATGAATATTCAAAGATGCCTAAAGTTCTTTTTTTCACTTAGGTGTAGTCACCTCACGTATATAGAAACGAATGAAAAGTGGATGTCTTCAAAGTAAAACGTAAACAAATTCACCAGTGTTTAGAAGATGCTGTCTACAATACACTGAGCAGAGTGTGCCGGTGGGTTGTAGTGGGTCATGGTTTATCAGAGTGGGTTACGTCCTGTTGACCCACTCCATCTTTGCTAAGGGAAGACGATGATTAAAAGAAGTGAATGATGATAGAATAATTGGTGGAATGAGAAAATGGAGGAAAATGAGAAAAGCCACGGACACGATCTTGTCCACCACAAACTTACTTGCCCGTGACGTGTAAACCGAATAATATGAGCTACCACCGGGACCGAACGCGGGTCTTTGGCGGGTGGGATCCTTTGTTCGATACCCGGCCAAGTAAGTTTGTGATGGATAACATCATGTCCGTAGATTACTCGAGATACTCCCGTTTCCTCCCACTTTCTCATTCCGCCAATTCTTTCATCATCATTTACTTTCCTTAGTCAAAAATGAAATGAAATCTTTTGAGTTTTGCGTCCCACGGTTATGTTGGTTAGGCTAAAGGGGACGGTGATAATGAGAAATGAGTGAAATGGTGGAATGATGAAAGTGAGAGGAAACGGGAGAACCACGAGAAAACCCACGAGCACGGTGTTTGTCCACCACAAAGTCCACACGGCGCGAAACTGTGATCGAACAGAGACCCCAAGCACCGGAGGTGAACGCTCACCAGTGAGCCAACGCGCCCTCTTTCCTTAATCATCATTCTCCCTTAGCCTAATGGGCATAATCTAAGGACGTTAAACTGAAATATTTCATTTTTTCGAACCCGGGTCACCGTTTACTCAAGAGAAAGAGCTCTAAGGATTATCGGACACGTAGGCTTTAAATACCTATTTGTGTCTTCAAAAATAAAAATGTTCATTTAAAAAGGAAGAGTTAGTGGTGAGGTCTCCTCGTTGACCTAAACTGTAAGCTGACTTCTACATTGATTTCAGTTGAGAATCCGGCTACCAATTTCTAATATGATCTAACA
This sequence comes from Thermobia domestica, assembly GCF_964235325.1. NCBI lineage: Eukaryota > Metazoa > Arthropoda > Insecta > Zygentoma > Lepismatidae > Thermobia > Thermobia domestica. Next base: position 16,043,381 of record NC_137459.1, read on the forward strand.
AGGGTTGATACTGCTCTAATCTTAGCGTGTACTAGCAAGATAATTATTACTTTATTAACTTCACAAATACTGCAGTAAATTAATGTTATTTTTTCAGGGATGGCTTTTCTTTTTTAAAAGAACGGAAACATTCACCTCTAGTGTCAATTCTGAAAAGCTCTGAGATGCATTTCTAAAGCTCGGTGCGCACACATTGAGAAAAAACTGAAACAAATGGAGAAATTGTTTCGTATTTGAACTGGGAGATGTAGTGGCTAAAAGGTGTATTAGAGCGCCGCGAATGGGAAACAAAAGATTAAATATTTTACAACTAAAGTACCAGAATATACACTATACCAATAAGTTTTTTTTTTTTTTTTTTAACTTTTGAGCAATGATAGCAGAGAAGATAGTACACAGTATGTCGGGAAAATAACGAAACTTTTGAAACTAAACAAAACGCAATGAAATGAAATCTTTAAGTTTAACGTCCCACGATTATGCCGGTTAGGCTAAAGGAGACGGTGATAATTAGAAATGAGTGAAATGGTGGAATGAAGAAAGTGGGAGGAAACGGAAGAACCACGAGAAAACCCACGAGCACGGTGTTTGTTCACCACTAAACAAAACGAGTTAGGTATTTTACCAACTATAGAATCGTTCTTTTTGTTCAAAGTAATCCCTTCCGCATCAATACACCGCTGGGCACGTTCAACCAATGCTAGCATAGATTTGTTAATGTCCTTTTTCGAAATCGCCTCAATAACTCTCGTCACTGCAGACTGGGTGCGGGCAACATTGCCATAAAATGTTCATTACATGGCCAATTTTAATTTTAGGAATAGGAAATAGTCTTATCACCAGTTAGAATCGATTCCAGGAATGTTGTGTTACATCTGGCTGTTTTAATCAGGTCCTTGCAATGTTCAACGCGAGTAATTTTTTAGTCTTCAGTTAAAGTGTGCAGAACAAATCGAGCACAGACTTTCCGTTTCTTTAAATCCTTTGTCAAAATTTCGTGAACCTTATCTTTCGTCGTCCAACATCCATCTCACAGTCAAATTCGCATCGTGGGCGATAATTTCACGCACTTGTTTCACCAACATATCGCGATTTTTGTTTTTCGTTCTGCCTGGCTTTGGGTCATCTTCCAAGGACTCACGACCGTCCTGGAATCGCGTATACGCTGCTGAAGAAAACGTCATTTCCGCTTCCTGTTTAGCTAGCTGGTTACAAACAAACCAGCTTTGAGCGGGTTTTATAAAGAAGTTTAAGTAGTACTCACCTCTGAAAGGGATTTGTTTCAGTTATAATCATATCAGTTTATGAGATACATGCAAGTCTTTTCGTTTTCACAAGAATGAAATTAGAAATATTGCACTTATAGTATATTAAAGAGAAAAAATAACAAAGCCACACTGTCCAACAAGCGATATGATGATTAATTATATATTGGGCGAGCATATATCTCAAGTTTTTTGAAGGACACTTTCTCTCCTTCCATATTTTGTCAGAATGAAATTAAAATACACATTTTTTTTTTTTTTTTTTTTTTTACCAAAAGATCCCTTGTCCTGTCTTCTAATGTTTGTGGCATTTTTAAAGCTAATTTTGCTAACTGTTTAATATATTAATACTCAGAACACTGTAATATCTTTTCTTAGTAAACTGATAACTGAATCACGCGTTTAAAGATATACTATAATCTTCGAACAGTGCCTACCCCGACATGGAGTGCGATATTCGCCTGTCTCCGCTCTTTTCGAGCCTCACCAGCGCAACTTCGATAATTTTACTCTTGTGGTAACATATGTATAAAAATTTTAAACTCTTGATACAATTGAGATTTGCAACCAATGGATGATTTTGAAATCGGTAAATCGGCGTTACACATATATGTAAGACAACCACATTTAGGTTAGCGCAAGCTAACCTAGCCGTATCTTACCGCATATGAATGTTGTTAAGAGTAGACCTATAGTACAGGCAATATAGTAAAGTTTAAATTGCTCTATCCTAGTGATCTAAGCTAAGTGCACATGAAAAGTACGGGATCATTTCTTGAAAATTTACGTCTAATCTACGAAAAGAGTGCTGTGCAAGAAAAGTATTTATGTAGAGGGAGAACAAAGAAACAACGTTATAAATATGTCACGGTTACTAAGAAATTGAAATGCAAATCCACTTTTAGTGATTACTAGCCGAGACTGGTGTACAGATGCATTCTTAAATGCACTCGAGCTTCAAGCTGCTCTGAATCATCATAGATGTGTTATGTGAAGTGCTCATCCAGCGTAAGTTGATGCGTGTTTTCCTTATGAGTTTTAATACACGCATATGCTGGCATGTTACAAATATGTACACCGTTCGTGGCAGACGCAACGAAAATTACTCAGATAACATTAGGACATTAAATAGGATAGTTAGAGAATTATACCTTTTAAATAATTATTTCTGGTGACGCATTACAATTTTATCAGTGCCAAGCAGGGAATGGACACCCGCTAACCAAAGAATAAAGAATGAATTAGGAAGTTATTTCCACGAACTGATATTAAGTTTCTGAATCAGGTATCAATTGTATGTTTTAAAATGCATTCGTTATTCTAGCGCTGTACTCCTTTGCTCCGAATATGTGAACACTATTCTTCATTTTTAAAAAATCAAATTTCTTCCATATTAAACATTTTCACTGAAGCTAAACAAACAATATGACAAAAGTATATAGCATAACAATTTTCAATAATTTTAATTAAACTCAATCTAAAGTTATTATTAAGGGGCGTTTATGGACATGCTTGGGATTCTCATTCACTTGTTGTCCAGCAAGTTATTGGCGATTGAAGGAATTAAAATGTAGTGTAATTTTATTTCATATTATGATAAATGTAGGCTTCCTATACGCATAGAGTAAATATATTCACTGCTATTCGTGAAAAATTTCGTTGTTTTTTCATAATTGTTAGTTTTTCTTGCACAAGACTCACAGGTACTACATACAATGGCATTGAAACCGCCTTAGCAACCACCCTAACAACAGTTTGTTTGTAACCAATATAACTGCGCCCAGTAAAATTCACAGCAGACGACTTCAGCAGCGTATAATACATTGAAAACGCCGAACAAAAAGTAGATGGAAGCACAGAAAGCAGAAACGTAGTTGTAGCAGCAGAATGAAATGAATACGTGAGCGCCCAACGACGGGTTAAAATAAGAACGTTCTTGAGCATTTTCAAAATTCAATTCCCAGGGGGAGAGGGAATTAATTTCTGAAATTTTACGATGGAAAGGGAATCACTTTGAAATCACTCCATAGTAGATATCAAATCGTGACGGTCAGGCTCACACTCGGGATTATTTTTAAGTTGGATGTAGCACATTTCATTTAAGAAACTTGATTTCAGATCTCTAATCTAATCTAATCTGTCTTAAGATTTTTCAAATTATGACTTATAAGAACAAGATAATAATTTTTAAATTCAACTTAGAGCAAGTGCATTGTAGTTAATTTATTTTTCGAAGATTGCTTTGTTATTTAGCAGAACGTAATTGTCTATCTCTAGCGTTAGCCTGTAATATTTCTGTTACTTATGCGTACTCCAAAAGTTTGGTGCACCGGAATGCGGTGAGAAACTCAAACAAATGAAATGGAATTTTGATGTTTAACAAATTGAGATAAGTAATTATATTCTGTTTACGGTTACATCTATAAATATATTTGAATAGTAAATGAAATGAAATCATTCAGTTATGCCCAGGATTGTACCCTTTTGACTAAGGGAGATAGAGTAAATTATAGTAATTATAAATATTATAAGTAAGCCATATACTGTTCTCACTTACAGATTACTTGAATAATGTCAGTGTAAACAATTACGGTCACATTTACTGACCGATTACCGTCAATGTTTTCTCATGAGTAAATGTTGTACTAATTATTGCCACCTATATAAATGAAATACGGTTTACCCAACATTGTTAGGGTCGTCAAGTCTAGGAGGCTTAGGTGGGCAGGTCATGTAGCTAGAATGGAAGAAAGTAGAAACGCTTTCAAAGTCTTGACTGGTAGACCCATAGGAAAACGACCATTAGGAAGACCTAGGCGCAGATGGGAGGATAATATTAAGATGGATCTCGCAGAGATAGGAATACAAAGTAGAAACTGGATGCAATTAGCTAAGGATAGAAGTCAGTGGAGAGCTTTTGTGAATGCGGCACTGAACCTCCGGGTTCCATAAGCCATAGAGTTAGTTAGTTAGTTATATAAATGAAATATAGAGTATGTTCATGTCTGTCTGTGTGTCTGTGTGCCGCCTGAGGATCAGTCAAGTGGACGAAGATTTACCAAATTTCGTTCACGGGTACCTTGGTCTAGGCCTCAAACCATGATGAAGCCCTTTTATTTAAATTCGAACCAGGGGTGTCTAAGGGGGCGTTTGCTGGCACATGTAAAAGTAGTACAAAATGATCAATATTAGTGTCATAGATTTAACGATCGCTGAGATCAATGGTGAAACTCCGATTACATTAACTTCCAAATTCACCCCATTCGGCTGCGGGCCACCGGGAGGGTAATACCGAGGCGTGTAAAAATAATCCAAAATGACCGACATTAGAGTCGAATCTATAGTTTCCGCGGTCGCTGGCATGAACGGTGACACTTCCATTAGCGATAACTTTCAAATTCAGTTATCACTGAATGCAGGCCGAGGGTCACCTGCAGGAGGAAGGTTACCGTGACATGTAAAAATAATCCAAAATGACCGATAATAGTGTCAAATCCATAGTTTTCCTGGTCCCTGAAATGAATGGTGATATTCCTACAAGGGTTTACTTCCAAATATAGCCCCTATCTGCTGGGGGCCAGAGACATTTTTTTTAAATTCGATCCAGGGTGTCACAGGGGACGTTTACAGGGATATGTAGAAGTAGTAGAAAATGACCGATTTTCTTTTTCCTTTTTTCTTTCGTTCTTCGGTGTTTACATAGATATTTTATCCGACACATGCAAAGAATGTTTATTTCAGCTAGTATAAAATAAACTAAAAATTTGGGACGAGAAAGATTGTTTAAGTGGTTTGTACTTTCTATTTTATTTTGTATTTTCGATATGACTTCTTACTTATTTCTCCGAGTGCTGGATCAGTGAGTGGTACTTCATTATTATTATTTAATTATGTAATCAGGGAAAGCTTCAGCTCCCTTGCAAAAAGAATAAAAATTAAGGAGCAAGACTTTTATTACTTACCTAACACTTGTACCTCAACGTGAAACTAATATACAAGGAAGTAATCGTATCCCTGTGAAATGTTTCAAATACATTAATGAATGTAAGATATTGAACGGTTTGCAAGAATAAAAAGTATTAAGACACGAACATCACATTTGTTAACCGTTATTTCTTATTTAATAGTTAACTATAAACATTGAAATAAATAGCAAAATAAACTCCAAGTATTTCTGTTTTCACACAGGCATCTAGTGGGTTTCTAGAAAAGCTGTATACTTCTTGATATTTACTGCATTAAATCGTTTAAGTTCGAACGATAGTTAGTTTCATTTTTTTTTCATTTGTATGTGTGTGTGTGTGTGTGTTCAAAGTACAAACAGATGTTTTCCTTTAAATACTCATAACATTCTTTCCAACCCCGAAGATGGTGCTAGAAAGGTATTCCTTAACCGTATTTTTTCACACTTTATGCTGTATGCGTACGGACTCTGGTTGAAATTAGTTATGGAGCTATGATGGAGTTGAGTGGATTTTGAGTTTAACCTGCCTTTTAGCAGTGTGGATATATGAGACAGGACCTACTGATTAACCTGGAATAAGAATCATATGAACTCCCGCCGGGAATCGAACCCGGGTCTCCCACGTGAAAGACGCGTGTGCGAACCGCTTGGCCACAAAGGAGCTCGGAGTTATGCTAGAGTACCACTTATGAGTTTATAAATTTTGTATATAATAGAAAATGTCAGTGAGCGAGTGAATGATAAAGTTCCGGCGCCAACCGCTTAAGCTGGAAACTTGAAACTTCGACAGTGCACAGAATTTGTGACACAAAGTTTCACTAAAGAACGATTTTTGGAAATTTGACAGGTTAGGGGAGGAAGATTTTATTCCAGCCTTTCTTATTAATATCAAGAGGAAATTTTTTAAAAAAAAATATGAAACAAATGTTAATTTAATTTAAATGGGAAGCTCATACAGCAGGGGTAAATATCTTAGCTGTGAGGAGAATCTTCAGGGACATTTTTCTTCCTCTCTTTCAAACTCAGGTTCTGAATTACGACCTATAACAACGTTTGCTTACTCTTTATCCAGTTTCTGAATTAACACGCGGCAACAGCGTCTGTTTACAGCTAGTCTTTGATAATAATGAAATACTGCGAACGTTTGTGTGTTTGTCATGAGATTTCCGCGAACAAATCTTTACCAGAACAAATCGAATACGAAGCTGTCTTTTCAATTTTTCACTCCACAAGGAATTGAAGGGGGTCAAAATGTACTATTGAGTTTCTCACGCAAAAAAAAAAAAAAAAAAAAAAAGGAGGCAGCAAAATTAGGGAGATAAAACTTGGTATTTCAAATCTATATTACAAAAAAAAAAAAAAATCCTGCATTTCATAAAAATCCGTTTTAAGGGGAAAAGGGGTTAGGGTAGAGTGGGCGAAATGTAAAAATAATTGAAAACGAATGATATTAGTGTCAAATCTATAGCGTTTTGGTTGGCTGAGATAAATAATAACACCATCAACGTCGTTCGAGTCCATGTTTAATCGCCATCATCACGAGAAGTGAGTGAAGAAATTGGTCAATATTAGTGTGTAACCCATGGTTTTCAGAAACGCTAAACTGTTTTGGAACCGGAATGATGACATTTAAGGCCTAGTTCAGGTAAGAAGGGACATGATCTGGACAGGGAATGGACAAAAGCAATGACAAAGAATTTGTTCTTTGATATCTATTTATTTCACTCATATTGACAGGTACAACAGGTCGTTGCGTACGTTGTTTATTTGGCTCAAGAAGGCAGGAGCACCGCCAAAGGCATAGCTCTTCGTCATTTATTTTACTGATGTTGGCAGATGCAATGACGAAAGCGTTACTTTTCGTTATTTATAAATATTTCACTCATTGAGAAGGACCACGCCTAAGTTGTTTATCTCCGTACCTTATTTATTTGTTTATTTCACTCATATTGACAGAAGCAACACAAAGGTTGTTCTTCTTCCTTATTTATTTGTTTCACTCACCAAGATTATGCATAAGCATTATCCTCCCGTGCGAGGACGGGTATTTGAGTTAAAATAACATAGTGTATGGGTTTTCTCAAATTTTCGCATCGATAGGAGTCACCTAGAGCCACCACGCTTTGTGACAGATCACACAAGGATCTTCTCCTGGTCTAGTCAGGAAAAGCTACTTTTTTTTAAAAAAAAAATCAGGCTGAGAGGTATATTGGGAGGTCAAAATTTATACAATTTTTGGTTGTTTCAGACAAATAAAGGTCCCATAAGATGTCGCTAATATCTGATTTGCACATAGCACATCTGATAGAGTATCATAAGAAATGACAATGGACAAAATTTAAGGTGTTATGTACTAGAACGAAAGGGCCTATGGGGCTTCAACCTTTGAATATCCAAAAAAAATCATGGAATTACGTATGTTTAAGGTAAATAACTTGTAAACGGTTAAAGCAATCGAAACAAAAGGTGTAAAATATAATGAAAACAAACTGCCGTATCGAAAAACACAAACAATGTTGCCATTGACGAAGCAGTATTTATTCTTCAGTTGGGAGAATTAGATCGCAGACGTGGATTCTTGTTCTGTATTTGAATGTATCAGTTTTAACAGAAGTGTTACCTGTCATCTGGTGAATCTCTAATAATTTTATCCAAAGCCAAGTGCAATCTGTTAAACCAGAAATTGTTAGAATTTTCTTCTTCTTCTTCTTCTTTTTTTGCTAGCCGGGGCTAGCACCCACCCAAAGGATTACGCCCTTTATTTGGGATGCGGAGTTTACAGGTACTTTAGGTGTTGGGTTATTGTCGTGAGGCAAAGTCGATTTTATTAACTTTATTATATCTTAACTTCATTATCATTAGATTACATTATTGCCTTTAACCATAATCATCAGGTCTGGTAAAGGGAAATGTGCACTGGCGAACAATTCAACATGAGAGCGAAGAGAGCAGATCATCGGTGAAAATGAAAATGAAACTATGAGGTGCACTTGACATCACAACGCAATACAGAGAATAGGGTTAGAGAGACGAATGAGTGTTATCTTCTGTCTAGAGGCTGCTCTGGACGCAATGGAGATGACGGGAGCCCTGTTAGTGCGGTGAGGTCACTGTGTAACATGAGATGGAGTGACGAATGGTGGGGGGATTGCAATGAGGACGTCTTCAAGAAGTTGAAGGTCGGGACTATTTGGTGGGAAAACGTAGTGGTACAGAGTGAACAGCAGAGAGAGTGGAGAATGCCGTAAAATAGTTGAAGGTTTGCGGAGAGTGGTTTCGTGGTGCGTAGCGTCAAAGAGCAAAGGATGGTGAATCTGGAATCGCTTTGTAACGTACCTGAGTCTGTCTTCTAGGTGATAGAGAATGTGTGCAGAAGGCGTTCTGTCATATAAGCCCCTTGTAGGGCTTGGTAATTTAATTCGGAAAGCAAGACGTAGAGCGTGGCGCTCAAGAACTTGGAGTCGGCGCTAGTATGCCTCGGGTGCAGAAAGCCAGGCTGTAAAGCCATAAGTCAAAACAGGGCGTAAAAATGCCTTGTAGGTGTTAAGTAGTATTTTAGGTTTCAGTCCCCAGGTAGTCCCAGTTAGGCGTCGGAGTAAGCTCTGTCGGTTGGTTGCTTTTAGAGCAAGACTTTTGAGATGAGCAGACCATGATTTTTTATTCCATAAAATTTGTTTCTAGTTAAATGACTTAACTTTCAGTTGAGAGAATTTGCTCCCACAAGTGGATTCCTGTGATGAGAAGTGAGTCCTGTATGAAACTCCACGGTGCCGTCATCATTGGTTAGCATCCCATGAGCTGGTTCCAAAACAGCCGACAGCAGCATTGCACCAAATGAATGTCCTTCTGTGTGTTTGGTGAACTGCTTGCGCCATCATGTATTGGAAACTGCTACCAGCTGATCGCTCAGAGCATCAATGCAACTGTGTACTGTCAGCAGTTGAACCGTGTTCAAATAAAACTCACAACTCTGCAGCCAGCATTTCTGAATCGCAAAGGTGTCCTCCTGTTGCAGGACAATGATAAGTTTCATGCGGCTAGAATGACCCGGGACACCATTCTAAATCTTGGATGGGAAACACTATTGCGTCCGCCTTACTCCCCGGACATTGCACCGTCCGATTCTCACCAGTTCTATTCCTTAGACAATCACCTTGGAGGAAGTCAGTTCAAATCCCTAGTAGGGATGCAAGATGCACTTGATATCTTCTTCAGGTCACGACTCACCACGTTCTACCGCGATGAAATCTATAGTCTTCCATAACGTTGGCAGAAGGTCATAGATGCTAATTTTGACTAATTTTAATATTCCAGGTACGTTTTAGGTGACATATCGATGTTCGAAGGTGGTGGGTGATACAGTGACAAAACTTTCTTGGTTACCTTTAAATTTAAACGTGCGTTTTCTTGGGATAAAAAATCTTTTCTTTTAGATATCTGAAATACGAAAAGAAACTTGAATTGTGAGTTCAAAAGTAGCGATTCCTTAGGCCGAGTAAACACGAATGTTAGAGGGCGAAGCCTCCAGCTGGGCCAAATTCAGGAAATGTTAAGAGCAAAATCATACATAAGGAATGTGAGACTGTAGGTCGAACAAACACGGGGGCTGGGGACCGAGCCCGCAGCTAGCTGAAGGCTAGTCTACATTATAAAACTGAAAGTGACTAAGTTTGTGACTTAACTTTTGAACCACCCGATCGATCTGGATCAAATTTTCAACATAAATGAGGTTTGGACTTGGTATGGTTTTTGTTATATCATCTTGACGCTGCATCTTGGAGAGGGGTGGAAGAGATATAAAAAATATCAAAAATGACCGATATTAGTGTCGAATCCATGGTTCTCGGGGTCGTTGAGAAGAACAATGACAATGTTAGTGCTGTTTAAATCCAAATTTAGCCCCGCAACTTAAGGGAGGGGAGACTGGGATATAAATAAAATAATAGAAAATGACCGATATCAGAGAGGGCTTCAATAATAGTAAAAAGTGGCTCACTAACGGAACATATTACTATTTTTTTCTTAATTTAATCCAGCAAAGCGGGTACTTGATGCTAGTACAAAATAAAATAAAAGTCATGAGCCACTGAATTGATCTTTCTCGTTTCAATTTCTTAATCTATTTTGCATTTCAGTTATTACTACAACATTTTCTCCATGAACAAAATTATAATAATTGTTTACTGAAACCTTCGTCCAAAGAAAACTCATCCTCTCCGTAAAAGATCACTTCCGAGTTCTCTATAAATTTATTAAGATATTATCTGAGTTTAATAGTGAAATTCTTATTGGAAGCTATAAGAAAAAGTCATTTTCTAGAACGTAAACTAAGCAGAATATGAATACCAGTAAACTACTGTATTTTAGAAATTTCATTACTGCCCAGGGAGGTATATCCATACGCACGCCATGCGCAAGTAGATATATCCAGGCCTTTATCATAGGTATAAATGCCAAATTGGGAAAGAATATTTCTTAAGGCACTAAAGCAAGGAATTTGATTTGATCTGATTTCATTTTAGCGTCATTTTTAGCAACGAGGCTATACGAGACGTGGACTAATACACAATAACACACTGATCAAGGCTATGTGATAATATGTAAAAAATCAGTATCACGTAACAGTTTCAACACAATAACTGTGTCTTCATCAGACTTCCATTTTAATGAAGGGGCGGAGCCTAATTAAAAGTTGATCTCCGGATAGTATATATAAGTGATGACCAACTTCCAGCAGCCAGAAGGAGTGGAAGTCTGATGAAGACACAGTTATTGTGTTGAAACTGTTACGTGATACTGTTTTTTTACATATTATCACATAGCCTTGATCAGTGTGTTATTGTGTATTAGTACAAAATGGAAACAAGGCCTGATAGAATAGTTATAGGACATTTTCCGGAACTGAGGAGGAAAATTGACAAGTGGAAGGATAGTAAGAGGAAGGAGATCAAAAAAGAAGAACAACTTAAATTTCTTAGGATCTGCTTGCAAGAAGAAGTAACGCCCAAAGGATTAAGAGTCAATAAGAAAGGGGTAGATTGCAGGACCACTTGATGGAGAAAGCTACTCAAGAAAATGGAGAAGGAATTAATTTGGAACGAGATAAGAAGGAAGAAGATTGAAATAAACGAGATAAAGGAAAGAAATCAAAGCAAAAGAGAAGAAATAGAAGAAAGTCCGAGCATTTTTACAAGAGAATTCACAATGAAGGAAATGAAAGTGTGGGAGGAAAGGTTCAGAAGAAAAGAAGAAGAGAGATTAAGAGAGAAAGGTAAAAGAATAGGCTGGAAACAAGAAGAGACAATAGATGAGAAAAGAGTGGTAATCATAGGAGATATTGAGATTACTGAAGAAGAGAAGCAGTTTTTAAGTCTAGGATATAAATTCAGAGTAGCAAAAGAGGAGGTTCATAAGGAAGAAGCTGTTTATGGAATAGAGGAAGCACTTCACGAAATAAAAGATGAAGAAGATAGGAACCGAATTCGGAGGAAACTTGTAAATATAGTACCAAAAAAAAAAGACAAAGACAAAGTCTCATTGACACAGATAAAATGGGAATGAGAAGGATAAGAACGAGAAAGGACATAGTAGTGGAACAGGCAGACAAAAGAGGAGCTATAGTTGTTATGGATAAAGTATGGTATGAAGAAAAACTTGGAGATCTGAAAGACGAGACATATGAAGATGTCGCGGAAAAAGGACAAGAAGAAGAGATAAAGAGAAAGATTATAGAGGACTGCAAAAAGAAAGGGTTCAAGAGGTTAGTGAGAGAAGAATGAAAGCTACCTAGAATGAAAAGATTTCCAAAAATCCACAAAGAAGTAGTGAAGTTGAGGCCGGTGCTTAACTGCAGGAATAATGTTAGAACTGTTGGAGAAAAAGCTTAAGAGGATAGCCGAGGCAGTGAGAGAAGGACAAGAAAGTAGGAGAGTAGAGAATACGCAAGAGGTTAAGAGGATGATAGATAAATTAGGAATAAGAAATGAGAGCACAGTGCTATTTAGCCTGGATGTTAAGAGTGTGTTCCCGAGCCTTAAGAGAGAAGAAATATTGAGAATAATAGAAGAGGAAATGGGTGAAAAGAGAATAGAAAATTGGGACAGTAAGAAGGTAAGAAGAGGATTAGAGGCATTGTGGGAGAATGGATACTGCATAATCAGAGACAGGATTGTTAAAATGAAGGAAGGACTTAATATAGGATCTTGTTTGAGTCCAGTACTCTCAGATATAATAATGAATCGATGGGAGAAGGAGACGATAGAAAGAGGAAGAGAAAGACTGCTTCTTTTTTGCCGTTATGTGGACGACTGTTTAGGAATATGGAAGGGGGCGAAAAGGCAGCTGGAGAAATTCATAAGGGACGTAGAAGATGAAAAGAAAGGGATTAGACTCGAACATGAAATAGAAGTAGATAAGGAAATAAACTATTTAGATATGAAAATAAAGAAGTCGGAAGGAGGAGAGTTTATTACATCCTGGTACCAAAAAGAGTGTGCAGCGGGAGTGTATTGCCACAAACGAAGTGATGTGGATGAGGGCACAAAGAAGAATTTCATAAAAGTCATGGAAGAAAGAATAGGAGACCTAAACACAAATGAAGAACAGAGGAAAACAGATTTAAAGAAGTTCTGGACACAACTAAGGAGAAATGGATACAACGAAGAGGATAGGGTCACAAGAAACATAGCAAGAGAGAGAAAGAAAGAGGAAGACGACAAGAACAAAAAAATGATTTGGAATAGAAAGCCTAGGCAAAGAAACAGAGAAGATAAAGAGAATGCTTCGGAAAGCAGGAATTAGGACGTACAGGATAGGAGGAAGCAGAATAATTGAACTAGTCAGAAGAACAAAGAAAAAAGCAATAGCGGACAAAGATCAGAGGGGAGTAATATATAGAGTAGGATGCGCGGAGTGTAACAAAATTTACATAGGAGAAACAAAAAAGAAAATGCAACAAAGGATTAAACAGCACCAGGATGATGTAAGATTGAAAAAGGACAACAATGCGATATACAAGCATCAGAAAGAGACAAACCACAGCATAGGGTGGAAAGGAGCAGAGGTCATAGAAGTAGAGAACAGATCTTTGGTGAGAAAATGGAAAGAAGCCAGGGAGATTATGAAGGCAGGAGACAAGGTGATGAACTGGAATGCAGGATTCTCGATAAATAAGGAGTGGGAGAGGATTCTGCTTAAAGAAGAAGAAATGAAAAGGAAGAAGAAAGAAAGAGAGATAGAAAAAATAATAAGGATAATTAGAGGACAGAACGCATCCAGCGGAAAAATGTAAACTTTTAATTGGACACGTGTGCAGCTAAAAAGTGAAAGTGAAAGCCACACAAGTGTTACTTTTTAATAAAGGGGCGGAGCCTAATTAAAAGTTGATCTCCGGACAGTATATATAAGTGATGACCAACTCCCAGCAGCCAGAAGGAGTGGAAGTCTGATGAAGACACAGTTATTGTGTTGAAACTGTTACGTGATACTGTTTTTTACATATTATCACATAGCCTTGATCAGTGTGTTATTGTGTATTAGTACAAAATGGAAACAAGGCCTGATAGAATAGTTATGAGACGTGGACCTACAGCTTAACATGGAATCAGAAGCACGCGAGCTCCCACCGGGAATCGAACCCGTGTCTCCCACGACAAAGGCGCGTACGCTAACCGTTTAGCCACGATAGAGCTCAAACAATGAATATTTTTTGGAAATATGTATCCTAAGGGGGTGATGAAGGGATCAAATGTATTGCCAATAATTGTGTATCTCATTAATCTCTGAAGTTTTAGAGATGTAACTCTGCATATAAACTCTTCGATAAAATTAAGGGAACACGCGTTTCATGGTTTTCAAAAATTCTGCTCCTGATGGGAGAACGGGTATCATTTCAATATATTTAGTGTCCCTTTCTTTATTATTGAGAAATATCTTATATGAGAATACGTTTAAGTTGAAGATGTAAAATTTGGCAAATAAGGGAATAAGTTTTCTATGTTTTCGGAAATTCAGTGGGGAAATTCTAAAGGGGAAAACGGAGGTCACTTCTATAATTTGAAATTTCGCTACTTTTCTCAAATTTCCCAGTGCAAGTATTCGCATAAGTTATAGATTTGAAATTCGGTATACAAGGTGCTTCAAAATAACACCAACAACGTGTGGGAGGTGATTCCTGACACCAAGATAAGACAAAAATATATATTGCACAAATTCGTCCTTTCGTGGTTATAGGCTGCCTAACACATGAAAAAATGAAGTTTAAAGGTACAGCGGGGGACACTTCTAAATGGTACAGCCATATGGAGATTTACGGCTAAGGTGTACCATTTAGAAGTGTCCCCCGCTGTACATAGCTCCAAAGGTATGGGACCTACCGTAGTTGGGTCAAGACTTCACTTAGGAACTAATATTTGCCTTATCCAAAAATCCATGTTTCAAAATCCTGCGGTACTCACAACAACTTTTATAAAGGAAGTTTAGCTACGGGCAAACGGCGCCGACATTCCGAAATGTATGTAGGTGTATATCAATGGCGGGATGTGTTTTATGTTCTCAGGGGTCTCGATATTTTTGAATTGTTTTGCTTTTAGTTGAAATCTTTTATGAACACTGTCATAAAGGGCTGTGCCCGATTCTATTCACGATAAAATTCCATTTTTATTGTGGGGACTACCTTTGACTAGAGCAGAGACAGGCAAGAAAAGGGTGCGTGCGTTGCTTGGTTGGACGCTGGATGCTGGACCCCGGAATTATTTGTGTGGATGCTGGACCCCGGAGCACCCACGTAGTCGGCGCGGATGCTACGGTCAGATAATTTTAAGTACAACAATAATTTAAAGTAAAAGAGCACCACCAAGTTCAGCATCTGGTTCCAAAACGCATCTGGGTTGTTCTTTGGTCCATGCTTCACTTGACAACTAAAAAAAAAACGTCTTATATGCCTGTTATAAGATCTAAATTAGCGGTCAAAGATAACACTACGCTATGGTGACAAAAGTTATCATATATCCCATAAGTGTTAATTTGTATATGTTAATTACACGGTTTCACATTTCTTACAATAATTCTGTTCAGTTGAAGGAAGTCCCTTATTTAGCATTCAAAACAAAGAGAGTTTGATACAGGGGCATATTCAGGCTGATTGTTTGGGGAGTGGTCGTTCGAAGTCAATAGGTTTAATTTTAAATTTATAATGCAAAGGTGAAGTTTTTAAGGATAGGTTTTATTTTTAAAATAAAACATCTTATTCTGGGGGCGATCGCTCACCCGCTGGACCCACCCTGGTTTGATATGTTAATGACTTTTAACTGTTACAAGCCCTCTCTGATATTTTAACTACAATAATTTTACTTCTTCCCATGATAGAATATCTCTAACAACCTACTTGTTCCAGACTAGCGCCCATTAATAATAATCAGTAGGCTCCAAACCACTCGACTCACTACTACATAGATTTCTCCATTAAGGTTATTTTAGAATTTATTTACAGAGTCACGGACATATTGCGTCCATTAGTGCTCTTTCAAAAAGTGCATAAAGCGTTCCAAACAGTTGCAGATATTAGTGCACGAATGCAGTAGGAATAAACGCCGCTGGTTCAAATAAACACTTGCGTACACTTTTAAAATATTCTTCTAATTTCATATTATTTATTACAGTACAAGGAAAGAACTTCAAACTCGCCAACAAAAATACAAATCTTAACTTTATTAGGAATGGAAAAATTAACAAAAATACTTTAGGACAGCAATAATTGTCATTTAATTAATTTTGGGATTTTGCACCATCTTTTGAAGAAATTATATTTGTTGACGGAATTTATCACAATGAATATGAGGAAACAGGTAATTTCAACAGAACGCTTGGAACTTTCATGGCATAAATTTGTTCAATATCTTTGTGTGTGTGTTCTTAAGAGTCACTTCAGTGGGGACGCAAGTGGTCCATTGTAAGCAGAATTTGAGAGTTCTTTACATTTTTATCATTAATAAAAATGGCAGTATAATATAAAATAATGCAAACTCTTTACACCTATGGAATCATAATCTCTGTTTCCAAGCAAAACCTGAAATTGCAATGCATTGCTGGATTAGAATTTTAAAAAGCGGCTGCTCAGTGTTACAGAAGATAAATGAAACTATTGAATCACTCACACGATGTGTATGAACTACGATATACGATTGAATTTCGATTGGTACGAGCACTTTATTGATGGAATAAGTCACAGTTTGATAACCTTTAAACTTCTACATCGATTTTAGATGGCTTTTGAACGAGGAACTGAAATATTAACCAACGAATCTGATTTTAAACCACGTGTTTGTTGGTTCCTTTCGTCTTTCCTTAGTTTTCCACTACTAGCGTATTTGCATTTCAGTAAACACTCCTAAAATACCCTCGTGACTATACGGTCCAGGACTCGATTCCCGGTGGGGGCACTCCGTCGAGAAATTGTAAAAGCTTCCTCAGGCCAGAAATCCTAAGTGAGGTTTCCCTGAGTTTTCCTCATCCACTCCAGGCAAATGACGGGATGGTACCTAACATACAGGTCCCAGCCCACTTCCTTCCTTCCCCAATTCTATCTTCCTTCCCTTTCCACGGATAATGTGCTCCCCAAGGGACGTCATCCCTTATACGTTACGGGTTAACATGGCCATAGATGCTGAAGGCCCAGTAATCTAATTCCTAATTACTATTTCATAATTATTTTAGAGTGATCTTATTGTTTTTTTTTTCTCTATTTTTAACATTCTTAGTTTTGAGAGACTATAGAAGAGAAATATGGTGATCACATTTCATGATCTCTATGTGACGTAAAACGAATATTTGGATGTCTGTCTGTGTGTCACCTCGTCTAGGAAAAATCCAGAAGTGGTAATTTATTCTTGGAAGTTAGTTTTCAGAAATATTTTCTCAAGAACGACACATGCGACCTTGTTCATATTTCGTAAATAAATATTTCATGAGTTACCTGTTAACTCGTTTCTCTTTTTGAAAAAAGCTATTCTTGAGGTCAATTTTCTGGAAAATTTTCCCAGAAACAACTAAGGTGATTTTGTTCATATTTCATTTATAAGCTAACAATGTGGCATAATTCATTTGCCCTACAAAACTCACAAGGATAGTTTTTTCCTTTACGTGAGTTTTTCTAAAAAAAAAAAAAAAAAAAAAAAAAAAAACGACTCAAATTATTTTGTTCATAGGTCGTTAATAAGTGTATAATGTTCCCTAATCACCTATCACGAAAATGTTTACAATAGTAGTTTCCTTTTTAGTATTATTATTATCTACTGTTTCCTCAAATACGACTCATACGATTTTGTTGGTAACTCATAAACAAACGAAGACTTTGGGGCAAAAACAGGCTAAGTCCAAAAAATCAAAATGTAAAGGAGGTAGCTTCACAAGAGTTTCTCGTCGTCCGATTTTCTCCAAACTTAGAACATATATAATAGGCCGAAAATGAATCGACACGTATTTTTTGTTTCTTTCGGAAAATAGGTTAAGGGTGGCAAAGGCCCCATTTTCGAAAAAGGGCTCCCTAGATTAAAAGGACCAATTTTAAGCAAGGAAACTCTAACGATGCAAAGATGACTTCACAGTAGGAAATACGGTTTTTGTGGGTTTTGTGAGAAAAGGGTTGCAGAGGCTATGGCCCCCTTCGAAGTGACAAAGAACCCCGCACAATCCTTATGGAAATTGGATTTCTTTGGAATTGCTTAAAACCATGTTATGTTGTAGATATAATGTTTTTGAGAAAAAGTCTCAATGAGCACAACCACAAATCACTGACAGTTTGGCCACTACAGGGCCACTTTTTTGAAAGCAGCCGAAGATAGTGATATTTTAGATTTCGATGAAAATGACTAAGACGGTGATCTTTTGTAGATGTTCTAATCCTGAGAAAAAGTTTCAACAGGCATAACCACAAATCACTGACCGTTTGGCCACTACAGGGCCATTTAAAAAAAAACACCCGAAGATAATATTCTGGATTTTTGTAAAAATGACTAAAACTGTTATATGTTGTAGATATTGTGATCCTGATAAGAAGTCTTAATGTGTATAACCACCAATCACTGATCGTTTGGCCACTACAGGGCTACTTTTTTGAAAGCAACCGAAGAAGTAATATTATGGATTTCGATGAAAATGACTGAAACTGTGATATGTTATAGATGTTCTGATCTTGAGAAAAAGTCTCAACAGGCAAAACCACCAATCACTGACCGTTTGGCCACTACAAGACCAC
Source organism: Thermobia domestica (assembly GCF_964235325.1). Classification (NCBI taxonomy): domain Eukaryota; kingdom Metazoa; phylum Arthropoda; class Insecta; order Zygentoma; family Lepismatidae; genus Thermobia; species Thermobia domestica. The sequence continues at coordinate 16,061,862 of NC_137459.1, forward strand.
AGTTTAGAAAACAGCAGAAGGTAACGTTCTTCTGGATTTCGGTGGAATTGCTTAAATCCGTTGTGTGTTGTAGATATTCTGATCCTTAAAATAAATCTGAAGAATCACAAGCATCCATCACTGAGCGTTGGGCCACTTTCTTAAACCGAACAAGAGGTAACGTTTCGTGGACTTCGGTGAAATTGCTTGAAACTGTGATATGTTATAGATGATGTGATCCTGAGAAAAAATCTCAATAGACACAACCACCAATCAGTGACCGTTTGGCAGCTTTTAAAACAGCAGAAGGTAAGGATACTCCGGAATTTCGGTAAAATTGTATGAAACCCTGAAAAGTCCGATCCCACAACCGGAAAAATGGATATGAACACAGAAGCACAGACAACATTCAGATGTTCATCTTGTAGGTAAAAAGAAAACCTTGGAAAGCGCTAAACAATTTTTCTCAGGGTCACGACATCTACTACATATCACAGTTTCATTCATTTACACCGAAATCAAAAATATCCGGCTGTTTTAAAAAAACCTGGACCTGTAGTGACCAAACAATAATAATTCGATGATTGTGTCTATTAAGACTTTTTCTCATGATGAGAAGATCTTCAACATATCTTAGTTTTACTCAATCTTACCGAAATCCAGAACATCGTTATAATTACTCGGCTGTTATCAAGAAAGTAGCCCTGTAGTGACCAAACGATTAGTGATTTGTGGTTATGTCCATTGAGTCTTTTTCTCAGGATGACAATATCTACAACATATCACGGTTTCAGTCATTTTCACCGAAATCCAGAACATCGCTATCTTCTGTTACTTTCATAAAAGTTGCTTCCTAGTGGCCAAACGGTCAGTGATTTGTGGCTGTGCTCATCGAGACTTTTTCTCAGGGACACCATATCTACAACATAACATGGTTTAAAGCAATTCCAATTTCCATAAGGATTGTGCGGGGTCCTTTGTCATTTCGAAAAGGGTCATTGCCCCTGCAACCCTTTTCTCGCAAAAACCACAAAACCAGTATTTCCTACTTTGAAGTCATCTTTGCATCGACATGGTTTCGTTTCTTTCATATGGCCCTTTTAATCAAGAGGACCCATTTTTGAGAAGGGAGCCTTTGCTCCTCTTAACTTCTTTTCAGAAAGAAACAAAAAAATACGTGTCGATTTATTTTTGGTTTACTATATATGTGCCAAGTTTGAAGAAAATCGGATGAGTGGAAACCGTTGTGAAGCTACCTCCTTTACATTTTCATTTTTTTGGACTTAACCTTTTTTTGCCCCCAAGTCTTCAAATGTTTAATAAATAATTCTATTACATGATACTCACTTTCAAAAAAGATCCAAAAATTCTAGTTTACTTCTGAAGTTGTTTCTTTGATTGAAGTTTTTCGAAGGCAGAATTTTGTTCTTATTTCACAAATAAATGTTTCAGTAATAACTGCAGTATAACATGGTTTAGCTTAAGATTTTAGAACGAGGAAGTTTAGTGCTGTAGTCCGTGCCTTTTATTTATATACGTGAAGACAAAGTCAAACAAATGGACTTCCTAAAATACTTTTTCCTTTTCTGTGAATAATTTACTTGCACATCTCCTTCGATGTAAGGTTCATATTTTGACCAGTCTCAAAATAAATGGTTCAAGTAATAATAATAATAATAATAATAATAATAATAATAATAATAATAATAATAATAATAATAATAATAATAATAATAATAATAATAATAATAATAATAATAATAAATGAAGTCTATCCATGGTGAGTTATTATTACCTTTACATTCTGAAACAAAACTTTCGTTTTTTTTTTTTTTTTAGTATGTTAAATTCTGGTTATTCTGAGAAAGTCTTGGGTCCCCTCAAGATAAATTTACTGGTACGCCCCTACGATTAATATATAATAAAATAATATATTTGGCCACGAAACAACTTATTTTAATACTTCTAGATACGTTCCGTTTTTAACTGATGGGTTAGCTTATAAGCATGATGATAGATATGTCTCTTGTGATAAATGTGAATTTAATTCTTCGGATGCTCACTAGATTCTTACATTTTCACACATTACTTTTAGCAGCCGGTATTGGGTTCAGAAACAATAATTATAATTTTTGACAAGGTAAGAAAATACAATTTAAATATTTCTTTAACACCTAAGGAACGTCTTATCTAAGTTAAACTAAAGTTATAATTCTTTCTCAACTATTCAACAGACCCAACATGTTTATTATTAATATACATAAAGAAAAAGAAGAATTAACGAGCTGTGCATTGAAGATATGAAATTGTAACTATTGAACGATATAATTTCTCTTATTTAATAAGGAGGTCTTTCTTAGGACTAATATGAAAAAATGAGGAAAAAAGTGATTGTAATATTCTACAGAATCCTTTGGCTAAATTACTTCAAATCAACTTCTATTCTTTCCTTTCTTTCATTTGTTACCTGTTAATTTTCTTGAGGATGTACCAGTTGAAGATTTCCCTACATGACAAATAGAGAGTAACGTTACATATGCTCTATGCCCCCCAAACCCTTTTCTTATCTTTGGTTACAGGAAAATACTACGTCCCTGATAAATAGGTATATTATTACTTAAGAAATATAATCCGTATTACTTTATAATATTAAGGTCTCCAGAGGAACAACAAGACAATCACTTCTGAATAAATTGTATAGAAAAGGCAATTTAAAAGGCTTCAGTTCATTTCACACCCACACACAGTGGGACGAAATGTCGAAAACGTGGACAAAAGTCCAAAAATTAAAGGTTCGATTTAGTGATTTTTATCTTTTGGGTTGGCTAGAGTATTGTTGGCACTACTGAAATCCGGCAATGGGATCGGTCAGCTGTTGTTTGTTGAAGGGACGCAGCAGGTCAAATGTGGAGTTCGTTTATTAGTGTCGCGTTAGGATATATCCACGAACAATAAAGTGCATGTTCAAACGTGGATACAAGTTTGCAGTCAACACTGATTCCAAATATTGAAAATGGAGGGTGTTCAGCAAGGTATGTACTGAATTATAAATGCATAGTCACTTGTTATATGATGTATAAACCATTGTTATTTGAATTAAGAATTATATTGAAAAATAATTTTAAAAAATCATATAATTTAGTTGAAACCAAGAGATAAGTTAAAAGTTCCACGGAGTTCCACTCAGTTACCCTTTTTTTTTCTAAGCTAGGCTATATTAACTTCAAGATAAAACGACAAACTCCTTCTACTAGCTTCTATTCCGTCAATGAACAACAGATGGAGAAATTTTTCATATCTATATTTAAAAGTGCAGGAAAATTCTTAATAGTGTTCAATTTGGACGAAACTTGGTTTTGTATAGTAATTGACCTTGCTGATTACGAATATGATGTCAAAATTTGAAAATTCTAAATGTTGAGCCCAATATGAAGTAAATTGCAAAATTGATATACAGAAGTAGAAATTTTTGGTGAATAATTACGCGATATTTTATTCCGTTTTCTAATGCTATTGATTGTATGTTATGATATGATGTTGAAAGCTTCATTTTCTTTTCAATTTGTGCTAGTGACACTAATACCATGCAGTATTCCAGAAAAGAAATCTTTTTGAAATAAAGCAGCATTTAAAGTGCGACATCAACGTCATAGTTGAGAATCTGGAAAAGTCTCTAAGTGAAAAGAGTGGGCATCCTGTTAAAATACCGGAAACCATGAAGTCAACTATTAAAGTGTTATGTACCAAACTAAAGACTAAATTTTGTGAGGCGAAGGGCCGGGAAGATTATTTCTTAACGAAAAACGAATCATGGCTGGATGCTAAGCTAGACTTCTCTGTGACCAAGACGACTGAAAAGCGTAAAGCAACTGGACGACCACCAGCAGAATTTGATAAGATTTCAAATAAATCTAAACGCAGAAGGACGGAATATATTCGTGCAAATTATTACGATAAAGAATTAGCATCTGCGCAAATGAGTTTTCGAGCTTCTGGGAACGTGGATGCTTCAAAAATAGTAAAAGAAGTTTTATCAGCCAGTCCATCCAAAGTAGCCAAGTTTAGAAAATTGAGATGTCATGACAATTTATTGCATCTCTGCGTCAAGAACGTCCGAAAAACTCAAAAAGCTTACTACCAGAAGCCAAAGCTCTTCTAGTCTCAAGTCCAATTACGGAATACATTGATTCAAAGAAAATTCAGCATGTTACATTTAAAAGTGATTTTTTTATTATAAAGAAGCAAATTTGGTATTGTTTGTGTTTTATCTTTAATTCTTTAATTATAGAAACAAGATAAAACGAAATTAAAATATCATATATAACTCATTTTCTAATTTTTGTCGTATTGTATCAACTATTTATCCTTTTGAATTTTGAACATTCCCTGTACGATTCATCATCACCTCAATTATCAACATATAAACACAAGTTTCGGACTTGATTATTAATTCTTTTTTTAAAATTTTGACCGCCATATTGCATCCACCGTTTTGAATTCCCCAATTGTAAAATAAAATTCATAATCTGCATGCTCAAAAGCATGTAAATATAAATTTTGGACTTATTTATTTGACTTTTTTGAATGTTTCCCGCCATATCAAATTCGCCATCTCGAATTTTGAAATTTGAACACCAAATTCGAAATCAGCATGCTTGGAAACATACATTTACACGTATTGGACTTATTTACACGATTTTTTCAAAAATGATGTCCGCCATATTGGTTCCGCCATTTTGAATTTTGCAATTTTGACATCATATTCGTAATCAGCACGGCCAGTTACTATAAAAAGCCAAGTTTCGTCCAAATTGCACAATAATTAGACTTTTGTCCACGTTTTCGACATTTCGTCCCACTGTGCCACAGGACGATAGCAGAGGCGATTTGAAAGCTTCTTGCTCATTTTGCAACCACCTAAAACGGCAGAAAAGTCAATTAGAAGAGCTTCAGGTAGTTTTTTACTCACCTAGGACGACAAGAGAGGTAATTTAAAAGATTTAACCTCAATTTGCAAATAAAGTAGGACTTTCTGTGCATGAACTTCGTTGTTCCACTCAACTTCGTACAAACAAAGTCCTTTTCTTTACCAGTATCTCGACGTTCCACTGACTATTTCAGCTTTCTAAGAGATTCTGCCATTGTTCCTCCGAAGGCTTCAATGCTAAAGGACTGTATGTGCCCTTTCATACCCAAGTGGATAACTTTTTTGTTCCCAGCACTTGTAGTCCCTGGTTAGTTCCCAGCTGATGTACTAAGCCTCAGAAAGAAAATCAACAAATGGTTCAGATCCCACTTAAAACGAACAATCCTGTCTCATATACTCTATATATCGAAAAGGAATATTATAGTTAATTCGATTATTTAATTAATCTAAACGACGGTGTATAAGTGTGCATTAAAGAGTATGGTGGGTGTTGGGGAGTATACAGAGCAGGGGCGGACCCAGGGGTGCGATCGGGCCTATCACTCCCCAGAAGAGTAAACTTTCTTATTTTATGTATAAATAAAAGCCATCCCAGAGTTTGGAGCTCTTAAAAGTAGCTCTAAGTGGCAGTAATACAACCCGCCCCCCAGAAGTCCGTCCTGGATCCGTCCCTGATACAGTGGCGGATTAAACCAAACGTCTTGGGGGGGGCTCTTTGTTGTGGAATGGAATATGTTCCCATAAATTACCCCCCCCCAAAAAAAAAGGTAAAACGGATTCAGGAAAAGAGGGTAAAAGATATAATTGCTACGGAATTTTCACCACAATGCCCCCTCCCCCAAAACGATATTCTGTCTACAGGCCTGGTCGTGGCTATGCTTTACTAAATATTTCGCTAGAAAAATATCAGGTTAAACATTTCTTAGAACGCTCATAATGTTTCTGTATTTTAGTAAAATGAATTAGACAAAAGGACAAAAGAACTTACGACAAGTTACAACGCAAAACTCGCTTTTTGGTGAATACCACCCAAGGCGTATCTGTCGATATAATATTGTCGCGATCTACGACAATGTTCCTGTGACATTCAAAAGTGCTAGTCCTCCTACTTTCTCCATTCCACCATTTCATTCATTGCTCATCAGCACCGTCTCCTTTAGCCTAGCCCGATAACCATGGGATGTAAAACTCAAAAATTTCATTTTCATTTTTTCCATTCAGCCGCTTTTCGCCAGAACGAGATCGCAACCACGTTTTCAGTCGGTGCAATGTGGATTAAGATCGTTCTGCACTGGCTACACTCGAGTGCAGGGTTACAAGTATGCACAGCAGTTTTCGAATAGTCACGCGAAGATCTTCGTCACTGGTGGCCAAGGCTTCCAACGCAGTACGTGATAGAGTTTTACCTTCCTCTTTAATTCTCTTCCATTTAGAAGTACAGATTGCAAATTCAGAACTAAGGAGGGACAACAGCATTTTTTCTTCAGTTCCGATAGTTTTGTAAAGTCCGATAGTTTTAGAACACGGAGGTGTTGCTCAGAGTTTTGTCAGTTGCACGTGTTGGCAATAGAATGTTGAGTCCGTATACGTTTAAAACTTCCGCCGCAAGACGAATTTTGAGGTCTTCTACGACCGACTCTATCAACGGAATGTAGACAGTTCTTCAGTAGTAAGATGTCGTGTCATCTGCCTTGAAGTGAGTACGAGTGTTTGTCTTTAGGTCAGATGAGGAGTTCGAATCTGCACGTCGACACTGGCAGCCATTCTGGATATTGCTTCGAAAATTGCCTTGAATTCTTCTCTGCTGTTTGAACGCTTCTTGTTTAATGCTGCGATAGTGTCCTGAATGACATCTGACGCTGCGTTCATGTCTAAATCTGTCTTCTGCAAAAGTCGATGAAGGAGAGATTTATCGTGAGAACATTCTGAAGACAAGTAATAGTTACGATAAACTCGCTGTCGTGCATGGCAGAAGAAAGTGCCCGTGCTTTGACTGTATCTAACTTGGATCACTTCGAATACACTATTTTTTTATTGAAATTTCAAGTGAAATTGTAACATCATGTCGTTCCGTTCAACCCATGTCGTTTCACAAAATGTCTCCAATTGGCCACCAAGCGTAAGCTTAAGGACAGTATTACGTTTTGACGACGCGGCGGAAAACACAATGATCTCTTTCATTGTTCCCAAACATTTCCTCACGCACTGTACTGACGATGACCTGAAGATGGACAAGTTGAGGCTGTGATTGCAATATGAACAGTACAGCGCGTTTGAAGCCTTTAGGATCTCCTGCACTGCCCCGCGACTTTGAGAGGTCATGACGGCGCAACCATCTGTACCAATACCAACGCAGTTTTTCGGGCCGAGTGAGAAGTATCGTAGCAAAGATAGAGCTTTTTTTTTTTTTTTTGCAATTTTCCCTCCAGGCAGTGAGAGTTCGGGCGGTTCTGCATCTTCGGATTCCGAGCTCGAACCAATGTCCTCACGTTTCAGCTCGGCTGATCGAGGATCAATGAAACTGAAGCAGTCTTCTTTTATTTCACCCATGTGTTCGTACCTTAGAATCAAAGACAGTCGAGATGTGTGCGAAACGTCCGTAGTCTCATCAAACATAATAGAATAAAACTGACCCCCCGCACTCGATTGAAAATATTATAGACGTAATTTCTCATCTACAACCCTCAATGAGGGCATTTTGTGTGGTTTTATTGCCAAAAATTGCCCTTTTCGATGCTTTCTTCCAGTGATTCTTTAAGACATCGTTACCACAAGTCATTCTAAATTTGCCCAATTCTCGAAATTTGTCCTCGTTGAACTTAGTTTCTACACCGTCACCATCTGAGGTCCAATTATCCGCACAAGCATCTTCCCTGTGGCCTTGAAAAGCAATGCCTTGCCTTCCAAGGAATATCACATTCTACAACATTAATTTCAGTTTGTCGCGATTTAGGATTACTTGTCTTCTTGACGAGTTGATTTGATTCTCGACTGCTTTCACTGGTTCCCAGTAGTTTTTCAGAAACGTTTTTCCGACCTCAACAGCGTTAATGTACTATTATGCCTTGTTGTGAGTTTCTAAAATACCGTAGAAAGTAGCAAATTTCTTCAAAGGTTTAGTCACAAGAGTTTGGAGAGGCATGTTTATTCGATAGCCCCCAAGCAAACCCATTGCAAAAAATGAGCAATATTTACACACACAAAAAAAAGACCCCTCTCATGGGAAAGAACCAGCCATGAATAGTTTTCCTGATGTTATGGCCTCAAGTAAAATCGTCCTTCTTCCTGAAATTTATCTGATATGACTCGAGTTATCATTAGCGTAAACGCGGCATGCTGGACAGACAGTTTTTTAAATAGAATTTAAAGAATTAACCCTCTTTTGAAATAACGCAAGAACGATCCCAAACTTTCGTTCGTGTGGCGATAAGCTACAAACAGCAGTGTGTGTAATTTTAATATTTTGGAGGGCTCTTGGAGGGGGGTGATCGCCCCCCTCGCCCCCCCCCCCTTTAATCCGCCCCTGCCCTGATATAGAGCTGCCTCAAACAGGACAATGTAGGATCTCTAGCTTAATAAGCCAAACGCTGTCATTTAGACTTTTGAGGATTTGACTGAGAAGCGAGTGTACTAGGATCGGATGTCGTATTTTACACACGCACACAAATTTCGCCCATGAATTACTGAAAATCGGACAGTAGATAGGATTTGTGATCTAGGGTACCACTAAGGAAGGATTTTTTGGGAAATTCAAAGAAAGGAAGGGGGAAAGGGGTGGAAATTATTTTAATAAGATGGTCATCTCTGCAAATCCCTTAAGGTTAGAGACTTGAAATTTGGGTTTGGATTTCTCATTTAAAGTAATTTGACACGCGTTTCAACATTTTTTGATACTTTAGTAAAATGGGGAAAGAGGTGGAAAGAAAAGAGGGCGGGTATTGCAATTATTATAAGATATCTAAGAATCTTTGAAGTTAGAAACATGGAATTTGGTATATGGACTTCTCACTTAAAACAATTTAATACGTATTTCAGCGTTTTTGTCTTCTTCTTCTTCTTCTTCTTCTTCTTCTTATTATTATTATTATTATTATTATTATTATTATTATTATTATTATTATTATTATTATTATTATTATTATTATAAGATGCCTATATCTCAGGATCACTTACGGCTAGATATATGAAAGTTGCTAGTTTGATTATTCATTTAAAATAATGAAACATGTATTTGAGCATTTTTTGCCACTTAACGTAGAAGGGCAAAAACAGAGGTGAGGGTTCACTGAAATGTTTGTGAGGTGTTTGAATTTCGTGACAGCGTTTTAGCTCAATCCAATTCTATATGAAAGACACAGAAGGGAGAACGCGAAATATTGTGCTACAGTACCACGTAGAAGCATTTGCTATATTGTGCGAAAGCCGTATTCCCAACAAATTGGGGGTCTGGGAGCGAAATCCCACCTAAGCGAAGGCTACTATAATATACTTTTATTGTTGTTGTATAATTATAACTATAATTATACATGTTTCTAAATGCTGCTTTTAAGAAATTACCTAATAGAGCCAATTTCCAACCCCCTGTTCCTAATCTGGTCTAATGCGTTTTTTTTCTTTCCATACTCAAATTATACCACTGCAAAAGCGGAGTATTCGGACAAAATACCCTATACGGTGCTCATGGTCACGGGTTCGATTCCCGGTGAGGGTACATTTTAACGAAAAAGGTGGTTCGAATTCCACTATAATCAGTAAGTGCACGTCTTCTTTAGCCGTCATGTCATTACCGTGGAACGTTGAACTCAAGCAACAAATCGAAATACCCTATGTACAGAGGTCTATACTTTTGTAATAATGTCCTATATTTGTCTTATTGCTCTCTCCTGTTTAAGTGAAAAATTCCTGGATGTACCAGCAATTGAATTCCTTACACATTCTTCTTTAAATACATCAATTGAGTACAGTTGGGAGCTTTTCTTGAAAAATGAACAATTCCATTTGTGTCAAAGTTTATCAGTCAGTGACTCCTCAACTCCTCGTGAATCCTGGGTTCTATACCAATCATAGAAATGTTTTCTTCACCTTTGATACATCAGTAGATTTTGGTACGATTTATGTAGCCGCAATCTTAACGCGCACTTAAGAAAGTGTCAACAATGTTGACAAACTGAAATCATGGTGAAAAACGAAACGTAGCGGAAATTCAACATCTCGCCCTCAGGAAATGTTCTTCGCATAGCGCCAGAGATCAAAGATAATGTCCCTCTCAGAGAGGCACTGAAAAAAAGTCATGGATACGGATCGACGATCGGAACATACCCTCACATTCTATTGGATAATGAAATTGATAGATTTATGTCAAGCTTCATGTTTTCTTGCGATCACTTTAGTGAAATAAAGGGAAGCTATATTTATATACACAGAGGAGAAATGGGACAGGCTTCGTGGAAGATAACAGATGACGGGATAAATACCATTGTCAATATAGCACTTTCTTTTGTGTAAATACTGTCCAATACAGCGCATCAGATAAATCGTGGTGACTAAGTGTGAAGTGAATCATGATACCGCCACTCCTCCGAAACGGAAGTGCATATTTAATTTAAATCTAGAGAAAGAATATAATTTCATTTAAAAAAAAACTTACAAATTCGGGTCATAAAATATAATCTGGGAATCAAGTTTACACCCCTCCCACTCCCGCCCTGGATTCATATGTGTCCCATTTTTGCAAATTGAAATTCTGGTTACTTTCAGGCTACGCTCATCTTCCAGGAAGCGAACCACCCCTCCAAATGATTCTTCTGGATCCGCTAGTGATACGGACAAGCGAGTGATACGATTAAATAGGCTGCTGTATTGTGAAAAAGAAAAGATAACGAGGTATGGACCATGATCCTACAAAAATAGTAAGGAAGCAGTAGTTTTTTGACTGAAAGTCTAAAATTTCCCTCAAAAAGTGAAAATCCTAAAAGGGATAGGGAAAAGAAGGTACAAAGAAAAGTCTAGCCAAATATTGAGAAGGGTGGAAACAGTGGCGGTTCTAGAAGCTAAAAACTGGGGGTAACCAGAACCCAGCCTATGATAGGTATATATTATGAGTTTACTATAAACTTTCAAAAATATATAACTAATAGTTTGAATTATTTTTGTCACTCAAATAACTGGGGGCCTAGGTCCCCCCGGCCCCGGGCTAGATCCGCCTCTGGGTGAAAAGCTGCGTCAAACCAATTGATTGATAACTGAATGGAGATTATGATAATTTAATATGTATATTGCAATTTTGTTTGGACCAGATGCGCTGTTTCATCCGCTGATTAACGTATTGTAAGTGTATTTTATATGAGTGCATCTTATTTTATGCGTCTGTTGTTAGTTCAGTGCGGCTGTTCGACTATTTTGAAAGTGTAATTTTTCCGCTTGCACTTGGAAACACTGACTTTCTACGTTCGAACGAATATGTAATATATTCTTGTCAAAATAGCTCTTTCATTTTTCTTTAAGTACACAGATGGTGCCTCAGGGTAAAAGTCTTCTGTTGAGACGATTGAGAGATTCTCTTTTGAATAGACACGTGTGCAGTAGAGAAAAAATTGTAATTAATTTTGTTATCTTTCTGTTAGTACATACAATAGCTGTATTTAAATCATCAATTTGATATTTTCTTGTAAAAATAATATTTCGTTATCAGAGATAATCATTTTAAATATAAAGGAAATTATTTAGAGCTCTACTAAAAGAAAATCCATGTTTAATTCCAGTATCGGTATATCTTGATAAAATCTCATTCAATATTCTTCTTCCGAAGAATATTATCTATATTCCCTTAACATAGATTGTGTAATATTCTTCTACTAAGCAGCTGACTCCGAGAACAGTGTTTCCAACTCATTAAAAACTTACTAAATTCAAATTTTATCTTGAAACGTTTATCTTTCAATGTCTTAGTTTAACGTATAAATAAAATATCACTTGTATTTGGAAGTTGTCATTCTGCAAAACATATTCTTCGCCTTCTTTATTAGTTTTAAGAAGATCTTGATTAATAATAATAATTATTATTATTATAGTAATTTGCAGATGCGGCTTGGCATTTTCTCTAACAACTTTCTGTTTGGCAAGTGTACTACTAAAGTCGGTCGCAATTTAATTAAGAATAATCAAAATTTTGTGGGCTTATTCATTGAATATAGTGTAATTGTTTGAAGAAGGGAATTATTTGGTTGGTTGGTAATTGTTTGGTTTGTTTTTATACTTTCCTATTGTCCTTTTACCCTTTGGTATCTTCAGAAATATCAAATTCTATACAAATTGAGATAGAAACATGGGGTAAACGGCAATCGTTAGTACATCGTTAGTGCACTTAAACACACTAAGTACTAATGTTAGTGCTACCATTTTTTGGGATTTATTCAAAATTTTTGGTGGGGGCGACTTCAAAAGTATCAAATTCCATACAAATTGAGGTAGAAACATACGGTTAACGGAAATCGTTTCCCCGTTAAACAAAGTTAGTTTCATTGAGGAAACGTAGAAATGTGTGTTGAGTTAGGAAGTTTTTTTTTGGAAGGGGGAAGGGGGATAGGTCAGAACCGAGTGGGTGCGCCTCTGCGGTGCTAAGTTAAGAACTAAGAGCGAGAAAACTTAATGCAGTGGTCCTTACTTTCATTCTTTTTTTTTTTTTTTTTTTACTTTTGTATAGACCTACATTTATTGGAGCAAACCAGTGATGCCAACCCATGGGAAAAATAGCATTTTGTGGGATTTTTTGACACTAATTTATCGAATAGGGGAAAGGGAATTTTCCTAGAAACTGACATCATATATTGGATTTTTCTTACATTTACTTCATCAGTGTCAACAAAAATTCTCTATAACCATCGAGTAAAGTAATGAGTCTTCAGTAAACATGAAATCAACGCTTAATATCAAATGTTGTTACTGCAAAATGCATGCTAGTGTAGAAGTAGTGTATACCATGACTTGGAAAGCTCAAAAAAGCATTAGGGAACATACAGTAAATGGTTCTCTACGGAAGAAAGTAAAATACGAATTAATCGACCGCCAATTTCGGAAACATTCATTCCAATCCATATGAAATAAGTGAAGACTGAAACTGGTCTACTTTCATTAGGTTCAGTAGAAGATTACAATACAAAAGTGAGATGGAAGAAGCTAAATTCTGACATCAAAATGTACTTGTTTTCCTTAACACTTGTAATTACCTGTTTGACTTAAGGAAGATGTTTTTTATAAACGTAGATAATCGGAATTTAAGCATAATTTACTCATATACAGGGTGTTTTAAGTCCCCTAACACCCCTTTTAAAATTCGCACGGATGAATTTATATTGAACTTGATGTAGGAAATATACAATACGGCTAGGGGCACACCTTTTGGATAGTGGTTCGTGGACGGTTGCCACCTTGAATGCCGCCATCTTGAATTTCAATTTTTTATTTCAAACCATAAGTGGACCATGTGATACATGAACTTAGGCTAGAGTTTACTCAGGATTTCATCTGAAATCAGATTTCATTTGTCCTTATTTGGTGAGAAGTTATTCCTCTTTATTTGGGGGAGCGCGGTGGCTCAGTGGCAGAGCGTTCACCTCCGGTTTGTGGGGTCTCTAGTTTCATCCCAGCTTGCGCCGTGTGGACTTTCTGGCGGACCTCGTGGGATTTTTCGAGGTTCTCCCGTTTCCTCTCACTTTCTTCATTCCACCATTTTATTCATTTCTCATAATCACAGTCTCCTTTAGCCTAACCGGCATAACCGTGGGACGTAAAACTGAAAAGAGCTCCTTCGTGACTAAGCGGTTAGCGTACGCGCCTGTTGCGTGGGAGACCTGGAATCGTTTCCCGGCGGGAGCTCATGTGGTTCGGATTCCTCGTTAATCAGTAGATTCACGTCTCATATATCCTCGCTACTGAACGGGACGTTAAACTCAAAATCAACTCAACTCAACTCAACTCAAAACTGAAAGATTTCATTTCATTTCCTCTTTATTTGGTGATTACTCCTCTGTCTGCAGGTGGTGAACCATATCGTTAACAACTGAGGAACGCATTCAGATCGTCAAACTGTGGGGTGAGTGAAGTGCTCGTGCAGTAGTAGCCGATTTCTATCAGCGTCATCCACGTCACTCTGTGTCACATGTTGCAGTGACACAGTTATTAACCAAATTTGAAGTGACATGCACGGTCGGGGACAGACCGCGTAGTGGACGACGACGGACAGCAACGGAGGACTCAATAGCTACGGCAGCGTTGGCATCCTTCTCGCTGTCAGCACAGCGGAACACACGTCGTCTCTTCGTGCAATGTGATATGAATCCCAGTGTAGTGTACAGGGTGCAACAGAGGCACAAATGGCATCCGTATGACTGCCTGTGAGCAAATTTCCCCAGCTACTCTGCTCCGTGTTCATAGCAATTGCGAGAGGCGTCTGCACACGTGAATTGCCCAGCACGGAGCACATGTAGAGCACATTGTGTAACAGGTAAACATCAATTGTCGTTCTCCATAACTTCTCACGAAATAAAGATTCATGAAATATGATTTCAGATTTAACGTCCTGAGCAAATTCTAGCCTAAGGTCGTGTATCACATAACCTACCTATAGTTTGAAATAAAAAAAAACTGAAGTTCAAGATGGCGGACGTCCGCGAACCATCATCCAAAAGGTGTGCCCCTAGCTCTGTTGTATATTTCTTGAATCAGTACAGATTTTAAAAGAGACGGTATTGTACTTTTGAAACACCCTGTATTGAAGAATGTGAGTGACATAGAGTAGTTTTTATTTTCATATTATTGAACTTTTGGTAATTAGTATAGTGTGGGAAATTCCAGAGTAAAATATGAATTTCTGACTCTCGAGAAAGGATTTTATAAAGTTTCAGGTTGGCATCACTGGACCAAATTCAGTTTGAGTGTTACTATTGTTTTGTGTACATACAACTACAGACTGTAGTTTTCTGTTTTAAATTACTTTCAGAGTGGATAATATTGATAACTAAAATGTTTTTATCATTTTCAACCAGTAAGTAAAGCAGATTTCTGACGACCTCTGCGCAACTGCTTAGCCTAGATAAATCATGGAAGACTACATTCAGTAGGAGAATACGTTATTGAAGGTAAAGAATGGCTATGTAGGTCAAATTTATTTTTTTAAAATACAATTATCAGTTTAATGCATTTTCTGTCTCTGTTTTATCTCCCATAAGAACTAAAAATGTAAAACGTTGCGAAAGTAGAATATAAATTTCAAATGCTTGCTTTTGCACGCCATCTTCATTTAATAATTTTATATATATTATTTACGCAAATTATTATTAATTTAAGTGTATTTTTGTATACGTATGATGCATTGTTATTTGTTTTAAGGTTAGAACATACTTCCTAGAAAAGCTTTGGTTGCATTTGAGTGGAATGGAGGGGGAGGGGGGAGGAAATTGTAGGTAGAAAATTCACAGTTTACTACATTGTATTTCTGAACAACAACAGTTATGTTCGTATATTTTACGGATAATTACACTTGTCCCCGTTTTCCTTTGTTACTTGCATTTTTTCTGTAATACACTTATTTTTTTTAATTTAAAGTTTACTCGTATTCTAACCTCATACGAAGCTGCCATATTATATAATAGTGTTTCTAATTTATTATTGAGGGATCACAGAGGAGCAGTGGTACAGCACTTACCTGTGGCTCGTGCGGTCCCCTGTTCGATCCCCGGTTAAGTAACTTTTGCGGTAGACAACATCGTATCCGTGGGTTTTCTCGGAGTATTTCGGTTTCCTTCCACAGTCTCATTTCACCAATTCTTCCATAATCATTTACTTGCCTTAAGGTCATAATCATGGGACGTTCAAGATTTCTTTTTCCAATTCACTATTCTTTAAAAATGACATAAGTAGGCTATATGTTAAGTGAAAAAATAAAAATGTGATTATATTACGTTTATGTTACGGTGATAGAGGAGATGTCAATATTTTATTTGCAACCTAAAAGTACGATATTAGTAATTTCCCTGGGAAAAATCAATAAAGGGAAATGTTTACTCTTGAAGGCTGATTTTCTTTTGGACGATCTTCTCAGAGACTACTCATGTGATTATGTTCGTGTTTCATAAGTACAGTTTAATATGGAATCCAGTTCGCTGTGGACCCACAATTTAAGATGGAATCCAAATCAGTGAATACTTTCCAATATTTCAAGTCTATCTTTCTGGAAATCGAACACAGGGCTCTGTTTATCAAAAGCCCGCACAGGGCAGGTCTCCGCAGTACATGGTCCGGGTCCTCCACACCAAAGGCGCATAGTGATCTATGCTAACAGTAGGTATCTACAGAGTAGCTCCAGAGTTACTACCTGATCAATCCAGGGGCGTCATTTAAGGGGGGCAGGAGGGGGCAATTGCCCCCCCCCCAACAGTTTAAAGAATACATATACTTTAATCGATTGTCTCCTAATATAATAGTATAAAACGTGAAAGTCTTACGTTGGTGGTGCTCTTGCCCCCCTCAGGAGAAGTCTGAAATGACGCCCCAGGATCAATCCCGAATTTGGAGAAAATGTTGTGCTTCCTGACAGCGCTCAGGACTTTCATATTTAGTGATTGGAATTGAATTTCCACGTTATTATACAAAGCCTTCAAATTATAAGAAAACCCTATAATAGCGGCAAGCATACAGGAAGGTATGTATCTAGGTATGTACTATAGCATATAAACCTATATGTAGACTACATACTATTTAAATTGACCATATCTTTTTTTGAAGTTTGAGACAACCGTGTTACATCTAAACTAATAGATAAAAAACGCTGAAATTCTGTATAAAGGAAACATCAACAGGTAAAAATGGCTTAAGATACCCAGCAACACCAAGAGATGTACAGTGTTGCCAACCCAATGTTCGCAGTTTGAGGGAATTAGCAAAAACGGAAAAGGGAAATTTTTCCATAAAACGTAAAAGTCCGGGGGAATTCTCTCGCTTACTATTTGACCAATCTAAATGCTTAAATTTTCTTTGTTCTTTAGAAGTAAACCAATACAATAATAATAATTGGTGTGTATGTGTTCAAAGTAGCATAATTTGCACTCATTGCTGACTGGGTGTATTTGTATTTTTTGTAAAAAAAAATGTTAAGGAAAATGTAAACAATATATAAGCAAAAAGCAAATGAATAAAGAAATGTAGTTGGCACTTCCTTTAATATAACTAAATGAATCTTATCACATAATTTCCGTCATAGGAATTGGACAGTCAACAAACTAAGAGAATTTGGAAAGGAAAAGGAACATTTTATGTCAGTCGAGAGAAATTTTCTTAAGAAAACCTACCAACACTGTCTTAACCCAATATGAAGTTATATTTTTCAAACTGTACTGTCAGATGATACCGTATTTAAAATCTACACAATTAAAAATCCGTTCTCCGGACAGCGCTATATTGTACAAATATACGGTATCCTCTTGCTTACTATAGAAATCAGTACGGAGCAAACGTTATCCGTATGCTACATAGGCACTGCCCTTAGATGTTACATCATGCCGTTGCAGGATATCAGATATCTAACAGTTTTCCGTATATCACATGCATATACTTATGTTACCTTCGTTAGCTATATGTTACATACGTCCATTTGTATGTGAGATCCTGACCGCCTACATTGTTTCATACGGAAAGCACATATAGATGGAACACTTCTACATAATGTATTATACATTTTTTTTCTCAGTGTACATGTCAGACGAAAACTTCTACATTTATTTCTCAGTGTTACAAACTAAAGACGCTACAGTGTTACAAACATCTTTCGGAACGGGGGTGCCGTGGCTCAGTAGTAAAGTGCTAACCTCTACTGTATGGAGTCCCTGGTTCTATCCCAGCGCCCACCAAGTGGACTTTCTGATGAACAAATACCTATGCGTGGGTTTTCTCAGGGCTCTCCCGTTTCCTCCTTATTTGATCATCCGTGTTGATTTGATTTGATTTTGAGTTTAGCGTCCCTTTGAGAAGCCTGGCTATGTGAGACATATACCTAACGTAGGCTCAGAAACACATGAGCTCCCGCCGGGAATCAAACCCGGATCGTCCACGCCACAGGAGCGTACGCTGACCGCTTGTCTACGAGGGAGCTGCGTTTCATGCACAAAATTGAAGCTTAAAGCTGATACGTTTTGTGATGTTTGTCTAGTAAGCTAAGCCTATTGATCATACTAGTCGGCAACTATTTTCTTTATTAAACATAAAACAGAGGTTTTGGGAAGGAAGCGACTCTGGTCTCCATTCAAGAAGTTTACTGTCAATAGAACTTAAGTAAGATCTCACTAAGGAGAAGTTGTTCTACCGTGAATTGAAACCAGGTACTTCTAATACGCATACAGTGCAATTAGACATATTGGTGGAAAGAAATATATGAACAAAAAATGGCTAGTTATCTTTTAAGATCAAAATTGTTAGAATTACTTCATGTCACGATTTAGGGAAAATGATTATAAAAGGTGGAAATACGTAAATTATACCGGAACGGAGTACAAATTATAAAATCAATGTCTTTGATTGTGATTTCCTAAAGGGGACAAACATGACAGGGTACGTTAGGTTTTTAGGGGACAAACATGACAGGGCCGTATGTGCTTGTGAGATATCCGAAACTATACGGTGTAGAAATTTGAATATTTTCCCTGCAGCCTATTTCACAAATATGGGTATATGGCAAAGTTTTGGGAATTGCGTATCCTAAGGGGGTTTGTGAGCTTATATATTGTTGTGTATGTTCATAAAATCTCCGAAACTATAAAGTGTAGAACCAGTGGCGTATTTACGATTTTGTTTCGGGGGGCTTTGCCTGAAAATGTGAAAATTCTGCAAGATATTTCATATATTTTACTATAGTAAGTAAGATTTCGGGGGGCTTAAGCCCGGAAGCCTCCTAAATACGCCACTGCGTAGAACCTTCAAATGCTGTATAAATATTCAGCTTGCTCTCTAGGCTGCAAATAGGACGAGATTTTGGGGATTGGGTATTCTAATTGTAAGGGAAGATGGAGTTTTATTTTTATTTATTTATTTTCTGCCGTTCGCCAGATTCCCGAAACTATTAGATGCACAATGTTGAAAATTAAAGGGGGTGCATATCCGAAGGTGGTTTGTGGGGGAGGGGTTTCAATGGTTTATGCTGTTCTCGAGGTCTCCGAACCTATAAGTCACAGAACCTTGAAATTTTGAATAAATGATTTCCTTGCACCCTAGGCTGTAAATAACACAGAGTTTCGAGAATTGTGTATCCTTAGATGGGATGGGGAGCTATTTTTTTTTTCATTCGTTAGATCTCCGAAATTATAAGGTATAAATGTTCTCTTTGTACCCTAGTCTGCAAATAAGAGGAGGTTTTCCGAATTGCATATCCGAAGGGATAACTAGTAGAACCTTGTAATTTTGTATAAATAATATCCTAGCACCCTAGACTGTAAATAGGATAAGATTTTGGAATTGCATATCCTAAGGGGGACTATCGAGCGTGACACTTCGAAATTGTGTTTGTGCAATTCAATATCGAAGACGAAGAGAAATGGAAGGAAGGGTGAGGAGATGAAAAATATTGTACGCGGATTAATACGTTGGTATACTGTATACAAGAGAAAGTTATTTTCTGTCTGATCTAATCACGGAAAAACGGCTGAAATAAATTTTTGGATATAGTCTTGTTGTCAACAACCTCGGACTGTTTTTTTTTTTTTTTTTCATTAAAATGCATATTCTAAGTCTGTGGTTCCCAACCTTTTTCCACTGAACGTCCGTGGCATTGTGATACACTTGATTATCTTTTTAATTATTAATACTGGTAATTTAAATTAAATAGTGTAAGCCTATACATATAAGTAATGGCTATGTTGAACTGAGTATAGAGACATTGAGTGGTACAGTACTGTCTGTCTCAAATTTATTTTTAATGAATTATTAAAATGTTTCGCGATTTTCAAATTCTAAAGTTTCGTAATACACCCTATGGGCTGCGTGACACACCGGTTGAGAAAATTTTGTTAAATCTCCCTACGCAGCGGGAAATTTCCCTCCAAGTAGCATCACTAACTGGATCTCGAGAACCTCAAGTGCTAGAAACGTGTCGTCGATTCTAAATTTTGTAAAGATTGTCCAGTTCTAATTGAATATTTTTTTTTAAAAAAATAAAATGTGGCTGATATTTCTTTATTACATTTTTACAGGTACATTGGAAATGTTGATTTTTTTTTTAAAAGTAAAGCGTCCTATCCTATGAGTTATACATTCCAACACCACATAGTTGTATACAAGGGTTGTAGGGTACAGCGGGGTAATTTGAATAATTTCAGACATTTTCTCATATATCTCGGAAACTGTAATTGGTATTCAAATGTAAAATTGTGAACAAAAAACTTTGAACCTTATTATTACTTAACAATTTTTCTTAAGATAGTATCTGAGATACATCATTGTAAAATTTGGGTATTCAATTTCCCCGCCGAAATTTCGAAAAACGTAAATGTGAGGGGCAATTTGAATAACGAGTGGGGTAATATGAATAACCAACAAAATAAACAAGTCTTATACAAATAATGTATAAACTATTTAATAGTTACATTGCAATTTCTACGGTAGTTGGAATATGCTAGTTTTGAATGTAAAGAAGTAGGCTTACATAAATTGTAAATATGCGTCACTTATAGCTATCTTTTTGAATGTAAGCCTACACTAAAAAAAAAAATGTTCAGCAGAACACTGTCTAAGGCAAAGAGCCGTAATTGGTTAATTCATTTTCCATCGTTCGTATTTAGCGACAACGACAACAGATGAACTGTTTTCGACCTTCTGCACCGACTCAGACTTCGTAGAACTACAGTATGTCTTACAACGCTGGCAACGAATCCAGTCTCCCTTTCTAGCAGAACGTTCTGAATAGTAATTAAGAAGGCAAAAACAGCAATTCCTTGTTTGACTTTCATTGCCTGCAGCCATCTTTAGACTTAGGCCTACATTTTCGTCACTGGAAGGGGTAAAGGATGTCAGTTTCTTTCGAACATTCATTTGTTTTTTTTTTTTTTTTTTTTCTTGGCAGGTTCTGTATTAGCACTCTTCTTTCTTGTAGTATCTTTGAATTTTGTTGCACCCGATGCTTGCGTCTTTCCTCGGAGGTGTTTTATTCTCATTGCCCGAATATTTTCAGAAGTTGAGTGGCATGATTTTCCTGCGACACGACGTCTCTTCTGCACACAAACTTTTTCTGGGCTGGGAAGCACTTGTTGTATGGGTTCATCTATAGGCTTCGTTGGGACAAAGTTTTGAGAGCCATGATCGAAAGAAGAAGGCGCGTTGTTAAGATCTTCTTCCCAAGAAGACTGCTCCTCAAAGTGTATAATAAGCTATATGTTTCCGAAGGGGCGAATCGAAATTCTTCAATAGCTTATGGACTAAACGAGTTGATACCAGTACATGAAAACGCATTAACTGCCAATCCAACAGAAGCTGTCCACTTCTAGGCTTCAGTGACAAAATGCAGAACTGATATTTACTAATTACTGACCTCGGGTTTTAGTGAATCCAGATAGTTGCCTCTTGGTGGTAATTGGCTTTAAGGGCCTTAAAAACAGAGCGATCGAGTGGTTATAATACGTGTGTTGTGTCTGGAGGTAGGTAAAGCATTTCGATGTCATGACTTTGGTTGAACTCTAAGGACAAAAGTTGTGAGTGAGATTTTGGGTTTTAAAGTCCGGATTTAGGCGTACGCCTTTGAATATTACTACAGGAGGTATAAAAGACCTTCTGGCATTGCAGCATGCTATCACCGTTACATTTTCCCCTCGCTCAACAGATGTTAAACTTACCACCTCTTTTCTACCTTTTTCTGCAAAAATTTTAGGGGTCTGTTATTTAGAGGAAGATTACTTTCGTCCATATTATAAATACGTTTACGATGGTTTATGGAGATCATACTCGTTCATTAATTTTCTCAGTAAGTCAAAATAAGAATTTGCAGTTTCCTTGTTAACACTAGAAGCTTTGGCTTTTGACAAACAGATACAAAATAGTAGGCCTATAGTTCTAATTTCACTGCTTTTCAAATTGCCCCGTTTTGAATTATCCAAATTGCCCCGCAGTCGACGAATATTCCATTCAGAACGTGGTATGAAAACTGCTGATTAGTTGACGCCAGTGTACAGTAGATCAATGCCCCACATGCTACTGATACGATTATAATTCAGAGCGGTTTCATTTTATCCAGTTAATAATAAGGAAAGATTAAGGAAACAACGTTGAAAATTATAACGACCTAAAAATACACACATTCGTACTTACCTTGCAGCAAACAAAAAATCGTATAAACCTTCAGAACCGAAGGAATAGTTTGTATTTCTGAGAGCGACTTCTGCAAACCACCACCTACAAATCCACCACAGGTTCACTAACATGGCGAGCCGCGTTTCCACTCCAGCTGGCAAAATGCTTAACATTATTCAAATTTCCCGCCTATTCAAATTACCCCGCTGTATCCTATATCTCTCAGACGTTTGTTTCATGGCCAAATGATAATTAGAAATGAAGGATAACCATTTCTCCAGCCTAAGATCAATCTTTATTGTTCGGAGTGGTTTGCCCAATAAATACCATATCACTGACATATAATTAATTGTGAATGTAATGTATTTGCTTATTTCATACTGCATGTAAGAAGAAAAATACTGATCATACATGAATTAGGAACTCCAACCGGAAGTAGGCTCAAATCTTGCAAACGGTGCAAGATATTGAAAAAAATCGAAAACTCTCCCCTTTATGGTATCTCTTGCCAATTTTTATGAAGAGTTTTTAACTTGTGTCTGTAAACAGACATGCACAGATGTGAGGAATGACGAGGAGTTTCATGCTCATCTATGAATGATGCGCTGGTAGAGAGGGCAGGTTCAGCAAGTAGGTATATTAAAAATCCCACACAAGCTTATTGCAAATCAGAAATTATAAGGGGGTCGCTAGCAAGAGGATGTGATGAAATGGGATCGTGGTAGAAATTAGGTTGAAAACCACTGCCATAAAAGATTAGTAACAAGTATTAGAGACGCGGGCTTAAGTTACCCATATGTCTCTGCAAAAATAAACAAAAATAAAAAGAGAGAAGGAAAAAGCTGCTTCTTCTTCTGGTAACATCCGTTTGATGTTCAAATTCATTTCTAAGTTGGACATGATATATTTCTATTGAGAACTATTGCTCTAGATCCTTACGAGAACTACCATAATTTAATACTGGTTAACTCATAGCTTATACAAATAGAATAATTATTGTTCTAATTGCTTCAGAGATAATACATTTAGTTTAGGTTAATTCTTGATTATTTTGTTTGATTTCATAAACATGAAAAACGCGACATCTAGGAACAATTCTGGAAAAGTCTGAAATATATTCTAAAGTGTTGGCGCACTCCTATCGGCAAACGAGTAAAACTAGCGAGAAAGTATTTTCATTTTGATCACTGGAAGATAACGTAAATCTATTTTTCTATATTTATGTATGTAAACTAGAGGATCTTTAAAAATGTTGTTTCGAGAAGACGGTAAAATCTTCGTTTTACTCTTGTAATTCAGAACATTAAAATTTTAACATGTTAGTTAAGTTAGAAATCTCATTCTGTTTAATTAATATTTGGTTGTTCACAAAGTCTCAATGTCAATGAAGATATCTCAAAAACAGATTTTTAAAAAATGTCACAGTATCAAAATTTGTCGATTTTTAATAATTCAATTCGTTTTATGCATTAGAAATTCCTCAATTAAATTATATGTTAATGAACTTACGTTCTGAGCAGTGACGTAACTAAGGGTGCAAACGGAGCTTGTGCCTCGTTCGCCGGATTTGGGGGCGCAAAACTGGATAAATATTTATTTTAACTGTAAGGCAAGGAAACATCATAAAAGAATACCCCAGAAACTTAACAGAACAACAACGAATCACCAACCATATGGTCATATCCATAGAGCAGTGGTTCTCAAACTTGTTGTTACTGCAACCCACATTAAATAATAAAAACTATTTTGTGACCCACCAAGCTAGGAAGAGGTATGACCAGACAGCTGTATTTATTTCAGTTCGTTCAATAACAGCCCGTATGAGTGATTAACGTGAAATTTATTTGGGGAAGTTGTGGACACCCCGAGCGACCACAATGTTACAAAGTAAAGCTCGATACTTAAATTTTAATAAATCAAAATTTAGTTGGTTTCTTTTATGTTTATCGTAAACTAGCAGCGTTCACCCCGCTTCGCTGCGGTCACCCCGGAACGCAATAAACTTTGTTACTTAGATAATTTTTACTTTTTCGCTTTCAAGTGATATGATAAAAACCATAGTAGATTGCAGTAAATGTTAACATTATATCGCCTGTCATTTATGTTAACCCGCCCCGCTTCGCTGCGGTCACCCCGGAACGCAATAAACTTTGTTACTTAGATAATTTTTACTTTTTCGCTTTCAAATTGCAGTAAATGTTAACATTATAGCGCCTGTCATTTATGTTAACCCGCCGAGTCACACGGTCATGCGGGTTGCATATAAATACGTTTATTTTTACCTATGATGAACTAATAACAAAGGATTTGTACGTATGGACACCTGAATGGTCAATTATCTCAAGACACTGGTAATTGAAAATTAAAGTGATATGATAAAAACCATCTAGGGTCCAAATCCTAACAACCCCCCAAAAATGAAAGAAATTGGTTCAGCCGTATTAGCGTGATGAGCGGACAAAGGATTTTGTAGGTTCTCTTTTATATATATAGATATCCCACTTTCAAACTAAGTTGTAATAGTGCTCTGTCGGTATGAGAATATCAGTCGGTGACGATTGAGCAAGTGTAATGAAAATTTCTTTCACAATAACTGTATCTGTTATATGAAATTGTACGCATGCGCAAAGATGGTTAAAGACTTAAAATGTTTACATAGAAAGGTAATAGAGCTACGCTACTCCAGACACAATGCATTACCCCATGACAAAATTTGACCCTCCCATTCTCTTTCCATCCTAATCCAGCACCTCTACTGACTGTACAACAGGGCAGGGCTCTGAGTAACCACTTAGATTTTACCTCATTAACAAACGCTTCCAATTTTCATTTTCTGAATAGTACTTCACAATATGTGTTTTTGTATCAAAATAAAATTTTCATTAAAAAAAGGAAAAAAACTTCTCGTTACCCACCAAAAAAACGGCCCACGACCCACCAATGGGTCGATACCCACACTTTGAGAAACACTGCCATAGAGCATAAGTTAGCTTCAAAGCTATCTTTTGAGGACATTGTAAAAACCTTTGCAGCCAAAAGAGCCCGGAAAGTTAAATTTTGATTCCAGTCTTTTGTGTTTTTATTTCACTTAAGAGATTTGTTAAATATCCGAGTATAATATTCGAGACAACAACTTGACTGTTTGTTATAATTAAATATTCTATTCTAAAGCAACAGACTGTTGGTTCATTCTACACATATGCACATCCCGATATAATTCCAAAAACATTGTGATTTTCAATTATGATGAGAAGACTATAAGAATACGTCAAGCATGCTACTCTCAGATTATTTGGCAATGAAATATAGATTAGTTTGGTGTTTTATCTTGTAATAAAAACTAAATTGTGTATTGCAATTTTGAAATCAAGCTATGCTTTACCATTTGAAGAAAAATAGAATAGGAGAATTACAGTGTGTAGTGAAGTAGCGGATCCAGAAGGATCGTTTGGGAGGGGCGGTTCGCTTTCTCGAAGATGAGCGTAGCTTCAAGGTGACCAGAATTTTAATTTACAAGAATGGGACTCATATGAATACGGGGCTGGAGGGGGTGGGTGTAAAAATGATTCCCAGATTCCACTTCGGGACCCGATTTTTTTTTTTTTTTTTTTTTTTTTTTTTTGTAATGGGAGTATTTTCTCTGTAGATTTAAATTAAATACGTACTTCCGTTTCGGGGGCGTGACGGTGTCATGATTCACTTCACACACAGTCACCGCAACATATGAGATGCACTGTCTGACACAGTACTTGCACAAAAGAAAATACTGTATTGACGATATCATTCATTTTAACGAAAGAGTGTACAATTTGCTCTAATCATTTACCGGTATATTTTGAGTAACAATTGCGGGACAGCAGTTACAAAAATTAATACAAAATTAATCTCTATATTTGTGTGGGGTCCACGAAACATAATATAACTATAGTTATGCTTACAACAACAATAAAATTACTTAGGTATATTATACTAGCCTTCGTCTAGGTGGGGCTCGCCCTCAGATCTCCAATCTGCTCGGCATACGGCCTTGCACAATATAGCAAATGCTCATACGTGGTACTCTGGCAAAATATTTCGCGTTCTTCCATATAGAATTGGACTGAGCTAAAACTGTATCACGAAATTCCAACACCTCGTAAGGCATTTTAATGAACCACCCCCAACTTTTTTTGCTTCTCTTTTACGTTAAGTGAAAAAAAACGTTCAAATGTTGAATTATTTTAAATGAAAAATCGAACTACCAACTTTCATGTTTCTAACCGCAAGGGATCCCGAGATACGGCATCTTATAATAATAATAATAATAATAATAACCCCACTCCTTTTCTTCCCTTCTCGGTAAAATATCAAAAATGCTGCTATACGTATTGAATTATTTTAAGTGGAAAGTCCATATACGAAATTTCATATTTCTAACCTTCATAGATTCTTAGATATTGATATCTTATTATAATTTTGCAATCGCCGCCACTTTTTCTTTCCATCTCTTTTTTCTCCGTTTTACTATAATATAAAAAAAAGTTGAAACACGTGTCAAATTATTTTAAATGAGAAATCCAAATGCCAAATTTAAAGTCTCTAGTCTTAACTCATTCGAAGAGATGAATATCTTATTAAAGTAATATCTACCCCATTCTCCCTTCCTTTCTTCGAATTAAAAAAATCCTTCCTTAGTGATACTCTACGTAACAAATCTTATATACTGTTCTAATTTCAAGTTTCTAGCTTAATTGGTTTGGCCTGTGCGAAGTTACTCACTCAGGATTTCGTCTTTTATGTGTGAATTACAATAACAAGCTTGTGTTATTTCTCAAGAAAAGATGGAATGCCATTTGAAGTCACAATAAATCCCTGGTCCCTTCCTAATGTTTCCGTGTTGAACACCAAAAGTCACGGCTCTCTTTGTTGATCTCGTAGATAGCGAACGTACCTATGATCTTTGATGCATGAGGTTCTGTGGTTTAATTCCCGGTAAGTGAGCATAGAACGCACTACAGTGGGTCAGATCCAACTTTAAACTCTAGTTTTCACTCTGTAAAGCACCGCATTTGACAAACAACGTAAATACATATCAATCAATGAACCAACCGAAAAGTCTCCTCTTAGATTCAGAGAGCTTTTCGGTAAGGAGCGCTGAAGATTCTATATTTCTCTTTATTAAAGGTAAAGGTAATTGAGGTTATAATCCGGAATTCCGAAATCCATTTCATATCCTTTTTCTAGAACACAATAACACATTTTTAGTACAAAGAGTGAGCCGTCTTACCCTCCTTATTACAGTTGTTCGTCCAACGAATGAATCATATTCTCGCTACTTTGGGGCTTATGGTGACCGCTCCAAGGAACTAGGGAGAGAAGTATTCATAATTCAAATATGTCTGTATTAAGTACCGTACTATTAAGTACCACACATTTTTATTAGACTCTGCTATGTTTGTCACACATATTGATCGGTCGGGAAAAAAGACCATATAAGTATTTCCCAATGATAAATGCTGAAAGTTCAAAAAACCCTTTGGAGGGGGCGGTCGCCCCCTCCGCCCTCCCCGTGGATCCGCCAGTGAGCAGGGGAGTGTTTTGGTTTGGTTGGTCAGGGCCGGGGGCGCTAAGGTTAGTTCTTGCCACGGGCGACAACTAGCTAGTTGCATCGCCGATTCTGAAATATATATTCCATTATTTTTAGTTAAGAGTTCAAATGGCGAATTTTGTATCTCCAATTTATTAGAATCCTTGCATTTGGAATTTTGAAAACAAATAATGGGAAAATTTAAATAGGTCTACTATAGAAATTGCTCCTTTTCCCCTTAGGTGCCGAATTTTCAAGAACACTTCTAAGGGGAAAGAGATAAGTTTTATATTTTAAATAGTGAGTTTTCATGCCAAGTTTCACCTTTCTATCTACAATATGAGAGACAATTGGGGAAAAGTCATGAACCACCATTTACCCCCTTATCTAATCGAATATAACTAAAATAAAGAGTTCGTTTGCGTATCTGTCTGTGTGACTGTGTGTGGCCTGGGGACCAGGCGATTGAACTGAGAGTTACCAAATTTTGGTAACGGGCACCTGGGTCCAGGCCCGGACCAAGACGAATAACTTTTTTCAAAATTTGAACCAGAGGGGTCTCAAGGGGGGTAAAAGTAGTAGAAAATGACCGATATTAGTGTCGAATCGGGAATGCGGCGTAGGATCGACACTGCGTAGATCGAAACTGCGTAGGATCAAAAAATTCAGCTCAAACCCTGTTTCGATCCTACGCAGTTTCGATCGTACACAGTGTCGATCCTACGCAGTTTCGACCGTACGCAGTTTCGATTCTACGCAGTTTTGGTCCTACGCAGTTGCCCTGAAATAATTTAAGTTGTAATCATGCGCTCAAAAATATATTTTTTGTTCTCTCTCTTTAATTTGTTTAACCTGTGCAGCTATAAATTAGGGTTATATTCATGGACTCCACACGACCTGAATAGTGAAACTCCGATTGCATTAAGAGCTCCTTCTTGGCTAAGCGGTTAGCGTACGCGCCTTTGGCGTACGAGACCCGGGTTCGATCCCCAGCGGGAGATCATGTGGTTCGGATTCCACGTTAATCACTAGGTCCACGTCTCATATAGCCTCGCTGCTGAACGGGACGTTAAACTCAAAATCAAATCAACTCAACTCCGATCGCATTAACTTCCAAATTCACCCCATTTAGCTGCGGGCTGGAGTCACCGGGGTGTTACCAAGACAGCAAAAATAATCCAAAATGACCGATATCAGTGTCAAACGCATAGTTTCCGCGGTCGCTGAGATGAATGGTCATACACCTACATTCGTTGACTTCCAAATACATTTCCCATCGGCTGCGGGCCAAAGACGTTTTTTTTTTTCAAAATTCGAGCCAGGGTATCTCAGAGGGCGTTTACCAGGATATGTAAAATAGTAGAAAATGACCCATATTTTTTGTCTTTTGTTATTCCGTTTGTTTACATAGATATTTTATCTGACTCATGGAAAGAATGGGTACTTCAGCTATAGATATTTATCTTTCTAAAACTACTACCTTATTCTTTGATCTCTTGACAAAAGTAGTATTTTGTTCAAATTTCACGTTTATACTTAGTAGTTTGTGTTTGCTGATTAAAAGCCACTTACTTCTTCTTTTATAGATATTTATACTAGCCTTTGACCAGCTGGGGATCTTGCCCCCAGACTCCCGTGTTTGATCGGCCTACGGCCTTGCACCTCAGACCCAAAATTCTATCGAATTTCAAATTTGTTTTTCTATTTCAACTACCTAAAAGATAATATTTTATATTCCAAGAAAACGTCCATGCAAATAACAGGGAGATTTTTCATTTCCCCTTCAGACCCCTAAAAATACAAAAATATTCACTTTTCGCAATTTTTCTGTGGGTTACTCCCGGAAGGCTACAATCATTCCAAATTTAATCTTTGTAGCCCTACAGGAAGTGCCTGAAAATTTTGGGATGTAGAAGATGTTCCATATAACTTACATGGGAAAGGTTTTTCCATTGCCCATAAAATCCCCACTAAAGTTTGAAATTTTTATTTTTGGTCACTTGTGCAGGTAACTCTAACGAGAACCTACAAGCATACCGAATTTCAAGTTTATATTCTAATTCCAAATATTCAAAAACCTGATATTATATGTCTAAAATAACGTCTATTTATATACCATGGGGAATTTCTTCATCCAATCTTTAGAGTCCTTTCGTGGCAAAGCGGTTAGCGTTCGCGCCTTTGGCGTAGCGGATCCGCGTTCGACTCCCGGTGGGAGCTCATGTGCATCGGATTCCACGTTAATCAGTAGGTACACGTTTCATATAACCTCGCTCCTGAAAGAGACGTTAAACTCAAAACCAACTCAATTCATCCCCCCTTTAGACTCCGTAAGACTTAAAAGTATTCCGTTTTGGGAAATTTCCTGTGGGTTAGTCCCAGAAAGCTACAATCATGCCAAATTTCAACTTTCCATATGAACCGGAAGTACCATTTTATTTATGTCAATTCGTGTAGTTTTATATATAGAAAGGACTAGGATTATTGTATACATACAACCCATTCTTAAGAATTTCTGCTCTACCTGCTGGTCTGGTAGTTAGCGCACGCACGTTAGGTTCACTGGTTCTGGGTTCGATTCCTGGCTCAGAGGAATGAACGCATTCCGGTATTACCTTAATCTATATGTCTACATCTCGCATAGCCTAGTAGCTGAAAAGGGTAACTGAAGTTAAACAAGCTTATAAGTTAGCTTCTAGCATTGAAGATGATTAAGAACTAGCTGAAATACCCATTCTTCGCATGGATCAGATAAAATATCTATGCAAACAAAGTGAACAACGAAAGAAAAAAATATTGGTCATTTTATACTACTTTTACATATCCCGGTAAACGCCCCCTGAGACCGCCTGGTTCGAAATACAAAAAAAAAAAAAAAATACAACCTCACATCCCCAGCCGATGAGGGCTTATTTGCAAGTCAACGCCAGTAGGAGTATCATCGTTCATCTCAGCGACCGCGAAAACTATGGATTTGACACTAATATCGGTCATTGTGGATTATTTTTACCTGTCTCGGTAACCCCCACTCACCGGTAATCATACAATGGTAGTTGAATCTGAAAGTCATCGCTAATGGAAGTGTCACCATTGATCTCAGCGACCGAGAAAACTATGAATTTGACGCTAATATCGTTCATTACCTAGTAATTGTACTGTTCCGGTAAACACCCCTCTGAGACCCACCTTGTGCGAATTAAAAAAAACGCTTTGTCCTGGTTTGAACCTGGACCAACGTATCCGTAACCAAAATTGGTAACTCTAGGTCCACTCCTCTGGTCCTCAGGCCGCACACAGACATAGACACACAATCAAACTGTTTATTTTATTTATATTAAGTTAGATTATTAGAGACGCGGGCTTAAAATACCCATATGTCTCTTCAAAAATAATAAAAAAGAAGAAAATCCAAAATGCCTTTTTCTTGTGCTACATCCATTTCAGGTTTAATTTTATTTCTTAGTTAGTTGTAACATATTTTTATTGAGAACTGTTGTTCTAGATCCTAGGATGACCTACCATAACATAATATTGGTTGATACATAGCTTATACCAACAGAATAATTATTATTCTATTTGCTTCAGAAATAATACATTTAATTTATGTCAACTTCTGATTGTTGTGTTTGAACGCAACAGAACGGGAAATGCTACATCTATCAACAATTCTGAAAACGTCTGGGGCATATTCTAAAAATGTTGCTGCGCCTCTATCGGCAAACGAGTAAAATTAACGACAAAGCATTTTCACTTTGAACAGTTGAATATAATGCACAGTAAATCTATTCCCCCTTATACAGAGTCGTTTTGAAGTATGATTAACGTCATACTAAGGGCCTGACTACTACAGGAACCTTATGTTAGTCGAACTCTTTAGTATGGCACTAATCACGCGTCAAAATGACTCTGGATACGGCTTATTGTGTCTACGGTTAGATGTATAAATATATTCGTATTCTAAAACCTACTGACTAATGCCTCTTGGAACAGAGTTATCGCTTAATTACTAACAAAAACCGTTCGCAAAGTATCTAGCGAGTATGTATATCTCGTCCTTTGTATGTAGGCACAAATTACTCACTAAAGCCTGTGACAAACATCTTGACATTTCAGCTAAACGAATAAAACGCAAGCTCTGACGCGATGTTACCGAGTGAGAAAGGGGTGTGGCTATGGCTTGGCTAAACAGACGAACTACAGTGTGATCAGGTGGCAGAGGATAGACGTGGATGTGTACAAAATAGACGTGGCAATACCGCTGGCCTCTCATTTGCTAGCAGCATTTAAAGAGAACTTGGAGCGCCGCCTTCAAACGCCAAGATGTTTGTCACGTCGATACACTTTACAGAACGATCTATGACATAGTGACACATTTGTTTGATATATTATTAATAATCATATACATTATATAAGTGTAAGACTGTAAGTTTCTTTAAACTAGAAATTCTATGTACACTGAGAAAAAAATGTTCTTAAAAAAATATGTTACCTGCGTAATTCCTGTAGTTTTTGGACTTAACGTACAGCAGACGTATAACTGAAAATGAATGTTTTATAATACTTTCCGTATAAGTGTTCCATCTATACGTGCTTTCCGTATGAAACAATGTAGGCGGTCAGGATCTCACATACAAATGAACGCATATAACATATAGCTAACGAAGGACATAAGTATATGCATGTGATATACGGAAAACTGTTAGATATCTGATATCCTGCAACGGCATGATGTAACATTTAAGGGCAGTGCCTATGTAGCATACGGATAACGTATGCTCCGTACTGATTTCTATAGTAAGCAAGAGGATACCGTATATTTGTACAATATAGCGCTGTACGGAGAACATATTTTTCTCTGTGTAGTACTGAGCAGCATTTCTGGCGCTGGAGGCGTTGAATGGTACGGTATGTCTTCAACTAATTATTAAATTCTAAAATTTTCTAAGGAGTGCACGATAGCTCAGTGTAAGAGCGCTTGCCTCTGGTGCTTGGAGTTCCTGGTTTGATGTTAGCTCGCGCCGAATGGACTTTGGCGGGCAAACACCGTGTGTGTGAGTTTTCTCGGAGTTCTCCCGTTTCCTCCTACTTTCTTCATTCCACTATTTTCATTTATTTCTCATCATCACCGTCTCTTTTAGCCTAGCCGGCAGATACCTCGGACGTAGCACTCAAAGATTTTATTTCATTTCATTTCGTGTTACTCCCGTTTCGTTCCATTAATTCATTAATCATTATTCACTTGCCTTAATCATTCGTGTCCCTTAGCGTAAAGAGCATACGCGTGGGATGTTAAACTGAAAAAAAAATCATTTTTCTAAAATGCTGTAAATTCTAAAATTTTGAGACAAACCCTACAGGACTCCGTGACACATCGGCTGGGAATCACTACATAAGGAACTTTATTACTAGAGACCGGATTTTTAGGCATCAAAAATCCGGAAAATAGAGAGGCAAATAGTCACTTAAAATTTAAAAAAAATAGGCAGTAAAATAGGCACTAAAATGTAACTCGAAATAATGAGGATAAATTCTCAATACAATTAAAAACGAAGCTTGACATGCATTCCATGTATATATTTTTATAACAACGCACAGACACACACACACACACACACACATATATATATATATATATATATATATATATATATATATATATAATAAAACCTGTCTTCAACGGAATCGAATGAGACTCGTAAAAATTTCCTTTAAAGATAGGTTTCCGGTTAACAAAAGTAGATCTATGGAAAAAAAGCATGATTGGCTATAATGAACACACTGAGATAAAAATAAGATGTACGTACCTTAGTCAATTTATAGTATTTACTTCTACTACAAATTAGTACACGCGAAACTTAAAATGAACAGAAAAAAAATGAAAATGAAATGAAATGAAATTTTTGAGTTTTACGTCCCACGGTTATGCCAGTTAGGCTAAAGGAGACGGTGATGATGAGAGATGAATGAAATGGTGGAATGAAGAAAGTGGGATTAAACGGGAGAACCCCGAGAAAACCCACGCACACGGTGTTTGTCCACCACAAATTTCACTTGGCGGGAGCAGGGTTTGAACCCGAGACCCCTAGGACAGAAAAAAGGAATACTGTATATATGTCAACTTAATTTTTCAAATAGTCTTGAAGAGTTTTCTATACACACCGATGCTTGTCTACTCAACTTTCCAATGTGACTTTAGCCAGAGAAATTTAAGCATATCAGTGTTATTTCGACATTGCAGGCAAATGTTGCAGTTCTTTTAATCTTTTGACAGAATCTTGATAAGTTTTTAGCTTACAATCTCCTTCCAAGTCAGTGCCTTATTTCTCTTCTTCCTCCATCTTCTCTTCTCCTTCCAGACTTTCCATATAATTCTCTATTAAAGCGTCTACTTCGGTTCCCACATCACTATCTGTTTTGCTAGAAATATATCTAACCTCTCATAGCATATCTAAAAACTTTCTAAATGCTGCACTGCGAAATTTAAAATTTTCCGTTAAGAGGCTTGTTTTGATTTACGTTGTCTGCGTATTACAGTAATAAAGGGTCCGTTGAAAACAGGTTTTACTGTATATAATTTATATTCCCCAATGAAGCTTTATTTTGAAGAAAATGCATAGAATAGGCAACGTTAGGCACTAAAGCAATCATTTAGGCAGTAAGGGACGAAATAGGCAAAATAAAATTTCCTTAAATTGAAACTACAACCTTCCATATAAACTTTAAAACTTTATTTTCAGTCAAAACTTTAATATTAAAAAATAAACATCCGGTCTCTATTTATTACTGTTTAAAACAAGATCTTAACGTGTAATTGCAAACTGTTTGATCTTGATAATATACAGGGTGAATAGTTTATCTTGATCATCCGCTATAATGGACAAACAAAAAGAGAGAAAAAAGCGAAACTTTGCACGATGCAACTATAAGGATGGGGACATCTTAGCACGTATTAAACAGAAAGACCGAAGAAGCAGTGTTGTCAACCCAATACACTGCTGAAAATGGCGTATTTGTGGAAAATATCTAAAATGATTTTTTCCTTTCTCTTTTATAGCATTATAGCAATAGCTTTTAGTAGCTCTAATTACATCAAGCTCTAGCAATTACACCATTTAAGCAGTGTTGCAAACTCCAACAATGTTTATCATAACTCTGGAACGGTTTGAGATATCGAAGTCCTGTAAACGGCAAAATAATTTCCTCATCCAATACAAACCATACAAGTAACTAGATATGATACTTATCTCAGTAGTTTTTCGAAATAAAGGCTTTCAAAAAAAATTTTTTTCAAGCCTGGTAACTTCGTTCCTATTCATTCCAAACAAGTCATGCCTATGACCATAGTATAAACGCTAAAGCACTTTCGATGTGCATTATCCTGTGTACCTCCGTTGTGCTTCATGTGCGTTGGAGGCTTCCGAACTTTGGATGTTTGTGATACTGTAACATGCTTAGTTTGCAACACTAAATAATAAAGATGGTATTTTAAGTTTACGTTTGACATGTTGATTTGAAATATGTAATAACTTGAAGTAGTGTCATTTGAAAAAAAAATATATAACTTTATATTGGGTTGGCAACACTGTTTTGAGGCCTTTCTCTTTAATACATGCAATGATGTCCCCCTCCCTATAGTTGCTTCCTGCAAAGTTTCGCTTTCTTCCCCTTTTGGTTTCTCCGTTATAGCAGATGATCAAGATAAATGTCCACCCTGTGTGTTTACATTAAAAAAAAAAAATATTAAATAATCATTTTAACTTCTGGTTACCTTCTTAGGTTCTTTAAAATAATTTTGATTTCCCTCCTGATTTATTTTTATTTTCAACTTAATTGACTCTGGTTTTCCTCTTGAGAACCACTACACTTTTTTCACGTTTGGGACTTGTTTTACTTGTACAAATACGTTCACTAATGTTCATGTAAATTTTAACATACTGTACACGCATAATAATTTAAGAGTACAGTGAGAAAACGGGATGACCCTTTTTACTAATTTTTCAGGAAACGATTTTTAAAGTTCAAAACATTTTATTTCCTAAACTAATCGTGGAAAGTGCTTCAAATTTGATTTACAAGTTCGTTATTATATTGGAAACCAGTTTTCGAAAATTTATGCTCAACGTATATTATTGTAAGGAAAAGAATACAAAAAAAAGAAAGATTGGTTTGTACGAGGAAAACAAGAATTTTAGGAATGATCAAAAAATGGATCAAAAGATTGCGATCTTGGCCAATAATTAGATGTTGGGTCACGAGCCACAAAATTTTTGAATGGCCTCTAAATCGAATTTCCGTATATTTTACGGAATAAGCACATCATACTGAGTTAAGTGGTAGTTTTGGTTTGGTTACACTATATGTAGTTCTCGAGATATTAGGCGTACAAGAAAATGTTTGATTGAATGAAATATGTTTTTTTTTTTTTTTTTTTTTTTTTTTGGATGAGGGACCACAAAAATTTTGAATGGACACTAAATCGAGATTTCATATATATATATATAAATATTTTTTTTTTTTTTTTTTTGTTTTGCGGAATAAGCACATCATACTGAGTTAAGTGGTAGTTTTGGTTTGGCTACAGTATATGTAGTTCCCCAGATATAAGGCCAACAAGAAAATTTCCATCTGAAATATATTGAATCTTTTGATCCAAAAAGGGGTCTATTGCAGGCAAAAAAAAAAAAAACAAAAAAAACAGGCGATTGTTTTTTTTCTAAATTATAAACAATATTATTAAAAATAGATTGTTTTCTTCCTTTGTTGCTTTTAATCTCCATTACTCAGTGGTGTGGTGGACAAACACCGTGTGCGTGGGTTTTCTCGGAGTACTCCCGTTTCCTCCCACTTTCTTCATTCCACCATTTCATTCATTACTCATCATCACCGTCTCCTTTAGCCTAACCGGCATAACGTGGGACGTAAAACTTAAAGATTTCATTTCATTTTCATTACTTAGTGATGCTATTCAGCTGGTTCGCACCGGTTGTTAAAATATTTGGAATTCAGAGAACCGTTTGTTATACCCAGACATAACAGTAAATTTTACCAAGTTATACCCAGGAACAGTAAATTTTAGTTTAACTATCTTTGTGTTTAGAAATTCTTATAGCTACAGGGTTAAACATATGGTCTCTCAGAACAAGGTATAAGCGTTTATTTCTTAATCTCAAATGCTCAGGTATCAAGAATGAGAACTGGAATCACATAAGTATAATGGTGAGGGTTAATTGTATTTGAAACAAATACATACCACCGTCAACAATTGTCGATCGAATTGCTGGACTAATGTCTTTCCAATACTTTTTGACAACCATCTATCTTGGATAATTCGTTTCCAAGGTATTAGCAGTGCTACCTAATTTCGCCACACCAGCTTGTAATAGGATGCTGTGTAGATCATTACTTATCACTTGTGGTATCCACTAAAAAGAATGCTTTTGTCTACTTTGCATGGTTTGTTCCCTAAGAGAGTTCCTATTCATCTACTCTCTCTTTCTCTATCTCTCTCCATATATATACAAGGTGTTAATGAACTATACCGACAAACTTTAAGAGGTGATTCCTCACATCAAAATAAGAGAAAAAGTTCATATGGCTCTATGGCGAAAAGTGTTTAGTTTCAGATCTAGGGCTGTCCAAAATTGCGAAAAAGACAGGTTTTAAGGAGCCCAATTTCGAATCCGAAAGACTGTGTATGGTGCTCCTTATCAGCGTAAAGAAAGCCAGGCATTCACAATCCAAAAGTGCTTATGTCGTCAACTGTCAATAGGTGTAAAGGTTATTCCCTACAGGGTGTAATTCTCAGATATGATTTCAATAGAGTTTTCAGATATACTCTGATTTCAAGAAGGGTCCAAAGTAGCAGGAGTTAAACCTTGACAACAATAGACATCCAATGCTTCGGAGGAAAGGCGGAAGTGCTAGGAACCGACTGCTACATGCTTCTTTGTGTTCGCAATAACGTGTGATGGTATGTATTTCGTCACGGTATATTTCACTTGTAAGCATGAAAGAAAACATCGCACCATGCGCTTTCTCGAATACGAGAGACCGTGGTGCTGACGATCCTTAACAGTTCCGACATTGCGCTAAAGGATTCCGTGTTCATTGCTATCAAGGCTTATCGTTTGCCTAGTTTGGACCAATCATAAAAGCAGAGCATATCTCAAAATTCGATTGATGGCATGTCTGGGAATTTCACCCTGCAGAGAATAATCCGTACACCCATTGAACATTAATGAAATATGCATTTTTGGATGCCATATGCGTGACTTCCTTTACGCTGATAAGTACCACCATCCACATTCTCTCGAATTCGAAACAGGGCCTCTTGAAATTTGGCTTTTTCGCGATTTTGGGCAGCCCTAGCTCTGAAAGTATGCGCCTTTCGCCATAGGTCCATATGAACTTTTTCACTTATTTTGATGTGAGGAATCACCTCTTAAAGTTTGTCGGTATAGTTCGTTAACACCCTGTATATATACAGGGTGGCCCATTTTAATCTTTCCACGGAAATATCTCGAAAACGGTTCAACATAAATGAACTGAACAAAAACTCAAATAGGAAATACCATGGGGCAAATCGAATGGTGACGTCGCGGTGCCCCCAGGGCCGCTCTTCAAGGAGGCCAGGGGCCCAGCTTTCAAATTTTAAATAGAAACATGAAGCGAGTGACACCTCGTTCGATAGATCTTTAAACACTAAAAAGAGATGTGACAAAAGATTTTTCATATCGGTCACCGTATTCAAAATGGCCGCCAAGATATGTTACCTGTATCAGATAAACGTCAATAGGGATGGTATCGAGACGAGACGAGATGAGACTCTGTACAATCTCGGTCTCGTCTCGATTGATAAGTAGCGGTCTCGGTCTAGAGCTCGACTCGAGTCAAAACTCGCCATCTCGGTCTCGGTCTCGTCTTGGCCAACAGATGCTTGTCTCGATCTCGAAGGCCAAGTCTCTGTCTCGTCTCGAAAGTGTCGAAACAAATAGTGTGAAATTAAAATTGTGAAAGTATTATTATCGTACAATCTGTCGTTTCCGCTTCTTATTTTTTGCTTTCATTCTTGACTTAGAATTATGCTATGATGTACCTCTTCGTTGCTAATTTGCTAGCTCTAATGCTTTCCATGCGTATTCCAGGTTCAATCATCAGTGGATATACCTGGAATAAAACTCTAATCGTACCGGTAACTCATATTTTACTTTCAGCAATAGACTTTGTCTCATATAACCTCAGTACTGCCTATACAATTAAACTTTATTAAATTAACTCCAGTACTATACAGTAGTTTATTTTCTTCCTTTGAACCAGAATTGTTCAATACCTCCTTAGGGATAACGCAACACATAGCAGTACGAATTCTGCTCGACTGTCATTTTAAAAACAGAATATAACGTTCATTACCCTTAACAAATAGGGTAAATTATTACTACAATATGTTTTGATCAAATCGATCAAATGCCTTATTATCGTTTCACATCTCAGTGTTTAATTGACACTTTATAACAGGAACTTCCTTAACCTTGTGGTAGGAGCTACGGTACTCATCTTTGCTATCTGTGGTCTCGGGTTGGATCACCAAACAAGTTTGATTCAAAGTCCGATGTTTCCCATAGTTCGCGTTCACTTTAAGTACATTATGTTTCTTACACAAATTCATAAGGTCTTAGTGTATTACATAAGCATATATCCAGTGCCTTAACGTACATAAAGCTTATTCCTGAGCTCTCAGTGGTGCATGTGATCTTTATTCGAGAAAGCTAATCGTGCGTTCATTACGTTGAAATTTTATATTGATTCAAAATTACTTGCGAAACATGGATGTACATATTCTATAAGTATATAGGTAATTCGAGTTATCTGTATCTATTTTCTCTCTCGCCAAAACAAGTGATTCTTAATTTTCGTAGTGTTGCTGCAACATGAATGATCAATAATATATATATTTTTTTTTTCGCTGTACGACTTTCGTTAAATTTTGCATCCATTTTTACCCATATATATATATATATTGGCGCGGATCCAAGGGGGCTATAGGGGCTGTAGCCCCTTTGACTCTCAGGTATACACTGGATAAAATGGGCTTCAATCCTACTTTACACTGGATAAAGCTGCAAATTAGCCCCTGGTTTAGCCCCTCCCTCGATCATATCCTGGATATACGAGAGCGAGTCAAAAATTACCTACACTTTTGATATCACTTTTCTTACATTGCGAACTTTGTCTTCTTTCCTCGCATATTTTATTGTTATACTGTTGTGCTGATGCTGTGTAAGTGTGATCTTAATTTCCCATTTTTCTTCCTTCTGTTGCAGATATATCATGGCTGCTCCATTGAAAGTTGGCACCAAACAGGAACAACGAGCAATGATCCGATTCCTCCGGTCGGAGGGTGTCAAAGGGTCAGACATTCATCGCAATATGGGAGAAGTGCAATATCACGTAAAACTGTGATTTTGTGGCTCAAGAGGTTTAAAAGTGGC
Source organism: Thermobia domestica (assembly GCF_964235325.1). Classification (NCBI taxonomy): domain Eukaryota; kingdom Metazoa; phylum Arthropoda; class Insecta; order Zygentoma; family Lepismatidae; genus Thermobia; species Thermobia domestica. Next base: position 16,102,144 of record NC_137459.1, read on the forward strand.
CGAACAAGCGTAACGCATGAAGAGGGAGCAGGACAGCCATCAACCTCCATTATAGATGACAACATTCAACAAGCTCAATAGATGGTTCTGGCGAATAGGCGAATCACTATCGATGAGGTAGCAGCTACTTTGAACATCAGTCATGGCTGTGCCCATCAAATTATCTCGGTTTTCATAAAGTCTGTGCACTTTGGGTACCAAGAAAGCCTACTGCAGAACACAAGCTCACTCGTGTTAGGGTCTGTCAACGCTTACTCACTCGCTTCAACAACGAAGGTGATGCACTTTTAAGCAGAATAGTCACCGACGATGATACATGGGTTCTTCACTATGAGCCAGAATCAAAGCGCTAGAGTATGCAGTGGAAACACCCTAGATCCCCGACGAAGAAAAAATTCAAGACTGTGCCATCCGCAGGAAAGGTTATGTTAACTGTGTTTTGGGGACTCACAGGGGCTCATAATGGCAGAGTTCATGGGAAAGGGAAAGACGATCAACAGTGCGAGTTATAATTAAATGTTGGGAAAGAACCTGAAGACGGCAATTCGCAAGAAACGCCGAGGTTTGTTGTCGAAGAAAGTTTTGTTGTTGTATGATAATGCACGGCCACACCCTGCTCATCACACGATTGAAACCATAAAGAAGCTGAAATTTGATTTATTGGAACACCCTCCCTACAGCCCAGACCTACCTCCATCTGACTTTCACTTGTTTGGGCCACTCAAGGATGCTTCGCGTGGTCGCCGATTTGCCTCAGATTTAGACATGCAAAATCCGGTGCAAAAGTGGCTCCACGACCAACCGAAAACCTTTTATTTGGAAGGAATACGTAAGCTCGTTGACCGTTGGGCCAAGTGCATTGATATAAGGAGGGACATTACGTAGAAAAATGATGTGCATAATATAACCTAGCTTCATGTCAATAAACTGTATAATGAAAAGCGTAGATCATATTTGATTCGCCCTCGTATAGGTAGACTATGCTAAGTCATTTTTTGATCGAAATTGAGTTAAGAACATTGCTATGTTTTTTCTTGTGGTGTAATAATGTAAGTCTAAAAGAATCCTATTACTTTGTAACTACTTAGTATAGTTTGAAAAACAGTACTATAGGTCTTACTTAAGGAATTGTCTGTTTGATTCTTCTGTAAAATTTCGAAATTATGTTTAGGTTTAGTTTACCTTTGAGGTTCAGATAAATAAAATCATAACCATAATCATAATCAACCATTATCAATCCACTGCTGGATGAATGTCTTTCAAAGTCTTCTCAACAACTGTCTTAAGAGGTGCAACGGATCATAATTTGCGCGAAAAATTGAGTATTTCTAATTTTGAGTATTCAAATTAGAAAGATGAATTTCGGTACATGAACTCCTCATTAGAAGTAAGGGGACATGGCGTTTTTAAAAAAAAATCCATTTTAAGAGGGAGGAAGATGATATATTCTGTAACCGCATCACTGGGAAACGCTTCAACAGTTGAAAGTGGATTTTGAAACATACTCTAACAGCACAAGATGTGCTAGGCATGTGCCATTTAGGTGTCCCAGTTGTGCGAAACGCCGGAAGATTCAAAATTTGAAAACAGTCTGCAGCTAACAGTGCATGGCCACCACTAGAACTCCAAAATTGTGAAACAGGTGTCAATTTTATAACGTGCAATTTATCTAAATGAAAATGTTTGCTCCAGGGCCCTCGTAGGGTCCCACGCGGAGTCTACCTCGAAGTTTTCATTTGGAAATGGTTCAAGAATTATATCGTTTATAAGCTATCGCTCTTCAACTTTCCGACGGCCCGTCTGGTAAAAGCAGTCTAGAAGACACGGCTGCGTCGAATGTTGTTTGCTGAAGCTTGGCTTTTGTTCTGGTCTATATGTGAGAGCCACGTAAGTCACACGCCACGGTCGTAGCAACCTGGTAGCTGCCAGGACTTTATCTTTGTTATGCAGGTATGAGGGCCATATGCTTGACGATCACTCTACGGCGTGATATTGAGGCTTGAGTGTCTCGTGGAGGGGTGCGGCCATGTTGTTGTTCATGAAGAAGTGATAAAAGCACAGTGGTTGGAGACACCAACAGCACTGAATAAAACTCTTCTCTATGCAGTGTTCGTCGTTCGGAGTCGAACATGTCGAGAAAGCTGAATCCTTTGTGTGGAAACTGAAAGACAAGTCTCTCACTGACTGGTAACTAAAATCGTCAGGAAGGTCGATGTATCCACATTTGCCGAAAGCGTACTTGATCATATCTTGGAATCTGGGTGATTTCAACTGATTTCGTGTTACCCCAATCAAATGAGCACTGGAATACCGATTTGTCATGTCTAGCTTGTCTCCAAGTCCTTCATTCCGAACATACTTGTGGGCACGCTTCACCATCATTGTTCTGTAAAGAATATATCCCACATCGAATGGCTGTCCATAGGAAGTACAGCCTGGAGTGGTTGTTCGTGGATGTAAGTCAGGACACTCTTGATACAAGACGGGTCTCTCATGATGGCTGCGTCGTCCTTCAACAAAAGACACGGAGTTCCAACGTCTCGAACAAGATGTGGCAGGTAGTCCTTGGATATTGCCTTTGTCATCATTCCTGACTTGTTGGCTCTGATTATGACTCCAGGGATCTGAGGGATTTTACATTAGACCCTTGATCCGAATTTTCTGTATGGTTCGCGGAACACAATGACAGTCGGGAACACGAGATTTCCTGAAGCCGAAATCGCTTCCTGGACTGTGTAAGAATGTGTCATTTTTGATTCGGTTCTTACTTGAGTTTCGACATTTTTTACTCCACGTTGAGTTAGAGTTCGTGGAGTTAATAATTCATAATTGAATCCACTTTGATCAAGATTCACAATTTGATCAAGGTTGTAGTTACCCTTTTCAATCTCCCGCCTGATTTGTTGAATGTAGCTGTCGAATTCGTTTGAACGTTCCAGTGCTTTTGTTCTGGCTGCCATTGTCATGACTTTTGTGATTTTCCTGGAACACCAGTTCATTTCTCTCAATATTCGGCGGATCCAGAATCGGGATGCCTTGAAACCAGTAACCCCTAGCTTCCGCGATTGTTCCAAGGCTTCCACGGCAATGTCGTCTTCAGCGATCCTGAAAAAATTCGGAGCAGCGCGTTGATTTTTGCACCATGCTTTGACAGATTCTCGGAGTTCTGCTAGCTTGGTCCGCTTGGATACCTTGTCCAGGAATAGTTTCATCCGAATGATGTCACTTGTACAGATGTCAACTCTTGCTACGCGTTTCGCATCCTTGAGTTTGCGACCACTGGATGCGTTGTTATAAGCTGCTACACTGTCCCTCAATTTCAATTCACTTCATAATCTCCAAAATGCGGTTTCCTGAGAAGGATTTGGGTCCAGGTAATCGTAATCAGGATCGCCTTCGGTAACCGAAGCAATTCGTTGTTGACTTGACGTCGTGTCCAAGGGCTGGAATTAAGTATTGTCTTCGAACGTAACATAATCGTCTACGGTCATTGTAATGTCCTGGTGAACAGAGTTTGTTACCATCAACTTGATGAGCTTGTGAACCTTCCTTGCAATTGTTTTGTCGGCATCGAAAGGCTGAACACAAACAAAGTCAGTATTTTCTAAGCTACAGGGAGCTTTCATCACTCACTGCACAGTTGCCATCGTGATATCAAGTAAAATATTGTAACATCCACGAGAAGATTAACAAGTGAAGTCATGGGTTCGTGCGCTGCACGCACTCAGCGGTGAGCGATTGCTTCTGGAATTGGCTTCCTTTGCTATAACCTTTGAATAGAAAACTCAAATAAACACCATTGAATTTGACCCGCAAACTTGCAAAATAATAATAATAATAATAAAAATAATAATAATAATAATAATAATAATAATAATAATAATCCCTAAAACTGCTACTGTCTTACAAAGTTGGAAAATGCATCTAAAATATGGGTTTTTCAGATACGTCTACTGACGTCCCCTTATATTTCGCGAATAGGATAATGGCAAAAATACACACTGCCAGATTCGTAATCTACATCTTCAAAAACCACTAACTCCGTTGCCGTAGATAGCGGCGCAAGAAAAGTGTAGACATCAGAACAAACCTACAAGCTCCCTGGTCTTCAATGAAGCGATCACTTAAAAAGAATGCACTTGCGAAAATCGGGAAAACACGGACAAAGTTGTCCCTTTCAAACGTGTGAAGGTCAAGTTTGTACCGCAATTTATCGTTTTTTTTTAACACAAGCTTTCAAACGATATGCTATTTGCCCTCTTTTCAAATTGCAAATTTTGAGTTGGACCCCACCTGGTAACCTGCGGGGACCCTGGGGTAAACATTATCATTTCGATAAATAGCACTCTTCAAATAATGAAACACGTGTATTAGAATTTTGACACCTGTTCTACCGTTTTGGAATTCTAGTGGTGGCCATGCACTGTTAGCTGCAGACTGTTTTCAAATTTTGAGTCTTGCGCCATTTCGCACAGAGTTTGATTACAGCTATGAGATTTCTGTTGTCGTTTTTCTTTTAACACTAGCTTTCAAACGATGTGCTACTTGCCCCTCTTTTCAATTGCAAATTTTGAGTTGGACCCCACCTGGGATATTTCGGGGACCCTGGGGCAAATATTTTCACTTCGTTAAATTATGCTTTTACAATGATGAAACAGGTGTTTTGGCGTTTTAGCATAGGTTTTAACTTTTAGGGATAGCAATGTATTTATGTACACCTGCTATAGAAAATAGGTAAAAATGTTCTCTGTATTTTAGCCCCTGCAAAGGCGGGGTCACTTCCGGGCACAAAACGAACACCTGTTTTGGAACTTGCTTGAGAAGTCCTATCAGGAAATATATAGAATGTCTCCCAATTCAAGGTGCAGTTTCGATATCATCCCTGGTAAGAGTAAGTTGTTCGGTATTGTCCCTGTCCATTCCCTGTCCAATTGATGTCCCATCTTGCCTGAACTTGGGCTTAGATGTCATTAAGACTGTCGCCAAACATATTAGGGATTCTGAAAATTATGGATTAAACACGAGCATCCACCAATTTTGACATATTCTTCACCCATCACACACGACGATGGAGGCTTAATTTGAACTTGAACGGTGTCGGGAGTGTTCTATTCATCAAACCGTCCTAGAAAAGTGAATTTGACACTAATATCCATTGTTTTATATTATTTTTGAACTTCATCCACCTCTCCTCCGCAAAGCAGATTTAAGAAAGAGCTGGAACAAATGTTCTTTTTTTTTTGTAATAAAAATCTCATATACCAAGTTTCATCTTCCTAACTTTACGGGCTCAATTTCTTTTATGTGAGATACTCAATAGTAATTTTTTATCCACCCCCAATTCTTCTCGACTTCAAAATCGAAAAGACATCTTCGTACTCGATTAGATATCTCAAACACCTATTCTCGCATAAATCTGCTGGCTCTGACTACTTTCTAAGTGGCAATCTGATGACAGACACATACGCAATATTTCATTATTATCAAAGACTGGCTCTAAACAGCCAAAGTTCACAGAGTTAAATGAAAAAAACTGAACTAGAAGAGATGAAGAATCCCAAACATTTTCCCCTGAGTCATTCCATTGCCCATACCTTTACCTTCTGCTATAAGGACTTTCTATTAAAAATAAATAAACAGGTGTTTCATTATTTTTAAGAATATTTCCTCTAGATACGATGAATAAAAGCGAGAAGCGGAAAAATCCCTCTTGGCAGTCGCACTTCCAAAAATTTCTTTAGTGTAACTTTCCGTCACAAATCCTATCCATTATTAACATTTCCAGGTTCTAGGTTAAGCGGTTTGGCCTTGGCGCTGATCAGCCAGTTATTCATTCAGTACTTCGTTTTGTATATATAGAGGGTGTCTCAAAAGTCCCCTGACATAGGGTAACTCTGTTATTATCGGAGTTACAGCAAAATGTAAAAGGGAAAACCGTCTCCAAATATGATGCTTTCAATCTAAAGTGAAGGAATGTTTTAAATGGGAAGAGCCGTTTGGGCTGTACACTCTTTATGCGCCCAAATTTAAATGAAAATCCGACGTTGCCATTTACCTTGACCCACAACATAAGTAAATGAAGTTACTGATTGAAATGGGGGTTGGTCATCGCCACGTTACGTAAAGGACAATAACTTTATTCACTTATGTTGTGGGTCCGGTTTAAAAAAATCTTTCACTTTAGATTGAAAACATCATATTTTGAGACGGTTTCCCCTCTTACATTTTGTTCTAATTCTAGTTAAACACAATGTTTGTTTTTATTTTTGAACTCCATAAAATGAAAGACTAAGATGAAACTAACCAATTGCTTGAACTGAACGATATAATACAATGAACAGCAAGAAGCATAAAACTTTCCTAGAAACCCACTAGGTGTCTATTTAAAATGAGAAATACTTAGCGTTTGTTTTCCTACTTATTCTAATGCCAATATTAGTTATCAAATAAGAAATAACGGTTAAGAAATGTGTTGTCCGTGTCTTAATACTTTTTATTCTTGCAAACTGTTCAATATCTTACATTCATTAATGTATTTGAAACATTTCACAGGGATATGATTACTTCCTTGTATATTAGTTTCACGTTGAGGTACAAGTGTTAGGTAAGTAACAAAAGTCTTGCTCCTTAATTTTTATTCTTTTTGCAAGGGATCTAAAGTTTTCCCTGATTATATAATACAATAATAGGAAAGAAATAGGCCTACCACACACTGAGGCAGCACTCGGAGAAATAACTAAGAAACAATATAAAAATCCTATCTATATATAAAACTACATGAGGTGACACAAATTAAAGGTTGACGGTGACGTGGAAAGTTGAAATTTGACATGATTGTAGCTTTCCGAGACTAATCGATAGGAAAATTGCTAAAGTGAATATTTTTAATTTTTAGGGGGTCTAAAGGAGGGATGAAGAATTTCCCCATATTATTTAAATGGGTGTTTTTTTGGACCTATAATCTCATGTTTTAGGTACTTGGAATTGGAATAAAAACTTGAAATTCGGCATGCTTGTACATTTACGTTAGCGTAACTAAGTAAATAAGTAAAAATAAAAAAAATCCAACTGTAGAGTGGTTTTATGGGGAGCTGAAAAATCTCTCTCATGTTATTTATATGGGACACCTTTTACACCCCAAAATTATTGGCCACTTCCTTGTAGTTCTACAATGATCACATTTGACGTGATTGCAGATTTTCGGAACTAATCCTCATGAAAATTGCCATAAGTATATTCTTTTACTTTTTAAGGAGTGTAAAAGGTGGGAAGAAGAAATTCCTATCTTGTAAAGGTAACCAAGAAAGTTCAGTCGCTTTTTGTAGATGTCTGTGTTCAATGGGTCCTCACACCTTGAGTTGAATGCGAATGGAGTTAAGGCGAGGGTCAGTTGTTGGTGTGGGTATATTCAACATACTACGTGGTTGTGGCAGTTAAGTTACACAGTGAACTTGGGTAAGAAAAAAGGCAACATGGGACCTCCAAAGAGCGTCATAAGGGCATAAGGGCCTGTATTCTGTAAGAATTCAAACTGGGGTCAAACTCTTCTGCAGCGAGGCGGAAGATGTGAAAGGTATTTGGTGAGGGTGTCGTGGCTACGCGGAGAGGCAGCGGTGGTTTAACAAGTTTCATGACGGTGACGAAACACTCGAAGACGCACGATGTGCCGGAAGACCAACACGTGTACAAAATGAAGATCTTCAGGCTGCAATTGAGGTAAATTGTGGCCATACATGTGAGGAACTCGGACTACAATTCAGTGTGAGTGGAGAAACCATTCGGCAGTACTTCCATCTGCTTGAGAAGCACTACAAGTAGGGTTGATGTGTCCCACACGATTTGACTCCGGGCTAGAAGGCAACGCGACAGACACCTGTGTTTCTTTCTCTAGATAAGCTTCATGTGGCTAGGATGACTCGAGACACCATTTTACATCTTGGATGCGAAACACTATTGCGTCCGCTTTACTCCCCGGACATTGCACCGTCCGATTCTCAGCTGTTCTATTCCTTAGACAATCACCTTGAAGGACGCCAGTTCAAATCCCTAGTAGGGGTGCAAGATGCACTTGATATCTTCTTCGGGTCACGACTCACCAAGTTCTACCGCGATGGAATCTATAGTCTTCCAGAACGTTGGTAGAAGATCGTCGATGCTAATTTGGACTAATTTTGATATTCCAGGTATGTCTTAGGTGTTCGAAGGTGGTGGGGTGAAAAAGCGACAAAATTTTCTTGGTTACCTTTACATTTAAACGTGCGTTTTCTTGGGATACAAAATCTTATTTTTTAGATATCTGAAATAGGAAATGAAACTTGGAATTTGGTAGAATTGTGAGTTCAAAAGTTGCGATTCCGTAGGCCGAGTAAACACGGGGGTCAGAGAGCTAAGCCTCCAGCCGGGCCAAATTCAGGAAATGTTAAGAGCAAAAGCAGGAAATTCACTCTTAATGCAGAGGCTGATACATAAGAGACGTGAAGCCGTAGATCGAGCAAACACGGGGGCCTGGGGACCGAGCCCCCCAGCTAACTAAAGGCTAGTATTTATTATAAAACTGAAAGTGACTAAGTTTGTGACTTAATAACTTTTGAACCACCCGATCAATCTGGATCAAATTTTCAACATAAATGAGGTTTGGACTTGGTGTAGCTTTTGCATATCATCTTGACGCTACAGTTTGGAGAGAGATGGACTAGATATAAAAATGATCAAAAATGACTGATATTAGTGTCGAATCCATGGTTGTCGGTAAGCTGAGAAGAACAATGACAATGTTAGTGCTGTTTAAATCAAAATTCAGCTTTCCAACTTAAAGGAGGGGAGACTGAGATATAAATAAAATAATAGAAAATGACCGATATCAGAGAGGGCTTCAATAATAGTAAAAAAAGACTGACTAACGGAACATATTACTATTTTTTAATAAATTTAATCCAACAAAGCGGGTACTTGATGTTAGTACAAAATAAAATAAAAAAGTCATAATCCACTGAATTGATCTTTCTCGTTCCAATTTCTTAATCTATTTTGTATTTCAGTTATTTCTACTTTTACTCCATGAACAAAATTATAATAATTGTTTACTGAAACCTTCGACCAAAGAAAACTCATCCTCTCGGTAAAAGATCACTTCCGAGTTCTCTAGAAATTAATTAAGATATTGTCTGAGTTTAATAGTGAAATACTTATTAGAAGCTATAAGAAAAAGTTATTTTCTAGAACGTAAACTAAGCAGAATATGAACACAAGTAAACTATTTTAGAAATTTCATTACTGCCTAGGTAGGTACATCCATACGCACGCCATGCGCAAGTAGATATATCCAGGCCTTTATCATAGGTATAAATGCCAAATTGAGAAAGAATATTTCTTTAGGCAGTAAAGCAAGGAATTTGATTTGATCTGATTTCATTTTACCGTCATTTTTAGCAACGAGGCTATACAAGACGTGGACCTACAGTTTAACATGGAATCAGAAGCACACGAGCTCCCACCGGCAATCGAACCTGTGTCTCCCACGACAAAGGCGCGTACGCTAACCGCTTAGCCACGATAGAGCTCAAACAATGAATATTTTTTGGAAATATGTATCCTAAGGGGGTGACGAGGGGATCAAATGTATTGCCAATAATTGTGTATCTCTTTAATTTCTGAAGTTTTAGAGATGTAACTCTGCATATAAACTCTTCGATAAAAATAAGGAAACACGTATTTCACCGTTTTCCAAAATTCTGCTCCTGACGGGAGAACGGGTATCATTTCAATATATTTAGTGTCTCTTTCATTATTATTGAGAAATACCTTATATGAGAATACGTTTAAGTTGAAGATGTAAAATTTGGCAAATAAGGGAATAAGTTTTCCACGTTTTCGAAAATTCAGTGGGGAAATTCTAAAGGGGAAAACGGAGGTCACTTCTATAATTTGAAATTTCGCTACTCTTCTCAAATTGCCCAGTGTAAGTATTCGCATAAGTTGGAGATTTTAAATTCGGTATACAAGGTGCTTCAAAATAACACCGACAACGTGTGGGAGGTGATTCCTGACACCAAGATAAGACAAAAAGTATAGACCAACCTGGGTGCACAAATTCGTCCTTTCGGGGTTAAAGGCTGCCGAACACATGAAAAAATGAAGTTTAAAGGTCCATAGCTCCAAAGGTATGGGACCTACCGTAGTTGGGTCAAGACTTCACTTAGGAACTAATATTTGCGTTATCCAAAAATCCATGTTTGAAAATCCTGTGGTACTCACAACGACTTATATAAAGGAAGTTTAGCTACGGGCAAACGGCGCCGACATTCCGAAATTTATGTAGGTGTATATCAATGGCGGGACGTGTTTTATGTTCTCAGGGGTCTCGATATTTTTTGATTGATTTGCTTTAGTTAAAATCTTTTATGAACACTGTCATAAAGTGCTGTGCTCAATTCTGATCATAATATAGTTCCATTTTTACTGTGGGGACTGCCTTTGACTAGAACAGAGACAGGCAAGAAAAGGGTGCGTGCTTTGCTTGGTTGTTTTACACAAACACATTTGAAACAAAAAAAAAAAAAAAAAAATATGTTTAGAGTTCAGAAATTTTAACTTCCATCTGAATGTTTTAATTGCTTTTCTTTTTTTTTTTTTTTTTTTTTTTATAATGGCATGTGAGAAATATTTATTTTAATTTGCTTCTGTGAAAATAAAAATCTTGTGGGTGCTGGACCCCGAAGCACACACGCAGTCGGCTCGGATGCTACGGGCATATAATTTTAAGTACAACAAAAATTTGAAGTAAAAGGGGCGGATGCAAGCCGAATGTTTGGTGGGCGGTCGTTCGAAGTCAATAGGTTTTATTTTACATTTATAATACAAAGTTGAATTTTTTAAGGATAGATTTTATTTTTAAAATTAAAAAAATCTTTTTCTGGGGGCGATCGCTCCGATCGCTCACCCGCTGGATCCACCCTGGTTAGATATGTTAACGACTTTTAACTCTTACAATCCCTCTATGATATTTTAACTACAATAATTTTGCTTCTTCCGATGATAGAATATCTCTAACAACCAACTTGTTCCAGATTAGCGCCCATAATAATATTCACTAGACTCCAAGCCGCTCGACTTCATACTACAAGCATTTCTCCATTCAGATTATTTTAGAATTTATTTACAGAGTCACAGACATATTGCGTCCATTAGTGCTCTTTCAAAAAGTGCATAATGCGTTCCAAACACAGTTGCAGACATTAATGCACGCATGAAGTAGGAATAAACGTCGCTGGTTCAAATAAACACTTGGGTACATTTTTAAAATATTCTTCTCATTTCATATTATTTATTAGAGTACAAGGAAAGAACTTCAAACTCGCCAACCAAAATCCAAATCTTAACTTTATTAGGAATGCAAAAATTAACAAAAATACTTTGGGACATCAATAATAGTCATTTAATTAATTTTGGGATTTTGCACAATCTTTTGAAGAAATTATATTTGTTGACCGAAATTATCACAATGAATATGAGGAAACAGGTAATTTCAACAGAACGCTTGGAAGTTGCATGGAATAAATTTGTTCAATGTGTGTGTGTGTGTGTGTGTGTGTGTGCTTAAGGGTCAAATCAGTAGGGGCGGCAAGTGGTCAATTATCTCCAGAATTTGAGAGTTCTTTACATTTTAATCATTATTAATAATGGCAGAATAATATAAAATAATGCAAACTACTTGCACCTATGGAATCATAACCTCTGTCTCCAAGCATAATCTGAAATTAGGGTGCTTGGTCGGGTTAGAAGTAAACAAGGGTCTGCTCAGTGTTACAGAAGAGAAATGAAACTTTTGAATCACTCACACGATATCTATGAACTACGATATACGATTGAGTTCCGATTGGTATGAGCACTTTATTAATGGAATAAGTCACAATTTGATAACCTTTAAACTTCTACATCGCTTTTAGATGCCTTTTCAACGAGTAACTGAAATATTAACCAAAGAATCTGAGATTTGAAGTGTAGAACAATCCACTCTCGGAATCTGATTTTAAACCACGTGTTTGTTGGTTCCTTTCGTCTTTCCTTAGTTTTCCACTACTAGCGTACCTGCATTTCAGTAAACACTCCTAAAATACCCTCGTGACTATACGGTCCAGGACTCGATTCCCGGTGGGGGCACTCCGTAAAAGCTTTCTCAGGACAGAAATCCTAAGTGAGGTTTCCCCGAGTTTTCCTCATCCACTCCAGGCAAATGCCGTGATGGTACCTAACAGACAGGTCACAGGACATTCCTTCCTTCCCCAATCCTATCTTCCTTTCCTTTCCCCGGATAGTGTGCTCTCAAAGGGACGTCATCCCTTATACGTTACGGGTTAACATGGCCATAGATGCTGAAGGCCCAGAAATCTAATTCCTAATTACTATTTCATAATTATTTGGGAGTGATCTTATTTTTTTCGTTTTTTCTCTATTTCTAACATTTTTAGTTTTGAGAGACTATAGAAGAGAAACATGGTGATCACATTCCATGATCTCTACGTGACGAGAAATGAATATTTGAATGTCTGTCACCTCGTCTAGAAAAATCCAGAAGTGGTAGCTTATTCTTCGAAGTTACTTTTCTGAAATATTTTGTCAAGAACGACACATGTGATCTTCTTCATATTTCATAAATAAATATTTCATGAGTTACCTGTTAACTCGTTTCTAAAAAAAAAAAAAAAAAAAAAAAAAAAAAAAAAAAAAAATCCAAAACACAGTTCTTCTTGGGGTCAATTTCCTGGAAAATTTTCCCAGAAAAAACTAAGATGATTTTGTTAATATTTCATTTATAAGATAACAATATGGCATAATTCATTTGCCCTACAAAACTCACAAGGATAGTTTTTTTCCTGTACGTGAGTTTTTCTCATAAAAACGACTCAAATTATTTTGTTCATAGGTCGTTAATAAGTGTATAATGTTCCCTAATCACCTATCACGAAAATGTTTACAATAGTAGTTTCCTTTTTAGTATTATTATTATCTACTGTTTCCTCAAATACGACTCATACGATTTTGTTGGTAACTCATAAACAAACGAAGACTTTGGGGCAAAAAAAGGCTAAGTCCAAAAAATGAAAATGTAAAGGAGGTAGCTTCATAAGTGTTTCTCGTCGTCCGATTTTCTCCAAACTTAGCACATATATACTAGACCGAAAATAAATCGACACGTATTTTTTTTTCTTTCGGAAAATAAGTTAAGGGGGCAAAGGCCTCATTTTCGAAAAAGGGCCCCCTTTATTAAAAGGGCCACATGAAAGAAACGAAACTCTGACGATGCAAATATGACTTCAAAGTAGGAAATACGGGTTTTGTGGTTTATGTGAGAAAAGGGTTGCAGAGGCTATGGTCCCCTTCGAAATGACAAAGAACGCCGTACAATCCTTATGGAAATTCGATTTCGGTAGAATTGCTTAAAACCATGTTATGTTGTAGATATAGTGTTCTTGAGAAAAAGTCTCAATGAGCACAATCAAAAATCACTGACCGTTTGGCCAGGGGCGTACGCAGGGGGTGGGTCCTGGGGGTCCGGACACCCCCGAAATCCCGACTTTTTTGTAAGTGTAGTCTACTTTTAGGGGTAATTTTAAAAATGTTCATATATTTAGCCTCAATTTGTATTTGGACCCCCCTCCCAAACGCTTTAGACCCTCCCGAAATAAATTCCTGCGTACGTCTCTGCGTTTGGCCACTACAGGGCCACTTTTTTGAAAACAGGCGAAGATAGTGATATTACAGATTTAGATGAAAATGACTGAGACTGTGATATGTTGTAGATGTTCTGATCCTGAGAAAAAGTTTCAACAGGCATAACCACAAATCACTGACCGTTTGGCCACTACAGGGCCATTTTTTAAAAAAAAAAAAACGAAGATAATATTCTGGATTTTTGTAAAAATGACTAAAACTGTTATATGTTGTAGATATTGTGATCCTGATAAGAAGTCTTGATGTGGATAACCACCAATTACTGATCATTTGGCCACAACAGAGCTACTTTTTTGAAAGCAGCCAAAGAAGTAATATTATAGATTTAGATGAAAATGACTGAGACTGTGATATGTTGTAGATGTTCTGATCTTGAGAAAAAGTCTCAACAGGCACAACCACCAATCACTGACCGTTTGGCCACTACAAGACCACAGTTTAGAAAACAGCAGAAGGTAACGTTCTTCTGGATTTCGGTGGAATTGCTTAAAACCGTTGTGTGTTGTAGATATTCTGATCCTTAAAATACATCTGAAGAATCACAAGCATCCATCACTGAGCGTTTGGCCACTTTCTTAAACCGAACAAGAGGTAACGTTTCGTGGACTTCGGTGAAATTGCTTGAAACTGTGATATGTTATAGATGATGTGATCCTGAGAAAAAATCTCAATAGACACAACCACCAATCAGTGACTGTTTGGCAGTTTTTAAAACAGCAGAAGGTAAGGATATTCCGGAATTTTGGTAAAATTGTATGAAATCCTGAAAAGTCCGATCCCACAACCGGAAAAATGGAAAAGAACACAGAAGCAAAAACAACATTCAGATGTTCATCTTTTCGGTCAAAGGAAAACCTTGGAAAGCGCTAAACAATTTTTTTCAGGGTCACGACATCTACAACATATCACAGTTTCATTCATTTACACCGAAATCAAAAATATCGTTATACCCGGCTGTTTTAAAAAATCTGGACCTGTAGTGACCAAACAATAATAATTCGATGATTGTGTCTATTAAGACTTTTTCTCATGATGAGAAGATCTTCAACACATCTTAGTTTTACTCAATCTTACCGAAATCCAGAACATCGTTATACTCGGCTGTTATCAAGAAAGTAGCCCTGTAGTGACCAAACGATTAGCGATTTGTGGTTATGTCCATTGAGTCTTTTTCTCAGGATGTCAATATCTACAACATATCACGGTTTCAGTCATTTCACCGAAATCCAGAACATCACTATCTTCTGTTACTTTCATAAAATTTGCCTCCTAGTAGCCAAACGGTCAGTGATAGGTGGTTATTCCCATTAAGATTTTTCACAGGATCATAATATCTACAACATATAATGGTTTTAGTCATTTTTACCGAAATCCAGAATGTCGTTATCTTCGGCTGTTTTAAAAACACTGGCCCTGTAGTGGCCAAACGGTCAGTGATTTGTGGTTGTGTCTGTTAAGATTTTTTCTCAGGAACAGAACATCTACAACATATCACAGTTTCAGTCATTTTCATCGAAATCCAGATTGTCGTTATCTTCGCCTGTTTTCAAAAAAGTGGCCCTGTAGTGGCCAAACGGTCAGTGATTTGTCTCTGTGCCCATTGAGACTTTTTCTCAGGAACACCATATCTACAGCATTACAGCAATTCCAATTTTCATAAGGATTGTGCGGGGTCCTTTGTCATTTCGAAAAGGGTCATTGCCCCTGCAACCCTTTTCTCGCAAAAACCACAAAACCAGTATTTCCTACTTTGAAGTCATCTTTGCATCGACAGAGTTTCGTTTCTTTCATATGGCCCTTTTAATCAAGAGAGCCCATTTTTAAGAAGGGAGCCTTTGCTCCTCTTAACCTCTTTTCCGAAAGAAACAAAAAAATACGTGTCGATTTATTTTTGGTTTACTATATATGTGCCAAGTTTGAAGAAAATCGGATGAGTGGAAACCGTTGTGAAGCTACCTCCTTTACATTTTCATTTTTTGGACTTAACCTGTTTTTGCCCCCAAGTCTTCAAATGTTTAATAAATAATTCTATTACACGATAGTCATTTTCATTAAAAGGTCCAAAAATTGTAGTTTACTTCTGAAGTTATTTCTTTGATTGAAGTTTTTCGAAGGCAGAATTTTGTTCTTATTTCATAAATAAATGTTTCATAATTTACTTGCATATCTCCTTCGACGTAGGATTCAAATTTTGACCAGTCTCAAAATAAATGGTTCAAGTAAAATAATAATAATAATAATAATAATAATAATAATAATAATAATAATAACAACAATACATGTAGTCTATCCATGGTGAGTTATTATTACTTTCACATTCTGAAACGAAACTTTCGGTTTGTTTTAGTATGTTATATTCTGGTTATTCTGAGAAAGTCTTGGGTCCCCCGAAGATAAATTTACTGGTACGCCCCTACGATTATTATATAATAAAATAATATATTTGGCCACGAAAGACCTTATTTTAATACTTCTAGATACGTTCCGTTTTTTAACTGATGGGTTAGCTTATAAGCATGATGATAGATATGCCTCTTGTGATAAATGTGAATTTAATTCTCCGGATGCTCACTAGATTCTTACATTTTCACACATTACTTTTAGCAGCCGGTATTGGATTCAGAAACAATAATTATAATTTTTGACAAGGTAAGAAAATACAATTTAAATATTTCTTTAACACTTAAGGAATGTGTTATCTAAGTTAAACTAAAGTTATAATTCCTTCTCAATTATTAAACAGAAGCAACAAGTTTATTATTAATATACATAAAGAAAAAGAAGAATTAACGAGCTGTGCATTGAAGGCATGAAATTGTAACTATTGAACGATATAATTTCTCTTACCTAATAAGGAGGTCTTTCTTAGGACTAAATGAGGAAAAATGAGAAAAAAATGATCGTAATTTTCTGTAGAATCCTTCTGCAAAATTACTTCAAATTAACTTCTTTCCTTTCTTTCATTTGTTTCCTGTTAATTTTCTTGAGGATGTACCGGTTGAAGGTTTCCCTACATGACAAATACAGAGTAACGTTACATATGTTCTATGCCCCCCAAATCCTTTTCTTATCTTTGGTTACAGGAAAATACTACGTCCTTGATAAATAGGTATATTGTTACTTAAGAAATAGAATCCGTATTACTTTATAAAATTAAGGTCTCCGGAGGAACAATGATACAATCACTTCTGAATAAATTGTGTAGAAAAGGTAATTAAAAGACTTCAGTTCATTTAACACCCACCTAGGACGATAGCAGAGGCGGTTTGAAAGGTTTCTGCTCATTCTACAACCACCTAAAACGGCAGAAAAGTCAATTAAAAGAGCTTCAGGTAGTTTTTTACTCACCTAGGACGACAAGAGAGGTAATTTAAAAGATTTAACCTCAATTTGCAAATAAACTAGGACTTTCTGTTCTTGCACTTCGTTGTTCCACTCAACTTCGCACAAACAAAGTCCTTTTCTTTACCAGTATCTCGACGTTCCACTGACTATTTCAGCTTTCTAAGAGATTCTGCCATTGTTCCTCCGAAGGTTTCAATGCTAAAGGACTGTATGTGCCCTTTCATACCCAAGTGGATAACTTTTTTGTTTCCAGCAGGTGTAGTCCCTGGTTAGTTCCCAGCTGATGTACTAAGCCGCAGAAAGAAAATCAACAAATAGTTCAGATCCCACTTAAAGCGAACAATCCTGTCTCATATACTCTATATATATCGAAAAGGAATATTATAGTTAATTCGATTATTTAATTAATCTAGACGACGGTATATAAGTGTGTATTAAAGAGTACGGTGGGTGTTGGATAGTATACAGAGCAGGGGCGGATCCAGGGGGGCGATCGGGCCGATCACCCCTCCCCAGAAGAGGAAATTTTCTTATTTTATGTATAAATAAAAGCCACCCCAGAGTTTGGAGCTCTTAAAAGTAGCTCTAAGTAGCAGTAATACCAGCCACCGCCCCTCAGAAGTCCGTCCTGGATCCGCCTCTGATACAGAGCTGCCTCGAACAGGACAATGTAGGATTTCTAGTTACTTAAGCCAAACGCTGTCATTTAGACGTTTGAGGATCTGACTCAGAAGCGTGTGGACAAGGATCGGATGTCGTATTTTACACTCGAACACAAATGTCGCCCATGAATTACAGAGCACTGTTACACAAGTCATAATAAAGCGAAAATGCTCCATAATGGTACGCCCTTCAGGGCCTCCTTCACCAGCTATGGAGAACCAAAAATTTCATTTGTGGCAACATTGTATCTTAACTTTGAATAATTAGCATTGCTCTACGAACCCATGACGCCGTTACATCGATAGTAACCAGAGGGCAGTTAAAGCTGATAGACACAGAGTATACAGAAATCTGTACAAATACACGAGAGGTGTAAAAATGCAGGCAAGTTCGTCAGCCTCAGAAAGTGTTGAAATGGAGATTGGATGAACAAAGTTCCTTGGCCGCTACCTCTGAAACGAACACTGAAACTTGGTGCGAGATGTCTAACATTTTCGAGTACACCAAGATTTTTGTTCTTAGTTTCCAGCCATAATGGTGGTGGTGGCCTCGATTTCCACTACGCTCACCAGCAACGTATCTAAGGCTTGTTAACATCATTTTCCTTGACACCTCGCGCCAAGTTCCAGTGTTCGTTTCAGATGCAGTGGCCATGGAACTTGACTCATCCATCCTCTGTGTAAAACCATTTTGAGGCTGACGAACTTAGCTGCACCTTTGGTGTTCTCGTTCAGATTTCACTGCTTTTTATACGGAATGTTTCAGTCAATTCACTTTATTTCATTACTTTATTATTTCATTCATTCTATTCCTTTCTCAATTTATTACTATGATCAAACGAAACACGACGGAGGGCTTTTAGTGATATTGTCATGTGCACTGGAATCCAAAGTTTGTTTTGATATCTGGCAACACTTGAAGTCTATACATACTTCAAAATGGTAAGTTCTTAACGATGGGACAGAAACGAAGTCACCAACTACCATGCAGAAAATGTTCAGAAAGGAGTATAAGCGTTTATGTGCTCCGGATAAAACTGCAATCGAAAGGTTTGTAAAGCGATTCCATGAAACTGGATATGTGACAGGAAAAAAAAGAAGAAGAAGAAGAAGAAGGCAGCGAGCCTCGCGGTTACACACCTGGAAACATCTAGGCGATTCGTCGCGGTGTTATGGACTCCCTAACGAAGAAATCGTTGAGACGTTTGTTTATGGAAAATAATGACTGTTGACCAGCACCTGGCGTATTCTTAGGCAAGATCTGCAGATGTTCCCCTACAAAATTAATGTATTCTAGGGGCTAACAAATTTAATCGTGTTAAGAGGGAGGCGTTCGCACGTGAATTCGGTCTCTAAGCAGTGCAAGTTTTGTTTAGTAGGTGGTAGCAGTTGAATCACAGTGCCTGAACGATTAACTTTTGATATTGCCCAGAGACATGGAATTTTCGGTTGAAATTTGTGATACACTAAGGCTAACAATGGGAAAAGCACAACGAATAATTACAAACGAACTGAAGCTAAGGAAAGTTTCTTTTCGCTGGGTTCTACAAATGCTTAATGGTGGTTAAAAAGATGCAAGGATTCGTCCGTGTTCAAAATTCACACGCTTCAGGAGAGAGAGCGCAATTTCTCGGAAAGTGTGACAATGGATGAATCACAGATTATGTTATTCAACCGGGAAACGAAAATGCAGTCCATAAAGTGGAACATCTAAGATTTTACCCCTGCCCCCCCCCAAAAAAAAATCTTTCGTCAAATGACATCGAGTGTGGAGTTGCTATACGCTATCTTATTGGATTTTCAGTGAGTGATATTATTTCACCCTCTTCCAAAAGATTATACAATTACAGGAAAGTATTTTCGTACACTTTGGATAAAGAATTTATGCCAAATTTGACTTAGAAACAACCACAAATGGCAAATGACAATTTCATCCTCCACATCAACAATCTTCCGCAACATCGTGCTAATATTTTGAATTTATTCTTGGTTGACCATGGCATTAAACTACTTTCACACTCATTATACTCACCATATTTAGCCCCGAGTGACTTTTGGTTGTTCCTAAACTTCAAAAATTCTCTTCGTGGATGCCATTTTGCCTTGAGATTTTGCATTAAGAAATTGGAATGAGAAAGATTAGTTCAGCCTTTAATTTTATTTTGTATTTTCGATACAGTTTCCTACTTATTTCTCCGAGTGCTGGATCAGGGATATGGTTACATCATTACTATTATTGTATTATATGATCAGGGAAAGCTTCAGTTTCCTTCCAAAAAGAATAGGCGATGACACCCTTTGTTATTACTTACCTAGCGGTTGTATCTCAACTTGGAACTAGTATCTAAAGAAGTAATCATATCCCTGTGAAATGTTCCAAGTACGCCAACGAATGTAAGAAATTCAACGCTTTTCAAGACTGAAAAATATTAAGACACGAACAATAGATTCCTTAACAGCAATTTCTTATTTAATAACTAACTACTGACATTGTAATAAGGAGCAAAACAAACGCTAAGAATTTTGTTTTTCACACAGACACCTAGTGGGTTTCTAAGAAAGTTTTAGGGTTCTTTATGTTGATTTATTGGATCGTTCAGTTCAAGCAAATGTTAAGTTTCATTCTAGTCTTTCTGTTTTTGGTGTTCAAAAATACAAACAAATATTGTGTTTAACACTGGATCTAACCCGGAACCGGTTGAGCCGAGGCATCTCCAGTCTTTTAACAGACAAAAATAATTGAATGTATTATTTATATATTAATAGCTGAAATTCTCATTCTACGCATGAGTGAGATAACATATCTATATAAACAAACTGAACAACGAAAGGAAATAAGATCTGACTTTTTCTACTACTTTTACAAATTCCCGTAAATGCCCCCTAAGATCCCCTAGTTCGGATTTAAAAAATAAACTCTGGCCCCGAGCCGATGGGGGCTGTATTTGGAACTCAACCTATGTGAGAGTATCACCATTGATCTCATCGACCGCGAAAACTATGGCTTTGACGCTTTGACACTAATATAGGTTATTTTTTTATTATTATTATTTTTATTGTGGTGGACAAACACCGCGTGCGTGGGTTTTCTCGGGGTTCTCCCGTTTCCTCCCACTTTCTTCATTCCACCATTTTATTCATTACTCATCATCACCGTCTCCTTTAGCCTAACCGGCATAACCGTGGGACGTAAAACTCAGAGATTTCATTTTTTTATTATTTTTACATATCTCGGTATCCCTCCTACAGTGATCCCCGGCCCACAGCCGAATGAGGTGAATTTGGAAGTGAATACGATCGGAGTTTCACCATTGATCTCAGCGACCGCGAAAACCAGGGCCGGCCTTAGGTGGTGCGGGGCCCGATTGGGAACATTTTGCAGGGCCCCCTGGTTTACAACTAACTTGCACCAAGGTCTATAGAACCAATATATATATATATATATATATATATATATATATATATATATATATATATATATATATATATATATATATATATATATATATCGCTCTCCCTGCTGGTCTAGTGATTAGCGTGTGCGCCTGTGGTGTACATAGTTTCGAGCCCAATTCCCAGTGAAAGAGCACACAAAATTTAACTTGATAATCATTTCCTTTCATTAATCGTCCATCTCCTAAGAACAAGTCCTGGGACGTCAAATTAAATAATAATAATAATAATAATAATTTCATTTCAAACGTTTAATAGAGATTTTTCAGTCAGAACGAATGGCAATCAAAATGTGCATTTAAATAGTGCGTGAAAGTTAATAGACTAAACATATATAAGATACGTACATTTCAATATAAAATTATATATATGTAAATCTACAACTAACAATATTAGTATATCGTATCTAAAAAGGACATAGTTATAATACTACTTGTTTTAGCGACCTCCCCGAAATTTTGAAAAATTGTTAAAATATAATCTAAAATTACGTTTTCAGTTCCCACATAACCAAACATTACCAAACACTGAGGGCCACCGGACCCCTGAAAATTTTAAAGCTGTTAAAAGAAACTAAAATTTGCGTTTTAATTTCTCCATTGCCGAAACTCCTGAGGAGGACCCCAGGACCTATCCCGAAATGAAATCCCGGCTACGCCACTGTGTATATAGATATTAAAGGCACGATGTAATTTCCTACTAATCTATTAAATACAACTGTTTATCAGCAAACCTATCTAAAAAGGTTTAACACGTATTTCGAAAAAATGAACACTTTTCAAAAATATAGGTTTGTAACTGACCCCTTTGCCTCACCCTACGGGCTGCCATGCATACAACAATGATTATACTTTAAGACGTGTTTTAAAAATTCATCAAAAGCTACCAACAATTCTTATATTGTGGAAAACAAGAAAATGACGTCTTAAATGCGTCATAATAATTATAAATACCGTAGTTTCTTTGTCAATTTGGTCTTACACGAATTGACTTTCTACAATTTTTTTTTTTTTTAATTTAAGGTTAAAATAATAGGCCGTACTTGCTCTGTGTGTTAATATGACTGAATAAAACACAATACCTGCGTATAATTTCTTATGAAAAGTTACCCGCTACTAAAGACATACTTGAAAATGAATGAATGAATGATTAGGATTAGGAATTAATTTTTTGGGCTGTTATCAATTAATTTCAATAGACAGTCTACGTCAAGAGCAATATGCCATATGACCCCTTTCCCGTATATTCTTTTTGTGCTAGTTCCAACATGGCGGCTTTTCAGATGTTCCCTACGATTCACGTCAAGTCTATTCAGTGAAGTTTTACATGCATTCCTCATATCCAACATTTGACCTCAATCCTTCTACTTGTTTCAAAGTTAACATAGGATTTCTAGACATTTTCTACATTCTATCTTCGCACTTTGCCCTTACTTATCTCCCACCCTGTATACGGTCTGCCACTAAACACCCACTTTTTCTATGTTTCTTTTGGTGGTGAATCCAGTGCTGGCAATCATTTTCAGCAATTGAACTCACCAAATCGGAATGTTCCCTTGTAAGGCCATTTAACCATCACGTATATGAGGGATGGCGTCTCTCAGCGAGCACACACTATCTGATGAAAGGGAAGCAAGGAAGACTTCTGAGAACATTATGTTAGCTACCATCCCGGCATTTGCCTGGTGTGAATGAGGGAATCCCAGGAAAAACCTCATTCAAGTGGTTACACTTTTTCGACCGAGTGTCCCCACCGGGAATCGAAACCGGGACCACTCGCACCGAAGGTGAGAGCGTTAGCGACTACGCCACGCGGGGCCACGAATGAATGAATGAGAAAATGAATTCATCATAGGAGTGTGTTAGGGGAGTACTAGGTGTTGGGGTGTGCAGAATACTCCCTAGATATAATATTTATTTTTACAACAGAAGTTGTAAACGTTAATAATAATAATAATAATAATAATAATAATAATAATAATAATAATAATAATAATAATAATAATAATAATAATAATAATAATAATAATAATAATAAAACTACTGCAGCATTAAATTCAAAAAATACCTGCTTATGCCCGGAAACTCAATACAAACTATTCATTTACTTGTTAGTGAGAGGTCATACCCTCTCTTGTGGAGTCCATGGATATATCTGTATTGCAATGTGTTAGGTGTACTTAACGACCAAGAGTAGCAGAGACATGTTAACGACACCATAGCTACTTTTCCGGAGGGCCCTCAAGCATTGGGGGCCCGCGAGCAGAATGGTATGTATTGTTTACATGTATTAGGAGCAAAATTTAGTCATAAGGACCACAACACATTTGTTTGCTCTGGGCCTAATCTGCTGTTAAAACAACAGTAGAGCGTAGAGTAGACGGCACTAGCGCGGGGCCCCCTTAGGCGCGGGGCCCGATTGCGAGCAATCGGTCCAATCGGCATAAGGCTGGCCCTGGCGAAAACTATGAATTTGACATTAATATCGGTCATTTTCTATTACTTTTACATGTCCCGGTAATCGCCCCCTGAGAACGGATGGTTCGAATTTTGAAAAAAAGCTCTTCGTCTTGGTCTGGGAAAAGGACCAAGTAACCGTGACCAAAATTTGGTAACTCTTGGTCCACTCGTCTTGTACCCAGGCCGCACACAGTCACACAGACAGACATATAGACAGACACACAAACAAACTCTTTATTTTATTTAGATTAAAAGTTTATAGTAAATTCATTTCATATCTATCATAGTCTAGGATCCGGCTGACCCCCCAAGTTTTTACTTTCTAGAGCCGCCGCAGGTGATTAAATATTCTTTTTTCACTCCTAAGATGGTGATAGGGATGTTTTGCAGCCACAGTATTTTCACACTGTATGTCATATCTGTAGCAAGTGCAAGTGTGTTTGAAAATGACCCAGGGGATTCAGTGTTATGTTGAAGTCCTGAATGAGTGACTGGCTGATCAACGATAGAGTGAAACGGCTTAAGCTCCGAAATGTTCCGAATAGGAATTTTCTAATTTCAGGATTTTTTCGGAGTCGGAATTTTTCCGAATCCTGAATGTTTTCCGAAATCTTGAATTTTCTGAATTTAGGAATTTTTACGATTTTACTTCCGGATTCCGGAAAGTAAAAGTTCCGGAATTGGCCATCCCTAAAGCATATGTGTATGGGTGAAAGATATCCGGAGTATCGATGTCTTTAAAATGTGGATTTTCTTCCAAATGAACTCCAACGAAGAATAAATTTAAAATAAATCGTACTCTGAAAGTAGTAATACAATCTTCATACTTCATTATCATTATTATAGGTATTCAGCCTTTATTGGAAGGTCACTTGCCACAACTGAGAAGCTTCCATGCTCCACGGTCTTCCACTGACCTCCTCGTCCTTACGTACGATTTTTCTATTTTGGTATCGTCCATTAATTGTAGTATCCTTGGCCCCCACCCTCTCTTTCCTGTCACCACATCCTCTAGCACGTCCCTCATAATAATGTTCCTTCTTAGCCAATGTCCCAACCAGTTTCTCTTCCTCTTCTTAATAATCTCGAAAATTGTTCTTTTCCCCTCTACCATTTCTAACCTCTCTTACTTGTTTCCCGCACGACTCATCTTATTAGGATCGTTCTTCTCCACACCCACATTTCGAAAATTTTCAGTCATTTTTCATGATTTTTGCGTAATGTCCATGTTTCTGAAACATACAGTACACTACTCCACACGAAGCATTTTATGAGTCTTTTTTCTCAATCTTTATTCAAGGTCCCGCAAAATAGCATTTTCTTCCTTCTAAAGGCTTCTTTCGCCATTCATTTCCCGGCTTTTATTTCACGTTCACATTTCATATCATTCCTAATAATACTACCCAAGTATCAAAAACTAGTCATCAGTTCTATTTTCTCCCTTCCTACTTCTGTTTGACACCAACCCCTTCGTTCCAATCACCATGGCTTTTGTCTTTCTAACATTTATTTTCATCCCATATTCTTCACAACCCTTCCTCAAGTTTTCTCACATATTATTGATTTTCTGTATAGACTCTGCAACAGTCGCCATATCATCTCAAAAGCGTATACACTTCATCATATAGACAAATAATGGAAACTAGATGGGCGGACAAAGCATCAAACGAGAAACTATTGGGAATGGTAGGAGACAGCCCTTTTAGGATTTATGGTAACAAAAGTTACCATAACATAGTGTTGTGTAAAAGACGCTTATGAAACTCATGGAACGCGTATTGAATCATTATTATTGTTATTATTATTGGCCAAGTCAAGTATGGACCAAATAACCCTAGATGCATTTTGGAACCGAATGGTCAACTTGGCGGCGAGGAGGGGCATAACAATGTCTTTTTTTTTTCTTAAGACAAATTTCAAAAATTGTTCATGCCCTTAGTTTCTAAGATATCAGATTGACATTTTGCATTCGGATTGTGTGCACCTTTGAGTATTTCTAAGTTTTCTTGAGATCTCTATGTGAAAATGGGCAAGGGCCGAGGGGTCCAAATGTTCCGAGAGAGTGAGTTTTTCAGAAAAGATCAGGTGTATGATATGGACATTAAGTAGTACAATTAGAAAGAGAACCTCATACTAAAGAAAATGGCGTATGAATCACGACACTAGGTCAAATAGTAATGTTGCAGGATATTTTTATATTATGTACGTACCTAGGTATATAAATCTATATATCTATATATTTTTGACCTTCGGCCAAATTTTGAAAAATTCTCCCGTCCTTATTTTTCAAGACACTCAAATTAAAATTTTGTACACGCATTATGTATAACTCTAAGTATTTCTTAGGTGATTTCGAGACGTCTACGTTAAACCTGGCCCAGGCAAGAGGGGCTCAAATTTTTCGAAAAGGGGATTTTTAGGAAAATTTCCCGGATTTTCCCTAATTTCCCGTTTCTCGTGCATGATATGGGCATGCAAGTGTTATCTTTTGTAAGGTTGTCTATTCTGAAGAGAACGAGGTATGAACCATTATCCTACGATAAATATTAATTGTATATCAAGCAATTAATAAAATGGATCACCTTCAGATTTCCAAAACTTTTTCAGCCCTTTGTTTTCAAGATATAAGGTTGAAATTTTGCCCACGCATTGTGTATATAACTACCTATTTTTCAAGTGATTTTCAGATCCCTACGTGAGCCGAGGCCCGGGACAAAGGGGCGCAATTAAAAAAAAAAAACTTAAAGAAAACTCCTGATTTTTTCCAATTTTCCCGTTTCTGGTGTATAATATGGACAAGCGAGTGGTACGATTAAATAGGCTGCTGTATTGTGAAAAAGAAAAGAAAACGAGGTATGGATCATGATCCTGCGATAAATAGTAAGCAAGAAGTAGTTTCTTTTGACTAGGGGCCGCGGTGGCTCAGTGGTAGAGTGTTCACCTCTGGTGCTTGTGGTCCCGGGTTCGATCTCAGCCCCCGCCAAGTGAACTTTGTGGTGGACAAACACCGTGTGCGTGGGTTTTCTCGGGGTTCTCCCGTTTCCTCCCACTTTCTTCATTCCACCATTTCATTCATTACTCATCATCACCGTCTCCTTTAGCCTAACCGGCATAACCGTTGGACGTAAAACTCAAAGATTTCATTTCATTGTTTCTTTTGACTAAACGTCTAAAATTCCCCTCAAAAAGTGAAAATCCTAAAAGGGAAAGGGAAAAGAAGGTACAAAGAAAAGTCTAGCCCAATATTGAGAAGGGTGGAAACAGTGGCGGTTCTAGACGGTAAAAACTGGGTGCAACCAGAACCCAGACTATTATAGGTATATATTATGAGTTTACTATAAACTTTCAAAAATATATAACAAATACGCTTCAATTATTTTTGTTACTCAAAAAACTGGGGTTCTAGGTCCCCCGGGACCCGCGCTGGATCCGCCTCTGTGTGAAAAGCTGCGTCCAACCAATTGATTAATAACTGAATGGAGATTATGATAATTTAATATGTATATTGGAATTTTGTTTGGACCAGATGCGTTGTTTCATCCGCTGATTATCGTATCGTAAGTGTATTTTATATGGGTGCATCTTATTTTATGCGTCTGTTGTTCAGTGCGGCTATTCGACTATTTTGAAAGTGTAATTTTTCCGCTTGCACTTGGAAACACTGACTTTCTACGTTCGAATGAATATGTAATGTATTCCTGTCAAAATAGCTCTGTCATT
Organism: Thermobia domestica; assembly: GCF_964235325.1. Taxonomy (NCBI): domain Eukaryota; kingdom Metazoa; phylum Arthropoda; class Insecta; order Zygentoma; family Lepismatidae; genus Thermobia; species Thermobia domestica. Next base: position 16,129,514 of record NC_137459.1, read on the forward strand.
TTTCTTTAAGGCTGTTGCTACCTCTTTGTCAAGTCGAGTTTTCCCCTATCTAATAACATTGGAACTTTTTTCGAATTTTTCTCAGTAACCAATGAACAAATCCCTACAAAAATTTGCATGGAGTCAGGTCAATAATAAAGGATTCCTTATATGAGCTTATAATTTTACTAAAAGCCTCCAATTAAGTTATTCATTCCCCCCTTTTTTTTCATGTGAAGATTTGCAACAACGCATTGACGACACTCGGTTCTCTCTTCTAGCAGGTTGCGGAGGGTTACTTTGAGGTTGAACAGTGTCCACAGCTGCGAGGGGACCCTTTTCAAGAATGACATATTTATGGCATTTCAGTGAGGAGGCGTTGGAGTACGTTTTCTTTGCTGAAAGCAGAAAAAAAGAAATAAAAACAATGAGAACAAATCCATTCTTCTTTTACATTAGCTTTTCCCCCGTTCATGGATAGACAGTTGTAAACAATTAGAAGCGAACTGTCTCTATTGAATAAAGATACTTTTAGTGTATACGAAAGCGAATATCTCTTTATTATTATTATTATTATAACTTTTTTGAATAAAGTGGCATACAAAACATATAAAAATAATACAAAGGCCATAATATGCGTGGCTTTGAAAAATGTGCAGAATTTGTGAAGTTCCCACATGAAAGTCGGAAAAATACATAAACCTTCCATTATTTCCATTTCCTCCCTTTTCTCTGTAACATCAAAACAAGAAACCTCTTTGCCATTTTCGTCTTCAGCACCCTTATCCAATAATGTCTGCTTATGTCTCCGTTACACAATACCTACTAAAGTTTGGAGAATAGTGTAATTTTTAGATTCACCCTTTTCTCCGCGACAATTCAAAACAAAAACTAATCTCGCTTTTTCAGTGCTATTTTCGTGTTTAGCACTCTAAAATTGTCCAAAAATGGTTATTCATAACTCCATTAGAAAATCTATATTGAACAACATTATTTACTAAAGCGTTTCTAGGAGCAGATTTTTATGTATAATCACTATATCTGTATCCGGTAACTGTTCTTTGTCTTTTCTTTCCACGTGAAACAAATTTCAAATGCATTATTATCATATTTCATGCATAATATAAATTACTGCATATGTATAAATAACTGCCTTTGCAGTTATAGTCACAACTTCGTATACTATTTTAAAAGCAAAAAAAAAAAAAAAAAATGTTCCGCACTTTTATACTAATTAAACTCCAAGAAACTTAATGGAAACTACCATGGATTTCATATTACAGAAATAAAACTGTTAATTTGCCCACATCTCAAAGTACGTTGGGTATGGTTACCATACATTAGCATTTTTACAGACATGTCCGCATTTTGAGAGTTAAAATTTCCATCCACATACATTTCCTGACCAAATTGTTTCGTTGTCTTGAACATGGCTAAATCTAGTCACACCGGGACTCTACATCTTACTATTGTGTTTAGTATAAGCTTTCTGCATATTACCCAGGTAAGGAGGGGAGTACACGTAGAAGTATGCTCACATTTTGACATTTCAGAATATGGTAATCCTAAAATTGGCCATTTGCCCAACTTGACCTTAGTTTTGTAGAAGTTTCATTTTCTCATTGATCAAGACATGCATTACATGCTACCGTGTAAATTGATTATCTATCTATCTTGGGATTCGGCCGCATTGAAGCAGTCTCATTTTCGGGTGTTCCTTACCTTTGGGCTCCTATTTACGTTTATATTGGGCACACGGTATAATATTTTCTTCATCTCTTAAAAACCTTGTACGAGAAGAACATCTATTACTGTTGTTTACAAAGGTCAATAAATCAAAGGTAGAAAGAGGGAAAGGCTGCTCATTAAAACTAATTCTCCCAAAAATACGAGAGACGCTAGTAGTGTTCCTTGGTTTCTATGTTAACTGTAAGTGATTTTTGAACATAACGTTACCAATATTATACGACATTGCAAATAATTTTGTATTCCAGTTGAAATGGATTTATTGAGCTTTAGATAACCTATTATTTTCTTATTGGAAGACAATTCCGTCTGGAAAACTCAGGAAATTTATAACAAATAAGGGCCAGTTCATATTGCAAAACGAAATAAAAAAAATTAACAGCATAGCTCCTTGTTGGTTATCTATCAAAAGTTTAAATGTTTCACAGTAGGGATCGCTGCTTTACGTACTTTGCTACTTAGATGTTGTTTCGAATTTTCCTTGAACCAGAGATCTTATTTGCATGTAGCGTTATACGTGGAAGAAATGAAACTTTGAAAAAAAGGATGTACCATAGATGTGATTTCTGGGTAATAGCATGCTATACTTGCCACGTTCAAATCATCCCCAACGGGCTTCCTTGTAGTTAAACAGAAAGTTAACCCTAACTATATTCATAAATAACACTCGAAACAAACTATAAACGGCACTAGCTAGGGATGCGCACGAGTCGAGACATGTCTCGAATCTCGACTCGAATTCGAGTCGAGACACACTTTGTAAAATTCGAGACGAGTCGAGACAAACTTATTTCTCGACTCGAATTTTCGATTCGAGACTGCTCGTAAAAATCTCGACTCGACTCTAATGTCTCGAAAATCTTTCTATAATTTGTAATATTATTTTGAAGAAAGTATTCACTCAGAAACAGTTTTGAAACCAATTTCTGGGAGCATCCATATGTCTAGTGGAGCTCGAGCAAGGCACCACAACGGCCCAGGCGTCACACTGTTTGCAGACTACGTACACCCCTTCATGACGACCATGTTTCCCAACGGTAGTGGCATTTTTCGACAAGATAATGCACCATGCCACAAGGTCGGGAGTGGGATAGAGTGGTTCGAAGATCACAGTGGCGAGTTCCAAGTGATGTGCTAGCCGTCCAACTCGCCGGATCTGAACCTAATCGAACACATCTGGGATGTGATTGAACGTGAAGTCAGAGCGCATCGCCCCTTTCCCGGAATTTACGGGAATCAGGTGACCTGTGTGCATATGTGGTAACAACTCTCTCCAGCGATCTACCAAGGATCATTGCGTCCATACCAAGACGTGTCGCCGTTGTTATCCGTGCCAAAGGTGGACATACTGACAATTAGGTAGATAGTCATAATGTTCTCGCTGATGTGTGTGTATATTTTAACTTGTATATTTTTTGTCTCGACTCGAATTTCATTAATGTGGTAGCTTGATGAAACAGTATTCCATCACATATTTTTATACTCATGCAAAAATGTTTTAGTTGAATAAGTATGACATTGACAAACGGGTGTACTTCAATAAAAAGTAAGGCCTGTATTTTAAAATGATGCATCAAAAAGATAATGTATAAAATTAAAATTATTCTATTAATAATATATGTTGTACTATTTGTATAATACTGTATGTGTTGTAGCCATATATGAAATTTCACTTCCACCGTTTGGAAATAAATATTCCATGTGTAGAATGCGTAAGTTTCAAGGTTATTATTATCAGGTTACACTAGAGGAAAGTGCCCTAAACCGGACCCCTCCCCCTAAAGTGGACCCCCGGTCTCCTGCCTATACGTTCTCCTGAACTCTAGGAGGACAAAGTCTAAATAGTAGTTTAGACTTCTACCACTCTCTAACAGAGCGCACACGTCACTCGCTTCACTTGTTGCTTATCAGTCCGTCATTATGTGTTTTGACAGTGAAAAAAGTTTTTACGTTGTGCTACACTTTTTATAAATTCTCGTGGATATTAGTAGGTAAGCCTTTCGACCTATATATATTCTTAAATGGTAAGGTTTTGGGCTAATGTTTATCACTAAATCGCTTCGTTTATATGTTTGGTTAAAAATCTATTGAATTAACAAACTGTAGGCTATAGTCGCGCAAACCGGACCCCCTTCAGTTGCCTAAAGTGGACCCCTAATTTTTCATGTTTAAAATCTGGCTGAAGTTGTACACACTCTTAGAACTATTCTCTTTTGATGTAATGGAGCTGTTTGGCAAAGTCTATATTAGATTACAAACAGCTCAAACAGCAATCAACGGATTTAAAGCAACAGGCATATACCCGTTTAACAAGAAGCCATTTTCAGATGCTGAATACATTGAAGAGGCAAACAGAAAACGAGATTTCTTTTTATGGATCTGTATTGAAGAAAAAATCTGAAAATCAGAACTTTCCATATAATAGACAAGAATGTGATGAAGACGAACTACAAGTTATCGTAGAGTTTGATCCAAGTCAGCCATCAACATTTTCGGCAGGTCAGATCATTCCTCTGTCATCAGCTACAGTTGAGGATTCTCAGGGTTCCACATCTACTAAGACAAATCCGTTTGACATCACTCCCATTCCGAGGATAAAAAAAACAACTTCGAATAGGGGACGAAAGGCCTGCAGTTCTACAATAATCACATCTACGCCTTATAAAGCCCAATTGATGGAAGCTAAAAGAGCTAAAGAAGCAAAGGAAGCTGAACAGCAAGAAAGGAATCATGCTGAAGGACGCAAAAGCAATCGCGGCCGGGAAAATCGTTCAGCAGTAGTGTCTATGAAAAGGGAAACAATTTCTGAGAAAGCACCTTAATTTTGCGAAGAGTCAAGCACAGAGGATGAAAACAGCGTGTCCTCAGGAATATCTTAATTGGAGTTTTTCCCGGAAGTTTCCCCATCCAAAGATGATGACGCCTGGTGTATGGTTTGTGACAGGAAATTTTACGACGATTCTAGAGGAAAACTTTGGGTGATGTGCGTTCTGTTTGCTGTGGGCCCATGTGTATTGTGCTGGGGCTGAAAACAACGTGTACATCTGCGATTTTTGTTGCTAAAAGATTTAATTCATTTTCATATTTTCTGTGTCTTCATATACACAGATACATGTATGCCGCATATTTTTATTAAAACTAGATCATGTGTTTGTTTTATTGCACTTATACTTTAAAACTAGATTATGTTTGCTGAGATTTAATACATTTTTCTAATTTTGTTTAGTATTATTTCGATAACTTTTGCAAGGGGTCCGGTTTTAGCAACTATTTTTCAAATCACCAAAATGTAAGGTTTTCGAAAACATTTTTTTAAAATAACAATTGTTAATGATTTTTTTCTGAAAGTAGAATGTAAACGGTGCATAACATTGTAAAGTAAATATTTCATGCTTTTAAAATAGTTTCTTTAAGTAATTTATATTTTAAAAAAATTAAAAACAAAATGGGGGTCCGGTATTGGTAGTGATGAGCGCAAGAGTCTTGGTCTTGCAGTTTTTGCAAGAGTCTTGCATGCAAGACCAAGACCAAGACCAAGACCAAGACCAGGAATCCCGATGCAAGACCAAGACCAAGACCATACCTGCAAGACCAAGACCAAGACCAAGACCATATCTGCAAGACCAAGACCAAGACCAAGACTCTTGCGCAAGAGTCTTGCACAAGTAAGGTACTACTTGATTTTTTATAGAATGTAAAAAGGAAGGGGAAAAATCATTACATCTTTCACGTGAACTTCTTGGCTCCAGTAAAAATACCGCCGGAGTGAATTTGTTCCCAGTAGTTTATGCAATCCATGTGAGTCAATTTGCTCCTGTAACATATAGCTACAGTATGTCGTTTTTTGAATCGGTTGTTCACGAGACGACCGACAGCATAATTCTATGAATTGTTACAAGCTATAATAACTTCAGTGCCTGATTTACTTTGGTCATCATTTGATCATTCACGACGGCCCATGATTGGATTTTGGGAAATCATACGAAGAATAGTTGTGTCCTTAAGAAGTGGATAAGAAAAAATAAACTAGAGCATGTTATGGACACGGTAACTCAGTGGCAGAGCGTGCACCTCTGGTACATGGGGCCCTGGTTCGATCGCAGCTTGCGCTATGTGAGCTTCTTTGGTGAACAAACACCCTGTGCGTGGGTTTTCCCGTTTCCTCGTACTTTCTTCATTCCACCATTTCTCATCATCACTGTTTCCTTTAGCCTCAGTGTAATAATCGTGAGACGTTAAAGTAGATATTTCATTTTATTTCAAAACATATTAATGGTGTTCTTCTTCCAAAACTAAAGAAATGTAATATTGGACATCGGCAATTCCGTACACCATAGGTGCCGACTACATGGGTATGGCCTTGGCTCTGAGGTTCAAGCATCCGTTGGAAATTTTTAATGTGTACTTATAAAATTAATATTGAAATAACATTTTCATGACATTGACAAAAACTTAGCGCATGTGACCGCAAGTTTGATTTCATAGATGGATGCTTATACGTTGAATAATTGTTTATCAATATAACTTATAGCCCCCTTAGGTATACGGCATATCTAAGATTCAACGATATAACATTATACAACAATAAATAATCTATATTCACAACTGAGAGTAATTTCGTACTTATTTCAAATAACTTGAAGTTTGATGCCGTTATTATGTATTTCTAATATAGGTCAAAAGTATTTATATAAATTGAGTTTACACAAAAGACATGGACAGTTGGTTCATTCCCGTTGTGCCTACTTCCCGTTCTGCCTACAGACCCTCCAGCACTTTAAAGAAAATATTTTTAATTATCTTATCTCTAGGCAGAACGGTAATTCCCGTTGTGCCTACTTCCCGTTGTGCCTACTCTTTCGAGACGGGGAATTATGTGCAGGGAGGAATTTTTGTAGGGAATATTTCTTTAGTATTTCTAAAAGCTTCTGTAAAAACAACCACCACCTCTACAAGTTTCATCATACATGGAAAATTGGTTGACTCAGTTGCAAGAATGTTAGACATTGTATGTGAAACAAACATTAAAAAAAAAAAAAGAAGATCTAATATCAAGCAATTTCAGAACAAAATTTTATTTGGGTTTCCAGTAGTTTACCTCCAGCATGCTAAGACTTGCAGTACTAAAAAATGCCACAGTTCACATCCCCAAGACATGTCTGGCCAACTATTAAACAAACAACGCAAGAGGATGCATAAGGCGGCCTTTAAAAAGAGTGTTTGTCTCCATCATATCTCTTTCCTCGAATTGATTGATTCAGTTGCCAGTAACCCGTTTGACATTGTATCTGAAACGAACACGAAACAGACTTACTTCGGGCTAATATCAATTCATTTCACAACCGAATTTTAATCGGTTTTCCAGTAGTTTATCTCCAGCATACTAAGGCTTGCAGTACTAAAAAGTGCCACAATTCACATCCTCAAGACATGTTCGGTCATACATTAAACAAACAATGCAAGAGGATGCATAAGGCGGCCCTTTTGAAAAAAAAGAGCCTTTGTCTTTTACATTTAATATATGGCCATCAAACATGTCTTAAGGATGTGAACTGTGGCACATTTTACGTACTATGAGTCGTAGCACGTTGGAGATGAAATACTGGAAAACCGAATAAATTTTTTTTGTGAAATGACTTGATATTAGACCGAAGAAACTTCGTTTTATGTTCGTTTTCGTTTCAGTTTCAATGTCAAACTGTTTTTTTTTTCAACTGAATCAATTTTCCATTTTCCTGTAGGAATTAAAAAGAAATAATATTCATATTTACTAAAGTAGATGCAAACAACCCTGCTAATAACAGAACTATATCCCAGCAATTTTTCCCAGAAGAAAAAGTAGAATAACATCTAAAATTTATGATGAAACTTGAAGAAATAGTTATTCTTCTTACATAATTTCTTAGAATTACGAAACAGATTATTGCGAATGCAAGACAAAACCCATGGAAAATTTCTGATAAAACTGACAAAATTCAAGGAACAGAATCATAGTTGCAGTTTAATAAAGAGATTTTTTTTTCAGCGGCCATGCATCTAAAATGTTATATACAGTATAACCTCGTTAACACGAACTCGCTTAAGCCGAACACTCGGTTAGGACGAACAAAATTTTGGTCCCGGCATTGCTGTACGTTATCTTATAGGAAGTTTTATCGGTTAACATGAATTTCGGTTAGCACGAATTACGAACTAATTTTTAGTCCCTTGAGTCAGTAAAGGTTTTGATTTAACACGAACTTTCAATCCTTTGTTGTTTTTTATTTTTTTTTTCAGATCATTTTCTTATTTCAGATTTCACTCCAGATCAGTTTTTTTCATACAGTATTTATACAGACGAAAATTGCCTTGTAAATAAGAGAAAAACCAGAAACAGGCATCTTTACTCTCTTATGAGGTGTTGATTCTGTCCTCCGTCAAGCACTGAACATGCAGGTGCTTGGCAGACGAGCTGGCGAGAGCTCGAGACAAAACATCATCTCTCCCCTGTAACTCCAAACTGGTGACAGCAATCATAAATACCCTTCCGTTACTAGCGGTACTCACCCTGCTAGCGGAGTTATCAATTTTATAACTTGACCTGGATTTTCTGCGTGGAGACTTTTTTTTTTTTTTAATGTTCGAAGATAGGATAATAAATTTACTGTAGTGTTTTCACTTTTCAGAGGATGGTACCGAGACCGAAACTAGTCTCGATCTCGATGTTAACTCGAATTTGAGACCGAGAAGTGTTTTTCGAAATCGAGACGAGACCGAAACTACTCAGTCTCGTCTCGATACCATCTCTAGTGTTTTCTGTGACATACATAATATACTTTAGTGGTATGTATAGTCTGTATACTGTAGTGCGTATGTATGGAGAAAATGTATTCGAATAATAAAATTTGGGCCCCCGGTTAACACGAACTCCTGATTTTTCAGTCCCTTGGAATTCGTGTTAACGAGGGTTTACTGTATAATTCTTCACTTTATTGAAATAACATTTTCTAAATACTGAAAACCCAACGAAACACATAAGACTGTTATAGTAATCAGATGCGTAGCTAGAGGGGAACGAGCGGGGCTGTTGCCCTGAGCGCTAATAGTAGGGGTCGCCGAACAAGCAAGAAGAAAGAAAAAATATGGGAAGTCAGTAAACGACGCGTCGCCCTGAAAACGTATTGGCGTCCGATTAAATCAATATTGTTAGTTTGCAAAGAAATAGATATGATAAAAATTTTCTTGCTTGCTCCGCTCGCAACATAAACGTTTCAATAAGAATCACAACAAGCTTTTACTTATTACGTTAAAAAGTTATTATACAGTATAACCTCGTTAACACGAACTCGCTTAAGCCGAACACTCGGTTAGGACGAACAAAATTTTGGTCCCGGCATTGCTGTACGTTATCTTATAGGAAGTTTTATCGGTTAACATGAATTTCGGTTAGCACGAATTACGAACTAATTTTTAGTCCCTTGAGTCAGTAAAGGTTTTGATTTAACACGAACTTTCAATCCTTTGTTGTTTTTTATTTTTTTTTTCAGATCATTTTCTTATTTCAGATTTCACTCCAGATCAGTTTTTTTCATACAGTATTTATACAGACGAAAATTGCCTTGTAAATAAGAGAAAAACCAGAAACAGGCATCTTTACTCTCTTATGAGGTGTTGATTCTGTCCTCCGTCAAGCGCTGAACATGCAGGTGCTTGGCAGACGAGCTGGCGAGAGCTCGAGACAAAACATCATCTCTCCCCTGTAACTCCAAACTGGTGACAGCAATCATAAATACCCTTCCGTTACTAGCGGTACTCACCCTGCTAGCGGAGTTATCAATTTTATAACTTGACCTGGATTTTCTGCGTGGAAACTTTTTTTTTTTTTTTTTAATGTTCGAAGATAGGATAATAAATTTACTGTAGTGTTTTCACTTTTCAGAGGATGGTACCGAGACCGAAACTAGTCTCGATCTCGATGTTAACTCGAATTTGAGACCGAGAAGTGTTTTTCGAAATCGAGACGAGACCGAAACTACTCAGTCTCGTCTCGATACCATCTCTAGTGTTTTCTGTGACATACATAATATACTTTAGTGGTATGTATAGTCTGTATACTGTAGTGCGTATGTATGGAGAAAATGTATTCGAATAATAAAATTTGGGCCCCCGGTTAACACGAATTCTTTTAACACGAACTCCTGATTTTTCAGTCCCTTGGAATTCGTGTTAACGAGGGTTTACTGTATATGATTTGTTAGTGTCAGTGTGATAAGCAAGGTGCCTAGTAATGACTTATAGTCTACACAGGAGTGTTTTCAAAATCAGAAACGGTCAAAGTATGAAATACGTGTTCGGCGTTTTGTTGGTGATGAGTTTGCTTAGATAATCACGCTTCTCTACCCAATCGGATTACTCACGACGGTGAGAATGAAAACTCTGAGAAATTCGCAAAGAAGGCTCCTTCTGAATTTCCATTACATTTCACAGAATATTTTTACCGTAAAATAATCGAAATTAAAATGCTATTTGTGTGGTCACATACAGAATAAAATCACAGATATTTACGATTATTAGGAAGACTGGAACCACGTGTAATAGGCTTGATGGCTTACATAGATGTGGTTGCATACTGTTTACATTTTGAACAACGATTATGAGATCTTTATTTAAATTACATTGGGTATATTGACGATATGTGGTATTTAGTATTTACATTGACAGTATAAATGAAATGAAATGAAATTTTTAAGTTTTACGTCCTACGATAATGCTGGCTAGGCTAAAGGAGACGGTGATGATGAGAAATGAATGAAATAGTGGAAAGTAGGAGAAAACGGTAGAACACCGAGAAAACCAACGCACACGGTGTTTGTCCACCACAAAGCTCACCTGGCTCGAGCTGGGATCGAACCATGGACCCCATGCACCAGAGGTGAACGCTCTACCCCTGAGCCATTGCGGTCCCATTTTTTTCTTTTTTTACAATATAAGTACGACATATTGCGTGTAATACAGAATCATGTATAGAGGACAAAGCACCTGATCATATATAGAGGTGATGCCGGAAAAAGATCTGTGATGTAGAAGACAAAGGCTTTTTTTAGAAAAAGAAAAGAGACCGAATTATGCATCTTCTTGCATTGTTTGTTTAATATATGGCCAAATATATTTTGAGGATGTGAACTGTAGCACCTATTACGTACTGCGAGCCTTAGAATGTTGGAGATGAACTACTGGAAAACTGAATAAAATTTTGTTGTGAAATGACTTGATATTAGACCGAAATAAGTTTATTTTCTTGTAACTGAATCAATTAATTTTCCATTTCTCTGTAAGTATTAAAAAAACACATCTCTACTAAAGTAGACGTGAATAACGCTGCTAATAACAAAACTGTACCTAGTCATTTTTTCTGAGAAGAGCAAGTAAGATAACATTTAAAATATATGATGAAATTTAAAGGAATAGTTATTCTTCTTACAGAATCTATTAGAATTACTAAAGAAAAAATCCCTAGAAAAGATCCCTCCCTGCACAGAATTCCCCGTCTCGAAAGAGTAGGCAGAACGGGAAGTAGGCACAACGGGAATTACCGTTCTGCCTACAGATAAGATCATTAAAAATATTTTCTACAAAGTGCTGGAGGGCCTGTAGGCATAACGGGAAGTAGGCACAACGGGAAGACACCGGAGTCGTTTTCAGTTTTCACTCAAATTATTCTAAAATATTGTGGCCGCGGTGGCTCAGTGGTAGAGCGTTCAGGTGTTTGGGGTCCCGCGTTCGATCCCAGCCCCCGCCAAGTGAACTTTGTGGTGGGCAAACACCGTGTGCGTGGGTTTCCTCGGGGTTCTCCCGTTTCCTCCCACTTTCTTCTTTCCACCATTTTCATTCATTTTTCATTATCACCGTCTCCTTTAGCCTAGCCGGCATAATCGTAGGACGTAAAACTCACAAATTTAATTTCATTTCATATTCTAAAATATTGAGGTTTAATTATTATTATTTTAATTTTTTCTCTCTATTTTGGTCAATATTGCAAAACATATCATCATCGTCATAATAATAGCTATTCTGCCATTATTGGCAGGTCACTTGCTGCAGCTGAGAAGCTTCGATGACTGTGGTCCTCAGCTAGTCTCTTCGTCTTAACGTAGCAATATTCTGTCTTAATATCTTTCTTCAACTACAATCTCCTTCGTCCCCTCCCTCTAGCACGTCCCTCATAATACAGTTCCTCCTCAGCCAATGTCGTCCTCTTCATTACATCTAAAATTCTTCTTTTCTCCCCTACTGCTACTATTTCTAAAACCTTCGCATTCGTTTTCCGTTCAACCCAGCTGATTCTCTCCTTTTTTCTCCATGCCCACATTTCGAAAGTCTAACTGTTTCATCGTTTTTGCGTAATGTCCTTGTTTCTGCCCCATACAGTACATATTAGAATCAGTAAAACAAAATCTCTATATTTAATTGGAAGTTTGTTTAATACAAGGATTAGCTAATCGTGGTTGAAAAGAAAGATCTGACGCCTTTAGAGTGTAAAAATAATTTTGGAATTTATGGTATTTCAGTGATCTGTGCCGTCTTGGTTTTCTTTCATGCGTCTCAATGTCAGGGGTAGCCTCCCCAGTTTGGAAACCAGTGGAGTATTGGATCTGTTAAAACATAAAAATATTACGAAATGTTGTGATTTATCTTATAAGTAGTGAAGCGTGATCACCCATTGAAAAAAAAAGTAAAGGTCATCGCCTATGTTGTACAGTATCATCACACTTACACGAAGGTAAAATATATTACATTTAGAAACATACATTGTATTTCCCTCACTATTGGCGCAATGTTGGATTTATTATCCCTTATATCCAGAGTAAAATTTACTTATGAAAATCATAGATTTCTTAAAAGCAAAACTTGCAAGACTCTTGCAAGCAAGACCAAGACTGGGTGTGCAAGACCAAGACCAAGACCAAGACTAGGTGTGCAAGACCAAGACCAAGACCAAGACCGAGGGTTCCAGTGCAAGACCAAGACCAAGACCGCATGTGCAAGACCAAGACCAAGACCAAGACCACCCGGGTCTTGGTCTTGGTCTTGCATTTGCTCATCACTAGGTATTGGGTACTTTCCTCTATATCCTGTAACCAAGAAATAAATCCCTATTCATATTTCGAAAAGTTATAATAATAGAAAATGATATTTGTATCTACATTGTCTAGTGGAGCCTATTTCATTATGTATAGATGTCTTTCTTGTGTAATAAAAGAATCCCTGATACTACAGTTCACTTTCTCCTACAAATGCGCTCTGTAATAAGGGTAATATGTGGTCAGTTCCTCAATTTCCCAATTGATTCGCGATACTGAATCAATACCGAAAAATTTGTCATCACTAGAAATAGAATTCGACAGCATTCACGCTAAGAACAAATTTGTGTAACAAAGAAGGTTTATTTCTAAATTTTCTTCGCATGTGGTAAAAAAAAATGATTACTATTTAGCATAAAAATTCTATAATAGTATTCAAAGTTGTTAAAGCGATACATATTATAATTATAATTATTAGTCCAAAATGCTACCTTAACTGGTTTACCTGTTTCCGTGAGGTTACAAAAGTGAAAGAGCGCTTGTGTATTCAATGTGAAAACCCAGCTGGTGTCGGCACGGAAACAATGAATTGATTTTAACGTCCCTTTCAGCAGCGAGGCTATGTGAAACGAGACTACTGATTAACGTGGATTCCGAACCACATGAGCTCCCGCCGGGAATCGAATAAGGATCTCCCACGCTAAAGGCGGTAGGGAAACGAGCATTACCGGCAAGGGAGAACCGATGTGGTGACCTCACATTTTAACTAGGTTACTAGTGTCAAAGCCGCACCGAGATTCCCTGCTCCTTACAGGCTCTTGTTCCACGGATTCCCTATAGTAATAATAATAATAATAATAATAATAATAATAATAATAATAATAATAATAATTATAATTATAATTATTATTATTATTATTATTATTATTATTATTATTTCACACAGGAGATTGATCTGGTATCACAGCCGTCTGTTAATTTATATTTGTATAACCAATAACTAAATCTAAGACTTTGAAATACACGAGATGCAAGAGGCACCTTGCTAGATTTGAAAGTAACCACAAAAACTTCCAATAAGACTGGACGAATATACTAAAAGCAATAGGTTCAGCAAAGAAAATAAAGAGCGCCCACTCTTCTGAGTGCTATAAATCTGTCCTCGAAAAAGGCGACAGGGGTAGAAACATTCATTCCGCAGATGCGTTATGGACAGTTTTAAAACCTGTTTTAAATGGCTAGCCCGAATTTCTCGCACGCTGCTAACACAAACAGGAAGAAAGAGAGATCGCACTGTTGCAAATCTTCACATGAAAAAAAAGGGGGGAATGAATAACTTAATTGGAGGCTTTTAGTAAAATTATAAGCTCATATAAGGAATCCTTTATTATTGACCTGACTCCATGCAAATTTTTGTAGGGATTTGTTCATTGGTTACTGAGAAAAATTCGAAAAAAGTTCCAATGTTATTAGATAGGGGAAAACTCGACTTGACAAAGAGGTAGTAACAGCCTTAACTACACAGATGGTGCCTCAGGGTAAAAGTCTTCTGTTGAGACGATTCAGAGATTCTCTCTTGAATAGACACGTGTACAGTAGAGAAAAAAATGTAATTAATTTTGTTATGTTTCTGTTTGTACATACACTAGCTGTGTTTATATCATCAATTTGATATTTTCTTGTAAAAATAATATTTCGTTATCAGAGAGAATCATTTTAAATATAAAGGAAATTATTTAGAGCTCTACTAAAAAAAAAAAATCCTTGTTTAATTCCAGTGCCGGTGTATCTTGATAAAGTCTCATTCAATATTCTTCTTCCGAAGAATATTATCTATATTCCCTTAACATAGATTGAGTAATATTCTTCTACTAAGCAGCTGACTCCGAGAACAGTGTTTCCAACTCATTAAAAACTTACTAAATTCAAATTTTATCTTGAAACGTTTATCTTTCAATGTCTTAGTTTAACGTAGAAATAAAATATCACTTGTATTTGGATGTTGTCATTTTGCAACATATTCTTCGCCTTCTTTATTAGTTTTAAGAAGATCTTGATTAATAATAATAATTATTATTATTATAGTAATTTGCAGATGCGGCTTGGCATTTTCTCTAACAACTTTCTGTTTGGCAAGTGTACTACTAAAGTCGGTTGCAATTTAATTAAGAATAATCAAAATTTTGTGGGCTTATTCATTACATATAGTGTAATTGTTTGAAGAAGGGAATTATATTGGTTTGGTTTGTTTTTATACTTTCCTATTGTCCTTTTACCCTTTGGTATCTTCAGAAATATCAAACTCTATACAAATTGAGGCAGAAACATGAGGTTAACGGCAATCGTTAGTGCATTGTAGTGCACTTAAACGCACTAAGCACTAATGTTAGTGCTACCATATTTTGGGATTTATTCAAGATTCTTAGTGGGGGGCAACTTCAGAAGTATCAAATTCTATACAAATTGAGATAGAAACATGGGGTAAATGGCAATCGTTAGTACATCGTTAGTGCACTTAAACACACTAAGCACTAATGTTAGTGCTAACATATTTTGGGATTTATTCAAAACTATTGGTGGGGGCGACTTCAGAAGTATCAAATTCCATACAAATTGAGGTAGAAACATACGGTTAACGGAAATTGTTAGTGCACTTAAACGCACTAACCACTAGCGTTAGTGCTATCAGAGTTTACGAGTTATTGAAGAGTTTTGGTGGGGACAACTTTAGAAACATCAAATTCCACACAAATTGAGGTAGAAACATTGGATTAACGGCAATGGTTAGTGCACCGTTAGTGCACCTAAACGTACTAAGCACTAACGTTGTTGATACTATAGTTTGAGGTGTATTCAAGATTTTTGGTGAGGGGAACTTTAGAAGTTTCAAATTCTATAGAAGTTAAAGTAGAATCATGGGCTTAACGGAAAACGTTAGTGCATCGTTAGTGTACTTAAAAGCATTAAGAACTAACGTTACCACTACTACAGTTTGGGATTTATTCAAGATTTTTGGTAATGTCAACTTCAGAAGTATCAAATTGCATAGAAGTTGAGGTAGAAACATGGGGTCAACGGCAATCGTTAGTGCACTTAAACCCACTAAGCACTAACGTTAGTGCTACCATATTTTGGGGTTTATTCTAGATTTTTGGTAACAGCCAACTTCAGAAATATAAAATTCCATACAAACTGTCAGTGTTTTCTTGAAGCACTAACGAATGCACTAAACACTTTGTTAGTGGTTGAAGTGGGTGCAAGTTCACGCTGACCTCCAAAGATATTTACTTCTAGCACATACACTAATGAAGTATTAGCCTTAGGGGTTGGTGCACTAAGATGCACTAACGATTCACTAACGATTGTACTAGAAGATATCAGTAATGGTTTTTAATTTGGCGGGAATTTGACACAGTGAAAAACTCCAATTAAATTTCTTATCTGATTTTCATGACATATAACTAACCATAAAAATACCAATAGTAAAGCACTAACAAAACTGATAGTGTTTTCTAGAAGCACTAACGAACGGCATAGTTTATACGGTTTACCCAACATTGTTAGGGTCGTCAAGTCTAGGAGGCTTAGGTGGGCAGGTCATGTAGCTAGAATGGAAGAAAGTAGAAACGCTTTCAAAGTCTTGACTGGTAGACCCATAGGAAAACGACCATTAGGAAGACCTAGGCGCAGATGGGAGGATAATGTTAAGATGGATCTCGCAGAGATAGGAATACAAAGTAGAAACTGGATGCAATTAGCTAAGGATAGAAGTCAGTGAAGAGCTTTTGTGAACGCGGCACTGAACCTCCGGGTTCCATAGACCATAGAGTTAGTTAGTTAGTTAGTTATTGCTTGAAGTGGGGGGTTCCAAGCTCAGGCTGAATGAAGCTCTAACGTTAGGTGTTGGTGCACTAAGAAGCACTGACGATGCACTAAGGATTGCACTAGAAGAGATCATTACTGCTTTTGATTTTTGCGCAAATTTGACGCAATGAAAAATTCCCCATGAATTTCTTATGGGAGTTTCGTGACATGCAGGCACGTAGCCAAGGGGGGAGTTCGGGGGGTCCGGACCCCCCTTTGAGATCAGAAATGAAAAAATTAAGGAAGGATGAAACAAAATGAAATGACAAAAAGAAGGATCAGCGTTAAAAATTAAAAAGAAAACTACAGGAAGCTTTTCTTTACTCTTTCTTATGAAGAGATTTGTATTACTTGCAATATGGTGGCGAGGTAAGCGAGGTATTCTGGAAGAGTCGGGGAATTTGAAATTTCAAGAAACGTTATGGAATTCTCAGAATTCCTGCTACTAGTCAGGGAGATTTCAAGCTTTCGAAAGCATAAGTGGCGTTGTGTAACAGCGTGGACATTTTTAATCATAACTTTTCGTCATCGCATCCTTGCAGTATCAAACATGTTATTTCAAGGACAATTTTCTGTTGCTCCTTTAACCTGTCATTTGGAACCGACACTAGTTGACGGAATAATAATAATAAAAAAAATGTTGAAAGAAAGTTCTGTTAGCATTTGATTCAACAGAGAAAGGAACGCATATATTGTAAAACACAAATGCTTCGCACAGGGGCTGTATTTGAAAGATAACGCCTGTGGAAGTATCACCATTGATCTCAGCGACCGCGAAAACTATGGATTTGATACTAATATCGGTCATTTTGGGCTATTTTTTACATGTTTCGGTATCCACCCCCCGGTGACTCCCGGCCCGCATATTGCAAGTCATCGCTAATGGAAGTGTCACCATTGATTTCAGCGACCGCAAAAACTATGGATTTGACACTAATATCGGTCATTTTGGATTACTTTTATATGTCTTGGTATCTCATCCCCCCCCTCCGGTGACCCCCGTCCCGGAGCCGAAGAGCGTGAATTTGGAAGTTAATGCCAATGGAGTTTCACCATTAATTTCAGCGACCGCGAAAATATGAATTCGACACTAATAGCTCAAGTGGTAGAGCGTTGACTTCGCATTCGGGAGGTCGTGGCTTCGAATCCCGCTGCCTACCATTCTGACTGAGGTTTTCCAGGGTTTCCCTCAGTCCTACCAGCCAAATACCGGCATGACACCTACTAAACAGGCCCTGGCCGATACCTTCCCAAATCCTTTCCATTGTTAATGTTGTTGGATATCCAATGTAAAATGGCATCTGAGCTGTATCTGGTGATTGTGAAATAAATAAATATCGGTCATTTTCTACTAATTTTACATGTCCCGGTAAACGCCCCCTGAAACCCCCCGGTTCAAATTTCGACAAAAACGTTTAACTCTGGTCTAGAGCCTGGAGCAAGGTATTCGTGACTAAAATTAGGTAACTCTCTATCAATTTGTCTGATTCCCAAGCCGGTTCCGGTAAACGCCCCCCTGAGACCCCACTGTTTCGAAATTTAAAAAAAAAACGCTTCGTCTTAATCTGGGGCCTGGGCCAAGGTACCCCTGCCCAAAATTTGGTAACTCTCGGTCCACTCGTCTGGTCCCCAGGCCGCACACAGACTGACAGACAGACAAACACACAAACAAACTCTTTATTTTATTTATATTAGAAGACAGTTTTCAGTATGTACTTTTTACAATAATTGAGGTCATAACGAAAGGAAAATTGTTATATTTGAATAAACAGGAGAAGGATGTAAATATTGCAAAATCTTTTTCAATGCTTCTTTTTATTATTATTATTTTGCTCGAAATTTCTTCATAGTTTGTTATTAAAATACTTGCCAACATATCCTCATTTTATTGTCCTAACAAACCAATATATATTGATAGTAAAGTAGTTTAGATTGATCAAGCTCCCGGGCCTTCAGAATTTCATGTCACTCCTCCCCCCCCCCCCTTCCCCGTTACGAAATCCTGGCTAAACGAACCAATATATGTTCCAGTAAAATAGTTTAGAGTGATCGAGCCCCTTTTGTGATGACCACAGTATTTCATGTCACGGACCCCCCCCCCACCTTCACGAAATCCTGGCTACGTGCCTGTGATATGTACTGGTAATTGGCCATATCTACATCAATAGTTCAGCGTTAAGGAAACTATGAGTGGCACTTATTTTTCGTTAATGTTTGAAGTGGGAGCCAATGTCACGCTGGACCGCAAAGGCTTTTTTTTAGTTGTAGCACCTACACTAATGAAGCACTAACGTTAGGTGTTGGTGGACTAGGGAGCACTAACGAATCACTTATTTTTTCTTAGTGTTTGAAGTGGCTGGGACAGCGTGAAGTTGGTCCCCCAAGAGGTTTTTATTTGTAGCACCTATACTAATGAAGCACTAAAGTTAGGCGTTGATGCACTTAGAAGCACTGACAATTCACTAACAATTGACACTAAATTTATCATTAGTGCGTCATGTGGGGCCCAAGTTTACTGCTTCATTAGTGTAAGTGCTACAAGTAATATTTTTTTCGGGGGCAATTTCAGATTGCCACAGCCACTTCAAACACTAATGAAAAAAAAGTGCCATTCGTTAGAGCATCGTTAGTGCTTCTAGAAAACACTAGCACTTTCGTTAGTGCTTCAGTATTATTGTAGTTATGGCCAATTACCTGTTACAAAACTGACATAATTTTATGGAAAATTTTAATTGCGTCAAATTTCCATCAAATTCAAAACCACTAATGGTCTCTTCTAATGCAATCGTTAGTGCATCATTAGTGCTTCATAGTGCACCAACCCCTAACGTTAGTGCTTCATTAGTGTAGGTGATAAAAGAGAAATATCTTTGGAGGTCATCGTGGACTTGCCCCCACTTCAAGCACTAACGAAAAAATTAGTGCCATTCGCTAGTGCATCATAAGTGGTTCTAGGAAACACTAACAGTTTGTGTGGAATTTGATGTTTCTGAAGTTTGCCCCCACCAAAAATCTTGAATAAATCCGAAAATATGACAGCACTAACATTAGATCTTAGTGCGTTTAAGTGCACTAACGATGCACTAACAATTGCCGTTAACCTCATGTTTCTACGTCAATATGTATAGAATTTGATTTTTTCTTAAGTTAGCTTCCCACGAAAAATCTGGAATAAATCCCAAAATATGGAAACATTAATATTAGTGCTTAGTGAGTTTAAGTGCACTAACGATGTGATAAATTTGGTGAAAATCTGTTTGCATACAAATGAGTGGGGGCTAACTTCATATGAGCTTCTCTGTAGTTACATCGGGGGACATGAAGAGACTTTACTCCCTGCGAACAAATTTCCGAAATAAAAAAAAAATCCCCTTATCTTGTATTATAGAAAATTATACATGAAAATGCTGAAGAACCGAGTTTTCATATTAACAATTTCCTGCGGGAAAACTCCCGGAACCCCCACTTGACTGAGGGGTATTCCAAACCCCCGGAAGATCCACCCCACAGCAGAAAACCCATAAATCCGTCCATTCTCAAAACCCGACATTTATATGCATTAAGGCAAGAAGACGCACACACACGTAAGAAAGAAACAATTCAATATGGCACATCAACATGTAAAACTAGATTAACTTTTTTAAAGACACGTTATTTTAAAAACAAAAAGTAGGAAAAAGACAACAAAAATGTCGTTGTTGTCAAATTAGAAATTATTTCTATATATAAAAAAATCTTTTTACCTGCAAAGCTATTCTTCAATTACTGTGCATAAAAAATGATTTATTAAAGGTATTTTAGCATCTACTCTCCAGTGACGGTATGTCATGATAACTAAAAAAAAGAAAAAAAAACAGAGGTGGTATGCCTTCATCACTGAAAAACCAGAGGTGGTATGGCATACAACCGCATACCGTCTCACTTCGATCAATATATATATAGTTTGCAATAAGTGTTTTACTATTAACCCTTTCGGACCCAGGTGGCCAAACTAGCAAACACGGCTTTGCCAATTTTTAATCCACTCCTGTGTGGACACTAATTACGATATCGGGATATCTTTCTGGTCAAATGTGATTTGGACATAGTATATTATATTAGTTTCTTTCCTTTTGGATGTCTAATTTCCGTCTCAAATTTCAGCCCAAAGTAAAAAAATTGAGAATTTTCGAATTTTCTATTTTCTATTTTTTCCTGTAACTTTCTTCGTTGTAGAGAAAACTTCTTAAGATTTATCACGTGGATACCTCGGATAAATACCTAATTGTTGACATCAACACGACTGGCACACGTGCAGTGTTGCCAGCTAGGTAAATTAAAATTTCACCAAAATTGGGAAAAAAATCGAAATTTTCGAAATATTTTGATTATAAATACGTATTTACACGTCCGAGCACAAGTTAACTTACACAGGCCAAACGTTGCTTCTTGCTGAACAAAAGAGAGTACAGATAGTTACAATGGAGTATTTAGGGGGCGCAATAAAGATTCGTATTTAGTCTCCAACCCTTGATTTGTGTAGTTTTTATCCTACTTTTCTGTTTACCGTAATGTATTTTTTGTAATTAGAAGTTTTGTTTCTTAAATATCGTCATAATACTTGTAGGATATATTAGTGGTGTACCAATATTATTTTAGGATAGTTTATGCCTGTCTGGTAGCAGTCTCCAGCCAAAATTTTATTCCACAATTTTAGGGGGAAAATTTGCAACAAAAAAATCATTGTTTTGTCTCTATCATTTCCCTCTTGTCGGCTGCATTCAAACAAACTCACAACTTTCTGAAACACTTGCCCATATCCTACACAACGCACCATAAAAAGTTTCACTAGAATAATTAGGAAAAGTACAGTTGAGGTTAATAATATACCATATTCTGTAAATGGTAAGAAAATGGTGAATTTCTGAGGTAGAATGAGATTTTTTTAAATTTCATGCTTACTTTGTTAAATATCGCCATGACACTCGTAGGATGTATTAATGGGGTACTTAGATTTGTTTTCAAATAGTTGGCGTCTGTCTGGGGGCAGTGTTTCCAACCACAAAATTAATTCCCTATTTTGGGTGAAAAATTCGGAAAATTTCCTTTTCTCACCCTCTATTATTTCCCTCTTGCTGGCTACATTGGGACAAACGTTCCACTACCTGAAAACCTTCTTCTTTGCCTACAAAACTCACTATTAAAAATGTCAGTAGGATAAATAGGGACGCTGTAAAAGCTGATTGTGATTGATTGTTGATTTTTTGCTTGTGAGACGTAAACAGTGTCAAAATTTCATGTGTATGATGTCAGAAAATTTTTTCTTTCTCTGTTTGCATGGCAACGAGCAACGTAATGTTTTACTGTGCCTTGTCAACACACCAAATGTTTTTCAGGTGTCCTGGACCCATGTGGTAACAGTGGTGCCAACTACAAAAAATCTTGAAATTCGGTTAGGAAATTTTTTGTATATTTTACTGCTATATTTTTCTCAAGAATTTCCCTTCCGTTGCCAACACTGCAATGTAACTTACACCGAAAAGAGCCACATTTCTCTTCTAAGAAACAAGGCCTTAACCATATCAATCGGATAAATAGTTTTTTTTTAGCAATAAGTCAGTAACTGCAAATGTAGGAAAACGCAAAAAATGATCTGGATCCGAAAAATTTAAGATTGGACTATATAATTATTCATTTATTTCTAAAGAACTTGGAAAGGATCTTTTACTGAAATGTTTTACTGAGTTCTTTTTTCGTTTCAGGAAACGATTGTTGTAATTTTGTTTATGAGTAAATGTTGAGTAATAATTGAAATATAAAATAAATTAAGAAATGGAATGAGAAAGGATATTCAGTGACTTAAAACTTTTATTTTGTTTTGTATCTTCCATAGAGTTTCTTATTCGTTTCTCCGGGTGCTGAATCAGTGAGTGGTACTTCATTTCCTATCATTGTATTACATAATCCAGTGGTGCCCACCCCCCTCAACTCCATGACGCACCCCCCCTCAATTGTCTATCCGTAGGTGTTCTTCCATGAAAAAAAATCTTTTCGATTAATTTTTACACCCCCTCACACATATTTATATAGATTTTTAACCCCCCCAAATATTTCAATTGTGGGCACCTCTGCATAATCAAGGAAAGCTTCAGCTCCCTTGCAAAAAGAAGGTAAAACAACACGTGTCTTTACTTACCTAGAGATTGTACCCCAACCTTGAACTAGTATCCCAAGAAGTAATCAAATCCCTGTGAAATGTTACAAATTCACCAACGAATCTAAGAAAATGGACGGTTTGTAAGACTAAAAACTATTAAGGCACGTAGAAGAGATTTGTTTAGCGTTATTTATCATATAAATATCTAATTATCATCATTGCAATAAATAAGAAAACAAACTCTAAGTATTTCTCATTTTAAATTGACACCTAGTGAGTTTCTGGGGAAGTTTCATGCTTCTTGCTCTTCGTTGTACTGGATCGTTCAGCTTAAAACGATTGTTTAGTTTCATCTTAGTCTTTCATTTTATGGTATTCAAAATTACAAAGAAATATTATGTTTAAATAATCATAGCGTACTCTTTCCACCCCCTAAGTTAATGCTAATGAGGCCTTGCTCCCACTGAACTTTTTCGGACTGCATGTCATATATATAACAGGTTTAGTTGAAATTAACCCAGGCGTTTTAGTGTTATGTTGAAATTCATATACGCATATATTCTTTCATGAATACATATTTTATATATTTAACAGCACTCTAGCAAATATATAAAGGTAGCCATGAAAGTTCTGTCGCTTTTTGTGGATGTCTGTGTTCAATTCACCCTCACACTGTGACTTGAAAGCGAATGGAGATAGGGCGAAAGTCAGTTGTTGGTGTGGGTATATCCAACATACTAAATGATTGTGGCAGCTCAGTTATTCTCTGAACTTGCTTAAGGACAGAGTGAACATGGGACCTCCACAGAGCGTCATAAGGCCGTATATGCTGTATGCACACTTCACAAGCTGTATGCGCAAATTTGTAAGTCTGTACGCCAGATTTCCTGAACTTGACAAACTCCTAGCAATCGTAGTGAGCTTTACGTTGTATATTTTACAGGCTTCCGTAATTGAGATCTTAGTAGCAGGTTCAGCTGTATGAGCTTCAATAGCTTGTTTTCATTTCACCCTCTTTACACCAAATTTACTTCGTGTATTGTGATCTGCAATAAAATAACAAAAAATAAATGTATTGAAGTACCTAGGAACATATTCCAAGATTTGTCATATGCTTGTATTCCTTGCTACAGCAAGAGATAATGTTTCAGAAATTTGATTTTCAAAGTTATAAGTTACAACTACAGAAAAGAGATAGTAGTGTATTGTTGTTAACGAGTAACGCTGAAAACGATGACTACGTTGTTGTTTGTAAATTCATCAATGGTTTATACTAGATTACAATAATGTCATTACGAAAATATTTACAAAGCACACCTTAAAATTGTATCACCTCTCACGACCTCAAGTCTTGTTCAATGGCACAGAAAAACGCACTGCAGTCACATCTGGTATCTTCCTCTCTACCTCGTATCGCAGAACGACGACAGGCTGCAACAGTTACCAAAAATTACAAATGCTCCTAGGTACGTTATGGTCTAGGTACAACAGTCTCCCCTTCAGTTTTGGTGCCAAAGGCTGAGTAGTTTTGGAATTTGGCAGAATTGTAAACTTATCAAGTTTGTGATCTTCGGGTACCGCCGCTCACTTCGCCCTCTTGAAAAATGGAGGCAAAGGTAGCATTAAGCATAGAACTCCATTCCTCCAGAAATATTCTTTCAAATTGAAAGTTGGACAGGAGACGATTCGCAATGCACATTTCTACAAATTTATATAGAAATTTTGAAAATATCACTGATTTAGGTCATCTTCGAAAGGGCGAGTTTATAGCCTCATGGCTAGAGTGATCGCCTCCGACGCGCGTGGTCGCAGGTTCAATCCGTGCTAAGAGCCCAATGCCTCAGATTCAAAACCGATTAGCGGTTCGAATGCAACTTTAAGTCATAGGTCCCGTCTCTATAGAGGCCTCAGTGATGAGAAGGGATGCTAAAGCCCTTAACAAACCAACTAAACGGACCGATACTTACAGTAAAACGCTAGCTCTCCTAAAGATTTCTGAATTTTTAACAAGAGGAATTCAACATATCATTACGAAATTCCCTCTTTAAAAAAGAGAACAAACGGAATACATTTAAATCAAGAACAACTGCACAACAAACATGAGCGAGAAGTTAGCTATTCCGCTTTTATCGCGAAGTCCGGGATTCAATACCACTTTCGACCATTCTGACGGAAGTTTTTCTTAGTTCCATCTATGAATGTAGAAATAGTGCACGTACTGTGAGCCCTGGCCGACTTACACTCTTATTGTTTTTAAATCGTTGTTATTACTAATTACCAGCAGTGTCGGATTTACGAAGGGAGTTACGGTAGGGGGCGTCTTTCGGACTGAAGCCTGTTCCCCAAAATTACGGAATTTCTAAAACAAACGAAATATTAGTTGTGCTTTTACTGATAAACTTCATGCTACCCTCAAATAACCATTAGGAATTTTTAGAATAACTAAACACTAATAAGGAAATCCCCTCCGAAGATACTTTTCTAAATCACTGATTAGGAGTATAAAATGGTTTTCAAGACCGTATCCTTAAGATTATTGCGGAATATGCAAACGAAACGAAATATTAGTTATGACTGTACTCATAAATTTCAAGCTCCTCCCAACTAAAAGTTAAGGATTTTCAGAAGAAACAAACATTAATCAGAGAAACACCTCCTAAAATACTTTTCTAAATCCGATACTGATTATTTGTATAAAATGTTATTCAAGGTTGTATTCGGATTTAGAAAAGTTGTATCATAGAAGATAATTAAGAATAATTAGAGACGCGGGCTTAAATTACCCATAAGTCTCTTCAAAAATAAGAAAACGTTAAGATAGTGAACAAGTCAACATTGAATTTTTTTTTTGATTAATGCTAGCTTGAAAGCTAGCTACCTCTAAGAGGGGTACGCCCTCTTTCAGGGATGGGAAGTTGTAGGAAATATTGGTTGCAGGGATGATTTTGTGGATGGTCTAAGGGAGGCTAGAGTACTGGGTGATAGTTTTCATTATATACATTTATTTATTTATTAAATCAAAAAACATGGACATTATGATCTTTGCGATCATAATCATTATGATATCGGTATTGAAAGGAACTTGGGAACACAGACATATTACAAATACATTACAAATATTATATTACGGTGCAAAGAGTATACTACAATGTAAGCAGGGTAGAAAAATATTTACGAAACAAATTTGAAAAGATACATGGTGATGGAGAAAAAAAAAGAGTGAATCAAAGTGAAAAGAGAACAAAAGGCGTTAAGATTCTAAGGAAAATATGAGCATGATAGATGGGATGAGGTGCAGACACGTCACAACACTAGGAAGATGTTAAGTAAACGAATGCAGTTAACTTCTGCCTAGGGGCGACTCTAGGCTGATGTAGACATGGGGAAGCCCTGTTAGTAACAGAGGAAATCACTGTGCGATATAAGATGGAAATATATGAGGTAGATGAGCAGGAATGAAGAAGTCCTCTATGAGCGCATGAGCTGGATGATTGGGAGGTAATGTGTAATAATATAGCGTGAAGAGTAAATGTAGAGGTGTATAAGTATAGCGTGCTCGGTAGGGATGGAGTGTAAGATAATGAATGGTATCAAAAAGAAGTGGCTGGTGATGAGTGAAGCGGGCGGTAATGAACTTGCAGCGTACGGCTTCTAGGTGATATTTGAGAATAGGAAAAGAAATACGAGAATAGAGGTCTTGTGTAGGACTAGGCAATGAGATGCGAAAGGCAATTCTAAATGCATGACGTTCGAGAATGGCAAGTTTTTCGTAATATGAGGTTGGTGCAGAGA
Organism: Thermobia domestica; assembly: GCF_964235325.1. Lineage (NCBI taxonomy): Eukaryota > Metazoa > Arthropoda > Insecta > Zygentoma > Lepismatidae > Thermobia > Thermobia domestica. Next base: position 16,156,091 of record NC_137459.1, read on the forward strand.
TCCAGGCGGGAAAACCATATGTCAGTACTGGCCTAAGAAAGACTTTGTAAGTGGTAAGAACAAGATTCGAAGAGAGGCCCCATGTGGTACCTGTTAAACGCTTCAGGAGATTAAGTCTGTTATATGCTTTTGCCTTGACTGAATTGAGATGTGGTGTCCAGGTGAGGTGGTGGTCGAATGTGATGCCTAGATAGGTAACTGTTTTGCTAGGATGTAACGGTACGTCATTGACTTGTAAGGATAGCTTGGAAGGATTCCGATGGACCTTCGTACGTTTTCGGGGTGGAATGAAAACGATGGCTTGTGTCTTGGCGGCATTGATGGTCAGTTGCCAAGTGTGGCACCAGTGCGTGAAACGATTAATTGCTTCCTGAAGAGTAAGATTGATCTGTGCTATTGTGCGACAGAGGGCAAGAAATGCAGTATCATCGGCGTATTGGAATAAAGAGACGTCCGGAGGTAGTTCAGGAAAGTCGGCAACGAAAAGCAGATAGCGGAGTGGTGATAATGCTGAACCCTGTGGAACGCCTGATAACAAGAAGATCGGGTGTGACAGCTGATCGTTAATGGCAATATAGGCAAGACGGCAGGTAAGGAAATGAAAGATAAGCCGGATATATGCAACAGGAAGTCGTAATTTGATAAGTTTATAGATGAGTCCTAGGTGCCAAACTTTATCAAACGCCTTTTCAAGGTCGAATAGAACAAGACAAGATGGCTGAATAGAGTTGTAATGATTGGTGACAAGTGACGTAAGACGAAGGAGTTGGTCGTTAATTGAATATGAGGGCCGAAAGCCAGCTTGATGTGGTGGAATGATATGATGATCGTTTAAGTATGGGTGTAATCTTTTAACCAGGATCCGTTCAAAAATTTTACTAAAAGAGGAGGTGAGTTGTATTAGCCTATAGGATGAAACATCGGATGGTGGTTTTTTAGGTTTGAGAAACATGAGTGTTTTCGAAACCTTCCAGTCAGTGGGAAAGAGACCTGTGCGGAGAATGAAGGTGTATATAAGAGCAAGTAGTGAGAGAAGAGCAAAGGGACATTCTTTAATATGTCTATAAGTGATGCCATCGAATCCTGGAGCAGTGTTTCTCTTACGGCGTAATACAGCAGTGATTTCATTAGGTGTAATAGGAACAGTGAGAACATGCTGCGGAAGAGTGTGACTGATGTTGGGCTGTAATTGAGGTGAATCAGTGTTGACTTGAGCAGTAGGATGAGGGCGGTAGGTATGATCGGAAACTGATGGGGTAAAAATGCTTTGAAGGTGATCAGCGAAGGCATTTGATATGTCTAGATCTGATTGGAGCGGCTTATCATGAACAAGGAGAGGATATGTTGTCTTAGTGGTTTTGCCACATAAAGCGTTGAAACGTTTCCAATAGATTGTTGGATGTGAAGTGTCTGCTAGATTATTGCATGTTTTAATCCATTGGCGTTGTTTATAGGCGGAGAGATAATTGCGGACAGTACGCTGCAATTGATGATGAAGTATAAGGGCATCAGGATTACGTGTGCGGAGGTACTCGCGATAGCATTGGCGAGAGCGTCGAACCAGAGCAAGATAATGGGGTGGAAGTTTGGGGCGATATGGAACGGATGAAGATTGCGGGATATAGAGTGTAGATGCGCGCTGGATTGCTGTAGTGAGAGTGCCGATGTGTTCCGCAAGATCATCAGAAGTGACTGGGCCTTGGTAGGGTTCTATGGTAGAAGATATATAAGTACGATAATTAAGCCAGTCGGCCTTGTCATATCGAGGTGTGACTCGAGAAGTAGGCAAATGTGATGGAAATGCAAGACCCGTATGGTAGGTCAGTTTGATAGGAGCATGATCGCTACCGAGCAAATCTAAGACTGTGACAGTGCAATGAGTAGCTAATGTATTGGAAGTAAGTGCGATGTCTGGCGTGGTGTTTGAGATTGGTCGAGTAGGAGAAGGAAGTGCAAGTAGTATGCCAGTTGTATGAGTGGTGATGAAGTCACAAAACTGAGTGCGTTCCTGGGCTGATCGACTGTGAAGGTTTATATCTGCAAGGATAATGAAATGTTTGTACGTATCGGATATATATGAAAAGAAGGCGGTTGGAATGGGATTGCCAGGTCGAACATAGATTGTAGCGAAGGTAATTGCTATGGACTTGAAATAAATGGTGGTGATGACATATTCAGGTAATTGCAGGTGAGGACAAGAGTGCTGTCTGTATGGCAAATTATTGCGAAATCCAATAGCAGCTCCACCGTTAGCGCGAAGGGTTGGTAGGGTATTGTCATGTCGAATCAAGTCATAGCGAGGGATTCTGCACGAGATGGACTTTTTGAGAAAAGTTTCGTTTAGAAGAAATACAGTGACTTGCTCCTCTAATAGTACTGCCTGGAAAAGGTCTTTGGTTTTAGGGAGTGAGCGGATGTTGAGAAATAAAAAGTTTAAATCCATGATGCGTATGAAGTTAGACTGTAGTTTCGTATCGAATGGTATGAAAATGAACGTAATTATTTGAATACGTAGCATACAGAGAAACGTTAAAGGTTTGTTTTGCTGCTAAGGTGAGTTGTTGGAGAACATGCTGTCTATGAAAGGGGTGAATGTTTTGAAGAGCAAGTGTGAGGAATTCCAACAATTTGCCTACTGTCACGGGATCATCAACATGCTGATCTGTGTTTGTTGAGGTTGACTGTGTGCGTAAGGGAACCACTAATTCAGGATGTGCCTGGTCAGGAAGAGGTTTACTTTTACATTTGTAGCTATAAGAAGGATGCTGATCTTTGCAGGTAGAACACTGAGGAGGGAGCTGCATATTCGGACAGAGACGTGTTTGGTGTGGACCGGAGCAATAGCCACAGACAGCAGCGTTTGTACATTGGGCCGTTGAATGGCTGTTGTACGCCTGACATTTCTCACACCTGAGTGGCATAGGTGCAGGTGACCGGGAAGGTTCCACGCGGTGTCTGCGTTTATAGATGTATGCACCTTGGGTAAGAAGGCGGTCAATAGTTTCCTGTGATGGTGTAAGGACACGCACCATGTAGGTGGCCCCGCTGTTGTTACGAATGCGGATGATTTTGTGAATCGTGTGCCCTTCGGATTGTAATTCATCCGTAATTTCCTCATCTGAATAGCTAGGATCGACTCCTCGAATAACAACAGATAACATGGGGGGTCGCTTCGGAGGAGGAGGTTTTTTACGACGGGAAGATGTGAGGTTGGTGAGGATTGATTGTTTACCGAATATTTCAAAGGATGCTTTGTTGCGAACAGTAGTTGCGAAATTTGGATCGGGAGACTTGAAGATATAGCCATTGCGTGTTTTTACTACTTCGTGAAGTGGGAGGCTAGGTAGATATTTTCGTAATTGCAAGATGATGAGTTTTTCGTTGGAAAACTTAGAATCATAGTGTTGGAGTAGGAAAGAGTGCAGAGATGGAGTAGCGTTTGATGAAATGATTTCGTCAGATGATTTGCGTACTGCTGAAGTGCCTTCGGCTTCCATATCTGAGGATTCAGAGGCGGAAATAAAGTGTTGTTTCTTAGCTGGTGGTGAGTGTTTGACCTTGGCAGCGAAACTCGTACGACTCTGAGGTGATCGAGACCTCGTCCGAGTTGAAGTGCCAGAAGCTGCGGAATCAGTAGAGCATTCAGAGTTTTGGCGCTGTCTCTCTTTGCGGTCTTTCCGCTTCTCTACCTTCGCAGAGTGACCAGCTGGACCAGGGACCACTGGCGGTAAAAAATCGTGACGACATTCTAAGGATTGTCCAGAAACTAAGCCAGGGTCCGCCATCAGAAAAGCCGATTAAGGGGCACAAAGCCGTGCTAGCTAGTAATGCGATGATGTGATGCTATGAGATGAAAAATGTAAGGTGAGACGACCCGTTTGGATAGCCGTCAAGGTTGAGTAGTTTCAGGTGCCGAACCCGTAGCACTCGACGCCCTTGGCTTGATTAGTCTGACGTAGAGTGCTCGAAAGTAAGGCAAGAGAAAAAACCCGGGATGAGGAGCAGGAAGGTAGCAAAAAAACAGCCGTTCTGACGTATGGTACGTCACAGCTGATAGATCGAAATAAGAATCGATCTGGAGTATATTGTTGAACATTGAATTCACTCTTAACTTATTTCTAAGTTGATTACAACATATTTTAATTGAGAACTGATGTTGTATATATTAATTTGGTCTAGTATGGCTTAACGTTACTCCAGTCAAAGCTTATGTTAACAGAATAATAATTTTGTTATTTGCCTCAGAGACTATGCAATAAATATATGTTAATTTTTGTTAGTAGTTTTTTAAAATCTAACAAGACAATATTTATTACATCTAGCGACAATTTTAAAAAGCTCTAGGAGTTATCACAAATACTTTTCTCCTATCGGCGAACAACTGAAACTAATGACAAATTATTTTCAGTTTGAACCGCATGAAGATACAGGGCTAGCTCTACCATATGTGTCAGGGGCGGATCCAGGGGGAGGCGATCGGGGCAATCGCCCCCCACCCAGAAGAGGAAACTTTCTTATTTTATATATATAAATAAAACCCTCCCCAAAGTTTGGAACCCTTAAAAGTAGCAGTATGACAACCCACCGCCCCCCCAGAAGTCGGTCCTGGATCCGCCCCTGATATGTGTAAGATGGATAATTGGACGGAGCGGCAAGTTTCGACAGGGGAAAAATCTATCATAACAATCTTATTTAAAATAAATATTTATTGTTGGAAACAAACTTCATGATGATGATAGTTACATTTACTAAGCTGACCTTCTATTTTAATACTACATTCATAAATCATGTTTAGGTCGCATTAGTTTAAGGTAATATGGACAGTGCTAAAGCAAATGATCAAACAAATCCCGGTTTGAATTGCTTGATTGTTGTGAAATACAAGAACTCAATTCTCGAACAGTAGCGAACACCTGTTCCATTTAGTTAGTTATCACAGTTTTGATATGAAAACTAGTGTTGCTCTGGTCGCAAACAAATTCCGTATCATTGAAGGTGGAAACAAGTTTATTTTTACTTGTTTAACAGATGTTGAAGAAAAATCAAGAAATAAAGATAAAAGAGCCAGTTACAATGAAATTTCAAAATGATATATTGAGATTGAAACTCGATATTGAATTCTATAGAAAGGATTACCATCTTTCCTCTGTAGGTGTGTTTACTTTATCTTTTTAGGCCTTTCTAAGTGCGAGTCTTTTTTCATTCCCCTTCGTTCTTCATGATGTGGTAGGATATTTAACACTTTCGATCCTCCCGAATCAAACTCGGGTTCCCTGTTTATTTCAAAACGCCGGAGCCCGAGTCCAGCTCGTTTTTTTTTTTTTTTTTTTTTTTTTTAATAGCCCCTATGTAACTTCTTATGGGTTTCGGTCGGTTGTCGGCCGTATTAAATACTTACTGAGTCTCAATTACTGAAGAAATACTATTCACCTGATATTCAGCGAAGAGTAAACGAACTTTTGCAGGTTGATTGTTGTGGTCATCTTTTTGCGTTTGACTGCAGCACCTTCCATAATATAGTGGAATATTTTGTTTCGAAAACTAGTTAATTTTACAGAAGCTGTCTTGTTTGAAGCAAGTGAAATGAATATTGAAGAAATATCAAAGATTTTAGAAGAGTACAGTTTAAATCCCGTTCGGAAGGTGAAATTGATTATTTAGATTTAGATCCTGATTTTAAAATTTAAAAGAACAAAAAACAAAACAGGTGTGTACATGAGCAGCGCCGTGCCGTGGAAAATCAGCGCGATGGAGCAGAGTATACGACGCCCTCCACCCCCGTACATATGAGTGAAATCGACAGAACAGTCGGGAAGCGCAGCAATGGTACGCGTGAAGCACAAGAAAATTTTCAAAAATAAACTCTGCTTTTCTTTGATTTTGAGTACGTTTTATTTTTTCCTTCCATTTTATACATATATATATCTTTCCGTTTTTCCTCCCGAATTTTGTTCCCCTTCCGTCAGCGCCCTGGGCCGTCGCCCTGCTTGCCCTCCCTAAGGCATGGTAATGTATATGAGAACACCCATATAAAATATTTGTACGAGGTCCATCCAGAGAGTAATTTTCCACGCGTTACACAGCTAGGAAAGCGTATGTGGGGCACAGCGACTCCTCTGACGTGAGAGAGTAAGATCCTAGCATGACGCATTGTATATACTTACGCGTGGAAAATGCGTACTTAATTTGAATTTTGATACAAATTAGCTATCAAAAATTTTGCATATTAAAATGGAAATTACAAGGTGTACAACTTTGCTTCCGCCGTTTTCCGATAGGTGGCTACAACGGTAAGTAGCGGTCGAAATAGACAGATCGCAGACGTCAGGCAGTTAGCTTGGACCTCTGTCAACATAACCCTATTCAAGCCTTAGTCGATTTGTGTGTGTATCGTAAAGTTGTTCTCGATTGAAAATGTCAGTTTAAGAGCCAAATTCTCGCCTTTTGCAGCAAGTTCTACTTTTTTGTTTTAATATGAAGAAAACTGCGACTGAGTCTCATCGAATGCTCTCATGTACTTATGGTGAGGACGCTATTAGTGAGAGAACGGTGACTTTAACGTCGAAGACCGGCATAGTGGTGGAAGACAGAAAGTTTTGGAAGATGCAGAATTGGAGACATTGCTGAGTGAAGACTCGCGTCAAACTCAAGAAGAATTGGCACGATCATTGGGCGTGACACAGCAAGCCATTTCAAAACGGCTCAAAGCCATGGGTGTGATTCGGAAAGAAGGAACTTGGGTCCCGTATGAGTTGAAACCAAGAAACGTTGAACGGCGTTTGTGTGTTTGTGAACAGTTGCTTCAGAGGCAAAAACGGAAGGGATTTCTGCATCGCATTGTGATCGGGGACGAAAAATGGGTTTATTACGATAACCCTAAACGCAAAAAATTATGGGATATCCCGGCCATGCTTCCACGTCGACGGCCAAACCAAATATTCATGGCTCCAAGATCATGCTCTGCATTTGGTGGGACCAGCTCGGCGTCGTGTACTATGAGCTATTAAAACCAAGTGAAACTATCACAGGTGATCGTTATCGAACGCAATTAATGCGTTTGAGACGAGCATTAAAGGACAAACGGCCGCAATACAGCTAGAGGCACGACAAAGTGATTGTGAAGCACGACAACGCTCGACCCCACGTTGCAAAGGTGGTCAAAACGTACTTGGAAACGTTAAGATGGGAAGTCCTACCCCATCCGCCGTACTCTCCAGACATCGTTCCCTCTGATTATCACCTGTTTCGATCAATGGCGCATGACGTGACTGACCAACACTTCCGATCTTATGAAGAACTCAAAAAGTGGATCGATTCGTGGATCGCCTCCAAAGATGAAACATTTTGTCGACGCGGCATTCATACGCTGCCCGAAAGATAGGAGAAAGTAGTGGCCAGCGATGGACAATACTTTGAATAATGCCTGGCTAAGCAATTTGTTTCATTAAAGCGTCATATTTTGGGGAAAAAACGGCGGAAGCAAAGTTGTACATCTTGTATATATCATTTATAACTTAATATTATTAATATTACGTCAATTAAGAATGTTATTCCTGTAAATTAGAGTATTAATGTCAGCATTATTCATATTATAAGCGCCGAACATATCAGTTTCGTTGGGAAGATATTAGATAGATTCGCAAATGCAACGAGTTTTTTTTTTCTTGAAAGTTTCGAAATCATCTCCCATCTGCTAACTAAACTCTTAGTCTCCAGCGAAATACTCCTGGACATCAGAAGATTCAGTCTACAGAGCAATTGTTACTTAAAGAATGGACATACACTATTTCGAGAATCGAGACAAGACGAGAAATGTTTACGATACTTATCGTCTCGTCTTGATTCTCATCTCCAAAACGAGAAGATAATTTGAGTTAGCTTTGTTCTGGAGCATAAATCTGGAGGTACACTCACCTACAGGCCATACCGCTCAATGCATCCGGAGGCACAGTCACCTAGAGGCCATACCACTCAACGTATCTGGAAGTACACTCGCCTAGAGGCCATACCGTCCAACGTATCTGGAAGTACACTCAGCTACAGGCCATGCCGCTCAACGTATCTGGAGGTACATCAACAAGAGGCCATACCGTTCAACGTATCTGGAGGTACACTCACCTAGAGGCCATACAAATCAATGTATCTGGAGGTACACTCACCGACTCACCTAAAGGTCATACCGCTCAACGTATCTGGATGAACAATCACCTAGAGGCCATACCGCTCAACGTATCTGGAGGTACACTCTCCTAGAGGCCATACCGTTCAACGTACCTCAACCAAATTTTAAACTTAAAATTGAACTTAAACTTAAACTTAAAACTTAAAATTAAAACTTGAAATAGAGGCTGGCCATCGACACTTTAGCATAACAGACAGTAACTCTATTCAGTTATGTTGTTGATCCCGTTAAATGGCAAAATTTCATTTTCATTTAACATTGGACGAATACAGAGTGTACAGCCCAGACGGCTCATCCGATTTGAAAAATTCCTTCACTTTAGATTGAAAACATCATATTTGGAAATGGTTTCCTCTGTTGCATTCTCTTGTATATCTGACAATAACAGTTACCATATGTCAGGGGACTTATGAGATACCCTGTATATATAGTGATCGAAATTGACCGATTTCAGTAATAGTAAAAAGTGGCTGGCTAACGGAACAAGTTATTAATCTTTTTTATTTTAACCCAGCGAAACGGATAATTGATGCTAGTAGTATGTAGATTTATTATTCACACTTATTTATTTATACATATTTCTGCTTATTGTCAGTGTCTGTGAAGCTCCTTCGTGGCTAAGCGGTTAGCGTACGCTCCTTTAGCGTGGGAGACCCGGGTTCGATTCCTGGCAGGAACTCATGTGATTCGGATTCCCCGTTAATCAGTAGGTCCCATCTCATATAGCCTCGCTGCTGAAAGGGACGTTAAACTCAAAATCAACTCAACTCAACTCAACTCAGTGGCGGTGACCTTAAACCCATCAAGAATAAGGGATGACTCCCCTCGGCGTGTACACAATGCAAGGAAGGGTGGAATAATGAAAGTAATAGGAAAGAAAAATAACGGCCTTGAACTAGTATGTTAGGTGCCATCACGACATTTGCCTGGTGTGAATGAGGGGAGGCACGGTGGCTCAGTGGTAGAGCGCTTACCTCTGGTGCGTGGGGTTCTTGGTTCGATCTCCGCCTAAGTAAGTTTGTGGTGGACAACATCGTTTCCGTGGGTTTTGTCGGGTACTCCTGTTTCCTCCCAATTTCTCATTCCACCAATTCTTCCATCATCATTCATTTGCCTAATCATCGTCTCCCTTACCCTAAAAAAGATAACATGTGACGTGAAACTGAAAGATTTTCTTTTCATGGTGTGAATGTGGAAAACTCAAGGAAAACCTCACTCAGAATGTATGGCTGAAAAAGTGTGGAATCGAACCTGTGGCCAACCCAATATATAGCCAAAGCTGTATCAAGATAAATAGTATTAATTATTTGGTTTGGTCAGTTCTTATTTTTGTTTTTATTTAGGTTAGTTTTTTTGTATTAGGTTATTTAATGCGTTTATATTTTCTATTATTTTCCTTTATTTTATAATTAATTACTTTTTTTTAAAAAAAATACAACATTTAAAGACACCAGTCTTAAGATATATCGATATATTTTTCCATAAACATAATACGTTCCTATACAATGATAATGAAACAAAAATGCATTAAGTTTAGTTCTGAATATTTGTATTTATAGAGAACGACCACCTCAAACCAACTCCTCTTATGTTTAGCAGTTTATTATTTCTCAGTAAATGTTTCACAGCAGATATAAACTTCAATTCAGTTTTTCCTGTCATTTCGCCATAATTTCTTTCAAAAGTTTCTTTTAACTTTTTCAAAGTTATTGGCACTCTTTCTTGTAAATCATTTCGAATCGCTTCAACAGTGTTCAGAACTTTTGCGCTCCAGTCTTTCTGCTTTGTTTTTAATCTATTACTTCTTCGACGACATCCTTCTTATTCTCTTTTTTCCTTTTTTACTTTGTATGTCCGCCCCTAGGAAGATGAAAAAATTTGATAGCTGGGTCCTCATCTGCCTCAAACGCATGAGCGATGTCTTTATCTAAAAGATCCTGAAGTACCTGATCACAGGGACGATCTGTTCCGTCTACGTCTGGAGAAACTATTGTATTCACTCTTGTATTTGAATCGTCCTCCTCTGCACGAAGTAGGATATCGATATCCATATTTAAAAATCCGTGGACACCACTGACTCATCTAAAATACTATGATCAAAAAGATCCATCTTTTATTCTTTAGAGGAACGCAATAGGTTCAAGCACTCCAAACAGTTGCTTCTTACATGCACTACAGAAGTTGCTATATGTAGCCTAACCGGCATAACCGTTGGACGTAAAACTTAAAGAAGTTGCTATATACCTTATGGAAAATATCAAAAGATTTAGATCACGTGTTTGTAAATATTCACTCAGCAGTTATCTATATTTCTGTAACAGCGATTGTTGTCATATCGAAACCAACACTAGGAGGAATATTTTCCGTATATCTTTTTTCATATTTACTGTTGTACTGCATTTGAAGGTATATCTTTCAAAATGTACATAGCTACATGTTTCTTTCTCAAAGAAATAAAATATTTTTATTAAACTATGAGTAGTATTTGCGTCACCTGAGGACACTTTTTGGCCCCTGGGTCCCTGGCCGGGGTCAATGACCTAGGGGTACATAGGACCACCCCCTCTAAATTTTGGCAGGAGTGCCATGGCCCACCCCCTAAATTTTGGCAGGGGTACCTAGGACCACCCCCCTTTAATTTTGGAAATTGCCAAATCTAAAAATTTGGTATGGTAGCCTAGGACCATAGTATGTACCTCTATTAGTATTGGGTGTCTATGTCGTTCCCTTTTATGGGTAAAAAGTTGCCAAAAAGTCAAATTTCGGGGGTTTTTGACCTAATTTATCCCCTTTGATGAGGTGTTATTACTAGACTTCGGAATTTTAGGCACCAAAAAGTTTAATTTTAGGCGCCTAAAATAGGTACTAAAAATAGGAAAATAGGCGCTAAAAATTAAAAATAGGCTCTAAAAATAATAGTATAAATTATTACATACCCCTTTTTATTAACATCTTTTGTTTTCAGTGAATCAGGTGATTCATTCAGTACACAACTTGCTCATTCGTAATTTTGGAAACAGTAAATTACCAACAGTTTCTCAAAGTTTTCGACTGTCAATCTCTCTCTTTTGTCTGTAAGGATCATCTTTGCTGCCGAAAACGATCTTTCCACTGAGACAGATGTTACAGGAGCATACTTAAATTTCGATACATTTTTCATTTCCACTTCGTCGGGGATGGTTTCATCCTCTCCCATCAAAACTTTCCCTATACGAGCCAACACAAGAAATCCCTCATTCTTCTTCACTACACTTTCCCACTTACACTGCACTTTTTCCCCAACTTTCCCCGTAGCACTTTGGATTTTCTTTTCGGCTTCGTTAACTACTGACACCTGTTCACTAAGTGGCTTTCCCGTAGCTTCCAACTTAGTGATCGTCGTAGGTAAGAATGAAAAATTTGACTTGATATATACAAGATCTCTTTTGAGAATGGGATCTTTGAAAAGTTCCTTCAAAACTGAAACACTTGCAATGTTTTCCACACCAGGAAGTTCGCCAACAACACCAGCAATAGCGTCCAAGTTCTCTGCGTAATACAAAGCTGCTTCAAGCCATGTTCCCCAGCGCGTTAGGACAGGTTGTGGAGGAAGAGAAATGCCAGGCAGTTTTTCTTTAAAGACAGCGATTCTCGATGGGGCTTTGCAAAAAGTTTTTTTCATGTTAGAAATGAGGGCATTGACTTGAGGAAATTCGTTCCTGATTGTTTCAGAAATTCTATGAAAAGCATGTGCTACACAGGTAACATGGATGAGGTTGGGGTAGAAAGGTTTTAGGTTCTTAAACGCAGCAATCATGTAAGAAGCTGCATCTGTGCAAAGAAGAAGAATTTTAGAATCATCCACACCACTAGGATACAGAAGTTGCAAACTTTTGTTCACGGTGTAAGCAATTGTCTGGGCACTCACTTTCTTAATTTCCTTGCTACTTAACAAGTGAGGAGTTGAAGGTCCATCTTCATCAAGTTTTCCTACAACAACATTCACTATGTATCTATTGCATGCATCAGTAGTCTCATCGACGCCTACCCAAATGCTGGAATCGCCAATATCCTTTCTGATTGTATCAAGTGTATTGTTGTATTCAGAATCCAAACACGTTTTCCTGAGTGTTGACTCACACGGTATCGATTGCTGGCACCACTTCTGTAAAAACTGTCGGAATGTTTCATTTTGAAGTGTGTTCCATGGGATGTTGGCAGCGACAAGGGCTCTAGCAAGATCCGCATTAAATGTGTTCGCAGTTCCAGATTCAGATCCAGATCCAGAAGGCTGAGTTAACTGTGTCTGTTTCTGTTGTTTCTTCGCTTTAGATTTGGCAAGATGTCCAGCACCATCAATGTGTTGCTTTAAGTGGCACTTCTTTTCCTGAGAAACCTTAAAAAAAAAAAAAAAACGCTTAGAAATATATTTTCAAATGCTTCTTACAAAACTAGTGAAGATGGTGGCGTTTTAACTTTAATTTCGGTTTCAAATTCTCTAATTTTCTTCGTGTACATTGCGACTAGTATTTTCAAACGGGTCAGTTCGGGTCAGCTTATTGTTGGACACCCTCAGTAACGGGTCGGGTCAGGTCAGCCTAACTCGGGTCACGAGTCTGGTATCGTTAGACCAACTCAGTTCACCAGTCGGGTCGGGTCAAACTATCTCGGGTGACCCGACTCGACCGGTGAACTGAGTTGGTCTAACGCTACCCGACCCGTGACCCGAGTTAGGCTGACCTGACCCGACCCGTTACTCGAGGGTGTCCAACCAAAAGTCGACCCGAACTGACCCGATTGAGAGCACTAATTGCGACAACTACCATCACTGTTTGCTTGCCTTTCTGGTCGTAATGTGCTTTTTTTTTTTTTTTTAATCGGTGAACGTTACATTATTGATTTAAAGTTGACAAAAAGGCAAACTTGTTGGTCTACCTCGTTAAAGACCAATATACCCCAGTCCCATTTCGAATCAGAACAGATCAAATAAAAGACTAATCGATGAGCATTTTACTTCAGAATAATCCCCAATTTACAGACAGAAGCAATAAAATTGTATATCAATATCTGAGAAATAATATTTAATTTTAAGCACTGTAACTAATTTAATTTTAAGCACTATATTTTATTTAATTTCGAATGCTGACACACTCCAACTTGGCAAAAATTAAAACATAATTTGGCAATATTTTGTTTGAGATTTGGATGCCAAAATAATTGCATGAAAAATTTCAAAATATCGTCCCTTTAAAATTTTCTTTAAAACTGTAATTTACAAAATTTTTAACTGATTTGAACCAAATTTTCCCCAAAATATGATTAAAATGTTTCAGTGTGAAAATCAGTGACCTGTCAAAAATTTAAAATAAGGGCCGTTTTAAAATTTCAAAAATTCAAAATTTTTGCAACTATCAACTGACAGAAACCAAAGTTAGAACGAAAATAAAGTATTAGCAATGCCTTAGTTGAGCGTGAACATCAGCATGATACAATAAATAAAATTGGCGTTTTTTATTTTTTTTTTTGGAAATTAGTTGTCTCTTGCGGCCCTGCGACAAAAGGTGTATGGATATTCTTCATCAGGAGAGAGAGAGAGAGAGAGCAATCGATTAGAATTCCTTTTTTTTTTTTTTTTTTTTTTTGGCTTTGGGGAGAGAACATCAGAGACAAATTCTTGCTTTCTTAAGATCTGTCCTAAAATAAAATTATCCGCAATTGTAATTCTTGTTAGACGAGTGTCAGACTGTTCTTTTCTTGCCCCTGTGTGGAATTTATTTGTCTGTAACTATGGATGGAAATCAATAGCATCTTAAGACAATAGACAGTAGCACCTCGAGCAAAATTGATAAATAAAAAAACAAAGAGACAAACAAGTTTCTGCTTCGTAAAACAAGTTCTGAGACAATCTATGAACCTCAAACGCCGTTATTTAACTATTAACAGATCTTTTCTTTCTTTTTCGAGAAAAATAACAAAAAAAAAAAAAATGGCCTTTAAACATTTTTCCTATCTTTTATGCTTTTCAAGATATTGACATTTCTAGTTTTTCTTTCAAACTGAAATCCTCGTTTTTAGATATTTTCGGGATGAAAGGATATATCCAGTTTCCTTAACTTTTTAAAGATAATCAATATTGGCATTGCACATTTCTTCTTTCAAACTTTTGGAACTGTTGGCATTTAAAAAAAATTGAATCCCGCCTTTCTTAACTTCTTTCGTATTTTTTTTTTCTTTTGAAAAACGAGATAGCAAAAATATGTTTTCTTAAGCTCCTGAAACTGTCGAGTAATTGCTGGCATTAAACATTTTTCTCCGAAAAGAGGACCCCTTTTGGAGTTACTGACACAATATGTCAACTTTAACTTACATTGTTTTTAACCTTTACCGCTTTTTTTCGGGGGGGGGGGAGTCCTTCGGAAAGAACCGAGAATGCCATGTCCGCTTTTCTCAAGATCCCCGAGAATCCCTAAAACTGTTGAATGTGTAAGTCTAGACACTTTCTTCCATTAGCACTTTCAAAACCATCGTTCATATATTTCATTTAAGCAGGCTGCTAGAAGTCTTTACATTTTAAAGATTTTCCTGTGTTACAGGATTATTTTTATGTTTTTTCTTAACTGATCTAAATTCCATGTAAATTAGATTTTCACGAGTTCAGCAGCTCAGTAACGTTGTCTCTTAAAATAGTTAACCTCCCATTGATAAAGGTTTTACTTTAGCTAGCTATACAGAAACAAGGAGGGGGGGGGTGTACAATTGATTTAATTAAATTTATAAATTCTGTAAATAAAAATAGCTTTTCTTACCTGCTTGCTGCACAATGGACAAAAGATTATTCTTCCATCGTATGTTAGATCTGGAAATTCTTGCAACCACTGGCGAATCAAGGTACTTTTTGAAGACTTCTCCTTTGGCATTGTTGCGTATGATACAAAACTTCTTTTTAAGAATCCTCAAGATCTGTGACTGGGCTGTAAGCCGTTGAGTCCAATTGTTCATGCGTTGTAGAGACGATGTATCGTTCTTGAACTACGTGTTTAAGATAAATCACTGCACTGACCCGAAAATGATACATGGATGGATACTCCAGTCAACTGAACCGCGTCACTTCATGAATCGTTTCTGTTCGTGGACTTTGGTTTTTCCCAAATATTGAAAGCGAAGACCCGAAGAGATTCTTGCTTCAATAGAGCTGTGTGTTGATTTGTGAATGTGTGTGTGTAAACTATTGTCCAAATTCCAGAGAGCTGAACGGATCACAGAAGAGCTGAAGTGAGCCGCTACAGAAGAGAAAAGGTGGAATAGTTCCAAGAATGCAGAACGGCAGGGAGGGGAATATTGGTTACTGCGATATGCACTTAGCAATAGCTTTGGTTTTGCCCCTGGGGAAAGAGAGACAGACAGAAAGAGATAGAGATCTTTCAGTACAGTGTCTGCAGGATGCAAAGGGATGGTTTGTCTTTGTCTTTCACAAATGGGCTTGACCTTGAGCAGAAATAGCTCAACTTTTAGAAACAATTTTTTACATACAACCACCCTCTGCGTTTCACTTCTTCATACGAGTTAGACTAAAATTAGCCTCGACAAACACACTCACTCTGCCTTCAGATTTGTCAATTAAATTTCACTCAACACTAAAAAAAAAAGTTTATTTAAAAAATACAGGAATTTTGTATTTTTTGCAGTTTTAGGCATTTTTAGGCCAAAACGGCCAAAATAGGCGCTAAACTCCATTTTAGGCATTTTTAGGGCACTTATAAAGTGTTTTAATAGGCTTAATTCCTCATGATTCGTAAAGATCCGAAGTATTTTTTACTTCCTATAAAGGGAACAAAATAGGCATTTGCCTTAAAATCCGAAGTCTAGTTATTACCCTATATGGTTATATGGGCGTATACAGGGGTCCATTACCTTTCATAAGACATGGGTATATTAATGCACCCCTTGAAAAATTTGGGAGGGGTACCTTGGCCCACCCCTTAAATTTTGGAAATTGCCCAATTTAAACATTTGGTATTATAGTATAGGACCCTAATATGTATTATGATAAATTTGGATGGTCCACCTTGTTCCCTTTTAGGGGTATCAAATTGCCAAAATATAAACGTAAGCAATACGTACTACCACGTGTTTGGTTTTGACCTAAGTTATCCTTTTGGATGAGGTCCTATTACCTTATATGTTTATATGAGCGTATACAGGAGTCTATTACCTTTCATAAGACATGGGTATATTGGTGCACCCCTTTAAAAATTTGGGAGGGGTACCTTGGCCCACCCCTTCATTTTTAGAAATTGCCCAATTTAAACATTTGGTATAATAGTATAGAACCCTAGTATGTATCACTATAAATTTGGGTGGTCCACCTTGTTCCCTTTCATGGGTACAAAATTACCAAATTTTAGTACAACCAAGTGTTTGGTCTTTTCACCTAATTCATCGCGTTTGATGAGGTGTTATTATCCTATATGGTTATATGGGCGTATACAGGGGTTCATTACCTTTCATAAAACATGGGTATATTGGTGCACCCCTTGAAAAATTTGGGAGGGGTACCTTGGCCCACCCTTTAAATTTTGGAAATTGCCCAATTTAAACATTTGGTATAATAGTATATGACCCTAATATATATTACTATAACCTCGTTCCCTTTTAGGGGTACAAAATTGCCAAATTTTAGTACAACCACGTGTTTGGTCTTTTGGACCAATTTATCCTCTTGGATGAGGTCCTACTACCTTATATGGTTATATGGTTATGTATGGGTGTCTATTCCCTATCATAAGAAATAGGTACATTTGTGCACCCCTTTAAAATTTGGGAGGGGTACCTTGGCCCACCCCTTAAATTTTAGAAATTGCCCAATTTAAACATTTGGTATTATAGTACTGGATCCTAACATGTATTATGATAAATTTGGGTGGTCCACCTCGTTCCCTTCTAGGGGTACAAAATTGCCAAAGTTTAGTACAACCACGTGTTTGGTCTTTTGGCCCAATTTATCCTCTTGGATGAGGTCCTATTACCTTATATGGTTATATGGTTATGTATAGGGGTCCATTACCTATCATAAGACATACTGTAGGTACATTTGTGCACCCCTTTAAAAATTTGGGAGGGGTACTTTGGCCCACCCCTTCAATTTTAGAAATTGCCCAATTTAAACATTTGGTATAATTGTATAAGACCCTAATATATATTACTATAAATTTGGGTGGTCCATCTTGTTCCCTTTTATGGGTACGAAATTGCCAAATTTTAGTACAACCACGTGTTTCGTTTCTGACCTAATTTATTTCCTTGGATGAGGTCCTATTACCTTATATGATTATATGGTCATGTATAGGGGTGCATTTCCTATCATAAGACATAGGTAGATTGATGCACACCGGAAGGGGTACCATAGCCAATCCCTTAAATTTTGGAATTTTTCCAATTTAAGCATTCGCTATCATAGTACATGACCTCAATATGTATCATGATACATTTGGGTGGTCCACATCGTTCCCTTTCATGGGTAAAAAAAATTGCCAAAATATAAACATAAGGAATATGTTGTACCACGTGTTTGGATTTTGGCCCAATTTATCCCGTTTGATGTGGTCTTATTACCGTATATGGTTATATGGTCATGTATATAGGCTCATTTCCTATCATAAGACATGGGTACATTGATGCACCATTTAAAATTTGAGAGGGGTATCTTGGCTCATTCACTCAGTTTAGAAATTGTTTAATATAAGCATTTGGTATCTTCGTACAGGTCTTCAATATGTACCACTATAAATTTGGATGGTCCACATCGTTCCCTTTCATGGGTAAAGAACTACCAAAAATCAAATTTTCGGAGGTTATTGACCCCTTTGATAAGTATTTAGCACGTTATATGGTTTATTACCTTTATATGTGTATGTGCCCTTTTAAATTTGGGAATTATCAAATAACAAAATTCGGTAAACGTTTTTCTAGGACCCATTGTAAATGTTCGTGTTCCTCTTACGGCCAAATATTCAAAATTTAAATGTTATTGACCTATCTTTTGATACGGCTTTATTGTTGAATAACTACAGGATTTATTACTTTTTCATAAGACACAGGTGTATTTGTGTACCAATCTTAAAGTTTGGGAGGGGTACATTTCTTATTGTCATATTAATAATTGGTAATTGTTCTTAAAATTGGATAGTATCTCATTCATTGGGTAAACCATTGTCAAATATGAGTATGATCACGTGATCAGTTATTGACCTATGATGGGGTTAGGAGTCCAGGACAGTGGTACATTTAAACTTTGTAGGACAATTTGAGAATTGTCAAATGAAATTGCGTCATTGGTTTCGATTATTATTTACAACCTATGGACCAAATATAAACGTAAGCAATACGATGTACCACGTGATTGACCTTGATGAGGTAGTGTACAGGGATACATAGCTAACCTTATTGAATCTTATGACTCATAGTCTTAAGGGAATACATGCTACAACACTGGCAAAGTTATTGTTGATGCAATTTGATTGGTTGATCACTATCTTATATTAAACAATTTCTAAACTGAGTGAATGAGCCAAGATACCCCTCTCAAATTTTAAATGGTGCATCAATGTACCCATGTCTTATGATAGGAAATGAGCCTATATACATGACCATATAACCATATACGGTAATAAGACCACATCAAACGGGATAAATTGGGCCAAAATCCAAACACGTGGTACAACATATTGCTTATGTTTATATTTTGGCAATTTTTTTTACCCATGAAAGGGATCGATGTGGACCACCCAAATGTATCATGATTAGACTTCGGAATTTTAGGCACCAAAAAGTTTAATTTTAGGCGCCTAAAATAGGTACTAAAAATAGGAAAATAGGCGCTAAAAATTAAAAATAGGCTCTAAAAATAATAGTATAAATTATTACATACCCCTTTTTATTAACATCTTTTGTTTTCAGTGAATCAGGTGATTCATTCAGTACACAACTTGCTCATTCGTAATTTTGGAAACAGTAAATTACCAACAGTTTCTCAAAGTTTTCGACTGTCAATCTCTCTCTTTTGTCTGTAAGGATCATCTTTGCTGCCGAAAACGATCTTTCCACTGAGACAGATGTTACAGGAGCATACTTAAATTTCGATACATTTTTCATTTCCACTTCGTCGGGGATGGTTTCATCCTCTCCCATCAAAACTTTCCCTATACGAGCCAACACAAGAAATCCCTCATTCTTCTTCACTACACTTTCCCACTTACACTGCACTTTTTCCCCAACTTTCCCCGTAGCACTTTGGATTTTCTTTTCGGCTTCGTTAACTACTGACACCTGTTCACTAAGTGGCTTTCCCGTAGCTTCCAACTTAGTGATCGTCGTAGGTAAGAATGAAAAATTTGACTTGATATATACAAGATCTCTTTTGAGAATGGGATCTTTGAAAAGTTCCTTCAAAACTGAAACACTTGCAATGTTTTCCACACCAGGAAGTTCGCCAACAACACCAGCAATAGCGTCCAAGTTCTCTGCGTAATACAAAGCTGCTTCAAGCCATGTTCCCCAGCGCGTTAGGACAGGTTGTGGAGGAAGAGAAATGCCAGGCAGTTTTTCTTTAAAGACAGCGATTCTCGATGGGGCTTTGCAAAAAGTTTTTTTCATGTTAGAAATGAGGGCATTGACTTGAGGAAATTCGTTCCTGATTGTTTCAGAAATTCTATGAAAAGCATGTGCTACACAGGTAACATGGATGAGGTTGGGGTAGAAAGGTTTTAGGTTCTTAAACGCAGCAATCATGTAAGAAGCTGCATCTGTGCAAAGAAGAAGAATTTTAGAATCATCCACACCACTAGGATACAGAAGTTGCAAACTTTTGTTCACGGTGTAAGCAATTGTCTGGGCACTCACTTTCTTAATTTCCTTGCTACTTAACAAGTGAGGAGTTGAAGGTCCATCTTCATCAAGTTTTCCTACAACAACATTCACTATGTATCTATTGCATGCATCAGTAGTCTCATCGACGCCTACCCAAATGCTGGAATCGCCAATATCCTTTCTGATTGTATCAAGTGTATTGTTGTATTCAGAATCCAAACACGTTTTCCTGAGTGTTGACTCACACGGTATCGATTGCTGGCACCACTTCTGTAAAAACTGTCGGAATGTTTCATTTTGAAGTGTGTTCCATGGGATGTTGGCAGCGACAAGGGCTCTAGCAAGATCCGCATTAAATGTGTTCGCAGTTCCAGATTCAGATCCAGATCCAGAAGGCTGAGTTAACTGTGTCTGTTTCTGTTGTTTCTTCGCTTTAGATTTGGCAAGATGTCCAGCACCATCAATGTGTTGCTTTAAGTGGCACTTCTTTTCCTGAGAAACCTTAAAAAAAAAAACGCTTAGAAATATATTTTCAAATGCTTCTTACAAAACTAGTGAAGATGGTGGCGTTTTAACTTTAATTTCGGTTTCAAATTCTCTAATTTTCTTCGTGTACATTGCGACTAGTATTTTCAAACGGGTCAGTTCGGGTCAGCTTATTGTTGGACACCCTCAGTAACGGGTCGGGTCAGGTCAGCCTAACTCGGGTCACGAGTCTGGTATCGTTAGACCAACTCAGTTCACCAGTCGGGTCGGGTCAAACTATCTCGGGTGACCCGACTCGACCGGTGAACTGAGTTGGTCTAACGCTACCCGACCCGTGACCCGAGTTAGGCTGACCTGACCCGACCCGTTACTCGAGGGTGTCCAACCAAAAGTCGACCCGAACTGACCCGATTGAGAGCACTAATTGCGACAACTACCATCACTGTTTGCTTGCCTTTCTGGTCGTAATGTGCTTTTTTTTTTTTTTTAATCGGTGAACGTTACATTATTGATTTAAAGTTGACAAAAAGGCAAACTTGTTGGTCTACCTCGTTAAAGACCAATATACCCCAGTCCCATTTCGAATCAGAACAGATCAAATAAAAGACTAATCGATGAGCATTTTACTTCAGAATAATCCCCAATTTACAGACAGAAGCAATAAAATTGTATATCAATATCTGAGAAATAATATTTAATTTTAAGCACTGTAACTAATTTAATTTTAAGCACTATATTTTATTTAATTTCGAATGCTGACACACTCCAACTTGGCAAAAATTAAAACATAATTTGGCAATATTTTGTTTGAGATTTGGATGCCAAAATAATTGCATGAAAAATTTCAAAATATCGTCCCTTTAAAATTTTCTTTAAAACTGTAATTTACAAAATTTTTAACTGATTTGAACCAAATTTTCCCCAAAATATGATTAAAATGTTTCAGTGTGAAAATCAGTGACCTGTCAAAAATTTAAAATAAGGGCCGTTTTAAAATTTCAAAAATTCAAAATTTTTGCAACTATCAACTGACAGAAACCAAAGTTAGAACGAAAATAAAGTATTAGCAATGCCTTAGTTGAGCGTGAACATCAGCATGATACAATAAATAAAATTGGCGTTTTTTAATTTTTTTTTTTTTTGGAAATTAGTTGTCTCTTGCGGCCCTGCGACAAAAGGTGTATGGATATTCTTCATCAGGAGAGAGAGAGAGAGAGAGCAATCGATTAGAATTCCTTTTTTTTTTTTTTTTTTGGCTTTGGGGAGAGAACATCAGAGACAAATTCTTCCTTTCTTAAGATCTGTCCTAAAATAAAATTATCCGCAATTGTAATTCTTGTTAGACGAGTGTCAGACTGTTCTTTTCTTGCCCCTGTGTGGAATTTATTTGTCTGTAACTATGGATGGAAATCAATAGCATCTTAAGACAATAGACAGTAGCACCTCGAGCAAAATTGATAAATAAAAAAACAAAGAGACAAACAAGTTTCTGCTTCGTAAAACAAGTTCTGAGACAATCTATGAACCTCAAACGCCGTTATTTAACTATTAACAGATCTTTTCTTTCTTTTTCGAGAAAAATAACAAAAAAAAAATGGCCTTTAAACATTTTTCCTATCTTTTATACTTTTCAAGATATTGACATTTCTAGTTTTTCTTTCAAACTGAAATCCTCGTTTTTAGATATTTTCGGGATGAAAGGATATATCCAGTTTCCTTAACTTTTTAAAGATAATCAATATTGGCATTGCACATTTCTTCTTTCAAACTTTTGGAACTGTTGGCATTTAAAAAAAATTGAATCCCGCCTTTCTTAACTTCTTTCGTATTTTTTTTTTCTTTTGAAAAACGAGATAGCAAAAATATGTTTTCTTAAGCTCCTGAAACTGTCGAGTAATTGCTGGCATTAAACATTTTTCTCCGAAAAGAGGACCCCTTTTGGAGTTACTGACACAATATGTCAACTTTAACTTACATTGTTTTTAACCTTTACCGCTTTTTTTCGGGGGGGGGGGGGAGTCCTTCGGAAAGAACCGAGAATGCCATGTCCGCTTTTCTCAAGATCCCCGAGAATCCCTAAAACTGTTGAATGTGTAAGTCTAGACACTTTCTTCCATTAGCACTTTCAAAACCATCGTTCATATATTTCATTTAAGCAGGCTGCTAGAAGTCTTTACATTTTAAAGATTTTCCTGTGTTACAGGATTATTTTTATGTTTTTTCTTAACTGATCTAAATTCCATGTAAATTAGATTTTCACGAGTTCAGCAGCTCAGTAACGTTGTCTCTTAAAATAGTTAACCTCCCATTGATAAAGGTTTTACTTTAGCTAGCTATACAGAAACAAGGAGGGGGGGGGTGTACAATTGATTTAATTAAATTTATAAATTCTGTAAATAAAAATAGCTTTTCTTACCTGCTTGCTGCACAATGGACAAAAGATTATTCTTCCATCGTATGTTAGATCTGGAAATTCTTGCAACCACTGGCGAATCAAGGTACTTTTTGAAGACTTCTCCTTTGGCATTGTTGCGTATGATACAAAACTTCTTTTTAAGAATCCTCAAGATCTGTGACTGGGCTGTAAGCCGTTGAGTCCAATTGTTCATGCGTTGTAGAGACGATGTATCGTTCTTGAACTACGTGTTTAAGATAAATCACTGCACTGACCCGAAAATGATACATGGATGGATACTCCAGTCAACTGAACCGCGTCACTTCATGAATCGTTTCTGTTCGTGGACTTTGGTTTTTCCCAAATATTGAAAGCGAAGACCCGAAGAGATTCTTGCTTCAATAGAGCTGTGTGTTGATTTGTGAATGTGTGTGTGTAAACTATTGTCCAAATTCCAGAGAGCTGAACGGATCACAGAAGAGCTGAAGTGAGCCGCTACAGAAGAGAAAAGGTGGAATAGTTCCAAGAATGCAGAACGGCAGGGAGGGGAATATTGGTTACTGCGATATGCACTTAGCAATAGCTTTGGTTTTGCCCCTGGGGAAAGAGAGACAGACAGAAAGAGATAGAGATCTTTCAGTACAGTGTCTGCAGGATGCAAAGGGATGGTTTGTCTTTGTCTTTCACAAATGGGCTTGACCTTGAGCAGAAATAGCTCAACTTTTAGAAACAATTTTTTACATACAACCACCCTCTGCGTTTCACTTCTTCATACGAGTTAGACTAAAATTAGCCTCGACAAACACACTCACTCTGCCTTCAGATTTGTCAATTAAATTTCACTCAACACTAAAAAAAAAGTTTATTTAAAAAATACAGGAATTTTGTATTTTTTGCAGTTTTAGGCATTTTTAGGCCAAAACGGCCAAAATAGGCGCTAAACTCCATTTTAGGCATTTTTAGGGCACTTATAAAGTGTTTTAATAGGCTTAATTCCTCATGATTCGTAAAGATCCGAAGTATTTTTTACTTCCTATAAAGGGAACAAAATAGGCATTTGCCTTAAAATCCGAAGTCTAATCATGATACATATTGAGGTCATGTACTATGATAGCGAATGCTTAAATTGGAAAAATTCCAAAATTTAAGGGATTGGCTATGGTACCCCTTCCGGTGTGCATCAATCTACCTATGTCTTATGATAGGAAATGGACCCCTATACATGACCATATAATCATATAAGGTAATAGGACCTCATCCAAGGAAATAAATTAGGTCAGAAACGAAACACGTGGTTGTACTAAAATTTGGCAATTTCGTACCCATAAAAGGGAACAAGATGGACCACCCAAATTTATAGTAATATATATTAGGGTCTTATACAATTATACCAAATGTTTAAATTGGGCAATTTCTAAAATTGAAGGGGTGGGCCAAGGTACCCCTCCCAAATTTTTAAAGGGGTGCACAAATGTACCTACAGTATGTCTTATGATAGGTAATGGACCCCTATACATAACCATATAACCATATAAGGTAATAGGACCTCATCCAAGAGGATAAATTGGGCCAAAAGACCAAACACGTGGTTGTACTAAACTTTGGCAATTTTGTACCCCTAGAAGGGAACGAGGTGGACCACCCAAATTTATCATAATACATGTTAGGATCCAGTACTATAATACCAAATGTTTAAATTGGGCAATTTCTAAAATTTAAGGGGTGGGCCAAGGTACCCCTCCCAAATTTTAAAGGGGTGCACAAATGTACCTATTTCTTATGATAGGGAATAGACACCCATACATAACCATATAACCATATAAGGTAGTAGGACCTCATCCAAGAGGATAAATTGGTCCAAAAGACCAAACACGTGGTTGTACTAAAATTTGGCAATTTTGTACCCCTAAAAGGGAACGAGGTTATAGTAATATATATTAGGGTCATATACTATTATACCAAATGTTTAAATTGGGCAATTTCCAAAATTTAAAGGGTGGGCCAAGGTACCCCTCCCAAATTTTTCAAGGGGTGCACCAATATACCCATGTTTTATGAAAGGTAATGAACCCCTGTATACGCCCATATAACCATATAGGATAATAACACCTCATCAAACGCGATGAATTAGGTGAAAAGACCAAACACTTGGTTGTACTAAAATTTGGTAATTTTGTACCCATGAAAGGGAACAAGGTGGACCACCCAAATTTATAGTGATACATACTAGGGTTCTATACTATTATACCAAATGTTTAAATTGGGCAATTTCTAAAAATGAAGGGGTGGGCCAAGGTACCCCTCCCAAATTTTTAAAGGGGTGCACCAATATACCCATGTCTTATGAAAGGTAATAGACTCCGGTATACGCTCATATAAACATATAAGGTAATAGGACCTCATCCAAAAGGATAACTTAGGTCAAAACCAAACACGTGGTACTACGTATTGCTTACGTTTATATTTTGGCAATTTGATACCCCTAAAAGGGAACAAGGTGGACCATCCAAATTTATCATAATACATATTAGGGTCCTATACTATAATACCAAATGTTTAAATTGGGCAATTTCCAAAATTTAAGGGGTGGGCCAAGGTACCCCTCCCAAATTTTTCAAGGGGTGCATTAATATACCCATGTCTTATGAAAGGTAATGGACCCCTGTATACGCCCATATAACCATATAGGGTAATAACACCTCATCAAAGGGGATAAATTAGGTCAAAAACCCCCGAAATTTGACTTTTTGGCAACTTTTTACCCATAAAAGGGAACGACATAGACACCCAATACTAATAGAGGTACATACTATGGTCCTAGGCTACCATACCAAATTTTTAGATTTGGCAATTTCCAAAATTAAAGGGGGGTGGTCCTAGGTACCCCTGCCAAAATTTAGGGGGTGGGCCATGGCACTCCTGCCAAAATTTAGAGGGGGTGGTCCTATGTACCCCTAGGTCATTGACCCCGGCCAGGGACCCAGGGGCCAAAAAGTGTCCTCAGGTGACGCAAATACTACTCATAGTTTAATAAAAATATTTTATTTCTTTGAGAAAGAAACATGTAGCTATGTACATTTTGAAAGATATACCTTCAAATGCAGTACAACAGTAAATATGAAAAAAGATATACGGAAAATATTCCTCCTAGTGTTGGTTTCGATATGACAACAATCGCTGTTACAGAAATATAGATAACTGCTGAGTGAATATTTACAAACACGTGATCTAAATCTTTTGATATTTTCCATAAGGTATATAGCAACTTCTTTAAGTTTTACGTCCAACGGTTATGCCGGTTAGGCTACATATAGCAACTTCTGTAGTGCATGTAAGAAGCAACTGTTTGGAGTGCTTGAACCTATTGCGTTCCTCTAAAAAATAAAAGATGGATCTTTTTGATCATAGTATTTTAGATGAGTCAGTGGTGTCCACGGATTTTTAAATATGGATATCGATATCCTACTTCGTGCAGAGGAGGACGATTCAAATACAAGAGTGAATACAATAGTTTCTCCAGACGTAGACGGAACAGATCGTCCCTGTGATCAGGTACATCAGGATCTTTTAGATAAAGACATCGCTCATGCGTTTGAGGCAGATGAGGACCCAGCTATCAAATTTTTTCATCTTCCTAGGGGCGGACATACAAAGTAAAAAAGGAAAAAAGAGAATAAGAAGGATGTCGTCGAAGAAGTAATAGATTAAAAACAAAGCAGAAAGACTGGAGCGCAAAAGTTCTGAACACTGTTGAAGCGATTCGAAATGATTTACAAGAAAGAGTGCCAATAACTTTGAAAAAGTTAAAAGAAACTTTTGAAAGAAATTATGGCGAAATGACAGGAAAAACTGAATTGAAGTTTATATCTGCTGTGAAACATTTACTGAGAAATAATAAACTGCTTAACATAAGGGGAGTTGGTTTGAGGGGGTCGTTCTCTATAAATACAAATATTCAGAACTAAACTTAATGCATTTCTGTTTCATTATCATTGTATAAGAACGTATTATGTTTATGGAAAAAATATCGATATATCTTAAGACTTGGTGTCTTTAAATGTATTTTTTTTTTAAAAGTAATTCATTATAAAATAAAGGAAAATAATAGAAAATATAAACAAATTTATTTTAGGGGGTGGGCCATGGTACCCCTGCCAAAATTTAGAGGGGGTGGTCATATGTACCCCTAGGTCATTGACCCCGGCCAGGGACCATGGGTCCTGAGGCAGGGACCCAGGGGCCAAAAAGTGTCCTCAGGTGACGCAAATACTACTCTATGACCCCCGGCCTCTGTTGCAAGTTTATTAATCTCAGCAATCCATTTTTATTTATTTATTTATTTATTTTGCTATTTCTGGAAGTTTAGCGCCATTTTCATCACCGAAACTACACATTTTTGGATAGGCCAGTGTAAATGATCAAGGAGTGTGTTCCGGGAGTATGACCTAGGACTACTTTCTCTAAATTTCGTATAAATATAAATATAAATATAAATAAACAAAAAATGTTGTGTTTGCGCAGCGTAGCGGCTGACCAGCAGATGCTTGATCAAAGTTATGATGACGTAAATCATCTAATCTCCAATGATTGCTGCCAGGAGAGTCACAATATAGAGGAAGTTTCTGACATTGGAAGCGCGTCAGTTACAAACAATGATGAATTAGATAATTTTTCATACGATGAAAAATATGTATCCTGCCCTCATTGTGAAAAACATCTGGCCAATCAAAGAGGACTTGCTATTCACTTTAGCAAAAGTCATCAAACTCTCCGTAAAAAAATGAGCCTTCCATATCAAAATGGAAGTCATCTCTAAATTATAATCCTTCTTCATCAAATGGAATTGAATGCGATAATCACAACGAAAAACATCTGATCTCCGACTTTTGCAACCTAATAGCCGAACTAAAATCCTCCGTTCCTTTACTAAGAAGAGTCCCAAGAGGCCCTCGGTCATCTGTAGCTACCTCTCTCTATGATGTCATCCGTCGTATTGTAAACAGAAACGACCTAGACGCATGGATGGATCTGTTATTATTCCCGTATGCAGTATTCAATGTTCTGTCACAATCAGATCAAGTTAAAAACTTAACGACTTGGGTCAAGCAACGTGTTTGAAAATGGGATGATTCTCACCGAGATGAGTTACTCCATGATTATTCACAAAAAAAAAAAAAAAAAAAACGCAAATCTCAACATTCTTCTAACTCAACATCCTTGAACACCAAAAGAGTCGAAAACAAACTCAACGATGGAGACATAAGAGGCGCAGTCAGATTACTAATTTCTGAAGATATCATCGCCACACCTAATGCATCTGTTTTAGAAGCACTTAAGGAGAAGCACCCTTCACATTCAGGCACTTTTTCGTTACCAGACCCTCCTAAAGATCACCCTAATATACCAAGAGTTTCAGTTTCTGAATTACGATACGCTGTAAAATCCTTCCCATCTGGATCAGCTGGAGGTATTGATGGTCTCCGTTCCTCGATTCTTAAGGATCTACTTTTACATCATGAGTCAGATTCAAAAGAAAGATTAACTACGATTCTATAATTACTTTATTTAATCCTTTCAGGTAATATACCTCAGGAAATAAGACCAATCTTTTTTGGAGCATCACTTATTGCGCTTAATAAGAAGAGCGGTGGAATTCGACCAATTGCAGTGGGGAACATTTGGAGAAGAATATCAGCAAAAGTAATATGTTCCAGAATTAAAGAATCCGTCGTAAGTTTCCTTTACCCGAACCAATTGGGAGTATGCGTTCCCAATGGAGCCGAAGCCGCAGCACATGCAGCTCGCATTTACTTTTCTACTCCCCATTCACAACAAAAGGCTTTTCTGAAATTAGACTTTCGTAACGCTTTTAATGAACTGAACCGAGACGCTATGCTACTCACAATTAAAACTAATTTTCCATCGATTTATCACTATGTATATCAATGTTATGCGCAACCAAGTAACCTATTTATAGGTGATAAGATTATACTCTCGCAACGTGGAGTACAACAAGGCGATCCTGTAGGTCCCGCTTTGTTCGCCATGACAATTCAGTCCATAGTGTCTAGGATTAACACTGAATTAAATATCTGGTACTTAGATGATGGCACCATAGCAGGAGATCCTAACACAGTTATAAGTGAACTACACAATACTCGAACTATGGCAGCAGACATCGGACTACATTTAAATTTTATAAAGTGTGAAGTAGGATTTTTAGGAATTTCGCAAGATCAAATAGAAGTGTTATATTCACAATTTAAAAATTCAGCACCGGGAATACAACTTATCACAACCTCGTCAGCCTTTCTACTTGGTGCAGCCCTTTCACCTGAGGCAACACGTAATTTGTTAGTCGGGAAAACTAAAAAGTTAGATTTTTTCTTGTCACGTCTGGCCATAGTCTCCGCACATTCAGCTTTTTATCTCCTTCGTGCGTCGTTCTCCATACCAAGAATAATCTATTTTTTACGCTGTTCTACTTCTTGGCGTGAAGTCGATTTACTAGAAAAGTCTGACACTGTTCTGAAATGTGGACTGGAATCGTTACTCAACTGTAACCTAAATAGCAACGCATCGATACAGGCCTCCCTTACAGTTGATTCTGGAGGTCTTGGTATTCGTCGAGTTGTAGATTTGACGTATCCTTCATTTTTAGCGTCGTTCTATGGCTCCCGGCATACCATTGAGATACTCCTCAACCAACTGAATGAGCCTCACATAGAATCCGATGTCCAAGACTGCATATCTGACTGGTCTAACCTAGTTGGTTTAAACCCTCCTGAAATAACAGGCAGAAGTTCGCAATCAATTTGGGACAAGCCAATCATCAAATTATATCAATCAGTGTTATTACAAGAAGCAGACAGTTAAGAGGATAAGGCTAGACTTCTCGCCTCCTCATCATCAATTTCAGGTGCTTGGCTACAGGCATTACCTTCACACACCCTAGGACTGCACCTTTCAAACGAAAGTTTTCGTATTGCAGTTGCACTTCGCCTAGGAGTAGACATCTGTGAATCACACAACTGCTCTAAATGTGGTGCATCAGTCAATCAGAATGGTCTACACGGTCTGTCTTGTATAAATAGCTCCGGAAGACATGTGAGGCATTCGAACGTGAATGACATTATCTGGAGAGCACTCACATCGGCGGAAGTTCCATCTGTTCGTGAACCTGTGGGGTGTAACAGATATGATGGCAAAAGACCAGATGGCATGACGCTGGTACCATGGAAGAAGGGAAGGATTCTTCTCTGGGATTTCACCTGCTCTGACACTTTCGCGTCATCTAATCTCACTCTTTCTTCATCTCGAGAAGGAGCTATTGCAGCCCGCAGAGGATGCGAGAAAAGAAGAAGATATAAAGATCTGCTCGATAGATACATGTTCGTGCCCGTAGCCATTGAATCGAGCGGTATTTGGGGCCTGGAAGGGTTCAATTTCATCAAAGAAGTAGGCCAACGTATAGCACACCTTACTGGTGACAAGCGGGCTACTACTTTTCTGATACAACGTATCAGCATAGCAGTTCAGCGAGGAAATGTGGCTTCCATTTTAGGTACATTACCTCCTGAAAAAATATTAGATGTTTTCCTTCTATAACTGACTGTTCAGAATTTACTGTTTATCTTTCTGAAAAAAAAAATTACTTTTTACATTCTTAATAATACAATATCAAATATAAATATAAACGTATAAATATAAACTAATAAAACCTAACAACTCTTGAACCACCCAACCAATCTCGATCAAATTTTCAACATATATGAGGCCTTGGGTGTTTTCTATCGTTTCACTTGGGGAAGGGGGAGAAAGAGATATATAAAAATGATCGAAAATGACCACTATCAGTATCGAATTTATAGTTTTCTGGGTCGCTTAGATGAACAGTGATACTTTCGATCTCGTTTAAATTCAAATTCAAACAAGTAAATGGGGGGAGGAAGATTATATATATATATATATATATATATATATATATATATATATATATATATATATATATATATATATAAATGGTCGAAAATGGCCGATATTAGTGTTGAATCTATAATTCTTTGGGGTCGCCGAGATGAACAGTGACACCTCTGATGCTGTTTAGATCCGAATTCAGCCCGGCATCTTCGGGGAGGGGGAAGGGAAATACATAAAACTGATCAAAAATAACCCATATTAGTGTCGAATCCATAGTTTCCGGAGTCGTTGAGATGACCGGTGAGACTTCCAATGCCGTGCCGCGCAACATGGAAGAAGAGGATATATATATATATATATATATATATATATATATATATATATATATATATATATATATATATATATATATATATATATGTATGTAAATGATCAAATCTGTATTTGATATCTGTCACCGAGATGATCAATGATCTTTCCGATGCCGTTTAAGTCGATGCCATTAAAGAGAAAACAGCATATTTCACGGGTACTAAACACATGAGATACGAAGTTGTACATTTAAATTTTCATTTCAACCCAGTGAAGAGGGTAATATATGATAGTATAGTTATATGACCGAGTATAGGGGTGAATTTCCTTTCATAAGACATTGGTGCATTTGCGTATCCCTCTCAAATTTTTAGGAGGGTACATAGGACTACCCTTTAAATTTAGAACTTGTCAAAAAACGATAATTAGTAAATGTTCTGTAGAACCCCAATACAAGATGTTTCATAATAACACCGACAACGTTTAAGAGGTGATTTCTGACACTGAGATACGGCAAAAAGTATAGACCACCCTGAGTGTAGAAATGCCTTTTTCGGCTATATGACCAGTCGGAAATTTGTCGGATAAATACCAAAAAAAAAAAAAAAAGTCATAACTCGAGAACAAAATGTCGGATCGAAGTCGGGTAAAAGAGAATGTCCATTAATTTTAGTCGTAGATTCCATTAATGCACAATTTTAAGCGGTGCAGAGTCGGCGTAAGCAATGACCCTCAAAGACACTTGAGACTTACCGGGGTATTCTTTTTACCAAAGTTGAATAACGAAAATAAATAACAATCAAATAGAATATTTCAATAAATAAAGATCATAGAACATCATTCAAATTAGAAGAATATCGTTAAATTCGAAAGAAGAAGAGATACTCTTGTTTGATTGCTCTACTTTGTCTCAACACAGAAGAAACTCTCGGAGGAAGATTTGTCCTGTTATTGGACACATTCTTTGAGCGTATTTGCCTTATTTATAAAAGAAAAATATTAAAATATGCATGTTGAGTGGGAGTTACCAACTTTTGTCAGTGTAATTACGTGGGTCGTTCAATATATGTTTCTCTAACCTGTAAAAAAAAAAAGTATTTTTTAATACACATTTGTAAACTATACATACACATGCAGGTGATCCTTCCTCACCTCTCTACATGATCCTCATTGAGATTCAGAGACAATTTATCTTAGTGTTGTACTAAATAGGGCAAACCCTTTGTTAAAAAAAAAAAAAAAAAAAAACATGGCTCTGGCTATTTAGCAACGTCATCACATTTCTGCATCACCAGTTAACTGGAGACCAGGTAGCTTATGTCAAATCTGAACTCTTTCTTCATGGAAATGCAATCCGACGTAAGCGACCTGGTCTCTTCTTCTTGAGGATATCTCCGAACCCCACTCAGCACGCAGGCAAGACACAAGATTGAAGAATTAGAATGGGAAAGGCTGCCCCCTCTCCATACAACCTCAATATAGCTCCTAGTTGGTTCCATCTATTTTCGGTGTTAAAGTCCGCATTGCAAGTTGAATGTTTGGAGACAGGCGAAGAAGTGAAGCGAAATGTGAGGAGAGTGTTAGAATACAGCCAGAACCCTGATATTTTGCAAAAGGTTTAGACAAATTGATGCAACGGCGACACAAATGCCTGAATCTCAATGGGGATCAGTGGCGTATTTAGGAGGTGGCTATCGGGCTCAAGCCCCTCCCGAAACAAATTTGTTATATCAGAATTTCATTAAAATTTGTCGGCACGCAAAAGGAAAAATATAAGTGCTTATTTATGTGTTGTGCCTAGCCCCCCGAAACAAAATCGTAAATACGCCACTGATGGGGATTATGTGGAGAGATGGGGAAGGGCCTACCTACACATGTGTATATACTTTACAAATGTATCTTAATCCTAGATTAGGCTCGTGGGTGACAGGAGTCCCCGACTGATTTTTGTCTGAAACTTGTTTGTTGGTATTCTCAGTCGCACCTTACAGTAGCTGAACATTAATTGTTGATATTTGTTCTGGTGGCCGTAGATCACTTCTGTTTCCCGTCTACAGTTTGTAAGAAATAAATTCTCTCTGCAGCAGCATGTGTTGGTGACAATTTTCAACTCATATAGTAGCAAGTAAAATGTCAAAACGCCAGAAGACAGAGATGACAAAAGATAAGAATGTTCTTCTGCAGTGGATTGAGGAGGAAGAGGAGGAGTCGGAAGTGTGTTCTGATGAAAGTGGTTATGACATTTATCACGTGAGTGCAAGTGACCATATCGCCAGTGTTGCCAACGAGTTTGCACAAAATCCCGCTAAATTGAAAACCAAAACCGCCAGAATTCCACCAAAAAATATCGCGATCTACAAATATAGCTAAAAATCCCGCTACATGTAAAAAAAACTGCATATTTTAATTAATTCCAATCTATGCACTAAAAAAATTAAAACACAGAAGTACTTACCATTAATTCATTAATGGAGCTAATTCATCCTCCGATTCGTCGTCTTCAACTTGTACATTGGAGTACGTTGCTCTTGTCATAGTATGAATGTTTTGTAATATGGAAATGGTAAATCGAAATCATGGCAGCATTTCCCGAGTCGTCTCAACCCTGCACGAGTAGTAAGAATAGCGTCAACCATCTCTCTTCCCATTTGCACAGAATGAGAAACACAACGAACTAACACGAAATGATTGATTTATTTTCTAAAATTTGATACACGATTATTAACTCCCACCATGACATTAGCGCTATCAGTCCCTAAACCGCGTAGTTTCGTCAAATCAAGCCCGAAATCTTTCAAAGCTACTTTTAGTACCTTCATAATTGAATTAGCATCAGCCGATTGTAACTCGTACAAGTAATTAGACACGACAGTCGAACGTGCATCAAAATAGTAAATGATACATAAACCTAGCTGTTTGACTACACCAATATCTGTTGATTCATCAAGAAGAATGCTATAGTCACTGTCACCAATGTCTTTCCGAAGGCTCTCCTTAAAGTATGGAGATAAAATATTCTTGATCATAGCACTACACTTACTACGATGTAAGTGTACCTCTTTCACTTGGAAATAGCGTTTGCACAATTCACTAAGATGGTCACTGCTTCTAATAGAACAATGACACGCGGTAAATAAAGCCAAACCTGCCTCGACTCGAACAGTGTCAAAAGAAACGTTTGTCACCGGGATTTTGAACTAAAAGGTTCAGCTGCACTTACGTGTTTTTTAGTTTTGCTATGTGCTATAAGATCACAAAATTTGCTTTCAAATTGCACTTGCAGTATTTGCACCGAGCTACCGTACGATCTTCCCAACTTCCAATACCCAATCTTTCAAATTTGGATCATTTAGTCAATCTTTTCTAAATTTTTGAGAATAACTTGCTCTTGTTCGTCCCATTGCTACACCACACAATGAATTGCAGTCAATAAACACTAAAAATAGCACAAGTCAGCATAAACCGGAAAAAGAAACGACCGACTACAGAACTGTCAACTAACAACTATTAATTGATGGGAGGTGATAGCGGGAACTGAGTCCTCATTCGAACAAAATTAGGCCGTCTCGGATGCTTAATTCGGAACGATCATATCTAGTGAAGGAATGAAAGAACGAGCATACGTCTCGATTAAACGGGATTGTCCCGTTGATTTCGAAAAAAGAGAACATTGCCACATACCACTTGTATAGTACACAGGTAATTCGCAAGCATCTGTAATACACTCGTCCAATACCTAGATAAGAAAAAAAATACAACAGTAACACATTTTATCAAAAAGTAACGTGTTTTGAAATACGTTGCAAATATTTTTTTTTTTAAAAAAAGCTAGATTTCCCACTGCCCCGCTGCCAGCCAATTTTCACCGCTAGACACGATCGTAAAACCACCAGATTTAGCGGGAAACCGCTGCCGTTGGCAACACTGCATATCACTGAATCGGAACAAGATAGCCGGAACGGGTATTTCAGCTAGTATAATATAGCGTGTGTGTTCTCAGATTTTCTCATCGATAAGAGTCACCTAGCGCCACCATATTTTGACATAAATAGATATTAGGGATGCGCACGAGACGAGTCGAGACAGAATTTTCCTGACAAAATTCGAGTCGAGACACAGCTCTTCCAATAGAGAAGAATGCATCTTTCGAGTCGAGACATCACTTTTACAGCACATTTTTGAGTCGAGACAGCCTCAAATTTTCTCTCGTGCGCATCCCTAATAGATATTCATCTGATCTAATTTTGTGTTTTGCGGAATTACATAACAGAAACGATAACTACCCGAGTAACGGAAACAACCTTTTAAGAATATTTTTCTTCCTCTCTTTCTATCTAGGATCTTAGTTAAAGTGCCCCCACTAACAGCTAGTGATAACTATTTCGCGTTATTTGATAGACAGTCCCAATTTTGTACGTAATGTTTATGTGAGATCGAAACTAAGCAGTTACTTGCCATTAGGTATGCAATAAATAAATAAATAAATAAATAAAAAGCTTAGTTTTTATAAACGTGTTGAAGGATCTAAAATTATTTTGTTAGTTTTACAAAAAAACTGAAAAAAAAAAGATTGCAAAACTATGCTGCACTACAGGATAGGGGGTACTGAAGGTCATACCCATATAGCAAGTTTGAATTTTTTGTAGTAACAAGTAAATACTTTTCTTTTAGTTTAACATGTAAAGTATATTTTCTGATGCTAAGAGAGACGCTTATAATGAGATAGCTGATAGTGGTTGAATGAAGAAATGGAGAGAAAAGGGAGAGTCAGGAGATTGTTAGGATTTCTTAATTTATCCATATTTGTTTCTACTTAAATGACTCTTAACTTTCAATTGGGAGAATTAGCTCCCAGAAGTAATTTCTTATTATGTATTCTAAAGTTTATATAATGGATCAGAAATATATTAAAGTATTATTCTACAATTATGACTAATAAATGTTCTCAGAAATCTTCCCTGTCATCCCCTGAATCTCTAATAATTTTATCCAAAGCCGAGTGAGTAGCACTGCCATCTGTTAAACCAGAAATTGTTAGGATTTTCTTATTCCACAATATTTGTTTCTAGTAAATGACTTAACTCTCAGTTGGGAGAATTAGCTCCCAGAAGTGATTTACTATTCTGTATTATAAAGTTTATACAATGAGACAGAAATATGCTAATTCTATTTCACTACAATTATGAAGAATAACTGTATAGTCAGAAATAATCCCTGTCATCTCCTGAATCTCTAATAATTTTATCCAAAGCCAAGTGAGTAGCACTGCCATCTCTTAACCCTTTTAAGTTTTTTCGGTCGTTTTCGACCGATATTGTAGTGTCTTAAAGATTCGATTAAAAGAGAACTAAGAATGCTATTTAGTTCCGGTTTTTTTTTTTTTTTTTCTATTTTCCAAGAGAGGAGGCATTCAAGAAAGCCTTGGAAGGGTCTATACGCTTCCGAGCGTCAGAACATAGGGGAGTATGACGTCATCACTTTACAAATTCCCTTTTTTTACTGAGGTCTAACTTCAACATTTTTGGTGAGCTTCTCTTTAATCCTAGAATCCTAACATTTTCCCTAAACAATCAGTGGACCAATTAGTTTTTATGAGAATTTTTTCAGATCTCTTCGTCAACACAGAAGGGGGGTTCAAAAGGATAAAAGGGATATTTTTTGACCAAAAATCCTACTTTCGCGATTCTTGCTCCGCTCGGCTACATAATAGGGACATTTGAGTGGTACTTTCTGAAAGCCTACTCGATTCTGAAGAGAACGACGTATGAATCATCATCGTACGATAATTAGGGACGTGTCAGGAAATTTTTAAAGTTTGTATAGTATCCTTGGGAAATTTCGGAAATATTCGCAGAAGAGGAAAATATTTTTCCCGCCCTTAGTATTGAAGATAGGATATTGGTATTTGGCACAAGTAATTAGTGCCATAAGTAATATTTTTAGAGTGATTTTCAGATCTTTATGTTAACCCTGGGCCGCGCCAGAGGGCCTCAAAACGGGGAAAAGGGATTTTTCTGCAAAAATCCCTATTTTCGTCACTTGTAACCTCCTTAGGAACGTTCTAGGGCCATGCGGGTGATACCATCTATAAGCCTACTCTATTCTAAAGAGAACGACGTATGTATCATCATCTTACGGTAATTAGGGACGTGTCAGGAAATTTTTAAAGTTTGTATAGTATCCTTGGGAAATTTCGGATTTATTCACAGAAGAGGAAAATATTTTTCCCACCCCGTCCTTACTATTAAAGATAGGAAATTGGTGTTTGGCACAAGTAATTAGTACACTACGTAGTATTTTTGAAAGTGATTTTCAGATCTATGTTTACCCAGAGCCGCACCAGAGGGCCCGAAAACGGGAAAAAGGGATTTTTCGGCAAAAATCCCTATTTACTCAATTTGTCCCTCCTTCGGGACGTCCGAGGGACATGAGGTAAATACAATCTGGAAGCTTGCTCTATTCTGAAGAGAATGGTGTATAAATCGTGATCCTACGATAATTAGGGACGTGTGAAGAAATTTTTGAAATTTATATAGGGTATTCTGGGAATATTCTCAGAAGAGGAAAGTATTTTTCCCGTCCTTAGTATTGAAGATAGGAAATTGGTATTTGGCACAAGCAATTAATATACCACATAGTATTTTGAAAGTGATTTCTGGATCTCTATGTTTACCCAAGGTCGCGCCAGAGGCCTCCAAACCGGGGAAAAAGGGATTTTTTCAGCAAAAATCCCTATTTTCATCAATGTTTCCCTCCTTAGGGATGTTTGAGGGACATGCGGGTGATACCATCTGAAAGGCTACTCCATTCTGAAGAAAACGACGTATGAACCATAATTTTACGATCATTAGGGGCGTGTCAGAATTTTTTTAAAATTTGTAGTGTGCATGTTTGGGAAATTTGGGGCGTTTTTTGATGCTCTCTCAAAATGGATAAAAAATTTTCCCGCCCTTACTATTGAAGACAGGAAATTCGAATTTG
This sequence comes from Thermobia domestica, assembly GCF_964235325.1. Taxonomy (NCBI): domain Eukaryota; kingdom Metazoa; phylum Arthropoda; class Insecta; order Zygentoma; family Lepismatidae; genus Thermobia; species Thermobia domestica. Next base: position 16,194,211 of record NC_137459.1, read on the forward strand.
TCACAAGTAATTAGTACACTACGTAGTATTTTTTCAAATTTTTGGAGGTTTGTGCGCAGACCCGGTAGGGCCTCAGGGGGTCCCAAACTTTGAAGAAGTTTTTTTTTTAGAAAAAAATCCCGATTTTTCCTCAAATAATTCCCTTCTGGCATATTATAGGGACATATAATTGGTACCGTTTGAAAGGCTGTTCCATTCCGAGAAAAACGAGGTATAAACCAAGATTTTAGGATAAATAGGGATGACACTGTCGCTGCTTATCTGAGACTCAAGAAAAACGCCGAAAAAGGCAAGAATTCTTAGGATTTTCTTAGTCTTCAATATTTGTATCTAGTTAAATGGCTTTACCTTCAGTTTCAGTTCAGTTCAGTTTAGCTCCCAGAAGTGATTTCTTATTCTGTATTATAAAGTTTATACAATGAGACAGAAATATGCTAATTCTATTTCACTACAATTATGAAGAATAACTGTATAGTCAGAAATAATCCCTGTCATCTCCTGAATCTCTAGTAATTTTATCCAAAGCCGAGTGAGTAGCACTGCCATCTGTTAAAACAGAAAGTGTTAGGATTTTCTTATTCCACAATATTTGTTTCTAGATAAATTACTCTGTTTCCAATTTAAATAAAAAAAAGAAATATATTACAGAAATATGTTGGAGAGAGTCGCAATAAATCCGGAAATATTAGGAAAAAGTTTTAGCAATTTTTTGTTAGTTCTTATGAAATTAAATTTGAGTAGCAAGTGCTATCTAGAGACCTGCACGGGCCGAATTTTTCGGCCCGAGCCCAATCCAGCCCGAACGTACCTAGGCCCGGCCCAGCCCGGGCCCGGAAAGTTTTGGAGATTTTCGGCCCGAGCCCGGCCCGGCCCGATAAGTTTTTCAAAATTCTTGGCCCAAGCCCAGCCCGGGCCCGATAAATTTTAAAAGTTTTTGGCCCGACCCCGGTCCGATAATTTTTTTTAAAAAATTAGCTCGAGCCCGAACCTTTGTCAAAATTTAGTACTAAATTTGACCTAACCCTCAGAAACATTTTCTAAACTTTGGTTCACAACCTGACGCTTGCCTTTCGAATGGTACCAAAAACTCCTAGAACTTTGCCTGCCATCGAGAGACCAAAAACTCCATTCCTTGTAACAAAAATCTAACATAATTGATTTTTAGCATAAAGTGAAGATGGCAATATTGTTTAGCGACAGGCAAAACATTCCCACCCCTTCTTTTTATATTTTGAGTTCAGTGAAGGTCAAGGTCAGAGCTCAGTTTACCGCATAATGCCTGCAATCCTCTATAGTGAAAGTGGAGCCGCTAAGCAACACAAACTGTAAATAGCTAGTGCGTTCTTTGTAACATTTTTCACGGACACACTTCTTCAACGTTTGGCTTTATTTCAATTATCGTTTAACGAAAGTCAATAATTATTAAAGAATTGCAATTGATCGGCCCCAGCATGGCCCGACCTGAAGAGAAATCAGTGTCGGCCAGCCCAAGCCCGGCCCGGCCCAAAGAAATAACAGTGTCGGCCCGCCCAAGCCCGGCCCGGCCCAAAGAAATAACAGTGTCGGCCCGCCCAAGCCCGGCCCGTGTAGGTCTCTATGCTATACATTATCTTTTTCCCGTTGCATACAGTTGCGTATCTACACATATGGCTGCCAGGGCCTAATTCACTCTGAGTCCCCATCTCCCTTCGAAGATATAACAAACATACTGAAAGCAAGGGTATGTGAAGAGGTCCCAGCTCGCGGTCAAAATTTTAAAAATAAATACTATAGATAACTAGGTCACAATTTGTTCTGATTTATTCACTATGTCTCATAGCTTGTTCACGTTTATTTAAGGTGAGAGAGACGAATATATGGTTCGGGATGGGGGATGCAACTTCACACACACATACTCAATGTCACACAATCAATCAGAATTCTGTCCTCTCATATTTTTTGCTGTATCCCAATGTAAGGCTTAATAATTTCATCGCAACCATATTTTCGTCTTTCTTTTCTTAAATAAGCTTGAGCAAATTATGAAACATACTAAAAAATTGGAAAAGTTTGTGACCTAATTATTGGCTATTGTTTGGATCGAGTCTGTGCAATGGAGTACGAAAGTGTGAAGTTGCCTCTCTCTCATCTGTTTCGGTTTCTCTCTCCATAAATAAACTTAATCAAATTATGAATAAATTAGAACAAATTTTCACTTAATTATTGGTTTGTGTTGATTCTTTTACATTAAGTAGACCGATGCGTGTATGACGTTGGCCCCACTCTCTTGTTTTCGTCTTTCTCCTTAAAAAATGGCGAACAAAATATAGTCCAGCGTGATCAAATTAGAACAAAATGTGACCTAATTATTGGTAGTTTTTAACTTTTTTTATGTTGAGCGATCAGTGTGAAGCTGTATCCCCGCCTTGTGTTTGTCTCTTGTTTTATGAGTTGTCTTGTCTGGTACTTGGAACCAGTAGGCTTTTAGAGAAAGTACGAGACGGCTGTGTTAGCCATGTCCTCTATTACACTGAAAATTGTTAAACACTGTAAAATTGTATTAAGCAGAAAATGGTTTACACTGAAATAAAAACGTGGCCATGCCGCAGCAGCCGCGGGTCAGAAACCCTAAATCGCCTCGTGTTAGGCAAAATGGTAATAAAGTAAGAAAATTCTAGAAAAAGTACAACGCCGGGTAGGGCCATGCACTAGAAAATTGAATTAAAGGGGGAAATCCACAAAAACAACTAACTAACTAACTCTATGGCCTATGGAACCCCGAGGTTCAATGCCGCGTTCACAAAAGCTCTCCACTGACTTCTAACCTTAGCTAACTGGATCCAGTTTCTACTTTGTATTCCTATCTCTGCGAAATCCATCTTAATATTGTCCTCCCATCTGCGCCTAGGTCTTCCTCATGGTCGTTTTCCGATTGGTCTTCCAGTCAAAACTTTGAAAGCGTTTCTACTTTCTTCCATTCTAGCTACATGACCCGCCCACCTAAGCCTCCTAGACTTGACGACCCTAACAATGTTGGGTAAACCGTATAAATTATGTAGTTCCTCGTTATGAAGTTTCCGCCATTCCCCACTCCCGTTCCTCTTAGGTCCGAATATTCGTCTCAGGATTTTATAATCAAATACTTTCAGTCTATGTTCTTCCCTCATAGTAAGCTACCATGTTTCGCAACCATACAGAACAACAGGCATGATTATCGTTTTGTATATTTTAAACTTCAAATTCCTCGATAGAATTCGCGACGACAAGAGATTTTTAACCGAATAGTAACACGAATTCCCTGCTTTTAGTCGACATTTAACTTCTTCGTGAATATGATTTTCCTCTGTTAATACTGATCCTAGATATTTGAAACTATCCACTTTATCAAAAGTATTATTTAATATTTTAACGCATCCATAAATTGCCGTATTACGGTCCCGACGCACTTCCATGTATTTAGTTTTTTCTTCATTTACTTCTAAACCCATGTCCTGCAAGCGTTTAATAAGATCTCTGCATTTCTTTCTACTGTTCTCCTATCATTCCTTATTAAATTTACATCATTAGCATATGCCATAACCTGGTGAATACCGTTCAACTCTAGGCCCTGGTTGCTATCTTTGATTTTCCTTATAGCGTATTCCAGAACAAAGTTAAGTAATAATGGCGACAACGCATCTCCTTGTTTCATGCCATTTTCGACGTGAAAGCACGTGGACAAAAATTTTCCTACCCGGACTTTACTTTGGGATTCATTTAAACATATCTTAATTAATCTAATTAGCTTTCTCGGTATTCCAAGTTCCGTAAGAACGCTGTGTAATGTTTCTCTCCTAACCGAGTCGTATGCCTTTCTAAAATCAATAAATAGTTGATGTACCGGGATATGGTATTCCCACTTTTTTTCGAGTATTTGGCGTATGGTAAATATTTGGTCGATAGTTGATCGATTTCATCTAAATCCGCACTGATAATCTCCAATAATTTCATCTGCGTATGGGGTCAATCTTGCTAATAGAATATTTGAAAGGATTTTATAGGATGTTGACAGAAGAGAAATGCCTCGATAATTATTACAGTCAGTTTTGTCGCGTTTCTTGTAAATTGGAACAATGATTGATTCTTTCTACTCTTGTAGCAATTCTTCCTTGTTCCAGATAAGGAGAATGAGTTTATGTATCTTGTTCCACAATTTTTCGCCTCCAGCTAAAATTAACTCAGCCGGAATTTCATCTACAACCGGAGATTTGTGTTTTTTTAATTTCTTTATAGCGGTTTCTACTTCTATTCGGTTGGGTTCTGGAATATACGGTTCTGCGGTGTGTATCTCTTTTTGTCCACACACACAAGTTTTTGGTTGCGTGTTAAGCAAAGAAATCTTTCCATCTATTTAAGATGCTATCCGTGTCAGTGAGAACTGTACCGTCAGATTTCTTTAATATATAAGCACGAGGTTGATAGCCTTTCTTAAATTCGTTGATTCCCTTATACATGTCCCGGATGTTTTTATTTTTACTATTATCTTCAAGTTCCTTAATTTTAGCTTTCAGAAAATCGCGTTTCTTTGTTCTAAAAGTTTTGGAAGTTTCCCGCCTGATATCTGCGAAATTTTGTGTAGTTATTTCATTCGGATTTTGTAGCCAGCGTAATTTTGCCTGTTTTCTCTTCTCTGCTAGTTTTATGCATTCCTGGTCGAACCATGGATTGTTCCTACGTATTTCCGCGTGTCCCAATTTTTCTTTTGCTGAAATTTTAATGCTATCTCTAATTTCAATCCAGGTATCCTCAACACTAGTGCACTCCGAATCTTCTAAAGTCGAGAATCTATTCGATACTTCAATCTGGTATTCCGCTCTTACCTGGCTCTCTTCTAATTTCTTTAAATTGAATCTCTCCGTTTTCGGACAATGAATATTACCTTTATTCAACGATAACCTCTTTCGTATTATCGCTGCTACCAGGTAGTGATCAGTGTCACAATCAGCCCCTCTAAACGACCGGACATCAATTATGCTAGATTGCCTTCTTCTATCTACTAAAACGTGATCAATTTGATTATGTGTTTTCCCGTCTGGTGATGTCCAAGTGTATTTATGAATGTCGCGATGTGGGAATTTTGTACTCTTCACGATTATGTTTTTGGATGTTGCAAAGTTCACGAGCCTAACACCGTTGTCATTACTTTCCTTATGCAGACTTTCCTTCCCTATAATCGGTTTGAAAATATCCTCTCGTCCTACCTAGAAAACAAACACATAGCACAAAACTGGAGCTCGAGACGAACCAACCAGCCTTGACGTCATATCCGTCCGAACTCCCCCTTTTACGAGTTGCGCACTAAAAGTACATGTCGTTTTCTTCTAAAGTTCACACTTTTTGTTGTTTCAAGAAAGCAATAGCTGCATCGAAGACCCATTTTTCGTCTCTAAGCAGTACAAGTTTAGTTTACTAGGTGATAGCAGTTGAGCAGTTGAGTCACAGTGCCTGAACGAGAAAGACGTGTTTCTGATACTGCTCGGGGACATGGAATTTTGAGTTGAAGAGCAGCGGATAATAGTGAAATTCCTTACCGCAGCTGGAAGTTGTACAACCAATTTGAAAGCGTGTGTGGAGATAGTGTTCTTGCAGGAAACACTGTTAGAAATGGGTGCTTGAATTCAAAGCATGGTGAAAGTGTGAAAGATGAGCAGAGGTCTGGATGTCCAAAAACAGCATCAACTGATGCTAACATTAGCCGTGATGAAAATTTCATCATAGAAGATAGACGTATTACCATGCAGGAGACTTGTGATACACTGGGACTAACGAATAATTACAAATGAACTGGGCTGATGGAAAGTTTCTTGTTGGATTCCACAAATGCTTAATGGCGGTAAAAATTTGTAAGAATTCGACCACGTGTTGAAAATTTGACAAGCTTCAAAAAAGATACCGCAATTTTTTGGAAAGTGTTGCGACAATGGATGAATCACAGATTTCATTATTCAACCAAGAAACAAAAATGCAGTGGGAACACACATAGATTCACTCCTCCCCAAAAAACTTTCCTCAAGTGGCATCCAATGAGAAGGTGGCTGTACTCTAACTTACGGGATTCTCAGGGAGTGATATATCTCACCCTATTCTGAAAGGTCATACAATTACGGGCAAGTACTTTCGTACATATTTGTATACAGAATTTATGCCAAAATTGATTGAGAAACGATCAAAAATGGCAAATGGCAATTTCATCCTCCACATAGATAATGCACCGCCAGTCCGTGCTAATGTTGTGAACTTATTTTTGGTTGACCATGGTATTGAACAACTGTCACCAGATTTAGTCCCGAATGACTTTTGGTTGTTCCTAAGCTTCAAAGATTGTCTTCGTGGACGCCATTTTGTCTTCAGAAATTGGAATGAGAAAGATTAGTTCAGTGGTTTATGCGTTTTCTTTGCATTTTCCATAGTTTTTTTTTTTTTTTTTTTTTTTTTACTTATTTCTCCGAGTGCTCGATCAGGGATATGGTTACTTCATTACTATTATTGTATTATATTATCAGGGAAAGCTTCAGTTCCCTTCCAAAAAGAATAGGCGATCACACCCTTTGTTATTACTTACCTAGCGCTTGTACCTCAACTGGGAACTAGTATCCAAAGAAGTAATCATATCCCTGTGAAATGTTTCAAATACATTAATCAATGTAAGATATTGAACGGTTTGCAAGAATAAAAAGTATTAAGACACGAACAACACATTCGTTAACCGTTATTTCTTATGTAATAACTAACTACTGGCGTTAGAATAAGGAGGAAAACAAATGCTAAGTATTTCTGTTTTACAGAGACGCACAGTGAGTTTCTAGGTAAGTTTTATGCTTCTTTATGTTGATCGTTCAGTTCAAGCGATTGTTTAGTTTCATCTTAGTATTTCATTTTGTAGTGTTCAAAAATACAAAGAAATATTGGACCTTATGCAGAGTCGTTTTGACGTGTGATTAGCGTCATACTAAAGGCCTGACTACTGCAGGAAACACATGGTAGTCGAACTCTTTAGTATGGTACTAATCACGCGTCAGAATGACTCTGCATAAGGCCCATTGTGTTTAAATAACCATAACATTCTCTTTTCACCACATAAGATGGTACTAGGGAGGTCTTACACATTATATATATACACATTAGGGTGTATAAAGAGAAAACATTTTTTTCCGAAATGTTAAGGTGGGTAGTTCGGAAAAGTGGCCGTTTGTGACCAAAAATATGTCTAATTCTTTTTTCTGATTTTTTGAAGGTCGTTTAGGTGGCGTGCATCAACCTTAAATTTTTTATACTGCTTAGGTTATGCAACACGCAAAACAATTTCACAAAAATGTCATTATTTGGCTATTTTATGTATTTTTCTGCATTATGGTCGTTTGTTGTTTTGATTATGACAATTGTGCATAGATATTGCAGAGGTAAAATGAGGGAATATATGTCTCGTATTTTCCTTAAAAAAAAAAAAAAAAAAAACTGTTAGGTGGGGCACGGACTTCCCCCCAAACCTTTGATTACGAAATAACAAAAGTGCTAGTAACAGTATGTCAGATGTGTGTGTAAAGGACATGAAGAATTGCAACGAAAGTTTGTGTATGAACGATACGCAAAAAATAAACGAATACGGTTTTTTTATTTTGTGCGGAAAAACGGTTTTAGGGGGCAAAAGTCCCCACCCAAAATTTTGAAAGTTCACGCACAAAAGACAAGAAGAAGTGAACTGAAGTCAACGAAATTGTGCACAGATATTGTAGATGTAAAATAAGGGAATACGGGTTTCGTATTTTCCTAGAAAAAACTGCTGGAAGGGGCACGGACATTCTAAATAGTTTATTACGAAATATCAAAAGTGCTAGTAACAGTATGTCAGATGTGCGTAAACGACATAAAGAATTGCAACGAAACTTTGTGTATGGACAATAAGCAAAAAATAAATAAATAAATAAACGAATACGGTGTTTCTTCTGCGGAAAAACGGTTTTAGGAGGCAAAAGACCCCACCCAGAATTTTGAAATTTGACACCCGAATGGCAAGAAGAAGTGAACCGAAGTGAATGAAATTGTGCACAGATATTGTAGAGGTATGATAAGGGAATACGTGTTCCGTATTCTCCTGAAAAGAAAAAAAACTGTTGAGTGGACCGAGGCATCGAGTGGCGGAAGGAGTGGACCGAAGCGAATGAAATTGTCTGTAGATATTGAATATGTAAAATAAGGCCTTTCGTGTTTCACAAGTGCCTCCATTCGATTTCTACAAATTTGGCAGATCAACAACAAGCACAAACAGTATAGTGTATTTTATAGTATTTTAGGAGGCACCTTTAACCCTTAAAATGTTTTTGCGCATAAACAAAAACACGTGTCCATTAAATTCCTGTTTGCTGTTGATGTGCCAAATTTGAAGCAAAACGTATAGTTCACTTGAGAAACACGAAAGGCCTTATTTTACATAGGGTCTGTACAATATTTACACACAATTGCATTTGCTTCGGTCCACGCCTTTCTGCGCTATTACGGTAATATTTACTTTCTTTCGGAGAAGGCCTAGTGTCCAACACTGTTTTTCCGCACAAATTAAAACACGTTTGATTTATTGTTTTGCAAGTTGTCCCTATACGAAGTTTCGTTGCAATTCTCTATATTCTTTAGGAACTTCTGACGTATACTTATTTGCACTTTTCATATTTCATAATCAACGGTTGTAGTATGAAAAATAATTACCACAAATAAGTAGTATTAATAATAATATAATGGCCAAAATATTATGGGCGAGAGAATGTGAGACTCGCTGTCTATTACCGCACTACTATAAAGCCTTTAATTTCTCTCTCACACCCAGTCTTCTTCTAACTAAATCAAAAAGACAACATACTACATAAATAAAAAATAGAATACGAGATTATGTCCAATTAATTCTTCTTTACTGGCTTCTCTTGAGAACTTAAATGCTAGAGGTATGATTCTAAATATTCTTACTCATCCGGGTACAGGGAAATTTTTATTTTAAAGAACGAAACATTATCTTGATCTTTTATATTATTTTATTCAAAAACTAGATATGAGGCAAGACGAAAAAACTCTCTATGAAATGCAGCAAGAGTTCTCATTTAAAACTCAGAAAACTTTACTCGTGAAAGACCGAACTCAGAACCCGTCACTTCCTAACTAGATACAATTATATGCTAAAATATATTCTAAGTTTAGGGGTCCTGTGGCATAAGTTTCTCTGCCGTCGCTAGCGGCACAGCTCCACTTAGCTATCACTTTAAAAGCAGTTCCTTCACTCAAAGAAAATGCTTGACCTATCTACACAGGACCCCAGAACTCTAGGGAACCTGTGAAAAGGATACCTGACTAAAAATCACTACAAGGTGATAGCTTATGTTCAGGGGAAAAAAAAAACAAGCCTCTTTCATGAGACTATAAACTGGCCCGTAAAGTGGACCTTGCCCTAACCAAGTCTCTCTCTGGGAGACAATAAACTGGCCACCAACAATTAGGCCTTGCCCTAATAATGGTCTTGCTGTAAAAGAGACCAGAAACGTCTCTCTTTTCCAAGAGATATTCACTAATATAGGATTGGGATCAGGGAAACAAAAAACAATCAACTTATGACCCGAGAAACGAAGTTCTCGGACAAGAGGGACCTTGAACCCGAAATCTTCGGAGTTGGAAGTAGAAATCCTTAATAAACCTATCCAATAGATTAAAACATATCTCAAAATTTAAAACCTACTTAATGCATATCCCCACGTCCTCGGCGGGAGAAAAAGCAAAAAACAAAAAAGGATTCTTCCCAGAAAAGGATTACTTTAGTTATCTATCAAAGTTCCTATTCTCTATCCATGGTCATTCCGAATGACCATCCTACTCTGCCAGCCTTAAATAGCATAGCTTAAAAAAATGGTTGATCCAACAGAAATTACGACCTTCGGTCGAACGTAACCATGTGGTCCAGAGTGTTAGAAGAACCCCTACCAAGCGAAACAGGGTTTAAATACGATTCTGCTCACAAGTGGCAGCATCCAAGAACAAAAAGATCCCCAGCTAAAATAAAGTTCGTTGCTAATTAAAAAAAAAACGACGCTACCAACCACCCCCTTGAAGTTCTCTCAGTTCATTAGCACGTATCCGATTCTTAAACTATAGAAACAAATGGAACAGTGTATCTAGCTAAGAAATAAAACTTTAGAAGCAATTTCTCTATGGTTATTTGCAAAAAAGAAAAAAAATGAAAATTATTATACAAATAAAATATACAAATTAAATAAATATTAGAACTCCCTATAAACTATATTATATATATATATATATATATATATATATATATATATATATATATATATATATATATATATATATATATATATGCATTTAAATAATAATCCAGGCCTGGAATTAATGAACCTTGACTTATTTGATTATATATGTATATATTTAATTCAGATATCTTTATACAATTATCATATATGAAGTAAGTGGAATGAAAATGTCTATTTACACGGTTTAGAAGGTCCGTGCCCCATTCAACCGCTTTTTTCCAGGAAAATACGAAACCCAATTACCTCATTTTACGTCTACAATATCTGTGCACAATTTCATTCAATTCGGTTCACTTCTTCTGGCCTTTCGGGACTCAACTTTCAAAATTTTGGATGGAGGCTTTTGTCCCCTAAAACCGTTTTTCCTCAGAATTAAAAAAAAAAAACATTTCGTTTATTTTTTGCGTATTGTCCATACACAAAGTTTCGTTGCAATTCTTCATGTCCTTTACTCACATCTGACATACTGTTATTAGCACTTTTGGTATTTCGTGATCAAAGTTGGAAGGGTCCGTGCCCCACCTAACAGTTCTTTCTAGGAAAATACGAAACCCGTATTCCCTCATTTTACGTCTACAATATGTGTGTACGATTTCATTGACTTCGGTTCACTTGTTTTTGCCTTTCTGGCGTCAATTTTAAAATTTTGGTTTGGGACTTTTGCCTTCTAAAACCGCTTTTTCCGCAGAAAATATAAAATACGTATTCGTTTATTTCATGTGTAGTATCTATCTGCCAAATTTTATCAAAATTATAGTGTTACACTTGGGAAGTGTTACTTGTCAGATAATTTTTGATGCTCTACCGAAAGGAGGGCTTAAAATTGAAAAATTCGCAAATAACAGACGCACAGACATACAGAATTCAGTAACGAATTTTTTAAGTTCTTTGAATATGCAATTTAGTGCGCGTGTAACATTGATTTAGAGAAGATGTTTCAAATTACAATCACCAACCTCGTTACATAACTGACATCTTCGTAAAGTGCATTGCCAGGTTCTCTCAAAATTCCAGCTGCTCTTTTGAATGGTTAATAGAGGCCTCGGAAATTCGAGCCACAACATCCATTTCATTTTCTACAAGCGTTTGTTACACAATCCTCTTCATATGCTCCCCCCCCCCCACACACACACATACACAAAATAAAAAAACACGTATTGGTGTTGGGTCAGGCGATCTTGGAGGCCACAAAATAGGTATGCTTTGTCCTAAATAGCGTCCGCCAAACTAGGAAGTAAGGTGTTCGTGGATACACGCCGATCAATGCATTGGGGCTCCATCGTGCTGAAACCACATATTTCTTCGGACTGCCAGAGGGACTTCTAATTACTCTGACAAGATTTACGTAAGGAACACATAAGAATTGTCTGCATTCAGAAAGAACAAATAGGTCGAAGAAGGTGATTGTTCACAATGCCTGCCCGTACATTAACTGTAAAGCGCTGCGAAAGTCTAAAAATGAAGAATCCAGGTTCTCTGTGACCCATCTGTGATTATGCTTGCTATCATAAATCCCATTCCTTGTGGAACATCTTAATCGGTAAATAATGTTCTACCGGTTGAATTCGGATTCCTCTACATATCTGTGTAGAAACAATTGCACGAATTGAAGAGCACGACGATAACAATTTCACTAAGTGTTTGTACTGTAATTAATCGAAAAGGATGTTACTTTCCCGATTTTACAATATTCCACGCCATAAGGGTACATTTGGGTCCATAAGCAACAGTGAGGGTGCTTGTAGATGGAGTGTCCTGAAAACGACCAGTATGATCTCATCACATTGCGCCAGTAGTAGGGGTCCCTGTATGGCTAGTCGAGTCAGCAATTTTTTTTGTGACGTCATAGGTCAAAGGTCTATGACCTTGGCCCGGGGTCAATGACCTAGGGGTACTTAGGACCACCCCCTCTAGATTTTGGCAGGGGTACCTTGGCCCACCCCCTAAATTTTGGCAGGGGTACATAGGACCACCCCACGTAAATTTTGGAAATTGCCAAATCCAAAAATTGGGTATGGTAGCCTAGGACCAGGCTATGTACACTCATGTCCAAAATGATTGTCGCATATCTATAACTGACTTCTTGTAAGAATATAATTTGATAATGATTTTGCAGGATACTTTTAATATTGATACTATGCGTATAATCGGGAAATGTATATTTGTGGTAAATTTCACAGGAAAAGAATTATAAATACGAAAATTAGAATAAGTAAAACAAAATGTTGCTAAATGGACAAGAAAGTTTTATTTTCGTTTTATTGTTCTTATTTACTGCTCTTTTGACATGAAATTTGCCACATACATGTCTTTGCCTATTATACACATACGAGCATTATAAGAAATACCGGGCGAATTCGCTATCAAATTATATTTCTACAACAACATATTTATAGACATGCGACAATAACTTTGGACATGAGTGTACCTCTATCAGTATTGGGGGTCTATCTCGTTCCCTTTCATGGGTAAAAAATTACCAAAAAGTTAAATTTCGGGGGGTTTTGACCTAATTTATCCCCTTTGATGAGATGTTATTACCTTATATGGTTATATGGGCGTATACAGGGGTCCATTCCCTTTCATAAGACATGGATATATTGATGCACCCCTTTAAAATTTTGGGAGGGGTACCTTGGCCCACCCCTTAAATTTTGGAAATTGCCCAATTTAAACATTTGGTATAATAGTATAGAACCCTAATATAGACCACTATAAATTTGGGTGGTCCTCCTCGTTCCCTTTTAGGGGTAAACATTGCCAAAATATAAACATAAGCAATACGTTGTACTACGTGTTTGTTTTTTTGCCCAATTTATCCCCTTTGATGTGGTCCTATTACCTTATATGGTTATATGGTCATGTATAGGTGTCCATTCCCTATCATAAGACATAGGTACATTGGTGCACCCCTTTAAAAATTTGGGAGGGGTACCTTGGCCCACCCCTTTAATTTTGGAAATTGTCCAATTAATCATTTGGTATCATAGTATAGGACCCTAATATAGATCACTATAAATTTGGGTGGTCCATCTTGTTCCCTTTTAGGGGTACAAAATTGCCAAAAATTCAAATGTCGGAGGTTTTTGGCCCAATTTATCCCCATTGATGAGGTCCTATTATCTTATATGGTCATGTATAGGTGTCCATTCTCTATTATAAAACATAGGTACATTGATGCACCTTTTTAAATTTTGGGGAGGGGTACCTTGGCCCACCCCTTAAATTTTGGAAATTTTCCAATTTAACATTCGGTATCATAGTACAGGACCTCAACATGTATCATGGTAAATTTGGGTGGTCCACCTCGTTCCCTTTCATGGGTAAAAAATAGCCAAAATATAAACATAAGCAACATGTTGTACCACGTTTTTGGTTTTTGGTCCAATTTATCCCCTTTGATGAGGTTCTATTACCTTATATAGTTATATAGTCAGGTATAGGGGATTAATTTCCTATCATAAGACATGGGTACATTGATACACCCCATTTAAAAATTTGGGAGGGGTACCTTGGCTTATCCACTCAATTTTAGAAATTGTTTAATATAAGCATTTGGTATCATAGTACAGGACTTCAATATGTGCCACTATAAATTTGGATGGTCCACCTCGTTCCCCTTCATGGGTAAAGAACTACCAAAAAGCAAATTTCGGAGGTTATTGACCCCCCCCCCTTCTTTGATAAGGATTAGCACGTTGTATGGGTATGTACAGAGGTTTATTACCTTTATATGTTTATGTTCCCTTTTAAATTTAGAAATTATCAAATAACAAAATTCGGTAAACGTTTTCTAGGACCCATTGCAATTTGATTTTTTTTTTTTTGTTTCAAAATTTTTGATTGAAAATATTTTGTTTCAAAATTATTTTCGTTTCAAAAGTTTGTTTGAAAATTATTTGTTTCATTTTTTTTTAAGTTTGTGTACTCATTAGTAAAGAACATTGACTTCTATATATAAATGGACACCTGTTGCTCTAATGTCTAAATATCTGACACATCAGTAGGGGCCCAATTCTGCTCCGAACATAAAATAACACGTCGCCAAGTTCTGTGGGACCTTCTTTACAACATTGCTGGAGTAGCTTGTCTGAAAGCAAGTTTCGCAGCCTTTTTCAATTCAGCAATTATAGCATAATGTTGTGCTGCATCAATATGCTTGATGAATCCCCAGAGTGAATTGTCACAGGTCGTTAAGTCTGGGCTTCGAGGTGGCCCGTCAAGTGGAGCAGGCAATGAAGGCGGATCGCGGACAATTCAGTGCCCTTGAAACGCCTCATTGAGATGTTCACGAACCGAAGTGGCAAAATGAGGAGGAGCTCCATCTTGCTGGGTTTCAATTTTCAATGTCGTATCACTGGCACGAAATTTTATACACCAACGGCGTATGTTGCATTCATTCACTACTCCTGATTCAAATCCATTCTTTAGTTTTGTCGCGACTACATAGGGAAATGACAGAGTTTCAACTCGTAAAGAAAAATCACACGGAATTGTGTATCTCCATGATGAACTTTTACATGACCTTTATCAACAATACGGTTTCTCCCGTTTGACTGAGAATCCAAGCCTATTTTCTGAGCATATAAAGAGTTTATAACATAGTATGTTTTACCTCAGTCCATCCATTGGTTGTATTACATAATTAATTACAATGCTCATTATTATTATTATTATTATTATTATTATTAGTAGTAGTAGTAGTAGTAGTAGTAGTAGTAGTAGTAGTAGTAGTAGTAGTAGTAGTAGTAGTAGTAATACTTTCAACCGCAAACAATTGCAGTTAAGTATGTAACTTCAAACAGAACATACTATTGTCTGTAAAATTCTGATTACTGTCCCAAAACATGTCCAAACATTGTTTCTAAATCGGAGGAAGGGGTAAATTCATTTCAACTGAAGCAGTGTAGATGGTTTTGGAAACTGAAAAAAAAAAACGTACACTATATTCCACAAGAATCGGTTTTCTTTTTCCTTTCTTTGCCTTTTTAAACGAACATCATTCTGATTTTTTTATGGGAAGGTTATTTCTACTTTCACTCTTGATTTATATCAACCTCAAGCTCTAAGAACTATGGGAAAGATTTCAAATACACCATGGTATATCAAAATCAAATAATTTTGACGACACTTGCCGTGTAACCAGTGGTGGCTCTTGACGGAAATCACCTGAGTAAAATTTTCAATTTTATTGCTAAAACCTAAGGTAAGAAAGGTCTTGACTTACTAGCTCTTGGCTGATTTGCAAGCCAAACACTGGCGGTAATTGTGATTTTTCAGAATTAAAATACAGTACTAGCTGAAATAATCGTTTTTCGCACACGAAAGATAAGGTTCATGCAAAATGTCATATTTGAAAGGAAACAAATGAGTGCAATAAACAAATAAATAGGAAAGTGAACGCCTTTGGTGTTACCCCTGTTAATATGAAATGAAATGGAGTTTTACGTCCCACGATTATGCCAGCTAGGATAAAGGAGACGGTAATGATCAGAAATGAATGAAATGATGGAATGAAGAAAATGGGAGGAAACGGGAGAATCACGAGAAATCCCACGCAGTACAAAATTCACTAGGCGCGACCTGGAACCGAACCAGGGACCCCACACTCCAGAGGTGATCGCTCTACCACTGAACCACCGCGGCCCCTCCCTGTTAATAAGTGGAATATATTGATAACGAGGAGCAACGCTTGCGTTCGCAGTCAACTCCACGGCCAGTTGACATGTTCCTTCTTGCCTAAATTTCGACTTAAAAGTCATTTTCTCACCAATCATCTTACCGATCCCGAAAACTACGGATTCAACATAATATACAGTCATTTTGAACCTTTCATTTGTCACATCCTCCCCCCCCCCCCCATGATTACAGGGGCTAAACTTGAATTTGAAAGGAGTCGGTAGCAGGGTGGATTGATTTAAATCACGATTTAAATCAAGATTGAAATCACTTGATACTTTTAATAAAAATCGTTGATTTAATCGAATTCCAAAATAAATTTTAAAGTGAAAATAAATAAAAATCCCGTTTCTGTTCTGTTATTTCGATTATGGAAGTTAATAATCATAATACAATGAGACTCAAATGTACAGTATAGTATGAAAACAATTGTCATGCAGAGGATGATTAGGGAAAATCCCATTTTGAACAGGTAACGGAGCAATCCTGCTTTCTTCTTTTCGTAACATTTGGTTTGGGTTTTAAAATCGTTAACTATTCCAACGAAGAAATCACCATTAACATTTAAGACGAAAAGTCTTTTTTGTGCGTGTATCTTTGTTTGCTCCCAGATAATAAGGCATATTTAGAGGGGTCCTATCACCTCTCCATTTTTTTTTTTTTTTTTTTTTTTTTGTTAATTATATAACTTTAGGCGAAATTTATGTATTTCATGCCGCAAGCTTGTTCTGAGTTTTTAAAAATAGGCCCCTGCCAAATATCAGTAACTTTTGTGAAAAAAAGTGTCTTTTTGATAAACGTTGCTGTACTTTTTCCTTAATGCTTACCTTTTAAATTATATCACCTATTTTTAGGTGATAGGGTAGAATCTCCATTATTCAATTAAAAAAGTACCAAGAAGGCTTTTTACTTCGTTTTCTTCAAGACTGGAGGCATTTTAGAACACGTTACATATGCTTTCACACCTTTCTGCGTTGAGGCATAGTGTGTGATGTCATAAATTAAAAAAGATATTTTTTGTCATCGGTATTATTATTATTTTTTGGCGGGTTACATTTTGCATTCAGAAGACTGAAATTTTGCACACTCGTTTAGTACACCCCTTTATAATTTTCAGATGTTTTTAGATCTCTGCGTGGAAACAGCGGGGTCCAGAGGGGCAAAAATGTTTTTTTTTTTTAAATGGATATTTTCAACAAAAAAGTTTTTTTCGTGATTTTCCCGCCTCAGATGGAGACATATGAATGGTACCGTTTGAAAGGCTGTTCTATTCTGAAGAAAATGACGTACATACTATGCTCCTAGGATAAATAGGGGTGTCTCAGGAAACTGTTACCCGAGATCCTGTTTTATACGGGATTCTGGGGTATTTGGAGAATATTATTTTTCGCGGGCTTACTTCTGCACCTACAAGATTGAAATTTTGCACATTTACTCAGTGCACTTTCAATCACTGCCTTAAAACAGGGGGAGGGGTCCACAGAGGTATTTTTTTTTTTTAAAAAAAGATATTTTTTAACAAAATTCCTTTTTTCGTGATTTACCCGCCCCAGATACATGATGGAGACATTTGAAGGGTACCGTTTGAAAATTTGTTTTATTCTGAAGAGAATAATGTACAAATCATGATCCTAGGATAAATAGGGATGTCTGAGGAAATTTTTATATTACATCCGGGTCATTGTGGAAATGTTCTTAGCTCATTGTTAAATAGTTTCCTCACCCTTACTACTCAAGATAGAAGCTTGAAATTTTGTGCACACATTTAGTACACCCCTTAGTATTTCCCAGTTGATTATGAGATCTGTGCGGTAACACATGGGAATCCAGAGGGAATCAAAATTTAAAAAGAAAAGAGTAAAAAATATGCCGATTACTCTCAAAATTTCCCGCTTCAGGGACATGATAAGGAAATGTGAATGTTACAGTTTCAAAAGCTGTTCTATTCTAAAGAGAGTGATGTATGTACCATGATCCTAGGATAAATAGGGATGGTGCTGTAGCTGCTTGACTGAAAGTCTATAATTTAACTTTAAAAAAGCCATAATTTAAAAGGGTTAAGAAACATTGTTTGGAATTGATATAGGTTAACGATTGGGGATAATTCAAAATTCAACCCCAATACTTTCACTTAAATGACATAATTAGCATTTAATACTAATTCCTAATGCTTTTTCTTCAGTTCGTCACTTGTATTATACGAGGAGAAAGATTTGATTTAAATCAAAAAATCAACAAAAATGATTTAAAAAAAAAATCATGATTTTTTCCCACCCTGGTCGGTAGTATCACTAGTTATCTCCGGGACTCTGAAAATTGGTGTATTTCAGGGGCGTCATTTAGGGGGCACGGAGGGGCATTTGCCCCCACCTCGAGTTTGAGATTTAAATAGATTTTAACAATAGAATAGTAGTAAGTCAGTGAAAAACGCGAAACTTTACCTATATCAAGGGGTCTTGCCCCCCTCCCCCCGCCAAATCTGAAATGACGCTACTGATGTATTTGACACTAACATCCTATCCTTTATAAATATATTTTGGCCCTCAGCCGATCCCCAAACAGAAAATTGAAATTTCTTCGTGTGCAATTAGATTTGTTTTAAGATTTATCTGTTTATAAAATTTCATGGTGCAAGATGGTTCATTTCTATGCGAAAATGTGATGACAGACACATGTTACAGTGTGTTTCAAAATGAATATCGCGGTTTTAAAGCTTTGTAAGATTTATTACATTTAGCTGACAATTATAAATATTAAAACAAATGAAAGTGCAACTCAGTTTTTGCTACAAGTGTTCAATGTGAGCACCACAGCACACATCGAGTTGATACGCGAGAAATGTCCACAAACTTTCCGCAGGGATATGGCACAAAACCCATTCAATTTAGGGGTCTCGTTGCAACTGTATCATCTCGTGGGGATTTGCTGACCCCCAGATGCGAACATTAAAATTAAATTATTCTGAAAATTCTCCACACAGACTACTACACTGTAACTACAGATTCAGTCTCTGCAGGATGTAAAACAGAAAAAAGCTTTCTGATCACTAGTAGCAATCTTTGCTACTAACGCTTTCTAACGGCAGACAGAGGAAACAGTACATGAGCATGTACAAAACTTTATGAGTTGCTCTTTCATTTGATTTATTATTTACTAGCTTATAGTACCCGCTTTACTGGGTTGAAATAAATAATTTAAATGTGCATCTCTGTGTCACCGTTCATCTCAGCGACCCCCAAAAATGTGGATTCAGCAATAATATCGGTCACTTTCGATTATTTTTAAATCTCTCTTCCTCCCTCAAAGTTGCGGGTTTGAATTTGGGTTTAAACAGAATCGAAAGATCACTGTTCACCTAAGGGACCCAGAAAACTAAATTCGACACTGATACTTGCCATTTTCGATCATTTTTATATATATCTTTCTCCCCCTCTCCCAAGTGGCGGGGCTGATTTTGGATTTAAACCGGATCGGAAATGTCACTGTTCATCTGAATGATCCCGAAAACTATGGATTATACACTAATATTGGTCGTTTTCGATCATTATATACATCTTCTCCCCCTCCAACGTGCTGCGACACATGGCATCAGAATTGTCACTGTTAATTTCAGCTACTCCTGAAACTATGGATTCAACACTAATATTAGTCATTTTCGGTTATTTTTAGATGTTTATCCCCCTCTCTCACGTTGTACCCTCCCCTCCCCAACTATCAGGACTGAACTTGGATTGAAACAGCATAAGAAGTGTCACTGTTTCTCTCATTAACCCCGAGAACTATTGATTCAACATTAATATCGGCGATTTCTTTTAAATTTCTCTCCCCCTCTCTTACGTTGCATCGTCAAAGTGAATAGCTTAAAGTAATCCTTGCCCCTAAACTCATGTATGTTGAAAATTTGATCGAGATCGGTCGGGCGGTTCAGGAGATTTAGAGTAACAAACACAGTGATTTTCACTTTTATATATATAGATAATTGTAATAAATACTATAGTCTTAAAATACTGATATTCATTCTGAAACACCCTGTATTATCATAAAAAGTACTACATCCAAGGAAGGTGGAAATAAACATATTCTTTGTATTTAAAAGCCCATTTTGTAACTTTATGTTTGACGATTTAGAAAAAAAATATATAAAATATTTAAATTATTATTTCTCGCACAGCTTCCACGTGAAATTTTCAAAATTTATGCACAAAACTAAGAGTGATACATTTAACGGTTCAAAAGAGGATATAATAACACTATTCAAAGGTTTAAAAAAAAACTAATAACCCTCCATTATGCGCCAAATTTTGAAAAACTCTCGTCTTTCACAGCCTGGAGGTTAAGAAAATCTACAAAATTTTAAACTCCTATTTTTTTTTAAAAAAAATCATAAAATCAAAACGGCTAAGAAACCATGAGCTACAGAACAGATGTTAAAAAAATTAGGGAAAGGAGGGCGTGGGAACAGGCTGACACAGAAGAGAACAAGAATGTATAGGAAGTTAAATGAGTTACGAAGGGGAAGAGTTTTTTCTTTCTTTTTTTTTTTTTTTTTTTTTAACGAGGCCATAGTAGAATTAACAGTTGGGAAATATGAGGAAATGTACACGGAAGTGAAATCTATGGAACTTTGGAGAAAACTAAGGAATTTTACAATGGCAGTAGAAAATAAGAATGGGAAGATAGCGAGAGAAGTAAAATTCTAGAAAGATGGAAAGAAAATGTTGGGGATTTATATGAGAGTAAGGATAGACAGTGTGGCCTAGATGCTTAAGTAAAAAATGAAGTACACGACGATGATAAAGGGTTTAGTATTCTTCAAGGTGAATTTTAAAAAAAGCTATATCCGAGATTAGGAATGGGGAGGCAACTGGAATAGATAATATACCAATCGAATTCATTAAGAATATGGGAGAAAATAGCAGCAAAGAACTGTTCCGACTGTGCAATGAAATATACGACTGAACAGGAGAGTGGCCAGAAGCCTTCATAAAAATACCGATGACTATGAAATGGAAACCGGAGATATGTGAGGATTATAGAACTATTAGTCTTACATCGCATGCAGCAAATATTTTACTTCGAATACTGAACAGAAGGTTGTAGGGAAAAATAAATGAAAAAGCTGAGAAGCAACAGGTCGGCTTCAGGAGAGGTAAGGGCACAAGAAGTTCAGGTTCGTGGAAAAACGGAAAGAAGTGTATGTCGTATGTACTAATCTAGAAACGTCTTTTAACCGCATGATTTGGGAATAGTTGTTGGAAGTTCTAAAGAAGGTTGTGTTGGAATGGAAAGATAGAGGACTCGTGAGAAAGTTTGCAGATGATCTGGCGCTTGTTGCGGAATCAGACAAGAAAATCAAGACGACATTAGAATACTTGGGGAAAAGTTGTGAAAAATATATGAAAATAAATGTTAGAAACACAAAAGCCATGGCGAGTGGAAGGAAGCGGTCGGTGTCAAACAGAGAAGTAGGGGAGAAAATAGAACAGATGACTAGTTTTCGATACCTGGGTAGTATTATCAGAGATGATATGAAGTGCGAACGTGAAATAAAAGCAAGGATAGGAATAGCGAAAAAAAGCCTTGAGGAGGAAGAAAATGCTATTTTCTGGGACCTTGAATAAAGGGTTGAGAAAAAGACTCATAAAATGCTTCGTGTGGAGTATTGCCGTGTACTGTATGGGGCAGAAACATGGATATTACGCAAAACTGATGAAAACTGACTGGAAGCTTTCGAAATGTGGGTGTGGAGAAGAATGGAGCTGCATCAAGAGGAGAATGAATGAGAGGGAGTTAGAAATGATGAGTGAGAAAAGAACGATTTTATATGAAATCGAAAAAAGCAAGATCAATTAATTGCGACATTGGCTAAGAAGGAACTGTATCCCGAGGGATGTGCTAAAGGGCATGGTGGCAGGAAAGAGAGGGAGAGGACGGAGGAGGCTACAATTGATGGACGGTATCAAATCAGAAAAATCGAGAGGTTAGCGGAAGACCGTGGAGCATGGAAGCTTCTCAGTTGCTGCAAGTGCCTGCCAATAATGATAGAATACCTATGATGATGATAAGTGAGTTATTGGGTTAAATCAAAAGTTTCTCTCAAATAAGGAAACACAGATTTATAATTATATGTAATTTTTCTTTCTGAATAATATTTTAAATTTGTACATTGTAGAAACTGTTACAATGACTTGATCTGTGTGACTTTGAATGATAAAAATTGATAAAAATGTGTTTTTGTGACAATGATTCAACACCAATATTCAATTTACAATCCTGACAGAATGTCTCTCGTTATACCTTTGAAGAATAAAACAACCATACAAATATGCTAGCAAAAATATTTGAAAATACGAATTCTTGTAAAAGAAAAACAAATATAACGAAAATAAAAACGAAAACAAAACTTGCTATATACTTTCAAACTTATCTTTTGTTGTGTTAAGAATGAAAATTAAGACATATAATTGGCAAATTATTGCAAAATTAAGCCAAAATGCACAGAGGATACAAATTTTTCAGAGGAAATATTGCACAGAAAACTCTATTAGGTGCTTTTTACCCGTTATATTTGTATCTTTCCCAAGTTCTTCCGATACTAAATTTTCTATTCGCTGAAAGGGGTAAAAAATCATGTAATATAAAGCTAGATGTTATTATCAAAAATGACCAACGTCTGAATATTCTCTGATTGCGAACATACGAGGGAAGTCCGAAAATAAGTTTCTTCTCTCATTTTCCCCGGGAAAGTGAAAAGTGATTGGGGAAACAAGACAGCGGTTGCACGAGTAATACACATAGACACAAGTTCACCCGTGATCCTGCAGACGGCGCAGTAGCAGCGCCTGCGCAAAGCGGAGGCCAGTGTCTCCGTCTGAGCCAGGTAGCTATGGAGAGACGGCAACGCAAAACCATATTGCAACTCTCGGGTGTAAGCGCCTTGCCCATCCGCCATACAGTCCTGACCTCGCACCAAGTGACTTCCATCTGTTTTCGGCTTTGAAGGAGACTCTCGGCGGCAGGCGCTTTGGAAGTAATGCTGAAGTCACAGAAGCAGAGCTCTGAATATTTCCTTGAAGGTTTCTTGAAGCTTATAGACCGATATGACAAATGTCTCAATGCATGTGGTACTTATGTGGAAAAATAAAGGTATGTCTAATCTTGAATATCACATGCTATTTTTGGTCTTGCATCCCCACTTCTGTCCACAGTCGCCTGGAGAAACTTATTTTCGGACTCTCCCCTCGTACAATCTATGATAAGGAAGTAATATTTTAATTTATTCATTAATTTAATAAAAAAAAACATTATGCAACAAACGCTCCACACTTTTACCATTTATGTCAGTGGATCCACCTTTTCTTCTTTGTTCTTCGTGAATCAACATTACAATAAGGTTTTATGGTGTTTAGGATAATGAAGTTATTAACACTATTTCATATATATCAATACCGGTACTATCAATGGTGTCGACACTTGGCCATATTCTATCCTGCCGGCTCTCTTCAAGAGAGACAAACCACCACAAAAGAGAAGAGAGACTTAGCGGAAGCCGACCTTTGTCTTGAGTTGAATATTCCACAATTGTGCTCCGAGCTTAAGAAAGGTGGTGATGATGATAAACGAAATGGTGGACGGAAGAAAAGGTGAGAACCCCGAAAAAATCCAAGCATACGGTATTTTGTCCATTAAAAATTCCACCTAGCGAGAGCTGGAATCGAACCAGGGAAGCAACACACCACAAGTGAGCGCTCTATCACAGCCATAGCGGCCGTTGAACCCGACCTTTTGTCACTTCCTGAAGTCTCTACATTATGGTTAACACTGTAACAAACTTTACATGAATACATAAACAGAGGGGCCAGTTGGACCGCACTAGATTAGATTTAATGGAAATGACAAATTCAACTTATTAAGTTGAATGGTATAGGAATACCAAATCATAATATTGCCAAGAAAACTAACATTACCATCACGCATGGCGTGTGTTCATCCTGAAGACCTCACGATGCAACCAAATTTCCAGACTGTTAAGTTTCGGTTATTATCAGGAGGAGTTATGATTTTTGTGAATTGCATTTCCTTTAGCATTTTACCACTGAAATAGCGTATCTCCTTGTATGGAAACAGTATCTTAAGACATGCTGATACCTATCACTTGAGATTCTCACTAAAATGTTCATTATTACCGTAATTGGTTTCATGAGCTTCCTATAATTTCACAAAATATTGTGGAGAGAAAGTCTACAATATGCCACATAAAGCACTGTATGATATTTAGACACAGTTTCAATTAATTGAGTTGGTTGATTTTGAGTTCAACGTCCCTTTCAGCAGCGAGACTATATGAGACGGGACCTACTGATTAACGTGGAATCCGAAATACATGAGCTCCCCGAGGAACCGAACCCGGATCTCCCACGCCAAACGCAAGTACGCTAACTGCTTAGCCACGAAGGAGCTCAGTATTCAATTATTTCTCCAACCTGAATACTCTACGTGAAATTATTATATTACATCCGACTACTTTATACATGGTACAAAATTATATGCAAGAATTTTAATGCTTTAAGAATATTACAAAAAAGTAGCAGCGATCAAACATCACTTAACTCATCGTGGACAGCAGTGGCATAATATCCAAAAGAAATTGGAATAGATACAGCTAATGGTGGTACCCTATATATATATTGGCCGGAAGTCCTGTATTTTGGTACCCACATGTGCATTTAAGGCTTAACAAGGCAAAGAACAACGTCTTTCAATAGCTTATTCTACTCAATAACAACACGTGTAAAGATTTCTAGAAATAAATGGCGCTTTATTTTCTTTTTCATCAAACTTTTACTATACTTTGTTTTTCTGAAGCACAATACTTTAATAAAATGTTTTCTACAATTAACAACACTTAAAATAGCATTATTTTCTTCGTCAAATGAAAACTAAATGTATTAAGTCAATTTATGTACGTCAACGACAAATCAACTTAACTACTATTCAACTTACATTCTGGTGAACTGAACACTGCTTTAAACATGTATCCATTTTCTAATCAATGTACCTTTATTTTGTATTCCTTTCTTTTTCTACATGTATTGTAATAAGTGCGACGTATCCAGCACTACCATGTTCATTAAAACGCAGGTGCTCAAACAGTGAAAACTCATCTCAGTTGTAAGGGTGCCTTAAAAATATTTCAGCAATATAAACGACGATTCCCATTTCAAAGCAACATATCAAATAGTTATTGTATTTACTTACAGTAGACTCTCGAGTATCCGGCCGAGTTTTCTTTTATCGAATTAACTTAGGAAGGCAAGATTTTACATTGACAACAATGATAAGGCATTGGAAGTGGGCGTCTGCTACGATCCTCCTACGTGCCGTGTGCAAAATAAAAGTTGTGACAGGAAAAGAGCAGCGTTCTGCTCCTTGTTTATTGTTTCGTCAGTGTGTAACGGACCTCAATATAGTACGCTTGCCGCTGTTCCTGATTATAACTGTATATTAAGTATAATACTGTATTCGTAATTTTTTTTAAGTGTACTACAGTGAAGATTTGAAAAATGGGTGATAAAAAAAAATGTTGAAATGGAGAAATGAGTTCACAGAACTCCGGCTTGCCCTCCCGCCACATTAGGTCAGATACTCGGGAATCTACTGTATTTAGCAATAGTAAATTAAGAGACTCCAACTACTATGTAGAACATAAATGAGAAAATATTCTGTCCCATTTTGCTTATTAGTTTGATAAGAAATACCGAGAAATTAACGATTTATTTCTTAAGTGATTTCTAGGGAATCTAGACAATATGATGTCTTCTTACAACAAGTTCAGAATTTCTTCCATTTTGTGTACATTCTGTTAAGTGCTACAACCACTACAAATTTTACCTTTCGTTTTACCAACTGAGATATTGTTTCTCCTAGTTCAATCCCTCCCTACTCTGCATGATTGAAACAATGTATCTGTGCTTCAAATTACTTTTCTTCATGTCAGCATCTAATCCGCAAATCTTTCATTCTTTTTCTTTTCTTTCGAGTTACCCTGTTCAACTCTTATCTGTTACTGACACTTGGAAAGGATATACTTTTCTGCATGTTCCCTGCGTGATCAACCTCTGGTGCTATGATATATTAAATTTTCTCATAGAAAGCACGCTTTTGTTTCACGTCCCATTATACCCAACAATCCAAAGATATTGAGCAGCCATTAGGAATTGATTGGCGAACCACGCACATTAAATGCACGCATGAACTTTTCACCTATTGTATTATATTTTTAAAGCCATACAACTAAGAATATCAAGTAGGTTTTCGACACATTTTGTTGGCTAGGTCTTTCGAAAATTTGCAAATTTAGAAACGAATAATGATCACACGATTGCTGAATACGCTGCACGTCAACACCAGATGTATGCATATATGGATGAATAGTGTAGTGCATAAAAACTCTACATTCTATTACGCATATATTAATTGTCAAATAAAAGCAACATTTACCTATGCTAAGAGCAAAAATTTGAAAATCACTGCTCAGACAATAACTGAACACTTTTTTTTTTTTGAAACAAAGAAATTATTAATTACGCTCAATATGTATTTTTTTTTTATTACAGTGGAATGATGTACACCAGAAATGTCAAGATAATCATTTCATCTCTAATTTTTATCCTAATTATCTACTAACTGATTATTTACAATATTTTCATAGTCATTTGTCAAAAAATAGATTGGTAAAGATATTTGCTTCACTTTCATTACATAGATATTATGCTCAATATTATTACAAGGTTCTATGTACAAAATCATGTTGTAAAAACAAAGAAACAAATTAGTCACACATCAATTATGAAAATTACAAGGAGTTTCAAAATAATACAAAAAAAGCATCTACCACTAACAGCTGTACTTTTTCAGAGACAAAGAACTAACCTATTTTTCATATTGAAAAAAAAAAAAAGAATATATATTTAAAATAATTCGCTCACATATTCTGCTGAATCTGTATTTTTAATTACTATTATTAAAAGAATAAAGTATAATATATCTACCCTGTAGTGATTTTATCTGCTGAGATCTAATCTGGCAACGGGGATGGACCAAAGTAGGCCTTTCGAACAACACATTTTACATCGAGGTAAACAATCACCATTTTTATGGCATAATTTGTGGCCTGTGTCAATACGGAAGAAAAGGGCAAAAACTTATAATTTTTCCTAAAGTAATTAGCTGTTATAAATATAGTCATTAAAACTACAGAAAAAAAATGTCTATGAATATAAATCACTAAGTTCAGCATTTTTCTCTAAAAACAAAGGTTAAAAAAAAGGCATTTATTATGCAAAATTAGTTTAGTTTCTACACAACTCGAAGGTGACGAACAGCTCCTAGCAATAGTAACAATTATTATGCTTAATTTCAAATAAGATACGAGACGTAAGTCACTCGTTCATGTTTGGTGCTGCTAAAAGTAAAAGCTACACAGTTCAATGAACAATATTAATAAAACAATTATTCCTTTCAAATAATGTATTTGTTGATTTATGCTTATGTATTTCTGCTGAAGATCTTACTCCTCATTTCTATTTAGATGCAGATACCAAGCTGTAAAAAGGCTAATTTGCATTTAAAGCACATACGTAGTGGATATGATGCACTTAGGATATTTGTAGTTCACTGGAAGTTTACAAATAATTGTTCATTAAATTTCGATATTTTCATCGATAACTATCTTTCTCAGCAACTAAGAGAGATCAATAAAAAACACAGTTAAAAAATACAACGAAAAAAACCTGTAGCTATTTGATTTAGGGTAAGGCCACAAGAATAGTTTCTGAGTTATTCCATTTTCTTTCTTTGATAGCTCTAGCACAGTTTTGAGTGAAACATTTAAAGGTTATGAAATTAATTGCAAACAAAACTTTCAATCTTACTACGATAAAAAGTATGTAGTTATTCTGAGTTGATGTTAATCAGATTTCTAACAATAATAAACCTACGGAATGCATGAAAACTAAACAACATGATACAGACGGTGGCAATTTATATATATATATAATGTAAAGCACATGAAATACTTCATTTACAAGTAGCAAGACAAACAGCTAGTTTTCTACTGCTTATCACACCACATCTATATTCAACAAGTACAAAAATATATATATCAGTATTATAAACATGATAAAGAAGTATTTGTGTGTTGTCGCTGACACACGTTATTACTTACTACTTACTGCGCAGTAAGAATTTTATTTCATTTATGCATTTTTCTGAAACACAAATATAGCGTTAAACCCTACTGAAAAAGGTATCTGTTCAATTGATATTACTTCACTCGAAGCTATAAATAATAACAAGTTAGAAGAGAATGCTACACATACACACACACACATCCAACCTACAACATGTGTGGGGAAAAAGAAAATGACAAGACGCTATACCCGTGGTGTTCTTTCACATTAAATTCTTTTTGTATATTATTTTATATACAGATATTTATGACATTATGTCGTTTCCTATACCATAATATAAGACATTTCCTTAAAAATATTAGCTACTATTTTTCCATCTTTATTTTTTTAAATTAAACTATTCTATTACGAAAAAAAAAGAACCGCACACGTTACAACAAAAATAGTTTTGACGGACGTTAAAAACTGACAAACATCCCTGACTGCGAAAAAGATATATATATTTCATTTCATAGTGTTTGTACTTTTAGATTTCTTGACTCGTGAGATGATCAAACGACCCCGCAACCCAAATTACAATAATTTTATTGAAAGAAGAATTTGATAAGACTTAAATAAAACTTAATTCACAGCACACACACAACGTTACAAATTAACTGCCTCTTGTTTTTGAATATCTGTTCGCGATGACGTTTCAAGACAAAGCATGGTCATCATCGTCATTGGACGAGAGAAGCAACGATACATAAAACATTTTTGAGCAAACTATGATAACGCAATAATTAATATGTATACTGATAACGCAATAATTAATAACGTATCTACTGAGGAACTCTAAGCACTTACAAACTAAAGACTAAAAATAATATTGCGTATTCTACCAGCATAAATTAGCTTTCCTTTAATGTGATATCAGAAGAAATAATTGAGAAAGAGCTACTTTTAAATTCCTTGCTGCATATAATATAATTTTATTATTTTCTTTCTTTGCTAGCTTTGACATTTCTCGGAAAAAAATATTTAAGAGTTGAATTTTTTAATTGACACTTACGTGGGTCAGTCAGAAAGTTAGTTGCACTTGTCGTAAATATTTTCGGTCAAAGGTTATTTTGATGAAACTATGTGGCAACACTGCAGACATGTAGTTGTATCGTGCGACGAAGCGGCTTTCACGAGGCAAGTGGAGGTGTTCCGATGATCACTCATAAACATGTCTCGACAGCTTCAAGTGGCATCCAAATTGGAAATGCGTGCAGTGATTCGTTTTTTGTGGGCAAAAAGGTGTAACTGCAATGAAGTTTATCGGTAGACGAGGCCAGGTAAACTGTCTAAAGGCATTGTGCTTCTACATGATAATGCAAGACCGTATGCAGCACAAAAAACGTGCGAAATTTGGGCAAAGTTTAGGTGGGAAGTGTGGGATCACCCTCCTTATAACCCAGACCTTTCACCGTGTGACTTCATGTTTCGTCCCATGAAGGACGAACTTTCAAGGCGACGATACCATTGGGATGACGAGGTGAAAGCTGAAGCCCAAGAATGGTTAACGGGCATTGAACGGAATTTCTTTGCAGAAGGCATAGACAAACTTGTGCCACGTCTCGACAAATACTTAAATAATGGAGGTAATTACGTTGAAAAGTAGATTATGAATGGAACTTTACGATACAAATAAAGTTATTGTAAAATTTCTATCCTGTTTTATTTTCTTAAGCCGTGGAACTAACTTTTTGACTGACTATCGTATAATACGAAAGAACACACAAAAATGGCACAAATTAAAAATAACATCGGTCTAGGTAAAAGTACCTGCAAAAGCGTAGGATAACAGCACATTTTAATTCTCACAGAAGTTTACAATCTTGAATTTTAAAAGCCCGTAATATAACAGTTATTCATCATACCTTTCGATAGCTGTTTGGTGTAACATTGAGAAAAATTAAAGATTTTTTCCTATCAATATAAACTAGCAGATTTGTTTAACCACCATGTTGTTTTACAATGGATGAATTTCGAATGTTCTTGAAACGCTATCACAGAACAAAACATTCAAGAGATACGAGAATATTATGCTCAGCACTTCTCTGTCCAGCGACCTAGGCCTATATGAACATTAATTTACAATAAGAGATATGCGTTTCACGTTATGTACTATTGTTAGCAGAGTACACTCAATATATCACCACTAAAATTATATACATGTATAAAGAACAATTTTTCGTTACCTATAAAATAAGGAAAAAGTACACTAGATTTAATAAATGATTGTACCAAGTATATATCACTCAATGCAGGAGAAATTGCCATGACTCATTTGATTGCTCGACATTAGGAACAACAGTTTGTGGGGAAAAGCACGAGAAAGAATTTTTTTTAAACAATGTAAATGAAACGTATGTACACATTTAAGGCAACGTGATTTAAACACTCATTTTCACTGACTCTCGAAACCATCTACCATAAACGATACAGGGAAGAAACGTTTCTCCGAAACATTCTGCTATGAAAATGCACTGAACCTACTTGTAAAAAAAATTCCTTACGTCAGTTGTTACATTCAATAGCGAAACAACTTCATTGAATCATTCAGCAAGAGCAGCCATGGAACTAAATAAGACCTATAAACATTACAGATAGCAAGAATAGATTCCTGGCTTTTTCTTTAAAGGAATCAATACCTTCCAACAGCACACCGGGTCCTTTGAGATGCTACGAAGATTAATTTTTAGGACAGACTGTTTCAGAAAAATGCTTCATTTTAGTATCTTCTACTCTACAGTCATCATTGGGAAAGTTACGAAGTATTCATCACTTAACTGTGGATTTCTTAAAAGTGCTCGCCTCTACTTGAGATAAATAGCATTATCATACTAAAGTAATTTGGACAAATAGCTTTTCTTTTTGTACTTTTAAAAGAAACAGTTACTTCAATTTAAATATACAAGTTTTAACATATCAGAGAAAGAAATAAAAATGGATCCTTAACACAAAATTATTCAAATAACAATATATCAAATTTGTTGTGATTCAAATAAACAACAAATAAGTAAGTCTAGAACCTGAGGGGTTCTTTCTCCCACTTAAAATAAAAATCAGCAACTTATTAGTTCAATTTTTTTACAACTTTTTTTTTTATAGTTTTTATGCTATTAACGTAGAAGAGCTTCCATATACTTATATGATTAACCATGATATAACACAACCAACGCAACTTCAAATACGTGTCCATAGAAATTAACTTCACAAAAAATTCTGCAAAATAAATAATTTTCAAGAGGTGCTACACTACTCATATTCAAAATCCCCATTACATATGGGGTAGGGGGAGAAGGGGAAATGAGCTATAATGTACATTATTATTTCCTGTAACAACCGTTTGAAGATATATATATATATATGGATCTTCTAACAGGACTCCAAAATGAATAATAATAATAATAAAAGAAGTCACAATTTTCCTACGTATAAATGTGAAGAGAGCAAGTGAGAAACCTACCTACACGATTATTTGGTAAGGTCTCACGTGTTAGCATATATTGCACCTAGTTTTCACACCTATAGAGCTGTTCAATTGCCTTTGCACTTACATCGAATTCTCTCTTTCTTTCTAAGAGCAAAATTGACTGATGATTCTCTAGACCGCAACATTTGTTTTTTTCTTTTTTATTTCACTTGGATATTTGTTACAAAGTTAAAAATCCACTCACCGGTATCTTTGCTCTCATATTGCACTTCACACTTAGAATGTTTTTATTATCAAAATTATGCTTTCAGTTTCTCCTAAGTGAGAAAATATATTAAAAACAATTTATCACGAGTTGCTTGCATAACGATTTCGATACTTCTGATGAAGAAATCGATAAATTTTATAATTTGTGAACACAAAAAAATCCTGCAATACAACTTGCAGTTCTAAGTAAAATACTGTTCTAAGGATATCCAAGTGTATAATTTAATTTTGAGGAAAGACTCATTGCGTCACTGAGCTATTGACTCCGCGGTATGTGTGATCATGGTCTCCTTTGATCCTCCTAACACATGAGACGACACCGACGTTGCCGAGAATGCCATTTCCACACTACTTACAGTCTCATTTCCTGAGGGTAAATTGTTAACGTTACGAACACCGTCACCACGGTCATTTCGAACATGAACGGCACTATTTTCCACTTTTGCTATCTCTCCCATATCACCAGCCGCTGAGGTAGCAAACTTCACCAGCGACTCCAAACTCTCTTTATCCAAGTTATTGGTGAATTCCTCCAAATGAGATGTCGCCAAACCTTCTCCCGATACACCGTGGTGGGATTCACTTGACCCTTCTTGGGCTCGCTGTTGTCTTTTCGGGTCGCCGTAGATTAAAGAATGGATATTGGGAGATGAACTGCGATCTCTGTGGGCACTCACATTTTCTTGCTCATCCAGAAATCTGTCCATATAATCCCTATAAAATAAAACACAATCGCATGTTAAAAGAAAAAGAAAAGACTCTTCTCAAAATAATAATAATATATGTGTGCCGAATATTTCTTTTCGACCGCTATATACAGTCATGAGCATTTTCAGAGCCAAAGTACGTAAATATCAACAGACGAGAATACAAATTACTCTTACGACATTCGTCAGGAATCACCCCAAACTATTTCGTGTTATGCATACAACAACAGGTGACTCACTGTATAAGTAAAACAGTATTCTTCTTGATCTACGTAGCAACAACTTTGCAAAAAACAATTCTGTGAGTTATATATGACTTCGTGCGTTATGTATGATTTTTAATCTGCTTTTCCTGACTAAAACCAGATAATATGTTATAGACACGAAAATGATACTTATATATATCGCGTGTTCTAACAATGGCGCCCACGAACTGTAGAGCATTATTCTACAAGTCAAAGCGAAAAATATATATACCTTTCGGGTCCTCTTCTGGAGACGCGAATTGCACTATGTGGCAACGTCGCAGATAAAGAACCACAGAGATCTACCAATCAATCAAATAGTTACATTGATTCTTTCCAGATGGCAGTTACAATCGGTGTAATTGCTTGACGGATTCGTAGAGCAATGCCAAGTACCAATTTAATCTGCGACGTTGCCACATAGTGAAATTTTGATTCCTTATAGCATCTGAACGAGATCCTGGAGGGTATCATTATATAGCATTTTCGATTTATCTTGACCTGAAGAATAGAGCTCTGCTGTCCATGGGAACTTTATATAAACTACATATCAATATTTTTCAAATTTGTTTTTATAAAAGTCTAATAACTATTGATTTTATTATATCACTGTCATTATTACTATTCGAAGGCTGTCTGAATGATATTATATCACTGTATGATATTCACTACTATTCGAAAGTTAAAGCTTTTTTTTTTTCTCTTATGACAATTGTTATTCCTCATGTATCTTTTTTTTTTTTTTTTTTTAACTAAATTTTATAAATTAGCATACAAGGATGTTGAACCTATTGTTCCATCGGATATGTGGGACAATCCAACTGAAACTGTTATTTTTAAAAAGGAGTGAATTCAATTTCTTATGCTTATCACAAAGGTAACTGGGCCCGCGATGGCTTACTGGATAACGTTCACCTCTGGTGCATGGGGTTCTTGGTTCGATCCCAGCTCGCGCAAAGTGAGCTTTGTGGTAGACAAACACCGTGTGCGTGGGTTTCCTCGGGGTTCTCCCGTTTCCTCCCACTTTCTTCATTCCACCATTTCATTCATTTCTCATCATCACCGTCTCCTTTTAGCCTAGCCGGCATATCCGTGAGACGTAAAACTTCAAGATTTCATTTCATTTTCACAAAGGTAATTCTTTTGCATTGTATCAAGAATTGACACATGCAGATTGGACTAATATCTTGTTAACAGTTGATATAAACTCAGCTGTTGTAGCTGTTAAAAATATTATGAAGGGCAGCATGTCTAAAACGAAAAAGCTATCCAGCATTTTTTTTTTTTTTTTCGATCTCATTTCATTAATTAATCTTAAAGAGAGAGCTCATAAGAAATACTAGAGAACCAAACTTAGAGATGATTTTAAATTGCTCTCTGATCATAAAAGACGATTCAAATCTAGATTGAGATGTGATAGACTTGAATATGTCAAAAATATTGAAAAATCTTCAAGTGTTAATTCACATAAGTTCTGAGTTGAGTAGAGAAGCAGGGCTATATGTAACGGGACCTTCTGATTAACGTAGAATCCGAACCACATGAGCTCCCGCTGGGAATCGAACCCGGGTCTCCCACGCTAAATCACGTAAGTTCTGGAAATTTTAAAACTACAGTGAAACCTCTACTAACGGACACATCTATAAAGCGGACACCTCCCATAACGGACATATTTTGTAATCCCCAAACACTGTAATAGGAAATAACATACTGGCAAACCTCTCTAAAGCGGACACTCTCTAGTGTGGACACGGACAGTCTTTCTTGTCTGTTATAAGTATTATTTACCTTTTTTTAACGGACACTTTATCTAGAAACAAGTTGAAAAGTACAGTAAAAATACACAGAACATGAGGGTATGACAACATTTTGCCTCAACTGTCTGTTCAGCAACCGTGAGGAAGGGTCTCTGTTCCACAACATCCTTATGTCCTTTGTTTGCATTCTACTTCCACCTAACCTGTTTCAGAAACAAAAGTGATTGACAGTTGCCCATTGTTTGGGATGACACATCATTCTACTGTCCCGCTGGGTGGAATCTCTAACCAAGCAGAAGACAAGTTTGGTATTTTTGACCACGGGTACGCATATTGTCTTTGAAAAAAAAGTCATTACTGAACTGCAATTAACTCACGAATTAAAGCAACACACCGAAAACGTAGTAAGTAGCGATAACTGTAAAGTGCAGAGAACTGTAACATCTTATTCCCATGTTGTGTCTCGAACATAGGGAATTGGATGACGCAAGATAATGCACGTACAGTAACATTTTGGTGATATTCATAAATACGTGATTCATGCAAAAATATTTTTTTCTAATTGCATATTACCTTGTTTATTAATTTACATAAGAAAATACTGAAACCTCCCTAAGGCGGACACCTCTCTATAGCCGACAATTTTTGATTCCCCACGGCTGTATAATAAAAAGAACAAGAATTTTACGAATGATCCAACAAAATGCATCAAAAGATTGTGATCTTGGCGAATAATTAGTTTTTGGATCATGAACCACAAAATTTTTGAACGCCCCCCTCCTTTTTTTTTTTTTTTTTTTTTTTTTGTTTTTTAATAAACGAAATAAGCACATTATATTGAGTTACGTATAATTTGGGTTTAGCTACACTATATGTAGTTCTCCAGATATAAGGCCTATAAGAAAATGTTTGCCTGAAATATATTGGATCTTTTGACCCAATAACAAACTAAATACTAATGCTTTTGATATCAATGTAAATATGAAACTGATTTTCTAATACTATTAAATTACTGGCTACTATATTTGAATCTCTTTATCAGAGAAATGATTCTATGTCTTATAAGGAATCTTCTAATTCTGTATATAATGATAATTATCATCCTGTTCTTACTGTTGATCATGTGGTTGAAGTTAAGAAAAGTTTACAGATAAAATCTTCTTATGGACTGGATAGTATACTCTTTTATTATTATTATTATTGTTATCATGAAAAGTATTTCTCATATTACTGCACCAATATGAGTTCAGTTTTTAATTCGAGTATTCTCACATCAACATATCCTAATGGTTGCTATTACTCGTACTCCTAAAAATGACAGTACAGATATTACCAACAATAGACAAATATATATTTTGAATATATTATCTAAAATTTTGACAAACTTATACACAAATATTTGTATAGTCATGTCTACATGCATATTTGAGAACAGCAACATGGGTTTATTAAGCATATATCTACGGCCAGTGGTTTACCTGATTTTATGGGTGATGTTCTGCCTGTTGTTAGGAATAATGGTCAGCTTGATGTTACTTACATCGACTTTTCCAAGGCATTTAATACTACCGCATTTTTTGCTGGTTAATAAATTAAAATCTTGCAATTTTTCGTTAGTTTTTATTGAATGGTTCAAGTCTTATTTACTTAAAGGAGCAGTTCGACTTAGAAATGCATTTTTTACAATTTATTTCCATTTGTAGAGTTGAAAATTCTAAAAGAAATGGTGTTTGATTGATCGCGATACGTTCAGTCGTTAGCGAGTAACAGAGGAACAAAGATATTGTGATGACGTCATAGGTGGGAGGAGCGAGAGCAGGCTTACATACTACACAGTGCCAAGCATTTCGTTTGTGAGAGGTGTGGTGGCACGTTCTAAGTGCGGTTTCCTTCTCCAGAACTGATTGCAAAGACTTACAAATATCATCTGCATGTAGAAAATATCTGATGGTGGGCTGTACAAATGTTTTTATAATATTGTAAAACGTATCCTATAAAGCATGAGTTCAGCGTTTCTCAAAAAAAAAAAAAAAAAAAAAAAAAAAAAAAAAAAAAAAATCGAAACCAATATGTAAATAAATGGCGGACGAGATTGCTGCAACACCTAAGTACCTTTTCTTTAATCATTCTTCCGATTCCCAAACATAAGTATGTCCATTTTCACGTTTTGTTGCAATTTTTAACGCTGACCCTATAATTTTCTGCTTCAAGGTATGTACAGGAGCGTAACATATGAGGCAAAAATGAAATAACATCTGTAAAGTTTGCCAGAATACGAAAAACACTTCACCGGTTAAATTTCTTTTATTCTCATAGCTGTCCGCGGAACAACTCTCATCACCCGTTTCATCATAATTGTAACATGATACAGAGAAATTAAACGATGGATCAATGTCTTGAGGAACAGTCATCGTCATTGATTCCTTCTATAAGCCGGTATATTTCACTCCCTAATTCACATTGTATAGCTTATTTCTAAAGCAGTATCTTCAGAATCATGAGTGACATCGTCTCTATTACCCTCTAATGCCTCGTCTTGACTACAACCATCAAATGCGTCTTGTACGATATTTGTACGTTGGTAACTGGACATAGATCATAACTTTCAAAAATATCTAAATAATAGCTTAAATCAATTTTGTCACTCAAAAACTGGGGGGCCTAGGCCCCCGGCCCCAGCCTAGATCCGCCACTGGCATTAACTTTTCTTTCAGTAAACTTGTCATCTCGAAGGCAGGCTCTTCAAGATGTTTGGAACAAGAGTGATTTTATTTGGTACATTTTTTCCCCATTGATTTTCTTGGGCAATAATTTATATCGATCTGGTGATTTCTCACGACTTAGAAACGTAAGAAAAGATACTTTACGTCCTCAGCTTCAATTGCACAAGAATTACAATCGAAAACACACCAGGTGTTAGGCATTTCTACTTCACTTCACAGACATAGCACGCGCTGTACTAACACGTGTTTTCTACTTCACACTAGTGTTTCTTTCAGAAAAAAAATCCGGGGGGAGGGAGGGACACTTAGTATTCGGAGAGGCACATTATTTTTACACAGTACTATTATATTTATTACATTATAGACGTATTATTTTGGTCTCCTCCGGGGGAATCTCTCAGAGCTCCGGGAGACAGTACCACCCTAAAAACATGTCTGGAAGAAATACTGTTTCGCACAACAAACGTAATTACTGCTCTCTCTCTACTCTTTTTTATACTAATGCTATAGGAAAAACAACAAACAAAAACTCCCCTCAAGAATTCAACACAGAGCAAGACTGCTAACAAATCCAAAACACAATCTATTAAATCCAATGCACTATTGAAGGTTTATCAGCTGCGTACAAGGGAGTGGTTGCTGACTCACATTGAGTTTCTCGCGTATCCCACCCATGACGTCACCATTTACGATTCATCAAAAACAAATGCCTGTGGAAGCTGAACGAGACGGCCTATCAAGATATAAAAAAAAAATACGGGTCTCTTACTTTTTGTTTCTCTTTCTATTGCACCAAACTTGTTTTTAACTCGAACTGCTGCTTTAATAGGAAATTCGTTGTTAGATAATAATACATAATATATACTATGGTGTACCTCAAGGCTCACATTTGGGTCCCTTTAGTTCTTGATACTTGGTAATGATCTAAATTCGTTATGAACGCTGATGACCTCAAAATTTATAGCACTAAGATTGCTTTATCGTCCAAGAAAACATAAATTCAGCTGTTGAATGATAGTGTAATAATTGTTTATCATTAAATTTTAATAAAATGTCTTACATTATGTTTACCAATAAAACTAATTTTGTTTATTCCAACTATAAGAGTAATGATGCAGCAATTAATAATGTTGCCTTCATCAAAGATTTAGGTGTTGTCTTTGATGATAAGTTAATAACCAATAAGCACATTGAAAGTATTACTTCTAATGCAAGTAGAAACCTAGACTTAATCAAATGGATTTCTAGGGATTTTACAAGTTTGAAAACTTGCCTACTGTCATATTTTGCAAATGAAGGAAGTCATCTTACTATATATAACACTACATTAACTGACATAAATTAAAGGGGTACTTCCGATTGACGCGGAAAATTGAAATTTGGCATGATTGTAGCTTTCCAAGACTAACCGACAGGAAAATTGCCAAAAGTGAAAATTTTTAATTTTTAGGAGGTCTAAAGGAGGGATGAAGAATTTCCCGATGTTATTAAAAAGAGTGTCTTTTTGGACCTATAATCTCATATTTTAGGTACTTGGAATTAGAATAAAAACTTGAAATTCGGTATGCTTGTACGTTTTTGTTAGCGTTAACTAAATAAGTAAAAGTAAAAATGTCCAACATTTTAGTGGTTTTATGGGGAACTGAAAAATCTTTCCCATGATGATATGGGACATCTTCTACACCCCAAAATGTTTAGGCACGTCCGACAGGATTAGAATGATGAAATTTCGCATGATTGTAGCCTTCCGGGACTAACCTACAGTAAAATTGCCAAAAGTGATATTTTTAGTTTTTAAGGTGTCTAAAGGGAGGGGGATGAAGAAATTCCCATGTTATTTAAATGGGCGTTTTCTTGGAATACAAAATCTTATCTTTTACATAGATGAAATAGGAAAAAACTTGAAGTCTGCTAGAATTGTGGATTTAAGAGGTGCGAGGCGGTAGGCCGAGTAAAAAGTGAGGGTCAGGGGGCGAAGCCCCTAGCTGGGCCAAATTCAGGAAATGTAATTAAAGAACAAATGCACAAAATTCACTGTCTTGACGCAACGGCTGATATCTAAGAGATGAGAGTCCGTAGGCCAAGCAAACGCGGGGGACTGGGGGGCGGGGCCCCCAGCTAGCCAAAGGCTAGCCTAGAATATTGTTCCAATGTGTGGAACAGATATACTCAATATTCTTCCAATAATCTAGACTCGATTCAAAATTTATTTCTTGCTTGGTTAAGATGGAAATTTAAGGAACATGAGTGGAAATCGACTCAGGGAACTAGATTGGCATTAGGTTTATTAAGCTTAGCACACAGAAGGGAATTATTTAAATTGTAAATGTTACATAACATCTTAGTAACCAAATTACATTTGTCTCATATTTTAAATTTTCATGTTTTAAGAAGTAACAAGAAATTTTCGAATTTTTAGCTATGCACCTAAATTGACCTATTTATAAAAGACAAAACGGTCAATAAATAGTTCCGTACAATAAATATCTTTAACAATGGATTTTCATTATATTAAGAAACAGTATCTTTTATATTATTTATCAGTATAGATCGGATATCTCTGTATGTTGTTATATGATTTAGCATGTCTTTAGTATTTCTAAAGCATGTTATTTGTATATTGTTTTAGTTTGGTGTTGTAATACTCATTCCCCTGTAATAGTTTAATAGCCATGTATTTTTATTTATTATATGTATTTTATGTACTGAGGAAATTGTAACAGAACTGTTATATATAATTTCCATATTTAAAAAAATATTATTATTATTATTGGTTTTCGTAATATATTTTGCATAACACGACTTCTTATCTTACAATTTCGCAACTATTATTTTTGTAGCTAAGTCAATAGACAAAAGAACTCGCTTCCTTAGAATTAAGATTAACTTTTTTTTTCTCTCATAAGCATTTCGTCTTCATGTTTACCAATGATGGAATGTCTGGTGTCTTTGTATAAAGATTCAAAGCTGCCATACATATATTGAGTCATTAAATTTGGCACGGATAATCGAATATGAATATTATTTCCGTATTAACGCATATGAAGATTAATAGAACTAAATGAACGGAACTTGTAGTTCATTAGCTAACATTATACATTAATAATAATAATAGCAAATATCAGGAACGATGTAACCTGTCAACAGCATGCAGCTTATCGCAACAACCTAATGTACTTGGTCACCTGTCTGGAAGCCGCGACTTAGTTTGAAAAAAGGCTCAAATACTCTATCTATGAGTGGTGTATGAACCAATACGTCAGTTTATTCAAATTGAATTTATGAGCGGTCAAATGAAAGTGTTAAAGAGTAATGGAAAGGCAAACACACAGAACTCCTTCCATCTCTCCGTTACAGAACTCCATTAGAAGTCAAGAATCTTCAACTTTGAACCAAATAAATCACGAATTATTATTAATATTCACTGGGTTGGAAATAAGAAACCTGCATTAATATCGTTCGAACTTCGGAAAAGGAACATTAGATTTCCAACCCTGTATGCAAAGTGCACTTAGGTCTTATCACTTTTTTCCTAGTGCAGAGTATAAAAGTTTACATCTTTTGGTCCCCACTTTAAAATATAGAATCTCTAAGAATCACTTGTATAATTAAACCTCCAAAATAAAATATGAACTTCAAACTTACCGCTCTGTCGCACATAATAAACATCTCAAGTTGCATGAGCCACAGAATTCGTTTAATCCGATTTCATTTGAACACAAACACCTGAAACCAGATACATTGTTGTATCTATTGAATTTTTCAGTAGGTTTAGTGGAAGTATGAAGTTGCAAAAGATACAGTTTAAGGATGAGGAAGTATGTAAAGAAGTCACAAAAGAACTGTGACAAGTATTTTATTTCAGAGTTTGTTTTCATTGTTAGCATTAGAAAGAGATTATGTTTCTCATTCTTTTAATAGCATGCTATACGTTCTGAATTTGTCAACTTCACAACTTCGTTTAACGGTAATAAAAAATACAGGCAATTATTATTAAGTTTAATTATCCAGAATTTGACCACTGAGTAATCTCAAGTCTGGATGATCTAATCCACAATTTGAACCGAGCACTTCTGGATCACGAGCCAACTCGTAAGCATTTATCCAGTCCGCTCTTTTTTTCTTAAGATTAAGCAGTTTTATTCCCATACAGGACGCTGAAAGCAAGTGTTGTGAGGCATACTTACGTTATCCCCGGATGAAGTGTGTATTTCTTCTTCTCCAGCCTTGCTTTATTCGCAAAGATATCATGCCTCTCCGTCTTCTTCCATAGGTAATAGAACTGGACCAGCTCTCCTACAGACCGGGTTCTCACCTAGAAAGAAAGAAAGAAAAAAATCAGCAAAAATTTTCTAATATAGAAGTTTTAGGAAAACAAAGTATGGAATCAGTGCACATTTTTAAATCCGTCAATGTTTCTTTATTATGCACGTTTGGAGGTACCTCCAAATGAACATTAGCTCTACATCCTTGTGTGGAACACTAATGAAGGGAAATCGGTTATTCAGTATGGTAATTTAAATGTTACAATCAGTATTTTTGAAATGGGAATAGGTACAAGTGATGCATCAAATTCATGTACAACTTTCTCGGAAATTCATTGGTGTAGTGAGTTTTACCGTAGCTTGTACCATTTGCAAGGTATTGCACGTTAAACGTCAGGCACTTCACGAATATTGAATCAAATAAAAAGTTGTGCAGGGTCCCGTGTGTATATCACGTAATCTTTACCGTGATAAGACCTAAGTGATCTATCGTTGACGAAATATTATCTGAAGGTACATACATACAGATACACAGACGTCAATACAGGTCATTACCCAAATCTGGTCGTATCTGGATTTACATTAGTAATTTTGACCGTAAAACAATATTTCCTTGCTATAGTATAACATGGAAGTAATAACGATCATTCACAGAAATGTAATAAGATTATGACACCAATGTTGTAAAGAGTTTGTTTATACCTACAATATTTTTCCAGCTAGAAATTGTTTTGATTTATCAACATCAAAAACGTAAGCGTAACTGATATTACTCTGCAATGTCTACTCGCGAAGAGACTGGAGGGATTTACCATGCAATACCTTCCGAACGGTACAAGCTACGGTAAAATTCACAATACACCAGTGAATTTCCGATAAAATTGTACATGAATTTGATGTATCACTTGCACCTATTCCCATTTGAAAAACCGAAAGTTGAATCAAATATGGCGGATCAAAGATGACGGCAACGGTGGGTAACATGTGTCAGAGAAGCAGTACTTGATCCAATTTGTTTCGCATATGCCTACATTCATGTCCAGTTATATCTATATACAGAAACTAAAAGCAATTTGTGTCCGAGCGTTATAGTAGCGTATGATTGAATTCCGGATATTTGAAGGCCCATAAATATGTAAATTACCAGTATGGGCCGCTAAAATTAGCACAATGGGCCGCGAATAACTGCACTTGAATCAATTTTAAACGAATCCCGAAGGAACATGGCTTGTACCATAGCCTAGCCGCTGTGCTTGGAGAATCCAGTGTTCATATATTGAGAACATCTTTTTGACGGTTGTAGTATCATATATTAATGAAAGGAGGAAACAATAGAATTTTTTTACACACCAAATCCTCTGAAGGTGCGAATTCAATAACCTATTTTTTCACTCTTTTACAAAAATAAATAAGTAATAAAAAGTTTTCAAAACTCATTTTGATATAGCACAAATTGAATGATGGACCGTTTGTAAGGTTAAGAACATTCTTTCCCTTCCTCTTCTCTGTTTCGTTTTAACGATGAATGAAAATCCATGACTTGCGTACACAAACAGCAGATATTGTGATATTCCCAAGAACAAGATAAAGAAAACTGTCACTTTTATCGACTACCCTGTCACAAGCAGTAAAGTAAGCAATACACTGAGCTTAGTGACGTTCTATCCCAACTGTGATGTTGCGATACTGGACAGCAACTGTACACGATAAACGTACAGCCTATATAAGCATAAAGGGAATACTTTGTACGATGAACAAGTTTAATGTGACCGAATACACCCCAAATGTCAACTATACGTAAGTAACATCTTCTCCATCAGACAACACATATTGCCGTCCACCACTGAACTAATTAGTTTTAAGCATGTCACGAAATCAGAACCAAAACATTTTTCCTCATTTTGTTTAAAGTACAGTGGAGTCCCGAAATCTCGGCCTAATGTGGACCGAAGAGTGGCCGACTTTGTGAAAACGCCGGGTTATCGGGAATAGGGTTAAAAATGAATAAGTACGAGTGTTTCCTCAAAAAAATACAGTACTGTACTTGTATCTATTGGTTTCTTCAGAATACAACAGAGGATAAACTGCCCCAATTACCCTTAAACAAAGAAAAAGTACGTACTTTATGAAGGCATAGAGCCTTTACTATACATAAAAATGAAAATTAATGAATATACACTGTACCGTTACTTACCTGATAAGACAGTGCTCAGAGAAATATCCGGCAGTGACCATGAAGGATCTGCACTCAAGGTTTTTCGCCCTGCCAGTTATTCGGACTGCCGGGTTATTGAGTGCCTAGTTTTAGAGAGACTACTGTACTATGAAAATATTCAATATGGATTATATTCTGCCATTAAACGTACCTTATTCTGCTGTATTAAATGAAAGTCCTTGCCGTATGTTCGAAGGCCATTTTCGAAATTTCTACATTCTTCTTCAGACCACAAACTCATCGTGTCTGTTGAC
The DNA here is from genome assembly GCF_964235325.1 of Thermobia domestica. NCBI lineage: Eukaryota > Metazoa > Arthropoda > Insecta > Zygentoma > Lepismatidae > Thermobia > Thermobia domestica. Next base: position 16,238,296 of record NC_137459.1, read on the forward strand.
GGTACAACGTTCATTCTACGTCGTCGTAAGGCCTCATCAGTATTGTATCCGCATTGAAGTAGCAGAAATAAGGCCTACAAAGGATATATGCAGTTTTATTTATTTATAATACTATTATCAGCAATATAATACAAAACAATATGTTATACCTTCTAAAAAAAAATAGTAGGACTTTCCCCCGCATAGCTAAAACTTGAAGATTTTGTGAGTATTTTGCCATTTATTCGATTTTTGTAAATACATATGGACTTTTAAAATAAGGCCATTCTTTTCGAAACACCCTGTATATTAACAAATCAGACATGTTGAAGTGAACTTTTGTGAACAATTTAATACTCAAAGTCAAAATTATTTTCTACCACTAAGATGGAATATGTACGAATTCGAAGGTCGACACTTTTGATTGGAGTATAATCGCTACTACCGTACGTCTTAATATCTTCAAAATAACTCCAGGATGCAACACTTCCCTGTCATGTAAAATGAAGTTACTTAAAACTAAACATTACAAAAAACGTTAATAATTACGAACATAATCTGACGGAACGGAATGCAACTATCGTTGGTAATAGTATATCAAACACAGACTCACCTCTTCATCATCCCTGATGTGGGCCCCAGTAGGAATTGCGTGAACTCCCTGAAGATTATTCACCAACGACTCTTGCGCTTTCACTAAGAACTCTTCGGTTTCCTTTTCGGACAGACGATAAGGATTCCACAGTAATTTGTCTTCATTCTCATACGGCAAGGCATCACCATACTTGCAAAGACCTTCTGGGATTACCGCCTGAAAGTCGGTTCCCACCATAATTGTCTGAAAAGAAAAAGAATCTTAGAACTTGCAAATCGAACTATTATTATTATTGGCCAATTAACATGGAATAATATTTAGGAAAACGTCTGTATGAAATACTAAGAACAACTCCAAGATACTTATTATGAAGTCCATGTCCATGACGTATGGTATTATCAATAGACAAAATTAAACATTTGGGCCTAATTCATGCCAAACACCGAGAACTACACAACTTAATTGAAACAGGTCACAGAATGAGTCATCCTCTTGAGACGAATCACTGAAAGAAATGTAACATACCCTCATACGGAAATAAAACAGTATGATTGAATTCGTTGCTAATTACGTAAGCCTCAAGTAACTGTGGTGGGAACATCGAAAGAAAGCAATACAAAATGGTTGCCCTCCATTACTCCCTGATTGTCAATGAATTTCAACTTAAAACAATAGGGTTATTTTCAAAGGTAAGAACAAAATACATACCAAGATTCGTTCAAATTGTATTAATAATACGAAAACTATAGAAGAACAGACAAGAGAAACAAATAATGGTTGAGTCGAATCGTGCAAACTTGCTGCGCTCACTTCAAATATACAGGTTTTTGTAGTGCGCAAACTGAGAGAGGTGATTTTTGAGATAATAGGAAACAGAAATCTTAAAATGAACGTATGTCTGTCAAAGCATCGTTGCGCTACAATAGAAAGTTATGGACTTTTAACAAATATTAAACTATATTGAACACTTTTTCGTTAAGCATTTCTAGCGGTTTAATGATATATGTTAATAAAAAGTTTGAGTATTCTGGGGGTGTCGACACTATTCGTGCACAAACTAAAATTTTCTTTGCATATTTATAACCTGTGCTCACTACACTACACTAAACTACAAGTAGCAGTTCAATCTGGTTCGTATACCGAGTGAGTATTTAAATGTTGGTTTCACAGTATTTCAACCTGTGAAACATGTAGAAATCACCCTCGTAAAAGAAATTAACTGTTTTCTGTAATTATTATTCTTAAACACTCAGATTTATCAACTGATAATGGTTTTACACTAGTAATCCTACTCTTGTAAACATAAAATACACCTTTCTTATATTGTGCAGAAATACAGCACTGGTGGAAGTTGGTATCTTAGACACTCCTCTTTTGCATGCACTCACTCATTTCAACCGTAAAATTATCATTTTTATTACGGATTATTGTAAACCTGCACCACGAATAGTGCTATGAAAGACCAAAAAATTCGAAACCATTAATGAATGTAAATACCATCGAAACTTTTCTTTTTAAAATCCTAGTTATTTAATCAAAAGGTTCAACCACGTTTGTGCTTTTAACATTATTTGCTATTATAATAAATCTAGAATATAAGGTTTTCCAAATTGCGTTTACGCAGAGCTACCACATTAGGCTGGTTGTGAGAGTGTTAGAAGTTAAATTCTACAGATGGAGAATTTATTGAGATGTGCATATGAGAACTGAACAACTAATTCGAATATTCACCATAGGGTGAAGAAGTAATAAAAACATGATTTCATCTGGAACTATGTCAAGGCGCAAAACAAAACAAAAACGGAAAATGTTCGTTAAATCTTGATGAACACACATTTGTTGCTTATCACGTTTCACTCCCGTATATTATTCGTATTATATTCAGACCTAAATTCCCCATTCATTACTCAGAGAGATTATGCTACAAAAGCAAAAAAGTTTATGAATGTTTCTTTTGTGATTTTTTATAGTTTAATTATTGTTATGCAATTACAATCAAAGAAAAACTAAATATTGTTTCGTTTTAATAATGTTTACTATTGATAAAATACATCGAAATGTCGTACCTTTTTTGGAGGGGGGGGGATCACACATACCCCACGAGAGGCATTTATTGAAATCTGAAGTATCTTTGGTATCTACGTATTTATGTATAAATGGGTCAGAGCCAAAGTGGACTCAAATAATTCGTATCTTTATTCACTTTTCTTACTGATATGCAAATTAAGTCGTCGTATTTCTTTAACTTGGACTAATAAAAGTCGTAGTGAAATAACTTGGACTAAATTAGTTCTTCTGTACTCTGCAGTATTTGAAATTGTCCATATGTAATTCCGTGTAATGGTTTCACTTGTGCAATTGTTTATCTTTTTGCCCTCCTGAAATGACTCTTGACAATTATATTAAGAAGTATGTAAAGATCAGTCAATGTATTTTTATCAGTCCTCCTTCGTGAGTGAGTCGGCAGACGTATCGCATTTGTGGCCAATTAGTCCCAGTTTCGAGTTCAAATGGAGGACAATTTCTCTCGGATGTAAGCCGAGAAGCCGTTTAACACCAAGACGAAACGAACTTATTTATATCCATATGTGATATAAATACATAGAGCAAATATTAATACATACACTATTTTAAAAAAAATGGTTTAAACCAAAAAGACGGGTTTTTTGGTTTTTCAATAAAAAAACATGTTTTTTTCCAACCCTGCAAAGAATATAGCACGATAGATCAGAGTAGCAAATATACTGCTTTAAAGTATATGCAGTCATTCGGGAGGAAAGAAAGTAGAGCGAAACATGTTGAAAACTTTTTAGGACAACTGAAGGGGAAGAGAAATTTTCGCTACAGATTAAGAATATGGATGCTAATTTTTAGAAAACTTATAGGTACGATCTATTACTTCACAAAGGAAGAATGATATTTAGCGAACATATTTATGTTGGTGGCCAATATATATCTCATATATTAAGCATGTATTTTATTTTTACAAGTGTAAGGTTGCTGGTCTTAAACCATTACAAGTGCCATACGACGGTTACGATAAGTGAGTGAATATGAAAAGAGTACTGTATTACGTATTAATTTCCGCTAGCGGGGTACTTTTGCATAGTATAAAAAGTTGTGTTATGTTTACAAGTATAGCGTTACCTGTATGAAACCATTAGAATTTCTTAACAAACTCGTATCACTGCCAACACACATTAAAGTATTTCTAAATGCAACATACAAGTACTAATCTAACTTAACCTACTAACAAACCCCAACCTGTTGCAGGTTGAGAATAGTTCGTCACAAAAACGGAAATTCCACGGTTAAAATGAGTGAGTGAATATGAAAGAGGACTGTCTAAGATGGTAACTTCCGTTGGCGCAGCATTTCTGCACAATATAGGAAACCAGTATCTTATGTTTACTAGTGTCGAACTACGACAAGTGCTATACTAGTTAAAATGAGTGAGTGTATTTAAAAGGCAACTGGGTAACATTTCCACCACCACAATGCAGGGAATGTGTATTTTATGTTTACAAGTATCAAACCATGACAAATACTCTAATATATACGTTAGATAGTGTTTTCCCCTCCATTATCGACATCTGTGCGCATAATCTCTGTTGCTGACTCACCTCTCCTCTGACCCCTCTGCGAAATCATAACAGTCGAAGCAGCGAGGAAGACAGGAGGGAAAATACCTTTGCACTGGAATGCATCGATCGAGAGAAGTCACATATTTGAACATCCTTAATTACTAAATAATGTGGAATTAGACATACCGCTAACTACTACAATTAACATATTAGTGTAGGAGGGTGGATTTTATTGCAAACATATTAAGTGGAGGAATTGTCCTAGGATTTCTCATGCTGTTCTCTCCATCTTACGCAGCCTTCTCCATATTCTTACTGAAGAAGGAACATTAACCTCCAAGTAAACTCAGTGTGTCTCTCTGAATAAAAAGAAGGGAAGGGAAGAGATAGATGGATCTGGGTCCCCTTTTTTCGTGGTGAAATGTGACAAAAAGGTAGAAAGTGGGAGAAAATAATCAGAAAGAAAGGAAAGACAAAGAGGACTACCACTCTTCTGTCCTATCTTTATCTTGTCTATGTAAAGGAAAGTTGATCGAGGTCTACAAAGAAGGTAAAAAAGGAACAACCTTCTCTATATTGTACAGAGAAGAAAGGGAAGGGGAAGAACCAGGAAGAGGAAAAGCCCCACAAAAAGAGAGTAGCTAACCTATTCACTTACCTTCTTCCATTCATCATCCTCCTCCGGGCTGTAGTCATAATCATCTTCCTCTTCTTCATCTTCGCTCTGTTGCCTTGACCCAGCTGGAAGTAGATCAATCGATCATTAATAATTAAAAATAGCACCTTCAGAAGGGGATTTTTTTTTTCGGTAGGTTACTTGTTCCTTACACATATACACAATCTGATTCTGTTTAAAAAAAAAAAAAAAAAAAACGCTTTTCAGTAACATATTTTGCTATTCCGGTGCAGGTTTATTTTAAGTGTACTAAAACCGATAATTTGACAGTTAATATTTGTTACTGTAAATAAAAGAAAACAAGCAGTAAAATTCTGCTTACAATTTGCTTCAAATTTGTATACATATAATCACTTTATACATCCAAATTAATAAAGACTTCTTTGATAAAAATCCATTGTTATTTGCATTCTGGTAGCGACCTGCCATTTCTTAGCTTAGTTCAGGTGCAATACTAACTGCAGGGCAGGCATACAAATAGAAAAATCACTACAAAAGCAGTTTAAGAAAACTGCTAGGACAGCGCAAGCTAACTTACTCCATGCTAATATACCAAAGTTAGGCTGTTCTGAACTAACCGAAATTAATCTATCCTACTTTTTATTCTCTAAAATTAAGCTTTAAAAAACTATATTTCACTATTTGAAGCTAATCTAAGCTATTTACCGAAGTTAATCTGACTTAACTAAAGTCGTGGCCAATCTAAGTTTGCAGTGACGTAAGCACGGGACCCTCACAATCAAAAGAAAAATATTGTATTCATGCGCGCGTTTAGGAGAGTTTTCTACAATTAACAGCCAGTGTGTGAAACGATGCGTAGGAATAGAGACAGAGCTTCCGATTGACAATCACATAGGAGTCAGTCACCTTCGAGGATCAGTTAACAAACAGTACAAAAGAAACATCCGAAATTTCTTTATCCGTGGGATCCTTGTTCCTTCCATTGCATCAAAATTTATACACTTTCTGACCCCAATCAGAAATAAGTGCTCTACCACTGAGCCACCGTGCCCACATATAGAATGGAAGAGAATGAAAGTGCTTACAAATCTCAGATCTTAAAAAAGAAAAAAATACTTCGTTGTCTCTTTGGGCCTTATTCAGTAGAGTTTTCGCCAACGCAACGCAACAATTATATCTTAATTTGCGATAATAAGCAAAGCAGTTCTAATTGCTCATTGCTTTCTATGTTGCGTTGCGATCAGCAAATTGTACGATGAAAGCCTCTGTCTTCAATACATTATGAGAAATCTCATGGTAAATAGGGAAATTTTAAAGATGAATTATAATAGAAAATTCGATCTCAATAAAGTACATTGTGCTATTCCTTGTGCTTTTGCTGTGTATTTATTTAAAAATGCGTAGTTGTTTGGTTGGATCTGAGTTCCTTTCAACACTGAGGGTAAATGATGCGTAGACCTACAGCTTAACATAGGTTCCCAGAGGGAATCGAAGCTGGGTCTCCCACACTGAAAGCGATTACGCTAACCATATAACCAAGGAAGCCCAAGGGCTTGCGTAGGTTTTATATTATTTCTGTCATTCACATTGGAGTTTGTAGAAGGGGGTGATACAAATTGTATTCTACAGCTTAAAAACATTTTCTTTTGTAAATCAGAATCACTATGAATTTCAGCTGAAATTTCCTTCACCGTGGAAGAATTGCTGCTTCCATTGCACCAAACTTTAGGCACTTTCTGACATGATACGCTATGTAAAATTGTCCATTTTTCCAATCGTTTACCTTTACTTTCCACCCCGTCTCTTGCCTTTACGGGTGTTGACACTTCTTCTTCCAAGAATTCCTTCTTCAACGAAGAAATCACCTGTCATATCACCGCTTAGACCAATAACATCACTCACACTCTTACACTGATCAGCACGTCGTAAATATAAATACACGTTTAAAACAATTTGCCTTGCTTGGCTATTTAATGGCCTGCCACCTCTATGTAATCGAAAATAACACGCAGGTGAACAGACTAAATTTCTCTTGCACATGACGCTATATTTCACCTATACAGCAGAAAACAAGCTATTTTATGCATATGTATTAAATATTGTACTTCACAAATATATTGTAGGTCTTTTATCAAATCAGAACTGCACAATTTGTTCTACATAAAGGGTAATCTTCTTGAAAATGTGAAATTATTTGTTTGCGCGCATCGACAACCCACATTGCTTGTTACAGAAAATGTTGCAGCCCTGTGTTCGTTTCTATAAGGTAAGATCATTGCGTATCTGCGACATGCATTATGTATATATTAACTATTTGTTACTTCAAAGTACTAATAATTTAAACTATGTACAGGTAAATCTAAAAAACGAGGTTCTGTGGCAGGAAACTCTTTCATAATAGTGCAGTTCCAATATTACTTGGAATTACTTACGGTTAGTGATTTGGAGCTACTGAAATTACGTCAGTGAAAACTTAGGTTGGCCACGAGTAGGCTTAGTTAGGCTGTCCTGAACTAACCAAAACTAATCTATCCTACTCTCTATTCTCTAAAACTAAGCTTAAAAAAACTAAATTTCCCTACCTGTTAACTACATTTAAATGAAATAACCTAATATTTGTAATGCGAGGTAAACTTATAAGATTTAGCTAAGAAAAATATGTTATTTTCTTCTGTGCCTGCCCCTAAAGAAACCTATGGAAAAAATAGGTCACCCAATTAACACAACTACTTAAGGATTATATTTATTCCAAGAAAGTCCATTTGTAGCAGTTTTCTTGCGGTGTGCTTAAAATAAACCTGCATGTGGCAATTTCTATACGACACAATACATTTTGATAAAATGTTGGTTACACTCAGCGATTTCCCCAAATTAAAAAAAAATAAAAATCTAATGTTAACAAAAGGAAGAATAAGCATATGCTGTTCTACAAGTGATGGATGTGTAAGGTTGGACAATTGCTCAGACTAGATCCAGTGGTCCGCTGATCAACATAGGGCCAACCATACAGAGGATTCATGAATTTCCTCCATTTGAATTGTAGGTTAGGGTGAATTAACAACATTACTTTAGAAAGACAAACACAGTAAAACCAGCCTTCAATGGGCCCTTTATTAAACGGAAACTCTTCTTAAATGGAAACTGTGTTACGCGGAGAACAGAAATCAAAAAATACGCCTTTTAACGGAAATATTAAAGTTCCAGATTGCAGCGTTTAGAATGTTTTTAGACATCCATTTACAGGTAAGATACATGTTGTCAGAGAAACAGATAGTAATGTGCAAACCGAAACAGACACAATGGATATTAGATGTCTTAATTGAGAATTGTACGGAAAATCTGAAAGAAGAAGAGGAGGTAGAGGAAGAAGAGAAATTTGGCATTCAGCTGGAAGAAGGGTGTAGGACAAAGACTTATTAAGATGGTGGTAGAAGAGACTACAACAGTTTACCTTACGTGAAAACGACACTGATATATTTAGTGAGGTTTCTCAGGTTGATTTATTTGTGGAAAGTCGAGCAGCCATGCAGTAATGAGTACAGCAAACTCTCCTTGAATATGGGAAAAATAAAGTTAACGTACGTACATTATTTTTTCCTGTTCATTGTAAGTATTAACGCGTTGTAGAAACAAATATTGTAAATTGACTAAGGTACGTACAGCATATTATTTTATCTTGGTATATTCATTATATAAATATATTTTTATTGCATAGGTTACCTTCGTTCACCGGAAACCTATCTTTAACGTAAATTTTTGCGAGTCCTGTTCGATTCCGCTGAAGACAGGTTTTACTGTATTATGCAGAAGAAGTTTTCAAAAACCGTCATATAGATTGTTACGATATTCTGGTGGTAAATTATTCGCAGAATCTGCTCCCTGAGACGTAACAACAATCCTCACTAGATGGACTTACGATGATTACTAGATGGATCAAGTGGTGAGCTCTTGTCTCTGGGAAGATGAATCTTCGTGTTTACTAAGTCATGACGCTAATAACTTAAAATAATAACTAGCAAGTTCCTCTAAGTGCCATTTTGGGAACACATGAAGACCACCAATTTTACATACTAGTGAAGACGACTTCGCCATTCTTCCTTCAATTTGTAACAATTCCTCGTGTTTCCTAAAGCAACAGCAATCAAGGTGCAACATTCTGGAGGAATGGAAGGAAATGTCCTTACTTTTTGGAATAAAATTGAAATGGAATGAAATATTTCATCTTAACATCCCAAGATTATGCCATTTAGGCTGAGAGAGACGATGATTAAAGTGAGTGAGTGATGATGGAAGAGTTGGTGGAATGAGAAAGTGGGAGGAAACGGGAGTATCCCGAGAAAATCCACGGACATTACTCTCCACCACAAACTTACTTGGCAGGGGATCGAACCAGGGACTAGTGATGTCAACCGGCTCGGCTCGAGCCATCGGCTCAGCTCGGTTCGGTTCGGCTCAGGTGAGCCATCGACTCGAGCCGGCTCAGTTCCGATGAGCCATCGGCTCCTTTCGGGTAAGCTCAGGTGAGCCATCGACTCGGCTCGGTTCGCCCCAACTGAGCCGAGAGCTCGAGCCTGCTCGGTGGTGACTGAGGCGTGAGCCGAGCCGCTCAAGCCGTTGACAACACTAGTTCCAGGAAATTACGATCTCAACCTTCAAATTCCGATTGCTCCTTGACCTTCAGTTGGTTCGATTTCAACCTCCGAACTGCAACTACCACTTAACCTCCACTCGACTTCAACATTCAAACTCCAACAATGAATCGATTTCCATCGACCTCAACCTCCGAACTACAACTTACCAATCGACCTCTACTTCCAGTCTGAAGGTTGAGGTCACATGAGCGTGAGTCCCATGTATGAGTGTGTTGGAACTGATAGAGTGCTAACTTGGGTCTCCCTGATTCGAAGACCAAGATCGAGTATTTATATGCAAGACGAAGACCAAGACCAAGTCCGCAAGACTCAGGCGAAAATGAAACCCACTTGAGAGTCTTGTAGTGCTCCAACTTAAATATCTTTATAAACAGACGAAAAATACAGAGGTTTTATGTCTTAAATTCATTATTTTTAAAATTATGTTGTCTAAGTTATGGCAATAGACGCGGGGGTTAGGAGAATGCAAGTTGTTCTTAAACAAGAAGAAGTGATAATCGTAATCTTTTGAAATAATCCAACTGAGGAAAGAATGATGGCTTTCGTATTGCATTCCCTATGTATAATATGATAGAGTTTATCGGCCCAAAAATTACTAAGAATGAAACATAGTAGAAACTGGTTGTTGGTACATTGGAAACAAACTTACATGATCAAAGCATTTTATCAAACGTCTAAAAGACAACTATGTTGGGTTGGGCTGTTAATCGGCTATACGGCAAAGTATATCAAACAATGTTCCTCTGTCGGAACTTGCACAAAACATCGTCAAGAGTGCGCTGCTAAGTAGATGTATTCTTCGCTCCGTGGTGCACTCAACCGCAATGGGTGTCAACCTTGAAATCTATACGGCCAAAGTGGGGTTATTTGGAGTTGCTATAACAAAATCTTTGTGTTCAGCGCCAATTCGCCATACTGATGGCACTAAAGTGTTTTTATTACATACGGTCTGGTGATTTGCGTAATGTTAATAATTGGTAGTGTGGAACAGCATCCTGGTCCTGTGAATTTCCAACGAAGCGACACTGCAGAAATTAAAGAGACCCTGACATCTCTTCGCGGGTCAAATGATACATTAGTGACTGAAGTTCGACTATTGCATGATACTGTGACAAAGTTAGTGGTTCGAGTGAACTCGTGAAAGTATCAAGTGAAGTGCGTGATTTACAGCAATATTTAATAGTCCTCGAGCCGAAAGCAGATGACCTTGAAAACAAGTCCCGGAGACAAAATCTTCTGTTTTATAGAATTCAAGAACGCGAACTGGGACAGTACAGAGAAGAAAGTGTGTGATGTATTAAGAGATAGATTTCAATTACAAGTTGACAATGAGGTATTGCAGCGTGTGTATGAAGAAAATGCCCTAACAGAACTAGACCCATCGTATGTAAACTCCTTACAAAGGAAGTTCGGGAGAAACCAAACATGCCATTTGAAAGACCAATTCATGCTGATTAGAACAAGCTAATAAAATTCCTGTACGGTTGAGAACTATTCGAGAGATTGAACTTGGAAGTTAATATGAAGAAATGAGTATATACGCATTTAAACGCGTTAAGTACAACATTATTTGCAACGAATATAGACATACGAATTGAAATCTATCGAAGGTAAAAAAAACTGTATTGCAATAACTAACGAGTTTGTTAGTTAAAATTAGTCATTGTACTGTTCACAATAATGATAGGTTAGAGATGAAAATTGATCACTGTTGTTGTTCTGTTCTATGAAGAAATGACGCAGGCAAAAGGCTTTCTTGTACCATGAACATTTTGTATGTGCAATTGCGTTGCATCCGTCAAGGGAACAGTTCACATAACCAAAGCGAAAAGCAAATTCTACAGGTGATTCAAAAGGTATTTAATTTGTTCGGTAACTTGCCTTGTGGAACGCAAACTGAAACAATCCAATGTATCGCGGTGATCGGAACTGATTCATTAGCATGGAAATGAGCTTTATTTGATTGTTTCGTTGGTAATCACAACATCGGGATGAAGAAGTTTCATACTAATGTACAAATCTCCTGCCATATTCTTTGATTGGTCGGAATCCAAACACATTAAATGGTTGTACAAATCGTGTGCAGTTCTTTGGTATATTCTCAACAATTACGTCTTTGTCACTCGTCATCCAACTTGCAATGGACAATTTGTGAATGGAGCACAGTGATCAAGCAGTAGCAAGTTCAAACCATCAAAAATGCATAATAACGGTGAATCGCAATCGTACACATAACGTTGAACCTCTCGAGAAGTTCTCACCGTACAGGAATTTTATTAGCTTGTAATCAGCATGAATTAGGCTTTCAAATGGCATGCTTAGTTACTCTGCAGGCGAATGCTTTCTCCCGAACTTCCCTTGTTAATGAAAAAAATAAATAAATAATCTAAATTCCGTAGTACTAGGATATAACTGTACCAGGACTATTTTGAGGCAGTGAGAAATGAGTGTAAAAAACACCAACTTTTTTTTAATGGATGTATGTAAACAGGATAAATACGTGAGCACTCAGTTCCGTTACTTATATATAGATGAAAAAGATATACAAAATTGATATATAGTCGCATGAGAACCAGAAGAACGTTCATGTTTCAACATAATTTTGAAAGCCCCATTTGGTGTAAATGGAACGTAACGCTATCTGTTCTCCTTGTCAATCATCTGTTGTAATGTAGCTCAATTACTATCTTATTAAAAACACAAGTTTCTAAGAAAATAATATTTTTGTCCTCTTGCATGTAAACCTACGAAAATGGAGTCACGCTCCTCTGGTTTCCATGCGACGATATGTACAATATCCTGTAAGGTACTTTAAAAAAAAACTTGTAAAAATGAATTGTAATATTTTAACACTGACTGAGTATCTGCCTGTTGTGTTGATAAATTAATAAAAAAAAAAAAAAAAAATAGAATAATCAAATTTAATGTATTAATTTAAAAGTGACAAGTTTGACAAGATAAATGGCTCACCCTGTAGAAGTAAATATCCATAAATATTTGTCATACCACATCCAACTCTCAACGACCTAACATCTAACCTTCATAAAAAATTAAAAAAAAAGAAAAATAGGGAGTAGCCCAATTTAAACTTACATCTCAGAAGCCTTGATGTACCAGCATTTCCCTCGCTGCTAGCAACTGGATGAAGATCAGAGTACAGTTGCTGAAGTTCGGATTTTTGATCGCGCTCTTCTTCCAATAATTCTTGTCCGATCTCTTCTTTCTCCAGTGTCAAGTCCTGGTTTGATAAGACTTCTTCTGAACTGCTTGACTGCGAGTTCTCTGCGCCTGGATCCCCGTAACCGTACATCGCTAATAATTCCTCTAGAGGCATGTCACCCTCCTATAACATCAAACATTTCAGTTAGCAATGAATCACAGTCTTCCTGTCACCTAGTTTATTTCCAACTTAAGGTTGGTTTAAAGGGACAAGTTTTGCCGATAGATGTCACTACAGTCTTCGTATTTCTCTCATGTATTTACATTTCACGAAAATTCACAATTCTCTTACAAATTTCAATTTTTTTAAAAGGACTTCATAACCTATGGAAGGCAAGAATCCGTGCCGATTTTTTGTTTAGAATTTTCTTCATTGTTGAAATATATATCCAATTCTTTAACAACGGAACTGTTTCAACAATGAAGAAAATTCTAAATAAAAAATCGGGACAGATTATTGCCTTCGACAGGTTATGAAGTTCCTTCTCTAAAAATTTGAAGTCTCTAGATTGAAATTTGTAAGAGAAATCGTGAATTTTCGTGAAAGGTAAAAAAAATCATGAGAAATACGAAAGCTGTAGTGACATCTATCGGCAAAACTTGTCCGTTTACACCAACCTTAATTAGTATTGCATAAAATTGTAAAATTCATCAATTTTGCTGTCAAGGAGAATTTACCAGGAAATTTCGCATGCCACCTTCAATCACATAAGTGGGAGCTAAAACAACTTACGAATTTTAAACTGAAATATTGTTCATGTGACAGATTCATTTGAAAGGGAAAGATGTCTTCGTTATCTTTGCAAAAATATTCTTATCTTTACGTTTGATGCAATACTGTTGAGAAATCGATCTTGTTTCTCTCGAAATTTGCATTATGCAAATATGTTTGCAAACAAGTTTCCGAGATATGTGGAATCAAAAAGTTTTTTAAAGAGAATTTAAAAAATGGTTCACGGGTTATATTACCTGAACATACTTTGAAAATGTTATGTGGAGGGTGACTGGGCGCTGAAGTGGAAAGAAAATAAAATCTTTAAGTTTTTACTTCCCACGGTTATACCGGCTACGCTAAAGGAGGCGGTGATGATGAGAAATGAATGAATTGGTGGAATGAAAAAAGTGGGAGGAAACGGAAGAACCCCGAGAAAATTTACACACACTATGCTTGTCCTTTTCTTCCTCAAAACACAAAATTTAGTAACATTCTCAAGAGCAATTTGGGTGCAAATTGGGCCAAATTTTCATGCATGCGATAGAAGCGTGCTTTGCTTATGATTTGGTACCACCTAAAGCAGACTATAGACATTTTTGGTGGTAAATTTTGACGTTTTATAGAACAAAATTTTCCAGTCTATACTTATATTTGTAGAGATAAAAAAAATTGTGACCCAAAATCTAAATTTCGTGACTTTCATGACCGTTTTCTGATTTCGTGACTTTCGTGACCGATAGACACCCTGACTCTGAATTGAACTTCTTCGTTATTTTGGTGCCTGGATTAGTTGCATGTATTTATCAAAGTCTAAATGAGCTATACTCTACGTCACTCGAATTAGAGTATGGAGTCAGCCAATAAGCCCACAGTACGCTGTTACCAAACCTTCAGTGACGAATCTAATCACTCATAATTGTCCACAAATACGAACAAAATCAATTATGAATGATTAGATTCCTGCCTGAAGGATTAATAACAGCGCACTGCAAGCTTATTGGCTGATGCCATTTGCCAATTTGGGTGACGCGAAGTATAGTCAGATAGTTGATTAATTTGACGTGGTTACTATAAAAGTAATCCGTGTGTTTCGAAGTGAAATGTCTAAGTACTGTAATCATGACTATGGGAATCTGTTTATAAAGTCCGAAAGCAATAGGTGTCATTATTCATAAATAAATTTTATGCCACTGGTTGGGGTGCGATGCACCTCAAGACGCAGGACTGGGAAGGCGGCTATAAAATGGCCACAACTGATAACAAATCTAAACTAAACAGATTCTGCAATGGGCGAGATGTGAAAATGTCTGATCTGGATTACTTTGGATTCTCGTACGTTGAAAAGAAAATAAAAGTGCTGGAACATAAAATGATTACTTTAAATTATGGTAATCTTCTATTCACCATTCTATCACTGGCTTCAGATTTCACATGCACTTCGCACACTATACCACATAGATAAAACAATATACAGAATTAGATATAATAATATATCTGAAAAAGTAACGAAAATTAATACGATGGTTCACAAATATGAAACAGTATATAAAATATATGATGAAGTGGTGCAAGTGCGTATGCTTAACGCACTTTTCTAGAATCAACCATGTATTAAGTTTTTCCTTTGGTCCACTAGAATTACCAACTTTTACTCAAATGATTACAGGACACATGAACAATAAACAAATAATAAATCATTGGTGGCAAGACATTTCTTCCTTGACGGCCATTGAATAAATAACTCAACAACCTTTGAGATAATCTTCGTCTTAATGTTTAGCAACTTCCGCCTGTGGTAGGCTGATTTTTTAAATCTGCTCTCCATGTGTTTGAAGTCTATCGCACCACTAATAACTCTACAGAAAACTTCTTAAACATTATCACCTTCGATCTGAAATGACGACCAATGCTGGACAGGTGGCAGCCCTACAACGTACAGTTACTGTCAATAAAACTTGGTCATCCAGTTCTCTTTAAAAGGCCGTAATCTTGGAATAAAACTATATTATTCTAATATTTTGGTTACAAATAAAGACACCACACAACCATATCAAAACACTAGCACACACCTCATCGAAGAGAGGTTGGTGGTTGTGTATTTCTGAACATGACTGTACACATCCTGTACACTTAACTACACATCAGTGCTAACATTAATCTCATATTTTTTTCTTCTTCGCTTCAAAGAAGTACCTTTTTCTTGCATGTGCCCCTTATATTGAACAGTCCTATTACATGAAAGTTAAGGGCCATTTAATGCACCTACTTTGATTTCTGGGAGCAAGGAAAATGCAGACTATGGACCAGAGTTTTGAAAAGAGTTTTAAGTATATAAATGATGCACAATATTCCAACGATTAATGGTAGAAAAGTTTCAAGAGTTCAAAAATGACACACTGACAACATGGTCAAATTCAACTACCAAAATAAGTGGTTTCGTACTTGCTCCACTTCATCTATGTTTAAACAACATGTGAAGAACAATCAAGTGAAGATCCACACGAAAGTTGAATAGTTATATACTAATGAAAGAAGGAAATAACCGATTGTTTTACATACTACATCCTCTATAGGTGCGAATTGTGTAACGCACAAAGAGTGAAAAAACGACTGGACCGCGACTCGAGCCCAGGACATCTCCGGCAAACCGTGCTGATGCGTTAACCACTACGCCACCCAGTCTCCTTCACAGAACAGTCACTCACTCTCTCACTCTAGAGGTCGGTGCTTTCATCTCGAACCACGTGGGTTGTACCACAAACTCCTGCTGTGATGGGACAATCCTGTGTCCATATGCCGAGCACTTTATGACGGTTGTCATTTCATATATCCTAATGAAAGAAGGAAACAATTGATTGTGTGTTATGCAATTCACACTTATAGAGGATCTGGTGTGTAAAAACATCGGTTGTTTCCTTTTTTCATTCGTATATATCAAATCATAACCGTCACAAAGTGCTCGGTATATGGTCACAGGAATGTCCCATCACAGCAGGAGTTTGTGGTACAACCCACGTGGTTCGAGATGAAAGCACCGACCTCGAGAGTGAGAAGAGTGAGTGACTGTTGTGAGAAGCGGACTAGGTGGCTTAGTCATCGCACGGTATGCCGGAAGTCCCGGTCCAGTCAATTATTTTGTCACTCTTTGTATTAATATGTTATAGAATAGTTATATTTGCATGTAAAGACAAAGCTGAACAAAAAATCGAACAATAACAATCTCTTATATTATAACTAGCTTCCCAGAGATAATTTCTCATAAGTACTCAAATCAAACACAAGAATAGTCTACCAAACTGTACCAAGAAGTGTATTTACGAGGGTAAGTCAAAAATTATTCGCAATGTAACTATAATTTTTCTTACATTGTTCATGCTGCCCTCTGTCCTCGTTTATTTTATTGCTATGCTGTTGTGGTCATGCTATGAAAGTGGGATCCTAATCCTTCCATTTGTCTTCCTTTTGTTGCAGATACATCATGGCTGCTTCATTACAAGTTTGCACCAAAGAGGAACAAAAAGCAGTGATCCGGTTTATGTGGTCGGAAGATGTATCAGGAACCATGACTAATTTCCAGACAATGTGCCACTTTATCAATAGTCACTCGTCTGTCTAACAGAACCATGTCACTGCACGCTCAATGTTGTCATCATTTGTGGCCATAGACGGTAGTCCGACTCTTTCCTCGTCCGTAACAATTCTCTGAATTTTTCAATCCATTCGTAGACATTCCGTTGCGGCAAGACACTGTTCCCGTATTGTGCCGAAAATCTGATGGACTGCAACCCCTGATACACCTTCCATGGCCTGATACAGCGGCCATGATCTATCTGCAGCAACAGAAATGGTGCGAACATGATCGATCTCCAGCAACAGAAAAACAAATGAAGAAAGTAGGATCAAACTTCAATAGCATGACCACAACAACATAACAATAAAATGAACGATGACAGAGGTCAGTATGGACAATGTAGAAAACGTTATAGCAACACTGTGGATAATTTCTGTACCTTCATATAATCATTTTCTGCAGGTATATCCAAAATAATACTGTCGGACCTACAATGTCTCATAAGTTAATCTCACGTTTCAGTGACAATTTATATAGTACATTAAAAGTTAAAGAAATACAGTGTATATATTCAGTGCAAAAATTCATCCAGGAAAAAAAGTGTCAAATTGACAATACTCATTGAGATATCCACAACAAAATATAGTAGTAGATATACCACCTCTGGAAGAACTGATGTAAAAGTCTTGTCATTTGTCATAGGGTATGAAATGAATACATTTTAATGTCATGAACACCCTACAAGGTAACTGTTTCATCTTGATAAGACTGCAGATCACTATTTCAATGGACAGTGTCTCCTACATGGCCGTTATTTGAGTGGAATCAAATCAACAAGAAGAACTTTGTTTTCTCGTTGAGCACAGAAGATAAATCTGCGACTTTCGATGAAGACGTATAAATTAATCAAGATTCCTTTCATTACCTATTGATGGTTGAAAAAAAAAAAAAAAAAAAAAAAAACCTTACCTGAACTGAAAAGTACCACGATTATGTCTTAGAAACTCAAAGAAAAGGACAAATAATGAAAGTGAATGACTGTGGGAGGAAAAGAAAGAATTCAGAGAAAACCAAGGCATGATGATGTCATTCACAAGCTCACATGGTCTGTGATCCAATCAGGAACTCTCAGAGTAAAAGCTGATCGCTCTATTACTAGGCCACCATGACCTCATGAAATGAAATGAAATCTTTAAGTTTAATGTCCCACAATTATCCCTGTTAGATTAAGGGACACGATGATTAAAGCAAGTAAATGAGGATGGAAGAGTTGATGGAATGAGAAAATGGGAGTACCCCGAGAAAACTCACGAGCACTGGCCGGGGATCGAACCAGGGACACCACGCACCAGATGTAAACACTACCACTGAGCCACCGTGCACCAAACAGCATGACCTCTTGTTTCAAATGGTGACACTATCCAGCTCCATTTATCGGCAATTGTACTTTAGGCTTAAAATGAAATACAGCTACCTCCTACACTACTCTCCACACGATTTCTCATTTCATGACAAACACTGATAAATCACAACAGTAAATGTGTGTTTCTCTCTATTTTATTATTTATTTATTTATTTATTTATCGATACAACAGTCATTACTGCCCAATTTCAGTGTCTATATATAATACATAATTTTAAACTATAATGATACTAAGACTTGAATTAAAATAAGACTTTTCTTTAACAAAATACTCAGTATTACTCTTCTGAACGACTTTTCAGAACTATTAAATATATCTACATCTTTATAATCCCTACTGATTTTATTGTATGTAGCACAAATTTTCCATGTAGGTGACATACGCAGTGCATTTGTATGTGCCTTTCTGTAGTAGAACAGGCCACTATTTCCCTTGGGTGTTTTGAGCGATGGAACCTGGATCATTATCTTTGCAATTATGTCTGTACAGTCTATTTTGTTGTGTAAAAGTCTGTGTAAGAAAATGAGGTCGTTCAACGTACGTCTTTGTTCAAGTCTCTCAAGTTTCAGTTATCAAGTAAATTATCATATAGTTCATATTTGAATAAAATCCTGTCCTTTTGCATATGAGAAAACGTAGTAATTGTATCTGCTCAATTCTTTGACTACGTGTTTTCACACAAGTGTTCCAAATAAGTGAGGCATATTCAAGTTTGGATCTCACGTAAGAAAAGTAAAGCATTTTCAAAGAGTTAATACTGGTAAGTCCTTTGGTTGTTCTGACAAGAAACCCAAGATTTATACATGCATCCTTGGTAATATTTGCCACATGATGGGAAAAGGTTAATTTTTTTTGTCAAATATCACACCTAGATATTTAATTGTATCTAATTTTCCTAATCTTATTCCATTGATCGAGTAAGTATATTCATACGTTCTCTCACGTCTACTGTATGTCACGGTTTTACACTTATTAATATTTACTGTAAGTCTATTGCTAGTGCACTATTTTAATATATTGGTCAGATCTTGTTGCAAGAGTAGACAGTCATCCATAGATTTCACATCTATGAATATTTTGCTCACAGTTAGTGGCGATTGAGCAACTAATGTTGTGTATGTCTCGTTCAATACTGTCGATTCCACTAGGATTTTTCTTGGATGAATTTTGATGATAATATATGCCAGAATACCCTTGTTCATTTACTTTCAGTACAATGATTAATTTAACGCACACAAGACGCTCTCCCATCTGAATGTTAACTCTATTTAAAAACTCATGCAAGCATGCACAATCAATCACCTATGAGCAAGATAATTCAGAATGGCTGTTACATTTCAAGTTATGACAAACAACACCAAGTATGTTCATTAATTTCAGTAGCAGCGAAGACCATGCTTTGAGCGACAAAAAAAAAGTCTTTATATTCGAAAACTATTTACTTCATGTGAAAATTTTGAGTTAGCGAGCGTCATTTTTCTTAAGAACACAAAAGCTACTCTATCTATTTAAAAAAAAAATCGATCTCTACAACACTACGCTACAAGATCGAGACGACTCAGAACACGAATCTTCCTCAGTTGTGCATAAAAGCCCACGACAACATGACACGTGTTTCAACTAAGTTATATAAAACTAAATACACACATATTTTACAAACGACTCCTTAATGTAACAGACACACTGTACCTTTTGAGTGGATGTGTTAACTTACCAACCTGAGAAATAATAATTTGGATTTGTTATATTTTGAAACATGTTATTGACACAAAAGGCGCTGAGGACTGAGGGATCCTACAATTAAAGAGAGACGTTACTCACCTCCTCAAATGGACTTAAAAGAAGCAACGTGCGACACACATCCTATGTAAGAAGGGGTGTTTTCATCTAAATCACATAAGCAGACATCAGGCTAAGACAAGTACACCTGGAAACTACAGAAGGTACACTTATGAGCAGAAATAAGCTGGTGCTTTTGTCACATTTCAAAGAGAGAAAACTCTCAATGGCACAATTTATGAGGCAACTCTACATCACTAAGTATCAATTACCACCAAGAATACAAAGTATTCCTCAAACAATCCTTTATACAAACTAAGCAACATATGATACCAACACAGATTCTTTCAGTTTTCAAGTAATCTTACGCTTCAGAGAGCATGTAGAATGCTCTTTAACTCACCACCAGCAATGCGAAAATGTCATAAAGTACCTGAATTCAAGTAGAATTCTTGTTTTCTTTATTCAGAAACCTAAGAGAATCGTAATAAGATATATTTAGAAGCTTCCACTTAATAGTTTTTACATTTTAATTTCAAAACTGGCCGTCACTGAAGAACATTTGAATACATAACGACCAGAATAATTATTTTAGTTAAATTGCTTCTTCCCTAAGCAAATCTAATTTTACTGAATATGAATAGCTAAGAGACAATTCATCTGAATGTGTAATAATTAATCAAAGTCCTAAAAGGAGGGACTGTAAAGTTCATTTAGAAGCAGTATCAGGTGATATGTTACGCACATCCACTCTGTGACAGCATTATCCTAGCTGATTTAATATCAGTGTGCTGTGTTGTTAAGAACTTTTCATTATATACAGAGTTCAGTGAGATTTTATCATCCACAATCACTGGCACTATTACTGTTCAATGAATTATACCGATATAAATATATAGAACGTCAAACGAATTTAAACAGGCTAAATAAAAGAAGTATTACCAACACCTAAGTCTATTGAAGTAAATCCAAATTAAGAACAGAAATAAATAAGAATTATATGCAGAAAACAATCGATTACATTCAAGTTGGTTTCATTTCAACTAGAAATGTTACAAAGAAACGATATAAAACGAAATTAAAATCAAAATGACAGTTTGTCATACAAATTAATATTTGATGTGTCATAAATAAAAGTATTCTGGATGGAATTTTATATTTGTTTCAAAGATCCTTCTTGTCTCCCAACAGTGAGACAGAAGACTCCATTCCACTGCAGTGTATTCACTTTTTAACTGATAATTTCGACCTACTCTTAAATTGTTCACGGAATAATAATAATAATAATAATAATAATAATAATAATAATAATAATAATAATAATAATAATAATAATAATAGTAAACTTTCATTAGATTTCCTTCTACAGAAGAACATTTGAACCCTCAGTAGTGAGAGAAGAAAGTTCTCGCTGCATGTCTGCATTCGGTACAAGACAATGTGCTTATCTCAATTTGTGATTTACTTCAAAGAATAGATAAAGAAATCAAATAAGTGTTACAAAATAGGACTCAAAATAACCTGCACAATTACCGTGAGCAATGCATTTCTGTGTGTTGTAGTAAAAGTTCAATACCATACTAATTTGAGTTAAATTACGCATTAGCTGAACAGTAGCTGGTCATTTTAAAGATTAGACAAATGCTGTTATTGAGAAAACAGAGCATTCAGAACAATAGTAAGAATAATATAGGGTGACCAGACGTACTGATTTTCGCAGTTCAGTAGTGTTTTTCAAAGAGCTGTCTTGCGTGTTGCGAAGGCGCCTAGAAAATCGAGAAATGTCCTTTTCTAAAATGTCCTGATATAACTTATTCGCTATACTTTAATGTTTTATTCTCATTCGCAACTTTCGAATCATAAGTAAACCCATGCTGATTGCACGTCGCCATTGACTAGTCAAACTCCACCCCCTTTTCTGCTAGCACCTATATAATAAAGGCTTCTGGTTTTGGTCTCTCATACTTTACCCTGAAGACAAGAACAATGTTGCCAGTTCTCAGAATGCTGGACGACGTAGAATTCACCTGGCTCATTGCCTGAGAACAACTATGTTGAAAATAATTTGTTCACATTTTTGGAAATAGTTTGCACATTAATGGATAAAAACCATCAAGATGAACCGCAAATGCTATGCTTTAACATACCGTTTTTCATTAAGGTGACTCCTTTATGTTACTCCATCAATTTGTTTTAAATTGTTTCATCAATCTTGTATATGTCATTCATGAAAGTATTTGTAGTTGTGATGAATTTCTTCAGTATTTTTGTTCAGTACATTTTTTCTTTCTTTCTTTTCTTTTCTTTTTTTTTTAACAAAAATGAGTGATTAACTTAAGGTTAATGTTAAATAAATTGCATACCAACAGGCGAACTGCCGACACAGGCTATCATATACTATTATACTTGTGTCTTACTTTTCGCTTGTCAGAATCTGGTCACCCTAAAGTAATACCTATGATGAAATAAACTGACTCAAAAACAGTAAAACTATAATAAATGTGTCACGAAATTAGTGAATACTGAACATTAAAAAGTAATGGCACAAAATAAATCTGAATCTATTGTTCACAACTTGTTTTTCTGTCTAAACACTTCTTTCTTCCTGTACAAAAATGTAAACATACTGACAATTATGGCTGCACTGTTCATTGAAGGATTTAATACTCCCTTTTCTTTCGCTGTTATAAACGAGGAATAAAATACCGTATCTGCGCGAATATAGGCCGCACCTTTCTTTTCTTAAATTTTAGCTTGAAAAAAAAAAAAAAAATCACGGTGCAGCCTATCATCGAGATTTTCCCCCTCAGGTCATAAACCGTCAATTTCAAAATGACATGTACACGTATATTGTGGGTTGAAATTAATACCATTATAAGTTATTGTAGTTACTTTTGTGAACCATCAGACTTGTTATACAGTACACACAATATATACGGTATATTTGAAATGAAATGAAATGAAATTTTAAAGTTTTACGTCTCATGGTTATGACGGTTAGGCTAAAGGAGACGGTGATAATGAGAAATGAATGAAATAGTGGAATGAAGAAAGTGGGAGGAAACGGGAGAACCCCGAGAAAACCCACCACGGGCATGGTGTTTGTCCATCACAAAGTCCACACGGCGCGAGCTGGGATCGAACCAAGGACCCCAAGCACCGGAAGTGAACGCTCTACCACTGAGCCACCGCACGGTATAATTATATGCAGTAGCTGTTCTTGAAAAAAAAAGAAAAGCAACTTTGTTTCACAAAACTGTGTCAGCTTGTTTGTACGCACCCAAAATAACGTACCATCACTTCCCACGATTTCAGCATCACCAGCGTCTTATCCAGAATGCTGCTCAGAGTCACCATCACAAACAAGGTCGTCTTCATGAATCACCCTTAATTACACGAGAGTTAGAGGAGACGGACAGAGATATACATTTCAAAGTACTAATTGAACTAATTGTCTAATTGAACTTTCTCGTAAATTTAATACCGCGACCTATATTCGAGATTTATTTTTTCTATAATCTTGTATCAAAAATTCAAATGCGGCCTATATTCGCGCAAATACGGTAACACATTTTTCTCATATTTTTGCTTTATGTGAAAACTTTCCTTTTCGGAATTTTCAAATAATATGGATCAACAGATTAACCTTTGTCAATATTATAATATTATATATTGTCAGAGCAATGGAAGTGCAGCGCAGACATATGAAAAATCAAAATAATAGGTACTTAACAAAAATCTACAAATACACTTATAGCACTATACACAGCTTTCAAGCCACAATGTTCGAGAGCTGAAAAATCTACAAGGAAGTATAAAGCATCTGGTCGTGGATTACTTGTCACTCACACTAAATCGCACGGCAATGCTTTCGTTCTTTCTAGACTTTATAATCTACTCTTCTCTGACGAGCAAGATATTGTAGCCCAAAAATTTAGTGATTACGTTTCAGTGCATCCAGTATATATAATCAGATTCAGAACTCTTTATGGTTCGTAATTTTTTGTATTCCATTTTTGAGGTATATGATAATCATACAATAAGCTGAAGAACTTATAAGCAGAGATGTAATGGGGCATATACGGGAGAATACGGCGTATACCCACCTAAAATTTTTGTAGTCCAGCGTATACTAACCTTAAATTTACAAAATGAGGGTATATTGGGGTGCGTATATACCAACTAATCTTGCGTATACGCTATACTTTTGAAACCGATCGAGCGTATACTTACCAAAAATTCTAGCATTACATCACAGCTTATAAGCAAATACTATTTAGTATGTTTCAAGATTAACTGTGCAGTTCCATCGTATAGTAATAATAATTAAAATATTCTAGTTAGATGTGTGCTGGAAATCGTACTCGACGAACTTTTTCTATAGTAAAGTGTTTTTCTATATAACCTACGAAATAATAATTGGATTAAATTATAGAATTGTTCTATATTTTAATAATAACTTGAGAGTTTAAACTGGAATTATACGGTGTGGATGCGTTGTATACTCATTTTATTGGTGAGTTATATAATTTTTTTCATCACTTTAATAAGTCTCTACATGTTCTAATGGAGTCATTAAATATATATTTGAATGAGATATAAGCTACATTTGCATTTGTCATACTAGTAACTTCTTACCAATTTGTATATAATAGCAACGCGATAGGTGTTGTTCTAATTATTACAAATCATTGTATATTTCATGGTTAAGCTGATTCTTATTGATACTAAATTAAATTCACATAAGGTTCTGATTCAAATTAGGACATTTGGTAGCTGTGAGCTTAATGTATTCGTTTGTAAATCTCTGTAGATGCAGAATGATTTGTTATAAAGATATAATAACTTTAATTAAATAACTTATTATTGAACTAAAGTAGGATAACTGCATTCGATCTGTTTTTAGTGGTATTTATAAATGCTGTACTGCTATCGTTTCCAGGAATTCTACGTTGTCTTTATATACTATACAGAAATTAAATTGTGCCCATTAGAAATATTATTACCAACTACGCACTATTTAACTTCTATAAAATTATTCTTAAATGTAGTGGGTCTCCACTAGTGGGTGGGCAGTGTCGAGTAACGACCTCCTTTCTAGAAAGGAACGTTACAAGTTGTCTTTATCAATGTAACGAAAATACTTTTCCAACATGGCTGGTGTTTGCTAAACCATTTAATCTCAAAGTTACGAAAAAAAAAATGAAGATGAGTGACGAATCATGAACGCGTAGCAGCATCTTATTGAAATGCAGAACAAAAATATAAGTTTCCATTTGGTTAGTAATTTCTGCTCTTGTTACACACAAAATCGCAGACCACTCCTCCATTTTTGGTGAAAATTTCCTTAGTTGCAAGGATTCATTTCTTTTTAGACAACATTCGTTTATTCAACTTTTCCTTCTGTTTATAAATAAAATATATGGAAAGACGTTCCAATTTGTGGTTCAAGCTATTAAAGGAGTTGTGTTCAAACAGTACAAGTAAATGCGTCAAAAGACATTGTGAAAAGAAAAAAAATGTAGTTGCATTTAATTATTACAATGATCGTTCCAGTACTGCATAAACAAACTTATGAAGGTGATGTCTTATAACAAACTTGTACACATATACATACCGCTGTTGCTATTAGATCCAACTCAGATTATCTGCAATTTTAAGGCATACTCCTTTTGTCCCAATTCCCTCACTCACATCGTTACATTGTAATGTATATTACACATTTGTTGCTTCTTTTTCTTACTTAGGCCTTTCCTACCTCAGTGTTTAAGACTGATACTTTTTCTTTCCTCTACAATTTGTCTCCCGATATCAGTCATTGTATTCTGCTTGGAAGTAACGAATCTCTTTCCTTTATGCAATTTTATGTTATTTTAAATTCAAGTCTCCAGCTTAAGGCATGCTATTTTAAGCAGCTAAATATAAAAAGGTAATCGTAGTTAATAGAAAATAAACTTGAAACAAATAGAGTTTCACAATCAATTCACTTTCTCATCATATACCATGTCTTGTGTCCTACATACAGCTATTTTACACCATAAAATCCCATATTAGAAAGAAACTATCTTCCACTATATACCACTCATTGCGCAAAAAAAAAAAAAAAAAAAAAAAAAAAAAAGCCTTTTATGTTAATGAAACTACTTCATTTTTGTGTAATCTAGGATAACTCAGCTCTATGCCCATCTTTAGCTTCTGGAGCTAAGATCCCTTCAAATATCTCTACAAACTCGCACATCGCCATTTCAGATCCGAAACGTTACTCTCAGAATTGTACTTCCGAATTCCATTCAGGCAAACACGTAACATACATGTTTTTCATATAGTACGACCTAGACTTTAAATAGTTCAACGTTCTCTGTTCTACAGGCTTCTTATGTTACACAATGAAATATCACATACACCCGTACATTTATTTAATTCTGAAACAGCATATAACTCTGCACTACGACGTCATTTTAATGCATAAATAATAAGTACAATATTTCCTTACGTGATGGAAAATTTAAGAACAGACTGGCAGTTTACTTATGTTACTATTAAGCGTCGAGATAGAATTTATTAAGAAAGGACTATCATGGTCAGCAAAATGCACAATATGGAATTCAAGAACAGATTTAAGGAGATTTCCATGGCTAACGAATTCCTGCAGTTTTCGTAAATGACACTTAAGCCTTCAAATTAGTCTTTATATATCCTTTTTATTTATTAGTTGCTAGTAGTTCTCTCCATGCCTTCAGCTCGTCAGCAAATTCCCTGTACGCTAGCGACATCTATTGGCGTCAGATAGGAGGCATAGCAGCTATGACAACTGTTAGGCTTGACTGTGAACTATTAGGAGACAGATGACACAGACTGAGGTAGACTACTTGTCTATGGAATAAAGAATATCTAAATACAACCCATTAACTCTTACATGTTTTGAGGTTTGCATATTAGTGTTACTTACAGACTGAGGGTTCTTACTTTTATAATACGGATTCTTCGTTTTGAAATTGCAGGTAAAACTTAATGTATTTTGTAGTTACACTAATCCTATTATGATAGCATCGACATATTCAAACAAACAGTCACGATTTCTCCTTCCAACTTATAACATTGAAATACTTTAATCATTGATGTGTTTTCTAAGACCCGATAAACACACGATATTTGATACGGAACGGCATAATCATAGGATATACGGTCATTTTACCCTTTTGCAATTGTAAAAGGCATACATCATCATACATAGATCCTTCTTTCTTCAAAACACTTCAAATTGGGTAAGTGACTGTTAAGTGTAGGATATAATGGAAGTAAAGTGATGAACTAATTTTTCGGTTACAATTGATAATCTTTTCCTATTATTATCCATGTATATAGTCTACTCAACTGTTAATATAGAAGCGACATTTCTGCTATACCGTGCAGTACCATGTAAGTACGTCATTGGAACTTAAATTTTATTATCGTTGTATTGAAAATCTTAATTTTGTTGACTTTTGGTGTCCTTTGGTAATGTGGCACTCCTGGAAATTGGAAAACTGAGTAAAATATTAGCTGCTATATATTCCAGTACTATTTTGGGAAAGAAAACAAAAAAAAAAAAAAAAAAATCAGTATACTCCTTCCTTGGAAACAATGCGTTGATAGTAGCCAAATTGGTACAGAGACAATTATGAAATATGTATTTATTTAAATGAAACAGCAAGTGAGATTTTATAAAAGCCATAATTTTTTATTTATTTATTTATTTTTTTATTTTTAGATAGAAGTATTTTGTTTGATGTCCAGCAGTCATATTCTATCATCACCAGCTGGTTGATGCATGACCGTCAGAAGGCAACATTCCGCTCAGTCCAGAGACCTCCGCTCAGTAAGCGGCAGTGACAGCAGAGGGAGGTCCAGTCGGTCAATGATGAGGCGCATTGGCAGTGTATAACTACTCAAATTCACCAGCAGAGCACATGAAATACCACTGGCTCTGTCATCAAAGTTTCCGTCTACTTCCCAACACAGTTTCGACAACTCACTTTGCTCCATATTCTGCTTGCTGGTTTACTGAGAATAGTAGAAGCACGGTATGACGTCACAAGAGCGTTCTGTTGAAAATGCTTTGGACTAACAAAGGCGGGAGTGAATAACGAAAGAATGGTAAGTGTGGGAGAAAGGAGAAAACAGTGAAACACTCACACGATGACATTCAACACAAGCTCACATAGCTTAAGGGAGCTCCTGCAACTTTTAGGACCAGAGTACCTCTACAACTGAGCTACTGTTTTCTTAAACACAACTTATTTGATGCTGTATCAACCAACATATTCATTTGTTTTAACTCACCTAGGCCTCCCTGCATTATTATCACGGATAAAAATTAACATCATACAAGTGTCCATTTAATTAGAAAAATGTTATATTTCATTTTCTTTCTCAATAACGAGAAATCGGGGTTAATTTCATGAGATGGACTTTGATTACAATTTATTTTTCTTTTTGGTCTTACACTAGCGTTCATTTGATTCTCACTGTAAAGAATTTTCCTTTGATATTTTGAAGAACTTACTAACTGTGCAACAGTCATTTCAAGCAACAGTCAATTACTTTCATAAATTCCACCAGAACGTTCCTTATGAACATTTCGATTTCTCTCAGTAATGCATACTAGATACGAAGGAGTTATTTTCCTGAAAGTCTGTAGTCCTGAAGACATTTAAATGACTTTATAGTATACATACGATACTTAAAATAAGTGAATGGAATAGTTGATGGAAGAAGTACTGAGATACTACTATGAATTTTTAGAGAAACCTTTCTTTCATTGTAGATATATGAGTCGTGGACCTACAGTTAACGTTCTATCCCAATCGCATGTATTCCCAGCCAGAGTTTCCCCCAAAACTCATTTAACTACGAGTGAACTCACTGGAGTTTTGTAAGATACTTATTTCGTGCTTTGAAGCCAGTTGATTCTATTTGTTACACTTTTTTTTTTTTTTTTTTTTTTTTTTTTTTTTTTTAATTAGGACTACTAAATTGCCAATTCTTTGGGTTCCTCTCATCACAGCGTAGAATGAAACACACAGTACCATATAAAACAGAAAATACAATTATCACATCAAGTTGAAGCGTTGACATGTCATTTTTGTTCCAGTAAATTAAGATGCCAAGTATTGTCAATCCTTACAAAGGATGTTATATGTCTTTTTTGAATCCTGGAGTCACTGCAATGTTTCCGTCATTCGTAAATACGTTGTCTATTAATGTAACCTGAAGATAAGGTCATTCGTCAGTCACAATCCTTCTGACCACATCAAAACTAATGAAAAGGCAGCTGTAATGGGTCTTACCTTTTGCAAATTAGACAACTCAATTTGGGGATCCTCATAGCTTTCCATAGCTTCCTCTTCATCGAGAGTTCGTTCATCGTCGAGGTCATTTACCATCATTTCAAGAACAAACCAAAATTTATTAAATGTGAATTCTGAAACACAGAAAAAGCAAGGGAAACAATTAATCTGATTGTGTGCTTTCTCAGCAGGTGGCACTTTTTCTCTCCTACCAACCTCAATTTCTCTTTTAAAAAATAAAACAAAAATCACTTCATAATTATGGACATTAGTTTTTTCAGAAGGAAACATATGATAAATATATATTAAACCATTATTATTACGCAGTGGTCAATGCCTTGCTTATACATTGCTCAAACTATTTATTTAAGTCAAACTAAAAGACAGATATTAAGAAATACTTGAACTTAATTCTGGTCAACTCGTTAGTCGAAAATATACAATAAAATTAATTTCAGCTGAATTTCTGTCGACAAATGAATATATTACCTTTGGTCTGAGATTAACACCCGCTTACCGTGTTCCCATTTGTCACATTCAACGAAGAAAAGTTGATATTCCACTTACTGTGTACCACTCATTAAAATTTTCTGTTAAATTTTGCTTTTAACAATGAGATTTCTTCGTCACTTCATTTATTCGTGAGTTGTGTGATATTCTTTTTCAATTTGTTAACTATAACACTTCCTTTACTTTGTCAATTAAGTACTTTATATAGCGTATGACTCCACCTGTTAACAAATTAATTCCTTGCTACTTATCGTTTTTTATAAAGCACTTTCTTATTATTGTGACTGTCTTAATACTTTCTTTCAAGTTCATTCTCTTCTCACTACCCAAAGCGCTGCCATAGTTATTTCATATTCGTGCCTCACTCGACTAACAACCTTTAATCCATAGCAGTTACTACATAACCATTATATTCAAATATTTATGAAGATCCACCTAAAAATAATCATTTCTTTCTTTCATCATTTTACACCATTGATTCTAATTCGTATTTCTGTATCAATGAATTAATTCCTATAATCATCCTCTTAATTTTAAAAATAATTCAAATGTCCCAATCGTCTGTATGTGATGGACTGGAGTCAATCAAAGTTTCTTTCGAATTTCTACATTTTCACTAATACATTTGTTATATTATATATATATATATATATATATATATATATATATATATATATATATATATATAAAGTGCAGTTATTTCCATCAATACTATACGATCTATGCACAAATAACTGTCAACTTCAAACTACAACGCTGTTTCACATTTTTATATTGTTTTGCTTTTAAATTGTTCTATATATATTTTAAGGGCAGCCCTTTTCTCTAGTTTTTTTAAGTTTCAAGGTATTATTCTGATAAATATTTAAATGACTAAAAACTGTAGGTGTGAATAAAATCTGCGAAAAACAATCTTGTGCGTCCACGAAACTATAACTTTCAGAAATTTCTGTAACATCTGATACCACTTAGACTTTTATAAAAATGTTGGACTCGCAGAATCACGGTAATACTTTTTTTTTCGTTCTTTTAAGGTTATCACCTTTCAATATTTGAATTCCATGCATACTTTCTTCTGTTTGTGCAAACTAATTCCTCATAAATACGTAGAAACCGTCTCAAGGTCGTTGTTACTATTTTCTTATCTTAATTTCAGTGCAGCAGAATTCCTTGGTCATTACGTAAATGACCTAACAGATATATATTTTTTCCACCATTCTTGTAATATCTCGTATGATGAACCATTACAGGTCCAAAATGACTTTTATTGTTCATTTGTCCAGTGTCCAGAATGCAAAAACAACTTGGGCAGCGTAACTGTTAGCTCCTTTGACGGTTATACAGTATACGAAGTTCTAACAAATCCAAGCACTTTCGTCATTAAAAGCATACGAGATACAAACAACTTGTTTATGCAAGATCCAAATCTATCGGCAATCCTAAACGTGAGTATTTGGAACATTCCTCTTCAATATGACAATAGTTTTCACAGAACGGAAGATCCTTTTGTCTGTTAGACATAAGAATGTTTGTTGCCTTCTTCGTTGAAAGTAACTTATCTTCCATATCTACCTCATTGTTGCTTTAAACATTTGGTTGAACTCTTGAATTTCTACGGACTACAAAGAGCAGAAGGAAAAATTGCTTTTAAATTGTTAATAGCCACAATAACATTAATCACGTTTGTCATTCCAATAGATAAACGTTCCTCTTCCTTCCACTCAATTTAAATGTATTAACTAAATCTAGCAAATTTTGCTTGCTCTTCATCACACAAATCCTTTTCAAATAAAATACCTCATTAACATTTATTTTACTTGTGTTCAACATCTTCATTTTGTTTCTTCTGTTTATTTATTTCACTCTTTTGGTTTCAACGTCAAACTGCCTCCCAAATTATATTTTGCTCTATCATATGACGATTCGAAGAATCAATATTTCTTAAACTTCTCATAAATTTAGTTCCTGCTGTAAGGTAAAATTTGATTTTCTTGTTTTAATATCCATTCAGCATATGTATTTTGACACACTTTATGGTATTTCAAACGCACTTTAAGGTATATGTATATACAATCATAGTCACGTTTAAAACTTTTATGACTTATACAGAGGATTGATTGATTGATTTTTGAGTTTTACGTCCCGTTCAGCAGCGAGGCTATATGAGACGTGGACCTACTGATTAACGTGGAATCCGAACCACATGAGCTCCCGCCGGGGACTTATACAGAGGATTTTAGCTATTTTCAGGTTATTGATGTTTCTTTAAACAACCAAATCTGTTCTTTATAAATTCAAACACTTATTGAAAAAGTGGGTTTTTGCTTCCCCCCCCCCCCCCTCAACGCCACTTCCAAAGTTAATTTATATCCGAAGAGAAGTATAAAGCATGTTTCAAGCTGGTCACTTTCTGTAACGCTTACAAATGTCGAAAGCAATTTTCCCCTTTTCATTATCGAAAGCAATTTTTTTCTTTCTTTCTTTTTTCATAATGGTTCGGAATGTTTGAGATTAGATTAGCGTCACTCTTAGCAGGGAGGCTATATGAGACGTGGACCTCAGCTCAACATGGAATCCGAAGCACATGAGCTCGCAAAGGAAGTGAACTTGGGTTTTTCGCTTCCAAATGACTCGGACTAGACTTGTGTTTAACACATTTGAATAATAGAATTTTTGTTATCAAACTTAAATTGACCCTATTTTCCCGAGAAAACCACCCAATGGTTTTAAAATTTATGGTCGATGGTAAAATTTGTGTTTTGGTATCGTTTTCTTGCATACCAAATCGCATATATAATTTTCATTCACAATCCAAAGTACAGCTTTTGACACTGAATATAAATAATAATTAGTACAAAACTTGACTCGTTTATGACTAAGACTGAAACTTCATATTCATTTTACAAGCAAGAAGCTTCTTTAAATCTTAGTAGGTACGTCACAGCATTTAGCTGAAATACCATAAAGGTACGCTCCAATTAATTAGGTACATAAAATAGGTAAGAAAAATTGTCATAGATATGAGAATGTGTGAAAAGCTTAACGGAAGTTACAGAATTAAGAACGAAATAACAATGTTTTATATACAGCTAGTGGACAATGTAACTGGAACATCTTGTAGAAAGCCATAATTTGTACTTAACAAGATGTTGGGGTTACAGCAGCAATATGACTTGGGAAGGATTGATAGAGGTGATCTAACTGATTGATCTAGAGATTGATCTAAGTGATCCTCCACCATTTGCGGAGGGATTTTCAATCATTTCTCTTGAAGTGCAGTGACAAGTTCAGCACGTGCACGTTGTAGAGGGAAACGTTTCCTTACTCGATCCTCTAACAAACCCCAAACCCCATACAGGCTCAATGTTGAGATCCGACGATTGAGCAAGCCATGCCAGATGTATCACCTCACTGTCGTGCTCATCGAACCACTCTGACAAGTTTAGCAGTGTGAATTGGCCAGTTATCATCCTAGAACACTGCACCACAGTCCCGGAAGTGTGTTCGAACCATAGGATGTAAGTGATTCTCCAGAATGGTCCTATAGTATTTGGCAGTGACACGACTCCCTAGAACAATTAGGGGGCTCAAAGTCTGCCACAACATTGCACACCAAATCATTCCGGATTCGCCTCCATCTTTGACTGGATACGAAGCAGTCTGGGTTATATGCATCAGCGGGGTTTCTCTAGACGAATACTCTCCCTCCTGTTTGGAAAACAGTGTTGCTGGATTCATCCGAGAATATGACACGTTTCAGGTCATCCAATGTCCAGGTTTTATGCTTCTGATACAACTGAACTCGCTTTGCGGCATTTGTCTACTGATGAAAAGCTTTGGTATCGCAACCCTGCCATGTATTTTGCCCTTCTACAGGTATCGACGGAACGTTTTCGTGCACACAGGTTCGTGAGGTGTGTATTCAGTTCTGCGATGATTGCCGATGCGGTGGTTCTGTTTTCTCCTGCAGTTGCTTTTCCTGAATCTGGTTCGTCCTTCCTGTTCATATGCACACAATCACCCTGGATATTGTAGCTCGTGAGACGTCAAAGTTTGCAGTTTTGGACACAGTGCACCTGCTAGATGCGCCCCTACGATCTGCCCTCTTTTTAAAATCCGATATGCCTCCCATTATACCGACAACTAAGTGTTGAAACGCTTCAGTTTGCATTACGATCACATTTCAATTTAGCGCTAGCTGAGTTGAGTTGATTTTAGTTTAGCGTCCCTTTCAGCAGCGAGGCTATATGAGACGTGGACCTACTGATTAACGTGGAATCCAAACCACATGAGCTCCCGCCGGGAATCGAACCCGGGTCTCCCACGCCAAAGGCGCGTACGCTAACCGCTTAGCCACGGATGTATTTAGCGCTAGTGTTTATCAACTGCAGTATAAAAATTGCATTTCATAATGTCTTCCAGCGTAATACTGTAAAACTGAAGACACTATCTCGAAAGTAGTTGCTATGAATTTGAGTAAGGAACACACAAAATAATGGAACAGTATAGTAGGCAACAGAGACGGTATTGAAGAAAATCAAGTAAATATGGAAGCACCAGTGTACATTAATTTTCACTCATTTGAGCGAACAACAAAGTAATTTATTACTGCATACACTACTGCTTATTTTTATTTATTTACTAGCCGAAATGCTCGTTCTTCGCACGGGGAAAATAGGTTTAAGGGAAATATTTGAATCCCGTTCCCCCTTAGAATATTTATTTTAATGAAAATGTAATGATAAAAATACAGACGAAGCTCTACTTTTATCATAAATTTTTAAAAACACACTATCCTTAAAAAATACATCTTTAATCAAACTGATATGAAGTGGGTATTATCTTCCAAAAGTAATTTCAAACGGATCAGAGGTTTTCCTGATCCCGAAAATTATGAATTCGACACAAATCTCAGTCATTTTTAACATTTTATTTCTCATCCCTCCCCCTGTCTCTCTCTCTCTTTCTCTCTTCCGATGGGGACGAACTTGAAGTTAAACGGTATTGGGAGTGTCACTCCTCATTTCAGCTACCCCAAAAACTATGAATTCCATACTAATACCAGTTATTTTGCATTATTTTACATGCCACTCCCTCCAACTTCCACCTGACTTCTCTTTTCTTCCGTATTTAAGAAATGTTATATTGCTTGGTTTGGAGAATCCTCTTCATTCAGCCTTTAGAAAATAGACTTGCTTTTGTAAAATTCCGCTTTCTTTAAAGCCTCAAATGGAAAAAATGGAAACATGACGCAATAAAGCTTCGGAGAGTGTTGCTATTCTCATTGTTAGCTTATCATTTTAGATAGTGTATATTTACAACGAAAGTGGGTGCATGTGTACCCCCTTAAATCCGACCCTGTATATGTAACGTTGCGTTGTGCTTTTGTTGGTTTGCTAACGTTATCTTTTGGCGTATGATTTAGACAATAGGTACCAAGTGGGTGGTATAAGTCACCTGCTGCGAGAATTCCGTTTAATGTAAGAAAGCAACGAAAGTATGACTGCAAATGACGTTTTCTCCCTCCATATTATCTTCTTTCCCTCTAGCTTCTATATTTCAGGGATATAGAAGCAAAACCTGCTAAATCCATTTCTGAATTTTGTCAGGAGACGTAACAAATTCAGAATTGTTAAACATTTTTTTTTTACGTGGGCACTACTTAATTCAGATGAGAGAAATCTACCACTAAAGAAAAAAAAAAAAACAGTTGTTCAACAATTCTGAAACATAAGAGTCACTTTTGTTTTGTTTCCTGACAAAATTGAAAAATGGATTTAGCAAGTTTTGCCTATATTCCCCAGACTGGTTTTTTATTTGCACACTGGCCACCAATCAGCTTGTTTAGTTTCTCAATACTACGGTGAAAAACACGAGAAAAGCTCTCAAATAATTTCTATCGATGAAAGTCAACGAGAATAATCACGGAAAAGCATCCTGTAGTATGCATTGATTTCTTTAGTTTAATCATGGCCATAGCAATTTTTCTTTTTTCAGAAATTTGTCACCCCCTGACAATCACAACTGAGTTATGACCCCAGCCACAGGGCACCGGGATGGGTACACCAGCGACTCCATCCCACATTTGAGTAGTAACTGCTATTCTGAAGATTGGTTGGATTAGAGTTTAGCGTCCCATTAAGCAACGAGGCTATATGAGACGTGGACCTACAGCTTAACGTGGGATCCGAAATAATATGAGCTCCAGCCGAGAATCGAACACGAGTATCCCACGCCAAAGGCGCGTACACAAACTACATAGCCACGAATGATGAGTTACATGGTTCTAGACTGGTGATTCCATTATTTTGATATGCCGATTTTTATTTGTCAACGCCGTTGTTCTGTGCAAGCTATTAACTTTTTCCAAGATAATGTGGGTCGCAATTCATTATTCTGTCTCTCATCTCAAATAGAAGGCATTATTATCTCACATAGAAGGCAAATTTTACAATCTAGCATACTTTGGGAAGCATTATATCAAAAAGCTTTAACGCGAAGCGAATCCAAGGTTATTTTTTCTTACACCGATATAATGAAAACGGTATTTCGGTAGGAGGTAAAATGATTAAGTGTATATGTTTTGCAGATGATATGGCGTTTGTTGTGGAATTTGAAAAGAAAATCAAAAAGATCTTTAAAAAAAACTTGAAGAAGAGTTGTCAAGAACATAGGATTAACAAATTGTAGAAGGGTAAAAGAGAATTGTGACTGGAACAAAGCGGTCGGTGTCAAATATAGAAGTAGGAAGGGAGAAAATAGAACAGATCATTAGTTTTCGATATCTGGGTGCTACTATTGGTGACGATATGAAGCGCGAACGTGAAATAAAAGGAAGGATAGGAATGACGAAAAAGGCATTTAGAAGGAAGAAAAAGTCTATTTTCTGGTTCCCTGAATAAAGAGTTGAAGAAAAATACTCATAAAATGCTTCGTCTGGAGTAGTGTATTGTATGCGGTAGAAACATGAACATTACGCAAAAGCGAAGAAAAAAAGACTGGAAGCTTTCGAAATGTGAGCGTGGACAAGAATGGAGAATAAAGCTGGGTCGAGCGGAAAACGAATGAAAAGCTGTTAGAAATGGTGGAGGACAAATATATATATATATATATATATATATATATATATATATATATATATATATATATATATATATATATATATATATATATATATACTAGCTGAATACACCCATTCTTCGCATGGGTCAGATAAAATATCTATGTAAACAAACTGAACAACAACAAAAACAAATATCGGCCATTTTCTACTACTTTTACCTATCCCGGTAAACGGCCCCTGGAACCCTTTAATTCGAAATAAAAAAAGAAACGCCTCTGGCCCCCAACCGATGAGGGTTATTTGGAAGTCAACGCCTATGGGAGTATCACCATTCATCTCAGCGACCGCGAAAACTATGAATTTGACACTAATATCGGTCATTTTTTACTACTTTTACATGTCTTGGTAAACGCCCCTCCTCCTGAGACCCCCTGGTTCGAATTTTGAAAAAAGCGCTTCGTCTTGATCTGGGGCCTCGACCGAGTTACCCGTGATCAAAATTTGGTAACTCTTCGTCCACTCGTCTGGTCCTCAGGCCACACACAGACAGACAGGCAGACAAACACACAAACTCTTTATTTTATTTACATTAGATGTAATTAAAAAGAGAGAAGGGAGAGGAATAGGGGAAGGGAGAAGAATAGGAAGAGAAACTGTTTGGGACATTGGCTAAGAAGGAACTGTATCATGAGGGACGTGCTAGAGGGTATGGTGGCAGGAAAGAGAAGAAGGGGGAGAAGAAAGCTACAGTTGATGGACGATATCAAAACAGAAAATTCGTACATGAAGGCGAAGAGGTTAGCTGAAGAATGTGGAGCATGGAAGATCAGTGGTGGCAAGTGATCTGTCAATAAAGGCAGAATACAGATGGTCATGATATGTACTCAAAATACGTACCGTACCTACCAGATGATGAAAAAATTAAGTTGCTCCTTTTATTCGCTTCAAACATTGTTTCAGCCTTCAATACTCTGGTCTGAATATTGATTGTTATGTAACGACATTGCTAGTTTCAAATTCAGTCGATTGCTTGAAATTGCAAATGTCAAGTACTTCACACATCCCTCATTCCTAAAGTAACAAATTTCGAAACAACGGTCCGGAGGTGAACTTATCATAGCGATCTATGTACTCAATTCTTCCATCATAGATTCAGGATTAGGATTAGGAATTCGATTTCTGGGCTGTCGGCATCGAAGGCCATTTAGCCCGTCACGTATGAGGGATGACGTCTCTCGGCGAGCACACTATCCAAGGGAAGGGAAGGAAGGAAGAGGCATGGGACCATTGTGTTAAGTACCATCCCTGCATTTGCCTGGTGTGAATAAGGGAAACCCAGGAAATACCTCACTCAAGATGGATGGCCTGAAAAAGCTGTTGTACTTTTTCGACCGAGTGCTCCCACTGGGAATCGAACCCGGGACCGCAAGAGCGTTAGCGACTACGCCACGTGGGCCACATCATAGATACAGATACACACAATACTATCATAGATACATCCACCATGCACTGCAAACATTAGTGCAAACAATTTATTGACAAACCGTTTCCAACAAAAATCAGTACCCAAACTGTACTTTCTGTCAAACTGTCTTTACGAATGTACACTCATGTCCAAAATGATTGTCGCATATCTATAACTGTGTTCTTGTAAGAATATAATTTGATAATGATTTTGCAGGGTACTTTTAATACTGGTGCTATGTGAATAATCGGGAAATGTATATTTGTGGTAAATATCATAGGAAAAGAATTATACATACGAAAATTAGAATGAGTAAAACAAATGTTGCTAAATGGACAACGAAGTTTTATTTTCGTTTTATTGTTCTTATTTCTAGAATGGAAGAAAGTAGAAACGCTTTCAAAGTCTTGACTGGTAGACCCATAGGATAACGACCATTAGGAAGACCTAGGCGCAGATGGGAGGACAATATTAAGATGGATCTCGCAGAGATAGGAATACAAAGTAGAAACTGGATGCAATTAGCTAAGGATAGAAGTCAGTGGAGAGCTTTTGTGAACGCGGCACTGAACCTCCGGGTTCCATAAGCCATAGAGTTAGTTTAGTTAGTTAGTTATTGTTCTTATTTACTGCTCTTTTGGCATGAAATTTGCCATATACATGTCTTTGCCGATTATACACATACTAACATTATAAGAAATACCGGGCGAATTCGTTTTCAAATTATATTCCTACAACAACATATTTATAGACATGCAACAATAATTTTGGACATGAGTGTACGTAGAATCACTTTCTCTCTATGACAAAGTTGTTCTTTTGCTGGTTTGCAGTTTAAAGTTTTCTGTCGTACGACACATGAACTTACAGCTTCCTTAACGTGGAATTCAAATCATATATATTTCTAGGGAATAGATCCAAGATCTACATCAAAGTAAATTACACCTACATCATTTTTTCCGATACAGTTAGTTAGTCTGTGCCCTTTTCTGCACCAAGGCTATACGAGACGTGGATCTACACCAACGTAATGCGTTCAATGTTCTTCCATCGGTGCGCTCAAAAAAGCCATTAGGCCAGCGAAGAGAGTAGTTTCCAAAGTTAGTGTTGTAAGCACTAAGAATAAATAAGACAGTTTGTTACATTTAAACATAGGTTCAAACTACATCAACTTCTACTTGGAATCAATCCTCAGTCTTTTGCACCGGAAACACGGGAGTTAACTATTTTGCTATGATAGGGTTCCCGAAGTTATAAACAAAATAGAACAAAGTGATAAGTATATACGTTTCTAGGAACTCCATTTTCTAAAAATGAAAACATTAGATGCTGAGCAAATATTTCATCCGGTTCATTCGA
Source organism: Thermobia domestica (assembly GCF_964235325.1). Classification (NCBI taxonomy): domain Eukaryota; kingdom Metazoa; phylum Arthropoda; class Insecta; order Zygentoma; family Lepismatidae; genus Thermobia; species Thermobia domestica. Next base: position 16,278,177 of record NC_137459.1, read on the forward strand.
ACAAAAGCATTCGCATTTAAAAGTGGACTAACCACTCACTAAGTACTAAATATACGAAACTTACATGCCTGTTCACAGCTTGTTTCTGCTTTCTTCCAGGGCCGCTACTCTGCGCAAAGGACATAACTCTTGAACGAGGCATGTCCTACATGAAGAGGTGACTGAAATTATGCCCTGGAATAAAATACCAGTGATACCATTAAGCAATTCAGTAGCATCCAGCATACGCAACATATTTAAGTGCAAAACGTTTGAAACGATAACTAACAGATGTTACACAGGTTCACAGACAATTGTAATACATCAAAAAGTTACTTAACACGGAAATTTATTTCTCAAACACCAAGGATACGAAAGGTGATATTAGCTCAAGTCCTGAATTACACAAGAGCGACACTATAGTGAAACCATTTTACGAATGAGATCAATTGAAATGTTTCCAGGTAATTCAGAAAATAATATTCACAAATTCAATGTGGCTAACGTAAAAGAGGGTATGCAAAGATTTCCGTAGTGATATCATAGTAAGATGGATAGTTTCCAAATACACCCTACACAAGAAAAAACAACAGTTTCTTTCTGCAGTATTGATATAAAACGCCTAATATGTGTATTCATACATTTTGTTTCTTTAAGAAGTCCCACATCACCTATGAGATCATTTTAAATCGGAAAAATTAGCTGTGAATGATGGAGATTTTTTTTCCGAGGAAGTAGGACATGAATTAGAAAAATGAAAGTAATATTCTAATATTCGCCTGAGGGGACTAGAAAATTAAAAAAAAAAAAACTTAAAGAGGAAACTCACGACAGCCGATCGCGAGATTCCAACTCGGAATCTCTGACGGGTCGCGGTGACTCAGTGGTAGAGCGTTCACCTCTGGTGCATGGAGTCCCGGGTTCAAACCCTGCTCCCGCCAAGTGAACTTTGTGGTGGACAAACACCGTGTGCGTGGGTTTCCTCCCACTTCATTCCACCATTTCATTCATTTCTCATCATCACCGTTTCCTTTAGCCTAGCTGGCATAACCGTGGGAACTAAAACTCAAAAATTTCATTTTTTTTTTTCTTTCGGAATCGGAATCTCTGACTGCGAAGCTAGAACTTAACTCTTCACTTACGTTCACTTGGTAAATACAGTAAAATTGTCAACTTGGCCACCTGCTCATCTAGGTCTCGTTCGTTTATTCCCATATGAAAGGCATACTCTTTAGGAAGGATCTTAAAAGCCTTAGTGGGTGGTATAGAAAATTGACCTATTAGCCTTCTCCTCCCACTACATGGTAGTGAAACAGATATTTTCTCCGAAATTCGGTGTTGCCAACAAAATTCGAACTGAACGACAGCTCTCGGCGAGAATAGGGGGTGAGCAAAAGCTGATCATCTCCGTCACATGAATAAGGAATAGAAGGTCTCAAATGTTTTGGCGAAGAAAAAGTAGTCTGGAAACTACGAGTGCTTGATGTTGCTTTGTTATTTGATACTTTCAACCTGCTTTCAACAGAATATTTCTTCTTCCATTGAGAAAGAATGTTCTATATATCAAGGCAAGTTGGTCAGTGTTTGTTTATTTCCCCCTTCTCTATATAGAAAGAAAGAACCCACATGTATAAGCCATTAATCACAGTGTAATGGGGACCAAAGCTATGGCAACGTCGTTGCACATAAGTGAAGTTACAATGTCACTAGTATGACGATATGACTGTTCGGACAGTTCCGATTACTACCCACTAAGGTTTTTAAGATTTTGCTAGTACTGTATGTTCTGTATTTGTGACTGGAGATAAAGAAGCATGGATTCCCAAGATTTGTTCTTGGAGGTAAATGGCCAGAACACAATCCTGATAAAGGGATGGTGAAGGAAGATGTGAATAAGAAAAACCACGTACAGGAATTCACGAAATAAATGGTTGTACGTATTTGTTTAACCTATCTGTTTTGATAAAACGATTAGCTATATCAGTAGGAGGTTTAGTAATTCCGGAAATTCTCAAGGTTATAGCTAACCACCTCAATTGTCAACTATTGGCATCTGACAGCTTGTCGAAAGATAGCGGAGGTTTTGAGATACGAATTCCCTTATGATTTTCTCAAAATCTCTTTTGCTCCAAGGGAAACACTTGTAGCTCATTAACAAGAGGTAGTTAACTACTTATATTATGATTACTCTTATATACAAGTAGCTGTCGTGGCATTGCTTATTAAAATTTTACAATCAAGTAATACTAGAAATCTTATTCTAAAAATACACCAGTCACACTTAGTTTTTGTAAGTTGGCCACTTTTCAATGGAACCGATGGTGGCCAATATAGACAGGTTTCACTGTACAAAATCATTCCTAACCATTTCTTGATACTAGTGTTTTCAACTAGCACGTTATTTGCAACCTATATACGGAAAATGCATACCCTCTTCTTCTTCTTCTTTTTTTTGATTCAACTACTTGGGTTTAACGTCCCTGCTACTACTACTGCTACTAGATTCTACTGCTTAAACATAATCACCAGTATCACCATCGGGAATTGAACCGAAGAGCAAGGGCAAGCGTATTAGCGACGCGACTAAGAAGTAGGACCATATAGTAACTGATCCAGGAAATCCATGTAGGTGCAAATCCCTCCAACCCAAACTCTGAAGGTTTTCTCCTACTTTAATAACTGTTAGATGCACCTTTTCATCAGTGAACTATGAACATGTTAATTGTGGTATTGTGAATCAGGACGATACCATGATTGGCTGCTGAGCAGCCTGCCTGACTTGCTATTGGTCTGACAAGGGAACCTTCCGAAAAAGATAGTTGCAGTGAAAGATGTGACCTATGCCAATTGAAAGAGCTGTAACAGAGATGTTCATTCCCAAAAAATTAGTTGCCCATAGCAATAGGCTCAGGAAATACAAGGGGTGGAAATTCGGGAAACAGCAATGTTGGACGAGGGGTGAAAAGTGCAAATTCCGAAAAAAAAGGGGGGGCACGGCAAAATACAATACTCACAAGTGATGTATAGAAAGAAAACTTGCCACAATAGGGAATAAATGAAGGCCACCAGTGGGGTTAACAGTGTTGCCAACTGCAATGAAAACTACATGTTTGCATTATATGAAGTGAGTGCAATACTCAGTGTCAATCTGTCATGTAGAACATAAGATATGACGTGTATAATGAGTGGTACAATCTAACAAAAGAAAATAGAAAAAACAGAAGTACGAAAAATACGGAAAAGACGAAGTTGGCCATAATGCGCCACATTTGATCACGGGCTGTGCACATTAGAATGAACGAAACAAGAAGCACCGAATATACAGGAAACCGACGTACCTAGAGTCGAAAAGAAAAACGAGTTCCAAAGTTGGCAACACTGGCCATGAACATCCAGACAATTCTTATATAGTTAGGCTACTCGCTTCACAAAAAGAAAATTCCGGCAACAGGCATCACTCGGAATGCATCAATGCTAGAGTGATTGAGGCAATGTCAAGTCGGGGAACATGAAATGGTAGGGTTGAGCCAACAACCGATAATAGAAGTAGTGAACATTATGTCATGGTTGGATCGTATGTTGAAATATGCAGGGTGTCACACCAAACTTTGAGACCTGAAAGATTTGTGAAACGAACAAAACTGTGACGGGTCCAGTTGTGCAGGAATGTACCATGTCCGGAAGTGATAAAAGTCTGTGAGAAGCAAGTGCCCCCAGGATCCCCATCATAGAGCCCCAGGAGCCAACTTCAAATTTCCAAATGGCAACAGGGACCGAGAGGCACTTCTCTCGATAGATCATGGAATGTGCAACAACATCTATAGGAAACATTTGCTATATGAAGCATGTTTTTCAAAATGGCCGCCACAAATATATGTTGTGTCTTAACATGGCATCGAACATTGTGATCTCAAATTACTGCGAAGCGAAAAGAGATGTTGCAAATCCAATTGCACAGAAATGTACTGATGTCGAGGGCCAAGAGAACTGTGTAAGAAGCAAGTCCCCCAGGGCCCTATCATAAGGCTCGAGGGGTCAACCGCAACATTTCAAATGGGAACAGGGGGCGAATGATATTTCTCTGGATAGATACAACACCGCCTATAAGAAACATTTGCTATATGAAGCACGGGTTTCAAAATGGCCGCCAAAAATGCACGTTATTCTTGTCACCGAACAGATATTTTTGGCGGCCATTTTGAAATCCCATATAGTAAATATTTATGATATGCGTTGTTGCATATTCCAAGATTTATCGAAAGAAATATAACTCGACCGATGGTGCTATTTGAAATTTTGAAGTTGGCCCCTGGGACCCTATGATGGGGGACTTGGGGACACTTGCGTCTCACAGAAGTTTGTCGCCCGCTGACATGGGTACATTCCTGCACAACTGGATGTGTCATATTTTTTTCGCTTTGAAACTATTTCAGTCGCAGAGTTAGGTGGGATACTCTGGATGTGTCATATAGGCGGTGATAGTACTGCAGACAGCAACACACAGCAGATCAAGCCTTTGATTATGTTTGCTTTCTTGTGATAGAAAGACCATCAAAGGTTCCGACACCTCTAGAGTACTGTTTCGAGGCATTCACAGGCGATCATTGTACCATGTGTGACGGATTGGCAGTATTCCGCTGTGATCACTGCAAATGTATCTTCTGTTTGGACCATTGTTTCATCGAACAATTGCACGTACAATATGAACGAGCATGTACAAATGATGCGAAGGCTAATGCCTGTTCCCGAAATGTTCTTTTTGTGAAGCGAGTGGCCTAACTATATAAGAATTGTCTGGATTACCATGGCCAGTGCTGCCAACTTTGGAACTCGTTTTTCTTTTCGACTCTAGGTACGTCGGTTTCCTGCATAGTTGGTGCTTTCTTGTTTTGTTCAGCCTAATATGCACAGCTCGTGATCAAATGTGGCGCATTATGGCCAACTTCGTCTTTTCCGTATTTTTCGTACTTCTGTTTTTTCTATTTTCTTTTGTTAGATTGTACCACTCATTATACACGTCATATCTTATGTTCTACATGACAAATTGACACTGAGTATTGCACTCACTTCATATAGTGCTCTTTGCAAAACATGTAGTTTTCATTGCAGTTGGCAACACTGTTAACCCCACTGGTGGCCTTCATTTATTCCCTATTGTGGCAAGTCTCTTTCTATACATCACTTGTGAGCATTGTATTTTGCCGTGTCCCCTTTTTTGCGGAATTTGCACTTTCACCCCTTGTCCAACCTTGCTGTTTCCCGAATTTCCACCCCTTATTATTCTTGAGCCTATTGCTATGGGCAGCTAATTTTTTGGGAATGAACATCTCTGTTACAGCTTTTTTAATTGGCATAGGTCACATCTTTCACTGCAACTATCATTTTCGGAAGGTTCCCTTGTGAGTTATGTTGGAAGAAAGAGAATGATTGGAGCTTCTTACCAGCAGCATCACATCAACAACAAATTATCATTCTGTCTACGAAGGAATGGATCAAAAATCCGTCTGGCCACTATTCAAGACTTTCGTAGATTGTTCTCATAATGAATGGACAAGTTGATCATCAATCGTTATTTCTAAGGATGGAAAACGTTAGGAAAAAATACTTTAGCCTACAAAAAATATATATATATATATATATATATATATATATATATATATATATATATATATATATATATATATATATATATATACATTATTTTACTTTTTTCAGTACAGTAAAAATCTGTACGTTGGACCCATTTGGTCAGTTGAAAAGTGTTCGCAGTGAAAAGTGAATCACAGAAAATATGTGTTCGACGCAAAGTCTATTATAAAATATAAATTTCTAACGCATCATCATCTACGTATAGTTTGAATTTTATAAATAATACTAGCTGGGCGCTCCATCCCTAGACCCTCGGGTTTTGCTCAGCCTACGGCTTTGCACCTCTTAAAACCCACAATTCTACTAAATTTCAAGTTTTTATTCCAATTCCAAGTACCTAAAATATGAGAGTATATAGGTCCCATAAAAGGACCATTTAAATAACATGAGCAATTTTTCATGCCCCCCCTTAGACCCACTAAAAATTTAAAATATTCACTTTTGGCAATTTTCCTGTGGTCCCAAAAGCTACAATCATGCGAAATTCCAACTTTCCACGTTAACCAGAAATACCTGTTTATTTTATGTCAGTTCATGTAGTTTTATATTTAATTAGGATATAAAAATTATTTGCTCAACAGTAATAATTATCTTAGTTTTACTTTCACACACTACCACTTAAATGTTATGATTTCAATACGCTAATTACCTACAAACGTTGGGTACATAGTCAATTCTTTTATCCTTTTCATATTAAAATAGATAAGATCCTCCGTTTCAATAAAAGCTCTGAAAATCCATACTGTCCTAATCCTCTGAGTAGCGGACATCATCAAACGCGGTCCTTAGCTGTGGATTTACAAACATCCTACATTCAACCTATTAATTGACGTTGTCCAATAAGCAGCACAAGGATTCGCATAGTTTTTCTTCTTTCTTTGCAACACGAATCTGATAGCCATTTGTCAGAAATTATTGCTAGTTTTAAGAAAAATGATTCAAATACATTGAGAAAAATGGAAACAAAGGACACATCAGGTCAATAAACCCTTCTGACTTGAACTACCAAATGCATCAAAATTGTAGAGAATAGAAAAACTTAATGGCGCCGACTTACTCAAAACGTACCCAACAGTAGATATACAAACGAATAAAAGCGTCCGGTTCTGATTTTGAGTAAGTCACATCCCCCTTCCCCCCCCCCACACACACACATACACACCTTTTTTTTAAAAAAAAATATTCGTTGGGTTTACTGGTCTGAAACAACAACTGTAAATGAAAGAATTTCCAAAAAAACGAAAAAAAAATCACGTATTAATTTAGTCCCCAGCACAGAGGTGAATTTAGCATTAGAAGCATAGTAATAATGCCTTCAATGTGGCCAATTTTGAAGACAGACCGATAGCCAACTTACAGTGTAATGCACATCTACAACGGTACGTTGTATATTTGTGTATTGTTACTACTTGTACGTTGTATACTTGTATATTGTTACTACGTTGTGCCTTGTTACTATTGTTACTACTTTTTATTACTTATAAACTTTGGGCGTAAAGTATTTTATATATGTACTAGACTGGTTAGATTATTCGAAGAAGAAAAAGAAGGAAGTTAGATATAATATCGATATATAAAAAAACAGATATTCATATTTTTTAAAATAATATGATTCTCGATTGGAGGTTGTCAGGACAACGAGATATATAAATAAAATGGAATTAGTACAAAAACGGAGTGTGTGTTATTTAATGGCTCAATTTATATAAAAAGAACCAGTGATATCATATATGGTGCCGAAACCCGGGAAGGAAGGAAAAGTTGATATCGTTGTATATGGTGCCGAAGCCCCGAGAGTAATTGTATTGTTTTGGAAGTATAGTAAAAAGCGATCAATATTGAGCCATATATAAGTTGTACTATTTTGAGAAGTGGCCGGATTATATATAGGAACATTATGAATGTTATTGATAGTGGAACGATGGACGATCAAGTAAAAAATTCATCAGACAACATGTTGGAAGCCTTAAAAGAAATATCACGACAAATCAAGGACCAAGCTCGACGTAGTGAAGAGCAGTTTGAGAAGATTAAGGGCCAAGTTCATGAACAGTTTGAAAAGGGAAATCAGCAACTGGAAAAACTGGACCAGAAGGTGAATCAACAAGATCAGCATTTTGACGAAAGATTAGAGCAGTTGCAGCAACATAATGATGGCATACAACAGCAATTACAACAGCTGAATCAGCAAATTGTAGCCAAATTCGAACATTATGATAAAGAAATCGGCAAGGTAGTACAGAGATGCACAGAAGTTCAGGACACAGTTGCTATTATATTTGCTCTAGGAATTAATTCGTGCGGTTGGTACGCACACATTGAAGCTGTAGTACAAACACAAAATACATAAATACCTTAAGAAAAATATTGTCCATCGCTAGCCACCACTTTCGCCCATCTGTCAGGCAATGTACGGATTCCGTGGCGAAAGAAGTCCTCATCCTTGGAAGCGATCCAGTCAGAGACCCATGTTTCGATATCTCCTGAAGAAGTAAACCGCTGTCCAATCAAATCGTTGTTCATGCAATCGAACAAGTAGTAGTCCGAAGGAGCAACGTCTGGTGAATACGGCGGGTGGGGTAACACTTCCCATCCGACATTTTCTAAATAGATTTTGACCGGTTTTGCGACATGTGGGCGAGCGTTATCATGTTGAACAATAAGTTTATCATGTCTGTTCTCCCATTCTGGTCGTGTTCTGGCCAGAGCTTGCTTCAAACGCATTAATTGTCGTCGATAACTTTCTCCATTCATAGTTCACCCGGTTGCAGCAGCTCATAGTACACCACACCTTTCATATCCCACCATATGCACAGCATAACCTTTGCACAGTGAATATCTCGTTTTGGTTGTGATGGACCTGGTTCACCTGGTTTCACCCAGGCCTTTTTTCGTTTAGGGTTCTCGTAATGGATCCACTTCTCATCACCCGTAATAATTCGATGCAGAAACCCCTTTCTGCTCTGTCGTTGAAGCAGCAATTCGCAAATGGTTTTTCGTCTTTCAACGTCTCTGTCTTTCAATTCATGTGGAACCCAATGTGACATCTTTTGAATCATTCCCATGGCTTTCACGCGTTTGGAGACTGTTGTTTGATCAACGCCTAATGCTGCTGCAAGTTGTTCCTGCGTTTGACACGAATCCTGCTCGAGCAATGCTGTCAATTCTTCGTCTTGAAATTTTTTTTGGCTGTTCAGCTCGCTCTTGGTCTGCCAAGCCGAAATCACCACTTCTAAACCGTGCAAACCACTTCTGACACGTTCGCTCAGCTAGAGCATGGTCACCATACACTTCCACCAAAATACGATGACTTTCAGTCGCACTTTTCTGCATGTTAAAGTAATGCAGCAGGACACCCCGCAAAAACACTTTATCAGGCACAAATTGCGCCATGTTCACTTAACTACAAACTGGTGTTGTTGACGCTTTAATCCACTGCCCTATACTACGAACGATACGCGATGACAGGGGTTTGCAACACATGTGTGGATACACGGAACTGTGGGACGCTCCGTTCGTTGCGCCATCTCTTGTCCACCCGCACGAATTAATTCCTAGACCAAATAGGAACTACGGTAAATGAGCATGCCAACCGAAGTAAACAGTTGCCGGATGAAGTAAACTCCATTAAAGAAAAGTGTATTAACGAGAATGCAGTGCGAAATGGTGGGCACATTACATTAGTGAAATGTATGGAGTTTTCACAGAAGCATACTGCCGTATTGGTTAGATCAGATTATCCTAACTTTTTTCCTCATTCGAATGATTTTGACTGCTTTGCTGATACTGTGTGTAATGAAGATCCTGGTTTGTATCAGTGTGCGAAAAGTTATGATCATCTTGAGAACGCTATTGACCGTCTGTGTTCCCCGTATATTCAATATTATATTAATCCTGTGGTTCATGTAGCAGGAGGTAAGTTGATTCCAATATTCGTGAAATGCAGAAAGAAAAACGTGTCTTCCTATTAGTGCTTATGTCGATTGGTCGATTGAATTGAATCTGTTAAATTGTTCATTCAACGAAAAGATCAAAATGATGTTAGTAAACAACCCGATGATGTTTTCACTGAACGTGATGCAGTGCATTGACTTTAATAATCTAAGCATGATATTGCAAAGTTTTGAAAATCCATCAATAGTACAATGCGGTGCTAGCTTGAAACAAACTAACCTTCGTAACCAAGTTCGAAGTGTCCATGTGAGACTAGAGTGTGATCCCAATGTAAAAGGTGATGTTAAATCCATATGTACCGGTAATGTAACCGAGCCTAACTACAGAAGAAACAGAAATCATGGCAGGACACACTACCGTGGATGTCATGTAAAGGACAAATACAGATCCATTAGGAGGCACGATATTTCACCTCCAGTGAAACGAAGAAGAACTGAACCTAGTGTTACCGGTAAGATAACCGAACCTAACCTTAGTAGTGACGGTAAATGCGATTGTGTGACTCGACCTAATCCTAGTGTAGTATGATTACGTTCACCTAAGAAGCATGTAAGCATTAAATCTAATCACGTTCGATGGAGATTTCGTAGAAGTCCCATAGATGATGAAAATTTTCAAAGTAAGAAACAAAGAACTGTAGATGTAAATAACGCGCAAGATTGTATTCCGGTTTATAACTTTCGATGCAACCTAAACAAATTCATTGGTCATGTAACTTAACCTGATGTAGGGACGTCCGAAAGGATATATCATATTGATTCTTAATATGGCCACATATGTCTTAATGTTATGTGTTTTCTTTGATATTTGTATTATCAATCACATTATTCACGTTCCATGTTATTGCAGTATATTTAAAAGCATCTTTGTAATGCTAGGATATATATTGAAGTTAATAATTTATGTTTTCTATAAGGAATTTGTATTTTAAACAATTCTTACTTTTGTGTTCTTGTTACATTCGAATTATATGCTAATAATATAAATATATCCCATAATTTTACGTTCAAAGAACAACTATATGAATATCATATACATCTTTTTTCAAAATCATCTTCATGATGCCCAAGTGGATAATTATTAAATTGTAACAAGCATGTAATGGCCCGGAAAAGGACTTAAATAACTTGCAAATCAAATTTCGAATGTGCCTTATCGTCGCTGAAATGTATAAATAAATGAAGATGATGATAAAGTTTAAAATAAATATGATAATAATATTGTTATAAAATTAAATATGATATATACGTATATTTATATGAATTGTAATTTTCAAGTATACGAGGTGCATTCGAAAACTTAAATGATCAACATGTAAAGGTAAACGGTCCAGAATTCTTTTTCTTTTTATTGAGTAAATGAATAAAAAGAAAAGTCCGTCGGGCGCCATAATATACAACGGTACGTTGTATATTTGTATATTTTTATTACTTGTAAATTTTGGGCGTAAAGTATTTTATATATCTACTAGACTGGTTAGATTATTCGAAGAAGAAGAAGAAGGAAGTTAGATATAACATCGATATATATAAAAAAAGAGATATTCATATTTTTTAAAATAATATGATTGTCGATAGGAGGTTGTCAGGACAACGATATATACAGTGAAACCTCTCAATAACGGACACCAATGGGAATGAATTTTTGTCCGTTATTGAGAGGTGTCCGTTACAGAGAGGTTATAGAAATTTAATTTCCCACAACGGTAATTGTGTGCTGTAATATACAGTAAATACATTGTGTATGGAAGTAAGTACGTAAAATTAAGATGGAAATGCTGTATTTAGCCCTATTTGAATTACTGGGAAGGATGAATGAGAAATTCATTTCTGTTAAATAATATTATTACTGGCGGAAGTGTTAATATATTCGTATACCGGTAATGCAAAAGATAATGCGTGTATGTTAATTTTCTTAAGTATATGTCATCACCCTGTAAGCGTTTCTATTTATTTCAAATTCTCAGAACCTTCTCAAAAGATGCGTTAGGAACTAACTAATCGGCTCAACTCTTTTGTTTAGCGAAAAAGGCATATTTTTCCTCTACAAGGGTAATAAAACTCATTAGCAAGTGTCTTCTGAGAATCCTCAGTACGATTGTGGAAGAAACATGTGTGTGTGTGTGGGTGCGTTTGTGTACTGGTGCTGTATCTTCGTTGGCGGAATGGATGAAAAGGCATATGGGAGTGCATATGTTTATTGACCCAGCCCCAATCACAAAGAATATTCTCTTAAAGAAAGTTGAAAAGGAAGCCCGGAAAACTCTAATCCAGACTTGTTTCAGTATCATAAGTGAAAGAAAAATGTTGCTTTTCCAAAAATATAAGAGAGGAAACATTGCTCGTTGAAAATGTTATTGTAAAACAAAGAATGTTTGTTTTGTTATATATGAAATTGTCGGGAAAGATGCAAGGCCCAGAGGCAAAAGGACTAAATTTGTTAGGGAAGGGAAGATAGTTCGCATAGAATTCTTGGCCATATGACTGACCCTGCCTGAAGGTATTGAAGGTTTTCTAGGATTTTTATCAGAAAGCAATTTATTGAGGGCATAAGAAGAATTTCAAGTTCAGCTTGAAGCTTTTTTGTTGGATGGTTCACCAGGTCTAGACTCATGTTCGATACGCTTGTGAGGAATAATATATCGCAGAACCAAGAATAATTCCTGTCCGTTATGAAGAGGTTGTTAAAACGTCTGGGGGAGAAAAGAACTGTCCGTATCTGAGAGTGTCCGTAAAAGGGAGAGTTTTGTTTCATAAAGGAACATATATTTTTGCAGGGACAAAAAGATGTGTCCGTATTATAGAGGTGTCCGTTAAGGGAGGTTCCACTATAAATAAAATGGATTAAGTACAAAAACGGAGTGTGTGTTATTTAATGGCTCAATTTATATAAAAAGAACCAGTGATATCATTATATATGGTGCGGAAACCCGGGAAGGAAGGAAAAGTTGATATCGTTGTACATCTTATAGGAATTTAACACAATTGAGGCCAACCTATGCAAGGGAACAGCTGAATACCTTCTACTGTGAATAGAAAATAAGAAATAAGACCAAGCGAACGTACTAGAACTTCATTTTGCAGTACTTTTTCAGCCATATTAGACAATCTTTTAATTATAATACAGTCTTTTTTTTATTTTAGTGTTTCACGATATTTTATTATTATTATTATTTAACGGGATTTATGAGCAGATAATTCTTTGCGTACGATGTTCAATAAAGGACAAAATACAGATTATCAAAATACAATCGAGCATATCTTACATATTTCAAAAATGCCTATTCAGCGAACCACTGTTTCCAAGTTACATACTACCACTATATGTAATCCAGGTACTTCCCAATCATATGTTATCGAAGCTAACGAATCAGTGAATACGTTGCGTATGTTTCATAACTGCGTAAGTTTATTTCTAATATTATTTCTGTTCATTTTTATTTAACTGGTATCATTAGTTACTGAACCATGACTAAGCACTCATTCCCAGAACAAAATTTAAACAAGAATTTTAGGAATGATCCAGAAAATGCACCAAAAGATTGCGATCTTGGCCAATAATTAGATGTTGGGTCAGGAGCCTCAAAATTTTTGAGCGGCCTTTAAATCGAGTTTTCGTTTTTTTTACGGAATAAGCACATCATACTGAGTTATATGATAACTTGGGTTTGGCTACACTATATGCAGTTCTCCAGAAATAAAGAGTACAAGAAAACTTTTGATTGAAATATATTGCATCTGTTGATGCATTTTTGGATCAGGGGCCACAAAATTTTTGAACGGCCCAAAATAGAATTTTCGTTTTTTTTTTTTCGGAATAAGTACATCATACTGAGTTATATGATAACTTGGGTTTAGCTACACTATATGTAGTTCTTCAGATATAAGGCCTACAAAAAGTTTTTGATAGAAATGTATTGGATCTTGAATCAGGGACCACAAAATTTTTGAACGGCATCTAAATAAAGTTTTCGTTTTTTTTTTTTTTTTTTTTTTTTTTAACAGAATAAGCACATCATACTGAGTTAAGTAATAATTTGGATTTGGCTACACTATATGTAGTTCTTCCGATAAAAGCCTTATAAGAAAATTTTTGTTGCCCAATAATGTTTTTGGATCAGGGGCCACAAAATTTTTGGACGCCCCAAATAGTTTTTTTTCTTCTTTTTTTTTTTACGGAATAAGCACGTCATACTGACTTAAGTGATAGTTTGGGTTTGGCTACACTATATCTAGTTCTCCAGATATAATGCCTACAAGAAAATTTTTAATTGAAATATATTGGATCTTTTGATCGAAAAACAAAACGAAAATGTGAAACAGTGAACATGAGATGGCTTCATTGGTTGCTCTGAAAAAAGCTCTCAACGAAGGAACTAATCAAACAATCGATGTTATTGAGCATCTAAAAGTCACACGCACACTACTGTCCTTCGTAACTACTTAGTTTCAAATCCGTCCAGAATATTAGGTTTAAGTATTATTTTTCATAGTCAAGGAAAAATTATTATCTAGGATCATTGTACTTACAAATCTGTATGTGACTTCTGAATTTATTTGCACTTCCGAGCTTTCGACTCTCCCCTGGAGTCTTCGTCACGAAAGATAAAAACAGGAAAAAATAAATTTTAAAAAATAAAATAAAAACATCAGGGAATACAATCGAACGGACTTACCAAGGGAAAGGCAATGGTGGAACATACTTTCTCAAGTTCAACGATCACACATCAAATGGCGAAGTCGGTTTGTGCGCTCTTTTATTCTTTAGAGAAAGATTGCCAGCTCATGTTATTATTTTCATTGCTTTGTCAATGCTATGCGAATTTTGTAATTACTGGTTCCCATTCATTATTTAACCATATGTTGTTCATTTTTTTTCTTTCTTTTTAAATGGATAAACAAATTTTCAAAGAGAGACTTTCTACTTTATTTCTGGTCTCCAATAAAATTTCTGAATCTTCTACCTTGTATTTCTTTTAGATGTTTCGACAGACCTAACACCGGGCTTTCTGCTTTTGAATTCCTTGACACGGACCTTTAGATTTCTTTGGTTTTGCTTATGTAACTCATGACAACTGCATTTTACAACGTGTTTCAAAAAGAATTACCTGATTTTGGACGGTAATAATTACGGAACATGGAACATGCCAACAAGAAAATGAGTGTTGTTTAAATGGGCGTGGCCTAGAGTTTCAGAAAATCACCGTTAGATGTCGGCCAATGCTTCTCAGTTTGCAGTCAGTCAGAAGTAAGATGGCGTCCGCTCAACAGAGGGCGTTTTGTGTGCTGCAGTTGGCAAAGACTAAGTCAGTGATTTCGATCCAGCGTGCTTTTCGTCGGCGTTTTGGCATTGATCCGCCAGCACCCAAATACATTCGTTGTTGGTATCGGCAGTGTGAAGACACATGATGCTTGCGCAAAGGTAAGAGTTTAGGTTGGCCTCGCACTTCCAATGAAATGGTGGTGCTACTTCTGGTGGACACAGAGCATTTATAATAGCATAGCTAAAACTTGAAGATTTCTTTTGCAATTCTGCAATATTTGCAATTGCAAGATTTCTAGAACTTTTGCATTTTCTCTTTTTTGTAGTGTTTTTATCAATATACGTATATAGACTTTTAAAATCAGGTCATCTTTTTGAAACACCCTGTATTTCATAAATATCCGATTTTTCATTGGGATCCGTGTAACAATTCTTAAATTGCGTAATGTTCTTTTCTAAGGTCTTTGGGGGTTTCAAAACTGTACGGAAACCCTATTGCGTATAGATCTTATTCAATGCAGTTGTCAATCTGAAAAAACAGCAATCGCACCCATTTTATGGTTTTCGTGTCGGTTTCAGGTGTAACAGGACATAAATCCCTTTTAACCTGGTTATACCAATTAATAATGAGTAGGGTTAGGATTTTATTGCACTATAAATGCGGGGAAAATGCAAAATAAAAAATGCAATTATGCACTAAAAATCTTAAAAAATGCACTATAATTTGAAAAAAATGCTTTCACAAAGAATCATCCGTAACTATTTATTAGTGTATTACCTATATATATATATATATATATATATATATATATATATATATATATATATATATATATATATATACACGCGTGGTTCTACTCTGTTGTGTTTTTCTCAAAAGAGGCACGTAACACTGAACTGGAATGCATGGCGCTTGTCTGCAAATAACGATTTGTACATCGAAAAGGTTCTTTCAGTTTCTACAGAAACCACCGGAGCATATTCGAAATAGACCATATCACTTAATCCTAGAACACTTTCTAATTTGGGCAGCACAAATTTTGTGCCTGAAAGAATGTCCACTATCGCACACAAAACATGGTAACCTGAGTTTTTTTTTCAATACATCTGTCATTTTTCTTGATACTACCAGTCCTACTTCCCCAGGAACACTTTCTAATGCACTTACTGCATTTTTGATTGAGTCAATTGAAGTTGTCAACTTGTCTCCAGATTTCTCCAAGGAAGTAATCACACCTGGTAGAAATCCAAAATTAGATTGAATGTACGCAAGCTTACCTTGAATTTCAGGATTGGCTAGTATCTCTTGTGCAGTTCGAATCGCTGAAGCTTCGGAGGGGTCGAAAGAGTCTATCGTTTTCTTCGCAGCTTCGAAGTTTTGACAATAGTATTTACAGGCTTCTAGCCACGTTCCCCACCTGGTAAGAACGGGGCTAGGTGGTAGAGGGAGTTAAGGATGCTCAAACTTAAAAGCAGCTACACGTGATGGGGCTTTACTGAACACTTTCTTTACACTTCCTATCAGTTTATCACCATCAGGAAACTGCTCACGTATCTCTTCAGCCACTCTGTGGCAACCATGCGCGAGGCACGTAATGTGAATTATTTTCGAATATAGCGCCTGCAGTGAGTTCGCTGCTTTTACCATATACGGTGCAGCATCGGTTACAAAGAGCAGCACGTTTTCGTAAAGGACGCCATTAGGCCATAAGAGATGCATTGATTTATCAAATAACTTACTGATCGTGGAATAATTGACCTTTTCCAGAACTTCGCAAACCAAAAGAAATGTTTTACCCGGCCCACCCTCCTGCATCACTCCAACAACAACATTCACTACATTTCGTCCCTCCGAATCACACGTTTCATCCATGGACACCCATATTTTCTTTTCGTCCACTTGTTGTCTTATACACTGCATTGTTTTCTCGTAAAGTTTGTTCACGTAATTCTTCCTTAATGTCGAAGAATCGGGGAGGGCTTTACAAGTGTATTTTTCCAAAAAGGCACGCAATGTCACGTTGTCCACTTTTTTCAACGGAATGTCAGCACAAATAAATGCTTCGCACAAATCTTCGAAAAAAAACAAACAATGATTTTTGGATGTACCACAATGCGGGAGAAGTTGTTGCGGTTTGCCTCTCGTTTCGCACGTAACTTAAGTCCCCGTGTGTGCTTGTCCCTTGAAACAAGCTGTTCAACGGTAAATTTTCTTTCGGCTGAAACTGCCGTATCAAACACCTTGCAGTAGAGAACACTTCCATCTGTTCTAAATATTTTTTTCAACTCCAAATTCACTCACAAATTCGTTTAAGCTTGGAAGCAGTACTCTCTTTTATCTTTGGCATTTTAACCAGATAAACTGCAGAATTAGGCGTCTACCAACAGCTCACCAAAACAGTGAATGCCAAGGTCACTGAACTCTCGCTCCTTCGCTTCAGTCTGCGGACATTGGCCACGCCTACTCCAACAAATCTTCGAACTGGAATCATGTAGAGCAATTTTCCTTGCATTTTATTTTGTGTAGGCTGAAGAATTCTGGTTCAATTTATTGTTTTTATAATAAAAATGAGAATTATGCAGTTAAAAGTAAGATTAAATACTAAATATACACGTAAAATGCCCAAAAACAGTAATAAAATGCACTTATACACAGAAATGGGCAAAAAATGCAAAAAAATGCACAAACAAGTTTGTCTTAAATTACTTCTTTTTAATAAAACAGGATTTATAACACAACGAGCAATGTTTATACTAATCCAGAAAAAAGCTGCAAAATCAAGATCCTAACCCTAATAATGAGACTGGATATCCACTCATACTACCTAGCTTCAATAAATGGTCAATCCGTATCTGTAAGTCTGTTTTCAGAGAGGTAAGTAGAATAGCAAGTTAAAAGAATTTCTTCCAAATATCTGTTTTGGTACTTTTGGTACTTGTAATGAACCTATTGTTATATATTCTTATATGAGCTCCAAATAATTAAGTTAACCTTGCTTTCCTTTCTCAATAGTGAATCTCAAATTACTATGGATAGAATTCAATTTCTTCAGTAAAAAATCTTGCTGTGAATTATCCTTGTACAGCGGGGGACACTTCTAAATGGTACACCTTAGCCGTAAATCTCCATATGGCTGTACCATTTAGAAGTGTCCCCCGCTGTACAAGAAATGTATGTCGTCCATATATCTATAATAGCGTACCGTGCACAGTATCTGTTATAATATCTAGAAGCCACACACAATAAAAAACATAGTTGCTGAGGTTATATTTAAAAAGGAATATAACCTCAGACAGAATATAGTGGTAAGACAGTTCTTGAACATTTCGTGAGTATGTCTATCACCATGTATCAGTTTTTGAGTTATTACACAAGTGATTTGAATTAGTCGGTAAGTGTTGATTCCGATTTAAACTGTTATAATCCGCTTGTAATGAATTCCAAGATGAAATAAACTTGTAAAATTCTCTAAATTACTTGAATCTTCCTGAAATATATATATATATACGTATTATATCCTTACAAAACAACTATTTCCGCAGAATTCTTCAAAAAGTGTATAATTAATTTACTAAACATACTAGTGGAAGTTCGAAGATGCTTTACTAGCAGTGTATTCGCATTTATTCCTAACAACAGTACCTCACAAACTATACTAATATTAATTACGGCCTATAAAAGAACTACTGTGACGTGGAATCATACCTAAACTTATAGCAGTGGTATAAAATCCATCTACAAGGTAAGAAGGACTAGATAAAAGCTTTAATACTACACATCCATTATGGAAGCTACAAGAAGAACATTCCGATTTCTGTTGGTATAATCTTACGATAACATACCAGACCACGTTGAGTGAGTGGAGAATTTAAGTGGAGCAACGGACAAACATCAGAGTGAAGAATCTATATACATACCTTAACAATTGATATTAATCTATAATCAAGTTACTTTTTTAAGCTAACTGTTAAACAGAAGGTTTTGGAAATAATATATTTTTCTTCTCTGTATATATTCATAGTGAAGATTGATTTTAGTGTTATGTGCTAAAGTTTAGTGTATTAAAATAAGTGTTTCAACCTAAAATCAACGGACTTATCATCCTCACTCAGCAGTCTTCCTTGGATGATGGTGAGTACCAGAATTATTTATCTGCTTTCTTTCAGGATTGCAGTGATCTTTACCCATTAATGCTAGAATCCGTGAACTTTGCTGGTAATCACACAAGCTCTTTCATATTGAGATGGTAGATCTCTATCCAGTCCCAGAGGAGTAACCCGGCTATAAATATGGAACTCATCCACACAGGAATCTAAAGGAAGTAATTGTTTTAAATATTTTGGCTCTACTGAATTAAAATTGAGAATTCTGTATTTTTATGTTTGGCAATTGAAAAATTTATTATTAATTTATGAAATCAGACATTTCCGTAAGCAAAGGGTGGTTGTAGGAAAGGAGGTTACATATGCTTTGCATATCAAAATTTCTCCTTTATCCCTACACCATATCAATTATTGAAGGCTCCAGTGCTGTCATAGGTACTCGTATAGCAAAGCATAACGTCTCGAATTTTAATATTTTAACAGATTTAATAGACCAATGGTTGTCGAAATATGGGACCCGGCCTGAAAGGTCCTCAAATGGCTACAGGCTACTGAAGTAAAATAACCTATGAAATTATTTCTAAACTACAAAGGCGTCTGTTATATACGACGATTATGTAACTGATTTCAACAAAACTAAAACTGAACACTAACGCTTTGTTTCTCCTTTTCAAATACGTATAGCAATATTAGCAAAACGAAAGAGACAGAAAAGTATTTCAATAATGAAATGAAATAAAATCTATGAGCTTTACGTCCCACGTTTAGGGTGTGTAGTCCAAAGGAAACGGTGATGATGAGAAATCAATGAAATGGTAAAATGAGGAAAGAGGGAGAAAACGGGAGAACCCCGAGGAAACCCAAGCACACGGCGTTTGTCCACCACAAATCCCATTTGGCGCGAGCTGGGTTCGAACCAGGACACCATGCACCACAAGTGAACGCTCTCCCACTGAGCAACCGCGACCCCCATATTTCAGTAATAATGATTATAATCAAAGCTCTCAAACATTTAAAAATAATCTGAGTGAAAACTGAAAATTACTTAACTATCTTGTAATTTATATAATCTCATTTATATGAATGCTTTTCACATGGTTCAAAAAGGAAATAACGCCATTATAGTCCAAGTTATTTCAAGAAGTAATTCTAGAAAATCATATTTGTCTGTAAATATGAATAATTATTGCGTATAGCACACACAGCTGGAAAAAAAAAATCTCTCAATAGATTGTTATTCCAGTTTCAACATGATACTGCATAGTGTAAATAAATAATTACATTAATTGGTAAAGTCCACCCTAAATTTGTTTTCAGATCTTAAAGTATTTCACAAACTATTCCAGGAATCAATGCAAAATGCAATAAACGAAAGTAGGAAATAACATCAACTGGGGCTGCTGTAAGGAAACGAATAAAAATTCTATATAAACCAACACAAGAAAGCACAGGTATTTTCGCTAAATGCTTTATCAGATAGAAGAGAAAATGAGTAGGAAACAAATATTTTATATTATATATATATAGAACAGTGACTAGAAAACGCTGTAAAGCGTCCATATATATGTAGGATGTTTCACAGCAATTTTTCTGTTCTTTAACTCTTCTCGGCTTCCGAACTAGCGAAGTCTTATAGAACTGCTATTTCCGTCAGTCTACATGGCAAAAAGAACAAGATAAGAGAAGCACCTTTATGGAATCAATTCAGTGCACCAAGAAAAGGTCCTCTTCCCTCCTTTAACCCTCTATTCAGACCGGAAGTGGTAAAAATCACTCATTTCTTATTTGATCACCTTAAAGGAAGAATGGAGATAGCAAGAAACAGTTTTGATATGGATCAGCGTCCTAAAAATAAATTTCATCTCAATTTTCTATCACCTTATTCGAACCATGTGTGTCGAAAACCGACAATTCCCGTTTGAACACTGATCGCCATAGTGAAAAACCAGTAACAGATAACGAGAAGCAGTTTCTTGATATTAACCCCTTCCACTACGATTTATTTTCTGAATTTTCTGCCCCTATCTACCATTTATTTGTCTTTGTAATGTTTTTCAATGGAAATTATATAACTTTCAAAACATCAATATAGTAACCCTACGTGATGCTACGATAGTTTATATTCTATGACGAGTGTAGCTCGTCATTGTGCGATCTGGCACCAGGGAGCCATGACAAGCTAGACTCGTCATTTCAGTGCAAGGGGTTAATTCAGTACCGCTAGAATATGTTCCATCTCCTATTTTATTCCTCTTGGGACCGCAGTGGGTCAGTGGTAAAGCAATCACCTCCAGTGTGTCGGGTCACTGGTTGGATTCCAGCTCGCGCCAAGTGGGTTTTGTGATGGGGAAAAAAACAGTGTGTGGGTTTTCTCGGGTTTCTCCTGATTCCTTCCACTTCCTTCATTGCATCATTTTCACTTATTACTATCATTACAATCTCCTTCAGCTTCGGTGCATAAACGTGGGACGTAACACTAGAAATTTAATTGTATTCCTCTACTGCAAAAACATCTCCCACCACTCTGGTAGAAATCTCCCATCACTTCAAATTTGAATATTAATCTTCATACAGCATAAGCAGGAAGATATAGGGAGAAGTGTTCTTTTCTACGTTCCAAGAATAAGTTCCGTCTATCACAACCGGAAGTTATACTGATCTACTTTCAGTTCCGGTATGGAACTCGCATAGTACGGGGGAGGCTACTTAGTTTCGCAATATGAAACAGAAGTCATTTGTCTTTTTTTTTTATACTTGTTTCCCTGCATATGTGTTGAAGCGTTTATTGATTCATTGAAGGTTAACGTTCTTATTCTTACCGAGGCTACAAAAAATAAACCCGGGATATGTCTTGTTAGCCACTTCGCTACAGAAGGGTACAAGTAAGAGCTTATAGTGTACAGGAATACAAGTTTTTCTTTTTTTATTGTTACACATGTATACGAATTAGCGTGACCCCACTTACCGTAGTCGCTAACGCGGTCCCGGGTTAGATGCCTGGTGCGGATACTCAGTGAAAAAATAAAAACTTTTTGAGGCCAGCCCTTCTGAGTGAGTCTTTCTCATTCATACCAGGAAAATAACGGGATGGTACCTAATATACTGGTCCCAGGCCGCTGATGGTTTCTTCCTTCTCCAATCCTTTTTTTCTCCCCTTTCCTCAGATCATTCCTCATACGTGACGGACTAACATGGCAATAGATGCCGAAAGCCCAGAAATCTAATTCCTAATCCTAATCCTAGTGACGGACTAACATGGCAATAGATGCCGAAAGTCCAGAAATCTAATTCCTAAATTCTAAACAAATTGGTAATAGATTTACCAAGTTAGATCTTCAGAAATAACAAAATACAAGCAGTAAGAAGTGCATGTACATATGATAATACTGTATAAGTCGACTTGAGCACTGGCTTATGATATGACGGTATTAGCTACAATTGAAGAACAGGGACAAAGTGGCTCAGTGATATAGCGCTCAGCTCTGAGGTGAAGGATCCCTTGTTCGTTCCCGGGTCAGACGATTTTGCAGCAGACATCATGCTCGTGGTTTTTCTCGGGTTCTACTGTTTTCACCTACACTTACATTCTATTAACTCCTTTCACTTTAATTCATTACACCCCTCTTGTTTAGACTAAAGGACCTAAGTTTGGGATGTAAAATTGAAATATTTCGTTTTTCGTTTCAACTCAAGAAAATGCTCCTTTGTTCTTTCTTTTTTTACAAATTTATGTTTAAAAGGATTTTCTGTATTATTTTTATTTACGGTTTTAAAACTTTTTTATTGTCCTAAGCTTTTCTGCTGAACAAATTCAAATTAATCCCATTGCAAATAGACCTTGAACAGCGCTGTTGTTCATAGCGCGGATGTTTCTAGGGACCATGAACCGTGTTATGCAACGAATTCCTGTTTTTTTTTTTTTTTTTTCCTTAACACTGTGTGTTTTACATGTATACTTCGGGATTCATTTGCTTCAACAATTTACATTATATATTAGTTGAAAGAAAACAATCCCGATGCAGGTATGCAAAACAAATCCAGAAAATAATGGATTCTAATATGTTACATAATAATTGACAGCTCTTTCATTTTTTGTCCCCATTTTTTCATCTCCTTAACTGATGAAGCCTTTAGTGAAAGTGCTTGTGTGCGCGCCTTGTTTCGTATTGTGTAAAGTAATACTGTCAATGTTTGCACCCTATTTCGATAATTGCAATTCCAGTCGATTCTACGCCTATCGTTCCCTACATATGCTGCTGTGGAGCTCCCTCGTGGCTCTGTGAATAGTGTACGCGCCTCTGGCGTGGGAGACCTGGGTTCGATTCCTGGTAAGAAATCATGTGGTTCGGATCCCACGTTAAGCTGTAGGTCCATTTCTCAAATAACCTCGCTACTA
Organism: Thermobia domestica; assembly: GCF_964235325.1. Lineage (NCBI taxonomy): Eukaryota > Metazoa > Arthropoda > Insecta > Zygentoma > Lepismatidae > Thermobia > Thermobia domestica. The sequence continues at coordinate 16,301,521 of NC_137459.1, forward strand.
AATGGGATGCTCAACTCAAATCCAATCCGATTCAATGTGCTGCTGTGCTCAAGAGACAGAAGAGAACTTCTGAAATTGATTTGTTCAAAAACTTCGACAAACGAACTTTTCAAAGGCCGGGGACCGTAAACGAAGATCCACTAGCTCCAATTGTTTCCTTTTGCTTTCGAAGTTCAGTGTCCTTTACTTCACCAAGGCGATGTAAGACGCGAACGGGGATCCGAAACACATGATTTTTCATCAGGAAATGAAAACGTTTCCCAAGCCGAAGCCATGTATACTGATCATGCAACTACGAGAAAGCCTCGAATCCCTGTCCTAGTTCTTTTTAAATGTCTTATTACTTTGGTATACTTCGTGTCATATCAATTTGTATTCAAACTGTTCCACTGACAAGATTTATTTATATATATTTGTAGATGTTACCGGTATATATATGCTTAAGCCCGTCACGTATGAGGGATGACGTTCCTTGCCGAGCAAACTTTCCAGTGAAGGAAAGAAGCTGCCTAAAACCTATATGTTAGGTATCGTCCCGTATTTGCCAGGTGTAAATAATGGAAATTCAGGAAAAATCTCAATCAGGATGGCTGGCCTGAAGAAGCTGTTGCACATCTTCGACAGAGTGTCTTCAAACGGAAACGAACCCACGACCGTTCGTACCAAGTCCACTGACAAGAAATGAAAATAAAGATCGCCTATGACTGGACCGCAGAAGTTCCATTTAGCACTCAGACTATATGAGACATGAACCCACAGCTTAACTTGGAATTCCAACAACATGAACTACGACCGGGAATTAAACCCAGATCTGCCAATCCAAACGCTCGTACGGTAATCACGAGAGTAGTCAAGAAATTATCTACTGCTTGCACTGCAATGTACCATCCTGACTTTATATTAAATATTTAAGATGACTGACACGGGGATTGTGCAAAGAATTTTCGGTTCACAATCCATCCTCTACTTGCTTCTCGCACGGTCCCATTGTTTCTCGTTCTCTATTCCAATCAATATATTACGGGAACTAAAATCGTAGTGTAAACATATTCATGCAACATGCTGACCGCCTGGTTGTCTTTGTTAAGGGAATGAGGAGGGGAGGGAACAGTGAAACAAGGGAAATTGATCATCATATTTTACGGAAGAAATAACGCGTTCCCACAATTAAATAGTCCAGAAGAAAGTAATGGTAAAATTTCGCTCTGCCGTAACATGTGGTATAAATTCTTCTTTCTTTGCTCTTTATTATGGAACGGGAATGTCTTCGGTCAGATTCAGACTAATTCCACTTTGGCATGCTGGGCAATTTTGAGCATGACGTCACTTTCCCCTATCTAATCTACGTATTAAGCGGGGATGGGCATTTGTAACCTACTAAGCACAATTTTTCACGCTACATGTAGTCGAATCTTTCCATAATTTGGAACATTTTGTAGGCCATTACTAGTATGGTGAACATATAACGTCACAATTTTGAAAACGATTTTATATATCTTTGCAATTTCCTTGAATTTGGTATTATCTGATTAAATATTTTGTTCACAGTGGCTGTTTTTTTTTTAATTGTGCACCCGGTACATGTATACAGGGTTTGTCCGGGAAGTACCAGGACTGATTTTTCCCGCCAAAATGTGGTGGAGGAGGATGTTACTGAGCTGGTTGGGTGGTGGGGGTTCTTAGCTACCAGCGCACCAGTCGCTAGTCGTCTCCAAGCCTTGACGGAGTATAGATCAGGTTTAAGGTAAATTCCTTTCAAGGTGCCTTGTCATCTTCACAATGAATCGTTTGTTAAGAGCAGCGTTACGCGGTGTTTTGCGTCAAACTGGGTAAAACTGCGAGTGAGGCCCATGACATGATCAAGACTCCTTGTGGGAGAGATGCCATGGGTCGATCAAGTGTTTTTGAATGACACAAATTGTTTCGGGAGGGAAGAGAGCAGGCTGAAGATGAGCAACGGTCAGGATGCCCTTCAACGGCGAAAAGAGATGAAAACTTAGTGAAAATGCTGCATTCTGTGTGGAAGTATTTGAAAAAGACAGAAAACGAGTGGCCCGCATCCGTCCAGCAATCGCTGGATCATGGAAGCTTCATCACGACAATGCGTCGAACCACACCGCCCTTGCTGTCACGGCCTTCCCGACCAAACATGAGATTACACAGCTTCCTCAGCCACCCTACAGGCCAGATGTCGCTCTTGCATACTTTTTCCTCTTCCCCGGCTGAAAAGAGTCATGAAAGCACGGCACCACGGATACGGAGGTAAAATACCTGGGTATTTACTTCATCGGGTAAATACCCTGGGTAAATACCCGGGTATTTGTCCAAAATGGGTATTTTATGTTTCAATTTTCCATAAATGGATTTTATCGTTGTCAATGAAAAATATAATGGTCATTTGTATCACCTGCCACAGGAATACTAAATAACCACTTAACTAATCATTTTTTCTAGTAATTAAATAAAGAATCTGATATTAATTAAAGAATGAATCATCACACAATTCGGAATCATCGCAGACTTAACATTTAAAACTGAGACTGTCACCCAAAGGTTCAACAAATAGGGTTTATATACGATTTCTATGTATACACCCTAACCACCTAACCTAAGGCTTGAAGTCATACTATGATTTCTTCATATTTTTAGGTCTTGGTGAAACGAATCTAAGTTTAAAAGGAATTCACACCTTGGTGAAGAAAGGGCATAGGTGGATAAGATAGTAAAATGGCAACAGATCAATCTTTAGACGACAAGTGAAGGCAGAGACCAATGCGCAACCAACTGCAACGATTATCTTTCCTTTTTGATATTCAAACCAGTTCTGTGGTGCTGCCAGGTCTTGCACTTGTGCAACAGTACAAAGTACTGCAAAATCTCTATAAAACTAAGGGATATTATGCATTTTTTTTGTAAAATATCCGTAGTGTAATATTTGTAACAATTTCAGTAATTAGTAAAATACAGAAAAAAGTCGCCGTATGGTTAATTATTCTTAAAATTTCATAATAATTGAATTTTCGTAAAATATCCATTTTTTGGGTAGGTATATACAAAAAGGGTAAATACCCACTTTTTATTTACCTACCCACTGGGTATTTACCCGACCCACATCTCTAACCACGGATCGGTCCATGCCATTAACCTTTTCAGGACGAACGGCTCAACCCTTGAACCAGCAATTCAAACCTCTTAGCTCAGCTCCTAATTAACCTAGAGATATGATTTTGGTATGTATCTCTTCAGAAAGGATGGAACTTTCTAATTCTGTGTATATCATTCATGTAATGGGCTTTCCCTCTCTCCCTTCAGAATTTGGGGGGAGGTGCCCCCTGATGGAGCTACAAGGATAAAAAATGGCATCCATAGAGTCAAATGAACATACTTACTAGCCATACCCAGTCCATGACTTTTGGGCTTGAGAGGGGTGAATAGGAGGGGTATTGAATTTACCCTTTTTCTTATTGTATATTTTCTTATAAAGACAAAATATTTCAAATTTGGGGAACTCTGGCAACATTGTTATTCATCGTACGCAAGAAAAAAAATTCACATTTACGACAGGTATTTGGGACAATGATACACAAAAGTCAAACCCGTCGGTTCAATACGAATGGAAAAAGAAATTCGGAATCCCACACCTACGTGACACATCCTGTATATTATTCAATATCCACTGTAATGTACTCTAACGTTGACAGCCCTAGCGACATTCCTAATTATCACAGACTCACAAAAAATACCTCGTTGAAAACCTTATAGACCAGCCATTCCAACAATGTAACTTTTGTGTGTCTCGGGCCAAACCAGTAAAACAAAAAGACGAAAGTCAAAATTTTGGGTGGAAAATCAAATTTTTCGAAATTTGTCGGACTATGGCAACGCTGTTATTTGTCGTACGCAAGGAAAAAAATCTCACATTTACGTCAAACATTGGAAACAACGATATAAAAAAATGAATGATGTAGGTGCAATAGGGGTGAAGAAAATATTCGGAACCTTGAACCTACGTGAATCATCCTGTATTTTTTCGATAGATTGTGGTATACGCTAATATCGGCAGGTTTGGCCACGCTCCTAATTGTCACAAGCATATCAGCTATACCTCGTTGGAAAGCTTATGGAACAAACATTCCAACAAGGTAACTTTCGTGTCTGTCGGGCCAAACTAGTAAAAGAAGACGAAAATGAAAATTTTGGAGAGAAATTCAAATTTTTCGAAATTTGTCGGACTATGGCAACGCTGTTATTTGTCGTACGCAAGGAAAATAATTTTCACATTTGCGCCAGACATTGGAAACAACTATGTAGAAAAATGAAGTGTTTAGGTGGAATAGGAGTGAAGAAAAAAATTCGGAACGCCGACCCTACGTGAATCATCCTGTATGTTTTCGAGAGATTGTGGTATAAGCTAACATTGGCAGACTTGGACACGCTCCTAATTGTCAAAAACATATCAGCTATACCTCGTTGGAAAGCTTATAGAACAGATATTCCAACAAGGTAACTTATTGGACACACACACACACACACACAGAGAGAGAGAGAGAGAGAGAGAGAGAGAGAGAGAGAGAGAGAGAAAGGAAAACAGTTATCACCTCAGAACGCACCGTTCTATTTTTAGCCTGGTCAAGGTCAGCTATGGTTATCAGTTGAACCTAAAGGTCGTAAATATGCAATACATTTCTTTCAACTCCAAAATCTTCCTGCCGAAGCAAAAGGAAAGAAAACCAATGATCTTTCGACGAACAATGTTAGGTGAACCAATGCGAGTTTATTCTCTGCCGTTAGTAATTTTTCTGTATTCCTACTGCACTTACACGGTTTATTTTTTGCAGAATTTTTCACAATAACGGAGATAAATGTGAGAATTATTTTTCTTGCATACGACAAACAACAGGTTGCCATAGTCCGACAAATTTCGAAAAACTTTATTTTCCCCCCAGAATTTTCATTTTCGTCTTCTTTTCCTTTTACTAGTTTGGCCCGACAGACACGAAAGTTACCTTGTTGGAATGTTTGTTTCATAAGCTTTCCAACGAGGTATAGCTGATATGTTTGTGACAATTAGGAGCGTGGCCAAGCCTGCCAATGTTAGCGTATGCCACAATCTCTCGAGCAAAATACAGGATGATTCACGTAGGTTGGATGTTCCAAATTTTTTTCTCCATTCCTATTGTACCTAAACCCGTCATTTTTTATATCATTGTTCCCAATGTCTGGCGTAAATCTGAGAATTTTTTTCCTTGCGTACGACAAATACCAGTGTTGCCATAGTCGGACAAATTTGGAAAAAAATAATTTTTTCGCACAAATTTTGACTTTTGTCGTCTTCTTTTACTAGTTTGGTCCGAGAGACACGAAAGTTACTTTGCTGAAATGTCTGTTCTATAAGGTTTCCAACGAGGTATGGTTTGTTTATGTGTGACATCTAGGGGCGTCGCCAAGCCTGCCAACGTAAGGGTAGACGAAAAGTTCTCGGGAAAATAGGAGCAGGATGATTCACCTAGATTCTATCTTCCGATTTTTTTTACCTAGCTATTGTACCTTTGCCCTTCATTTTTTGGTATAATTATTATCAATGTCTGGCCTACAGGTCAGAATATTTTTTCTAGGGTACGACTAGAAACAGTGTTGCCAGACTCACAAATTTCGGAAAAAATAAATTTTTCACTTTTTCTCTTTTTTTCTTTCTTCTTCTTCTACGGGTTGGGTACGGTAGCCTCAAAGGTTATTTTACTAGAATCTTTGTTTCATAAGCTTTCCAACAAGGTATAATTCATACCCATGGAAGAATTAGGAGGGGTGCTAGGACCACCAAAGTAAAGGTTTACGATTTTCTTGAAATCCCTGCCCGTCCTGAAAATGTTAAAGAAGGCGTAAAGAGGGAACTCAAGAGCATTCCAGTTTCTGCGTTCCAGGGAGCATTCAGTGATTGGCAGAGTCGTTGAAAACTATCTAGGTATTAACTCGCTGTGTCAAAATTGTGAACACTTCTTTTTGAAAAAAATAATTCAGTCCTACTACTTTGCGGACAAACTTTGTATAATGTCAGGTGTATCAAAAGTCCGGGGCCATGAGCGGTGGAATAAAATGGTGGAACTGTTCCTATCGGATCAGGCGCTTAGGCTCCATACTGGCTAAAATGGCGGAATTATTCCTATCGGATCAGGTGTTTAGGCTCAATACTGGTTAAAATGGTGATTTTTTTCCAATCGCAACACCCGTTTAGGCTCAGCACAGGTGAGACACTCTACGTTAAATGAAAAAGCAAGTTTCCAATTTATCAAGTTGTTTGAATGAAATCAAAAAGGTACGTAAAAATGACACAGGGCACGTGCAATGCTGTTGTGTGAGGAAACCTACAACACCTAAAATTTATTTACAACAATGCTGTATTGTTGGTGTGATGAGGGTCCAAGGAAACAGATTGTTGAACTGATAACGTTTCTTTTTCATTTACCTGAGGGTGCCTTACAAGAGTGGAGCCCAAACGGGTGGGGCGGCTGGAAAATGTCACCGCCGGAGATGGAAAACTATTTCCAACAGCTTTCCTCCCTTTCAATTTTTCGTACTTTTGCTCATTAACAGAGTTGGCCTACGGCCCTGGACTTTTTATACACCCCGTATATACATGTTCTCTGTACGTTTACGTATAACTTCGTCATAAGTGTACCTTTATAATTTAAGAATATGCTTTACATTTAAATATGTACTGAGAGTCTTCCCAGCTAGATCATGAACATGTAAACGGGAGCAGTGTGAAAACCATAATTAACAAATAACATACAGAGAGAAAAAGTGATTGAATGGGCCAGACTCGAACCCGGGATCTACAGCACACCATGGCGATGCGTTAACCACTACGCCACGCATTCCGCTTCTCAGAACTGCCAAAAACCCTCTCAATCCTGCAGTCGGTGCTCTCTACTCGGACCAGCTGCTGTGCTTGGACAATCCAATGTCCATATATTAAGGACACCTTTTTACGGTTGTGATTTCGTACCCTCCTTTCCTTCCTACATTAATATAATAAGGCTCACCTCTAGTACGTTGGGTCACTGCTTCGATTTCACCTCGCGCCACTAAATAGGCTTTGTGGTGGACAAACACTGTGGACGTGGGTTTTCTTGGGATTTCCCCGCTTCCTCCTACTTTCTTCATTCCAATATTTTATTCATCACAGTCTCCGTTAGCCTCAGTGATAATCGTGGAACGCTGAACTTAAAAGAAAAGAACAAACAACAAAGTGGAAATTATCTGAAAATTATAGAATCCATGAGCTGGAAAAGTTGTTATACTAACGTTATAATAATAATAATAATAATAATAATAATAATAATAATAATAATAATAATAATAATAATAATAATTAAAAAAAAAGAACATGGAGTGACCTGTAGTTCGCCTTGGCCACATTAAGTCATTCAAAATAAAGTCGTCCTCATGTTTCTCTTTCCAAAAAGTTTGTGAAAGAAAATGCAACAACTCTGAATACATTGCTATGAGTTTTGGACACTTATTTTCAGCTGAGAAATACATAGTGATTTGAAGCAGGATTTCTACATAAAACACATTTAGAAAGGTGCGTCGAAATACTCGTACATGCAAAATAGCTTTTCTGTATATTCATGAAAACAATTAAAGGCAGAGGCTGGTTGTTTTTGCGCCGTATTTCAATTAAAAAGATTTACTGAAAGATATTGTCATTTGACTAGTATTTACATGCACAGTCTTGTTCAAGAAAAAAAAATGTCCACCCACCTTTCTTTAGAACGCCATATTATGGCAACTATACCTACGGAATTCTAATAATTGGCTCTAAATGAAGATCTTCATTGGTCAAATAAAACACAAATTTGTTCAACTCGAACTGTAGGTATTAGGTAGAGATGGCCAGTTTTTATTTTTATCTTATTAAAAAAAAAAAACAAAAAAAAACTGTACTTAGTTACAAGATATGCGAGTTATGCAACCTTTCTTACACCAAGGTTAAGCACCATCATAATACATATTAAAACATCCTTTCTCCCGCTTCTGTTTTGATGGCCTTGGTTCGAAAACCTATATCTTCATATTTACTAATCGTACGACAATGGAACTTGGTACATTATATAAAATACGACAGTGGTTCCAAACCTTTTCTGACCGATGACACACCTGACTGAACGCCAAGACATTGCGACACACAATTCTTTATTTATTATTAACAATATTAATTACAATAGTGTAATCCTATACATTTTTATAAAGTGGTACTAAGCACTGTTGCTGCCGCTGGAGACGTTGACTGGTACTGACTTTTGCTAATTATTAAATGCTTCATGGTTTTTAAATTTTCAAATTTTCCGACTCATTCTATAAAACACATCCGCTGGAATCCACTGGCCTAGACTTATAGAATTTTCTAGGGTACTTCTTTTGCAGGTACCTGCCCCTGGAGCGACCACAAAGGTGATCAAATATATATATATTCTAACATTTTATATAATTTTTGGATTGTAATAAAGGTATTTAAAAAAAAAAAAAAAAAAACTCACGGATTTCAATTTTGTCTAGGATTTCTAACTGAAGCGGTTTGTGGCAAATGATCAAGGAAGGATGGGAGATTTATGAACTATGTTTACTGGTTTAAATTCATCCGGGATAATATCGACCACACCTCAAGAAAAACAGCAAATATTCTCTAGTGTGCCTTACAACTGGAATGAGGTTTTGGATTTTTGAAGCGAAATTGCAGAATACAAATTAAGTGTTAGTGGGAACAACCATAAAGCACATGTTGAATAGCTATAGCCGGTTTCTTGCAACAAACGACGTAGAGATTTCTTGGGCGACCTAAGGTATCGATAACTGGCATCTTCCATAACATACATGCGGGGTCCGATGCCTTCCTGTCTCACTTAGAAGCGATAATGTTTCTTCTAATTTATTTACTAGCGACCATATTATGTTCCTGTCTGTGGTAGAAAGTGAGGAAAATTTGTTTCTAAATGTCCTTTGTGTAGCAACAACAGATTCCACTCTCCAAACACTTTTAACGATAAAGGTATGTTGCTCCAAAGAGTTCTCTATTCTCAGTCTCCTAATCTTACTCACATACTAGTACAGAACTGTAGAGCACATTTCCCAATACAACGGCCCAGATTCCTGTTTCTTATTGACCTTGGCGAGGTTGCCATCTAACGAAGAAAACTCAAATCTCCATACCGCACTGCACCTCATTCCAATTGTAAGGTACACTGGAGAATAGTTGCTGTTTTCCTTGAACCGGGCCGATATTATCCCAGATGTATTTAAACTAATACACAGTTTCATATATCTCCCATCCTTCCTCCATCATTTGCCACAAACCGCATGAAAATCGGACTTCAGTTAGAAATTCTAGTCGCAAATGAAGTCCGTGAGTTTTAAAAAAATCGCCCTGTACATATGTCAGGTATCATTAAAAAAAAAAAAAAATGGTTCATTCTAAAGACAATGACGTACTAGTAATCTAAGTTAATTAGGAGTAGGAGCTTCCTAAGTTTTATTATTATTATTATTATTATTATTATTAATATTAATATCCTACTGATTTCTGAAAATGGCAAAATATAGATCCACTTTATTCATATATTTTCATACCTACTAATCAATTTCAATGAAACTTTACATATACACTATGTGATCAAAAGTGTCCGGACACCTGGCTGAAAATGACGTATAAGTTCGTGGCGCCCTTCATTGGTACTGCTGGAATTCAATATGGTGTTGGCCCACCCTTAGCCTTCATGACACCTTCCACTCTCGCAGGCATACTTTCAATCAGGTACTGAAAGGTTTCTTGGGGAATGGCAGCCCATTCTTCACGGAGTGCTGAACTGAGGAGAGGTATCGATGTAGGTCGGTGAGGCCTGGCACGAAGTCAGCGTTCCAAAACATCCCAAAGGTGTTCTATAGAATTCAAGTCAGTACTCTGTGCAGGCCACTCCATTACAGGGATGTTATGGTCGTGTAACCTCTTTACCACAGGCCGTGCAGTATGAACAGGTGCTTGATCGTGTTGAAAGATGGAATCGCCATCCCCGAATTGCTCTTCAACAGTGGGAAGCAAGAAGGTGCTTTTAAAACATCAATGTAGGCCTGTGCTTTGAGAGTGCCACGCAAAACAACAAGGGGTGCAAGCCCTCTCCAAGAAAAACACGACCACACCATAACACCACCACCTCCGAATTTTACTGTTGGCACTACACACGCTGACAGATGACGTTCACCGGGCATTCGCCATACCCACACCCTGCCATCGGATCGCCACATTGTGTACCATGATTCGTCACTCCACACAACGTTTTTCCACTGTTCAATCGCCCAATGTTTACGCTCCTTACACCAAGCGAAGTGTCGTTTGGCATTTACCTGCGTGATGTATGGCTTATGAGCAGCCGCTCGACCATGAAATCTAAGTTTTCTCACCTCACGTCTAACTGTCATAGTACTTGGAGTGGATCCTGATGCAGTTTGGAATGTCTGTGTGATGGTCTGGATAGATGTCTGCCTATTACACTTTACGACCCTCTTCAACTGTCGGCGGTCTCTGTCAGTCAACAGACGAGGTCGGTCTATATGCTTTAGTGCTGTACGTGTTCCTTCACGTTTCCACTTCACTATCACATCAGACAGTGGACCTAGGGATGTTTAGAAGTGTGGAAATCTCGCGTACAAACTTCTGACACAAGTGACACCCAACCACCTGACCACGTTCGAAGTCCGTGAGTTCCGCGGAGCGCCCCATTCTGCTTTCTCACGATGCCTAATGACTACTGAGGTCACTATAATGAGTATCTGGCAGTAGGTGGCAGCACAATGCACCTAATATGAAAAACTTTTTGGGAGTGTCCGGATACTTTTGATCCTAGGATATGTAGGTTTTTTTTTGGCGGGGGGAGTACCTTTGGTGCAGGTACCTGATCCTGGGGCTCGTCAAGAGCGTCCAAATTAGGAAAAAAATGTCTTTTGTTTTTCTAAGGAAATTTTCGTAAAATTTTCCCGAATTTATTGATCGTGACACATGCGTATTGTTTGATTCGAAAGCCCTGCATCACTCTGAAGACAATGACGTACGAACCATCAATCTACTACAGCAGGAACTTCTCAAGTGTATTTTTATTTCAAAATGTTTAACAGATTTCGAAAATGTTCCTATCTTCATACCTACTTAGCGTATGTCACTGAAACTTGGCAAAATATGGTCCAGGTCGTGTTATAACCTTTGGAAACATTTCATCTAGGTACCTGTACCATAATCCTATTGAGGGCACACAAATAGGTTGCCGGAAAATCATTTTCTTGAAAATTTATTTTTAAAAAATCTTAGCATCTCTCCCGGATTTACAGGTCGAGACATGTACAAATAAAGCTATTTGAACGGCTGATTTATTCCAAAAATAAAGATATACGAACCATGGACCTCAGGTAATTACAGCATGGACAGTAGCTTCCTACATCAGACTATAATTTTAAGTTATAGTATCAGGAATATTGGCCAATTTCAACCATTCGACCTGTTTTTTTTTTTTTTTTTTAAATATTATTATTTATTTATTTATTTATTTATTTAATGTACCACTAACTTGTATTTGCTACTTTTTCTCCCATTTTTCACAATCCATGCATTGTTTGTAGCGTGAACCTCTTAATGAGATCGTTATGGAACTCACTGAAACGCTACGGCAACCACGGCTGAGTTACCTTCTGCTACCGAAGATCTGATAATATAACCTGATTCCTATACATATCAACACTACAGACTGTAAGTATCAGTGAGGGAAAAAATGTAGAAAAAGGTATGGTTATGGCATTTATCGTAGAAATCTTTCTCGTCTTATATAATAAACAACTAGCTGATGAAGTACCCGGTGTAGCTCGGGTACAATATAAGAAGTTGTAGCTATTTACACATTAGCTGAAATACTTCCTTGTCCCCCCCCCCCTCCACTAGAGACTTGCACGGGACGGGTGGGCTGACTCTGTTATTTCTTTGGGCCGGGCCGGGCTTGGGCGGGCCGACACTGATTTCTCTTCAGGTCGGGCCGGGCTGGGGCCGATTAATTGCAATTCTTTAATAATTATTGACTTTCGTTAAACGATAATTAGAATAAAGGCAAATGTTGAAGAAGTGTGCCTATGAAAAATGTTACAAAATGAAACTTTTAAAATTTATCGGGCCCGGGCCGAGCTTGGGTCAGAAATTTTAAAAAACTTATCGGGCTGGACCGGGCTCGAGCCGAAAATCTCCGAATTTTCGGGCCCGGGATGGGCCGGGCCTAGGTACATTCGGGCTGGACTGAGCTCGGGCCGAAAAATTCGGCCCGTGCAGGTCTCTACCCTCCACTCACCTTTTAGAAGCAGAATTTTCGAAACCGCTAGGAAACTTTTCAATTATTTTTAATGATGAACTTATATACCAAGATCTATCTACGTAAATTGAGATGTTCCTAAGATGATTAAAATTAATAGAAGCTGCCCTTCTATCACTTTAGATGGGGAATTTTCGAGAACGCTAGGATATGTGTCCAGTTATTTTAAATTAAGAATTTATATAACACACAGAGAGTGAAAAAGGGACTGACTGACGAACGGGACTCGAACCCGGGATTTCGAGTCTTGGTCTAGCCATTCACTTTTTCACTCTTGTGTGTTATTGAATTCGCACCAACAGAGGATCAGGTGTGTAAAAATAAGTTTAAATTGGTTGTTCCCTCGTTTCATTAATATACGTGTACATGAGGAATTCATATGTTCATACTGAGTTTCATCTCCCTAAGTTGAGAGTTTACTGAGATACTTTATTTATAGCATAAATTTTAAACCACCTTCTACTCTGTGAACTCCCTTATTTCCACCTGAGAGCACGCACAAAGACTTGTTAAATAGCTAGCCCGAGAAAGATTCCAAATTTCACTTGAAACGATTTAAGGGTGTAAATTTGTATACGGGACAAACATACATATATTTAGCTCTAAATATTAGATTATTACAAAATAAAGAGAACATAAAATCGTTGGGAAATTACTCATTGTTTGCTGGAGCTCTGGTCAGTAAGTTTTATTTCATTCTATTTATTTATTTTGTTTTATGTCTCACGTTTATGTCCTATAGGCTAAAGAGATTAATGACTACCGAAAGAATGTCTAGGAAAAATCAAGGAATAACAATGTAGGAGGAAATAGGGAACCCGAGAAAACGCACTGACACAATACTGTTTATTACCAATTCCAGAGCTCACAGTGGTTTGATCTCAGTTGAAAAGTGACCAAAAGCACACCAAAAAGTGAGCACAATCTCATCATGCCCCCTTTTTCCTTTGTCAATTTCTCCATCACCTCTCTCTTTGTTTGTTGTTTTGTTTCATCTTTTCTTCTTTACTTCTTCTTTTTGAGCTTCCTCCTTTCTTAGCTTTTCTCAGTATGTTTTGCAGTTACTGTAAGCAGACTTACCAGATGTAAGAAGCTTCTGAGTAAGTGGAACCAGTTCTGGCCTATTTCCGAATTTCTTCATCTCAGACATTACATTTAACTTAGCATTGAGAGTTCTCAAAGCCATGAAATATTCAAATTCATCACCTACTCTTAAGAAGAACATACAAGGAGCATAACACAAGACGAACACGATGAACCACATAAACACGCACACATAACGTTGAGCGGAGCGTTAACTAATACGAGAGAAAACTAAAAGACTATTATGATAGAAGAAAGAATAGACACAGAAGGGTTCTCAACCCCATCTTGAGAGCTTAAGCATCCACCAACCATCCACTGTGCATTAGAAAGAATAAAAGCTGAAGTGAGAATAAAGCTGACTGTTTCACATGTGACAGCAAGTACTGAAGCTTTCAGAAGAGTAATGAGTAACAAGTTTCTATCTTTTTCCATTTGTTTTTATATTTTTCTTAGAAAACTGCCAATGCAAAACATAAATCACACGCTAAGTGACTCGCTATGAGCCCTACAAATTCACATACTATGAGTTCGAACTACAACCAATATGTACGAACTGTGATAATATTCTCAACAGATGTCACAACAGTCGGGGTCTACCCCTTTAGCTCAAAGAAACGGATATTTCTGAAAAATACCGAAATCTGTGTTCCACGGATTTGAGTGACCGACATTTTGAAGTAACAGAATTCGACCAGTGACGATGCCAAAGGGAAGACAACTGAAAATGTTTTAAAAAATCTTCCAAGTTTAACGTCCCACGATTATGCTGGCTAGGCTAAAGGAGACTGTGATGATGAGAAGAGCTCACTTGGTGCAAGCTGAGCTCGAACCAGGGCCACCATGCACCAGAGGTGAACACTACCATTGAGCCACCGCGGCCCCTGATAAATTTTAACTTGCAAAGGGGATTGGATATGTTTGAAAGGTGTTAGACAAACGTTTTACTTCAACTATGACATTTATATGTGGTCCCTATTCGAAATGGTAGTTGCTACGTAAAATTCTGAAATTTGCTTGCTTGTCATGTTAAATCGTGGTTACGTGGTAGTTGTGCGAAATTTTTGTCTTACAAAAAAAACTTTTCAAATATACATATATAGAAACTTTTTTTGCCATTTAATCATTTTAAGCTGCCACGCGAACTCGTCTAATATCGAAATGGTCAAATTTTGATAATTTTAAAATGTTGGCAAGTAAACTTATTAGGATATAAGTTTCCCAGATAAAAGGGTGAAAACTGACTTTTAAGATGCTGTGTTCATCGTACAGTGTATTCTTATATAGTTGCTGTCTAATGCTGCGACATCGCAGTGGAATTAGAACTCAGACTGGGGTTCATTTTTGAACCGGCTGACATCTGGAATATAGTTATTTCCAGTATATGTGTCAACACGAAATAGTTTAGAATATATACACCATTCATATTAACATTTGCCATTCTTGCACAAGAAAATATCCATTTATAGGCGTTAAAATTTGAGGAACATCATTTTTTTTTCTCCAAAAAGTGACATTGGCCCTTTTAGACCCAAGCCACAGCTATATTATATTGTATATATATATATATATATATATATATATATATATATATTGTAGTATTTTAAGCCCTAGCTTCATCCCTATAACAATGCCACTAACGCATATCAGCATGGCGGAAAATGCTGTGAGGCTTATGCCTTTGTAACGACCCCAAGTACAAAATATTAATTAGAGTAAATCATTTTACGCTAATGAATAATTGGATCTTTAGAATCCTGGTGAAGAAACTTAAAATTCCAAATCCACCTATCCTCGATTGGTGGAATTATTACATTGCCACGATTAAATCATTACTCGTAAGTGCTAATAATTTACCAATGACTCAGGTAAGCAATAATCTTCACATAAGGAGACGACAGGCTCGTTTAAGTCATCGAAAGCTAACGCGTTGAAATTACAATCACTTACTTATGAGTTCATGACAGATCACCAGATATTCAAAATTAAAAAGACAACCGAGCCATATTAGTGGATCTGTGATTTTAGGTCTCAGAATGAAAAATTAACCTTAATCATGTATAGGTGACGGAAAGGAATTTGTGTGGTAAAAGAATATTTCATACAAATTAATTTTGTGACAAGAATTTTATTTCCTTAAGGTAACACGTAGCTTCACGTTGACGGAAAAAAAAAGAAACGAAAAAAAAAAATTCCGCTAGGCAGAACGGAATATGTAAAAAATGAATACGATCAACTTTTTAAGGCAAAAATATAAAGACGACACAGGATTAGTCATCGTGCGTTGACTGAAACATTGTGATTTTGATGATATACAGCATGCACCCTACAGTTACGATACAGCCCTGCAGCACTGGCAGCAACGGAGTATGGAATAGTGCATCCTCATGCAGTATGCGACCCCGACTCACAAGGACTGGTTCAAACGACTACCTCCAACGAACTGGCGCAGCTAGACGGTTGAAATTAATACATTATTTCTTCCATAGATGGCACTATATACCATGAATGGCTTATTGTAAGTGGCGCGATATTTTAGCGTCATGCCGGGAACTTTTGGAACTGCCCTTGCAATTGAGTATTGTCTGTTCATTTTGACAGATTTTGAATAAGACGATGTTAAAAGTTATGTCAGGTAAAACTTTTAATTTCTTTCTATTTCCAATACTTCTAACGTTCACGTTTTAACACTGTCATTTGTTATATTCATTTTGGAAAGTGTAAAAGTTGTGACTTTTGCCTTATATGATCCTTAGTTCCTTTAAGCATGCGCGAATACTAACACACATTTTACCATACACGTGCTGGAAGCTGGTATCGCAGCGGCAGCCTCGCTGCCTAAAACTTCGCGTGGTCAAAACTCGCAGTTCAAAATCTCGTACAGACAAAACCTTGTCATAATAAAATATATAAAACTGTGAAGAAATAATAATAATAATAATAATAATAATAAATAATAATAATAATAATAATAATAATAATAATAATAATAATAATAATAATAATAATAATAATAAAAGAATCCGAAAGTGCATAATTTCGACATTAGAAGAGAAAAAACTTGCACTTAAAAAATGAATTGATATATAATAGTAAAATAAACGCAAATTCGGACAAATATTATCAATCGAATCTAATTTAATCAAATTTATTTGGTGAGAGCGAACTGCGAATCCCACCACGGGTTCAAAGTTATGCCAAAAGTATAGTATATCATGAATCATTTAAGTTAAGAAGGTAAACTCTGTATTTGAGCTTCTTACGAAAAATAAATAGAAATGTGTCCTTGCGTTTTCGAAAATTCAGCTTTTAAGGGAGAGGAAAGGGAGCAATGTCTATAGTTTTCTTTTTTTCTCCTCCACATTTAAGTCGATGTGGTTTGTCATCATCATTTGAAAACAGCTAAACCATTTGAAATGAATTTTCTGTCTACTATACTGTTTTATTTTTATTTTTAAACTACAGAATTCTTAAGCTTTCAGTGCGATAAACACATTAGAATTCATAATAGTAGTCTCTATCCGTTATGAAGAGGTAATATGGCATGTTAGTAGAATGTTGAGGGGAAAAGGGGGAAGAAGGGACTCCGTATAATCTGACTGACTGATTTTTTGAGTTTTACGTCCCTTTTCAGCAACGAGGCTATATGAGACGTGGACCTACTGATTAACGTGGAATCCGAACCACATGCGCTCCCACCGGGAATCGAACCCGGGCCTCTCACGCCAAAGGCGCGTACGCTAACCGCTTAGCCACGGAGGAGCTCCCCGTATAATCTGAATATGTCCGTGAAATAGAATGTTCTGTTCCGTAAAATACATATATTCTTACCGGTCTGTCTTATCGAGGTGTCTGTTAATGGCTGTTTAACTGTATAAGCTATTTTAAGTGTACTGTAAGTGTACAAGCTGTACAGTGCTAAACAACCTGGCCCACAGAGCAGTCTCCGTAAGTGACTACGAAAGTTTACAAGAGGAACTCAATTACATTCGTTTGACGATAGAAGAGAAGGGCTACAGTCTTACAAATATCAACATGGCCATAAAAGGGGCCGTTACTTACCAAACAGTGATCAAAAAAGTCAAGAGAGAGGATTATCTTTACTCACCAGCCACATCTCTAACAAACTCAGCAGAATACTTGCTAGAGATGGCATACGAGTTATTCGCAAACCTCCAGAAAACATCAGATCGTTACCCAAACCAGTGAAAGACAACCTTCACCTGCTTACTCCTGGTGTATATCGCATAGCATGTGAATGTGGCAGATCATACACAGAGCAAATTAGACGTACCATAGAACAACGATGCAAAGAATACAAAAGACACATAAGACTTCAGCAATCCAGAAAGCCAGGACTAACTGAGCATAGCTTAGAGCTGAGCCACAGACTCGATTTTACAAATACCACCATAGTGCCAAGTGCAGCAATTTTCGGGACAGAATAATAAAGGAAGCCATAGCTATCTCATGGGAAAGGAACAGTCTCAATAGAGACAATGCGTTTCAACTCAGTCCTATATGCTCCGCCCTTTTCAGGAACAAAAACCAGGCGTTCAACAAAGCCATTTCTCGTAGAAACAACAACAGCTAATCAAGAGCCAGCAATCCCCTCAGCCAATCACAAACTCGCATTCATAGTCACCATATATACTGTCACGTATCTCCGGCCTCTTCTTAATAAGAATCCCTAAAGATGAATACAATATGTGTATTCAAAACGTCGGATGTCAATGTCTTCACCTGGCTGATAGCATAGAGGGCTCACTAAAATCACGTCGCCACGAAAAATTCAATTCTAACCACCTAGGTATGTTTATGTCAATAGTCCACGCTATAAACACGGCCATCCCCGTCGTATCTACAGTTCTTTAAATACAACTCGATATAGCTCAACAGTAAAAACGCTACATAACATCTGTGTATATTATAAAGATATATTTAAGAGTTCACTTACCCAAACCCCTTCTAGGATCTCGACTCACGGTCCATCATTTGATGAAAAAATACAAATGAATGAATCCATCCTAGAAAGAAAGAGAATGATTAAATAGCAAAACTCATGGAGTTTAATATTTTTTTTTAAAAAATACAGAAAATAGTCATAGAAAGTAAACGAAGGAAGAACCTAAATCACACATACTAAATTCTGCTACAAGATTCATTAGACTCACAAAGAGCAGGTATTCTGCGCTATTTTTATTTTTCTTCGACCATGCTACCTTTCAGTGAATTTCTACCTTACAAAATTTGAAAAAAATCGAACTCAACCTAGTCGTGTGACATTCAGTTCATCTACAAAATAAATCGCGCTATTTCAAAACAAGAAAAAATAAGTTTTCCACACGTTAACGAACTGAAGAAACAACAAACTTTTAACACACAAACTCCTCTAAAGATACGAATTCAATGTTACACAAAGGGTGAACATTGAGTTCGCACTTATATAGGAATTCGTGTGTTAAAAATCCGTTGTTTTTTTCAATTTATTAATATCATACAACCGTTAGAGGTGTTCTGAATGTGGATACTGAATTGCCCAAACACAAGACTAGTTGTGATACAAGTTACGTGGTCTGAGTGAAGCACCCCGACTTCAAGAAAGAGAGAGAATGGCTGTTCAGCGAGCCGACTGAGTAGTGTACTGGTTAACGCATTGGCATGGTACAGCAAAGATTCCGGCCCAATCATTCACTTTTTCACTCTTTGTATTTCATCTTTTATACGTGTTCTCAAATCAATGGGCAAAAAATTCCCGACTACTAGCATAGGCAAGCTAAAAACAACAACACACTGAGCAAGGCTATGTGGTAAAAATATACGAAACCCAAACATGTAAGAGTTTCAACACAATGACTGTGTCTTTATCCGACTTCCACTCCTTCTGGCTACTAGGGTGTTCGTCACAAAAAATGGTTTGGTATAGAGAGCCTAGGCAAAGAAACAGGGAGGATAAAGAGCCGTGCTATACTTCGCAAAACTACAGTTAGGACATAGAGCAAAGGAGGAAGCAGAATAATTGAAATAGTCAGAAAAAACAATAGAAAAGCAAAAGTGGACAAAGGTCAACGGGGAATAATGTATAAAGTGAGATGCATGAACTGTAACAAAATGTACACAGGAGAGAAAAAACAAAAGAAAAAAGATGGAATAAAGAATAAAGCAGCAGAAACATGGCATAAGATTGAAAAGAGACAACAACGCAATATGTAAACATCAGAAAAAGACAAACCACAAGATAGTGTGGGAAGGAGCAGAGGTCATAGAAGCAGAAAACAGGACATTAGTGAGAAAATGGAAAGACGTTAGGGGAATCATGAAGGCAGAAGACAAAGTGATAAATTGTAATGTAGAATTTGCTATAAATAAAGAATGAGAAAGAATTTTATTTGAAGAAGAAAGGAAAAGGAAGAATAAACAAGTAAACATAAGCAAGGATAATTAAAGGAAACAATATATCTAACGAAAGTGTTCATTTTTAATTGGACAAGTGTGCAGCTGAACAAGTGAAAGTAGAATAACACAACTGTTACTTTTTCAATGAAGGGGCGGAGCCTAATTAAAAGTTAATCACCAGAAGGTATGCAAGACGTAACCAACTTCCGAGTAGCCAGAACGAGTGGAAGTCTGATGAAGATACAGTTATTGTGTTGAAACTGTTACGTGATTGTGTGTTTCTTATATATATTATCATATAGTACGTTATTGTGTTTAGTTTGACAGTATGAAAACAAGGCCTGATAGAATAGTTATAGCATAGGCACAAGTTTTCCTTGGGAAATTCAAACTTATTATAGTCTAGACCAGTCATATTCAAGGGAATGCTGTGACGTCATAGTCAGCTGCTACTCTCCTTATTAAAGTGCACGCAGAAAAGGAACAGGCACGAAACTTGGAGCTGAGAAAAAACAGTGGTACAGTTAAATTCGAACATGGGCACGCTGGACAAAAATTGGAATAACATGATTAACAACTTCACCATGGCCAACAACTAACGAAGAAGAAACATCAAAGATCTTTATTCTATGGAGGATCGATTTGTTGTTATTTATGAGTGTAAATATATAATTTACACATTGTTTATCCCTACCAGAGCTCCTTCGTGGCAAAGTGGTTGGTGCACGCGCCTTTGAAGTGGGAGACTTCGGTTCGATTCTCGGCGGGAGTTCATGTGGTTCGGATCCCACGTTAAGCTGTAGGTCCACGTCTCATATAGCCTCGCTGCTGAACGGGACGTTAAACTCAACTCAACTCTTTATCCCTACCAAAACACTGATCCTTACCTACGTCTTGAAAATGAAGTCAGTGATCACTGAAAATTCGACGTTGAATTATTATTATTACTATTTTCGAACAATCTATAGAATTTAAGCAGGAACAAAAGTAAATACCTTTAAGGCTATTGATAAGATTGCTCTTCATGCAGTTCGAACTATAGGAACATGTCAAACTTATCCAAACTGATGGAAAACTATGCAGTGGTTTATTTCGGTTCCTTTCCAACTCACAATTACTTGTTCTCCACTGAATCGATTTGGGTGAGAAAAGTTTAGGGGTTAAGAATGAGACAGAAGAAGATTCGATTTTACTGTTATTAATCGGTATGTGTGTCCGGAAAACTTAATGTACACAATCTTTTGCTTTAACGTCCCACGATTGTCACCTTTAGGCTAAGGGAGACGATGATTAGAACAAGTGAATGATGATGGAAGAATCGGTGGAATGAGAATATGGGAGGAAACGGAAGTACCTCGAGAAAATCCATGGACACGGTGCTGTCTGGCACAAACTTACTTGGCTGGTGATCGAACCAGAGACTCTACGCACATGAGGTAAGCGCTCTACTTCTGAGCCACCATGCCCCCCCTTAAAGAGATTTCTTTAGACTTAGCCTACAAGAAGTGGAACTTTTATCTACCAGAATGAAACCTCTACAGGAAAGAAAAGATTATCACATTATTCTTAACTACATCCCAACGCACAGTTAGAGCAGTCAATTACAAAGTAGAAATTTGGAAGCAGACAATGTGACATTAAGGGGATGCGGTGGCTCAGTGGTAGAGCGTTCACCTCCGGAGCCTGGGGTCCCTGGTTCGATCCCAGTTCGGGCCGTGTGGACTTTGTGATGGACAAACACCGTGCTCGTGTGTTTTCTGGGGATTCTCCCGTTTCCTCCCACTTTCTTCATTCCACCATTTCATTCATTTTCATCATCACAGTCTCCTTTAGCCTAACTGGCATAAGCGTGGGACGTAAAACTCAAAGATTTCATTTCATTTTCAATGTGAAATAAGGTCTCTTGAGTAAGAATTTGTACTTCAATACCAACATCATTTCCTTATATTTTTTTATATATATATATAATTATTGGAATATATTTGACATTCTTTTTTTTACAGAAAAGTAGTAGCCCGCTTGTCACCAGTAAGGTGTGCAATACGTTAGCCTACTTCTTTGATGAAATTGAGCCCTTCGAGGCCCCAAATGCCGCTCGATTCAATGGTTACGGGCATGAACATGTATTTATCGAGCAGATGTTTGTATTTTCTTCTTTTCTCGCATTCTCTGCGGGCTGCAATAGCTCCTTCTCGAGATGAAGAAAGAGTGAGATTAGATGACGCGAAAGTATCAGAGCAGGTGAAATCCCAGAGAAAAATCCTTCCCCTCTTCCATGGTACCAGCGTCATGCCATCTGGTCTTTTGCCATCAGATCTGTTACACCCCACATGTTCACGAACAGATGGAACTTCCGCCGATGTGAGTGCTCTCCAGATAATATCATTCACGTTCGAATGCCTCACATGTCTTCCGGAGCTATTTATACAAGACAGACCGTGTAGACCATTCTGATTGACTGATGCACTACATTTAGAGCAGTTGTGTGATTCACAGATGTCTACTCCTAGGCGAAGTGCAACTGCAATACGAAAACTTTCGTTTGGAAGGTGCAGTCCTAGGGTGTGTGAAGGTAATGCCTGTAGCCAAGCACCTGAAATTGATGATGAGGAGGCGAGAAGTTTAGCCTTATCCTCTTGACTGTCTGCTTCTTGTAATAACACTGATTGATATAATTTGATGATTGGCTTGTCCCAAATTGATTGCGAACTTCTGCCCGTTATTTCAGGAGGGCTTAAGCCAACTAGGTTAGACCAGTCAGATATGCAGTCTTGGACATCGGATTCGAGGCTCATTCAGTTGGTTGAGGAGTATCTCAATGGTATGCCGGGAGCCATAGAACGACGCTAAAAATGAAGGATACGCCAAATCTACAACCCGAGAATACCAAGACCTCCAGAATCAACTGGAAGGGAGGCCTGTATCCATGCGTTGCTATTTAGGTTACAGTTGAGTAACGATTCCAGTCCACATTTCAGAACGGTGTCAAACTTCTGTAGTAAATGAACTTCACCCCAAGAAGTAGAACAGCGTAAAAAATAGATTATTCTTGGTATGGAGAACGACGCACGAAGGAGATAAAAGGCTGAATGTGCGGAGACTAGGGCCAGACGTGACAAGAAAAAATCTAACTTTTTAGTTTTCTCGACTAACAAATTACGTGTTGCCTCTGGTGAAAGGGCTGCATCAAGTAGAAAGGCTGACGAGGTTGTGATAAGTTGTACTCCCGGTGCTGAATTTTTAAATTGTGAATATAACACTTCTATTTGATCTTGCGAAATTCCTAAAAATCCTACTTCACACTTCATAAAATTTAAGTGTAGTCCGATGTCTGCTGCCATAGTTCGAATATTGTGTAGTTCACTTATAACTGTGTCAGGGTCTCCTGCTATGGTGCCATCATCTAAGTACCAGATATTTAATTCAGTGTTAATCCTAGACACTATGGACTGAATTGTCATGGCAAACAAAGCAGGACCTAGAGGATCGCCTTGTTGTACTCCACGTTGCGCGAGTATAATCTTATCACCTATAAATAGGTTACTTGGTTGCGCATAACATTGATATACATAGTGATATATCGATGGAAAATTAGTTTTAATTGTGAGTAGAATAGCGTCTCGGTTCAGTTCATTAAAAGCGTTACGAAAGTCTAATTTCAGAAAAGAATTTTGTTGTGAATGGTGAGTAGAAAAGTAAATGCGAGCTGCATGTGCTGCGGCTTCGGCTCCATTGGGAACGCATACTCCCAATTAGTTCGGATAAAGGAAACTTACGACGGATTCTTTAATTCTGGAACATATTACTTTTGCTGATATTCTTCTCCAAATGTTCCCCACTGCAATTGGTCGAATTCCACCGCTCTTCATATTAAGCGGAATAAGTGATGCTCCAAAAAAGATTGGTCTTATTTCCTGAGGTATATTACCTGAAAGGATTAAATAAAGTAATTCTAGAATCGTAGTTAATCTTTCTTTTGAATCTGACTCATGATGTAAAAGTAGATCCTTAAGAATCGAGGGACGGAGACCATCAATACCTCCAGCTTATCCAGATGGGAAGGATTTTACAGCGTATCGTAATTCAGAAACTGAAACTCTTGGTATATTAGGGTGATCTTTAGGAGGGTCTGGTAACGAAAAGGTGTCTGAATGTGAAGAGTGCTTCTCCTTAAGTGCTTCTAAAACAGATGCATTAGGTGTGGCGATGAATATCTTCAGAAATTAGTAATCTGACTGCGCCTCTTATGTCTCCATTGTTGAGTTTGTTTTCGATTCTTTTGGTGTTAAACGATGTTGAGTCAGAAGAATGTTGAGATTTGCGTTTGTATTTTTTTGAATAGTCATGGAGTAACGCATCTCGCATTCAATCCGTTTCCTTATATTCCTTTTATTTCCTTATATTATATATTCTTAATTGTTTAGTCTGTTCATGTGAATAATAATTGTTACTAATGCCTTTCACAAGAAAAAAGGAGCGAAGAAGTTTTATTATTATTATTCATTAAAAAAATACTTAGACCAAAAGCATCCAAAACTATTTAACTGTATACGTTTCGGCAAAAATTACTATCTTTCTCAGCAAATATCTTTTAAGAAAACTAACATTCTCTGTGGAACTATATCCCGTTGATTATCTTCTTCCACAGCAGGCAATTTCATGTCAAATCAACACAATTTTCAAGCAAATTCTACCTTAACTTGCCAGATTTTGATTACATTTGGTACAGTTCCTGGTACGACTGGAAAATTACCAACTTTAATATTTTCGGTTGATATGTGGACTGATTTCAAAGTTATAGGCTCCAAAGTTGTCAAAATTTACCAAAAATTGCTTGACATTTGTTTGATTCGAATTTGTGAATGACCTTAATGTGTCACTTTAAAGCTTATAAATAGAGGTTTAAGATGGTATATAACACTGTAAAGTTGTTATTTTTTACTTTATTTATTTATTTATTTATTTATTTTAAGAAATATTCAAAATTTTGAATTTTTCTTAGTAAGACATATTTTGAACCAAGTAACGGTATGGTACGTCCTCAGGTTGCGGATCGAGGAGAAGGCCTCTAGATATATAGCTTAGCTGCGAATATACTGAATAAGCAGTCGCGGACAGACAACTAGGAGTGGTCCTCCAGCTTGGGAGTTTGGCTGAGGCTAACAACCTCATCCTTTAAGAGAAGGCACTTGTTCATTCACAAAAACCTCGGACAAGGACTGATAACTTGGCACGACCTCACAAAAAAGACGAGATCTGGAACATGGAATATTAGAAGTCTTTATAGGGCAAGCGCGTTAAAATCCGTAACGAGTGAGTTAGAGAAATAGATGATGGACCTAGGAGTTCAGGAAGTGAGGTGGGAAGGAAGTGGATCTGTGAATTCCGGAAATTTTACATTCTTTTACGGGGAAGGAAATAAGAATCACCAATTAGAAACAGGGTTTTTGGTTCACAAACGAATATTACCAGCAATTAAACGGGTTGAATTTGTTACTGACAGACTTTCTTTTATTACTCTTAAGGGACGGTGGTGTGATATTGTTTTAAATGTGCATGCCTCAACAGAAGATAAGGATGACAATATAAAAGACAATTTCTACGAAGAAGTGGAACGGATATGTGACCAACTCCCGCGATACCATATCAAAATTCTATTCGGGGATTTCAATGCGAAGGTAGGCCGAGAGGATATTTTCAAACCAATTTTAGGAAACGAAAGTCTGCATAAGGAAAGTAATGACAACGATGTTAGACTCGTGAACTTTGCAACATCCAAAAACATAATCGTGAAGAGTACAAAATTCCCACATCGCGACATTCATAAATACACCTGGACATCACCAGACGGAAAAACACATAATCAAATTGATCACGTTTTAGTAGACAAAAGAAGACAATCTAGAATAACTGATGTCAGGTCGTTTAGAGGGGCTGATTGTGACACTGATCACTACCTGGTAGCAGCGATAATAAGAGAGAGATTATCGTTGAATAAAGGTAATATTAATTGTCCGAAAACGGAGAGATTCAATTTAAAGAAATTAGAAGAGAGCCAGGTAAGAGAGGAATACCAGATTGAAGTTTCGAATAGACTCTCGGTTTTAGAAGATTCGGAGTGCACTAGTGTTGAGAATATTAGGATTTAAATTAAAGATAGCATTAAAATTTCAGCAAAAGAAAAATTGGGACAGGCGGAAATACGCAGGAACAAACCATGGCTCGACCAGGAGTGCATTATACTAGCAGAGAAGAGAAAACAGGCAAAATTACGTTTGCTAAAAAATCAGAATGAAATAACTACACAAAATTTCGCAGGTATCAAGGCGGGAAACTTACAAAACCTTTAGAATAAAGAAACACAATTTTTTGAAAGCTAAAATTAAGGAACTTGAATACAATAGTAAAAATAAAACATCCGGGACATGTATAACGAGATCAGGAATTTGAGAAAGGCTATCAACCTCGTGCTTATATATTAAAAAAATCTGATGGTGCAGTTCTCACTGATACAGATAGCATCTTAAATAGATGGAAAGATTTCTTTGACGATTTGCTTAACACGCAACCAAAAACTAATCTGCGTGGAGAAAAGATACACATCGCAGAACCATATATTCCAGAACCCAACCGAATAGAAGTAGAAACACCTACAAAGAAATTAAAGAAACACATTTCTCTGGGTGTAGATGGAATTCCGGTTGAGTTAATTTTAGCTGGGGGCGAAAAATTGTGGAAGATATACAAACTCATTCTCCTTATCTGGAACAAGGAAGAATTGCCACAATAGTAGAAAGAATCAATCATTGTTCCAATTCACAAGAAAGGCGACAAAACTGACTGTAATAATTATCGAGGCATTTCTCTTCTATCAACATCCTATAAAATCGTTTCAAATATTCTATTAGGAAGATTGACCCCATACACAGATGAAATTATTGGAGATTATCAGTGGGGATTTAGACGAAATCGATCAACTATCGACCAAATATTTACCATTCGCCAAATACTCGAAAAAAAGTGGGAATACAATACCCCGGTACATTAACTATTTATTGATTTTAGAAAGGCTTACGACTCGGTTAGGAGAGAAACATACAACGTTCTTACAGAACTTGCAATACTGAGAAAGCTAATTAGTTTAATTAAGATATGTTTAAATGAATCCCAAAGTAAAGTCCGGGCAGGAAAATTTTTGTCTACGCGCTTTCACGTCGAGAATGGCCCGAAACAAGGAGATGCGTTGTCGCCAACTATTTTTTTTTTTTTTTTTTTCTGGAATACGCTATAGGGAAAATCAAAGATAGCAATCAGGGCCTGGAGTTGAACGGTATTCACCAGGTTATGGCATATGCTGATGTAAATTTAATAGGGGACGATAGGAGAAC
This sequence comes from Thermobia domestica, assembly GCF_964235325.1. NCBI lineage: Eukaryota > Metazoa > Arthropoda > Insecta > Zygentoma > Lepismatidae > Thermobia > Thermobia domestica. The sequence goes on from NC_137459.1 coordinate 16,328,786, forward strand.
AATAGAAAGAAATGCAGAGATTTTATTAAACGTTTGCAGGGACATGGGTTTAGAAGTAAATGCAGAGAAAACTAAATACATGGAAGTGCGTCAGGACCGTAATACGGCAAATTATGAATGCATTAAAATATTAAATAATACTTTGATAAAGTGGATACTTTCAAATATCTAGGACCAATATTAAGAGACAAAAACCATATTCACGAAGAAATTAAATGTCGACTAAGAGCAGGGAATTCGTGTTATTATTCAGTTCAAAATCTCTTGTCGTCGCGAATTCTGTCGAGGAAATTGAAGTTTAAAATCATGCTTATAGTTCTGTATGGTTGCGAAACATGGTCGCTTACTGTGAGGGAAGAACATAGACTGAAAGTATTTGAGAACAAGATAAGGAGACGAATATTGGGACCCCAAGAGAAACGGGAATGGGGAATGGCAGAAACTTCAAAAAGCGGCATTGAACCTCCGGGTTCCATAGGCAATAGAATTAGTTAGTTTTAAGACATATTTTGAAAACTTTCAAAAAAATTAGAAAAAAATATTCACTGTTATGAATGTATTCTTGAAGATCTACTTTGGGATTAGCATGGGATCATTTGTTACAGTAGTTTCCACTTTCAAACGTGCAGCTGAAAATCAGTTTAATCTAGGTTCTTGTAAAATGGATGGAAATAATAATTTTGCGGTACAGAATTAGGAACTAATCATCTTTGGACTAATAAGCAAGCCACTGTTCATTCTTTATAGCCAGTGACAATGCCAGAGTGGGGAGCTCTGGTGACCAAGTCTCTCCCATACATGTATCATTGTAATGTAGATCAAATAATATAAAACTATCCTTTTCGGTATACAAAATACTGCACTCAAAATCTTTTCTTTATACCTCACCGATTTCAACTCAAACCAATAGTAATTAAGTTCCAAAGGGAACACATAATTGACGATTTATAAAAAGAAAACGCGAAAGAAAGAGAAAAAGAAATTACACTGAATCATTCTCTTAAAGCCGGGTGAATTCATTAGAATGAGTTTCAACTCCAAGCAAGATCCTCTTGGGGAAGCTTCAAAGAGATGACATACATACTTTCACATAAATACGTCAAGTTTTAGGAGCTATCGTTAAGGTGTTTCTAACGATGGTAATGACTTTACCCCCCTGTTCTAATTTCAGCCGAAAGTGATAGAACTCAAGTCAGAAGCCAGAAATGAAAACAAGCGGCTTTATTAACCCTTTTGGCACAAACATTGTGTAACGCACACATATCATAATTATGCCCTAAAACCTATATGCTTGCTTCAGAGTGAAGTCCACAGGATATTACGTTATCTGAAAACGTTCCTTGCGTTCGACGATATAAGGTGACGACATCCCTTCAAGATTGGCCTTCAAATGAAGCCACATGTTTTGGGGTAGCGTAAAAATATTTGTCTTCGCTTAGCAAATGTGGAAGAAAAAGAAAGTTTATCAGTGTTGTATGTCAGTACTTCAGGTCCACAGTTCATGAGTATATATTAAGAAATGAACATTTTAGCAATTTTCTCCTTTTCTCCCTGTTCCTCTCCCTACATCCAGAAAACTTCATATCATTCAGTTTTAGGCAAACAAGGGAAGTGAATGCTCTTTTAGCTGCAATTTATGTGGATTTGTTGCATTTTTATTAGCGAATGGTAGTTTGGTGGTGTAATTTAAGTGTAATATCTGCTATATCAGAAGAATAAGAGTATTGTTACTGGGTTTGCTTCTCCGACAGTACCTCATTTGTATTGTGAAACAGGACAGAAATATTTACCACGTAACTATGTAGGAATTCCATTTTTTATTTTTCTCTACAGTGTTTTTATATAATACAAGCGTCAATTACCTGCTTCACTAGGTTAAATTATGAAAAAACAGTAATATGTTCCGTTACTCAGTCACTTTTTATTATTACTGAAGTGCTCTCTGATATCGGTCATTTTCGATCATTTTTATATATCTTCCCCTCCCCCTGAACAAGTTGTGGGGCTGAATTTGGATTTAAACAGCAACGGAAGTGTCACGGTTCATCTCAGCGACCTCGAAACTCATGGATTCGACACTAATTTCGGTCATTTATAATATATATATCCTCCTCCTCTAATTTGCGCCGTCAAAGTGTGAAACGATAAATGCCATTTCAGGCCCGAATCTCATCTATGTTGAAAATTAGATGGAGATCGGGCGGGTGGTTCAAGAATTAAGTCACAAACATAGTCACTTTAATTTTTATGGATTAGTATTTTGTATATTAATAATATTTATTCAATCTTTCCAAGTTTTCGTTTACTCCACTTAGTCATGTTTTGGTTTGACTAGCTTGTATGTGGACGTAGTGACATTAATGATTCAGTTTGTTACCCATTGGAATACACATGTTTAAGTAAATTCTGAATTACGTGAATTTATATCACTTTAGTATTTTCGTATTCTAAATATTCGATTTCTTTAAATGGCATAAATATTTTTAAAATTAATCACCGAGAAAATTAGATGATTGTTAAAAATAGGTGCATTCACAGTTTCGTATAGTACATCCGCTATCCCGGTATACAGTTGCTGTCCGATGCCGACACACCGCGGGTGGTGAAGGATGTCACCAAACTCAGTATGGGGGCTTATTTATGGCTGGTCGAAGGAAAGTCAGTGAGTGTGACAGATCTGTTGTTGCCTCATTTTCCCTTTTGTGTTATTTCTAGAGGTCTTTTTCTTTGAAAAAAACATAATACCTAAGAATTATGTATACGAGGAAACGGTTGCAAAACTGCTAATAAATAGAGAAGTGGTTAGCAATTGATAATTATTATCCATATTTAAGTATTACGTTTGTCCTACAGATTCCCTAAGTAAGTTTTAAATGAGAACATATGATTCTTTTATTAACTAGTAAATCCGTAATGACTTTAACAAACAAGCAATTGGAATTGTGCAGACCAGGAAATAAACTTTCATAATTATAACAAAAGCACAATAACATGAATTCACGCAGATGTTAATTTCTAATTTATATTTCAGCCAAATGCTACTGGAACTTTTTTTTTATTTTTTCACTAGTTCGTAGTTTTTCCTAGTGTTGCTTTAATTCTACGTCTTTCCTACAAGGCTAATTAAGCGTAATTTATTGTTAGGATATATAGTATTAGACTAGTGTTGCTCCCGACATGAAGAATATCTTTTAAATTCGAGATGAGATTAGAAAAATGACAATTCTCGTCTCATTTTCGAGACTAGAATCGAGACGAGACGATACATTTCACGAAGCTGGCGGGCAACTCTAGTTTATCCCAGTCTTAGTTCTCAAACTTTGTTTTATTGATACATCAATCATAACATAAAATCATAAGTTGATAGAATGATTGTACGAACACAGTGTAGAACATTTATCATTTTTATAAAGATACGCAAGTCTTACGCCATATACTCCAATGATAAATATGGTTTGAGTGTTGTTTCATTCCCTTCATGAACCTCTCGTTACGCTCAAGGATTCTGGTAACTTCTAGATGAAATTAAGACAAGTGAGTGTTGTTTCACAGTTGAAACTATGTAATACTTCCAAACAATCCGAATACAATACTTAAAACTTCGAAGTACTCGGCTACATCTACAACTACTGGATGTAATAGAGGAATAATATCAAAGAAAGAACCTGTTCCTGAGTCCATATATATATATAACATTTCTCCATATTCCTTACCGTTTTTGTTTTGTGGCGAAATGTTGAAACCAAAAATCGTTAATTTGGATCATTTCCAGTTTGAATAGAGGATTAAGGGAGGGTATAGAATCTATTCTTGGGACGATGAATAGATCGCAAAAGAAGTGCTTCTCAATCTCTTTTCCAGTTCTTGCTGTATGCAAATCAAAAAAAAAAATGAATTTTTTGAGTTTTACGTCCCACGGTTATGCCGGTTAGGCTAAAGGAGACGGTGATGATGATCAATGAATGAAATGGTGGAATGAAGACAGTGGGAGGAAACGGGAGAACCCCGAGAAAACCGACGAACACGGTGTTTGTCACCACAAAGTTCACTTGGCGGGAGCAGGATTTGAACCCAGGACCCCAAGCACCAGAGGTGAACGCTCTACCAGTGAGCCACCGCGGCCCCCTGTATGCAAATCAGTATTGAAACCAGAAGTACTATAGACTGAGCTACTTCCGGTTTCGATAGAGTGTTGCATGTTGTGATTATATATATATATATATATATATATATATATATATATATATATATATATATATATAATACTTCTGAGACCATGAATCGATTGCAGAAAAATGTTCCCGCTGTCTATTACTATTTTTCTTATATGGCGATAAATATTGAAACCCGAAATGATTACTTTTAATTACTTCTGGTTTGAATAGAGGGTTAATGGAGAAGACAAAACCTGTTTGTGGGATGTTGAATCGACTGCAAAATCCCATCTCGATATCTCCTATTTTTTGGGGCTGTGATAACTGACGACAGACGAACGGATGGATAAACCCGTTCTGTAAGACTTCCGACACTTATGCATAGCATAGTTTGAAAATCTAAAAAATCAGGTCATAAATTTTGTATGTGAATTTACAAAATGAAACGAGACGAGGACATCTTTTTCGATAATCGAAACTAGGGAAAAAAATTCTTCGAGAAGAGAGACGAGATGTGACTTACAAAATTTAGGTAAGGAAACCCTATTTCTCGTGTCGACTCGTGAACACCACTATATCAGACGTATTTCTTATTATATTGGTAATAGTATTCAAACTGTGTTACACAATAGACTTCAGTGTTTATCAAAATTGGAGAGTGCGTCCATTACAGTACGTTCCTTCGGTTTTGCTACAGTCAATAGTTACTATTTATATAACGCTTATATTCTATTGCTATAGTATTTAATCAGTATTCAAGGGAGACGTTTATGCTTATTGTGTTACATTGCTCTAGTCTCCAGGTAATTGTTTACTTTATCTGAGTTACGGGAAAGTAAAAGAAAAGTGTGTTGTGAATTTTTAAAAAAATACCGAAAAAAAGGGAAAAAAAGGAAGAAGGAAAAATAGTCACTGACCATTTCTTGACAATTTGAAAAGACATAAGACAACGTCGTACAAGCATTGATGGATCGGTTTTGCCAGCGGGAGAGTTGTCCGCTGACGTTATTTGAGTGCTGTTTTGCGGTTTTGGGGGAAAAGGGACCATGCCTTTGAGTTTCTGAAACTGTATAAGAAGATAGTGAACAGAGTATATATGTTTACATTTCCGTATGTTGTAATGTAAACGTTACCATGGAAACAGACGTGTGAACTCCTGATTTGAGGAACGACTAAGGTTGAGATTAGTTAATTGAGGAAAATTGCAAACGGAAGACAGTCGTGCTTAATGCGAATTTCGGAATATATTGTCCGTTTCAAAACATACGAGCCTTGTCCCACACCGCTATCAAAAGGGCACCCAACACTTGTTAGGACGGTGGTTGCTGGATGTCGCCAGATGTAGAAGAATAAACAAGAAAGGAAAAAACACAGGAAAAGAAGTCAAATCAGTTGAGAATGCTCCATGAGCATTGCCAACACGAACTTAAAAAGAATGGAGAAATGCAGCAGGAAGGATAAATGTCATTGTTCCTAGATGTAAAAGTAAATATTTTTATCTGCAAAAGATTTCTTTCACCTTCTTTTTCTCGCAAAAATTAGTAAAATATCATCTCTCTATGACTTACAGTTCTCGAGATATGCCTGCTTAAATATCTAGAAATTTGAACCTTTTTGGTCAATAACTGGGGAACGGTCGCCACTTGGCCAGTAGACAGTTAACCAGTGGCCACCGGTTACTATTTGGTAGCAAAATGTTCACCATCTTCTTAGGTACTGATCAACACCAATATCATCTCTCCATAACTGATGGTTCCCGAGATTTGGCTCCTTAAATCTCCCGAAATCGGAACTATCTTTTGGCCAATATCACGGGACCGGTAAATCATAGAGAGATGATATTGGTGTTAATCAATACCTAAGAGAATGGTAAAATTTTTGGTACCCATATTAATTGGTGACCACTGGCCAACTGGCCATTGGCCAAACCAGTGGCCAGTTGGACAGTGGCTACCGGTTACTATTTGGTACCAAAATATTTACCATCCTTTTAGATATTGATGAACACCAATATTATCTCTGTATGACTTACGGTTCCCGAGATATGGTTCCTTAAAATCTCTGAAAGTCGGCCATTTTTTGGCCAATATCTCGGGAACGGTAAGAGTGACGCGAAAATTTTAATCACTTTCTCTGATAGGTTTTGATGCTGTATCGAATGCAGGGTTTAAAATTGAAAAAATCGCAAACAACAGACGGACGGACAGACACACAGACATAGCGAATTCAATAACAAACTTTTTAAGTTCGTTGAAAATAAAAACTTAAATGTTATTACTTTTTGTGATAAATTAAAAGAAATCTGGAGGGAAGGGTACGTTTGGCAACTTGTTTTCCTATTTCTAACCGAGAGTTGCCTTTTGTTTTCTTACATGTTAGGTTTATGGCGTTGACTAGGGACAGAGTCATGTGGGTGTTCTATGCAAATTCCAAGAATCGAGGTTCTCTTGCTCTGAAACCGTCTATATTTAGCAGTCTTGCTAATTTTATCAGAAGTCTGGTATGCTTGACAACTGAAGTATAATTGATAAAACTTAGAGAGAAGTATTGAACTAAATTTGCTGAAGAAAAATTATTAAATAAACCAATTTGGAAACTATCTCAACTGTAAATGTGCTTGATTAATATGTTTGCTGATTATTAAATTTTGAGCACTGCCATAAGCTAAATCCTTATGTTGACAGTTTCAATATTACAGTTCAAATTACTTCCGCAGGCAGAAGTCGAAATTTTGAAAAAACAGCAAAAGCAACTAGTGGCTAGTTTTGTTTTAGTCCCTCCTTCTACAGACGAAAATGACCGTATTTCCAAGCACTGCACAATATCTCCTTTCATTTTGAAAGTTATTTCCTAAGAATCCTTCGGTGTACTTCCAATTACAAAAGATCATTTTTTTTCATTAGCAATAGCAATAGAATTTTCAAGCGTTCAAAGACGAATCTGGAATATATCTTCTGAATGATAATTTTGACAGGTTTATGATAAGTCAAATTGCTGCTGCCAAAGAATGATAAGTATCCATTTTTAAGCACAATATCGCTCATTTAGAATTTGTACGGATATACGTAACAGATGCTAAAACGGTGGCCCATTTACACGATTTATTACACATTACTTGCTGAACCCGCGCTCTCTACATAGCGCATCATTCGCATATGAGCATAAATATCCTTCTCATTTCTCACATCTATACATGTCCCTTTACAGACACAACTGAAAGAAGTCGTGAAAAATGAAAAATCGGCAAGGCGTATCATAAAGAGCAGATTTTATCGATTATTTTTTTTCTCAATATCTCGCGCCGTTTGCAAGATTTGAGCCTACTTCCGGTTGGAGTTTCTAATTCATGCATGACCAGTGTTTTCTTTCTTCCATGCAGTATTCAATAAGCAAATACATTACATATGCAATTAATTATAATGGCAGTTATATATGGTGTTCATTGGGCAAAACACTACAAAAATAAAGATTCATCTTACTGCTTAGACTGGAGAAATGGTTATCGTTCCTTTTTCATTATTATTTGGCCATGAAACAAATGCCTGAGACATATGCAACCCCTGTATACAACAGTGTGGTGTTGGAATGTATAACGCGTAGGATACGATACTTTTTTAAAAAAAAAATTCAACGCTTCCAGTGTACCGTAAAAAATGTAATAAAGAAATAATGTCCATGTTTTTTTAAATATTCAATTAGAACTGGACAATCTACGCAAAATTTGCAATCGATCAGTGAAAACGTCATTTTTCTACAGCCTGTAGTTTCCGAGATCTCATTGTCGAAAGGATTGACTACAAACATATAAACGTTCACAACATATAGTTTAAAAGAATTCGGAAGACGGAAGCATAATTCACGTACATTGATTTTAGAGAAGGCTTATTAAAATACAAAGGCTTTGAAAAATAATTTTATATCATAAACTTTTTGAAAATGATATATTTAGCTAATTTATTTAAAGTACACATACTCAAAATGTTATGTTTGTCTCTGTTAAACGTGAAATCACACATAAGCGTAAATGAAAGATTTGAAAGCCAAAGTTATAGGTTGGAGCTCAGGCGTTTTTAATTGCTATTGTAGCATTTTAATAGATATACAATTTGAGTATTAAGTAAGAAGTGCAAGGGTATTAGAACTATTTTAGATATTGCAACGAAATCTGACATAGAAATTACGTATAGGTCATAGTATTTTTCAAGATAGATTACATTCGGGTACTTGTACGTAGGACCACTCCAGAGGGCACAAAATTTCTTAAAAGGAATTTTTGAAGGAAAATTCCCTTATTTTCCAAATTTCCCTTTCTTTGTACGTTATGTACACATGCGAATGGTACCACTTGAAATCCTATTCCATTTTGAAGGGAATGACGTACGAGCCATGATACTCGAATGAATAGTACAAGGCTCATAGGGTTCTGGTCTCTTGTAAATAGCTGAAAAGTGACAAAAAGTACACGAAAAAGTGACCAAAAGCACACGAAAATTGACCAAAATCTCATCATTCTCCTTTTTTCCTTTGTCAATTTCTCCATCACCTCTCTTTCTTTCATCTTTTCTTCTTTACTTCTTCTTCTTGAGCTTCCTCCTTTTTCAGTTTTTTTAAGTATGCTTTGTAGTTACGGTAATCCGACTTAGCAGACGTATAAAGCCTCTGAGTAAGTAGAACCAGTTCTGGCCCATTTCCAAATTTCTTCATCTCAGACATTATATTTAACTTAGCATTGAGAGTTCTTAAAGCCATGAAATATTCAAATTCATCACCTACTCTTAAGAAGAGCATACAAGAAGCGTAACACAAGACGAACATGATGAACACCACAAACACACACACACAACGTTGAGCGGAGCGTTAACTAATACGAGAGAAAACTAAAAGACTATTATGATAGAAGAAAGAATAGACACAGAAGGGTTCTCAACCCCACCTTGAGAGCTTAAGCATCCACCAACCATCCACTGTGCTTTAGAAAGAATAAAAGCTGAAGTGAGAATAGAGCTGACTGTTTCACATGTGGCAGCAAATACTGAAGCTTTCAGAAGAGTAATGAGTAACAAGTTTCTGCCTTTTTCCATTTATTTTTATATTTTTCGTTTTAACAATAAGCCCTATAGCGTCTCCCACAGAGTGGGTTCAGTGTCAGCCCCAACAAGATTAATGAGCGAGATATCGCAAGTATAACTGAGAATAGCGATCCCGGACTCGGTAGCGTAAGCGGATTAAAGACTAGTGACCACCAACAACATTGAAAACAGTAAGTTTGAGCCCGAGTGTTAAACCCTGGTTACAAAGTGGCCAAGAGTATGATGTATGAACCATGATATTCGAATGATTAATACTGAACCAGTGCTACTTAACTGAAAGTCAACATTTTTCTCAAAAAAAGCAAGAATCTAAAAGGGTTAACTGAATTTTTTAAAAAAATAGTTTGCCTTTCCGGAAAAACTGAAATGTTGGATGTTTTTTAAAAAATCTAATTTTCAGTTGCCAATTTGCTTTCTTATAATATACTCGTATTAATTATCCGCTTCGCTGGGTTAAAATAAGAAAAAAAAAATAGTAATACATTCCATTAGTCAGTCACTTTTTACTATTACTAAAGCGCTCTCTGATATCGGTCATTTTCGATCATATATCCCCCCTCCCCATTGTGAGGCTGAATTTGGATTTAAACGGCATCGAAAGTGTCACTGTTCATCTCAGCGACTACGGAAACTATGGATTTGACTCTAATATCGGTATTTTTGATCATTTTTATATCTCCCTTAACCCCCGTTTCAAGTTGCACCGTCTAAGTAAAATTATAAAAACAATTCGAGACTCGAACTCATCTATGTTGAAAATTTGATTGAGATCGGTCGGATGGTTCAAGACACAAACATAGTCACTTTCAATTTTATTTATTTAGATTTTACGATTAAACCTTCGTAACATTTGATAACCGTACTATACGCTACATATTCCACCATATATGCAAGAAGAATTAAGGAGTTTTCCGATCTCCATTTCAATGCAGTTATTTTTCCTTTTTTCTATGCGTAACAATAATTTTAGGGCTGATCCAAAAACATGGATCAAAATAATTTTAGGAATGATAATAAATAAATAAAACTGTATCAAAAGTTCGTGATCTTGGCCAATAATTAGTTTTTGTATCAGGGGCCCCAACATTTTTAAACGGTTCCTAATTTTTTTTTATTATTATTATTATTTTTTTTATTTACGGAATAAGCACATTATACTGAGTTAAGTGATAGTTTGGGTTTACTTACATTACACGTATTTCTCCACATAAAAGGCCTACAAAAAAAAAATGACAAATACATTGGATCTTTTGATATAATTATTCAAGTACAGTGTTGAGTACATCTTCAGTAATTTCCTTTTTAAAGTGAAGCATTTAGTGTGTCTGATTCAAACTATGATAAAAAAAAAAAAAATGCTTTACGCATCTGTAATTATCACAACAGATTTTTCCCCCTTTTAAATGCAACTCCTTTTCATTTGTATGTATGTAATCATGCAAATACAGTCTTGAAAAAGTTCTATTTTTTAAGTGAACATTTTTCGATTTGTAATTAACTGACACAAGGAGAACCTACTATGAGGGTCCCGGATGTGTTAGACCACCACATATTAATTGTAAGAGCGAGTCCTGATCAATAATGATGTGCTGGCATTTAGTATCGCCCCCAAATCCATCGACGGGACCGGAGCTTGTTCTGTGACATATAATGAGACGTTCTGAATGACCTTTTTCATGCATACACTCGCCGTCGCTGACGCGTCCCTACGAACGCATCCTCTCGCTACCGCTCGGGCCTCCCTACTGAGCTCCTGCCCTGACTCGGTTACACAGCATTCGTGCTTTTTAGTGCCCTCTAGCGCAAGTTAGTTCATATTTTATGCAATGTTGTTTTTATGCCATTATGTCCACACTGTGTTAATAGTCACAACTACATCACAGTTACAAATAACGAACCGTAATCACGACCAAGTGAGCCAGTGTCACTATTAATTGATTTGGGGGAGAAACCAATACCCACAATAATGAGTAACGGCAAAAAAGAAGTGAAGCATTAAAAAAATGCATTCCTAATCGGTTTAAGGGAAGGAGAAACGAACGCACATTTCCGAAAAATACACAGCATGCATGCAAATAGCAAATTTTAAAACTAAATCGGCTTTAAAAAGAAAGCATGGTAGAATTACGCCAATAGATATACGGAGAATGGCAGAAGGTGAACACTGAAATATATACCAGATGTAGGGATTCGAAAAGCCTGGCTCAGGATAGGAAAGAGGAGAAAGGTACAAACAAACCAATTGAGAAATTATTGAGAAAAAAGCACTATGTATGCAAATTTGCACAAATCTGTACAAGGTCTAATGTTTCAAATATCCTTGTACACAGTATCACGCGCAAAATATACATTGCGTGTTGTGCATTTTTTTAACATACTTTAAATAGTTAAACCATTCATATGTTAAAGGCTTCATTTTAACATTTTTTTTTAAATGAAAATTATATTTATTGCCTAATCAGCTATATTCGAGGAGGTGAGATGGTGGGCATGATAAACCAAAGACCTGGACCCCATCTTCACTGAGTTCATAATTTTATTCGCATTCAACAGCAATGTTGTACAATTTACATGTTCAAAATTTCAAACATGGTTGAGTAAAAATCTATCAAGTGTCCCAAAAGTTACTGAAAAGAAAATCCCCTCCCCCCCAAAAAGTGAACTTAGAGTATCTACTCTAGTTGGTATCCTTACGCAGGCACGAGAAAATATACTCGATTAATTTTAAAAAAATAGGTCCAAATTTCCTTAACCCTACCGTATTCTACTCTACCCTTTTAAAGCGGTCCTACTCATTGAAGCGCGGCTGATTGTAAAGTGTAACTTTAAAAAACTAAATGAAATCTTTAAGGTTTACGTTCCACAGTTATGCCGGGTAGGCTAAAGGAGATGGTGATGTTGAGAAATGAAGGGAATGGTGGAATAAAGAAAGTGGGAGGAAACGGGAGAACCCTGAGAAAACCCACACACGGCTTTGTCCACCATAAATCTCACTTGGCGCGAGCTCGGATCGAACCAAGAACACCACGCACCAGAGGTGAACGCTCTACCACTGAGGCACTGCAGCTTTTATATACCTAAAAAAAAATGCAATGAATACGGTGTTCTAGTGGTAATGAGATAAGCCCATACGCAGGAATTTTTTCGGGAGGGTTCAAATTCACTATGAGCATAGATTATATTAAAATTTGTAAAATCACCCATAAAATTACACTAAATTTACAGACAAGTCAGGATTTCGGAAGGGGTCTGAACCCCCAGTACCCACCAGCTGCGTACGTCTCTCGTTGACGAAATTGTATGGTACGAAATGTCCAATCAAGGACGCCGATCCTGGGGGAGCCGCCCCCTATTGTATTCATGAATATACAATATTTGGCATAATTTGAATGCAATGTCTTAAAATCCTCATATATATATATATATATATATATATATCTTCTGCATCTGAATGCCCCCCCCCAAATTTAGAGAGAAACCGGCTCCCTTGTGTCCAATATCCGTTCATTTTTTTTTTACATGTAACAATATCCGCAACACTTCGTATATGGATCGAAAACTACAAAAATAAAATTTAAAAAATTGATAATCTAAAGACCTGTGCCTTATTTTGTTGTATTTATCGTTGAGAGCACTTTTAATAAGCATTTCTCGTAATAACAATAAATGGGGCGTACGACGGCTCGGTGGTGGATCCTTACCTCTGGTCCATGGGATCCCTGGTTCGATCCCGCCTAAGCAAGTTTGTGGTGGGCTACATTGTGTCCGTGGGTTTTCTCGGGTACTCCCGTTTCCTCCCACATTATCATTCCACCATTCCTTCTATCATTTACTTGCTTTATTCATCCATCTTCCTTAGCCTAAAGGACACCGTCGTGGCACGTTAAACTGAAAGACTTCATTTTTTATAATAATAATAATAACAGAAAATGATAACAAAGAAAGAAATAAAATATGGCCAGATAAGCTATTGGTCATCAATTAGCTTTTGAGCTAAATTTCAAAATCAATTTTCTCAAATCAAGTTATTCTCGATAGCGTAATCTGTTTAAAGAAAGAAAAGATACCATTCAAGGAACTGTCTGTCATCTAGTGTCACTGTATTCTCTCCTTATGCAACCCCAAGGTTATCAAGAATGCTCCGAGCTAGACAAGAAATCAAGAGCTCCACGTCCTTCCCTACCATAGTATCTCGCCTTTACAGGACAGCGCCAGAAGTTCCAAAGAATAAACTGCGTATTGCTCCAGTCCACGAAGGATTATAGATAACCACAATCTTTGTTATGTGACACACGATCAACGCAACAGTTCCTATTTTCATTATTGCCAAGTTTATGGATAGGTGCTCAGTATCTCTTAATAGATAGCCGTTCGGTCACAGCTATTCTGCTGAGTATTTTCCGAGAGCGGTTCAGACGTATCACCCTTGAAGTAGTACGAAATTCCAACAATTGTACGTGAATGTATGACATTTTTTCAAATGCATGCGTACAGTTGACGGCCCTTATGAAATTACCCCAAGACCAAAGTAAGTAAAGGATTCTTACATCCAGTTAGCTAGATATTAACTCAAGTACCTCATGTGAATAGTGAGAATTGTGTGTCCCCATCCACAAAAAGAAAAAAAAATAGCACCCTTTTGGCTTGTGTGTTTCTTTGTGAGAACACTTCATATAGTTTACTTATACAATAGTGTTTCTCGAACATAGACGTCAGCTCAGAAAGTCAAATTTCTTGATTGAATACTTACTCTCCACTGGAAGTAGTTTTCAATACTCCAGATCACAAAAATATATTCAACGTATTCATTGCAACAAACTTGGCACATTTAGTTTATTATTCTTTAAATTCTTGTTTTTTTTTTTTTTTTTTTTTTTTTAAAGTGTGCTCATGTACTTATATCCTTCACGTACGTTCTTTTCTGGGACAATTCCTAGTGAGCTCGTGTAGTTCAGAGTTCACGGTCAGTTATAGACCTATCATGCATTATAGGCCATGAACAGGTTCAAACAAAAGACAAAGAAAGAAATTTATCATTAAAGAAAAATGAACATATTCCCTGCTCTGAATACCAACAGCAATAAATGCTGAATATTACGTTCCTAAAAACGGTAAAAAGAAAAACTAATTTATTTTTTCCTTTCCTTGCACAACGTATCTTGGACATGAACGACGCAGTTTGTATACCAGCATATTCTCTTACATATATATATTTTTTAGGTTTTCGGCTATATTCAAAATTAACATAATGATTTCCTTTAATCAGTATACAAAGATTGTCTTTCCCTCTTCTTACTACATTTTCTAAAGTTTGTTTACTCCGTAAGTTTTTCAAACCAAGCAGAGAACCCGCTCATTGCGAAGTAAACAAAAGCTACAAGCTTAAAATTTAATATACGATAAAATGAATTAAATCTAAACACATTGTTTCATATATTATATTAGGGAAGAAATTATTTAATAACTTTAATCCTTTGATCTTCTATCAGTCGACTACGACAATCTTAAATCATTAACAAAAATTTGTGTAAGAATTTGCACCTTACGTAGTTGGATTCGTTTACTTACTGTATATTAATAATTGCTACAAAAATACATAATTAGTTGAAACCAAACGCTGTTTCTGATTATTTAAAAAATATCTCATAAATTTTATGTTATCAACACCATCTTCTGTGCAATTTGTATATCTCACAAAACTAAATAAACAAAGAATTTCCAGTGTTGCCGACAATGCTTTTACGCCAATCCAATTGCTAAAACACACAAAATTTCATCATTTATTAGTACCCCACAAAATACTACTCGATTGAAAAAGAAATAGTACGTAAATTAGTTTCGTTTTACATTTATCACTTTACACCTAACTTCCTTATTGGTATTTTATTTAATATTAATTGCACTAAGGAAACAAAACCTACCTCCTCCATTTTGGTGAATATTATGGGATAGGCTAAAAAAGACGCTGTTTTCCGCGAAAGTAGGTACCTGGAATGCAAAAGTAAGCCTTTCTTAGCTTCTAGCATTGGTAGTAACTTCAGCTTCCACGAGATGGCAGGAGACGTAGGTTCGTGCAGAGTAAATGAAAGTGATATGAGTAATACTGCAGCATTTATTTTTGGGGTATCTGGAAAATGTTTCCGCAATCTTGATTGGTTAACCGTCTATTTCATAGTTCTTAATTGGCTATTCCATTCTCCATGCAAGAATAGGTTGACAATACTCGTACAAACTCCATTTACTATGCTTCGTAACTTCATTTACTGTACTTCGTTTTGAAATAAACTTATTTCGATTTTGTTTCTAATAAAATTTGAAGCACAACAAGGTAATTTGAAAATAAAGCCTCTTAATCCCTAAAAAGAAGAGAGGAGCAAAATGAAAACTGAGAATTATGAAAAGAACACTTTTGAATGATTAATTTTTACTTCGTTCTTCTGTCAGTAATACTACAATGTAGAAGATCTATTATGTGAATAAAAGATCTAATTTGGGGTTTTAATTATTATTATTATTACACTATAATAAATATTACAGTGTCTATTACTAATAAAGTCTTTCAGTTTAACGTACCACGCATATGCCGTGAAAACTAAAGAAATCGATAAGGGTAACGAATAGTAGGAAAAAACGGACGTACACCGAGAAAAACCTGAGTTTAGCCACTAGAAAGCTCATTGGTGCAAGCTGGGATCGAACCAGATATTCCACGCCCCGGAAATGAATGTTCTATCGCTGAGCCACCAGAGCCCCTTATGGGGCGTTTACACTTAGTCGATTTGCGTTCGATTCAGTTGAATTGACGTCACTTTCAACTTAATCGACCGTGTAAACGGGAATTCAACTTAATCGCCTGTTGATCGAAAGCGACTAATCGACTGGCAACTGAATTGAAAGACGTTCTATTTTCTGTGGTTGAAATAATTGAACACATCCATCGATCTGATTCGGCCTAGTTGCTTCGATTTAGTGGCAAGTGCAGCGAGTCGATTTAGTCGTGCGACAAAATCGATTTAGTCGGGAGACTAAATCGACCAAGTGTAAACGCCCCATTACAGTGATTCAAAATAAGTCAGATTGATAATCAGCTAATAACAAGTATTTGAGGTTTAATTGAATAAATTCTACACATAAGTAGCTAGCTCACTTACCCTTTCGCAAAATAGATTTTATTAATATTTTTTTCATTAATGAAAATTAATGATAATGAAATTAAATGTGCCCTCCCACCGGGAATCGAAACCACGACCACGTTCACCAAAGGAAGACTCTCAAACAATTATTATTATTATTATTTTGGTTTGTCCCAACCGGGGCACTTGTCTCTATGATCATCTGTCGTAAATTCTACGTATTCCAAACACGAAAGGGACACGAACACAAAAATACCTAGAGGGGCACAGTGGCTCAGTGGTGAGCGCTTATCCCTGATGCCTGGCTCGATCCCTATCTACTTAGTTTGTGGTGCACAACATCGTGACCGTGGGTTTTTTCGTGGTACTCCTGTTTCCTCCTAAATTCTCAATCCACCAATTCTTTCATCGTCATTCACTTGTTTTAAATATCCGCCTCCTTTAGCCTAAAGAGCATAATCGTAGGATGTTAAACTGAAAGATTTCATTTTATAAGAGAAGAGAAATAATTCTCATTCCACCAATTCTTCCATCATCATTCACTTGCCTTAATCATCCGTCTCCCTTAGTCTAAAGGGCATAATCGTAGGATGTTAAACTGAAAGATTTCATTTTATAAGAGAAGAGAAATAATTCTCATTCCACCAATTCTTCCATCATCATTCACTTGCCTTAATCATCCGTCTCCCTTAGACTAAAGGACATAATCGTAGGATGTAAAACTGAAAGATTTCATTTTATAAGAGAAGAGAAATAATTCTCATTCCACCAATTCTTCCATCATCATTCACTTGCCTTAATCATCCGTCTCCCTTAGTCTAAAGGGCATAATCGTAGGATGTTAAACTGAAAGATTTCATTTTATAAGAGAAGAGAAATAATTCTCATTCCACCAATTCTTCCATCATCATTCACTTGCCTTAATCATCCGTCTCCCTTAGACTAAAGGACATAATCGTAGGATGTAAAACTGAAAGATTTCATTTTATAAGAGAAGAGAAATAATTCTCATTCCACCAATTCTTCCATCATCATTCACTTGCCTTAATCATCCGTCTCCCTTAGACTAAAGGACATAATCGTAGGATGTTAAACTGAAAGATTTCATTTTATAAGAGAAGAGAAATAATTCTCATTCCACCAATTCTTCCATCATCATTCACTTGCCTTAATCATCCGTCTCCCTTAGACTAAAGGACATAATCGTAGGATGTAAAACTGAAAGATTTCATTTTATAAGAGAAGAGAAATAATTCTCATTCCACCAATTCTTCCATCATCATTCACTTGCCTTAATCATCCGTCTCCCTTAGACTAAAGGACATAATCGTAGGATGTTAAACTGAAAGATTTCATTTTATAAGAGAAGAGAAATAATTCTCATTCCACCAATTCTTCCATCATCATTCACTTGCCTTAATCATCCGTCTCCCTTAGACTAAAGGACATAATCGTAGGATGTTAAACTGAAAGATTTCATTTTATAAGAGAAGAGAAATAATTCTCATTCCACCAATTCTTCCATCATCATTCACTTGCCTTAATCATCCGTCTCCCTTAGCCTAAAGGGCATAATCGTAGGATGTTAAACTGAAAGATTTCATTTTATAAGAGAAGAGAAATAATTCTCATTCCACCAATTCTTCCATCATCATTCACTTGCCTTAATCATCCGTCTCCCTTAGACTAAAGGACATAATCGTAGGATGTTAAACTGAAAGATTTCATTTTATAAGAGAAGAGAAATAATTCTCATTCCACCAATTCTTCCATCATCATTCACTTGCCTTAATCATCCGTCTCCCTTAGTCTAAAGAGCATAATCGTAGGATGTTAAACTGAAAGATTTCATTTTATAAGAGAAGAGAAATAATTCTCATTCCACCAATTCTTCCATCATCATTCACTTGCCTTAATCATCCGTCTCCCTTAGTCTAAAGGGCATAATCGTAGGATGTTAAACTGAAAGATTTCATTTTATAAGAGAAGAGAAATAATTCTCATTCCACCAATTCTTCCATCATCATTCACTTGCCTTAATCATCCGTCTCCCTTAGACTAAAGGACATAATCGTAGGATGTAAAACTGAAAGATTTCATTTTATAAGAGAAGAGAAATAATTCTCATTCCACCAATTCTTCCATCATCATTCACTTGCCTTAATCATCCGTCTCCCTTAGTCTAAAGGGCATAATCGTAGGATGTTAAACTGAAAGATTTCATTTTATAAGAGAAGAGAAATAATTCTCATTCCACCAATTCTTCCATCATCATTCACTTGCCTTAATCATCCGTCTCCCTTAGACTAAAGGACATAATCGTAGGATGTAAAACTGAAAGATTTCATTTTATAAGAGAAGAGAAATAATTCTCATTCCACCAATTCTTCCATCATCATTCACTTGCCTTAATCATCCGTCTCCCTTAGACTAAAGGACATAATCGTAGGATGTTAAACTGAAAGATTTCATTTTATAAGAGAAGAGAAATAATTCTCATTCCACCAATTCTTCCATCATCATTCACTTGCCTTAATCATCCGTCTCCCTTAGACTAAAGGACATAATCGTAGGATGTTAAACTGAAAGATTTCATTTTATAAGAGAAGAGAAATAATTCTCATTCCACCAATTCTTCCATCATCATTCACTTGCCTTAATCATCCGTCTCCCTTAGCCTAAAGGGCATAATCGTAGGATGTTAAACTGAAAGATTTCATTTTATAAGAGAAGAGAAATAATTCTCATTCCACCAATTCTTCCATCATCATTCACTTGCCTTAATCATCCGTCTCCCTTAGACTAAAGGACATAATCGTAGGATGTAAAACTGAAAGATTTCATTTTATAAGAGAAGAGAAATAATTCTCATTCCACCAATTCTTCCATCATCATTCACTTGCCTTAATCATCCGTCTCCCTTAGTCTAAAGGGCATAATCGTAGGATGTTAAACTGAAAGATTTCATTTTATAAGAGAAGAGAAATAATTCTCATTCCACCAATTCTTCCATCATCATTCACTTGCCTTAATCATCCGTCTCCCTTAGACTAAAGGACATAATCGTAGGATGTAAAACTGAAAGATTTCATTTTATAAGAGAAGAGAAATAATTCTCATTCCACCAATTCTTCCATCATCATTCACTTGCCTTAATCATCCGTCTCCCTTAGACTAAAGGACATAATCGTAGGATGTTAAACTGAAAGATTTCATTTTATAAGAGAAGAGAAATAATTCTCATTCCACCAATTCTTCCATCATCATTCACTTGCCTTAATCATCCGTCTCCCTTAGACTAAAGGACATAATCGTAGGATGTTAAACTGAAAGATTTCATTTTATAAGAGAAGAGAAATAATTCTCATTCCACCAATTCTTCCATCATCATTCACTTGCCTTAATCATCCGTCTCCCTTAGCCTAAAGGGCATAATCGTAGGATGTTAAACTGAAAGATTTCATTTTATAAGAGAAGAGAAATAATTCTCATTCCACCAATTCTTCCATCATCATTCACTTGCCTTAATCATCCGTCTCCCTTAGACTAAAGGACATAATCGTAGGATGTTAAACTGAAAGATTTCATTTTATAAGAGAAGAGAAATAATTCTCATTCCACCAATTCTTCCATCATCATTCACTTGCCTTAATCATCCGTCTCCCTTAGTCTAAAGGGCATAATCGTAGGATGTTAAACTGAAAGATTTCATTTTATAAGAGAAGAGAAATAATTCTCATTCCACCAATTCTTCCATCATCATTCACTTGCCTTAATCATCCGTCTCCCTTAGTCTAAAGAGCATAATCGTAGGATGTTAAACTGAAAGATTTCATTTTATAAGAGAAGAGAAATAATTCTCATTCCACCAATTCTTCCATCATCATTCACTTGCCTTAATCATCCGTCTCCCTTAGTCTAAAGGGCATAATCGTAGGATGTTAAACTGAAAGATTTCATTTTATAAGAGAAGAGAAATAATTCTCATTCCACCAATTCTTCCATCATCATTCACTTGCCTTAATCATCCGTCTCCCTTAGACTAAAGGACATAATCGTAGGATGTAAAACTGAAAGATTTCATTTTATAAGAGAAGAGAAATAATTCTCATTCCACCAATTCTTCCATCATCATTCACTTGCCTTAATCATCCGTCTCCCTTAGTCTAAAGGGCATAATCGTAGGATGTTAAACTGAAAGATTTCATTTTATAAGAGAAGAGAAATAATTCTCATTCCACCAATTCTTCCATCATCATTCACTTGCCTTAATCATCCGTCTCCCTTAGACTAAAGGACATAATCGTAGGATGTAAAACTGAAAGATTTCATTTTATAAGAGAAGAGAAATAATTCTCATTCCACCAATTCTTCCATCATCATTCACTTGCCTTAATCATCCGTCTCCCTTAGACTAAAGGACATAATCGTAGGATGTTAAACTGAAAGATTTCATTTTATAAGAGATGAGAAATAATTCTCATTCCACCAATTCTTCCATCATCATTCACTTGCCTTAATCATCCGTCTCCCTTAGACTAAAGGACATAATCGTAGGATGTAAAACTGAAAGATTTCATTTTATAAGAGAAGAGAAATAATTCTCATTCCACCAATTCTTCCATCATCATTCACTTGCCTTAATCATCCGTCTCCCTTAGACTAAAGGACATAATCGTAGGATGTTAAACTGAAAGATTTCATTTTATAAGAGAAGAGAAATAATTCTCATTCCACCAATTCTTCCATCATCATTCACTTGCCTTAATCATCCGTCTCCCTTAGACTAAAGGACATAATCGTAGGATGTTAAACTGAAAGATTTCATTTTATAAGAGAAGAGAAATAATTCTCATTCCACCAATTCTTCCATCATCATTCACTTGCCTTAATCATCCGTCTCCCTTAGCCTAAAGGGCATAATCGTAGGATGTTAAACTGAAAGATTTCATTTTATAAGAGAAGAGAAATAATTCTCATTCCACCAATTCTTCCATCATCATTCACTTGCCTTAATCATCCGTCTCCCTTAGACTAAAGGACATAATCGTAGGATGTTAAACTGAAAGATTTCATTTTATAAGAGAAGAGAAATAATTCTCATTCCACCAATTCTTCCATCATCATTCACTTGCCTTAATCATCCGTCTCCCTTAGACTAAAGGGCATAATCGTAGGATGTTAAACTGAAAGATTTCATTTTATAAGAGAAGAGAAATAATTCTCATTCCACCAATTCTTCCATCATCATTCACTTGCCTTAATCATCCGTCTCCCTTAGACTAAAGGACATAATCGTAGGATGTTAAACTGAAAGATTTCATTTTATAAGAGAAGAGAAATAATTCTCATTCCACCAATTCTTCCATCATCATTCACTTGCCTTAATCATCCGTCTCCCTTAGACTAAAGGACATAATCGTAGGATGTTAAACTGAAAGATTTCATTTTATAAGAGAAGAGAAATAATTCTCATTCCACCAATTCTTCCATCATCATTCACTTGCCTTAATCATCCGTCTCCCTTAGACTAAAGGACATAATCGTAGGATGTTAAACTGAAAGATTTCATTTTATAAGAGAAGAGAAATAATTCTCATTCCACCAATTCTTCCATCATCATTCACTTGCCTTAATCATCCGTCTCCCTTAGACTAAAGGACATAATCGTAGGATGTTAAACTGAAAGATTTCATTTTATAAGAGAAGAGAAATAATTCTCATTCCACCAATTCTTCCATCATCATTCACTTGCCTTAATCATCCGTCTCCCTTAGACTAAAGGACATAATCGTAGGATGTTAAACTGAAAGATTTCATTTTATAAGAGAAGAGAAATAATTCTCATTCCACCAATTCTTCCATCATCATTCACTTGCCTTAATCATCCGTCTCCCTTAGCCTAAAGGGCATAATCGTAGGATGTTAAACTGAAAAATTTCATTTTATAAGAGAAGAGAAATAATTCTCATTCCACCAATTCTTCCATCATCATTCACTTGCCTTAATCACCCGTCTCCCTTAGTCTAAAGGGCATAATCGTTGGACGTTAAACTAAAAGATTTCATTTTATAAGAGAAGAGAAATAATTCTCATTCCACCAATTCTTCCATCATCATTCACTTGCCTTAATCATCCGTCTCCCTTAGACTAAAGGACATAATCGTAGGATGTTAAACTGAAAGATTTCATTTTATAAGAGAAGAGAAATAATTCTCATTCCACCAATTCTTCCATCATCATTCACTTGCCTTAATCATCCGTCTCCCTTAGACTAAAGGACATAATCGTTGGACGTTAAACTAAAAGATTTCATTTTATAAGAGAAGAGAAATAATTCTCATTCCACCAATTCTTCCATCATCATTCACTTGCCTTAATCACCCGTCTCCCTTAGTCTAAAGGGCATAATCGTAGGATGTTAAACTGAAAGATTTCATTTTATAAGAGAAGAGAAATAATTCTCATTCCACCAATTCTTCCATCATCATTCACTTGCCTTAATCATCCGTCTCCCTTAGACTAAAGGACATAATCGTAGGATGTTAAACTGAAAGATTTCATTTTATAAGAGAAGAGAAATAATTCTCATTCCACCAATTCTTCCATCATCATTCACTTGCCTTAATCATCCGTCTCCCTTAGACTAAAGGACATAATCGTTGGACGTTAAACTAAAAGATTTCATTTTATAAGAGAAGAGAAATAATTCTCATTCCACCAATTCTTCCATCATCATTCACTTGCCTTAATCACCCGTCTCCCTTAGTCTAAAGGGCATAATCGTAGGATGTTAAACTGAAAGATTTCATTTTATAAGAGAAGAGAAATAATTCTCATTCCACCAATTCTTCCATCATCATTCACTTGCCTTAATCATTAGTCTCCCTTAGACTAAAGGACATAATCGTAGGATGTTAAACTGAAAGATTTCATTTTATAAGAGAAGAGAAATAATTCTCATTCCACCAATTCTTCCATCATCATTCACTTGCCTTAATCATCCGTCTCCCTTAGACTAAAGGACATAATCGTTGGACGTTAAACTAAAAGATTTCATTTTATAAGAGAAGAGAAATAATTCTCATTCCACCAATTCTTCCATCATCATTCACTTGCCTTAATCACCCGTCTCCCTTAGTCTAAAGGGCATAATCGTAGGATGTTAAACTGAAAGATTTCATTTTATAAGAGAAGAGAAATAATTCTCATTCCACCAATTCTTCCATCATCATTCACTTGCCTTAATCATCCGTCTCCCTTAGACTAAAGGACATAATCGTAGGATGTTAAACTGAAAGATTTCATTTTATAAGAGAAGAGAAATAATTCTCATTCCACCAATTCTTCCATCATCATTCACTTGCCTTAATCATCCGTCTCCCTTAGACTAAAGGACATAATCGTAGGATGTTAAACTGAAAGATTTCATTTTATAAGAGAAGAGAAATAATTCTCATTCCACCAATTCTTCCATCATCATTCACTTGCCTTAATCATCCGTCTCCCTTAGACTAAAGGACATAATCGTAGGATGTTAAACTGAAAGATTTCATTTTATAAGAGAAGAGAAATAATTCTCATTCCACCAATTCTTCCATCATCATTCACTTGCCTTAATCATCCGTCTCCCTTAGACTAAAGGACATAATCGTAGGATGTTAAACTGAAAGATTTCATTTTATAAGAGAAGAGAAATAATTCTCATTCCACCAATTCTTCCATCATCATTCACTTGCCTTAATCATCCGTCTCCCTTAGACTAAAGGACATAATCGTTGGACGTTAAACTAAAAGATTTCATTTTATAAGAGAAGAGAAATAATTCTCATTCCACCAATTCTTCCATCATCATTCACTTGCCTTAATCACCCGTCTCCCTTAGTCTAAAGGGCATAATCGTAGGATGTTAAACTGAAAGATTTCATTTTATAAGAGAAGAGAAATAATTCTCATTCCACCAATTCTTCCATCATCATTCACTTGCCTTAATCACCCGTCTCCCTTAGTCTAAAGGGCATAATCGTTGGACGTTAAACTAAAAGATTTCATTTTATAAGAGAAGAGAAATAATTCTCATTCCACCAATTCTTCCATCATCATTCACTTGCCTTAATCATCCGTCTCCCTTAGACTAAAGGACATAATCGTTGGACGTTAAACTGAAAGATTTAATTTTATAAGAGAAGAGAAATAATTCTCATTCCACCAATTCTTCCATCATCATTCACTTGCCTTAATCATCCGTCTCCCTTAGCCTAAAGGACATAATCGTTGCATGTTAAACTGAAAGATTTCATTTTATAAGAGAAGAGAAATAATTCTCATTCCACCAATTCTTCCATCATCATTCACTTGCCTTAATCATCCGTCTCCCTTAGACTAAAGGACATAATCGTTGGACGTTAAACTAAAAGATTTCATTTTATAAGAGAAGAGAAATAATTCTCATTCCACCAATTCTTCCATCATCATTCACTTGCCTTAATCACCCGTCTCCCTTAGCCTAAAGAGCATATTCGTGGGACGTTAAACTGAAAGATTTCATTTCATTTACACAAATATCGAGCCGACCATGCTCTTTAGACGGACTCGAACCCCCGTGCCACTCGCTCCACCAGACCAGCGTGGAGGGCTTACTTTGGGGTCTTTTAGTTCAGTTCATTGTCTCTCAGTATGAGAAGTGTCTTGGTGTGGATAAGGAATCCAATACACCTGGTTTAGTGTTTTCCGTATTTTCTCCTTTTAATTAAGCTCCGCGGGATTCGGGTGAGGTTAAATTTACATTCAAGTTGCACCACCCGATCGTGACGTAATGTCACGTAGTTTAAGTCCACTTTGCACAAACAACTTTATTGATATATATATATATATATATATATATATATATATATATATATAAGGTGATTTACTTACGCTATGAAACATAGCTGAGCGAGCGAACGGGTTAAAAGCCCCGCAGGGCTCGTTTTACACAACTCACAGAAAAAAATCCATCCCTTCACAGCCAGCACATAACAGTTCGTCACGATCGAGTAGTGGAACTTCAATTTAAATTTAACCTCACCCGCAGTTTAGTCGGTATTGCGATGAATCAGTTTTCAAAAAGTTCTTCCTCACTGACTTTATTGATACTCGATATCTGCAGTATTGTATAAAGATACAATTACGTCTACACTATCTATGCAGGGCAAGCGCAGACGTCGATTGCAGAGACACCTATGACAAATACTAATAAAATTGTGTGCGTGTGTGTGTGTTTTCAAAAGAATCCGGACGGGATTTCCTTCCTCGATTTCTCCAAATATTGAAAAGTCTCCGAAGAAATGTTTTAAGAAACATTTTGTATAAAGTCAATGACCCGTCTGTAGAGATCGCTTTTTTCCACACTTTGGTGATGACATCAGAGCCAAATAAGTTTATTTTGGTCTCATCTGACTGTCCCAAAAATCCTGACTGTCATTCAGATGTCTCTTAACAAACTCACATCTAAAAGCACGTTTTTTCTTGCTAACATATGGCAGTGTTCGAAGTGGAAAAAAGTCAGAGGTGGTATGTTTTATTACTATTTTGACTCGACATACCAGCTATCTAAATGTTGAAATACAGTGAGGGTATGTTGCCTGAAAGATTGCATTTCTATTTATATAATGATAGAAAACCATTGAAGAGCTTCTCTGTGGTTACAGGTTGGATATAAAAAGACTGTGATCCCCTGCCAACAACTTTCTGAAAAACAAGTATCTGCTTATGGTATATTATAGAGAATTATACACGAAAAGGCTCAAGAACCAAGTTTTTATATTAATAATTTCCTGTGGGGAAAACTTCGAACCTCCACTTGACTGAGGGGTATTCAAAACCCCCGAAAGATCCGCCCCACAGCAAACAACCCCTAAATCCGCCCATGCTCAAAACAGGACATTTATAAGCATTAAGGCAAGCAGACACACTCACACACACACATAAGAAAGAAACAATTTAATGTGGCACACCCTAACTATATATAAAAGTAGCTACATGAACTGGCATAAAATAAAGGGGTACTTCCGGTTCAAG